>NC_135487.1:28519124-30919124 GCF_052094955.1 Ictidomys tridecemlineatus
TAAGGAGACTTGAGCCCAGGAGTTGGAGGCTAGCCTGAGCAATATAGTTCACTCCATCTCAAAAAAAAAAAAGTATTAATATCACTAAAGAAAGTGCCAGTCAGGAGGGAGTGGGTAGCCAAGGAAGCCAGAGATCAGGGAGAGTTGCCAAGGTAATCATCCACAGTTTCCATCATAGCACTCTCTGGGGACAAAAATGCTGGTCTAGGAAGACGGGAGATGGAGGCATCATTCTTTGAAGCCACCCAGTTCATCCCCCACTTCACTCATGCTCTGGATCACCAAGCAACCCTTCTGATAAACCATTCTGTTCCCCATGTAGATCCGCCCACAGGGAGTGAATGCACACAGCAGTGAACAGGAAGATCCAGTCTGCTTCAAAGCCCTGCTTCCCCTTATAAATTAATGAATTGGCATCTTATTTGAAATATCAGTCTCATGAGCCTGGTTAATGTGTGTCTGTTCCATAGAGATGCTGCTGCTTTTAGGACTAACAACTGTGGTTTCTGAGCTGATGTCTGGACCCAGAATGGTGATAAATTCACCACGGTAACAAATGCTACCCTAGGGATATCCAATTTAGCTGCAATCTTTAAAATTTCCTTTATTTTTCTTAAAACTTTTTTTTGTCCATAGAGGCATTTTATCTGTATTATCTATTAAATCCCTGGAAACAGAATCCCAGGATTTTCCGTCCTGTATGTTTTTGTGTTGTTTCTTTGTGGTCTGTATGCCAGCTGACGTTGTCAGTATAATGAAACCAAACTGACAGGAGGGAGCAGATTTTTCTGCCATTTTTCAAGACCTTTGCACATCAAATCTGGGGATGGTCTCTCCACACTTGTTTAGCCTGCCTGTGAGGCTCACAACAATTTTTCCAGCTCCACAGTCATCAATAATTTCAAATCAGCAATGTATCTTTTCTTTTGCATCATATTCAGAAATTGGAAAATGACTTGGGAGCACAGTCTAATATCATCCTGGCATTTTCCTGGCACAATGGTGCACACCTATAATCCTAGCCACTTGGGAGGCTGAGGCAGGAGGATCGAAAATTTGAGGCCAACCTGGCCAATTTGTCAAGATCCTGTCTCAATATAAAAATTAAAAAGTTTCAGGAATATAGCTCAGTGATAGAGTGCCCCTGGGTTTAATTCCTAAGGCAAACAAAACAAAAACATCCAAACCCTGGCATTTGCCTCTTCAGCAATTTTTTTTTTTTTTTTTTTTTTGGTATGGGGGATTGAACTCAGGGATACCTAACGCCTGAGCCACATCCCCATCCCTGTTTTGTATTTTATTTACAAACAGGGTCTCACTGAGTTGCTTAGCGCCTCACCATTGCTGAGGCCAGCTTTGAATTTGCGATTTTCCTGTCTCAACCTCTGGATCTGCTGGAATTACAGGTGTGCGCCACCTCGCCAGGATTTTTCTCAACGTTTTCAATGTTATTGAGAACATTATCTAGGATTTCATGTGCACATGTGTACCATTAGGTAGCATAGAAGGATGACAGAAAAGAAAGAGCTAAAACATATCTTTAATCTTTTTTTTTTTTTCCGGTGCTGGGGATTGAACTCAGAGTCTCATGCATGCTAGGCAAGCTATCTACCACAAAGCTACATCCTCAGGTCCCTAAAACACATTTTTAATCACAATAATACACGTGCATAGTTTTTAAAAATATCAACTAAACATATGACAACATTAAAAAAAAAAAACAGTCTTGGGCTGGAACTGTAGCTCAGTGGTAGAGTACTTGCCTAGCTAGTGTAAGGCACTGGGTTCCATCCTCAGTACCACATAAAAATAAATAAATAAATAAATAAAATAAAGGTATCGAGACCCTGTCTCTAAATAAGAAATAAAAAAGGTCTGGGTGGTTAAGCACCTCTGGGTTCAATCCCTAGTACCAAAAGAAAAAACAAGTATAAGTAAGGAAATGTAGTATACTTGTAAACTACAACTAAAAAATGTATATATTAAAAACAACAACTCAGTCTTCTGCCTTTTCCACTTCTGATTCCTGCTCCCAAAAGCTGTTTTGTTATTTTTTTCTAACACTTTCCATATTTTGAGCAACACAAATAATCTTTTATTTTTTTTCCTCGTTTTAAAATTTCTATTGATATCCTACAATAAAAGAAGATAGCTCTTATACTTCCCGTCTCTCCCTCTATACTTGGTCTTCTCTTATTCTTCCAGTAGAATTATAATTCAATTTTTCTTTTCTTTTTTTGGTACTAGGGATTGAACTTAGATTGAACTTAGAGACACTTTACCATTTAGCTACATCCCCAGCTCTTTTTATTTTTTTTATTTTGACACTGGGTCTACTTAAGTTGCTTAGGGCCTCACTAATTAATTTTTAAGTGAATAAATATTTATTCAAATGCTCATAGTATTTTGACTTTACAAGTATACTATGACTACATTTCCTTACTTATACTTGTTTTTTCTTTTGGTACTAGGGATTGAACCCAGAGGTGCTTAACCACCCAGGCCTTTTTTGTTTCTTATTTAGAGACAGGGTCTCAATGAGTTGCTTAGGATCTCGCTAAGTTCCTGAGGCTGGCTTTGAACTCGAGATCCTCCTGCCTCAGCCTCCCGAGGTGCTGGAATTACAGGCTTTCACCACCACACCTGGCCTTTACTTACACGTTTTTATCAGAGTTAAATTGTCTCATTTTTCTTTTGCTTTGTCTCTATTATGAATTTAATCCTACTCATTCCCACCAGAGCTAAAGGGAGCACTCCATATGGTAAAACAAACCAAAAAATTAATCTACCAGTTATGTTTTTTTTTTTTCTTGGAATCATTCTTCTTGGAAATTTTTGTCTTCCTGTTCCAATCTGAACTTATTGGTCTGTTGACCTGCTTCACAATTGTCATCTTGTCACTTCCCTTCAACATGATCCTGGAAATTCCCTCTGCTTCTCTTTTGTGTTGTATCCCCTGTTTTCTGGAGTTCATTTTTTTCTGTTTTTGAGTTACTTACCTACTTTGGTGGCATGCATTCTCTACAACTACCTGAGAAAAAGTGCTCGGAAAGTAAAATGTTTGAAACTTGCATTTTTGAGATTGTCTTTATTGTACCCTCACTTTTTGTTGATAATTTGGGTATGAAATACTAGAATAGAAATTATTTCCCCTAAGAATTTTATGGATATTGCTGTTCTTTTTCCTAGTAACCAGTTATTATTGAGAAGATTGACTTCATTTGCTCTACAAACCCTTGCATGTGACCTGTTTTTCTTTCTGGAAGCCTTTAGGGCTTATTCTTTGCCCTTGGCATTCTGAATTTTTTTCAATGATGTGCTTTGGTGTAGGTTTGTTGTAATAAAGAATTTGACTGCCCTTTGTCTCCAGTTCCTAGGAAACAACCTCTAAATCCTTGGTCTTTCCCCAAGTATTAGGAGTGTCTTCATTATTCATGGTGGGCACTCTGATGGTTTATGCTAATAAAGTGACTCAAGGTGGGCCCATAAGTACTTTAAGACGACTCTTGATGGGGGCTAACCATGCCAGAAGACCAATTATTTGACTAGCAGGTTTTGGCTTTGTGCCATGTGATATCAGTCTGACCTCAGAGCTGGGTACGGGAGATTGAGTTCAATCATGTCTATGCAAAGAGTACAATAAAAACTCTGGATACTGAAGCTCGGCTGAGCTTTCCTGGATAATAATACTTTGTATTTCACATCAATATGCCAGAAGGATGATTTCATGGGAAGAGAACACTGAAAGCTTTGCAGCTGGGATGCTCCAAGACCTTGCCCTATGTGTCTATTTTGGGGGTTCATTCTGATTTGTATTGTTTTTGCTAAAATAAAATGGTAGCCACTTTCCAGGGTACAGTACTTGCCTGAGTTTTGTAAAGTATTCTAGTGAATTATTGAAACTGAGGGGGTAATTGGAAGCCCTAAACTGGTCAGAAGTACTTGGAAATCCCTGAGCTTGTAGCTGTTGTCTAAGTAAGGATTAGATAGAACAGAAAGAAATTAAAAATAGGAAGAAAGGAGACAAAAGAAAGGGCAAGGAAAACACAACTTTAATCTAAAAGCCTTGTGTTCCAAATACTTTTCCTCCCCAAGCGAGTTTTGTCTCTCAGACTTGTCCCTCTACAACTCATTTCATCTTCCAGACCTGTCACTCCCAAATTGCTGGGAAATCTACAAATCTTCATTCATATTTTAGTTTTACTGGAAATTCATTCACTTATGATAATTACCTCATGCACTGTTAATTATCCTATGTAATAAATAGATTAAGCAAAGACACACACACACACACACACACACACACCTACTAGGGATTGAACTCCCGGACACTCAAATCACTGAGTCACATCCCGAAACCTTTTTGTATTTTATTTTAGAGACAGGGTCTCACCGAGTTCCTTAGGACCTCGTTAAGTTGCTGAGACTGACTTTGAACTCCAGATCCTCCTGCCTCAGTCTCCTGAGCCACTGGGATTACAGGCATGTGCCACTGCACTTGGCAAGACAGATATGTTTTAAAGACTCTACTATAATCCAGGGTACTTTCCAATGTGATCAGATAATGGAGACTATGTCAACTTAAGGATCCTGAAAATTGCCAGACCACCATAAATCATCTTGTGAACACCAGACTGATACAATCCCCATATATACTTTCCCATGCCACTCCCTCACCATGTTCCCTTTAAAAGAAGAAACCGAGGACCCCAAAAGTGCATCTCACACTTGAGGTGGATGGCCCAGATTCTCTCTTGAGTCTTTCTTTGCATTCCTAAATAAATCTCTCTCTGTGCCTCTGACTGACTCATCCTTAAATTCATTTCTGCAATTCCATTTATCCTGAATTGAGGTTCCCCTCTTCAGGAACCCCTTGGATCTCCTCCTCCAGACACAAGGACGGCCTTGTGAAGACTGGACTATTAGGTTAAGTTCATCTTAACTCCGGATAGTCTCAGAATTGCATTGCATCATCCTTTTGCATTCTTTTCCTTAAGCCTTTAATTCTGGAAATCCATTTACTCTACAACTATTTCTTCAAAAAATTTCCCCAGGCCTTTTATTCCCACCCTCTCTTTCTGAAACTCCTGCTAGTCCCTTTTTTTTCCCCCTTCTCTCATCTCTCTCTACCTGAGTATTTTGTTAAACTTTCTAGGAGAGTTTCTCAACTTCCAATCCTATTGCCTTAAAAAAATTTTTGCCTGTCATATTTTTTAGTATTTAGAACTTTTTATTGTTGATATTCCATATTTATAGCTTTCTGTTCTTTTTCTGTGAACACAATGGTTTGCCCTTTTTCCCCCTGAGGCTATTAATAGTTCCTATGTTAATTATATATTTTTCTTTTTTAGTACTGGGGACTTAACCCAGAGGCTTTACCACTAAGCTACATTCCCAGCTTAGAGAATTTTTTTTTTTTTTATGATGAGACAGGGTTCTCACTGAGTTGTTGAACTTATGATCCTTCTGCCTCAGCCTACCCAGTCACTTGGATTTCAGGTGTGTGCCATTGTTCCCAGCTGTTAGTTATAAATTTTGAAAGTTTACCTTGCATCCTTTTTTCTTTGTTTCCACTGAATTCTCCCCTGTGTGTTTGGCACTGTATTTTTTGTTAGAAGCCTACATCAAATGTGTGATCATCCTTGCTGTCCATTTTTATTTACACTAAAGATTGAGGCATTAAAAACTGAGCAGAATGCAGTGATGCTCACCTGTAATCCTAGCAACTCAGGAGGCTGAGTCAGGAGAAAGGCAAATTCTGGGCCAGACTGCCTCAAAATAAAAAATAAATAAATAAATAAAAAGGACTAGGGATGTGGCCCAGTAGGAAAGAGTCCCTGAGTCCCTAGTATGGGGTGTGTGTGTGTGTGTGTGTGTGTGTGTGTGTGTGTTTGTGTGTGTTAGGGGAGGAGCTAACTGAAAGGTCCATATGCTTGTGTTTGGGGTGGAGGGTGTTAATTATTGAGCTTCACTACAGGGCTACTAGGCAGGTACAGGGCAGTCTCACCAGGGGTCTCTTAGCTCTCAATGCCTGCATGTCTTTCTGTTTTCCTATAGAGGTGTCCTCTACCCTACCAGGGCAAGACTATAAGCCTGGTTGCCAGTCTTCTGGGAGCCAGGAGGAGAAAGAGGATGAGGGGATCTTATAGTTCAGCAAATCCCCCCGGAGCTCAGTTCAGTCTGTCACTCCTACTCTCAGCTGCACCTGGCATTTCCAAATCCAGAGTGTCTCAATTCAGACTATTTCCTGCCAGGTGGGTAGAGCCAGTCACCTGGCTACAAAGGTCAAGGGGGGAGATTTAGGAGACTAACTCCTTATACTTTCACCCATTTTGCTCCTTTTGGATGCTTCCTACAGACCTGCCTTCAGAGGTCGTCAGTGCTTCTGAGCTGTGCTTGGATTCAGATGTAGTAATGGACTTGCTTCTTTTTTATTTTTTAACTTTTTTATAAAAAAAAATTTTCTTGTAGTTGTAGATGGACAGAATGCCTTTATTTTATTTATTTTTATATGATGCTGAGGGTCGAACCCAGTGCCTCATGCATGCTAGGCAAGCACTCTACCAGTGAGCTACAGTCCCAGCCCAGTGCTTCATGTATGCTAGGCAAGCACTCTACCAGTGAGCTACAGTCCCAGCCCACGGACTTGCTTCTTGTTGACACTTTTCTCTTCTCACCATTCCCACCATAAGTAGTTACAATTTCTTCTTTCTCTCACCTTTTGCTAATTCGTCTAGTCCTTATCTGCCTGCTTTCCAGCTTGGCAAGCTTTGTGGTCCTCTCTCAGTCGCTGTTGTTTTCTCTCTTTTTCTTCTTAAGTTGAGAAAAATTAATATGATTTTTTAAAAAATGAGCCAGGGTCTTGCTATGTTGCCCAGGCTGGACTCTGGAGAGCTCAAATGATCCTCCTGTCTCAGCCTCCTAAGAAGCTGGGACTATAGATGTGCACCACTGTGGCTGGCTTACCCTTTTTAAAAGCTGAGATAAAATTCACGTGACATATCATGCACTCTTGTAACCATTTAAAGTGCAATTCAGTACATAAGGTTAAGCACAGTCACTACTATAAATCTAGAACATTTTCATCAGCCCAAAAAAGAAACACTGTACTCTGGCAACTACTTATCTCCGTTGCTCTGTGTCATAGCTTTCCCTTTGTGTCTGTCTTTCACTAAGCATGTTTCCAAAGTTCATCCATGTTTAGGCATGATTCAGTATGTCATTCATTTTTATGAATGAATAATATTCACTGTATGGATTTATCACATATTGTTTATCCATTTACCAATCAACTGACGCTTGGGGATTATTCCATTTTTTGGCTATTATGAATAATGCTGATGTCAACATTAGTCTATATAAAGTTTTTTGAGGGAGGTGTTGAGAATTGACCCAAGGCTTTGCATGCTACCACTCCCAGCCCCTAGTGTACAAGTTTTTTTTTTATGTTTATTTACTTTTAATTGTAGTTGGACACAATATCTTTATTTTATTTTTTATTTTTATATGGTGCTGAGGATCGAACCCAAGGCCTCACACGTGCTAGGCAAGTGCTCTACCGCTGAGCCACAACCCCAGCCCCCTAGTGTACAAGTTTTATTTGAATATATGTCTTTGATTCTCTTGAGGATATACATAGCAGAATTTCTGAGTCATATGGCAACTGTTTTTCACAGTGGCTGCAATATTTCATATTCACACCAGAAATGTGGAAAGGTTCCAATTTCTTCACATCCTTGCCAATGTTTGTTATTTTCAGGTTGGTTACTATTATTACTACTATAGCCATCTTTATTTGGTATTAATTGATATCTCATTGTGATTTTGGTTTGCAATTCTCTAACAACTAATAATGCTGAACATCTTTCCTATTTTTTGGTGGTGCTAGAGATTGAACCCATGGTCTCATGTGCTCTAGGCAAGTACTCTACTGCTGAATTATATCTCCAGCCCATTATCTTTTCATGTACTTATTGGACATTAATATATCTTCTTTGGAGAAATGACTATTCAAATACTTTGCTCATTTTAAAATTGGGTCATCTTTTTGTTGTTGAATTGTAAGAGTTTATTATAGTCTGGCTACTAGACCCTTACATTTTCTCCCATTCTTTGAATTGTCTTTTCACTTTATTATTAGTGTCCTTGGATGTGCAAAAGATTTTAATTTTAGTGAAATCCAACTTATCTATTTTTGAAAGCTTACCTATATTTATTATTCTTTAAGCAGAAAGTAACTTGGGAACTATATCTCCATTCCCAAAACTTGCTGAGTTACTTTTCAAATGGCTTTATAACTCACCTATTTTTTTCTTCATTACTTGTGAGTTTTGGTGTCATAGCTGAGAATCCATCGCCAAATCTAAGGTCGTGGACTTACCCCTATGTTTTCTTCTAAAAGTTTTATAGGTTCAGGTCTTATGTTTAGGTCTTCAATCCATTTGAGTTAATTTTCATTATGGTATGAAGTATTGGCCCAACTTCTATTTCTTCTTGTTTGTGTGAGTTTAGACTTTTCCCCCCAGTACTGGGCCTGGCACACATTTTAGCAAGTGTTCCACCACTGAGCTACATCCTCAGACCATTTTAAAATTTTATTTTGAGACAGGGTCTTACTAAGTTGTTTAGGCTGGCTTCGAATTTGCCATCCTCCTGAGTCAACCTCCTGAATATTGTGTGCCACTACACCCAGATTACCCCCCCCTTATCCATTTGCTGTTATTTGAATGGAATTTCAAGAGTGAATGAAAATAAATACATGTGATCAATCCTCATATTAGTCAGAAATCTGTTCTTTTTTTCAAACTGCAACAATTCTTACTTTCATTAGGCAGATTCCTGAGCCATGTGGTCTGAGAAGGCTTTCTGGAGGAGGGAAATTTGATCTAAGCCTTAAAAATGTCTAGGATTCCAGTAGATGTAAAGACAAGAAGGTGGGAGAGGGTGAGAAGGGAGAGTTGGGGGTTGGGGGAAGGGCTCTGCAGTCAGCACCAGAAGAATTTAAATAAAGTCTGGTTTCTCATCCTATATCCATGGCTCTGGTTCACCTGCTTGCATTTCACTGCAAAGCAGTCCTTTCTTTAGGTTCTGAGAACTTTGTACCTCCTTCTATAGTCAATACAAAGATGAGGCCAGGCCCAGAGAAAGAAAAGCAGCTTTCAATAACAAGAAGAGTTGAATAGAAAACTTCCCTGTTTGCAAGCTGTAAATTAAACTGGCTTATACAGACCCTCAGTTTTCTCATCTGTAAAGTAGTTCAGCCTATCCAGAAGCACTACTGAAGAATTAAATTAAACTATTTGCAATGTGTTTAGCACAGTGCCTGGCCCAGAGGAGAGTTTCTAAGAAGTCAGGTTTTTGTTTTTGTTTTTGTTCTCTCTCTCTCTCTCTCTCTCTCTCAAATATTTTTAGTTGTCAATGGATCTTTATTTTACTTATTTATATTCAGTGCTGAGACTTGAACCCAGTGCCTTACATATGCTAAGCCATTACTCTAACACTAATCCACAACCCCAGCCTCAATTTTTTTTCCTCCTCTTTCTTGGGATATTTAAGGTAAACAGTCTGGTGGAGTTTTTTTGTTTGTTTGTTTGTTTTTGTACTGAGAATTGAATGGGGGGGGGCTCAACCACTAAGCCACATCCTCAGCCCTTTTTAGGGCCTAGATAAGTTGCTAAGTCTGGCTTTGAACTCAGATTCTCCTGCCTCCACCTCCCAAGCCACTGAGATTCTAGGCATGCACCACCATGCCTCTCTAGTAAAGTTTAACCAAAACTGAATTCCTGGCTAAGGAGCTAGGCCTGAAGCTGGAAGCAGGAAATTGCAGGAGGTTTGTGAGGAAAGACTGACACAGATGTACCTGTGCTTTGGAAGAATCATTTCCAGAAGAGTCCAGGTGTAATGAGTGTCCTGAAGGGAGTGTCCTGAACCCCATCTGATGGGCTCCATTTTCTGCTTTGTGTCCAATACATAAATAATTGCCATCAGAGTTTCCGCAGTGGGCTATGAGGTTTTGTTTTTTTTTTTTAATATTTATTTTTAAATTATAGTTGGACACAATACTTTTATTTATTTATTTTTATATGGTGCTGAGGATCCAACCCAGGGCTTTGCACGTGCTAGACAAGCGCTTTACTGCGGAGCCACAACCCCAGCCCCTGGGCTATGAGTTTTGTGAAAGCTTAATCCCTAACACAAACTTGAGTTTACAGTTTGCCTTTTTTTTTTTTTTTTTAACGGTGGTGTTACTGGGAATTGAGCTCAGGGCACTCGACCACTGAGCCACATTCCCAGCCTTATTTTGTATTTTATTTAGAAACAGGTCTCACTGAGTTGCTTAGTGCCTTGCTTTTGCTGAGGCTGGCTTTGAACTCACTAGCTTGCCTCAGCCTCCCAAGCCACTGGGATTACTGGCATGTGCTACCACGCCCATCTCCAGTTTGCCTTTTTAAAGAGAGACCGAATTGCAGGGTGGAGAAGGGCTAATCTCACCAGCCTGAGGTGCTGTATAGGGGGAGAGATGGGTTTTTGAGAGGCTTTGGAGATTCTGGTAATGAATGAAGTCCAGTAGGGCCTTTTGGCACTGTCCCTCACAGACACATAATTCCAAGTGCCTAGTGCCTGAGAATTTATATATATATATATATATATATATATATATATATATATATATATATATTTTTTTTTTTTAAGAGATTGAACCCAGAGATTCTCAAACTATTAAACCACTTTCCCAGCCCTTTTTTATTTTTTATTTCAAGACAGGGTCTTACTAATTTGTTTAGGGTCTTGCTAAATTGCTGAGACTGGCTTTGAACTTGCAATTCTCCTTCCTCAGCCTTCTGAGCCAGGTCGAGGTGGGGATTACAGATGTGTGCCACCATGCTCAGTGCCTGGGAACAACTGTGAAACTGTAAGGACTCTCTTTAAGAAACTCTTGCCATGAGTGATGACAAACGCAGTCCATTCTGCTGAGTGCTGGGCTCTGGTACAGGTAGAGGAAGAGAATCACCTGGAAATGACTTTTTTTGTCCACTAGAGGGAAACACAGGCTAGAGAGATTGGGAGCCCAGGAGACCTGAGGTTGAGGAAACCAAGGAGCTAAGTCCCTAGGATTTGAGTGACCTAGGGTTAGTGCTGTCCTGGAGTTGACTTGTATCAGCTTGGTGGGAGCTAGTTGTTGCATTATTAGAAATCATGTTGTTAAACATGATCATTAAAAATTAAATACTATATGGGGATAGGGTTGTAGCTCAGTGGTAGAGCACTTGCCTAGCATGTGTGAGACCCTGGGTTTGAGTCTCAGCACCACATATAAATATAATAAAGGCCCATTTACAAGTGAAATAAATATATATAAAAATTAGGTTATGTAAACTTACACTTAAAACAACTAGATTAAAAACAGACTCCAAATTCATCATTTCCTAATTGTTTTACTATACGATATGTATCTGTTATGGTAGAAGTACTACATAATGCTATGCATTCAGCTTTGATAGCTTAAAGTTGGCTATGCATGATATTTATTCCATGGAAACCCACAGATACTACAAATCAGGGCTCCCTACCCACCACCCCCACCCCCAGTTATTAAACACTGCCTGAGCCTTTCCCACATCAGGTGTTGTGCAGAGGGCATGCACTTTTGTTCCAAAGATGTGACCAGAGACACTCAGAGATGTCTGTGTGGAAGGAGCACCCCATTTCTGCAGGCAGTGGCTATTGGGGGGTCCCATTGCAGAAGGCTGGCCCTGTTCAGACTTTATGACAGCTGTTCCCTCTACCTACAATCCTCTTGTGCTTCAGAGCTCAGGCATGCCTTTCTACTTGACTAGCAAGGAAGTGAGTTTCTAGCTCTTGCAGCACTAGAACATGTTCTCCCATCAGAAAGGGAGCTTGCTGGGGATTGGAGAAACCCCTGCCTAGATCTGTATCCCCAGGCCTGGCTCAAGTCCCTGGGACTAAATACTGGAGCAGTTACACAGAATACTGCAGAATAAGAAGACATGGAAGTGAGATCAGGGCTGTACCACCCCTTAGCTGTGTGACCTGAGAAAAGCACTAGAACCAGTCTGGAGAAATAGGGAGAATACTACTCATTCTGCCTGGCTGATTAAATGAGATGATTCATGCAAAGCTCTCTGTGTTTCTGTCACCTAGAAGGTGTTCCCTGATGCAGAAGCTCTTCTTATCATCTTTGTGGAGGAATGGGGATGCTGAATTAAACCAGCTCTGAGTGTCTGACTACCCTGACACTGTGTGTCAAGGAGGAAGATAGGTCATGGGTGGGACCCGGTGGGAAGGAGGTAACGACTCCTTGCTGGCACCTTTGGAAGGTATGCGCCAGTCACACAGCCAGGAAGTAGACCCTGGGACTGGACACCAGCCTTCTGGCCAGGATTTTGCTCAAAGTTCCGTGCCTGGCAAGGGACGCCCTTTCCCTTACCACCCCCCTTCCCCCTCACATCGCTGGGCCTGGGGGTGGGAGGGCCGGCAGCCGGGTCTGTAGCGCAGGAAGCTGTGGTCCAGGCTGTCCAAGAGCCTCAAAGCAGCGGAAGGGAGGGAGCAGCCGGCACCTGCATTGTGCGAGCCCGGCTCCCCGCCGAGCAGCCAAGGACCCCCAGGAGCACGTTCTTGGCTCCTGCGACAGGCCAGGCCTGTGGCTCTCAGGCAGGCATTAACTGGACAAGAAGAGAGCTGTATTTTAATTAATTCTGTATTCACTCGTTTAGGTACTCATCGGTTATTAAGCTGTGGCAGGAGTTAGTGCACAAAAGCAGGATCTCAGGGATCTTCACAGTTCGTGGCTCTGTGCAGACTGCAGGGTTGGAATCTTGGCTTCTCCACTTGACTCGTCATGTAGCCTGGGCAAATTACTTAACCACTCTGGGCCTTAGCTGGTGAGTGCTGGATTAAATGAGTGGAGGTAGCTCCCCTTCTTGGTGGAGTGGTGGATTAAATGAATTTTATGTGAAGCACTTAGAAATATGTCAGCAGCTAGTAAGCATTAGTTAAATGCAGGATTTTTTTTTAAATTTTATTTTTACTATTACAAAACACCATTTTAGGAGCAGAGGGATGAATTAGAGGGGCCCAAAGTTGCAAACTAGAGGACTGAACAGCGGTTTTAAAAATTCTTCAAATTGATTACCAACATTTAAAAGTTGCACAACTTCATCTGAAACTCAGATTTTGGCTTCTTTTTAAAAGACTGAAAATCTGAAAGACTTGTGTTTTAAAAGCTGTTGTTGGTGTTATGCTAGAGGCAGTCTCTCTCTTTTTTTAATATTGTATTTTTATATGCACTTTGCAAAGTGGTTTTTAGTTGGTGAAAAAAATTCTTGGGCAATCCCCCTGTTGCAAGGGTCCAAAAGGCAAATTTATTTTAAAAGGCAGGGTGTTTTGTTTTGTTTTGTTTTTGGTTAGGATTCTCAATTGGCTGATTTTTAAAATGTTGCCTTCTGGGACATCTTCTAATGAAAAATTTCATAAATGTGTCAGAATGGGCACATATGCTGCCACTGGAGTCCCCTAGAACCAAGGGAAAAAAAATCTATAGGCCTGAGTTAGCACAGCAAGGCTAGAGGCCAGAAAGAGTTAGTAACTGGGTGAAAGAAGTGGTGATCTCATGTGGAAGTGGTGTGACAAAGACAGGTGACAGGTGATTAGAAAGTAGGATTTTCCTGGATGCCAGGCTGAGAGAGAAGACAAGGCTGATTTTGGTTTTCTGTCCTGGGAGAAGGAGTGACAGGTGGACCCATTTACTGACCTGAGGGTCCTGAGAAGAGCACGCTTTTAGATGTATAGAATATGAGAGTCTAGATCAGCCATGAAAGTCTAGGTCACCCATAGGTGGGGCTTTGGTGATCAGGAGAGGGACCTGGGCTTTGGGGCTCTGATATTCATGAAAGGATTTCAGATTCATCATTGATAAGACATGGGATGGGATGGGATGGAGTTGGCTGGGGTAAGGCAGGGCTTGGGAAGTTGTAAAATCACCCCCTGCAATGTGTGCAAAGGGCTAGGCTTCTGACAGATTTTACAGATCCATTTATATTTAAGGGATTATGTTCATGGGGAGTTCGAAGGATGTTAAAAGAGAAAAAAGAGGATGAAAGATTGCTGGGTCCAGCTCCTCCTCAAGTGGCCTTAGCTTCCATCCTGTAGGACTCCACCTCTCCCCAGTATGTCACCACAGGTGGACTGAGAAACAGGCAAGGAGGAGGGAATCTGATTGGAGCTTACTGTAGCCAGATAAAGGGTGAAGTGGGGCAAGATCCTAGGCAAGCCAGGACTTCTAAGTGTCCTTTAGTAGCTCTTTCCTGCCCTCTAGGGCCACTTGGTGGGCCTCCAGGCACTGCTGGGAAGGAAAGCTCAGAGAAAGGGCCCTATTGGGCCCCACTGGCTGGAAAGAGAGCAAATAGGATGCCCAAGACATTCTTCTCAGTTGTTGGGAGAATGAAGTTGGAAGGCCTGAGGTTCCCAGGGCTGCCATGCTGATGCCTCAGACTGTCCTAGGTGGGATGCCAGGATGGCTGCAGGCCTGGCTAGAGAGTCTTACCCCTGGCGGCCAGGAGGTACTGAGATCATCATTGAGGAAGGTCAGCATCTTGGCTTAGAAGCTAGGGATCTGGCATACCAATTTGTTATGTGCCAGACACCCTCATACATATTTTGTCTTATTCTCATGAAAATCCTATGGAGGAGGGGGCTGAGGTTGTGGCTCAGTGATAGAGTGCTTGCCTAACATGCACCAGGCACTAGGTTTGATCCTCAGAACCACATAAATGTAAAATAAAGATATTGTATTGACCTACAACTTAAGAATAAACATTTAAAAATAATCCTATGGAGACAACACAATTTCCTCCATTCTAAAGAAGAAGAAACTGAGGCTCAGAGAGCAGAAGGCACATAAGGATTCACAGATGGTGAGAAGCAGAGTTGGGAGGACAAACCTGGAGCTCTGGCTCTGTCCTTTAGGTTTCTCCTGAGGTAGCCCCACTTTGGCAATGATCACTCAGCCTATATGCCTGGGCTCTACCCAGATCTTGCTGTCTTTTACTCTCTCTTTCACATTCTGCCTCTGAACAGTCAACAAATCATGTCAGTCCTACCCCTTGCATCTGACCCCTTCCCCCCTTGCCTGGGTCACTCTCCCTTTGTGTTTCCTGCCCTGGCTATGACATCAGCCTCCTCTCCGGTCTCCCCACCTCCAGTGCCTACTCTACATCAGCAGCCAGAGGGCTCTTTTACAACAGAAGTCTGATTCTGTCACTGTCACTTTTTAACTCCTCTCAATAATATCCCCTTGCCCTCTGGATAAAGTTCAAATTCCTGAGCAGGTCACCAGATTCTGTGGTGACCAGATTCTCATGGCCAACCTCAGCAAGTCATGCCCACTGCCCTGCTACACACTGTAGCCAGACAGTAAGCTTGCCCACCCTCCTCTAAATAGGCCCTAGCCTGGGCTTTCTTGCCACTGGGACTTTGCTTCCACCAGCAGCTATGCCCATCATATTTTCTTACCTACTTTTGCCACCTGAAACTCCCTGTGCCTGATATCTGGACAAATATCAGTTCATCTGGCCACCCTTTAAGCCTAGCTCCAAGACGGCTCTTTTGCCAGAGCCTAATGGCCTTAGATTAAAGTGTTTTGTGTGGGGCTAGGGCTGTAGCTCAGTGGTAGAGCTCTTGTCTAGCACACATGAGACACTGGGTTTGATCCTTAGCACTGCATAAAAATAAATAAATAAATAAATAAATAGTATTGTGTCCATCTACAATTTAAAAAATTTTAAAAGTGCTTTATGTGCCTCTGTTTCCCCTATGCAGTGTGAACTACTGTGTCCCACCCTTTCTGCCCAGCACTGTAGCTGACTTACTGGAGAATTCTGTACATGTGTGGTGGGAGCGCCTTCCTCTATCCCCACCCTTTTCCTTCTGGGTCTGGGTTCAGTCCCTTGTCCTGGCCTGGATCTGCTCCAGCACTGGTGGCAGCTCTAGGTCTAGTTCCTGGTTCAACTTTAACTCTGATTCTAGTTCTGACCTGCCTTAAGCTTTAGCACTAGCTCCTGGTCTGCTCAGTATCCTAGACTAATATGGGCTTAGCCTATGGCACTAGGACCAAATTCACGACCAATCCAACTGTTTTCCTCTCTTCTGATCCTCATTTTTACTTTTGACAGAAGTTTCCTGTCTCCATGCTTCTAATCAGAGGGAGGAAGGAAAAGAGGGAGAAACTTATGACAGAGGCCCAGATAGCCTGGAACTATCACCCCTGCCTGGAGCCACCTTGCTGCAGCATCCAATCCCACCTCAGGGCACTCATCAGTGCGACGGTAACCAAGAGTCCTGAGTTCAAAGCAAAACCCTCCCATTGACTGTCTATGAGGCTTCGAGCACCTCTTTAGGCCTGTTCTCTCATTTTATAAAATGGGAATAACAGTTGATGTGAGATCAACATGAAACAAGGCTGCAGGGCTTTGAATGCAATGCCTAGCACAGAGGCAACTACCAAGGGGACCTTTCCTCTTCACCCTTTCCAAGTCCATTGAGTCAGCTCTTGTAAGTGCCCTGATTACCTCACACTGCCTGTTGCGTAAGGGCTTCTCCTGCCACCATGACATTGGTAGGCCTGGCACAACTTTGCTTCCAGTTTGTAGGCCTAGGGCATTTTGGGCATTGGGGACAGAGCTGAGGTATTGTACTAAATTCTCTGTCCAGAACTCCCTGTGCCTGATATCTGGACAAACATCATCAGTTCATCGGGTAGTGGGGGAAAGGTCAGCCTCCCTTCTTTGCTGTGGGATAAGCAAATATATTAGGGTTGAGGTGATAGGGGTGCTTTCTTTTCTACTCCAACTGCCTCGCTAAGTCTCTGTTCTATTTCAGAAGGCAAATGTTCCTATGGATAAGAACCCTCAGGGAGGTTGGAGTTTTGGCTAAATGGTAGATCACTTGCCTCTTATGCGTGAGGCACTGGGTTCGATCCTCAGCATCACATAAAAACAAATAGATAAAATAAAGATATTATGTCCATCTACAACTAAAAAAAAATTAAAAAAAGAAAAAAGAACCCTCAGGGACCCTGTTCCCTAGACATCAATGGAGGTCTGGGTATGATGACCTACTGGAGAATTCTGAGTGGGTGGCTATGGATGGACATGTGTAAGGCATACATATGGCATGGTAGATTGTGAGTACAGGCATATTAGAACACCATGTGCATACTGTATATATGTCTGCAGGCAACATCAACAGCAGGATATTTGGGTCTCTGTGATGTGCATAGTAGGAGGGCTTTGTATGTAGCATGTATGTGTTGTGACTTTTGTGTGAGAACGACTGTATGTGTATAGACAGACGAGGCACTGGGTATGTGGTATAAGCAATTTATGTTGTGGGTCTGTATGTGATATGTGTCTTGTGGGGGCACTGTGAGCTGAAGAGCTCTGTTAGGCAGTGGGCAGGTGCTGGAACATTTGGGATTCCTTGCTGAACTCCAATGTGGCCTGTACCAAGGTCATTATTCACTTGCTGCAGGAACAGATAAGGACAGTGGCAGCTGAGCTGAGGAGATCAAGGGATTGAGGTAATTTCTCCAGAGAGCAAGATGCCCCACACCCAGCTGGTTGCCCTGCCCTGATGTCTGCAAGCACGAGCACGTCAGGGGAATAAACACAACCTTTGGAAGTCCTGCAATGTGTCTGGGGAGGAGGCCTCACAGCTGGAAGTTCGTGTGGGTTCAGTACCCCACAAATGCCCTGCCAGTGACCAGCAGCTGAGGCTACTGGGGCTGATGGCCTTGCAGTCACTGCCCGGTCCTAGGTTCTTACCTCAGCACTCTAGTCCAGCTGCACGGCTTCCAGAGCCTCCTTGCCAAGGGGATTTGGCCCAGCTGCAAATCCACATCCCCCAGAACACAAGGCCTGTAAGTTTAGGGACTTCTAGGGCCAAGCTGCACCCAGGTTGCTGATCTCTAAAGGAACATGATTTAGAATGAAACTTTAAATAGTGTGATCCTGTCTACCTCCTGCTACACCTGGAGACACACTATGTGCTGCAGAAACCCTGGACCACATACATTGCCAACAATGCCCTCTGCAGCCTGCTACACAAACACTCCTTTCTATTTGGCTAATTCAGGTCATCTCTCAAAATTCAAGTTAAGTGTCAGCTTATCAAGATGGTTTCTGAGGCTGAAAAATGCTCATTATTGGCTAATATCCATTATCTGGCTTGGTCTTAGTAGCAGAGTTCTGATTTTTAGGTGCACCTATAATTGGCCTGGCATAAAAAGCATATTTTCCAGAATTCCTTGTAGTTAGGTGTGGCTATGTGACTAAGTGCTAGCCAACAGTTTGTAGGCAGAAGTGTTTTGTACAACTTCCAGGAGCTGTTTTTAAAACTGATTTTAAAGAGAAAGTGTGCCGTTTTTCACCCTTTTCTGGAATGCAGATGTGATAATTAGAGTTTGAACAATTCTTTTGGACAATGAGGTAGACACAGTATATTAAGGGTGGCAAAGAATGGTAAAGTAATAAGATGGAAAGCATAAGGGGCTCTGATGATCATGGATCCATCATCTAGACTAGTAATTTTCAGCTATAATGACATCCACAACCAAATCTGGGCCTAATATTCTTTCCCTGGATTAACTTCTCTCTGGTCCCTTCAGTTCTCTCTGAAAATGTACTATAATTCTAATTGCTTGTTATATCTGCTCACTAGACTGACCTCCCAAGGACAGGGTTTATGTCCTCTTCCAAACACAATACTTAAAAATAAAAAATGTTACTTATGAATAAAAAATGAAATACACATTTAGGTATCCAGATATGGATGAAACTATAGATTTGGGGTTATTAGTATAAATGTCATTAAAGTGGGCTGGGGATGTGGCTCAAGTGGTAGCGCGCTTGCCTGGCATGCGTGCGGCCTGGGTTCGATCCTCAGCACCACATACAAAGATGTTGTGTCTGCCAAAAACTAAAAAAAAAAAAAAAAAAAAAAAATTAAAATTCTCTCTCTCTCTCTCTCTCTCTCTCTCTCTCTTTAAAAAAAATGTCATTAAAGTAGTGGGAAAGGATGGGGTGAAGACAAAAGAGAACTAAAAGAGGAGGCCCCCTGAATTTGATATCATTTAAGTTTATCAGAAAAAGTTCTAGAATAAGGCTGAAAATAAAACAAACACAAACCTCAGCCAGCTGGCAAGGACCAGCAAGGATTGCAGAACAGAGGAGCTCTGAGACCACATCTAATCCCACAGCTTCCTCCAGTCACTGGTAATGGCTTGGGATAGGAGCAGAGAAAGAAATCATTCAGTTTAACTCAGGATGAGGGTAGGGAAAAGTGTTAGTAAGAGGCATGCCAGCCTCACAGGGGAAAAGATGGAGTGAAACCAGGTGCAGAAGCACATACCTGTATGTGCAGAAGCACATACCTCAAGGAGGTCAAGGCAGAAGGATCACAAGTTTGAGACCAGACTCTGCAACTTGGTAAAGTCCTAGAAAATTTTAGTGAGGTCATGAAAAAATTTTGAGACAGGTCTCCTCAGTCCTTTTAAAAAAGGACCCAGATGTATTTCAGTGGTAAAGTGCCCTTTGGTTCAATCTCCAGAACTAAAAAAAAAAAAAAAAAAAAAAAATTAAAAAATGGTGTGAAATTAGGAGGGCTGCTAGGCTGGGAAAAGATGGTTGAAGGATGGGAAGACCTGATGGGGTTGGAAAACAGGTGATGTAGGAGGGAATCAGATGTGAGCAAGCTGAGAATTTGACTTTTGACTATTTTTAAGGGTATAACTAGGTTACCTGTGCCTAGGATAAAATTAAGTTCACCAAATAGTATTTTTTTTTGGCTTGGTAGGACCTCAGATTCCTCCAGGAGAGCACCTAGAATCCTAAGGACTTCTTCCAGATGCACAAAGAACTAGTTCATGAAGTTCCTCCTTATTTCCCTCTCCCACTCAAGACTTCAGTGGAGCTAGCCCTTGTCAATGCCAATACCCACCTGGGGCACTGCCACTGTCAAAGCTCATGGGGGGCCTGATGTGGCTGCTGGTACCCCCTGTCTGCACTGAGACCACCACTGCCCAAAGTCAAGAACACTCATGTTGAGGGAAGCAGTGGCCAAGGGCTCAGGATTCTAGAATCAGGAGATCTAGGTTTTCATTCTGGCTCTGCATAGTTCATTAGCGCTGCGACCTTCAGCAAGTTCATTAACTTCCCTCAGCTTCAGTTTCTTTAACTGCAGAGAGGAGGATAACAAGGTTATCCTTGTCATTAGGTGGTTGTAAAGTTCAAATGAGAAAATGCACACAAACCCCTTAACATGACCTGGAGGTAGAGTGAGTGGGTAACAAATGGTGGTGATTCTTGACTTTTGTTATTATATCCTTGCATTCATTAACTCATTTAACAAACAAATTCTAGGCATTCTCTCACATATGTCCAGTGCGTCAGCCAAAATATATTTCCTGATATTTCCCAACACTTTACGTGTTCCCTCAACCCCCAGTGGCTTTACACAGGCAGTTTGCTCTTTCTGGATTGCCCTTCAACCCATTGATGGCTGGCAGACTTGAAATCTGAGCCTCAATTAATGGCTGATCTTCTCAAGGAACTTGCCCTCAGACTGATGATGTAGCTCAGGAGTAGAATGCTTATCTAGCATGTGTGAATTGCTGGTTCAATTCCTGGCACCAAAATAAATAAATTAAATAAAAATCAAGGGCTGGGGATGTGGCTCAAGCGGTAGCGCGCTCGCCTGGCATGCGTGCAGCCCGGATTCGATCCTCAGCACCACATACCAACAAAGATGTTGTGTCTGCCAAAAACTGAAAAATAAATGTTGAAAGTTCTCTCTCTCTCTCTCTCTCCCTCCCCCCTCTCTCTCTCACTCTCTCTTAAAAAAAAAAAAAAGTAAACTTATTAAAAAAAAATCAAAGACATTTGCCTGGACATTCCAACCTGGGTCAGATGCCTCCTCTGAGTTCCCACATGGTGAGGGCTATCTCATTGCACAACTCTGGAGTAAGGACCAATCATATGGACCCCCAGCATTGTACAACGTGGCAACTTTGCCCATTATCTTTCCTGGCTCCCTCTATCAGAGTTTTTATCATACTCCTACTGTAATGATTTATTTACCTGTTTACCCTCTCAGACTCTGAACTCCTTGAGGACTCTGGCAGACACATAGTCAGGTTGCAGTGAATGCTGGCTTGAGTAGAGGGATCCTGAGGCTCCTAGGCTGGCTGGGGGGACAGAATGAACCACCATGAAATGTGTCAAAAAGTAAGCATCACCAGAGGTTCACAGCCCTGGAACTTTTTGAAGACAAACAGACCTGCAAGGGGCAATTCAGTGGTCAGTGGGTGACTGGTACAAGGACAAAAGAATGAGATACTTGGAAAGCCAAAGGCCTCATACTTCTGGAATGTCTACTTAGCATTCCAGCCTCCTATCCCACAATTTGCACCTGGTCTAAAATGAAGGAAGTAATTGGTTTAAAGGTCTTACAGGGGGACCACGCTGGGCTGATTTTCTTTGCCAGGCCTATTTTTATATGCATGGTCAGCAGGGGTACAACATAGAAGTAGGTGGATGTAATGAGAGGCTCTTACTCTGCTCTAAAATATAGTTTGAGGAACAGAGGCTTAGCTCAATTTTAGAGCACTTCCCTAGTATATGCAAGGCCCTGTGTTCAATCCCCAACACTGGGAAAAAGAGAAAAAAAATCTTTTTTGAGCATTAGTGCTACTATAGGCAGGGAACAGATTAGAGGGCCTTTAGAAAAGGCCTCTCTTCCTCGGTATGGATTTAGATATTGCTGCTGAGAATAAACACTTTTGTAGGGATGTGTGTGTGTTCTGCTTTTAACCACCCCACTATCATCCCCATTTACTTCAAAAGTCCAAGTCAGAACAATGAGAAGTAGGCATAGCTTGTCACTTCTCATTGATATAAAAACTCTAAAGGGACAAGATTTCAAGAATCAAAATGGCCATACCCCCACCCCCCCAGGCTGTTGGCTGAAGCCTATTTCCCTCTGTCCTCCTGCTATTCTAGACTAAGTATTCAGACTTTGGAAAACATTTAACTGTTTCTTATCCTGTTGATCCTATCCCAGGTGGCTTGTCTGGATGAGGTGTCCTGCAAACCTGATGGAGGTTTTCCCTGTGGGGAGGTGAAAAGGTGGTTTCTTTCTGGGTGTTTAGGGAAAAAGGATCTGAGACAGGGGAATAAAGTTAGGAACAAAGTGAACTGATAAGAGGACATCCTGTGAAATAGTTTAACAAATTTTGATGGTCTCTCCCCTTGGGTACTTATGTGACAGGTACAATTTGGAATTATTTCTTCTAGTTGTATTTCCCTACAGGAATTTCTGCTCTTCAGTGAAGTTCCCCACATTCACTGAACCTCAGGAGAGAGACTAAGAAGGAGGTTAGCTTGTCCCAGGCCATATTTGGGTAGATGGATTTGCAGGAAAAAGCATCAGGCCCTGCTCAAAACCAACAGTGTGAGGAATCCTGCTGGGCAGGAGGCCCTGGAGCAGATGTGGGAGAGAGGAAGGGGACCTTGAAGGGAACAAAATATGGAGTGGTCCTTTGGAGGAGAGGAGGCAGTCAGGGTAAGTGATGTGGATCCAGCAGAGATTCAGGTTCTTCTGGAGATAGAGAGCTTCAAGTCCCAGGGTAGGACAAAGTCTCAGAGAAGGACTTAGGGTAGAGGTGAGGGTGAGCATCCCTTTGATGCAGTCCCAGGCCCTGGGTGCTGCCTCCCTCTGACCATGTCCCATAAGAAGCCAGGCTATAAGCTGGGCCTAGGCTTCCTTGCTCTTCTCTGCTTAGTGGAAAGGTCCTGATAACATGCAGGATGGTCTCTGGCTACCTGAGGATACTCCCAAGTGTCACCTGCCCTACCCTTCACCTCCCACTTCTTCTTAGTGACCAAGGAAATCCTTGAGCAGCTAAAGAAACCTACTACCTTTCCTAGGGCCTGCTCTCTTAGGAAGGAGCAATGTTGAGAGTCTCCAGGAAGACAAGTAGGGTGAAGGGAAGCTCCAGAAGCTGTGACTCTCCTCTGTGATACCCTTCCCACTCCCATCCAACATAAGCCCAGAGTCCTGAGTTCAGAGAAGACAGCTTACTGGTTAAGGTTTAGAACCCAGTTGAGCTCAAAAGCTTAGATTCATACTCCAAAGCTCAAAGCCATTTCAGTGCATATAACACAGACTAGAACTTAGAACTCAGAGCCCAGAACAGCCCAATCTTAGTCCAAGTTCAGAGCCCAGAACCCAAACAGAACTCAGTACAGGCCTAAAGTCCAGCCTATGTCAAAGAAAAGAGTCAAATCTTAGAGTCAAGCCCAGACTTAAAGTCTAGTTCATAGAGTCAGGGACCAGAATTTAGATCAAAGTTAAGACCAAAATCTAGAGCCCAGGACAGCCCAGAGTCCAGCTCAGAACCCAACCCGAAGCCTAGAACTTAACACTTAGCTCCAGAACTTAAAATCCAGTTTAACACTCAGTGTGGCCTAGAACTCTATATTCAGCCCAGAGCTTCGTAGTTCCTTGTTGTTCTTTCTAGAGTTAGCCCCAAAAGAATAGGCCAAGGCTACAAGCTGAAGAGAGGGAATTTCAGATCCCATTCCTTCTAGCAGGAGGACACAAGAAGCTGATGTTTGGGGAAGGGGAAGAGGGGAAGGGTAGATGGTTTTCCTACTCTTATTTTGGAGGATCCATAATGGGGTTCAGAAAGCAGGCAAAATGGCTTGGGGCTTTCTCTGCTACAGCTGCCCATCAGAATCCCAGAGAGACAGGAAGCAGAATCCTTCTGCTATTAACTTGCTGTGTGGCCTTGGTAAATCCTTTCCCTTCTTTGGTTTCACTGCTCCCAGAAAGGATATTAGGTTATCCTTTATTTAGACTTATAGACTCAGAAACAGAGGAAGGGACTATTACAAATAGTCTCTTCATCCATTTATTCTTTAATCCATCATTTATTAAATAAAACAATTTGTTCAATAAAAAATAATTTGTTCAATAAATGATTTTAAACCGGGGGATAAAATGGTCAGGTTTTTTTTTTTTTTTGTACCAGGGATTGAACTCAGGGGCACTTGACTGCTGAACCAAATCCCAGGCCTATTTTTTTGTATTTTATTTAGAGATAGGGTCTCACTGAGTTGTTTAGTGCCTCGGTTGTTGCTGAGGCTAGCTTTGAACTCTCGATCTTTCTGCCTCAGCTTCCTGAGCTGCTGAGATTACAGGCATGAGCCACCACACTTAGCCAGATTTGGTTTTTCTAAAATTCATCTGTGATTGGATCAGAGGGGACCAGTGAGGGATCAACTCTGATGATGACAAATGGCAATGTCTTCTTTAGAAAACACAAATGTAATCATTTCACTGCTCTGCTCAGTCCCTTCCATGGCTCCCACCCTCTTCAGGAGGAGGGTGCAGCAAGGCTTCCATGTCAACCTCACATGCTGATTCTTATCCAGCAAAAGCCCCGCCAGCCCAAGCTGCTCGCTGGTCTGGGGCACACCAACCTCCATCACACCTGCATGCCTATGGTGCTCCCTTCACCTCACACACCCTTGCCTATCTCAGGAACTCCTACTCACCTGATTCGGCCTGGCTCCATCATCACCTCCTCTATGAAGCCTTCTTAGACCTCTGCCCCTCAAATAGAATTTGGTGTTCTCAATTCTGCTTACGTGTTGAATCTCAGAGCATAGCAAGAAATTTGTTTTTTCGGTATCTGTTAGTCAAAGGCATACATCCTGCCAATCAGGGAAAGGATTTAAAAAAAAAAAAGAAACTATCATATGTTTTGTACATACACATCCTCTCATCAGATAATCAAGATAACACCATAAGGCATTGCTACAGATCAGATAGATGATGCTCAGAGAAGTTGTGACTTGCCCAAAGTCACACAGATAGCCAGAAACAGAACTGGATTCAGACTACGACAAGGTGGACTCTAGTTCCCAGCTATGCCATTATCTCTTGATCTCTTGCATGAGATCACAGCATAATCATGAGAAGCTGGAGGTGCTGACTTGACATAGTGGGGGTGGGAAGCAGAATTCACACAGCACTGGGTTGCCTGGTATTCTTTCATGTGTGTGTACAGATGGATAAAAAGGAAACCCAAAGTGAAGACAGGACTCTAGGAGGTATCCAAGAAGATCTGTACCTGTTGAACTGACCCATGAGACTCTTCAACTCTGAGATGGTCAAGGCCAGCAGGCTAAGGCATGGCCTCCTTGCAGGAACATAGTATGAGCAGGAGGAGGGCAGGGTTTTAGCCAGCTACGAAAAGAGAGGTATTACTCAGACATCAGTCTCTGTCCTCTCCACCAAAGTCAGGCTCTGTCTGTGCTCTTGCTCAAGGATCTTCTTCTATGATGTAAAGGTCCCTGAGGCCACCTAGTAGCGTGGTTGAGCCACTGGGCCTTCTTACATGCTGTCCCATGGCCTCAGAAGTGTAGCTCTTTGAGCCAAAGCTGACATCATCCAGCTTCTTCTACTTGGTCATTCTTACATCTTCTCAGCACAGAGTAAGGGCTCTTTCTTTCTTCTGGGGAAAAGGACCTTGAACTTGAAAAAGGCTAGGACTTAAAGACCCTGAGACACTGATTGGTGACAGGCAGTGTGTGTGGAGGAGTACCAGCTGTCCCAAAGAATCTCTGAGCACTCTCCATACCCCTCATCTCTGAGAGAACTGAAGCTCAGAAGTCAGGCCCATCACCCAGCTCAAAGCCAGCAAAGGAGGCCTCCCTGTGGCATAGTCTACAGACTCCTGAGATCAGATGGATCAGTCCTGAGGCCTCTCCTGCTTCACAATTACCCAACCAATATGATCTAGGCAGGAACTGGCAGCCTCAAGTGACTTGAAGGGCCCTCAGACACTTCCTCCCCAAAGAACCTCTCTTGGGACCCTTCTGCCCTACCTCCTCCCAACAGGGCAAACAAAGAGACAAGATGGGGAATAGGCCAAGGCATTGCCATCACAGCAGCTATTCCAGGAAGCCCTTGCTCTGGGCCTGCCCAACCCTAATTTCTTCAACTTGGCCATTCTCTTGGAGCACCACCACCCTGGATGAAAATTTGCTAGTGGCTGCTGAGACACTCATGTTTCAAAGTATGGGCTTGGCCCCTTTTCTATAGAAGTTAGGGTAGTAGTTCTGCCAGGTAGCGACTGGAAAGATCTTACCACTGGATAACAGATTGAAAGCTACTCCACCCGGCAACTATGGCAATCCATCAACAACTTTCACTCAGCAACAATATCCTAGCACCAACTCTGCATCAGCTCCACCTGGTAATCCTGCCCTGGCATCAGCCCACTGTACCATCTTGAGTCGCTAGACATATATCTAGCCCCTAATCATTTATAAGCAAATTTCCTTCTCTCTGGCCTGAATGGTCTTACTTGATGAATTTTTGCCCAAATAATGATAATGATAACAACAAACATTTTTAAGTGCTTACTTCATGTCAAGCACGCTGAGTGCTCCACTTAATTCTCATGCCAACCCTAGGAGATAGGTACAATTATTATCCCCATTTGGCAGGTTGGGAAACTGAGGCTAAAAGAGATTAATTATTTGCCCAAGAGTAAAATGCAATGATAAAGATGAGGTCTGAAGCCAGGTAATCGTCTCTGGGATCTTTGCACTTAACACTGCTTCTCTGCCTTCCGGGAAGCTCATGAGGCCCAGTAGCCTCCTGGGTGGCCCTCTGAGGAGTATGCTAGAGCATGTAAAGGAGGATACTAGGTGGGGCTTCATGCCCTGTGAAGGAGCAGACAGGTGGAGAGCAAGCAGGGGAGCTCTTCAGTTCGCTTGTCCTTTACTGTGAGGCTGGACTAGGCCCAGAAAGTGTACGGATGGCTCAGAGGGTGGTCCCACCACAGAGTGGGGAGCTGTTTGCCTCTCAGGGAGAAGCCCTTATTTTCACTGCTGTCCTAGATGGAGAAAATGTTGCTGCACAGAATGGGCCCAGGTTTCTGCTCCAGGCTCTTGAAGCTAACCAAGCTACAGAGGATGCCATCTGCCCGCTATGAACTAGAGCCTCAACAAAGTCCCTTGGGCTCCAGGCCTGATGGTATGGGGGTAAGCAGGTGGGAAGAAAAATGTCCAATGGGCCCAATGTGTCAAATGGTCAGGACTGTAGGCACCTGGAAGACAACCACCAAGCTCATCATAAGAAAAAGGGGGCCGTAAAATAGGTTTGTAAAATATAATCCCTGCTTCTCTTCTCTTAGTTTTAGGTTTATCATCTACAGAATGGGACTAGTTCCCAGTGGTGTTTTAAGGAGTAAACATGATGATCTACATAAAGCAAAAGTACTTAGCACAATGCTGGCCCAGCATACAGTGGGTGCTTGATAACTGAGAGTTATTGAATTAACTGTGCTCTGATTTAGTAAATGGTGAATGAGTATTTCTAGTGGTGTGTACGGGGCTCTATTCTGACCAAGAATATGGAAGGTGGAGTTGAAGTTGCAAGGAGCAGCCTGGATCTAAATTTGGAGTGAGAAAACACTGGGCAATAGAGCCAGCCTTCAAAACAGTTTCCACAGCTTGGGATAAGCAAGATGACATTGTTCTGCTGTGAGCTTGACGATATTACACAAAGCAGAGGATGGGGGAGAGACCTAACTTGACCCCAGCTCCGGTGAAAAGGATCTGAATGATTTAGTTGACCACAACCTGATGGGAACTAATCATGGGAGAGAAAGGCTCTGAAGCCCAGCAGTCTTAGGCTGCATTAACAATGTGTCGTGTCCAGACTGGAGGAAATAATAGGCCTATTGTGCTGGCCTAGTCAGGCCATATCTGGAATCTTGTGTTGCTAAACTGACAGACTGGAATCAGGCCAGGAAGGGGACCAGGCCAGCCTCAGCTCCCAGGCACTAGTGTTAAATGCTTCCTGTGCATTTTCTTGTCCCATCCCCTAAGCAATCCTATTAGGTCCTGTTAAAGTCCCCACCTTACACACAGGGAGGTTAATTGAGTTATCCAGGATCAACCACACATCTAGTGCATGGAGGAAACTGAGGCTTTTCCAAATGGGCACCTCTTGTACTTGCAGCACCTGAGATATGAACATTCATTCACTTCACACATATTTGTTAATGTCCTACAAAGAGCCAGGGGCATCAAGCTATTTAGTGGGATATAGAAGTGAAAAAGATGTAGTTCCTACCTTCAAGGAGATCATGATCTGGCAGTGGAATCCAGATCACTTGTGAAATGATGTGATTCTACGGGAATGGAGATTTTAGGGCACAAGGGTTCATAGAGTCCACGGTGGACATCTCAAGCCCAGAGAAGGAATGGAAGACAGAACAGTGTCATAGGGCTCTTGGTGGAGTTGTGGGGGCCTGTGCATGTCCTTTTCATGGTATTCAAGTGTTTCACTTCCACTCACTTTTGCTCAACAGTGACCAAGAACTGCATGCCCAACTGGGGTCTCTAGGACACACAAAGGAGCTTAGTGTGGCCACCCTGGAATCTCATCTCTCCTCCCTGCAACCAGAGATTTAAAGAAAGAAAGGGAAAACACAAACAAACAAACAGCCTGATAAAAATAACTACAGGAACATGGGTGAGTGGCCTCTTCACTAATCAGAACTGGCCTCTTTCCTGAGTACCTAGAAAGTGAATGAGCATCTGTGCCTGGCTTCTGTACTAGATAATGTCCTCCCATCTTCTTTCAAGGGCCAGACTACTCTACACTTTCTTTCTGAAAACCTATCCTGATAGTTTCAAGCCAGAGTGTCTTTGTAGCTTTCTATCTCCCAAGGTTTCTTGTTGGGGAGGCACATGTACCCTATTCAGCCTTCTGAAACTATGCTAAAAGGGACAGAATAGGGTTATTAAGAGCAAAGACTACGAATCAGACAAAACCTTCCAAGCCCGGCTCTGCCACATAACAGCTGTTCCCCTTCTCTGAATCTCCCTTTCCTTGGCTGTAAAATGGGGTTAATAATAGTACCACCCTCATATGGTGGTTGTGAGGGCCGAATGAGATCATGTTAAGCTTGGGGGAAGCTATCCATAAAAGGCTGCTGTTACCTTACTAGACTCTATAGCTAGGGAGCTCCCTGCCAGCAGGGGCAGACACCAGGGTTGCCTCATTTTTCTGCCCCTTCACGAAAATGTCCCCATGATGCCAAAGTCGGGAAGAAGAAATGGTCGATCTCTGGGAACAAAAAGAGGGACATCGGTAGGGAAAGGGACAGCCTAAATCCTTCAAGTCTGAGGGAGAGAGAGAGACGCGATCTCACTTCCGATTTTAAAGGGGGCAGTGGACCTCCAAGCCCCTACCTTTCCTAGGTCTGGGAGTTAGAAGTTACGGGTTGGCTGCTCGACTCAGGGAGAACTCACTCTGGGGAACCTCGGTCAGGTCACTTTCAGCCTTGGGCCTCAGTTTTCTCGGGCGTGTCAGGTGGGTCCCGCAGACTTCCCTAGGTTGTGAGGACAGCGCGCAGCCGGATGCCGGTTCCGGGGCTTTGAGAACGTGGCTCAGTGGCAAGGCGCCGCCGGGCGGGAGGGGCTGGCGGGAGGGCCGGCAGGCGCGGGGATTGGCTGGAGGTGGGGCAGCGGCGCTCAGGGATTGGCCGGATCTGAAAGGGCAGGGCCGAACGTTTAAGAGGCGCGGAGGGGGCGTGCAGGGAGTGCTTCCCTCGCCTGCCTGTGGGGTTTACTAGGTGGCCCGAGGAGCAGAGGAGCATCTCGGCGTGCCGGTCCCAGACGGCGTGGCCCGCGGGTCATGGCCAAAGGAGAGGGCGCCGAGAGCGGCTCCGCGGCGGGGCTGCTGCCCACCGGCATTCTCCAAGCGGGTGAACGCCCGGCCCAGATGAAGGTGAGGGCCCAGTACCCCGAATGGAGGGCAAGAGGTGGTGGGCAGGCCAAGATGGGATGCGGGGGCGTCGGAGGTTAGGCCT
Source organism: Ictidomys tridecemlineatus (assembly GCF_052094955.1). Lineage (NCBI taxonomy): Eukaryota > Metazoa > Chordata > Mammalia > Rodentia > Sciuridae > Ictidomys > Ictidomys tridecemlineatus. Next base: position 28,549,096 of record NC_135487.1, read on the forward strand.
GATTCTGGGAAACTAGGGATTATCTGGGGACAGGCGGGCCTAGAATTAGGAGAGGCTGGGGGAGCCCCGAAACCAGGGAATGCCCCGGGCCAGAACGTGATGGAGAGGATCTGTAGGAACCGGCGCCCACTTTTGCCTACACACTTTCCTGGTCGGCGGAGGGCAGTGCTGACAGCTTCTTGTGGTGCCGGGCTCTGCTTAGCCGGTTTTGGTTCTCAAGTGCCCGGAGCGGCTCGGATTTTCCGCCCTAAAAGTTAGAGAGACCCCAGAAACCTGGAAATCCCCCCAAGGGGATTCATTGGTTCTTCTTTCACCCCCACCCGCCTACTCTCGCGCCTCAATTCAACTAACTCGGGCCACTCAAGTTCATTCATAAGAACAAGGGCTCTGCTCTTAAAGGAGCCGCATTCCTCTGGCGACGGTGAGTGTGGGGGTTCGCGCATAGTGCTCTGCGTCAGTCTCATCATCCATTCGTCCCAGCCCCTGCCCTATGGACTTATTTAACGACCGAATAAAACCAGGCTGTCCCAGGAACGGATCTTAGGTAATAAATATCTGCTTGGGAGGTTACTGCCTTTTCTTTTAAATTTTATTAGCTGATCCTTGGAAGGAACTGAGTGAGCAATTATGCTGTTACCATGTATGAGTAATCTCTACTTTCCCTGGGCAACCCCAACCTCCGTAGTCCCCCACCCAGAGAGGGACTACTTCTGCACCTAGAAGCCTTTCCTCTACTCTCCAAGGTCCCCTAGGAGCAGGAGGCTAGGACCAGTCCTGAGTTTGCTTGAAGCTCTGGTTGCCTACAGGGACCAGGGACGCTCTGGGACAGATGGAAGGAACAGCTGTGCCTGCAGCCAGCTGGGATGGGCCCCTAGGGCTCTCACTCAGTAGGCAGGTGGATCCTGGCCTCAGCCAGGGTGGGAGCCTGGGCTGGGCTCAGGCAGCTCTTGGCAGCAAGAGGATTTTCAGGTTGTGGCAGCTGATGTTGGGTGGGGACAGGTTTGCTGATGGAGCATGCTCCCCCTCTGTAACTTGGGAATGAACAGTGGCTGAGGCCTGGGGGAAGAGGGGAGGGAGTAGCTATTTAGAGATGATGGGCTGATAGATTTCCTCAGACTGGGGTGGAAGGGGGCTGGAAACTTAGGGGCGACTTCTTTAGGAATATGAATGACCTTTTTCCCCAGGTTCCCAAGAATAAAGAATACCTTTCTCTTCTTATGGGAAGTGGAATCTCCTTGGGTGGGAACAGGGCAAGGCAGAGTTGTTCCTCCTGGCAGAGCTGGCTGGAGGAAAGGTCCTGCCTCTAGGATGAGGTCAGGAACTTGAGCCTTTTCATCCTTTCCTCCTCTTCCCAGAAGGAGCCAAAGAAGAAGCAGCAGTTGTCCATTTGCAACAAACTTTGCTACGCTGTTGGGGGGGCCCCCTACCAGGTGACGGGCTGTGCTCTAGGGTTCTTCCTGCAGATCTACCTATTGGACGTGGCTCAGGTGAGTGGCCTGAGCCCTCTAAGGCTCCTCCAGCATCCTGAGATGGGAAAAGTTAGGCACCCTGAGTAGGACCAGTTAGTTTTCCCCATCTGTTAACTGGGACTAAAAATTCCTACTTTGCTGTCTCTCAGAGTCACAGTGAATGAGAAATAAGTCTTTAGAAAGTATCGAGGAGGGGAGTCTATCTGCCCCAGAATAGCTGGCAACTCCTCCTTGCCTGGCAAGAGCAATAGAGCCTGGAGGGGTAGGCGGTGGTGTGAGGGAGAATGGAACCCGCTGGTGACGCTGTTCTTAGAAGAGACTGGCACACCATGTCCCTGGCTGGAAGAAAGTCAGCTGGCTTGGTTCAGGGGCCAGTGGATTTTCCAGGCTTGTGGAGATGTATATCCCACCTTCACCTGAGGAGCAGAGACATGTCATTGGCATTGGGACCCTCACGTGCTGGGCTAAGTTAGAATTCCCCAGTGCACAGGGGCTTTGATTAAGAGGAATTCTCAGGGTGAAGCAGAGCTACTCTGTGCTTTGAGAAGCCTTGGCCAGTAGCCTGGCATCCCGGGAATTCACCCTGTCTGGATGGGAAAGTGGGAGGCTGAATAGCCATGGCTACCAGGGATCCTGCACTGGCTGTCTTTCTATGTAGCATCTGACTTGGCAAACAGAATGTCTGGGTTGTATCCATTTTCAGGTAAGAAATACTGAGCCCCAGAAAGGACAAATGATTTCATTCAGCAGATAGTTTTTGAGCAACACCCATGCACTAGGCCCTAATTGAGGTGCAAATATGAGAAACTTGCAGCTGAAGTATAAAAATGTAGTAAGTGTTAGAGCTTGGAGGTCAGATTGGAGAGACTACAGTATGCAAGAGGCTTCCAGCTTCCCAGACCAATAACTTGATGGTTGAGTAGGAGCCAAGGAATCTGCATTTAAATTCTGTTTGGGGACAGAGGAATAGCTTGAATAGGTAGTGATGGGCCACCTTTTAAAAAGCCTCTATAGGGCTGGGGTTGTGGCTCAGCGGTAGAGTGCTCACCTAGCATATGCGAGGTCCTGGGTTCGATCTTTAGCACCACATAAATAAATAGAATAAAGCTATTGTGTCCAGCTACTAAAAAATAAATATTAAAAAAATAAAATTAAATAAAAAGCTTCTATAGACTCCTTCCTCATCCAAGATAGAGCTTGACCCTCTACAATAGAGGTAGTAACTCCCATTATATAGATGGAAAAACTGAGACCCACTGTGTATACCCAGTGAATGTTAATTCTGATTTCAGGTGATCAGAGTCTCAGGGATGTGAAAGGGAGGGAAGGAAATGATTTTGGATTCATTCTACTTGATAGGAGTATTTTCAAGGGCAGCAGAGGGGAGGAAATAGATCCAGGGAAGCTTCTAAGGGAGTACACAGTGCTACTGTTATCAGAGAAATGCTATTGTCATTTTTTTCCCCTGGGGATGGAACCCAGGGCTTCACACATGCTAGGCAAGTAATCTACCATTGAGTTATACCCCCAGGTCCACTATTGTCATTATTAATGAGGAAAATGGGCTGGGGATGTGGCTCAAGCGGTAGCGCGCTCACCTGGCATGCGTGCGGCCCGGGTTCGATTCTCAGCACCACATACAAACCAAGATGTTGTGTCCGCCAATAACTAAACAATAAATATTAAAATTCTCTCTCTTTAAAAAAAAATTAATAAGGAAAATGAAGATGTTGAAGGCGCAGATGGGAGTAGCATAGGGACTCAAGGCCTGGCTGAGGCAGGGAGGGAGTCCCTGCTTTTGCAGTTAGGACTGAGGCGAATCAAAGAATGAAGGAGTTGTCTCTTTCCCTCTTCCCCCTTCCAGGTGAACCCTTTCCCTGCTTCCATCATCCTGTTCGTGGGTCGAGCCTGGGATGCCTTCACTGATCCTTTGGTGGGCTTCTGCATTAGCAAATCTTCCTGGACCCGCCTAGGCCGCCTCATGCCCTGGTGAGTGGAAGAGGCTCCTTCAAGGTAGCAGAAGACGAATCTTCTGGCATATTTCCCTTGGTCCTTTCATCTCTTGTCACAGGCTGGGGGGTGAGGAGAAGGAATGATATAAAAGTTGTGTTGAAACCCATTTGAGGCTTCAGCTGCCCCATACACAGCCACTGAAATGCCTAGCCTGTTCATTCCCAGACTGGCCAAAGTACCAGGCATGGCAGCTTCCCTCATCCCAGGCTGGAATTCTGACTTCCATAGTGGCAGAGCTACTGCTCTAGAACAGTTGAGCTAGCCTGCCTGGGTTTGAATCCCAATTTCACTACTTAACAATTGTGCAATCTTGAGCAGGTGAACATCTCTGAGCCTCCAGTTTCTTCATCTGTAAAATGGGGATAAGGAACTTCTCACAGGGTTGTGGTGAGGGTTAAATGGTTTTTAATGTGTAAAGCACTCAGCAGACTACCTGGCACATATTAAGTGATATATAACTTGGCCCTCCTTCAGGGTGGCTCCTTGTGAGGCATGGGTTGGGGGCTATATTGGAATGGGGTAGCAGATCCATAACCTCTGGTGCTTTGGATGATATGAACTACTTTTTCCCTTGGTATAAAGCCTGTACTACTCAAACTCAGGCTGTGGAGCAAGGTGGGAGGAGGCGGTTACCATAGATCAGACAGCAAGGGAGACATACAAGACAAGGCCAAGCCGGGGCTCTGGTTCCCTCCAGGACATCCTGCTTCAGGGGGTGGGGGGGCATACCCCTTTCATCTCCAGCCCATCCAAGCTCAAGTGGGCGCCTTCCTGCCCCAGGGGCGCCCATACCTGGTCTCCGGCCTTCAAAGCTCTTCCCACAGCCCCTGCATCCCCACAGCTTCCTTTCCCACGAGGCCCCCCACCCACTCAATCCTGCCAACCCCTGGCAAAAGCCCAGGTTGGAGCCTTTGATCCTGACTTCAGGGTAGAGGGCAGGATGGCCTGTCTTACCTGAGCAGGCTGCTCAGGGCTCCCCAATCGCCAGCCGTGAGACTTGGCCTTGTGCCCATCCCCTGGCAGCCAGTGGAAGGCGGGGCCCTGCTGCCACATCGCCTCATGAGGCTCAGCCAATGAGAGGAAGCTGCTAGGCCAGGCTGCCCGGCACCAAAGCACAGAAGCTGCAGGGTTTACTCCCAGTCACATTGGGTTCCTCCGGCAGGGCAGCGCTGTTCTATTCATCTGCTTATGAGCCAAGGATGGCATGTCAAGGAAGGCCCCTGGGGAGCCCTTGCTCTCTAAGGAGACACGTGGATTTGGGAGGGTTAGAGGAGGCGGAGCACCCAGAGGACCCACCCTATAGGAGGCAGGATCTGAGGCCTTGCTGGGCAGGTATGCAGCCAGCTTGGAAAGTCACTGGGGACCCTATAGGTTGCTTTCTGCTTTAGCAGGTGTCTTTGTGCATGTTTGAATGCAAACTCAAAGATCTGCAGCACCCCTTTCTTTTCAGTGTAGGAAGAAGCAGGGTGTGTAAACCGTAGGACTTCCTCTCCTTCTAAGCCTGGGGGCAGCCCTCCTCTAAACCTGTACTTAAATCCTCTTCTTCAAACCAGACAGACTTTGAGGTTTACTTTCCCTGGAGTTGCCAAGGCACCATCTTAGAGACAGGTGTCAGCAGGGACATGTGGAAAGGCCAAGATGCAGCAGGCTGGACTCTGGTGCACTTTGAAGCCCCCTGGTCATGGCCTATACTACTTCTCCCAGGGCGCTTCCTGCTAGCTTCCCTCATGTGATCACTGTACACAATGTCCCAAGAACTGCTCTACATTTTCATGCCAACTTATTTTAAGTCTCAAGACTACTTCAACCCTATGAAGTAGAACCCAAGTCCTTCCCATGGCTCCTAAGATGTTCAATTTCCTCTCTAAGCTTATCTCCTAATTTCATCTCCCTTGCTCAAGGAACTCTAGTGCTCACTGTTCCTCAATCTTATCAGGCACGTTCCTGCCTGAGGACCTTTGCACTGACTTTCCTTTGTCCAGCCCAGCTTTGCCTCAGATGCCTGCAAGGCTCACTCCCTAGTACTATTCAGTCCACACAGTCATTGCCTTCTCAATGGGACCTGTGCTATCTACCTGTTGTAAAATGCACCCCCATTCTCACTTCTAATTCCCTGTAGTCTGCTTTACTTTTTTTGGGGGGGGGGTATTGGAGGTTGAACACAGGGCTACTCAACTACTGAGCCACTCTCCAGCTCTGTTTTGTATTTTAATTAGAGACAGGGTCTTGCTTAGTTGCCCAGGGCCTCACTAAATTGCTAAGGCTGGCTTTGAACTCTCCATCTTCCTGCCTCAGCCTCCCAAGCCACTGGGATTTCAAGGGTGCACCACTACACCTGGCTGCTTTACTCTTTTCTCCTTATCTCTTATCATCTTCTAACATGTTTTTAAAAACTGTGACAAAATGTATGCAACATAACATCATCATTAATCATTACAACCATTTTTAAGTATAAAGTGACATTAAGTTTACATTCACATCTTGGTTAGCTATCACCACCTCCACCTCCAGTTCTTTTTATCTTCTTAGATAGAAACTCTGTACCCATTACAATCATCTCCATTCTGCCTTTCTCCTAGCTCCTGCTAACTCTCATTCCATTTTCTCTCTCTATAAAGTTGGCTTACCTTACATAAGTTAAATTATACAATAGTCGCCTTTTTGCGACTGGCTTATTTCACTTAGTTTAATGTCCTTAGAGTTCATCCATTTTATAGTGTATATCAGAATTTCATTTCTTTTGAAGGCTGAATTTTATATATATATGAAATTTTAATTTTGTGGGTTTTTGTTGTTGTTGTTGTTGTTGTTGATCAACTATAATCATAAGGGCATTTTTGGGGAGGAGGAGTACTGGAGATTGAACCCAAGAATGCTCTACCACTGAGCTATCTCTAGCCATTTTTATTTTTTATTTTGAGACAGGGTCTCCCTAAGTTGCTGAGGCTGGCCTCAAACTTGTGATCCTCCTGCCTCAGTCTTTTGAATAGCTAGAATTACAGACATGCATCACTCTGCCTATCAGGACAATGTTTTCTTTTTTTCTTTCTTTTTTAATATTTTTGTTCACTAATATATCCTGAGCAATTAGAATAGCACCTGGTACATAATTGGCGCTTATTAAGTATTCAGGTAAATGTTCGACGTAAGGCATGTGCTATTTTTTTATTCTCATTTTACACATGAGGAAATGAGTCTCACAGAGGTTAAATAACTAACCCAAGACTAAAGTTTTTTTTTTTTTGTTGTTGTTGTTTGTTTGGTATTAAGGATTGAATCCAGGGGCACTTAACCACTGAGCCACATCACCAGCCCTTTTTAATTTTTATTCTGGGATAGGCTCTCATTAAGTTAGGGCTTAGGGCATTGTAAGGCTGCTGAGGCTGGCCTTGGACTTGCAATCCTCCCCGCTCAGCAGCTCAAGATGTTGGGATTATAGTAGTTTGCCACCAGGCTTGGATATCCAAGACTAAGTTTTTATAGTTAGTTGGTAAAACCAGAGTTGAGTCCCAGAAGTGAGACTTCTAAGATCTTTCTCTTAACCTTTGTACTCTGCTCCCTTTCTATGCTGATGCTGTGAAGTCAATCCATCCTGAGGTCTAAGGTGACATATGGGTAGGACTCACGTGTACATGGCATATACTTGTCCCCTTTATACTTATGTCATGAGGTCCATTCCTCCCAGGTGGCTCCTTCCTATTCTTTCACCCGGAGGTGGCTTCTCCCACCCCACCCCACCCCAGCTTCCCTGTGTGTGCAGACGATACATGTACACATGTAAAAACACACATTTGCTGGGGTTGCTCCTTTTCCCTGCCCTGAAGTCTTGGACTCATTGCAGTCCAGGGGCCCCATTCCATTCTGCACTTACTGGCTTGGCCTTCAGCCTCTTCCCAGAGGCTGGGTAGGTGGGTTTAGCGGGAGGAACTTCCTTCCCAGCAGGTACCTGCAGAACCTGACTCCTGGGGTTCTGGCCTCCAGCCTCCACTTAGACCCTCCCCTTCCTCAGGATCATCTTCTCCACACCCCTGGCCATCATCACCTACTTCCTCATCTGGTTTGTGCCTGACTTCCCACAGGGCCAAGAGCTTTGGTACCTGCTTTTCTATTGCCTCTTTGAGACTCTAGTCACGGTGAGTTGTGCCCCTGGGGACCTGGGTGAGGGCAGTCCCTAGGTTTTCCACATTTGTCCATCTGTCTGACTGGCCAAGGGCCTCTCTTTCATGCCAGTGTTTCCACGTTCCCTACTCAGCCCTCACCATGTTCATCAGCACTGAGCAGAGCGAGAGGGACTCTGCCACTGCCTATCGTAAGTGTCTCCTCAGCCCACCTGACCCCACCCATGGGGATCCCTGGCCTCTGCACTCCTAGACCCTTCCTTGCATGTCCAGGCTGTTGTTCTGCTCTTGGGCATGGGTGTGAAGCCGTCTTGTTTGTTTGTTTGTTTATTGTGGTTCTCGGAATTGAACCCAGGACCTCATACATGCTAAGCAGATGCTGTATCACTGAGCTATATCCCCACCCCATGAAACCATGTTAAAAACAATTCAGTCCCCTTATTGCTCAGGTGAGACCCAGAAAGACGCAAGAACTAACCTAAGGTCACACAGAGCAGGCCATGAGTATAGGCCAAGGTGCCATCTGCCCTGCCTCTTGGATCCACCATACCTGGATCTCGATCTCCCATCTGTCTGACCTTCCTCTCTGGGCCCACAAGCCGTGAGGCCCTCCAAAAGACTCTCTTTTCACTGCCCAGGGATGACTGTGGAGGTGCTGGGCACAGTGCTGGGCACAGCGATCCAGGGGCAAATTGTGGGCCAAGCAAACGCACCTTGTCTCCAGTACCTCAATGGCTCTGCAGTGGCTTCAGAAAGTGCCAATCGCACATACAGCACCTCCTCACTCAGAGAAACGGTGAGGCCCCTGGCATGGCAGGGATTGGGGAAGATGGGGGACAGTGAAATGCTTTGTAGTCATCCTAATATTAGTAATAATAGTTAGTATTTATTAATTGTTGGGCATTTGATATACATAATTATGACTATGCCCAAAATGCTGATAAGGAAATTGAAGCTTAGAGAGAGAGGCTGAACAATTTGCCTACGGTTGTAGAATTGGTGATTGCAGAGATTTGGGAAGATTTGAACTGTGGGCTCTCAGCTTTCTTTGCCCAGAGCCTGACTTCTTAACATTTTGTACTTTCAAACTTTGCCCAGTCATGGAGAGCAATAGCAGGCCCAGGATGCTTCTCCTGTTTCATAGATGGAGACAGTGAGGCACCCAGAGGAAAAGGGACTGGCCCAAGATCATTGAATGGGGCTGCTGGAATGAGATTAGACTGACAGTCTCTGTATGTTGTCTTCACCCCTTTATAGCAAAATGCATACCTGCTGGCAGCAGGGGTCATTGCCTCCATTTACGTCATCTGTGCTGTCATCCTGACCCTGGGCGTACGGGAGCAGAGAGGTAAGAGGGTCCTAGCTGGGAAGAGGTTCAGGTCCCAGTGCAGAGTGGCTATGTCATTCTGGCTGGCCCTCAGGCTTTGGGAGGGTTCTCTGCTTCCTCCTCACTGTCCCCTCTGATCCCCAGAACCCTATGAGACCCAGCAGGCTGAGCCGATGTCCTTTTTCCGGGGCCTCCGCCAGGTCATGAGCCATGGGCCATATATCAAGCTCATTGCTGGCTTCCTCTTTACCTCTCTGGCTTTCATGGTGAGTGGGGCCTGATGTGCTTAGCCTGAGAGGGTGGTGCAATGGGAGTGGGGTTGGAGAGGACACAGGATGTGATGAAGCTGATGGACTGATGGAATGAGGAGGGCATGGACTGAGGTTTGTGGGGTGTGGGAAAATGACTTGGGGAGGCTCAGCCCCATTGTTACTTCCTTCCTTGCATTTCCTTGCCCTGCCCTGCCCCATTCCTCAGCTGGTGGAGGGGAACTTTGCCTTGTTTTGCACCTACACCTTGGGCTTCCGCAATGAATTCCAGAACCTACTGCTGGCCATCATGGTGAGTGCAGGGCTCCAGGCGGGGCAGGCAGCCTGGGCTGACATGGCTTAGGCTGTGTGGGATGGTTCTTTGGATAGTCAGAAGATGTTTTCAGACTGGCCCATGGTCAGAAAGGGGTGAGGGAAACTTCTTGGAATATTCATTTGGAACTGACCTACGTTGCTTAGGCAGGAGTTTGCAGATGGGTATTTAGAGAATACAACAAAAGCAAAGGTATAGAGGTCAAGAGCTCTGTAATTTTGTGCTTAGAAGTGTGAGAAGGCGGGAGAAGGACCTCCTTCAGCTCCCCAGGAGCCGTTAGGCATGCCTGTTCACTTTCTCACTGCCTGGATGATGTCATCTGGCTGTTCTTTGGCAGGGCTGGGAACGCCTTTGGGCACCTGGGAAGGGCAGGAGGGGTTCCATGGTTCTAACTTGCCTACCTCACCCATTTTGTCTGTCCACAGCTTTCTGCCACATTTACCATTCCCATCTGGCAGTGGTTCCTAACCCGGTTTGGCAAGAAGACAGCTGTATATGTTGGGATCTCAGTGAGTGGGGCTCTAGGGATAGGACCTAGATTGAGTTGGGGGTTACTGGTGGGGGGCCTCCCAGCTGACTCATCTTATCACACTACCTCCCGTAGTCAGCAGTACCATTTCTCATCTTGGTGGCCCTTATGGAGAGTAACCTAATCATCACGTATGTGGTGGCTATCGCAGCCGGCATCAGTGTGGCAGCTGCCTTCCTATTACCCTGGTAGGTATATTCAAATTTAGCTGGGTCTGTTCCCCAGCCTTCCCACTCCAGTTCTGAAGCTCCTTGGGGAAAATTCTCAGGGGGCTTCTCCTAATATAGACCACTCTATGGGTTCAAGTTGGGGTGGGGAGGATCCACGTCTTAGAGTTGTATAGTTTGTGTACTGTGCAAGAGTTTGTATACTGTCACACTGTGAGAAATGGACCTAAAATCTAGCTTGCACTCCATTTTCCAGGCCGAGCATCCAGATTGGGACTCCTTCATTTTGGGGGAAAGAAACCTTATTCACATGAAGGTGCCACAAGCTCCTTGAAGCTGTGGGTGCCACAAGTTCCTAGAAGGCCACCTCTTCTTATTGACACAAGGGCCATACTGGCTAGTAGGGGCCTGGCAGCTAGTTGTTGGTGGGGTCCTCATGGTTGCCATTACCCACTCTGCACAGGTCCATGTTGCCTGATGTCATTGACGACTTCCACCTGAAGCAGCCTCACTCCCATGGCACTGAACCCATCTTCTTCTCCTTCTATGTTTTTTTCACCAAGTTTGCCTCTGGAGTCTCACTGGGTATCTCCACCCTCAGTCTCGAGTGAGCGGAGTGGGAACGCAGGGTGGGAACGCGGGGTGGGCAGGGCAAAGTAATGCCAGACCCCAGAAGCTGCATCTTTACCAATCCCCTGCCCTCTGGGTTCTACAGCTTTGCTGGGTACAAGACACGAGGGTGCTCACAGCCGGCAAGTGTCAAGTTTACACTGAAGATGTTGGTGACCATGGCTCCTATAGTCCTCATCCTGCTGGGCCTGTTGCTCTTCAAGCTGTATCCCATTGATGAGGAGAAGCGGCGGCAGAATAAGAAGGCCCTACAGGCTCTGCGGTGAGAGAGGAGAGGTGCCATTCAGTCTAATCCTCCGTGGCTAAATCCACACTTAATCTCTGTACACCTTTCCTCGACAGCTCCGACACTTAGCTTTGTGCTAGCACTGCACTGAGTGGCTTTACATTTATTCACTCAACAACTATTTCCTGGGTGTCTCCTAGGTGCCAGCTTTGTTCTAGTTAACAAGACAAAGCCAAATCCTCACCCTTGAGGAGCTTGTGTTTTAGGAGTGTGTGTTCATGATCTCCCATGTTCTTCCAACAATGTTTGGTGTCCTAGATTTTTATGATTTTCATTGTGCTGATAAAAAACCTAAGACTTAACCAGGAAGAGTGAAGGGCCCAGTGGCTAAGGGGTGGAGCTTGGCTTTGAGCCTCATATATGTCCTAACCACAGCCTGTACTCTTTGCTGCCCTCCTAGCATGCAGGACCTGGAGTGTGACTCAAACACAGAGGGTAGTATAGAGTGAGTCATTCTGCCTATAAGCCAGCCAGGACCAGAGTATATATCCTGGGGCTTGTGGTGCCCCATGTACAATAAGAATAGCAAACAGAGGAACCAGAAGTTTCTGGGCTGAAAGAGGGAGTAAGCAAACTATCTGTGGTTTCCCTGTGGCTTTTACTTTAGGGCCAAGATTGCTGCAGAAAGAGGCAGGTGTCCATGGGTGTGGGACAAGAGGCTTCCTCCATCCTATCTCTTGTGACTTTTTCTTACAGGGATGAAGCCAGCAGCTCAGGCTATTCTGACACAGACTCCACAGAGCTGGCCAGCATCCTCTAGGGCCTGCTGTGTTGCCTGCTAAACTTCACCATGGAGGAGGTCTGGGTCACCAGGCCACACGAGGACCAGGACCTGCTTGCCCACTCACTGAACAACTGGTCTCCAGGTGCCAGGATACGGACTGAGGACTGGAGAGTGAGCAGACCAGGACATCTTACCCACCATGGGGCTGGCCAGTCTGCAGCCTCCTGCCTCCTCTCTGCCCTCCCACAGGGCTAAGCCCTGGGACTGCTACTGTGAATATGCCAAGGACTGATCGGGCCTAGCCCGGAACACTAATGTAGAGATGTTTTATACAGAGACTAATTAATAACTTAATGACCATGTACATAGCAATGTGTGTGTTTGTATATGTCTGTGAGCTATTAATGTTATTAATTTTCATAAAAGCTGAAAAACTGAGCTGCCTGTTTCTGTCTGCATCCTTGACCTCTCAACAAGCCCTTCTGTGCCAACAGATAGAGGGTACCATAAGCCTCAGGTACCACTGAGTAGGCAGAATGTGTCTGGGGTGCGATGACAGTTTTGGCTAACATTTGATGAATACTTGCTCAGTGGGGAGGCATTGTATGCACTTCAGTGGTATGCTCATTTAACCCTCAAAACTGCCAGGTCAAGTCTGCCCCCATTTTAAAAATAAGAAAACAGAGCTTCATCATAGAAGGGGATGTGGCAAACTTCACACAGCCAAGAGCAATCCAACTGGAATTCCATCCCAGCTCTGTGTGACTCCAGGACCTTACCTAGCACTCTTTACTCCCCTGCATCTGATGATGACCAAAGGACTGGCAGACAAATGGTTGGTCTCTGTGTGCCTGAGCCTGCGAGACTGACTGTGCTGGTATAGACTGTGACTGAGGCCCTGAAGACATGTCATTCTTCTCCCACATTATCATCGCCAGTGTTGAAGGGGGAAGGATGGACCTGGCTAGGGGTGAGTGTCAGATAAGGAAGGGTCCTGCCTCTGGTGGGGAGCAGGGGGATAGGGAAGCCTTACTTGTAGCACTTATCCCATTTCTTTGGTGTGAACACTCATACCACAGCCAATTCAAGTTACCCAAAGTTGTACCATCTTGCCAAATTTCTGAACATTTACCAGTTAGCTTCTACAAGCTGGTAGGATTGCTCAGCACACCACTGGCTCTCACACACATAGGCCAAGTTCCAAAATGTCAGGGAAGTAAAGCTGGCAGGATCAGGAGTGACCAGTACAACCTCATTATTTCACAGATAGCATTTCTGCTTTGTGGGCTTCATTTATCTGAGACTCTTCAGGCTTGGTTTTTGCCTTAAATGTGGGGTTCCATTGTTGCTGATGAAGTTTTGCCAAGTTGCTTTTATAAATTCCACGAAGGATTACTAACAGGCACTGTTATGTGTTCACAAATATTAATTCAGTTGGTCTCCACAACTTCCCTATAAGGAAGTTACTATTATTATGCTCATTTTACAGATAAGGAAATGCTGACACAAGGAAGTTAAGTAACTTGCCCAAGATCACCAGACAGTGGTGGTAAGAGGATAAGTTGATACTTCAATCCAGGCTGATTGACAGTATGGCCTGTGCCCTTAACCACTACTTGGGCTGTTACATGAGATAACAGTTTGGCCACCACCAGTCTAATTCTAGTACTTTTGTAGCTGCATCTCTGGTCAGAGGCTGTCTGGGCAAGGCAGGAACCTAGGGCTGGCTGGCCTCTGTAGCTAGAATACTGAATGACTGAGCTTATAGAGGTTCTTTCACACTACCACTCTATCAATAACCACCAAGTTCTGTCTTTAAATATGATTTCATGTGCTAAATGTTTTCTCTGATATAAGGAGGCTGACTCATAGTGGGGTAGGGAGGGGGAGCATGGGAGGAATAAATGAATTCTAGATAGGGCAGAGGGGTAGGAGGAAAAGGGAAGGGGCAGAGGATTAGCAAGGATGGTGGTATGTGATAGATATCATCATCCAAAGTACATGTATGAAGACACAAATTGGTGTCAACATACTTTATATACAACCAGAAATATGAAAAATTGTGCTGTATACATGTAATAAGAATTTTAATGCATTCTGATATCATTTATTTTTTTAAAAAAAATCAATAAAAAATAAATATGATTTCAGGGCTGGGGATGTAGCTCAGTGAGAGAGAGCTTTGCTTAGCATGTGCAAAGCCCTAGGTACTATTTGCAACACCAAAATACTATTATTACTACTAATAATAATACTAGTGATAATGATAATAATAATAATAACAAATAAATTTTCTAAATCACACAAGCTCATCTTCTCTCACCTGGACATTTGTACCAGCATCCCAACTGGTATTTGTCTTTAATTGGATCTACTCATATTCCCTCTGCAAATTATCCTAGGCAACTGAGTAGCTCTCCTATGCTGAAAGGGAATCTCGTTTGTTTTCAGGATAGAATCCAAGAGCCCTGCTGATGTCCTCAGCCCCAGATCTAGATGGAGCCCTTCTTCCAGCTTACTTGCCTTGCCCTGGATATAATTCTGTCTCAGCTCCACCAAGCAGACACTCCTCCAACACATCTTGCCCTCAGAAAGCCTCTCTGAAGTGGTTCCTGCCCCTCTGCCCCTAGGGCCAACTGAGAGTGAGTCCAAGCCTCCCTCTTCATGGTCTCCCACACTGAGCCCAGGACCAAGCATGGCAGGGTGGGATGGACATGTAGAGCTGAATGAATGTGAGCCAACTGGAGAGGGCTTTGTCTGGGAGCCAGACCAAATTCCTACTGACCCAGTAGGATATTCTGTTTGAATCTCAGTTTCCCCAAATGTTCTATGGAGATTTAGGTTGAAAACCCTTCCTATCTTTCATGCCCACAGGAAATTGCTCTCCCATTTGAAGGTTCCTGATGAGTTCTTGGGAGATGAGTTGTAGTGGGGCAGATGAGGACAAGGAAAAGCAATCTGGAATCCCAGAAATCCCCAGGGTCACTGGCTACACTAAGCCCCTTATGGACTGCTCATACTTACTCATCCTTTGGGAGAAATGCCATCTTGACTTCATCTACACTTGGATTCTGTAAAACCACAGCTAAGTTCTGTCTCTCCTCACTACATCCAGGCTTTCAATCATGCCAACTACACCTCTGCTGAGGACCAGGTGTGGATTTGGTGCCACCTACTGGAAGAAAGGAGCAAGACCTTAATATTGTGAAGAAATTCCAGATTGTCAATGACCTAGAATATTATTCCATTGATATTTACAAGTCTACTATATATCAGGGACCTGCTAGCCTCTGAAAACAGTAGTGAATAATATAGAGTTTATATTCTCTGGGGGACCAATGACAAATAAATAACCATTAACAGATAAATTTACAATTTCAGATTATAAAAACACGATGAAAGAAATAAGAGGGGTGTTGTGATAAAGGAACTGAGAAAATGGGGTTTTCCAGGTGTGGTGGCACACACCTGTAATCTCTGCCACTGGGAAGGGTAAGGCAGAAGGATTGCAAGTTCAAGACCAACTTAGACATTGGCTTGAAATTGAAAAAAAAAAAAAAAGGTGGTGGGTGGATTGTAGAGATGTGTGCCCTGAGTTCAATTCCAAGTATTGAATAAAATAAAATAAAAAATAAAAAATGTGGCCCCAATTTCTGTGTGTAGAATCCATTAGAGAGGGACAAAAGTTGAGTGGGAGAGAATACTTTTGTCACTCAGAAGTTTCCCATCCAGAGAGTGGGGCCTAACAACACTGACTCCTTCAAATTAGAATAGGTTTGTGTCAATGCTACTTATGCATTAGGACTGTAGGGGTAGAGATATTAATTTATGCAACCAAATACTGTGTGAGCCCCTCCTGTGTGCCAGGCCCTGTTCTAACTGTGGGAGATACAACAGATGAGTTGTAGTGGGGCAGATGAGGACAAGGAAAAAAGCAATCTGGAATTCTAGAAATCCCCTGGGTCACTGGCTACTTGATGGACTTTGTCCCTGCTTGGAAATACTGAGATTAACTGAGTGAACATTCATATCATGAATGTTCCATGGAAGAGGAAGGAGCTATGAACCTGTGTAACAGAACCAGCTTAGGTTGAGATATCCTGGCCTGAGGCTCAAAGAAAGAAGAGGAATCTGCCAGGCAAAGAGAACACAGGAGCAGGAGGGTCTTTCAGAGAGGAGGTCCAGCACCCACTTAAGCTCAGAGGCCGGGAAGATGATAGTGGAATCCGGGAATAGAAAGAAGGCCCATGTGACTGAAGCACAAGATGGAGCCTCTTCTTGGATCTTGAAGCACAAGATCCAAGAAGAGGCTCAGAATGAAGACAGAAAAGGATAGGCACACATGGCTTTTGGTCCCTGTGACCACTTTGGTCCTTATCCTAAGAGCAGAGGGAAGTAATTAATAGTTTCAGGTAGGGGAACCATGGTAGAGGAAGAGTTAGTAAGACCATGTTATCTGTTCTGTAGGGAAAGGAAAGGATTGAAGAAGGTAAGAGTCTCATTAGCAGGGAGACTAATGAAGAGGCTGTTTATGTAATCTTCCAAGAATGAACACTTATGAAAATACTGCCTGGAGTGTTAGCAGAGATTGAAAGACAAGGGCTGACTTGGCAGCTGGCTGGGCAAGATATAATTGAGAGGGGGAAAAAGGTGGGGGGAGGAGGAGAGAGAAGAAGGTCCTACATAGATTGTAGATTTCCAATTTGGAAAACAATGAGTGGCACCTCCTTTCAGTAACACAGGAAGCAGGTGAAGCAGGCATGGAGAACAGAACCATTCATTTGCTAGTTGTTTGGGTCATTTTCATATAACTCGGGAAGGGATCATATTTAGAAAGTCCACTGTCAGGCATAAGGATAAATACTATCACCACTCTGCCATAGAACATTCTATTGGCTGATATAAATAGTAGAAGCTGATGCAATTAGATAAGAAACAATTTAAAAAATGGAAAGGAATAGGTAAATTTATCTTTGTTATTGATCTGTTTGTGTTCTAAGAGAACTCAAATGAATCCACTGAAAAACTACTATAAAAAACAAAACCCAGTACATAAAAGGGGTATTGCTCTGTGTGATGGTATTCACCTGTAATCCCAGCTACTCAGGTCAAGTCTGGAGAATTGCAAGTTCGAGGTCAGCATGGGTAATTTAGCAAGACCGTGTCTCAAAATTAAAAAATAAAAAAGGTTGGTGATGTAGTTCAGTGATAGAGTCCCTGGATTCAATCCCCAGTACCACCAAAAAAGAAAGAAAGAAGAGAAAATGGGGTATGAAACCAATATACTCAAGGCCCTGGGTATAATGAATAAAATAAAAAGAATAAAAATAAGCTGGGTGCGGTGGTGCATGCTGTAATCCCAGCAGCTTGGGAGGCTGAGGCAGGAGGATCACCAGTTCAATGTCAATCTCAACAAAAGTGAGGCACTAAGCAACCCAGTGAGACCCTGTCTCTAAACAAAATACAAAATAGGGCTGGGGATGTGGTTCAGTTGTTGAGTGCCCCTAGTTCAATCTCAATACGCCCCCCACCACAAAAAAGAAAAAAAAAAGTTTCCTTCATTGCAGAAAGTTTTATTGTTCAGTGTTGAGTTAGAAGATATAGTAAAAAGAGGTGACCTCATTTATGCAAGCAAAAAGATACATAGCAGGGGCTGGGGATGTGGCTCAAGTGGGAGCGTGGTAGGCACTGGGTTCGATAAATATAAAAAAAAAAAAGATAGTGTGTCCACCTAAAACTAAAAAATAATTTTTTTAAAAAAAGGATACCTAGGAAAAGAAAAGACAGCTCTTTGTCAAGCCACATGACTTAGTTTTTGGTCACAGGTCCCTTTCCAGGACCTCCCAGATTTCAGAATTCAGCCAGAGTAGCATCTCTTCTGGAGTCTTCTCTGATTCCTCCAATCTGAGATTCTTTTAAACTTCAGTGCAACATATAGTCGATCCTCATTATTCACAGATTCCATATTTGTGAATTTGCCTACTTGCTAAAATTTATTTGTAACCCCAAAATCAATACTTGCAATAATTCGTGAACATGAACAAAGAAGCAAAAAAATTTGAGTTGTCTGATGTGCTTGTTTCCCACTGAGGTTGAATATACTCTGCCTTCTTTTTTTCACTCCCCAGAATTTTCAAGTGTTCTTTTTGTGGTCTATGTAATTCTGTGGTATTCTCATGAACCAGCTATGCCATTAACATAGACCAAACACATTTGTCTCTTTCCACAATGTAAAAATTTATTGAATAGCAATAAATTTATAAGCTACACCACTTTCACTTGTTGCTAGTCACTGAGTACTCACCTGATGGTCATAAACCTGGTAATCATGGGTTCTCTTATTTCAATCTTAACTAGTAATATCTAGTAATAGGAATATCTAGTAATAACTAGCAATATCTATGACATTCAAGTATCACAGTATTTTATATATATATATATATATATATATATATATATATACAAAATACTACATATTTTATATATATACCTAAAACACTACAATGTTATAGATATTGATACATATTGATTTATCATTCATATATGTATATATATTTATATATGTGATAGACATACATATATATTTTGTATATAGGTATACATATATATGAAATATTGCATTTTTTATATATACATATGTTCATATTACATTTTATACACATGTATGTATATATAAAAGTAGTGTTTTATATTTTATATATTATATATAATACTTAATATTATATATAGTATATGTATATAACAGAAAGGCTAAGAATAGGTTAAGGTAGCCACAAGGTTCAGGAGGTTGAACTGAGAGAAAGGCAGAGAGCAGATACAAATGTAAAAGCCACTATAGGTAGTCAGATAAGATTACCAACCAGCACCAGCTAAAGAATTTGTTCAAGGCACAGAGCTGACTGACAAAGGGTGGAACTTATTCTAGACCAGGGTCCAGATGCAGGCAATTTTGAAGTAAGCTACATCAAGAAAGGAGATTGATCTAAGCTGAAGCTGGGGACAAAGAGTCAGAGGTTCAACACCTGCTGATCATGTGACACATTCACCAGTGGCACAATGATGGGTTAGTGTGTGCCGCTCAAGCAGTCTTGGGGTGCTCCCTTTTTTATGGGTCTCAGGTGAGAGGGTTGTGTCGTTTTGTGTTCTGGTGTGTTTGAAAAGCTCATGGGCCTGGTTTTCCTGTATGGATTTGATATGCCCATATATCCATGTGCATGATTTAATTCAATAAGTTCACAGATGGTCATTTTTATTAGCACAGTTAATTTATTTATCAGTTTGTGCCTTACGAGTTGTGCTAGGCAGATGGTGGTTGTTTACTTGGACAAACAAGGCATAGAATTGTTCTACCTCATCACTTATATTCAAAATGGAGAAGATCATGGCAAATTACTACTTATATAAAATGGAGAGCTCAGAATTAGGCACAGCCTGAATACTACTGTTTTATTCATTGTGAAGTAACTCAGGTCAGGACATAGCCTGCTCTTCACAGGTTTTTGTTGTTGTTTTTGTTTGTTTTTTTCATCTTTATGCTTTTACCTGGTGATTTTACACATGCCTCTCACATGCTAGACAAGTGCTCTTACCTCTGAGCTATACTCCCTGCCCAATAAAGCACACACATGAAATAAGGCTATGATTGATCTGTTGACAAAAATGTGATCTTAGGAACCTAACCTTGTATTTTGCCTATGAGCAATGGTCTATCATTTGTGTATTTCGTGTTCAAGGTAACTCTAGAACATAACCATGGTAAATAATGAGAATCAATGGTCCGTGTATATCTCTGTTTTTCTCATGAGACCGTGAGCTCCTTAGGGCAAGGCCTGCCTTATATCACAAATCTTTGTGTTTGTAGGATATAACTGTGCGCCTGCACAGTGGAATTATACTTTATGTTGAAGAAACACAGAGAGGCAGGGAAGAGAGAAGAAAGAAGCAATGATGGCAGGTACTAAGCCGCGTTTAGAAGTAATTGGACAATAGCCAGAGCCTCTCCCTGTTTCCATACAGGGCAGCTGGGCAGAGCTGGGTGGGGCTCACATCTCTAGGGAAATCAAGGAAGTCCCTGATTACTGTGGCCTGAAGCCCTTTTGGGGTGAGGCCCAAGCCCTAAAGAGGCACAGCCTAGGGTGAGTCGTGATTGCTCATTGCCCAGGAAGTTGCCTTTCCTCAAGCAGAAATCCTGTTGAAACTGGCCTGGGGTGGGTAGAAGAGGTTCATGCCCAAGGTGATTCAAAGTGGTATAGGTGGCTTGAGAGTAGTCTTGGATGTCCTTGGGTGATTTAAGGTGACAGAAATATGGAGGCACTGGACTGTCCACTGTGAATGAGACCTGGAGCATCTTTGTCTCATCTGCCACTATAGCCTTGACAGCTGTGCATCCCAGTCCCTTTCCCTTCAGAGTCTCCCATGCAGCCCCAAAGTATGCAATTACTGGAAAGGCCATAAGAACTACCTAGGCTGCCCCCATCTTCAGAGAGCAAGGGAAATTACCTAAGATCACCCAATAAGCCAGAGACAGAAGCTGGATAGAATCTGTGTGTTACCCCCTGCACAGACTAAGTTGTTTTCTCCACCAAACTTTTTGTTTCCCACCAAATTTGTGAGTTATTCCAGGACCAAGATTTTATCTGGTGTCTTCCTCTCCCTCTTCATTTCTATCAAGGCCCAGATTTCGGAGCTGGTTGTCCAACATTCGATGACTTGCAGCAGATGGGCTTGGTGGCCATTTCTGTTAATACAGAAGGACAACACTGGATGTCTTAATGTGGGATTGGTAGTGTATGTATATGTTTGATTTTTATGAGAAACTGCCAAATAATAACATATGAGTCTTCCAGTAACTCCCCATTCTCAGCAACCTTTGATAATGACAGCTGGCAAAAAAATTTTTTTAGTCATTCTGCTAAATGGTATCTCATTGTAGTTTTAATCTGCATTTCTTTGATGAGACATTATTTAAAGTACTTTTTCATATTTATTGGCCATTCATATATCCTCTTTTCTGAAATGCTTTTTAAAGTCTTTTGCATCACTCTTAAATTGACTATCTTTTATTGATACATAGAGTTTTTTGTATGTTCTGAACATGAGGGTTTTTTAAATCAATTTATTTACTTTAATATGTCTATTTGCTTTACTTTCTTTTTTTCTTTCCTCCTCCTCCTCCTCCTCCTCCTCCTTCTTCTTCTTCTTTTAGTTGTAGATGGACACAATACCTTTATTTGTTTATTTTTTTCTGTGGTGCTGAGGATCCAACTCAGTGCTTCACACAAGCTACACGAGCACTCTATCACTGAGCCCCAGCCCCAGCCCTGCTTTACTTTCCTAATCATGTTTTTTTTTTTTTCCTTCAGAATTGGAGATTGAATCCAGGGCCCCACACAAGTGTTCTACCACTGAACTACACTTCCAGCCGTTTTTATTTTATTAAATTGATCAGGCTGGGGGCTGGGGTTGTGGCTCAGCTATAGAGTGCTTGCCTAGCATGGGTGGGGCCCAGGTTCGATCCTTAGCACCACATAAAAATAAATAAATTGTGCCGTGTCCATCTACACCTAAAAAATAAATATTAAAAAGGAAATAGTTTAAAAAATTGATCAGGCTGGTTCCAAAGTTGTAATTTTCTTTTGCCTCCATTTCTTGAGTAGCTGGGATTAGAGAAATGTGCCTCCACGCCTGGCTTACAGATAGATACCTTTTAATGATTAGATGTTTTTAGCTTTAATTAAGTCTAATTTTATAGTGAAAGGGTAAAGTTTCTAAGCTGCAAAGCCTGAATTAAAATGTAAAGGACCAGGCATTGTAAAGCTGCTTCTAAACTGCAAAGCCTGGGTTAAAAAGTAAAGGACTAGGTATTGTAGAGTTTCTGAACTGCACACAGAACCTGAAATTCCTGAGGCAGTTAAGACAATGCCCTACTGGCCATTTAGTTGTTTAATAACTTAGGACCCTGCACGTAGGCATCCAGGGCCCAAAACCAATCAGTTTGAATGTGTACCCTGCTTAGGAGTGTCCAATCACCCCCGCCTGCCCTGTTCCAGCCAATGAATGTGCTAATCATGTCTAAGAGTTGCTATTCAATTTTCCCGTGCTTCATGCTGATTTGTTCTGATGTATGAAAAAGCCCCCCCCCCCCCCCCCCCGCCCTCACTCTCCCCCAAAAGTGTACTTAAGCACTGCTCAACCCCTGCCCGGGGCTCTGGGCTGCTCTCCTTTCTTGAGTGGGCACGGAGCCCCAGCATGCTGGATCAATAAATCCCCTTCTGCCAATTGCATGAGTGGTCTCTTGGTGGTCTCTTCCTCTGACGTTTCGCCGGTCCCTTACAATAGTTTGGTTCCCTTTGTGTTCTAATTAAGAAACATTGGACCACAAAGTGAATCCAACCTATCTACCCCAATACAAAAAGTGTTTTCTTATGTTTTATTTTGAAGTTGGCTATTGTAGTTTTTGCATTTAGGTCTCTGATCCACCTCAAGTTATTTTTTTTCCTCCTTTTCACTATGCTGCGATCAAATCCAGTACCTCATGTAAGCTAGTCAAATGCTCTACCACTGAGTTATATCCTCCCCTTTTTCTAAACCTTTTATCATAAAGAATTTCAAATATACATACAGATGTAGAGGAAACAATACAATGTATTTTCAACTACCTGTACCTACATTCAATATTCAACCATATTTCTCTCAGTTTTAAAATTCATCGATTTCTTTTGTTTTCTTTGCCAAAATATTGTAAAGTGAATTGTGAGCACCATGTCATTTCACTCCTACATATTAAATATGCATTTCTTAAAAGTACGGGCTATTTTCCTGCATATCCATCATGTCATGATCATACTTACTAGAATTGTACATAGTTCTTAGGTGTCATTTACTAACCAATCTATAATTACTCTTTTCCTAATTTCTCAGATATGTCCTTTTACAGTTGAATTTGTTCCAATTTGGATCCAAAAATTGTATACACATTACATTTTGTTGTTCCCTTTCAATCTATTTCATCTTCAGCAATTGTTCTTCCCCTTTACTTTTTCATGCCATTGATGTGTTGCAGAACCAGCTCAATTGTCCTATAAAATGGTCCACATTCTAATTTACTCCTTTTTTTTTTTTTTATAAAAAATCCTTGTAACTTGGCCCTTTACTGTCCTGAAATGAAATTCAGAGATAATATAACTACTGTGTTAGTTAGGGCCTGGCAGGAAACAGATGGCACACTCAAAATGAGTTCAATTGAGATCAGCTTAATAAGGGACTATTGCCAAAGATGTGGGCAAATTTAAGAGAACTCACAAGAAACCATGAAGCACTGGGAGAGTCTCTGCCTGCCCTAGGCCCGAAGAGTCAAGATGAGGAAGTGGTGTGTCTTCATTTGGTTGAACCTAACTGGAAGCCACTGGGCAAGACAGCTGGTTGATACCATCTTTTATATTGTCTCCTAGGGCAGGAAACAGGGTGCAGAAGAACAGGTGGATCTGGAGGGGAAAGTGGAGAATATCCCCCACACCAATGTCCACATGTAATTTCAAACAAATGAATTTTATTTCCTAAATGTAATATAAAGAGAAGCAAGGGAAATTAATATTTGCAATATTAATTTGAGCACGTAAAAACTATGAGCAATTTCATCAGAGTTCCTATGTCATCGCCAAATGCTTGCAGACATTCCTAGAATTGCTGTGCCTGCCCAAGCTGCACATGCAGACTGATCCAGGAGAAATGGACTGTTACCTCAAACGTAGCAAACAGCCAAGTTGCTGATTTTCTGAACAAAACAAAGCATGCTCTTCCATCGATTACATGGAAGTAGTGGTTTTGAAAAATTCAGTTATTAAAACTATACAAAAATACTTAGTATTCATGTACAAAACAGTTAAATTCTAGGTTGAGACAAACAAGAAATTTTGGTTTTGTTTTTTTTTCCCCACCAAACAAATGTCTGATGGAACATTTTTAAAAATCCTATGGAGTGGAATGTGGGACAGTTTTTGCTGTGCAGGGTTGTCCTGTGTATTGCAGGATGCCTGGCAGCCCCAGACCCACTCACTGAACCTTGCAGTGCTCTCCACCCTAACCATCATAACCATTTCAATCACCCCCTGCCAGAAACAATGTTCTAACAATTCCCCCAAAATTTCTCTAACAGGTGGACTACATTGATGGAGAACCATTGGCCTAGGGGATCTCCTCTGGTCCCATGGATTTAAATAAAGGATGTTTTCCAAGCTGTTTACTCATCCTCATCCACTGTCCCGAATACACATTCATATATTCAATTTCTACTCAGTGTCTCTATTTAAAACACTAAGGGGTATCTCAAAATTTAAGTTTCAAAACTGAAACCTTAAATCTACTCCTCAACCCATATATCTTCACCCTTCTCCTCTTCCAGATTTATTTTAATTTGGTGTCGCCACGACTGAACATTCAAGGTCGCTCTAGGTGACCTGGGCTGGCACAAAATAATCACACAGAGACAGAGAAACACCTTTTTCTTTGGGTCCTGTGACAGCTCCTCTGACATTAGGGGTCCGTGGAAAGAGAGCAAGGAGCATGTGCTGAACCCTTTTATTGGGAAGAAGCCATTTAAATGAGGCAAGGGTAGGATTACAAAGGAACAGGTGAGTGTAGCTCAACCCCTTTGGGTGCCGCCTTCTCCTAGGGCCTAAGTCAAGAGTCAGGGTAATACTGCGCCAGAAAACAGTGATCTTTCAGGTCCTGGTAGTGCATCAGGACTTAAAGGTACATGCATTTGGAGTGGCTCCCCATAGTTTAGTAAGTGGCAATTTAGTTCTTCTAGTTGTTCAAGTTAAAAGGATAAGGCACGGGCTGGAGTTGCCTAGCATGGGCAAGGCCCTGGGTTTGAACCTAAGCACCATATAAAAATAAATAAGTAAAATAAATGTATTGTGTCCAACTACAACTAAAAAATAAATAAATAAATAAATAAATAAATAAAGCATTTCCCCCAAGACCTCTCTTTTCCTTATGTCCTGTCTGATCCATCAGCCAATTCAGTTGGCTCTACTTTCAAAATACATTCCAATCTGATCACTCTTTATCATTACCATCATCCTGATTCAAATACTGTTATTAACCTTCCCTGAAATGTTACAACAACCTCCAAAATGGTCTCCCTGCTTCCACCGTGGTCCTTAGTTTATATGGGCAGCATGGCAACCAGTGTGATAATTTTAAAAATGAGTGTTGGATCAGAGAAGGCCTGCAGTACTTCCCCATTTCACTTGCAGCCAAAGTATTTGCATGACAGCTCAAGCCTTCATCTCTTTCTCTTAGCTCTCTAATACATTATCACTGTCACCATGTTGGTCCAGACCATTATAATTTCTGCATTTCTGATCTGAGAAGGTATGGCAGCCTCCTCCCTCCTTCAAGTCTCCTTGTCTTCCATTTTGATTGCTTAAATCTCTTTTTGACATAGTAGGCATAGATTCAGGCTTCCTTTTCTTTTCTTTTTCTTTTTGGTAGTGCTGGGGGTAGAACCCAAGGCCTCATGAATGCTAGGTGAGCCCTTTACCACTGACCCCTGCTGCTTCCCTCACCCACGCCCCAGCCTGAGAGATTTTTCTTAAGCAAAGACTATCCATGAGACTTCCCTTGTTTAATATGTCATTAATTTCCCTTATTTAAAGGACAAAGTCCATACATTGCCAGGCACCTCTACCCATGCACTATGTCTTCCTTTCTGCTTCATTGGATAAAACTGAGTATGCTCTTAGGCCAATCTCTTTACTAGTGCACTCAAATCTATTTCCCTAGTCAAGGTCATTGCTTCTAAAATTACTTTTATTTTTCTGTAACATTGGCTTTTCTCACAGCAAAAAAACAAAAAACATGATTCCATCTTTCTTGTATTGAAAGAAAGAAAGAAAGAAAGAAAGAAAGGAAGGAAGAAAGAAAGAAAGAAAGAAAGAAAGAAAGAAAGAAAGAAAGAAAGAAAGAAAGAAAGAAAGACCTCTTTCTAGAAGCTGCTCCATTTCCCTGCTGCCATTTACAGCACTCCCAGTGTCTGGGGTAGTTAAGTCATGGTCACTGAGGTGCTGTTGGCTGAAAGCAAAGTGAACATGGAATGGGGAGTTGAAGTAGGTTGTAAATTCTGACTATTGTCATGTTTTCTGATATAAAAGTAGAGACTATTACAACTATACATCTTTTGACATTTACTTTGTTGTATATGTGTTTGTACATACAAGTGTGTGCATGTGTGTGTGTGTGTGTGTGTGTGTGTGCGTGTGTGTGCGTGTGCGTTTGCGTGTGCGTGTTTTGGGGTATCAGGGATTAAACCCAGGGTACTTAACCATGGAGCCACATCCCAGCACTTTTATTTTTTTTTATTTCGAGACAGGGTCTAAGTTGTTGAGGCTGGCTTTGAACTTACAATCCTCCTGCCTCAGCCTCTGGGATCACAAGCGTGTGCCACTATGCCTGGCTATTTGGGATATTTTTTGAGGATTGAATCCAGGACCTTTTGCATGCTAGCCAAGTGCTCTACCACTGAGCCATACCCCCAGCTCACATATTTGCATATATTAACCAAGTTTTCCTTTTTTTCTTTCTTTACCATCTTATGCAGGGAACATTGATTGATTAATTTTGTGCTTTTATCCTTCACTTGCAAGATATTGAGGTAAGGTTGTGACTCAACTAGAAAAATTCATGCCGCCCTCATATGGATATAATGACGGGATTTTATGTGTTTTGGGGAGGGTGTGAACATTCTGATCTTAGTTTGTTTTTGTTGCTATAACAGAATACCCAAGGCTGAGTAATTTTTTTCTTTTTTTAAAAAATTTAAATTTGTTGTAATTAGTTACAGCCAATTTGGAAAGCAGTTTGGAGATTCCTGGGAAAGCTGGGAATGGAATCACCATTTGACCCTGCTATTGCCCTTCTCGGACTATTCCCTGAAGACCTTAAAAGAGCATGCTACATATCGATGCTGCCATATCGATGTTCATAGCAGCACAATTCACAATAGCTAGACTGTGGAACCAACCCAGATGCCCTTCAATAGATGAATGGATAAAAAAAATGTGACATCTATACACAATGGAGTACTATGCAGCAATAAAAAATGACAAAATCATAGAATTTGCAGGGAAATGGATGGCACTAGAGCAGATTATGCTTAGTGAAGCTAGCCAATCCCTAAAAAACAAATACCAAATGTCTTCTTTGATATAATGAGAGCAACTATGAACAGAACAGGGAGGAAGAGCAGGAAGAAAAGATTAACATTAAACAGAGACATGAGATGGGAGGGAAAGGGAGAGAAAAGGGAAATTGCATGGAAATGAAGGGAGATCCTCATTGCTCTACAAAATTACATATAAGAGGTTGTGAGGGGAATGGGAAAATAAACAAGGAGAGTAATGAATTACAGTAGATGGGGTAGAGAGAGAAGATGGGAGGGGAGGGGAGGGGGGATAGGAAAGGTAGCAGAATACAACAATTACTAATTGGGCATTATGTAAAATTGTGGATGTGTAACTGATGTGATTCTGCAATCTGCATTTGGGGTAAAATTGGGAGTTCATAACCCACTTGAATCTAATGTATGAAATATGATATGTCAAGAGCTTTGTAATGTTGTGAACAACCAATAAAAAAAATTAAAAAAAAATAAATAAAAAATTTAAATTTGTTGTAATTAGTTATACATGACAATAGAATGCACTTTGGTACATCATATATAATGGAGTATAATTTCTCATTCTTCTGGTTGTACATGATGTAGAATCATCCTGTCATATAGTTATATATGTACATAGGGTAATAATGTCTGATTAATTCTATTATCCTTTCTACCCCTATGCCCTCTCCCCTCCCTTCACTCCCCTCTTCCTAAAGTAACTCTTTTCTTTTCTAGGCCCCCCCACTTTGTGAAGTAGCATCTGCATATAATAGAAAACATTGGCTTTGGTTTTTAGGGATTGGCTTATTTCATTTAGCATGATATTCTCCAGCTCCATCCATTTACTGGCAAATGCCATAATTCCATTCATCTTTAAGGCTGGGTAATATTCTATCAAATATATATCACATTTTTTTATTCATTCATCTGTTGAAGGGCTCATAGATTGGTTCCATACTTTAACTATTGTGAATTGTGCTGCTATAAACATTGATGTGGATGCATCACTGTAATATGCTGATTTTATGTCCTTTGGGTGTACAACGAGAAGTGGGATAGCTGGGTCAAATGATTATTCCATTGCAAGTTTTCTGAGGAATCTCCATACCACTTTTCATTATTGGTTGCACCAATTTGTAGCCCCACCAACAATGTATGAGTGTATCCTTTTCTCCAAATCCTCAACAACATTTATTGTTGTTTGTATTCTTAATAATTACCATTCTGACTGGAGTGAGATGAAATCTTAGAGTAGTTTTGATTTGCATTTCTTTAATTGCTAAAGATGTTGAACATTCTTTCATACATTTTTTGATCGATTGTATTTCTTGTTCTGTGAAGTGACTGTTCAGTTCTTTAGCCCATTTATTGATTGGGTTATTTGCAGCTTTTTGGTGTTTTTTTGAGTTTTTTATATATCATGGAGACTAATGCTATATCTGAGGTGCATGTAGTAAAGATTTTTTTCCATTCTATAGGCCATCTCTTCACATTAGTGATTGCTTCCTTTGCTGAGAAGAAGCTTTTTATTTTTTTTAATCCATCCCATTTAATGATTCGTAATTTTACTTTTTGTATTTTAGGAGTATTGTTAAAAAGTCAGGTGAGGATTTGGGAGTAATTTACTTTAAAAAAGAAGATTTATTTTGGCTCATGGTTCTAGAAGTTGTAAGTCCAAGAATGGGCAGCTACCTACATCTGCTTGGTTTCCAGTGAGGGTCTCATGATAGGAAGTAGGTCAGCCAGAGCTGAGTAGGAAGGCGCACAACTGCAATCCCAGTGGTTTGGAAGGCTGAGGCAGGAGGATTGCAAGTTCAAAGCCAGCCTTAGCAATTTAAGAAGGCACTAAGCAACTCAGTGAGACCCTATCTCTAATAAAATACAAAAGAGAGCTAGGGACATGTCAGTGGTTGAGTGCCCCTGAGTTCAATCCCCAGTACCACCCCCCCCCCCACATAAGAAAGAAAGAAAAGCAGGTCAGCCAGGCATGATGGCGAACACCTGTAATCCTAACAACCCAGGAGCCCAAAGCAGGAGAATTCCAAGTTTCAGGTCAACCTCAGCAATTTAGTGAGATCTTTAGCAATTTAGCGAGATCCTGTCTCAAAATAAAAAATAAAAGGAGTTGGGGATATAGCTCAGTGGTAAAGTGCCTCTGGGTTCAATCCCTAGGACCCCTGCCCCCTGCAAAAAAAAAAAAAAAAAAAAAGGAAGAAAAGTAGAAGGTCAAGTGGTAACATATGGAAGAGACAAAGCTGTAGCAGTAATCTTGCTTTATAACAGCATTTTCTGGTGGTAACTAATCCAGTCTCTTGAAAGGAAAAATTTACCCATTCTGAGGACATAGTATTATTCTACTCATTCTATTCTGCTCAATCCCTGTGATCCAAAACACCTCCACCAGATCCCACCTCCCAAAACTGCCACACTGAAGAATTATGCTTCATCATGAGTTTTGATGGGACCCGATATATTCAAAGCATAGCATTCTGCCATAACAAAATACCACAGACTGGATGGTTTACACAACAAATTCATTTTCTCACAGCTCTGGAGGCTGCAAGTCTGAGATCAAGGTGTCAGCAGGTCTGGTTTCTCTTCTGGGTTTGCAAATGGCCTCCTTCTGGCTGTGTCCTCACATTGTCTTTTCTCTGTGTGTGCACACTCCTGGTGTCCCTCTTTGTGTCCAAATGGCTTCTTACAAAAACACTAGTCACATCAGGTTTAGGGCCAACCCAAAACCACCTCATTGTAGCTGAATTACCTCTGTCAAGGCCAACCTGTCTCTAAATACAGTTCCATTCTGAGATATTAGGGGCTGGGACTTCAATGTATGAATTTTGAGGAAATGTAATTCATCCCATAATAATACTTTCACTCATGTGAGGTGTGGGAAGCCTTTCTTGCCCGTGATTGGGCACCTCCCGGATTGGGTGTGAGGTGCTCTGGCTAAACTGTGTCGGAGCTTTCCCCACCCTCTCCAGGTTCGAGAGCTTGTCCGTGCGGGGGTGTGTCTGATCACTGATCCTGAGGCCAATCACTGACCCTGACCTTGGAATGCTGCCCCCCTCAACCTTCATTGGATGGAATTTTCCCCTGAATTTCTTGTTCCCCTATAAAAGGCCACTCCCTGGCGTGCTGTCTCTCTCTCCTGCTAGCCCTGAGTAAGCCTTGCTGCCCTACCGGGTGGTTTGAGGTGTGAGCCAGAGAGGTGAGAGTTGTCTCGGACCTGGTCATAAAAAAAGGTAATTGAGTCTGTGTGTTTATTTTGATCTCACTAGTTAACTTTTATGCCACGAACCTCTTTAATGAAACCAGTGTGCTGGTCGCCTGGTGGAAGTGAGGGATAGATGAATCATATTAGGAGGAAGCATGAAATTGTCGTTATGTTGTTTGAAAGTGAGATATAAATAGAAGAACATATATGAATTTCACTGATGGCCAAAGGTATAGATCATACCAAATTATTGGCATTTTAGGAACATTCTCTTTTCCTTCTAGGCTTTCCCCTGTATTTTGAGGGCTGGAAGGCTCAAAACTACATTTCTCAGATTCCCTTGACAACAGGATGAAGACTGTTTTCTATCAGCAAGAGGTGCTCATGTGAGATTTGGAGAACAGAAGGAAAGGAGAGGCTATCATAATTTTATGAGTGGCGAACAGGCCTAGGGCTTTAGCTGACAGGAAGCAGTTGGAAGTTTGGAATGCAGCTCCCAGGCATCTTCCTGTGAATCACTCACTTTGCTGCCTCTGGCGGATGAGATCATTGGTAGTGGTTCTTGTGATTTCTGTACTTCCTGTTTTCTAAAACACTAGAAGATATATTTTTGACTGCAGAATTATTTTTGCAAAATAGTTCTCCAAATCTTTTATTATTATTACTAAGCCTTCTTCCTCTTCTTCAATTATACAGGCATGGAAGCCCATCTGGGCAGGTCAACTTGGAGTAGCCTGGTTCTCCAATCAGGAGCAGAAGCATTGAGATGCTTCCTCATTAGTTCTCATAAAACCCATTGTGATTTGAATGCATCCCCCAGAGTTCAAGGTTTGGAAATATCATCCCCCCCATGCAACAGATTGGACGGGGGTGCCTTTAAGAGGTGATTAGATTATGAAGGTCTGCCTTCATGATCGAACTAATGTTATTATCGCAAAAGTGGGTTGTTGTTGCAGGAATGGGTTTGTTACAAAAGTGAATTCAATCCTCTTGCCATTTGGTGTCTTTCGCTGTGGTATGAAGCAGCTAGAAGGCCCTCACTAGATATGGGCCCTGGATTCTGAACCTCCTATGAACTAAATAAAATTTTGTTAATTATGAATTTCTCAGGCTGTGTAATTCTGTTCTAGCAGCCCAAAACTGACTAAAACATATCCTCAGGGTTTAGGTTCTAACACTCTTCCCAAGGCAACTTTGCAATAGGTGGTTGGCTACAGGATATGCACAGTGATGGACAGAACATCAAACTTAGGATCAGGAGACCTGAGTTCAAGTACCACCCCTGTTATGTAATTGTGATATCTTGGTTTCCCTATATATAATATAGGAGCAAGGAGAAGAAAACAAATGTAATAGCTAACATTTACATGCTGCTTTCTATGTTCTGGTTATTATTCTAAAGATTGTTCAAATATCCACTCATTTAATCATCACAAAAACGGTATGAGAAAGGTACTATTATAATCCTATCTGATAGTTGGGAAAATCAATATTAAGAAACTTGTACATCTCCCCCAGGCAGCCTATGTTCTCATTAGGGCTTTAAATAATTAAGCTAGGACCAGGTGATGAAAGTGGCCGCCAGTGCCGGTCAGGGCCAGGTTCGGAGAGGTCGTCCCTGTTTCTTCTTGATCTTCCCTGAATCTTCCACATCTGCGTAGCGAGAAGACGTCTCTGTCATCTTGGGAGGCGGAGACCTGAATTTGAAGAAGAGCTGGCACCCACAGACCCTTCGCAATGTGGAGAAAGTGTGGAAGGCCGAGCAGAAGCCTGAGGCAGAGCGGAAGAAGATTGAGGAACTGCAGCGGGAACTGCCAGAGGAGAGGGCCCGGGAAGAGATGCAGCGCTATGCCGAGGATGTTGGGGATGTCAAGAAAAAAGAAGAAAAGTTGGACTGGATGTACCAGGGTCCTGGTGGGATGGTGAATCCTGATGGGTACCTGCTGGGGCGCCCCATTGACAAATATGTTTTTGAGAAGATGGAGGAGAAGGAGGGGGGATGTTCTTCTGAGACAGGACTCCTTGCGGGCTCTATTTTCGCTCCCTCTGGTGCCAATTCCCTGCTTGACATGGCCAGCAAGATCCCCGGGAGGACCCACTCTTCATCATCAGGAAGAAAGAGGAGGAGAAAAATAGAGAGGTATTGAACAATCCTGTGAAAATGAAGAAAATCAAAGAATAGTTGCAAATGAGTTTGGAAAAAAAGGAGAAGAAGAAAAAGAAGGAGAAGAAAAAGAAGCACAAGAAACACAAACACAGAAGCTCGAGTAGTGATCGCTCCAGCATGGACGACGAGCCCAGCCGGGGGCAGATCTCAAAAGAAGATGGCAAATTCCTTTCCTGTTTTGTCTAAAGTCCCTGGATATGGCTTACAGGTCAGGGACTCTGACCGTAACCAGGGACAACAGGGTACTCTGATGGCTGGGCAGAAGGGAGCGTATGGGATGAAGAACCGTTCCGGTCTAGAAGCTCCTCGAACTCACCCCTTAGAAACACCGGCAGGAAGCAGGGTCCCGGGACAAGAGGTCTCGATCCCTAGGCAGAAGGTCACGGTCCCCAGGGCCCAGCAAACTGCACAACTCTAAGGCAAACAGGAGAGAGAGGGACCAGACTAAGAGCCCATCACCTAAAAAGGAGGTCTATCAGAGGCGGCATGCTTCTGGATATACCAGAAAACTCTCAGCAGAGGAACTGGAACGAAAACGGCAGGAGATGATGGAAAATGCTAAGTGGAGGGAAGAGGAGAGGCTGAACATCCTCAAAAGGCACGCTAGGGAGGGAACTGAGGCTGGAGAAGCTAGACTCCCGGGATGGGAAGTTCATCCACCGCATGAAGCTAGAGAGTGCATCTACTTCCTCCCTGGAGAACCTCAGTGGCTCTGGAGAAGAACTTTATGAAAAGATGAAAACCATTCTTTTTCTTATTGGTTTTCCTGAATTTTTCAGGGAGGCTGCTAACCCCTTAAAAATTCTCTTTATAAGAGTTCAGTGACTTTTCCCACAGATTTCAAACCACCACTGTTCAAAGTGACCCTTCTCCATCAATTCCTGAAATACTTTGCTTCCTTTGTGAATCAGTGTGACCTGATTATGAGATCCTAAGTAGCTTTTGCAGTATGCAGAGTGGGTTTTGACTGTTTTAATGGGCAGGCACTGAGCCATACCATTGGGAATATTCATCTTACTCTGGAAGGCAGCCTGCTGGGTTTGTGATGCTCAAGACACCTCTTTCCTCACACATGTGTGAATAGACCTATTTCACTGCCTCAGGATAGATCATACCATTCTGATCTCTCTCCAGAGATAGATTGTGCTAACTGGGATACATGAATTTATTTGATCTAGTAAATAATATAACAGAATGATGTCAGATTAGGGAACAGCCAAGAGAGTGACAAAGGACCTGGAAGAGAATACAAAAAGCTCTAAGTGAACTGTTAACTATTTGGTTTGTAAAAGTATAATGTGTGGGCTGGGGATGTGGCTCAGGTGGTGGCGTGCTCGCCTGGCATGCATGCGGCCCGGGTTCGATCCTCAGCACCACATACCAATAAAGATGTTGTGTCCGCCGAGAACTAAAAAATAAATATTTTAAAAAAAAGTATAATGTGTATATGTACAAATGTATATTTTTTTACATGCTTTTAAAAAAAAGTTTAGCTTTGTGAGAGTATCTTGTTTGCTAAGTGATTTTATTATGTAATATAGTACAGCCACATTGAACCTTGTGAGTGGCGCAGTAAGGTAGGTCAGCTTATTTTTCTCTGAATAGGGCACATTTAGGAGAAGCCTGGGTTTATCAATAGAATCTAGGCTATCTATCTGATCTCCCTGCTCTGAGTCTCCCCTGTGTGAGCAGTGCAGCAGTATAGGCAAATTTTTAGGAGTCAGGACCACATTGCTATTATGTTCCCTGCTCCTAAAAGAAAATAAAATGGAAGCTGTTTATTACATGGCTTCTTTTTTTATCATGTACAATGCTAGATTTTCAGGGGTTGTTTCCTACTATTTTGTAGCTATTAAAAAAAAAAGTTTCCCCAAACAAAAACAAACTCAAGTGGCCACTTCCCTGTTTTAACTGCTTTTCCCTTTATTCCTTCACCAGAAGTCCTCATTTGACAGGAATTTCCTAGACAATTTTTTGTTAAACTTTTTTTGTTTTTATTTGTAAGTGAACACGATATCTTTTTTTTTCTCTTTTTTTATTGGTTGTTCAAAACATTACAAAGCTCTTGACATATCATATTTCATACATTAGATTCAAGTGGGTTATGAACTCCAATTTTTACCCCAAATACAGATTGCAGAATCACATCGGTTCATGTGATTCATCCACATTTTTATATAATGCCATATTAGTAACTGTTGTTTTCTGCTACCTTTCCTATCCTCTACTATCCCCCCTCCCCTCCCATCTTCTCTCTCTACCCCCTCTACTGTAATTCATTTCCCTCCTTGTTTATTAACCCATTCCCCTCACAACCTCTTATATGTAATATTGTATAACAATGAGGGTCTCCCTCCATTTCCATGCAATTTCCCTTTTCTCTCCCTTTCCCTCCCACCTCATGTCTCTGTTTAATGTTAATCTTTTCTTCCTGCTCTTCCTCCCTGCTCTATTCTTAGTTGCTCTCATTATATCAAAGAAGACATTTGGTATTTGTTTTTTAGGGATTGGCTAGCTTTAAGCATAATCTGCTCTAGTGCCATCCATTTCCCTGCAAATTCCATGATTTTGTCATGTTTTAGTGCTGCG
This sequence comes from Ictidomys tridecemlineatus, assembly GCF_052094955.1. Taxonomy (NCBI): domain Eukaryota; kingdom Metazoa; phylum Chordata; class Mammalia; order Rodentia; family Sciuridae; genus Ictidomys; species Ictidomys tridecemlineatus. Next base: position 28,584,077 of record NC_135487.1, read on the forward strand.
TAATACTCCATGGTGTATAAATGCCACATTTTTTTATCCATTCATCTATTGAAGGGCATCTGGGTTGGTTCCACAGTCTAGCTATTGTGAATTGTGCTGCTATGAACATCGATGTGACAGTATCCCTGTAGTACGCTCTTTTAAGGTCTTCAGGGAATAGTCCGAGAAGGGCAATAGCTGAGTCAAATGGTGTTTCCATTCCCAGCTTTCCCAGGAATCTCCATATTGCTTTCCAAATTGGCCGCACCAGTTTGCAGTCCCACCAGCAATGTACAAGAGTACCCTTTTCCCCACATCCTCACCAGCACTTGTTGTTGTTTGACTTCATAATGGCTGCCAATCTTACTGGAGTGAGATGGTATCTTAGGGTGGTTTTGATTTGCATTTCTCTGACTGCTAGAGATGGTGAGCATTTTTTCATGTACTTGTTGATTGATTGTATGTCCTCCTCTGTGAAGTATCTGTTCAGGTCCTTGGCCCATTTGTTGATTGGGTTATTTGTTATATTATTATCTAATTTTTGGAGTTCTTTGTATACTCTGGATATTAGGGCTCTATCTGAAGTGTGAGGAGTAAAAATTTGTTCCCATGATGTAGGCTCCCTATTTACCTCTCTTATTGTTTCTCTTGCTGAGAAAAAAACTTTTCAGTTTAAGAAAGTCCCATTTGTTGATTCTTGTTATTAACTCTTGTGCTATGGGTGTCCTATTAAGGAATTTGGAAACTGACCCCACAATATGTACATCGGAGCCAATTTTTTCTTCTATCAGACGCAGAGTCTCTGATTTGATATCTAGCTCCTTGATCCACTTTGAGTTAACTTTTGTGCATGGCGAGAGGAGGGGATTCAGTTTCATTTTGTTGCATATGGATTTCCAGTTTTCCCAACACCATTTGTTGAAGATGCTATCCTTCCTCCATTGCATGCTTTTAGCTCCTTTATCAAATATAAGATAGTTGTAGCTTTGTGGATTATTCTCTGTGTCCTCTATTCTGTACCATTGGTCCACCCACCTGTTTTGGTACCAGTACCATGCTGTTTTTGTTACTATTGCTCTGTAATATAGTTTGAAATTTGGTATCGCTATACCGCCTGATTCACACTTCCTGCTTAGAATTGCTTTTGGTATTCTGGGTCTTTTATTTTTCCATATGAATTTCATGATTGCTTTGTCTATTTCTACAAGAAATGCCATTGGGATTTTGATTGGCATTGCATTAAACCTATAGAGAACTTTTAGTAATATTGCCATTTTGATGATGTTAGTTCTGCCTATCCATGAACAGGGTATATTTTTCCATCTTCTAAGATCTTCTTATTTCTCTCTTTAGGGTTCTGTAGTTTTCATTGTATAAGTCTTTCACCTCTTTTGTTAGGTTGATTCCCAAGTATTTTATTTTTTTTTTTTTTGAGGATATTGTGAATGGAGTGTTTTTCCTCATTTCCATTTCAGAAGTTTTGTCGCTGATATACAGAAATGCCTTTGATTTATGTGTGTTGATTTTATATCCTGCCACTTTGCTGAATTCATTTATTAGTTCTAGTAGTTTTTTTGTAGACCCTTTTGGGTCTTCTAGGTATAGAATTATGTCATCCACAAATAGTGATCATTTAAGTTCTTCTTTTCCTATTTTTATGCCTTTAATTTCTTTTGTCTATCTAATTGCTCTGGCCAGTGTTTCGAGAACTATATTGAATAGAAGTGGTGATAGAGGGCATCTCTGTCTTGTTCCAGATTTTAGAGGGAATGCCTTCAATTTTTCTCCATTCAGAATGATGCTAGCCTGAGGCTTAGCATAGATAGCTTTTACAATGTTGAGGTAAGTTCCTGTTATCCCTAGTTTTTCTAATGTTTTGAACATAAAGGGATGCTGTACTTTGTCGAATGCTTTTTCTGCGTCTATCAAGATGATCATATGGTTCTTATCTTTAAGTCTATTGATGTGATGAATAACATTTATTGATTTCCGTATATTGAACCATCCTTGCATCCCAGGGATGAATCCTACTTGATCATGGTGCACAATTTTTTTTTTTGATGTGAACACGATATCTTTATTTCATTTTTATGTGATAGGTCAAACCCGGTGCCTCACAAGTGCTAGGAAATCGTTCTCTACCACTGAGCTACAACCCGCAGTCCCTCCTAGGCACTTCTGAGTCACAAGTTAGCTGAGCTATTTCTTTGTTCTTCTAACTTCTAATTCTGGTTAAAATGTATTTGGATTTTTATTTTTGAGCACTTATGATGCCAGACACTAATGCTTTAAAAAAAATTTGCCCAGAGAGAATTTAACATACTTTTGTTATTCATTAATCACCTCATTCTACTGCCCTATGCTACAGTTAATTATGGTTTTTATTACTTGGTAATAAAGGTTACATTTATTTTTGTAACTATCAAGAGTAAAAAAAAACAATTAAGCTATATGGTCTCTTGTTATATGAAAATTATGATAAGTGTTTATTGATTTACAGTTGCAAAATGACTGCTTTGAAACGTAGTACTTTCTGTCCAAGTTCTTTGGACTCTACATTAGAACCAGAAACTAAAGACATTAGAAATCTCTTTCTGTTTTCTCCTGTCATGTCATTCTTTCTCTGCATACCATTGCTCAGCTTCTTGTTCCATATGGCCTACTCACAGCATGGTAGGAGATGGCCTACCCACAGCTTCCAAGTATATACCTCCTCCTTTCAACCTCCCATGTTGAACTGGATATTCCTGATACTAATTAAAAATTTCTGAGTGGGGGGAACAATATTAGCTCAGCTTGAATCAAGGGTTTGATTGCTAATCCAGTGAAAGAGGCCACAGGGCAGAATTATGTAGCACATGTTATCTGCCTGGGGGAGAAGCAGGTAGACACTGCAGAAGGCAAGTACTTTAGACGCTTGGTCTCTCTAAATTACAATTTAGGCATTTAGGCCTTATACTGTGTTTTTTTTTTTCCTGCTGAGGGATTATAATATGTGTCTGTCTCTATGGGAAAACCTCTGTCTACTTCAGGCCTGGCAGCTAGTCTCTACCTTTCAGGGAAAGTTCACCTATAGTGGAAGAGCCCTCCTCTAGCAATCTGAAGTCCTGGAATCAACTTCTAGTCCACAACTTACTAGGTGGGTAACCTCAGGCAAGTTATATAAACTTCCTGAGCCTCTGTGTACTCATTTCAGAAAAATCAGAAAATGCAAACAATTGTAACTAGAAAAAGAAAACCACCCTCTTTGTCCCCTTCTTTCTTCTTTTCTCTAGGATCTTTCTTATGTAATAGGCACAAGCACAGCCTGAAGGAGCCTGAGGGTTTAGTTTCAAAGCTTTGGCAGGGTCTTTGTGTCTTTGTGTAGAAAAGGGAGAAGCTATGAAAAGTTACCTGACTCTTTAATAAATAGACTTGCTCATTATTCCCAGCAGGCCTAAGAGAGCACAGTTTGAAAGAACAAGGATCAAAGAAATAAAACTGCAAAGAGGAGTCCTAACTCCATTGTGAGAGAGGCAGTTTTGCAAATTATAAGTAAAGGCAGAGAGTTTGCTAGGGTAGGAACAAATCCTAAAACGTAGGGGAATTGTATAAACCTCTAGGGGAAGGTAGCTGAGGAGGTGTAATATAGGACAGGATGGGATGTGTGGGTTCCCCCTTCCTGTTCTGACATAACCAGTGGCAGCAAGGCTACTCCTATCACATTAAGCCCCTTGGTACAAATTATAAAAATCTGTTCCCTGTCTCAGTAGCACTTCTCACTATTTGGTGAGAGCAATGTGGGCTGGGCATTTTGTACATTGCATGACTTCCACGGCTACGCTTAGTAGCTCTGAGTGACAGCCCTCATTGTTGACTGATGGGCTGAAAGGGACAATCTGCCAACAGGAATAGACTAAATGGAGACAGAACAGGCTGATGCACAGGATTCTCTACCATCTCAAGACATAACTTATAGAATAAGAAAAGCTCTGTACTGAGATCACTTAAAATTGCCTCTAACCTCCAATCTCAAGCCCTGTGGAGCCTCCTTAAGAATCTTGGGAATTCCCATGGATTACATTCTTATGTCATCCCTTTGGTTTTCAGATTTCTTCCACATATATGATGTCATCTCTCCTCCAAGTTTTATAAATACCACTCACACTAAACATTCATTTAGGTAGTAGGGATTCTAAAAGATTTGGAAATGGAGACAGGGAGAAGATGAATCAAGTGTTTATTGTTTGTGTGCTTTTGCAGTATTAGGGATTGAATTCAGGGTCTTCTGTGTATTAAGCAAGCACTCTGCCACTGAGCTATATCCCCAGACTGAAGCAAGTGTTTAAATTGAAGTGAAATAGGTACACTTGAACTTTTCTCTAGGGACAATTCTGTTTTTTAGTTTAGTTTTGTTTTGTCATTGTTTGTTTTTGGTACTGAGGATTGAACCCTGGGGCACTTTGCCGTAGAGCTACATCCCCAGCACTTTTTATTTTTTATTTTAAGACAGAGTCTTGCTATGTTTCTTAGGTGCTTGCTAGGTTGCTGAGGCTGGCCTCAAATTTGTGATCCTCTTGCCTCAGCCTCCCGCGCTGCTGGGATTATAGGTGTGCACCACTGGGCCCAACTGCACTAGGGACAATTCTGATCTTAATTTTTTTTTTTCATTTATCCAACCATTCAAGGGATTTCTCACTGAAGTTAAGTCTGCATATACCCAATCTTAATCTTGTAGAATTTTTCTGATTTCCCTCTCTCCCTTTGACATCTCCTCTTATGCAGAGTTATTTAGCTTTCTCCAGTTCTGAACCTCTGACTTGAATATCTAAACCCACCAAGTAGGATCTTGTATTTAATAGAACTATCCTATTTACAATGATATTATATGTGGTACAGTTGTAAGAAGCTAAGGAAAAAAGCAGTGGCCTTTTTCAACCATACAATTTGCTGGTAAAGCTCCTGGGTATATGACACTGAATAGATAGGAGGGAAGCACAGAATATTAGGTAAAGTTTAAAACTAGAGTGATTTTTTTCTTTTTAAATTTTAATTTGTTATATATGACAGCAGAATGTAGAGTGATTTTTTTAACCAGACTGGTAACTTGAGTTGTTACCTTGACCTCTGAGCTGAGAAATTGCAATGTTGTGCACATCTAATTTAACCAGGAATATCTTGATCTTATCAATTTGATATATAAGTGGAAATTAAGATATATCAATAATGAAATCTTCAATTTGCCATTCCCTGAAGTATAGACGAGATGAAGTTGGGTTTTGGGTTCTGAGAATTATATACTTTTGAGAGTAATTTTTAGTGGTGACTCATAAACATCAAAATAAAAATTTTTAAAGGGCTGGGGTAGTTGGGCATGGTGGGGCACACTCATAATCCCAGCAGTCTGAGACTAGTTCAAAGCCAGTCTCATCAAAAGCAAGGTGCTAAGCAACTCAGTGAGACCCTGTCTCTAAATAAAATACAAAATAGGGCTGGGGATGTGGCTTAGTGGTCGAGTGTCCCTGAGTTCAATCCTTGGTACCCCCCGCCCAAAAAAAAGAAGGGCTGGGGTATACTTCAGTGGTAGTGCACTTAGCTAGCAAGTGTAAGGCCCAGGATTGGATCCCCAGTACCGAGATTGATTTAGCTCACAGTTCTAGAGTGCCAGTCCAAGACTGGGCAAGCACACTGCTCTGAGCCTTTGGTGTGGGCAGCACACAATGGCAGGAGCATGTGCAGAGCAAACCACTCGCCTCATGAGCTAGGAAGCCGAGGAGAAAGAGAACATGCTAGGGCCTACCATCCCCTTACAGGATACACACCTGAGGTTCTAAAGACCTCCTCCTGGCCCCCACTTCTCAAAGGTTCCTTCACCTCACAGTAGTACTATTCTGGAAACCAAGCCTTTAACACATGGATCTTTAGGGGACACTCATCTAAATCATACTCATCACTATAATTTTGCCTAAAAGTGAAACGACTTAAGTAATTACAAATCTTGAATTTTTTGTTCATCCAGGACTCAGGGCAGAGATCAAAGCAAAGGATTTTGTTAATGGCATCCTAAGCCACAGTCCTGACTCTGGAGCTCCCAACTAACCAGGTCCAGCCACTTGTTCCAAACAACCAAATAAAAAAGGTAATGATGAAAAGCAGGAATATAGCCATATTGTGAGAACAAGCATCTTAGCCCTGTCTGTGGGGGTACTGACATGAGCTTTAAGTATAAACAGAGGAAGAATTGGTACAGTGGGCAAGAGGTAGGCATAAGTAAGCAATCTTGGTCAACTGTGGTCTGGCTGATCATTCTCTCAGTTCTGATTATAGGAGGTGGCTCTGGAGAAATACTTATCACTTAAAGGGGCAATTTCCATTTGCTGCTCAGGATGTTTATGCATCAGACCTGTGATCCTGGAAGGGGGCAATTTAGTTCCCATGAGATAAACTCCTGTTTGGGGATGGGGTGCTGTCTTAATATGGGGTGATAGTTGTCTCCCCCTCCTCCTGGAAGGTGTGGGACAAGGACTGGAGACTTTTATGCACCACTTCTGGGGTTTGAAACAGGATGGTACAAATCTCCCTGCAAATCTGGCCTCAGTCTTGTAAAGGGACAGGATAGGCTAGGTAAATTTAGGGCTAATAAACCTTGCATTATCAGTTTTATTTTTTATTTTTTTAAATATTTATTTTTTAGTTTTAGGTGGACACAATATCTTTTTTTTTTTTTTAATGTGGTGCTGAAAATTGAACCCAGTGTCTCACACATGTTAGGGGAGCACGCTACCACTTGAGCCATATCCCCAGTCCCAGCATTATCAGTTTTTATATGAAAATTTTGAATGATTAACATGCCTACATGCAGAGCTGAGCAGGAACTGGACCCAAAGTTTGAGGTAATAAAGAAGACAGATACAAAATGAAGACAGAGAAGCTAAGCTTTGTCCTGCTTTTAGTTACCCATGGGGCATCTGTAGCAGCCTTACTAAAGAGTTGCTGCTTTTAGCAAAGGTAACCTCTCTAAGTTACAGTCTTTCTTATAGCGAAGTTTGATAAATCAGATATTTTGCTGTGTTCCAAGAAGTTTAAACACACACCCAGACTTTAGCTCATATCTATGTAGTAGAAAGGGAAGGCCAAGTGAAACTACTTGTTGCACTTTGGTCTCTGCTGAGAGCCAGGGCCGAGTCTGTATGGCCCCTGGCATTTTGCCAACAGCATTGGTTGACAGGCAAGGCTTTACTATCCGCCTTGGCCGCTACTTTTGAGTTCTCCGCTATGTGGGGATTCCCGGGCATTCCCCGAGAGTTCCCATTGGTTGGGGAAGTGCAGGAGGAGGGATTTCCGGAGGGGATATTTCCGGTGGCTGGTTCCTGGACAAGCCGAGTGATTTCGGGAGAATTCCCTGGGAGCGTGTGTAGTGTTTTGGTGGAGTTCAAAAATAAAGTTTGTTCCTGCTTCAGTGGCTTGTGATTTGTGCCCAGCTAGACTACGGCAGGTCTCCCTTCTGTTCTGTAAAGAAGTGATCAAACTGGACTGGAGTTTCATAATAGAGATATTTAGAAATCTTTCCCAGTGGAGTTTTACTAATTTTTATGTAGCAGGCAATATCAGGATTCTTAGGAAGGGCCCAAAGCAGTGCTTGCTGAGTTTAGGCTATGGATGATGAGTGACTTGGGTTGGCTAGGACAGAAGGTTTCTCAGAGGAATGATAACCTTGGTCAGCAAAATAGAAGACCATAGAACCTTGTACTTGCTTCTTCCTCTAGTTCTTTGTCATTGACAGCCTGAATTTCCTATCCAAAAGAATATTGCTGGGTTCCAGAGCACATGCCTAATAATCCCAGAGGCTTGGGAGGCTGAGGAAGGAGGATCATAAACTCAAACCTTAGCAATTTAGCAAGGCCCTAAAGCAACATAGTGAGACCCTGACTCTAAGTAAAATATAAAAAAGGGTTGGAGATGTGGGTACTTAACCACTAGTACATCCCTGGTACTCTCTCTATATAAATAAAATAAATACAAAATTAAATAAAGAGCCTTGGAAGGGTGTCATATAAGTCCTAAGTCTTAAGCTTCATTAGCTTCTCAGTAAATACGCCTCAAGTATACCTGAGATGTATTTCTGATCAATCCTTCTGGAAGACAGTGTGGAAAAGAACCAAAATTCATTATATTCATTTTTTTGCTGAATGGATGGCATAACATTTGAGCACAAAGCTTGAGTCATCAGGGATGGACTTTGAAATAAGACAATCCAATAGACATAGCAGGAACCTATCCAGAAAACATCCTGGTTATTATGACCATTTTCCCAGAATTCCCAAGCTGATTGCTCAGAAGTTATTTGCACAGAACAATGAAGTGTGGAGATGAGCCAAGATGATTAGGCCAAGCTCTGCTACTTTATAACTTCCTGTAGCAGCAACATCCCCCCTCTTTTTATTATATATATATATATATATATATATATATATATATATATATATATTTATATTTTATTTGCTAAGGATGAAATATGACACTTCTTTTATTTTTTGTTATTTTTATTTTTTTATGAGATGGCCCCAGACTTCTTACAGTGTGGCCAAGGAGCTATGTTTTCCAGCTGCCTGTTTAATTGAACCACAGCTATATCTGATGGGATTTGATTTGAATGGAAAGTTCCTTTTGGCGGCCATGTGGAGAGCTCATATTGGGGACAAGAGTGAAAGCTGGCAGATGAGTTTAGTGTAGATGAGAGATGACAGAGGTTTAGTCTTGGTATTGAGGATTTCTGAGAAGAGGTGGAATCTGGATATGTTTTGAAAGGAGAGCCAACAGAACTGATAATGAGTTGGATGCAGGGTGGGAGCTGGGAAATGGGAGGAAAAAGAGGGCTCAAGGTTGTTTTCTAAGATTTGACCTGAATGACTAAAAGAAATTTCAGAAAAGGTGAAGATAAGGTCAAGTGCAGGTTTGGAAAAAGATAATCAAGAATTCTTTTTTGAGGGAGAAGGCACTGGGAAAAGTTGATCAGTGGGTACTAAATTCCAGTCAGAAGCAAGAAATTCTGGTGTGCTGTTATATAGTAGAGTGACTATAGAAAACAAAAATGTGTTTTACATTTCAAAAAGCTCGGAGAAAGAATTTTGAAAGTTTTCAACATAAAGAAATAAATGATAATTATTTATGAGACAGAGACATTTAGCCTGATTTAAATATTACATAATGTATACATGGGTTGAAACATCACTTTACTGGTACCTCATTAATATGTACAATTTTATGTATCAGTTAAAAATAAATTTACATTTAAAAAAAAATCAAAAGAAATCTATTTTAAACACAAAATTAACCTGGTCAAGCACCATAGTTTATGAGACACCTATTCTAAATGATGCAAAAAAAAATTTTATGTACCTTTATTTTTTATTTATTTTTATGTGGTGCTGTGGATCGAACCCAGGGCCTTGCATGTGCTAGGCAAGTGCTTTACGGCTGAGCCATAGCCCCAGCCCAACAATGCAAATTTTAAATTCAGTCACTGAAATAGTCATCCATTGGTTGTATGATTACCAATGTAAATAATACATTTGTGTTAATAAATTTTGTTTCTTTTACCCTGTCCTGTAGAAATCTATAACCTGTCAGTGTGATAGCTAATTTGATATAAACAAATTCCACTTCCACTGGAGACTTTGAAGGCTTAAAAAACAATAAATATAAAAAGTAAAACCTTGACCACTCTTTTTGTAGGTCAAAGAGTGACATGTAAAAACCAAGTCTCAAGATTAAATTATCAGCAGACAATTCTAAAAGAGACGTTTGCTAAGTGGGCAAAAGTTTTCTATGTACCTTCTAATTAATTAATTAGTGTAATTTTTTTCACATATAAGCCAAAAAAAGAAAGAAAGAAAGAAAAAACACACAACTTTTCTCAAAAGGAGACAATCCATGTTCAGTTATGTCATTTAGTTCTTCCCTGGTTACATTCATTCATTCAACAAACACGTAATGAATGCATTCTATGTTCCAGGCACAGTGCTAGATTATGGGAACACAATTATGAACAAGGTATCTTCTCAGTCCCTACGGAGTTTGCATTCTTGTTGGGGTTATAGAAAAGTAAATACACAGGACTTTCAACTCCAGCAATCTGGCAGACTAGATAACCAGGAGAAGTTCTTGTGTAAACACTTAGAAATCATGGCCAAAATATAAAGAAATGCAGAATTGAATTTGTGAGATGTCAGGGAAATCTCCAGGGTCCAAACTGAAGAGAGAGTTGAAAATCAGAGTGGTCAGCATCTGAGAGCAGAAAATGTAGCTACACTAGAGAAAAACTGTAATTCCAATAATCTGAAATATTATAGGGTATATTTAATGTAGAAGGGTACCAGAAGGGCACAAACACTGGGAGGTGAGAATTACTGGGTGCTACCTTGAAGTCTGGGTTTAACAACCCACCTGATAAAGCACTAAAGTATCGGAGGAGCTAGCCAGTCAATGGCAAGAGAATATGAATTGGGTAGGGGAGGACAAAGTCATAAATATCAGCATCAACTCTAGAAATGAGGACGGTAGCTTCAACCCTATTTCTTCCTTGCTGTGTCATGGATATATTTTCTCTCTTATTGAAGTATATTTGCATATACTAACATGTATAAAGTCAGATATATTTTAAAAGTAATTATTCTTCTCTTTTCTCTTCCTCTAGAATTGTGTGTGCTGTGGATAGGTAATGGTTAAACTTGTCATTTTGTCTACAAGTTGCAAAATATGGAGGAGGATCATAACGGAACCAGGAAAAGAATGGATGCCATAACTGGATATGGGTTGTCTCCTTTTGGAAGGAGTTGAGTGTATCTTTTGTTTGCCTTTGAGATAATTATATTATGTTAGACAGAGGCATTTTAAAAATTGTATATGGTATTTTAAAAAGTGGGAGGATGTTGCTTGGCAACCCATGGTTGGAATGCAGAGGACATCTGTTGTTTTTCTCTATCAGCATTCTATCTCTTTCTTTTAAAGAACACCCCTTCCCCCACTGCACGCTGGCTTGGTGGGGCTGTCAATCTTGGTTTAATGCCCTTCCCTTGTCAGAGGATGCCATCCAATCTCGACTAGACCAGTTGGAAATGCTGTCTCTGGAAAAAGAATTTAGTGGGAGGCAGGAATATAGAAAACTCTTGAAGCTGATTCATTCTGGGCAGCATTCTGAGAAAATTTTCTTTTCATTTCTGTGACCTACATATCCAGAACTGCCATGATTCCTGTATATATAGATAATTGACTGTTGAGATACACAATTTTTCAGATTGTATTGATTCTATTAATTTTTTCACTTTAAAAAAAATAAATTTTATGTTCTTCCTCAAGTTAGTCATAATTAGATTCTGTTGCTTGTAGCCAAAAAATTTTAATTAGTAGTTGATCCCTCAACATTAACTCAATTAGGATGGTCTCATAGTGAAGAGGACCCAAAAGTAAAATGATATTTAGTAATCCAGCTTTTTCTGCATATGCATAAGGAAATTATCCACAGGCATACCTCCAGAGTGTCTGAATTTGAAAAGGTTTCAGGAAAGGTGCCAACAGTTTCTAACACTGCACTCAGAACTACTACCTAAGGCACATATGGTCTTATGAGTTTTGTACTACAAAAATTCCAGGAAATACCACCCAAGTAGATTAGGATGTGAATGGTGTCTTTGGTGTTGTGTCACATAGTATCTGTTATTCCCCTCTCAAATCAGTCCTTGTGGCTGAATTTGTTTTTTTGTGCCTACTCCTCCTCTTGAATTTTCTCTCAAGTACACAATTGAGCTTTCCTGCAAACAGTCAGGGGTTTACCAACCCATCAGATTAATTTGTATGTGTCTGAATAAAATGGTGAACAGAGAATAAGACTGTTTCTTAGGAAGGTCCTAGGAAATCAGTAGATACACTCATTATCATATGTCAAAGTCCTAACCTCCAATGTAGCTATACTTGAAGATGAAGCCTTCTTAAGGAAGTAATTAATGAAGGCAATAAGTGGAAGCCCTAATCTGATGGGATAAGTGTTCATATAAGAGAAACCAGAGAACCTCCCCTCCATCTCCACATAGGCATGCACTAAGGAAAGAGCATGTGAGAACACAGAGAGAAGTGGTGGTGTGAGCCAGGATGTGGACCCTCATCAGAAGCCAAACTGAATGGCACCTTGACGTTAAATTTTCTAGCCTCAAACCTGTGGAAAAATACATTTCCGTTATTTAAGTCACACAGTCTGTGATGTGTGTTCCTTCAGTTCAAGCAGACTAAGAGAGATTTGAATAGATATGTGGAGGTGGAAGAAGGATATTTCACTCATCAGGAGCACTGACTCCCAGACTCTGCCCATCTTGCTACCTAAGGAAGTAAAACATAATCAATCAGGTGATTGTTGTGGGGAGGACTCATGAATGAAAGATATGGGAGGCAATAGAACTAATATCCATATGCATATGCAGAAAACGCTGGATTACTAAATATCATGTATTTATGGTTTTTTTAAACATGTATTTAGTTGGTGATGGTTGTGTAATCTTCTAAATATACTCCAAACCCCTGAATTGTACACTTGTGTGAATTTTATAATATGTGAATTATATAAATTTAAAAACAAGAAATGATAACAGTTTGATTTCTATACTTACAGACCTCATACAACCACCTGACTTTGTATTTTCCACCAAAATGTTAAGCAAAAAAGAATTACTGGAGGTTGGAGATGTAGCTCAGTGGTGAAATGCTTACCTAGTACATGCAAGGCTCTGTGATTCAATTCCCATTATTGTCAAAAGAAGGGGATATGAATCTTTGAAAAAAAATATCCTATATTGTATACAGTACTGATCATAAATGCAATACAAAGTTCTACAAAATGCAAATAATACCTACACACAATATATAAAATGTCAACATCTCATATAAACCTACTGTAGAGGTTAACGAAATGCAAGCAGTTTAACAGGTCAATCTTAACAACCTCAAATGCCTGCTAAAATAAAAATTATTATTTTTACTTCTGAAATCCAAAACAAGAGTGTTTTAGTTAATAATTCTTTACATTAAACTTTCCCTGTCCAAATAACTGGGTGGTTTCTGTCTCTTCATTGAACTTTTTTCCTTCTTGAAGGAGACAACTTATTAACCCAGCATTATTTGTTCTAATGCTTAGAGTTAACAGCTGCCACCTGTTCAGATCTCTCTGTTCTTGAGGTGTCAGTCTGCGGCTCCCTCCTTGGTCCTTTCCCACAATCTCCAGCCTTCAACAGTTGTACCTAAAGAGCCTAATTTGCACCTTGATCTTATTTAGATGACGAGATCCTAAACTTTTGAGCTGCTGTCATGTGGAGTGAGACTTTGAGGGACATGGGAGGAGGGTGAATGCATTTTGTACATGGAATGGATGTGAATTGTATTGGCGGAAAGTGGGCTATGAAGACAGTCTTTAAATACGAACAGTATCAATCTCTATTGCAACTGTAGCACATCCTCTTTTTTGCTCCTGATTTTTGATCCGTTATAATTTCACCAGTATTTGTTTATTTTATTGCTCTTCCCACAGAATGAACTTTTGGCTATGTCAGTCTTTCTCAAATATCAGCCACTTTTTAAAAAAATATTTTTTAGTTATCGATGGACGCAATATCTTTATTTTGTTTATTTATTTTTATGCAGTGTTGAGGATTGAACCCAGTGCCTTACGTGTGTGAGGCGGGCACTCTGCCACCAACATATAGTCCTAGCCCTCAAATAGCAGCTTTTTTAAACACACATATTTGTTTACTGCTCATTTAATTTCTCCTCTTAACTATCTCATGATTTCTTCTTTGTTTGGATCATTCTGTTCTTTGTGTAACTTCTTGACTTTAAAACTTTGTTCTTTAAATTTTATCTTATTTTCTTTTCTAATAGTCTCACTTAAGACTATACATTTCTCCTAAAGTACATTCCACAAGTTTTGGTCTAGTGCATTTTTAAAATTATTCAGTTCTAAATACTTCCTGATTTCTAATATCTCCTTATTTAGTTCAGTAGTATATTTAAAAATTTCCAAACATACTGAGTATGTTTGTTGTTGATATTGTTATTGTTCTCCAGCTATAATACAGACACACATTATGGAAAACCTACTGATTCTTTGGTATTTATTACTTATTTTGTAACCTACAACATAAGTCAACATTTGTAAAAACTCCATGGAAATATTTGATAAAAATACACATTCTAGGGGCTGGGGATGTGGCTCAAGCGGTAGCGCGCTCACCTGGCATGCGTGCAGCCCGGGTTTGATCCTCAGCACCACATACAAAGATGTTGTGTCCGCCGATAACTAAAAAATAAATATTAAAATTCTCTCCCTCTCTCTCTCTTAAAAAAAATACATATTCTAGGCTGGGCACAGAGGCACATGCCTATAATCCTAAGAGCTTGGGAGACTGAGGCAGGAAGATAGCAAGTTCAAAGCCAGCATCAGCAACTTAGTGAGGCCCTAAGCAAATTAATGGGACCCTGTCTCAAAATGAAAAATAAAAAGGGGGCTGGGAATGTGGCTCAGTGATTAAGAACTTCTTGGTTCAATCCTGGTACCAAAAACAAACAAACAAACAAATAAATAAATAACATTTTCTAAATATAATCTATTAAATCAAACCAATTTTTAAAACTGCTTCCTAGTTTTGGATTCTGCCCACTGCCCATCAGAATTGTATGCTATTTGTGACACCTTTGGCAAGAGTAATTAATTTTTTCACTTTCTTTGTTAATGTCATGTGAAATATTTGAAAATCCAATGGTTTATTAGTATGCTTGATATTGAACTGTGAATTTATGGAGTTTGACAACATTTTGAGATAATGATATTTGATACCCTCTCTATATGAACAAAATGACTCCAAAATCATTGTAAAATAATTTAGAAAGTAATTATAACCATGTGCTGAAATCTCTGAGTCATATGGTTTGGGTTAAGAATTACATACAATGGTGATGCACTTCTGTAATCCCAGCAGTTTAGGAGGCACAGGCAGGAAGATTGTGAGTTCAAAGTCAGCCTCAGCAATGGCAAGGTACTAAGCAATTTAGTGAGACCCTGTCTCTAAATAAAATACAAAATAGGGCTGGGATGTGGCTCAGTGATTGAGTGCTCCTGAGTTTAATCCCCTGTAATGTGCCCCGGCCAAAAAAAAGAATTAGAAACAAATTGTTCCAAACTATTCACAGGTTTTGTTTTGTTTTCCCCAGTTTTAAGGATTGAACTCAGTAATACTTTACTACTGAGCTAAATCCCTAGTCCTTTTTATTTTTTTATTTTGAGACACAGTTTCACTAAATTGCCCAGGCTGACCTCAAATTTTTGATCCTCCTTCCTCAGCCTCCTGGGTAGCTGAGATTATAGTGCATGACTGTGCCTTGGCAGTCTATATGTTCTGATCATGAAACAAAGGTAATAAAATATTGATTATAAAAATATATCTAGCGGGCTGGGGATGTGGCTCAAACGGTAGCGCTTGCCTGGCATGCGTGTGGCCCGGGTTCGATCCTCAACACCACATACAAACAAAGATGTTATGTCTGCTGAAAACTATAAAATAAATATTAAAATTAAAAAAAAATGTTATTCTCTCTATCCTCTGTATAAAATTGTGTACAACAAAAATTATTGTTTTAAAAAAATATATCTAGCAAAAAAGTAGACAGAATTCAAACATATATTGTCCATGGCAATTTTAGAAATGACAAATATTTAAATTCAGTGAGTGAGGTATACTTTTTTTTTAACAAATGGTAATGGCACAGTTAGTTAACCATCTGAAAGAAAGTAACTGAACTCCCAAACTCAATACATTCAGAAATAAATTCTGGATGCGTTAAAATTTAAATGTAAAAAAAAAATTAAATTTTGGAATCTAAATGTATAACTTATGACTTATAAAGACCTTTTAAACAAGAGAAAAAACAGATGGGCAAGGAAAAGTTATGTTTACTTTACCTCATAAAAATTCATTTTTTTAATAATGAAAGATAAAAAGGCCAAAGAGAAATAAATGATAGGAAGAATGTTCGCAGGCCAGGTGTGGTGGTACATACCTATAATCCCAGACACTCAGAAGGCTGAGGCAAGAGGACTACAAATTTGAGGCCAGCTTCAGCAATTTAAAGGGAGACCTTGTCTCAAAATAAAATAAAAAGGGCTGGTGATGAGGTCAGTTGAAGTGTACTTGCTTAGTATGTGTAAGACCCTGGTTTTAATCCCCAGTATTGAAAAAAAAAAAAAAGAAGAGAAAAAAATGGAAAAATGTTATACTTGTAGACCAGGACGTAGCTTAATGATAGAGCACTTGCCTAGCTTGCCTAGCTTGCCCAGCACTGTTTGTTTTTTGTTTTGTTTTATTTTGTTTTGTTTCAGTACTGGGGATTGAACTCTGGGTTGCTTTACCACTGAGCTACATCCCCAGCCCTTTTTATTTCAATACAGGGTCTTGCTAAGTTGCTAAGGCAGGCCCCAAACTTGCAATCTTCCTGCCTCAGCCTTCTCAGTTGTTGGGATTACAGGCATGTGCCACTGTATCTGATTTGCTAGCGCTTTTAAGGCCTTGAGTGCTATCCCTAGCACAAATAAAACTACTAATTCCATCCTTAGTGTTGGCTTGTGAACAGATCTAAATTTATACAGCTCCTGACTCTAAGACACATAAGGTATGCATTAAAAAAAAAAATCCACAACATGTGGGGCACAGTGGCCCATGCCTATAATCTCAGAGGCTCAGAAAGCTGAGACAGGAAGATTCCAAGTTCAAAACCAGCCTCAGTAATTTAGCAAGGCCCTAAGCAACTTAGCAAGACCCTGGCTCAAATCAAAATATAAAAAAGTTGTTGGGGATGTGGCTTAGTGGTTAAGTACCCCTGGATTCAATCCCTGATACCAAAAAACAAAACAAACAACACACCCACAATGCTTTTAAGAGAATTGTTCAGGCAGAAGCTTTTTCATCTGGGATCAACAGGGACATAGGCAATATATAATGGAAAGAGGGCTTTGCACTCCTACCTTGTTACAGGCAGGAAGCAGTCTGAGAAAACTACTTGGATGCAAATTCAATTTTCTTATGGAAAGGAAAGATGATTCAGAGGGTGGAACCAAGACTGCTTACATTGGAGCCAAAACCACAAAGAATGACTCCCAGTCAGTTGACTAAACTCTAATTAACCTAGGCCTGTTGGTTTTCAGAATTATCTCTGCTGTGTACCTCTCAGTTTACCTCTCAGTTTTAAAAAGGGCATGACCAACAGAGATTGTCCTATGCCTTTTCTACCATTATATGTAGGATGTATAGAAACTGATAACTTGCCTCTTTTTTTTTTAACTTGCCTCTTTAGTTCACAGATTTGCAGTATAGGGAAGGAGTGTCCAATTAGGAGATGAATCGAATTCATAAGACAGTCTAGGTAAGAGATGGCAGTGTCTTAAATAGGAAGCAGTGGATAAAATGTTAAAGTGGTGAGATTCAGAATGTATTTCAAAATTTGGGCCAACAGGTTTAGTAGATATATTAGAAATGGGACATAAAAGGAAAAGAAGGGCTGAATATGATTTCAGTCTTTAGCTTGAAAACTTTGGTGGTTGACATTCCCCTTGTAATTCATTTTAACTGTCCCATTTTAGATGAAAACTGTCAAGAGTGCCCTACACTACTGTTTCCAACTTCTCACCTCCTTCATCCCATTCCTATGTAGTCTCTGGCCACTATCACTTTACAAAAATATGCTGTTGATAATATCAATAGCCTTATTTTTTTTCTAAACCCAATGGACAATTTTCCACTCTTTTCACGTGACCACTCTGGCTGCATTTAATACAGGTATCCATGGCTCTTCGAAATGTTTCTTTCCTTGGTATTTCTGAACCGGAAACTTTTCTGGTTTTCTGCTGCCTCTCTGGTTGCTTCTTCTAAACCTTCTTTTCTTCCTTCTCTTCCAACTTGCTATTAATGTAGCTTTTTTCAGTAGCCCAGGATGATCCTCTTCTTGCTCAGTCTATATTCTTTCAATCCCAGAGCTCCTACATCAACACCTACTGGCCAGATTTGTCTTCTGAGCTTAGTCCTACATATTTACCTGCAAATTCAGGAAATCCTACAGACAACTCAAGTGGGACACATCTAGAACAGACTTCATCATCTTTTCCCCCCAAATGGACTCTTCCTCTAGTGTGCCCAGTCTCTGTAAGGAAATACCATCCAAGCAGCTGTTCAAGCCAAAAACTAGGAGTCTTGAATACTCACCCTTTCTCACACATGCTCCCATACACAATCAATCACTACATCCTATCATTCCCACTTCTTAGATCACTCATTCTTAATCTGTCCATTTCTTTTCATTCCTACTAATCTCAGCCTTCATCATCTCTTGCCTTAATTTCTGCATCAGCTAGCTCCCTTTTCTGATTTCCTGGTATCTACTTTTGTTCCCCTCCATTCTATGGCTAGAATGTTCATGTTCAAATATCAATAGGACCATGCACTTTCTTAAAAGTCTTTCAGTGATCTCCCTTGCAATATATTCCAAAATCTTTACTATAACAATAAGACTTTGTGCTATCTGGACCCTGCTGTTCCTTTTACCTTGGTCTCCTATCATTTCCTTTTGTTCTCTGTGCCCAGCCACACTGATTTTTCTCAAACCTAATGAGCTTTCTCTCACATTTGGATCTTCACGCTTTTTCTCTCTCCTCACACAACTCTTCTCTATTCTCTTTCTCTGGCTAACTCATACTTGTCCTTTAGCCTTCTGAACTTCGGTTTGGCAGCACTTTCCTTATACTTCTTGAAATAATTTAGCAGTGTATCCATTTTGGATCTATCTTCATCACTAGTTGTTAGCTCTATGATGACAGATTATCTTTTATTCGCCATTGTTTCCACAGTGCCCAGTAGTTCTGGGCATGTAGTTAGATGCTTACAAGGTATTTATAGATGATTGAGAACCAGTGAAGTTTTGAGAAGCACTGGACTTAGGGCATAGGCTATGACTCTCAGACTATACCTCCCTCTTCTTGCCTCAGGGAAGTTGTAAGAACAAGGGAAACAGAAGTATTCTATGACTCCATGCACTGCTTACTACAGTATGGAAGAATATTCATCACAGTTTTACTTATTATAAGTGAACAACTGGAAAATATCTAAAATGTCCAACAATGGGGAATGGCTTAATATATGACACCAGTGGTTTAGAAGTATTGTCTAACATTGTAAATCCTTAGTTTTCAGACAAAATATTGCATGGGACCCTGATATATAAAATGCACTAAAATCGGGTTATTCTGCTTGAATGGGACACATAACAGAGCTTAATCTCTTGGACCTCTTCAACTTTTCCTTTCCCCATTTTTTCTCATCCTTCTTCTAAGTCTTAAAAGGCTTTCCAATTCCTGGCTCTATTCCCTCTTTTAAAGTTGGGCATCATTTCTGTTCTAGATTTTCACGAGCATCCTCAAATGTTTGGTTGTGTTGTTGCTGTCAAATTGGTTCAAGTTGGTTTTCTGTTACTTGTAATTTTAAAAACACACAAGAACAAAAAACTTAAATAATACTGTTGCAGCCTGAGATCCACTTATGTAATGGAAGGAACATTGGTTTTGGAGTCAGAAAACACTGGTTTAAAATTTAATTCCTGACTAAGCTAGTTAACCATTTTCAACTTTAGTTTTCTCATCTTCAAAGGGGATAATACCAAACTTTTTGTAAATTAAAAAACCTTACTAACACATTAAAAGACCCCAAATTTAGGAGGTTCTCAAGTAATGTTAAATAAATAAGATTAAATCTTGTTCAGAAACCTCTTCTATCTCCAACTTGAAGGAGTGTAAAACTGGATTCAATGTAGGCTGAATTCAGCAAGGCTGCCATCTTGTGGTAATTTACTGGCATGCTGTCCAATGAGCAGGATTGAAAGATGTTTCAAGAAACTAAAACTACATACAAAGATGGCAGGCACACCCGAAAAACACTGAAATAAAGATAATAACTAATTACTAATGATCTAAGACGAGGGCAACTCATCACCAGAAGGAGCAAAGGATAAAGGACCTAAGACTGAACCTTTAGGAACTGTCATGCCACAGAGAGTCAAGGGAAAGGGAATAAAGAAGGGGTTGATGAAAAAGGAGAGACAAACATAGCTCACTGTATCATTCAAGGTTGACTTACATATTTGAATTAGTGGCTGACTTATTTTGTATCATTGGCAAAATGGCTTTTGCTAATCCTTATAATAGCACTTGCTCTCATGCCATATAGTTCCAAAATGTTCCTTCTGGAAGCTCTAGGGGAAAAACTGTTCTTTGTCTTTTCCACTTTCTGGAGGTTGCCAACATTCTTGGTAGCATTACCAAGACCTCTGCTTTCACTGAACCCAGGGCCTTATGTCATTTCTCCATCTTAAAGACTTTCTGATTCATGGCTCTAGTGTGTGCTTAAGCTAAGCATTAGAGCTATACCCCTGGCCCTCATTTTCACATCTATTTTTTTCTGACACTGACTCTCCTGCTTCCCTTCTTCCTTTATAAAGGATCTATGTGATTATAATGAGCCTACCTGGACAAGCCAGGATAATCTCCCATCTCAATGTCCTTAATTTAATTACCTCTGCAAAGTCAATTTTGCCACCTAAGGTTGTATATTCATAGGTTCTAGAGATTAGGATGTGAACATCTTTGGAGAGCCATTATTCTTACCACAGGACATTTTTACTGACTCTACACTCAGCTACAAAACTTTGGTAGGTTAAAATTGGCCATGGTATGAGTATTTACACCAATTAAAAAATTCTAAAAATCAAGGCTTTCCCCTTAGAGAACTTATTGTTCAACTCTACCTGCATAACCCTGGTTACAGTGATAGGCCCATTATCTAAGGGTAAGATGGCCTGAATACAGTGATAGGCCCATTATCAAACAGAAGAGAATTATCACTATATAATAGAGGAAAGGAGGATTATGGATATAATCCAAAGGATGCCAAGGGTACCTGCTCCCACAGACTGCTACATCCAGTGCTAAAAATTAATGGAAAATTATGGGAATGTTATACAGGCTAGACCCTTGAGGTCTCTAAACCTTGAAAACAGAAACTTTATTACCTATGGAAAATTCAATTATAGCCCCAACTAGAAGCTTTGTGACTTAAATTCTAGTTGATGAAGTAATCAAGTATAAATGGAAGTGATAAATGCTACTTCTGGTTCAGGGCCTTTAGACAGTGCATGTCCCTTTCATTTCTTTTTCCATCAAGAGGGCCCCTGAGAACAGAGAGGTACTGCTGAAGACAGATGCAGTCCAAGTTTCCAACTAAAGCCTTATGATCAGCTATAGAAAGATTTCTTGCCAAGTCAGTTAAATATTTTATACTGTATTTAATTTTCTTCTTCTTTCTTTTTCCTTACCTACTCCAATATATGTAGAGTGTGCTATGTCTTAGTATTAACTCTAAAGTTTAGTCCATAGGCTTTAGAACATTTAAGCAGGATCATTATGAAACTGGAAAAAGAAGGAACATTATTTAGAGATCCTGGATTTGAAAATTATGAGAATTTGGATAGATTCCTTTCTTTGGGTAGGAGGTAGTGTAGTGAGTGATATTTTGGTTTCATAAGGGAAGCTTGCTTGAGTTTGGAGTCCTACTTTGTTTTAATTTTTTGAAGGATGAAGTATAGAAAACAGGGTATATGTTGATATAGGGCAATCACAAAAATTTGTCTATTTTGTTGTTGTTGTCTTGATGGTCTCACAGTGTCGCCCAGGCTAGCCTTGAACACCTGTACTCAAGTGATCATCCTGCCTTAGCCTCCTCTAGCTAGGACTACAGGTATGTGCCACCAAACTACAAAGATTTATTATAGAGGACATCTACCCTCCTCATTGGACACTAAACATTTTCATCCCCTTCTAGCGACTTCCCAAATGTGTGAGATAGTGCACCTTATATTTTCAAAGCTGACAATGCTAACTGTCACTTTCTTACTGTAGTGGGCCCAGCCAATTCCATTCTCTTTAGTTTGGGTTCCCTGAAACAAGTTGTAGAAGGCAGAAAAGTCAAAATAGGGTTTGTTAGTGAGTGGTTATTACTGTGGGCAACTGGGCTAAGGCCCTTTGTGGACCCTCAGAAACAGTGTGAAATGCATCTCAAAAATCTTCCTCTGAGAAACAAGGAAGCTGAACTTTTTGTTCACCATTAGATCTGGCTATGAGATAGGAAGCAGGGTTTATTTTGTAAGTTCCTTAGAAAACTAGCTTCCCAGTTTCAGAGGCTGCGTCTTCCCTTCTTTTTCTTCTTTCCTTGAACATGATGTGACAGTAGGGACTGCAAAGGCAATAAGCTACTCTAAGGGTAAGATGGCCTGAATCACAGACACAGCAACTCTGACATTACTGAGCTGGTAAAACTGCCTATCTCCACTTTTCTTCTATGTAAGAAAAAAAAAAAAAACTTTAGCTAGTCATGCTAATTTTGGCACACACCTCTAATCCCAGAGACTCAGGAAGTTAAAGCAAAAGGATACCAAGTTCAAGGCCAGCCTGGACAACACAGACCCTATTTCAAAATAAGAAAATAAAAAGGGGTGGGGATATAGATCAATGATAAAGCATTCCTGAGTTCAATCCTCAATAAGGGGGGGGGTATTTTATAAGAAGTATCACTACCATCAAATTTTCTGTTATCTGTAGGCAAAAGCATTCATATCCCTAACTGATTTAATTTATTTTCACTTGCAGCCAAGGGCCCAGGTCCTGGCTTTGAATCAAAAAGATAGCGATAAAAATGAGCAGAGACTGGGGAAACTGTCTGGTGACAGGGATAGTAGTGATAATAATTCTGGTAGCATCATCTACTGTGTTGACACTTCAGAGCTTATTTCCTTCAACAGGGTCACAAACAATAGATTTTCTGTACTGAATTATAATTGTTAGTAGTCACTGAAGGTCTATGTGGGTCAAGTGTTTTATACATTTTCTTTTAATTCATATCAACCATTCAAGATGGGTGTTAATTTCCTTCTCTGAGGTTAAATGAGGATAACTCCAAGACCACACAGTCAGTGCCAGAGTTGGGATTCTGTTTCAGGTCAGAGTGACTCCAAGGCAAGCTCATATCCACTACAACTATATTGTTGTATTTCTCTTGGCAACTCCTAGTTTTTGGACCTGGGATCCTGCTCAGGCTGGAGCCTAGGGCCCTATCTTAGGAGGAGAAGAAAGACAGGCTCCCATAAACTGTTGTCTGTCATCAGCTCCTTCTGGCAGGGGGATACAGGATCTGCCCAAATGTAGACAGGCTCTGAGCCAGGCTGCACAGATGTACACAGTCCTCTGAGCCAGGCTGGGAATGCTCCAGATGAACTGCCAGACTTCTGTGTCTGAAACTCTGAGAGATAAGGAGGAAACTTGGGTGGCACCCTCAGAGACAAAGCAATTCTGCAGGTTTGGAATGTGCTGAAATCCCAGCAAAACCCAAGAAGGTGGTAATATATTTAAAGAGGGGGGCATGTGAGAAAATCAATCAACTTTGTAGCAATTCTTGCTTGTAAATTAACTAACTACATTCCTTTCTCCCCTTTTCTTTCTAGACTGGGTTTTGAAGTTTGAGACTCACTGCCCATAAATCCAGAATCACTCCTCTTCCCCTCACTCCTTCCATCACTGAGATTCCAAGGCTCAGAAATCCTTGGCCTCTCTCACCTTTTCCATCTAGTCAATTTTTCCTACAAATATTTATTGAGTACCATTTTTTTCAGGTAGACAAGGCCTTATAGGGAGGAAGAAACTTATATAGGGGAGAAAGATACGAAAGATAATTGCATATATAATGAGGATGTAATACCTGTGACAAAAGAAAAGTAGTATCAAATGAGAGTGAATACCTGGTGTCTTAGCTCTTCCTGATACTAACAAAATACCAGACTAGATTGTTTATAAAAAGCATAAATTTATTTCTCATAGTTCTGTAGACTAGAAATTCAAATCAAGGTGCCAGTAGATTCAGGGCCTGGTTAGAGGACCCGCTTTCAACTTCCATTATGGTGCTTTAATGCTGCATCATCACATGGTAGAAGGGAGAAGGGCAAAAGGGCCTTACTAGTTTCCTCAATCCTCTCATAAGACCCTAATCCCACCCATGAGGGCAGAGTTCTCATTGCCAAATCATTTCCTACA
The DNA here is from genome assembly GCF_052094955.1 of Ictidomys tridecemlineatus. Lineage (NCBI taxonomy): Eukaryota > Metazoa > Chordata > Mammalia > Rodentia > Sciuridae > Ictidomys > Ictidomys tridecemlineatus. Next base: position 28,608,252 of record NC_135487.1, read on the forward strand.
AGCCTCTTAATTGGTGACTAAATTTTAATATGAATTTTGGAGGGGTACAAACATTCAAACCACAGCACTTGGGGCCAGATCTAATCTGAAGGATCATATTCAAATCACCTCCTTTTCACTTGTCCTCTTCCTATCATCACCCTCATTATTCCTTTCATAAGAATGGTGTCTTCTGAATTGGCCACTTTGCTGTGTCCCTATACCACAGCTTTGATTCAGATCCTTCCTAGATCATTGTATCTATCATCTAATAAGTCTTCCTGTTTCTTTTTTATTTTGCCACTCAAGCCCATTCTATACACTGAAGCTATAATTTGTAAAATACAAGCTCCTCCTTGCTTTCACTTTAAAGTTTTTATTTCTCCTTCCTGTACAGTGTGTTCATTTTTTTTTTAAAGCCTTATCTCCTATTCTTCTCCTACAGGGACCTCTCACTTCAGCCTGACACAGTTTCCCATCTCCCATATTGTTTATTCATGGTCTGCAGTTTTATGTATCCATCTCAGTACAGGAAATGACTCTTCTGAATTCAAGGCATTCACTAATGAGAGCACACTATAGATGAAGCATTTTGTTAGGCACAGGGCAAAATGAGTGAGGAAGAAAAAGCTGGAAGCCAGAAGTCAGCACATTTGATGACCACCCCAGATGGTAATACCTGTTTCCAGAATAGACTACATACTTTTTGAAGGCAGCAACAGGGTCTAACTAAGGATACTGCAGTATCCTTGGTTAAATGATACATAGAAATAATTCAATAAACTTATTTTAGTGTATAAATAAATAAATGAATGAATAAAAGTGACAGATGTTGGAGTCTGGGGAATAAACCCAGGCCTCAAACACACTAGGTAAACACTCTATCACTGAGCTACATCCCCATTTCTTTTCAAAAATTTTGAGACAAGTTTTTCCAAAATTATCTAGACTATTTTTGAACTTGTGATTCTCCTGCCTCAGCCAGGAGAGTAGCCAGGGTTACAGGAACGCACCACTACACCAACCAGATATTGTTCTTTTTTTTTTTTTTTTTTTTAAGAGAGAGGGGGATAGAGAGAGAGAGAGAGAATTTTAACATTTATTTATTTCTTCTTAGTTCTCGGCGGACACAACATCTTTTTGTTTGTATGTGGTGCTGAGGATCGAACCCGGGCCGCACGCACACTAGGCGAGCGCGCTACCGCTTGAGCCACATCCCCAGCCCCCAGATATTGTTCTTAAACTATCTTGCTCTGGAGTTAAAAGTGTATGGGTCTAGACTCCTTAAAAGAGAATATCCTGAGGGGTAGGAGTTATGACTTATGTGTACTTTTCACAAGCAATTATTTTACAGAGCGGTTTCACATGGATTATTGCTTCTGTTTCTCTTTACAACCCCATGAATTACCATCTCCATTTTATAGATGAGGAAGCTTCCTTTCTTTCTTTCTTCTTCCCATTTCCTCCTCTCTCCTCTTCCTTTAGGATGCATGTATGGTCTGTGCATTTTGTGTCCCTATCACAGAAAGAGATTTGGAAGGGTTAAATGTAGAACAAAGATTACAAGGGCTAGTGGGGCTATTTGCCCTAGGTTTCACATACACTTAACCTTTTTTCTTCTTCTTTTTTCCTTCTGTTGGGGATTAAACCCAGGAACACTCTTCCACTGAGCTATATCCCCAGCCCTTTTATATTTTGAGAGAATCTCACTAAATTGTTGAGGCTGGCTTCCACCTTGTGATCTTCTGATGAGGCCTTCCCAGTCCCTAGGATTATAGGCCTGTAAGACTGCCCAACTCACTCCAGAATAGCAATTATAAAGAATACAAGTAACAATAAATGTTGGTGAGGATGTGGGGAGAAAGGTATTCTCTTACATTTCTCATGGGACTGCAAATTGGTGCAATCACTATGGAAAGCAGTATGGAGATTCATTAGAAAACTTGGAATGGAACCACCATTTGACCCAGCTATCCTACTCCTCAGTCTATATGCAAAGAATTTAAAATCAGCATAGTACAGTGACGCAGCCACATCAATGTTTATAGTAGCTCAATTCATAATAGCCAAGCTATGGAACAAACCTAGGTGTCCTTCAATAAATGAATGGATAAAGAAAAAGTGGTGTATATACTCAATGCAATATTACTCAGCTTTAAAGAAAAGTGGAATTATGGGATTTGCCAGTAAATGGATGGAGTTGGAGAATATCATGCTAAGGAAATAAAACAGTCCCCCAAAACCAAAGGCTGAATGTTCTGTCTGAGGGAAATAGGAAGGACGGTAGAATTAATGGGACATAACTTTCCTATCTTTGTATTTGAATACATGACCAGGATAACTCTGCACCATGTACAACCACAAGAATAGGATCCTAATTAGAATAAGTTATACTTTATGTATGTGTAATATGCCAAAATACATCCTACTGTCATGTGTACCTAAAAAGAACAAATAAAAAGAAAAAAAAAAAGACTATGCCCAGCCTAAATATGACATGCCAATGTTGTCCAAATATAGTTAGTGTGTACTGTGAGACAGTGTTTTTGGTTAAATGTAAATTTAAAAATATACTACAATTTTTGTACCATACTTTCTCATGTTGTCATTTTTCTTTTAAACATACTGGAAGTTATAAAATTGGGAAGAGGCCCAGTGAATTATCCAAGGTAATCAAGCAAAGTCTGACCCCTAGTAAAGGGCTCAGGATAGGACTGAGATGTTGAACCTGAGATCTCCACATGCAGAGGCTTTCACTGCCTCAAATAATTCCAGTATGGTCTTTCATATGGGTTAAACTCAAGAGGGTTAGAGTCAGATGTGTTCCCTTCAAAGTTCCAACAGTTACTTTATGTTCTTGCTTGGCAAATTACTCAGCTTCCTTATTTGAAAACCTGAGGGCATAGAACAGAGATGCTTTTAGAATTAAACGAAATCGCGTTTCAAGCATTCAGCACAGACCTGGAGTGCAGTCACTGCACAGAAAATGGTAACTATTATTATAAGAACTATATTTGTTGAATGACTCTGGCATATAATACCTGCATTCCACTCGAACACGGAGCTGTCACAGGCATTCGGTTGTGGGTGAAGGGGTGGGAACTGTAGCACTTACCAATTTTTTTCTAGAAATAAATCATGTGGGAGGATAACGACCGGTTGGGAAAGTGTGAGCCCAGAAGGAACAAATATGCAATCACCGGTCCAAGGAGCAAGGAAGCGAAGTCTTTCCCGTAGGCTGCAACGCTAAATCGCCCTCGGACTTATTAGCAGAGGACTGGGTATACCTGCCTGGAGCAAGGATGCCTCAGAAACCAGATTTTTGCGTAATGAGACAGAATTTCCTAATTCAGCTCATCTTATTCTCAGGGACCACACCCTGCGCGCCGGGAGGAAGGACTGCAGCTGCTAGGCGGCGGCGGCTTCCGCACAGACCCAGACCTGACCATCTATGGTCACAGAGTGCACCCAGCAAACAGGAAGTGGGGTGAGAATGGAGAGTTTTTCTCCACCTTCCCAGCCCAGGGCGAGAAAGTCGGGCGAGGACGGGAACGCCCAGACCCACGGGCTGGGTACAGAGCTTGCTAGCCTGTACCTTTCTATCGCCCAGCCTCCCCAAGTCCTCTTAGAACACTGGGCAGTCCAGCTGCCTCTGCGTATCACAAACCCGGAAACCGAAGTAGAGGTGAAGTTGGCCTCGACCTCCCACAGAGAGTTGATGGCCTCCCGGGCTCGGATACTCTGACTCCGTTTCTCTAGTCCTTCCGAGACCCCTTCCGTAACGCCGTGAAACGGTCCGGACTTTGCTATTGATACCAAACTGACAGGAGAATCGGCCACTCATCTGTTCTCTCTTCTGGAGGAGGGGCTTCAGCCTGTGATTTCGGACCTTCATTGGTCCGGGGCGACTCCTGATCGGAGCGGTGGACAGAGGAGCGTGGCCAGACCTACGAACACGCCCTCCCCGGCTCGCTCCCGCCTCTGGGCGGGGCTCTTTACCAAGTGCCCTCTGCGCTAGCCCTGATTCGCTTTCCCAAGCGTGGTGAATAGGGGCGGGGTCACGAGCCGGGCAGCCGACTTCCTCTCCAGTGCGGGTCCAGCCTAGCGGTTCAATCTGAGGTTCATTTCCGGTGGGAGTGCCGCGCCCAGTGAGGGCCCGGAAGTGGGGCGCGCGAAGATTGCTGGGCGGTTCTTGCCGGAAGTGGAGAGCGGCTGAGCGGAGTCCCGAGGTGAGGCAGAACTCTTAAGGTGAGGGTACGCGGCTGGGTAGGGACTGGGGTTCTTTCCGGGGCCCACCGGTTCCTGGTATTGTTAGTGGCCGATCCCTGCTGAAGGGGCTGGGGTGAGGCCCTCAGGCTGACTCGGACTCTTGGGTGCGGTCTCTTGAGGTGGGGCCGGGGTGACCGGCTGAGCCGGGCGGTCCTGTAGAGGCCCCTCCATTCGATTTCACAGCGCTGTAGGTCAGCCTCAGCGGAGACCTCATTTCTAACGTGCCCTAACTGAAAGGAACCTCCGAGACCTTAGAGTCTTCCCTTTCCCCCGACTCGCTCCCATCTCACGGATGGGTAAATTGATCCCCGAAAACGGGAAGCAGTTGGTCTACTATCATGTATAGAATGAGGAAGAGAATCGGAATTATTACTTTGTTTTAATAGATAACCAGTACCAGATCCTTCCGACGTTCATTACCTTGATATGCCTCTTGGAGTAGTCTTCCGGTCCGGACAGCTGTTGGTTAAAGGCCACCTGATGCGTGGAACTTTTTTTTTTTTTTAATACATTTAGCTGTTTGAGATACGTGGGAAGTTTTTAAAAGAGGCAAGTCCTGCCTTTGCATTCAGATAGCATCTCTTTACTCCTAGATTGCTGCTCTTAACTCCGAAAAGCCTAGCTAACTTTATTGGCGGGGTTGCGTGCTTTCGGAACTAAAATCAGGTGTTGGTGTGGCCCCATTACTGAGAATCTATAGTTACAGATGCCTTATTTAACTGCCCTCGCTCCCTCGCTCACTGAGTTAAATCTCCAACCTTTTCTATTTTTCATTTTGAGACAGGATCTCCGCCAAGTAGCCCAGGGTGGCCTGGAATTTTTGATCCGCCTGCCTCAGTCTCCGGAGTAGATATTACGGTTGGCTTTATTTAACTTCTTTATGTCTCATTTTGCCTATTTTTAAGTGGTCTCTGCTCACCTCCCAGGATTAAACTCAGTGCATAACATTATCTTTATTCTGTACCAGCCTTCTCCCGGATTCAGTGAATGCTGCTTTGAAACAAAACAAGCTAGTCCCTGCCTTCATGGACTAGCAGTGTTTGCAGAAACCTTTCAGAAATAAGTATAAATGTGTTGAGTGTTAGGAATAACAGGGTGCTATGGAATTATGTAACAAGGGGGAAAAATTTGAACGATGAATAGAATAATGAAGAGGAGATGAGGACATTTTATACAGAGGTTATTTTCAGAACTATGTAAATTTGAGCTCTTTGTAAGGATCTCTAAATGAAAATCTAGGGGTAGCTCAACACTTTCATTATTTACCAATCTATTATTGGACTTTTAAATGTGTGAAGTACATATTAAATGAGGCATTTAGCCCTTGTGGCTAAGAATATACTTGTTCTCATGAAGTTTACAGAACAGGAGGAAACAGGCAAGTAAATCAAAGATAGCTTACTTTATGTACTGTAATGAATACAAGGCTATGAGAACATAGAAGAGAAATACCTAAACCAGATTTCCAGGCTTCCAGGTAGGAATGGGAGGATAAATAAGATTTTTTTTTTAACCATATAGTGAATCTGAGAAAGGTATTTCCAGGTAAAGAGAACTGCATGTGCAAGGACATGGAGACCTAGACTTGTGAAAGACTGACTAATTCAGAGTGACTGGAATTCCATAAATGCTTGGAGAAGTGGAGGAAGTAATATGTGATGGAGTCAACTATGGAGGACTTCATGCTGAGGAATTTGGATTTTGCACCAGAAGTTATGGGAATGCTTTGATGATTTTTTAAAAAATATTTTTATTAGTTGTTCACGGACCTTTATTTACTTATTTATATGTGGTGCAGAGAATCAAACCCAGTGCCTTGCACATGCTAGACAAATGCTCTACCACTGAACCACAACCCCAGCCCCTGCTTTGATGGGCTTTATGTGGGAAAAAGATGTGATCAGATTTGTTTTAGAAAATACACTGGAAAGGAACCAGACACTGGAGAAGTAGAAGTGTTTGGAAGCTGTTGCTGTAGTCATGGCCTGAACTAAGAGGGGAAGTGGAAATGGACAAGAGGGATCATATTTGAGAAATGTTGAGAAAATGAAAACCAGGGATTGGAGGCTGGTTATGGTAATGAAGAAGTAGGAACAGTCTGGACAATTGCCTGGTTTTTCTGGCCTTAAAAGCTGAGTAGTATTCAAATAGGGGATATAAGAGGTACATTGGGAGAGTGGTAAATTAGAGAAGTGGCACATAAAAAATTTTGGACTTGTTCCATTGGATGCGTTTGTGGCATATCTAGGCAAAGATGTCCAATAAGGTGTCCCAGCTAGAGCAAACAGCAAGAGCAAAGGTGTGAAGCAGGAAAGAGCCTATTTTATTCAGTAATACCGGAGCCTGGAGTTTGGCAGAAACTGGGGAGGTGGGGTGGGGTTCATCTGCCATGTTGTGAGGGTTTTGATTCCTTGTTTGGATTTCTTTTTTTTCCTCTCTCTCTTTTTTTTTTTTTTTGTACTGGGGATTGAACCCTGGGTACTTAACCACTAAGCCACATCCTCAGCCTGTTTTTAGATTTTATTTAGAGACAGGGTCTCACTAAGTTGTTTAGGGCCTCATTAAATTGCTGAGGCTGGCTTTGAACTCTTCATCCTCCTGCCTCAGCCTCCCGAGCCACTGGGATTACAGGTGTGTATCACCTCACCTAGCTCCTTGTTTGGATTTATTCTGTAATTGACAGCTAATTTGCTTGGATTATTCTGTAATTGGACAGCCATAGTCCAACATAAAAGAAATTTCTTTAGGCATTTCCCACCTTCATCATATGGGCGTAATTGACATCTCCGAGGGGTTGAAATAAAATGATAGCAATGAACGTACCTTATGAAGTACAGCCTGCCAGGCAAATCGGAAGTGGGGTATTGTAAGTATATTTTTGTTTAGAGGAGGTTAGCTATTAAGTTTGTAAAATATTTTGTTTCTAGCCTGAGGGTTGATCTTTTCTTCTTACCCTTTTCTTGGTCATTCATTTATTTAGTTATAATTATGTTTTTAACTAGAATCTGAGCCCTTAAAAAGTGACTTCCTGAATCAGGAATGGGGGCACATGCCTGAGGTCCCAGCTACTCTGAAGGCTTAGGCAGGAGGATCACATGAGCCCATGAGTTTGAGACCAGCCTGGGCAAGACTAACAAGACTTCAACTCCAAAAACAAAATTTAAAAAAAAAAAAAATCAATAAAAAGTGACTTCCTCCTTTTGGTTTTCTGAGATTCATTTTGTTTAGAACAACCAAATGTAAAGTGTTATTGCAAGTTGAACCCTCTGGTTTGAAATTTAAGTATCCTTAACCTGTGTCTTACCCAGTCCTAGTGATTATTCTTTTGAAATGTCATCATCATTTTCTTTGTTTACTACTGACCTGGCTTTCATACCTAATCTTTTAATTTCTCTACTATAATTAATCTCTTATCAGTTCTTTAGAATAATTTAAATATTATTTTCGCTAGCTTTGTGTTCTCAAAAAGTCATGTTTAAACTCCTTTATCTTACTTAAAAGTTCTCCACAATCAGTTTTTTTTTTTTTTTTTTGTGTGTGTGTGTGTGTGTGTGTGTGGTACTGGGCATCAAACCTAGCTTCTTGTGTATATCTGGGAAGAGCTTTACCACTGCACTATATCCTCAGTTCTACCCAGATCCTTATCTAAATTTTTACTGGGTGGCACAAACAGCTCTACTAGCTCTACTACTGAGCTATAAACCAGACCTTTTGGTTTTTTAAATTTTAAAACAGGTTCTTGCTTTATTGCCCAGGTTGGCCTCAAACTTGAGATCCTGCTGTCTCAGCTTCCTGAATAGCTGGGATTTTAGATTGACTTTCTAATTTAGATTGGCTTTTTATTTGAGTCATTTGCACTTCTCATTGGCAGTTCCTTTATATCAGAACAGGGTTTCTCAGTCTAGGCATAGTTGATATATTGGGCAGGATAACTCTTTGTTGTGGTGTTGTCGTGTGCATTGTAGGATGTTTAGCAGCAGCCCTCACCTCTGCCCATTGAATGCTTGTAGCACTTCCTCAGTTGCAGCAACCAAAAATGTCTTCAGACCTTGCCAAATACCTCCTGTATTTGAGAACTACTGCATTAGCAATAATTGTGCAATGTCTTATCTCCCCAGCTAAATTCTCTGAGGACAGGCTCCATGGCTGTAGTTAGCACAATGTACAGATTAAACACTCAGTACTCTAGAATGAATCAGTTATTTGTTTTCATTGAGGCATCCAGAAATTATTGGGCCTTCAAGGAATTCCTGGGTGGTCCTCAAAGAACTTAGCCCCTTCCCCCCATTTTGGGTGTGATCTTGTCTTAATAGAGAAATGCCACTGATTTGCACTAGCAGTAAGCTTTGTGTTGTCAGTGCAAGTCATCAGATTTCCCTTTCCTCTGTATTGTGGATATATAAATTTCTGTTTTGTTCATGTTCATATTGCCTTAGTTTAACCTGCTTAGTTTCATTGGGCAGGGATTATGTTTATTTAAGTTGCCTATGATTTATAGAGTTGGTGTTTACCTCTTTTGATCGATGAAATTATTGTAGTATTGTTAATGCAGTTATAGCCTTCACAGTGAAACTATTTCTTCTTGATATACTATTATGTAAACCTAATAAAAACAACTACTGCTCTAAAAATATTCTTCAGCTACATTTGCAGCTCCCTTTGCCTTGTATTACCACGCATTTGTGCCAGACTTTTCCATTTGGCCGGAAAATAGTTGAAATGGAAAAGTTTGGCGCACAAGTCTGATAATACAAGGAATGGACTTGCTATTTTTGTATGAGGTTTTGGTTTGGGGGTAGGGATTTGTTTGCTTTTGTTGTTGTTTCCTTCATAGATCATTAAAAAAACTCATGTATTATTCATTATTGACTTAACAATTACAGGTCTTTTCATATATTTAGTTGTTGTTGAATCATGGCTGAGGATAAATATCCTTAACTGTATGTTTACATGTGGGAGTAGAAAATGCTGTGGGTTTTTTGTTTTTGTTTTTTATCATTTATTTATTTTTTTTAGAAGTTGTTGGACACAATACTTTTATTTATTTATTTTTATATGGCGCTGAGTATCGAACCCAGGGCATCACACGTGCTAGGCTTTACTCCTGAGCCACAATCCCAGCCCTATGAAATGCTGTTTTAGTAAAATAATTCAGGATGAAATCAGCCAATGCAGTTGTTCTACAATGGAAAATATGTACAAGATGAAAGGGCCTGATGAGTACTCAATGCAGTTAGTCTTAAAATATTCTTTGAGTGTAAGGGAGGATGGAGCCAATGACCACATGAAGGTAGGTTTGCCCTAAACCATAGAAACAGCTAGTTTCTAAGTCTGACTTAAGCTTGTACACTGTTACTCATTTTGCTTACTCCTGAAGTTTCAGATAGAGGACTGTGTGTAAGGAGGGAACAGGAGACAAAACACTGATACTGGGTTGGATTCCTTCCCTCCCTAGAAGATAGGCCTTTCTTTTTCTTTTAATCTAAACCTCAGGTGGCAGTAACTCAGGCTCTAAATGTCATTGGTTTCATCAGCGAAACCAAATGCTTAGGGAAGAACAGTGGCTCGTGATTTGGGTTAGATTTAGATGACATCTTTACTGGAGCAAAGTGGTGTCCTTTGGTTTCTGGGTTAAACCAGCCAGAAAGTGTCTCCTATTAGCATGTTTAGGTTTTACTTTGTGATATATTGGAGCCTAGTGGTAAGAATTTCTATATTGTTAGGAGTAGAACTAATATATAGTTTAGTGGTAGCTTAGAAGAGATAGCCACATAGAAATTTTTTGTTGTTGTTGTTATATAAAAGTTACGTTTCTCTGTTAAAATTTGGAAAACAAAGGGGGAAATTTTTGAAGACTCCCATCACCCTAATGTGACAAATACTGTAAATTTTATGGTCTCGTCACATTGTTTTTCCACTGTGCAATTAGAAGTCTAAGATACATATAACTACAGTTAGATGTCTAACATTGCAGTGAACATCTTCCTGCCCATCACTTTTCCTCATTAGGGTTTACTTAAGATAAAGTCTCAGGGGGTTGGGGATTTAGCTCAATGGCAGAGTGCTTGCCTAGCACGCACAAGGCCCTGGGTTCAGTCCTCAGCCCTAAGGGGGGAAAAAAAGATAAAGTCTCAGGTAGGATTTATTTTCTTAGCATAAAGTCTCAGGAACAGGATTACAAATTTTGAAGCAGATCAGTTGGGATACCATAGTATGTATATAGGCTGACTTGTATGGTTGCTTTTTAATTTTATTTGAGTGATAACTTAGAAGAACATCTATGGGGCAAAATAGGAAATATTTTAACATAGTAGTTACCTACCAAGATAGAAATTCTTACTACTGGCTTAATCACCTGTTGAGACGTGACAGAACTACAAGAGAAGCCTGGTTCCACTTCTGGAATAGCCAGAAGGAATTATATTGAATTGTTAGAATGATGAAAGAGAAGCAACTTTGATAAGAATCTCTGGCCATTTCTGTTTTGTCTTGGTTTCAAAGCACCAAAGAAATTGCTGGAGAATCAAGCTTAGTTTCTTTTTATGCTGTGTGCTATTCATTCTCATGATCTCATGACATTTCTTTGTCAATGATTTGCAAACATCATCTCCAGGCTTGATCCTTTTCCAAGCTTTATTTCTAAATACTGGACATGTTCACTTAGAAACTTCCTTTTCACTTCAAACTCAGCATATCCCAAACTGACCCCATCTTCTTTTCTTTAATAGAAAATGCTAGAACGAGTTTCTGCCTATAATGTCATCATTCTCTTAAGGCCCCCCATATGTACAACTCTGGGGTCATCTTTACCTCCCTTCTCTGAATGCCACTGTGTTTTCAGTCAGCACCACACAGTTTAATAAGACTTGTTCTCTGTTTAATTCACACTTGTTTTGTGTGACCTCCAAGGGCCAACCAAGATCAGTGGGTGGAAGTTGCAGGGAGGCAGATTTGCATCCATATAAGGAAGAATTTTTTGATGCTTTTGAGTTGCTTAATAGAATGGGCTGTCTCAGAAGTTTCAGGTTCTCCATCACTGAAGGTGTTTGATCAGAGGTTGCCAAACTAATTGCTTAGAATTTTGAAAGGACTGTTCTACCATCAGATGGTGCTTTTATGATTTCTAGAAATGCTGCTATTCCTGAGAAATGGTAATTCAATTGAAGGAAGCCTTTTCTCTTCTGCTGGACTCCCCTGAAGGCAGGGAAATTATTTTACTCTTCTTTTATAGTCCACACACATTTAATTCAGGTGCTGGTTCCTTATTTGCCTAAAGGTAATTATTCATGGGTTAATTCTTTTCATTTAGTTTCAGTATCTGGTTAGAACCAAATGTTTTCTAGTAGCCTTCTTATTTTATAGCTAGATGAATAATAGCTTTTAGCCTAAACTTCTAGGCCCTAACATTTTCTCTTCTCTCCAAATTCCATTTTGTATATCAAATAGTGCTTATTTGCTGGTTGATTTGTTTTAAGTCCTTGGTATTAAACCCAAGGGTACTTTACCACTGAGCTATATTCCCAGTCCTTTTTTTTTCTTTTTTCTTTTGAGATAGATTTTGCTTAGTTGTCTAGCTGGGCTGAAACATGAAATCTTCCTGCCTCCATCTCCCAAGTCATGGAGATTACTGGCAGGTACCACAGTGCCAACTCAGTGTACTTGTAAATACTTAGTTTTTATCAATAGCCCTTCACTTAAAAGATAATGTCATATTTATCACAACATTAGATCTAAATACTACCTGTGTTTTAGTGTTTTCCACAATTTGACCCAGCTTGCATATTTATTCTTATTTCCCATGATACTCCATGATCTTGACAGACTAATCTTTCTGTACATGTTTTTCTTATTTTCTGTATCTGGTTTGCTTAGTCTTTTTACTTTGATTTTCACTGAAATGTCTTTATTTTTTTTTTTTTGTTTTGTTTCTTTTTGTATTAGAGATTGAACCCAGGGCTTATTAACACATGCTAGGCAAATGTTAGCAGCAGAATTTTTCACTTTTTTCCTCTTGCCTTTTTATTAAGACACCCCACTTCCCTTCTAAAACTTAACCGCCTCCAGTCTTCATTCATTTCTTCAGAACGCTGAGAGCATATATTCATTTATACCATGTAATTCAGAACCATAGCAACAACATTCTGCAAAGAAAAATCTTCAGTATTCTGATATTTTACTTTCCCTTATCTATCTGAAGTTAGATAATCTCTAACAGAACTTTTAAAAATATAGCATTCAGCATCTCATTGGCATTCCATTTCGTTGGCCTTCTCAAAAATGAAAGCATCTGAACTGTAGGGACTGTTTCTTCTGCAGTAATCACAACACACTTTGATTTTATGAGCATCTTGTACGTACTTGGTTGTTCTAGGTGCTGGGAGATAGGGTGGAACTGGCAGGAGAATGGATAAGTTCCTATCTTTCTGGAACTTGTATTGTAGTACACAGTATGCAGTGCTAACATTTTACATTTGAGTTTCATTTTAAGACTTCCAAGGTGATTATTCTCAGCTAGGAAAGCAAGTTCTTTGAATTTTTTTTTCCCCCACAAAACTCTGTGCTAGATGAGGATTATAATCTATGAAACGACTGTCCCCAAGTTTCACAATTAATATGTGGCTGGTTGAGATTCAGATCTTCATTTCCTAAATTCTAGTTTAACTTGTGTATGTTTACTTATAGTTCTTGGCTATTACCATTTAGAAATAAATGGCAAGCAACAAAGTTAGGCAGAACTGGTTTTCTGTTCTGACAATTATCCTTTGGGAGAAGTCTTATTTTAAATATCTTCTTTCCAAATATGTCATCTATCCTGAAAGTGATTGAAAAAAATATTGGCCTCCATGGAGAAAATTGAAAGCGGAGAAATTTAAAGTTGCTAATAATGTAACTAATGACACTATAAAGAGGTCTTGAACCCACAGTGATGTTCCCAAGAAACAGTAGGGGATGGATGCTCTGATGAATCACATAAGTCCTTTAAAAGCCATTATAGAATGACAGAGCCTCAGACTCTTCCAAATATTTGTACACAAGGCCTAGGTTCTCTGCTTATTGGTTATTTGCTCTCTGGTAAGCTCTTTTTTTTTTTTTTAAATAATATTTTTAGTTGTAGATGGACAATAGTTCCTTTTTTTTTTTTTTAATGTGGTGCTAAGGATCGAATCCAGTGCCTCACATATGCTAGGCAAATGCTCTACCACCAAGCCACAACCTCAGCCCCTCTAGTAAGCTTTTAAATTTCTGTAAATGTCAGTTTCTTCATTCTAAAAATGGGGAATAATATCTATATAACACACCTGACAAAATTTTTTAAGTCTCAAGAAACCACAGATTGATGATATAGAGCACAACTCTGTGGGATCAGTTTCTAATTAATATTCTAATAAATAGCGTTATTTTTCTTATGGTACTTAGTTTGAAGACCTCTATATCAGTGTGATTTGTGCCTTAGAAAACATCATTTATTTGAAAGATGGAAGTGATTATAGGGTTCTGCAAAAGCAGGTAGGTGGGGTTGGGAGTTTGGCTCAGTGGTAGATTGCTTTCTTAGCCTGTATAAGGCCCAGGTTCTATCTATAGGACTGCTCCCCACCCCAAAGGGCAGGTAGACAAAAAGAATTACAAAATAAGAAGAGGGAGTGTAAGGGGAAACACTTCACAGACTTGACAGGAAGAAGAGATAGCCAGACTTGTATTGAGGGGAGAGTGGATATGGGCCTTAATTCATTCATCTCTACATCTACCAAAAACTCCTATTGATCTGTTATATTTTTAATGCCTACTACATTTATAGTTCTGGAATTACAAAGGCAAAATCTGGTCCCTACCCTGGGGAAGCTAATTGCTTACTGTTAAATTATTTTAAATGTTCTCTGTTAGAGAAAAGTGCACAATGTCATAGAAGCACATGCTGGAAGTGCTTTGTAGGGAGGTGATACCTTACCTTAGACTTAAAGGACAACAAAAGTTCCAGAGAAAGGGTAGATTGCAGAGGGAAAGCAAGATAGGATAGCATAAAAACTCAGAAGAGAGAGAGAGCACGACTTTAGAAAATGCAAGTAGGTCCTGAATTGCTGTGTTTGTGCTGAAGAAAGGTGTAAGATAAAACTATGGAGTAAAAGGAGATAAAACAGGACTAGATTATGGAAACCCTTGTTTGAAGTTCACCCTGAAATCTATGGGGAGTTTTGAATGACATTAAAGAATATCTTTATTTACATTTGCATGTGAGATGGATCATTCTGGCTATAATATGGAGAATGGATGAAGAAAAGGTATATTATTAGAATTAGGGGAGACTAGCTAGGAAGTTACTGCAATAATCTGTGCAAAGACTTGATGACAACTTTTTTTTTAATTAGAATGGAGCAAGGTACCTCTATTAGTTAGATATGCAAAATAGATCCTTTTTTTTTTTTTTTGTAGATGGACACAATACCTGTATTTTATTTGTTTTTTTCTATTTTTATTGGTGGCGGGTATTGAACCTAGCCCCTCATGCATGCTAGGCAAGCACTCTACCATCAAGCCACAACCCTGGCCCCCAAGCCTATGGATTTTGGTGACTGATTAGCTGTGGGGAATAAGGAAGAAGACAATTTAGTTAACATTTATGGAATTTTTACTATTTTCGAGGACTATTCTCTCTGTAACTCTATGTATTTTGTGGATTGTTGTCCCCATTATGTAAATAAGGAAACTGAAGCTCAGGAAGTTCAATTAACAGTTCAGAGCGACGTGAGTTAAATCCAAACCCCAATCTATCTGACTACTACTTCTTTTTTTCCTATCTGCCTTCTCTAAAGACTGCTTTTGTCCATACATAGTGGTGTATGCCTGTAATCCCAGCAATTTGTTACGCTAATGCAGGAAGATTACAGGTTCGAGGCCAGCCTGGGCAACTTGGTGAGACCCTTTAGCAATTTAGGGGGAAAGGGTCTCAAAAAAAAAAAAAAAAAGTCTGGGATATAGCACAGTGATAAAACACTCCTGGGTTCACTTCCCAGTAACACCCCACCCCCACGCCCACAACAAAAAAAGGACAATTCTTGTACACTTGTTTCTCTCTTACTTCCCCAGTTACCATCTTGGTTATTCAAGTAATTGCTGATAATGTTGGATTGTAGAGACTGTGTGTGAGAGTCAGGGGTAGGAGAGCAATTTTAGGGTTTTGTTTTGGATATTTCAGTTTGAATTGCCTTTGGAACATCTGTGTAAAGATGTGCTGGATACAAGATTCTGAATCGCAGAAGAATGGCCCAAGATGGATATGCTGCTCCAGGCATCTATATCTATAGTTGGTTGCGGTGGTACCATTGGCAAATAAGCTAGGTGTCTTAGTTAGATTTCAACAGTAGTAGCTGAAGACTTCAAGGAGTGCACATGACCACCTAAAGAGTGTGAATGTTTTTAGAGAGTGAGAAAAGGTGTGTGTTTTGGTCCCTTTAATTCAGGACATTCTTTCCCATAACATACCAAATCTCACCCTTCCCCCACCAAAAACAAAAAAACAAGTACTTTTCCTCTGTGTCTGATTAATGGTAGAATGAGATTAGCTATAAGTGGTAGCTGTGTCGTCTCTTTTTCACGCTTCTTAACTCAGCAGAAATATAGCCTGTATGTACAAGTTAAATATAAAAAAAAGGGAACCAAAATCCCCTGGAGGTGTATTATTAAGCTTTTGAGATTGGTCGTTGTTCACAACCCTGGCAGCTTGTACAAACCTACACATCTTGTACTCCTGTCTTCATGTTAACACTAGTCTCAACTTGTAGTGTCCATTGTATATGAAGAATATGTTTTATAACATAACTGGGTAATATCTATTCCCCAGCACTTATTTATTTATTATTTATGAGGCAGGATCTCACTAAGTTTCTTAAGGCCTTGGTAATTGCTAAGGCTGGCTTGGAACTTGTGATCCTCCTGCCTCAGGCTTCTGAGCTGCTGGGATTACAGGCATCTGTCACCACACCCAGCTCCTCTAGGTTTATAAAGTGTGGATTATGTCTCAGTTTGTCCTTGGCCAATACCCACTTTGGATATTGGTCAATATCCAAAGAGAGTATATTGGCTGCTTCTAGTTTTTCTATCTGTGAATAGAGTATAGATTTGGAAGTTTCTGCTTTTTCTCCAGGCCAGGGAATGGAGACTGATTTGGTTCTCTTTGTCATTTTTTTCCTTTGGTATCTTTTCTCTGTTTATTGTGGTATTGGGGATTGAACAGGGACTCTGTATCACTGAGCCCTTTTCATTTTTTATTTTGAGATATAGTCTTAAGTTTCTCAGCTTGGCCTTGAAGTTGGTGATGCACTTTTCTTAGCCTCCCAAGTAGTTGGTATTACAGGCATGTACTAGCCTTTGGGAGTCTTTCAGACAGGATTCTCTGGCAAGTGACTAGACACAGAGAGACCAGGGCCTATACACAGAAAAGAATGGACAGGGATTATATTGTCTTGTGAGCTGATGATCTTTTTCACAGTGAGGACAGTGTGTTGAGATATTCTGGCATGTCATCATTTTAGGGTGAATCATAATTGCTGTGGTCATTTTAGGCATCTTCCAAAGGAGTTAAAGTCTTTCAAGTTTAATTACCTAAATTAATTAATGAAGGATCTTCCAAAGTCAAGGCTTTAATTGAAAATTTTTAAAAATATATTTGTTTTTGTGTATTTGGTTTTTTATGTGGTGCTGAGGCTCAATCCCTGGGTCTCATATATGAGGAGCAAGCACTCTACCACTGAGCTACAACTCTAGCCCCTTTAATTGAAATTTTACTGATTGATTTTTATAAGATCACTCAAGGATTCTAGTTCTTTATGTAAATGTATATTGGTGACATTTTATTTACACTTAGGTATATAGTATGGACAACTTTAAGAACCCTTGTCTTAGCATTTTGGAACACTATATGTTAGATTCATTAACTTTTTAATTTTTATTATTTTTTGTGGTACTGGACTGAATCCAAGACCTCACACATCTTAGAGTCATTCTACCACTGAGCTACATCCCCAGCCCTTTTTATTTTATTTTGAGACACAGTTTTACTAAATTACCCAGGCTGACCTTGAATTTGTAATCCTCTTGCCTTAGTTTCCCCAGTGGTTGAGATTACAGGCATATGCCACCATGCCCAGCTAACTGCATGAACACCTACTACCTGTCAGGTGGTGATCTAGATGGTAGAGTATAATAAGGAACAAGTTAGATAAAGTTCTTTGTATTTTGGAGTTTGCTTACTTTAGGATTTTAGACATCAAATGAGGCAGTTCAGGTAAGTTAGTACTTGTGAAAAATATATAACAAGCTTTTTTGAATGTGTTCAGTCTTCTTTATCATATCCAGATCCTTCCCATCCTCATTTGAAACCTGGCTCAAATGACAGTTTCTCCATGATATCTTTATCTGATCTTTCCAACTGAAACCCTCTTCCTTCCCTGAAACCCCGTGACACTTTATTTTCAGTTCATCGCGTTAAGCATTTTTTTTTTCTATTTGCTTTATAGTTGTTAGTGTATATGTTTAATCTCCCCCATAGATCACAAGTAATTGAGGGTAGGGCAAATATTCCATTCATCTTGGTTTGGGACATTTTGCATGCAGGTAGTAGGATGTTATGTGGGTTTGAGAGTTATAGGGGAACTACACTGAACTCGAGCCAGACTTGAGTTGACTACTGACTTCTCCAATTACTAGCTGTGTGACTATAGACAAGTCCTTTATTTTGAAAGTCCTTTAATGTCACTAAAATTTAGTTTTCTATTTTTAGGAGTGTAGTAATCATCCTTCCATTCCTCAATATTGTTGGGAGTCTTAAGTAATTGAGATAATGACCATATTTGTAAATTATAAATATCTATGCAAATGCTTGTTAGTGTTATAATAGTCAATAAGTATGTGATTGAGTATGATTTGCTTTAGTAAATACCTTTTTCTAAGTAGTTCTCTTGTTTAATGAAGTTTATATAATTTTGCAAATTTGCTAGACAACTTTTCCATCTTAATATTATCGTCACCTCCTGTGGGTGCTATGTAATATTAAAGTAACAAATGACATTTGTTTCAGCAGGTGGTACATTATGGCTGACATGCAAAATCTGGTAGAAAGATTGGAGAGGGCAGTGGGCCGCCTGGAGGCAGTATCCCATACCACTGACATGCATCTAGGATATGGAGACAGTCCTTCAAAAGGTAAGAAGTCTGCAGCCCAACAGAATGCCTTGAGTAGTGTCTTGGCCTTAATTTTTCTGTCATAGTGAATTTTCTTTGGAGCTGACCTCCCAAAACACTTATTCTAGGTAGTTTGTTTCTAATTCTTACTGCTGTGAACAGATAGGGAGGAAGTGACTTGTGCAGGGAGGCCTGTGGTTAAGTTATTTTAACACAAGAACTTCCTGCTTGTGTGATATTTCCAGTTCTTTTTTAGCAGATGACTCCAGTTTAAGTCAAATGACAAGTGATACTAAAATTTCTTCTCCAAATGATTGTCAGATCAACCATTTTGCACAAGCACTAATTGAAAATAGAATGTTAGAGCTAAAAAGAATCTTGAAGGATCATTTTGTTTATTTTCATTTTATAGATAAAGAAAATTAAGCTCAGAGAGAAAAGAGATCATACAACCAGTTAGTGGTGATATTAGAACTGGAACCTGGGTTTCCTGACTCCCTTTCCAGTATTCTGTGTACTATACTACCTTGTCCCTTCTCCCCCATTTTCACAGGGAAGTGCGCTTTAAAGTGCACATCCTTTGGATTATGAATGATTCTTCCTGGTGTGTTTGTCTTTACCAGGAGCAGTTCCATATGTGCAAGCATTTGACTCACTGCTTGCCAGTCCTGTGGCAGAGTACTTGAAGATCAGTAAAGAGATTGGAGGAGACGTACAGAAACATGTAAGGATGTTGTGCCCTTTCCTTTTAAAGGCTGGTGGTTTTCTTAACATCCCACTTATCCTTGGTTTAAGAACCCTTTTGAGAGGCTCCTGACTCCTTTTTCTGTACCTGCACCAAGGAGTTCATTCCAGGCACAGAAATGATTCTTCATTTTTCTAGGTATGCTGCCTTTATTACATATTCTGTGTGGGTTTCTTTATATAGAAAGCTTGCTTGTTGTATAAAATCGGACTCTGTTTATTTTTGTGATGGAAGAATATGCTACCAGCCTGATCCCAACTTATGTAACCAGGCCTAGGATGGCTTATTCCAAGGAGTCATTATCATGACTTAGCCTTCACAAAACTTTGTTTGCTAGGTATTAGTTATGCTAATGTGGGTTATTTTCACACTTGGCCCATTGCAAGAATTTGAAATGAGTAATGATGGTTGCCTATTTACCCACCTCCTTTCTGTTTCCTACATTATCACCACTACCATCACATACTCCACTCTTCATATACATCCTGCCTCTCTTTGGAACCCAGAACTTTCCTACTAATGCACTGAATGACCCATTTTTAGACTCTTCCTCACTTAAACCCTGAGCCACTCATATACCAGCTGTTGACAGTGGTCTTAGCTCTAGGGATTAGGACTGAAACTTGGACTTACACAGGTGTGTGGGAGCTTGCCTTTTTTCTTTATATAGCTCTATAACATTTGAAAGAATTTTAAAATGTGCATCACTTTTTATCTTTGAAAAATGCAAATTCAGAAAAAAATAGATTATCTTCTTTTAGTAGTACTTTTATATTTTAATAGTGCTTAGTAACCTTAAGTTTCTTAAATTCTTTTGACTGTGACCCCTTAGTAAGAAATAACATATTTGTAACTGAGATAAAAAGTTTTTGGGCTGGGGTTGTAAGCTCATGGTAGAGTACTTGCCCAGCATATGTGAGGTACTGGGTTCAATTCTCAGCACTGCATATAAATAAATAAAATAAAGGCATACACACACACATGTATTTACAAAGTTTTGACAAAGTAGTGCTTATAATAGTTATATTGCACTTTTTAATTTTTTCACTGTTTTGGAAATAATTTCAATTTAGTTTGCTGCTCTCTTACTTTATTCGTTTTCACTTTTAATAAAATGCTGGTTATGGGCTGGGGTTGTAGCTCAGTGGTAGAGTGCTTGCCTAGCATGTGTGAGGTACTGGGTTTGACCCTTAGCACCACATAAAAATAAATTTAAAGAAAGATATTATGTCTGTCTATAACTTAAAAAAATAAACTGGTTATGTCTCACTGAGTTGATTTCATTAATTGTATGCATGATCTAGCATTTGAGCAATAACTTAACCTGAAGGAGTAAATACCTTAAAAATTTTAGGCATACATTTGGGCCTTTGCCTTTACTCCTACCTCCAGTTTTTGAGGAAAGTGATTTTTGTTTTTTTTAATTTTGGTGATGTGAGGAGGGATTTTTCAGTACATGTCAGAAACAACATATGTGAAGTGACTGACTTGTCTGCATCTAAAGCTAGCCCTGATTATCTTCATTCCTAAATCTGGCTACATATCCCTGATTTGTTTTAGCAGGAACAGTAGTAAATGTGATTCTGATATCAGTCTCTCGAATCTGGAATACATGAGGAAAACAATATGAAGGTCCTGGGTGCTGCCAGACCTCATGGAAGGAGAGGTTTCAGGTTATTCTTATCAGGATCTTTCCAGTTGTAATGTGTCATCGATTGAGCTGATTTTGCTTCTCTCCTGCAGGCAGAGATGGTCCACACTGGTTTGAAGTTGGAGCGAGCTCTCCTGGTTACAGCTTCTCAGTGTCAGCAGCCAGCTGGTGTAAGTTGATGACTAGCTGGTTTAGTTTCGGTTTTATGTTTAGGTCAAATTGAGAGATTTCTGCTAAGTTATCACAGCATGGTAAGACCTCCCAGACACTCACACAATGTCCCAGGGTTAGAATCAGACTTAAAAGTGCCATCATGGGAATGTGCCATTGAGTATTTATTGGTCAGTACTGGCTTTTTTCCTCCCTGTCATTTTGCTTAGGATTTATTTACCCATGGGACTTAGCCACTTCTCTGAATATACAGCTTATTATTGTAGAGATAGTTCTCCTTCATCATGGGTAGGATTTAGTAAAGCTTCTATGGAATCTGAAAACATCTGAAGTACTGCTTCTCCCCTTATTACTCACTGATTGGGGAAAATTTCCCTTTAATTTTACCCCAACTCAAAATTTTATGCTGCAGGATGTGAAAAATTGAATTAGAAAAAGCTGAGATGTTTCTCAGAATGGAAGATTTTTAGTATTCTAGGCATAGGAGGGTAATCCAGCAGTCTTCCTGCTACTGTTGTATTATTAAAAGCCTTGACCTTGGCATGGGTCATTACATAGTGTAAAAATAATGTAAGATAATTTGAATATATTAGAGTTTAGTCTTTAATCTGCCCTGAATGGCTATTTATCTAAATATATTCTCTAAACCCACACTTGATCATAAGTCAAGCAGCTGA
This sequence comes from Ictidomys tridecemlineatus, assembly GCF_052094955.1. Taxonomy (NCBI): domain Eukaryota; kingdom Metazoa; phylum Chordata; class Mammalia; order Rodentia; family Sciuridae; genus Ictidomys; species Ictidomys tridecemlineatus. The sequence continues at coordinate 28,629,919 of NC_135487.1, forward strand.
GACACTGTTACATTTTCTTTGCTGTAGAAGGGGCTGGCAAACCACAGCCTGCAGGTCAAATATAGTCCACCACCTATTTTTTGTAAATGAAGGGTTTTTTGGAACCAGTGTTTATTGTCTGGTTTTTTCAGAGAAAATGTTTGCAGACTCCTGGTTAGACAGTATTCATATAAAGACCTAAGATTTGAGGTATTTGGAAACGAAGCTTTGAAGGAAGGATAAACACTGAAACTTAAGATCCATCTGTTTTGCTGAGCTGTCTGCTCAAATGTCAAGTCCCCTAATTACATTTGATTTATTACATCTCTATTCAACAGCTGCTATATGGTTAACAATGCATTGAGGGCTATAATGATGACAAAGGAGAACTAAGACAAAACCCCTGGCCTTTGAAGAATTAATGAGAAAGAAAAACATGCTCACATGGGTCCATTGTACTGGTGTATGGTGAAGTGCCAAAATTAGCTTTGCTAACTGTAAATGTTATAGGAGGCTGGTGTGGCTGGGGTTGGAGAAATATTTGGATAGATGGAAAAAGAAAACATCATCACAAGATGCAGACATAAACTAATATATCCTGTTAGTAGGACAGAAAAGAGACAAGTAACTGAAATGATGGGGGTTTTGTAGTATAACTGGAGTATGGGTACTAAGCATGAAGAACCACACAACCCATCCTGAGGAGTTGGAACTTTATGCAGAGGTGAGATGATGAGGAATATTTTAGTCATGTAAATCAGGATAGGATGAATATTTATTTATGTGCTCATTGTATTCCATAAAGAATTCTTGCTTTCAGGATCAGAGTTGACCAACATATACAGCTTTTGAGGAAAGATTCTAATCTAAACCTTTTCCTGTCTCTTTTCCTAGAATAAGCTCTCTGACCTGTTGGCACCCATCTCAGAGCAGATCCAAGAAGTGATAACTTTTCGGGAGAAGAACAGAGGCAGCAAGTTGTTCAATCACCTGTCTGCTGTCAGTGAAAGCATCCAAGCCTTGGGTTGGGTGGCTATGGTGAGCAGCATTAGTTTCAGGAGATGAAAAGGATACACTCAAAGAGGGAAGAAGATAAGATTGGAAAAGCTAAGTAACTGACTGCTTCTTTCTCTCTAGGCTCCCAAACCTGGTCCTTATGTGAAAGAAATGAATGATGCTGCCATGTTTTATACAAACCGAGTCCTTAAGGAATATAAAGATGTGTAAGTCTAGCTTTTCCTCAAGGGGTAGAGGACAAATCCAGCTGGTTACTTCCTGGAATAGCACTTTGGTTAATGAAGGCTATCCGTGGCTTCTGTATCAGTTCTCTATTTTCAGGACTACTTTTTTATATATATATATATATATATATATATATATATATATATATATATATATTTATTTATTTTTTTTGTTGTTGTAGGTGGCACACAATATCTTTATTTCATTTTTATGTGGTGCTGAGTATCGAACCCAGTGCCTCATGCATATTAGGCAAGCATTCTACCACTGAGCCACAGTCCCAGCTCCAGGGCTACTTTCTAAAAAGCTTGCTAAATACTGGTTCATTGAAAGTACATTTGCAAGCAGGAAGTGTTTCTGCTTTCACATCTCTTTTTTTTCCTCCATAGTTGGTAGAGACCCTTTTAGTTTTCTGATTCTTACCCTTCCAGGTTAGGAAGTTTTGCTGTAGGTAATGTGGACTAATGTCCTTTGATTTGCCTGTTTATACAAGATTTTGTTCCTCTATCACAGATTTCTCACTGGTGCCATGGCAAGGGGTTCAGTAGGACTTAGCTAGAAAATACCATGACTATTAATGCAGTCACATAAAATGAGAGAGTAAGGCTGCCTTGCCAATGCAGGCATGAAGCTAGGAAGGTTATTTTATGTCTTAACACACAGGCAGACCTGTCCTCACTGGCTCTCGATTGCTAAATTTGAACTGGAGTTACTGTAAGCAGCAATTACTTAGTTACATAGCTTTCTAAACACCTCTGACCATCACTGGTCAGCCAACATTTGTTGAATAACTGTTCTGTGCAAGAAATAAGCCTTCATTTGTATGAAACGTGTTGCAGAAAACCAGGCACATCTTTGATCTCTCTAGCAACCTGGAATGAACATCACAGTGATTTGTATTTACCTCATTATTTTGCAGTTGAGGAAAGTAGGTCTTGGGCTAAGTTACCTTAAAGACTTATAGCTCATAGGTAGGAATAGAGAGGACCTGAAACAGTGCAGTTCTATTTTTATAATTCAGTGCTGATTATTTTCTCCTAAAGGAAAGTTTATTCATTTGTTTGTTTGTTTATGAGGGGATGGAACATATTAACACAAGACACTGTCTCATGAGACACGTGAGTTTCTTCGAGTCTTTGAGTTCCATAGTGATGCCTCAGAAATCTTGGTACTACCATGGCTTCATGCACAAAATACTTGCTTTTGTGTTTTACATGTTAGGTTCTGGCTAAGACCTACTTTGAAAAAACAATTTTCCTTTTAAGAAAGTTTTGAGAAATATTGCTGCTATAAGAGAGGGAAGGAGATCTAATCCAGTGTCCCTGTCCTACTGAGTTTGGTCTAATTAGGATAATTGGCTAGGATTTTTTCTCTTTTTTAAAAAAATTATTTTTTAGTTGTAGTTGGACACAATACCTTTATTTTATTTATTTTTATGTGGTGGTGAGGATTGAATCGAGGGCCTCCCATGTGCTAGGTGAATGCTCTACTATTGAGCCACAACCCCAGCCCCTCTTCTTTTTTCTTTTAAAAATAAAAGTAAAAAACCTTAGTGGCTGGGCACAGTGGCACATACCTGTAATTCCTGCTACTTGGGAGGCTGAGGCAGGAGGATCACAAGTTCAAAACTAGCTTTGGCAACTTAGCGAGACCCTATCTCAGAATAAAAGAAACTCTGGGGATGTAGCTCAGTGTTAGAGTGCCCTTGGGTTTACTCTGGAGTACACCACAAAAATAAATATTTTAAAAAGCCCAGTATTGATGAAAAGCTACCATTGACCAGAGCCTAAGAAACACCATAGGTGAAGATATGACTTATAAGCAGGAGAGGTTTTGGAATCACTTACTGCCTATCACAAGTTCTTTTTAATTCTTTTAGGGATAAGAAACATGTGGACTGGGTCAAAGCATACTTGAGTATATGGACAGAGCTACAGGCTTATATCAAGGAGTTCCATACCACTGGACTGGCCTGGAGCAAAACGGTCAGTGAGTCTTCCTTCCTTCTCTATTTCTCCAGGACTGTAGAAGCAGAAGGCCTGAGAAGGAATGCTAGTTTTTCTTTGGTGGAGAGTAGAAAGGAAAAGGAAAAAGAGAAGAAAGTAAAGAAAGCAAGTTTCAGTCAGTCTTTAATCCTAGGAATTCAGGAGGCTGAGGCAGAAGGATCGTAAGTTGGAGGTCAGCCTCAGCAGTTCAACCCTATCTTGCCACATTAAAAAAGTTTGTTGACGGGGTGAGTCAGTGACTATGGGAAGTAGCTCAGTGGTAAGAGGCCTCTGGGTTCAGCAATCCCTAGTACCAAGAAAAACAAGTGTCAGAAAGAAGAAATATTGAGTTCTGGGTTGTGTTTTTTTGTTGTTGTTGTTTTTTGTTTTTTTGTGTGTGTGTATGTGTGTGTGTGTTTTAGTCATAGACAGGCACAACACCTTTTTATTTTGTTTGTTTCTATGCAGTGTTGAGAATCAAACCCAGTGCCTCACACATGCTAGGCAAATGCTCTACCCCCCTGTTCAGTTTTAATAAACAGGTCACGGAGAGCAATTGGTGCTAGAGGGGAGGAGGCAGATGAATGAGTCACACTATCCCAGCCCTCAAGGCACCTATAGATACTAGGATTCTTGTGGTATTTGCACTTGGCATGGGGTTTCCTGTCTCCAGTGTACAGGTTCAGCATGAACCCTTGCGCATGACCCAGCCTGTCTATAGCTCTGACTTTAGATGAGCTGCAGAAAGATCTAGAAGAGGCCAAAGAATATTTGATGCCCTTACAGTAGAGAAAAGCAAGATTGAGAAAGAAAGAAAAAGTTGCAAAAGAAATCACAGAAGAAACCATAACTTCTTCACAGTGAAAAACCAGCCGTGGTGTTTGTGAAAAATCAGTATATAATGGGATATAATGTGAAAATCAGTAATTATGGATAGAATCAGATAAGCTTGTGAAAAATCTGTATTACTTTAATAGGAGTGAGGGGTATGGGCTCATTCTCAGACCATGGAAGTGGTCATGATGCCAGGGGCTATTAGAAAAGCATTTGTAGAAGATAGCTTCAAGATTAATTTAATGAGGTCAAGGGAGTTGGAAGCCCCAAAGAAGATCAAATAGTCAAGCTTGGATGTCTTTTCACTGAAATAGGGACCAGATAAGGGAGCAGGCAAGAGATGATGAAATCAGTCTTAAATGTGTTGAATCTGAGGTACTGGTACCATACTAAGGAAGATGTCAAGTAGACTTTTAGAAATATGGGTTTTGTTGGGAGTCAGGTGAGGTCAAAGGTAAAATGTGAAGGTTGAGAAATAAGAGCTGAGAGTGGGATCCTTGGGAAAGGTTGAGAAGGAATAAAGCCAAATGTGGTGGGGGTAGGGGTGTTAATTGTTGCCTCAGGGCTATAGAAAAGAGCCCAGATACACTGGACACATTTGAGTCCCTACTGGGAATGGTACAGAGTGGAAGAGAGAGGATGACTATTAACTTGTACTTATATTCCAGGGGCCTGTGGCAAAAGAACTGAGTGGATTGCCATCTGGACCCTCTGTTGGATCTGGTCCTCCTCCTCCCCCACCAGGCCCACCTCCACCCCCAGTCCCTACCAGTTCAGGCTCTGATGACTCTGCTTCCCGCTCAGCACTGTTTGCACAGATTAATCAGGGGGAGAGGATCACACATGGTGAGTACTTTGGCAAGAACAATTGGTACAGCAAATTGGACTAGACCTCACCAACTAGACACTATAGCTAGTCTGCATGTGGAAGGACTTTTTTGGGGTGTCACTTTCCTTCAAGTTGCCCACAGGGACAGCAAACATAGCTTAGGTAGAAATTGAAATTAGGTGATATCAGTTGGGGGAAGCCCTCTGCCCCAAGAGAAAGTGACTAAATATTAAACAGCATATGTAGAATAGCTTCTTGTGCCAACCATACAGTACTGGCAGTTTTCACCAGAACTTTCTCCATAGTACCACATGATCCCTCTGGGATTTCACTATGTCAGGAGCTAACTTTCTCAGAGGATGCTTATTAGCCACATGGAAAGTTTGCATAGGACTAGACCTAATGTTATAAAATATATGAAAGCCTTATACACAGCTGATGGAAGTCTTAATTGTACAGCCCTTTTCTGGGAATTGACTCAAATATTTTTAAAAAGTTTTGTATTATAATAGTAACTAAAAATGGTGTGACAATAAAAATATCCAACAGTGAGGGAAAAGGCTAGTTAACTATGCTATATCCTATTCATGGGGTATTATGTAACCATTATATTTTCTTCTACCTAAAGACTTGTAATGTTTAAAGGGGAAAATTATGTAAACTATTTCCACTTTCAGCCACTATGAGGCTCAGTAGACCCAGCCCAGCAGAAGAAGTTGGATCTGATTGTCCTCCCCACCAACTATAAGCCCCTCCACAAAATGGCTCCCCTCTCCCAGAAAATAAACTATAACCATTGACTGTGGTAGAATTAAAAACATCATCCAGTATTGGTTCTAGGGTCAGTATAGATTGGGCCATGTTTAGGAGTAAGGTGTGGGTCAGTCTACTAAAGGAGATTATGGAATCTTTTTCTTAAAAAAAAAAAAAATATATATATATATATGTATATGTATATGTATATATGTATATATATATGTATATGTATATGTATATATGTATATATATATGTATATGTATATGTATATATGTATATATATGTATATGTATATATATATGTATATGTATATGTATATATGTATATATATATGTATATGTATATATGTATATGTATATATGTATATATATGTATATATATATATATATATATAGAGAGAGAGAGAGAGAGAGAGATATTAATATATCTAGCTATATAAATATAAAAGGCCTGCGGTTGTGGCTCAGTGGTAGAGTGCTTGCCTGGCATGTGTGAGGCACTGGGTTCGATCCTCAACACAGCATAAAAATAAGTTAAAGGTATTGTGTCCATTTACAACTAAAAAAGTATATCTACATAGATATATTTTAGAACCATAGGTTAACAGAGGTTTTATTAAGCATTAATTGGTTGGACCAATTTTGTTAATAGTGTATATGGTTTTGGCCAAATAAAAACAATATGACTAGAAAAAAATACTGAATATTTTCCACAATGATTGGCATTGGTATTGGGGGAAGAAGGTTAGTTAGAGGTGAGGGTTTTGTTTTTTGGGTTTTTTACCTTTTACCAAATTTTCTTTACTATCATGTTTCCTGCCCTGTATTGCTAATTTAAAACTATATACATACACACATTTTTAAAAAAATATTTATGTTTTAGTTATAGGTGGACATAATATCTTTATTTTTATATGGTGCTGAGGATCAAATCCAGTGCCTCATGCATGCTAGGTGCTCTAACTTTGAGTCACAACCTCAGCCCTGTGCATTTTTTTTTTTTAATGAAGCCATGTAATTTAACCTAGGGAGAGAAGAGAAATTATAAAAGTACTTCTCCAAAACTGCTTACAAGAAAACATCCCAAAGTCTCCAGTTTTTGCTTTAAATTTTCTACTAATAATCAGTTTTAACTTCCAATGGCAAAAATTGATAATTGGCTCAGCCCAAAGCTCTTGTAGGAAGAACGGGAACAAGGTAGCTGTTGTTCTTACAGCCCTGAAACACGTATCTGATGATATGAAGACTCACAAGAACCCTGCCCTGAAGGCTCAGAGTGGCCCAGTACGAAGCGGTCCCAAACCATTTTCTGCACCTAAACCTCAAACCATTCCATCCTCCAAACCAGCCACAAAGGAGCCACCTCTCCTTGAACTGGAGGGCAAGAAGTGGAGAGTGGTGAGTTAAAAATACCTGGAGTAGGGGAAGGAGGAATGAGGACAGAATTCAGCCAAATAAATGCAGGGTTCTGACTTATAGTGGAAGAACAAAAGTTTGGGATAACCTCTTATTGTTGTTGGTGTGTGCTTTATGATAAGAATTCTGGAGTATCTCTTTAACAGGAAAATCAGGAGAATGTTTCCAACCTGGTGATTGATGACACAGAACTGAAACAGGTGGCTTACATATACAAGTGTGTCAACACGACATTGCAAATCAAGGGCAAAATTAACTCTATTACAGTAGGTGAGTCTTTGTAGTTGTCCTGGGCACGTTCTGTGGTATAGCCTGAGTGGGCTAGAACCTTTTTGCCTACCCTCATCCTAAAGATTCTAAAAAAATGTGTTAACTTTCTTTTAAAGTTACACTGTTGACCTGCTTCCTTTCTTCTCCTAGATAACTGTAAGAAACTCGGTCTGGTATTTGATGACGTGGTGGGCATTGTGGAGATAATCAATAGTAGGGATGTCAAAGTTCAGGTAACCTGATATTTTGGCTCCTTCTTTTGATCTCTGAGGTATTAATTGAAAGAGACAGTGGACTCATAGATATTGCCTTGGTAGGAATCTGATTCTACAAAGTCTGTAAGCTGAGCTGCTTTGGATGTAGCAGAAGAGGGTTGGCGCTTCAAGGGAGCTCTTTCCAGCATCCATCCCAATCCACCCCCAGTATCTAGTATCTGTTGTGCACCTGAGAGCTTTTCATGTAGTTGCTAAATCACACGAAACAATGAAAACTTTCCCTACACACCTTACTATTGTCTTTCCCTGCCTTCTGGGACTCAGTTCTCTTGTTTTTCTCTGCAGGTAATGGGTAAAGTGCCAACCATTTCCATTAATAAAACAGATGGCTGCCATGCTTACCTGAGCAAGAATTCTTTGGATTGTGAGATAGTCAGTGCCAAATCTTCTGAGATGAATGTCCTCATTCCTACAGAAGGCGGTGACTTTGTAAGTTTCTTGATTTCTTTAGTAGTATAATGATAAAAGCAGAAGGGACTTAATAAGACATCTTGCACTCAAAAAAAGCTATTTAAAGGACATTGGACACCAATGCAAACCAGAATAGAAGTGCACAGAAACAAGGTAGTCCCATGTAGTAGAGCTCCAAAGGAAGGTGGTTTCTGCCTTTATTTTCTTGAACTCAGGGTAGGAAAAAGAGTCCCAACACCCTATGAAGCTAGCACTATTAAAGCATTCATCTTCTTGTTTCACATAGTGTGTCTGAAGATTACAGATCACTGAACAGTATAACACAGCATGGCTGGGTGGCTTCAGTTTGTGTCACTCCATCCTACCCTGCTGTCTGGGTTAAGTGGAAGCAAGAAATGGAAAAAGTGTGAGATTTAGCTCCAGCTTGTTCTTTAGCCTAGATTTCAACCTATTATCTCTTCATTATTTGCAGAATGAGTTCCCAGTCCCTGAGCAGTTCAAGACCCTATGGAATGGGCAGAAGTTGGTCACCACAGTGACAGAAATTGCTGGATAAGCAAAGTGCCAGTGGGTTCTTTGCCCTCTCCCTTTACACCATGGGATAAATCTGTTATCAAGACGGTTCTTTTCTAGATTTCCTCTACCTTTCTGCTCTTAAACTGCTTCTCTGCTCTGAGAAGCCCAGCTACCTGCCTTCACTGAATATACCTCAGGCTGAGATTTGGGGTGGGATAGCAGGTCAGTTGATCCTCTGCAGGAAGGTGCAGCTTCTCCATATCGGTGTAGTCACACCACCAGTCCATTCTTAAGGAACTGCAGACCTGGACTGGTGCAATTTAGCTTTCAGCTTTTGGAGGTTATTCTTACAACACACAGTCCTTTGGGAGGAATAAAACAGTCCCAGGAGTTAACAGATCAGAATGTGCACACTAGTTAATTTTTTTTTTCCCCCTAACAATGAACATGGAGGTAGCAGAAGCTGGTATGATTCCTGATAGTTTTCCTAACCAAACTAATTTTTCACTGTTGACAAGTGAGGCAAGGATTGCATTGGACCAACAGCTGAGGCTTGGCCATCTAGCATTCCAAGCAAACTTTGTTTCCTTTAAGCATTCCTTTATTCTGCATTCCATCCTGGGTCTGCCTCAATCATGAGACAGTAGGTTCTCCAGTCCTGGCTGCAGTAGCAGTGCTATGGGTCTTGTACCCTTTCTTTCTCTGGGATCCCTGCTCACCACCTTCCTACAGAGATAACTTTAAAAGAAAAACATCATACCATTCCAAGGAATGGGGCCCTCCTCCTCCTCCCCTGCTAGGTGCCTGTCATCCACCTTTGCTGCCTCCTTTTGCGTGTCATGCTCAACAGCTTAGGGCTCCTGTCCAGATCCCTGAGCAGAGGACTAAAACCTCCACTGCAGGTTGGTTTTAGGTCTCAATTTATGTAAGAATCTTACACAGCATTGCTAATATCAGTTTTCCCTTCTAGGACACACTTACCAAAATATGCAACTTTTTTTTTTTTTTTTTTTTTTTTGGTGGGAGGAGAGATTGTCCTGTGACTTCTACCCATTTCCTAAGGCCTGTGGAAATAAACCTTTATGTACTTAAAGTTATACAGAAAATAGAATAAAGTTAATACCAAACTTGCTTATTTACCTATGATATTTGATAAACAAAGATATAAAAATATTGAAAAGAAAAATAACACTAAGGATAAGAAATTACTCTTTATTTTAGACAACCTCATAAAATTTTCACATCCCACTTCTTGTCCTTAATCCTTATCTTTCAGTTGAAGAATAAGGCTTAAGAAAGGAAAAAGAAAACTTATAAAAGGTAAACCGCAGCACAAACAAGGTTCTTTCATGAAAACATCTTAATCATTTCTGCAGCTTGGCATTCTACAGAAGTTGTCCAGAAAATGTTGATAGGTCTTCATAGAGTGGGGGCTAAGACTTCCATGCTCAAATAAGGTAGAAAATGGTAGATTAATGGTTATTTTCCTTTACTATTCATTAGGAATTCTCAGTCCTTAGTCTGATGTGGGTTCATCTCAGAGAAGGAATATACAGTATTCTTCAAGTTTTGTCCTTCTCTCAAAGAACAGCTCAGTTTGGGATACGCTGGTAAATATGACTTGTGGGGTGGAAGTTAGAAAACCTGATCTCTACATTGTTCCTCCCATGCTCTGCTAAAGCCAGTATAGAGTAGTTACATCCAAGCCATTTAAGAAAGATGGAATGGAAAGAACCAGCTGCCTTGTTTTTATTTCCAATCCTGTTTTCTTCCTGGTCATACCCTACCCTGCCACTGTCTTAAGTTATGCAAGGTATACATTTCCTCTTTTAAGCAACCCAATTGGGGGCCATTTCCCTCTTTTTAATGACAAAGCAATTAATTCATTATTACCTTAGGAGACAGTGGTTTTATAGAGGCAAGATGGAAGGCCAGTGGAACCTGTCTAGTAATTGCTAAATACCACAGAAGGCAACATATTCAAAAGAGGAAAGCAGCCTTATCAAGCAATATTTTCCCAAGCACTAGTTAAATCTTCATGAGCACCTCAGGCCTGGGTAACAGCCTTCTACTTGCTTGAATGTGGCTAGATGTTGCCTTCAGAATCTCTACTGCTTTAGTTTGTTCAGTCACCTGTGTCTGGCACAATTTTGGCATTGATCTGCAGCAGACTCCCTTTCCTAAGACTTGAGCTTGACCACATTATAAGGTTGTAAAACAATCTCCATGGTTATTAGCTGATTAAACTTGAATTCAACACCATATGGTGATAGGAGGCAGCAAAGGATAAGATTCTGATCTTAGATCATTCCAAGTAAGGGATGTTAGATGATAACGAGAGAAGGATTAGTTGCAAGCTGGATCTGAGCTCAGGGTTGGGCATGAAGAACTGTTCCATGTAGTTTGGGAGAGCTAGGGACTCCCTGAGCTGTATTGTGAACTGCAGGGGCTTCATTTAAGGAAGGGTATGATGTGGGCATAAAACCATTCTTGAGACAGTTGAAGATGGTCCCCTTCTGTAGCCAGAAACACCAGCTGTCCAGCTTTGTCCATTTCCTTTAGCCCCAGGCGGTCCTGCAGAAAGAAAGGCATAATGAAAGGTTTAAGTACAGTAAAGTGACAATGTTCACTTGCTATATATTCTCAAAATGCATTTTTTCCCTTAGTACCTTAGAGGTGTACTATTATACTGGTTTCTTTTCGGCGGGGATGGTGGTTGCTGGGGATTGAACCCAGGGCCTTGTGCATGCTAGGCAAGTACTCTACCAACTGAGCTATATCCCAGGTGTATACTGTTTGAAAATGTCAAAAAGGACACCTCCTTCAGTTTTCACTAAGCATTAAATGCATGTGCAATTTGAAATTGTTTTATATAGCTATATTCTGTACCCCACCAACACCACCCCTGTGGTGCTGGATTTCTAACCCAGAGCCTCACACATTCTACTGAGCTACATCTCCAGCCCCAACATACCAAATTCCTTTTTCTTTTTTAGACTGGGTATTGGTGATTGAACCCAGGGGCATTTAAGTCACTGAGCCGCATCTCCAGCCCATTTTATTTTTTGAGACAGTGTCTTGCTAAGTAGCAAAGGGCCTTGCTCAGTTGCTGAGGCTAGTTTTGAACTTGTGATCCTCCTGCCTCAGCTTTTGGAGTTGCTGGGATTATAAGCAGGTTGCTAAACATACCCAGTTCTTAATAACAATCACACATAATTGCGTCTGGCAGAGAAGATAAGTAGTTATGGCAGGGCCAAAATGGCGTTTCTTCATCAGATCCTAGCTGCCCTTTCTTCTACCTTACCCAGGCTGGAACACAAAAAGCAAGAGAAAAGCCAAGAGGATAAGATGGCCTTTGAAAAGTGTAAGAATTCTGTGATATGGTGATTGCATTTGTGAGAGATTCTGCCTCCAATATAAATCCCTTAGTGTGCATCAGGCCCATAATGATGTGAAATATTGCAGGTTCTTCTTAAGAAACAGACCTATTACTGAACAAAATTAACTCTATACCTGCTTGACCTACAGAAGGAGCTCTCTTCGTCAATGCCATCTTTATTGATATTTTGGTGCTGGGGACCAAAATCATAGCCTTGTACATGCTACATAAACATGTGCTCTGATCTATATCCTTAGTCCCCCAATGTTTAATTTAAAAACAGGATTTTTATGTCTGATTTTTTTTTTTTTTTGAAAGTAGCTCTGTTCTGTTTTCATTTCTGTGGAGGCTTCTTGGATTTGTAGCAAAACCCACCTTACAAAGGAAGCCAGTTCCAAATCTTTTCTTCAAGAAGAAAGCCTTACCAATGTTGTTCTTGTTTTTGCTTGAAAACCATGAGACAGATCTTACCTTATGACCCAATGAATTTTGATAAGCCAGTGCCTAAGAAGCTAGTGCAATAATCATCCTACCAAGGCTTGTCCACATCAGACAGGAGTCAGATGGTTCCTTAGGCAGAGCAGGGGAAGGCTCTAGCACCACAGAACCCAGGAGCTTCAGGAACCAGAGATGAAAGATGATCTTTCTCTCCCAGTTACCTGTATGTATAGAGTTGTCTCTTGTAAGGGAATGGTTTCCTTGGCTTGGCCACTTCTATAAAATCCAAACCACTGCAGGAGGGAAAGAGGGAAAAAAAAAGGTCAGATACTCAGCACACACTGCCAAATTCATTTGAAACTGGCTACCATATCAACAAATATCACAAAGCTATATATGTAGCTAGCAAGAAGGAAAAATGGATAAGGGGATATCTTAAGTCACTTTGTTTTAAAGGTTAATCCTGAGGGATGAGTTAATCTTCTCAAAGAGCTTTCCTTCTCCTCAGAATTTCTGCTTCCTTTTCTTATTGTATACCAATCTTGAAAATCCCTGTGCTGAGGGCTGGGCTCAGCAGTAGAGTGATCACTTAGCACATGGGGGCGGGGCTCAGTGGTGGTGTGCTTGTCTGGCATGTATGAGGCGCTGGGTTCAGTTCTCAACACCTCATATAAATGAATAAATTGAATAGAGGTCCATCAATAACTAAGAAACTGTTTTGAAGGGGAAAAAAAAGATATTGTGTCCAACTACAACTAAAAGAAAACAAAATTTAAGAAAAAGAAAAATCCCTGTGCTGAACTCTAGCCATTCAAAGGTGAATATATGATCTCTTTTTCTAATAAGCTCCCAGTCTAGCAAGGAACAGAGACAATTCATTGTTTAGCAGAGGGCTGGCAAACTTTTCTTTTTATAAAGGCTAGATATAAAATGTTAAGAGCTGTATGTTTGGAACTACTCAGTGCTGCCATTTTAACACAAAAGCAGCCACAGATAATATACAGATAACAGCTGTATTCCAATGAAACTCCATTTATGGATTTGGAAATTTTACTTTCATGTCATTTTCACATAAAATATTCTTTTTAGTTTTTTTCCCAACAATTTAAATCTATAGTTCTTAGCTCACAGGTCATTCAAAACTGGCAGGCTGGATTTCGTCCTATAGGCCTGTTTGCTACCCACTGGTGGTCTGAGGCAATGTGAGGAGGGCTTTACTAGGGGCTGGTGTTGGGGATAAGAACACCTTCCTAGAGGAAGTAACATTTGCATTTGGCCTTGACAGACAAATAGGAGTTAAGACAAGACAGGAAAGAACATTCTAGAAATGAAAAAGCATGAGCAAAGGCATGCAAGAGGGGGAAAAGCTCAAGCCAAGTTTGGGGCATTTCAAATACTACAATATGGCTTGATCAAAAAAGTAAATGACATGAAGGGAGATGAAGCTGGAAAGATAGGTCAAAGCAAAATCAAGGCTACATTTAGGAATTTATAAATTCCTGAACCTTTTGGGGGTCATAGATCTCTGAAAATCTGACTAAAATTATAGACCCTTCTCCAGAGAATGCAATCACATACTCTTACATAAAATTCTGGGGTGGAATTCAGGATTACAACCAATTCAGTATTCATTTATGGAACTCAGAACCACTGCTCTGTACGGAAGTAGGTGGAGCTGGGGATGTACCTCAGTGGTAGTGTGCTTGCCTAGCAAGCACAAGGCCCGAGGTTCAATCCTGAGCACAAAAAACAAAAACAGAACAAAATAACAACTAATGTACGTGGGGAGGACTAAAGGTTTTTGCCCAGTAGGCAGCTGTGTTTTAGTGCCACTCAGTCCCCTGGCATGCTCTGGCCTAAGTAGTACCTCACCTCAGAGTCTACAGGGTCCACAATGGAATCATTAAGGAATTTCACCATCACAAATGTCTTCAGGGCCATGAGGTTTTTTTTGTACGACTCGTTGACACTCTGGAAGAAAGGCCAGCAGCACCTCAGAATCATTACCATCACTTTCCAACAGAGGGATTAAAGCCTCTCAGTGCTTTGTCTTCCTGACCCTGGGCAACAGTTTCATTCCCATGAGCATGGCTGCTTTTCCAGCTTTCTGCCTAGATTATGCCCTGAGTAGCCTTTTTTTAACCATCTCATCCAATTGACATGCCACCAACCATGGCAAACAGGTACTATGATGAATCTATCCACACTATAGACATCAGTCCCATAGGTGAAAGGCTTCTTGCCAGAGAATGCCAAGGAAAAATAAACAGAAAATTCTGGGTTGTTCTTGTTATTCTGGGTTGTTTTCTATTTATTTTCCCCTTCAAATTTTCTGTTTAAAAAAACAATGAACGGGCTGGGATTGTGGCTCAGCGGTAGAGTACTCGCCTAGTATGGGTGGGACCCAGGTTTAATCCTCAGCACCACATAAGAATAAAGGCATTGTGTTGTGCCCATCTACACCTAAAAAATAAATTTTAAAATAAATAAATAATAAAATAAAAAAACAACGAAAACCCTCAAATGAGCCTAATAAAAATACAACCACCAAGTTACCAGAACCTCCAAAGTCATGCTCATGTCTGGGGCACACTCGGTGCCCTCTGCAGTGTTTCTACTAAGTTAATCTCTTTTCTGAGAAAATCTGCCCTAAAAGGTCCCACTAGGAAGATTCCCTCATGAAGACAGTAGGTATGAATTTCCATATAGCTCAGTCAGCAATCTACTGACCAAAAGGGAAAGGCCATTGGGGAGGAAGGCCTCATGAATTCTAGTCTCCCTGAAAGGAACTTCATCGCATAAGCACTGTCTCCCCGAAAACAGAACTTCTGATTCCTGGGTTCTGCCCAGGACAATTTGGGTAAATTGTTACTGCTCATTTGCATCTGATGCCCCCAAAAATGCCAAACTGGGAGCCCAGCTGGGTCCTTACCCGCTCCTGATTTATATCTGCCAAGAAGATGCTGTGATTGCGGTACACATCCTCCTTTATGGGATCATGCCAATATTCTGCTTGTACCAGGCTAGAGGGAGAAAAAGGAATAAAGGTAACTAAGCTGCCTGTCAACATGCCTCAGGCATATGCCAGTATAAAAGCCACCAAGAGGCTTCAAAAGGACAAAAGACCAGAGTCCCCACTTCTCAGACCTTATCCTCCAGTACAGAAGTCAAGACCTCTACCTACAGAACAGTTCATCGACAATACATCTTGCTGAGACAAAGATGGGATATTCAGCATGGTACAGAAAATCCAAAGGATTTAGGGAAATGGTTCATCAATATTTGATTCCTCTATGGCATTAAGCTTTATCACACTTAAGCCTTCCAGTCATGTTGGCACATACTGTCCTGTGCCACAGTCCCACGTCCCTTACTGTCCTTTGCATCCTACTCATCCTGCAAGACTCACCTCAAACATCACTTTCTGCCCCTTCTCCATCCAGTCATCTCTATCTCTTCATCTTGCCCTCCTCAAACTAGAATGGAGTGCTAACACATCCCAGTGAGGCTATCAGTAGTAGTAGTTAGAATGACATTCTATAATCTGTTTATAAATTTATTTGTATCCTTTAAATGTTTGGTTTCACTGATCTTTAAAAATTCAATGAACTCTGAACATTTATAAAATACTATTAGTACTGGTCTTGTCATTTTGTTTTAGTATTGCTGTTTCTTACATGTAGAAGTGGTCCTGTCTGTCCCCTACAGGAGCTACAGGGCCTTAAGCTCTGTGGCATACAAGAGATGCTTGGTGGTAAGGATTTGCTGAGTGAAATGGACTGAACTCTGAAAGAAGCTGCCACTGAAAGAGGGTTAGGATTAAGAGGTGTGAGGAGGACTGGGATTGAAGCTCAGTGGTAGAGCACTTGCCTAGCATGTGTGAGACACTGTGTTCAATCCTTAGTACCACATAAAAATAAAAAATGTATAAATATAAATATATATAAAACCCAGCAGCTCAGGAGGCTGAGGCAAGAGGATTGTGAGTTCAAAGCCAGCCTCAGCAACTTAACGAAGCACTAAGCAACTCAGTGAGACCCTGTCTCTAAATAAAATAGAAAAAAAAAGAACTGGGGATGTGGCTTAGTGGTTGAGTGCCCAAGTTCAATCCCTGGTACCAAAAAAAGGTGGCACACACCAGGGAGGCTGAGACAGGAGGATCATGAGTTCAAAGCCAGCCTCAGCAAAAGTGAGGTGCTAAGCAACTCAGTGAGACCCTATATCTAATAAAATACAAAATAGGGTTGGGGATGTGGTTCAGTGGTTGAGTGCTGGTCAATCCCTGGTGCCAAAATAAATAAATAAATAAATAAAGCGGTGGGAGGAGAGGGGAGGCCAACATAGTTAGAAGAACAAGGGGGAGAGGCAGCTTCAACAGTGGGTGGGAAAACTATCCCAATGACTTTGGAAACTAAAGTAGGAGGACTCCAAGTTTGAGGCCAGCCTGGGCAATTTTGTGAGCATGACCAAGTTCCTGAGTTCAATCCTCAGTAGTGTGCGCGCACACACACACACACACACACACACACACAAATACAAAAAAAGTGGGTGGACAACACACCTCTCAGAAAGGTGACCACTCTTGGCTTACACAGACACTATAAGGGAATGAACACAAAGGTCTTTGGATCTTGCAGGCAAGGTTTCTGGTGACCCAGAATTCCAGTGAGCGAGGCCTGATGGTTGAGGATGAAAAAAAGAGTAAGGATGGTAGCGGCTTCGCTCACTGGAATTCTGGGTCACCAGAATTTTTGCATGAAAAGGAAACAGAGTCATGAAGGGGCAAGGACATTTTGTTTTGTGAGAATCTGGAGTAGCCAGGCGCAGTGGCACTATAATCCCAGCAGGTCAGGAAGCTGAGGCAGGAGGATCCCAAGTTCAAAACCAGCATCAGCAACTTAGCAAGAAATTTAAAAAATTAAAAAGGGGCTAGAGAATGTGCTCAGTGGTTAAGCATCCCTGGGCTCAATCCCTGGTACCAAAAATAATAATAAATCTTGGTGCAAAGAGTGAAGGGAAGGCCTGAGGATGAGTAGGAGCTACAGGTGCTCACAAGGTGGGGCACCAAGGAGGTGGAGGTTCCAAATGCAAAAGGCAGATGGAAAAGGAACACAGGTTTGTACTCGTCTCATCTCCTTGTACTACTGAAGGAACACATTCAGACAGGCCAAGTAATAAACTACATAGCTGAAGTGAATGAAGTTAAGGTAAGAGCTTGAGGGGCTGGGGTTGTAGCTCAGTGATGGAGCGCTTGCCTAGCACATGTGAGGCACTGGGTTCAATCCTCAGCACCACATAAAGTTAAATAAAATAAAGGTATTATGTCCATCTACAACTAAAAAATATACAATTAATTAATTAAAAAAGATGAGAGCTTGAACCATCAAGTCCACACTCTTGCCAATGCACCATGCTCAAGGAACAGGAAAGGACAGCTCCCCAGGCCAAACTTATCAGACACAGGCTAAAGCCTGCAAGACAAGTCTTTGCCACTTGGGCTGGGGATGTGGTGCAAGCGGTAGTGCACTCGCCTGGCATGCGTGCGGCCCGGGTTCGATCCTCAGCACCACATACAAACAACCATGCTGTGTCTGCCAAAAACTGAAAAATAAATATTAAAAAATAATTCTCAAAAAAAAAAAAAGGTCTTTGCCACTTGAGACATGCTCTAGCCATGTGGATTAGAGATAATAGTAATACTTGTATAACATTTCCCATACCAGGCTTATTCTAAGCTCTTTAGCTATAGTAACCTATTTAATCCTCCTATGAATTCCATGGGGCAAATTCTATTATTATCCTCATGTTTCCAAATAAGACAATGATATTCAGAGAGATTGAGGAACCTCGCCAGGATCAGACTACTTGTAAGCACAGAGCCAGAGCAGAAACAGGCAGTTTAGCTCCAGATGTCCTGCTCTTCACCACTCCCCTCCACTCTCTTCTGTATATGGGATATAGACAGTACTAGCAGATGTCCCACAGACTTGGGATGGAATCAGGTTTTTACCTGTCTGAGTTTATAAAAATTAAACAAGGAAAGGTCTAGTGCTATATCCACCCAAGGTATAAAATCAATATAAGATAGTGATATTAGATCTGTTGTCATTCTCTTTTGCTCTTTTTCTCCCCTATCCTGAGTTGAGCTATCAGTACAGATGTGGTTCACATTGAGACATGCTGCTCAAGGGCCCAGCTTGAGAGGTAAGAGCCTGAAAGAGGGAGAGCAAAACGCACAGGAAGGTGTGTTGAGATGATATAAAAACTCACTAAGGAAATCCAACTGAAATACTAAGGTGAGTTTTGGTTTTTGTTTGTTTGTCTTTTAATTCTGTAGTACTCAAAATCAAACCCAGGGCCTTGCACAAAACTAGGCAAGCACTCTACCACTAAGCTCTAGTACCCTTAAGATTTCTGGTGGAATCTGACAAAATAATTCTAAAATTCAGATGAAACAATAAAAGCCCAAGAATAGCCAAGACTTGAAGAGTTAAGTAAAAGTTGCTATAGTAACTAAAATGGTGTGGTAATGAGGTAGCAATAGACAAATGAATCGGACAGAACAACCCCAAAACAGACTCAAGAATAGAACACACAGGAGGTAGACGAAAAGCATAAGAGTAAGAAATAAAATTCAAAAGAATTAGAGGAAATTATGGAATAGAAAAATAGCTTTATGCATTAATCATAAAGATGGATAAATTTGACTATATCCAAATTAAAAGCCGCTGTACTGGTTTATGGCTGTACAACAGTGTGAGTAGAATTAATGCCACTAAAAATGGTTAAAATGGAACCCGGCACAGGTTGCACATCAGTAATTCCAACTACTAGGGAGGCTGAACCAGGAGGATTGTTGAGTTCAAGACCATCCTGGGCAACAAAGTAAGACCCTATCCCCCTGCCTCCTCCAAAAGAAAGATTAAAAGACAAATCTTAGGTTAGATATATTTTACCATGACTTAAAACAATTAAAAATATACCAAAAAACAATATATACATACATTAAATGGGTAAATTATAAGTATTTTATTTATATCTCAATAAAACTGTTAAAAAACAAACCTGGGGCTGAAGGTATAGGTTAGTGGCAGAGAGATTGTGTTCGCATGCAGGAGGCCCTGGGTTCAATTCCCAGCAGCACAACAGCCAAAAAACACAAAACCTGCTGCACCAAAAGGCATCATAAACTAAATTAAAAGATGCCACAGGCTGGGAAGAGGTAAGTGTAACATATTAAAAGTCTTAATATTAAAAAAAAAAGGTGGGGCTGGGGTTGTGGCTCAGTGGTCCAGCACTTGCCTAGCATATGTGAGGCACTGGTTTGATTCTCATCACCATAAATAAGTGAATAAAACAAAGGTCTATCAACATCCAAAAAAACATTTTTTTTAAATTGTTTATATATGATACAAACCAATGGAAAAAAAAAGACAACCCCCACCCCAACAGGAAAATAGGCTAAGGCTATGAATAGGCAATTCACAGGAAGGGAAACCAGAGTGACCAATAAACATGAACAGATGTTCGACCTGACAGACAATCAAAGACTTGCAGATCAGGATAGTAACCATTCCATGTACATTTGATTGGCAAAAATTTAAGACATAGGATCAAAAATTAATAAGAGCAGTAAAAACAGGAACTCTCATTCTCTGTTGGTGGAAATAAAATTTGTACAGCCATTTTGTCAATATTGACTAAAGTTTAAATTGCACATTTTAACAATCACTGTCATGGGGCTGGGGATGTGGCTCAACCGGTAGCGCGCTCGCCTGGCACGCGTGCGGCCTGGGTTCGATCCTCAGTACCACATACAAACAAAGATGTTGTGTCTGCCGAAAACTAAAAAATAAATATTAAAAATTCTCTCTCCCTCTCTTTCTCTCTCTCTTTAAAAAAAAAAAAACATTAAAAAAAATCACTGTCATAATAGCAGCTGACATACACTGAGTATTTTCAAGTACTATTCTAAGCACACTATATCTATTACCTCATTTAATCTTCTCTACAACACATGGGGTATAATTATTGTCCTGTTTCACAGATGATGAAACTGAGGCAAAGCAATAACTTTCCCCAAATTAGCCAATTAATAACTGATAGAGACCTCCTGCCTTTGCCTTTTGAGTTGCTGGATTTATTGGCATGAGCCATGATGCCCAACAATACTATTATTTTTTAACAGACAGAATATTTCCAGAAAAAGAAGTGGCAAGTTTACTAGTTGAGCACAAAGATGTAAAGAAATGCAACAATTGAGGAAAAGTACTTTGAAAGAGCCACTGAGGGCAGGGAGGGATGTAAACCCTGCCAAGATCCCAGTACACAGGTTGGAGCCAGGGCTTGGGAAAAACCCAGTTAATGACATGTAAAAGTTTGAACTGGGGTTGTAGATCAGTGCTTAGCACATATGAGGCCCTGGATTCAATCACCAGCACACACACATAAAAAAGTGTGTAAAAGCTCTAATTTCCTCTGAGCTGGCTCAGGATGAAAGGCCAAAATGAAGGCCAGGCAACAATGGAGTATTCACTATGGCAGGGAGTAGGAATGGGGATAGGAAGGCAGGACGGGGTGACGAGAGAAAACTAGAGGAAAGAGGAGGCCAAGAAGGGCTGACAACATCTGCAAAATGAAAGGACAGAGTTCACATCTAGGAAGGAGACAGCTGTTTTGCTCACACCAGTCCTCACAGCCCCTGCCAGGCCTAGACATGGGTAGGGCTTGAAAGATGCTTCCTACTAGTTACTGAGTGTATCAGGATATCACATTAGCTTTGCTAAGGTTAAATTACCTGGAAAGTATAGAAGACATCTTTTGTTTTGATCTAAAAACAATTCTCCCTTGTTTGGGAACTGGGCTTCTCCTGCCCCACCCACTAGTTACAGGGTGGGGAAAGGTTGGTTCATAGGTCCCACATCTTGGGTTGCAGCTAATGACAGCAGAGGTGGGGACCTGACCTGAATTGGGGCATGGCCCTTCTCTAAGAATCTGAACTGGGACTAAGAGATTATAGCCTTGGGTGAGCATGATGACACACACATATAATCTCAGCAATGTCGGAAGCTAAGGCAGGAGAATCTCAAGTTTGAGGCCAGCCTGGGCAACTTAGTGAGACCCTGCTTCAAAAGAAAAAGAGGTTGGGAATGTAGGTAAGTGGTAAAGCACCCTGGGCTTAATCCCCAGTACTGCAAAAAGAGAGATTCTAGCCTCAGACCAAAATATCTCCTAAACAGAAGAATAAACACTTGAAAGCTGCACAAGGCCATCTATCACCATATGGTTAGTACAGGGTGGTCTACATGGCAAGGGAAAAGATGCAGTGATAAAGAGAACCAAGAATAATAGCTAGAAAGAGATGCTTTGGCTCCTGATGGCTCCCATTTCCTGATTTCAGGGCTTCTGAGGCCTTGGGAACCAAAATGTTATAAATTTATTTTTTAATTTACCTTGGCTTGATTTGGTTTCTTTTTGGTAATCAGGATCCTCCCTAATACAAAGGGCAACCTTGGACAATACTGCAGAGAGAAATCCTGTTTCTTTTTGTTATCTTCAGCTCTCACTATCCCCTTTCCCACCACTGAATTTTAGCTACTTGCCTCTTTAGCTCTCATACTGGCCATCTGATAAAATGAGATTTTGCCCATACAAAGACATTTTAAAAAGAAAAAGCAAACAATTCCACAAAATTAGAAAAGTATCCTAAAAGTTAATCTAAATATGAGCTGCTGAAAATTCATAATGCTTCCCATGGAAACAGCTCAATTTCAGCTCACAAGTATAATTCATCTACAATGTCATAAAACACCTCAAATCATTCCTCTTCTCTCACTCCCACTGTCACCACCCGTGTGGACCCATGACCAGTACACTCTTACCTAGATTGCTGCAGAGCCCCTAACTGGTTTTTCTATTTTTCCTTTAGCCCCCTTAAAATCCACAAAGCAATGAAGATCTTCCAAAAACATAAATCAGGTCATGTTAACTTCTGCTTAAAACCTCCCTATGGCTTCCTTTCTGTTCAGAATAAAGTCTCAATACCTTATGTGGCCTACAAGTCCTTGCCTGATGCAGACTCTACTTTTTTGTTCAACTTTCCCCATCTTGCACTAAACTGTAGTTACCCTGGCCTAGAACAAGCTAAACTTGTCCTAGCTTCAGTGCCTCTGCCAGCTGTTCTTCTGCCTGGTCCTTCTTTTCTTAAATTCTCTTTCCATCTCATCCTTCATATTCCAGATTCCAGATCTCTTCTCCAAAGACCAATTCTGTCCAAAGTAAGTACTCCCTCCATTACTCTGCATCACAGCATCCTGCTTTTTGTCATGGCTTTATCCTTGTTATTTAGGGCATCCATATGCCCCTTTCCCCACTAATGTTATTTCATGAGAGCAGGGACCCCAATATCTTCTTTTCCATGGTATCTGTGGAACCTACAATATCGCAAAGAGCAATAACTCAATATTTGATGAATTTATAAACTGCAACTCAAAGTTAGAGAAAACAAGCTGAGTGCAGTGGTACATGCCTATAATCTGGAGGTAATGGACACTGAGGTAGGAATAAAAATAAATAAATATAAATTAATTAATTAAAAGGGCTGGGGATGTTGCTTGGTGGCAGAGCACTCCTAGATTCAATCCCCAGTACTGAAAATAATAAGTAAATAAATAGAAAACAAAAACACTACAATATCTATAAAGGAAACAAAAAACTAATTTAAATAAGTATTTTGAACACAGCACCACTAGTAATAACAACAAAAGTCTGGCCACTTAACATGAACTGAGCAATGCACTAAATGTTTTTTATCCAGTTTGTTTAATCCTCACAATAGCCCCCTAGGAAAGTACTAACTTTATAGACATCGAAGGAAATGAGGCTCAAGATGCCTAGGGACCCCATAACTAAATGGCAGTAGAACTGAAGCTCTTTATCCACCCCCTGGAAAGATAGCATGGAAGGTGATTTTTTTCCCTGTTTTTGCATGTCTGAAAAAAAAATCCTTATTTTCCCTCACATGTTTAGTGCTACTTGGGGGTTAGCATACAGAATTGTAGGTTGGAAATTATCTTCCCTCAGATTGCACAGATCTGTGCCACTACCTTCTAGTTAGTAGTTTTGCTATTAGGCATGTACTGCCATCAGGATTCTGACTCCTCCTGTGCAGCCTCAATGGGATCTACTCTTTACCCCTACTGTTCTGAGATTTTACAGTAATATACTTGGTTATAGTTTGGATTTTTTTTGGGGGGTGGGCAGGGTACTAGGGATTGAACTCAGGGACACTCAACTACTGAGCCATATACTCACCCTGTTTAGAGACAGGGTCTCACTGAGTTGCTTAGCATCTCGCTTTTGCTGAGGCTGGCTTTGTACTCGTGATCTTCCTGCCTCAGCCTCCTGAGCCACTGGGATTCAGGCATTCGACACTGCACCCGCTTATACTTTAGATTTGTATTGTCCCCAAAGACCCATGTATTGATGGCTTGGTTGCCAGTCTAGCAAACTGTCTAGTATTATTTATTCAATAATTCCAAATTTAGGGCTGGGATTGCAGCTCAGCGGTAGAGCATTTGCCTAGCATGTATGAGGCACTGCGTTCAATTCTCAGCAATGTATAAAAATAAATAAATACAAGTATTATGTCCATTTACAACGAAAAAATAAACAAACAAAAAAGACTCCCATTAGTCAGATACTAACTTCCTAAACTGCTTCTCTAATTTTATCTGTTCTCTGAGTTTCTCTACCTCTGAATTTTTGTTCTAATTTCTAGGAGATTTCCTCAACTTTTCCCATACCCCTTTTTTTTTTTTTGGTTATTATATTTTTAATTTCTAACAATTCTATCTTACTCTGTTGATTTTATTCACATTCTAATATCATAAATGCAATCTCTTTGAAGATAATAATTATTGTTATCCAACAGTATCTGTGGGTGACTGGTTCTAAGACCCATACAAAAAGGAACTCAGAAAAAATGGATGACAATAGAAGGAACAGAAGAAATCTTAAAAAAAAAAAAAAAAAAAAAAGCCTGTCCAGTTGGCCCTGATTCTATGGATTCCACATCCATGGATTCATCTAACCTCAAGTGAAAATATCCAGGGAAAAAAATGTGTACTGAACATGCACAGGCTGTTTACATGTGCCTCTGAGGATGTTCAGATCTCTTACACAAAATAGTATAATCTATGTACATACTCCCATACACTTTATATCATTTCTACTTTACTTATAACTTATACCTGGTATAATGTGTATGTTATGTAAATAATTGTTCTGCTGTATTGTTTGAGGAATAATGACAAGGAAGAAAGCCTGTACATGTTAAGTACACAGTTTTTTTCCCCAAATATTTTCACTTGAAGGTAGATAAACCCATGGATGTGGAACCCATAGAAACAGGGCCAACTATATAGGCCTTTTTTTTTTTTTTAAAAGATTTCTTCTGTTCCTTCAATTGTCATCCATTTTTTCTGAGTTCCTTTTAAATTTTTGTTTGTATAGGCCTATCCTTCATGTTGGAAGCTTTCCTCTCAGATGTCTGGCCAGGGCCTTTGATTCAGTGCTCATATTTAACAAGGCATGTCAAGGCTGACAGAAGCTTTTTGTGTAAGAGCAGAGCTTATCTACAGGTGGGCTCAGTGTACAGAAATGGGGAGGGGGTGGGGGGCCTGCCTTGGAGGATCCTCAAACATGGATTTGTACATCTTTTCTTTAAGTCAGTTCTAAACAATGTTGACAAACTCTGCCTGGTAGGTAATCTTGGCTGGCTGCTATCATTCTGGGAGCAGGCTGGGGAAGGGGATGTGTTTTCAGTATGGCATTGCTCCTCCATCCTGTGCTTGCTATCTCTAAGTCTGGAACTTCTCTAGTTAAGTTACTCCAAAGAATAAAGTTTGCGTCTTCTGTTAGGGTGGGGGAAGAGTAGGGGAAGAGTAGTCATTTGGATGTACATTTAATGGAATTGAGGAGTCCACAGATTTTCAACAAAAAGCTCTGCTTTAGTACTACTCACTTACTTCCACCTTCAAATTAACTTTTAGCTCTAATTCCTGAGCCTTCGTGGAGCTATAGAAGATGAATCTGCTCCTCTTTGTCAGTGTAACTCTCTTCAGGCCTGAAGGTTCCAAGTTCTTCTGTTTTCTCTTACTCATTCATCTGCTTTCTCTTTTAAAGACATATTTATTTACATTTTGTATTATCTCTTATCTTCTTTCCTATTCTCCTTTGACTTTATGGGTTTATCCCTTTTTATCCTTCTGCTACTGAATTTTAAGAAGAAAGTGAAGATAATACATTATTCTACCATTTCAATCAATATTTAGGTGTCACTTCTTACCACCCTTCAACTGGTTATTGATCATTATTCATGTAATTCTGGTTGCCAGTAGTTATATTTTTTGGGGGGGGATGGGTATTGGGGATTGAACTCAGGGGTACTCAGCCACTGAGCCACATCCCCAGCCCTATTTTGTATTTTATTTAGAGACAGGGTCTCACTGAGTTGCTTAGGGCCTCGTTTATGCTGAAGCTGGCTTTGAACTCGCAATCCTCTTGTTTCAGTCTCCCAGCCACTGGGATTATAGGTGTCCGCCACTGCCCAGTTTGTCAGGAATTATAATTTAGATAACGAAACAAAGAAACAAAAAATGGGTTTTTCTGAAGCATCTGATCAAGAGTTAGAAGAATAAAGACTAAAGATGTAAGAGTGAAATTTAAAGAGGCCATATACATCCAATGAGAGCAGAGAATACGTAGCCCGTGAACAACCAATATATCACTAATTAAACCTGGTATAGTGTAAAGCTTGGCACAGTCTGAGTTGCTGGAAGGGTTAAAAGAGGAGGTGGAGATATACAGCTTCTTGCACTCACCATCAGGTGGAACTGTCAGCCCAGGACAGCTTTGTGTCTGGAGTGCAGCCATTGGGTCGGAAAGGAAGAAAGCCAACTGTAGGGTGTTTGTATCTGTCAGTCAGTCACAAGGCTACTTTGGAAAATGGCTTCTAGGATGTGTTGTGTGAAGAATTGTTATTTGACAAGAATGATACACTGGGTAAACCCACAGGATAGATATAGCCACATTAGTTGATTCCAAACCCCAGCTACCACCTAGAATTTTCCAGACTTATTGGATCAGAATTTCTAGGGATAGAGCCATTTTTAGTGAATTTCCAGCAGTTCTGAAGTATAATTCAGTATGTAAACTACGGAACAAAAATACACTCCCAAAGTGATTCTGTATATTTTTAAATAATCAAACACATTTGAATAGTTGAGGATACTGATATAAGAGTGGCTAACCTCTCCCTGCTGACAACATTAACAATCTGTCCTCCAAATATTAATAGTTAATTCCCTGGGCTTAGTACTATCTAGATGCTGTTTTGTTTGTTAATGGTGGTGTTTTATTTGTTATCATTATATTTTTCCCATAGCAAAATGCCTTTTTCTTTCTTTTTAAAAAATTAATGTCATTGTTAGAGCAATTTTAGGTTTACAGTAAAACAGAATAGATAGTGCAGAGATAGTTATAAAAAAAATGTCTCATTTGGGAACTGGAGCTATAGCTTCATAGCTATAGCTCCATCCAGCTAGCATGCATAAGGCTCTAGGTTCAATTCCTCAGCACAGATAAAAGTAAATAAATAAATAATAAAAACAGCTCATACCGTTCTTGAACAACTTTGGAGTAAGCCCCAGCATTCAGTGTTTTTCTGATAAAGTCACAGATGTGAGAGCTCTCTCCTGGGCATCGAGGGAGTCCAAAAACACCTAAAACAGCAAAAGACAAACATCCATTCCTTCAACAATCATGTCCTGGATCTAATATGGTTCAAGGCACTGGGATAAAGAAAAACCGACAAAAGCCAGACCTTAATCTCATTAATTTCTCCCTCAAGAAAGTGAGTTATTGAGAATATAACCAGCTTCATCCTGGTGCTACTATGATTTGGATCTGGAATGTCCCCTGCAAATCTCATGTGTTAGGCAATACAGCAACGTTCAGAGGTGAAAAGACTGGCTTATGAGTCGATTAATATATCTGATGGACTGAAAATCTGAATAGACAACTTGGTGGTAACAATAAGCAGGAGGAGCAAGACTGGAGGAATCAGGTCACCAAGGGCATGGCCTTGGGGACTTTTTCTGTCCTAGAACCCCTTCTTGTTGTCTCTGCTCTCCAGCTGGCATGAGCTGAACAATCTTCTTCTGCCATGCCTTTCTGCCAAGATGTTTCTGCCTCAGAGCCAGCCAACCATGGGCTGAGACCACTGAAACTATGAGCCAAAATAAACTTTTTCATCTCTAAATTGTTCTTGTCAGTTATTTTGATCACAGTGACAAAAAGCTAATGAATGCTTAGTCCCACATTCTTTGTTGACTAAGAACCTCTGCACCTGCTCTGCACCTGCTCTTCCCTAGAGGGTGTGCTGCTTCTGTACTCTACCACATGGCTAGACTCATTCTCATCTCCTGGGTCTTAGCTTGTGGATGTCAGACTATCCACTATGTGAGGTGGTGCCTTTTTCTCTTTCCCTCCCCCAGTTATACTTTTATTCTCAGCATCTTCATCAATAACTTTTTTGGGGATAGAGGGGAAGGTACTGGGAATTTAACCAGGAGCATTTTACCACTTAGCTACATCCCCAGTCATTTTTATTTTTTATTTTGAGACAAGAGTCTCGCTAAGTTGCTTAGGACCTCACCAAGTTGCTAAGGCTGGCCTTATATTTGCTATCCTCCTGCCTCAGCCTCCCAAACTGCTGGGATTACAGGTGTGCAAGCCACTGTGCCCAGCCAATAACTTTTTTAAGTACCAAGCAAAGTTCTAAAGCATATATAGTCATTCCTTGGTATCTATGGGGAACTGCTTCCAGGACCCTCCTGAGGTCATCAAAATCTATGGATGTTCAAGTCCCATGTATAAAA
The DNA here is from genome assembly GCF_052094955.1 of Ictidomys tridecemlineatus. Lineage (NCBI taxonomy): Eukaryota > Metazoa > Chordata > Mammalia > Rodentia > Sciuridae > Ictidomys > Ictidomys tridecemlineatus. The sequence goes on from NC_135487.1 coordinate 28,658,190, forward strand.
CTGTGTAGTATTCGCATATAACCTATATACATCCTCCCATATACTTCATTTAAAAAAAATTTTTTTTGAGGTGCTAGAGAATGAACCCAGGGCTTTGCATACTAAGCATACCCTCTACCACTGAGTTATGTTCCTAGATCCCTATAGATTATAAATCATCTCTAGATTACTTATAATACCTAAAATAATGTAAATACTATGCAAATAGTTTTTATAATTTTTAGAGAATAACAAGAAGAAAAAAAGCCTGTATGTGTGCAGTACAGATGCAATTTTTTTTCCCAAGTATTTCCAGTCCATAGTTGTTTGAATTCACAGATGTGGAGCCCACAGATTCAGAGGGCCAACTGTGTTGACAATAATTAATCTTCCCCATGGCCCTCTGGAATAGACATCCTTTTTTTCTCCATATCACAGAGAAAACTTTAAAGAGAGGTTAAATACCTCATCCAAGGTCACACAACACTGTTACAACAAGGAGTTTAACACAGGTAGCTTGGCTCCAGAGCCCCTCCATAAATACTTGTTGAATGAATGAAAAAATGTTTTGTTTTTAACCAACGTGTATATGTAAAATTCTTATACTTTTGAAAAGTATTTCCCACCCACCATTTTACTTCAGTCTCTGAAAAATTCCCAGAAAATTAACAAGGCCTTGTTTACTTTACTTCATCTGTGAAAGGAACCTAAGATACACTGATATGCCCATGAGTAACAGTTAATAGTGTCAGTGCAGCTTTTCTGAATACACGTAGAATTCTCCTGTTCCTGAACAGTTACATTCATCAGAACAGAGATAAAATCCTATTCCAAAGACATATCCTTCCCCCCCCCAAAATATGTAGTTCTAACTAGAAAACCTGATGTTTTTCAAAGGGTTTAATCTATATTGTTAAATTTATGACCAAAAAGGGTTATACATGCTTTTTTCCCTTAAGCTCAAATTCAATAGCATAGCACCAACACCAGAAAACAATAAAATTCACTATATTTTCCTAACTCCTTAAGTGCCACCTGCTATGTGGCTGCAACCAACTCATCTGCACATGACATCAGTTAAATTGGAGAACAATAAATGGCAACCTAATGATTCACGTATGTAACTGGGCTCTGGAATCCTGAGTCTCTTCCTATTTCTCATCAGTGCTGGCTAGTTTGTCAAAAGCTGTAGAAACAGGATTTTACAAAGATGGCTGACTTCTTATGTAAACAGAGCTGCTAGATTTTTAAACATCAAGTGGTCATGTGGGTTAGAGCAGAGAAAGAAGGAAATAAAGTGGTCAAAGTTACCTTGATGTTGTCCCCCAATTGAGATGAGATTGATCATGGGAGGTGATGGGCATCTCTGAGCCACTGCCCTCCTGGGGATTAAAAAAAAAAAAAAAAAAAAAAGCGGGAGGTGGAGAGAGATTATCAATGCTGGCAGATGAAAATGTATCATCGTCAGTTAGCATCACATATTAAGCTACTTAATACCCAACTGTGCCCCCAAAAAACTATTATAAGACTTTCCTCTACCATGGTCAAACACAAAATCTTTTTTTTTGTTGTTGTTTTTTCTCATAGAAAGTACATATGTTCCCATGTTCTTACATGGCAACGTTTTAGAATAATTTTCTTTCTAAGACAGGGAAGGATCCCAAAAGAATTAGAGGAAAGAATTTATCTGAATAAAAGAAAAAAATCAATTCCATGCAAGTAGCAATATATATCAAAGAAGGACTTACAGAAATTGGCCTCCCTGGGAGAATCCCATAGCATTGTAACCTTGTTGCAATTTAGGATCTTCAGCAAGAATCTGGCATACTGTTGTTACTTGGGAATTGACATTCAAGAAGAAGCTGTTCTCCACATCCTAAAAAGGAGTCACAGACAAGTGAAAGGATGGGACTGAAGCAACCACTAGCAACTGCAAGAGGTGACCTCAAGTTGGCACACAAGCCGTCCAGAGTGAATTTGCTTCTGAAAATGCAATGTGAAGCATTCTAACAGCACATTCAGTCAGCAAGCCTTCAAGGAACAGAGTAGCAAAGGGCCTTACCTCTATCATGGTCTTTCCAATCTCTAAAGACAAGACGTAAATTCCAGGTATTTTCTTCTCAACCATTTTTTTAATAGCACCCATGCTTAAGGGATTACAACAGCTGTCTCCTAGCCAACAAAAACAATGATGGAAACCCATGAATCAAAACATTACTTATTTTTTAAAAACTTTGTGCCTCAAAGGGCATTATCAACAATATGAGAAGGAAAACATACAGAATGGGAGGAAGTATTTGCAAAACATGTATCTGAGATGGATTTCCAGAATATATAAAAAAATCTTTACAATAAGACAATGTAATTTTTGAAATGTGAAAAGGCCAGGGGAGGCGGCAACATGTAATCCCAACAACTTCAGGAGGCGGAGGCAGGAAGACTGCAAGCTCAAGGCTAGCCTCAGCAATTTAGCAAGAACTTGTTTCAAAATAAAAAATAAAAAGGGCAGGAGATGTAGCTCAGTGATAGAACAGTCATGAGTTCAATGCCTAGTACTATACACACACACACACACACACACACACACACACACACACACACGCACACAAAAGGACTCTGACATTTCCCCAAATAAGATATTATAATGGGCAACAACAAATATCATTGATCATTAAGGAAATTCAAATCAAAACAAACAATGAAGTACAAATTCTTACTCATCTAGATTGCTTTAATAATAACTTTTCTAAAAAATGGAAAGTAAGTGTTGTCAAGGACATAGAGAAATAGGAACCCTCATATATTGCTGGTGGAAATGTAATAACAAAGCCACATGGAAAAGTCTGGCAATCTCTCAAATAAATAAATAAATAAATAAACATACAATTACCAAATGACCCAGCAATTGCAACTCCTAATTATATACTCAAGAGAAATGAAAACATACATCAACACAGAAACTTGCACACAAATGTTTACAGTAGTATTACTGGTAATAGCCAAAAGGTGGAAACAAGCCAAATGTCCATCTATGGATGAATGAATTAACAAACTCTGGCATATTCTTTTTTTTTTTTTTTTTTTTTGGTGCGGGAGCACCAGGGATTGAACACAGGGCACTATACCACTGAGACACATCCCCAGCCTTTTTTATTTTTTGAGACAGGTCTCACTTAATTTCTTAAGGCCTTGCTAGTTGCTGAGGCTGGCTTTGAATTTGTAATCCTCCCAAACTGCTGGGATTACAGGGGTACACCACCACACTCAGCCTAGAATATTCATTTGATGGAATATTATTCAGTCATAAACAGGAATAAAGTATTGACATATGCTAAAACTTGAATGAACCTCAAATACATTATGCTAAATGAAATAAGTCCAACACAAAAAGTCACACGTCCTATAGTTCCTTTTATATGACATACCCAGAATAGGCAATCCCATAGATACAGAAAGTAGACTGTAGGTTACCAGGGGTGGTAGGAGGGGAAATGATTACTTAATGGCTGGCATGTTGAAAATTTTTGAAACTAGAGATAAGTGGCGCTTGTATGACACTGTGAATACACTAAATACCACTGAGTGCTGTACTTTTAAATGGTTAACTTTATGTTATATGAATTTCATCTTAATAAAAAGATTAAAAGGATACTTTTTTGCCTTCTACCTGTTTATCAAATAATAACACACTTCAAAGGTCTGCATGATATACTTGAGACACTAAATTTACAATTGAAAACTAAGCAGAGGTATATATTCCCCCTCCTTTACCATAGGGGACATTTTAGGCAAAGAAAGAATTTCTCTTCATAGCCAAGATTGGGGTAAGGCAAGTGAAGCACCTAGCACAAAATTTAAGGGGGTATTCACTCTCCAGTTCCTTCTAATTGCCAACCCTTCACTTGTAAAAAATTGAAAGCAAGAGCTTCCTTAAATTTGCATTCTAGCTGCTTCCTAGACTCATCCTAGTCCCAGACTTGTTTCTCTTCCCATTAAGGATCCATAACTAAGAACTAAAGAAAACTCAGTAGAGAAGTGGACTGAGATCATTTCCCATTTTTCACCTAATCATTCCATTTTCAATCTTAGAAGAAGCTTAAGTACCAGTTTAAAGAAGGAAAAACTATGGCCTGGAGAATCGTCTATTTCTCTCCCAACAACATTCATCACACTGACCTGTTTATTGTTGGCTACTGAACTGCCTCCCTTGTGACTGACCGCAAGTACTGGGAGAGCGGGAAGCATGAATTTTGTATCTTCTTTTAACCTCACTGTAGTAGCTCCTAGCTTGAAATGGAGTCTTAAAAGAGCTGTCCACGTTTGCTGACTGTAATTCCTTTCTGAACATGTTTTTAATCCGTTCCAGTAAAGCTCTATTACCACTTTCCCCCAAAACTGTTTTTGTCAAGATCATGAATGATCTTCACGCTGCTCAATACAATAACCAGTTCTCAGCCCTCATCCTACTTAATCCATCACCAACATGGGATACAGTTGATTGTTCCCTTCCTCTTGAAACATTTTCTTCCCTTGGCTTCTGGAACACTGCAGTGTCCTGACTTCCTTCCACCTTGTCTCCTTTGCTAGTTCCTCCTCATCTCCTCCACCTCCAAATGCTTTAGTGCCTCAAGGTTCAGTACTCTGTCTACTCTCACTCCCTAGGTGATCTCACACAGTCTCAAGGATTTAAATGCTAGTCAGATGCTGAAGGCTCCCAACTGAAATCTCCAGCCTGTATCTCTCACCTCCACTAGATGCTCTTATGTTTCTACGACATCTCCCAGTTGTATAACAAAGATCTCACATTTAGATAAGTCCAAAACCAGATTATATCTGGGGGAGGGGGGTGTGTAAAGGCGTGCACCACCACACCCAGCTCAAAACCAGATACTTGATTGTTCCTCATCCCAAATTTGCTCATCCTACAGGCTCTCCCATCTTGGTGAAATGACAACTTCAGCTGGGTGTGGTGGCACACACCTGTAATCCCATCAGCTCAGTAGGCTAAGGCAGGAAGATCACAAGTCTTCAAAGCCAGCCTCAGCAAACTTAGCAAGGCTCTAAGCAACTTAGTGAGACCCTGTCTCAAAATAAAAATAAAAAGGGCTAGGGAATACGGCTCAGTGATTAATGCCCCAGTACAACCTTCTAGTTCTGGCCAAAACCTGTGGTCATCTCTTGACTCTTCTCTTTCTCTCTTGTGTCACATCTAAATCCCAAAGTTTCCACCTTCAAAACAGACCTGTACTTTGACCACTTCCAACACCTCCACTGTTAATAGACAGATCCAATCCACCATCATCTCTTATGTTATTGCAATAATAGCTTCCTAACTTGTTTCCCTGCATGACCCTGAGTCTACTCTCAATTCAGCAACTTCAGTTAAAATGTAAGCCAGATCATGTCACCCATATGTAGAAAAGGTTCCTGTCTCACTCTAGCCAGAGTCCCCTTGCTCACTCAGTTCCAGCCACACTCATCCGAATATTGCTCCTTGCATATACAGGACATAATTGTGTCCCAGGGCCTTTGCATTTGCTGCTATTCCTTCTACCAGACATCCAAATGACATCTTTTCTTACCCACTTCTGGTCAGTGAATCCTTTCCTGACTTTGCTTTATAAATGTACAGGATATCACCTTCGGTCTCTATCCTCCCCACTTTGGTTTTCTCCATTGTACCTGTTATCATTTGACATATTAATGTTTTACTTATTTATTCCTTTACAAGCTGTCCCTCCCACTGCAAAGTAAGTTTCAAAAAGGCAAAGATTAGACTTTTTCATTCAATGCCGTATCCTCTGTGCGCAGCAGATGCTCGCTAATATGCTGCATGTATAATGTAGAGCCTAACGAATTTCGATTCAATGTGTGAACGAATAAAAAGGATGGATGCCCCGCTCAGGTAGGCAAGACCAGCAAGCCTGAGCAAGTTCAAGACGCTGCACGCTGTGCAACTGCTGCAAGGATGGCACAGAGACAGCCTAAGACCCCGTCGCAGTACACAGCTAAGAGCGCTCACTCCCGCACAGCCCCTTTCCCTTCTCCCGGTGCAGAGCAGCGCCCCAAATCCTAAAACGGACGGGTGCTAGAGAATCACTGTCCTCGCCCTCCTCACCCTCATTTTGCAGACGTGAACCCGGAGAGCCGCCAAAGGCTTGGACCCTCCTCGCTCACTCACCCATCCCATGCCAGATCACCAGCGGCAGCGGCGCCGGCGGCTCGAGATGCCCCAGCGCCCGGGCAGCGCAGGACCAGGGCAGCAGGGCGACAGCCAGAAGCCACAAGAAGCCGGGCGCCGCCATCTTGGCTGTCACATGATCGCGGGCGCTGGGCGCCAGGAACCGCACTCGGGCCGGGGCGGGGCCGGCCGCGGGTGCGCTGGTTCTGGTACTGCCGCGAGGTGCGCGCCAGGGGGACAGTTCCCGGCGACCACGCCCCCGTCAGGGTTCCGTGGCCACCACCACAAACCAAAACTATTGCTAATGTTTATTCAGCGCTTGCTGCATACCAGGCACCATGCTTTACATCCTTTCCCTGGTTAAATCCTCTTAACGCTATACATTTCTTCCCATTTTACAGGTAAGAACACTGAGGCCCTGGGAAATTGGGTAAGTTGCCAAGATCACAGAGAGAGCAGCAAATTGGTAGGGTCCAAAGTCGTTGCTCTTCGCCACTGCACCATGCTGCCATTGGAAGGGAATGCTCTGTGGAAGGAAGAGAGGAAGAAAGGACTCAGCCTTGTGTTTGAAATGGAAGGGGAGACATCATTTCCAGCCAGGACTAATCATGACAGAGGTGGTGTTTATTCTGGATCATGAAGGAAAGCTAGGATTTCAATAGGCAAAGAGGACATTTGGGAAAAGACTGACATGAGCCCTAGCTTCCTAGAGGACAGAGAGTAGGCGTATTTTCTAGAAATGCCAGGGCTACCAGTCTAATGAGAGCATCTGTGGGCTGCTGAAGAGTGAAATTTACCGCTACTTCCAAGTCTATTCTCAGAGCTGGATTGTTGCAAGAGGCCCTCATCAACCATGATCCCTTTTCCATCCTCCCCTCTTCAATCCATTTTATGTTCTATTGCTGGATCCTCTTTCTTAGTCCATTTCACCATCTCTGTTCCCTGCTCTTACCCACCCACCACCACCATCACCCCAGAAAAACATCAAAATTTGTTTTAAAGCAATTTTAGTGAGACCGTTGTTCTAAAAAATGAAAAAGCAAGGCCTGGGGGTGTAGCTTACCTCTTACACGTGAGGCACTGGGTTCCATCCTCAGCACCACATACAAATAAATGAATAAAATAAAGGTACTGTGTCCAACTATTTCTTTTAAAAAATGTTAAAAAAAAAAAAAACAGCAAAAAGGGCTGGGGATGTAGCTCGGTGGTAAAGTGCCCGTGGGTTCAAGCCCCAGTAACAAAACAAACAAAACAAAAGGCAAATGGTTTTATGGTTTTAATAAGGAATCTGTTAGGTAAAGAAGGGTGTCCACGCACAATGGAATACTATGAGGCTGGCTTTTCACAAATGAGGTAGATATGGTGACATGAAAATTTTCTCAATATATTATAAAGGAAAAAATTTGTTAGACATGAAGTCCTTCCTTCTGGTACAATTACAACTAGTAGGTGCCGGTGGAAAATTCCATTAAAATGCAGAATCATATAGAATTATTCAATATGCAGTTTTGTTTATCTAAAGAAAAGTAAATTAATTATATATTGTAAGTATTTTCTTTTAAATTTAAGGCCTATAAATGTAAAGTCTTTCACCAATCTTTGTAGGTTGAGTTAGGTCCTTTCTATGATTATGGTACCTCTGAAGCATTTCTTGAAATGATTTTGTTTCTTACCTTTAATGAATCATCTGTGGTTTCTTTAAAGGTTTTATTAAACTGATGCGAAATTTGAAAGACACTTGTAAAACAATTCAAATGCAAAATTATTCTGGATGATCAATCCTAGTATTTCCACTTACAGATTTCTCATCCAGACCTAATTTAACAATTTTTTAGCAATTTGCCTTTAACAAGCCTTTCCGAAGCATCCAATTTAGTGTTTTTGTTTTGTTTTGTTGGGTTTTATTTTTTCTTTTTTCTTTTGGTACTAGAGACTTAAAACAGCAGCACTTAATCACTGAGTCACTAAAAAACTAAACTGAGTCACATCCTCAGCCCTTTTGTATTTTTATTTAGAGACAGGGTTTCACTGAGTTGCTTAGGGCCTTTCTAAGTTGCTGAGGCTGTCTTTGAACTCAAGATCCTCCTGCCTCAGCCTCCAAAGCCACTGGGATGACAGGCATGCACCATTGCACCTGGCTCCAATTTAGTTTTTGCAGAGAAATCTCTTTATATTCATATTTCAAGTGTTTCCACAAATCTAAATTACAGTAGAAAATATCACTGATATATAAGTGGAATATCAATTGGTATTTGGTAGGCACTCAGGCAACAGGAATAGAACTATCAGAAGTTGCCAAAAGAAGTTTTGTAGTCATGTTTATCATCCTGTAGGCATCAATAAGAAATTTTGGAATTGGCAGTAGGTTAAATAGGGATTAAGAAAGTAACTATGTATCTATGTACCTATATACAGAGATGGTTGCACAATCATTGGAGTATACAGCTAAAATAAGTGTATTTACGACTTGTAAAACATGCCTCAACAAAACTATTCTTTAAAAAAAAAAAGACATCTAGGGCTAGGGTTGTGGCTCAGTGGTTGAGTGCTTGCCTTGCATGTGTGAGGTATTTGGTTCGATCCTCAGCACCATATAAAAATAAATAAAATGAAGATATTGTGTCCATCTACAACTAAAATAAAATATTAAAAAAGACATCTATATATTCATATATTTCTAGTGGGCATTGACAAGAAAAATGAAAATAGATGTATAAAGTAGTTGTATATCTGGAGACTTTAAAGTTATTCTTTTTTTTTTTTTTTATTTTTCAGTTTTCGGTGGACACAACATCTTTATTTTATTTTTATGTGGTGCTGAGGATCGAACCTAGCGCCCCGCGAATGCCAGACGAGCACGTTACCGCTTTAGCCACATCCCCAGCCCCTATTCTTTTTTTTTAATATTTATTTTTTAGTTTTAGGTGGACACAGTATCTTTATTTTGTTTTTATGTGGTGCTGAGAATTGAACCCATTCCCTCACACATGCTAGGCGAACCCGCTACCACTTGAGCCACATCCCCAGCCCAAAAGTTATTCTTTTTTAATATTTTTTTAGGGGCTGGGGATGTGGCTCAAGCGGTAGCGCGCCCGCCTGGCAAGCGTGTGGCCTGGGTTTGATCCTCAGCACCACATACCAACAAAGATGTTGTGTCCGCTGAAAACTAAACAATAAATTTTAAAAAATATGTTTTTTTAATTGTAGATGGACATAATACCTTTATTTTATTTATTTATTTTTATGTGGTGCTGAGGATCAAACCCAGTGCCTCACAAGTGCTTGGCTAGTTACAAAGGATATGTAACTTTTATAATCACAAAAAATAAAGATATATGCATATTAAAAAGTAGTGCGTGTAAACATGCTGCACCTGTGTGAGGGTGGAGCCTGATCTTGTTTGGGCACCTGGGAGAAGCTTGCACTCTCCTCCCTGGTGCTGGCAACACCCACATCCCCCCAAAGACAGAAGCCAAGGCAGCTGAATGGGGAAAACCTACTTCTAGGTTAAGAAATGGAGTAAATTGAGACTCATTTTGTAGCTGAGTATTTGGTCAGTTTTCATACATGTTCCATGTGTTTTTGAAAAGTCTGTGTATGTGAGAGGTTCAGGTTTTCATGCATGTCCCTTAGATCAGCTATTTGTGCTTATCATCTCTTCTACATAGTTATTTGTCCATTTCATTTTTGAGTTTCAGGTAGTGATGTTAATATTTATTATAATAATGGATTTTTCTTGTACTTGTATCAGATTGTTTTCCCCCCATAAGTTTGGGGACTTATTTTTAAGGTGCTTGTGCATTATGAAGCCTTACATCTTACTAAGGAGTTATTTGGTTGTCATTTTCCCTAAACTTATTACTTAATATACTTTGGGGTATTTATTTGACATTATTATTTTTTAATTGTTGAACACTTTTGTGTTTTTTCCACAATACCTTTATTTTATTTATTTATTTGTATGCGGTGCTGAGGATTGAACCCAGTGCCTCACACATGCTAGGCAAGAGCTCTACCCCTGAGCCACAATCCAACCCCAATATTAATTTTTAATACTAACTTTTGATTCATATTTGTCTAAGGGTACTTTTTGTCTTTTTTTTCCCTTTTTTCCTTCTTTTTCAAATTACTTTTTGTAAACAACAACAAAAAAATAAATTTGTTTTTCTTAGGAAATTATCATTTCGGATACAGATGCAGCCCGTTGTATACCTTCGCCTCCCTACTTCCCCACAGTTATCTCCTAAATTTAGTGTTTATTATTCTGATAAAAGTTTCCATACAATCACTACAAATGCATGCATGTATGTGTCTGTAAAAACGTGTGGTATTTTATGTATTTTTTCAATCTCATATTAATGGGATATTACTATAATTGCTCTGAAATGTTTTTGTTCAACATTATTTTGAGAGATTTATCTGTATTAATACATTATGCTCTATTTCACTGAGAGTAAAAAAAGAAAATGGAATAAAGCTGTCTTACAGACTCTCTCCACCAATATCTAAGAAAGTTAAAAAAGTTCAACTTTTATTCACAAAAAACAAAAGGTAACAGCTCCATATCTTAAATGTCAACAAGTAGCAGTCAAGGAAGGGAATAGAAGATTCTGGACTGGTGCATATCAAGGCTTCCAGTCCTTCTCCCATTCCATCAAATCTGGAGCAGTTGGGTTCACTATATCCTGAAAATTAGCATACACATTTGCACTATATTACAACAAAGAAGAAAACTAAGCAGTTTTCTTATTTTCATCTCTTTGGAGAAGTAAAAATGTCTACTGGGGAGAAAAAAGTGAGTGGACACCCTGACATAGATTAACTCTTGAAGGTGGCACTGAAGGCACCAGGAAATCATACTGAATTGGAGGAGGTTCAAGAATTGGAGCTGTTCTCCCCACAGGAATGGGATACACCAACCACCGGTAGAATGAATTCTGGAGCAGACACAGCAAAACCTCAGAAGTACTTGCAGAACTTCAGAATTCTTTAAAAAAACTATCCACTATCTCTCTTGAGCTCTGACCCCTCTCGTCCTTTGGCCAAGCTTATAAATCATAGAAAAACTATGATAGCATAAAATAACAACCTCCAACTACAGTTCAATAGGAAGGATACGCCAGTTTCAGATAAAGTTGAGAGCAATTCAAAAGGCAGGTACATAGAAAAAAAAATCACTTCAAGTGCTTTAAGTTCTAGAACAACCTAATAAGACAACGAGCACAACAGAATCAGAACTCAAAAAATAAATAATAGGATTAGAGACATGGCTCATTAGTAGCATGCTTGCCTAGCATGTGCAAGACCCATAAAAAGAGAGAAATAATAAATCAACTGAAGTAAATGGGTAGGGAATGTATATATCTGAGAAAGCAAACATCTCCTTCATTGAATATTCTAATAAAGACACTAAACCCAACAAGAAACAGAGTAGACATGACTGGTAATGTAATTACTGATGGTGGGGAAAGGCTTGAAATAATCTCAATATAAAAGCAGATAGTAAAACACAAAAAATATTAAAAACAATTGAAGAGAAACTAATAGATATGGAAGACATGCTATTGGTATCCCAGTTCAATGGAACAGAAGAAGTGATCCAAAATGTAAAAACAGAAGTTTTCTCTAACATGAAGAATTACTCTGTAACTTTAAAGGTCAAAACAGAAGACATTTTGATACAGAATATTCAACCCTGAAACACATTTTTATAATTTATTGAATTACAGGCATCCAAAGTGGAGGTGGGGGGACAGAATGCACTGTTTTCAAACTTCTCAGTAGCAGTTTCCAGAGACAGAAGACAATGAAGTGTGGGCCACAGGATTCTGAAAGAACAAAAGTGTGCTCTGAGTATGTTAAAATTGTGAAATTGGGCACAATGGTGCACATCTGTAATCCCTGTGGCTTGGGAGGTATAGGCAGAGAGACCACAAGTTCAAAGCCAGGCTCAGCAACTTAGCAAGACCCTGTCTTAAAATAAAAAATAAAAGGGGGGTGGGGACTGGGGTTGTGGCTCAGTGGTAGAGTGCTCTCCACTCATGTGTAAGACCTGGGTTCAATCCCTAGCACCACATAAAAATAAATAGACAAATAAAGATATTGTGTCCATGTATAACTAAAAAAAAAAAAAAAAGGACTGGGAACATGACTCAGTGGTTTAGTACCTTTGGGTTCAATCCCCAGTACCAAAAAACAAACAAACAAACAAACAAACAAAAAAGTCAAGATGTCATTTGTCAATAAGGATGCTAGGCAGAATTCCACAAATATAAAAGAGCCCCTAGAAAAAGCACTCTTCTTGAAAAAAATACTTCAAAGTTAAATTCAGCCAATTAATAGGACAAGCCAGCTACATGGCACACGCCTATAATTACATTGATTTGGGAAGCTGAGGTAGGAGGATGGCAAGTTTAAGGCCAATTTCAGCAACTTAATGAGGCCCTAAGCAATTTTATGAGACTCTCTCTCAAAAAAAATTTTTAAAAGGGGGTGGGGGCTGGGGTTGGGATGTGGCTCAGTGATTCCCAGTACAAAAAGAAAAATAAATAAATAAACAAACTGTCTCCCACTTCTACCTCCCTTCACTCCCACATTTGACAGAGCTAATCTATAAGGGTATTCCTGGAAATCCCTGCTTCTGCTTCTTTGCCCAAATCATTTCTACCATCTGGAACAGGCTGGACATCTTTATTCTGCTTAAACAAATGCAGCATATTACACATAGCTCAACCTGTAGTCCATCTCTTGCAGTGACTTCCCCAGAGCCTCCCGACATTTTTTTTAATCAGGGAGTTAAAGTATGCAATAGAGAAGTAGAGAATTCTTACTTCCTCTGGATTTAGTTTCAGGAGGAACTATTTTATGGGAGACAAACAAAGTTCTCTGAATTTGAGTCAATTCCTGATTTTTTTTTTAATAAGCAGCCTCTGAAGCTTACTAAAATAGTATGGGAAGTAAGAACTTGCAAAGCCTGAATTTCAACATAACTTCAAAGAGTACTGAAAGTTAATAAGGTACATATCAGATATTCCTTGAATAGACTCTACACTGCAGGGAACAATGGGAACATAAAGAAGTATATGAGTGCTCAGAAGTTTTAGATTTCTTTTTTTTTTTCAGATTTCTATTTTTGCATGCAAGAAATGAAAACACTGTATAGATTAGAAAATTTTAATAAAGTTGCTTGCTATTAAAAACATACTTATTGTAGGCCTTTCAATAAAATGAGATGAAATTTCAGGAACTGACTTAATACAATAAATACTCTTGGATTGAGAAACAATCTATTTAATCATTTGAGTCGTGAAAAAAATGCTGTGATACCATTACCTGTGGCAGCAATGGATAAAAGCAATACCAAGTTTTTTTCATTTTTACTATTGAGGGATGAAAAAGTGACATTAAAAGCTGGCTGGGGGTGTAGCTCAATAGTAGAACACATGCTTAGCATATGTGAGGTCCTGTGTTCAATCTCCAGCACCAAAAAATTTCAAAAGTTATATTAGACATACCTCAATACTAAAGACTTTCAAGAAAATGCTTTTATCTATTTTCTTGCCAAATGGAAAATAAACATTTTTCTGTTCCATTAAGACAACTTCTAAAGCTTCTGAAAAATGTTATATTGTGTGGGCTTGGGATGTGGCTCAAGTGGTAGCATGCTTGCCTGGCATGTGTGAGGCACTGGGTTTGATCCTTGGTGCCACATAAAAATAAAATAAAGATATGGTGTCCACCTAAAAAACTAAAAAATAAAAAAAAAACTTTAAAAAAGTGTTACAAAGTGCATACACACACACACACACTGCTTAGAATTTAAGATCATGAAAGAGAAGATAAGGCCTCTTTTTTCTCCATTATTTCTGATTAAGTCTAACAAGTCCTGCTATTTAGTTCTCTGTATTTCTTCAATCAGTATAGTTATTTATTGATTTACCAACTTTGTTTCTCCTCACAGTGAAAGATAAAAAAATTAAAAATTTTTCCTTCATTGTACCTTTCCTTTTCATTTTAATCATTGTAAAAATTTGTAACATTTATATTTCTGTGACTTGCATATAGATTAAAATTAAAAACTCAAAACCAATATTTGCCATATTATAATTATATATATATATATATGATATAATAAACAGTATGATTAGACTCTTAGTCATGGAAGTATATTCCTATGTCATTAAAACTTTGAAACTCAAAAAGGAGTGTTCTGTGCATCAAGATCTTAAGATCTTGCTTTTTTCCCTTTGCTTATATATCTCAATTATTTTATATCCCCTAGGCTCCTCTTAGATTCCTCCTCTTCCCACCCCCATCCCTCCTCCTTCTCTCTATGCTGAGGATCTAAAGGAGAACATCATGCATGCTAGGCAAGTGCTCTGCCTTTAACCTACATCCCTAGCCCTAGATTCCATTTTCAATTTGCTGAAGTCTGTCTTTGAGAGATTTTCACATGAAGCATGTGAGAGACTAACAAATTCTGACAAACTCTCTCTTTTTTTTTTTTAATATTTATTTTTTAGTTTTTGGCGGACACAACATCTTTGTTGGTATGTGGTGCTGAGGATCGAACCCGGGCCACACGCATGCCAGGCGAGCGCGCTGCAGCTTGAGCCACCTCCCCAGCCCTAAACTCTCTCTTTGATCAAACTTTTGACAGGCTTCTCTGGGTTCTCTTTTCAATTGGGCCTCATCCTTAGGCTCCGTCCTTAGCCTGCCTTGCCTAGTTTTAGAGTAAGAATCTTACAAAGTCAGTTTAATGAGCACCCCTCCATCCTTGATATCTGATCGCCTTTAATATCTGATTCTCCACCCTCAATGTCTTAAATCCTTGGCCTACCTTTGTCAAGAGTCCTGTTAGGCCAATTTGCCAAGAGTACCCTCACCCTTGAGGTCTCCCTTGTAATTCTCTACCCACTGACCTATCACTTTGTTGGTTGGCTATAGATCTCAAGCCATTTTATTTTATTTTTTATTTTTATTTTTTAAATAAATGCCTTTTATTTTTATTTATTTTTTTTAGAAAGAGAGAGAGAGAGAGAGAGAGAGAGAGAGAGAGAGAGAGAATTATTTATTTATTTTAGTTTTCAGTGGACACAACATCTTTGTTTATATGTGGTGCTGAGGATCGAACTCTGGGCCTCAGGAATGCCAGGCAAGCACACTACCACTTGAGCCACATCCCCAGCCCCTCTCCAGCCATTTTAGCTGTTTTTACTATATTCAAAGTCCAGCTCAGTTTTACTGAATTTCACTCCTTTATTGAATAGTACTGAAAGAAATCTGTCTTTATTACCTTTAACTTAGGGTCTGGCTCTAAATCTCTTGAACAATTCTAGGGTCAAATACTTCTTATTTTACAACTTTGAAGACATTCATTGTTAAAGATGACTTCTCATTCCTTTAAGGAAACCTGGGAGAGCTTTATTTCTTGTTTTGTTTTTTTTTTTCTTTCTCTCTTTGGATTCCTGGTTGCCCACTCACATTGCTATAGAGCAAGCGATCATGAGTTTCCTCTGCATGGGTATTTTCCCCTTAGGCCTATCCCAACCAGGGGCTCTATAAGAGCAGGAAGAGCATATCATCAGATAGCATACTCATAGGGTGCATGGGTAGGGAGTGGCAGGCAGTGTGGTACCTTCATAAGGGACTCCATCATGAGGGTGGTGGAACCCTTGCATAAAACTTTCCTGAGTAAAAGCTGCTTCTCCTTTTTATCCCCCTCATCCTTTTATGCAAGACTGATATGCTTTCTGTCAGGTAAAATATTCTCTCTAGGTGCCTTCCTCAGGCAAATCCCTTCTGTCTTTAGAGGGCCATTCTTATACAGTGGCCTTAAGGCCAAGAGTACAGTTCCAGATACCCTTACTAGGGAAAGGAATAAAGACCCAACTGTCCCAATTGTTTTCTTTTTTTCATTTAAAAAATATGTAATACTTTAGTAAATTACCTGATATTTAGCTTAAATCTCATTTTTTGAGAGAGAGAGAGAGAGAGAATTTTAATATTTTATTTTTTAGTTTTCGGCGGACACAGCATCTTTGTTTGTATGTGGTGCTGAGGATTGAACCTGGGCCGCACGCATGCCAGGCGAGCACGCTACCCCTTAAGCCACATCCTCAGCCCCTAAATCTCACTTTTGATCTTTTCAAAATTTATTGACACTGAGAACTACCCAAATCTTCTAATGTTCATTTCAAGCATTTTTTTTCTTTCCTAGACACTCCTGTGTTCTCCTGTAGCCCTCTTGTGCTCAGCTTGTTTTAGAGTATCTGCACCCATCTATTTACCCCAGTCTCTCCATTAGACTGCTAAATTCTCAAGAGTAGACATTAGATCTTATTCTCTTTGTATTCAGATGATCTGGCATAAGATTGATGCTCCACAGGTTCTTATTTAATAATTGATGAGTATTGAAGGCAAACATTGCAAATATGAAAATTCTTCAAAGGACAGCAGTCCAGATTCTAGTCTAAGGAAAGCATGAAAGGGAGACCTGGGGAGCCTGCAGTCTACTCATCTGTAGCTGCTACAGGAGAAGCCCAGGCCCCTTCTCTGTGGCCTCTAGCACAGGAAGGAAATGGATCATAGGCTCTAGGCAGCTGCAATTTTTTAAAAAACTCAATTCAAATCACATCATTCCTATATCTAAACTCTTCAATTATATCCAATTTATTTAAGTAAGAGGAGGTGCTTGGTGTACTGTGGTCTACTAGACCCTATTATGTAGGCCCCAGATATCTCACCAGGCCAGAATGGCAGTCTCTCCATCCTTCTCGCCCTGACCTCACTGGACTTCTGTCTGTTCCTCAGATGAGTTGTGAATTAGTCATCTTCATGTTACTATAATTAAATCTCTGACATAGTTAACTTATAAAAAGAAAAGTTTATGCAGAGTGCAGTGGCACACACCTGTAACCCAGAGCCTTGGGAGGCTGAGGGAGTTCAAGGGTGGCATCAGCAACTTAGCAAGACTCTCAGCAACTTGGCAAGACCCTATCTCAAAATAAATAAAAAATGGGCTAGGGATGTAGTTCCATAGCAAAGCACTTCTGGGTTTAATCCCAAGTGAAAAAGGAAGGAAGGAAGGAAGGAAGGAAGGAAGGAGGATTGATTTTGGCTAACAGTTCTGGAACTTTCAGTACAAGATCAGGTGGCCCATTGCTTTGGGTCTCTGGTAAAAGTAGAACATCATGATGGGTGAATGGAGCAAACCACGTATATCATGAGTCTCTTTACTGAGAGAAAGAGCAGACTGGGGCTGTAGCTTAGTGGTAGAGCACTTGCCTAGCATGTATGAGGCACTGGGTTCAATCCTTAGCACTATACAAAAAGTAAATAAATAAAATAATTATGTCTAACTACAACTAAAAATGTTTTTCTTTTTAAAAGAAGTATGACTGAAAATGAAAGGAGTCTAGAGCTATGGTTTGGATCTTAAGCATCTCCCAAAGACTCCTATATTAAAAAGTTTGATTCCCAGCTAATGTGCTGTTGGGATCTGAGGTAACCTGTAAGAGGTAGGCTCTAGTTGAAGGAAGCAGGGCTGTTGGGCGTATGCCTCTGATAGGATGTTTTCATTTTCATTTGACTCCAAGCACATTGAGACCTAAGCCCCTTCCTCTCTTCTGCTTCCTGGCTGCCATGAGGTAAGCAGCTTTGCTCCCTGCCATGATATTCTGCCTTGCCACAGGCCCAAAACAAGGGGTCCAAGCAATGATGAAATGAAAGCCCTGAAAGCAAAAGCCAATGAGCCAGAAGAACTCTTTCCTCTTTATAAGTTGATTAGCTCAAGTAGTTTGTCACAATAACAAAAAACCGACAAATCCACTAAGCAAGGGTATGATATCAGGCAAAGCCTCACAGATAATCAGTTTGGCTCAAGCCCACAGGAGACTCCTATAGACTTTTAGGGTCTTGTCCCAACTGGGACAAGGGAGCTGAAGGATTTAAATATCCCTGCTCATCAGCCATTGGTAAGGGCTGCTACCAGGAGTTACTACATTTTTAGGCACATCTGGCTCTTCCTCCATATGTGCAAGGAGGGCCCTGCAGCCTATGAAGCCCTCCAACATGTACAGCACCACTGGGCCAGGCTCTGGGGGATGGATTTTTGGCAAGATCTAAGGTTTTTGTTGGATGTGCCCAGCACTATTGGATGTGCCCAGCACTGTTGGATGTGCCCAGCACTATGTCATCCATTGGTTTGGCTTCTGTTCTAGTAATATCAAGATAAAGGTCAAGGCAACTGGGCTGGGGTTGTGGCTCAAGCGGAAGCGCGCTCACCTGGCATGCATGCGGCCCGGGTTGGATCCTCAGCACCACATACAAATGAAGATGTTGTGTCCACCGAAAACTAAAAGAATAAATATTTTTAAAATTCTCTCTCTCTCTCTTTTTTTAAGAGAGAGAGAGAGAGAGAGAGAGAGAGAGAGAGAGAGAGAGAGGAGAAAGAATTTTAATATTTATTTTTTTTAGTTTTCGGCAGACACAACATCTTTGTTTGTATGTGGTGCTGAGGATGGAACCCGGGCCGCACGCATGCTAGGCGAGCGCGCTACCGCTTGAGCCACATCCCCAGCCCCCTCTCTCTGTCTTTAAAAAACATAAAAATAAAAAAATAAAGGTCAAGGCAACTGCTTTTCTTTAAAATGTTGCTGCAACGTTGCTGTAATAACATTGTAGAACATTTCTTAATTAAGTAAACTTCTATAATTTTCCAGCAAACTTTGCAACTATTTTAATTATTTGTACACTGCCTTCCAGATTTTGTCCGCATGCAGATAGAACTCTTTCCCTATTTTGCATACACAGAGGACACCTTCAAAACTTTTTCCTTACAGGTGGTCTACTCCTATAATCCCAGCTACTCAAGAGGTTGAGGCAGGAAGATTCCAAGTTCAGCTTGGGCAATGTAGCAAAACCCTGTCTCAAAATAAAATTAGGGAGTAGCTCAGTGGTGGAGTACTTGCCTTGCGTGTGTGAGGCACTGAATTCAATCTCCAGTGCCACAGGGCTGGGTACGGTGGCACACACCTGTAATTCCAGCAGCTCAGGAGGCTGAGGCAGGAGGATCAAGAGTTCAAAGCCACTTTGTTTGACCCTAAACAATTTAGTGAGACCCTGTCTCTAAATAAAACACTAAAATGTACTGGGGATGCAGCTCACTGGTTATATGCCCCTGGTTAAACTCCCTGCCAAATCTTCAGTCCCCCACATCCCCCTCCCCACCCAAAGCAGAATGGTCTTCAAGGCTATGGAACTAAGATAACACACCAGGAGCCTGGAAGCTGGGAAACCAGCCCAGCCTTCTGAGACTATGTGATCAGAAATACCAAGAAGCTGGAGCCGGATAAGACAAGATCACTAAAACCAAACCCACTGACATAGAACAATAGTCTGTCCTGTTCTAAAAATAATATTAGGAACTCTCCCAGATTATAAGGGACAGATTTCAGGTGGTGAAGGGCAAACATATGCATAAAATAGTCTAAATATACCATGTTACTGTTATTTTATTAGCAGAGTACAAACCCACCCTGAGAGAGAGAGATCTAAAGTGATAATTAGACATGCATTGCATAAAGAAGCATATAGCACAGAAGCAACTGAAACCAACCTCTACATGTGATGACATCAAGAGATCAGGTCCCTTTCTGCCTTGTAGAGTGACATAAAAACTGTACACCTTTGACCTTGTTTGAGTCATCCAAGGATTTCTGTTCCCCACATGCTGCCTCCCTTATGCTTGCCAAAAGAATAAAGTCTCAATTGTGCTTTTATCCAATTCTTCTGATAATACAAGAATCCATGGAGGGGCTTCAGTGGTGGCTCAGTGGTAGAGTGCTTGCCTAGCGCATGTGAGGCACTGGGTTCAATTCTCAGCACCACATAAAAATAATGAATAAAATAAAGTATGGTGTCCATCTACAACATATATATATATATATATATATATATATATATATACACACATTTATTTTTAATCCATAGAGTTGGTAACAAGGAGATTTCACCATCCACAGGCATTTTTAAAGAGTACTGGGTAAGGAGATAAATGGCTCAGCCTTGGGAGTACAGTGATTGATGATCACCGGAGAGGCCAGATGTTACAGAAAGCAGGGACTCTGCTGGTTTATTCATTCATCCAACAACAATTATAGTCTACTATAGAATCTCATCAATATTTTCGTTGTTTCTACAGGCTCTGCTTTTTTTTCTCTCTTTAGGGCTGGCTAATAGCTTACTATAACTTATTAAACCTATTCTGTATTGGATTTTTGAACATGTAAGTCAGACCCATTATTGAATCTTATAGAATTCTTCAATTAACTCTTCCTGAATGGAACTTTTTACTTTCATTGTATTACTTCCATATAGTATAGAATAGTGATTATGAGTGTAGGTTCTGGAAAAAGAATGTCAGGGTAATTCTATGACTTCTTATCTGTGGTAGTTCAGGCAAATTACCTAACTTATGTGTTTCTCAGTATTTCATTTGTAAAATAGAATCATTAATATCACCTTCCTTATGGGACTGTTGTGAGAATAAATAACATGTTAAATGTTTGAACCTGAGCTAGCATTCAATAAGGAATAACTATTATTATTGTTAATTATTGAGCCAAGAGTAATTTCAAGAATATAATATCTTCAAGACTATTTCTAGATTGTGGAAATGGATGTGTAACTGTAAAATATACTAAAAGTCATTGAACTGTACATTATGTAAAAGCTGTCATTAGTTATGGCTATTTTGTTTTCCCAAATGGTATTCCTATTTTAATTTCTATTCTCATCTCAGCTTTGTCACTGACTCATCAGAAATGGGGAGTCTTTGTTTCAAGGATAGTTTGCTTTAGTGGAGAAAAGCCAAATGGAATGTTAAATGTACTTTCTTTTTTTTTTTCTTTTTATAAAAAAATGTTTGATATCCAAAGCAATCAGGGAAGTGCAAATCAAAACTACACTGAGGTTCCATCTCACTCTTGTTAGAATAACAATAAAAAATACAAATAATAATAAATTGTGACAGGATGTGGGAGAAAAGCCATATTCATACATTGCTAGTACTTCTGCAAATTAATACAACCATTTTAGAAAGTAATATGGAGATTCCTCAAAAGACTAGGAATGGAACCATCATATTATCTCTAAATATGCTTTCTTTTGCATTTTTCTTCATTTTAAGCAAAAAAAAAAAATATTGGTACATGTATCGTTTACTATTTACTTCCTCATTGTTTTTTTCCCCAGAGGCACAGACAGATTCCCTTAGGAAAGTGGACACACAGGAGAGAATGTAGGCTATATCAAAGGTAAGACATTTTGGGGGACAAAGTAGGAAATACCCATTTAAGGGAGAATGCTGACCAATTTGAAAATGAGAAGTTTTGAGGGGTAAAGCAAGAACTATACATTTAAGGGAGAAGGAAAGTCATCTCCAGAGAAAAAGACAGCCTCATTTCCTCTTTTCAAATTCTTTGTCCATTTAACTACTGTGGTTGATACCCTTCTTGAGCAAACTCTTCCTTAATATGTCTAATTGAGTCATCGTGGTGAGTTGGTCTCTAATAAAGAGAGATTCAGAGGCCAGTTGTTTGCTCCACAAAGGGCTCCTGATTGCTCTACTAGAGCCGGTTCCTCATTAGCCCAGGGTCTTTCCAGTAATCACTTCTTCTGCCAGCATTGTCTTTCCATCCTAACGCACCTGTGGCATTTTGCCTACGGCCTGAACTCTAAAGGCAGGCTAAGGAAAAGCCTTTAACCCGTGCTCATATCCCTTCCTTCTTGCTCTTATATCTGGTGATTGCTGTATGTTGCTCTGTCTGTTCTCTGATCTTCAAGGAAGTGCAAGGCTCCTTATCCATATTAGAAGAACCTGCTCCAGATGTTAAGTCCACAGCATGCTCACAGGAAAACCTTGGATCCAGAAGAGATCATAAAGCTCCAGATGAAAATAAACCATCACTACCTGTAAAGGTAAAATTTCTAAGCTGATTCTAAGCTGCAAAGCCTGAGTTAAAGTGTAAAAGACTGGGCATTGTAAAGTTTCTAAACTGCAAGGCATGGGTTAAAAAGTAAAAGACTAGGTATTGTTAAAATTCCTCTGCTACCCCCAAAACCTGTAATCCCTGTAGCTGTTAGGACAATACTGGAACTGCCCAGTAAATATTTCCACTGTTTCCACTGGTTGTCTAATAACCTGGGATTCTGTATATTATGTCACGTAGGCCCTAAAACCAATCAGTTTGAATGTGTACCCCACTTAGAAGTGACCAATCACCCCTGCCCAGACTGTTCCCGCCAATGAATGTACTAATCATGTCTCAGAGTTGTTATTCAATTTTTCCGTGCCTCATGATGATTTGTTCTGATGTATGCAAAGCCCCCCCCCCCCCCGCCCTCCCCAAAAAGTGTACTTAGTCCTCTGCTCTGGGCTCTGGGCTGCTCTCCCTTCCTGAGTGAGCCTTGAGCCCCAGCATGCTGGTTCAATAAACTCCCTCCTGCCAATTGCATGAAGCCAGTCTCCTGTGTGGTCTCTTTCTCCGACGCTTCGCCGGACCCTTACACTACCTTTTCCTAGTAGGGCAGTGTTTATTAAAATATACAGAATACTATAACTCAAAGTTCCATCTAGATAAGCTGGAGATGAGATGACATGCAAGCTACCCAAATAAAGACCTCCTAGTCCAGGGTCTGAGCTCTGTCAGTGTGCAGAAAGAGAATCAGGCTCAGAGAGTGTACTCATGATAACCAAATTTGTAGGAGCCTAAACCTTCATAAAGGATTTCTGAAAGTTCTGTTTCTAATGGTCATGCTCTGAGAGATGAGGAAAGGAGACCAGATGTTAATCTGCTTACATGGAAAAGGATTGAAAACCTTCTAAGAGGACTCCTGAAGCTACAGGTGACCCCTTGGCATTTCCTTCCCAATACAACTGAAGATGTTGGTGCAGGAACAGTTGGTTCAGGAGGGGCCCCCAGCAGCACTTCCAGGAAGCTTCATTCTGAGGGGAAAAAATGGGCAATTAGGAATAATGAGACTGTTGGTGCCATGTTTACTCTTTTGTCTACTAGTGCCCAATAAATAAGCACACTTCTCCCTCCTATTAATGGCCCCTTATTTGGAGGGCTCTGTTTAATTGTCTCTGGTGGGTAGATTTAGAAGAATTGGAATTTCTTCTATCTTTAATTCTTTTGTCTCATTTGAGAGCCATTCAGAGCAAAACATGCCAGTTTATTAGTAAATATTCTCTTTGATGAGAATGTTCCTATCTGCTGAGTATATAAAATAAAATAAAAATGCTATCAGTCTAGCCCTGAAAAACACCAGGAAGCTTGAGGCTCAGCTTTATTGGATGTTAGCCAGAAACACTAAGCCATCAGAGTAAAGAAAATCTACTCAAGTAGACATGGTCAGTTATTTACTTAGAACAAATAAAACTCTTATTTCTAAGTAAAATAGAAAATGCACATGAGATTATTTCCCTGTAAGACCAGTTATCAAAATTGCAAACTTTACAAGATAGTTAAGTTATATGGAGCTCAGCAATTTCTGCTTGCTTGCTGGTTACCCCCAGAGCTGTATTTATGCTAACTACATTTCATAATTTCATAATTTCATAACTAAACTGTTTGTAATAGTTGAATGGTATTTCATGATACAGTGGATGGCAGCCCTTAATAAAATAGTAAATATAATCATTGGGAAGATGTATCTTTACATAAGAAGGAATTGGATGAATGCACTAAAATTTTAATCAGATTATGCAAGAATACCATAATAGGAAAAAAACTTTTGCAGAATATAGCTTGACTCAAATATGCCTTCAATCCAGAAGTTGTTAGTTTTATGGTCACTTCTGCCAGAAAATGTCAGTTTATAGGACTTCATCAGAGAACACAAGCTTCAACTCTCTGCTGCCAGTACCCATTAATAGCGTTTTCTAGCTGGGCACAGTGATGCATCCCCATAAACCCAGAAGCTTGAGAGGCTAAGGCAGGAGGATTACCGAATTCAAAACCAGCCTCAGCAATTTAGCCAGCCCCTAAGGAACTCAGGGAGACCCTGTCTCTGAATAAAATATAAAAAGGGGTGGGAATATGACTCAGTGGTCTAGCATCCTGGGTTCAATCCCTAGTATCCCCCAAAAAAAGTCTATTACAGGGCAGTTGGAGTTCTAGCTCATGGTAGAGTGCTTGCCTAGCACGTGTGAGGCACTGGGTTCCATCCTTAGCACCACATAAAAATAAATAAAGTTATTGTGTCCCTCTACAACTTAAAAAATATAGTTTAAAGTCTATTGCAGGGCTGGGGATACAGCTCAATAGCATGTCTAGGGCCCTGGTTTCAATCCCAGCATCACAAAAACAAAGGAAAAAGGTCTATTGTAGCCAGGCACAGTGGTACATGCCTGTAATCCCAGTGACTCAGGAGCCTGAGGCAGGAGAATAGAAAATTCAAGGACTGCCTGGGCAAATTAATGACACTCTGTCTTGAAATAAAAAGTTCTTGGATCTATCTCAGTGGTACAGCACTTGGGTTTAATCCCCAGTGTAAAAAAAAATCTATTACTCTACTGAGGTATATACCTCAGTGGTAGAGAACTTTCCTAGCATACCTGAGATCTGGGTTCAATCTCTACTTGCAAAAAAAAAAAAAAATATATATATATATATATATATATACATACACACACACACACACATATGTATATATGTGTATTGTGTACATAATTAACTTTCTGATCAATTCTATACAAAAAAGGTATAGATGGTGTCAGATTTAGCAGTAGAACATAATTTAACAGTTTCCTACTTTAAAAAAGGAACACCACCAAAGAGAAAAGCAAAGAAAACCGTACCATACCTGAAAATTTAAATTAAAAATTGTAGGCAACAGCTCCACATTTAAATATTGAAAATAAAAATCTACTTTCCTGACTAATTTTGATGTTATTTTGGTTTAAGTATCAAGAATTATTTGATCCCATGTGGTGAGGTTGTTCATTGCTATGTATGATCTGCTATAACTCATCCTTACAATTTGGAGTTTTCCAAATTTTTATGAGCAAAATTAAATGCTTACTTTTCTGTAATTTGTGCATGCATGTGTATATGTTTAAGTATGTAATGGGGTATGTTGTCTATATCTGCAATTATTTGGAAACTTTAGGGGCAAACCCAAAATAAGTAGAGATCAATTTATTAATTTTGTTAATATAAACAAATGTGTATCTCAAAATGCAATGGAGAGAAGCTGGAGTAAACAGGCTGGCTTATTGTCAACAAGAAACGCAGTTTTACTTTTGAATCTTTACTATGTAAGCAATGAGATCCTTAGAACTCAGTTTAAATGACTTTGCAGCATCTTGGTGACTAGATCCAGTGTCCTGGAGACCAGCACAGTAGTGTAAAACAATACTATGGATTTTCAAAAAGTTTTATAAGGGTATGAGATTGTACTGTTGGGTATAATTTATTATATGTAATTTGGATTTTTTTTTAATTTTTAGATGTAGATGGACACAATACCTTTATTTTATTCATTTATTTTTTTTCAGATTAGCTTTGTTTTTTTTTTAATTTTTATTGTTGGTTGTTCAAAACAACCAACAATAAAAATTTAATATATCATATTTCACACTTTGATTCAAGTGGGTTATGAACTCCCATTTTTACCCCATATACAGATTGCAGAATCACATCGGTTACACATCCACTAATTTACATATTGCCATACTAGTGTCTGTTGTATTCTGCTGCCTTTCCTATCCTCTGCTATCCCCACTCCCCTCCCCTCCCCTCCCCTCTTCTCTCTCTACCCCATCTACTGTAGTTCATTTCTCCCCCTTGTTTTTTTTCCCTTTCCCCTCACTTCCTCTTGTATGTAATTTTGTATAACCCTGAGGGTCTCCTTCCATTTCCATGCAATTTCCCATCTCTCTACCTTTTCCTTCCACCTCTCATCCCTGTTTAATGTTAATCTTCTTCTCATGCTCTTCCTTCCTACTCTGTTCTTAGTTACTCTCCTTATATCAAAGAAGACATTTGGCATTTGTTTTTTAGGGATTGGCTAGCTTCACTTAGCATAATCTGCTCTAATGCCATCCATTTCCCTGCAAATTCTATGATTTTGTCATTTTTTAATGCAGAGTAATACTCCATTGTGTATAAATGCCACATTTTTTTTTATCCATTTGTCTATTGAAGGGCATCTAGGTTGCTTCCACAGTCTTGCTATTGTGAATTGTGCTGCTATGAACATCGATGTAGCAGTGTCCCTGTAGTATGCTCTTTTTAGGTCTTTAGGGAATAGACCAAGAAGGGGAATAGCTGGGTCAAATGGTGGTTCCATTCCCAGCTTTCCAAGAAATCTCCATACTGCTTTCCAGATTGGCTGCTTATTCATTTATTTTTATGTGGTGCTGGGCATCAAACCCAGTGCCTCACACATGTGAGGCAAGTGCTCTACCACTGAGCCAAAACCCCAACTTTAAAAATTTGGATTTTTAAAGTTCTGAATTTTAGAAAATCATTTGGAAATTTGATGTTGGCATTGGATGGTAAATATCCATATATATGTATTTTTTTATAGTTGAGATGAGACCTCACTGAATTACCCAGGTTGCTTTCCATCTCCTGGGCTCAAGTGATCTTTTCACCTCAGCTTCTCAAGTGCCACAGTCTGGCTGGGCACAAATAACCAAGCCGCCACAAAGCCTTGAAGGTTCAAACAGCAACTCTTTATTCCCAAACTCTCTCCAGCACTCTACACACACTTCCCGGAAACACACTTCCTCCACCGGGCTCAGCAAGCCAATTCTCCCCGAACCCCGCGAGAACTGCCAGAGAACTCCAAAGTACTGGGCTCCCAAGGCAGAATCCCGGAGCCACCCTATTCCTGGAGCAGGATCCATAAACAACTCAATCAATCCGCATCACAGCAATTATATACAGCTTAACTCAAATCATCATCTCAATGTTTCCGCTGGTGTCATCTTTCAACCATTCCCTCTGGCAATATGCCAGGCATCATTCTGACTCTGTGGCTCTCAACACTCAAGTGACTGAGACTATAGGCATGTGACACCGGAGCTGGCTAACATATGTGTTTTTAAAGGCTTTGGAGATTTTCAAGGTCATTCAGTCAATTAATTCAACTAATATTTACTGATGTTACTCACTGGGTACCCTTTCAGGCACATAATCAGGTCAGTCAACAAAATGGACAAAAATTTTTTACAGCACTCAGGGAATATAGATGACAGCAATAAGCATATTAAATACACAAAGTAAATAATAGATCAGAAGGTAATAAGTGAAATAGAATTAAAAAATAGAACAGAGCAAGAAGGATTGAAGAGAAGTTGTAAATTTAAATAAGAAGAACAAGGTAGGTCTCACTAAGAAGGAAAATTTATTTAAAGACTTGAAAAAGGAGAAGTGATCCAGTCACATATTATTAGGGGAAGAGGCTCTTAAGCAAAGAGAATAACATGTGCAAAGATTCCAAGGTAGAAGTGGGTTTGGTGTGTTTGAGAAGGCAAATGGGCCAGTGCCTTTGAAGGAGAGTGAGTTGAAAGGAGAATGAAGGGAGATGACAGTGTTATGCTCGAATTCGGGACCCCCACAGACCACCAGAGACCCAAGATCAATGTAAGCAGCAAAGAGGTGTTTATTGCAAGCTAGCTCAGTCCTCCGCGTGCACACACAGCAACTGGTGACGCTGACAGGGCCCGAGCCCAGGGTTTGCAGCAGTTTTATACATTCTTTGGAGAAGGCAGGGACCCCCACATACATCATAGCATCTCCTAGCAAATCATCACACACCGCGAGAAAATCAAATAACAACTCTAAAACATGATTAGCACATTCACTGGCGGGAACAAGTTGGGTAGGGGTGATTGGTCAGTACAAAAGGGGTATTCATTTGAACTGATTGGTTTAAGCCAAGAGGGGTGTACGTGCTGAACTACATGGTTTCTCAACACCATAAACTACTGGGAGGGTCATCTGGCATCCCAGGTATTTCCCTGTCTCATGCTGATTGGTGGCTGCTAGGGGGTTACTTTGGATCCCCACCTAGCCTGACTGAGTCAGGGACACCTGGCTCAGCAGATCTCTCCTGTTATTTGTAGATAAACAACTTAGCAGGGTGGGAATGTGCCTAGGAGTGCTCTGTGGGTTTTTCCAAGGACAAAGGCCATGTCCCTTCCTTGGACAGGCTTTGCTCTGAGATAGAGGCTGGTTTTTCAACAGTAGAGTCCCCAATTGCCAGATCAGTAGAGACTTACAAGCCATTGTAAGCATCTTTCTTTTTACTCTAAATCAAACTGTCTACACTTGGGTACTATTGATATTTTGGGCTGGATAATTCTTTTTTGTGAGGAACTGTGCTATGCACTGCAAGCTGTTGAGTACCAACATCCTTGACTTCTTCCCATTTGATGCCAGTAGCATCCTGCCAGTGGGACATCCAAAAATGCCTCCAGACTTTTTTTAAAAAAAATTTTTAAATAGTTGTAGATGGACAGCATGTCTTTATTTTATTTATTTATTTTTTATGTGGTGTGATCAAACCCAGTGCCTCAAACATGCTAGGCAAGCGCTCTGCCACTGAGCTATAGCCCCAGACTGCCTGAAGACATTTTGAATGTTTACTGGAGTAAAATCCTTCTTTCCTCCCACCCTGGTCAAGAACCACTGGCAGCCAAGGCACTGTAAGGGTAGAAGTGGAGCAGTGATACCTGGCATATTTTTAAACTACTTTATTGACATGTAATATCAATAATTACTATACAATACACCACCTGCAGTGTAAAAAAAGTCAGTTGCTTTTAATGCATCTTGTTATGCAAATATCACCAGAATCTAAGTTTAAACACTTTCATCACCCTTCACCCCCACCCCTGTTAGTAGTGATTTCCCAACTCCATTCTTTTGTATGTGGATGTCCAGTTGTCCCAGAACTTTTTATTTATTTTGCTTGAATTGTTTTCGACAACCTTGTCAAAAATCAACTGACCCATAATAAGAGGGTCTGCTTTTGAGCTCAATTCTACTCTATTGGTCTATATGTTTATTTTCATGCCATTAGCGCACGGTTTTGGTTATTGTAGCTCTATGGTGTGTTTTGAAACCAAGGAGTATGAATCCTTCAACTTTGTTCTTCTTTTTAAAAGACTTTCTTGACTTTTCTAGTTCCTTTGCATTTCCATGTGAATATTGGAATCAGCTCATCAATTTCTGCAAAAGAAATCCAGCTGGAATTTTGATAGGGATCGAATTGAATCTGTATATTTATTAATTTGGGGGATATGCCCAACTTCTTAACAATAGTAAGTCTTCTGATCCAGAATTAGATGCGCTTCCCCACATATTTGGATCTTCTTTGAATTTGTGGGAGTGGGGGAAGTACTGGGAATTGAACTTAGCGCCTCACACATGCTATGCAAGTACTCTTCTGCTGCACTACATCCCCAGTCTCACTTAAAATACACACACACACACACACACACACACACACACACACACACACGAGCTGGGGATGTGGCTCAAGCAATATCGTGCCCTTCTGGCATGTTTGCGGCCTGGGTTCGATCCTCAGCACCACAAAGATGTTGTGTCTGCAAAAAACTAAGAAATAAAATATTAAAATTCTCTCTCTCTCCTCACTCTCTCTTTAAAACACACACACACATACACACGATTTATTTTGAGACAGAATCTTGCTAAATTGCACAATCTGGCTTCCAACTTGTGATCCTCTTGTCGCAGCCTGCAAAGTTTCTGGAATAATAGGCTTGTGCCACTGTGTCTAGCTTCTTTAACATCTTTCAACAATGTTTTGTAGTTTTTTCATTAGAAAAGTCTTAAGCTTTTTTCTTAAATTTATTCCTAGTGCCTTACTCTTTCTGATGTTATTTCTTGTGGGTTTTTTTTTAATGTTTTATTTTTAATGTTTTATTTTGTTTGTATGTGGTGCTGAGGATCGAACCTGGGCTGCTCGCATGCCAGGCGAGCGCGTTACCGCTTGAGCCACATCCCCAGCCTTGTTTTAAAAACATTTCTTGTTTTAAAAATATTTTACTTTTTAGTTGTAGTTGGACACAATACCTTTATCTTATTTATTTTTATGTGGTGCAGAGGATCGAACCCAGGGTCTCACACATGCAAGGAGAGCGCTCTACCGCTGAGCTACAACCCCAGCCCCTTTTGATGTTATTTCATATGGTATTACTTTTTTTGTCATTCAACTTTGGATTTTTCCATTGTAAAGAAACACGTTCAGTTTTTGTGTGTTAATCTTATATATTGAAATCATAATGAACTGGTCTATTGGTTCTAATAATGTTGTGTTTTTTCCTTTTCCTTAATACAGTTCTGTTTTTCAATACTTTCACTATATCATAAGCAGTATAAAATAACTTATGCTGAAGGACAACTTTTCTGTTCTACCCCTCCTCACCATC
This sequence comes from Ictidomys tridecemlineatus, assembly GCF_052094955.1. Lineage (NCBI taxonomy): Eukaryota > Metazoa > Chordata > Mammalia > Rodentia > Sciuridae > Ictidomys > Ictidomys tridecemlineatus. The sequence continues at coordinate 28,688,825 of NC_135487.1, forward strand.
TGCCCCTTTCTATTCCCCAGTAGAAAGTGTTTTTTCGTTGTTGTTTTGTTTTGTTTCTATTAAGAGTTTTTCCACTTGGTGCTTACCTTCATATTTCTAAATAATATGCTGAGCCATTATTTATTATTTTGTCTATTTTTGTCTTCCTGCTATGATAGATCACAATTTATTTAAACACAACCCTTTCCCTTTGTCAACATAGTTATGGCATTATTTTAGATCCTCTCTCTTCTTTTCCCTCCTCTTCCTGCTCTCCTCTTTCTCTTTATTCACTCTCACATGCTCTCTCTCTCTGTTCCCCCAGCACTGCAGATTGTACCAAGTGCCTCACGCACAGTGGTAAGCACTTTACCACTGAGCTACACCCCCAACCCCTGGATCCTCTCTTCTTAGTTTAGTAATTCTAACTAATGTTATTACACATTCGTTTTATATCTGTTCAACAATTAAAAAAAAAAACAACTCTAGATTCTCCATTTTATAAAATGCTCCTATCAGTGACTTTTTTCCATTGTGGTGCTAGAAATTGAACTCAGAGCCCCGCACGTGCTGAGCACACACTGGACCACTGAGATACACCCCCATCCTGTATCAGTGACTTTCCGTTTCTCCTTCAGCATTTTTACCTACATTCATCCCCAACTTTTGTCATCCCTGCCGCTATTTTCACATCATCAACAAGGGAAGCATTTACATTCAGACTTCTGGGCTTTGTAAGTTGATTCCAAAAGTTGAAATTTTATAGTCTATTAAATTTTATAGTCTATCAATTCAGAGCAAAGCCAAATCATAAATTATAATTTATATAAATAAATTATATTGGGCTGGGGATGTGGCTCAAGCGGTAGTGCGCTAGCCTGGCATGCATGCGGCCCGGGTTCGATCCTCAGCACCATATACAAAGATGTTGTGTCTGCCAATAACTAAAAAATAAATATTAAAAAAATTCTGTCTCTCTCTCTCTCTAAAAAAAATAAATTATATTTCCTCGTGTGTGTGTGTGTGTGTGTGTGTGTGTGTGTGTGTGTGTGTGGTGCTGAGGACCAAACCTACAACCTCACGCATGCTAGACAACTGCTCTGTCCCTGACTATGTCCCAGCCCTACATTTCCTTTCTTAAGTTTTTTTTTTTTCTTTTTCTTTCTTGCAATGCTAGGCATCTACCACTGACTGAGTCACATGCTCACCCAGGTATTTTTCTAATTGTATTTTTAAATTTAATTATTGGCAAAACTGTTTATGGTAAATATGAACAAAGGAACTCATTTCCAGGAAATAGTCAAAAAATATTTTTAAAGGAGGATTGCAGCAAAAAATGAGGGTCAGGACACCAAGATCTGGAAGCAACACTCTATTAGTGGTACCATGGCCCAGAGGGATAACTCCCAAAGTCTGAACCCCAAGCTCAGAAGGGCTTTTACTTTTATACATCAGCAAGTTTGGGGTACATCAAGGCAAGGGAATTGGTGCAATTCTACTGGAGAGTTCATTCTACATTCCTTACAGGGGTGCAAGTTTGTCAACAACTTAGGGACTTTTAGCTCATACAGCTTAGGGACTTGCACTAAGTCTCAAGGGAGATTGTTCTGTCCCCATTGCTTTGTTTCCTACTTCTGCTAATGTGGTTGGTATAGATACCTGTGTATCAGCGTGCAAAACCACAGCCTGTCAGCTAAAGTTCCCATTTTGCTCTACCATAGGATCACTTAGTCAGTGACCATGTATAGAACAATTCAAAAGGGGAGATGAAAATAAATGAAAAATCTGATTCACATAATAAAAATAACACAAATTTAAGATATCTGATAAATTATGGGAGACTTTAATTTGTTGTTTAAGGGCTGGGGATAGTTAGTGATAGAGAGCTTGCCTAGTATATGCAAGGTTCTGGATTAAATCCCAAGTATGCCCCCAAACACACACACAATTTGTGCTTTTATTTTTATGATTTTAATTGGTACATTGTAGTTCTAGGTAATGGTGAAAACAAATTGTGGTTTAACACCATTAGTGGAATTGCTGGGTCCAGTGGTACACATCTATAATCCTAACTTCTTGGATGCTGAGGCAGGAGGATTGAAAGTTCAAGGCCAGCCTTGGAAACTTAGTGAGATCCTGTCTCAATGTTTAAAAAAGCCAACAATTAGTAAGTTAGTCTAGTCTGCAGGCATCCATTTGAGGTGGCACAGGTTTTATGAAATGTTTCAATGTTCCTTATTCCACATAATCCTGTTTTTGAATTGGATAAATATTGTTAGTGAAATGATACCATATGTTAGTTCAAATGTCTAAAAGTTTATCCTATTGAGTCCTTAAGTACCTTCTTTTTTTTTTTCTTAAGTACCTTCTCTGGATATAGTCATGAGCCACAAAACTCTGGTGTGTGTGTGTGTGTGTGTGTGTGTGTGTGTGTAGTGTTAGGGAGTGAATACAGCGTTTCAGGCACTGAATGCTAAATACATCTGACACTGAGTTACACCCTCAGCTCCACAATACATGATTTTTTTCCCAGTCTGATCATTTAAATGTATGATTTAGTATGGCCATTTGGCATATGTCCATATTTGCCAAGACCTCCAGGAACATACCTATAGTCAAAGTTGTGTGGGGTTTTTTATTTTTGTTGTTGTTGTGCTTCTTTCTTTTTATTTTTTTTCCTTTGGTACCAGGTATTGAACTCAGGGACACTCAACCACTGAGTCACATCCCCAGCCCTATTTTGTATTTTATTTAGAGACAGGGTCTCACTGAGTTGCTTAGCACTTCGTTGTTGCTGAGACTGGCTTTGAACTCGCGGTCCTCCCGTCTCAGCCTCCCAAGATGCTAGGATTATAGGCATGAAAGTTGTGTTTATAGGCTCATTGCAATGAGGGAGATAGTAAACTATTAGGTCCAAGGTATATCTCAGAAAGAAGGTGTCACGAAGAACATGTGTAGTTTGATTTTGGCTGTGACAGTTTAGGGGAGGATTTAAAGAGGCAGGGCTCTGCTCTGAATTGAATGCCTTCAGGGAGCAAGAGTAACTCTGGGTATCCTTTTTTTTTAACTTTTAAAATTTCATTTGTGGGCTGGGGATGTGGCTCAAGCGGTAATGCGCTCGCCTTGCATGCGTTCGGCCCAGGTTCGATCCTCAGCACCACATATAAACAAAGATGTTGTGTCCGCCGAAAACTAAAAAATAAATAATAAAAAAATTCTCTCTCTTTAAAAAAAATTTCATTTATAATTTTGTATCTTTTTTTTTTTCAGTACTAGCGATTGTGTCACTTTACCGCTAAGCTATATCCCTAACTCTTTATTTTTGAGACAGGGTCTTGCTAAAATGCTAAGGCTGTCCTCAAACTTGCTATTGGCCCTTCTCTCAGCCTCTTGAACTACTGGAATTATAGGTGTGTGCTACCCTGGCCAGCATGACTTCGTATCTTAACGTTTTATCCAGAAGACAGGAGGAACAAAGCAGGGTTAAATCTGTCCTTGATAAAGAATAGTAATCACTTATATTATCCAGAAAAGAAAATGTGGGGCATATTTAGTTTCTGTGGCTTAGATCGTGTTCTTGTTTTTGTCTATTCAGACATGATTATGGAATAGTCTTGTTTTGTCTACTTCCACCATCACCATAGAGTGGCAGCCTTAGCTGATGTTATGTTCTGTAAAAATTTCTTTTATGTTCAACAAGCAAATACCACTGCTGAGCTGTGCATACAAGGCCAGCTCCTAGCTAAGCTCTGCCCAGGTTGAATGTCAAGACAGCTCCAGATGTCAGGCTATTCTTGTCTTTCCATATGATATTAAGATGTATATGGTAGGGGCTGGGGATGTGGCTCAAGCAGTAGCGTGCTCGCCTGGCATGTGTGCGGCCCGGGTTCGATCCTCAGCACCACATACCAACAAAGATGTTGTGTCCGCCGAGAACTAAAAAATAAAGATTAAAAATTCTCTCTTTCTCCTCTCACTCTCTTTAAAAAAAAAAAAAGATGTATATGGTAATGAATTAACCATGTATTAAAAAATTAAAAAGCAGGCTGGGGCTGTAGCTCAGTGGCAGAACACTTGCCTAGCATGTGTGAGGCACTGGGTTCAATCCTCAGCACCACATTCAAAAAATAAAATAAATAAAGGCATGATGTCCATTACAACTATAAAAAAGATTTAAAATTTTTTTTTTTTAAATTAAAATGCGGGCTGGGGATGTGGCTCAAGCGGTAGTGTGCTCGCCTGGCATGCATGCGGCCCGGGTTCGATCCTTAGCACCACATACAAATGAAGATGTTGTGTCTGCCGAGAACTAAGAAATAAATATTAAAAATTCTCTCTCTCTCTCTCTCTCTCTCTCTTTCTCTCTCTCTCTCCTCTCTCACTCTCTCTTTAAAAAAATAAATAAATAAAATTAAAATGCTAGTGGTGGTGGTGCACGCCTATAATCCCCACAGCTCTGAAGGATGAGGCTGGAGGATCACAAGCTCAAAACCAGCCTCAGCAATTTAGCAAGGCCCTGACCAACTTAGTGAGACCCTGTCTCAAAAAAAAAAAAAAAAAAAAAAAAGGAGTGGGGAAGTGACTCAGTGGCTAAGTGCTTCTGGGTTCAATTCCTGGTACCAAAAAAATTAAAAAGAAAAAGAAAAAAGAAGCTGCTGAGTGTGGTGGTGCATGTCTGCAGTCCCAGTGGCTTGGCAGACTGAGATAGGAGGATCATGAATTCAAAGCCAGCCTCAGCCAAAAGCAAGGCACTAAGCAACTCAGTGAGACCCTGTCTCTAAATAAAATAATAAAATACAAAGTAGTTCTGGTTATGTAGCCCAGTGGCCGAGTGTCCTTGAGTTCAATGCCCCATACCCAGCAGAAAATAAAAACCAAAAAAAATTTTAAAAATAAAAAAAATAAAAAGCTGCCAGGCATGGCAGTGCACACCTATAATCCCTAACCCTAACCCTAACCCTAACCATTTTGTATATATTAGTACATTTGCTCTTTAGGCAAACTCATGAAGTATTTTCTATTGTTTTTCCATTTTAAATATGTGAGACACAGGAGTTTAACAGCCTTACCTTAATAAGTACAGAGTCACAGAATCTGTATATCTGTTTTCTTTTTAAATACATTTTTTTTTACTTTTTCTTGTCTTAGAAGTTATATTGAATCATTCAATTTCAAGTGCATTATATTATTTAAACAAATGAATTAAAGATCATTTTATTCTGCTGAGTGATACTTAAAGGATGCTGTGAGTATATAGTACTTGTTAAATTTTGTCTCCATGAATAAGATAAAACAAACCTATGTCAAGAACCATTAAACTCTGAAAAGGCTTGTGGTACAAACCAACTAACGAGATAGATGCTCTGTTTTCTAATTAATGGGGTTTGGGAGATCAACCAGAGGTTTGCAGAGCCTGCCTTAACCGTCAGAAATAGGGAAGATCTCCGGCTGGGGATGTGGCTCACCTGGCATGCGTGCTGTCCTCAGCACCACATACAAACAAATATGTTGTGTCCGCCGATAACTAAAATATAAATATTAAAAAAAATTCTCTCTCTCTCTCTCAAAAAAAAAAAAAAAAAAGAAATAGGGAAGATCTCATAAAATGTTGAGAAAAGCAAAGAACTGCCTACAAAAAAGTGCATATTCTTGTTCTAAATCATTTCTTCCAGCTCTTGATTATTAGAGAACTTGTAATCTGGCAAAAGAAAGGAGTTGGAGAGGATGCCTTATTTTCAACATAATAGCAGTTGCCATTTGCTAAGCAATTACTATGTATTGGGCACCATATTAGCACTTGCATGAATCTATCCATGTCTCATTTGATCTTACAACCTTGAAAGGTACCTACCTATTATTACCCCCATTTTACATGTGACTCAAGAAATACCACTATAAGCTTTTACATATCAATAAAGGAAGGTTTTCAACCACATTCCATCTCCTTTCTCAGAAATAATTGCAATTCCCCCGTGACTGCTGCTTAGCGATTGCTGACTTTGCTGTCTGTGCTGCCCTCTCCTGGACCACTGAGCTTTTTGTCTGGCACCCACTGCTATGCTGTGGTCAACCCACAGGGATGATCTGGAGCCCTCCTCTGTCTCCAGTGTGTCTGAAGAACTCACAAAAATCCTTAAACTTTCTTGAGGTTCACAGTCTGTTCTCCCAGAAACAAAATTCCTAAGGGCAGTGTGAAAAAACTCTTTGGAATAACTTAATAAGTTACCTCTGCCCAAGTTCAAATTCTGTTATACACAAGAAATGACCACTGAGGCTCAGAGAAATTCAATAATTTGGTCAAAATTACGAAGGAGTCAATATTAGAGCTAGGGTTTAATTTCTCTCTGACTCCAGAATGACTTCATTTCACTCTGTAGGGCTACCTTCATAACTATTCATTAAACTGAAGGCAATAGGACATAGTAAATAGTGACTGAATAAATAAACATATGTAGAGTACCTACTCTGTGACTAATCAATTAAGTGAAAAAAAGGGAAAATATATCACAGAAGCACTGTCTTTTGGGGAAAGCCATGACTAAATGAAAGCAGGAAGCAACTGAGAATATAGGGGATTTTTCTGTTGACAGACCATGAGTTCTATGTAACTCATTCAGTCATTCAAGCAGTCAGCAAAATTCATGTTTCCTATGGCCTGGCACTGTGAGAGTCACTAATATAGGGTGGAAAACAAACAAACACAAACACTGTATGCAAGTCTATAGGATAGAGGGGGACTAAATAAATAAAGGAATATTCAAATGTATAATTACAGATTCTGGAAACTGTTATGAAGATTAAAAAAAACCCAGAATTTTAGAAGATGAAAAATTGAGGACTAAGTTTAAGAACTCTGAAGACTGAGAATGAGCTGGATAGTAAACAATGTTTCAGACAGAGGGAAGAGCAGGTACAAATAGAAAATAACCATGAAAGGCTCTAAAGAAAATAGAAAATAACCATGAAAGGCTCTAAAGAAGGAAAAATTAAAGTTTAAGGGGCTGAAGAGAGATTAATGTAACTAGAGTTCACTCTGCTAGGTCCAGATGACATCATTCCTTAATTCCAATCGTTACAAATAAGAGGGAGTTCCAAGAAGAAACAACAAATTGAACAGACACAAAGGCAGGAAAATTGATATTTGGGGCCAGAGTAACAACAGCTTTGAGAAGCTAGCAAGGAACTCTGTAATCTTAGGAATAACAGGTAATAAAGCTAGATGGTTAGAATTAAAGATAGGCTGAAGATTCAATTCTATTTCAAGGGGAAAGGGGCTGAACAATTTTAAACAGAGTTAAATTTGGGAAGATGAATCTCATGGAATAAATGGGATAAACTAAGAAAGATTTTCAATAGTTCAAGCAAGAAAAAGTAAGATTTGTCTAAGGGAGGTGGTACAATGAAGGAATTGTCCCCCTTAAAAAACCTGGCGAGCAAAGAAGCATTCTCCAGATGAATCTCTGGCAGAAAGGGAAAGGCTGAAAGAGCTGAAAGAGTCTGAGATTTTGGAGTCACCCTCTCCTTTGGGGTTCTCTGACTTTGGGCCTTTCTCCTTTTGCCAAAACACAGCAACAAGACCTCTTAGAAAGGATCCATAAGCTGCAAAGAGAAGCAAAGGAAAGTTCCTGTGGTCCCAGTGAAGTGATAATAGCAACTCTGGGGGAGGCAACCTGGGAGGTCATGATGACAATCATGGAGGGTAATATTTCAAAGTGAAGCTCTGAAGTGTATACTCCCTTCCTCACATCTTGCAGTTACTCTCATCCCTCAAGTTTTTCTCCTACCTTTAGAGGAATATGTTCTCATTCCTCAGGCATGAATAAATAGAAATGGGTATAAGAAAAGATAGATGGAAGTTAGTTGTGGTGGTGCACATCTATAATCCAGCTGCTCAGGAGGCTGGAGCAGGAGGATTGCAAAGTTTAAGGCCATCTTCGGCAATTTAGCAAAACCTCAGCAACTTCATGAGACTTTGCCTCAAAATTAAAAATATAAAAAGGACTAGGGATATAGCTCAGTGGTAAAGCACCCCTGGGTTCAATTCCCATGGTCCAAAAAAATAAAAATAAAAAATAAAAGATGGGCTGGGGATGTGGCTCAAGCGGTAGTGCGCTCGCCTGGCATGTGTGCGGCCTGGGTCTGATCCTCAGCACCACATACAAATAAAGATGTGTTTGCCGAAAACTAAAAAATAAATATTAAAAATTTAAAAAATAATAATAAAAGATGGAAGAAAATTTTCTAAGACAACTTGAATTGATAGGACTTGAAATATAACTTTACTAGATTTTGAATAAAAGAAAGAAAATAGAAAATAACCATGAAAGAACCCTGAATGTGAGACCAGTGGTGATTTAAGAACTTGCTTTCTTTACATTGATTCCATCCTCCCTAGTAATCTTCCAGTGGTTATTTTGTTTCCCAAGTTGACTTTTCTATAAGGATGCCATTGAATTTCTTAGGATAAATCAGAAAATTGGGCTCTTGTGACTTAATCATAGCTGTGTGAAATGATAAAGTTCTTGAACAATTTTAAACAGTAGAGTTGAATGGGATTGTGGAACTTGCAAATTGGAAATTCTGTCCCCATCAGCTCTTTTAATATTCCACAATATGGATCTGTTCCTTGATCATTTTGATACAGGACAAAATCAAGAAAATAGATGGTTTCCATGGTCAATGTGTATGGAGTGTCTACAATAAGGGGAACTAAAGTTATCCTCTGAAACTGAACCTTGTAGAATAACATTTATTCATTACTTACTACTTGTATGGCCCTGGCCCTTTGGACACTTTTCATTAGAAATCCATCTTATTATTATATCCATTTTAAAATAAGAAAACACCTGGGCTCCAATATTGCTGCCTATTGACTCAATACTTCTTTTCTCTGATTGCATTTATCACGGTGGCAGCAGGTGTGGCCTTGACATGCAAAAGGATAACAGCAAGTTTGTAGACCTCTATTTGCTAGTAGAAATGCTCCACTAGTGGTGACATCACAGATACTAAGGACCACGTCTTCATTCAGATGAATGGAAGTTGACAAGATCATGGTGCTGTAGTTTGGATCTAAAGTGCCCCGAAAGACCCAGGTGGTAAAAATTTGGTTCCCAACTTGGTACTACTGGGAGGTGGTGTGTTGAGAGCCACAGCCAGTCAGAATGACCCTGGCATATTGCCAGAGGGAATGGTTGAAAGGTGACGCCAGCGAACCATTGAGATGATGATTTGAGTTAAACTGTATATAACTGCTGTTGACCTGGATTGATTGGAATAGGGCGGCTCCGGGAATCTGCCTCCCTGCTGCTTTGGAGTTCCCGGGGAGTTCTCTCAGGGGTTGGGAGAGATTGGGCACACGGAGCCCGGTGGAAGGTATGTGTTCCCCAGTAGTGTGTGTGCAGTGCCAGTGAGAGTTGGGGAATAAAGAGTTGCTGTTTGAACCTACAAGGCTTTGTGGCGGCTCAGTTATTTGTGCCAAGCCAGACTGCGGCAGTGGTGGACAAAAAGAGATGGGGCTTAGTGGGAAGTCTTCAGGTTGCTAGGGATATGACCTTGAATGGGATTGTGGAACCATCCCACTCTCCCTTTTTTTGCTTCCTGACCATGAGGTGAGCGTTTTTTTTGTTCTACCACAAGTTCCACACTATGATGTGCTGCCTTGCACAGGCCTCAAAACAACAGGACTAACCAATTATGGCCCGAAAGCTCTAATACTGTCAGTTAAAATTAACTTTTTCTCTTCATAAGTTCATTACTCAGGTATTTGTTACAATGACATAAAGTTGACAAGAAAGCTTAGTAGCAGTTGAAAATCCTTATTATCAGTGGGAACTTTTGCAAATGGGCGAGTCAGAAATTTTATTTTTCAATTGGCCAAGGCTAATAGCATTGTCTCAAAGAACTTCTGAATGGAGAGAATCACTGACTTGGGATATTTTTCCATAAATATAGTGAGAACCATACCACACCCCCCCAAAAAAAGGGGGAAAAAAAGAAAGAAAAAAAGGAAACCTGAAGCTTAAAGAGATTAAATGATCTAAAGGAGCATAATAAGCAGCTGGAGCTAAATGATCTAAAGGAAAGCAATAAGCAGCTGGGATCTAAATCTACAAACTTGGCCCCAGAATCCTCTGGATTTTATCTACATTGAAAATAAAATGTCATTATCATAGTAGGTTCCACAATTTTTAAAAAATTTGAATAGATGAATTTTCAAAATTTAACTACCTTTCTGGGCAAGGTGGCACACAGCTATAATTTATATATATATATATATATTTTTTTTTTTTTTTCCCCCAGATACTTGGAAAGCTGAGGCAGGAGGATCCCAAGTTTGAGGTCTGCCTGGATAATTTAGCAATCCTATCTTAAAAGAGAAAATAAAAAGATATAGGTTTAGAGCATCCCTCGGTTCAATTTCTCATATTGAAAACCTAGTTGTCCTAATTCCTCACTTGTAAATGTCTTATTGATGGTGACTGAGAAATAACTAGGGAGCTGGGTACAGGGGCACATGCCTGTAATCCTAGAAACTGAGGAGACTGAGACAGAAAGATCACAAGTTTGATCACAAGCCTCTGCAACTTAACAAGATCATGTCTCAAAAAATATAAAAGGGCTGGAGCTGGGAATGTAGGTTGTTGGTGGAGTACCCCTGGATTCAATCTCAGGAAACACACAGGAACCACACAGGAAAAAGAGAAATAACCAGGGGAACTGGGAGTACATGAACTGGGTAAAATTAAAGAAAGTTACAATTCAATTAGCTATATTGTAACTCCTGGAGGTGGTGGAATGAAAGAATACAAAAATCAGGACTTGTTTTATTCACTATATATTATCAGTCCTTAAGACAAAACCTGAACTAGATTGAACATGGAGAATGGGGGAAGGAAGGGGGGTTAGGAATGGGAAAAACAGTGGAATGAATTGGACATAACTTTCCTATGTTCATATATGAATACACAATCAGTGTAACTTCACATCATGTACCAACCACAAAAATGGGAAGTTATATGCCATGTGTATATGTCAAAATACATTCTACTGTCATGTATAATTAAAAAGAATAAAAATTTTTAAAAAGAGCCTGAAACACGATTACTGATACATATTTGTTGAAGAAATGAATAAATGCCACTCAACACTGCCCTGTAATATTCCTGCACATATCTAGCATGTGTTCTTTACTAACTCATTCTAAAATAACTCTTAACAAAGTTTTTCCTCTCTCCACTAATTCAGTTGATTTTCTCTCACATTCATGGAGAAAAAAATAAACATTCTGGAAATGACTCCCAAATCTCTTACTATCAAAACTACACACGCTATACTCATATTCTAGGTTCCCTCCAGTTGAAATAAAAATGCATCTCTAATTTCTATTCCAGACCAAACCTCTTGTATTCTGGATACTATCCCCTCTTGCCTTCTCCAAGACTTTTCTCCTGCAGTTCCTCCTTCTCTTTTCTGCACTTTTCTGTATCATTTCCATACATATAACCATGCCCTCTAATTTCTCACTACTTCATCCCAATCCTTGGGGTCCATCCACCTTGACCTTATCATTCTAAAACAAGATTAAACCCATGACTTTTGCACCTACTAATTCCTGTGCCTGAGAAACTCTTACCTTTTAAATTTTTTTGACTTTTTTTTTTCTTTTCGTTTTTGAGGACTTTAATCCATGTGAGCTGTAGTTTTGGATATGGTTTAAGGTAGAAATCTAATTTCATATTTTTCTCTTTTGGGAAAAAAATGTCTCAGCGCTATTTATTGAAATATATCTTTTCCCCCACTGACTTGTAATACAAACTCTTGTAATAAGCCAAGTTCCTTTGGAGTTTGTTTTCATTTCGGCCTAACAAGCTTTGCTTCTTATTTTCCTTCATCAGGCACGCTTCTCTCTTGGTTCCTCTCAGGGGTACCTTTCCCTCTCTTTCTTCAGATCGTCCTTCATATCTAGATTGTCTATAGGCATTTCTGGCGACTTCAAAGATCCTGGAAGAACCGAGACTGGCTAGAGCTTCAGACCAGTTGTTGCTAAGGCGGCTGTCGCTGAGAACGCCGAAAGGACCAGCCCTCGGCGCCCTAGTGATGGAATCAGGCGCGCGCCAGTGTCGCCAAAGGGTGCGTCACCGCGCGCGGACGACAGGGGGCGGGGTCGGGGATTAGTCACGTGGCTTGGTTGCCTACGCGCTGCTGGGCCGTGGGAAGATGGCGGACGGAAAGGGAGACGCCGCCGCCGCCGCCGCCGGGGCCGGGGCTGAGGCTCCAGCGGTAGCGGGAGCCGGAGAAGGAGCCGAAACAGAGTCCATGGCTCGGGGTCATCGCCCTGCATCTCCGGCGCCGGGAGCCCCGGGCCTGCGACCGTGTTTGTGGCAGCTGGAGACAGAGCTGAGGGAGCAGGAGGTGTCTGAGGTCTCATCTTTGAACTACTGCCGGAGCTTCTGCCAGGTGAGGGGCTGACTGGCTGATTGAGGGCGGCGGAGCGGGGAGGCCAGGGAAGGAGGCCCGGTATCCGTTGCAGCAGCCGAGGCTGAACTCAAAGACACCACCCCCGTGTCTCGCCGCGCCCCCGGGCCGCAAAGGCCCAGCTGGCCCCCCTCCGCCCCAGTCTGAGTTTGGCCACTGTCGGGGCGGGTTTAGCTGGGCTATACTGAGAGCCGCGAGAGCGCCGACGGCTCCCTGGAAGGGCCGTGCCCTGTCGCGGTTGCTTGAGTCCTGCCGGGGTGGTTGAAGCGCCACTGCCCCCTGAGGGTTTGATTGCTCGTTCCTGGTGGGAGATGCTTCTTTGAGTGATATGGGTCTCTCCGAACTGGAAAACCCAGGTTTTCTTGAATAATCCGGAGGGGTATATTGGGGCCAGAGACTTCTCTTTGGAGTCAATGTTTTCTGGCCCCTAAAAGGCTTGATAGTTGGCTTTGAAAGACGTGTCGGACTTTCCGATTAGGGATTGTGGAGCCGTTTGGTTGTTTTGTTTTTGCCCATTTTGGAGAGCAAGGAGATATGTTAATGCCTTCTTTAACCTCTTTTGTGTTCATTTGTGGATTGTAGTACCAGGACTGAGGCTGGTGATTAGAAGAGGTTCAGGAAAGAGATGTACAGTGTGGCCTCTTTTGGCAGTCGAATGATCCATTGCTTCTGTGCCATAGAGGGTCCCAAATTTATTTGCATGTTTATGGATGTATTGGTTTCCATGATCCCTCCAAGGTGTTTCTCGGTGTTTTCAAGTCTACTACATTCGTACATATTTGCTATTATTATTTCTACTTCTGATGTTTGTTTTATCAGGTTTCACAGTCACTCCTTTGCTCCCCACCTGTGGTACCTTAGAGAATATAAATTAATTGAAGTATATTGGTACTTGGATTCTTAATGAGCATTTGAGTTTGATGAAGAAATTGTGGCTTTCCAAAGTTATAATTTGGGTGGGGGGTGTTTTCTCTGTTGGTTCAGGGCAGTATCAAAAGTTGATTTGCTTGAGTGATTTTCTTCCCCCTCTTGCTGAGCCAGAAGAACCTCATCTCTGAATTAATTTTATTCTTGCTAATCTTTTTCATCCGTTATATCGCTCCAATTTTTGTGTATTCAACCTGTAGTATTTCCCTCCCCTATTTTATGTCAAGGTATAATTGTTATCTGCTTCCTTGCCTAGTGATAATAATTTAGAAAACTCGTTTTTACCAACTTCCTTAGAATGGTGCCAGACATAGTGCTGAGGAAGTGCTGAGGAAGCATGAATAATGCACAGTACCTACCCTTGATGAGCTTATAGTTGATGGGAGGTTTTAGAAATGACAGTATTTTCAGTGCAGTTTTGGTAATAATAGAAAAGGAGTTGTAGAGACAGTAGTGAGGAGAGAGCCCTCTTGGGGCATCCTTGTCGAAAAGACAGTTAACTAGTAAAAATAAAGTTTAAAAGATTGATTATAGAGCGTAATATGTGTTTAGAACTTGTAGAGGCCACTTTAGATAGGATAAGGCTCTATGGCTGAAAGGATATAAATGGGTCATGTGAAGGTCTGGGGGGAACATCACTCCAGTGCCAAAGGTAGACATGAGAAGGGACATAAAATGCTATAGGAGAAAAGGGAATTAATTGCAGAGGGAGTGTGGGGACAGGAAAATAATCATGGGTTTTGATTAAGGTTTCTAAGCTTGAGTTGTCTTTTGCAAAGATAAAAAGAATGTATATGGCCAGTCAGAATAAAGCTTATCAAAGATAGATATTTAGATACAGATTTAGATATAGATTCGTTTTATGTCTATTGCTTGCATTTCCAATTTTATTTTAAATAATGTTTTAATGTCAAAAATCTTGATAAGGCCTAGAAATATGAGGACCCAGAAGAATTTTTCAAAGATAGCGCTTTTGTGATTTGTCTTTTCTATGAAATTTTTCCTGAACATTTTCCAAAAATATTCTTTGGACTAAAAAGAAAATAAGAACAGTGTTCCTGTAACATTAGGTTGTCCTAGAAGGCACATTGGATTGGATGTTAATTGGGTCCTAATTGTGATTCTACTTCTTCTTAACTAATAACTTTGGGCAAACTATGACTGTGCAACTATATCATGTTTTCTGACCTTTATGTCCTCATGATGCTTTATACAAACAATAGAACAGAAAGTTTATGTACAAATCTTCACAGAATTTGTCATAATATTTTGTTACATTTTTTCCAGTAGCTCAGATAAAATCAACTGTGTCCTTCATCACCAGACCACAGAAAAAAACCTTAAAATTAATGAAAAAACAGGAAAAATTGCACTATTAAGTTGATTGAATAGCTCTTGGTTTCTCATAAGATTTTTTCATTCACTTACTGTGTGACTAAGTGCTGAAGATGGGAAGCTAGGAGCTTATGATATGAAGAGATAGGTAGTAAGTATTAATTATCATAAGGGCCTGGATGTTTAATTACTACCACAAATCTATTTTCATCAGGTGTTTACTTTAGAAATATTGTTTTTTAGATTATATTAAGTAGATCCCTTCTATAACATGCTTGCATCATATTCTCTTTCTTGCATCATTTAAAAGAAGTCACTTTATCTTTGGAATTGTACTAACTCAAGAAATAAACTAAGTGGATAGGGAATCTTTTCTCATTCAGGGTGTATTTTAAATTTTCTTGAGTTTGTGAAGACGGTAAACTCTAGAAGTAGTAGTTACTAAGAAAATGATACTTAAATCAAGTTATATTCAATGAAAATTTGTATTCAATGACTATGGGATATATCCCCCCCCTTTGGTTACACTCAGTTCCTTTTCTGAAAACATTGTCGGACAGTGTAGATAAAATTAATAACACAAAACAATCCTTCTTTGTTTTGCTGAAAAAGTGATGTTTAATTAAAATTTTGCTGTATTTTGGGAGTCAAGATGCCAAAAGTTTTACAACTGGTGACTCTATTTGTAACACAAATTTTTGAAGGCTTTTCAGTAAACTTCATTAATAAACTTGAATTTTTTTAAAATTTAGTTGTACACAACACGTTTATTTTGTTTATTTTTTTATGTGGTGTTGAAGTTCGAACCCAGGGCTTTGCGCATGCTAGGCGAGTGCTCTACTGCTGAGCCACAACCCCAGCCCAATAAACTTGAAATTATTTGGTGAATATTTATACTTTGAGAATACCAAAGGAATTTTATGAGTATACCACTTTATATGAGACAATTTTAATTTTTAGACTGGCAGTGACTTTGTATGTTTTTAATGGTTAAAATAAGTAAGTGCTGCTTGGTGTAAATGACACATGCTTATAATCCCAGCAGCCGGGGAGACTGAGGCCAGAGGATCAAAAGTTTGAGGCTAGTCTCAGCAGTTTAGCAAGGTCTTAAGCAACTTAGTGAGATCTTATTTCTAAAGAAAAAATAAGAAGGGTTGGGGATATAACTCAGTGGTGAAGTGCCCCTGGATTCTATCCCCAGTACCCCCCCCCCAAAAAAGTGCTATATTTGCTTTCCCTAGTAGCCCTCCCTTATGTACAGGGTATACATTCTAAGACTCCCAGTGGATGCCTGAAACTGCTGATATGAGCTCTATATACTATTTTTCCCCTTTACTTACCTGTGATAAAGTTTAGTTTATAAATTAGGCACAGTAAGAGATTAACAATGACTAATTATAAAATGAAACAATTATAATGATGTACTAGTTATAGTATATCATTATATTAATATATTTTCTCTTTCATAATGTCTTATTATGCTATACTCTTCCTGTGATGAGGTGAGGTGAAACAGTGTCTAAGAGATAAGATGAAGTATAGTGAAGGATGTAGGCATTGTGACTTAACCATAGTCTACATAACTACACAGGGTTACTTAAACACAAGCACTGTGATAACCCAACTGGCTAGTAAGTGACTAACATGTGGGTAGTGTATACAATTTGGATAAACTGGACAATGGGATGATTTATGTCCTGGGTGGGACAGAGCTAGATGATGCAAGATTTCATAGATTACATAAAATGGTGTGCAATCTAAAACTTTTTGCATTATTTCTGTAATTTTTCATTTATTATTTTTGGACTGCAATTGACCACTGGTAACTGAAACCACCGATAAAATGGGGCTACTTCAGGCACCAACATGTAAACTAGCTCTGTAACCTTGGGCATATTACTTTCTTAACCTTAATTTGCACATTTGCAAATGGAATGATAATAGTACTTATTGTTCTGTGTAAATACATGGTTATGAGGATTAAATAAGATTTTTCTCTATTAAAAAAAAGCAATGCCTTTGAAATTGTCTGAGTAATCCAGATTTCTTAGCGTTGACCCTAGGTTGCTATTCACTTTTCACCTGGTCCATCACATCACTCTGGTCCTAGTGTTACTGACACTTTAGTGGTCACTATTTGGGGTTCTTTATTTGGAGTCTATGGATCAAAAGTATGATCTCAGTCACTCCTAAGATTAAAATTTACCTGTGAGTTTTCAAGTGCATTATTTTGGGAATGTTATTTTAATTTTTATTTGTTTCTTCAAGATCCACAACACATTTTTTTTTTAAGAAAAGGAAATATCAACTGACTGATCTCCAAAAGGATAAAATTACTACTTTGACAGGATTTCAAGTCATCAAGCATTCTCAAGTCTTTCCCTTTCATTGTACCATTGTGCTGTTCTCTTATTGTCTCTCTCCCTTTTTTGGCATGGCAAAAATTCCTTCTTTAGTGCTCAGCACAAGTATTATCTCTGTGAAGCTTTCCTTGATTTCATCAGACAAGTTTCCTCTTGTTTGTGTTTTCACACTTTGTGCATAACTTTAACATATTTTCTTGCTGTCACTGTCTTAATTTAAGCTTCCTCCTTTTGCAGCAACCTCTGCACTCTTGCCTTCTAAATGACCTTATCTACAGTCCACCTTTGTGTTGTAAATATAATTGAGTCACTTTATTCCTAAAAAACTTAAGTAGTTTCTTTTCCTAAAGGCATGGTAAAGCTTGGACTCATTAGCCAGGCATACTAAAATTTTTAGAATCTGGACCCCAACTCCCATCTTTCTAGTCTTGTTTGCTTGTTTTTCTGTCCACCATCACCAATGTCCTTTTCTGCTTGATTAGCCCTAGGATTCACCACAACTGCCTATTTATCCTTTAAGACCTGGCTCAGATATAGTCTTTCAGAACCTTTTTTGGATTTCAGCATTTGGAATTAGGTGATTCTTTCACCAGAGTATTCTGTTAGCATCCTGTATATAAGCCTACTGCCTAAACATTTGTTTCCATGTTTGTTTCTTGTATTGATGAGTAAGCCAACAAAAGCAATGATCTTGTTTTTTCTCTTTTGTGTGCTTAGTACCTAGCAGTTACTACAGTGCCTGGCACACAAAAGTAATTTGTTGAATGCATTGTATTGTGGAAACTGCACAATACACTCAAGAGATGAGTATTTTAACAAAACACCTGCCTAGTGGTATAGTTTGGTGACAGAACACCTGCTTAGTGTGTACAGGAACTTGGTTCCATACCCAGCACCAAAACAAAACCAGCTCATTTATCAAAAGGAAACCATAATGTAAAGTTTAGTTAAGTAAAAACAATTTTATTGTAGAATATTACTATAAAGGAACAGAATAAGAGATTTTGGTCCTTTCTTGGAGACATTAGTTATCAGCTTAACCCTATATTCATATAACAATATATACATTTACATATATGTAAAAAGGAATAGAGAGAAAATGGGAGGCATTATAGTATTGGTGGAGAGTTAGCTACCAAATAGTACAATAGTTGGAGGTGTTGAGATTAAGAGGATCAGTCCTCCCAACTCTTTGAGGTTGGTGGCCATGAAGATTCTTGAGCTTGGGGTTGGGGGGCACCACACACTTTTTTTCTTTTTGATACTGGGTATTGAACCCAGGAGTGTTCAACCACTGAGCTACATCCCTAGCCCTTTTTATTCTGAGACAGAATCTGGCTGGATATTCTGTTAGCATCCTGTAAATAAAAGCCTAGTGCCTAAATATTTGTTCCCATGCCCAGGCTGGCCTTGAACTGGTGATTGTTTTGCTTCAGCTTTCCAAGATGCGGGCATTACAGACCTGTGCCAGTATGCCTATTTCTTTCATATATTTTAAAGAATTTTTAGTGTATTACCTTCTTTTTTTTTTTTTTTTTTTGCCCTGCCTTCTCTTGGGAGATGTCCAATAGAAATTGCATGACAAGTAGTAATCATTGCAAGAGCTAGCTTTGTAGTGCTTGTGACCAAAACATAATATAAATGTGACCTGCGAAACAGTGAAAACTAGGTACTTATCATCCACTGTAGTATCTACCACTCTTGTCTCTTGCTATATATTGGGACACCTACAAGTTTCTGTTTCTTCCTATGGATCATGCTTTTTTGAACAACGATGAATAAAAAATCTAAACAGAAAACACCACTTAATGCAAAAAATGGCAGACATACTGATAAACTGTTTTGTTTTCATTCAGGTCTAGACACCTGTGACCTCTCCTAGAGGCTATCTTATCTAAAACAGCACTTCCTAGTTACCTTTGACCTCCTTAACACTGCTTTATCTTAAACTCACTACTATCTGCTCTGCCTGCCTCTGTCTTCATCTGGAATCTTGACTGTTTTATTTACTAAGTACTTAAAATAGTCCCTAGAATAGTTCCTGGCTCTTATTGAATACTCAATAAATACTTGATGCTCTTTATATATTTCTTTCCCTAAATCCCCTACTAGACTTTATGAGAGTAACAACTGAGTCTTACCTGTCTAAGGAGAAAGCAATTTTTGCTCCTTACCAGCAGGAGCCAAACCTTTTTTATTTGTATCTTGATTACCTTAGAACCTTTAAAAAAAAAAAAACTAAACTACTTTTTTAAAAATATAGCGTTATTTTATTTATTTTTATGTGGTGCTGAGGATTGAACCCAGTGCCTCACTTGTGCTAGGGAGCATTCTACCACTGAGCCACGACCCCAGTCCTACCTTAGAACCTTTAAATTGGGTCTGGTGTACATATCTCGCGTGTGTGAGGGGGGTGGGGGGGCGGGGGGAATAGAAGAGAACTTGATTTAACAGAAATTTATACAACAAATTTTATATAGATAATTTTAACAAATAAAAATTTGTATTATAAAACTTTCATGTTGGCACAAAGCTAACCTGTAAACCATTATGTGAAAAATTAGGGGCACTATATAATTTCTTGGGTATCTTTTGTGTGCCATTCTCTCAGGTGGGTAATGTTATTCTCATTTTACAGATAGAGAACCAAGGCCCAGAAAATTAACTAACTTTCCTCAGGTCATATATGCATACCCTGTTGCAAGGTCTGTAGACTCTAAAGCCCATGCTCTTTTTCCCCTGTATCATAATCATAATTTCCTAAATTGTGTTTTGTGCCTCAAAACGTGTAAGTTAGAAACTTTTTTTTTTTTTTTAAACCAGGAATTGAACTCAGGGGCAATTGGCCACTGAGCCACATACCCAGCTCTATTTTGTATTTTATTTTGAGACAGGGTCTCGCGGAGTTGCTTATTGCCTCACTTTTGCTGAGGCTGGCTTTGAACTCCCACTCCTCCTGTCTCAGCCTCCCAAGCTTCTGAGATTACAGGCGTGCATCACTGTGCCTGACATAAACTTTATTCTTAAATTGGGTTCTGTGTTCATGTAAATTAGGATAATGATGGGATAAATGTTTCTTAATGTATCTATTAAGATTAGTGGGAATCTTCTAAAGAGACATGTTTTATGCAGCATTTTACCACTTATCAGGTCCAAAACACTTTGCCATGTCTAATGTTTATATCAGTCCAAAAGTCACATGCCTTCCCCCCACCCACTAAAATGAAGCAAAATGTGATAGTGAAGAATTGGTTGCTTTGTCTTTTAGCACGTCCCTGAGATTAAAAAAAAAAAAGTGATCTTCTTTCTTCCTCCATTCCTCCCTTCCTTTTGGCATACCACCTCGAGTTTTTTGTTTTTATTGTTTGTTTGTGTCATGTTGGGTATTGAACCCAGGGTGCTCAACCACTGAGGTACATCCTTGGACTTTTTAGTTTTTATTTTGAGTTGGGGTCTTGCTAAATTGCCCAGGCTGACCTCACATCTTTGCTTCTCCTGCCTCACCCTCCTGAGGTGCTGAAATTACAGGCATGTGCCACTGTGCCTGGCCATACACTGAATTTTGATTCTCTACTTTCCGTCTAAAACATGACCATGATCTTTCTTTCCCCCTCCATTCCTTAGTCCTTTCCTTCATTCCTTCCTTTCCTGGAAGTTAAACCCAGGGCCTTGCACATCCTAGGCAAGGACTGTACCACTGAGCTACACCCCTGATTATGAGCTTTTTATGAAAAAAAATTCCCACCAAAGTTTTCCAAGTTGTAAATTACATTTATTTCACATAAAATGGGTTTTAATGTATTTGAGAGAAGTTGAGATGAGGTATATTTCAGACTTCTTCAAGGTTTATTCAGATTTACTTGTATTTCTATAACATAGCTGGCCTAGGAATTACTAATATAATTTGTCCACACTTTTGTGCCGATTTCTCCAGTGTCCTTTTTTTTTTGAGTGCCTTCATTGTTATTTTTTTCTTTTCTTTCTTTCTTTTTTATTTGTTTTAGATATAGGAGCATATGGTGTTGACATTTAATTTCATAGTATTTATACTCCCAAGAAAATAACCCTAATGTGTTACATTAGCCAGCACAATGTCTAATTACTTTTTTCATATATATTTAAGTACAGTATTTTAAATAACAAAAATAATTATATAATTTAGTTTTTTTTTTACTCAAAACTAATACATGCTCATTCTGAAAACTTAAAAATAATATTTATAAATACATAAAGCATTGTGTAACATGTCTGAGGCCCTGGGCTCGATCCTTAGCACTGCAAAAAATACCTAAAGGAAACTGTAAAATTACTACATAAATTCAGCTGTTGGAAAGGTACATATAGAATGTGTTTATGTAAGTATTAAATTTTTTTAATTGCCTAAGCAATTCATGAATACATTCTCATTGTAAAAAACTAGAATAATGGGCTAGGACTGGGGCTGGGGCTCAGCAGTAGAGCATGGTGCTGGGTTCAATCTCCAGCATCACATGTATATAAATAAAAGAAAGGCATTGTGTCCACTACAACTAAAAAAATTTTAAAAATGTTTAAAAACTAGAATAACAAAAAGAAAGAATAAAAAGTGAAAGCTCCATCCATACCCTCCCTATGTTCTAGTGCTGTTTTATTCTAGCTGAGCCTATGTTAAAAGTTTGAGAATTTTTTTTTGAAAGAGAGAGAGAATTTTAATATTTATTTTTTTAGTTTTCGGCGGACACAACATCTTTGTTTGTATGTGGTGCTGAGGATCGAACCCGGGCCACACAAATGCCAGGCGAGCACACTACCACCTGAGCCACATCCCCAGCCCCAAAAGTTTGAGAATTTATATTTGAAGAATTTTTCTGTGTTCTAAGTACTTAACTCATGTGCTATTTTTAGAAAAATCATTTCAGGTTTATATATTAAAACCTTATTTCACTAATAGAGAAACCTTTTTATTAAATATATCTAAATTTACTGTATTTAAGAAAAAATGCATAGTTCAGTATTCTACCATTGATTTTTTATTTTATTTTATTTTTTGGTACTGAGGATTGAACCAGGGGTCCTTAACCACTGAGCCACATCCTTGGCCCTTTTTTATGTTCTATTTTAGAGTCAGGGTCTCACTGGGTTGCTAAGTTGATGAGGCTGGCTTTAACTCACAGTCCTCCTGCCTCAGCCTCCCAAGCTGCTGGGATTACAGGCATGCACCACCCGCCCAGCTGCATTGATTCTTAAATTCTACAGGTAGAAAAACTTTAATACTTAACTTTAAAAAAATATTTTAAAAATATAATGCCTATATCAAAAGTGATTTGAATTTTTTTAAACTATAAAAGCAAGGCTTAAAGCAAAAAAAAAAAAATATATATATAGTTAGATAGGGTTTTAAGGAAAAGAAAAGCTCCTTTCCTTCTGCTCTCCATCTCTCCAGTCACTTCCTAGAGGAAATACTTGTCTTAGTCTCTTGTATATTCTTAAAAACTCAAGTATACTTTTTCAATTAACTTTTTAGTTTAATATATAGAGAACATTTTTCTTTATCAGTACGTTTTGGCAGGCATCAATAAATAATTCATGTTATTTTTTATTATCATAGATAGTGTTTCAGAGACTGTCTTTAAATATTAAACCTTGGTTATTTATAGTATAAATTCCTGGAATTAAAATTACTAGATTAGAGGGAATTTTTTTTGGGGGGGGGGTACCAGGGATTAAACTCAGGGGCACTCAACCACTGAGCCACATCCCTAGCCCTCTTTTGTATTTTATTTAGAGACAGGATCTCACTGAGTTGCTTCATGCTTTACCAAGTTGCTGAGGCTGACTTTGAACTCCTTTTATCCTCCTGCCTCAGCCTTCTGAGCTGCTGGGATTATAGGCATGTGCCACCCTGCCCAGCAGAATGTTTTTAATCTTGATGGTTTTACAAAAAACTGAATATAAACTTCTTGGATAACTTCTTTCCTTATATTCTTGCCAACCTGGTGTTAAACTTTTTAATATTTGCCAATCTGATACGTAAAAAGTTAACTTAATGTTAATTTTCATTGAAACATAATTTGAGTATTTTTTTCATGAGTTTCAGACATTAAATATTTCTGAATATCAGATATTAAAACTTTTTGCAAAATTTTTTAGTGTTGATGAACCTTTATTTTATTCATTTATATGTGGTGCTGAAAATTGAACCCAGTGACTCACACATGTGAGGCAAGCACTGTACCACTGAGCCACAACCCCAGCCCCTGCAAAATTTTTTTACATAACTGTCTTTTTTTTTCCCCCCTTGTTTTAGGTGTACACAATATCTTTTTAAGTTTATTTTTATGTGATGCTGAGGATTGAACCCAGTGCATCCCACATGCCGGGCCAGCACGCTACTACTTGAGCCATACCCCCAGCCCCTATAACTGTCTTAAATGTTATAAGTTAAAAATAGTTAACTAGATTTTGTCTAATCATTGAGTATGACGATATGATTTTGAAATTCTATCCTCTTTTGAGGGTCTCAAGAAGCAAAACATAATCCCAAAGGTTATCAGTCACAGCCTAAACTGAAGACGTTGGAATATGTGATACAAATAGTGATTGTGGTTTTGAGAGATTTGTCAATGTAATCGTTAATTGATCAGGCATTGTCTTTTATACATTAGGCTCCAGGAAGACAGTCATAACTGAATAATTAGGAAAGACCTAGTGTTTTCCATTAACTAATTTTTGTTTACATTATGAGCTTTAAATTTTCTAGTAGAATACCACTAAAGGATCTGTGACCTTTGGCCAAAACAGTTTATTGTTTGGGGAGCTTCAGATTGTTGCTTACATACATGCTTTAAATTGATTGTACTTCAAAGTCCTATAATTATATTGAGAAATTCTGCTAAATTTGCCAAAGACTAATTAACACACACACACACACACACACACACGTCTCTTTATTTGGCTTTTTTTTTTAGTTGTCCATGGACCTTTATTTTATTTATTTACGTGTGGTGCTGAGAGTAGAATCCAGTGCCTACCACATGCTAGGCAGTTGCTTTACCACTGAGCTACAACGCCGGCCCTAAAGATTAATTTTTAAGCTTTCTTCAAACATTTGTTCACTGTTTTATATTTTAAATAAATGAATACCTGTAAGTTTTATTTATACCATACTGATTCATTGTATAAGTTTATAAAACAATACCAGAAATACATAAAAGGGATGACTTTTTAAAGTTTATTTAAATGCAAGTGTTAATATTATATGCTTGTCCCAGTGGGTTTTCATTTTCCTCTCTAGAATAAATACCACCCCAGAGGAAGTCATTCTACTAATTTGAACTAAAACTATTTGTTTGCATTAATTGTTGTGTCTCTTTATTTGGCTTTTTTCTTTTGTAGGGAAACTTGAGTTCAGTCTTTAAAGGAGTTGGTAAATAAAATTGTTAAATCTAGAGTAAATTTTCCCATAAAGTTCTAACAGTAAATGCAGATAAAATATGTTTGGCTCAATTTTGTGTTTTATTCTTGTATAAAATGGAGAACATATACATAATACATTTGAAGTTAGGAAATTTCACTGTTTTTGGTGGTACCAAGGATTAAACCCAGGAGTGCTCTCTTACTG
This sequence comes from Ictidomys tridecemlineatus, assembly GCF_052094955.1. Taxonomy (NCBI): domain Eukaryota; kingdom Metazoa; phylum Chordata; class Mammalia; order Rodentia; family Sciuridae; genus Ictidomys; species Ictidomys tridecemlineatus. The sequence goes on from NC_135487.1 coordinate 28,713,506, forward strand.
AGTTGATTTTCCATCCCTTTTTATTTTTTTATTTTGAGATAGGGTCTCAGTAAATTCAGAGACCTTGAATTTGTAATCCTGCCTTAACCTCTGGAGTAACTGGGATTACAGGTAAATGCCACCATGCCCATCAGGATATTTCACTTTAAATCTTCATTCCAATATTCTGATCAAAGATAGGTGTCTACAAAACTCTTTTTGCGGGGAGGGGTGTACTGACATCGCTAGTCCTATTTTGTATTTTATTTAGAGACAGGGTCTCACTGGGTTGCTTAGTGCCTTGTTGTTGCTAAGGCTAGTTTTTGAACTTGAGATCCTCCTGCCTCAGCTCCCCAAGCCACTGGGATTACAGTGTGCACCACCGTGCCTGGCCTGCAAAACTCTTAAACGTTGAAAATAAGTTAACAAAAGTACAAAACAGGGCTGGGGTTGTGACTCCGTGGTAGAGCGCTTGCCTCGCACACATGAGGCACTGGGTTCCATCCTTGGCACCAGATAAAAATAGATAAAAAAGATCCTCAGCACCACATACAAACAAAGATGTTGTGTCCACCGATAACTAAAAAATAAAATATTAAAATTCTCTCTCTCTCTCTCTCCCCCTCTCTCTCTCCCTCTCTCTTAAAAAAAATAGATAAATAAGATAAAGATATTGTGTCCATCTACAACTAAAAAAACTTTTTAAACAAAACATCAGAAGCAAATAATTGTAAAGTACTTGCTATGTGGTAGTCAGAATGCTGGATTCTGATTTACAGTGTTGAATAAAACAGATATGGTTCCTGCCCTCTGAGTTTATTCTCTGGTATAGAATGAACATTAATACATTTGCATATGGTGCAGAAGAACAGTATGATGATCAAGTGTATTTATCTACCTTCTAACCAGTTTGTCTTTAGGGAACAGGAACATAGGTACAATAACTCTTAGTGGGGTTGGGGATATATATAGCTCAGTGGTAGGGTGCTTGTCTTGCTACTGTGAATTGCACTGATTCCATTCTCAATTGTAAGAGCTAAAACAACAAAATACCTTTCAGGAGATGTAGCCCTGTGGTAGCATGCTTGCCTAGCATGTATAAAAGCCCTGGGTTCAATCACTAGTGTGGGTGGGGCAAGGAAGCCAACAAAACCAAACAAAACCCCCACCTCTCAGTGCCTATCTCTCCCTTTTTTAAAGAAGTTTTTAATATTTATTTTTTAGTTATTGGTGGATACAATATCTTTATTTTATTTTTATATGGTGCTGAGGATTGAACCCGGTGCCTCACACATGGTAGGCGAGCACCCTACCACTGAATCACAACCCCACCCTCAATGCCTATCTCTTGCACAATAATTTAAAAATCGAATATAAATAATTTCTGAATAAGCTGCATTTTTGTTTTTTTCTAGTTAGTATAGTTTAGAAGGAGATAATTATCCTTACCTTGTTTCTGTAATCAGCTTCATTGAGGTTGATTGCAATTGAAGCTAGTATGTGCTTTAGAAGAGAAGGGAAAATGCAAGACTCCATCTTGGACTGGATGAGGGCTTTTTATAAAGTATTCTAGGTTTGGAAATGTCAAAACTAACATATGCTTTTTAACTTTCCAGAACCATATAGCATTTGAGCCCCAACAAAAGAAAGCTTATATCGTGTATAAGGCCTTATAAGGGTGGGAACCAAATTTGTTTTGTTTTTTTTTGGGGGGGAGTGGGGATGGAATTGGATGGAATAGAGTTGTAGACTTTCACTTCTTTATTGTGTACATCCTTTAAAGTGGTAGTAGTGTGTGAATTTTAGTATTGCCATGAAAGAATATGCAAGATCTGTTGTAAAAAATGAAAATAAAGAAAACTATTCTCTCTGCTATAAGGAGGATGATTCATATTGGATTAGACAAACTCTAGATAGGACAAAGGAGTGGGAGTGGAAGGGAGGGAGCATGAGGGTAGGAAAGACGGTAGAATGAGGTGGACATCATTTTATCCTAAGAACATGTATGAAGACAGGAATGGTGTGACTATACTTTGTATACAACCAGAGGTATGAAAAATTGTGCAGTATATGTGTAATATGAACTGTAATTCATTGTATATATAAAAAAGAAAACTATTCTCTCAGTTTATAAAGAAATAACATAGAACCTGTTTTGAAAGACATACTAAAGTATTATTATTTGTTATATTTCAGTGAATAATTAGTGAGACATTTGCTTTGTTTCTTGTGGGTTTTTTTTTTCCCCTTTGTTTTTTTTCCAGTACTGGGGATCAAACTCAGTTTTTTTCCAGTACTGGGTGCTTTCCTACTGAGCTACATCCCCAGCCTCATTCATTCATTCATTCTTTCATTTATATTTTGTTTTGAGTCAGGGTCTTATTTAGTTGCTAAGGCTGACCTTGAATTTGTGGTCCTCCTGCCTCAGCCTCCCAGGTTTCTGGGATTATAGGCATGAGCCACTTTGCCTGACTTCTTTGTGTTTTGTTTTGTTTTTTTTTTTTTGTTATTTGTTTGAGGAAATGTCTAGTTATGATGCTTAGGTTATCCCCAAACTCTTGGGCTCAAGTGATCTTCTTACCTTAGCCTCCTGAATAACTGGAACTACAAGCATATGCCAGTGCACCTGGTCGTTTGTGGTGGTATTATTATTTTTTAATTTTTTATGTGTTCCTTTTCTTTTTACATGACAGTAGGATGTATCTTGACATATCTACATACATGGAGTATAACTTCCCATTCTTGTGGTTGTACATGATGTGGAGTTAACACTGGTTGTGTATTCATGTATGAACATACGAAAGTTATGACCGATTAATTCCACTGTCTTTCCTATTCCCATTCCCCGCCAACTTACACACATTGTGTGTTAGCATCCGCCTATCAGAGAGGACATTCGGCTCTTGGTTTTTTTGGGACTGGCTTATTTCACTTAGCATGATAGTGTCCAGTTCCATCCATTTAACGGCAAATGCTATGATTTCATTTTTCTTTGTGGCTGAGTAATATTCCATTGTGTATATGTACAACATTTTCTTTATCCGTTTATTTGTTGAAGGGTACCTAGGTTGGTTCCATGATTTAGCTATTGTGAATTGAGTTGCTCTGAACATTGATGTGGATGTGTCACTATAATATGCTGATTTTAAATCCTTTGGGTATATGCCAAGGAGTGGGATAACTTCATCAAATAGCAGTTCCATTGCAAGTTTTCTGATGATCTCCACGTTGCTTTCCATTATGGTTGCACCAATTTGCAGTCCCACCAGCAATGTATGAGTGTATGCTTTCCCCCGTATCCTCGCCAACATTTATTATTACTTGTATTCTTGATAATTGCCATTCTGACTGGAGTGAGAATTACTATTACTATTAGTAGTAGTACTACTGCTATTACTTCAGGGAATGAAACTAGGGCTTCCCACATGCTAGGCAATTATTCCACCACTGAGCTTTGTCCCAGCCTTTTTAAAAATTTTATTATAAGACAAGGTTTCGTTAAGTACTCAGGCTGGCTTTGAACTTGTAGTCCTCCTGCTTCATACTCAGGAGTAGCTGGGATTACTGGAATGCACTTGTGCTTTTTACCATCTATATACTAGCCTTTTAAACTACTTTTCTTGTTACCAGGTATTTCAGTACTTGTCATTGTTTCCTCTCTGTTTTGTTTCTTGTTTTACTTATATTTACCTTATATTGGCTATTGGGTTGTCTTTTTCTTAATAATTTTTATGAAATTTTTATGTTATAGATACTTTTGGTTATAAGCTTTGGAAATGTCTTATCAGTTTATCTTTTCACTTTTTATGTTGCCTTGATGCACAGAAGTTTTACATTTTATTGTAATAAGCATCATATGTTTATTATTTTAAATGCAAAGCTTATTTCTATTTATTATTTTTGCTTCCCATGGCCCATTTGCATTTTTAAAATGGCCTTATTGATGTATAATTGACATAATAAATTGCTTATATTTAAAATGTACTGTTTGATAAGATTTGGCGTATCTTTCACATGCATGAAATCATCATCATAATCAAAATAATGATTATATCCATTCCCTAGAAATTTCTTTCTACTCTTTTGTATTTGTTTTTTCACACCCCACTCACATATAGTCTTCCATTCCACAAGTACTGATCCATTGTAGATTATGTTGCATTTTTTAGAATTTTGTGTAACTAATCAGTCTCTTTGACGCTTTCACAAAGTATAATTATTTTTAAATTTATTTAATTTGTATAAAATCAAAAGTTAATTTCTTTTATTGATGAGCATTTATTATATGTTATTCATTCACTTATTGGAAGACATTTGAGTTGTTTTCAGTTTGGGGCTACTACAGATAGATATGCTAGGAACATTCAAGTATGTTTTTGGGTAGACAAATGTTTTTTTCTTGGGTAAATATTTAGGTGGAGTGACAGGTCATATGACAGGTTTTCCAGGGTCATTATATCATTTTACATTCTTATAAAAAATGTATGAAGGTTCTAGTTTTCTATTTCCTGGTTAACACTTGGGGTGCTCAGGGTTTTAATTATAGCTAATTACAAATTTGTGGTACCTCATTGTGGTTCTAATGTGCATTTTTCTCATGAGTTATTATGTTGAACATTTATTCATTTTGCTTATTTGCTATCCTTCTTTGGCAAAGTGTCTTTTGATATTTAAAAAAAAAAAAAGGTTTTCTTACTGTTAGGTTCCCCCCCCACCATTATTGGCAATTGATCCCAGGGCCTCCCATGTGCTAGAGAAGTACCCTACCTCTACAGCTTGATTACATCTCTAGTCCTTTATATTTTGTTTTGAGATGGGGTCTTGTTAAGGTGCCCAGGCTGACCTCGAACTCCTGGGCTTAAATGATCCTCCTACTTTAGCCTCCTGAGTAGCTGGGACTAGAAGCATGTGCTATCCCTGACTGGAACTTTTTTTTTTTTTTTTTTTTAAGTTCCAGGGATTGAACCCAGAGGCACTTAACCACTGAGCCACATCCCCAGCCCTTTTCGTATATTTTATTTAGAGACAAGGTCTTGCTGAGTTGCTTACATTATGGTCTCACTAAGTTGCTGAAGCTGGTTTTAAACCCGTGATCCTCCTGCCTCAGCCTCCCAAGCCACTGGGGTTATATACATCTGGCTAGAATTTCTTTTTTAACATGAATATCTAAATTTTCCATTATCATTTGTTGAAAAATTATCCTTTCCACTGAATTGGACTTGAATTGCACCTTGTTGAAAATCAGTTAGTCATATGTATAGGGACCTGTTTCTGGATTCTTTTGTTTCATTGATCTGTTTGTCTGCTTTAATGCTAATATCACACTCTTGTTTTTTCCAACAGAAAATATACCATGAAAGCTGTATTGCACCTAGCAACAAAAAGTACAATGGAGGGAGCAGGAAAATATGGAGGAGTTATATTTTAATGGGTTCAGAGTTTCCATTTCATAAGATGACAAGAGTTCTGTGGATATGGTAGCACAGCAGTGTGAATATACTTAGTATCACAGAACTGTACACTTAAAAATGGTTCATAATGTAACGTTTGTATTAAATGTATTTTACCACAACTTTTTAATTTTTTTTAATTATTAAATTTTTTAAAAAATTTTATTTGGTTGTAGTTGGACATAACACTTTATTTTATTTATTTATTTTTATGTGGTGCTGAGGATCAAACCCAGGGCCTCATGTACTAAGGAGTGCTCAACTGCTGAGCCACAACCCCAGCCCATTATCACAACTTTTTTAAAAGCCATATTATAGTAGGGCTTGGTGACACATGGCTTTAATCCCTACTGTTTAGGAGGCTGAGGCAGAAGGGTAGCAAATTATTGAGGCCAGCCTAGGCAACTTAATGAGACTCTCTCTCAGAAAATTTTTTGAAAAGGGCTGAGAATGTTGCTTAGTAGTAGAGAGCACATGCCTTGCATGAGTGAAATCCTGGGTTTCATACCCAGTACCACAAAACAAAACACCAAAACTATTGCACAGTGTCTGGTTCAAACAGGTTTCGATATCAGTTGATTAATCTGAAAAAATCAAGACCCAGAGAGGTTATCTTTTTAATTTAATTTTATTATATATATATATATTTTTTCCCCCGTAAGTTAGAGCTTTATCATTATATAGTAGTTGGGTTTATCCTGATAAGCTCATACCTGCATAGAATTTTATTTTAGTTCATGATCTAGATAGATTATCTTATAAATGATGGGGCATTGATTGAAATCCAAATAGCCAAAATGTGTGTTGTTCTAGTCTGTTTTACACAGTTGCCTCAGATTGTGGTACTTTTACCCAATATGATAAAGCTTAGATTTAAAAATATCCAGACTTAAAAAAAATATATGAAGATCTTTTAAGAGTAGCAGTTCTGACTGGAGGTGTAGCTCAGTGGCAGAGCACTTGCCACTGAACACTGGGTTCAATCCTTAGCAACACCTAAAAATAAACAAATAAAATAATGGCATTCTGTTCTACTATAATTACAATTTTTTTAAAGGAGTAGCAATTCATTGAAGCAAAACGAATTGGATGTGTTGAACTATTGAAGCAAAAATTGGAGATAATTTATATTTTTCTTAATTTCTCCCCCACCCCATGATCTTTCTTTTGTATACTTGCTTTGGTTTCTTGAGGGTTTCTAATCTAAAATCTTGAGACAGCACTTAAAAAAAATTTCTGGTAATATATATATAACATACAATTTCCTGTCTTAACTTTTTGTTTTTGCCATGGAGGTCTTGCCATGGTCCAGGTTGACCCCATATTCCTGAGCTCAAGAGGTCCTTCCTCCTCAACTTCCTGAGTAAGGGGCCTACAGGTGTGTACCAAGAGCACCTGGCCTCAATCATTAAGTGCACAATTTAGTGGCATTAGGTATATTCACATTTTCTGTACCCACTGAACACTAACTCTTCATTCTTCCCTTTCCCTAGCCTCTGGCAGCCACCCTTCTTTCTACCCTTTGTCTCTGAATTTGACTATTTGGTACGTTATGAAAGTGGAACTACAAAATCTCTTTGTAACTTGATTATTTCCTTAGCATATTGTCCTCAGGGTTCATTCATATTGTAGCATGTGTGAGAATTGATTCTCTTTTGAGCCTGAATGATATTCCATCATATGTATGTACCACATTTTGTTCATTCATTCATGTTTATGGACACCTTGGTTGCTTCTACCTGTTGACTGTTGATAATAATGCTGCTGTAAATATAATTCTCCAAATACATCTTTGAGATCTTGCTTTCCATTATTTTGAGTAAATAATTAAAGTGAAACTATTGGGTCATGTGGTATTCCTGATTAATTTTTGGAAGAATCATTGTACTATTTCTATAGCAGCTGTGCCACTTTACATTTCCACCAACAATGTACGGAAAGTTCCAATTTCTCCACATCCAACACTTTAAAAAATTAAATTTATAATAGCTATCCAAATGGGTATCAAGTGGTGTTATGGTTTGGATATAAGGTGTCCCTCCAAAGCTCTTGTGTTATTTTGGGAATATTCAGGGGTGAAATGTTTAGATTATGAAAGCTGTAATCTAATCAGTCCATTCTCATTTGAATGGGCTGACTGGGTGGTAAGGTAGGCAGGTGGGCGCAGCTGGAGGAGGTAGGTCACTGGGGACTGCCCTGAAAGGGTTCATCTCCCAAGTGGCGCCTTCTCCTCTCTCTGCTTCCTGGCTTTCATGAAGGGAGCAGTGTTCCTCCGCCACACCCTTCTGCCACATATTCTGCTTCAGTCTGGGCCCAGGGCAATGGAGTCAGCCAACCATAGACTAACCCTCTAAAACTGCAAGCCCAAATAAACTTTTCCTCCTCTAAGTTATTCTTGTCCGGTATTTTGGTCACAGCAACAAAAACCTGATTAACATAAGTGGTATTTCATTGTGGTTTTGATTTGCATTTACCTAATTTATAGTACTAAGCATCTTTTCATGTGCTTGTTGGCCATTTGTATATATATTCAAGTCTTCTGCCCATTTAAAAATTGTTTTTAAGTGGTTGACACTTAGAAATTTTTAAATGTATTCTAAATATTAATTCATTAACATGATTTGCAAATATTTTCTCCCATTTTGTGGGTTGCCTTTTTACTCTGTTGATAAGAGACCTTCAGTGCACAGTTTTAAATTTTAATGTAGACTAATTTATCTATTTTTATTTTATTGTTTGTGTTTTTTGGTATGCTGTTCAAGAAATCATTGCCAAATCCACTGTTACAAAGCTTTCCCCCCTATGTGTTCTTCTAGTGTTTTATAGTTTCAGTTATTAGGTCTTTTATACATTTTGAATTGATATTTGTGTCTAGTCTAAGGTAAGGTCCAATCTTCATTGATTTGCATATGGATATCTGTTTTCCCTGACACTAATGAATACTCATGGTCTACTTGTTGAAAATTATTTTACCATGTATATGACAGTGGAACGCATTACAATTCTCATTACATATATAGAGCATGATTTTTCGTATCTCTTCTTGTATACACAGTATATTCACACCAATTTGTGTCTTCATACATGTACTTTGTATAATAATGATCACTACATTCTACTATCATTAATAACCCCATGCCCCCTGCTGTCCCCTCCAACCTGACCTCTGTCTTTTATTGATAGCTCCAGTAATTAAATTTTAAGTTTATATCATTAAAAAAACAATTTTTTTCTCAACCACAAGTGATGAAAAGATTGTAAACTGAGTAAACAAAATATTATATATTCTCGAATATGCTAGTCCTCAAAAAAATCGTGTTTAATTTATAATATATAATAATTGTGATAGCTCTTCAATCTGTCACCATTTTATGCTGATAATAGAAATGTAAATTGGAACAAATTTTCTGGAGCACAATTTGATACTCTGTAAAGTCTTCAAAATCATGCACCCAGCAATTCTATTTATAGGACATTATTCTAAGAAAATTGTCATGAATACATGGAAAAAGTTAGGCATACAGTACTCATTTCAGTGTTATATATAATACTGCAAAGTTAGAAAGCATGTGTCCATAAATAGAAAATTAGGTAATAAGTTGTGGTAGCCACACAAGGTTGTACAGCCATGAGGATACTGATGTTGAAGAAAACTTTACAATAAATGTAGAGACATATAGCATGAGTCTATTAAAATACTTTAAACATTAAAGGAATGTTGATATTACTTATTAACAGTATTCTGTTTCTGAGTAGTGGTAATAGTACAATAAATGATATTACTATTATGGCAAAATAGCAGAAGGTATGTTTTGAAATTGAAAATGAAACAAAGCTAGAAAGCATCGTTAAATCCCTAACAGAATCTATATCTAAAAATAATCTTGGTAGGTTGAGATGATGAATAATAAGATTTAGTCATTACAGAAGAAAAATTATAGATAGGTGAATGGACTAACAAGTAGGTCTTTTTTGGTTTTGGCCTTAAAAAAAATCAACCATAGCCATGAGTGTTGGTATACAACTGTAGTCTCAGCTAATTTGGACATTGAGTCAGGAGGATCACAAGTTGGAGGTCATACTCAGCAATTTAATGATACCCTGTCTCAAAATTAAAAGGATTGGGGATGCAGCTCAGTGGTAGAGTGCCCCTGGCTCAATCCCCAGTTCCTAGAAGAGAAAAAAAAAAAAAAGTTAACTGTAACTAATATACAAAGTGTGAGTTGGAGCACAGTGACACATAAGTAAAAGACTTAGGATTATAATTTATTTTAGCCATTTACTCTCTCAGTATAAGCAGCCTGCTGTTTTTCTTCCTGTTTTGTTTCATCTCACACCCAGCTTATTTTCTTTACAGGAAACATTCAATACTTCCTCATTATTAACTGATATTTAAGTCTCTTCACCATTTATCCCCCATCTGTCATAGTCATTTTCTGACTTTGTTCAAGCTGCTCTCTTTGGAGTTCTCCCATTGCCTTCATCTTTGCATTTTAAAACTTAGCTTTTTATACTTCAGAGATTCCAGCTCAAGTGCTGCTTCCTCGTAGAAATCTAATTCATATAGTATTGATCACATTTTATTCAAATTTATGATTTTGAGACATTCATGTGCTAAGAAATTTAAATCATACAAAAGTTTCTTGCTTTGTATGCAAAATTCAAAATAATGCATACCTTTCTCTGTTAAAATCACATTAGTTCCTATTGCCATGGGATGTTCAGTTTTCAGAATAAACACCAGCTATCTTTTGTCAGGTTTGTATGAACCACTAACATTCTAAAATATGGGTTTTCAGCACCATTGTTGGAAAACTGGGCACTTTAGAATGGAAATTAGATGTAAACTCTTAGGAAGAAGGCCAAATGATGACCACAATACTACTTGCTACAAAATATTAAAGGTAATGCTTGGGAAGAAGCAGCAGAATTTGAAAACATACTTAAGAAAGTTGTGGACTTGTGCATTCTGAGATGATATAAAGCATGGTAATTAAGTTTGGTCTTTGGAGCTAGATGTCCCTAGTTCAAATTCTGAATACAACACTTAACTTTGGAATGGGGGTTTCAAAGATAATTTCTTAGTTTTGGCTTCTGAAAGGAGGCAGATAGAATGTGGAAGGAAGAGCATATTTGCTGGGGAAGATGTTTGGTTTTGGACATGTTCAGGATTTGAAAAGACATCCAGATAGGAATGTATAATAGGTAGTTGAGGCTTGTAACAAGGGCGTGATAGAGTGATCTGAGGGTAATATACTTGGGATGTGAATGGAAGCATCCCTGTTAAGAATGGTCAAATTTAGTGTCTAAATTGGCTAATTTTTTTTTAATCTCAGTATGCATTATCTTTTAAAGGCAATGATAGTTTCCATCCTCAGCACTGGGCTCCCACATTGTAGTGTTGATGGAATAAATGACTTTACTGAAATACAGGGAAGAGTTCATCAATTTGATCTCTGTAGAATGCCACCGAACTTGAAGGGGTCATATTTATTATTTATGCCCCATTTCTCCTTCAATTTTGTTAATGTCTTCTAGAATTTAAAAGGGAAACAAGAGATCTCTGTTTTTTTCTTTACTGCTCCTGATGCGGTTTTGTTTACATAAAGTATTTAAAATGTTATTTGAGTGCCTATAATTCATTCAGCCTAATCTTGCATTTAAAAAAAAATTATAGAGGGCTGGGAGGGTAGCTTAGCCCCTTGCATGCACAACACTCTGGGTTCAATCCTCAGTGCTGGGCTGAGGGGAGGAAGATATTAATGAAGATTGTTCCAGTGATTCTTCAAATACCGGAAATATGTTCATAGTGGGTATGTTATGGAGACTTCACTATTTAATTTCAACTAACATGAGGGGGTAGATTTAGAAATATAGAAATATAGATTGTAAGCAAACATTCCATAGTGAATTTAATATTTGAAATTGTGTAATTTATAGAAGTCTTAATGGAATATCTACATCAAAATATATTAGATTGGTGGCAGGGGCTCTCTTAGTGGGCTTGGGGATTGTGAAGAGACCAATCCTGTCAATATGTGTTCTGCCCCTCCTTTTTCTGTACTAGCAAAAGTTGGTTGGTTGTTTTGTTTGTTTGCTTGCTTGTTTGTTTGTTTCTTTTTGATACCAAGGATTGAACCCAGGGGTGCCCTATTACTAAGTCACATCCCCCGTCCTTTTTATTTTATTTTTTTAGTTTGAGACAGAGTCTGGCAAAATTGCTTAGTGCCTTGCTAAGTTGCTGAGGCTGGTCTCAAACTTGCAGTCCTCCTGCCTCAGCCTCCCAAATTACAGGATTACAGGTATGTGCCACCAAGCCTGGCTAACAGTTGGTAAATTTGCATGTGTGGTTTCAGCTGTCATATTGACTCATTCTCAAAGGTTGTGAAGGTAGGTCCTATCTTTCTCCAGCCCTTAGCAACTGTATGATAATAATAAACTATCAATAGTTATCAAATGAGTAAAAAAGTGAATGCATTCTACAAATAGGGAGACTTGAGAATGTCCATTGGAAGTGGGTCAAGGAGGGGCTGTGTTCAGTAGTAGAGCACTTGCCTAGCATGTAAGAGGTACTGGGTTGGACCCTCAGCACTAAATAAATTAATGTGTCCAACTACAACTAAAAAAAAATTAAAAAATAAGTGGGTCAAGGAATGGTAAACTTAACAAAGATTGATAAGACGTAATATCTGACTTAGAGATCATAAAATCTTGATATCAAGGACTGGGGATGTAATTTGATAGACTAGTTGTCCAGCATGCAGAAGACCCTGGGTTCAATCCACAGCACTACCAAAATAATCTAGTATCAATTTAAAATTTTAATGTTCCCTGATTGTTAAGATTAACTGATAAAAGCAATAAGTTATTTGCTGACTTGATTCAGAATTCCTAACATTGATTTTAATAAATTTCTTCTGAGAAATTAGTAGAAATTATTTATGTAACAGTTAAGCACATATTTTACAATCCTTTTCTCATTTAACTGGGAGGTAGAATTGTTTGATGGTCAGTTTTATGATCCTCTCATCATTTTATTAAAATTTGGGATTTGATTAAATGGTGACATGATCCTCTTCTGAAAATATAGAAGGCAACCAATTACCTAAAATAACTGTAACCAAGTAGCAAGATACTTAATTGACTGGACATAGTAAAATAGCTTGACTATTAAAGTGTGCAAAAATCAGGTAATTCAATGTGTTGGTTAGGAATATTTTTATTATACATGGTATAATGACTTATCTCATATGTTTCCTTATAAGGGTCTTAAAAATTTTAAGTAACCATGACCATGCTGTCATATCTCACTTATCAGAACTGATAATAAGGACCATTATTGTAGAAACTAAAGCTTCAGGAAATCTGGTCGAATCCTGCAGTGCAACCATATCAATTTGTAGTTTTCTAGGCAGGAAAATCAAAAACAGAAAGTAAGTTAGGAATCTTTGAAGAAATTATTCTAGGGGTAATAATTCATATCAGATAGAGTGTATTTAAGATAAAACTACCCTTTAAAAATAAGACTTACCTATAGAAGTAAGTTAGGAACTCTCTAGCCTGGTCAGAATGTGTATGATAATAGGAGAGAGAATAAATCCCTTGAAACTAGAGTCTTCAAATAAGAATTTGGCAGGAGTTTTTTTTTAGCATTGTCCAAGGAGAACATAAACCATCATTTGAACAAATTTTTAGTGTTAGGAAACATGTAATTTGTCAAACTTTTATTCACAGTTACATTTAATTTTGATTTAAATTCCATGCTGACCAGAAGTTATCACTCCTCAGCTACAATAAAGGATTCGGGGATGCTACATGGTGATGTGATCATCCCTTGTTTTGAGCAAATAAACTGGCATTTGGTCTTTATGATGAATTCTTTTTAATAAACCTTTTAAAAACAATATAAAATTTGCCTTTTGTAATTTGGTCAACATAAATTAATCTCTGGAAGCCTAATCAATTTTTTGTGAGAAGAAGATGATTTTATCGAACCCTAGAACTGTTGGGCCCTGTGTAAGAATAACTCCTCACCCTTACCCCTTGTCTTCCTCCTCTCTTTCTCTCTTAAGTTTATGTTGTATTAATGAAACTCACTGTTTCGTTTCAGGGCTATAAAGAGAACTGTAGGCATTTTATAGTTTTGCTTTTAAATTTATTCTCATATCAGAAGAATAAGTCATCCTTTTAAGTCCTTGAAACAATTAAGTGATGAAAATAGTATCCACTAAATAAACCAGAGCCTTAAAAAGACAAATAAAGGGTGTATGTGTCTGTTAGAAGAAAAGGAAGGGACAGTGCTTTTGAGAACAAAGACAAATTGTTTCATTAGTTCTAATTGTAAAATAATTAAATATTTTTATTTTTTAGACTTTATTGCAATATGCAAGCAACAAGAATGCATCAGAACATATTGTGTATCTTCTGGAGGTATATCGACTTGCCATCCAAAGTTTTGCCAGTGCACGTCCATTTTTGACTACTGAATGTGAAGATGTCCTCTTAGTGCTTGGCAGATTAGTACTGTAAGTTGAATTTAAATCACTCTAAATATTGAGTACCTTGTGTCATAGTGTTTGCCTGACTTATTTAAAAGACATTACATTCTTCAAAGCACCATTAATTAATAATTTTGAATGAAATTATCTTTGCTTTCTTCAGGTTCCCAGATCATATAGTCTAGGTGGAGTTCCAACAAAACAATATAATCTTATTGCCTCTAGAGCCTTTTTTCCTACTTTTTCTTAGAATCCAAGAATGATACATTTTACCTCTGTCCCATAGGTATATATTCAGATGACAGAATATCTGGAAACTGCTATAGTCTTTGAGGATCGCAACATACTTTGGGGACAATACCATGCAATCCTGTAATTTGATTATATTACTTGAACTACGAATAATTTAACCAGCAGAAAGCATCAGGATACAATATAAAATTACCATCCTAAGGTCCATGGTCATTTTGCTGTTTTAATATTGACTTCCTGGTAGCAGACAAAATTATACCTTTAATGTATTGTCCATCAGCAAACTGAAAAAATACAATAGCTATTCAAGTTTAAGTTGGCATTACCTTTATTCAGCTTATAGATTGTTTACTGGGATAACTTCTAGTCTAGGTAGTTCCTTTTATTTTTCTCTGATCTGCCTTGTTTTTCTTTCTGTTCTTTAAAGCCAAAACCTCTAACATCATTCCTTTACGGAACACAAACATTCCTGGTTTTATAATCCCATTGTTCTTCCTGCCAAGTCTCATATTTTCTGTTACCTATCCTAATCCCTGAGTGATAAAGTAATATTCTGCAAGATTTTAGGGAGCTCTTGTTTGAGCTGTTTTTTATTCAAGTTATTATACATTTTCTTTCTTAAAAATTCTTCTGTCATTGCTTTCCCTATGCCTGGGTAATGATTAGGACACAAAAAAGAAACTTTTTTTTTCTTTGCTTGGTTTGTTAGTGATGAAGAAATGACTTTGCTAATCATTGTGCTTCATATTCAAGTGTCAGAAACCTGTATAGATGACAGTTACATATATTTATCACTTTACAACTGAATTAGCAATAGCTTGAGCTTCGGTTTTTGATTTATGGAGCCAAAACTGTTCCTCCTACCTAAACAAAACTGTTTGGGATATAAGTTGAAAAGCCAAGATATCAATTTGAAGAGTGAAAAAGTTTAAAATAATCTCATCAAATGTAAAATGTATATTCACTATTGCTTTCATACTGTAATTATTACCGTAACCACCATTTTATACTTATTTAGTTTTTTGTTTTTGTTTTTGTTTTTTTGGTAGGAGTTGTTTTGAATTACTGCTTTCAGTGTCTGAAAGTGAACTGCCTTGTGAAGTCTGGGTACCATTCCTTCAGTCTCTACAGGTGAGTTGATTTTAAGTCAAAATATTCTCTGTATAGGTATCCAAGACACCTACTTAATTACTCCCAGCAAACTAAAATCAGAAATTTAAAACAAAAACAAGTTCATTATATATCAATAGTAAGTTCATGACATGAGAAAAAGAATGTCTACCTCATGAGGGGGTTATGTTAAAAAAAAAATGGAGTTTTTGTTTCATTTGATTTTGCTTTCTTTACATAGCTTGGAAATCAACAAATTTTTTTTTTTTTTTTTTAAATAGTGAGAGAGAGAGAGAGAGAGAGAGAGAGAGAATTTTAATATTTATTTTATATTTATCAGCGGACACAACATCTTTGTTTGTATGTGGTGCTGAGGATCGAACCCGGGCCGCACGCATGCCAGGCGAGCGCGCTACCGCTTGAGCCAATCCCCAGCCCCAACAAATATTTTTCATTATTTGAAAATATAGACAGAATAAGGCTATCAAAAATTTAAAATCTGGGTTGGGGATATAACTCAGTGGAAGAGCACTTGCTTAATATGAGTGAGGCCCTGCATTTAATCCCCAGAATGACAGAAATAATTTAAAAAACAAAAACAAAAAACTAAATCACATGTGGTTATACGGTAGCATAGATTATGTTCATGCATTTTACTTATGGGAGAACTACTTAGGCTCTCACATTGACTTGGTTATCACCTTTCTTAGGTAAGCAGATCAGAAAGTGATAAATTAGGGTGGGAGATAGGATATGAAAAAAAGCAAGTACAGTGCCAGCAACAGAAGACAGTCTTGTTACTGATGGAGACCAAAAAACTAAAATTTTTTAAAATAGACATAATAAATAATAGGAATCATTCATTTATTGATCACTAATTATGATCACTGCTCTATACTGGCAGGCTTTATGTCCTTTAGTCAAATAAACCTTATAATTTGAGGATGATTTTACTCTCCATTTACGAGTAGGAAGACAGGCATAGAGAGAGGTTAATTAACTTGTCCAGAATAACACTCACATTCAAGCCCAGAGCTTATTTTGTTAAATGCTTTCTTCAGGACACAAACTCTTGGATCTGTTTTATATAGGGACAAATAAAGATTTACATATTAAAAAACATACCTCATTATCTGGAAATTTCTTTCCTTTGGGATGTATAACCAAAATGAAATTATGTTTATGTTTTTCTCTTTGGGGAGAAGAGGAATCTTTGTCATGTTCTTGGCTTTTTTTTTTTTTTTTTTTTTTTCCTTCTTTTTCTTTATTGGTACTAGGAATTGAACCCAGAGATGCTTAATCACTGAGTCACATCCCAGTTTTGAGACAGGGTCTCATTAAGTTGCTTAGGGCTTCCTGAGCTACTGGGATTACAGGCATGAACCACCACACCGGGTTTAGCATATTTTAATCCTTGTAATGCATTACTAATTTTTCACATGCCTTTATAGCTACTAAAATCATCTTTTATGCATAGTCTATTGATTTTTGTCACTGTGTTTTAAGGCCTGTTGGTAGTTTCATCCTGGCATATGCCATTCCAGAAGAGCACATACTCTTAACACTATTAGTATTATTTTTATTAGTCTTTAGAGAAAATACTCTATTTCTTCATTGTTTTCTTAAGATTGTTTGCCTGAATAAAACAAATGCCTTCTCATTACCCCTTCTCCCTACTCCATGTAAGTTTTTCAGTGGTTATCAGATACATAGGTTGTATTTTTAAATAGGCGTTCAGTAAAATTAATGAAGGTAAGAGTATTGATTTAAGAAATGGTCCCTTTTGAAATCTGAAAGACAAAACTCTGAATTTCTCTTATTTTATGTAATAAGTGGACAAGGCCCAAATGGTATTGAGGATACTTTCAGCAAAAGAATCTTTTTTGTTTCTTTGCTTGCTTTGTGGTAGTGGGTATTGAACCCAGGGCCTCACCTATACAAAGCAAGTGCTTTACCACTGGGCTGTATCCCTGCCAGACCCTGTCTTTTCTGAACAAGATCTCTCCAAATTCCCTGACTGGTCTCAAACCTAACCTCCGGAGTAGCTGGGATTAAGGGTAGATGTGATGATGGTGCTCAGCAAAAGAACAATTTTTGTGAAAACAGGCCACAAGGGGCTGAGGTTGTGGCTCAGTGGTAGAGTTGGTCCCTTGCACTTGTGAGGCACTGGGTTCTATCTTCAGCACTTCATAAAAATGAAATATAGATACTGTGTCCACCTACAAGTAAAAAAATAAATATTAAAAAAAAAAACAGGCCACAAATACAACATTTCTCAATCATGTTTAAACTATGTAACTCTTCCAGACTTTTTTTCTATTGATATGAAAATATTCACTGAAAAGGTTTTTTTTTTTTATAATAGGTTCTTTTTTAAAAAATAATTTTTTAGAGAGAGAATTTTATTTATTTTTTAGGTTTTGTTTGTATGTGGTGCTGAGGATTGAACCCGGGCTGCACGCATGCCAGGCGAGCGCGCTACCCCTTGAGCTACATCCCCAGCCCTGAAAAGATTTTTTTTTAACTATGTATTTTTTAGATGTTGGTGGATATTTATTATTTATTTATGTATGTATGTATGTGTGGTGCTGAGACTCAAACCCAGTGCCTCACAAGTGCTCTACCACTGACCCACAACCCTAGCCTTGAAATGACTTTTTCTTTTGTTTAAATTTTTTTTTTAGTTGTAGATGGACGCAATTCTTTAATTTTATTTATTTATTTTTATGTGGTATCAGGGATTGAACCCAGTGCCTTGGGCATGCTAGGCAAGCGTTCTACCACTGAGCCACAACCCCAGCCCCTGACCAAATATTTTTAATATTTATTATAAATGGTATGAGAGTGAACATCTTATGTTAATGTTGTTTCTGTGTTGTGGTTTCAAGATGTGGTGCAAAATATTTTCCTCTAACAGGAAACCTGATTTTTAAAATGCCACCATAGTTTTTAAAACCTCAATTTAAGACTATTTTTAAAATGAGCTGGGGATGTGGCTCAAGTGGTAATGCACTCACCTAGCATGCGTGCGGCCCAGGTTCGATCCTCAGCACCACATACCAACAAAGATGTTGTGTCCGCCAACTAAAGACTATTTTTAAAAGTAATTTTGTTATCATATATGCACATATTACATATATGTATGTATTATAGATATATGTAGGTAACAGGGTTATATACTCTTTGTATTTTGAACTTCAACAAATGAAAAGTAAAAGATGCTTTTTAAAAAATCAAACTTTGGTTTTTTAAACGTGGCTGTGTTTCATGGCAGTGATAACTATTTTCTACCTAAGTGTAACAGTACAGTCCTGTTAGTGTAAATTTGGTAGCCAGGCAAAGAAAATTGTGGTGCTTCCACATAGAATCTGTGTCTTCACTGCAAAGTATATGTCTGTCCTAAATTAAAGAGAAAGAAGTCTGAGGACCGGTCAACTGATAAAGGAAAATTGCAGCATTAGTTTAGTATTGCTATTAGCAAACTGTTGGTTGAAATTATCATTTTCTATATTAGTGCTATATCTTAAACTCTTCTCAGTGGGAGATAACAGCATATTGGGGTATGTGTAGTTAAAGCCAATCTTTTATATGTTATATATTACTTGAGTGAATATAAAACTATATTCTTAGTTCTCTGAATATTTTTGGTGAATATTTTTCTCAAGAAAAATTGCTGTAAATGGAAGCTTATGTTTGTAGAGAATTTCAGAAGTTTAAAATAAGAGAAACAATTTAGAATTTTAGAACATGGGAACAACCTCATTATAATTAGTCATCCTCTATAGTAATAAAAGACAGTGAGATACATAATCATTTATAGTAAAATTCCTGACCATTTTTTCTTTACCCACTATATATAAATTTCCATGTTTATGTGCTGAAATAGAATATCAAATAATAACCTAGACTTTTCTTAACATTTTATGTAGAGCCGCCTCTCATTTAAATGGTAATTGAAGAATTTAAATAGTTATATAACAATTAATATAATTAAGCAATATTTCTCTTTGAAGGCATAGACTGTGAATACTGCAAAATCTTTTAAAAGAAAGCTGGACCAGTGGCCTCAAAATAATTAAGTCAGCTATTGCTAAGGCTGTTGGATCTTCAGAGTGTCTGACCATCTTAATAGTAGGGCACTTTAGATACTCAGTAGTAGTGCAAGAGCTAAATTATTGATTGTGGTGATTATTTTACCTGAGGGGAATTCAGGAAAACATTTTAAAGTTTTCAGTAATTTAAAAAGTAGCAACAGAACTGCTTAAAGCTTTGAGGATAGTGTAGTCCTTGTGTTTTTGCTAGTTTATTTTTAGGAAATCCAAGTTAAAGATCCTTTCAGTTCACAGATGTTCAGCTATATTGATAAGACAAAGTGTTAATTACTGGCTTATTTTCTGTTTTTGTTTTAGGAGTCACATAATACATTGTTGGAATTTGGAAATAATAACCTACAAATATTGGTTCATGTTACCCAAGAAGGGGTGTGGAAAAACCCAATTCTTCTTAAAATTCTGTCTCAACAGCCAGTAGAAACAGAAGAAGGTAACTCTTAATACTTCATTGACTATTTGGGAGGAGAATTTAGTTAGTTTATTATGGGTTAAAACTTTATGAATTTTGCCTCTATATACCTGGTCATTCACTTTTCTTTTGAGTAGTAAAAATTATTAGCATTTAATGTTTTGCTTATGTAAGTAAGGATTCTTGGAATTTTAGGTAGTGTTCAAAATATCACTTTGCAATAATCTGCTAGTCTTTGGTATATG
Source organism: Ictidomys tridecemlineatus (assembly GCF_052094955.1). Lineage (NCBI taxonomy): Eukaryota > Metazoa > Chordata > Mammalia > Rodentia > Sciuridae > Ictidomys > Ictidomys tridecemlineatus. The sequence goes on from NC_135487.1 coordinate 28,733,561, forward strand.
GTAGAGCTTTGCTTATAATGAAAATTAAAGTATAAATGTGAGTTGACATTTGCATTTTAGACATTGTATTGACATTTTAGGCTATATTTGATATAGACAACAATTATAACTATTTACTTGAAGTTAATGGAAAGCTCAGAGGATCACATTCTGTTATAATAAAAACAGGTTCAAAACAATTATACTTTTCTACAAACCTTCAGTTTAGGTCTTGGAATAAGAAGCATTGGTGCCTTAAAATATCCCAGTTGATTAATTTATTCACCAAATTTGACCACCATGTACATGCTGTTTAAGTCTTTCTGTATAGTAAGAAAATTAGCATAAAGTTGTTTAGATTTTATCTTGGTCCTGGCCTTTGATGAGTCTGTTGCTTATCATTGCAGTGACAATTAAAAGATAAGAAGGAGTAGAGCTATTAAATAGAAAAGAGATTGGTATTTATTGTTTTCTGTTGAGGTCCTCAATAGGTATCTGTAAATATACATAGATGGAGGCTAAAATTAACTTTATAATTGTTAAAAGCTGCTAGAGGACAGAACTAAGTATAGTCATGCGCCACTTAACAATGGGAATTTGTTTGAGAACTGTCATTAATTATATAATTTTCAGATGAAAGTCAAGAATATATTTAAACAAAGTCATTCATTTCAGGTGCCCTCTTGCAGTCAAGAGGTGTAGTATAGCAAGGTACACCTGTAATCCCAGTTACTTAAGAGACTGAGGCAGGAGGATCTCAAGTTCCTGCGAGCCTCACAACTTAGTGAGAACTTGTCTCAAATAATAACTAAAAAAGGGCAGGAGGTATGACTCAGTAATAGAGTACCCCTGGGTTCAATCCCCAGTACCACATGCACAGACACAAAAAAGATGTGCTTTAAACCCAAAATGTATGAGGCTTCTGCTGGTATAACACAACATACTGTTTTATGGTAAACTATTTAATAAACAGAAGGAGTATACTCAACTATAAAAAAGAGTATTGTAAGACTGGTAGTCTAGTAGGTTTGTTTACACTGACACCATCATCACAAATATGTGAATAATACATTACATTATAATGATGGCTATGATGTCACTAGCAGTAGGAATTTTTCAACTCCATTATAATCTTACAGGACTACCCTGATGTGTGCGGGCTGGAATTGATTGAAATGTTGTTATATAGCCCATAACTAGTTTCAAAAGTATCTCAGACTAGCATCCTCATCTAGATAAGTCTTGACTAGGACAGAGAAGAATTCATGCTCCATCCAAGCAGGCCCAATCCCTAGAGGAAAAAGGGTAGAGTTGAGTTAAACATCCCCCGTATATTTTCCCATGATGGACTAATCAAATGTGTCAACTACCTTAGGGATTATTAGTAATTTTTTTCACACAGGGAAATATCAAGAAATGGGGAGAAACATTGTTCATCTAATGTCCCATGGTATCCTATCTGTTCAGTAAAGATTAATTAAGCACCCACCATTTATAAGATTCTGGGTACATGGTATGTACTGAAGAATTATACTGAGGATCACAGTGTAAATGGTGGGCAACCTGAGGCCTACCTACTTTTACATTGATCCTTAGCCTAATTTCAGATCAAAAGATTAGAAAGCTTCCTTTTTATCTCCACTGTTCCTGCAACACAGATGTCAATATATTTGATATCAAAAAGCAGTGATTATCATCTCATTGATTTCTTAGTATCAAGCATAAAAGTACACATTTTTTACTTCCAAGGAACTCAGTAAATGCATTTCAGTATAGTTTTTTGAACCAGTAAAGGCCTATAAACATTTTTTCCTGTCTTGTGATTTTGTGTGCCTCTGCCTCAAATTAAATAGTTCATAACTTGAGGTATGTATTAAGTGCCAGCTCCTGGTATGATCATTAAAGACATCATGATAGAGCTCTTTTTACCTGAATCTTAAATGTTAATTGTTTTTCTATGATGACATAGAGTTGATGTGGTGGTACACACCTGCATAATAATAATGATAATTAGTTATATTAAAATAGTTTTTAAGGGCTGGGGATGTGGCTCAAGCGGTAGCGCGCTTGCCTGGCATGCATGTGGCCCGGGTTCGATCCTCAGCATCATATACAAAAAAAACAAATATGTTGTGTCCACCAAAAACTAAAAAATAAATATTAAAAAATTTTTTCTCTCTCTCTCACTCTCTCTAAAAAAAAAAGTTTTTAAAATACAAGATTTTAAAAATGGGTATAGCAATGGTTTAATTATAATATATTGAATAAAATAGTTTTTACCTTCTAGAAATAACAGCTAATTTTTAGAGTGCCTGCTATTTGTTGGGCAGTATATTAGTGCTTTTATATCTCATTTAATCTGTAAAACAGGTGAGAGGTCACACATGCACAAGACCATGTAGTTAAAATTGTGGAGGCAGAATTTGAATGAAGTTGAGATGTTAAAAAAGTTTTTGACTGGGGATTGATAACCCTTCAGTTACTAAATACATGGTTTTATTAAATATCTGTAATGTGCACGGCATTGTGCATAGTTCTCTAGGGAATACAAAAGACATGGTTACAAATTGCTGACACTGTAATAAAGGAGTTATTACAAATACTATCCAGTACTATTGAACTTGTTAATATTGTTATATGCCTGGCCTTGTTCTATGTCTTATCTATAATATGGATATTTAATAAATGTTGTGGGAACTTAAAAGGGTTTGGAGTTACGTAAATGATATGCCTGTTTTCAGGTGTGTTACCTCCTGAGTTATTTGTAAGATTGCTTACAATCTAGTAGAGCAGTGTCTTACGTTAGGCAGAATAGGATACAGGGAAGAGATGTGTGGCAGAAAATAATATGGAGGAATTAAAGTGAAGAGAGTTTAAAAAAAAAATAGCAAGGACAGAAGAGCTAAGTTAATTTTCTTGAGGAAAGGAGATAACAAGGAAAAAAAAAAGCCAAAATTTTACTTTTTGTATAATTGGGAGAATAGCATTACTGAAAAGAAACAAGGAGCTGTTTGAGAAGCAGGGGATATATGATTGTGAGTTCATTTTGTGGAGACTTATAGAAAAGGCCGGCCCTTCATGCTTTTTCAACTTGCCTACATATTATTAAATGTCTGGAATTTAAAACCAAACAGAAAAATAAACAACAACAAAAACAGTTGGGCATGATGGTCCACATCTGTAATCCCATCAATTTGGGAGGCTAAAGCAGGAGGATCACAAGTTTGAGGCCAGCCTCAGAAACAGACAATGTGTCAGTAAAAATTTTTTTAAAAGGGAGGGGGTATGGCTCAGTGGTAGAGGATCTCTGGTTCAAGCCCCTTTACCAGAAAACAAAAAGCAAATCAACAACAGGAAGAAAAACAACTTACATCTGTATGGAATTTCTAGAGATGGAACTGTGGAGCCATAATTTTCTCAAGTGCCTTAGGAAATGGGCAGTTACATTGTTTGGAGTGCAAATTGGTACAATTTCTGGAGAGCTGTTTGGCAGTAGGAGTCAGTATTACAAATGAATGAAGCTGCCGGCACAGTAGTGCACACCTGTAATCCCACCTGTTCGAGAGGCTGAGGCAGGAGGATTGCATATTCAGAGCCAGCCTCGGCAATTAAGCAAATCCCAAATGCAACTTAGTGGAGACCTTATCTCTAAATAAAATATAACAAAAGGGCTGGGGATGTGGCTCAGTGGTAAAGTGCCCCTAGGTTCAATCCTTGGTACCAAAGCAAACAAAACCCAAATGAATAAAACCTTTAATCTAGCAATTCCACTTCTAGGAATTTGTTCTACTGATAAAACTCACGTATGTACAGGGTTGCAAACTGCAGCATTATTGATGATTGCTAAAGATTGGAAACTGATTGCAAGTGTATCAGTTGGAAATTGTTGAGATGCATTATGATCCATCCGTACAGTTGTTAATGAGATAACTTAAATGTGCTGGTGATAGAATGATCTGTATAATATATTAAGTGGGACAAAAATGTCCTTTGTGCCCATAGTGTATTTCTTGAAGTATAAACAAAAACAAAAACTGGAATCAATTATTTCTCAGGAAGGGAAACCAGGGCACTGGGGTCAGACTACAAGGGAGACAACTTTTAGTTGTAGACCTTTTTGTTTGCCTTTTGAAAAGTACAGTGTTATCTGTTTTTTTTCCCCCAATATATTTTTTTAGTTATCAATGGACCTTATTTTATTTATTTATATGTAGTACTGAGAATTGAACCCAGTGCCTCTCACATGCTAAGCAAGCACCCTACCAGTGAGCCATAACCCCAGCCCTAGTGCAGTCTATTTTATGAAAATAATTTTTAAAACTATGATTGATACATATAAAGAGAAAGAATGAGAAAGTCATCAAGGGGGGCTGGGGATGTGGCTCAAGCGGTAGCACGCTCGCCTGGCATGCATGCGGCCCAGGTTCGATCCTCAGCACCACATATAGACAAAGATGTTGTGTCCGCCGAAAACTGAAAAATAAATAAATAAATATTTTTTTAAAAAAAGAAAATCTTCAAGGAAATTGTTCAAAAAACAAAATTTAAGGTCCCATCTAAGACCTAATAATTTATTAAACCCTATAAATCAGAATCTGCGTTTAAGCTCCCTGGGTAATTCAGAAGGCTTTTTTGAGTCAGAGAAACACTATTCTAAAATAACCACCCAGAGCATTTTATTCACCCATCATGTGACTTACCATGCAGTATTCCAACCTCTGCTCTATAAGTAATGTTATGTAATATCACAATATTCAAAAATTGAGGGCTTTTCCAGAGCACTATACATTCAGTACTCAGGTGCATATTAATTAATAGTTCTAAGAATAGCTCCCCTGAACCCCATTACTGGGGATTGAACCCAAGGCTGCCTTACCATAGCTACATCTGCAGACCTTTTTATTTTATTTCTGAGACATGGTCTAAATTGTCGAATTGTTAGCTTCAAATTTGCAATCCTCCTATTAGCCTCCCAAATAGCTGGGATTACAGGCTTGTACCACCACTACTGCACCTGACTCAGAGCAGCATTTTCCAAAGTGTGTACTAAACCAGGAACATATATTTTACAGGACATTAATAATATGTGTAAAAGGGTTCTCTGGTCAAATCAGTTTGGGAAACATTGGGATAAATAAAAGTGAACAGTTTTCTTTATTGCAGGACTGTTCAGAGATTTGACCAAGGAATCCTTTTTTTTTCTAGGACTACCTCTCAGGTCTTTTGGTCGGTGGAACACACTTTGAGAAATGCCTGGTTTAGAGGAAAGAGCACCACTGGCTTTGGAATCCTTGGCAAGTTACCTAACTTCTCTGAATATTAATTTTCCTAACTTTAAACTGGGGATAATACTTGCCTTGGTGGTGGTGTGAAGAATAAATGAGAATATAAGAAAACTTTTAAATGCTTAAAACTTGATACCTCATGAGTATTCAGTTGATAGTTATTAATATTATGTAGGTTACTTGCTTCATTTTCTTGCCTTTATTTGCATAGTTCATTTCACTATTCCTTACTAGTCTCATCAGAAAGTGAGGGAAAGACAAGGTCAAATAATTTATTTTTATAAAATGTTGATAACTTTATTAAAAGGTTTGATATTTGGAATAAAAATACTAATTAATGTGGAAATTATTAGCATCATTTTTCTCTTATCTCTGAGAGATGAATATTGAGACCAGAATAAACTTCCCATTCATATCTGCTGAATTTTTATTAACCAAAAGCAAGACAACAACAAAAAGATATAAAACTTTCACCATATGTGGTATGTTATCAAAATTTTATTTTTCCTTTTTTCTAGTCAATAAATTGATTGCACAAGAAGGACCTTCCTTTCTACAAATGAGAATAAAACATTTGTTGAAATCTAACTGCATCCCCCAGGCTACTGCTTTATCAAAACTATGTGCAGAATCTAAAGAGATTTCACATGTGTCATCTTTTCAGCAAGCTTATATCACATGTTTATGTTCCATGCTCCCTAATGAAGATGCTATTAAGGAGGTAAGTAAATTAAATAACTGTTATTATTATTATTTGTAGAGATGATGTATGGTTACTATTTCCCATCAGAATGAAAACCAATATTATTTATTTTTAGTGTACTGCAAAGTATTGCTTTAACTGTGTTTGTAACTGTTTAACAGATTGAATGTATAGCAATACTTTATAGGTGGATTTGAAAGTAGGTAATTAAATAAAACACAAATGATATTTATCTTTAGATGAGGGTTTTCTGTGAAATCTTTAAATATGAAAGTTTTTTCTTAATTTTGTTGTTTTGAGAAATGCAGAAATTGTTAATAGTAGCGTCAAGAGATAAACTAAAAAGACAGGGAGCTTAGTTACTTTATGCATTTAACTCTGTAAAATGTAGGACTCCCAGACTCCTTGAAAAAAATATGTATATCTTTTGTTTGTTTCGCGGGATATTGAGGATTGAACTTGGCACTTGACCACTGAGCCATATCCCTAGCCCTGTTTTGTATTTTATTTAGAGACAGGGTCTCACTTAGTTGCTTAATGCCTCACTTTTGTGAGGCTGGCTTTGAACCCATGTCCATGAATATATTGAGCAACAATTGAGTAGCCAAATTAGTTAGCATGGAATATAATTATGTGGCAGAGTTGTTTTAAATTATTTTTTGCAGTCACATTATACCTATCATTTTCCTTCGAAAACTTGGGATTAGTTTTCTCTGAAAACTGAAAGTTTTTGATTCTACAGAAAAAATAAGACTGCTTCATCTTTATTTCATTATCTACCTTTAATTTTCTCACCTACCATTCAGATCTGACCCATGAATTTCATTTATTTCTACTCTGAAGTTTCTTACTAAATGTAGGAATCCCAAATATTTTTTAATATAATAATATTTATTAACATTTTGTAATTTTACCTGTAAATATTTTATTCTCTTTCTACCTTGTTCACTTTAATGTATAGACTCCACTTGGATCTGTTGATCCTAACACATTTTCATTCGGCCTCAATCTCATGTACTCATTTCCTTTCTTACTCTGCTTTCCTGTTGTCATCATAATCATCACTTAATGGTGTATACATTCTCAATTCCTCTATTGATCCTTCATTATACTTGTTTGACTATTGGTATCCTGGTAATCCTAAATCTCCATTTTTATGACCAAATTTAGATGGAAAAAAACTTGCTAGCAAATTTTACTTTAATTGTGTGTGAGTGATGCCCACCTGTAGTTCCAGCAACTAAGGAGGCTGTAGCAGGAGGATTGCAAGATTAATAGCAGCATCAGCAACTTAGCAAGACTTGAATGTCTCAAAATAATAATTTTTTAAAAAACGGTCTAGGGTTATAGTTCTGTGTGTAAAGCACCCTGTGTATATCCAAAAAATAAAATAATGCCCTCTATCCCTGATCTACCTTATTTTCAATATCTGCTATCATTGCTATAAATATATACTAACCCATCTAACATGGCTTTTCTGTGTCACCTTATCTAGCTGTATTTTCTTTCTAGCACATATTATTTCCATGAGACATATTTGCTTTTCTATGTCCATCCCCTGCCCTCCACCCCACAATGAAAAATCCATATGGAAAGAGAAATGGGTTGGTCACTGTTATATCCCTACATTCTAAAGGAATATTTAGCTGCACAGGCCCTCAGTACTTACTTGTTAAATGAATGAATGACAATTACAGCTCCACACCTTACTCTTTTGTTAATAAGATTTTGAGTTTTCATTATATGAGTTATGACCAGAATGTCAAGCTGAAACATTCCAGTCATGCTTTGTAAGTTTTTAAATTTTGCTTGAATGTCTTTTTGAATTCTAAAGTGATGCATATTTTTCTTAAGTGTATTTCATCTTAAAATATAATATTTAATGCTCTCTGTGCATTTATAAAAACATAGACCAAGAGAAAGCTAGACTAACGGATTTCTGTAGAGATTGGTTGCATCATAGATCTGTAGTTATTTTAAATGGCTAAAATCCTCTATAGCACAAGTCTTACCTCATCAGTATGAGAAACTTTTGTCAACTCATTGTTGAAATTTAAGGTACTTCCCAGTGGCCAAAATAGTGACTCCAAGAATTTGTGATTCCATCTTGGCTCCTAGTAGCCTTTGCATTTCTATTAACTACATTATTATTGTTGTTGTTGTTATTTAGTTGTAAATGGACAATTTGTTCCTCCCTCCCTCCCTCCCTTCCTGCCTTCCTTCCTACAGCCCCAGCCCTCTACCTTATTTTTTTTTTTAAGTGTTTACAAACTTTTTATTGGAACATCCATATGGGAAACAGTTTAGCCTAGACATTGAAATTTGGTAGTCACTTGAATCTGAGAGGATTATCTAAGCAGATAATATGTGGATAGAGACAAAGAATGTTGGTCATCTTTGTTTTGGAATATGGCCTTGAGAGAAGTGCCAGATACAGAATGCAGAGATCAAATAGCCAGCTGGTAGCTGTGAAATGGGCAACAGCATGTAGTTCCTGCAAATGAGGTTGAAGCTGTGACCCCATGGCATCAAATATGCATGTTCTAATTTGTTGGACTGTGGTCAAAAAGAAGGATAGAATGCTTAATAATGTCTGTCTTCCCAGACTTCTCACTTCAAGAATTATTACAGAATGACTCTAGAGGCTGAGGCAGGAGAATTGCAAATTCTAGGACAGTCTTGGCAGCTTAGTGAGATCCTGTCTCAAAATTAAAAAAAATTTTTTTAAAGGGAGAATTTTTTAATATTTATTTTTTTTAGTTTTCGGTGGACACAACATTTTTTTTTAATGTGGTGCTGAGGATCGAACCCAGCGCCTCGCGCATGCCAGGCAAATGCGTTACCACTTCAGCCACATCCTCAGCCCAAAATAAAAATTCTTCAGAAACTAGGAGTGACAAGTTCCCCTGGGTTCAATTCCCAGTACTACTTAAAAAAAAAAAAAAGAAAGAAAGAAAAGAAGAACAACAACTATTACAGAAAACATTTATTGGGAACTTGTCTATTCTAAGCTCTATGCTAAATGCCTTTAGTGTGTTGGCATATAATCCTTATAATAATCCTGTGAATTTTATAATAATTAACAGAGGTTCAAAGAGATTATGTAACTGGCCCAAAGTTATATAGCCACTAAGTGGGGAGCCCAGGGTTTAAACCTTAGTTGGTCTGCCTCTGCTTCTCTTGTGTACGTATTAATTTCATACTCACACATGTCATATGCACTGTCCAGCTCTTCAGCATGGCCAACCTTCTTTTATAGATCTGGTTCTTCCTGATTACCAGTTCTTAGAGTGGGTTTTTTGCTCAGGAGAGTTTTTTCTCTTGTTTGCCCAGAGGAGAAACAAACAGTTATACTTATTTTTAAGTCAGAAGAGAGAGGTTGGCTGTAGAGTTCTGAAAATTCTGGGTGACTGATTACTGGACTGAATTGATTGGGGAGCATAGTTTTTTTTAAAGAAGGTATCTGGAGAAGCAAAAGCAACAGTTGGAAAACATAGACTTGAATCCTGACGTTGTCATTTACAAACCATTCAACGTTGGGCAGCTAGCTTTCAGGTTCTATAAAGTAGTCAAAATAATAGTAACTATCTCACAGTGTGGCTAGATATTTCAAAAGGGATAAAATCAAAAGGATCTAACATTGTTCTTAGAATATCATAGAGTGTAAGAAGAATAATTATCCCCCCCCCCTGTTTCTTTTTTCTTGGTACTAGAAAAGTACCACTGAACTCCATCCCCAGCACTTTTTTATTTTTTATTTTGAGCCAGTCTTGCTAAATTGCTGAGGCTGGCCCTGAACATGTGATCCTTCTACCTAAGCCTCCTGAGTTGCTAAAATCACAGAAGAGTTCTTTAGGCCTAGGGTACAGAACTGGGGAGAAATAATCCAGGAGAATTAATCACAGATGAGCTGTAGATTTGAACAGAGAAATAGTGTGTTATATACAGAGATAGTTTTATCTCTTAACTTGTATTTAAAGCCTATTTTTTTGCTAGCATTATATTAGGCATTGACAAATACAGAACAGTGGGAATGGCCTGTTCATATGATTCTGCCCTTTAGAGATAGAAGATAGCCATATAGATTAAGTTACATACAGTTTTATAGAAAAATTGATGTTTAAGTTGTACTTTGAAATGATGGTGGGATTTGGATAGATAGAAGGGTTTAGGAATAACTGACTATGATAGTAAAGGGACGGAAATTAATGTATACTTTGTAGGGACTCACTAAAGAATACCTTGCCTAAGGCAGAAGAGTATATGTTAAGGTTTCGAGAGACATAGACTGTTGGATGGGGAAAATGAGGGCCTCAGAAACTATAGTGTATTAGAGTTTAGATTTTTTTAAAAAATCATTTTTGTAATTGTAGATGGACAGCATGCCTTTATTTTGTTTATTTTTGTATGCTGTGGTAAGGATTGAACCAGTGCTTCACATGTTCTAGGCAAGTGCTCTGCCTGCCACTGAGCCGTAGCCCCAGCTCTAGCCCCAGCCCCTAGAGTTTAGATTTGATGCTGTAAAAATTAGGGAGGCTTTGAGGTAGGAAGCTAAAGTCACATCAGTGACTAAAGTGACATTTTAGGAAAATCAGACAGAAGGAGTTATATTAGGTTTAGGGTAAGAGGTTGGAATTAACAAGAGGAGAAAGTGTAGGATTTGCTGACAGGGCATAAATACAGGATGATGTACAAAAATGTCTTCAAGTGGATCATAAGACTTTTGAGACTGGGAGAACAGTAGTGCTCTCCTACTAACAAGAATGGCAAAGAAGGGGTGTAGGTGACAGTGGGAAGCATAGGAAGATAATTAGCTTGTTTTATACATGATCTTTCCTGGTTTATTAATATCACAGAAATAGGATTTTTTCTTAAATTACTTAATTAACTCCTTTCAACAAATGTGTTGAGTTTGCAAGAACTGTGTTATAGGAAGTGTGGTTTTGTGCTATTCTGCATAGACCACATGCATACACTGTAGTCTGTCAGCCAAAATTCACCCAGCTATAATTATGTATTGCTTAATGATGGGGGTGTATTCTGAGTAGTGCATCATTAGGCACTTCATGATTGTACCAATATTGTAATGTATTTACACATACATAAATGGTATAACCTAGTACATATCTGGGTTATATGGTATATACTGTCAAAGAGTTTTCTTGGCACACAGTTATGCCAATTTGTTTATTGGCTATGATTGTTTTTGTACTACAGTGACAGAGTAGTTGTAGCAGAAATTGTGTGGCAAAGGCCGAAAATATTTTGTTTCTGCCCTTTTTCAAAAAATATTTGCCAACCCTTGCTCTAGCATATTTTGCTGAACCCAGTACTTCAAGCCTGTAACCCCAAATTAGAAGCCAGCCTAGGAAGCTGTCTCAAATAAAATAGAAAGGCTGAGGATGTAGCTCAATGCTAGAGTACCCCTGGGTAATTCCCAGTGCCACAAAGAAATAGAACATATTTTTCAGTCTGCTAACAACCATTAAATTATCAGTTAGTCCTCCATGTTCTACAAATGACAGAACTGAGGCCAAGATAGTAATGTCCCCAAGGCCCTACATGCATTAAGCTAATTATCAAGTCCAAGGCCAGGCTAGAATGCAGGGCGCACTTGGACCTGGATCTTTGGACTAGCCTTCTTTCCACTTTACCACTTATTTCCATTTGGTGGGCACTGAAAGCATCCATGAATTAAGGGTGCATTTCCACCCATTGAGTTTTTTGTTTGTTTTTTGGGCTTTTTTGGGTGGTAGTACTAGAGACTATACCTGGGGCCTTACACATGGTAGGCAAGCACTGTACTACTGAGGTATACCCCCCCAATCTTAGAACTGTTTTGATAGGGAACATCTTGGTGGTATGTCATTCCATTCATTTTTATGTATAGATATAGATGTGATTTTAAATATTTTTATAATTTGGATTAATTTTTTAAATATATCAATGTAAAAACATTTAGCACATATAAATTTCCCTTCATTCTCATTGGAGATTGAACTCAGGGCCTTGCGTATCCTATGTGATTTTCTATTACTTAGCTACAACCCCAACCCCATAAAATTATTTTAAAGGAAATAGTGGTATCAACATTAATTAGTCTCTTATTTAGTGATGTTTTCTTTTGTAATGATAAGTGAATTAAAGAGAATCTCTAGATTGCTTTGGAAATGTGCTAATGAATCCTTAGATGTTCATGAATTGAAGATTAAAATTAGCATATGTTCTAAGGCAACAGTTACACATTAGCCATCTACTTGGGTTCAGTTAAGACGAGTTAAGGGCTGGGGCTGGAGCTTAGGGGTAGCACACTTGCCTGGCATGTATGAGGCACTGGGTTTAATTCTCAGTACTGCATACAAATAAATAAAGGTCTATCAACAACTAAAAAATATTTTAAAAAAAGAAGAAGAAGAGTTAAATTAACTTAAGGAACAGCTGGGAATAAAGATACTTTGTATGTTGGCACCTGTGGGTATCCCAGTAGTGGGTGTGTGTAATAAGAAACTTCTACTGGGGACAGTTTTTCTAGACACATGCAATTAAGATTAATTGACTGGGGCTGGAGTTGTGGCTCAGTGGTAGAGCGCTCACCTAGCACGTGCGAGATGCTGGGTTTAATTCTCAGCACCATATAAAAATAAAGTTAAAAAGGTATTGTGTCCAACTAGGACAAAAAGACATTAATTGACTGGGTCTAGTGAAAACCAAAATCCTGACCTTGGTGTGTAAAGAGTTGGGCTTTTCAGAAACTGGGTAGGTCTAGAAGGCAGAAGATTACCAAGGATTCTAGACTACCAGAGTTCTAGGTTGTCTTACTTCATTTACATAGAATCAAAAGAGATGACATTACTATACTTTTTTCTTTTCTTTTTTTTTTTAAGAGAGAGAGAATTTTTTAATATTTATTTTTTAGTTTTTGGCAGACACAGCATCTTTGTTAGTATGTGGTGCTGATGATTGAACCCGGGCCGCACGCATGCCGGGCGAGCGCGCTACTGCTTGAGCCACATCCCCAGCCCTACTTTTTTCATATGAAAGGATTTTAGTAAAAGTTACAGTCTTGACAATGGCCAAGTAGATGTTTCCTATGTGTTTTCATTACTGAAAAGGGAAATTTTGCAAAAATCAAGCTTTCCATATATTAAAGGACAGATACTCTTTTAAACACAAATTCCTCTATTATTTTAAAGATCCAAGAAATCTGTCATCAGAGTTCTTGGTGCACAGTAGGAGTCCATTTCACCCTTGATCCCTGAATGAACTGTATCTTCAGTGTCTGATGTGGTTGATAGGCACAATAGCAGAGATATTTCTTCTCTTGAAGGGGAAAGGAAAAGACAAACAGGATCTAATTTACTCACCAGTGTAACACAGGTGGGAATTGAGACAGTCACTAGGTATAAATGATAAACAGCAAATAACATTTAAACAGGACCTTGAGGGAATTCAGTTTGGGAGTAGAAGTAAACACAAGCATAGAAATTTCAGATGTACCTTAAATAAGAATCAAGAAAAAGGAATCCTGAATAAAAAGTTGTTACAAAATGTGTAAATTTAAAATCACAATCTTTATATTTATTTATTTATTTATTTGTAGTTGGGCACAATACCTTTATTTTATTTATTTTTATATGGTGCTAAGGATCAAACCACCCGCCTCAAATGCTAGGCAAGTGCTCTACCACTGAGCCACAACCCCAGTCCTTTAAAATCACAATCTTAATGTTTTAACTTTATCCTTTTCATAGGGGGGAATGAGATGAACACTACAAAATACACTAATGGTTAAAAAGGCTGTATGAAGACATTAAGCAGTTACCTATTTAAAAATTTAAATTCCTAAACCAATTATTTTTTAAATATATATATAATTTTTTTAGTTGTAGATAGACTCAACACCTTTATTTTTATTTATTTATTTTTATGTGGTGCTGAGGATCAAACCCAGTGCCTTACATGTGTTAGGCAAGCGCTTTACCACTGAGCCCCAGCTCCAGAGTTATTAAATAGCACTGGAAAGTTATTAAATCTTCCCAGGAGTTAGTATGCATTTGCATTTCACTTCTAGTCTCACTTGTGTGGGTTATGTGTGAGTGTTTTGATTGATGTGTGGTGACACTGGCAGGGTCACTATGGAGGGACAAGTAGACACATCATTTTCAAAAATCCTATAGAACATTTCAGGCTTCTCTCAGATATAGACAGTTATTAGGTTTAAATAGAAGTATTGATAACTTTTTTTTTCCTCCTCTTTCCCTTCTTCCCTGGAGTCTTGACATGTTGCCTGAGCTGTTTTAGAACTCCTGGGCTCAGACAATCCTCCTGCCACAACCTTCCAAACAGCTGAGACTGCACATGTGTGCCACTTCACACCCTATCAATCTAACAGATGATTTTTCCCTAAACATAGGCCCAAGGTTACTTGAAGTACATGCTTGCTAACTGTATAACTCCCACCTTTCTCCTAATGAAGTATGCAGTCAGAGGAGTTTTATTATATGGAAAACTTAAAACTACTTTCATTCCTTTTTGAAAAAAAAAAAAGCATCAACTAACTTCAGTTTTTAAAAATCTATAAGAACAAATTATTTGCAATGTACCTCAGAACTGATTGGGAACATACTGCATTGAAAACCTCTGTTTTGGAGAAAGGTAAATGATAAAATATTCCATTAATGGCATTGCCAGAGTACTAGTTTACATCAGTAGCCTAAGCAAGAAAATAACTTGGGAAGATAAATACCCTGTCTCTATCCACCTTCTCTCAGGCCTGATATATTATGAAAGCCTTCTAACTATGTCTATTCCCACCCTCTTCATTTTCTGTAGTAGTCAAGGTGATCTTTTTTTTCTTTTTTAAGATAAAATTAGACTATGTTATTTTGAGATAATTCTAGATTCTCATGTAATTATAAGAAATAATAGAGAAATGCCTTCCATTTGTTAAGTATATATTCATTGGAGAACTCAGGGGATAGAAAGATGAACAAGATACAGGGGAAGGAATAGTAGACAGTGTTCATATACTGTGAGACTTAGGCAGAGGTCTTCCTGGAAATTAAGAGTTCTGGGTCGTCAGCATTTGAAGCCAGAGAGTAAATGAAATTAGCCTTGTCAGGACTTTGGAAATTAAAGGCTTACAATAATCTGAAGAGATTTTTTTCTCAAAAAGCAAACAAATCTCAGAAGAGTAAGCTTGATGGTTCTTTTACTTGCCCTACTTTCTATCTCCCTTTCCCTAGATCCACAGTAGCCTTGAAAATAAATGGTTTCACAACCACAGTAGGTGTGAAAACCAGCAACCTAGCAGCTACCTAAAGAAGCATTTTGGTTTGGAGTTCTCCAAAAGCCCGTGTCCAGAGAATTGTCACTGTTTGAGCTATCTGACAGCTTGCTGAAAAGCTCCATTCTCAGGACTTACCTGTATTTGATTCAGAGCTCACTCTCCTCAGGGCTTTTGTTAAAAAGCAATCAGTGGTAATTGTTTAATGTGACAGTTGTCTGAGGAGGCATCACTAGTTGTGCTAAGAAGAGACTGGCCAAAAAAAAAAAAAAATTAGAAGGAAAAACTGGAGTACAGGATGTTCATAGATTACTTACCTCTGATATTTTAGAAGCTATAGAAGGCAATATGCATGTATAGGGTTAGCTGCTTGCCAAGAAATAGCCTGGGAAAGTCCAAATCTCTCACCTGTGGTTTCTTGAGGCTCTGCATAGGAAATCAAGGCAAGGAAAAGTTGTAAATTGCCTGAAATATTGAAAGCATGCCCCACCAGATACACATAGACATTTAGTAAATGCAAAGAGACGTTAGGTTTTTGTTGTTATAATCAAAATACTTGATGAAAACAACTGAGAGGAGGAAAAGTTTATTTTGGTTTAGTTTCAGAAACTAAAGATTGGCTGACTCCGTTGTCTCGGGTCAAGGCAAAGCAGAATATCATGGAAGAAGGGTGTAGAGGAAGAGTGCTGCTCCACTCATGGCACCAGGAAGGAGAGAGAGGGAGCTAAAGATGCCACCTGTCTAGTTATCACCCAATTCATTCAAACTGTAAACTGATTAGGATACATCTCTCATAATCTAATCATTTCACCTCTGAATATTCCTGAATTAACACAGGACCTTTAGGGGACATCTCATACCCAAACTATAACTCTTGTTCAAAACATTTAAGAAAATTTCCATTGAATGCATAGCTGGCCATTAGGCTAATCAAGCAGTGACTATAAGTGAACACAAGAGATAAAGAATTCAGATTTTACAAAATTATTCCTGAAAAGTCACTAAACTACCAAACTCTAGGAGGTGGGGGTATTTGGTTTACAGAGTTTTCACAATACGAGATATCTATTTATTTATCATACAAAGAAATATGATAAACTGATACATAGGGTAAAAAGCAGCCAATAGCATGGTGGCACGTGCCAATAATTCCAGCTCTTGGGGAGACTGAGGCAAAAGAAGCAAGCTCAAGCCTGGCCAACTTAATGAGAATTGACTCAAAATTTAAAAATTAAAAAAAAAAAAAAAAGAAAGAAAGAAAGGACTGGGGATATAGCTCAAATGGTAGAACACCCCTAGATTCAATTCCCAATACTACAAAAAAAAAGTAGCTAATAGAAACTATTTCTGATTAAGCCCAGATGGGAGACTTACTAGGCAGAAATTTAAAGTAAGCTGTTAAAAATTCAATCTGTTCTTATTATTCATGGCAGCTATGATCTACTGTTGTTGCAGATATTAAATTATCAAAAACTGCTCCTTAGGGGAAATACAGGATTACGTTCCCATGAGTTTAGATCACAACATTTCCATCAACCATTTAACACATACCTGTCTTTCTGTGTGTTTCTGCTTAAAGTTGCCTAATGTAATACAGGTTGTTGCTTTGTTAGCATTGAACTCATGGACAGCAGTATTATAATTCATGCCTGAATGAAGCTTACCTAACACATATATTTTCTGCTAAAAGCACATAATATTTTTGCTCTTAAGACTATTAAACGGAATTTCATCATTTCATATGGGGTCATTTTTAAAGAGACTAGTGAAAAGCACAAAAGTGAGAAAAATCTGACTCTAAATAGAATGCAGTATCATTTACAGAATGACAGCTGAAATAGGAAAGCAAAATATCACATAGTGTCCGCAGCTGATAATATGCACATCAGCTAACTCAGATTTTCTCGCCAGTTAATGAAAGACCACATAGATAGTATTGATATTTGGGGTTACAAATAAATTTCAGCAAGTAGGCTAATTCACAGATAAGGAATCTGCAAATAGTACAGAACAACTATATATTCAAAGAATTAAAGAACTATGTTTAAGGAATTAAAGGAAAGGGGTTGGGGATGTAGCTTAATGGTATAGTTAGTGTTTGCCCAACATGTGTGAGACACTGAATTCAATCCCTAGTATGATACCCTCAAGAAAAAAAATTAAAAGTATGAGAACAATGTTTCAGTAAATAGTGAATATCAGTAGAGATGAAAATTATAAAAATAACCCAATATAAATTCTGGAGTAGAAAATTTTAATAACTGAAGTTAATTCATTAGAACACCATTCAGATTTGAATTTATAGAAGAAAAAAATCTATGAACTTGGTGAAAAAAGGTCAGTTGAACTTTTGTAGGCTGAGGAATAATAGAACTCTAAAATATATGAAATAACAAAATTGAAGGGGAAAATAGACAATATGGTAGTTGGAGACTATACCATTTTCAAAAGCGGAAAGCAACTAGTAAATGGAAGACTTGAATGATATAAACCAGCACAGAACAGATAATCTATAGAATATGCTACCCAACAGTACCTACATATACATTATTCCCAAATGCACATAAAGTATTCTCCAGGGTAAGGGTATATGTTAGACCATAAAACAAGATTGCAATCATTCATAGTAAGTTATCTGATCATAATAGAATGAAATTGGAAATCACATACACAAGGTCCTGGGTTCAACCCCCAGCACACAACCCCTCCCCACCACCATAGTGTTAAGACTTATACAATTTTTAAAACTTTTTTAAAAGAATTTTTTTTAGTTGTTGATTGACCTTTATTTATTTACTTATCTTATATGTGGTGCTGAGAATTGGACCCAGTGCCTCACACATGCTAGGCAAGCATTCTTCCAACTAAGCCACAACCTCATCCCTTAAAACACTGTTGGGGAAAGAAATTAGTCTAAATGGATGTGATGGTATAGCTCAGTGTTAGGGCACTTGCCTGAAATGCATGAGGCTCAGAATTCAAACTCTGGCACTCCCACAACAACAAAATTATCTAACAACAACATCCATGTTCATGGATCAGAAAATTTTATTTTCGGGCTGGGGATGTGGCTCAAGCGGTAGCACGCTCGCCTGGTGTGCGTGCGGCCCGGGTTCGATCCTCAGCACCACATACCAACAAAGATGTTGTGTCCGCCGAGAACTAAAAAATAAATATTAAAAAAATTCTCTCTCTCTCTCTCCTCTCTCACTCTCTCTTTAAAAAAAAAAAAATTTTTTTATTTTCTTAAGATGGTATAGTACTCCCCAAATTAAATAGTACAATGCTACTCATATCAAAATCTCATCTTTTTTGTAGAAATTGACAAACTAATCCTATTTATACATATTTAACATAATAGCTATAACATATAAATCCTAAGACTAGGAATCATATTTAAGAATAACTACTGTATCTTGTCCAAGTACATAGATAACTCACTGAAATTCTCAGAAATTTGTCAGTGACCTTAATTTTTAATTTAGTTGAACTGAGAAGTGTTTTGTAGCATGTGTTTCGTTTGTAGTGCAAACTGTTTATTAGAAAAGGTTGGGGTCAAGTAATATAACCATTTCGTTATTTTGTTTTTATCTCTTAGATTCTTCATTATCAGAAATAGTTTTGTATTCTGTGCCAAGTGCCAAGTGAAAAGTAATATTAAGTGCTACTAATAGAACATTTGTACTTCAAGTTTGCTGGGACATATGTAACATTTGGAGAAAATTGAAGTTAGTTTTAATTTAAGAAGTTGGTAGAGATAAGCTTTGCTTGATTAGGGCTGTGCCTATGGTAGACTCGGAAGGCACTGAGATAATAGAAAAACAAAAATGTTTCTACTCCTGGCAACTGCCTGGATTTGATACTCCAGCACTACTGCTGGGTTGTCTTTAGCTATACTGAAATAATTTTATTTCTACTCTTTAATTCTTTTTGAAGTTTTTCTTGTTTTATTGGGATTGAGATTGAACTCAGAGATGCTTTCCCACTGAGCTACATCCCCAGCCCTTTTTATTTTGTATTGTTTTATTTTTTATTGTCTCACTAAGTTGCAAGGCTGGGCTCAAACTTGCCATCGTTTTGTATCAGCCTCCCAGGTAACTGGGATTACAAGCCTGAATGACTGAGCCTGGCTTTGGTTTTTACTTTTGATGTCACTTCAACAAGAAAGTGCTTTTGGATCCCCCAAATTTGCATTAGGTTCTTCTTACCAAAGATATTTTAAAAAATATTCTATATTCCCCTGTTGTAGCTTTTAATATACTTTATAATTCTTAGTAATTGATTCCTTATTAATTCTTTCTGACTAGACTGGAATATCCATGAGGGCAAAAATCAATTTGGCTTATATCCTCAGTACTTAGCACTGTGTGAGTATTAGTGAATAGCTGCTTTCCCAGGCAACTACATTTTTAACAGATTTTTTTTTTCCTTACAGCATTTTATGTACTGAAGATTTTAAATATTATGTGTAGGGCTATGTTATACATAATATTATGGTCTATTTGGAGGGCCAAAGTAAGAGCACATAAATAGTAAAGGGCAAAGGCCAGTCAGTATGAGTCAGAAGGTTAAATGTTGACAAGATGCTATGAATTCAGAGCATAGCAAGCAAATACTAGATACTAGAATAGTCTGTGAAAGAAGATTTCATAAGGGAAAGAGTTTTCAAGTGGACCTTGAAGAATTGAGAAGAATTAAGGCCTATGGTACACTAGTTGTTAGGCAGTTTTCTTCTGTAGATTATTTGTAATAAATGGAGATAGTAGAAATAAGTATGCCCTTTAAACTACTAACTTAAATTCTTCATATCATTTCCTTTTCCCCCCATTACATTAGGTTACTGAAATTTTACTTGAAATGTACCATTTTAAACTTTAAACACTTCCTTGTAGAAGTGAGAGTAGTTTTTAATTTTGTTTACTGTTATTTCTGATTCTTTGCCATAATTGACTTGAAACAAGAAGTAGTCTCTTCTGGGTTCTCCCTCCACCCAAGTAGAAATAGTATTGCCTGCCTCCCCAATCTTATAGATTCTTGGGTTGAGATTCAACAAAAAATGAGATAATACAATAAAAAGGATAAAAATGTTCTAGAGGGCTGGGGATGTGGCTCAAGCAGTAGCATGCTTGCCTGGCATGCATGCGACCTGGGTTCGATCCTCAGCACCACACACAAACAAAGATGTTGTGTCCGCTGAAAACTAAATAATAAATATTAAAAAAAAATGTTCTAGAAATAAAAGTTGGATATTATTTCCATTCTGATTTGTAAATCTGGTTTAGAGAGTTTATCCTGCCATTTCTAAACTTAATTGCTTTGAGTTTTAGGATTGCTTTTCTTTTCTTTCTTTCTTTTTTTTTTTTTTTTTTGGTACTGGGGCATTCAACCCCTGAGCCTCATCCCCAGCCCTATATATATATATATATATATATATATTTTTTTTTTTTTTTATAGAGACAGCACCTTGTTAAGGCTGGCTTTGAACTCACCATCCTCTTGCCTCAGCCTCCTGAGCTGCTG
The DNA here is from genome assembly GCF_052094955.1 of Ictidomys tridecemlineatus. Lineage (NCBI taxonomy): Eukaryota > Metazoa > Chordata > Mammalia > Rodentia > Sciuridae > Ictidomys > Ictidomys tridecemlineatus. The sequence continues at coordinate 28,754,334 of NC_135487.1, forward strand.
GGATTACAGGCATGTGCCATCGTGCCTGGTTTAGGATTGGTTTTCAATGGGAGTTTTAGCATGGCATGGATCATAGTGCTTGTTCTGAAGCAGTTCTTTTCTTAACTATAGGAACTCTTTGGTCTTTGGATGAGTATAATTTTAAGTGGTTATATGGTGGTGATTTTCTCTGTAGATGAGGCTTCTGATTTGTTCGGCTTACAGATGAGAAAATGATTGTTTTAGGCATCTGTAGAATTCCATCTTCATGATGTCTGATAAGGTTTTTTTTTTCCCTCCTGACAATGAAATTTTATTTTAGTTATATTTTAGGCTTTAGCAAACTAATTTTGCCTCTAGTACTAATGAGATAAAATTACCATCAAGTGATTTTTCTGAGAATGATATTATCTTTTGAAAATGATTTGTATGGTATTCATTCTTTATTTTCTTTTAGGGTACTGGGATTTCAGACCCAGGGCTTTACACATGATAAGCAAGTGCTATACCACTGAGCTACATTCCCAGCCCATGAAAACATTTTTTTTTTTTTTTTTAAAGAGAGAGTGAGAGAGGGGAGAGAGAGAGAGAGAGAGAGAGAGAGAGAGAATTTTTAAATATTTATTTTTTTTTTAGTTCTCAGTGGACACAACATCCTTGTTGGTATGTGGTGCTGAGGATCGAACCCGGGCCGCACGCATGCCAGGCGAGTGCGCTGCCGCTTGAGCCACATCCCCAGCCCACCATGAAAACATTTTAACAACACTTATAAATTACTCCCTATTTGCCAATTCCTTTTAAAAATATATTTTTCTACTGGGTGCAGTGGCTCATGCCTAGCAGCTCAGGATGCTGAGACAGAAGGATCACAAGTTCAAAGCTAGCCTCAGCAACTTAGTGAGACCCTGTCTCAAAATAAAGAATAATAAAGGGTAGGGATACCGCTCAGTGGTTAAGTGCCCCTGAGAAAAAAAAAAAAAACAGAAAAGAAAAAGCATTATTTTTATAATAACTCTGTGAGGGAAATTCTCCTATTCCTACTTTACAGATGAGGAAACTACAACACAGAGAAGATTTATGTATCCTAGCCAGCAGGCTCATACCCCTGGTAACTATAGAGCAGGAATAGAAACTACACAGTAAGACTTTATACAACTTATCTTATCCAGTAGCTCCAACTCTGTTTCTAAAATGATGCTCTTAACCACTATACTATACTGTTGCTCTTAACTCACTACATGTTGTTTCAGAAAAGTTTAGAGAATACAGAATTGTGTAAGGTTTGCTTTGTAAATATGAACTTCTTATCTTGACTAAACCTGATTCATTTATTCCATTCATTAACACCTGTTTACTGAATGTCTCCTATGGTCCAAACACTGTGATAAATGCTGAGTTTTGAACAAAAATGTACCTAGTCCCTAACCTCATGGATTTTATATTCTAGCAGAGAAGACAAATGGTAATCAATTGCCCAGAAAATGATTGAATTGCAGTTGTGATAAATTCAATAAAGGAGGAATTTAAAAGTGCTTGAAGTGTATTCTAATAACAGTCTTAGAAGTTAGGAAAGGTGTTTTAATCAGCTCTTATGCTGCTGTGACCAAAAGACCCAATGAGAACAATTTTAAGAGGAAAAGTTTATTTGGGGGCTCACAGATTCTGAGTCTCAATCCATAGATAATGACTCTACTCTTTGGGGCTCTAGGTGAGGCAGAACATTATGGCAGAAGAATGTGGCAGAGGAAAGTAGATCAGGACATGGAATCATGAAACAAAGAGCTCTTAACTACCACAACAAAATATAAACCTTAAAAGCACACCCCAGAGACTCCCCTCCTCCAGCCTACCTGCCTACTATTACTGCCAAGTTAATCCCAGTGGGTTAATGCACTGATTAGGTTAAGGCTCTCCTGACAATCATTTCACCTTTAAGCCTTCTTGCATTGTGTCACCCACATGAGCTTTTGGGGGACACCTCAGATCTAAAGCATAACAAAAAAGTTTCTCTGAGAAAATGGCATTTGAGCTGAGCTTTGAAAGAAGCCTTTCTCCTCCTGTGTTAAGATGTGACTAAATTAGAGACTTAGAACCACCTTTTGCAACTTGATAGTACTCGGAGGAGTTGATTTGTTTACCTCATTTGCTGTGATACCTATCACATTTGTCCTGAGATTATCTGTTTTATATATTTGGTGTCCTATATAATTGATATTTATAATGCTGACAGTTACAAGATTATGTCCTGATAATGCTGTTTACTAAGAGAAATGATAAAATAGCATGAGAAAAGGTCTGTAAATGACTGATTCTCATTTTATCCTGTTTTTCACTATAGAAGAAAGAGCCCCCCCAAATTTGGCTGTTTTTCCCAAGTTTTTGTTTTGTTTTGTTTTTAAGATTTCTTTAAATAAACTGGATGTAGTGGCATATACCTTTAATCCCAGTGACTCAGAAGGCTAAAGCAATGTAGCAAGACTCTTAGCAACTTAGTGAGAACCTGTCTCAAAATAAAAAGTACTGGGGATGTAGTTCAGTAGTTAAAGCACTCCTGGTTCAATCTTCAGTACCAAAAAGGAGGAAAATTTTAAAAAGATGTCTTAAATAGTATAAATGAGAATGATGTATTTCTAAAAAGAATTCTAATTGTTTAAAAACCTCATAAGCTGGGCATAATAGTGCATAGCTATTTTCCCAGCTACTTGGAAGGCTGATGGGAATTTCAATCACTTAAGACTTAGGGGTTGAGACTAATCTGAACAACATAGCAAGACCCTGTCTTGAAAATAAACAAAACTCATTGATACAAAATATTTTTTTCTTAATCCTATGAAAAACTGACTTCTTAAACTTTTTGTTTTGGGTATTAGAGATTGAACCCAGGGGCTGTTTGCTACACAGCTAATATCCCCAACCCTTTTTGTGGTTGTTATTGTTTGGTACCAGGAATTGAACCCAGGGGCATTTAACCACAGAGCAATATCCCCAGCCCTTTTTTATATTTTATTTAGAGACAGGGTCTTACTAAGTTGCTTAGGGCCTCCCTGAATTGCTGAGGCTAGCTTTGAACTCACAGTCCTCCTACCTGAGCCTCCCGAGCTGCTAGGATTATAGGTATATACCACTGCGCCTGGCCCATAGCCCTTTTTTCTTTATTATTTTGAGGCAGGGTCTTGGGAAGTTGCTGACATTGGCCTTGAACTTAATCCTCCTGCCTCAGCCTCCTAAATTACTGAGATTACAGGCATGCACCACCATGCCCAGCTGAAAAAATAATGTTAATAAATCATTTATATTTAAAACAATTTCTGAACTGGTCTCCTTTAGCCCTATTTGGCAGTTAGGGAAAGCCATATATTTTAATACCTGTAACTAGAGTGACCTGAAGAAAATTGGGAAAAAAAGAATCAAAAACGGGAAAAAAAGAATCAAAAACAGGAAAAAAAAAAAAAAAAGATTATACTTCAAGGCAAAAATAACCTATGGTTATTATGCAAAATTTGACTCATTTATGTGATAGTAATGTTCATTTGTATAGTTTTTAAAAAAACTATACACAGTGTTCATATCTGTTGAGAATGTAATAGAACTTCCTTAGAAATATTAGTTCCCTTCTTTGTTTGTGAACTATTTATGCAGTACTATTCAGCCATTAGTCAACAGAAGGAAATTCTTGCCTCAACAATTATCAAAGAAAATACTACAAAGAAGTTTTATTATTACATAACAAAGTTTATAGATAAGTCACCAACATTTTGTCTTTAACTTAGTCATCTCATTTTTGATAGATTGCAAAAGTCGACTGCAAGGAAGTACTAGACATCATATGTAATCTGGAATCTGAGGGTCAAGATAACACAGCATTTGTTCTTTGTACCACTTATCTTACCCAGCAGCTCCAAACTGCAAGTGTGTATTGTTCTTGGTAAGTATATTTAGTTTGTATATGCTTTGTTAGCATGTTATAGCATTTAGGGGCTTATGTGAAATATTGTTTCAAATTTAAAGTCTTAGTAAATTAAATGATGACATGAATAAATTTTGCTCCCAAGTGAAATCATGCAAATATCATTGGCTTAATTTAGTCTAGAAACAGAAGTTCCTTTTGATCTTCCCACAGAAAATTGTCTATTGACTATAATATATGTCTCATACCTTGTAAATAAAATGATATCAGTATGAAATAAATTAGTGTTAGATTGATTTCCTTTACAATTATTAGTGTCTCCTGATAGTCGTTTGCCCCTCTTGTTTGGAAACCCACTGGTGAAAAGGATCAAATTATTTAGGTTTCTAGGTCAGATTTGCCTCAGAAAAAATCCATTTGAGTGAGTACTAATCTCTTTTGCAACTTTGTTACCATATAATTGAATTGTGTTATTTTGGTTTTAATTCAGTTTATCTTATTTGCCTACAGAGTATAGTACTTACTTGCTTATATATGTATATATATCATATATGTATATATATCAACAGTAAGTGTACCCATGGTTCTTTAATTCTAACGGTATTGGATCTGTTTAGACCAGAAGGACAAACCTGATACACAGGAAAATTCTAAAATGTAAGAGTTGATATCAGGTTATCGAGGTGTAGGTAATGCTATCAGAGATTAGAAAAAGGTACTTACTGTTCACCAAAGTATTTGGAGAGCAATGCAAGGGAGTAAACTGTATGACTAGATTGATTTTGCATAGTCTTGATTAGGGGACCCTGAGTGCTTTTGAGCCAGGATTATTTACGTTGGAAACAGCATTTTGTTTGTAAGAAAGCCTAGTAAATCCTTTCATGTACTTCAGTCTTCATTGACTGAAATAGCCGTGTCTGTTTGTACAGTTACATTGTTTTATTCTTTTTGTTTACTATTTTATATAGAAATATTATTTGTGTACAGTAAATTATCTTACCCAGTCTGTATGATAATTATTGCACAGATATGGCAATAAAGGATCATAGTAATCAAAGAAATCTTTTGATTGCCCAGGGTCTCAAATCTCAAGTAATAGAGCGGAGATTCAGACCCAAGGTTTTTAATTCCTAATCTAATTAATGCTTTTCTTCTGTTGGCTTGTTCCATTGGCACAGGTTAAAATTCATACTGTGGTCTTTTAACGCCAAGCCCATTATCCAAGTTATATCTACTATGAGGAAGGAGATCATAGGAGAAGTGATATTAGAAAAAAGAACTGTTTAGTAGCAGTTTAGTTTCAGTTTAGTAGCAGTGGAAGTCTTTCTTCATCATCACAAATATAGAGATTTTAGGGATTTTTAACTTCAGTAAAACATATATTTAGTTTAGGATCAAACTTCATTTCTTGTTATGATTAAATTGATTTCATTGTCAATAATGAAATGATATCTGCTAGTTCTTAATGCAAAGAATAAATAAAATCATATATAGAATGTGTTATATTCACAGTTCTTTTAATATTCCTGACACAGCTTCCCTTTTACATTGCCCCATAAATTTTTCTTTTTCCCCTTCTTCAGTCAGCTGCCATTCACTTTTCCAAAGATGTTAGTGGCTTTAGGATTAATGCTGTTGCCCTGTAGCAGGAAGGGATTAACAGGATTTCTTGACTCCTGAGAAGCTATAATGAGTAAAGGAAAGAAAATATTAGTCACTTACTTCAGTTTGTTAAATGTGTCTTCTAAGCAATTCAAATAGAATCTATTTTTTAACCCTTCCATGTTTTAAAAGGCTTTTGGGGGGGGGTGGTATTGGAGTGGAATAATAGAATAGCCATAACATAAAATAGTAAATTTTACTAGGAAATATTAATCCCACAAATTCTGTTCAAATAGGATAGATTCTTTTGTTATACTGGAGGTATTCTGTATTCAGGATAGTGGGACATACAAAGTATTTGTCCAGAAGTCTTTTTTTTTTCTTACTAAGTGATAATATAAGTGCTTTCCTAGCATGCACAAGGCCTTGGGTTTGATCCCCAGGACCACCAAAAAAAAAAAGGTAACTTTGATATGAGAGGTATCAAGAGTTTTTTAAATGTGAAAAAAAATTGAAATACCATTATAAAAGAATAAAAGCAATCATATTTATTTTTATTTTGGAAGAGTTTTTTTTAACGCATATGATAGCATTTATTTCTTAGAAGTATCATTCTTGAATGAGGTCAACATTGAAGATAATATTTCAAACATAGACTGTAACTAGCACCCAGAATTTTTTTTATTTGTTGAGAGACATTTATAAGCCATAATAAAATTTAAAAAAGAATACAGCAGTCACCAAATTATTATTCTTAAAAGGTTTACCACTTAGTTTATTCATTAACCCTGGCCCCAAAAGATTTTTGACTATCTGAAATAAAATGAAACACTAGAGTAATAAACTCCCTGTGGATGTCTGGCATTGGTAATATAATTCCAGTAGCCTTGCAAACCAAAAAGGTAACCATTTTGAATGAGTTGATGTATCATCAATGTGTAATTATTGCTGCTACTTTAAAAATAAAATTATACCTTTGAACTTGGAACCTCCATATTAAGCTTTTAGTCAGTATTTGATAGACTGGCATTTTTTTTTTTTAACTTATTTGAGCTTAAATTTTGTATATTGAACACTTTTTTCTTAAATGTATTTTCATGTCTATTCTGTACCAACTGAACTATAAATAGACTTTATGTGCCATTCTCTAACCATTCTAAGGTCATGAATATTGTCTAATTCACAATTGTGGCCCCAGCATGTGGCAAAGACCAACGTGTGTTTTATTCAACTGAATTTTGTAAGAAAAAAAGATCATAGGATCAATTACTGTTATAGTAATCACTGCCTTCTTTAGAATATGGTCATTTTAAAATTCCATATTGTATATAATTGAAGAAGAATTTGTCCTAGTACATATATGATCCAGCAGGCTTTTAATTACTATTGGTTGGTGATTTCAGTGTTTTATTATGCAGATTTGAATGGATGGTTGAATACTAATCTTCACATTCTCAGGAATAATACACTGGTTGTCATGGTTTCAGGCATATTTATATGTTTGAATGGATAATAGTAGTTGTAGACCATTGATTTGTAACTTTGCAAATATCAATGTATAACAGTATGCTGTTTTTTGATCATGCTTATTTGGAATTAAGACATATATGTGAAATCCTATTTGAACAGCACAAAATTATCAAAGCCAGTTACGATTATGAAGATATAATGTAAACAACATCAATTATCTAAGATTCACTGACTAGGTACAAGTTTAAAGTTAGGCAAATCTGCTAAAGTGGTGAAAGTTAGGTTGAAAACTTACATCTCTCAAATACTTTTTTTTTTTTAATAGTAAATCAAAATGGGGCTTGATTTATTCCAAACTAAGCATTTTAGGCTCTTATATTTTGAAAGATACTCCTTTTTCTCTCTGAGCATATATATAATTCTTCATTTCTGTTGTTTTTTATAATTTTGCACTATTCTCAGAACTTTTCTGTTAAGATAGTTAAATCTGAATAAAGCAATCTTGTGAGTATAAAAATAATCATCTCAGTTTGCCTGACTAGTGGCTATTTTCAAAGCTGTCCTATTTCAATTTTTATTTCCAGTTATAAGACACATTTAAAGGCATTTTAACTTAATGTTATTCATTAGATATTATTGTTATGGGCCAGGCTATATGGGCAATGACCAAACAGACTCCATTTTACCCTGAAACTCCATATCATGTAAGAAATGCTTCTCTCATGTGAAAGCCCCGTCCATGTACCCATTAATAGTTATTTGAACACAAAATAGCAACTCTTATACAATGTAAAATTGTTCTTCTCTTTGATTTTCCATTTTTCTTGTCAGAGATTGTTTAGACATCAATAACCATTCTCTAACTTGTACTGTACTAGGCTCATTTTCACCCACTTCCCTTCTGCTTGCTTGCTGCTTATGCCAACCTGGAAAGTCCCGTGAGAAATACCAATGTATCCATTGCATTGTCTCTAACTGCCCAATTCAGCTTCTGTACCTGCTTGCTTGCAGCTATTGTCAACCTGGAACCTGGATGTGGTTTTTGTAGTTTTTGCCTTAAATATCCTAAAGTGCTCAGGTTTGGGGCTGTTCCTTGCAGAGTTGGTTATGGGTCCTGTGGGTCCTGTGGGAGGCAGTTACCAGCCAGCCAGCTAAATAAAGACTCTTCAATTTGGACAAAACTGGGACTCGGTGTGTTTTCTGAGCAACTTACAGAATGTAAGAAAAGTAGACCCTGTCTCTGATAAAATATAAAAAGGGGCTGCAGATGTGGCTCAGTCTTTAAGGGTCCCTGGGTTCAATCCCTGGTACCATAGACAAATAAATAAATAAATGGGACTGGAACTAACTCAATGGTAGAACACCCTGGGTTCAATCCCCAATACTGCAAAAACAAAGAAAAAGAATAATCTGTGTTAATAGCAAGATAATAAACATATCTGTGTTTTTAAACTGACTTATGAAAACAAGATGAGCTTTTTTATTTTAAAAAAACTCAAATAATATATAGCATCCATTTTAAGTTTTACTTCAAAGAGCTACTTTCTTTTTTGAGTGATAGCATGCTTTTTTTGCTATTGTCTTTTCTTGAACTCATATTTTACATTAACATTTCTGTCCTTGGTGGCTTTTAATTTTCACATGCTTTTGCTTTAGCATTTCCTCTTATCCATTAAATGTTTTTATCTAATGTATTCTCTTCAAGCTTTTCTTTTTTTCATAATGAATATTTATTTTTAAGATTCCTGTATTTTAGCCATTTCTTTTTTTTTTTTTATTTTTTTTTATTTTTATGTGGTGCTGAGGATCGAACCTAGGGTCTCACACGTGCGAGGCGAGCGCTCTACCGCTGGGCCACACCCCCAGCCCTTTCTTTTTTTTTTTTTTTTTTTTTTTTGAGAGAGAGAGAATTTTTTAACATTTATTTATTCTTTCTTAGTTCTCGGCGGACACAACATCTTTGTTGGTATGTGGTGCTGCTGAAGATCGAACCCGGGCCGCACACATGCTAGGCGAGCGCGCTACCGCTTGAGCCACATCCCCAGCCCCCCTTTAGCCATTTCTTGGAGTGCCATTTTACATAAGTTTTTCTTTTTCTTTTCTTTTTTTGTACTGGGAATTGAACTCATGGGCACTCAACCACTGAGCCACATCCCCAGCCCTATTTTGTATTTTTTTTAGAGACAGGGTCTCACTGAATTGCTTAGCGCCTGGTTACTTCTGAGACTGGCTTTGAACTTGAGATCCTCCTGTCACAGCCTCCAGAGACTCTGGGATTACAGGCATGTGCTGCTGCACTTGGCTACATAGTTTTATTAGCTTAAGTAGCATCATGACATTTTAGAGCAGGAAAGACATAAAATAAGATCAGTATAGAAGTGTGCCCATTGAATATTTATTAATTCTATAGATTTCATTGGTAATATAGTCTAATGATGCTTGCCTCATAGGACAGCATTTAATTCAGTCAGTATAATTAATTACCAGTGTTACAAAGAAAGACCTTTTAGAACAAGGTGGAATATAAATAAAGAGATTTTATATGCCATCATAAAAGAAGTAGTCTTTCATTGATTTTGTTTTTCTTTAAACAAAAAAGAAAGAAAGAATTTGGAATTTTCAGAGAGGATTCTTAATAATGTTACCAATTTAGGAGGTTTTTAGGAGTGGGATAGCAAATACTAGTTGCTTTAAGTGCTTTAACATTTTTTTTTTCTTTTATAGGGAGCTGACTCTCTTCTGGAGTAAACTGCAAAGAAGAATTGACCCTTCTTTAGATACTTTTTTGGAGCGCTGTCGCCAATTTGGTGTCATAGCTAAAACACAGCAGCATTTGTTTTGCTTGATTAGAGTTATACAGACTGAAGTGAGTAATGTATGCTTTCTATGTCAGTTGTGGCTAGAGAGAAGAGATGAGTGATAATGAAGTTTAATAACATTATGGAATTGGCTATGTCTAGCTGTTTCTGCATATTGTCTCTTAGGAATCCATAGGTTCTTTGTTGCTGATTTCTTTAATGGAAAGTAGTAATTTGAAATGAAGACCATGTTCCCTAGGGGAAGGGAAGATTATGTTTCCTGTATCTTTTCCTAGAATAATACTGCATATTTTATATAGGCAGGTCTGCTTGCTAATTAATTTAGTATTATAAATGAAAAAAAATAATTTTTTTTTACCCTGTTAATGAAGTAGTACCTTTTCTAGATTTTAACATACTAGAATAGTTCCAAAATAATCTATTTTTTATACAAGTTATAAACTTCTGTACAAACAAATAGGAGATAAGTTAGATATTTTGAGGAAAGGTGTGTTTTCTAAAATAAAATGAAGCGTCCTAAACAAAATTTATTCTTATAAGGGTTTGGGATAAGAGTTGTTATACTTTTTTTCCCCTCCTTTTTCATGTCTGCTCATGTCTGAGCTTTTAATATGACCATATCTATAAAGGTTCATGATTTTATGTTTATGAATTACTTATTTGGTAACATCCAAGAAGTATTTTTATTAAAGTCAAAGCACAGTTGTATCTTTGATAATCCATTCCCTCTCCCCAATCCTATCCTTTATTAAAAATATGTTGATCTAGTCTTCTCCACTGAAGACAGGAAAGGGTAAAAATGTTCTCTGCTCAGAGTATCACAAGGCTAAAATCAAGGTGTCAGCTAAGGTAAGTTCTTATGAGAAGCTCTACGAAAAATCCATTTCCAAGCTCATTTTTGTTGACAGAATTTCGTTCCTTTTAGTTGTAGGTTCCTCTTTTCTTTCTGGTTATCAACCAAAATCTCTTCTTGATTCCTAGAAACTGTATATTTACAAACTGAACTCATGCTCAAGGGGAAGAGATTATATAAAAGTGAGAGTCTACTAGGAGTCATTTTATAATTTATAATTCTGCTTACCACAAGAAACTGTGAAAGTGTAAAAGGTAGATGAGATATGAATTGGTAGGCGAAAGAGGAGTGAGAATCCCTTTCAAATTGAGACTCCACACTGGACACTGTGTTGTGCACCTGCCATTTCAACTGCTCAGTCTAAGGCAGAAGGATTGAGAGTTCAAAACAATTCTGGGTAGCATAAGTGAGACCCTGTCTCTAAAAAGGGGAAAATTGAGCCAGGCACAGTGGTGCATGCCTGTAATCCCAGCAACTTGGGAAGTTGAGACAAGAGGATTGCAAGTTCAAGACCAGCCTAAGTAACTTAGTGAGACCCTGCCTCAAAATTTAAAAATTTTGGACTGGGGATGTGGGTAAGTGGTTAAGTGCCCCTGGGTTCAATCCTGATACCAATAAACAGCAATAACAAAAGACAGACTTGGGATGGATGAAGTTAATGATGCTGAAAATCCTGTATGGATATTTAGTTTCTTGCAGAAAGAAAAAATGCATAATAGAAACATCCTTAATATAGTGCCTTTTTATTTTCTGTTCTCTAGTTTTCTATAAATAAAGAGCTTAAGCCAGACCATCATTTGGAGATTTAAATTTAGAGAGTTATTAAACTTTGATTCTGTGATTTAAGAAAGTCATAAGTGAAAAGGATGACTTTTCAGTATCATGAATATATCTAGAACTTTAAAATTAGTGTGGCAAAATGAATGTTAGTGGGGGTTTTTTTTAAGTTTTTTTATTTTTAGTTATACAATAGAATGTATTTTGACATATTATATACACATGAAGTAGATATAAGAAAGGGGGTCATCTTGGACCTATTTTAATATGACCATTTAATATGTTTTCATTTTTGATAAAATATATTGTGGTATTACTATTTTAGGAAATATGACTTTGTCTAGTTTAATCCTTTCTTAATAATAAAGAAGCTGAAAATGAGAGATGTGATTTGTAAGGACCATATGCTCATTCACAGCAGTTTGGGCTAGACTATGGATGGATGGATGGATGGATGGATGGATGGATTGTGTTTTTGTTTGTTTGGTATTGGGGATTGAACTTGGGAGCACTTAACCACTGAGCCACATCTCCAGCCCTTTTTTATATTTTATTTAGAGACAGGGTCTCAGTGAGTTGCTTAGGGCCTCACTAAGTTGCTGAGGCTGGCTTTGAATTTGTGATCCTTCTGCCTCAGCCTCCCAAGCTGCTGGGATTTCAGGTGTGTACCACCATGCCCAGCTTGGATCTCTTGATTTAATTGCATAATGTGATGTAAGGTTGTCATTTATAAGTAAGAGCATAGAAGATGTGAAGAAAGTCAGGTAAATCTTAAGATAATTCACAGGCTCTCACCAAGTGATTATTACTTAACTCCTTTTGGAAGACTATATGAAGCAAACTGCACTGAATTTCCATTCTTTCTTAAACACTCTAATATGATTGAGATGGTAAAATTTGTGAAATTTCTAACATTTAAAAAAAATAACTAGAAATACCATTATACTTCTGAACAGATGTACCAAGAACTTAATGGCTAAAGGAGTGGTGAATAAATTAGAATCAGGATATGGAATATGGAGCTGAATTTTGAAGAAATTTGTGGACACAAAGAAATTGTTGGATTTTAAACCAGGAAGTTCCCAGAACAAGAGTGGCTTGGCATATTTGTATCAAGGGCACATGGAATATAGCCAAGTCAGTTAAGATTGGAGCCAGTATATAATAAAAGTGATTAGGACTTCCAGCCCTGGAAGGATGCTATATGTTTAAATCCTTGCTCCTCTGCCCACTAGCTGGTATTGCCATTGGACATTTTAACCTCCCAAGCCTTGGGTTCTTTATTTACAGATGAGGATAAAGTATGCAAAAGACTTTATTTAGAACATATAATAATTAGGATTCTGTTAATTAATAGTATATATGTTTCCAGTATTTACAATGATGCTCAATGCAGAATAATTGCTTATAAATTGTTTACTGTTTAATAGTGGATTTTACTGTTACTTTCCATGGTATTCTGTTGAGTACTCGCTATGTGCCAGCATTGTAGCAATCATTTTATATTGTCCTATTTCATTTTTATAACAACCTTAGTAGAAAAATCTAATTTCTACCACTTTTGTTAATTTACCAGTGAAGAAAAGAGAGGGTAAGGAAGATAAAGGAAGTTGAGAAATTCATCTCTTGTAGTAAATCAGGTTCAAAGATATCAGATTCTGCCTTTAAGGTCTGTACTTTTGCTCACGACGTTCTAAACCATCTTTCACATATCTCACTTCTTTTCTCAGGTATTCTCACATTCCATTTCAGCTCTCAGATACAGAATTATTTTATAATCACTAATCTTTATCTCAGACAAGATCATCTTCCTGATTTTTGACTGTTCTGAGAATTTACTATGATAGAAATATTTTTCTAATTCCTGATATTTTTTTCCATGGAAAACTGAGATTTGGTTCACCTATGTCTGTGAAGTACTGAATTCTTTTAGGAGAAAATAGAAAAGAATCATGATTTTAGCTTTGGGGTTTTGAAAAACCCAAGTGTTCATGAAACAGTGGTGTTCCTTAAATTGAATTCAGTTTTAGCCTAAGTTCTATACCAGTTTCCTCTTCCTTGTTTACTTAAACCCTGTCCTTTTTACCCACCTTACTATCATTCTTTAAATCCTTATTTGTCCTGTATTCCTTTGAATTCATAGGTATTTATTGTTTATACATCATCAGGCATATAGATAATTATCTTGAGCATTAGGGACTGCTTTTTAAAAAAAAATAAACTATTTTTTATTTATTTATTTGGTACTTGTAGATGGACAGCATGCCTTTATTTTATTTGCATTTTTTTTTTTTAACATGGTGCTTAGTATTAACCCAGTGCTTCACATGTGCTAGAAAAGTACTGTGCCACTGAGCTATAGCCCCAGTACTAGGGAATGCTTTAATATACTATGCCATGTATAATTGGATATTCCATAAATATATATATCATTATTGTTCATGGCTGTAACATCTTTCTAATCTAGTACTTTGCTTCTTGAAACATGAAGGATCTAAATGTAATTTGCATGGACAAATATTTAAGATGAAATTTTAAAACTCTATAAAGATTTTAAGACCGAAAATAGCTTGTTAATGGGAATGAATCTGTCTGTATATTTAACAATAACTTTTCTTCCCTCTTTTTCTTACAGGCACAAGATGCTGGTCTTGGGGTGTCAATTTTATTATGTGTCAGAGCTCTTCAACTCAGGTCAAGTGAGGATGAGGAGATGAAGGCATCAGTTTGTAAAACAATTTCCTGTCTTTTACCAGAGGATTTAGAAGTTAGACGAGCCTGCCAGCTTACAGAATTCTTAATTGAACCCAGTTTGGATGGATTTAATATGTTGGAAGAACTATATTTGCAACCAGATCAAAAATTTGATGAAGAAAATGCACCCGTTCCAAATTCTCTTCGATGTGAGTTATTATTAGCTTTAAAAGCCCACTGGCCTTTTGATCCTGAATTTTGGGACTGGAAAACTTTAAAACGACACTGCCACCAACTCCTAGGACAAGAAGCCTCAGATTCTGATGATGATTTAAGTGGCTATGAAATGTCAATTAATGACACAGATGTTTTAGAGTCATTTCTCAGTGACTATGATGAAGGTAAAGAAGATAAACAATTTAGAAGAAGAGATTTGACAGATCAGCATAAGGAGAAAAGAGACAAAAAACCCATTGGTTCTTCTGAAAGATACCAGAGGTGGCTTCAGTATAAGTTTTTCTGTTTGTTATGTAAGCGGGAATGTATAGAGGCTCGGATTCTTCATCATTCTAAAATGCATATGGAAGATGGAATTTACACCTGTCCAGTTTGTATTAGAAAGTTCAAGAGAAAAGAAATATTTGTTCCTCATGTAATGGAACATGTTAAAATGCCACCAAGCAGAAGGGAACGCTCTAGAAAGAAATTACTTTTAAAAGGCTCTCAAAAGAGTATTTGTCCCAAGAGCCCCTCTGCAACCCTGGAGCAAAATCAGTCATTGAATGAACAAGCCAAAGGAGAATCTCATGAATATGTCACATTCAGCAAATTAGAAGATTGCCACCTGCAAGACAGAGACTTGTACCCATGTCCGGGGACAGACTGTTCCCGTGTGTTTAAACAATTTAAATACTTAAGTGTGCATCTTAAAGCTGAACACCAAAATAATGATGAAAATGCCAAGCACTACTTGGATATGAAAAATAGAAGAGAAAAGTGTACTTATTGTCGACGGCATTTCATGTCTGCTTTTCACCTTCGAGAACATGAACAAGTGCATTGTGGTCCCCAACCTTATATGTGTGTGTCTATAGACTGTTATGCTAGGTTTGGATCCGTGAATGAACTACTTAATCATAAACAAAAACATGATGATCTTCGTTATAAATGTGAATTAAATGGCTGTAATATTGTTTTCAGTGACTTGGGACAGCTTTACCATCATGAAGCACAACATTTTAGGGATGCATCTTACACTTGCAATGTTCTTGGCTGCAAAAAGTTCTATTATTCCAAAATTGAATACCAGAATCACCTCTCAATGCATAATGTTGAAGGTTCAAATGGAGACATAAAGAAATCAGTGAAACTTGAGGAGTCTGTAGCAGGTGAAAAACAAGATTGTGTTGCTCAGCACCATCTACTCGACCAAACTGATAGATCACATTTACCTGAAGATCTTCTTTTCTGTGCAGGAACAGCTAGTTCTCAGATAGATACAGAAACTGCAGAAAATCTGAAAGAAAACAGTGACAGTAATTCTAGTGATCAGTTAAGTCACAGTTCTTCAGCTTCATTAAATGAAGAGTTAATTGACCCACTGGATCACTCTGAAACCATGCAGGACATATTATTATCTCATGAGAA
This sequence comes from Ictidomys tridecemlineatus, assembly GCF_052094955.1. NCBI lineage: Eukaryota > Metazoa > Chordata > Mammalia > Rodentia > Sciuridae > Ictidomys > Ictidomys tridecemlineatus. The sequence goes on from NC_135487.1 coordinate 28,770,082, forward strand.
GGTATTTGTGCCTTCCAATTTGAAAGAAAAATGTTCCAGTATGGCAGTTTGTTTTGATGGGACTAAGTTTACCTGTGGTTTTGATGGCTGCAGTTCCACATACAAAAATGCAAGAGGGATGCAAAAGCACCTGCGGAAGGTACATCCATACCATTTCAAACCCAAAAAGATAAAGACAGAAGATCTCTTTCCCTGTTTGGGTAATGAACATAATCAGACAAAGTTTGATGTAGATCCTAAACCCAGTTCAGATACAAACAGTGACTCCCCAGATGAAGGTCTAGATCACAATATTCATATTAAATGTAAGCGAGAGCCTCAAGGTTATTCCTCAGAAGCTTCCATTTGTACTTCTAAAAGGCCATGTACAGAAGATACTATGTTGGAACTTCTGTTACGTTTGAAACATTTAAGCTTGAAAAACTCAATAGCACATGGATCTTTCTCAGGGTCATTGCAGGGGTACCCATCCAGTGGTGCTAAATCTCTTCAATCGGTTTCATCTACTATCTCAGACCTTAATTTTCAGAATCAAGATGAAAATGTGCCAAGTCAGTACCTTGCACAGTTGGCGGCTAAGCCTTTTTTCTGTGAGCTTCAAGGATGCAAATATGAATTTGTGACCAGAGAAGCTTTGTTAATGCATTATCTTAAAAAGCATAATTATTCAAAAGAAAAAGTCCTTCAGCTAACAATGTTTCAACATCGGTATTCCCCATTCCAGTGTCATATTTGCCAAAGGTCATTTACAAGAAAAACACACCTTAGGATTCATTATAAAAATAAACATCAAATTGGCAGTGATAGAGCAACTCACAAACTTTTAGACAATGAAAAATACGATCATGAAGGCCCATGCTCAGTAGATAGGTTGAAAGGTGATTGTTCTACAGAACTTGGAGGTGATCCCAGCAGCAACTCTGAAAAGCCACGTTGTCATTCTAAAAAGGATGAATGCAGTTCAGAAACAGATTTGGAGTCATCTTGTGAAGAAACAGAAAGTAAAACATCTGATATCTCATCACCAATAGGCAGCCATAGAGAAGAAGGAGAAGGAAGAGAGGGGAGAGGTAGCAGGCGAACTGTTGCTAAAGGAAACCTGTGCTATATTTTGAATAAATACCATAAACCATTCCATTGTATCCATAAAACTTGCAATTCTTCATTCACTAATCTAAAAGGCTTAATTCGCCATTACAGAACTGTACATCAGTACAACAAAGAACAGTTATGTTTAGAAAAAGACAAAGCAAGAACCAAAAGGGAACTTGTAAAATGTAAAAAGATATTTGCTTGCAAATATAAGGAATGTAACAAACGTTTCCTGTGTTCCAAAGCTCTTGCTAAGCACTGTAGTGACTCTCATAACCTAGACCATATTGAAGAGCCTAAAGTACTTTCTGAAACTGAATCTGTAGCAAGATTTTCCTGTAACCAGCCTCAATGCCCTGCTGTTTTTTATACATTCAGCAAATTGAAACACCACTTGATGGAACAACATAACATTGAAGGAGAAATACATTCAGATTATGAAATTCATTGTGATCTTAATGGCTGTGGCCAGATTTTCACCCATCGCAGTAATTACTCACAACATGTATATTACAGACATAAAGACTATTATGATGATCTATTCAGAAGCCAAAAAGTAGCAAATGAAAAGCTACTAAGAAGTGAAAAGGTATGTCAAACAGCTCACACACAGGGACACGAACATCAGACTACCAGGAGGTCATTTAATGCTAAATCTAAAAAATGTGGTTTAATCAAAGAAAAGAAAGCTCCAATTAGTTTTAAAACAAGAGCTGAAGCCCTCCATATGTGTGTAGAACAGTCTGAGCACACACAGTACCCCTGCATGGTTCAGGGATGTTTATCTGTGGTAAAATTGGAGAGCAGCATAGTGAGGCATTACAAACGTACTCATCAGATGAGCAGTGCCTATTTAGAGCAACAGATGGAAAACCTTGTTGTTTGTGTTAAGTACGGTACCAAAATAAAGGAGGAGCCTCCTTCTGAAGCAGAGCTCTGTATAAAGAAAGAAGAAAATATAAGCTGTGAATCAGAGCACATGAAGCACAGCCATTCCCTGGGTGACAGTAAGGCACCCCTCCAGAACACTGATTCTTCTCATCCAGGTGAAAGGGATAGTGGTCAGAAAGGGTGTGCAGAAAGCAACCCAGCATTTGATACAGATGCTCTGCTCTACAGAGGAACTTTGAAATGTAACCATAGTTCAGAAACCACTTCTCTGGAACAATGTAATATAGTTCAGTCTCCTCCTTGTAAAATAGAAAATTCCATATCTAATCCCAGTGGGACTGAAAGTGGGACTTATTTCCCAAGTTTCCAGCTGCCTTTACCAAGGATCAAAGATGAAAAAACTGGGCAGCACAGTTCAGGGCAAGAAAACACTGTAAAAAATTCAACCCATGTCCCAAAAGAGAGTTTTAGGAAACATTCACAGCCCAGGTCATTTGATTTGAAGGCTTACAAACCTATGGGATTTGAATCTTCATTTCTGAAATTTATTCAGGAAAGTGAAGAGAAAGAGGATGATTTTGATGATTGGGAGTCTTCAGAGCACTTAACATTAAGTAATTCTTCACCACCCAGTAATGACTTAACAGGGGATGTTACAACAAATAATATAGTTAATAACAACGACCCTGAAGTTGACATACCTCATTCTTCCAGTGACTCTACAGTTCATGAGAACTTGACTGCAATCCCGCCATTAATAGTAGCTGAAACAACAACAGTTCCTTCTTTGGAAAACCTGAGGGTTGTATTGGACAAAGCATTAACAGACTGTGGAGAGCTTGCCTTAAAACAGCTTCATTATCTTCGGCCAGTGGTAGTCCTTGAAAGATCAAAGTTTTCCACACCAATTTTAGACTTGTTTCCAACAAAAAAGACAGATGAGCTTTGTGTAGGAAGTTCCTAAATAACAATTTTGTTTCAGAAACAGACTGGCTCCATCACTGCAACATGGGGACAATTGCCAACATGAACAAAGGCTGAGAACCAGCCACACTGTTGTTTAGGGTAGAATAGGCTGTGTATTTACATGAATGTATAATATCTATGTCAGCAGTATTGGCTGAGTCCATTAGCTCTCCAGTTGGTTTATTGATTGGGTTTTTTGTTTGTTTGTTTATTAAAAAAAAAACGGAACTGTACTCTTGTTTGGTGCTAATTAATACATCAAAATATACTGGGGCTTCCTTTTTCAAATTAAGTGTGCATGATTGTATATGAAACAAATACTAAGGTCCCAGGGTGGGAGGGCTAGGGAAAGGGATATGGAGTTCTTACTTGACTTGAATGTGCACCCAAGGGTGCTTTGTGTAATATATTGTACACTACAGCATCTTATATTTTTTGAGTTGAGTTTCAATAAATTACAATTTTTCACCCATTTCTTGTTTACTCATAATGAGTTTTCATATCACATATAAACTGGAATTGCACTTGTGGTTCCTGGAATGTGCACTCATATTTTACCCCAGTAATTTTTTTGTTAACCAGATCATCAGATCAAGGCTCTTTTTGAATGACCCTTGACTTTTTGTAGAAAATTCTGAGAGAGTAATTAGCTCTGGGATTCAAGATAGCTCCCAGAGGAAGAAGTTCAGAGGTTGACCAATAGAAAGGAAAGAGTATGCTAAGCAGAATGTGAGGGGCACAGTAAATTCAAAGGCCTGTTTCCAAGGAATTACAAATAATTTGATATACTAGCAGTAAAAGGGCTGATACTTATTGTAGAGGTAAGTAGGAACCTGTGAAGAGTTTGGGCTTGAGTCTATAAGCAACTTTGAACTTTTGAAGGATGTTAAGTACACATTCAAATTAATTAATAGATGACTTGAAATTCAAGTGTGATTTGAAGTTCCAAGAACAGGATAGGAGGTAATATGACTGTTGAAGTAATCGTAGTAATTCTAGCAAAGGGAAGAGTAGATGAAACAAAATATGTAAAAAGACAAGATTGTTGGGACTTGAAGGGTGAAGAAAAGGATTTGAGGAAAACTTAAGATTTGGCAGTGATGAAACCAATAAGATGGGAATACAAAGAGATGAGTGGGTATTTGGGAAGAGCGTGGAAAACTTATAATATGAGTTTGGTCATGTTGAGTTTTAGTGACACAAATGGAAGAAGCTTAGTTTCTGATCTCTTGACTAGAATGCTAGCCTGGAGGGACCCTTAATGAGAAAGAGAAACAGGTAAAAGGTATTGAAGTACCCAAAATGCCACTTTTCCATAATTAAACTGAGTATTATGAAAGTGAATGGTGAAACTAAAGTTCCAAGCATAGATGAAAGCCAGGTCGTGCAGATCACCTCATATATCCAGTGCTGACATTTCTTCATTTAAGTATAGAAATGGAAAACTTATGCATATTGTTTCTAAGATGTAACCTGTGAAAAAGTCAAGTTTGCTTGCTTTGTAAAAGAAACACCCACCCCCAAAATGATGCCTCCTGTCATCATACTACTGATTAATATATAAGCTGTCATGTAGAAAATCTGGCCTAGTGTGACCTACTTGGTCTACACCTTCAAGAATAAATGTTTTTGACAGACTGCATTTGGAGGTCCGAACCCCTTTGAGATAGAAAGGTAAATGGAATAGGCAGGAGATTATAAAACCTATAAATGAGGTTTAGGTTGTGACTCAGTTGAATAGCATGTTGAAGATTACAGTCAATTCTTAGCATTGCAAAAAAACAAAACAAAAAAAAACCCTGCCAACAAATATTTGGCAGATTTAGCTTGCTACAGGGGTAGAAAAAGGACTAGAGACCGAGGAAAATTATATGAATAGTTAACAAGAAACCATGTATTTATTAAGCACATGCCATCTGCTAGCTTCTGATTGAGTATAGAACAGGGTGTAAGCTTCCTGTATCATATACATCGGACTCTAGGGAAGCCTGATATTAAGCAAAATAATACAGATAATTAAAGTTGTACCATAAAAAAGCTAACATTGAGGGCTAGGGTTGTTGCTCAGTAGTAGAGCACTTGCCTAGTATGTGTGAGGCATTGGGTTTGATCCTCAGCATCACATTAAAAAATAATAAAGGTATTGTGCCCATCCACAACTAAAAACAATTTTTTTAAAAAAAGTACCCCAAAGGGCTGGGATTGTGACTCAGCGGTAGAGCACTTGCCTAGCACAGGCAGGACCCGGGTTCAATCCTCAGCACCACATAAAAATGAAGACATTGTGTTGTGTCCATCTACACCTAAAAAAAAAAAAAAAAAAAAAAAAGGCACCCCAAGGGCTGGGATTGTGGCTCAGAAGTAGAATGCTCACCTAGCACATGAGAGGCCTTGGGTTCGATCCTCAGCACCACATAAAAATAAATAAAGATATTGTGTCCAACTAAACTAAAAAAAAAAATTTAAAAGCACCCTAAAACAAAAAAGCTAACATTGAGTTGAGGACCAAAAAAAAAAAAAAACAGCAAAATTTCCTTGAGAACATGTTATTTAGACAAACTTGAAGAATCAATATCTGTTGATGGATAGCCAGGTAAAGTAAAGGTAATCCTCTTAGCAAAATGACATAGGCCTCTAATCCTAGTTACTCAGGGCTGGTTGAGCCAGGTGGATCACAAGTTCATGGCCAGCATAGGCAATTTAGACCCTTTCTCAAAGGACTGGGGCTCAGTTGTAGTATATTTCGAGGTTCAATCCTGGAGGGCGGGTGCTATTACATGCAAAGGGTTTGTGGTGCAACAGCTTTGACTGTTAGAGGCATTAACAAGAATACTATGACTAAAAGAAAAAAAAATACTATGACTGTAGTTGGAAGAATAAATGGGAGAGGCAAAGGAGAGAAGTTTGGATAGCTAAATAGAAAAAAAAAAGAAATGTTAGTGTCCTATAGCCATGTTCTTCATAGGATTTTATTTGAAAGGCAGTGAAGAACCTATTGAAGGCTTGAAAGTAGCTGTTAAGTTAGGAAGGTGTGATATCAAAGACTGCTGAGTGGTGTATGGGTGGATGACACTCTAGGGGTGTGCTGAGATGCCTGCATAGATGGTGTTTAAGTTTATTGTTAGATATGTTCATGTGTTGAAAAGAAATCAAAAACTTAATGATTTTTTTGAGCCAGATTTTCTTTGAGGCACCTTATGCTTTGGAGACTTACCATACCTTTTATTTAGTCATAAATGTTACAGTAATAGTAGCCCTTACCTATATGTGTGACATGGTTCTTTTCACACAAGTTATATAATCCTTTTTGCAGGCTCTGCAAGATAGGAATTATTGTCACTTTGCAAATGAAGATATTGAGGCTTAGGTTACATAACTTGCCCAAGTAAGCAAAAAGAAAAAAAGAGATAAAATTCAAACCCAGATCCCTTATACTTCAAAGGCACGGGGTGGGAGGGCATTGCTGGGGATTAGGCAATGCCTAATTAGGCAAGCATTCCACCACTGAGCTACATCCTCAGTTCCCAAGACTTATCTTAACAGCTACTCTGTAATGCTTCTGTCTAAACAAATAGTAAAATACATTAATAACCACTTGATGAATGAACAGTTTTTCCTATAAATATATTTGCAAAAATGTTCAAGTGGGCTGGGGCTGTAGCTCAGTAATAGAGCACTTGCCTAGCACATCTGAGTCATTAGGTTTGTCTTCACCACATATAAATAAAGGGATTGTGTACATCTACAACTAAAAATATATTTTTTAAATGTTCAAAGGCCTATTATGTGCCAAGCACTAGGGATATATTAGTCAATAAAGTAGATATATGGTTGGTTCCTTTGTTGGATTGACAATAGTCAGGGAAAACAGATGTTAAGCCCCAAATTGCACAAATGGATATAGGTGTGCTAGAAGTATAAGGTGCTTATCTAATTTAATATAGGGAGTCTTGTGAAATATTTCAGTTATCATAATCCTATCTTTATTCAAAAAGTTGCTGAATACCATTCTTTAATAGTTTTTGAACTGCTGGTGGGCTGTGGGTTTAACATTAATAGCAGTCATTCCTAAATCAGTCAATCATTTCTTTCTGACAAGCACTCCATCTCCAACAGTGTCCTAGACACCTTTTTCTGATGCACCTCTGCTGACTCAAGCAACTTCCATGGCTCCTTTTATTCCTGCAGGTACAGAATGGAGTGGTTCCCTCTCCATGAGGCTCTTCTATTCCTGTTCTTTCTCTCAGCTAGAACGAACACATCAAAGCCTGTGGTATCTAGTTCTCCAACTCATGTATCAGATAATATTTTTTTTAATTTGTCATAACATCCTTTTTCTTTTATTGTGCCCCTCCTCTCACTGCAAACTTTTCTGAATTCTGTCTTTATAATCTGATCTAACAATTTAGATGATACATTTACTTGTGAATTGTTTTTTCATGAAAGTTTTTTGGGAACAGGACATCCACTTAATATCTTCCCACCATCTTGCTGAGTTGTTAGGTACTAGTCAATAAATCATTGATTTGATAACCCATCATGCAGGTTACAGTGTAGCAAGCAATTGCTTACAATATATTTTATGAAATTATGCCATTATGGGGCTGGGGATGTGGCTCAAGTGGTAGCGCACTCGCCTGGCATGCGTGCGACCCGGGTTGGATACTCAGCAACACATACCAACAAAGATGTTGTGTCCGCCGAGAACTAAAAAATAGATATTAAAAAAAAAAAATCTCTCTCTTTAAAAAAAAAATTATGCCATTTGTTCCTAATACAAATCTTGTGACGGTGGGATTCCCCCATCTATAAATAGGTATGCAAATGAGTCTCAAATATATGAAAACCCTTCTTAAAAATCACAATTTCTAAATTATAGTGACTTGAAAAGAATGAAAAGCTACAAAATGATCCAGTAGTAACTGCCTTCCACATTTACAAAGTAAACTACTCACTTTTAAAGAAAGCCCTTTCTAAATCCTATCTTCTCAAATTTCCAGTTTTCTCATATCCTGTGAGAAATAACTGCCATTTATTTCAAGGAATGTTCTCCATCTACACTGTCCAAGAGAGTAGCCATGAGCTCCATGTGACAATTTAAATTCAATTAAAATATAAGATTTAGTTCCTTTGCAATACAACCCACATTTATGTATGTGTTTATGCACTGGGATTCAACCCAGGGCTTTTTACTACTCGGCCACATTCCCAGTATTTTTTGTTTATTTTGAGATAGACTCTCACTAAGTTGCTGAGGTGGGCTTAGAATTTATAGTCCTCCTGCCTCAACCTCCAGAATGACCAGGGTTATAGTCCCTAATGTATGCCACCACACCTGGCCACTACCCATATTTGAAGTGAAGGGTGGCTACCACATTGGACAAGGCAAAATATTTCCATCACTGCAGAAAGTTATATCCGAGAGTGCTGCGACTAGCCAAAGATGAAAAGAAGGAATAGAATAAACTGAAAACACAGGCTAGTGCCTGATTTTGAGTGAGAAGGATCTGACCTTTGGAACAGTGACATCACAAAGCACAGCTCACAATGACTCCAGAACATTTGGGCTCCCAGATCACTCTCCCTAACTCAGTTTAAATTCCTGAAGCCTCTGCACATGTAGTTCCTGAAGCTGTATTAAAATGACACCATCTTCACCTTCATCTTCTACTTGGGACAACCTCTTAGATTCTCTCTCTCTCGGCACAATATGGAATTGGCTACAAGCAACTTTTCTGGGAGAGACCAATGTGCCTCAGCAAACAAATTTGGGGCTACTAGAAAATCTTGCTCCGGCTGTGCAAATCGCCCTGAGGATTTGCTTTTTAATTTTGTTGGCAGTAGGATTAATTGTCTTATGGAAACGAAGTGTTCGGTCAATTCAGGTTGTACTCTTTTGTTACAGAGAAATTTAAATAGTTATAAGAATTTTGATTGTTTCTCCCATGTTGCTGCCACCTAGCTTTATTTAAGACCATGTAGATGATCAAGTGTGAACCCATGTATCAAGATGGTAGAAACTAAGTTATCCTGGAAAATCTCCACCTCTGGGTTTTGAGCATAAAGTGTTCTTTTCTTACAATGATCTTTTGCTTGTCTGCTGTCATAAAATAGACCAAACAAATACATACTCTTAACCCGAAACTTATTTGATCACTTACTTATCTTTGAGTGCCTACTATGTTTATAGAATAAACATTGTAGGATAACCAGGATCTTGGGTATTTCTGTTCTTACTATGACAGTGCTCTTTAACTGATAAGGAAGTATATAAAGACATCACAATGTTTTTTATTATTCTGTTTTAACAGGATAAGCCTTCATCCATATTTAGGGGCTCTTTGAGGGAATAGGAATTTAACTAGCTGGGATTGTGAGAAACATTCAGGATTTTACATTCTTCTGTTTAATAATTTCTTGTTAATAATAAAGTGTTTTGGGAATCCCAATAGTTAATATGAAATGGATAGAGGTTATTTTCACATGACAAATGAGGAAACTAAAGTGCATTGATGTTCAATAGAAGTAAAAAGAGACGGGATTTAAAGAGGACTTTAAAAAAAAAAAGTTTTTGTAGTTGTAGATGGACAGCATGCCTTTATTTTATTATTTTTATGCAGTGCTAAGGATCAAACCCAGTGCCTCATATGTGCTAGGCAAATGCTCTATCACTGAGCTCAGCCCCAGCCCTAAAGAGGACTTTCTTAAATAGTGATTTACTTGTTAAATACATAAGTTATTGCGGGATAATTTTTAGTATTCACTTTATTTGCAGTACTGGGGATTGAATCCAAGGACATTCTACCACTGAGCTACATCTCCAGCCCTATTTCTCTTCATCATCTATCTGATATAGGATCTGGCCAAGTTGTTAAGGCTTGCTCAAAACTTGAAATCTTCCTGCCTCAGCCTCTAAAGTAGCTGGGATTTACAAATGGTCCAGCAACCTCTCAAAACCCTGCATGGTAGGCAGGCCAGGGATTATCACCTCCATTTTGTAGGTGAGGTAACTTGGTTATCACCTGCCCAAGTTCATGTCATTAGAGCTGACAAAACTGAGATTTGAACCCAATTTTTAGGATTCCAAATTAAGTTCTCCAAAATGTCATTGAAGGCAATTCAACTGACTTTCAACAGAAGAGAGTATGTGTGTACACACATATTCAGTTAGTTAATAGAAGAACCAAATAAGAAAACAAACTTACTGGGCACAGTGGTGTGTACTGATAATCCCACAACTCCAGAGGCTGAGGCAGGAGGATTGTAAATTTGCAAGTTCAAGGCTAGCCTCAAAAACTTAGTAGAGAGGCGCTGTCTCAAAAAAATAAAAGGGTTGGGGATGTGATAAAGCACCCCTGGGTTCAACTGGAAGGAAGGGAGGGAAGGAGCAAAAGGAAACAAACTCAAATTCTGGGTTTAGCTCAGTCTGAAAGAGGAGCTTGCAGGTCTTCAGACACCTCAGCCATTTTTTTTTTTTTTTAAAGCAGTGGGGTAGTTAATGGTATAACAGAGTAGTTAATGTTGTGGCTCTGGACTCAGACTGCTTAGGCCTCAGTTTCTATTGAATCACTTGTTCTGTAACCTGAGAGTAATCACTTAACCTCTAAGCACCTTTTTTCTTAACTTTTTCCCTCATAGGATTGTTTTGCAGATTAAAGCTTAGCATATACAATATTCAATAAGCAGAGCTAGTTATTTTAACAACAACAAAAAAAGTGATTGATTTTATTCCCATCCCAGCAGGAATCTGTCTTAGCATATTAAAACAAATCTAGCTTTTCAGACCACTATACTTGGAAGTAAAAATTCCTGGATTAATTTAGTCCTGGTTCTACTGTTTCCAATATGGACCTTGAACAATGAAAGGGTCTAAATTTGAAGATATCTAAATAGTTATCCAGGGTTTTTTTCTGTATAAATATAGGTCATGCATAGGCAAAGTGACTTCTAGCACAGAGTCTGGCATGTGGCAAATTTCAGCAAGTTAATAATATTACTTACTACATATAATATTTTTTTGGTACTGGGGATTGAACCCAGGGCCTCACATGTGCTACTCAAGCTGCCTACTGAACTACACCCCTAGCCCTTTTTATTTACTTTGGTATTAGAGATTAAATCCTGGGTGCTTACCCACTGAGCCACATTCTCAGCCCTTTATTTTTTATTTTGAGACAGGTTCTCTCTAAATATCTTAGGCCCTCACTAAGTTGCTGAGGCTGGCCTTGAAGTTATAACCCTCCTGCCTAGGCCTCCCAAGTAGTTGGGATTATAGGTGTGTACCACTGTACTTGGTTTATTAATCTTCATTAAATAAATGCAAAAATACTTCCAAAGTACAGTGGTCTGAAAAACTGCCTACCACTTCAGTTTGTAGTAATATTCAAAAGATTAAATAGATGTGAAAATGTTTTGTTAAATGAAAGTTGTGGCATAGGAATGAGGTATTACTGTTACTATTAGACCTTTTGTATTTATAAGTAAACTGGCATTTGACATGAATGAACAAATAACACTCAAATTCTGTTGTTTTGTTTTAGAAAATATTGCTGTTTATAATCACACTCTACCAACTTTACAAGAAGGGCTCAGATTTTTTTCAGGCTTTGCTAGCCAACCCGGAAGGGAATGGTCAGAATCAAAACAGTAGTAATTTCTTCCTGTCCTTGGGTCTGCAAGAAAAAATTCTGAAAAAACTTCAGATGGTGGAAAACAAAGTGAAGGACCTGGAAGGGATGATCCTTGCCCAAAAACCTGCCACGAAGAGGGATTGCTCCTCTGAGCCCTACTGCAGCTGCTCCGACTGCCAGAGTCCCTTGCCCACATCAGGGTTTACCTCCACATCTGAAATGTGATGAACTCCAGTTTTTTCCCAGAAAAACACTGTTTCCCTCATGTGTGCAGTGGTGTTATTAATAAAGATAGAGAACTATATTGAAATTATCCTGCAAGGATTGGCTCTCTATTCAGTAGGGCCTATCTTCTACTTGTGTGTGTAGTGGGGAAAGATGGAATATAGAGACAGTTAAAAATGTCTCTAGGGATGAAGCTTCAAGGTAGAATGCTTGCCTACCATGCACAAGACCCTGGGTTCAGTTTCCAGTGGGGATAGGTGGAATCTGGGATTGTAGTGCTCACTTGTCAGACTGAAGACCATAAGCAGCTATGTAGGAAAGGAATGGAAGTGGATGAGAAAAGAAGGGAGGGTGGTCAGAGCTACTGCCTTAGGATCCATGCTGAAGAGGTGTGACCAGAGGTATTGAAAGTGCTGTGCTGTGGACTGTTCCATAGACATAGGCTGGCCTGTGCTGGTCCTTTGCATAAGAAAAATATGCAGCCCAGGGCATTCCTGCATTAATTACTCAAATGTGTGAGTGTTTTAGTCAGTTTTTTTTTTTTTTTCTGTTCTGACTAAAAGACCTGACAAGAATAATTTTAGGGGGCTGGGGATGTGGCTCAACTGGTAGCACGCTCGCCTGGCGTGTGTGCAGCCCGGGTTTGATCCTCAGCACCACATACCAACAAAGATGTTGTGTCCGCCGAGAACTAAAAAATAAATATTAAAAATAAAATTCTCTCTCTCTCTTAAAAAAAAATAATAATTTTAGGCTGGGCACAGTGGTGCACGCCTGTAATCCCAGCGGTTCAGGAGGCTGAGGCAGGAGAATCAAAGTTCAAAACCAGTCTCAGCAAAAGTGAGGGGCTAAGCAACTCAGTGAGAACCCTTTTTTTTTAATTTTTAATATTTATTTTTTAGTTCTTGGCGGACACAACATCTTTGTTGGTATGTGGTGCTGAGGATCGAACCCGGGCTACACGCATACCAGGCGAGCACGCTACCGCCTGAGCCACAGCCCCAGCCCGAGAACCATATCTTTAAATAAAATACAGAATAGGGCTGGGGATGTGGCTCAGTGTTTGAGTGCTCCTGGATTCAATCCCCTATACCAAAAAAAAAAAAAAAAAAAAAAAAAAAAAAATTAGAGGAGGAAAAGTTAGTTTATTTGGGGTCTCATGGCTTCAAAGGTATCAGTCCATAGACAGCCAATTCCATTGTGTCCATCAACAACTAAAAATATTTTTTAAAAAAATGATTTGTTGCCATGTTGGAGAAAAACTGACTCTGCTGAATAACAAGAGAACAATATAGCTGTATCCTAAGTTGTCCCTTCCTAAAGGATTTCCGAGGATAATTTTGACCATAATTCCTGCCTAGTACACTGGTGTTAAAGTACAACCACTGCAGAGTGGAGCCAGAAAAAGGATTTGCAGAGGAAGTGATATTGAGTTGTCTAGTAAAGGATTAAATAGGCAATGAACAGAAAATATTCTTCCTGGGAATCATCATTGGTGTATATAAGAAAATAGGATGGCTCAAACAAGGAGAATTTTAGACTGACTGATGCACTGGCTATTTTCAGAGTTATAATTATGAATTCTGGGTTCAGGGAAAAATTCTAACCTCACCTTCAAATCAACTTTAATTCATGATATGGTGAACCATACAGATGAGAGTTGACAACATGCATTATCCAACAGTTTGACTGAGAAGTTTCTTATTATGCTGCTGCTGGAGTGTCATGCTAATCTCTGAGAGTCAAAGTCTCAACTGTCTAAATTCTATTCCAAATCTCTTGTCTTGATTACCCCTCTGGGGTATATAAAAGGAAAGTATTAGAAAAAGGGCCTTGAATAGTAAGTAGACTAATGTCAGTAATGAAGGACCTATAAGGTAGAATGAAAGGAATAAAGATAGGCAGAAAGAAGACAAAGGGGAAAGAAAAAGAGACTGTAGCTGTAAATCTAAAAGCCCCATGGTCAGACTTACTCCCCAGATTTGTTTTTACGTTTTTGTAAGTTAATTCATCTATGCAAATTGCCTCATTTTGATCAAAGTTTAAGTACACTGTTAGCCTACACAATGTGTTTTTGGATTAGATAAAGCATAGGGAGATGTATTTAAACAAACCAATAGTATAGACACATTCCAAACATCATCCAGATAGAAGAGATAATGTCAGTCTGAAGATCCTGGAAGATCAGACCACCATCAACTTCTAGAGATCTGCAATCAAAGAACTGAGTTCACTAGGCTGATGTTGCTATCCCACGCCTTCCTAGGCCACCCATCACAAAGTATCCTTTAAAAAAAGAGACTTCAAAAGCACTTCTAAATCTAGAGATAGCCTGAATTCTGCTCTGAGAATGTGTATCTTCACATTTCTCTTTCTAATGAACTCTTTCTCTTTGTTAAAATCTGACAAATCCTTAAATTATTTTCTGTAAAATGTCTAGAGCCTGGAAAGTTGAAATAGAGGTCTTGTCTCCTCTTCCTCTGGAAAGACCCTATGATGAAAGCACAGTTTGGTTTTGTTTTTTTTTTAAAGAGAGAGAGAAAGAGAATTTTAATATTTATTTTTTAGTTTTTGGCGGACACAACATCTTTGTATGTGGTGCTGAGGATTGAATCCGGGCCGCACGCATGCCAGGAGAGTGCACTACCACTTGAGCCACATCCTCAGCCCCCATTTTGGGTTTTGGACTGTCATAAATTATCATTATAGGTGTTTTAACAAGAAAGTAATGTAGATTTAGAAGTCTATGTGAGAGAAAAAACAGAATGAGCTAGATAAAAAGATAAAACAGACTGGCTGCTCCTGTTAGAATGCCACAGTGTGACAGAAACTGATGGGATCACCTCATTCTTTGCTTTCAGCTCCTCAGATGTGTGTGTTCGCGTGTGTGTGTGTGTGTGTGTGTGTGTGGATGTGTGTGTGATTCATACCATAGTCATGGGAAACTGATACCAAGCATTCATTCCATTCTTAATAGGAATCATTCTTTTCTTCAAAATATGTATAACCATGGCATCAATTAAAGATGTTGGTAAGCAGAGAATCCAAGGCAAGATAGGGGAAGAGTTTGAGAGCTATTTTATCAATTAGGTTAAATCAATGAATTACCCCTCTAGCAGTGTCTACAACTCTAGAGAGGAAAATCCTTATCCTCTAAATTTAATCCTTTTTCAATTGGCTATGGTCCTATCTGTAAGGTCTTTGTTTAGCATCTGGACAGCCATTTTAAATGACAACCTCCATTTTAAGAAAAAATTCACTTTCCCACCCAAGGGCATTTCTGAGAAAGCCTCACCACTCCCTCATACCAATACAACCCCTCACTGAAAAACCAGCCTCTACCTCAGAGCAAAGCCTGTCCAAGGAAGGGTCATGCCTTTGTCCTTGGAAAAACCCACAGAGCACTCCTAGGCACATTCCCACCCTGCTAAGTTGTGTATCTACAAATAACAGGAGAGATCTGCTGAGCCAGGTATCCCTGACTCAGTCAGGCTAGGTAGGGATCCATAGCAACCCCCTAGCAGCCACCAATCAGCATGAGACAGTATGAGACCTGGGATGCCAGATGACCCTCCCAGTAGTTTATGGTGGTTGATAACATATTGGAAAACCATGTAGTTCAGCACGTACACCCCTCTTGGCTCAAACCAATCAGTTCAAACCAATACCCCTTTTGTTCTGACCAATCACCCCTACCCAACTTGTTCCCGCCAGTGAATGTGCTAATCATGTTTTAGAGTTGTCATTTGATTTTCCCTCGGTGTGTGATGATTGCTATGATGTATGTGAAGTCCCTGCCCTCTCCAAAAAATGTATAAAAATGCTGCAAACCCTGGGCTCGGGGCCTCTCAGTGTCACCAGTTGTTGTGTGTGCACACAGAGGACTGAGCTAGCTCGAAATAAACACCTCTTTGCTGCTTACATGGATCTTGGGTCTCTGGTGGTCTTTGGGGGTCCTGAATCCGAGCATAACATCACCATCTGCATTCTTTCCTGCCCAAGGGCATATCACCACTCCCTCATACCAACCCCACCCTTAACTACCCGAATTAGGAGTCTCTAATCCTTGAGCCTGCCCTATAAAAGTCCCAACTCCCAAGCCTGTGTTGCCTCTCTCCATCTATACAGAGATGTCCTTTATTTGTCAGCTCTGACAAATTCACTGTGTATCTCTGCCTAGTCTCCAACTTTCATCTCCGGGTTCCTTGCTTTCCTTTCACTATCAACAGCCTGTTTCTGTTACCCTGCCCTGGTCTTTCACTGTCTAGGTGTCCTCACTGAATTTTTGTCCTACTCTATTCTTGTCTTTTTTGGTTTTTTTCTCTTTCCCCTTTTAATAATGGGGATTGAACCCATGAGTGCTGTTTTAGTCAGCTTTTTCACCACTGTGACCAAAAGTCCTGACAAGAACAATTTTAGAGGAGGAAAAGTTTATTTGGGGCTCACAGTTTCAGAGATTTCAGTCTACAAATGGCCGATTTCATTGCTTTGGGCCCAAGTGAGGCAGAACATCATGGCAAAAAGTGTGGAAGATGAAAGCAGCTCAGTAGACTGAAGAAGGAAGCAGAGAGAACTCGAAGTCTCCAGGGTCAAAATATATACCAGAAAGATATATGCCCCCAGGGACCCACATCCTCCAGCCACATCCTACCTTTGTATAATTACCACTCAGTCAATCCCTATCAGGGTTTTATATTTATTTATTTTAGTTGTAGGTAAACACAATACCTTTATTTAAATGTGGTGCTGAGGATCAAACCAACTCAGTGCCTCACACATGCTTGGCAAGTGCCCTACTGCAGACCCCACAACCCCAGCCCCTCTAACAGTGGTTTAACAGTGATTAGATTAAGGCTCTCATAACCCAATCATTTCAACTCTAAACTTTCATTGTCTCACACATGAGCTTTTAGGGGACACCTAATATCTAAGCCATAACAAATGCTCTACCAATGAAAAACCAGCCTCTACCTCAGAGCAAAGCCTGTCCAAGGAAGGGACATGACCTTTGTCCTTGGAAAAACCCATAGAGCACTCCTAGGCACATTCCCACCCTGCTAAGTTGTTTATCTACAAATAACAGAAGAGATCTGCTGAGCCAGGTGTCCCTGACTCAGTCAGGCTAGGTGGTGATCCATAGCAACCCCCTAGCAACCACCAATCAGCATGAGACAGGGAAATACCTAGGATACCAGATGACCCCCCAGTTTATGGTGATTGATAACATGTTGGGAAACCATGTAGTTCAGCACGTACACCTCTCTTGGCTTAAACCAATCAGTTCAAATGAATACCCCTTTTGTACTGACCAATCACCCCTACCCAACTTGTTCCCACCAGTGAATGTGCTAATCATGTTTTAGAGTTGTTATTTGATTTTCCCACAGTGTGTGATGATTTGCTATGATGTATGTGAAGTCCCTGCCCTCTCCAAAAAATGTATAAAAATGCTGCAAACCCTGGGCTTGGGGCCTCTCAGCGTCACCAGTTGCTGTGTGCACACGGAGGACTGAGCTAGCTCACAATAAACACCTCTTTGCTGTCTCTGGTGGTCTTTTGGGGGTCCCAAATTCGAGCATAACACCACCATGCTATTTTCCCTCCAATTTTTTTTTTTTTTTTTTTTTTTTGAGAGAGCATCTCACTAAATTGCTGAGCCTGGCCATGAATTTGCAATCCTCAATCTCATCCTCCTGAGTATCTGGTATTACTGGTGTGTGCCAGCCATCATGCTGGTTTTAATCTTGCTCACCTTTGAAGACCAGATGTCTGAAGGCTGAGAGTTTTTCTTTAGTTGGGCTAGCTGAAACTGGTTCGATTTTAGATGGCCAAACAAACCTTGTTTCTTTATTTTTTAGTTTTTGGTACTGGGGATTGAACTCAGAGGTGCTTAACCACTGAGTAACATCCCCAGCCCTATTTTCTATTTTATTTAGAGACAAAGTCTCACTGAGTTGCTCAGCATCTTGCCATTGCTGAGGCTGGCTTTGAACTTGCAATCCTCCTGCCTCAGCCACCCAGCCACTGGGTCTAATATCATTTTAATAAAAGACATATATACGCCTCCCTTTTATTATTCTCATTTCCTTTATATTTATAACCTCTGGACTCCCAAGGGATGGGAAATTTTATTCTTGGCCAAGAATAGAAGTTTCCTTCAATGCTCAAATATGCTCAGTCTTACTATTGGTTCTACAATTCTGGGAGGAAAAAAAGACCCAGTCTTTGGAGTAAAAAGTAGGTAATATATATATATATATATATATATATATATATATATATATATATATATTTTAAAGAGAGAGAAGAGAGAGAGAGAGAGATTTTTTAATATTTATTTTTTAGTTATTGGTGGACACAACATCTTTGTTTGTATGTGGTGTTGAGGATCGAACCCGGGCTGCACGCCTGCCAGGTGAGCGCGCTACCGCTTGAGCCACATCCCTAGCCCCAAAGTAGGTAATATTTTGAAGCTCCTGTTTTTAGACTGTACACAGACAAAAGTTCTGTTGGAACTTTTTTTTTAGAGAGAGAGAGAGAGAGAGAGAGAGAATTTTAATATTTATTTTTTAGTTTTCGGTGGACACAACATCTTTGTATGTGGTGCTGAGAATCGAGCCCGGGGCCGCAAGCATGCCAGGGGAGCGCGCTACCACTTGAGCCACATCCCCAGCCCCTCTGTTGGAACTTTCTATAAGTGACACATAATTATTCACTTTCTGAAATTCACTTATCTATCCACTGCTACCACTCTGGACTCTCACTTGGATTCTATTGTGTGTGTGTGTGTGTATTGAGCCCAGGCCTTGGACATACTAAGCACAGATTCTGAGTTTCATTAACATTTCTTTAGAATGTGCTCTGGACCTTGGGAACATTAATATTTCAATTTTCTGAGCTATACTTTCAGACCTCACCTGGGTTCTTGAAATGGCCTCCTAATTGGACCACTGCTTCGATCTGGATCTGTGTCCTTATTACATTTACCCTTCACATAGTAGTCAGAGGAATCATCATTTCTCAAAACTCTCCAATGGCTTATTCTTTCATTCTAAGTAAACATCAGGGTTCTAACTAGGAGATTGTGCATGATGCCAGTGAAGCCAGATTTAAAGATAGGTAGTGTAGTTAGGTAAATTGGGTCTAATATGGAGTAAAATAGAAAATGAAGGCCATGTTGAGAATGGAGCCCAGGAAAGCAGAGTAGCACTTGGAAAATTGAAATATTAATGTTCCCAAGGTCCAGAGCACATTCTTAAGAAATATTAATGAAACAGCTCCCAGCAAACAGGGAGATGCTAATCAAAAGGCCTCCAGGCCCTTTCTGCCCAAGATTACTCCTCAGGCCCTTCTGCCCCTCACCTTTTGGGTCTCCCCACCTACATTCTATCACTGCAAGATAACAACAAAGGACAGGAACCTGATAGAAATGCGGGAAAGCTGAAAGAAGACCTTAGCTATAAAAGAGGGACGGCCTCACCCTTCCAAGGATTCCACCTCTTGGGTCCTTTTCTTCCTCCTGGGAGAAGTCTTTTCTGTTGTCCTTTAATAAAGCTTCTACTTTACACTCTAAACTTGCCTTGGCGTGCTTCTCTGGTGTTATACTTCAGCATTGCAGAAGCAAGGACTCGTCACCGTCACCGGTAAACAGCGGTAACATCAGGATCTGCATTTCCCTTTCTCCTTACTCTTTCTTACCTTCTTACCAGTCCCCAGGTGGGTTAAGCATTGTCCAACCTCAGGGTCTTTACACTGTTCACTCTGATTGACATTTTCCCCAGTTACCCACTTTTGGGGGGGTAGGGGTCTGAGATCAACTGTTGGCTAATCTTAAAGGCCTTCCTTGACCATCTTATGTAAACTAGTGCCCCTCACACCAATACACTCTATTCCCTTTTCTCTGTTTTTTCTTCATAGCACTTATCACCACCTCCACTTTTACTGTGATATATTTGCTTATCATCTCTCACTCCATCCACCCCAGCCCACTAAGAATCTAAGTTTCAGGAAAGGATGGGCTTTGTTTGGATCACACTCACACTTAGCAGTGTCTGGTATTTTGCAGATATTTTTCTTGAATGAATGAACCGCAGTCAGTTTTGGCTTTGAAACTTCACACCATCTTCTGGTTCCTTTCTCTTCAAACACAGGGACAGATCACTGATGCCATTTTCCCAAGCATGAAGAGCTAGTAGCTAGCCTTTTTTTTTTTTTTTAGAGAGAGAGAATTTTAATATTTATTTTTTAGTTTTTGGCAGACACAACATCTTTGTTTGTATGTGGTGCTGAGGATCGAACCCGGGACTCACGCATGCCAGGTGAGCGCGCTACCGCTTGAGCCACATCCCCAGCCCCTAGTAGCTAGCCTTTACTGGGTACTTATTTGGTCATGTACATTGCTTAGAGCTTTACATGAATTTTCTTATTTGATCCTAACAATGAAGGCGGTAAGTACTCTCTCACTGTACTGATGAGCAACTGATGCACAAAGGGTAAATAACTTACTAATCATGGTTATGACTGGCACTCAAGCAGCTTTAGTCTAAACTTGTGCTCTTTGTCAAAAGTTTGAGTGACAAAAGTTTTAGTGAGACTTTGGACTCACGGATAAGTAACGACAAGAAAAGTAAGAGGGCATAATAAAGATGACCTTAGAAGAGAATATTTTGAAGGTGTTTATCCTTCCATCTAAAAGTTTTCAATGTAAGTTTAAATAGTTGCAATGTAAATTCTAGCAAATTATACACACTGATAATTAAAAACTGTGAAATCACTTTTTATAATAATCCAACAGAAAGTATATAACAATTGAATAAACACTCTCATCCATTAAAAAATACATAAATGAGCTTTCAACATCATTCTCCCCACCCTACCCCAGTAGGCACAGAATTTTATTTAGAAAAGCAAGGGGAGAATGCAGGCCATCCCAAGAGTAAGAGACATCCTTTGGGGTAAAGTAAGAAATACACATTCGGGGGAGAATTAATCTTGAGTCAGAACCTTTGAGGTGAGAAAAGTAATACACATTCAAGGGAGAATGTGACCCCTCTCTAGAAGGCAAGACAGTCTTAACATTGCTCCTTTATCATCTCTAACTTATATTTAGGTTCTTTCCCCCCAAGTTATCCAAATGTAATTAATGTTTGAAAAACATTTTATTGATCACTTCTTTACAATAAAAATATGCTTGAAAGTAAAATTTTTAACAATTCCCTGTAACTTATGGTTCTAGGTATTAGAAAGAATTCTGAATTATCATTGCAATTTAGTATATAGCTAGTCAAAACAACACAATTACAAATTGTGATAATACAGAAACATAAGTGGTATAATTCTATTGAGAAAGCATTTCTTATGTCTGGGGATGAAGCTCAGTTGGTAGAGGGCTTGAATAACATGTATAAAGCCCTAAAATAGATGGGGCTTTCCTATCAATTAATTCATGCACCTAGGTGAGTATTGCTTACTGATAAATCAACAGGATTCAGTTTCAATTCCATTCCTTTTTTGTTTTAATAAACACAAGGCTAAGAAATATTCAAATAAATAAGAATATGAAAATGCTAGTTGTTTTGTTTTAGTAATGTCAATCAATTTTGGGGCTTTTTTCTGAGTTATAGTCCCAAAATTAAAAGTGATATTTCATTAGCTGACAATTCAATTAGGTCAGCCATCAATTTTGCTGTAAATAAAGAACTGGAGAACATCTGATTTGCAAAATAATTTGTTATCTTATTATTATAATCATTTGCTTTTTAAAAAAATTCGAGACAGAGTCTTCCTAAGTTGCTGAGTCTGGCCCTGAACTTGTGATGCTCCTGCCTCAGCCTCCAGAGTCGCAGTATCACTAATTTAAATAGATTTAGTTAAATTTATTGTTTAAAAAAATTAGGCAACTTAGCAACACCAGTCTATAGAACCAATTAACCAAATTAGATTTACTTTTGTTCAGAAAAATTCTGACTTCGGTTTTCAAGTAAAATAAATGTGTTGACAGGTGTCGCAGTGACACATTTCACTTCTGAATTCCAAGACAGAAATGGCACTGAGACTTGATCAGAGTTTGTTTGTCCCCTAAAGACAGGACTTTCGTTTCAGGTATTTCTAACCTACCCTATTCTTGCCTTACCCCAGGGCACAATTGGGCAAAATGCCACTTCCAAGTACACTTGGGGTGGATGAAGTAAGGTCTGCAAGTGAAATTCTCATTGCTACCGTCATTCTCATCTAATACACTTGAAGTCAGAACACGCCAATATAGGCCAAAACACTCCATGTGCAATGCCTCGCCTCGTTCTTCTGGTATCCCAGGGATGCACCTACCGCAGCTGGACAGCACGAGCCAACAGCAAAGATTTTGACAGCCTGGGACGCCTACTATACTCGCCCATTCTTCCCAGCCACCTCTGGGCGCGGATGGCGGCCCACTGGGTCGGCGACTGCTAAACCCAGAATTTCTTTTTTTTTTTTTTAATTTTTTTTTTTTTAGTTGTAGATGAACACAATATCTTCACTTTTATTTATTTATTTTTATGTGGTGCTGGGGATCGAACCCAGGGCCTCATGAATGCGACGCAAGCGCTCTGCCACTGAGCCACAACCCCAGCCCCTAAACCCAGAATTTCTGTCAGCTCGTCCCAGCTCAGGAAAGCACAGAATATGCCGCAGCCCATTCTAGGCAACCAAGGCCCCAAAACCTAAAGGAATTGGCACTAGAGAGGTTAGAAAGCCCCGCCCCCGGCCGCGGTATAAAGCCCAGGAGGAAATCCAGAACCCTGGGCAGGAACCCAAAGTCGAGGGGCGGGGGATGGATGTAGGTGCAACGCAAGCTCAGCCAGGGCCGGAACTCAGCGTCTGGGCTCCCTCCCCGTTTGAGCCGGAAGTGAGGAAGGTGGGGCTGGTCCTTTCCTATGAGAAACTAGAAGTCCCCAGCGGGTGGAGGCAAGAAGAGGAGTGCTTTTGCGACACTGCCGGCTGCGCGGAGGGGCTGGTATGGGGGCGGGTGTCTGTGTAGAGGCACTCGGAAGGGACCCATATCGCTGTGGCACCGCGGGGACTCTTTGAGAGGACGGGTGTCAGTGTGGCACCGGTGCACGCCGAAGGAGCCGGTGGAACCGGGTGGCCATGGGGATGTCGGCGTCGCTGGACGCCATGTGGGAGATGCCCGCAGAGAAGCGTATCTTCGGGGCGGTGTTGCTCTTTTCCTGGACAGTGTATCTTTGGGAGACCTTCCTAGCACAGCGGCAGGTGAGCCTAGACAGGGCCCACCTGAACTCAACACCCGCCAGCCCTAGGCCAGGCTCGGAATGGACCCTAAGTCCTAGATGTTTGCTCGGGTCCTAGCACCAGTTTCAACCCCGTAACCCTTGCTGGGCCTTCTAACTTGGCCCTATGGCGGACTTGGCTTTTAGGGGTTCTTGGTACCTCAGGGAAGTTTTTCGTGAGACCCTAGGGCCTTAAGAAAGGAAAAGGTAGCCCCCTCAAGTTTGAGCTTATGCCTGCCCTACAGCCTCTTTGGTTCTTTGGGTGCAGACCCAGGCTCCTTTATCTTTGATGTAAGCCTTCAAAAGAAAGCTGCTGACATATTCGAATCACAACTTCCCCATGATATATATTCGTGTTATCCTGCTCAACCACAGGATTAGGAAATCATTTTCTGAAAATAAAGATGTTGCAATTCTTCCAAGGACTGACACTCTCTATTTTCTTTTTGATAAATTTTTCATATTTTTTCTTTAGTTGTAGGTGGACACAGTACATTTATTTTCATATGATGCTGAGGATGGAACCCAGTGCCTCACGCGTGCCAGTTGAGCGCTCTACCACAAAGCCACAACCCCCTGCCCATCCTTTTTTTCTTTTTCTTTTTTTTTAATGAATATTTTATTTTTTAGTTGTAGATGGACACAATATCTTTATTTTATTTTTATGTGGTGTTGAGGATCGAACCCAAGGCATCGCTCGTGCTAGGCGAGCGCTCTACCTCTGAGCCACAACCCCATCCCCCTTTTTTCTTTTTAATCTCCTTAAAGTACGTATGTTTTTGCTAAAAAGTATTATATTTACATTATTTTCGTTAAAAAATTTTTAAAATAGTATCCTAGTGGCACACACCTTTGGCCCCAGCTACTCTGGAGGTGGAGGCAGGAAGAGCAAAACTTGGAGGCCACTATGGGCAATTATTTATTATGAATCTGTCTCAAAATCTTAGAGGGTTGGGGGGGGGGCGGTAATCCCAGCAACTGGACCGTCTTTAAAAAATAAAAAGAGCTGGGCATGAAGCTCAGGGGCAAAGCGTCCCTGGGTTCATTTCTCTGTAACAAATAAAAAATGTGAGGTGGGGATGGGGTTTGAAGATGTAGCTTACCGGTTGAGCACTTGACTAGCATGCCTCAGTCCGTGGGTTCAATCTCCAGCACTGGTGGGCAGGGAGGGGGGGAGTAGAAGGCAAAAATTACTTAATAACAGCTCTCTAAAGATAATCCTAATAAATAGCTTGAAAAATTAGAGATCTGAACTTTTTTCCCCCAGTACTGGGGATTGAACCCTGTAACTCTTTAAGATTGAGTTACGTCCCCAGCACTTTAAAACAAACAAAAAAATTGAGACAGGGTCTTGCTAAATTGCTGAGGCTGGCCTGGAACTTTGGATCTTCCTGCCTCAGCCTCCTGAGTAGCTGGGATTACAGGCATGGATCACCTCACCTGACTGAGATCTGAACTTTTAGTACTGGGGATTGATGCCAGGGATGCTTTACCATTGAGTTACATCCCCAGTCCTTTTTATTTTTTATTTGAGAGAGGGTCTTGCTACATTGCCCAGACTGGCCTTGAATTTGTGATCCTCCTGCCTTAGCTTCTTGAGTTCCTGGGATTACAGGCATGTATCACTGTGGGTGACTAGATCAGAATTTTTAAATGAGTTTAAATGTTTAAATGAGTTTAATTGACATTTTATTGCAGTCTTTCACTGTTGATTGCTTTATTTAGAATCTTCTGTGTTATCACTGATGATGTAAAAACCTTTCTAACTGTTCTCTCTTGAGCATTTCAGTCCTTTCTCTTTTCAAATTTTTTTTCTCAATTTACATTCTACATGAATTTATAAACAGTTTTAATTTTTTTCTCAATAAGCTATTGACCATCTATCTGTCTTACTTTAATAATAAGCCTTAATAACTACTTATTACTAAGTAGTCAGAGTAACTACTTTTCAGTAGTGCCTGTACTGAATTATGCATTATTTAATGCCCTCAACTTTTATTGACATACAATATATAGAGAAAGCATTTGTTGCAAAACCATTGTAGAAGATGTTTCTGTCCTATTTTTTTGGTATCTGCTTCCTGTGGTATGTCTCATGAGCCAAAATTACCTTTTAAAATTTGGCATAATGAGAAAATTGATCTTAGAGACCTGATAATTTCTTTGATTCCTTAAATCTCTCTTAATTTGGACCAAATTTAATGACTAGCAACAATATCTGTTATTGCTTGTGGTTAATATGTTATTATATGTTAATATGGTTAATATGCTTCTCTTTTTCACAGTTTTTTTTTTCTGTATTATAGGACATAGTCATACCCAGAAAGAGTGGCACCCTTGTGATGTTAAAACTTTGGTTTACATATGTAAAGTGAAGTGTGAGGATAATCCTGATTTTTGTTCTTTGTAGTCAGCTAGCCTCATATTCTCTTGTTCTGCCTTTAACTTTTCTGCATCAGTTGTTTCAGTAATCAGTGTATGTGACCAAATGTAGTATTTTCGTATATATGAAACACTCTGCAGATGTGCAGATTAAGTGGCAAGTTAATGCTATAAACTATTCAATGTAAGATCATAAATTACTATTGTAATAAACAATTGACTGTTTTGTTAAAGTGTTTTCTTTAAAATATTTCAGAGAAGAATATATAAAACAACAACTCGTGTACCCCCGGAGTTAGGACAGATCATGGATGCTGAAACATTTGAGAAATCTCGACTGTATCAACTGGATAAAAGTACTTTCAGCTTCTGGTCAGGACTCTATTCAGAAGTTGAAGGCACTGTGAGTAATTTACATCTTGGAAAGATGGTCTCTCAAATTATTTAATACTTTGCAATGTTCTCATTTTTGTATTTTTATGACACAAAAGAGGGTACTATTCCTACCAGTCCCACAGTGCTTTCCTAACCTTTAGCGTTACTATTTTTTACCCACTTGGGACACTTTTATGTCATAAGCATGATCTGATATTTATGATTTCAGTAGCTATCGAGATCTAATTCACATTTCATAAATTCACCCTTTAAAATGCACAATTTGAGTGTTTTATTATAATTATACAAATAGTGTGATTCATTACAACATTCTTACACACACATAACATAATTTGGTAAATTTTTTTTGCCTAGTACTTTCTGTTTTCTCCTCTCCTCTCGCTCCTTGGCCCACTTCTTTACCGTACTAGCCTCTCTTTTTTCTGAGATTCTCCTTTTTTTTTTTCCTCTTTTTTTCTAACTCCCATATATGAGAGAAAACATATGACTTTTGACTTTCTGAGTCTGGCTTATGTCACTTAACATGATGCCCTTAGATTCCAGGCATTTTCTTGCAAATGACATAATTTTGTTCTTTATAGCTGAATAAAACTCCATCGTGGGGCTGGGGTTGTGGCTTAGTGGTAGAGCGCTCCCCTAGCATGCATGAGGTTCTGGGTTCAATTCTCAGCACCACATAAAAATAAAATAAAGGTACTATGTTCACCTACAACTAAAAAATAAATAAACTCCAGGGGCTGGGGTTGTGGCTCATTGGTAGAGTGCTCGCCTAGCACATGCAAGGCCCTGGGTTCAATCCTCAGCACCACATAAAAGTAAATATATTAAAAATAGAGGCATTGTGTCCAACTGCAAATAAAAAAATGTTTAAAAAAAAACTCCATTGTGTATATATGTCATATTTTCTTTATGGACACTTACAATGGTTCCAACTTGGCTATTTTGAATTGCACTGCTAAATATATGGGTTTGCATGTATATCTATAATATGCTGACATTAATTCTTCTGGATAAATACTGAAGAGTGGGATAATTTTGTTATTGATAGTAATGGGTGTGGAATAAAAGAATCTGAAACATATCGGGCATGGTGGCACACACCTGTAATACCAGTAACTTGTGAGGCTGAGGCCATCGCCAGAGAATCACAAGTTTGAGGCCAGTCTGGGCAACTTAGAGAGAACCCTGTCCCAAAATCAAAAAGAAAAAAGGCTGGGGATATTGGTCAGTGGTAGAGCCGCTCTGGTTTCGATCCCTAGTACTGCAAAAGAAAGAAAGAAAAAAAAAAAAGGCAGATACATAACTGCATAGTCAGTTGACATACGATGATTTTCACCTGCAGGCCAGTTGTGACAAAGGACCTTACTATGTGTGTTAATCTTTTTGTTGTTGTGCTATGGTGGAGATTGAACCCATGGCTTTGTGCATGCAAGGCAAGCACTCTACCAACTGAGCTATATCCCTAGCCTGCCAAAGGAATCTTTCTGAAGCAGTTTTGATCTTGTTATTCTATATAAAATCTTTCAGGGGGTTGGGGATATAGCTCAGTTGGTAGAGTGCCTGCCTAGCATTCATAAGTCCCTGGGTTCAATCCCCAGCACCACCAGAAAAAAAAATCTTTCACTGGTTTGCTGTTTCCATTAGGATAAAGTACAAACTTCCTGGTTTGGTTTATGAGGTCCTTTTCAATCTGGCCATAGAGTCTTTTTTTTTTTTTTTTGGATAGTTTTTTAGTTGTCACTGAACCTTTATTTTGCTTATTTATATGCAGTGATGAGAATTGAACCCAGTGCCTCACACATGCTAGGTAACCCCAGCCCTGGCCACAGATCCTTGAGGCTCATCTTTTTGTTCCTTCCCCTTGAATCTTCTTTCCCCTTCTTTATTGACGATCCTATACCGAGATTGGCTTCCTAGGACTTGGCATGTTTTTTCATGCTGGTATCTCTGCCTAAGGTGCCATTTTCCTCATGTTTCATGACCACCTTCTCAGTGGAGGTTGGTTAATCCTTGTTCTTCCCTTAGAATCCAGCTGACTGAGACATCATTTCTTTTAAGAAATCATTTGAAAACTCCTTGCCCCTCAAGACTGGTCAGAGTACTTCACGTTGTATTAAATATATTTGTTTAATTGATAAATCCTTTTTAAAGAAGGGGTACTTTAAGGTCTGTTTATCATTTTTTTCCTGGTGCTTGACATATATAATAAGCACAAAACTCATATTTAGTCATTGAAATAACAAAGAGGCAATTTTAGCAAAACACAGGACCAGTCTTACCTGCATGCTAAAAAAAAGAGAGGCTATGTGTTATAGAGCAGTGTTTGCCATCCTTTTTCATGATCTCCCCTTCATTACCCCTCTCTTCTATTACACATTTTTTTTTTTTTTTTTGCTAATTGACCCCTTCATGAAATTTTAATATCCCAGATCTGTTTTTATACTGTGGGTGTATATATTTGTGCTTCATACATAAAAAGAGTAAGATTTTAGCTGGGCATGGTGGCACATGCATATAATCCCAGTAGCTTGGGAGGCTGAGACTGGAGGATGGTTAATTTAAACCAGTCTCAGCAACTTAGCAAGGCCCTAAGCAACTCAGTGAGACCCTGTCTCTAAAATATATTTAAAAGGGGGGCTGAGGATGTGGCTCTATGGTTAAGTATCCCTGGGTTCAATCCAAAAAAGAAAGAGTGAAATTTTCTTTTCTACTGTCAAGAAGAAAGTTCATGGTATAGAGATTCTGAGTAACTTTGAGCTTTGGTGATTAGTTTGAATCTCAGCTCTGTCATACTAGCTTTGTGACTTCAGACATTCTAACCATTTTGGTGCCCCAGTTTTCTCATTCATTAAAGTGGTATGGGAATAATAGTTTCTCATAATATTGTTGAGAGGATTAATTGAGTTTATATATGTAACATTTACAGTTGGGGTCTGATCCATTGTTAAGTGCTCCATCATGTAGGCGAATACTATGTTTATCATCACCATTGTTCCTTCAGAACTCTCTCAGGTCTTTCAGTTCTACAAAGAGAAAGACTCCTATATCTTTGAAAATAATTGAGATTGGCTACCATAATTGTTACATGAATTAAAGAAACAAAACTGTATTACAGCTTTGTTAAAATGATGAGAATTGTCAGGGGCAGTGGTACACACCTATAATCCCAGCTACTCAGGAGTATGGTGCAGGAGGATTATAGATTCCAAGTCAGCCCAGGCAATTTAGTGAGATCCTGTCTCAAAATGAATAAAAGGAGGGAGAGGTTTGAGATGTAACTCAGTGGTAGAACTCCCTTTTGGTCAGTCCTCAGTGTAGCAGCAAAAACAAAAGACAAAATTGTCTAGCTAGTCATAAAATTTTCCTTGACAAATATGAAATTGTGATTAGATCCAGTTTATTAGAACTACTTTCATTTCCTTAAGGAAATGGAAAATGACATACTGGAAGAGATAAATCAAATTTTGGTGTTTGTTTTTTTGGGGGGTTGGGTACTGGGGATTGAACTCCCAGGGACATTCAGCCTTTGAGCCACATCTCCCAGCCCTATTTTGTATTTTACTTAGAGACAGGATCTCATTGAGCTGCTTAGTGCCTTGCTTTTGCTGAGTCTGGCTTTGAACTTGCAATCCTCAGCCTCCCGAGCTGCTGGGATTATAGGCATGTGCCACTGCACCAGCAAAATCTTGGTATTTTATTCATTTATTTGTTTGTTTATACTAGGGATTTAACCCAGGGCACTCTATCACTGAGCTACACCTGAATCTCTCTCTCTCTCTCTCTCTCTCTTTTTTTTTTTTTTTTTTTTGGGGTGTGTGTGGTGCTGGGGATTAGAACCTAGGGCTTTGTGCATGCAAGGCAAGCACTGAGCTATATCCCCAGCCCTTATTCCGGTCTTTTTTATTTTTATTTTGAGACATGGTCTTGCTAAGTAACTGAGGCTGGCTGCCACTACACCCAGCTAATTTGGCATTTTAGAAAAATAAATAAAAGATTTGGGCTGGGGATGTGGCTCAAGCGGTAATGCGCTCGCCTGGCATGCGTGTGACCTGGGTTCGATCCTCAGCACCACATACAAACAAGATGTTGTGTTCGCCGAAAACTAAGAAAACAAATATTAAAATTCTCTCTGTCTCTGTCTGTCTGTCTGTCTGTCTGTCTGTCTGTCTCTCTCTCTCTCTCTCTCTTTAAAAAAAGAATCTATTAAAAAAAAAGAAAAATAGGCACTGAGGATGTGGCTCAAGCGGTAGCGCCCTCGCCTGGCATGCGTGTGGCCCGGGTTCGATCCTCAGCACCACATACAAACAAAGATGTTGTGTCCACCGAAAACTAAAAAATAAATATTAAAATTCTTTCTCTCTCTCTCTCTCTAAAAAAAATAAAAATAAATAAAATAAAAGATTTGGAAAATAAAATTGCATTGTCTTTTTGGGCACACAGTCTTTTCAATATTGACTTTTTAATTATATTTTTATTAATCAGAGATAATTTAGGTATTGAGACATTGAAAATTAGTATTAAAATTTGTTTTCTTCCAACTAAACCAGGAGAGGTAGCATTATTGCAGATTATATTTGACTTTAATTAACTTATCTGCACATTTTTTTTTTTTTCTGTTCAGGGCTTTAGTAGGAATTCAGCCTTCAGAGAGAGATGGAAATAAAGCTAGTGAATTTAGACACTTTCCTCCTTCCTCTCTGGTGATTGCTTCATTTTTCTTTTTCTTTTAATTACCCCCTCTCCGCTGCTGGGCCAGGGCCTTGAGTGTGTTAAGCATGCTTCTACTATTGAGCAATATACCCAGCCCTGATAGTTGCTTCTTTGAAGTTCTTTAACTTACCCCATTGATAAACTGGCATGGAAAGCATTTTCAATCTCCATGGTTGTCACTAGTAAATAATTCCAGCAAAGATGGGCCGTCACTTGGTTATTATGGTTGGTGATCATGGGATTAACTCAGTTTTTTCTAGGAGATGATAGAAGTTGGGTGAATATGTATATAAAGTAAGATGCTTGCAGTAAGCTGTGGCTTAACTAGAAGCAGTACTGATGGGCTAAAGCTGGGCACAGTAATTATGATTTGTACTACATTCAGTTTTTATGTTCACTGTTTTGTTTGATGTTTACAACAATGAAATAGAATGGATAGGCATTATTATTGCCTTTATAAGGAAGTGAAGGCTCAGAGAAATTAAATGGCTTAAATTAAGTGAGACAACTGGGCTTTAAACTCTGCTGATCTAAGTCTTTATAATTATATGGAAGAAACAATTCTTGAAACTCTAAAGATGATAACCTGAATGTGCCAAATTTATCTCTGGGGAATTAGTAGCTACATTTACCATTGGATAGGAAGCAAATTTGGTGTTACTTTGAAACTGTTCTCTTTAAAACAAGTTAATTGATTCCTGTTTTACATTGATAAAAATTAATGGATCTGCATGTTATTGTCACAAAGGGTGAGATTAACTTAGACCATTTATCTTAATACTTTCTACCTGAGGAAATTAAGCAGTGACATTATGAATGTCT
Organism: Ictidomys tridecemlineatus; assembly: GCF_052094955.1. Lineage (NCBI taxonomy): Eukaryota > Metazoa > Chordata > Mammalia > Rodentia > Sciuridae > Ictidomys > Ictidomys tridecemlineatus. Next base: position 28,801,463 of record NC_135487.1, read on the forward strand.
AGCCTCTCTAAAACAGACTCTCCCCCCCCCCCCCAGTCACACAGATGTCAATAAAAACCCTGTTCAAGAAATGGAATGGCTGGGTGCTGTGTTGTAGGCCTTCAGTCCCAGCTATACTGAGGCAAGAGGATCACTTGAATCCAGAGAGACCAGTCTGAGAAACATAGTGAGATCTCATCAAGAAATGGAATGGCGGGGGTGGGGGCTGAGGTTGTGGCTTAGTGGTAGAGCAGTTGCCTAGCAAATGTGAAGCCCTGAGATAGATTCCCACCCCTATACACACACACACACACACACACACACACTCAAATAAATGTCCATCAATAACTAAAAAAAAAAAAAAGGAATGGCTGAGGAATAGAGAAGAGTAGAAAAGCTCAAATTGTTGCTTCTCTAATTTCTGTGTGTTTCTGTGTGAGCAGTTTTGCCTTTTGTAGCCTCATTTGTCTCATCTTTAAAATGAGAAGTGGTGACTTGGGAGGCAGAGGAGGAAGATTATAAGTTGGAAGCCAGCCTGGGCAATTTAGCCAGACCCTGTCTCAAAATAAAATGGAAGGAAGGAAGGAAGGAAGAGATATATGATTTTACCCAGAGTTTCAGTTGCCTTGTCTATAAAATAGATTATTATACTCCTGCCATGCCTGCTTTTCAAGACTATACCAATGTAGTATGTATAAAAGCAGTGGGATTGCTTTTGTTAGGAGCATTAATTCTTTTTTTTTTTTTTTTAAGAGAGAGAGAGAGAATTTTTTTAATATTTATTTTTTAGTTTTCGGCGGACACAACGTCTTTGTTTGTATGTGGTGTTGAGGATCGAACCCGGACCGCATGCATGCCAGGCAAGCGTGCTACCGCTTGAGCCACATCCCCAGCCCTAGGAGCATTAATTCTTGTCCTAAGACATTCCCAGGAGTGTGCTCAGTGAGATTATTAACATAGGGAAATGTTATGGTTCACCATGCTTGATTTCCTGGTCCCCAAAGTAAATTAAACAAAGTTTGGAACAGCAGTTTCCAGTTACATTCATAAATCATTCAAAGTTCATATTTATTTAAAAGCTGGACTTTTAATAATAGGTGTTTTAGCCTTTCACCAAAAGCATTATAAATCCTTAATCTACATTATTTATTAGTGTTGGGAATAGGATAAAAGAAACGATAACTCAGGTCAATTCCCTTAATAACTGGAGCATATGCCAAATAGTAGTGCCAAATCATGTCTTTTGGGAACAGTGTTTACTTAACTGCCATGGTTGAGATAACTGTAAGGTGAAGATGCCTGGATATAGAGGTAGGGAAGCTTATAAAACAGCAATTTATTTAAATTATTTTTAAATGTTCGTTTCCATCAGATTCACCTGTAGCTGGGCCCCACTTCCAGTATCTGATTCCGAAAGTCTGGTTAGGGCCCAAGAAATTGCATTTCTAATACATACTGCTGTTGTTGCTACTTATGACTAAAAGTCAGACTTGAGACCTGTGATATTAAACCAGTCTAACATACTGGTAAAAATCGAAACAGTAGATAATATAAAGTATAGGTAAGGTTGTAGAAAATAGGAACACAAAGATGCTGCAGATGGAAAAGTATAGAAAGCAAATTGTGGGATGAAAAGTATAGTATGATATCATTTTATGTGGTCTTAAAAATACATAAGTCACTGTATTATTCATACATACAAACTGGGAATGAAGGCATATACCTGTAATCCCAGCAATTTAATTACAAGTTCAAGGCCAACCAGGGCAATTTAGTGGGACCTTGTCTCAAAAAATAAAAGGTTTTGGGTATAGTTCACTGGTAGAGTGGTTTCAATCCTCGGTGCCACAATAAGTAAATACATATATAAAAATGGAAAGCATATCGAAAAGATATCCATGAAATATGATAGTGCCTAAATCTCTCAAACCATGCCTTGGTTATAGCTCAGTTATGGTAGAGCCCATGCTTAGGATGTACAAGACCCCGGATTTAATCCATAGCACAAAAAAACAAAATAACCCTCAAACCACGAGAAACCATGTCTGAATTAATAGAAATATTGTGCTGCTTTTTTTTTTAATATTTATTTTTTAGTTTTAGGTGGATACAGTATCTATCTTTATTTTACATTTATGTGGTACTGAGGATCGAACCCAGTGCCGCGAGCATGCTAGGCGGCGAACACTCTACTACTGAGCCACAACCCCAGCCCCGAAATATTGTGCTTTTAAGCAAGGCATGTAATTAATCATTGCATTTCAGGGGTCCTGTCCAGAGAAAAAATAAATTGATGCCTTTTGACAAAATGAGGTCCAGAGATTTAGCATCTGTTGTGAGAAGTAGAGTTATTGTTTTATTTTTGGGGTTTTTTTTGGTGTCTGTGTATGTGTTGCTGGGGATTGAACCCCCTCATGGGTGCCAGACAAGACCTCTACCACTGATCTGAACCCCTATCTCCAAAAGTCAAGTTTCTTAAGCATGCATTCTTTTCAACTTCTGAGCTGTTTCCTTGTTCCTGATGTTCTGGTGATTTGGTGAATGTCTGTGTTCACTAAATCTCCCAAGACAAGGAAGGTACTGATAAAAGGGCCTGCTCTTATGAATCCCTGACCCCTACCTCAGGATTCACCTTTTGCTGACCCGAAGAAGGCAAAGATATCCCATTCTATCCCATGATTTGGTAAATTGACTTGACTTTCTACTTCTGTATCAGTACTGACACTGAAGTTAGTCACAATGGCATGAACCATATTTATTTTTTTAGTTATGGGCAGACACAATATCTTTGTTGGTATGTGGTACTGAGGATCGAACCTGGGCCGCACGCATGCCAGACAAGCGCGCTACCGCTTGAGACACATCCCCAGCCCCAGCCAGTGGTTTCTATTCTTTTTTTTTCCTAAATATTTATTTGTTTATTTTTATGTGGTGCTGAGGATTGAACCCAGTGCCTCACACATGTGAGGCAAGCACTCTGCCACTGAGCCGCAATCCCAGCCCAGTTTGTTAAAACGCATATTTTATTCTAAATGAAGTAGGTGTTTTTTCTTCTGTAATTATTTTATCCTTTTTTCTTTATAAATGCTCTTATGTTACATGATAGTTTCGAGTACTGCTGAGATGTAATCAAAGTATGCTTTGTTTTGTAGCTTATTCTTCTCTTCGGAGGAATCCCTTACCTCTGGAGACTTTCTGGACGATTCTGTGGTTATGCTGGCTTTGGACCAGAATATGAGGTATGTGATTCATTAGCATATATTTGTCAAAATCCTTTCTTATGCTTGCAAACTCATACTAAAAAAGTTAACATTTTGGCTCCTACTGGTTGCACAATCCTTGTCTGCCCCTGTATTAGGATGATACTGGAGACTGTAACAAACCCCCAGATTTCAGTGGCTTATCACAATAGTTTTTTTCTCATTCATGTAAAAGCCAGGTGTATTTTTAGTTTGTAGATGACTTTATTCCATGGGTAAACTAGGGTCCAGTCACTTTTCATCCAGTGTCCTAGAGATAGTGGAGAGATTACCATCTTCTTATTTTCCCTCACTCCCAAATCATGCCTGGCTTTTGCCATCACATTTCATTGCTGAACCTGTCATTTAGTCTACTCAGATGCAAGGGAGCTGGAAAATGTACTCTGTGCTTCTTAGGAACAACTCTGTGCAATGAAAAAAGAAGCATGAATTTGTTGAACCTATACTAAGCATGTTTGGGTCCTAAACATTTAGCAGATAAGACAGAAAGTTTGAGCTGCTTGAGATGACCATCCACTTTTCTAAGAAATCTAGTTATTGGGTAAAGTGTTAAACCTGAGACTCTCCATCTATAATAGATACTACAGCACTGCTTCCTGACTTCTACTTGAAAATTGCCAGATGTTACTTCCTTCCTGATTGTGTATTTGAAATCCTGAATCTCCTGTATGTGTAGGTATACTGGGTTTTAATTCAGCTCATTCTGTGTCCCTTTTCTGAATACCTTTTCTGAGGCAATCAGACTCTTTAAGACCTCTCTTTCCTATGCAATCTCTTTGTCTGCACAAGTTTGGGAGTTTGATTTGCCATGTGGTATGAAAATTTGCTTACACGTTCTCTGCCTTGTTTCATAAATTATTTGTGATGGTTTGCTTTATTTTATTTTTTTGGGTACTGGGGATTTAACTCAGAGGCACTCAACCACTGAGCCACATCCACAGCCCTATTTTGTATTTTATTTAAAGACAGAGTCTCAATGAGTTGCTTAGTGCCTTGCCTTTGCTGAGGCTGGCTTTAAACTTGCAGTCCTCCTGCCTCAGCCTACCTAGCTGTTGGTATTACAAGCATGCGCCCACCCCCAACCAAATTACTCTTAAGTTTTTAAAAAGAAAGTTTTAAAAAACCTCAGTGTTTCCAATATTTGAAATAACAGGATACTAACAAATTTTATTTTTAAAACGTTTTCTTGTACATTTAGAGATGGTAGTAACAGTTTTTATTATGATAACCAAAATTTTTAAAGATGATAGGAAGATCATAATTTTTACATTGATCATTAAAATATAAAGATTGAGTTTCCATAGTCATTTTTATGCTTTTAGACTATTATGTGAAGCAAGAGTTGTCTACGTTCATTATGTGCATGTATCATGTATTTATTTACTCATCTATTGGTTGGTTTCAGATTTTCCTTATTACATATAATGCTACAGTGCACATCTGTTATCTAAATCTTTATGCATTTTGTATGAGTATTTATGGAAGCAACTTAATCAAAGGTTATATGCAATTAGAATTTAGATAGCTGCTGCCAGATTCCCTTCTAAAACAACTTTTTTGGTTTATAGTCTTCCATGGTGTATGAAGCATTAAAATAGTCTTTTCGTGGATCCTTGCTAACATTTAGTATATACATGATTTTTTATTTTTGCCAGTCTAAAAGGGTAAAATGTGATGGCTCTATTACTTCATATAATTTATTGCTGAATGGCAAAGTCAGAATATGAAACAACATAAGTAAATAAAAGCATGCATGTGAATATCCATATAGATGCTTATTTATTTTTTTCTTTTTCTTTTTTGATACTGGGGATTGAACCCAGAGACCCTTTATCACTGAGCCCATTCCCAGTTCTGTTTTTTTGTTTTTTTTTAATTGTAGATGGACACAGTACCTTTTTTTTGTTTATTTTTATGTGGTGCTGAGGATCTAACCCAGTACCTCACATATGGGAGGCAAGTGCTGTACCACTGAGCCATAACCCTAGCCCCACCCCCTAGTTCTTTTTATTTTTCATTTTGAGACAGGTCTTACTAGGTTGTTGAGGCTGACCTCAAACTTGGCAATCCTTTTGCCTCAGCCTCCAGGTCACTGGAATTACAGGTGTGTATCACCATACTCAGATACTCATATTCATGTAGATTTTTTTTTATACAACTGGTATCCTAGTGATGAATATTCAGATAAATTTGTTTTTTTTTCCAATTTTTTAAAATTATAGTGGTGTGCATCCTTGTACATACATCTTTGTGAGCATATTCTACATCTCTAAAAAGTCTGAAATATATTTTTCATATAGTATATACCAAAATGTCAAAAGTGGTTTTCTTTGAGGAGAATTTGATAATTTTAATTTTTTTTTTTTTTTTTTTGGTGCTGGGGATTGAACCCAGGGCCTTGTGCATGTGAGGCAAGTCAAGCACTCTTCCAGCTGAACTATATCCCTAGCCCCAATTTTAATTTTTGTTTAGTTCAAAAAAATTCAGCAATGAGCATGCATTTTTTTAAAATCATTTTCTACATTAAAAAGAAGAAGAGGGGCAGAGGATGTGGCTCAAGCAGTAGCGTGCTCGCCTGTCATGCATGCGGCCAGGGTTCAATCCTCAGCACCACATACAAACAAAGATGTTGTGTCCGCCGATAACTAAAAAATAAATATTAAAAATTCTCTCTCTCTGTCTCTCACTCTCTCTTAAAAAAAAAAAAACCAAACAAACTTGAATTTCTAAAGAAGAGAAGAAGAAAAGGAGGTTGATCTCAGCTTATCCTAGGTATAGGCAGTATGTGTTTTGGCAAAAATTTCTGCTTTTCCAAACTACCAACAAGGGTCTCATAATCAGTGTCCTTATTTGTGGACAGTGAGATATGACCTCACCCTTCTCAGCAAATAATGGACTTTGAATGCTTTGGAGCTCTTTTACTGTAACATGAATTTGAGGTGAAATGAGTTGGTTTATCTTCAAAAAAGGGGTGCATTTTGCCATTACTAAAGATGGGTTGGTCTGAGTCATTCCCCTTCATGTTATAGGACTTTTAAATGTTCTGTGTCCCATGGCCTTGAGGTGTTCACTGACAGGAATAGAGCCAGATCTTGTTGCCTTTGAGAAGCAATGGGTTAAAACCCTTTTCCCCCACTGCATGGGAGTATCCTGTCCTAGGATATTTTTTCTTTTCTGGGTTGGTTTAGAAATCTGAGAAGGGCTGGGATTGTGGCTCAGTGGTAGAGCACTTCCCTTGCATGTATGAGGTCCCAAGCTTGATTCTCAGCACCACATATAAAATAAAGGGCTATTGACAACTAAAAAACTATTAAAAAAAAGAAAAGAAATCTTCTGAGAAAAGCTGCTGGTTGTATACTCTTCACATTTCCCCAGGGTATCTTTCTATCACACTTCCTTTATCAACTTTTGTGAATGTTAGGAGTAAACCATTCATAAAGAGGAGTAATGGAATTTGAGTTCAGATTATGAAAATCTTTAGATGTACAATAAATTTAACCAGCCAGAAGTGCCTATAATCCCAGCAACTCAGGAAGCCGAGGCAAGAGAATCGTAAGTTCAAGGCCAGCCTGGGCACCTACGTGTGACAGTCTCAAAATAAAAAATAAAGAGGATATAGCTCAGTGGTAAAGTGCCCCTAGGTTCAATCCCTGGTACAAAAAAAAAAAAAAAAAGAAAGAAAAAAGAAAAGTAATTATTGAGGGTAAGTTTTTGCATTTTGTCTTTTTTTTTTTGTGAAAAACTGGGTTTACCCTACCCTTTTTACCCTAGTCCAGATTTTTTTTTTTATTGGTTATTCAAAACATTACAAAGATTGCAGAATCACATCGGTTACATTTTTACATAATGCCATAATAGTAACTGTTGTATTCTGCTACCTTTCCTATCCTCTACTATCCCCCCTCCCCTCCCCTCCCATCTTCTCTCTCTACCCCATCTACTGCAATTCATTTCTCTCTTTATTTTTTTTCCCATTCCCCTCACAACCTCTTATATGTAATTTTGTATAACAATGAGGGTCTCCTTCCATTTCCATGCAATTTCCCTTTTCTCTCCCTTTCCCTCCCACCTCATGACTCTATTTAATGTTAATCTTTTCCTCCTGCTCTTCCTCCCTGCTCTGTTCTTGGTTGCTCTCATTATATTAAAGAAGACATTTGGCATTTGTTTTTTAGGGATTGGCTAGCTTCACTTAGCATAATCTGCTCTAATGCCATCCATTTCCCTGCAAATTCCATGATTTTGTCATTTTTTAGTGTTGCGTAGTACTCCATTGTGTATAAATGCCACATTTTTTTTTATCCATTCATCTATTGAGGGGCATCGGGGTTGGTTCCACAGTCTAGCTATTGTGAATTGTGCTGCTATGAACATCGATGTGGCAGTATCCCTGTAGTACACTCTTTTAAGGTCTTCAGGGAATAGTCTGAGAAGGACAATAGCTGGGTCAAATGGTGGTTCCATTCCCAGCTTTCCCAGGAATCTCCATACTGGGTTTACCCTACCCTTTTTACCCTAGTCCAGATTTTTTAAGTCTCCATTTTAAGTTTCCCTTCCTGATCCCAACCAGACCTGTCATCTTGTCATCTTCCACACACTGGGTGTTACTTTCTCTCTCCATACTTTTGCAAATTGCTTGAAATTCCTCCTCCTCTCTCTTCTTTCCTGTCCCAATAATTTCTTTCTCTCCAGAAAGGTATCTCAAGCCTCATTAACTTTGTAAGCCTTTCTTGAATTCATCAGCATGTGTTGTGGTCTCTTTATGAATTTTTTAAACCACTTTATCTATATGATTTAAGATTACTTTGGTATAGTGCCTGTGTAATAGAAGAGTAATTGTTTTGTTCTTTTACTCCTTCCCTTGAATTAAACTTTTTCTGAGGACAAGGGTGATATTTCAGTTTGTGTATTAACCTTAGGATCAAGCACATTGCTTTGGCATAGAATGAGTACTCAGCAAATATTTGTTGATTTGCTCCCTAGTAGTTTATTTGAAGAATGAATTACATTAACTGCATTCCCAGCTACTCTGGAGGCTGAGGCAGGAGGATCCAAGTTCAAAACTAGTCTTAGCAATTTAGTGAGATCCTGTCTCTAAATAATAATTGTAAAAAAGGACTGGGAATGTAGTTCAGTGGTAATGCCCCTGGATTCAGTCCCCACTACCAAGTCAGGTGGGGTGAGGAGGACGAATTATATTATATTATTAAAAACTGCCATTATTTTTTTCCTGTGCCTAGATCACTCAATCCTTGGTGTTTCTGCTGTTGGCTACACTTTTCAGTGCATTGACTGGTTTGCCATGGAGTCTTTATAATACATTTGTGATAGAAGAAAAACATGGTTTCAACCATCAGGTATAATAAAAAATACAGGATTTTTTTAACGTGAAAATGTTCTGTGCTTTTGTTTAGTGCTGGTAATAATTTTAACATAATTTGCTACTTTAGAGAATGAATTAATTGTATGATAAAGATCATAATTTAAAATAAAGTCTCAAATATCGGGGCTGGAGTTTTAGCTCAGTGGTAGAATGTTTGTCTAGTGGTAGAGTGCTTGTGAGGCACTGGGTTCAATTCTCAGCACCTCATATACATAAATAAAGTAAAGGTCCATTGACAACTAAAAAAAAAATGTTTTAAGTCTTGTTATGGGGCTGGGGCTGTAGCTGAGTGGCCGAGCACTTGCCTAGCATGTGTGAAGCATTAGGTTCGAGCACCATATACAAATAAAATAAAGTCATTCTGTTCATCTATAACTACAAAAAAATTATGAAAAAAAAGTCTTCTTATAAATTTTTTGAACACTAATGTTTAGTGTTTTTCAACTAGTAACATTTAAGTGAATTTATCTTATACTGTAAAATGCAGAAGATTTACTTATTATCTTAGGCTGCCTAGTGTCAGTCATATAATACAGTCTCACTGCATGTTAATTTTGAAAATTGCTCTAGTAATGTATCCTTTGTATTCACTTGCTGGCTATTTAAAAAAGCAAAAAGTTTCTCAGTTTCTAGTGGTGGTATTTTCTCTTTTTAGACTTTGGAGTTTTTTATGAAAGATGCAATCAAGAAATTTATTGTGACTCAGTGTATTTTATTGCCTGTGTCTTCACTTCTGCTTTACATTATTAAAATTGGAGGTGACTATTTTTTTATATATGCCTGGCTCTTCACATTAGTTGTTTCTCTGGTGAGTAAAATACTTAATTTTCTTTTACAAAAGTTCCTTCATGATATCACTGTGATATAGTATTTACTAGCATGTTAACAGTTCTTAAGAAGAAGATGAAATATATATAGGTGCTCCTATAAATTTCCCTCTGGGCAGGCACAGTAGTACATCCCCGTAATCCCATCCACTTGGGAGGTTGAGGCAGGAGGATCACAAGTTTGAGGCCAGCCTGGGCAACTTAATGAGAACCTGTCTCAAAATAAGAAGGGCTGGGAGTGGAGCTTAGTGGAAGAATGCTTGCAAAAACAATTTTCCTTGATTTTTGCTTTTGGGTATATAAATGAAAAAGTTGGTAGACTATACATTTTCTTCTTTTTACGCTGACTCTTACAGATCCTAAAAGCTAGTTATTGATCACTTTTAATGATCCAGTTACCAGGCAATTCTGGGTTGTGCATTCGTGAGTTGCCACCAGAATGGATGACTGAATGTGATAATTTAATGACTTTTGACTGAACCCCAGGACCTTAAAATAAGCAAGACTGTTTTGAAGAGAGATTTAAGAGGGACAGGAGAAAGAAAGCATACACTTAATATGGCTTTCTTCTGCCTTCACTTTTTTTTTTTGCCCCTCTTCTCATTTTCCTTCTTTGCTTCTCCTCTCCCTTCTTTGCTCCTTCTTCCCTGTTCCCTTTCCCTTCTTCGTTTTATCCATTCTTCTCTTCTCCCATTGCCACCTCCTCTCCTTTCCTCTCTTCTTTCTCCTTCCCTTGTTCTCAGTTCTTACCCCCTCATTATCTTTTCTTTCTTTCCCATATGCTAAATTGCTTCACAGCACAAATACGACACAATCAAATTGCTTGTTCACAGCCCCCAGAAAATATCATCTATTAGTTTTTCAACTTCGCTGATGATGATGTTTATTTTAATCTGAATTACATAATGTTCATTGCTTTACTTCCCACTGGTGGGATCAGTATCAGCAAATGGGTGCAAAGCAGATTTATAGATACCTATGGCAAACTGAACTAAGAGGAAATACAACAGAGGAAATACTCCGGAAATGCCTAAACAGATACTGTTTTAACCCTAATAGACAATTATGAATTGTGGGTAGTTGATTTTAGCAGAAAAACCAAACAAGTAACAGATCTGGTAACAATATACAGTCTCTTGTGATGTTTGTTTAGCAAAGACTTCAGGTGTATCTTGATTACTCTGAAAGGGAGAATTACTTGTTATAATTGGCTTATGATGTTCCAGCAATCACTAAAATAGTTTTGACAGGTCTATTTACTACCACCCAAATGTTAGTCATGGTAAGTAGCATTATCTTCTTAAATAAAATTGACAGATATACTATATTATAAGACTACTACTTTGATTTAATTCCAATGAAACAAATATTAAGCTATTACTGTTTGGGACTATTTGAATCTGGGAATACTAGAGTGTTTCCATTCTTAAGTTTGGGATGGATGTAATTGTTTCAATATAATTGAATCTATATAATAATGAATAGTTTTTCTTTAAGAACATATTCATGAGTTATTCTGACCTATTTTCAGGTTCTTGTCACAATCTATGCTGATTATATTGCCCCCTTATTTGACAAATTCACACCTCTGCCTGAGGGAAAGCTTAAACAAGAAATTGAAGTAATGGCAAAGAATATTGACTTTCCTTTGACTAAGGTGTATGTTGTTGAAGGTAAGGCTACCTGAGGGTAAGGGTTTATTCAAGTGTTTTGTTTTGAGTACTCTGTTCCTAAATTTTAATGAAAGAATGAACCAGCTTTTATTATTTGTTTGTTTTAATTTATTATTTAAGATTTTTAAAGATTTTTAAGAATTAATGACATAGTCCAGGGATAAAAACTGGGGTTTTGATGCCAAATCCTGCTCCTGACTGCAGCTGTGTTTGGTGAGCTTTATAGTATTGTTTCTAATCTTTGAGGCCTTTTTTACTTTCTGGTATGTTGTATATTAGACTGATTTATTGTCTTATCTACTTAGCTCCTTTAAGTAATTGAGTTGGACTCTTTTATAGTCAATTCCATTTAGCAATAGTAAAACTGTAAAACAATAGTAAACAATAGTAAAGCTGTAAAATAAAACATTTGTTTTGTTTCCTCCAGTATTCTGGAGGACTCTGTTTAATCTGTGGATTACCTAAACTATAAGTACCTTTGGGTAACTCAGGTTAGTTATACTCTGCTTTTCTGATGATTGCCTTTGAGAGTTAAGCCATTTGCTTGTATAAGACTACTAAAGTCTCAAGGAAGCCTACAAAGATGGAAAGAAAAACTGTTTTGTGTGATATCATGATTTTCATAATCTATAAATTAAATTCCTTTTAAATGAGCTGGGCGTGGTTGTGATATGGCTGTAGCTTGGAGGCTGAGGCAGGAAGATCGAAAGTTCAAAGCCCTTTATACACAATGGAGAATTACTCAGCACTAAAAAATGACAAAATCATGGCATTTGCAGGGAAATGGATGATATTAGAGCAGATTATGCTAAGTGAAGCTAGCTAATCCCTAAAAAACAAATGTCAAATATCTTCTTTGATATAAGGAGGGCAACTCAGAACAGAGCAGGGAGGAAGAGCATGAGAAGAAGATTACCATTAAACAGAGCAAGAGGTGGGAGGGAAAGGGAGAGAGAAGGGAAATTGCATGGAAATGGAAGGAGACCCTCATTGTTATACAAAATTACATATAAGAGGAAGTGAGGGGAAAGGGGAAAAAAAACAAAAACAAGAGAGAGAAATGAATTACAGTAGATGGGGTAGAGAGAGAAGATGGGAGGAGAGGGGAAGGGAGGGGAGGGGGGGATAGTAGAGGATAGGAAAAGCAACAGAACACAACAGACACTAGTATGGCAGTATGTAAAAACATGGATATGTAACCGATGTGATTCTGCATTCTGTATACGGGGTAAAAATGGGAGTCCATAACCCACTTGAATCAAATGTATGAAATATGATATGTCAAGAGCTTTGTAATGTTTTGTACAACTAATTTAAAAGAAAGAAAGAAAGAAAGAAAGAAAAAAAGTTCAAAGCCCACCTTAGCAGCAGTGAGGCACTAAGCAACTCAGTGAGATCTTGTCTCTAAATAAAATACAAAATAGGGCTTGGGATGTGGCTCAGTGGTCAAGTGCCCCTGAGTTCAATCCCTGGTACAAAAAAAAAGAAAAAAATCCATTTAAATGAATATAACTGATTTTGCTTCTGTAACTTATCAGCTATGGGATCTTAGAGCCTCACCCCTCTGGGTTTTAGTTGTGTTTTCACTACAGTTTGGCAAATATTTTCTGGAAAAAGCTAGATAGTAAATATTTAAGGTTTTGTAGGTTACATGGTCTCTGTTGCAACTATTCATCTCTGTCATTACAGTGTAAAAGCAGCCATAGACAATGCATAAGCACAAAAACATGGCTGTATTCTAGAAAAAATTCATAAAAATACTGCAGGTTGGATTTGGTCTGTAAGCCATAGTTTTCTGATGCTTGCTATAAACAGAAATGTCACTAGTGAGAAGTAGTTATGTTAGGTAAAGGCGTAGAAACTGAGAAGCAGTTGCAGAAGGAGAGAACAAAGATGGATGCAACTGAAAAGAATGAATTTAATAACAACTAGAAAAGTGTAAAAGTCTCAGACATTTAGTGGCTTCTGAGGCTTACAGTTCACTAAGGACACATTAGAACAGTTTTAAGATTCTGTGAGGAAATAGTAGTAGAATAAACCAATTTGTACTTCTTTAGCCTCCAGAATCACTACATTTTTAGGTAATATTCAACCAGTAACACATTAATCACTATAGTAGAACAATTTCTAAGGAGCTTTTACTGAAGTGATCCCTAAGTTGCTGATCCCTTAAGTTGTGAGCAGGTAATATAAAATAATAGGTATAAATAATAAATAATATAACAGTAAAGGTAATCAATAAAATGTGATATGTAGATATATAGATATCACATCAATAGTATTTCTATTTTAGATGAAATATGGAAGGCTTTCTGAAGGGTTATGATATAAGTTGGGACTTTATTGAAAATCAAGGTTTGAGTAGGACAGCAATTGCATTTTTGAAGTCAGGCTGTGGAATCAGTAGGCTTAGTTTTGAATTCTAGCTATATTGTGAATTTCCTGTGTGACTTTGAGCAACTTAACTTTTGCCAAATAGTAGTTTCCTTATCAACTGCATGTTTTTTATTGTTGTTAACAATAGTAACCTTCCTCAAAATATTTTGAATGAATGAATATTGTCACATTAAAGACTTATTAGTCTGGTAGGGATATTATAGTGAAAAACTGAGAATCCTACTCTTAAAAAAAATATCAGATAGCCATGCATGGTGACACATTCCTGTAATCCCCACAATTCAGTAGACTGAAGCAGGAGAATCATAAGTTTGAGGTCAGACTCAGCAATTTAGCAAGACACTAAGCAACTTAGCAAGACCCTGTCTCAAATAAAAAGGGCTGGGATTTAACACCCCTGGGTTCAAGCCTCAGTAACCAAAAAAAGAAGCAAATGCTGTGCAGAGAATTAAGTTAGTATCATGTGATGAAGGATAACTGTAGATATTTTGGATTGGAGAAGACCTTGCTGAGCAAGTGCCTATTAAGCTGAGACCTAAAGGTAGGGACCATTCACACTGAGCAATGGGAAGACCTTCTCAAGCTTGCCTTTTTTAGGCACCATGAAAACGTCCAGTGTGGCTACAGCAAAATAGGACAGTATTATCAGGTAACCTCTGAGACTTAGGCAAGAGTCAGACCACATAAATCTTTGTAGTCAAGGTAAAGAGTTTAGAGTTTATTTTAAGTTCAATGGGAAAAGCAATCAAACTATGTTGGGCTGCTGTAAGGAGAATACATTGTAGGAAGAGAAAGAGTGGACACGGAGAGAGCAGTTAGGAAATTGTTGCATTAGAAGTATGAGACTTCAGAATAGTAACACAGTTTTTTAGGGCCTGATTTCCTATATTATTGACAAAATTGGACTATATGTTTGACTCTTAACATTCAGGCTACCAAACCAAAAAGTGACATAAAATACAATAAGTAAATAAATAAATACTACCATTTATCAAAGCTTTATTATATTCTAAACATACTGTCAAATAATTTACATTAGAAATATTGAATAGTTTCAAAATCCACATTTTCTATTTAAGAGATCTCTTATATCTTCTTTTAAAGGAAGGCATGTAAGGTGCTATGGTGCACACCTGTAATTCCATATATTTGGGAGGTTGAGACAGGAGGATCTCAAGTTTGAGGCCAGTTTGGTCAACTTGGCAAGACCCTGTCTCAAAATAAAATTTAGGAAAAGGGATGTGGCTAGTGATGTAGCTCAGTGGCAAAGTGGTTATCTAGCATGTGCAAGAACCCAGGTTCCATCCCCAGGACCTCAATAAAATACAAATAAAAATAGCCAGGCTTGGTGGTACACAAATATAATCCCAGTGACTTGGGAGACTTGAGGCAGGAGAATCACAAGTTTGAGGCCAGCTTCAGGAACTTAGCAAGACCCTCCCTCAAAATGCAGAATTAAAAGGGCCAGGACTGGGAATTCAGTGCTAAAGTAGCCCTGAATTCAATCCCCAGTACCACAAAAAAAAAAAAAAAAGACGATGACGACTATTTCATGAGGTAGATATTAATCTCACTTCATAAACAGGAAACTAAAGCTTAAAGAAAGTTTACTAAATTTATATGACAGAGCTAGGATTGAGCCTAAAGTCTATAACTCTTATCTACTATACTCATGGCACATTGAAGAATATTTGCAAATTAAAGAATACATAAAAAAGAAACTAAAAATTGACATAGTTTAGTTGTTATTAGTTACTGTTAAAAATTTAGGTATGGCCGGTATGGTGGTGCATGCCTATAATCTCAGCAGTTTGGGAGGCTGAGGCAGGAGGATTGCAAGTTCCAAGTCAGCCTCAGCAAAAGTGAGACGCTAAGTAGCTCAGTGAGATCCTGTCTCTAAATAAAATACAAAATAAGGCTGAGGATGTGGCTCAGTGGTTGAGTGCTCCTGAGTTCAATTCCCAGTACCAAAAAAAAAAAAAAAAAGAATTTAGGTATGTTTTCTTGTAGTCTTTGCTGCTGCTGTTGTTGTTTTTGCAGTGCTGGGAATTGAACCTAGGGCTTTGTGCATGCAAGGCAGGCCTTCTACCAGCTGAGCTATACCCCCATCCCTTTCTTGTAGTATTTGTAAAAATAATTATGGAAGCAAGTGTTCTATTTTAAAAGATTTAGAAAAGAAAAAAGTAAAAAAAGAGGAAACAAAAATCCATAATTCTGGAAGCTAGTGATAAACCCTTCATTATTTTAGTACATTTCTTCATAAGCTTTTTTTTAATGCTTTTTATTGTTTATGCTTTTCATTTACATATTTTTTCTTGACAATATTGGAATCTTAAGTTTTGTATACTTCATAATACATTGGTTAGGTGTTTCTTGTTAAAATTCTTTGAAAGTGTAATTTTTTTCTGGCTACTTAAAAATACCATTTCATAGCTTTACCATCATTAATCATTCCACAACTGTTGGATATTTAGAATTATTTTACTTATAAAACTGTGATGAATATAAATATTTGTGTGAGGAATGCAGGGAAACAGTCCACTGCTGGTGGTGATTTTCATTGATACAATTCTTCAGGTGTTAAACAATTTGAAAATGATATGTCCTTTTTAGTAGTTCAGTTTTGTAGGAGTCTCTCCAATGGACCCCAAACTTTTTAATTATATTCCATGCTTTGAACTGTCTTTTCCTCAGGATCTAAACGCTCTTCCCACAGCAATGCTTATTTTTATGGCTTCTTCAAGAACAAGCGAATAGTTTTGTTTGACACTCTACTAGAAGAGTACTCTGTACTAAACAAAGACATCCAGGAGGAGTCTGGCATGGAACCCCGCAATGATGGAGAAGGGGACAGTGAAGAAATAAAAGCTAAAGTTAAAGTAAGAGTTCTTACTTTCCTAAGAGACCGTGCCTTAGTTTGTATACACAGTGCCTTGACAACTCAAAATGACAACAGTTTCTATGCAGTGAGTGTTGGATTCAAGGAGACTACCAAATAAAAAAATACTATGGCTCTTTTATAGTTCTGGTATTTGGGAGAGATTACTACTATAATTATATGCTAACTACCTTGCAGGCTTTTATATTTTATAGATCATAAATATATGTATATGGCTTCTTCAAGAACATCAGATAGTTTTGACACTCTACTATTTACAATTAAAGAATTTCCACAGGGAAGATAAAGAGAAGGTAAACATCTAATTTTTAGGTTCATTGAGACAGCAGTTATACGCTTTGGCACCCCAGAGACAATTTGAATACTGTTTCTGCTTTTAGTAGATGTGTGTCCTTGATTACATTACATAATTTAGCCAGTTTCATTGTTTAACATGTATTTATGAAACGTGTACTGTGTACTAAAGTTATTTTGCTTCTCATTAGGAGTACAAAAGCAAAGAGGCAGACTTTCAAAAGCTTATAATCTAAAGGGGACATGGTCACATAAGCACACCACAGTGTTGTGTTGCTACTGGGGAGCTTGGATTCTAGGGAACAAAAGAGAAAAGATTTCTTAAATCTGACCTGAGAAAGTTGCTTCTGGATCTTTTTCCTCAATGAGGTCCCCTGATGCTGACTCATAAAATTTACCAACACTAAAGGAGGAAAAGGGACAATGATAAGAAGTAATACAAATTTCATCAGAAGCAGTCCCAAGTATTTTGATGTGTAATTGAATGTGCCCCTGGCTTTGGTGTTCAGAGATGATTTTAGATCCCTATTTCCTTACCAACTATGTAAATCTGGGCAAGTAAGTTAATACCTCTGAGTCTGATTTCTTAACCGGAAGACCAACAGGATTTCTCTCAACCTTGGCACTACTGACATTTTGTGTCAGATAATTTTTTTTTTTTTTTGTGGAAGGTGTCATATGCATTGTAGGACATTCAACAACATCAATGGCTTCTCTCCATAGACTAGTGACAGATCCTCATGTCCCCCCAAGTTATAAAAACCAAAAATGTTTCTGAAAAATCAACAAATATCCCTGGGGTTGGAGTCAGGATGCAAGATTGGGACATACTGAACTAAAGAACTACTTAACTTTTAGGGTTGTAACTATGTGAAAAAGTTGTACTCATACGGCATGGTTGGGACATACTGAACTAAAGATACTTAACTTAGGGTTGTAACTATGAAAAAGCTTGGCATGGTGATGCATTTTAGGAGGCTGAGGATCATGAGTTCAAAGCCAGACTCAGCTAATTAGCGATGCGCAGTTCAGTGTGACCTTGACTCTAAATAAATACAAAATAGGGCTGGCAATGTGGCTCAGTGGTCGAGTGCCCCTGAGTTTAATCCCCAGTACCCCCCCCCCAAAAAAAACATAAGATTGGTATACATTTTTACTACCAAAAAATATTATCACTTGAGCATCTGCTTTGACCCTAAATCGGTGACCTAGTAGCCAGGTGTAATGATGCACACCTGTAATTCCAGTGATTTGGGAGACAGGAGGATCTCAGGTTCAACCTGCCTGGGCAACTTCTCAAGACCCTGTATCAAAGTAAAATAGTAAAATTAAGTGTTGGCTTGTAGCTTAAAGGTAGAACACTCTTGGGTTCATCCTTAATACTGCAAAAACAAACAAACAAACAAACAAACTGTCAAGACTTAGTTATGTGCCTAGCCTGTTATAAATATGTAGATGAAACAAAATTCTGTGAAAGGATTAGATAGCATTGTTAGAGGGTTAATATCTTTGATTATGTTTGTTTTTTAGGATATTAGAATAAAAGCCACTTTGGTCTGACCTAGTATCATATGATTTTAAGCAGGGAAGAGATCTTCAGGTCATTTTATGAGTAGGAAAATTGAAGTCCAGAAAGGGTACTCAGTAACAACACTAAAGAATCATGCAGGTTCAGGGCTGAGGCTATAGCTCAGTGGCAGAGTGCTTTCCTAGCATATGTGAGGCACTGGGTTCGATCCTTAGCACCACATAAAAATAAATAAAACAAAGGTATTCTGTTCATCTACAACTACAAATGAAAAAGAGAGAGAGAAGAATCATGCATGTCCAGCATATCAATTGCTTAAGAGGCATCCACATGCAGGGGATGATTACATCATACTTAAACCTAGACATTAGCTAGTGTTCAGTGATCATAAGCAGTGCAATGAAAAAACAGACCTTTATTTTATGTATTTATTTGTGGTACTGGGAATTGAACCCAGGGGCACTTTACCACCGAGTTACATCCCTGGCCTTTTTTTTTCCTTTCTCTTTTAAGATGGGATTTTTCTAAGTTGCAGAGGCTGGCCTCAAACTTGAAATCCTCCTGTCTCAGCCTCCTGAGTCACTGGGATTTCAGGCATGCACCATACCCAGCCTATTAGACCTTTAATGTCTGCAAGCACAGTTTTATTTGCTGTGGGGTTGTTTGAAGTGTGTTGAATGGAATTTGACTTCTTTTGCTGGCTTCTTGAAGAGGCTGCTTTATTTCATTGATTTAACTGTAAATGTTTTATTTATTTATTTTTTTAAAGAGAGAGTGAGAGAGGAAGAGAGAGAGAGAGAGAGAGAGAGAGAATTTTAACATTTATTTTTTAGTTATCGGCAGACACAACATCTTTGTTTGTATGTGGTGCTGAGGATCGAACCCAGGCCTCACGCATGCCAGGCGAGCGCGCTACCGCTTGAGCCATATCCCCAGCCCTTAACTGTAAATGTTTTAACATCTGTCCTCAAGTTACCTGACAATATACATTAGATGTAGTCTCACCCTAATTATAACAGGGGAGAGAAATAGACTATAAGGCAATGTGTGATAAATATCATGAATGGCTGAAAGAGTGTGACTTTTAGATAGCCAGGTAAGAATGCAAATTCCAGTGGTCAAACAGGTTTCTGAGAAAGAGGATATGTGAAGGAGACCGAATTTTAATTTGGGGATGAGGCTTTTCAAGGTAAGGAGCAAAGAAAGCTGTAGAGATAAAACACCTAACTGCTGTTCTGAAACTAATGATTAATGGATTTGTATAGATGGAGATAGAAAGGTAGACCAAGGCTAGTTTATAGAATGGTCAATACATCAAGTGGTTGTTTCCTGTGACCTGGAAAGTAAGATTGATTTGGGTAGAAGCCAATGCTTGTTTTAGGAAGATTAAAATTTGGTGATAGCACATAAGAGAAAGCAAAGATTTCTTTTTTTCAGAGGCAGGGAGACTTTTAGGGCCTACTGCATCAGGATAAGCATGAAATAATAAGGTTCTACGCTAGAATTCAAAGTCAGAAAAAGTGCAAGAATCATAATAAAGGATGGATTTAAAATACTTGTGATTGATATTAGGGGAGTGAAAAGGGTCAAAAATTGACTCGATCATTAACTATATTGCTTTCCATTGTGAGTAACACTGATGAGATGGTTTTAGGAAGTTTACCAATAATATAAATTTGAATAGTTATGTATTTATTAATGTACACAAGGAAGAGATGAAATTAGCATGTCGAGATCATAATTTCATGAATAATACTGCTAAGTTTTATAAAGGGAATTGGTTTAAGGAGAGATTAAGTAAATAGGTGGAGAATACACAAATGTGGCAAAAGTTTAGGAAACTGATTTATTCAGCACCTGCTACTTATGGCCTACTGTGTAAGGGGGATACAATATGGACAGTCCCCTTCCTAAGTGGAAAGGGATACAATGACAGTTTTAAACCTGAATGATTAGAGAAGATAAAGTTTTTTTTTTGGTGTGTGTGTGTGTGTGTGAGAGAGAGAGAGAGAGAGAGAGATTGATTCATTCTTGGAATGGAAGCCAGCACTTCACACATGCTAGGCAAATACTCTATCACCGAACTACATCCCCAGCCCAAGCATTTTATTTTTAACAGAAGTTTTAAAGAAAACTAATGTTATCTAAAATATTTCCTTTTAGAGATAATTTCTATTAACATTTTGATAAATGCCTACATTTTAAAAGATATCTATGAAACTTACTCTCTGGAATTTTACCTTTCACGGGGCTGGGGATGGGGCTCAAGCAGTAGCGCGCTCCCCTGGCATGCGTGTGGCCCGGGTTCGATCCTCAGCACCACATACAAACAAAGATGTTGTGTCCACCAAAAACTAAAAAATAAATAATAAAATACTCTCTCTCACTCTCTCTTTAAAAAAAAAAAAAATTTTTTTTTACCTTTCACAAGACAAATGGAATAATTGGAACAATGTGTCTCAAAAGCAATAAGAGGAACAATTAAAAATATATGAAAACTGCTTTTGTACAAGAAAGCAAGTGTTAGGGTTATGTTGAAGTCCCAGCTGATAAATGTAATAAAAAGGACACATACTCCAGAGAGGTAGGCTTTATCCAGTAAGATGTTTTCATTTCTCAGCCTCCTTTTCTTCATTTCTACAGTGAAGATAATACTTGCCTTCTTACCCAGCTTAATGTTGCCTTAAATGAGGCAGCATATGAGTTTTATAAAAAGGAAAGTACTATGGAAAAATAAAAAATGGGTCATACTTATTTCTGTTCTTTTTTGTAAATTAGTGAAGAAAAGCTTTGAATGTGACTTCCACACTGTTCTAAATAGCTTTTTAAATCCAATATCAGACCAAAAGACAACTGCCTAATGGAAAACTATCTAATAGACAATTGGTTGTTTTGTAAAAGAACTCAAAATTCACACTGGAAAGCAGTTGACTGGTATGAACAGAAACCTAAGGACCATGTTACCTGGTGATTGAACCTAAGGACACTTTAACACTGAGCTATACATCCCCAGATTTTTTTTTTTGATTTTTTTTTTATTATTATTAGTTGTTCAAAACATTACAAAGCTCTTGACATATCATATTTCATACATTTGATTCAAGCAGATTATGAACTCCCATTTTTACCCCACCCAGATTTTTGTTTGTTTGTTTGTTCTGGGGAGAGTACTGGAAATTGAATCCAGAGGTGCTGAGTTAACCACTGAGCCACATCCTTAGCCCTTGTTATTTTTTTTGAGATACATTCTCACTAGGTTGCTTAGGGCCTCCTTAAGTGGCCTTGAACTTGCAATCCTCCTGCCTCAGCCTTCAAAGTCATTATTAGGTTTTATAAACATTATACTTCATCAGTTATATGCTCTATCATTTGTTTTTTAGTTCAGTAATAATTTCCAAACATTTACATATGTGCCACTAAAATTGTTTATTTTTTTCTGACTGATGCACGATGAATAATTTACCTTTGACTTCATATTTTGTGTAGAAGTTGAAAACATAGCCAGGCAAGGTGGTACATGCCTGTAATCCCAGCAACTCGGGAAGTTGAGGCAGAAAGATCACAAGTTTAAAGTCAGCCTCAGCAAAAAGCAATTCAGTGAGACACTGTCTCTAAATAAAATACAAAATAGGGCTGGGAATGTGACTCAGTGTTTGAGTGCCTCTAAGTTCAATCTCCCAAAAAAGTTGAAAATATAAGCCTCTGGCATCAGACTACTTGGCTTCAAATCCCAAATTTTCCACTTTTTGGCTGTACAGTTATAATCAAAATAGTTATTTTCTCTGGCTAGATTTTTTTTTTTCATCTGTGAGATATAAGTGGGAATAACAAGAGTATGTATCTTGTATAGTGGTTGTGATATATAATAAGATAAGTATGCAGTACACAGGCTTGGTATATGGTTACTGTTTAATAAATGTTAGTAACTTTTGTTTTTATTTTTAAAAATCTTATATATGTGCTAAAAAAGATAAATGTATGTGTGTGTGTGCACATACATACAGACGTGATTGTCTTTTTATATAGATTTGCAAAGTTACATGAAATTGAGAGAAGCAGAGCTTCAATAATTTTTTTTCATAAATTTTAATATTAGTTTTTACCTTATTAAAATAATGCAAGCTTATTGCTTAAAATTTCAAAACACAAAAAAAGCTTATGAAATTTAGCAGTTTTATGTTCCTTTCTTTCCTGTGTTCCTCCTCCAAGTCCCCTCTCATAGATTTCAGTTTTAGTTGTTGCTTTAGACATTTATTTGCACATTTCTTTTTTTCCTTTTCTTTCTTTTTTTCTTTTGTAACCCACCATACCACTGAGCTATATCCCCAGCCCTTTTCATTTTGAGGCAGAGTCTTGCTAAATTGCTCAATCTGGCCTCAATCTTGTGATCCTCCTGCCTCAGCCTTCCAAATAGCTAAAATTGCTGGTGTGCAATCCACTGTACCAGGCTTCATTTACCCATTTCTATGTCTGAGTGATATATGTATGTTATTGACTGTTGTCACTATTGACTTTCTATTATGATAAATGAGGATTTATCTCTCTTGTCCTAACATCTATTTTGCCTTCCCCCAATTCTTCCAATATAATTATTACAATTCTAGTTTTTATCAATATTCAGTATTTACATTATTGTACCTATGCAATTATTATTCACTACTGAGCATACCTAACCTTTTTTCCATCCTGGTTAATATTTAACTTTTATATGTGCTTAAAGTTTTTCTATCTTTTGGTTAATTGTTCTCATAGCTTCCAGTGTTTCTCAGGATAATTTTCTCCAAGGTTAGTTGCATCCAGTTTTACTTTTAGTTCCCCTTATCCCTCAAAACACCCTAAGAGAGATCTCTGCCATTTCTTCTCTGAAGTCCTGCTGTACATCTCTGTGTTAGACTCCCTTGGTCATCCTTGTTTCTAGGTTGGAACCCGTGTTGATTTATTTTCTTCTCTTGGTGCCTACATCCTATACCAGTTTGATTTCATGAAAAAGCTGGTACAGTGATGGAGCTTGATGATGGAAGTCCTCACAGACTGTCTTTGAGTCACCTGGTTCAAATCAGGTTGGAGTACCCTCTGTGTCTGGTATTGTTCTTTCCTTCACTTCTTTCCTGTGCTGATCTCTTGTGTTCTCTAATGCCTGGCTTTGTGTACTTGACTCCCTCATTTTGGTAGAGACAGGTTGCATAGTTGGTAAAGTTTTTGGATTTGTGCCTCAGAATGGCTTCATTTTTTTTGTCATACTTGCTTGCTGCTTTAACTGGATTATACATTTCTACATTGGAAATACTTTTCCTTCAGGATTGTGAAGGCATTGTTCCATTGCCTGCTTGATTCCAGCATTGCTGATTCATTATCTAAAGCCACTCTATTACTGATCCTGAGTATGTCACTTGCATTTTCTTCCTCTAGAATATTGTTGGACCCTTTCTGTTGATTTTGTTTTATTTATTTATTTTTTATTTTAAATATGGAACGCTTCACGAATTTGCATGTCATCCTTGCGCAGGGGCCATGCTAATCTTCTCGGTATCGTTCCAATTTTAGTATATGTGCTGCCAAAGTGAGCACTTTCTGTTGATTTTAATCCATCATGTTGGGTATATGCATTGCCCCTCTTTAACCTGGAAATCAAGATCTTTGGTTCTAGCAACTTCCTGGAATTATTTTGTTGATTTCTTTTCCTCCTTTTTTCAGTTCTCTCTTTTCAGAGCTCCCGTTATTTGAGTGAATTTTCCTGTCTTTTCTTTCTTGTTTTATATTTCTTAATCTCTTTTTGTACTTTTTGGATGATTTCTTATCTTCCAATCTTTCTTTTAAGCTTTGATTTGTAAGAATTTCCCATTGTTTTAGCATTCTCTGTTTTTTTTCCCCTGGGTGCAGTATCTATCTTTTTAAACTTTCTCCTTACATAAATTCTGTTTATTCCTTTTTTTTCCCCCCTGGATTTGATCTTCCATCTTAATAGCCTATCTCATATATCTGCTTGTTGTTGGTTATATGCTTCTTAGTTAGAAAATGAGACTAAAAACCAGATTGTAATTTCTGTCCCTGTAGGTGATGCTTATCATTTTTGAGTTTCACTATAAGGTGTCCTAAGTGAAATTTGGTGGGCAAATACTGGTGTTCAAATTGTTAGTTCTGTTCTGTGGGATGATCAGAATTCACAGTAGATATTCTTCAGTCTTTTGCCTGGAGGATCTGTGCTGGGAGCTGAGTGTGCAGAGAGGACTGGCGTGAGAGAAGGGGAGTCCTCAGTGTTCTGCCTGCATAATAGTAGATGTGAACAGACACATGGCATGTTGCTAGTGTACCTGACCCTCAGCCATTTTGAACTGCAATTGAAAGGGTCTCTTCTTTTGCCCTTTCTAGAAAGATTAAACTTTCAGGCTTCTACCCTGATGAGGGAGAAGCACTTGCCTATTGATACAGAGTTGGAGAGGGAATCTGGAGCTTTACTCATTTCTCAAAACAGCTCTTACCAAGACTTCTTGCCAGCTCCTCTTCCCCGCAGTTCCAGAGGTACCTGGTGTTGTTTTTCCCCAAGACTTTTGAAGATTCAGCAGTATAAATCAGAATTGGTTCTCCATTTTTTCCACTGCTGGCTTATGAGTCAGCTTTCTTTGGTCCCTTTAGTCAGTTATCATTTGTCCATCTGTTTTCCTGCCTTCTAAATATTGTTGCTGTTTTCCTTTCTACCCACTTCCCCCACATCACCATGGTTTTATATCTTTTTAAAACTAAAAATTTTTTAAATTAAAAAAAAAAAAATCACTTGCTGGGTACAGTGGTAGACCTGTAATCCCAGCAGCTCAGGAGGCTGAAGCAGGAGGACCATGAGTTCAAAGCCAGCCTCAGCAAAAAGTGGGGTGCTAAGCAACTCAGTGCGACCCTGTCTCTAAATAAAATTCAAAAAATGGGCTATTGATGTGGCTCAGTTGTTGAGTACCCCTGAGTTTAATCCCCGGTACCAAAAAAAAAAAAGAAATAACTACTGCTAATATTTTGCTGTACTTTGTTTCCTGATTTCTTCAACCAATACACCATTTTCACGTCAGAACCTAATCTTTGAAAATATTTCTAATTTATATATATATATGTGTGTGTGTGTTTGTGTATATATATATCTGTTATTTAATTGTATTTGTCTTGAGCAATTTCTCATGTCAGAATGTAAACTTTGAAAACAATTTCTAATGGGATTATCATTAGCTGTCATGACTATTATGATTTACTTAAATATTATCTTACTGATTTAGTTTTCCAGTTTTTCTCTCCCCTAATCTAAATTACTGTAGATTAAGTAAAATTAGAGAATATCTGTTTTGTTTGGATTCTATCTTCAGTGCTTAACCCAGTGTCTCACTAGAGCTGTGATTCAGGGAATGTTTTGTTTAGCAAATGAACTGTTTTGCACAGAAGTCTGATTGTTTCTTTCTTTCAGTGCTGGGGATAACCCAGGGCCTTATGAATCAATGCTAGGCAAGTGCTGTACTACTGAGCTACATCTCAGGCTCCTGCTTGTTTCCACTGTGTTTAGTTTGTTTGTTTTTTTTAGTTGGACACAGTACCTTTATTTTATTTTTTTATTTTTATGTGGTGCTGAAGATTGAACCCAAAGCCTTGCACATGCTGGGTGAGCATTCTACTGCTGACCTACAACCCCAGCTCCTGGTTTGGGTTTTTTATTTGTTTGCACTGCAAATTTAATCCAGGAGTATTTTACCATTGAGCTACATCTCAGCCCTTTTTTTATTTTTCATTTTTGCGACAGGTTCTTGCTAAGTTGCTTAGGACCTCACTAAGTTACTGAGGCTGGCCTTGAACTTGAGATTCTCCTCTCAGTGTTCCCAGTCTCTGGGATAACAGGTGTGTGCCACTGTGTCCCTGATTGTTTCTTTAAGTGAGACTCTATGAAGGAAGATTACTGGGTTAAAAGGTTCAAATGTTTTGAAGGTTGTTTATAATTTATTATCTTTTTATTTTTTGATTCAGAATAAAAAACAAGGATGTAAAAATGAGGAGGTGCTTGCTGTATTAGGCCATGAATTGGGGCATTGGAAGTTGGGACACACAGTCAAAAATATCATTATTAGCCAGGTAAGTTTGGTGTGACAATGTTTTTTTTTTATAGTATAAGAGTCAAGAGGTCAAGGCACAAGAAGTCATATAGTAGAACGAGTAAGACAGACTTCATAGCCAGGATCCCTGGCTTTCCATCAAAGCTCCTAGATTTAACTACTTATGTGACCTCAGGCAATTTCCTTAATTTCTCTCTGCCTCCATACCTTCATTGAATGATAATACTTCATAGAACTGGTTAAGAATTAAATGTATATATGTATAAAGAGCATGGAATAGTACCTGAAACATGGTAAGTATTTATAAATACGTATTGTTGTCACCATCATTATCACCTCCAGAATTGCTCAGATTTAAGAGCTGTAAAAATGAGAAGAAGCAAGTCTAGATAAGTTGGACATTAAGATGCTTTTTTAAAAATACCTTTATTTTATTTATTTATTTTTATGTGATTCTGAGGATTGAGTCCAGTGCCTAACACCTGCTAGGCAAGCACTCTACCACTGAGCTACAACTCCAGCCCCAAAAATGCTTTTTATGAAACTTTTTCTCATGTTAAAGTAATTTGTATTCATTGAAAATTATAGAAAAAGTAAAAAGAAGAAAACAATTTCAATAGCGTTTCTCCTCTGAATATTAATACCTTTAAACCAATAAACAGGTTCTCAAGTCCTGGGTAAAATAGTACTAAACCTCCTTTCCTGGTTTTGAGCATCTATAGCCTTAATGTCTTAAGTGGGTCTCTACCTTTCTGAAAGGTTACCCAGTTCTGGGGGATGAATTATATGGAAAGACTTGAGCCCCTGGGGACACATTCCTATTGCTGTTTGTTTTTAGGTAATAAAATGAGTTCTGTAGCTTGAAGCCATGTTATATGGATACATGGCAATGAGTAAGAAATTAAATAAATCCAAACCTAAGTTCAAAGTAAGTATTCAGTCTAATAAGGAAAATCACTAACCCTTCCATGAAGCAAAGTGTCCAGTGGAATCAGTTTACCACAGGAGGTAGGCTGGTCCCTGAGGTGTGATACCTTGTCAATGCTGGTGCCAATTGCATCTTCCAACAGATAGAGCACCTGGCAGGAGCCAATGGGGGAAGATCTGTGTTGTTGACTAGTGTATTGACTCCTTTTCTCTCTTGAGCTCCGTGATCAAGTCCTAGAATGGCTTGAAGAAGTGGGGGTTGGCTTATAGAGTAGGTTTCTGCTCTTGACCATCAACAGCCTCCCTACCTCTAGGACTCTTTGTTGAACATTCATATAAAGTCAAAATATCATAGTCTGGGCTAATTTTGGAAGTTTTCAATATACCTTTTCCCCAAATCTCTTTGTTAACTGTTTTCTAATTTTGTTCCAAATCCCTGATCATCCAGCCAAACCATTATTTGCCCACTACCAATTAATGTGTGTGTGTGTGTGTGTGTGTGTGTATGTGTGTATCCTCAGTTCAGGTCCTGAATTAGATTGCCTGGACAGTGAGATATACTACTTAAAAGTTCCCCTCACTGAGAAATTTCCCTTTGCTACTTCTTTTCAAGACCACCCACCCTGAGAGACACTGCGATGCCACAGCAGTCCACTTTGTGCTGATACCAGTATATTGTATCGTTATTTGTACAGTAGGCTCCAGTTTTTTTCTTCCTTCTAAATTAAATGATATAAGGGAACTCATAAGTAAGGATTGGTTGAGGAATGTAAAAGTGGTAGGTGTTGGCATCCTAGAGTATGAACACCTGCTCTTTAACTTTTGCTTCCTGACTTGCTTCATTTGCATGCCTGTGTAGAACACTTTTGGCTGATGATAGATACCTCTGGGCAAATCAGTTCTCAGCTAAGCAGCTCCACAAGTGTCCCATGGCCAGGAATTCTATCTCTATAGGGCCAACAGCAACCTAGAAATAATTTTTCAAAGGACATAGACTGTTAAGTGTGGGCATCTTCTCTAGGAGTTTTCTGTTGGCGCTTATCATGGATCCACAGAGTTGTAAGGGGTAAGTGGCAAATCTGCTTACACTTCATCCTGGGCTGACTGGCGCACTTCCTCCCGTTGTCAGCCCCACTCTAAGTGGCAGCTTCTCGAGTCATCTGGTAAATGCTTTGGAGCAGCGCACTTAAATAGGGTATGTGTGGCTTCCAGATCACTGATCTGCTAAGAGAAAAGAATATTTATTTTCTACCTTTACTACAAAAGGTTGTATTTTGGTACAGGTATTTGATTTTCTTTTTTTTTTCCCTCTGACCTTCAACTCCTCAGTACAGTTCCTATAGTCCTATAGAGAACTCCAGGGAAACCTCTTGCTTTGGAGCCTCCACACTAAGGTCGGTTAGGAGCCTTGTGTCTGATTGTGGTCTCAACACCAGAATCCATTCTAGCCCTTTAACTTTGTAGAGAGAGAAAGTATTTCAATTACTGTTAACTACTTCAGTCAACAGTATTCAATTACTGTTAACTACTTCAGTCAACAATATTATAAGAGGCTCAACTCAAATCTACCCCTAAAGAAAACTATGCAGTTTTAAACATTTGGGGAAAATTTTATTTTCCTTTTGAGAATAAAAGGGAAACTATAAAAATGTCTAAATAACTTTTGCTGTAATCACACTAACACCATTCTTAAAACCACACCAATCACTTTTATAGTATTATGGCACAGTGAAATCAGCCTAGAAATAACTTGATTTTTATGTCCTCCTTTCTAGATGAATTCTTTCCTGTGTTTTTTCTTATTTGCTGTATTAATTGGTCGAAAGGAACTTTTTGCTGCATTTGGTTTTTATGACTGCCAACCCACTCTAATTGGACTATTGATCATCTTCCAGTTTATTTTTTCACCTTACAATGAGGTAACGTATAATCTTTTAAAATTATCTCAGATATACCCTTGCTTATTTCAAATCTAGAACCTTTAGGGTAGTATTAAAAAAAAATCAAAACTACGGTTTTAACAAATAGATGAAATAATCTTTTAGTCAGTTGATTGGTCACTATGAGAAAATAGTAGAAAAAGCCAAGCTATATAAATAAATGTTTGTGTACTTTAGGGAGGTGGGGAGATAAAGAATTCTACTTTAGCAGTGAAAACCTTGATATAATATGTACCTCAGAAAATTAGATGTAGATCAGCTACTGGAAAGCCCATGTATTCACTAGTGCATAGATGAAAACCTTCACCATGAAGGGACTAAAAAATAAAAATTGAGTATACACATGACAAGATTAAGGGAGGTTATATGGCTGTGTTCCTCTGATTCTGTTCTATGAACTCCTGACTCAAAATAGCCTTAGAGTTCCACTCAGGACCTTCTAAATCAAAACTGGGTGAAGTTGAAGAACCACTGCTCTGTGATAGTTGAAGAATCGCTGCTGTGATGGGGGGTTCCATATGGGTGATAAGACATAGGTTAATGAGACCATGTCACAAATCTGACAATGGCACCATTTCATGATATTTGGTAAGGCTTACAACATAGGCAAGAAATAATACTGGGGATCTAGTCCCTCCATTCTGAAGAATTCTTTCTTTAAGTTGTGTAGTAAGGGTTTTAAGACAAGCTAAATGGGGCTGGGGATGTGGCTCAAGCGGTAGCGCGCTCGCGTGGCATGCGTGCGGCCCAGGTTCGATCCTCAGCACCACATACAAACAAAGATGTTGTGTCTGCCGAAAACTAAGAAAAATAAATATTAAAATTCTCTCTCTCTCTCCCTTTCTCTCTCTCTCTCTTTAAAAAAAAAAAAAAAGACAAGCTAAATGAATCCTATTTCTTTATTTAAAAAGTGGGTGTATAGGACTGGGGATGTAGTTCAGGGTAGAGCTCATGCACAGACCCCTGGTTTGATCCCCATTGCCACAGAAACAAAAATAAAATAAAACAACAAAAAGGGCTGGGAATGTGGCTCAGTGGTAGAGCACTTGCCTAGCATGTGTGAGGCCCTGGGTTCAATCCTCAGTACCACATATAAAGATATTGTGTCTAACTACAACTAAAAAAGATAGATATTAAAAAAAAAAAGAAAAGAAAAATGGAGATGAATAGATCATATCTGTATAGCATTGTCAACATAAACTAAACTTTGTAGAGAAGTATAAGATTTATTATTTTTAAACATTTTAATACATTTTTAAAATATTTGTTTATTTATATATTTTTAGTTTTAGGTGGATACATTAGTTTGTTTTTATGTGGTGCTGAGGATCGAACCCAGTGCCTCATGCATGCTAGGCGAGCATTCTACCACTGAGCCACCACCCCAGCCCCTAAACATTTTAATATTTTGTTTTAACTTTTGTAGAGAATATTAATATTTTATATTATACAGTTTGTTACTGCTTGTAGAATATCAGTTTTATAATAAAATAATCATTTGTCTCTCCACCCCACCCCACCCCAATATTGGGAATTGAACCCAGGGGCACTCTACCACTGAGCTACATCCCCAGCTCCTTTTATTTTTTATTTTGAGACAGGGTCTTGCTAAGTTGATGAAGCTGGCTTTTAACTTGTGATCCTCAGCCTCCCAAGTTGCTGGGATTACAGTTGCATGTTAATGTGCCAGCCATTTTGTCTTCTGTCACAATTCAGGAATTCCTTAGGGACACTGAGTTGTGTGTACTACATGAACCCAGACTGCTGTACTTCCTAGCAGTTGTACTTTTTTTATGTGGTGCTGATGATTGAACTCAGGGCCTCATGTATGTTAGGCAAGTACTCTACCACTGAGCTATATTCCCAGACCTTTTTATTTTTAATTGATAAAGAGTTTCACTGAGGCTGGGGATGTGGCTCAAGCGGTAGAGCGCTCGCCTGGCGTGCGTGCGGCCCGGGTTCCATCCTCAGCACCACATACCAACAAAGATGTTGTGTCCGCCGAGAACTAAAAAATAAATGTTAAAAATTCTCTCTTTCTCTCTCTCTCTCTCTCTCTCTCTCTCTCTCTCTCTCTCTCTCTCTCTCTCTCTCTCTCTCTCTCTCTCTCTCTCCTCTCTCACTCTCTCTTTAAAAAAAAAAAAAAAGAGTTTCACTGAGTTGTCCAGCCTGACCTTGAACTTGAGATTCTCCTGCCTCAGCATCCCAAGTAGCTGGGATTAGAGGTGTGTGCCACCATACCTGATTTCAGAATATTTTGAGTTAAGAAACAGACATTATGTTATTCAACTTGTAGTACTTCAGTATGAAAAGAAATGTTCCTCTCATAATTTAATTTTCAAATGGATTTTTTCCTTTCATAATGGTCTTCAAAACTTGTATACTTATTCTGGCAATATTACCATAGATCAGAACACTAATAAAAAATTCAATTTTGAAATTATTGTCAGAATGTGACAATTTTTTAGAATAATATCACTGAAGAGTGTCATGATCCTTTAAAGGTAAATAAGTGGACCAAGTGTAGTGGTGCACACCTGTAACCCCAGCAACTAAATAGGCTGACACAGGAGGATTACAAATTAGAGGCCCATTTCAGCAGTTTAGCAAGACCCTAAGCTAATGTAGTGAGACCTTGTCTCAAATTTTTAGAAAAATGAAAAGGGCTGGAGAGGTAGCACAGTGGTTAAGTACCTCTGGGTTCAGTCCCCATACCAATAAATAAATGAATATAGATAAGTGATTAAGAATATTTTTTTAAAGGAAAAAAAAAAAAAGCTGGGATTGGGGGGTGTTCCAAATACAAAATACCATGACTTAAGTCTGTCTCTGAAAGGTAGTGTGCTCTGGCTTTGGAGTCACCAGGAAGTTCAGCACTATACCTTTGAATTGTGTCACCTCCAGCAGTTTGTCTAACCCCACTGAGCTTCACTTCTTAAACTGTACAGCAGAAGTAAGAGATTGCTAGAGAATATGTAAAATGTCTATCTTAGTTCCTGCACATGGCAGCTTCTCAGAAACAGCTGTTTTTTAGTAAGAATAACATTTGTGTGGATATATTTTTGTGTCTGGTCTGTTTGCTTGGTGGGAAAAGGCACAGTTTATAATAATTTCTCTCCATAGTTTCCCAAAGTACCAGTGCTGTTTCATTTGACCTGCCCTTCTTCTTACCATAATGGGTTTCAACTGCAGTCTCAGCTTAGAGAATATTCCGGGACAGCAAAGAGATGCAGGATGGCTAAAACATTTCCTTTCCCTTTTCAGGTTCTTTCTTTTTGTCTAACAGTCCTAAGTCGCAGATTTGAGTTTCAAGCTGATGCATTTGCCAAGAAACTTGGGAAAGCTAAAGACTTATATTCTGCTTTGATCAAACTAAACAAAGATAACTTGGGATTCCCTGTTTCTGACTGGTTGTTTTCAATGTGGCATTATTCTCATCCTCCACTACTAGAAAGACTTCAAGCTTTGAGAAGTACAAAACAAGACTGAGATGCTCAGGGTCTATGACTGAAGACATTTTTCATTATTTCTGTCCTGGCAGCATGTTCCAGCTCTTGATGTTTTTAAACTTTTTTTTTTTTTTTTTTTTAAGAAAAATGATTAAGTACAGAAGATTTAAATACATTTACTATCTCATTTCAAAAATGATTTAAATAATCCATTTCTTAAAGGAAACACTGGATAAAATTTTGAGGCTGAATATTTTTAAAGGCATAGTTTTATCTTCAACATCTGATTCACCATCAGTTTGTAAAATTATTTAAGAAAATACAGACCTTGTTTTATTTATACACTTATATTTAATCTGCCTGCAAGGTAATAGGGGCATTTAAAAGAGGGAACATTACTGTTGAGTTCTGTGAGGCAGAAATCATTGTGCTCATGCCTAAGTTGAAACTTGTTTTTACCTTCATGCTGTTATGATTTAACCTGGCCAATCAGTGTTTTAAATAAGAAAGAAAGATAATAGTTGGTAAGGCTAGTATTATTTAATGAAAGTCGTTAGAAATATGCTGTATGGTTCTCCAAATTTCAAATTTCTGTTCCCTCTCTTTGGTGCACACTGATCAGGAATTTCTAATATTGTTTTGAAATTAGAAATTATGTATAGGATGTTTTAAATCATTGAGTTTTGTTTTTGTTTTTTAAAAAATGACAATTTTTATCTTTCCTTCCACCTGGTGGGTGGGGTAGGTAAACTAGATTTTTCTCATTCAGTCATTTTCTTGTAGTTAATTAAACAATTCATCCTTCCACATAGCAAAAATTGAACAGATTTTGCAATATTAAAAGTGGCAGAACAGGGAAAAAGAATAACATCTTAAGAGACATACGAGTGATATACTGATGATTCTCTTACAATATTATAGGAAAAATATAGTTTTTTATCTTTCAAGGACAGAAGAGTTTCCATTTTTATTTTTGTAATTTTTATCTGTAATCATAAGTAGTATTTAATTAGGCTTGATTCCAATTTTGAAAATTATAGTTCTTATTATATAGGTAACGTTTTCCATCAAAACAAATGTCATGAATGATTTCCAGTTTTAAAAGCTGTAGGTTTGACTGCTTCAAATCTCTGTCCACTTTTTGAATGAGAACTTATTTTGTGCCTGACGTTCCCACTCACTGATAATGTTTACCTTCTGGGCATTTATTCCAAAGTGGGACCGACTGAGTACCTTTGGTGTCTGGCCATAAAGTCATTTGCTCAGCTGACATTTGAGTGATGTCTTCTTCACATGGAAATATAATAAAAATAAAAATCTAGTTTAGTACTGTATTATTATTTTCCTATAGCTAAAGCACAGCTGACCTGTGTTTTTTATCCAGCATCCTTTTCCTGTGACTTCATGCTCTGAAAACTGCCTTTCCTTCCTTCTGTGCCTTTAAATACAATTTTCAGTTCTGCACAAGTGAAACATTAAAAATCGCAATGCAGATTTACATAACTTGTCTTTATGATGTAGTTTGTGTGTCATATGTTGCCCACCAGTGTGACCGTTACCTTAGGGGAGTGGGGTGCTAGTGTATGACAATATAGTCGTAATGCTGAGTGTTATTAACACCATTACCCATGTCTCACACAATTCTCTTCATGGCTTCCTCCTGCTCTTCATGGCCTTCTTCTGTAGACCATTCCAGTTCTTGCCAATGTTTCCTCAAAGCTTTATTTGTAATCATTTCTTCATTTTGTAACATCAGGTTATTTTGGGTCTGCTTGATCTGCCCTGGCTGCCTCTTTGATCTTCCTTACATATGGCAATAGTAATTAGTATTTTATTATGTAATTGATCTAGTCACTCACAGTGTATGGATGCCAGAGGCATAAGTAGAGCCAAAAGGAGACTGACTGATGGGTTCCTGAGATGCTGACCAGAGTGAGACTCTGCTCCCTGAGATCTGACAGATGAACAGGGAGCAGAATCAAGTTGGTCAAAGTCTGGAATGAAAGGGCATGTCACCAACAAAGTTGATCTTTGAATCCAAGGCAGAGCCTGTGTTGTGTGTATATACTGCCTTTATCTGGGTTGACCCTTTGCTGAAGTCTGAGAGCTTGCTAGTATTCTGCCTCTTTGGGAAAGGTTGGGGGAGATGTAGCTCAGGAGTAGAGTGCTTGCCAGGACATCTGCAAAGTCCTGGGTTTAATTCCCAGTACTACAAAAACAAATCATAATGATGTGAGCAAGTAACAAAAGCACCTGTATGTCAGAAAAAGTGCAGTTTGGTGGGATGAAATTGTACCAGGGGAATCCTAGGCTCTTATTATCCAGGATAGTTTCCAGGGAAGAGGACTTCCTGAAGAGTTGGACTAGAGATGAAGAGAAAGATACCCCCATGTGTTCTGAAAACATGAAAATAGGACTGCATATACCTGGTGGGTGGGTAACTTTGTATTTTTGGATCAGAGCCCCCTATGACTCATATAAGATATAGTAGCCCCTGCCATCCTGGTTTTGCTTTCTGACCATGTTGCAAAAATATTGATATTTGTCCTAAGTCTTTCAAGAGACACTATAATTTTATTATAGCATATTATAATATTTCTTTTATTATTTTTATCCTCCTATTGTGCTTAATTTATAAGCTAAACATTATCATAGGTAGGTAGGTAGGTATGTATAGGAAAAAACAATGTAATAGGGTTCAGTGACTAGTGGTCTAAGCAGATGTCTGGGGCATCTTAGGAAGAGGTAGCCTCAAGTATGAAGGCTTTATTGTGGCGGCCAAGGGGCCAGTCTGTGTGCTGGAGGGGAGTAGGAGATACAGTTAGGAGGGAGGGCAGATTTAGTAGGTCATTGTAAGAATTCAGGCTTTTGGTATGGTGGGAAACCATTGAAGGTTTGGCACCAAGAAGTGACATGATCTGCCTTGATTTAACGGGGTCACTCTGGCCTCTTTGTTAGGAGAAAGTATAGAAGCAGGGAACTAGTGGATAGGGGCTCCCATTGCTTTCCCAGCAAGAAGTCCTGTGTAGACTGAAGTGGTAGTTGGGGAGGCCAGCCAGACTGTGTCCTGGATTTGGTAGTGAGCCTCTGGAAGGGGCTGGACTGTTTCTAGCAGTGTCTATGTCTGTGTCTCTCGCTCTCTCCCTGTCTCTTGGGGATAGAATCCAGTACCACTCCACCACTGAGCTACACCCTCAGGGCTTTCTTCATTTTATTTTGGTGGGGGGGGGGCGGGTTTGCTAAGTTGCCTAGACTGGCCTTGAACTTGTGATCCTCCTCCCCAGCCTCCTGAATACCTGGAGTTACAGGTGTCTGCCACCACACATGGCTCAATGTCCTTTCTGTTAAGCTGCTTAAATCTCTCTTTTCCTAATTGCAAACAGTGGAGTTGAGTTCCTACTTCCTTTTTGTTGTACTAGATTTTCTGTCTTCCAAGACTCGCTTATAGAGGGCTTGGTCTCTATTCTTGGCAGTAGTAAGAATAACTGGAATACTTGGCCATTTGAACATACCTCAGCCACCCACAAGCTGAGACCAAGTCTCTTCCTTTCTGGTTTGATCATTGGTGGGGTCTTACTCCTTTGAGCAACCTGAAATATGATTCATTCATAGTGTGCTGGAAAATAGAAAGTAAATGGGAGATCAAAATTCCTGCCATTGGTGTTTTATGTTGAATATGATAAATGTTCAGAAGAAACAATCAAGTACAGGAGGGGACCTGGAAGCCTGGAGCAAGGTGGCGAGCAGTAATAATATTTGGGGGAACAGCATTCCAACAGCAGGTTTAGCACATGTGCAGCATGGCATGTCAGGAGCAGCACCGGGACTGGCATGGCCAGGGTGGAATGGACCAGGGTCTGAGCATAGGGGTGAGGTCAGAGAGGCATGTGGGAGACTTGTAGATCACACTAAATGGGCTGAGTGAAATTCACCCACCAGAAAGTCTCATAAAGGGTACTGGACACTGGTCCTTTGGAATTAGCTCCCTTTCAGTCCTGTTAAAGCCTGAGTCATAAGAAATGAATCATCAATTTCTCTGTGGTAGTTGAAACCCTCTAGTGGACTCAGTCCTGTAAAGTCACAGAGAGGGACAAGAAAAGGATTTGCAAATAAGGAAACCTCAGGGCATAGGTATGTTCTCCAAGTCCAAGGTTTCAGGTACTAGGACCAAATATATGACCCAGGTTTATAGTACCTAAGAGCCTGTTCAGGGGCAGCTTTTGTCCTCTTTCCTCCCTCCCCTGGGCGCTCTGTATTCTAAGGGCTTCCTGGCAGGCATTTATCAGGATCTCTGTGGGGTCTGGGGTGCTCTAACAGGATTTGCCAAGCACTAAGAGCAAAGCTATCTTGGTGCTACTCCACCTTGGCCCTTCTGGTGTCCCTGGGATGGGATAAGTGAGTTCAGTGTCACTAGCATGAATATTGAGGAAGGGAGAAGTGAGGATGGGCATTCGTGGTGAGGTGTGGGAGGGCCACAGATGATCAGAAGATGCTTGGACCTCAGGCTGGAATCCAGGGCTTCCAAACAGCTACAGATGGCAGAGTGCTTCTTTTGGGGGCAACACATGTTCACATCAATACTGGGATAAACAAATTGGTTGCCTTTTGAATTTCAGAAGTTCCTAGCTAGCCTAGAGAGAGCCAGTCTCCTCCAGATTTTGATCAGCCAGGCCCATGTGTGTTTTTCTCATAGCTTAAAGCTTGTGGAAGGGTTGGGGATATAGCCCAGTTGGTAGAATGCTTGCTTGCATGCACAAGGCCCTGGGTTTGATCCCCAGCACCACACACACACACACACATACACACACACACACACACACACACACACACACACACAGCCCAAGGAAGGCAACAGCCAGGTAGGTCTTATATCTTCCACTCTAAGCTCCTACCCCAGGGCGGCACATATCAGGCACCAAAACTCCAGAGGACTCCCAGTTGCCAGGCCCTGACAGGACACTGGGTGTGCTATGTTTGGATAAATATAACATGACTGAGTCCTTGCTACAGATATCCAAATGTTCAGAAGGGGTTTGCCCAAAGCCACACAGCAAATAATCATCTGCCTGCCCTTCCCTAGCTCTTCCCCACAGATGTTCCTCATATAGGCCATGCTGTCTCCATGCTCACAATTCAGGATGTGCCCCACATCCCTCTCCCCTTCCCTAGCCCCTGGCAACTCTGCCCAGATGGTGGAAGCAGTGCCAACCTCCATCCCCATCCACAAGAAATTGAGCCCATGTCTGGGGATGTAGCTAAATGGTAGAGTGTTTGCCTAGCCTGGGTTTGATCCTCCACACTGCAAAAGAAAAAGGAAAAGAAAGAAAACTTGAGACCAACAACTCATGTTCTGGTTTGTAACTAAGTTGGGGGTTTTTATTTACAGAAAGGCCATGGTGGATACTGGGAAAAGGGGGTAGAAGAGGGTAATGGCAAAAAGAAAAGGGAGATGGAGTTTAAATACTCAGGTGAGAAGCAGGAAGGAAGTGGGGCTGGCTTAAGGATGCCCACCTCAGAGAAGTCACCCCCAGCAGTCATCCAGTGAGTCCATAGAATAAGAATGGGATCAGGAACCAAGAGGGACCTCAGCCTACCTGTCCCAAGGACAAGATGGCCAGTGGAGAATGGAACAGATAAAGGAGACATTTGGTAACATCCAAACTTGTGCTCCAGAAGGAAAGCCATCCTGTCCATACTGTTCCCTTTGGAGTGTCCACTCTCTGGTGACAGTTGACCTGTCAGCTACCTTTTCACTGTGATGCTCTCTCTTCCTTTTCCTCATGTTTTAGAACTTCTGTCCTTAGGACCACTGAGTCCCAGACAGAAGGTCCTGGGAAAGCTAGTTTCCTGGGCTGGAGTATCTGTCCACTTCAAGGGGACCCAGGATGCCTGTGGGCTGTGTTCTGTGCTGCTGTCATGGCCCCTTGATGGATCCCGGCTCAGTGAGTCGGGCTGAGGCATAGGCTGAAGCCCCCAGGCAGGCTGCAGGCTCACAGAAACCTGGCAGTCCCACAGGGCCTGGCAGGCCAGGTCGGCCTGCTTCTCCTGGAGCCCCTGGGGACCCTCTGTCTCCATCCTTGCCGTTGATTGCCTGCCCAGGCCGGCCAGGGAGTCCTATAAAAGAGTCATGACATTAGGGCCTTCTCCTGACTCAGCTTAGAATTCTGAAGTGGAGAAATAGTTCAGATGGGGAAATGAGGCCAGGGATACCACAGGAAGAAGGGACTCTTTGAAGACAGTGATTCTGAGATTGTCCACTATGCCCAGTTCCCAGTCAGTGAATCTTGGGAACACATGCCTGTCCTTCCCCTTCATGAAGAAACTACATCTCAGGAAGTCCTCAGAGTGCCAGCTTCCACTTCCCAGTCAGCCCCCACCCAGGGACTCCTGGGTGCTTCAAGTTGGATGAGTGTGAAGCATCCATGGAAGAAACCCAAGTGTCTGTGAGTCATTAATCCTCAAGTTCAGGAACAATTATAGCCAAGCAGGGCCAAGTTCTTACCTGGGATCCCTGGGGGCCCAGGCATCCCAGGGTGCCCACGCCCTACTTCTCCTTGGTCACCCTTCTCTCCACGCTTTCCTGCAGACAAAAAACGGGGTCTTAGTTTTTCAAAATTTAGAAAATGTTTTTCCCACCTGGTTTGATATTTAATTTATGTTTTACATACAGCAATTATTCCAGTTTTGTGCTAGTTCAAAATAGGGGAAAGCTGGAAATGACCACCTAGGGCTGGTTAAATAAAGAGAGGTCCAGACAGAGGATGGAAGACTATGCATCTGATAAAGTTACTTACAGGAAAACATGCAATGACAATATCTAGCATTTACCAAGCAGTAAACTAAGAACAACTCTAAATTACTGCTAAAGGTAATCCCCACTAAACACTATGAGGTCAGTACTATTAACATGTCCATTTCACCAATGATAAACCTAAGGCCCAGGGAAATTAATGGGTAACTTGTTCAGAGTACATAGTGAGCAAATTGAAGAGTCTGGATTCTGAGTCTATCTGCAGAGACATGGAAAGATGATGTTTATGGGGTTACCAGTAAAAAAAATAACCTTCCCAAAGCTATAAACAGTGCATTGTTTTCCATCAGTGTGGTTTGGGGGAAGAGCCCAGGGGTGTCTACTCCACAGTCTGACTGAGTTAGGGGTGGGGAACAGGAGGTTGAACATCAGCCAGCCTTGGCCAAATTCCCACTGCCCAGCCCACACTCCCTTCAGAGAACAGCACTCACCCTTGGGCCCAGTATTGCCAATCTGACCCACAGCTCCCACGACTCCTGGAATTCCTCGAGGGCCAGGGTGCCCATTCGGGCCCTGCTTGCCTGGGTATCCAGGCGGGCCAGGTGGTCCTGGAGGACCCATCATCCCAACTGAGCCAAGGGCTTCCCGCTTGGCACTCACAGCCACCTCTGCCAGTTGCTCTGGAGGGAGAGAGGGGAAAGAGGTCTATGAGATGGAAGGCAGAGCATCCTGATGGCCCCTGGCCTCTAGGTCTACAAATTGAAAAGTCCCACTTTTAAGTTCCCTTTTCTTAAGGCCCTGTCCAGAGTGATATATCCAGATTTCCTGCAGCTCCTTGGAGGTAGAACTGGAATGAGCACTTGGGACTCCAGATCTCTGGCAAGACCGCATGGAGAGGCTCCTGAAGGATGCCCAAGCCCTGAAATAGGCTATGGGGAGGGGTTACCCCCTCCTCTCACCTTGCATCATCTTCAGCACCACATCTTCGATGTGCTGGTCACTAGCAGCTCGGCCCTGAAGGCAGAGAAAGTCTTTCAGGAAGAAGCCTCTGGCTGCCAGGATGCCCCTCCTGCAGCTTCTGACCCCCTCCAGATCCCTTATCTTCCCAGAAAGGATTTTTGTTTCTGACTGAAACCCTTTCTGCTTCCTTCCCCAGCATCCTTACCCCATGAGCCAGCCTCAGGGAAGCCAGAGGGCCTCTGGGAACTTCCAGACTTTGGGGGATTAGAGATCTAACTAGCAGAACCCCTCTGCCCTGGGGGCCAACTTACCGCCACGCCCTGTCTCCCTGGCAGTCCTGGCACGCCTCGGTCTCCAGCCTGTCCTCGAGGGCCAGGCAGCCCAGGGTAACCCTGCACTCCTGGGGCGCCAGCATCCCCGCTGGGGCCAGGGTAGCCCTGCTCTCCGCGGACTCCTGGCTGCCGGGGGCGGGGCAGAGACAGCGCCGGGTGAGACTGCGCCAGGCTTGGCGGGGGAGGGGAGGGGAGGGGAGGGGAGGGGAGGGGAGGGGAGGGGAGGGGAGGGGAGGGGATGGGATGGTCGGGAGGAGGAGGTCCCAGGGCAGCCCAGGGAAGTGCGGTAACCTCAGGGAAGGGAGAGTGTGACTCACCTGTCCCTTGGGCCCCGGCTCACCAGATTCGCCCTGCACGTACAGGGAGCACAGTCATCAGGCGGTGGATACTCTGGGGTACAAAAGCCCTCGCTCCCCGCCACCCCCGCACTACCCACTCACCTTCTCGCCTTTCTCCCCCGGGAGGCCGGCCACCCCCGGGTCTCCCTGCAGAGAAAGAGTCTCTGGTCAGGTGCAGTGGGGATGTGAAGTGGGGCGGCGCCACCAAGGCTAGGGTAGACAACCTGATGCCCCAAGCTCGGGACCCCACGAAGACTGAACGGGGCACTGGGACTCACCACTCCGCCGCGGGGCCCGGGCTTTCCTGGGGAGCCCTAGAGAAAGCAAGACAAAGGGCTTGGGGAATTTCCCCCTCCAGGGAGGGGAGGGGCCACAGGGTCCCTCCAGGATCCCAAGTCCTGGGCCCGCTGTTGGAGCGCTTACGATCTAACTAAGCTCCCCCAGCGCCCCTCCCCCAGTTTTGGGGCTGCATTCCCAGAAATTTTCCAGCCCCATTTGGTGCACCTTATCTCCCTTGATGCCTGGCAAGCCTTGGGGTCCTGGGATTCCAGGGGCTCCCTGCTCTCCCTTGGGGCCCTGAGGAGAAAAGAAAAGAGAGTAGTAAATAAACTGAAGTGCCCAGATATGCCCCCAGCAGCCCCCTTTAGTTGGCTATGCTCACCTGTCGTCCTTGGGGACCTGGCTGTCCCACTGGCCCCCTTTCACCCTGGTCACCCTGAAATGGAAAGAGAAGGTCATGCCCTGGCTTTCTGCAGGGGTAGCCACCCCCTGCCAGGCCCCAGACCTTGGCAGGGTCAACTGTCCTCCATTCCTGCTGTCACCAGCAGGGGGTCCTTTGCTCCATTTCACAGACCAGCAAATTGAGGTGTTGCCAGAGAGAGGACCCAAATCCTGAATCTACTAGTGCCAGCTGCTGCAAGTACTCCAGGGGAGGGACCACTGCACCAGACACTTACCTTCTGTCCCACGATGCCCCGAGGACCAATTTCTCCTCTGGGTCCTGGCTCTCCCTGAAGGAAGGAGAAATTGGGGATACATATAGGCCTAATAGGACCTATGGGTCACCCCTCCCCTCCCATAGATCTCAGCTAATTGGCTTCAATTAGGAAATGGGCTCAGAAAGGAGAAAGGTGGTTAGTGGGTCAGGACAGACACCCAACTAACCCAGAGTGCTCCTCAGATTGGGGCTCCATCCCATGACCTCACTCTGGCCCCACTGAGTGCAAAGCCCTCAGACCTAGAAGAGCCAAAGGCCCCTGTGTCAGTGGATAGGGCACTTACCTCCTTCCCAGGGGGACCAGAAAATCCAGGGAGACCCTGCTGGCCAGGCTCACCCTGCAGGAACACAATTTTCAGGTTACTCTGGATGACCCAGTTGGCCCTTGGCCTCAGCCCAATGAACACTGAATACAGTCTACAACCAAATGAATAGGGGAGGGGGAGAGGATGTTCTTGGACAAGTTCTCTGTGTTTGTTTTTTCTGTAGATTTAAAGCCATGCCATCCAGTCTCCACTAAGGCAGGCCAAGGGTGAGCTGGTAGTGGGAGAGCAAGGAGAGAGATAATTTGCATTCAGGCTGTTTCGAGAGCCTTGGTTGACCTTGTAGTCATTAAGCCATGCCCATTCCCTGCCCTCCAGCTCCCTTGCTCACGTGGAACCAATTCTGCTCCCAGTTGGGGGTCACCTTACCTTATCTCCAGGACCTCCTTTTGTCCCTGGCTGGCCCGGCACACCCTGCCAAGAGAAATAGACATCAGTTGCTACACTGGCACAAGGGAACCCCAAGTACCTGTTGCTTTGCTTCCCATCCTGAATCCAGATTTCCTCTGTTCCAGAAAACCCAGGAGTGGAGTCAAAAACTTGACTGTATTTTCCACCCCTGCCCTGAGGCCTGGTGGGAGAAGGAAAGGGTTACAGAGACTGAATTGCCTACCAGGGCCTGTGTCCAGGGGGGAAAAGATGAGCACCTTTTTATGCATCTAGGCCCACAGTGAGTGCCTGCAGGCACAGGCCGGACCCACAAGAAGTGGTAATGAGGCAAGACATGGTGATACAGCAAGAAACCAGGTGTAGGGGCTAGGGATGTGGCTCAGTGGTAGAGTGCTTGCCTAGCATGTGTGAGGCACTGGGTTTGATTCTCAGCACCATAAACAAATAAATAAAGGTAATATGTCTATCT
This sequence comes from Ictidomys tridecemlineatus, assembly GCF_052094955.1. Taxonomy (NCBI): domain Eukaryota; kingdom Metazoa; phylum Chordata; class Mammalia; order Rodentia; family Sciuridae; genus Ictidomys; species Ictidomys tridecemlineatus. Next base: position 28,844,657 of record NC_135487.1, read on the forward strand.
ACAACTAAAAAAAATTTTTTTTTAATGAGAGACCAGGTGTAGTTTTCAATCTCTTCAGCCACTCATGCCCTCATAGGGAGGTAGGCAACAGAATGCTTGACTTCCCCGTCTGAGGAGAAGCAACTTGTCCACAGGCAACCCCTGTGGCTCTACCTAATACTTACTGCTAAGCCCTGGTGGCCTGGGCTTCCTGGTCGTCCTGCCTGTCCTACGTGGCCCTGAAGAGACAAGGAATCAGAAGCACAAATTAGAACTGCAGCTAAGGGTCCATGGCTTCCACCCCAGTGCAGGTAGGGAAACAGATCAAAGGCAAGAAGAGATGTTCCAGAGACACTACAGAGGATTCCCAACTCCAAGGCCCCCAGGATCATGTGATGGGACTCAAAGCCCAGCAGTTCCCACTCTTACCTTCATGCCAGGTATGCCTGGGGTTCCATCCTTGCCATCGATGCCTGGGGGGCCCTGCTCAGGAGGACAGTTCAAGGGAGACTCACAATGGGGATATTCCTGGAGTCAGACCACCCACACATGACCCTCTGTGGCAGCTGCAATATGCAGGTAGGAAAGGGGTCTGCCCATCTCAGGAAACCTTACTAGCCAACTAGGGGAGGGGAGCTGAAGTGGGAAACTCCACAGTCCCTCCTTCATGTGGATGAGTACCCCACATGGAACAAGTTTCCCAGGATCTCTCCTATAGCATCACCCCTATTTATGATTGAAGAAACTAAGGCACAGAAAAGGAGAACTTCCCAGATTACAGAGCCAGCCTGCATGCAGCAGAGTTCGAATTCAGGCTCTTCTTCCAGGGGTTTAGACAAACTGACCCAACCCTGTCCACATGGGTCAGGGACTGGGCCTCTGGCACTTACAGTTGCTCCCTTTGGGCCTGTTATCCCCTGGGGTCCTGGTGCACCTTGGCTACCCTGCAAAGTAAATAGAGATCACATCACCTTCAGGATAAGGAGCCCCTGCCTAGCTGCACAGAGAGGGGTACAGCTGAGATCTGTAGCCTCTGGGTTCCAGAGTACCTGTGGCACAGACCATCCTGTGTTCCTCTGAAGGAGAGGAACTTAGAACCAGGAGGAGGGTGTAGAGGTGAGTGCCAAGCAGTGGGGCTAGACTGGGTTTGGCTCAGCAGGAAGAGGGATTATTAAGTGATGTTAAAGAATAGTTGTTTGTCAGACACAGTGAGGCATGCCTGTAATCCCAGCAATTTAGGAGGATTTCAAGTTCCAATTTAGGGAAGCCCTAGGGTTAGAGTTAAAGTTTAAAAGGGGATGAGGGTTTAGCTCAGTGGTCAAGCACCCCTGAGTTTAATCCACAGTAGTAGGAGAAGAATATTTCTTTATTTTGTTAGTTATAATAATGATGTGGTTCTGTGAGAAAACATTCTTATTTTTAGAGATACACTGAAGTGTTTAGGAGTAAAATGACACAATGCCAAGGATTTGCTTGAGAACCTCAGAGCAAAGCAATAAATAACAAATGAAGGAAGAAGGGGAAGGGGGACAGATGAAGTGTGTATGGCAAAATGTCAATAACTGTGGAACCCACGAGACTGCCATATGGGAGTCATTATAACATTCTCTCTACTTTTATGCATATTTTAAAATTTGCATTAAAAATAAAATAATAATGAAATAGCTAATTGTGCTTTTTGTTCAAATTTTCTGTAAACTTAAAACTGCTCAGAAAAAATCTACTAATTAAAAAGAAGAAGAGTGAGGAGAACCAGCATCCAACCAAATCCCATTAGCCCCATGGCTGATTTGCTGGAATTTCATTGTCTGGCCCCAGTGACCCTGGGACTGGATCCCATGGCTTCTCCTGAAATCTGAATTTGGGCCAACTGGGCTCTTGGCACAGATGGTCTGAACCACCCCCACACAGTCGCACACACATACATACGTACTCGTGTGTATGTGTATGTGTGAGTGTGTGTATACATACACCAGCCTTGAGGGGAATAGAGTTCTGCCCAGTAGTCTCCAGGGGCACTGGCTAGACAATGGGTGCCTGAGAACTTACCACATCACCCTTCTCCCCAGCTCGACCTGGTGGCCCTCTTGGACCTTCCTCACCCTGGCAATAAGGAACAACAATATAGGTCACATGGGTTCAAGGGGAGCAGTACCCACTCTGTAGCCCTAAGGGTTCCAGCCTGGCTCCAGGGGACACGAGCAGTCTTACCGGTGACCCAGGAGCACCAATGGAGCCCATCATGCCTTTATACCCACGAAGACCCTGGGGAGAGAAAAGGGTTGAGGTCAGTCCTGGCTGGACCTCAGAGGGCTGGTCATAGCAGCTCTTGCAGGACACACCTACCTAGATTTACTTACCGTTTCTCCCTTAGGTCCTGCCATTCCTGGGTAGCCCCTAATGCCCTGGGGACCCTGTCAAAGCAAAAATGATAAAAAGGCAATTACAAGGCCCATTTCATGATATCTTTTTGGACCCCCCTAGCCCTTTTCACAATGCCCCTTTGAAGTAGGCAACATAGTCCCTGTCTTGTAGATGGGAAATCTCATTTGAAGGCTCAGAAATGGAGAGGGACTGACCACGGCCACTTGAAGGACAGTGGCAGAACCTGGACTTCAGCTAGACCTTCCAGCTGACAGCTTTGGTTCCTGTCCCCTAATTCCTGAAAGCCTCAGTCTCCTTCTTCCTACTCAGAAATACTCCCAACTGGACACAGGTCTATTTTTTTTTTTTTTGCGGGGGGCGGGGGGATAATCAGGGATTGAACTCAGGGGCACTCAACCACTAAGCCACATCCCAGCCCTATTTTGTATTTTATTTAGAGACAAGGTCTCACTGAGTTGCTTAGTCCCTTTGCATTTCTGAGGGTGGCTTTGAATTTGTGATCCTTCTGCCTCAGCCTCCCGAGCCTCTAGAATTACAGGTATATGCTCGGCTGGACACAGGTCTCTTATAAACTAGAGGCCTGAGCAGGGTAATGACCCCATCAAGGGCTCCCAGGAAGAAAGAGGCCACTGGGAAAGGTGTTTCTTACCGGTGGTCCAGGGATGCCTTGCTCTCCAGAGGCACCCACATCTCCCTTGGGACCCTAAAAACAAAGATGAATTATCAGACAGGCAGGCAGGTAAAGAGACAAATATAGAGACAAGCAAAGATACCAGTCACCTTCCCTAGCACAGGCAGATAGGAAAGACCTTTAGACCATGCAGTTCCACATCACGGGTGGGAAAATGAGACCACACAAAGAGAAAGGACTTGCCCAGAGACACATTGGTCTGGAACATAATCTTCCTGCCTCCCAGCTCAAGGCTCTGTACCCTAGACCCACGGAACAGGGGAAGAGATGAAAAATGGGGACAGGCTGCTGAAGGACTGTCTCCATCTAGCCACCATCTCACGGCCCTCTGCCCTTAGACTCACCGGCTTTCCCTGGCGGCCAGGATCACCCAGAATGCCCCGTCTGCCAGGATGCCCCTGAAGGGAAGGAATGAACTCAGCAGGAGGTCTCTTCCCAAAAGCTTGCTTCTCCCTCTCAGAACAAGGGCTCTTACCTTTACTCCCTGCAGCCCTGGGGGCCCTTTCACACCAGCTGGACAGTTGGTTGGACACTGGAAAGAAAATCCAACAGGACCCCAAGGTAACTTGCCTGGCTCAGGCCAGCTGGTCAGTGCATCTCCATTTTGCCAACTCCTTAAACAGTTTCCCAGTTCACCTGGCTGAATCTCTACCACTGCACCTCCTCACTACCCATAGACCCTATCTCCATGACACCCCCATCAGCCTTGTCCCAGACCCCACTTCTCACCAGGAAGTCAGCACTGCCTTCCAGGCCCTGAATGGTTCCTGGGCGTCCCTAAGAGGAAATGTATGAAGATGGAACCTGAGCAGACCCTTTCCCACCCCAAGCCACTTCCCCAGGAGCAAATGGCCATGTGGGGGAGGGGAGTCTGAGGACACTAACCGGTTTCCCAGGGGGGCCTGGGGGCCCTGATGGTCCCTCTGGTCCTGGATCCCCCTGGAAGCAAAACAGGCCCAAATCATACTACCATCCAGTCCTCCCAGCTCCATCTTCTGGTTCCTGCCACTGCCCTGTCCACCCTGCCTTCCAGGACACTTCCTGAGAGTCATTACATGGGGAGATCAAGAAGATTGGCAGAGGATGGTACCAGCCCTTAACCTTCCTGAAAGACGTGCTGCAGAGTAGACTCAGCAGGAAAAGTTTCTGCCCTGAAACTGGAGGACCGCCCCCCACAACCACCCCACTGGCCAGAGGCAGGTCCAGAAACTATCTGGAGTCCACCCAAGTTTGCCAGCCTGGAGACAGAGAGCAAGAGGCAGAGTGAGGCTAGGACTCACCTTGGGGCCTGGGATTCCAATCTCACCAGGGAGGCCAACAGGTCCTGGAGGTCCCTAGGGAGCAGAAATATGGCTGTCCAGGATGCCTCAGAGCATCAATCCATCCAGGGCAGGAAAGTAGGGATAGGCACCCAAGGCCCTTTCTCCACTATGACTTTTACCAACACCAGAGAGATTAACAGATTGGGGCTCTAAGGATCAAAAAATTTCATATACTTGATGTCTGCCCTGGAGTTCGTGGACAGGCACAGAGTGGGCTAGCAGCATCTCCACAGCCAGGCCATTCCTGGCACTATCATAGCATACTGGCCCCTCCCCATGAAAACTATGCTAGAAGTCCTACTGTTGTCCCCTCCTTCTCTGGGAGTCCCAGGGACCCTGCTGCATCCCTGAGGACTTACAGGAGGTCCAGCAAAACCAGGGCCCTGGAACAGAAGAAAAGGAAATTGGGTTCATGGCTCTCTCTGCAGGTCCTTTCTACCCACAGAGGGTCCCTAGTATCCATTGCATATTGTACTTACTGGCAGGCCAGGGGGGCCTGGGAGCCCGGGTTGGCCCTGGAAGAACAATGGGAGAGGATTAGAGACTGGGTCTCTTGGGTCCCTGCTCCTTTCTACTGTAGCCTCTTCCAAACTCCAGGCCTAGGTTGCCCACACTGAGTCCCCAGCTACTTACCTTGACTCCAGGATTCCCCACAGAACCAGGCTCTCCTTTGGCTCCAGTTACACCCTAGGGAAGAAAGAGAAGGTAGGACAACATGCTCCCTGACCTGGGGGAAAGAGAAGTTTCAGGGGATTCTCTTGACTGGACAGAGGCTTCCTTTCATCATACCCCATGAAGGCCTAGGGACCTTAACACACTTCCTTTCCCCTTTCCCTGGTTCCCTGGGAAGCTATGAAAAGAACAATTATCCTCTTTTAAAAAAAAATATTTATTTTTTAGATGTAGATGGACATAACACAATGCCTTTATTTGCATGTGGTGCTGAGGATGGAACCTAGGTCCCGCCCATGCTAGACAAGTGCTCTACCGCTGAGCCACAATCCCAGCCCCAATTATCCTCTTTTGAAAGAGGAGAAACTAAGGCCTGAAGACTTGCTGGCCTAGGTTTTATGTCTCCCAGTTTAGAAGTCTAGGAGACCAAGGAGCCTGTGCTGCCCATAAACTTGATGTCTGCCCTAAAGACTTTTCTGATCCTGAGTTTTCTTATCTGCAAATTGAGTTGATTATGTTTCCTATCTGGGATGGATGTGAGAACCAATGTGCTGGTAGAAGGCAATGTAATTGGTAATCTTTGTGGGGGTGTATACAAGTTGGGAGGGGCCCTGATAACCGGTCCCAGCCTTGGTCACACCTCTTGAGCCGGCAGGGCAGAGGCAACTCATGGGTGCCCCTCCTTCCTCCCATTCCGGTGACTGATCTAAATGTATCCCCCAGTAGATGTCTGTTCTCTTCCCCTTGGGACTGGCTGTGTCTAGTATCCTATAGCTTTGGGGGCTCTTGGGAGCTCTGTGGTACCAACTAAATGATGTTCCTCTTCTGAGTTGTGCCTTGGATTGTGGAGGGGATCCGGATGGATAAAGGAGGAAAGGGTATGGCACACAAGGTTAGCCCCACCTGGTGTATTCAGACTGATCCCCGGATGCCAGAAACGTGAGACTAAGTTCTGATGCTGCGGCCAAGCAGGAAAACTCTGAACCCTACAGAAAATAGAGCCCTTCTCTGGACCCCAGTTGGATTCAGTGGTGTGAGTTTCCAGTGAGCTCACAAGTCATATGAAGGTAAAGGGGAGGCTTACAGCTGAACATTCTTCATCCTGATGCCCACTCTGAACAGAAGATGAGCGAAGAAGCCAGAACCAGGCTCTGGAAGTCAATAGGCTGAGCCCTACCCTGCCCTGCCCAGTGTTCAGGTACTCACATCAATCCCAGGCTTCCCATCGGGCCCATCTGGCCCAGGTTTGCCAGGCTCTCCCTTGGATCCCTTAAAAATAGAGATGGAGCAAATATTAGCTAAAGGAGAGCAAGAACTGGGAGAATTAAAAGTGAGAATTCAAAGGCAAAAAAGCACTCACCGGAGGGCCAGCTTTCCCAGGGGGTCCCTTGTCACCCTGCAAGATTCAAGTTGATGAGACAACACTGACTCATGCTTCCCCAGTGAGCACCTCTGGCTGGCCAGTACCAAAGGCTCATCTCCTCAAGCTCCTTTCTTCTGTTCTGAGTCCCCTCAGTCTGGTATTTTCTGGGAAAATAGCCCCCTTTTCCTCCAAGACATTTGTAGGTTCATTGAAACCAACCCCAGGCAGCTGGAGAGGGGGATATCCACATGCAGGGGGTTTAGTAATGCTGCTGTTGTTAAGGTGTCAGTTCTGAGGCCTGCAACTGGGCTGAGGGCTCTAAGGTAGCCGGGAGAGCTGACCCTCTTGGACTTGGGCAACTGTGGGGAAAAAGGGGGCAGGACTTTTAGCGAAGGTGGGGAGGAGTGAGGTGAGCTGCTGCTCCATTCTGGACTGTCAGATGAAACTAGAGGCTGGGGCAGGGGCAAGGACGAAGGGGGCCAAGAAGGAGTAGATCCAAAATGTTCCTAAGGAGGGAAGGACCTTTTTACCAGTGACAAAGGACCTTTGGTGAAGACAGTCAGGGCCGGTGGAGTAAGATTCTGCCCCAGAGAGGCCCCCAGGCATTCCTGAGCCTGCAGTAGCCTGGGCCTGGCCGGGGGCCCAACTCCCTGGGTTTGGGGGTGGGGACACCATGCTGAATAGAAGTCTGTCCAGACGGTAAACATAGAGCTGACCTCCTGGGGGAGCCTCCAGAATGAGGTTTTTAACCCTCACCATGCTAGGGAGGGCAGGGGAACAAGCCCAGATGATTCTAAATTTCGGAAGAAAAAAGGAAAGGGAAGAGACGGGAGTGTGGCCCCAGTTAGTGGGTCCGATCAAGGCTCCCAGTTATCCTGTAGAGGCGTCTAGGTGTGCCGAGGCGGCGCGAGAGGTTAAGGCGTCTCCTACTCCAAAAGTAGAGGAAAGGAAGGGAGGGGGATAAGGACTCGCTGTGAGCTGTGGTCGTCAGACCGAACAGCGCTCCCTTGTCTGAGGGCGGCTATAACGGGCTCTGCATTTCAGAACTGGGTTGAGGTTTCTGCGGAACAAACAGGCTCCTTGTGGTGCGGGCCGGTGCCGCCTACTGGCGACTGGGGGCACTACAACGTCAGACACAGGCTCCCCGATCCCCACCCCATTTCCATCACTCATAAAGTTCTCCTTTGTCCGCCGCCTCCCTTCCCCCTTCCGTCCCAAGTTAGACTCACGTCGATGCCATCAGATCCAGGTACTCCTGGCGGCCCAGGAGGGCCTGGGGGCCCGGGCTCTCCTGGCGGTCCTCTCTGAAAACACAGGCAAGGGTGCAGCCCTCAGTGCAGGATGTTGGGCGTCCCAAGGGTTGCAAACGACCCTGGGAGCGGTGTCCTAGTATCGCAACTCCCCTGGTAAAGGGAGCTAGCTCTTCAGGGAGCCAAGAGCTCCTGTTTGTTTAGAGCCTACTATGTACTCGGTACTGTGTACCATTACGTCGATTATCTTATTAAATGCTCAGAACTCTCCGGCGAATTCTATTAAGGGCCGCAATTTGAAAGCGAAGAAACAGGCACAGAAAGATTAAAGGTTCGTGGACGATTCCTTTCACTGTAACAAGTTGTCCTAGGGCTGTCTTAATGGGGTACAGATGGAGATGCTGGCGGCTCAAGTAAATTACGCTTGACACGCATATGGTGCCTACCCAGACTTTGATCCTCAATGAATAGTAGCTCGTATTGTTACTTTTGGAGGAACAACAGGTATAGGAGGCGAATTGGCATCTCCTTCTCTCCCCTTGGTGCAAGTAAAACCCCATAAGAAAGTGGAGAAGGCACAGAGAAAGGAGACTTAGGGAGGGGAAGGTGTACTCTCTTCCCACTGGGAGCACCCTGATCTTTCTTCCTTGGAGTGCTCCTCTTACCCAGCAAGCCCTGACTTAGACAGGGGGTCCCACGCGTGCCAGGTGCCCATGCCCTCCCCGGGCCGGGAAGTGCCAGGATGGCGCACCGCAGGAGAGCTGCGACCCGTGCCGGCACCAGACAGCGCGGACTCTATCCTACCCGCGCAAGGGTCGCGTTAGGTGCCCGCACCCCCAGCCGACACTAGGAAACGAGGACCCGCGCGGGTGGGCAGGAGAAGCCTCAGCCCGGCGACAGCGGCGTCTGGCTGGAGCCGGCGCCCCCCGGGAGGTGGCGGGGGTGGAGGCTCTGTAGCCGGGTCAATGGGCAGCATTGTCTTCCCCGCCACCTGGGCTCCCTCGGCTGCCAGGACTGAGCGTCAGTTCCTGCCCTGCGCCGCCAGTCCCGGGCATCTTGGATCAGGGACCCTCGGGCTCCCCGGCTCATCCACCTTCTTTCACGAAGCCACCCGCATAGAGGGGCCTGCGCCCGGGACTGTCTACCGCTGTCCCCTCGGGCCAGGGGGGTGTCAGTAGAGGGTGGGAGACAGGCAAACTCCCGATCCTGAACCCTGGACCTCGAACCCAGGACCCTGCCAGCAAAACGACCGCGGAACTTACGATCTGAGCCAGGGCGAGCCCGAGCACCTGTAGGAGAATAAGGAGGCCGCGGGGGGCTGCCGCAGCGGCCATAACGCGCGGCGGGTTCTGGAGGATGGGTGCCGGTCCACGCACGCACTGGAGGCGAAGGCTGCTCTCAGAGCCGGCGGTGGGCCTCCGGAATATGCAGCGAGGCGGGGCGGGGTCTGGTGGGGTCTGTCACCTGAGAGCACCAGTGGAGGGAGGCGGGCGTCCTCCGCCCAGCTCCGCCCTGCTCCGTCAGGCCGTCGGTGCCCACCCCCACCGTTTTCCTGACCAGAGCTTGCCAAGCCCCCCAGGAGGGAGACATGGTCTCCTTTCTCTGTGAAGAGGCAGAGAGGGTTGCTGGGAGACTCCTCCGGCCAGACCTTCAGGGCCGAGCATTTCGCCCCCGACCCGCAGTCCCATCGTTTCCCCACCTCCCGGGCTGCCTCTGCTTGTGAGCCCCGGCCCGGCCAGGTCCTCTCTCCTCCAGGACCCAGGCTTAGAGGCCTCGGGTTTTGCAGACTTTGCAGCAGGGTCTGAGCAGCCTCCATTCATCTTGCTACTCTTCTGGGGGCTCTTTCCTCTCCACGGACAATCAAGCCTCTTACATACAAAGTCCTTTCTAGATCAGCCACCTGGTGAATTTCTCCATCTGCTTCTTTCTTCCCCCTGCTTCATTGCCAACTCTCAAGAATGGTCTGCGCCCACCTCTAAACTTCCTTGGCTCCCTGTTTAGTCCCACCTGGGAGGTCACCAGTGAAGTTCAACCCTCTTTAGTCCTCCAGGGAGGAGGCAGTTGCCAACTCAAAAGGCCCTTGACCATTCTGGCCTTCAAACCTTCCTTGCCCAAGCTTCTGTCATTCAGCCCCCCTTCTACCATCACATCACTTAAGGATGAGGACATATTCTAAGAAAAGTGTCATTAAGGGGCTGGGGTTATGGCTCAGCGATAGAGCTCTCACCTCGCACGTGTAAGGCCCTGGGTTTGGTCCTCAAGACCACATAAAAATAAATACATAAATTCAGTTATTAAAAAAGAAAGAAAAGTGTCATTAAGATGGTTTGGTCATGGGCTGGGGATATGGCTCAAGAGGTAGCGTGCTCGCCTGGCACGCGTGCAGCCCGGGTTCGATCCTCAGCACCACATACAAACAAAGATGTTGTGTCCCCCGAAAACTAAAAGATGTTTATTAAAAAAAAATTCTCTCTCTCTCTCTCTCTCTCTCTCTCTCTCTCTCTCTCTCTCTCTCACTCTCTCTTAAAAGAAAAGATGATTTAGTCATTGTGCAAACACAGAATGTTAGTTACTTAAACTAAGACAGTAATGATGTCACTAGGCTATATGATCTTTTGAAACCACCTGTGTATATGAGGTCCATGATTGATCAACCTCTTTATGCTAGGCATGACTATTGCCTTACTATTCTGTAGCTCCCTTATGCACTGGTGTCTCCAGGACTGGGCCTTCTCATTCATCTTTGCCAAGTGATCTCTCCCATGTTCATGGAAACAACCATCGCTTTATTCAATGGCATTTCCAAAGCCTACCTGTGTAAAAGCCTCTGGGTTCTCTTCCCTTCCATTTACTTAACACTGGTAAAGTGCTTTGGAATCTGGCTCTGTCACCAACTGTAGGTATGATCATAGGCACCTCAAACAACATGTATGAAAGTCTTAGTGTTCTCATCTCTAAAATGGGGATAATAATAGTCCTTATCTTAAAGAGTTTGTGCAGATTGAATGAGATGATGTATGGAGGTGCTTAACTTAGCACCAGCACATAGTGGCTATTGGTACATTTTAGTTATGACTTATTGAGTATTCTCTTTTTATCAAGATTGCAATTAGTGTGGGAAAACTGACCATAAGCAGATCAGCTAAAATGGTCGAGGAAAACAGCCTTTGGAAACTCTGCCCCACTCCAGCAGACAGGTTAGTCAAGGGCCTGTGCTTTGAAAGGTGGTCCCAGGACTGAGTTTGCAGGGAAACACTTTAGAGAATTTAACTGCTCTGCTTAACAGAGGGAGGAATAATTTAGAGAGTGTAAGAAGATGAAAGGAGGAAGTGGTGAGAGGGGAGAGGGAGGGATGGTGGACACTGCCAGGAGTCAGTGGGGTAATATATGTAAAGAACTTATAAAAACTGGGATGTCCAAGTTCAACTTTAAGATTTTTTGTTGTTGTTGTTGTTTGTTTGTTTTGGTTTGGTTTGGTTTGGTGGTTTTTTGGTTGTTGTTTGTTTGTTTGGTACCAGGGATTGAACTCAGGGGCACTTAACCACTGAGCCACATCCCTAGCCTTTTTTTGTATTTTATTTCGAGATAGAGGCTCACTGAATTGCTTAGTGCAATTCATTGTTGAGGCTAGCTTTGAACTCATGATACTCCTGCCTCAGCCTCCTGAGCTGCTGGGATTACAGGCTTGTGCCACTGCACCTGGCTAAGATGTTGGCTTTTTATTGTCAATCTCTTCATGTCTTTGTGGACCCAATGCACAAAGTTCTCATAGAAGTTCTCTTTTTTGTGAGGAAGTTGTGGAAATTGGTTGGGCTTCAGATATGAAGAGCTCACATTGGTGCATGAATTCTCTTGCTGCATAATCAATCACTCAAAAATTTAGTAGCTTAAAATGACAATTTCTTGGATGAGGAACTCAGGAGTGGCTCTGCTGGTTGGTTCTGGCTTGGGGTTTTTGCCATGAGGTTACAGTCAGATGGTGGCTAGGGCTGGGTCATCTAGAAGGCATCTGCATTCACTAGACTAATGTCTTCTTGGGAAGTCTCCAGTAGCTGGGTCTGAAATAGTTGGAGTTTTTTTGGACGCTACTCTCTTTTAGCCCTCTGCAGGCTTTGTATGAGGTCTCTCTCACATGGTGACTTCAAGTGGCTGAAGCAGTTCAGAGAGAGAATGAGAGAATCAGATGCAAGAGATTCACCTCTTCATTCCCTTGGCCTGTCCTTAGAAACTCAATTCCTCCTTAGAAGTCATACAGTGTCACCTTCACCAGTTCTTTAGTTGAGGCAATTAAAAAGTTCTGTTCAGCTTTCAGGCAGGGGAACAGAACCCCACGACTTTTTTTTTTTTTTTTTTTGGTGAGGCTCCTGGGGATTGAATTTGGGCACTTCACCACTGAGCCACATCCCCAGCCCTATTTTGTATTTTATTTAGAGACAGGGTCTCGCTGAGTTGCTTAGTGTCTTGCTTTTGCTGAGGCTGGCTTTGAACTCGCAATCCTCCTGCCTCAGCTTCTCAAGCCAGGATTTCAGGCATGCAGACACCCCACCTCTTCGAGGAAAAATATCAAAGTCAAAAAGAGTATAGGAAGTCTGGGGCTGTAGCTCAGTTGGTAGAGTGCTTGCCTAACACATGTGAGGCACTGGGTTTGATCCTCAGCATAAAATAAAGGTATTGTGTCCATATACTATAAAAATATTTTTTAAAAAGAGTATAGGAGATGGGATGTATATTGATTGATAAAGTCTTCTTTGGAAAATACAACCTACCATACTTGGGGCTATAAACTGAACCACAGCTGACCAAGAGAAATCCTAGGGAAGGCTATAGGACATGACTATAGGTTCCAGTCAATTGCTTATGGCTCTATTTTTTTTTTTTTAAACCAGGCCTTTGTCCTGGGGCTGAATTCATCACCCTATCTTCTGGTTCTCCAGCTTGCAGACAGCATATCATGGGACATCTTGGCCTCTATAATCATGTAAGCCAAATTTCACAAGCCCTTCCCCCGACTGTGTGTGTGTGTGTGTGTGTGTGTGTGTGTGTGTGTTTTCTATCTGTTTTGTGTCTCTGGAGAACACTGGCAATCCAACAATAATGCTCATCTTAGCTGAGCATGGTGGTACACACCTGTAAACCCAGTGGCTCGAGACTGAGGCGGAAGGATCGTGAGTTCAAAGCCAGCCTCAGCAATTTAGCAAGGTCCTAAGCAACTCAGTGAGACCCTGTCTCTAAATAAAGTATCAAAAAAGATTGGGGATGTGGTTTAGTGGTAAAGCTCCCCTGGGTTCAATCCCTGGCACCCAATAATAACAATAATAATGCTCATCTTTCATACATTTACATAATTATTGTATATTCAATATAGTATTTAGTATTTATTATATAACATCGTTCTGGTGTTTTACATTCATTTAGTTTTTATAAAAATATATGTTCATGGGGCTGGGGATGTGGCTCAAGCAGTAGTGCGCTCGCCTGGCATGCATGCGGCCCGGGTTCAATCCTCAGCACCACATACAAACAAAGATGTTGTGTCCGCCAATAACTAAAAAGAAATAAATATTTAAAATATTCTCTCTCTTTAAAAAGAAAAAGGAAAAAATATGTTTATGAAAACATTCTCCTAACTAATTAAAAATGTTTTTGTTTTTATTTTTTGTGGTGCTGCCACTGAGCTATAGCCTCGGCTCTCATTTTTCACTTTTTAAAATCTGAAGCTGCTGTGGCATCAGGACTTTATGGTTTCCTGCTCCACGGGTTAAAATACCACTGCACTACTGATTACCCAGTGCTTTTTTTTTTTTTTTTTTTTTTTTTTTTGAGCTGGTTATAAAACTTAGGCTCAGGAATGCTAAATGCATGCTCTACCATGAGCTCCGTCCACCCCAGCCCCTTTCCAGGGCTCTTTTTTGGAGGAGGGGATACCAGGGATTGAACTCAGGGGCACTTGACCACTGATCCACATCCCCAGCCCTATTTTGTATTTTATTTAGAGACAGGGTCTCACTGAGTTAGCACCTCGCTTTGGCTGAGGCTGACTATGAACTTGCCATCCTCCTGCCTCAGCCTTCTGAGCTGCTGGGATTACAGGTGGGGGTCACCATGTCTGCTCCAGCACCCCTGAGGTGTGTGTTGGACATGTGCTCCTCTGTTGGAAGTCCTTGTGGCATTTTCAAGGGCTTGATTCTTAGTAAATATTTAACCATTTCAGTTTTGCATTGCATGTGTGTGGTACTGGGGATTGCACCTAGGTGTGCTCCACTACTGAGCTACATCCCCAGCTCTTTTTATTTTGAGACAAGGTCTTGCTAGGTTGCCAAGGTTGGCTAGCCTCAAACTTGTGATCCTTCTGACTTAGCCTCCTGAATCACAGAGATTTACAGGTGTGTGTCACTGCATCCAGCCCAATTTTTTATGTATCTTTTTCCCAATATGGACATCTCTTTTTGTACTTTTCACTTTAGTAAAAATATGCAGTTTATTAGAGTGCTGTGAACCCCTGCCATGTTTTCTATGATCTACAAGTAAAGGCTGAAATCTTTTTTTTTTTAACCAGGGCAGGGATGGGGCACTCAACCACTGAGCCACATCCTCCACCCTATTTTGTATTTTATTCAGAGACAGGGTCTCACTGAGTTGCTTAGCACCTGGCTGTTGCTGAATTTGGCTTTGAACTCATGATCTTCCTGCTTCAGCCTCCCCAACTGCTGGGATCACAGGCATGTGCCACCCACCTGGGTATCTGGAATTCTTTTTTTTTTTGATTTTTTTTTTTTAGAGAGAGTGAGAGAGGAGAGAGAGAGAGAGAATTTTTAATATTTATTTTTTAGTTGGCAGACACAACATCTTTGTTGGTATGTGGTGCTGAGGATCGAACCCGCTTGAGCCACATCCCCAGCCTGTATCTGGAATTCTTGATCTGGTAACTTCATGAGGAATCCAACCTGTACCAATAAGTGTCCACACCTTTTGTCACAGTGTGTAGGCAACCTGGGGGCCTGTGAATGACTGCAAAATCCCTGCCATATGTGCAGTGATTGTTCTCTTTAGAAGCAGCACCTGCCAAATGTCACACCTGAACTTTGTCACTGTGCATTTTGTTTACACAAGAAAACTGAGGCTTATAGCGATGAAATGTTTCCCCAGGACACATGTTATGGGCCACGCTATATGGGCAATGACCAAACAAGCTCCATTTTGCCCTGAGACTCCATGTCCTGTAAGAAATGCTTCTCCCATAGGACCACCCTGCCTCTGTATCCATCAACAGTTACTTATTATAGCATGTTTGGCAACACAAAATGCCAATTTTAGCCCACTCCCTTTTCTGCATATGATTTTAGATCTTATGACATTTGTTTATGGTTTTGAATCATAACAAAAGCCACTTATGTTTTAATATGGTTTTGGACTATAAAAGGTACACTCAAGGGGCTGGGGTTGTGGCTCAGTGGTAGAGCTTTTGCCTCACATGTGTGAGGCACTGGGTTTGAGCCTCAGCACCACCTAAAAGTAAATAAATAAATAAAACAAGGATATTTACAAAAATGTATATTAAAAAAAAAAAGGTGTTCTCAAATTCCAGGAGGGGATCAAAGGGTGTAGATTTACAGCCTATCCCTTGGCCTGCCAGCTGGTGGATCCGTACTGCCAACTGGTGAATAAAGGTTCCTTCTCATGCTTTAAGATCTACTTGATTATTTATTGCAATCTTGCCTTAACAACACCTGTTTTTTGATGAACCCAACCTAATTCCATCTCAAGATTGGGAGCTATCTCATCACAAAGTCATGAAAAGTTCATTTCTCTTTTAAGATTCTTATTTTGCGTGACCATACCCTGATGTTTAAACTTGTTTGAAATTCCCGCCCATGTTCTGAACATCCCCATGCCTGGCTCTCCTTGACCAGATAACAACCCTCTCTAAAACCTCAGCTGTGCCTCATAAATCCTGATGCTGGAATCTCAATTTACTCCCTACCTTGAAATGTGAAGCCATGTAGATCACTAACCTGCTATCTGCCTTTGTATTATGCTTGCCAGAACCCTGTTAGCTGTAAATTCCCAAGACACCTCCCACCTTTGTAACTTTTTGTGCTATAAAAACCTTTCTTCCTGGGAGAGCTGTTGCTCTTCTCTAGCCAGGCTCTTGGGTGAGACAGTCACTAGCCAGCTCTCTTGTGTACACAATATAAGCTTACTTTAATTTGGTTTAAAATTGGAGTTGGTGGTCTTTTCTTTGCGTCACAGGTTCAAAATTCTTCCATAGGTTTTTCCTCAGGGTAAGTCCCAGTACAGGGCATTTCTTCTCTTTTCCACTAAGGCCACATCATAGGTATTTTGGGATACACACAAAATTGAATGATAGACTGGAGTGGGGGGTGGGGCTGGCTGGCCACAACCTTTTGCGGGCTTTGTTCTGCTATTCTTAGCCTTTCTCAGAGAATTCTTAGAATCTTCTGTTTAACTTGAGGCCTGGACCACTCCCTTTTACACCCCTCAGACCATTAATCTCTAACTTTCCAATCGCCAGGGCCTTTCTTCCCCACTCTGACAGAAAGGAGGGCTGGCCTTGAAAGGCCACCAAAGGCAGCCAGCTAGCTTTCCCAATCTTTCTCAGGCTCCCAGCTGCAGGGCAGCAGTAAATCAGGCTGGCTGGTACTCTGGCGCCACCTCTTGGTCCTGTTCCGCAGCACAATACTCTAACAAATGGATCAGGGGTGGTAATAAAAAGCACCATTCTCTGCAAATAGCAGGGAGATGTAATGAGGAGGGAGGGAGGGAGGGAGAGAGAGAGAGAGAGAGAGAGAGAGAGAGAGAGAGAGAGAGAGAGAGAGAGAGAGAGAGAGAGAGAGAGCGCCCTGGAAGAACTCAAGGAGTGAGAAATTATAGCTTCTGGAAAACTAGAACTTAGAGCTCGGATTCAGCTAGAATGGGGTCCTGTTTCTACCACATGTTGATTGTGTGAATGTGGGGAAATCACTTTACTTCTTTGAGCCTCAGTTTCCTCATAGGAAGAATACCTTGATGTTCACGAAGTGCTTAGCACAGTGTCCAGAAAGCTTTGGATGCTTATTTCTCCTGAAAGGAACACTGTAAGCCAAGGCAAGGAGTGGGACCCATGTTCAGAAAACAGGGTAAGTGACAGATGATCCTTTGTCCCTCCAGGGAAGAGCAGTCACATATAGTCGGGTCAATGGAGCAAGGTGGGACAGGGGATGGCCAATTAATGGCAGAACATGAGAGGAGCTGAAATCCTTCCTGGGAACAGCTGTCCATCTAGACCAAGCCCAGCCCTAAGCAAGTCCACTCCCCTGGACTCTGGCTGTGCTCATATGTCTAGGCAGGGAATGCTTCCCACCTATGCTTCCTTCTCCAGCTAGAGCAGAGCTCCCCAGACTCCTCTAAACTGCCAGTCCTGACCCTGAATATATCTCATCTCCCACGTGTTCCATCTGATTCTTTTCCAGTTCAGATTTCACACTGATAAGCAACAGTGCTGGTGTCTGTTAGCTATTCTCAATTATCTTCATCCTAACTCTCTTCATACTTTGGGCTCTTTCAGGGCCACCTTATCCACCCCCATTGACTTTAACTATTACTCAGAGTGCAATGCGTCGAATGTCCAGTAGCGGTGGTCCAAGTCCCGCACCGAACCGAGTCAAACGAGTAACACCAATACTGTTGGTCATGCAGGCAGAATTCACATTGAGACCACTGGTCGACCTCTTTCGTTGAGGGTGTACTGGTGGACCTGGGGGGGGGGGCGGGGCGTGTATTGGAGGAGAAAAGGAGTAATAGGATGAGGGGGGCAAGGAAAAGACGAGAGGGGAGAGAGAGAGAGAGAGAGAGAGAGAGAGAGAGAGAGAGAAAGGGGCTGGGGGTGTGGCTCAAGCGGTATCGAGCTCGCCTGGTATGCAGGGGGTGCTGGGTTAGATCGCACCAAATGGAAAAAGAAAAACAAAGAAAGAAAGAAAGAAAAAGAAAGAAAGAAAGAAAGAAAGAGAAAGAAAGAAGAAAGAAAAAGAAAGATGGATGTTGGGTCCCCCGAAAACTAAGCACTAAATATTTAAAAAAAAAAAAAAAAGAAAGAAAGAAAAAGAAAAAAGAAAAAAAGAAAAGACCAGGCAGGCAGGCAGGCAGGCAGGACTCATATGCTGGTGAAGCTCCATCACCCAGAGCTTCAGACCTACTTATTCAACTGCCTTTTAGATGCTCCACAGATGACATGCCCCAGATGAAATATCTTCTTACCCACAAACCTATCTCTCTTCCTGTGTGGCCTACACAGCCAATGGATCCCACCCTCTGCCCTATTGCTTAGGCCACAAATATGGGTGTTAGCCTTGACTCTCCCCTCTCTCCCTATAGAAGTATTATCATCACACCCCAGTATGTTTATCTAATCCATTCTCTCCATCCCCACTGAAACCACTCCCTCACTTAGCAGTATTTCATTTGCTTAGATAATTGCAACTGCCTCTCTTTTTTATTTATTTAAGTTATAATTAGTTATACATGACAGAAGAATGCATTTTGATGCATCATACATAAATGGAGTATAATTTCTCATTCTTCTGGTTGCACATGATGTAGAATCACACGGGTTGTGCTATCATATGTGCACATAGAGTATTAATGTCTGATTCATTCTACTGTTCTTCCTACTTACCCCCAGACCCTTGCAACTGTCTCTCTCTCTCTCTCTTTTTTTTTTTTGGTACCAGGGATTGAACTCAGGGGCACTAGACCACTGAGCCCCATCCCCAGCCCTATTTTGAATTTTATTTAGAGACAGGGTCTCACTGAGTGGCTTAGTACCTCACTTTTTGCTGAGGATGGCTTTGAACTTATGATCCTCCTGTGTCAGCCTCCTGAGCTGCTGGGATTACAGACATATGCTACCACACCCGGCTGCAACTGCCTCTTAATTTGACTTCTATCTTCTTTCTTCTTTTACTTCTTTGAGCCTCAGTTTCCTCATAAGAAGAATACCTTGATGTTCATGAAGTGCTTAGCACAATGCCCAGAAAGCTTTGGAGATGACTGAAGGGACATATGAATAACACACTTCCCCTTGTGTACCTTTCTTGAGGTTCTAAAATGGAGTCCATTTCCCAGCCTTTTCCACCTTCTAGAAGCTTCCCACATTTTTCAGTTCATGGTCCCCTTCCTCCATCTTCAAAGCCAGCAAAGTTACATTTCTCTGATCATTCTTCCACAGTAAAATCTTCCTTTGCTCCTTTCTTCTGTCTTTCTCTTCTGCTTATAAGGACATTTGTGATTACATTGTGCCCATCCAGTTAGTCTAAAATAAGCTCCCGGGACTAACACAGGATCCTTAACTTAATCACATCTGCAAAGTCCCTTTCTGCCATGTAACAGATTTGCAGGTTCTGGGAATTAAGGACATGAACATGTTTGGAGGGCTATTATGCTGCCTACCACTGTCTGCTCCCTGGCCCCCAAACACTCATGTCTACCCTATGTGCAAAATACATTCACCTCATTCCCTAAAAACCTCAGCCAATTACAGGGTCAACTCAAAGTCCAAAGTCTCATCTAAAGCTCATCAGCACAATGATCTTATTTGGTACTGGATGAAACTCATTGAATGTGATCTTCTGTGTTCATGTGAAACTAGAAAACAAGCTCTCTGCTCCCAAACAATGATGGAACTGACACAGGACAGTAAGCAGGTACAGACAATCCCATTCAGAAAGAGAAAATTAAGAAATAGGGGAGTCACCAGTCCTGAGCCATTCAAACTTAAGTCAGGCATACTCCATTAGGTTTCAAGACCTGGGGGCAATCCTCTGTGGTTCAAGGCTTGCTCTCTGAGGCATTCTTCCGCCTTCATGAAAGGTAGCACACATTTGCAGCTCTGTAGTTTTATGGACCTTTTCCAGCCTGTAGGATTTAGGGGATCCTACAGTTTTATTTCATTCTCTGTGTCTCTTTCACTCCAAACTCCTGGTTCTCTGGTATTCAATTCCCAGACACCATAGTGAGTTTTGAGGATCCACTCCATCAGACAGAAGGCTCTCCCACAGATACACCCTGTATACCCATTTCTATTTTTGTCTTCCTTTGAGGTGACTGAAGGGACATATGAGTAACACACTTCATCTCTCCAAAAAGCCTTTTCTGTGAGGGAATGAGCTGACCCTTTAGTCTTCCTGAGGTAGAGCAAAAGGCCATCTCTTCAGCTTTTTCTCTCGAGCACACTTTCCTGATGGTGAACGTGGTCATCCTAAGATCCTCTGCAGTCTGGGTAGGCTGATATTTCCCAAATCATCCAGTCCTGAAAACAGATGGGCCATTCTGCACTTCTAAATGTAAGGTCAGGCAATGGCAGCAACCAAAAGGAGGCAAATTTTAAAAGGCCACTGAATGAGGCTTTATTGAGACTCCACTCCCAGGCAGAACTCTATCAGATCAACAGAGCAGATAGGAAGAGGGTCTGAGGAGAAACCACGTAGCAGCTCCACCGGACTGGAATGTTATGGGGCTTAGGGCAAGAAGGGGGAGCTTGGGACAGGAAAATGGGTTTTTAGAGTCCCTTGTCCTGCTGGAGTTGGTTGGGGGAAGAGGCTGAGATCCAGGATTGGCCAGGAGATCCCACTGATTGACAGGTGGTTCCGTTGGTGCCTGATTGACATTTCCTTCACGCGTGTGGGCGGGCTGCTTGGTACTTTGTTCCTGAGTCACCTTCATCAACCTGACATCCTGGCCTTTTTGGTGATATAGGAGGGCACATTTCATCTGGCTACTTCCTGCTGGCTAGGGGCGCTGGGGGGAAGTGAGTGGCTCAGGTGTTGGTTCGGTGAGAAGGCGATTGTAGGGGTGTAGGAGCATCTGGTTGTAGGTCACTCTGGCAAATTTCACCCATGATGTTTTCAGGTGAACCTGAGGAGGAAGGGACAATCATTAATAGAAGTCCTGTTACTAATATAGGAGTGAGAATGGGAGTCACCCACATAATGAGGGTTGAGTTTAGCCAGCCTGGCCAAGGGTCATTTGATTGTTGCTGTTTAAGTCTTTCACCCAAACAACGGAGGGTCTTGACATTCTTTTCGACCAATCCTGTTTCATTGATATAGTAGCAGCATTCTTGGTTCAGGAATAGACAGGTTCCTCCTTTGTCTGCTGTCAGGAGATCTAGGGCTCAACAGTTCTGTAATGAAACTTGGGCAATAGATGTTATTTACCTTTGCAGGGAAGCAAGAGAGGCAGCTGATGCCTCTACCGCTTCCCAAAGTTGTTGTTCGAGCTTCTGAGTAGCAGTTACTGCATAACCAAGTCCTCCTGCCCCCAGACTGGAGGCAGCAAGTGAGGAGGCCAGGGAGAGTCCAACTACTACTGGCAGAAAGACAGCCTGTCTTGTACTGGAAAGGGAGGTAGGAATAAGCCATGTTAATTTAGCCTCCCTGTACAGAGCTAATTGAGGGACCAAGGTGGAAGGAACACAAAAAGCAAAGGGCATGTTGAGGCTTAGATTTTTTGTAGGGTACCATTGCACCAGAAAAAGAACTCCAGCGTAGCAAAGGTTGGGGAAGAAATTCGAATGTTCTGGTCAGAGGGTGCTGAACCAGAGGAAGTGTAGCAGCAGTGGAAATTCCCTGATGTGTTACAAAAAAGAGGTACTTCCTCAAAGGCTGGAGGGGGGCCCTTGGGGTCTGGTTGAGGTATTGAGAGGAAAATCAATGGGAATCACAGTTAACGAAGTACAATCCAAACCTGTGCAGAGGAAACAGCCTGAAATGTTATTAACTTTGGATAAACTGAGAAGCTGAAGGCCCTGACATATTAGGACCATCATGAAAAATCATCAGCTTTAGGATGGGCAACTGCATTCAGTTGATGTTGGAGTTCTTTCTCTCTTGCTCCTAGATGGTTACTTGAATTTGAACACTTGTATATAAGTTCTCCATATTCTGATAGAGGCTGAGGGGTGCTTGGCAAAACCCCAAGAATAGGGCTGGGGATGTGGCTCAAGCGGTAGCGCGCTCGCCTTGCATGCGTGCGGCCCGGGTTCGATCCTCAGCACCACATACCAACAAAGATGTTGTGTCCGCCGAGAACTGAAAAATAAATATTAAAAATTCTCTCTCTCTCTCTCTCTCTCTCCTCTCTCACTCTCTCTTTAAAAAAAAAAAAACCCAAGAATAAAATTTACTATCTACACCAGAAGCCCATTTCAGGTCCCACGGGTCCCAAATAGTTTCTCACAGCCAGGCTTATCTAGGAAGCATTTCTTGCATGAATTATAAGGGTACCCACCATAGGTGTTAGGCCAACGCTTTCAAGATTCATCAGTTTGGTCTGATACGAAGCATAGCTTTGCTGAACGTAAGTGGGACGAGGTGGCTCAGTTGAATCCAGTAATGTTAAGGGTGACCATCCAAGCAGCCAGTGGAAGGGCAATCACCTTGACCCATAAACTGAGAGTGAGTGGTGCCATCCTGCTGCCATGTTGCTTGGATGCAGAAGCCCATCTATGGGCCCTGAAAATGAATCTGATGAATCTTGAAAGCACTGGCCTAACACCGATGGCGGGTGCCCTATGGGTTGGGATAGAAGCTTGAGAGAGATTAACAGTTAGTAAAAGAAGAAGAGGGTTGGTGAGAAATCGGGAGTTTGGTGGACCCCAGCGTGGTGGAAGTTAGGACTGGACATTTGGAATAGGTGCTTTTCTAAGGTGGGAGACATGGTACCAGGGGGAGTGGCCCAGAAGCTTGGCCACTGTTGGGGTAGTAAGTATGACTATATGGGGTCCCCTTCCAGTGAGGTTCCAACAATTGAGGATGCAGTTCCTGAAGTAAGACTGCATCACCTGGTTGAAGAGGGTTCAATTCAGTTTTTGGTTGTGCTAAGATTGAAGTAACGGATGGCACAGGAAGGCACTGGTCTGCGTTTTCTCTTAGGGTTTGGGGTAGAAGTGTGAGATAGGGCAGGTAGGACACAAGGGGAGGAGGAGTGACTAGAAAGTTTTGGTTGATTAAAAATGGCGCCCATAGGGTAGCTCAAAGGGGCTAAGGCCTGAGGGGGCTCTAGAGGCTTCCCAAATTCGGGTGAGGGCCAATGGTAGGAGATTGGGCCAGGACAGCCTGAGTTCAATAGCAAGTTTAGTGAGATGATCCTTGAGAATGTCGTTAGCCCTCTCAACTTACCTGAGGATTGGGGTAGGTAGGGAATGTGGAGCTTCCAAGTGATGTTGAGGCCTTTGGAGACTAGTTGAACAACCTGAGAAGGGAATGCCAGACCGTTGTCTGGATGGAGGCAGGAAGTCCAAACCTGGAAAAGATCTGCTCAACGAGGATGGAGGTGATGGTGTCAGCAGTTTCCCTGGAGGTAGGGAAGGCTTCTATCCAACTGTAAGAGAGTGCTATCCCCCAAGTCACAAGCAGTTAGATCCTGTGCCAAGCCTTGCCCAAAAGGGTGGGGACTGTCCCTGAAGCCTTGGGGTAGGACTGTCCAGGTCAGCTGTTGAGACATAAAGGATATAGAGTCTTCCCATGTAAAGGCAAAGAGGTAATAAGAGTCAAGATGGAGGGGCACTGTAAAGAAGGCATCTTTAAGATCCAGGACAGGGGGCTGGGGATGTGGCTCAAGTGGTAGCGTGCTCACCTGGCATGTGTGCGGCCCGGGTTTGATCCTCAGCACCACATACAAACAAAGATGTTGTGTCCACTGATAACTAAAAAATAAATATTAAAATTCTCTCTCTCTCTCTCTCTCTCTCCCTCACTCTCTCTTAAAAAAAAAAAAAAAAAAAAAGATCCAGGACAGTAAAGTCAGTGGTCGAAGGGGAGATATGAGAAAGAAGAGTAAGAGTTGGAAACCAACATGTGGATGGGAATAACTGCTTCATTAATTAGGCAGAGATCCTGGACTAAGCAATAGGCTTCGGAGGGTTTGCGTACCGGCAATATGGGAGTGTTGCAGGGGGAGTCAGTAGGAATGAGGAGTCCCTGGGCAAGTAACCCGTCTATGATGGGTTTAAGTCCCTCCCTGTGGGCTTTGGAGAGGGGAAATTGGGGACATGAAGGAAACTTAGTTTGGGGTTTCAGCTGGATACGGACTGGCTTGTGATGGGAGGCTATGACCAGCTTAGAGATGTCCCAGACATGGGGATCAACTAGGTCAGGGGGCAATGGGTTGGTGGGTACTGTTGGGTTATTAGAGAGAGTAAGGATTAGAGACAGGTAGTACTCTTGGGGTGTAGTTGGAGAGTGACTCCTAGTAATTGGAGAACATCTCTGCCTAGGAGAGGGAGCAGACAGGATGGAATGACCAAAAAAGAGTGTGTGAAAGGGTATCCCTCCAGGGCACAGGCCAGCTTAGCAGTTTGGTTTGGAGAGGAGGGTTTGCCATAATCCCCATAATCGAGACCTGGGAAGAAAATAGAGGCTCTGAGTGGGCAGGCAAGACAGAATAGGTAGCCCCCGTGTCCATAAGGATGGTTATGGACTTAGCCACTACCTGGACCATTACTCTGGGCTTGGTGAGGGTGGTGGGGGTCCTCAAGTCTGGGCTTCTTTAGTCTTCTGCGATCCCCAATAGTTCACGAAAAGGGACCACCTAGCTGGTCATACATCTGTGTGGAGGCGCTGAGGAAGAGCCAGCCATGGGGCCGTCACTCTCCCAATGTCCTGTCTGCTTACAGGTGGGGCACGGCCTGGAGTGGGGAGTGCCGTGGGTTTGGGCATTGGCGAGCCCAGTGACCTTCACATCCACATTTGAAGCAAGCCCCTGGCAGAGAGGATTGCTGGTGTCCCTGTGAAGCTTTTGCTGGAGCTGTAGGTCTCAAGGCCGCTGCCAAGGACTGGGTTTGGAATGTTACCTTTTTCTGCAGTGGAGCCTGCTTTAAAGACCATTTTCACCATATCTCTGATAGCGGTCTGAGGGCCCTCCTCAGCTCGTTTGAGCTTTTTTCTACTATCATGGGCTGATTGAGTAATGAAATGGGTTGCTAACACTGCAGCCCCGGAGGGAAACTAAGGATCCAGCTTAGTATATTTGGTGAGGGCCTCTGTACGGCGGTTGAGAAATAAGACTGAATTTTCATCTGGATTCTGGGTGATTTCTCTCAGCTTATTAAAGTTAGCCACCTTATTGGAAACCGCCTGCATGACGGCTATAAGGTATTGGACCATGCAAGTGCAGTGACAATGACCTTGTTGGCCATCTTGATAGTCCCAGTTGGGTTGGGTTAGGGGAATGGCTGCTTCACCTGTGGGGAGAGTTATATCTGTCAGATGAATTTGATCAGCATGATCTCGTGCGACTTGCTGGATGTGGGCTTGCTCATGGAGGGGGGGGACTTAAAGGTAAAGGAGAGAATGACATAGACATCATGCCAGGTAAGGCCGTTAGGTCTGAGAGAGGTATCAGAATATAAGTAGAAGAATCAGCAGAGAAGGACCCAAGGTGCTTTTCAATCTGGGAAAGATCTTGAAGTGAGAATGAGACCTGTACTCAGACGATCCCTTCAGCACATCACTTCCCTGAGAGACAAAACAGCTTTGGGTTATCTGGTAAGAGGGTCCGGTGGGACCAGGCGTGGGCACTGACAGGAGAAGAGAGGAGTGAGTGGGAGGAGGGGGAAGGGTTTATCAATAGGAGAGGTGGACAGAGGAATCGGAGAGGAGAGAGAAGACAGGGAGGGTCCTGGAGCAGGGGAGGAGGAGCTGTGGTAGCAGAAGGAGGGATGGAGGGGTGAGAGGGGCTGTGGGAGCGGATTGGTGTGGGTTGGGAGGTGGAAGACCAGGAAGGTAGGGCTGAGAGCAGCTCTGGTTCTGAGAATGTGGAAAGAGAGGTTGAAGAGCAATGGGAGAGAGTTTTGGGATTTTCCTTAGCAAGGAAAACTTGAGCAGGAGAACAGAACAGAGAGGAGGACTGGAGCGTATCTCAAAAAGCTTGAATGCTTCTACCCTCTTCCCTGTCCGGTGACAGAAATTGTCCAATTCAAAGTTTAAAATCAAAAGTTCTTTCCGGGAGCCATTTTGACCCACTGTCTAAGTCACACTGGGCCAGGCCACAGTGGAGTTAAAAGACCAGGCCGTTACAGCGTAGGTCTTGGCAAAATTTGAATATAGACTTTTGGGGCCTAAGGAAAACTCCAGCACCCTTGGGGGTGGGTGGGAACAGAAAAAGGCGTCCCAAATTCTGCTCACACTCACCCAGGAACGGAAAAGGGCCGGGCAGGGGTTGGGGGGTTGAGGCGTTCCTGCAACCTGCGGGGGGCCCAAAAGGATCGGAATGGCTCACATAAGAACAGGGACATCCCCACAGTTCCTGGGCCCTTGAACAGAACAGGTGGGAGTGGATGGCACGCATGTGATTTACGGATAGACCCCCACCCCCCAACAAGGGAACTTGGCCCACTGCTGTCGGCCTGGATGAAGGAGAGGGAAAGGGCAGTTTAGGAATTTCCCAGTTCCTTTGAAGGGGGAAGAGGTGGACTTCAATCCCTCCCGAAAATCCCTCCCGAGTTTCCGCACCAGATGTAAGGTCAGCAACGGCAGCAACCAAAAGGAGGCAGATTTGAAAAGGCTGCTGAAGGAGGCTTTATTGAGACTCCACTCCCTGGTGGACAGAGCGGATAGGAAGAGGGTCTGAGGAGAAATCGCGTGGTGGCTCCATGGGACTGGAATTTTACGGGGCTTAGGGCAAGAAGGGGGAGCTTGGGACAGGAAAAGGGGTTTTTAGAGTCCCTTGTCCTGCTGGAGTTGGTTGGGGGAAGAGGCTGAGATCCAGGATTGGCCAGGAGGCCCCACTGATTGACAGGCGGTTTAGTTGGTGCCTGATTGACGGTTCCTTCGCGTGTGTCCTGGGGCTACTTGGTGCTTTGTTCCTAAGTCACCTTCATCCACCTGACACTCAAGAAGGAAGCGGGCCTTGCTCTTCCACACTTTGGCTCAGAGCCTCCTCAGCTAAACGTTCGCCCTCACTTCTCACTTCCCACACGCAATCCTAAGCTTTTTGTCCCCCCTGTAGCAAGGATCTCATTGTTCCAGTTTCCTATAACAAGCTCCCCGCTTCAGCAGTGGCGCCTTTCACACCCCTCTCTACCCATTCAGGGCTCCCCCCATTCAGGACTCCCTAGGAGGACTTACATTCTCCTTGGTGTACCTCATTTGTTTCCCAGTCCTCCCTCGCAGGGTCACTAACACCCATATTTCCACTAATAGACTGTTAGAGGCAGTCAAGCTTTTTTTCTGGTGGGGGGATACTAGGGATTGAACTCAGGGGCACTCGACCACTGAGCCACATCCCCAGCCCTAGTTTGTATGTTATTTAGAGACAGGGTCTCACTGAGTTGCTTAGCCCCGCGCTTTGGCTGAGACTGGCTTTGAACTTGCAATCTTCCTGTTTTAACCTCCTGAGATGCTGGAATCACAGGCCACCATGCCCAGCCAGTCAGGTCAGGGTTTTTTTTTTTTGTTTTTTTTTTTTTTTTTATGGTGCTGGGGATCCAACCCAGGGCCTTGTGCATGTGAGGCGAGCACTCTACCAACTGAGCTATAGCCCTAGCCCCCAGTCAGACTTTTTAAGATCACACACCTCAAAGTTTTCCTTGCCTCTTCCCAGGGCTCCATTCTAAAGTCACTTGAGGTGTTTAGATATTTGCTACTGTGGCATCAAAACCTGTGTTCATTTTCTGTTGCTCCTATAAGAAACAACCACAAACTTAGTGGATGAAAATAAAACAAAGTTGTTATCTTCTGTGATCAGAAGCTTGTGAACAGGGCTGTGTTCCTTTCTGCAAACTCTATTTACTTTCCTTTTCCCCCTTCTCAAAACTTTCCACATTTATGGTTAATAGAATTTCTGATTTTTTCTAACAGGTTAAAATATGTATATGTGTGACTTAATCTATGACTATTATGTTTAGGGAATTTTCTGATGATATTATATATATATATATATATATTAAAAATAGGGTCTTAACAAATTTTGTTGTTGCCATAGCTGCTATGTTATTTAATGCATGAGGTTTTGTAATTTTGCTGATAAAGCTGGGGTCAAAAACAGGTCTGCTGTTCATAGTTAATAATAGCCATAATGGTGGCTTGAAGAATATTCTCTTTTATTCAACTCTAATTATTGCTTTTTCCTTCACTTGTGCAAGGGGATCAAACCCAGGACCTCTTGCATGCCAGGCAAGTGCTCTACCACTGAGCTACATTCCCAGCCTGGGCATCATAATTTAAAAAACGTCACAAGCTGAAAATAGCATTTGGTTGCTCTACTAATTTGTATCTGTTTGATTTGTAGTGACAGCAAAAATTTCCATGTGTTTATTGATCATTTTTGCTTTTCTCTAAAGTGCCTGCTCATATCATCTCCCTACACTTGCATTTCTATGGATTTTTCACAGATTTTTAAAAAATAGGGTTTTTAAAAAATTTTGTTGTTTCCATAGCTGCTGTATTATTTAATGCATGAAGTTTTGTAACTTCGCTGATAAAGCTAGGGTCAAAAACAGGCCTGCTGTTCATAGTTAATAATAACCATCCATGCTGGTGGTGGTGGTGGTGGTGAACGCCTGTAATCCCAGCGCCTCGGGAGGCTGAGAGAGGAGGATCAGGAGTTCAAAGCCAGCCTTAGCAACAGAGAGGCACTAAGCAACTCAGTGAGACCCTGTCTCTAAATAAAATACAAAATAGGGCTGGGGATGTAGCTCAGTGATCAAGTGCCTTTGAGTTCAACCCCCAGTACCAATAATAATAAAAACAACAATAATAAAAATAATAATAATAATAGTAGTCATCTGTGCCATTGTTAAGCATGATAATATCCCAGACCTCTCTTGTGTGTTATTCTAATGTTTTATCCCCGTGTAACAGATGGGGAAATGGAGTTAAGGTGAAGGTGACATGTCTTTCCTAAGGTCACATAGCCAGGAAGTGGCAGCATTGCTTTTTATTCTTTTGAGTCCTCATGACAATTTGTACAATGCTATTTTCTCTGCAGCTGAAGCATCAGTGTATCATCCTTTCTAAATTCACTTACAGGAGCTCGTCGACCAATGTGTCTGCCCACGTTGGCAGTTGGTTGGAAATGTCAGAGGGCTGCTGAGTCAGACAGAGATAGTGATCATCTCCTACCTTCCCTTGGGGCCCGGGCGAGTGGGTGGACAGTATTACCCAGTCCTCTCAGTGCTGAGGGCTGGATCCCCACCAGTGAGGAGGAGGAGGTATGAGGTGGTGGGCTCCCAGTCAAGAAGCTAGGCAATGGCCACCCAGCTGGGAGCTCTGAGTTCACTGTCTCGTTCCTCATGACTGAAACACTCAGGGTCACTCCAGGTGAACTGGGCTGCACGAAGTAATCACACAAGAGACAGAGATAGCTTTTTTTTTTTTTTTTTTTTTTTTTTTTAATCCTTCGGAAATGCTCCAGTTTAAGAGATAGCTTTTTCTTTGGGTCCTGTGACCGCTCCTCTGACTTTAAGGTTAGAGACAGAGGGGTTGCGGATGTGGCTCAAGCGGTAGCGCGCTTGCCTGGCATGCTTGCAACCCGGTTCGACCCTCAGCACCACATGCAAACAAAGATGTTGTGTCCGCTGAAAACTAAAAAATAAATATTAAAAAGTTCTCTGTCTCTCTCTCTCTAAAAAAAAAAAAAAGAATAATGACATTCATGTGATAACATGTCAGAGTTTCCCTCTTTTTTAAAAAAAAAAGGAGAGAGAGAGAGAGAGAGAGAGAACACGCACTTGCTGAACCCTTTTATTGAGGAGAAGCCATTCAAATGAGGCAAGGCATCAGGTTTCAGGGGGTTGAGTCTAGCTTCGTGATGTCTGCTGTCAGCAGGTTGACTGACATGTAGGAAGGCCACACCCAAAGGCAGAGAAAGAGAAGGGGATACGAAAAGGGCGTTTCCATGGAACATTCTATCCCAAACAGGGCAAAGGGATAGTATTATAAAGGAATAGGTGAGTGTAGCTCAACCCCATGGTGATACGCCTACATCTGAGGACACGCCCTCAACTTTCGGAACACAGACAATACCAAAGTCACTAGTGATGGGTCAGAGCCATCACTAGGATGGAAGGTGTGGGTAATTCAGAGTGACTCCCCACAGTTCACTAAATAGGTTACATGATAAAGCCAACAGCTGGACATCATTAGTGCCAAAGGCCATGCCAGGTGAGCCAATGGAGAGGAAGTTACTGGTTTTTGAGTTGTGGCCTTCAGCAAGGACAGAAGCAGCTGTATCTCAGGGCACACCAGCATAGAAGTTGGGTCAGACTTACTGTACCTTACTGGAGATCAGCAAAGGGTGCGGAGGGCGGTGTGCAAGCCCAGGGTCCCTACCCTGTGACGCCATAAGAGCATGACACTAAAAGATCCAGGTAGCAGTGAGGAGTTTGAGAAAAGAAGAAGAAAACAGGCTGGCAGTGAAGGGTGCCACATCTGTTTCCTGGTAAGAGACAAAACCAAGACTTGTGTTATTAATGTGAAGCTGAAATTGTGTGATGATTTGCAAATCTGGGCCACTTCCTGTTCAGGAAGAGTTGTGTAATATGATTGGGCCAGTGAGGCCCCAGAGAGTGAATCAGGGAAGTCCTCACTTTCATCAACAGGCCTAACACAGTTGCTTGCAGTAGACTCTGGGTCTACCGGGATAAATGTTCAGGTATGTGGCCCCTAAAGGCATCTTAAACTCAGGCATTAAAGGGAAAGAGCCCAGACACCACCATGCAGTGAATGGGTTTAATCATAGCAAGAACATGTCTGTACCTTGTTCTAGAACAAACAATTTTATTCTGCTGTTCCAAGTGATTTTTATGAAGCAATCTCTCTGAGGGTTAAGAAAAATAAATGAGAGCTGGGGTTGTGGCTCAGTGGAGCACTTGCCTAGCACGTGGGAGGCACTGGGTTTGATCATCAGCCCCACATAAAAATAAATAAAGGAAATAAAGGTATGTCCATCTCTAATTAAAAAATATTTCTAATAAAAACAAAAAAGAAAAGAAATCTGCCCCATTCTGCTTACTCTCTCATGACAAATACTAGTACGAGCAGCCAGAGTCAAAGACTCTCCTGGAGACTCAGAAAGGGGAGCAGATCCACATTATTCCCACTTTTTCCCAGGACTCTCAGGGACAAGTCATAGGCAAGAAGATCCCCGTGTCTGTCCTCCTCCCATTGGAAAAATCCACCCCGTTCCTGTTTTCTAGAGCCTTCCTGGGGGTGCCGCTCTGGAGTGCCCCAGCTTTGATGGGGAGCTGGTGGGTCTCTCTTCACAGATGTCCCATCCTGAGCTTTCTCTTCATTTGGGAATGAGGACAGAGAGCAGGACTGGGAGGCTGTTGGGGAGAGCAGGGACTCTGTGACCTGGCAGGTATTTCTGATGCAATGTGGGGGAGCCCCCTGTCCCCCAGCACTTGCACAGCCTTCACAGAACTTGGGGGTTTTGTCCTTTATTTTCCCCCTTCAGAGCCTGCACAGGAAAGGGCTCTGGTGGAACCCTGGCCCTAGTCAACTCTGTCTTTTTGTTGTCAACCTGGATCTAGAGTCTAGTGTGAGTCTAAATTTACTGTGGTGATGAATATAACATGTAATGAGTAGCTCATTGATCCTTAGTGAAGTGATTCTTAGACTTATTTGGCTTACACCCGTCTTTGCAAATTTGAGGCCCCTCTCCCCAGAAAAGTGCACGTACCTACACACCAGGGATACAATTTGAAAGGGGTGGTAAGGCACTGGAGTCCATAGACCCAGGATAAGTCACCTACTAAACTTTAATCCACAGTGTGGATTTCAACCTCCTCAGCACAGCACACAGGGCCCTTCATGATCTGATCCTTGTCAGTTTTTCCTAATGCATGCCACACATACTCTAACACTTTGCAGTTTTCCTTTCTCACTTCTGCATTTTCATAATACTAATCTCCCTTCCTGGAATGTTCTCCTTGATTGTCTGAAAACTGACTCAACTCTATGAAGGCACTTCTTTTTTCTTTTCCCTTTCTTTCTTTCTTTCTTTCTTTCTTTCTTTCTTTCTTTTCTTTCTTTCTTTCTTTCTTTATTTTTGTACTGAAGATAAACCCAGGGGTGCTTTACCACTGGCTTTATCCCCAGCCCTTTTTATTTTTTATTTTGAGAAAGGCTCTCACTAAGTTGCTGAGGTCCTCACTAATTTGCCAGGTTGTCCTCAAACTTGCAATCCTCCTGTTTCAGCCTCCTGAGTTGCTGGGATTATGTAAAAAAAAAAAAAAAAGTTTAAATTTAAGCCAGTATAGCAGAACTGGGTTTTTTTGACCCCCACCCCTCTAATTCCCCCCTTCTCTCTTTATTTCCTTTTTTTTTTTTTTTTTTTGCAGCACTGGGGATTGAATCCAGGATTGCTGTACCACTGAGTCACATTTACAGGCTGCCCTCCCTGCTTTTTTTTTTTTTTCTTTTGGAGACAGGGTCTTCTTACTAAGTCGCTGAGGCTGGCCTAGGACTTGTCATCCTCCTGCCTCAGCACCACCCTGCCTGGTCTCCCAGCTCATTTTTGACAGAACAGGATACTTTTAACACAATGAATAATGATCAAAACCACTCCACAAGAGGCCAATCATATTAACACGAATGAGATTTCAATGTCTTCGAAGTCTCCCATCTAAAGATGTGAACATTCTGTTCCTCAGCCTTAAGGAAGAATGAGATTATGGCATTAGCCAGTAAAGTGGATAGAAGTGGAGAATATTATGCGAAGTGAAATAAGCTGATCCCAAAGAACACAATGCTGGATGTTTTCTCTGATGTGTGGATGCTAATTCCCAGTGTGGGGCAGGGAGAATAGAAGCATTTTGTATTAGACAGAGGGGAGTGAAGCGGGGGTAGGAATGATGATAGAATGAATCCGACATTATGACCTTATGTGTGTATATGATTAATGACCTGTGTAACAACCAGACAAATGAGAAGTTATACTCCATTTTTGTATGATGTGTCAAAATGCATGCTACTGTCGTGTATAACTAATTAGAACAAATTAAAAAAAAGAATGTGAACATTATAAGATTACTTTTGTGGATGAGTGTCCCCATCTTCCACTGCTTTCTCAGGTTAGAGATAGGAATGATGCTCTCTGTGGCCCTGATCACCATGGACTCAGTGGCAGACACTCTCTTCTGGCTGCCCATAGTCATTTCCAGCTCTCTCTCTGCTATCTCCAGCTATAGGTGCTTCCCTAGGCTCCTTTGTACTTAGGGATTGAGCCATACGACCTGATTCTGGCCATGAAGTCTTAAGGAGAAGTCTGATTCTGAGAAAAATTTTGCCTCTCTGATTAAAGAAAATTCCCGGACTGAGACACTCCTTTCCGCCTTTTCCTTCTCTGAAAGATGATGTGATGTTTGGAGCTGTGGTGACCATCTTATGACCATGAGGTGACTTGCATGAGCAGTGGTTCTCAAACTTGACTGTATCAGAATCACCCAGATGGCTTCTTAAAACACAGACTGCTGGCCCTACCCTCAGAGCTTCTGAGTCATAGGTTTGGAATAGGTGTGAGAATTTCCATTTCTAAGAGGTTTCCAGGTGATACTGATGCTTCTTATCTGGGGCCCATTCCTTAAGAACCACTGAACAGGGCTGGGGTTATGGCTCAGAGGTAGCACACTTGCCTGGCATGCGTGAGGCACTGGGTTCGAGTCTCGACGCCACATATAAATTAAAAAAATAAATAAAATTCAATCAATAAATATTAAAAAACAAACAAATAAACAGACAAAAACCACTGAACATGAGGATGAGAATCCAATGAATGAGATAGAGAATGTAGGTCTTTGGTAAAGTGCTTGCCTGGCACATGCAAGGTCCTGGGATTGATCCCCAGCATCACACACAAAAACACACACACACACACACACACACACAAACAAACAAACAAAAAACACAAGACAATAACAACAAAAAAAACCAGCAGATAGAGGATGGCAAGGCAGGATAGACCCTGTCGGGTAGCTGAAGCAATGTGAACAACAGTCCTTCCTCTGGATTTCTTGTTCTGTGTGAAAACAAACCACTGTTTGTTTAAGCCATAGTCTGTTGTGTTTCTTATAACTCCTCAAAGTTCTGAGCCGGGCGTGGTGGCACAGGCATGTAATCCCAGTGACTCTGGAGGTTGAGGCAAGAGAATCACAAGTTCAAAGTCAGCCTCAGTAACATAGCAACTATGTTAGTTGCTTAGTTGCCCTAAGCAACTTGGTGAGACCCTTTCTCAAAATAAAAAAGGGCTGGGGATGTGACTCAGTGGTTAAGCACCCCTGAGTTCATTCCTCAATACAAAAAAAAAAAAAAAAAAGAATACTGAACTTTCCAGGAGCTGTACACTGTGGAGCAAACAGAGGGAGAGAAAATGCAGAGGGATGTTTATCCAAGGCTGACTTACTCTGAGGTGAAAACTGCCTTGACAGGAAATGTTTTGATTCATTTCCTAGAGTCCGTGAGTATTACTGATAGTACGACTTTGGGGATATTTTTGTATACCAGGGTTATAATGACCAACAGTAATTAATGCCTTGCTCTGCCCCTACTTACTCCGATCCCCACTCGTTTGAAGTAACTACTTTCAATTCTTGTAGTGGTTTATTCTGCAATTTGTGAATTTAGGTGAACGACATGCTTATCTTACCAGTATTTACCTCTCCAGCATGGTTCATGCTCTCCCTGCTATGGAAGATGAGAATTTAGATTTTAATATATATATATACATACATACACACATATATTTAGTTGTAGGTAGACACAGTACATTTTAATTTTTTTTTTTTTAAAAGAGAGAGTGAGAGAGAAGGGGGGACAGAGAGAGAGAGAGAGAATTTTAACATTTATTTATTATTTCTTAGTTCTCGGCGGACACAACATCTTTGTTGGTATGTGGTGCTGCTGAGGATCGAACCCGGGCCGCACGCATGCTAGGCGAGCGCGCTACCGCTTGAGCCACATCCCCAGCCCAGTACATTTTAATTTTATTTTTATGTGGATCAAACCCAGTGCCTCACACATGCCAGGTGAGTGCTCTACCACTGAGCCACAACCACGGCCCCGGATTTAGGTTCCTTTATACTACTCCCCCAGATTTCCTCTCTCACATTTACAGGCTATAGTTAAGTACCAATATTTTATCAAATTAATGTTCATAATATGATAACTAGTTATTATTGATCATGAGCTTGTTTGTGTTCATTCCCCTCTGGTTGCTCCTACCTTGCCAGGGCCTCATGCTTGCTAGGCAAATGCTTTACCACTGAGCTACATCTCAGCCTTATTCTGTGGCTTTTGACAAAGTATGCATGGCAGGTGCTTTGGCTAGGTTCCAATAAGAAACACAGGGCCAATGAAAAAGAGGCAGTGAGGAGAGTTTAAAGGTTACAGGAAACCAACAAAGGGTGCCATGTATCTTGAGGCTAGCAACAGCAGGATGCTGTAACCCCCAAAGCCTGAGGGGTAGCAGGAGAGGGTATTAGCAGAAGGTGGTGAGACTGTAGCTGTAGGAGAGGCCGCTGTCTGCCTGCTAGCAGAGAGAAAGCAGAGAAAATAAATAACCTCACTGCTCCTGCCTCTGATTTCCTGCCTGTGCCTCCACTGACTGAATACAACCAGAAGCCAATGTGCCAGGAGCCAGGCCAGTGCTGTCCATCAAAGTCACCTCTTGGGGCCCAGAGCAGGGTGAAGGGCAGAGAGGGAATGTGGAGGGCAACTGAACAGAAGCCAGAATGGGAGATACAATTTTAGAATCAAGCATATCTGAAAGAACCTTTCTTCCACGCTGTCTCTAGAATGATTATTTGGCTGGCACAGAATTCTAGGTTGGCAACTCTTTTTTTTCTCAGAATTTTGGAGGCACTGTTCCATGGTCTCCTGGCTTCCAGAATTGCTGTTGAGAATTCTATGCTATTCTGATTCCTAGTCGTTTTTCATGTGGTTTG
This sequence comes from Ictidomys tridecemlineatus, assembly GCF_052094955.1. NCBI lineage: Eukaryota > Metazoa > Chordata > Mammalia > Rodentia > Sciuridae > Ictidomys > Ictidomys tridecemlineatus. Next base: position 28,880,256 of record NC_135487.1, read on the forward strand.
TTTTTCCTCTCCTGGAAACTTCAGATCTTGCCTTTCTCCCCAGGGTTCTGCTATTTTGAGATGATATGCTGTGTTGTGGGGTGACTTTTTCTGTCATTGCTACAGAGTCCCTGGAATAGGCCTTCACAAAGTGTATTTGCCCAGTCGGTCCTAGGCCCTGAAATGCAGGAGCTGCTGATGCAGACACCCACTCTCCTGTGACATGCAGAGTTGAATACAACCGCTCATGGCTGCCATCTGTTATTATCGTACACCTGTGGGCGGTGCCGTGTGAGCTCCATGGCCATGAGTTCAGCCAGGATTCCAGGACTGGCACAGGCAGCCTGGCCTCCTCTTCCAGGTCCTATGTTAGTGAATAGTCATGGAGGTCAGTGGGCAGTTGGGGGAGAGGAGGGAAGAGGGAGATGTTTGGTAGATGTAGGAGCTGCAAATTGTCTCAGAAGAAAGGTGGGTTGGTACAACTTGAAGTTGGTTCCTGTCAGACCTCCTGGTCCTGGCATGGGGCCTGAGCCCCTCTGGATGGAAGATAGGTTCAAAGGCTTAGAAAAGACTTCAGGAGACAGTGGACACAAGCAGGTCTAACTTGGGGCCTGGATGATGGTGTGGGACACAGAGCTGGAGAGAGGCCATTCTCTCTTTGTGAGGGAACAGTGACCACCAATCCTCTGGAATCCTGAGCAACATGATGCCATGAAACAGTGTCATTGAGAAAGACTTTGTCACAGTGGGCATCATCAGCAATGGCGAAAGGAGCTGCTTCCAAGGCTGTGAGACTGTGGGGAGGGACATATGGGAAGGGAGGCAGAAGAGAGGGGCCTGCAGCTGGAGGCTCACAGGGCTGGCTCACGTAGCAGACACGCGTTCAAAGCTGAAGACATAATCAACTGCAAGGCAGGGGAGGCTTTGAAATAATCACAAGTCCTTCACGTAGGAAAAAATCTTGAGAATTGCTTGAAGAGAGTTGATTAAATGAACTACAAGTTCGTTTGAGGTTCACTTAATGTGACAAATGACTACAGAGCTGACTGTGAAGTGGAAAGCACAATCATCCTGCGTTCCTAATGAAAAAGCCTTTTTATTCATATTACCCTAAATTGGCCAAGTGAATTGACCAGTGGATCAGAAGCTGCTTTAGTTCAACATATGCCTGGAGAGAATTGGTCTCTTAGTTAGAAGATGTGTTAATGAAAATTTTCTATGGCAACAGTCCCACAATATTCACCATATATTTGGGGGAATATTCTCCGTGGTTACTCTAATATAATTGCTTAAAAATCAATTTCACTTTGTCTTTTTATTTATGTGAGCTAGGTGGCAAAATACTCTGATTTAAAGACCAAGAAGAGAAATCAGCTGGGAGTCGAGTGTGATATGTGCTGTCAGGAGTCTTAACTTTCTTCTTTCTTTTTGTACTGGGGATTGACCCTAAGGGCACTTTACCACTGAACTACATCTTTGGTCCCTGCTCAATTGCTGAGGCTGATCTCAAACTTGCAATCCTCCTGCCTCAGCCTCCCGAGCCACAGGATTATAGTGTGTGCCACTGCCCTTGGCCTCTTCCAATTTTCTCATAACCATAGATGACAATGCACAACAGATGCTGAGACAGATAGAAAATTATAATCATTAATGTGAAATAGTTTTATGATAAAATAACACAGTATATTATGGAATAGGGGGAGCATTTTTGCAAGAATTGTCAAGGGAAAATTCAAGACTTCAAAAACATCTTTTTGAACTTGGGAAAAGAAGAGATTTGCCTTGTCCATATCCTCAGACCCTGAGGTATACATTCATTTTCCTCTGGTGTTATTACTGATAATATGCTGCAGGTGTAGTTCAGTGGTAGAGTGCTACCTTAGCATAAATGAGGCCTTGTATTTGATCCCTAACACTGTAAAAAAGTAATGATAAAGCTAATACTTGATGTGTCTGGATAGGTTAGGTTATGCTTGTAAATAAACAAAACTCAGTGATAACATAAGGAAGGGGCTGGGGATGTGGCTCAAGCGGTAGCGCGCTCGCCTGGCATGCGTGCGGCCCAGGTTCGATCCTCAGCACCACATACCAACAAAGATGTTGTGTCCGCAGAGAACTAAAAAATGAATATTAAAAAAATTCTCTCTCTCTCTCTCTCCTCTCTCACTCTCTCTTTAAAAAAAATAACATAAGGAAGATTTATTTCTTGCTCATGCTGCTTTTTTTTTTTTTTTTTTTGTGTGTGTGTGTGTGAGTCCTGGGGATTGAACTCAGGGGCACTCAACCACTGAGCCACATTCCCAGCTCTATTTTGTATTTTATTTAGAGACAGGGTCTCCCTGAGTTGCTTAGTGCCTCGCTGTTTCTGAGGCTGGCTTTGAACTTGTGATCTTCTTCCCTCAGCCCCCTGAGCCACTAGGATTACAGGAATATGCCACAATGCCGGGCTGCTGCTTATCCATTATGGGCTAACAGAAAACTCTTATCAGTTATTCAGGAATCCAGTATAAAGAGTAACCAACATCTTGAACACTGATAGTTGCCATATCAGAGGGAAAGGGAATCAGAAGAGTCTCAAAGTAGCAAATAAATGCTTCAGGCACAAAGTGATGCATCCTTTCTACTCAAACTCATTGGTCATACTCAATCATAAGAGGGCCAGGAAATAAAATCCCATATACAAAAAAAAAAAACACGCAAAAAGTCAGAAATATTGAGTGAAGATTATTCATTGCCTTCATTTACTATGGGTTAGAGCTATTTTAAATAAAGGCATTATCTTACAACAATCCTGTGAAATAAGTACTATCATCATTCCCATTTTATAGATGAGATAACCAAGGCACCGAAAGGTTAAGTAACCTGCTAAATTCACATGGTAAGTGTTAAAGCTGAGTATTTAAACCCAGACGTTCTGGCCCCAAGGTGTGTGTGCTTAATCTCCAGACTATGCCTTCTCTCACTGAATGAAAAAATTTGAGAAGCATTGCCATAGGCAATGGAACACTAAAGGATTTTTAAGCAGGTTAGTGAGTTTTTTTCATGTAAAATCTCTCTCTAAAAAGAGAAAGAGATGAAGGATCAGTTTATTTAGAGTAAGACTTAAAGCAAGAAGGCTATTTGCAGAGTGAAGGGATGAAGATGAGAAGGGCTTGGAGTAAGGCACAATCACCAATTAACTGAGTAATCTGGTTTGGTTTGGTGCTGGGGATTGAATCTAGGGCCTTGAGCATGCTGGGCAAGAGCTCTATCACTGAGTGATCTTGACCCTCTCTTTCATCAACTAAAAAATGGCTAAAAAAAGCAATACCTATTTCCATGGCAGCCAAAATGATTTGTTTTTCAGTTCTGGGCATGGAACCCAGGGTCTCACACATCCTAGGTGAGTGCTCTACCACTGAGCTACACTCCCAGCCTTCAGAATAATCCTTTAAAATCACAATTCAAATCATGTTGTTCCTCCCTTGGTCAGTAGGATGCCTGATACTTAGCCGTTTCTCAGGAACAATTTGCAGAGTGAGTGAGTGAATGAATGAATGAAAACAAGAGCAAGATGGCAGATGTTTTCCTAAAGAAAAGGACAGCCACTAATAAATTATCTGTAGCAAGGTGGCTTTGGACAATGATGTTTAATAATCATTTTTAAGTCATTGCCTATTCTGTGCTATGTTGTAATCACCACCCTCCTCCCAAATAACCTTCAGTATGAGTCTGCTACACAAAACTGCATTGTTTTGTGAAGATGTAATGAATCAGAGAAGACACAGATTGTCTAGGCAGTAGGCAGAACAACGTCCGAAGATGGTGATGGCAGTAGAAAGCTAGTGAATATCAGTGGGAGGTGGCATTCCCATAGAGGAGTGACCAGAACCTTCCGAAAAATGGGGAGAGTGTGATTTCCCCTTAAACTTCGGCTAGGGACTTGGGCCCTTTTATGTGTCTGTTGAAGGAAAAAGAAAAGCTGGAGGACTTTGGGGTATCCACAACCCGGAAATTACATAAGGATGATAAAAACTTAATTCTGAGTTTTTGGGAAGATTATATTGGGATAATTCATGTAACGTGGTTAGCACTGTGTCTTCCACAGCAAGAACTTAGCAAATGTTTGCTTTCTTCCTTTTCCTTTATTCCTTCCACTCTTTCTGCCAGGCTCCATTCATTCTTCTCCAAGGACATGCAGGGGGCGTGTCTTCTCTTCCTCCGCCCCTACAGAAGCCCCGCCCCAGCCTCTCCGGGGATTGGTTCTTGGGAGGCGGAGCCGAGGCAGCGCGGCGCGGTGGGGCGGGGCGCATGCGCGGGCTAGGCAGGGTGGAGGTGGAGAGGAAGAGCTGCCGGAAGTAGGCGGCGGAGGTGGTGTCCGAGGTGGCGGCAGCTGCCAGGGAAACCGAGGCGCGGGACACACTGCCGGCTGAAAGGCAGGCCCGGGGGTCGGCTCTGCGTCCGGCACCCAGGAAGCCGCGGGCTCCCTTGGCCTGGGCTGAAGGTCCCTGGTCCAGCAACCTCCGCTGGACCCAGGCCTTTCCCTGAGCCCGCCAGGGGGCGCGGCGCCGAGGGGCTGAGGAGTGGGGGGCTGACGCCGCTGACCCTAGAGGGGCGCCGGGAGGTGCGGGAGGAGAGCTCTCCCCCGCTCAGGTGGTGCTCCTGGGCGGGGGACCGGGAGTTCTCACCTCGGACTGAGACGGGGGCATCTGGGGGTGAGGAGGGCGCGTCGCCCTCTGCCCCCGCCGGCACCCTGGCCATGACCGGCAAGTCGGTGAAGGACGTGGATCGGTACCAGGCGGTCCTGGCCAACCTGCTGCTGGAGGAGGATAACAAGTTTTGTGCGGACTGCCAGTCTAAAGGTAGCGCGTCCCTCCGGGTGGGCGAGGGGTCCAGTCGCCGGGCCGCGCCATGGGGATGGATGGCCTGCGTGGGGAGGGGGTTTGTGGAGTTTAGGGCGCCCAAGTCATCTTTAAATGGTAACGCGTCTGGTGAACATGCTAGGTTTTGTGCGGCTCGGGTATTGGTGCGAGCAAATTGTGTGTTAGAGGTGGTAATGGTAGGGGTGTGGGGGGCGGTGAAATATGTGTGTTCAGGTGAGAATGTCTGTATTTCAGGGATTTGATGACTTCTGGGTCAACTGTCAGTCCGGAGCTAGCAGCCTTTCACTTGCAAATCTATGGATGAACTGCATTGTGAGTGTGCGTGTGTGCGCGCTTGCGCGCGCGCTTGTGTGTGTGTGTGTGTGTGTGTGTGTGTGTGTGTGTGAGAGAGAGAGAGAGAGAGAGAGAGAGAGAGAGAAAAGAGGGGAGGAGGTGAGGAGGGAGGTGAGATGACAGATAACTGCTTAAATGATTTTTTAAAGGTGGTGATTGTTGCTGCCTGCTCTTTGGTGAGCAATTCCTTCTGTCATTTTACAGCCCTGCTGAGATCTGACAAGAGTGCTTAGGTGGCTTTCTTCTTCCAGGATGTGTGCAGAGGGAAGCTGCCTTATGCAGTGACACAGTGCGGATTTCTAGACAGCCTAGCCCCGGTTTGTGGAGTGCGTTGGAGGCCTCATGTGTGTGCTGACAGAAACTAACAGATTTGGGCTGTAGCGCAGGATCAGTTTTTATCAGTGGACAAAAGGAAGCAAATAATTCATCATCGGATTTGTTGCTTCCATAGTGATTACTCTAGTAAAGGTGAAATAGTGTAAATTGGCAGAATCATTTAGTCTTTGTTTCCTGTGCCCTCAAAATCCATGATATAATACAATTAAAAATCAGTATGATAGGAAAGCTTGGTTATTAGTGAAATGTTTACATTTAACATTTATAGATACAAATTGCAATATTTTGGGGGATATTATTCATTTACTTTTGTTGGTAATGCAGAGGATTTGCTAGGGCTATTTGCCATATAGCATGTTGGATATATATAGTATAAAAATTCGAATGTAAATATATTTATTTTGAAAAAGGAAGATGTTAATCAGTGGTTTCACTTGATTACCTTTTTTTTTTGAATAGGTTATGTAAGGAGGACAGAGGAATGATGCATTGATTTAGTTACCTAGTAGTATATTTTAGTGACCTCTACCAATAGGTAAATGAAATTTGTCATTAGGAAAGCAGATCCCCAGACTTCTTTTCCTAAATTTTTACATTAGCAAGAATTTATTTAAAAAAGTATTTTAGAATCAATTTATGTTGAGTAGGTTAATTTCTTATAGATTGATCCTTGTTAGACCTTTGGAGGATTCAGTTTAAAATTTGTGAGTTTTTTGTCTTTACTCAAATTCCCTTATGTCCTTACTTGACAGATTTTGAGTCATAGTGAAGCAACCCACTGGTAGCAACCCATTGCTACATTTGGAGAGTCAGATGCCATTTTGATGATTAGTAGCACCCACTCCCCTACTTCTCATATTACTTGTATTCTTACTCATGTTCCAATAAAATATAGCATGTGGAAGAGAGGTTGATTCACCACTTCTTCCTCCAAATTTTTTTCAAATTTTCTGTTGTTCTTTACTAATAACCTTGTTTGGGATCATATATTGAAATGTTAGTTAATTCTTAATGAGAACTTGTAACTGCTTGCTTCTAAAAACTTATAGCTGCTCTTGATGGTAAACATCAACAGATAGTTACCTGGTAGCGTTGATAAAAAATATATTTGGTTGGAGAAGGAATCTAAAAAATATTGGCTAAAATGAAAATTGGATTTGAGTTTGTTTAACTGTGTTTCTTGTGTCTTAGAAAATTGAGTTCTAATTGTATAGGCTCTGGTGAGTGCTCATCCATTAATATTCAGTCAGTTGATACAGCCTGAACTACTGACCCACAAGTGAATATTTCTGTAATGTTCTGAAATAACTCTTTGGCAACGACTCTTCTTTTTAAAGTCTTATTTAGGAATGTTATTTCTTTATTAATTGATCCTAAAAATGTATAATTTAAATTTCAGAATAGAGAAAAAGCAGGTGTTCTTTTTATTTAGTAGAAGTCTTGTTGGTCCTGGGGTTTTTCATTTTTTGAGCACAAGTTTCCCCAGTGCCTGGGTTCTCTATGGCACTGGCTTGATTTCAGTGTGGGGAAAGAAGATGCTTCCCTGATGCCACTTTAAAAACTCCATTGCTGGGGCTGGTGTTGTGGCTCAATGGCAGAGCACTTTCCTATCACGTGTGAGGCACTGGGTTCATTCCTCAGCACCACATAAAATAAATAAATAAATAATAAAATAAAGGTATTAAATCCATCTACAACTAAAAACAATTTAAAAAACCCCTAAGCCCTAAGATGTGTTTTCTCATCACCATAGACCTCGAGCTAATGTGATCTTTAGGGGCAATTTTTAGACTGACTTAAATAATGATCAACAGAGGACAAAAACTACTGAAAATTTCAGATATGTCAGTGGTAACTCTGGCTAATTGAGGCCCAGTTTCATTTTTGAGTAAGATGGAATGTGTCATACTTTGTTCATATTTGGAATCTTACTGGTCCAAGGCTTGGTCTTTTCTCTGCAGTTCCTGTGCCTGGAATAAACCCCCAAGCAACCTCCTCAGAGACTGTGGATTAAACTGGACACTCCTGTTTACCATGAGAGGATCTGCCTTGTTGATTTGAATACTCATGTCCAGTATTGGGACTCTCCTTTATCAGTCAAGGTTTATGAGAAATTGGGAGCTGTTTAATGAGCAAAGAATTTAAATGGAAGAAATTTGATGGTCTTGAGGAATATTTACTTCAGACTGTGAACTTTGAGAAGAATTTTATATATATATTATATATTTTTTTTTTTACTTTTTACATCTACATCTTGTTTCACCACTAATTACCACTGTCTCTGTTCCAACTCCTATTATATATTTTTAAATTTAAATTTATTTTTTGAAAAAAGTAGCACTTTTATGTGGTTCAAAATTCAAAAGATCCAAAAGACAACATGTATAGTGAAAAGTCATTCTTCTGTCCCTGATCCCTCAGCCACTTTTTTCCTTCCTGGCAAGTAACCACTATTGGCAATTTCTTACCTGACTTTTGAGAATAATATATGCCATGAAGAACAAAGGCATTTGAAAATATTACTTTTAGTACTTTTATGCAAATAGTAGCATATTACCCACAATTCTTAGTATCTTGCATTTTTCAATCAACAATACAACAGTATAACATGGAAATGATGAAAGTTCTCTCCTCATGCACATTGCATTATTTAAGGTATTGTGTAAGGCATTATCCAGGATGTCTTGATTAGGTTGGAAGATATTCTCAAGTGATTTGGAAGGCAGCTTCTCTCATTGGAGGCATCTTAGAAAGTGTCCTAGGCCCATCCATAGCATTTATAAGCCCATCTTTCAGGTGGCAAAGAGGCAGAGTAGTAGAAGGGGCAGTAGACTTTAGAATGGAACATGTAGTTTAAATTCCTTTATTCTTTTTACACTAGCTTTGTGATCTTTAGCATGCCACCCAATTTTCTCACCTTAATTTTTTTTAACTTTAAAAGATGAAAGTACTTTGAAAACTAAAATATTATTAAAATGTAAGCATCATTACTTTTACCATTGTTAATCTTATTTTTTAAATTCTGATTTTGTTAGTTTCACTTTTTTCCTTTATTCATTTACAATACTCTAGTTACTGGAAACCACAGTTAGAATGACTCACCCAGTAAAACCCTAGTCTTTAAGCCAAAACCATTTCCTATATATGGGAGTTCTGACATTTTTGCAGATTTACTTTATGGTACCCTTGAGGATGGCCTCTGGATATTCCCTGACTTTTCAGACTTGCATGAAAGATTAGACCAGTAAATTTCTTTGTGTGAAAATGTTCTAATACACTTCTAAATTTTAATTTCTGTTAATTAATCTTTAGTTTTTCTTTCATTTGTTTTCCATTGATAGCTATGATAGCTAAGTTATTGCTTTTTAGATATCATTCCTTAGAACATAATTTTCCTGTTTGGTTTTTTGTTTTTTTTATATTGGGGATTGAACCCTGAGCTATATTTTCAGCCCTTTTTATTTTTTATTTAGAGACAGGGTCTCACTAAGTTGCTGAGGGCCTTGTTAATTTGCTGAGGCTGTCCTGAATTTGTAATCCTCCTGCCTTAGTCTCCTGAGTCTCTGGGATTGTAGGAATTCTCTACTGTGCCTAGCTTTCCTGTCAATTTTTAATTATTTTTAGTTATATTGGTGGCACGTTTTGAGAGCTTAAAAAAACTATCAGATCTAATAACAGGAGGAGTTCTGCTTTCATTTCTGGTTGTTAAACATCCTTCTATAGCTAAGATCAAATAATTTTCTAGATTTTTTTTATACCTTCATTTATTTATTTTTATGTGGCCTGAGGATTGAACCCAGGGCCTCACATGTGCTAGGCGAGCACTCTACTGTTGAGCCACAACCCCAGCCCAACTTTCTAGATTTTTACAGCTAATACACCTTAACTCGACAGTCATGGTTAGATTGACACAGTTTTACTGAAAGTAATTTATCAAAATCCCCGTTAAATTGTCTTTTTTTAAAATGTATTTTTTACTTGTCAATGGACCTTTATTTCTTATCTATATGTGGTGCTAAGAATCCAACCCACTTTCTCACAAATGCTAGGCAAGTGCTCTACCACTAAGCTACAACCCCACCCCTAAATTGTCTTTTAATATCAACATGCTAAACCTGTTCCTTGGGAGATAACTTTCCTATTTGTTCTCCTTGTTCTTAAATACTGTTCTGTGGCAGTGAGGAAAAAAAAAATACAAAATGCCGGATCTATTAGGGGGAACCCTTTGAAAGTCTGAGATCCCATACTACATATATTTATTCAGAAAATATTTCTTTAAATTTTTTTTTAGTTGTAGATATACACAATTTCTTTAATTAATTTATTTTTATGTGGTGCTAAGGATCGAACCCAGTGCCTTACATGTGCCAGGCAAATGCTATATCACTGAGCTACAGCCCCAGCTCCCAGCTCTTAAGCACATGCTTTGTGTCAGATACTCTGCCAGGACATATGGATTCAAAGATAAGATCTTTGATCTCAAGGATTTTACTGTCCAATAGGGAAGCAGATGTGTAAAACAAATACAGATACAACGTTGTAATTGTCATTGTGGCATTGTGTACAGGGAACAATGAATGGGTTGGAGAAGGAAAACTGTTTCACAGGAAGTCATGGCTTCAAAGAGATAATTAGGCTATGACTTAAAGGATAAGCAGAACTTTGCTAGGTGAATTTAGGGGACTTTTCATTCCAGGAAGAGGAAACAGAATGTGCACAGCCTCCAAGGTGTGCTGTATGGTTTATGTGTGTGGGTAGTTTCTTATCCACACGTTGGGGCTTGTCAAGGGGTAGAGTTTGTCAACTAGTCAGGGGCCAGTAAAGTTAAAAGCCCAGTTCAATGGGCTCTCCTTTCCTCTTAACGTGTTTTATGGCACTGAAATTGTGAATATGTATTATGCTTTAGATTCCCTGTTGTATAAGAAATTCACAGTGTTGTAGGTCTACCTGCTGGTCAAATGAAATGCTTTCTAATTGCTGAGTATTAAGAAAGGTCTGGGTTTAGTGTGCACAAGATGTCAATGGAAGTGTACTTTCATGGGTACATTAAATTACCTTAGAAAAGTCTAATGAAATGCCAGCAGTATGTAGTACATCATCTCTGGAGCCAGTGTTGATGAGTTTTGAGTTTGAACATGCTTTTATGTTCAAGCAGGTCATATTTTGAGTATTTGATGTGTGTTCTTGATTGTATAAGATACCTTGCATAAACAGGTAGGCACAGCTTCACCTTTTGGGTATACTTTGCAGCAATTTTTTTTGTTTCCAGATATATCATAAACTACCTTCTTTCTGCATTTTTCATCTGATGTCATAGTATGTAGGTGGCAGCTTTCTTGGGCATAGTTGTCGGTATAACCATTCATCACATGAGTCATTGCCTGTTTCTCTTCTCCTGCCTGAAAATTCCATTTTGGAATAATATCATGCAATCAGTGACTCTGATACCCTACTCATTATGTACATTGCAGCTGGCTTTGTATGTTTTGTTGACACAGTCTACCTGTGTCGTGGAGAAGGGATAAATTAACTTATTAGAGCCAGACTCTTCTTTATCCAGATGATATCCCTTGTGAAAAAGATGCCAAGCAAGAATCTGCATAAAATGCACGTGTTTTACATTCTAAGCAAACAGTTCTTAATTTTGATGTTATGTCTGCTTAAATCCTTATCACAATTGTACTTCTGTTTGAGCAAGTGACCAGTTTATATAGATATTAATTTTGAAGAAGTTCTGTATTGGCCTCTGGAATGTAACAGTTCAGCATACCACATTGAAAGATAGGAACACAATCTATGTAGAGTAGCACACTTTAACATTACTTCACTTTTACCAGATTCCTTCGTTTTTAAAGCAGTATTCCTGTATTGGTTAACTTTTTTCCCTTTTTTTGGATACTGGGAATTGAACTAAGGGGCACTCAACCACTGAGCCACATCCGCATCCCTATTTTGTATTTTATTTAGAGACAGGGTTCACTGAGTTGCATAGTGCCTCACTTTTGCTGAGGCTGCTTTGAACTCATGATTCTACTGTTTCAGCCTCTCAAGCCTCTGGGATTACAGGTGTGTGCCACTGTGCTGTGCCTATACTGATTAGTTAATTTCTTTATCCCTTCCTTCCTTTCTTTTGCACAGAGGATTGAATTTATGGGTACTTTACCACTGAGCTATATCCCCAGTCCTTTTTATTTTTTATTTTGAGACAGGGGCTTGCACATTTGCTTAGGACCTTGCTCAGTTGCTGAGGCTGACCTCCTCCAACTTGATAATCTCCTACCTCAGCCTTCTGAGTTGCTGGGATTACAGGGTGCTCCATCAGGCCTGGCTGTATTAGTTTAATTTTGTAGATTATGATTTGCCACACATGACGTGTCCACAATAGTGCTAGCCTTTGAGGGCAGTGGTTTGGTCCTATTTTGTTTGCTGTGGTCTTTCCAGCAGTGAAAGGAGTTGACAAGACCAGGCTCTCAGTAAATCTTTGTTTGAATGAATAAATGAATCTTGTCATCTATATGTCTTTTATTTTTTATTAGCAGAGATCTTTTGTAGGTTCTTTGAATAATTGTCTTAATTCTTAGAAAAATTAATTTCTGAAAAATAAGTTTAAAAAAAAAAGCTTTGAAGTCCCTGTTTAATGGTTTCTTTATTAGAGAAGCAAACCACTATAGGTCATAAAAGCAGAGGGAATTTAATATTGAGAATAGGTTACACAGGTAACATAAGAGCCAAGAAGCTAAACAGGGGCTGGTGAGGCACTCCAGGGATTAGTGATACTTTTGAGTTATTATGCCCCTAAGGAAAATAGAAAAAATGTCACCAAGGTTGAGAAGTCCTAACTCTTTAATATGAGCTGGAAGCGTGGAAAGAGGAGCTGTCCAGTGGTACCCAGGCCAAATAAGAGAGAGAGAACCCTGGCTCTTGCCTCCTCCTCTTGCCTCTTATCCCCACCATACCTCCTGTTGAGGGAACTTATCCAGAAATCAGTTGGCAAGAATGCCTGGGAGATGTAGTGCCCTGTGAGAGTGGAGCAAGGAAGGGTAGGACTCAAGTGCCAGCAAGTAAAGACAAAAGCACGTAAACATCTCTGAGATATAGTCTTTTCTTCATTTGAGTTATTACAGGCAAGAGATAGGAAGGGTTTTCAGGCAGGTACAACTTGGTGTGCTTCTAAAGGATCTTTGTTGCTGAAACAAGAATTAGTCCCAGGAAGTAATCTAACAACTCAGTCATAGCCTGTGTAAGTAGGGGGTGTGGCTAGGCAAATTGGCTTCTCTTGAATTTGTATGTGACTGTTGGCCATTTCGAGAAATGATTTATCATTTTTTTTTCTTAGGAATATGGGTTCCCGCCCTGTCGATTCTGGGAAATTTTAATCCTAAGCACGGTGTAGCTACACTGATACATTTAGTCTTATCTACAACTGGAGACCTGAGTTAGAATACAGAGGATGCACAGTATTTGAGGATGACAGCCTTAAACCTGCTTAGGCTTTCCTTGACAGTTAAGGTAATTGTGGTGGGGCTAATTTTCCTGGTGCTGCACATCTTTTTTACTAGTCTTGTTAGTTGCTTGGCTGGTTCTCCCCCACAAGTTCAGCTAGTTAGCACTGGGTAAGGAAGGAGAGATCACTGGATCTATTTTCTTCTACATTAAACTTGAAAAGTGTTTTGTCCTGTAAGGAATGCTGCTGCTGCTGCTCCATTTAAAAGCAGAGCTTCCCAAGTTGTTGTTAATAGTTTTCTTCTTGATTATAAAAGTATTTGAATTACATGATACAAGTTCAACACTTTCTAGAAGTGCTTTTTTTTTTTTTTTTTTTGGTCAATCAGGTCACCTGCATTTAGGCCCTTGCTACATTAATGGAGTTGGTGGAACTAGGCCAACAAAAGATTTCAGTGCAGTGTGAGGGTGTCTGCTTTACTTTCCTTAGAGACCACAGATAAGGGACCTTCATTGTTTGAATAAAGTTACCAAAAGTAAAAATCATGTAGGTTTTATTGTTTTTTACTTTTTCCAAAAAGATAATTTTCTCTTGGCAGGTATTATTGTAATTTGCAGATGTAATGAAAATTTGTAATTTGGTATTTTAAAAAGCATATCCGGCTGCTTTCCAGAGTAGCAGCTCTTTTCAGCAAGGTCGTTTTGGTTTTAAAGGTATACCTTAAAAGGCACATCTGTGCGTTTTGAAGCCTCTTGTTTAAAAATTCTGATATTTTGCAATTGTGTTTGACTCTTCCCTTTTCCAAACTTTCTCCTTTCCTACCCCATTCTTCTGGATCCTATATTTCCCAACAGGCTTTGTGAATGCTGGTCCATTGATGGCTGAACGGCAGGTACCTCCCCACTGGAAAATCCCAGAGATGAGCCAAATCTACCTTCAGCTGTGGCCATCCAACAGCGTAAGGTGGCCCTGGTTGTTGTCTTCAGTTTGTCCCACTGTCCTCTTCTCCCCATCCTCCCTCTTGTGCAGCTGAAACTTGCCCTGGGATCCCACCTTTGTAACATGTCACTGCGTAGTAATAGGATTCTATTGTTCCTACTACTTTTCATTTTCAATTAATGTGAAGTGATTCTCTGACAATTTCTGTTGACCAAAACCCTCTTTTGAGTATTTTCTGTAGGCATGCTTGTTTGCTTTGAAGTATAAATGGGATAAATGTTTATCTAAGTACTGAATTATATAAGGCAATTTGGAGAATACCTTGTTGATTATTTTTAAATTTCAAGCCAGAGCTCTCAAACAGAAATTTCTTAGTCCTCAAGATGAGAACTGGATTCTTCAGGCTTCATTTATTTCTCCTCACCAAGAAACCAAATGTGTAATGTTCCTATTTTATGTATTTAGAACAAATGGCGAGAGGGAGAGACCTTCTGTCAGCTGTAGTTGATAGACTTGTCCTTACATAGTGGTTGGTCCAAATAGTGTCTTGTTTTTCTTTTTTCAGATTATGCTGTTTATTACAGCAGTTGATAGTGAAGGAATCAACCGTAAATCCCCAGACCTCTACCGTAGAGCTTGTATCTCTAGATGTGGGTTTACATGTTAATCCTGTAGTGTTTCTTCATCTCATTTGCCTGAAGTGCACACACAGTAAATTTTGTTGTTTGCCTTCTTCCTCTTTTCTTGTCTAACTGGAAGTCCCCAGATGTGTGGATTTAGAAATGATTTCTCTAATGTTTCTAGCTTTGAGTTTAAAAGTTTGTCATGTAGTATTATTTGGATGGTTGTCTTTGCTCTAATGTTTCTAGCTTTGAGTTTAAAAGTTTGTCATGTAGTATTATTTGGATGGTTGTTTTTGCTCTTTGAAAAACAGTTTCTTACAGGATTTTCTGTGTGAGCTGGTGGCAGCTTATGCTATAGCATAAAAAGATCCTGCTGGAGGGGACATTGGTGTCTTTTTGGTTTTTTGTTGGATACTTTATCTCATGTGATAACTAATATAAGCCATCAGAGGAGAAACAGGAAGGAAACTCCTGTTCTTACTATGATGCTTTTGTTCAAAATAGCTGTAAACAGCAGAGCTAATGAAAACCAATTTGAGTGTGACAACTGATTTGAAAAGCAAATAAACGTTGAAAGCATTTTTTTTTTTTTCCTGAAAGAGAAGCTATTTGGAACAGGGTTGACTTTGTTGCTCTGAAAGTGGGCATGAGGAGTTTGATTAGAGTCACTGTTTCAGACAGAGAAATTTGAGAGAAGATCTTTGCCACAGTGCAACTACTGTATGAGTATTCCCTGCTTGAAGGAGAGCAAAGAAGCTTCATTGAATGCAGCATTGGAACCAGAAAGATTATAGCTTAGCACCTCCATATATACTATATGGTTCTGAGCCTTGTCTGTGAATAGAAGCAGCCTGACATAATTGCCTGAAGAGTCCATATTATGGCAGAGTAAAAATAGGTCCCAGTTTCATTAGATTTCTAATGTATTCAAAGAAAAAAAATTGTTGTCATAGGAACAGATTCCCAGACCAGTTGGTTTTTGTCTGCTGGTATCTGAAGAAGTAGGCAGGTGGGAGAGTCCTTGTGCTTATTTTCTGAACATTAAACACTGTTTCTTTAAGAAGCAGAGATTTCATCTTTTCTGACTATGAAAGTTGTCCATACTCGTGAAAAAAAATATTGGAAAGAATGAAAAAGCAGATTGATGCAGAAGATAGTTTCCATAATCCTCATCATAGGTTATTTACTTGAGCTTATACCACAATGATATTATATCATTATTGTTTTGTAAAACATTTATTGTAAGCATTTTCATGACATAAAAACGTCATTGTGTCCCATCATGGGAATAGGTCATTATTTCCTTAACTTTTGCCTAATTGTTGAACATTTGGATTTCAGTTTTTCAATAAAATAAGTAATTGTACAATGCCAATTTCTGTGTTACTCTTAGACTGAAAGGTGTTTATGCGTTCAGTTTTAAACTAATCATTGGGACCCTCTAATTTTAAAAAGTTGTAAGATAACTTGCTTTAGAACTCTCATTCTTAAAATGCTTCATTGCCATAGACACCTGTTGGGGGAAGGAGTGGAGAGCCACCCTGGCTTGACTACAGTTTTATGAACCATATCACAGCAGTATGGGCCAGCATTTCACATGCTGTGCCTGGTGTGGGGGGATATTGTTGTGCCATTGATTAGCCTTTTATGTCGTTCACACACTCTTTCTTCACTTAAATTCATATACTAACAAATGGATAGGAGGCCCTATTAGTAGAAAGGGGTAATGACTTCTGCTTTTTTTTTTTTTTTTTAACAGGGGCTTTCCTTAGGTTGTAAATGAGAACGGGGACTGTCTTCATGTCTGTGTTTATATAACTAATGAACAGTGTCTGACAGTTTCTCTGTCCACATCATAAATAGTATCAGTCTGTTAATGTGTGTTCAGATCATATTCTTTCATGTTTTGTTTTGTTTTTGACCTTCATACTGTTAGATCAGATATTTGAAGATCTGTGATATTACAGGAAGCTGAGCAAGTGAATCTCATGGGTGTTTTGTGGTAATTGCTTCTTTGTGCTGTTTCATTTGTGTGCTTCTGGCATCTTATGCCACATTTGAACTTGGGGATAGTCACTATCCCCTAGCTTCTCAGTAGGAGGTTTAGTCTTGGGGAAAATGTAGCAAGGGCTATGAAACAGTGGGCTGAAATAGCAGTTCTTTGGCCCTTTGTGGGATGGGAGTAAATATTTAGATAGTGTTCTCAGGTGCTCTAGAAATTAATAATAACTTTGCTGCAGTTTTAGAAGCTCTTGGTATACTCATTGGAATAGATTTGTTTAGTTTGAAAATCTTTGGCTCTTTTGAAACTGTGATTGTATTCCTAGAGACCTGCCCTGAGTTTTTTTGCATAATATTTCCTGTCCAGGATTTTTCTATCCAATATGGCTGCCATCTTTGACCTACCCCATTATACCACATCTTTTGACTGTGTACCTCATTATACTGAATTGTGTAACATCTGGCATTTGAAACATTACTGTCAATATTTTCTTTGTGAAAGGACAAATCTCCACCTTTTGCTCTCCTTTAAGCCCGGGCTGTTTTGATGACTAACATGCAGCATGCCACTGGACTAATCATTTGTACTTTGATCCCAGAACTCATTTCTATTCTACTGTTTATTTAGAAATGAAAATTCTCTAGCTTGATTGGATATGGTTGTGATTCAGTTAAACTGCCATCAGTTTTCTGTGTGTTTGCTATTGATTGGGCCTCCTTTGATGTGTTAGGGAAGCTGCTGCACTCCATTAAATAGACAGAAGTTCACATATTTATGACCTTTTATGGGGTCTCATTTGTCAACCCAGAAGGTTCTGCATAGAGCCTCTACCTGGGTGAAAGGCATGCATTTCCCTGGGAACAACTGGAAACATTTTCTGCCTGGCCACTTGGGCTTGAGCTTTCTAGTATGTTACACTCTTCTTCCCTTTTGGGCTTCCTTTTGAGGAAGGGGAGTGGGAATGGGAAAGGTTCTGACTAAGTCTTCACACACAATCTCAGATATTGAGTTTCCAAGCAGCACAGTGACTCATATGTTGTAATAAAAAGAACCCCTGAAGAACAAGATACTGATTTAGTGTTCATTATTGAGCATCTACTATGTATAACACATTTGGGGTATGTAAAGATGATTCTACTTCCAGTCCAACTGGTGATCATTTCTTCTGTGAACTTGGGCAGTCCAAAATCAAGTGGCCCTGTAGCTTTGGGCCTATAGCAAGGGCAGCATATCATGACTGGAGTGCCTGGTGGAACACAACCACTTAGATTATGAGCCAGGAAACAAAGAAGAGGAAGAGACTAAGGTCCCATGATCCACTTTGAGATTATACTCCCAGTGACCTAAGGACTTCACTTAAGGCCTCACCTCTTAAAGTTTCTACCACCTCTCAGTAGTGGTACCCTGGGGACCAAAATTTATTTAATACATGGACCTTTGGAGGACATTCATCTAAACCATAGCAATACTCTAAATGTTTATCTGTTTATAACACATCAGGAAAAGAGTCTTTTCTGCAGAATTTGTATGTTTTTTGTATCTCACTTGTTTCAAACTAAATGGCATAAAAATGGTTCCTCAAGAACAGGATTTCTTGACATCAGCACTATTGACATTTTGGATAATGACTTGTTTGGGGGACTGTCCTGTGCTTTTTAGGATATTTAGCAGCATCCCATGGACTCTGCCCACCAGATGCCTAGCACCAACTCCTCTGCCAGTTGTGACAACCAAAAATTGCTACAAAGATTGACATTGCCTCTCGAGGAGAAATTGTTTTGGGGGAGAAGGTAGACTGATTGAATGTGGGCTGTTTTTTTCTGTTGATTTTCACATTGTTCTTTTGATGCTTATTAGCTATTTTGTCAGCATGTGTATTCTGTTATCAGGAAAATGCCAACACTTGATTATGAGGGAATTTAATGATAGTAATACTAGCCTCCTGTTGGCCATTGGTGGAGGTGGTAATTGAAATGTATGAAAGCATTTACTTACAAAGGCTATTATTGGGTCAGCAACCTAGGAAGCTCCTTGGTTTTTGAATTGTGGATTAGGACTTGGTCTGTTTATCTGGAATCCAGTATTATGAGTTTACGTACCCAGGGGAAGAAATTAATCTGTCATCTGTGTGGTGGCATCAGGAATCTATCCCAGGGATGGAGGATGGAGAGCATCCTCATGGATCAGGGACCACCTCACCCTTCTTAAGCACCTTCTCCTAAAGGTACCCCACCACATACTTCCACAGGCAGGCTCACTTTGCATTTGGTATTGTTGTGAGGATATAAATAGACAGTGGTTGTTGCAAAAGAGGAAGTTAAAGCTTTAACCCAAAGTAACCTAAAAAAATAGGGAACTAAATGTCCCCAGAGAGTGAAGACAGTAACTTCTGGCAAACCAAGTTAGTGTTCATTACCTGAAGTGAGGTCATGAGTGCTAGGGAATTAATTTAATTATAATGTCAGATTTTGAAACATCAGGTCCACCTGGCTGACTTTGAAATACTTGCCTGGCTGTTAGCTCAGTGATCTCTCTATATCCACCCACTCCCCCAACCTGCCATTAGCTATTGAAGTAATGATTTGAAATATATTAGATTTCTGAGGAGACTTAATTTTTGTATTTGTTATATTTGCTATAATATGTCAGTGTAGGTTAAATAACTTCTTTGTGTGTGGCATTGAGGATTGAACCAAGGGCCTCGCACATGCTAAGCAAGCACTCTACCACTGAGCTGCATCCTCTGCCCTTTTTATTTTATTTTGAGACAGGGTCTTGTTAAGGTTTCCAGGCTGTTCTTAAACTTGTGACCTTACTGCCTCAAGCTCCTGGATAGCTGGGATTGCAGGTGTTCACCATTGTGTCCAGCAGTTTGAATAACTTTGAATTTGCTCCCATTGTTCCCAGTTTTCCTCATCTCTTTAAATTCATTTTCTTCACTGGGTCAGGTACAGAATGGTGCTGAGTGGGGTAGAGCATGTTCTGTGGGCATCCTTGTTGGGATGGACTGGGATCCTAAAGCTAGATTCTGACACTTAAGAGTGCGTCATTCAGATCCTGTTCTTGGGTCCTAGTAGGCTCTGTGTTCCATTCCAGCTGAGGGTTTGCTGGAGTAACTGCACATGAAGCTTTCAAGCCAAGCAATTGTTTGTACTGAGATAATCTCACTGTTTGGCTCCTAATGAAATAACCTTCTTCCTGCCCCCAATGAAAGCAGCTATTTTTTTTTGTCTCTGCCCTTCTGTTTTCAGAGAAGCCCTGTCTCAGCTACTATTCTTCTAGCTTATTCATAAGTGCTTAAGCAGGGCCTTTGTGTAGGAGATTAGCTACAGCTAAAATATCATGGACTAACCGGGAGACAAGGAGCATCATAAACACCCTTTCCTCTGATTTTCTATGTAGAGTACTACAAAATGTCACTTTAGTTTGAATGACTTTTTGTGTGTGTGTGGTATTGGGATTGAACCAAGAGCCCTCTATGTGCTAGGCAAGTGCTCTACCACTGACCTGCATCTTCCCCCACTCCACCCCTCTCGCCACCCCCTCACCCCCTCACCCCCATGACCAGAATACTTAACAAGAATAACTTAGAGGAAGAAAAGTTTATTTTGGTTCATGGTGTCAGCATTTCAATCTGTGGTGGGCTGACTCCATTGCTCTGGGCCCAGGTAAGGCAGAATATCATGGAAGAAGGGCATGATGGAGGAGCCCTGCTCTCTCCATGGTGGCCAGGAAGCAGAGAGAAAGCAATGGGAAGCAGCCATAGGGAAGATGAAGCCTTCTAAGGCATGTCCCCAGTGATAAACCTCCTTCATCCACCTACCTGCCTACAGTTACTACCCACTTAGTCCATTCAGACTAAGATGGATGATTTAGGTTACAGTTCTCATAATCATTTCACTTCTTAATATTCCTACATTAACACAGAAGTTTAGGGGAGTACCTCATATCTAAACCATAACAGATACTTAAGTTACCTTTGTGTGGTTCTTCTATAATAAGTCATTTAAAACTTTATTCACATAAGAAAAATACAAAAAATTATATTGTATTAGTTTTGTTAAAGGAGACAACAAAAATAAAAATAAAAGCCAACAAAAGAACAACCTTAGAGCCAGGCGTGGTGGCATGTGCCTGTAATCTTAGTGGCTCGGGAGAGCTGAGGCAGGAGGATCACTAGTTCAGAGCTAGCCTCAGTAAAAAGTGAGGTGCTGAGCAACTGAGTGAGACCTTGTCTCTAAATAAAATACAAAATAGGGCTGGGAATGTGGCAGTGGTCAAGTGCCCCTGAGTTCAATCCTGGTATCCCCCCCCCCAAAAAAAAATAAAGAACAACCTTAGAAGAGTGTGTGCACCAGAAAAGGCCATGAAGTACTGCTGGAGTTGGAATAGGAAGGAGAAAAGGCTTTGTGGGGAAGATTTCACAAAAAGCTCCCTTACCAGTAGCCCCTAAGACCTGTGAAGCATCTTAAGTTGATTAGGAAACTGTAAGAAGCTCTTCAAGCCTTTTAAAGGAAACATTTCAGTATCAAGTAGCTTCTTCAGATTGACTTCTGATAGTTTGGGTGGTTCCATTTTTTGATTCACCCTTTTCCTAGTTCCAAGTTGCCATTGTTCATGTGGTGCTCTAAAAGAGCAAATTTATCACCTCCAGCACAGTTTCGTGGTGGATTTTAAGCTGGCTTTCTCTTTTACTTACAACCCTGTGTATTCATATGTTCAAGTTGTCCAGCATTTTTACTCAGTTCCCACACTCTTTGCTTCCATACTGAGGCTTCTTGGGAAAGGCACTCCCAGACTTTCCTAGAGATGAATGTTTCAACCATACCGTCTTTTATCCTCAGAAGTTGTTCTTCACTCTTCTGAGGTGCTTCCAGGGAGTGCTGGGTGCCAGTTATAATGGAATGAAGGACTTTTGATGCATCTTCTAGGGACCTCAGCTGTGTTTGAAGGTGAGCCATCATTGTTTCACTCCATAAAAACCAAAGCTTGGTTCCTAATGGACTTAGCACTCCACTTATCTTTGGGGTGGGGGGCTCACTTTTATTCTTTGTTGAGTAAGACTGCAATGTGCTCAAGGGAAGAGGTGGGCCTCTTTGTTTTTTTTTACCATCAGAGGAATGGCCTCCATTGGAAGCAACGGGAGGCTTTCGTTGGCTTGAATAATCAATCAAATCTCACTGACTTCCCAAGAGTCTTCAACCAAAGCAGAAAATCTTATAGTTAGCTCTTTTGACCTTCTTAAAATATTTCTGCCCTTTACTGTAAAAACAATCATAGCATATACCAGAATCTCCCAGGGAAATGCCAAAACAATTGAGCTTTGTTTCAGACAGCACCACCAAGAAGAGCCCTGCATAGCTGCTCCAGGATCAGCTGTAAGACACTGAAAAAGGATTTTGGGGGTGGATGCTGGGAAGTGAACCCAGGGCCTCATGCATAAAAGTTAAAGCATAATTGACAATGAAAACTGTATATACCTACAGTGTACAACATGATTGTTTTGATATATGCGTGTGTTGATTTTTGTGGTGGCCAAGAGGCTTTCTGGTAGGAATCAAAGACTTACTACCCAGGCGTCCCTCTATCTGTGTCCTGTCTCCAAATCAGAAAAATGCCTCAGATGTCTGGATGGGATTCATTCTTAGCTTTCTCCGTGTCAGGACAACTGGCATCTGTGCGTATAATTTTAAGGGGAAGTGATGCCCGTTGTTGGTGTACAGAAGTGAGAAGAGGAGTGATAAGAATTGATCCTAGAAAGGCTCAGATCATGCAAGAATTTAAACCATACTTAGAAATTTAGAGTTCGTTTGATGGTGGGAATGAGGGTACATGTCTTTGAATGGGGTGATGACATCATCAGAATATACCTTGGCAGCATGTTCTTTTCAGAACTGACAAAAAAATTTAAACTAGGACCTTATCCTTTCCTTCCTGAAGTCTTTAGGGGCTTACAGTTGAGTAGTAGTGGTACAGGTTGGTTGATTTACAGTTCTTTATTACCAGAAGCATCATGTGAGTATACATTAGTTATCATTCACTGCTAGGATAGACAGGAAGAGTCACAACCTAACCTATAATAAAACTCTACTTACTCATAACAAATGAGGGAAATAAGATTGAAGGTTATTGAGGGTTATGTACTTTGCTGAATTTTAAAGATGCAGTTACTATCTTTTAAAAGAGGTAGATTTTAGGGGTAATCTAATGTAAGTAAAGCAATTGACCCTCAGAGAAGTGAATTGACTTGCTTAAAGTCACACAGGTAATTAATGACATAGTTTAAATGATCCATATCTTTAACCCTGTGGATAGCAGGGGCCAGGTAGATAACCTCAGATACATACAAAAATATTATTGAACCAGTTGAGAGCAGGTATTGTGTTTCCTAGAGTTTAAAGGAAATGAATAGCAAATGTGTAGAGGAGCTGAGGGAGGCTGCTGCACCTGGCTGTAGACATGTGCTTTGTTTTGCCTCCTGTCCCTTGACGGTTTTATTGTTTTGGACTTTTATTCCTTTCTGTATTTCTTTTGCAGTAGTATTTCATTTTGTGGCCCACCTGTTTCCAGGGTTGAGCAAAGTCATGGCAGCACCATTGTCTATAAGCACTGCTGACAACCTGAGAAAGAAGAAGAATGTCTCCTTCCTTTCTTCTGCTAGACCTCAGTCTACCTTCCTGTTAATTTCCTAGTGATAGGCCTTGATGTCTTTTGAGAAAAGCCACTTTAACTATTAATTTAGGTTAAGATATAGATTGATTATCACTTCATCAGTGAGTACTCAACACTTTTCTTCTTTTTCTGGTTACCTGATAGGAAGATATGGTTGCCTTGCTTCATTTCCACGATGTCATAGCAGTCTAATTGCAACATCTATTCTTTCATTGATCTTCTGAATTAAGTTAGTTCAGATAACTTATATTTTGGTTGGGTATATGAATACCGCTCTCTTTTGTTAGAATTATCAAACTCCATCTTTATCTTGCATATTTTGATATTTTATATAAATATGAGAGAAGTAAAAAACAGTGCCAGGAGATAGAAATGATAGGAATTCAAATTAATGGTGCTCAGCAAAAGGGATGCCTCTTTACTAATCTCATCTCTAATGGTAGAACCAACTGTCTTTTGAAATGGTTCCTAATTGACCTAGCACTCTATGAGCCTGGTGGTCAGCTTTAGAAGTATTTCCTCCTGCTTTCACTGAGGTTGGACCTAATGGCTTTTAAGATTTTTTTCCCCACCTCTCATTGATTGATCTCCTTCCTTTCTTTTTCTCTCTCTCACAAAACTTGTGAGTACTCTGCTGCTGAGCTACATTCCTAACCTTCCCACCTTTGATCCTCTGATTTTAAATAACTTAGCTTAGTGTTACTACATTTTTCCCTTAATCAGTATCAGAATTGTTTCATCAGTTTGCTTTGTTTTGAACTTCTGCTTTTTTTTTTTTTTTCCAATGTAGAAATGTGGATAGTGTTTCTGTTTGACAAAGGGAAACTACATTGTAGCCCAGATGGAAAGGACTTCTCTTGCAAGCATTCTGAGAGCAGAGGTTGATTGAGCAAGCCCTTATTTTGGTTCCTTAAAAAGTTTGTACTTATTGTTTATTGTTATTTTGGAATAGGGAACTGGATGAATTCGCTTTTATATAGATAGAAATAAGCTGGTAAACATAACTTCCTAGCAGGCCTAAACTTCTCCAAGATGGTACTGGTGTTTCTGGCATTCTTTGTAGTGAGTCAGAGAATGGAGGCATATAAGGAGTGGAATCAAGGTAACTGGCTTTGGATTCATTCATAAGTACTGCTTTTCTTTTCTTTTTTTAAACTTTGGCTCCCAAATTTTGTGCAGAGTTAATGAAAGGCTAAGTCAAGGAGAACATATCTCTGTTTTAAAATCAGTTAGTTGATTTAGATTCTTCTTTATGTACATTTAAACCATTTTCAATGCCAATTCCAGGCTCATTAGCTGAATTGATTAACTGTTTTAGGTTTATTAGTGCCTGATATCTTCATAAATTAATTATCTCATTTTGTACTTCAAAGCCATTGAATGTTAATCAGGAAGGGGCCTAAAAATTACCTATAAAACACCAACTAGAACTTTAGTAGTGGAAAGAACCGGAAGAGTCATTGTTCCCTCAGTTTACTATGTGGAATCATTTTTCTACCAGCCTGGAGAGTTGATTACCCAACCTCTGCCCCTACTGGGATTTTACTATTTCTAGATATGCTGCATTTGTTTCCACACAACCTTAATTGTTAGAAAATTTCCCCCCAGAGCATGATAAAATCAACTTCTATGCATTGGTGCTAGTTCTGCATTTGAAATCTCACCAAAGTAAACTCATCCCTCTTTTTTGTGAATGATTTAGCCTTTGTGCTATTTGAAAACTACTTCTTCCTTTTCTTTCTTTCTTTTTTTGATGATACAGGGAATGGAACCCAAAGCCTTGTGCATGCTAGACTAGAGCTTTATCATTGAGCTTCATTCCCAGACTTGTTACTTTTTTTTTTTTTAAGTTATAGATGGACACAGTACCTTCATTTTATTTATTTATTTTTATGTGGTGCTGAGGATCAAACCCAGGGCCTTATACATGCTGGGCAAGCACTCTACCACTGAGCCACAACCTCAGCTCCTTACTTTTTACTTTGAGATAGTGTCTCTCTTAAGTTGTCTGGGCTGGCCTTGAATTTGTGATACCCCTGCCTCAGCCTTCCAAGTTGCTGGGATTTCAGGCGTGTACCACCATGACTAGCTTCCTTTTCATTTTTCCAAACAGAAAAAGATTATATACTTTGTTGCTCATTATTGAGTTCATTTAATAAATACTTAGAGTGCAACATCTGTTTGCCAGTATTGTGCTAAATATTTGGGGTAAATGATGAGGGACATGGTTCTTACCTTCTAGAGCTTAATGCCTGTCTAGGGCAAGAGAGACTTATAAATAACTAACTTTAATAAGATACTTTTAGAAGAACAAAGCATATTGATGACTATTAGCCATAGAGAAGGTCAAGATTTATTCCGTGGGAAGATCTCACAGAAGCAATGTCATTGGTCTGGGTTTTAAAGTTTCCAAAGTAAAGGATAGGGGAGAAAACCATTCCTGGTATAAAGAATGGCATAGGCAAAGAGGTATGAGTGTATGAGCACGTTTCAGAATGAAGACAAGCTCAGCATGTGCAAATCACAGGCTCTTTATGAGCTTTATGCATCATGTTCAGGAGTTTCAATCAGTAAAGTTTTGTCTTTAAAATATCTGTATCGGGCTGGGGATGTGGCTTAAGCGGTAATGCGCTCGCCTGGCACGCGCAGGGCGCTGGGTTCGATCCTCAGTACCACATAAAAATAAAATAAAGATGTTGTGTCCACCAAAAACTGAAAAATAAATATTTAAAAAATTCTCTCAAAAAATAAAATAAAATAAAATATCTGTATCATTATTTCTCATCACAAAGTTAATATAAGCCCAGTACATACAATGTAGGGCATATATAAACATAGAAAATAGATATTTCACAATCCCATTTCCCAGAGACAGTAGCATTTATCATTATATATATATTTGTTTAGATGTTTTTCCTGTATGTATGTGTGAATGTGTGTGTGTGTGTGTGTATATATATATATATATATATTTATTTTCACATTTTAAACAAAATGGAATTGCTTTATGTATACAGTTTTAATACTGAATTAAAAATTAATATATCATGGTGATATTTCTATATCATAATTCCTTTATGTAATCCATTGCTATTTCTGCATTTTTTCCCAGGATTGAACCCAGGGTCCCACATATGCTAGGCAGGCACTGAATTTCATTCCAGCCTTTTAAAATTTTATTTTTATACAGGGTCTCACTAAGTTACTCAGGCTGGCTTTGAGCTTGCCATCCTCTTGTCAGCCTCCCAAGTAGGTAGGATTATAGGTATGCAAGTCTACATTCTGCTATTTCTGAGATATATATATATATATATATATATATATATATATATATAGAGAGAGAGAGAGAGAGAGAGAGAGAGAGTGTGAGAGTACATTTTGACATATTTCTTTGTATACCTGACCTGATGTTACCTTGATGAATTTTTACAAGTGGTGAAAGACAAAGAATTTACTTACTGCTGAGCTCCAGGAATGTCAGTGAATGTTGTAGAACTGGCATCAGTTCTTATGGCATTTGTCATTCGGTGGGAAAGAAATGCTAAATAGTCACACAAATAAATACAATAAAATGTGGTACAAGTTGGAAAGAAAATATAAAGGACCAATGAAAGTTTATAACTTTGAAAAAGTCCTTATCTTTTAGAGATATAGCCTGACATATATACGTTTGAAATGGTATAATTTGGGGGATTTGCTTCAAAATAATCCAGTCTTTGGGAGTGAGGGAAGGTGGGTGGGACCATAGCTGAAATAAGCAAAGAGTTAATAATTGCTGAATTAATATATACTCTGCTCTTGTGTTTGAAAATTTCCATACTAAAATGTAAAAAGTATGGAAAAAGGATTATAATTTGCAAAGGGGAGGCCAAGGAAAGGCTCCTTTGAGGAAGAAACATATCAGCTAAGACCCTCGTGATATTTGCCAGGCTACAAGTGGTGGATGGTGGTTGGGGAAAGAGCTTTGTAGGCATGGGAGCAGCGTGAACAAAGGTCAGAAGCCTAAGGGGGAGCATGCTGTGCCTAGAGGAAATGAAAGTGGGCTGGTGTCATAGGAATTGAGAGTCTGGAGCTTCCTATAGACATGGGCTAGATGTATAGGACCTTGGTGACCATGCTAAGGATTTTTTTAATATAACAGCAATAGAAAGAAACCTTCTATAGAAGGTATTGTTGTTGTTATTGAGATGGGGTCTTGCTAAATTGCCCAGGATGGCCTCAAACTTGTGATCTTCCTGTCTCGTCCTTCCAAGTATCATAGAAGTGTTTTAAGCAGCAGAGTGGCAAGGTGGCTTTTGATTCTTGAAAATCTCAAATTGGCTTGTTTTGTGGAGAATGGTTTTTGTTTCAGCATTGGGGAGAAGAGAAGGTAAAAGTGGAAAGACGTTAGATTATAGCACTGGTTTAAGGATTTGGGTGATTTTAGATCAGATATATAGTGATATAGATAGAAGAGATAATATCTTGACAGATATTTTGATCTTGATGATGTAGGAGTTGAAGGAGAGAGAGTTTTCAAAGATAATGTTTAAATTTTTGACTGATGCCATTGATGGATGGGAGTATAATTGATGAACATGGGGAAGAATGGAGGAAGAACAGATTTTTTGGCTAGAGATTAAGAGCTCAGTTTGAAATATGCTAGTCAGAAAATTTACACCAATTTATATTTTACCTCTTGAGTGTGAGATTTATACTCAGAGGTCTTCTTTTTACAGATTTGCGTTTTAGAGAGATTATTCTGGTAAGAATCTGGAAACCAATTAGGTGTTAATCTGAAAGCTCCCCACCCCCTGCTGCATAAAGAAATCACATTTTTATTGTTTCTGCCTTTCTAGCCTTAATATTCAGCTGAGAGGGTACTTGGGTCCTAAGGACTCAATAAATCATACCAAGAGAATTAATGTTTATAGGTGAGAGATGAGACAGTCTAGGTAGAAATTGATAGATTCTGGAAGTTTCCAGAATACATTCAGCATGTATGGTTGGAAGATGGAAGAGATTTTCTCTTCTCTCTTATCCTGCCTGTTTAAGAACTTTTCAGTAACTTCACAATACTGCCAAGTCAAAATATGTGTAGCCTTCAATTTATTTTTGACCCCCCAACACTGTGTTTTTCTGAAACTCTATAGGTTGGAGGTCAGAAAGCTGAAATTATTATTCCGATAGCTTGAAGCTATCTGTAATTCTAGTTCTCCTTCTTTCTGCTGACTTCTCAAGCCTGGAACTCTTCTAGTCCTGGCAGCTCTGGTGGGGTTAGGGAGTATTAGCATCAAGGGAAATCTGTAGCAGGCAGCAGTAGTTTCTCTCTGTATGTAGATGCTGTCCAGAAGTCGAGTATAAATGCATATTACTTACATGCTTTCCATTTTACAAATGAAGACATGCTCTAGAAAGACTTCCAAATGCATGTAACAAGTCTCTGGGCTGGTACTTTCTACAGTTTATTTTATATTTTTTTCCCTAGTGCTGAGGATTGAACCCAGGGCTTTGAGTATGGAACATGTTAGGCTAGTTTATTTTATTTATCTATCTTTGTTTTCAAAATTATTTGGAATATTGCCTTTCAGAATCCCTTTTCATTTTCTTTTCTTTTTTTAAAAATATTTTTAATAGTTGTTGATAGATCTTTATTTTATTTATTTATATGCGGTGCTGAGAATCGAACCCAGTGCTTCACACATGCCAGGCTCACTACTGCTCAGCCCAGCCCCAGCCCCTCTCTTTTCATTTTCAATTTCAAAATACCTTTTGTATTTCTTTTTTTTTAAGCTTTATTTTACTTATTTATTTTTCTGTGGTGTTGAGGATTGAACCCAGGGCCTCTCACGTGTTAGGCAAGCACTCTACCACTGAGCCACAACTCCATCCCACCTTTTGAATATTCTCCTTGGTTGTCATAACCAATATATAGTGAACAATTCGTTTCTTTCTGCAAGAATCCCAGATGTAAGTAGGCTGGCCTAGCAGCAGCAATGCCATATACCATGGAATCTTGGCACCTTCCACTAAGGCTGGCAGTTCTGGGCCTTCTTTGTGTGTGTAGTGGGGGCATGTGTGGGCACAGGGGCAGGGGATGTGTAGCCAAGAAAGGGATTGGGTAGGGGTTTAGGTAGTGCATTTACAAATTATTTTGAGGTAAAGGAAACTGCTTCGAATTTCATGTTTTCTAGAAGACTGAAATTATGTCCATTCCACTATAGTAGCCATTTTATTATGTATGTATTATGTAAATCATGGTCTATACCTTCAATGTGCACAGCAAAATATATTTAAAAGTAAAGAAGATATTGGCTTAATTAGGTAAATTTCTTCTTTCTGACATTCAGTCAATTTTGGTTTTGACATTCTAGGACCAGAACTCATCCCCATCTATAGTATTGCCTAGAGTGTTGGTGTAGATGTATGAATGATTTAGCTGGCTTTTATCAATGAAGTTAAATGGAAAGTAGATTCTGGAAACCTCATTCTATACCATGTTCTTATGGATAGCTTTCATTCATTATTGTTGCTCTATGTTCCAGGTCCTGCCAGGTGGATGTTATTGTACATATTTTACAGATGAGGAAATGCAGGCTTAGGAAGTTTAAGTATATCTCTGAAGATCACTTGGGTTATCACTGTAATTACTGATGAAGCTGCATTCAAACCTAAGTCTTCTCGCTACACAGATTTATTTTTTCCTTTTGGTACCAAGGATTGAACCCTGGGGTGCTTTACTGCTGAGCCACACACCTGTTTCTTTTTATTTTTTATTTTGAGAAAGGGTCTTGCTAAGTTGCCCAAGCTGGCCTCAAGCTTGTGATCCTCCTCCCTCAACCTCCTAAGTAGCTGGGGCCCAGCTCATATTATACTTTTTTAAAAATGTTTTTTGTTGTAGATGGACACAATACCTTTATTTTATTTTTATGTGGTGCTGAGGATAGAACCCAGTGCCTTCCACTTGTGAGGTGAGCACTCTACTACTGAGCTACAACCCCAACCCCTCATATTATACTTTTAATCATATACATTTCTCCACTTTTTTAGCCATATTAGTAACTTTCTCTCTCTCTCCCTCTCTCGCTGTCTTCAGTGTTGTCAATTAAACCCAGCACATAAGTAATTTTTGTCTCATATTTTTTCTCTTCTCCAATTTCAGAATCTATTATGGATCAAGCAGTTATTGACTAATAAATCTAGTGATTAGCAACTAGAAGAGAATGGGTATCTGGGTCAGAAGTGTCACTGTTTTACTGGGAAAATGTTGTAGGAGGGATGTCAGGTGATGGCTCTGTGAGGGGCAGGGAGGTGGATAGGGCAGAGTAGGCTCTTATCTGGGTTCTTATGAAAGGACAGTTGCTGGGTTATTTCTGTGTTGAGGCCTTGTCAGGGACTCCAGAGCATCACTTCCCTGTCTTGCATACCTCAGGGGCAAGAAGGCTGTAAATACTCTGGAGGATCTAGAGAAATTCCTCATTGTGACTGTGGCTTAGGTTAGTGGGGATTGCCTTCTTCAGACTTAGGGCCAGGAAGCAAACAGCATGACATTCCATAGCTAACTTCTGTTGGCCCTTTTTGCTTTTTTTTTTTTTTGCTGTGTGGTGCTGGGGTTTGAGCTGCACCCCCAAGTCTTCCACAGCTAACTTTTAATTTTTTATTTGTTCTTTTTAGTTATACATGACAGTAGAATATATTTCAAGATATTATACATGCATGGAGTATAACTTCCCATTCCTATACATGATGTGGATTTACTTTATATTGGTTGTGTATTCATATATGAACACAGGAAAGTTATGTCTGATTTGTTCTACTGTCTTTCCTTCCTATTCCCATCCTCCCTCCCTTCCCTTCATTCCCTTTGTCTGATCCAATGAACATCTATTCCCCACCACCTCCTTATTGTGTATTAGCATCCACATATCAGAGAGAACATTCAGCTTTTGTTTTTGGAGGATTGGCTTATTTCACTTAGCATGATAGTCTCCAGTTCCATTCATTTACCAGCAAATGCCATAATCTTATTCTTCTTTGTTACCACAGCTAACTTTTAATGAATATTTTTGACTTTTAACTTGTTAGCAAAACTGTACCTTTTAACTATCTTATCATGAGTTTCAGAGTTTTAGACTATAGAATCTAGAGAGAAGGAAAAATGTTAAAGAAACATGAAATGTTAACTTTTGGTCCCATTTTAAATCTTACATAACTAAGATCTAATTAGAGTTCTGAAAACTATTACCAAAAATAGATATATAGAGTCCCAGCAAGCCTCATTTTTCATTTTTCATTTGTAAAACACCCACCACCTGAAAACAAGTATGTGAGTCTTCATGTTAGTTAGTTATATGGAAAACTGACTGCGAATCCATCTAGGGATCTGAACAGATTTAAGATCTTTTTAGAAGATACATCTTAGCCTATCAAGATAATAGCAATGAGAAGGTATTGGATAAAATTTCAGGCAGAGAACACCACCTGGTGGTGATAAGAAGGATTTGAGCCTTCATGTATTTATACCAGTAGTTGTAATAAACGAGTGCTGTTTGTCAAAACAATTCTATCCTTATTTATAATAATCATGGATTCAAATTTGTATGAATAGTTTTTGACACAGGACTCTAACATTACTTCATTAAAATTGCTGTCAATCATACAAGCTAACATGTCAAATAATTGTGTACTATAGAACTGCAGTCTTGTTCCAAACAGGTCCTATTTATCAGTGAAGAAAATCAATTAGTGCCTTTTCATATCTTTATTGCAACCTCTAATTTTAACATCATCCTTATTTTCTGTGGAAAAATAGAGAAGGAAATATTTAGATTTTCAGTATGTCTTTGACAGGTGTCATGTAAAAGTAAGTCACTTTTTCCCCCCTGTATAAAAATTATGAAGAGAAGTTTGAGATTTTCCAGAGTGATTATTAGGGTGAGCAAAGTTGGCAGGGGATGGGAGATTCTGTAAGTTTATTAAAATTCATTTCTGAGGTTTCTTCTATGTTCCAGTAAACATCTAAATAATTGCATTATTTGAGAATTTTGAATCTAGATAATCCTGTAGTTGGGTGAAGTGGGGACATCAACCCAAGAATCTTATTAAGGATCCTATTAAGTTAATGTGGATGCATATTTTATAGGCCTGCAGGGGATGAGAGGATAAACAGAGTTTTCAATTTCAGGTTGAGCCTTGGGCTGGCATGCCATATCTGTATCTTTTTTCCTAGTTGGAAAACTGATTCCAGGCCCAGCACCTTGCAGAGTCTCTTGGGGGAGGACTGTTCATGTAATGTGCCAGGCTAAATAGAATGTGTCATACTTTGCCCTGTTCTCCTGGGATTTTTCTTTATGTAAGTGGCAGCATATTATAATTTCGTATTTCAACACTTGTCAGTGTTGAAAACTGTTCCATGCATAATGCCCACATGTCATATAATTTAATTTATATTAAATGTCCAGAATTGGCAAATTCATCGAGACAGAAAGTAGATCTCTGGTTGTCAGGAACTGGGAAGTAAGGGTTGGGAGTAGTGGGAGTGCCTGCTAATGGGTTTAGAATTTCCTTTTGGGTGATGAAAATATTTTGGAATTAGTGTGATCATTATACAACTATATGAATATACAAAAAACCATTGTACTTTACACTTAAAATTTTACACTTAAAAAAAAAAAGAAGAAGCAGATCCATGGAGGGATGAACCAAGTTAATTAATAGATGATTGTGGTCAATATTCTTTCACTTTCATTTTAGCAGAAATTTTGCTTGATAATCTCAGTGTGGCACCTTGGGCCTTGAATGTTGTTGTAATTTGACTTGACTGTCCTGTTCCTGACCTTCACAGGGCCACGATGGGCCTCCTGGAACATTGGCGTGTTTATCTGCATTCGATGTGCTGGAATCCACAGGAATTTGGGGGTGCACATATCCAGGGTAAAATCAGTTAACCTCGACCAGTGGACTCAAGAACAGATTCAGGTACTTACACAACTGAGAGAGAGTTGGCTGCTCCCTTTATCTATGTAAAAGTAGTTCAGATGAGTGTCAGTCAAACTAGGCACCAAGATGAAGATAGTTTTAAACATTTATGTCAAATTTTCATGCCTTAATAGAGAAAATTTTAATCTTTCTATTTAAGACAGCAGGGTAAGACACCTTTATTTTACTTCTTTTAAAATACACTCTATGGTCTAGGACCCCAGGAGTTTTTGAAGGCATTAAGAAGGATATTTGGATTACTTTTTAAGACCCTTGGCATTTGCATGTCTAACCTTTGTAGTTTTAGATATAGGCATTCACTTTAAGGAAAACAAAAAAACAAAAATACCTCCTGGACTGGGAATGCTTGCCCTGGGTTCAATCTTCAGCACAGCAATAAATAAATAAAGCAAAATAAGAGCCTTCCAAAAATTTTAGAATTATAGTAATTTTTTTAGTTATAGTTGGATACAATACCTTTAAGTTATTATTTATTTTTAAGTGTTGCTGAGGATTGAACCCAGTGCCTCGCATGTGCTAGGCGAGTGCTCTACTGCTGAGCCACAGCCCCAGCCTGGAATTATAGTAATATTTTATTGCTAAAATCTTGCTTACTATTAGCTTGGTGGTCTGGGAGTGCGACACTTAAATTAATGAGTCCAGCTAGCCCAAGATCTGCATCTTGATGTAGCTTCATTAGTTTTTGTTTCCTTCCTACATTGAAGTGCTTTAATTAAAACAAGTGTTTTTTTTCTTTTTTTGTGTGTGTGAGTGTGTGGTTTGTGTTGGGGGAAGAGGCTACAGAGAAAACTAATTACTAAGGTTGATGACGGAAGTAAGAGGGTGTTCTTATTAGAAGATGGCTTTAAAATTACTTTAGACTGTATTTATAGATTCATTAAAGGTCTAAGGTGGTGAGTTACATTTTAAATTATACTTTACTATATTTTATGAAGAAAATTATATATCATAGAGGTATCTTTGAATTTGAAGATTTGAAAGACTCTTGGGATTTAGCTAGTGTTCACTGCTATTAAGGGGTATTTATTTATTTATTTTTGGTTCTGGGGTTTGAATTCAGGAGCACTTGACCCCTGAGCCACATTGTATTTTATTTAGAGATAGGGTCTCACTGAGTTGCTTAGTACCTTGCTTTCGCTGAGGCTGGCTTTGAACTCGTGATCATCTTGCCTCAGCCTCCCAGGCTGCTGGGATTACAGGCATGTGCCACCATGCCTGGCTTAAGGGGTCTTTTTGAAAAGCCTAATGGGAGGCCGCCATGGTGACACACACCAGTAATTCCAGTGGCTCCAGAGCCTGAGAAGGCAGGAGGATTGCAAATTCCACGCCAACTTCAGCCATATATCAAGGCTCTAAGCAACTTAGATCCTATCTCAAAATAAAAAATAAAAAGTGCTTGAGAATGTCTCAGTGGTTAAGTACCCATAGGTTCAATCCCTGGTACCAAAAACAAACAAACAAACAAACAAAAAACTCCCCAAAACCTAGTGGGAAACACACATTGACTGGTTAATAGAGCTGAATAGGTTAATTAATAGCATAAACTTAGAATTGTAACACCCATTATTGCCTGCCTAGTAGACATTTTGATTGTTAGCTATGCATCTTAGAATTTCAAATAACATCTTGAATTATTACTGAATTAAATGTATTTTGGAAGACAAATCTTTCCATAAAAGGAACCCATGGAGAAGGAAAAGAATCTGTAGGAGCAAGTGATTGGAATTCCTAGTAGGGTAGAGAGAATACTGGATTGGAAACCAGAATATACAAGTTTAAATCTTGGTTTTGTCACCCTCTAGATTGGCTCTTTAACTGCAAATAGAAGAACTGGATGAGAAGTTTTTTTTTCCCATTCTGACATTCCCGGTTTCTGTATTCTCTTTGATTGCAGTGCATGCAAGAGATGGGCAATGGAAAGGCAAACCGGCTTTATGAAGCATACCTTCCTGAGACCTTTCGGCGACCTCAGATAGACCTGTATCTTTTCTGGAGCAATTTAGAAGGCTGGTGATCCTTTGATGTTTGGGGAGAGGCAGACAAAATTCAAAGCCTGAGACCTGAGGGGACCATCTCTGTGTGGATTTGTCAAAAGCGTGGGTTTTCTTCTCTCCTGCAATCAAGACAGAAAAAACACATGTATTCTTGCTGATGTTGGGATTATATGTAGTATCAGACGGAAAGAATCAGGAATTAAAACTGCAGTGATTTCACTGTGAATTTTTCTATAAAGTGACATCTCTGCTAGTTTTTGGGTTACTAAAACTATTGTTTGATAAAAAGAATAGTTACTATGCTCTGTTGAACCCTGGTATTCAGCAAAATGTCATTCATTTTTATTGCATTCTTATGTCTTGTATGAAAGAATTAACCTTTGTTGACCAGCTTATCAATAATGTTTTCACTCATCACTTCAACAGGGGACAGTGCCTAGATGTAAAACCAAACTTCATAAAGGTGGTACTTCTCAAAATGTAGTTTGTAGACCACCTTGTTAAAGTTTATTTTTTGGTGTTTGCAGCTAGAACCTGTTAAATGTAGATTTGGGACCCTGTAGAAGACTCACTTATCAGGATCTGGAGTGGGATGCAAGGTTTATATTTTTAAGGGGCATTTAGTTGCTTTGCTTGAAGTCTGTTCATCTGAGGGCTTTAAAAGAGATAATTCATCATTTCCCCTATATCTTAGAACAGCCAGAGGTCCCTCTGATGACAATGTGAAGGTTAATCCACTTGCTGCTGTTATCACTTTAAAGAGAAATCATAGGCAACAATGCTTCCCTCCAGTAGCTTAAAGAAGGCATAAAATTTCAAGATTTTGATCAGGGAAACTGCTTACAACCAAGCAAGAGTTGTAGGGAAATGAGTCAGTAGGGAAAGAGAAGATCAATGCTCTGTGGGATATAAATTCATCTTTTATGTTCTTACTCTTGAAGAGACTTATTTGATTCATCCTTAATAAGCTTTTTGCAGAGCTGTTGAGGGATTTATTCGAGATAAATATGAGAAGAAGAAATACATGGACCGAAGTCTGGACATCAATGCCTTTAGGGTTGGTTGTAAATCTTTCAGGTTTTGTTCATAATTTGTTATTGCTTACTCATCAGGCCAAGGAAGAATTTGACAAACTACTCTAAAACCATCACTTAAAAAATGCCAAAGTAGGCCTGGGGTTGTGGCTCAGTGGTAGAGTGCTTACCTAGCAAGTGTGAGGTACTGGGTTTGATCCTCAGCACCACATAAAAAAGTAAATAAATAAAGTTATTATGTCTATCTACAACTAAAATATTTTAAAAATGAAAAAGTAGGGAAAAAGCCAGTTAAGAGTAAAGACCATTGGATATCATGGAAAAAACTTTTGTCTTAGCAATGGGGAGGACAAACACCAGTGAATCCTTTGTCTTGATCTATATTTAGAAGATATTAGTGATTCTCAGTTCCAAATTATTTCTTTAAGTGGACACATTGGGCACAGTAGGTTAAATAGAGTAATATGTGTGTACAAGTATGTGTGTATATATTTCAGTATATATGAATACACATATACTTTTTCCTTCTTTTGTAAATGAAGTCAACGGAAGAGGTATAATTAAATCACCAGTTTCTTTCAGTTGGACTAACATATTATTCCCTTATTACCTGATAATGACAAGTGTATTGGTGGACTGAGGGCCACTGGAACCTTTTCTTGTTCCTGAGAATAGTTTCAGAAGGAAATTAACTACCATTTGCCAAGTACACATTCACCCAAGGTATGGTTAGAACCTGAAACACAGTGTGTGATAACTAGGACAGTATAACACATCAGGAGCAAATGCAACATGGTTTCTGGAAGAAAATATGCCTAAATAATGAAAATAAAAGGAGAAGTAATAAATATAACCATTAAGATTTTTAAATAGCCTTGACAAGATTCTGTAGTAAATTCTCTTAGAAATAATTAACTATTTCTCTAGCTACAAAAATATAGTCTGGGATTTGCCAGTTCTATTACAGTTCCTATCTATCTTTTAGTTATTTATTTTGATGGATGATAAAAAAGCCATTGAAATCACTAAGTTTGCAGGGGGCTCTCTAAGCCCTTTCTGGTAATTAAAAATTAATTTAATTGGAACCAGCCCTAGATTGTTCTTTGGAAGCTGTATGAAAAAGGTGTTAAATAGTAGGTGAATTTCAACACAGGCTTATAGGAAAGTACAAGATATTCATGGAGTTAGGGAAAAAAAAATTCCTTCCTAACTTAATATGAAAGATTCTTATTTACAGTCATCCAGAAAAAAGATTTGTCAGTTATCTTAACTGTTCCAAGAAGGAATTAATTCAGTGAACAGCTACAGCTCAAGTAGCATCATCAAAAAAGGTGTTTTTTTTAAATATTTATTTTTTATTTGGACGCAATATCTTTATTTATTTATTTTTATGTGTGCTGAGGATTGCACCCAGGGCCTCGCATGTGCTAGGTGAGCGCTCTACCACTAAGCCACAACCCCAGCCCTCAAAAAAGGTTTAGAACCAAAGTACACACATTTCCTTTTATTTGTAGAAAACTATGGTCTGTCTGCCAAACTCTTCATTATTCCTGAAATATAAAATCAGATGAGGTGAGAAAAGGGTATCTGAGGTTATTCAGAGGATGGAGGAGGAGGAAAGATTTGCCATGTTAAGACAGTTCAGATGTTCCTAATTACATTGCTGGCCCACCATACCCATGAAAACAAGCCTTTTAATTATTGGATGTTTTCTCTTGGAAAGGAAATACCTCCTGTGTACCAAAAAACTATTTCAGATTTTTTTTTAAATTTGATGTGTTTAACTTGTTTATGTTTTTATTGAAGATTTTAATGCTGAGAATTAATATTTACTAAGTAAGAGCATTTAATTTCAAACAAAAAGAGACTGACTTTTAAAAAGAATATCCTGGGACTGGAGCTGTAGCTCAGTGGCAGAGCTTTTGCCTATCATGTATGAGGCACTGGGTTTCATCCTTAGTACCACATAAAAATAAACAAATAAAATAAAGACATTCTGTCTATTTACAACTACAAAAAAAAAAAAAAAGTATTCCATAGTGTTTTGTTTTTGTGGGGCTGGAGATTGAACCTTGTACATGCTTAGGTAAGTGCTCTACCAGTGAGCTACATGCTTAGCCAATTATTCTTTTTTAATAGATAAAGCATTTTCAACTTCAAGAAATAAAGTATTCTGTATTAAAGTACCATACTATATATGAAAAAGACAAAGCTGTATGTGTTGTGATTATCAAATTATTTTTACAGAAAATATGAAAAGTTAAAATTCACAATTCTTATCATCTTTATTAAGGCTTATCATCTTGCTTTATCTCTTTTGTTCTATATAGGAGACTTATTTAAAATCTAATATGGGAGTGGGGAATGTAGCTCATTGAAAGAGCACTTGCTCAGTATGCTCATGGTGCTGGATTTGATCCCCAGCACCACAAGAAAACCCAGAACTCTCCAAAAGCTAGTTAGGTATAATGTCTCTTGTTTTCCTTCTCTTGATTCATGTTATACATAACACATCATACATTTCTATGTTACTTACTTACATTGAATATCTTTTCTTAGTGAATAGGTAAATCAGTATCATTTACTATTCTCTTCTGTGACATAAATGTGGTTATTTAAGTTTTTCTATAGCATAAATAGTTCTGGGATGAATGTCTTAGTACATGTAACTTTTTTCATATTTTTTATTATTTTCTTAAGATTCATTACAAGATATAGTATATCTAGGTCAGATGATTTCAATATTTGTCTCTTCATACAGTTGCCAATGTACTTTCCAAAAGTTATACCATTTTTACTGTCTTCTCAGCATGGTGTAAGCATGCTAGTTTTACTTCATTTTGCTTAGCATAATGCTCTCAAGTTCCATAAATTTTCCCTGAAGATGACATAATTTTATTCTTTTTTATGCCTGGATTATGTGCATATATTATGGTTTCTTTACCCATTTATCTACTGATGGACACTTAGGCTAATTCCATAGTTTGGCTATTGTGAATTGTGCTGCTACATGGGTATGCATGTAGTACTGTAGTATGCTGACTAATTCTTTAGGGTAAATACCAAGGGGAGGTATAGCTGGGTTATATGGTGGTTCCATTTCTAGTCTTATGAGGAGCTTCCATTACAGATTTTCATAGTGGTTGAACTAATTTACAATCCTACTAACAGTGTATAAGTGTTCCTTTTCCTCCACATCCTCTCCAGCATTCATTATTATTTGTATTCTTGATAAACATGCCTGTATTCTTTTTTAAAAAATATTTTTTAACTATTTCTCTATGTTTTTATGTGACACTGAGGATCGAACCCAGTGCCTTATACATGCTAGGTAAGCCCTTTACCACTGAGCCACAAGCCCAGCCCAATATGCCTATATTCTTAAGGTTACTTTGTGGTTCTGTTTTCCATTAGGTGTTTATTTGTTGAAATGTGACCAATAACTTTATAATTTGTGAAACTATTATGAAGTGGCCTCTGAAAAACTTCAAAAACTGAGAGACTTTCTAATATTTCATTTTATTTATTTATTTTTTGGGAGGTGGGTACCAGGGATTGAACTCACAGGTACTTGGCCACTGAGCCATATCCCCAGCCCTATTTTGTATTTTATTTAGAGATAGGGTCTCACTGAGTTGCTTGCACCTTGCTGGTTTTGAACTCACGATCCCCTGCCTCAGTCTTCCAAGCCACTGGGATTATAGGCATGCACCACTGTTCCCGGCCCTAATATTTTATTTTGACATGCTTTTTGGCCCTAGACAGGCAATCTATGCAGGACACCCTATAATCTTTTTTTTTTTTTCCTTAAGAATTCCCTAATTCTTTCTTGCCTGTTTCCTTAATTCTTGTTTTTCTAATCTTTAATCTTATAATTTAGGTCTGTTTTCTCATTTTTAAAAACAAAAATGAATATTGACAGGGCCTGTAATTGAATTTATAAAATCACAAAGGGCATAAGCTGAGTCAGATGAACATGAACTTATTTACCAGTACACTAAAATGAGGGGATCTGTTCAAAACATGAGCAAATTAAATTTAGGGCAAAAATGGGCAACAAACTTTAAAGCTTCTGTAGTCAGTCTGTACTGCAAATTTCAAGAGTCATGGGTGGGTTAGACAGACCAGTAGGGTGAGTGTTTCAGATGTTTGGAATATATGTGGAGGAGGTCAACTCTCAGCTCCACACCAAGACACACTCCCAAGTTTGCCATCTCTTGCATCAGAATCATTAGGATAGCAGGCGTGGTGGTGCACACCTGTCATCTGAGAGGCTGAGCAAGAGGATCACAAGTTCAAAGCCAGCCTCAACAACTTAGTGAGGGCCCAAGCAACTCAGCAAGACCCTGTCTCTCAATAAAATATAAAATAGATCTGGGGATGTGGCTCAGTGGTTGAGTGCCCCTGGGTTCAATCCCTGGTACCAAAAAAAAAAAAAAAAAAAAAAAATCACTGGGGATTTTTACTGTCCTTTGTGAACATTTAGGATTATAGTTTATTGAATCACCATGGGGCTTATGTTCATTATCTTGTTAAATCTTTCTAGAAAGAGAAGGATGACAAGTGGAAAAGAGGGAGTGAACCAGCTCCAGAGAAAAAAATGGAACCTGTTGTTTTTGAAAAAGTGAAAATGGTAAGTGGGAAAGTCCTTGCCCTGTGTGATGGTCTTATGTGTGTTTATATATGGAGGGAGGAGGAGGAGAGGCCTCATGGTGGGCAGGTGGGTTTGATACCATATTTTATCATTCTACCTGAAATAAGGGGCTCCACATTTAGATCAGATCATCTGCTGCCGTTTCTGCTTCTTGCCCATTACCTATTGCTGCCTGAAGTGTTCTCTTGGAAGCTAGATGGCAGCTTGGAAACTGCATCTGTCCTATTTAAGCACAAGTCATGTTCCATGCTAGAATGACATGGCTGCATGACACCTTCTGAGCAGATGCTAATTCCACAGTAGTCCTTGTTAGACCTCATGTGCTTCATTTTCCTTTTGCATTTAGGAGCAGTCCAAAAGTTAGGCTGCACTAATTTCCTTTTCCACATGGCTATTGTGGCTCTAGCAGTAGATATTCTGAATATAAGAGGTTGGAATCTTGGGAGAGAGGACTTTTTACTATTGGGTAAGGAAGAGACTCTTTATCACCATTGTGAATCATACTGTCTGTGGACAGTCACTAGTGATAATGGCAGAGTGAATTAAGTAATCTTTAAACTGATCTCCTGTTAGTGTTAAACTAAAAGATTTTTCTAACCACTGGAAGATTTGTTGTACAATCAGATACTTACTTTTATCCTTGATTTTTCCTGAGACCCAAAACTACTACTTCTGTTAGATTCCTTGCTTAGTGATTGTCTTGGTTTTAGAAAGAACTGCAATTCTAGAAAGCTAACCAAGTATAGACATATCTTTATTTTCACTTCAGGTTTGGTTTATGCACTCAAGCTTCCTAGCACTTCCTGGGTTTTGTTTCTTTGATAACTGTCTTTGAATAAAAATAGCAACTATACCACAAGAATATGTGTGGCTTTATAGTGGAGAGGGGGGAAAAAGAGTTCTGAAATACCTGCTGATTTCTTTTTATAACATATTTTAACTTTAGCCACAGAAAAAAGAAGATTCACAGCTACCTCGGAAAAGTTCCCCGAAATCCACAGCGCCCGTCATGGATTTGTTGGGCCTTGGTAAGAGTCAGACTTGTCAGCCCCCACATTCTTACGTATTTTGATGAAATTCTATGACTGACCCTGAGAAGATTGGTAGAGATGGGATTCTCATTTGTGTCTTCTTCACTAAGATTGTTCTCTCCTGTTCTTCCTGTTATGTTTTACATTTGAGCCATTGCTTTAAGAAAGTGTTTACTGGGACATTTTTCAGAGCAACAGTACAGTGTAGTAGTTAAAAGCATGGCTTTAGAGCCAAGTCCCGACACATATG
Organism: Ictidomys tridecemlineatus; assembly: GCF_052094955.1. Lineage (NCBI taxonomy): Eukaryota > Metazoa > Chordata > Mammalia > Rodentia > Sciuridae > Ictidomys > Ictidomys tridecemlineatus. The sequence continues at coordinate 28,922,387 of NC_135487.1, forward strand.
TATGTAATCTTAAATAGTGACATCTGAACATTACTTTCCTAATTCATGCCATGAGGATGGTAAGTTTCTACTTCAAAGGTGTTGTTGGAAAGATTAAGTGATATAATGCCTCTAAAGCTCTTAGTGCTATGCTTGACACATACTAAATGCTTAACACATACTAAATATTTGCAGTTCCACTTAACAACACCTTTCACCCTTTTGCCACTTCCCTATACTCTACTCCCTCCCTTCTACTCCCTGCCTGCACCCTTGATTTTTCAGGTGCAACCAGTTTCAGAGATTGCTTGTTACTCTGTGGCCATTCTTCCCTTGAAATATTAATCTAGTGATTTTGCCCCTTTCAGAAAGAAAGCCTGTTCCCCTGCCGCTCATCACACTGATGGCTGTACTTTGTTTCAGTCTTCTCCTGTTGACTTAGGTTATTGGCTACTTAGGCTTCTAATTTCTTTACCTTTTATTTTTCTCTGAAAATGAATCCTATACACTGTTCTTCAAATTGCCAGGAAGGAGCCAGCCAGTCCCCTGCCTTTGTACTGATGTAGCAGTCAGGCCTGAGTTTCTGCTGCCTGTGCTTAACAGTTTATCCCATAGCCTTCTTGCAAATATGGGGGGAGGCCTCCTCTGAGAAGGCCTATCTAAGCTAACAGTAGGCCAGATTTCCAGGTTCATAACAGAGCTGTGGGCCTTCTCTTTCTACTTGTCTGCAATAGCAGGAAGGAGTAAGCAGTGCTACATTTTGGTTTTGATCTGTTTCTAGATGCTCCTGTGGCCTGCTCCATTACAAATAGTAAGACCAGCAATACACTAGAGAAGGATTTAGATCTTTTGGCCTCTGTTCCATCCCCATCTTCGGTTTCCAGAAAGGTGAGTCTTCTGGGATTCTCAGGATTAAAGGATTTTCCGGAAAGAGTGATAACTTAATCATAGAACCAAGTCATACTTCTTGGAGGAATTTGATTTTCTTAATTCTTCCCTTGACACTGTATCATCTCTGTCACAGCCTAAGCTCATTGTTCATATTGTTTTGTTTTTGCCTCACAGAGTGGCCCTTTGAGTGGGCTTCTATCAAAGATCTGTCAGAGGGCTGGGGTTGGGGCTCAGTGGTAGAGCACCTGCCTTGCATATGTGAGGTACTGAGTTTGATTCTCAGCACCACATAAAAATAAATAAATAAATAAAGATATCCTGTTCATCGACAACTAAAACAATATTTTTAAAATGGGGGCGGTGTGCTGGGATTGTGGCTCAGCAGTAGAGCTCTCGCCTAGCACGGGCGGGACCCTGGTTTGATTCTCAGCACCACATAAAAATAAAAGCATTGTGTTATGTCCATCTACAAAAAAAAAAAAAATGGTCTGTCAGATTGTAAAGGCTATACTTTAGATCAGCTTCCCAGCCCAAGTTCTACCAGGGTGTTGTAGATGTGTTATTGGCTGCCATTTGTGGAATGCCTATTGAGTACAAGGAATAACCAGGAGTTTGATGTATCTCATTTTTATATTTTTTGTTAATAATTTCAAGCCCTTACCAGTACCCCTCAAAATAGGTAATTTACAGATGAGCAAATATTAGTTCAGAAAAGTTATGTGACTAGCCTCTGGTTATGCAATGAGTGAGTGTCTGCATGGATCTAAACCCAGTAGTCTGTGCAGCATCATTTGTGGATTATTTTTGTTTTTTTCCTACTAAATCGCATAGCTTTTCTGAAGAATGAAGGATTTAACCAGAGTTTAGCTATTATGTATATTCACATATTTTTATGGTAAAAATGTCTGATATGTGATATGAGCCATGAATTGTCTTTATTTGCAGTACTGGGGATTGAACCCAGGGCCCCACATGTGTTAAGCAAGTGTTCTATGACTAATCCATACATATTTCCAGCCCTGTTTAAATTTTGGGGTGGGCAACCATTAAGGATTGAACCAGAGGTGATTTACCACTGAGCTACATACCCAGTCCTTCTTTTTCATTTTTTATTTTGAGACAAGTCTCACTAAGTGGCTTAGGGCATTGCTAAGTTTCTGAGGCTGGCCTCGAACTTGTAATCTTCTTGCCTTAGCTTCCTGAGTCACTGGGATTATGTGCTACTGTGCCTGGCCCCTTTTTAAATTTTATTTTGAGATAGGATCTCACTAAGTTACCCAAACTGGTCTCAAACTTGTGACCCTCCGGCCTAAGCCTTCCAAATAGCTGGGGTTACAGGGGTATACTACTGTACCTAGACAAACCATGAATTTTTAAAAAATATTTTTATTTTTAATTGTAAATGGACACAATACCTTTATTTTTATTTATTTATTTTTATGTGGTGTGGAGATCATACCCAGTGTCTCACATGTGCTTGGCAAGTGTTCTACCACTGAGCTACAACCCCAACCTGAACCATGAATTCTTTTTTTTGTTTTTAAATATTTTTGTAGTTGGACACAATGCCTTTATTTTATTTATTTTTATGTGGTGCTGAGGATCGAACCCAACATCTGGCACGTGCTAGATGAGCGCTCTACCACTGAGCCACAACCCCAGCCCCTTAACCATGAATTCTTATTGCAAATGATAGAGGCAGCACAAGGTGATGGTGATCCTTATAGAGATCCCCATGAAGATTATTCCACCAATCCCCCTACCCTCTGTGCTCTAAGGTTGTAGGATCCATGCCAACTGCCGGGAGTGCTGGTTCTGTTCCTGAAAATCTGAACCTGTTTCCGGAGCCAGGGAGCAAATCAGAAGAAATAGGCAAGAAACAGCTCTCCAAGGACTCCATCCTCTCACTATATGGATCCCAAACGCCTCAAATACCTGCCCAAGGTAGAGTCCATGGAGTCATAGCATTGTACAAGGAAGAGATATGAGAATATACACACACAGTTTTTTGTTGTGATGAGGGACACTTGCTTTGGGGATTGGAGTATCATATAGGAAACATGCCTGAAACTGACATTACTTGTAAAAACACAGAGTATCAACAGACATTTTAATGTAACCCAGGATCATACTTTTGTGGATTCTAATGTCAGACCTCTGTGAAGTCTGAGTCAAGGCTTGGATTTGGCCTCTTAAGGAGAAGTGGCCAGGTCAGCGCCCCATTGATAAATCACAGCAAATCTGGTAGAGAATCTCTCTAACTGCTTTGCTATGTAAAACAGCATTCTGAGTTGAGAGTACTCTTAAAAAACTGTAACTGGAAAAGTAGCCACTGAGAATTTGGGCTAACTTTGTGTCCTTTCCTTTTTAAGATGTGATGTGTGTTTTCTTGGCAGCAATGTTCATGGCTCCTGCTCAGATGGCATATCCCACAGCTTACCCCAGCTTCCCTGGGGTTACACCTCCTAACAGCATCATGGGGAGCATGATGCCCCCACCAGTTGGCATGGTAGCTCAGCCTGGAGCTTCTGGAATGGTTACCCCTATGGCCATGCCTACAGGCTATATGGGTGGCATGCAGGCATCCATGATGGGGGTGCCGAATGGGATGATGACTACCCAGCAGGCTGGCTACATGGCAGGGATGGCAGCTATGCCCCAGACTATGTATGGGGTTCAGCCAGCTCAGCAGCTGCAATGGAACCTCACTCAGGTGAGCTGCCCTGTTTGATCTGATTTCAGACTTCTGAGCCTTCCTCAAGCCTATCTCACTTCTCACCTTTCCCTTATCCCTTGAATGCTTTCCATGTAAATGAGATAATGCCAGAGAGACATTCTTAGATTTGCCTTTTTTTATTCCAGGCCTTCCTAGAGTCAAAACTTTCTGAGGAGTTCTTATTTCCTATAAAATAAGGGTAACTACCTAAATCTGAGTCTACACTGTCTCACAAACAAAACCAGAAAGACTTATATGGATAGACAATACAAATATAAAAATACCTGTTGTTCATTGCTACCATTATTACAGGCTTCCAGTGACATGACATTAGCATCGAACACCCAAATCCAGCAGAGCCAGCATCACAGAGGAGATTGCAGAACATGGAGAGGGAAGCAGGGCCTATAAGTAACAGAGCGCAGATGAAGTCACGTCTCAGAGGAGAAAGGCCTACCCTGATGGAGACATACTGAGAACAGTTCTTGGGCGGGGGAGGGGATTGAAAATAAGGAATTTGAAATACATAGGATTATAGGTTGTAGCCTTGGAAAAGCTTTGCATGGCAGAGAGATAGGTGTGACTTAGAAGAAGGAGGAATTCTTTGGAGATCTGATAGTGAAAAGAAAGAAACAAATTTGAAGTGGAAAAGAGAATTACAAAATCAGAAGATACCATCCTTCTTCCCAAATGATTATTTTACTAATTAACAGAAGAGGGTGGTCTTGAACTCAGAAATCTACTAAATCCTCATACCTGTCTATATTATCAATGATTTGGAAAAATAAAGCACTAAAAAATAACAGAACATGACAGATGACATTTATACAAAACTACTGAAAATAGAAAACAAAACTTAAAACATTGGACTGGGGCTGTAGCTTGGTGGTAGAGTGCTTGCCTCACGTGTGAGGCAATGGGTTCGATCCTCAGCACCACTGAAAAATAAATAAATAAATGTTAAAACATTTCAGGTAATGGAAATTCTCCCTTCAAAAAGTCATTAAGCAGAATTAATACTGTTAAAATGGCCATACTACCAAAAGCAATATACACATTCAATGCAATCCCTATGAAAATACCAATGACGTTCTCTGCAGAACTAGAATAAAATAGTCCTATAATTCATTTGGAAGAATAAAAGACCCAGGATAGCCAAAGCAATTCTATAAGCCAAAAAAGCAATGCTGGAGGCATCACAATACCTGACTTCAAATTATACTACAGAGCTGTAGTAACAACTGCATGGTACTGGGATAAAAGCAGACACACAGACCAATGATACAGAATAGAAGATCCCAGAGACAAATCTACACATCTATAGTTATCTGATCATTGACAAAGGTGCCAAAAACATACATTGGAGAAAAGACAGACCCTGTTTTTTGGGGGGACCAGGGATTGAACCCAGGGTGCTCTACTACTGTGCCACATCCCAACCTTTTTTAAAATTTTATTTAGAGACAGGGTCTCACTGACCTTGCTAAGTTGCTGAGGCTGGCTTTGAACTTGTGATCCTCCTGCCTCAGCCTCCCAAGTCACTGGGATTACAGGCATGCACCACCATGCCCAGCAAGAAGGCCCTTTTAACAATGGTGCTGGGAAAACTGGTTATGTATATTGTAGAAGAATGAAACTAGACCCTCATCTCTCACCCTTTTCCAAAATCAACTCAAAATGGATCAGACTTAGAAATTAGATCAGAAACTATGCAACTCCTAAAAGAAAACATAGAGCTAAATAGGCATAGGCAATGACTTTCTCAATAAGATTCCTAAAGCTCAGAAAATAATGCCAAGAGTTAATAAATGAGATAGCATCAAATTAAAAAGCTTCTGCACAGCAAAGGAAACAATTAGGAATGTGAAGAGAGAACCTACAGAATGAAACCACCATAACCCAGTTATACTAGTCCTCAGTATTTATCCTAAAGAATTAAAGTCATCATAGTATAGTGTGATACATGCATACCCATGTTTATAGCAGCACAATTCATAATAGCCAAACTATGGAACTTACCTAGGTGTCTATCATTAGATGAATGGATAAAGAAAATATGGTATATATATATATATATAAACAATGGAATTTTATTCCACCATAAAGAAAAATGAAATTTTGTCCTTTTCAGGAAAAGGGATGGAACCAGAGACCATTATATTAAACAAAATAAGTCATATTCAGAAGCTCAGGAGACATATGTTTTCTCTCATATGTGGAAGCTAGAAAGGAAAAGGGAAAAGAAAGCTGGGGGTAGATCTCATGAAAATCAAAGGGAGATCAGCAGAGGAAAGGAACCAAGGGTGGAAGTCAGGAAAGGAGGGGGTAAGTGCTAGGGAGTGACATTGACCAAATTATATTGTTATATTGTGTGCACGTATGAGTATGTAACAACAAATCTCATCATTGTGTACAACGATAATGTTCCAATAATAATGTGGGGAAAAAAGAAATGCAAAAAAAGTATTTATGATTTCATTTAAGTACTAACTCTTTTCAGAGGGAAAAAAAAAGTCATTAAGCAGAATAAAATTGTTAAACAGTTTATCAACCTGAAGAGAATGTTCTTAAACATTTGCAGATAAAACAAAGCAGCTTGAATCGAAAATTCAAAAACTTAGAACCAAAAATGGACAAAGCACTAGAAGTTTTGAAATAAAAGTTTATTGAATTCAGGAAAGAAATCAAAGAAAAGAGTGTTATCTTAGAAATAAATTGAATAAATTCAGATGAAAATCTATTTGACATTGAAGAAAGATGTAAAACAGCTAAGAGAATGAAAACTAAATATAGGAAGGGATTTGAAAAGAATCAGAGAAAGTATATTATAGAAAGTAGGCAACGATGGGCTGGGGTTGTGGCTCAGAGGAATAGCGCTCGCCTAGCATCCGTGAGGCACTGGGTTTGATCCTTAGCACCACATCAAAATAAAATAAAGGTCTTGTGTTCACCTACAACTAAAAAATAAATGTTAAAAAAAAAGTAGGCAAAGAAAGCCTAACACAAATACATTTGGAAGACACCTTATCAAGAGAATTAATTTATTTAAAACTATAATACAAGAAAACTTTCTAGAAATAGAGTTGTAAATAACATTAATAGGCTCACTGTGATTCTAGAAAAATTAACCCCAAATAATCTACTCTAAAACATCCCAGTAAACTTTTAGACTTTAAAGAACAAGAAAAAATATCAGGAATCTATCCTTTTTCATACTTCCCTCCCAACAAAACTTAATCACTTCCTGGAAACAAAACAAAACAACAACACAAACCACTCAGGTCGACATCAGATTTCTAAAGGCAACATGCAAAGGACCACAAAGGGAATCTCCAAGACACTCAAGTACATGTGAGATAGGTATTTTACAGACAGTTAAGCTATCTTCAGATGTGAAGCCTATAAAAAAATATGTATGCAAGAACTTAGGAAACGTGCTTACAAGCCTTTCTGAGGAATCTAACAGGTGAACTTCATCCACCTAGGAGACACATTTTGGCACAAGGACTGATGATAAGCATTGAATGTTTATTAAGAACCTAAGACTAAAACAAGGGTAGTAATAAGGATAGGAAAATTTGCTGTATTCTTTTTTTTTAAATTATTTTTTAGTTGTAGTTGGACAGAATATCTTTATTTTATTTGTTTATTTATTTTTAATGTGGTGCTGAGGATCAAACCCAGGGCCTCATTCATGTTGGGTGAGTGCTCCATCGCTGAACCCCAGCCCCAGCCCAAATTTGTTGTATTCTGACAAACATAATAATACAAGTAAAACAATAGAGGAGGGAGGAAAAAAAGGAAAGTAGAGTAAGTTAATTAATTGTTGCAAAATAAATAGATATAGCTGGGCATGGTAGCACATACCTGTAATCCCTGTGGCTCAGGAGGCTGAGGCAAGAGGATCACAAGTTCAAAGCCAGCCTCAACAAAAAGCAAGGAGCTAAGCAACTCAGTGAGACCAGATCTCTAAATAAAATACAAAATAGGTTGAGTACCCCTGAATTGAATCCCCGGTACCAAAAAAATAAAGATAAATAGGTGGTAGTCAAAGGATATAGTAAGCTATCAAGCTAAATCATAGAATCTTGAGTAAAAGAGAAGGAAATTAAGGACAACAGTATTAGTATACAGGTAATCACTACAAAAAAAATATGGAACATTTTTCTTTTATTTTGGGGGGTGCTGGAGATTAAACCCACAGCTTCCCACATGCTGGGCAAGCACTGTTCCACTGAGCCTTGTTAATTATAATTTTTAAAAAATGTCATAGCCAATATATCAAACAAAATTACCAATAATGGGACAAATAATTATCATGTGCTTCCTGATATCTTGTACTGAGGAAGACACAATATCACCTACATAGAATTCTTGCCAAAAAAATATGTAATCTGTACCCAATCTTGAGAAAACATGAGATCAATAAAAATTGAGATAGTCTACAACATAACTGACCTGAAATATCAATGTCAGGAAAAAAGAAAGAGTGGTAGAAGAACAGTTTTAGATTAAAGGAGACTAAAGAGGTGAAAATGAAATGCAGTATACATTAGAGTATTGGGTTAAATTAAAAAAATGTTAAATTTATTGAGTGTGTTAATCACATTACAGTTCTAGAAAGGCATTCATTCCTATGGGATGCCTCCTGATTTATTGAGGGGTAAAATGTCATGATGATATCTGCAACTTTTGATGCTCCTTGACATTGTTTATGTACATATATATTCATATGTCTCACACATACAGAGAGGGAGAGAAAAAATACAATAAAATGTTAACAATTGATGAATACATATGGGTTTCTTGTACTATTGTCTCACTTTTTTTTTTTAAGTTTGAAATTTTCTTTAAAAAGTTGGTAGAAGAAAATAGACATTCTCCTAAAGAAAAATAATTTATTTAGAAAATGAACTAGACTCAGGAAATTTAAGGCTTTTTCTTTGACAAACTATTTTATCTGTTTGTGGCCAGGGGCCAATCTTTCAAATCCAATTCATAATGAGGCCCCTGCCCCACTCAGGCCTCATTCCCATGACTCCTCTCAGCTCCTTCCCTTCTCCTACACTGAAGATGAAGGTCTCCACTCCTCTTCCTTTATTCATTTGGAACAGTAAAGTTTCTTTTTCCTTCTGCAAAGGAGCATGCTCAAATGCTGATCTGACAGTAATTGCTTTCTGCTGGAGAAGAGGCAGGAGGCTGAAAGGGGTGCTTTTCTTAGATCTCTTAGATTTGGCCTTGATCAGTTAACAGGCCCCTTTGGTTTTGAAAAGGAACTGGAAAGGGAGAAAAGAAGGGCTTCTTATGCTGTTTTTGTTTTGTTTTGTTTTGTTTTGTTTTTGCTGATGGACCCAGGATCCCTTTTTTCTGAGCGTTGGTCTCTGGCAACATCACCCTTCTGATAAGTCCTTTATATGCATGATGTGGTGTCCTTGAAGTGATCTGTTAAGGTTCAGGGCAGTTGTGTACAATAATAGTCTCCCTTTGTCTCGATCTCCCTCCCCACAGACAGAAGGACTCCTGCCCTGCCTTTTGCACTAACTGGCTGAATGCCCACAGCCTAGTCTGAAAGTCTCCTCTCTCCCTTCCAGATGACCCAGCAGATGGCTGGGATGAACTTCTATGGAGCCAACGGCATGATGAACTATGGCCAGTCAATGAGCGGTGGAAATGGACAGGCAGCAAATCAGACTCTGAGTCCTCAGATGTGGAAATAAAAGCAAAACACCTGTATGGCTGCCACTTTCCTTAGCCTTTGCTCTCCCCCTTCTTTCCTCACCTCTCCTCCCCACCATCCCTTTTTCCTACCTCTCTCTATTTGATTTAGAAATTGCTCAATAAGTCATTTGGGGTTTGGCATCCTGCCCAACCCAGCCACTTCCCAAACATGCAGACCTCTCTGTTGCTCTATGTTGTTCATGTCCCCTGGCCATCCTGACTTCCTCCCCAGCCACAGCCCCTATCCTTTCCTGGCACCAGCACCTTAGAAATCGTTGGCAGAAGGCACTTGAACCACAGGGAAAATGTGCACACTTTTCAGTACCTTCCCTCAAGGTTGAACCTCCTGTCAGACCCTTAGAAAGGTCTGTGGCATTGTGCATTAGGCAAAGGGGAGGGTGTAGAGATTCTTCTATATGTGTTAATAAGCTATTTCTAAGTGTTTAAAGTTTTGGTTTAAGAGAGGTATCATGTTCCCATGCTTTATGGGAATGAAAAAAGTCCTGCAATCAAATTACATACTCCTTGGGTCTTGGATCAGGATGACCCTAGCCCTGGGGTGAGGCAAGCCCCTTCCTGTGTGGATGAGCAAAAATATTACTCCACTTTGCCCTGAGTTGCTTTCTGGATCTGGGGCTTCAGGACTTGCTGCTTCAGTCAGCCTTTATTAGCACCAAAGACTTTATGAAGGTCCCATACAGATGCACATCCCTGCTGCCTCCTCCCTGCCATCAGAGGATCTGGCTCCATGGCTGGAGGACCAGCGGCAGTGTGGGGATGCAGAGCTTAATCTGTGCACTGCTTATGTGTGTGTACATGTGGATATCGCCTCCCACCCTCTCCCTATCTGCTCTGGGCATTTTTGTTTTTGTTTTTTAGTTTTAGGTTTATAACAGAGAGGAGTTAATTTATCAACAGTCTAAAACTGTTGCCAGTTTTTCTTATATTTAAAAAAAAATTACCATCTCATTGATAGCTCCCTATCTCCTTTCCCTTCTTCCATCTGCCAGTCACTCTTTCATACCCGCGTATCCAGGTATTTTATTTACCCACCTGTTTCCCAGTGTGCGAGGCAGAGAGCCTGGACAGCTTTCCTCTCAGCCATTGTTCACCCCACTTGAAAATTCAAGCAAGAAAACTTTGCTTAAAGGATTTCATGTGTGGGAACCACAATGCCTGTTTGCCTTTCTCCTGTGTATGTGTAAATTCCTTAATAAATATTGCAGGGAAGGACTGTTTGCTTGTTACTGTGTGTTACTCTTGGAGGTGGGTGAGGTCCACATAGGTTTTCTACTTTCCAGGAGCAGTTCCTTCCTTCACTTCTTGTATTTTAAAGAATTTCTGAGCAGTCAGAAAGGGGCCCTCTCTCCAGTGGGTGCAAAGAATTGTGAACAAGGGTCACAGAACATCAGAACTAGGAGCATGTTTCCCCCCACAGATAGAGAAGCTGAGTCCCAGGGAGAGGAAGTAGTTGGCCAGGGGTCTGCCAAAGAACCGCTAGAGAGCCTGCTGAAGAATTTGGATTTCCAGCCCCTTGTTCTTTCCCTATGCCTGGGTGATTAAATCACAAGATGGAATTCCTCCCTGCCAAGGAAGCAGTAGCCTTGCCTGGTAAACGCAATTCAGCTCTAAACTGTCAGAACAAGGAGGGGCTGGACTTCTGAACCAGTGGCAGGAATTAGAGACAAAACACTCATCCTGTGGTACACAACTGTAATCCAAGCAGCTCAGGAGGCTAAGGCAGGAAGATTGAGAGTTCAAAGCCAATCTCAGCAATTTAGTGAGGCCCTAAGCAACTTAGCAAGACCCTGTCTCAAAATAAAAACTAAAAAGGGCTGGGGATATGACTTAGTGTTTAAGCACCCCTGGGTTCAATCGTTAGTACCAAAACAACCCCCAAAACAAAAAACAACTCTCCCTGGAGTGGTATGAAATACAGCAAGCAAATGATCTGTGGACCATTTCCTCCTCTAATTGATTCTCTTTCTGTTCTCAATAGAAAGGATGAGCTCTCCCTTCCTCTCCTCCTTTTGTTTGAGTACAGTTTTATTTATTTATTTTTTGGTACTAGAGATTGAACCCAGGGGTGCTTAACCACTGAGCCACATCCCCTTCCCTTTTTGTTTTTTATTTTGAGGATCTTGCTAAGTTACTTAGGACCTCGTTAAGTTGCTGAGGCTAGACTCCTATTTACAATCCTCCTGGCTCAGCTTCCCAAGTCACTGGGATTACAGGCATGTGCCACTGTGTCCAGCTTGAGTACAGTTTTTGAGTGCTTACACATAGAAGCAGGAGTATAGAGCAGTGGCTGAGGAAGCTCAGGATCAGGCTGCCAGCATTCGGATCCCTCTTTCTTTGGGATCCACTATTAAACACCTGGGTCTCAGTGCTAAATGGAGCTAATTGTAATACATAAGAGAAAAAGAAGTAATCCCTGTGGTGCATTTAACACATTGTTGGGCCCTTAGTTAGTAAACACTCAGATATTAGCAAATACTTTGTGCCAGACTTACATTAGGCATTGATTGATTCAGCCAGTGATTAGTGTTTACAGTATGCAAAACACCATCTTGGGCTCTGGAGAGAAAGTAATAAATAATATCCCAACTGCATGGGCTAGTGTGTTAGGAAAGATGGACAATGAACAAGTAAATCAATTTTATTTCAGAAAATGTGTGCATGGGGACTATTTGGATGGGGTAGTCAGGAGAAAGTTACATTTGAACAGAGATCTGAATAAGCAGCCTGTGAGCTAGAAATCTAGAAGAGCAGGATAAATGTGAACGTGTCAGAAATTAGAAGCATAGGTTTGGGAGCCATCAGCGTATGGATGGCATGGAAAGCCAGGAGAGCAGATGCATTTGCCTCAAAAATGGCAAGAACAGAAAAGGACTGTCATAGGCCTATCAGCTTTTAGTATTTCAGAAGAGTAGTTAAGAAAAACAAACTGAATCTGGCATAGCCTCTACTCTTAAGAAGCCAATGGTCTCATGGAGCAACAAATTTATTTTTTTTTATTTTATTTTATTTATTTATTTATTTATTTATTTTTTTAAAGAGAGAGTGAGAGAGAGGGGGACAGAGAGAGAATTTTAACATTTATTTATTTAAGCTCTCGGCAGACACAACATCTTTGTTGGTATGTGGTGCTGAGGATCGAACCCGGGCCGCACGCATGCCAGGCAAGCGCGCTACCGCTTGAGCCACATCCCCAGCCCATTGAGCCACATCCCCAGCCCACAAATTTATAATTACTTACACAGTGGATTATGAGAGCTAAGGAGGAGCAGCAGTCAGGGAACCTTCCTAAGAACTGTGTCACTTGAGCTAAGTGAAAGTGTTTTTGTGGTGCTGGTAATCAAACCTGGGGCCTCCCCATCCCTTTTTATTTTATTTTGAGACAAGTTCTTGCTAAATTGCCGAGGCTGTCCTCAAACTTGATATCCTCCTGTCTCAGCCTCTGGAGTATCTGGGATTATAGGTATGCACCACCGTGCCCAACTCAACTTGAGTGTCAAAGGGAGAAAGAATGGTAAACCATTAAGGGTAAGAAGACTATTCCGAATAGTACTATGTGAACAAAGAAAGAACTCCAAGAACATAGACCATTTTGGGGAGTATAAGCAGTTTACTAATTTCTAAGGTTGATGTAAATCTGGGTGTAAAGTGGGACAGGAGGAGTTGGGCCAAATCATGGATTATTTCCTAAACCGTAAGAAGGAATTTTACCTGAAGTATGAACAGTGAGGTGACATTGTAGATTTGAGTTCTAAATAGCTCACTCTTGCACTGCTGTGATCAGTATGTTTGAGGAAAGTAGATCAGAGTCGGGGAACCAGAGATGGTAGTAGCTGAACAAGGGCCATGATCATGGGGGTAGGGGAGAATGAAGTGACTTATAGCGGCAATTCCTGACTGATTATGAGACACATGAGATTCTTCTAGGTGTGCCTTAGAAATGCTAAAACAAGCCTGGGTGAGAATATATAATATCACCTCTTGTATATCTAGAATATAATATCTACATAAAGAGGGCTCTGAAAAAGTCTTGTGATGAAGACAAAGTTTTCTGTGGTTTTCTAGCATTCACCAACATTCATTTTGTCATGAAATCCATTTTTCTGAATTATCTAAGAATAGAATGCTATTTGAGGAAAGCAACCAGAAAGATGCTCTAAGAGGTGGAGTTGGAAGGTCTCAGTAACCGGTAAGATATGAGGTAGAGGAAAAAGAAGAATCAAAGAAATCTGAGTAAAAGAATTTATAGGAGAAGTGGGTGGTAAGAGGTTTGGTTTTCGGCATGCTGAATTTGGGTTAAAGAACTGGATTTAGAATCTGAGCTTCAAGGAAGCGGTTTGGCCAGAGGAATTAATTTGGGAGTTAACCCCATCCAGGTGGTAACTGATGCTATGGGATGGGATCAGAGAATGGATTTGTGAAATAAGAGCAGTGGGCTGGGGACAGAATCTTGGGGATAATTTATTTTTAGTAAAAGTTAAGGAGGAAAGGCTCAAAAAGGAGAGCAGATAGAATGGGGATGAGGAGAAACAATCAGTCATGGAAATGCCAAAGAACCCTACTACAATATCTAGAAGGAGAGATGACCACAAGTGTCAAATCAGCAAGGGCATCCCATGAAAAAGGATTATTAAAAGAACTATTCAGCATCTGAAAACTTCTGCAAAAGTAATTTCAATGAAGTTGTAGGGCCAGAAGCCAGTTTATGGTTGCCTGAAGACTGATTTGAAGTAATTGGAAAAGTAGAGGAAAAGGGCCTATTAAATAAAATGGTAAGATTTTTAAGAGTTGCTCATAAGAATAGAAACAGAGTGTGCAAATTCCAAACCAATAAAGAGGAAAACACTGGAATAACAAAATTCAAAGAATATCTACCGTCTGCCTTCCTCCAAGAAAAAGATGAGGTAAGAACAAAAAATTTTTAAAAGCACTAAAAAATGGAACAATTAGAATTAAAAGCAGTGTTGTTTGAAACAAATTAAATGCATAGCTTAAAAATATCAATGGAATAAATACAGTTAAAGTATCAAGATTGTCAGATGGACCTTTAAAATCCACTCCTGGGTCAAGGATGGTGTAGTTCAATGGTAAAATCCACTCCTGCCATCTCAGACCTTCCTTCTAAGATCACCTCTTCACCTGAAGTTCCGTCTACCCTTTGAAAGTTGCTTTAGTAAGTTGCTTAGTTTCTTGCCTGAAACATAAGCACAGGAAAATGTTTAAATGAATGAGATGAGCAAAATCAGGCAAACATTAATCTAAAGTAAACAGGGATCATTCATATCTAAATCACCATTTATAAATGCAAATAAACTTTAAGACAAAGTTTTATTAGAAACAGGATCAATAATTAAAAGAAAATAGAGGAATTCTGAACAAATAAGCATTTTTAAAGTCTCAAAATAAATAAAGCAAAAATTTGTAGAACTTCAGGGATACATGAAGGCTGAATACAAAATGTCCAGAAGGCTCTTTTGGTGAAAACTGATAAGCTGATTCTAAAATCTACGTGGAGGGCTGGGGTTGTGGCTCAGATGTAGAGCACTCGTCTAGCATGGTGAGGCACTGGGTTTGATCCTCAGCACCACATAAAGTAAATAAAGACAATGTTTCCACCTATAAGTAAAAAATAAATACTTTTGAAAAATAAAATATATGTGGAAAAGCAAGGAATCTAGAACAGTCATGACAATCTTGGAAAAACAAGCCAGGCGTGGTGGCACAGATCTGTAATCCCAGCCACTTGGGAGGCTGAGGCAAGAGAATCACAAGATCAAGGCCAGCCTGGGTGACTTAGTGAGATCCTGTCTCAAAATAAAAAATAAAAAGGGCTGGAGATGTGGCTCAGTGGTTAAGCACCTCTGGGTTCAAACCCTGGTACCAAAAGAAAGAAAGAAAAGAAAAAGAAATCCGAAAGGAATTCAGGGGACAAATTACCAAATATATCATCCTTTTTCCAGTTTATCCCTGGCAAGATTCTGAAGACATTTCTTTGTCACAAAAATACTATACAACATAATTTAGTAGGTGTTTTCTGTAGGTTAGGAATGCTGAAGTTTACTTCTTATTTTCAGTGGAATTGTGATGTTTCCAATAATAGCTTTTAACAATGATCCACCTTCAATTTATGGTATTCGGAATGGATATTGAGATCTTTGGAGGTAGGTAATTGGGGATAGAGTTCCAGGTAAATGGATATCACCAAAGACCTACCTGATCTATGTAACTAAAATTTCTCAGATTTGCAGACAGATGTTATCAAGGTAGGAATACAGCCTTGCAGTCTATTGCTGCGTCAGAGCTAGTTGATGGATTCAGAGCCTACTGGATAAAGGTGGCCAGGTATCCTGACGGGGGCTTACTCCTAGTCTTCTCCAGAGGGACCCATTACCATTTTATCTAGATAACTGCAGGGTAAACTACACAAACATTTGGGAAATAAATGGACACAAGCTGTTAGCTCTTACCAGTTCGTGGATACCTATAATGTCATTGTCCATTTATCAAATGGGATCATATGGGGCCAGGTAATGATGGAGTTTTGGCCTAAATCAGGCTCAACATTGGATGAGTTGAACTTTTAACCTCTCTGTCAGTACTTCTCCACATTCCTGAGTGTCTAGTTGGAAATTATACCCTTAGTAAGTGATAGAATCCCACACTGGTTTGCTCACCTATGAAGTAAGGACTGTGAAGAAAGAAATAGAGAAGCAGAAGTTCCTGGAGCTCTTCCTCAACAGAAAAAAAAGCTCATTATAGCACTCCACCTCTGGGAGAGTTGCAGAGATTGAAAGACATATGTGCAGATGCAGTAGTGATGATTGCTATCACATGTCCATTTAATTTGTTGGGCTAGCTGTTGCTGAAGATGGGAGGGTTTGGGAGAACGACAGACCATTAGCTTTATCAGGTGGGGATATCCATTGCAGTTTCTGTACCAGAAATCATTTCCTTTTGAATTGAATCAGGATAGTGGCTGACATCTGATATGTATCTACTATATATCTATATATCTACTAACATGACAGTTTGGGAGGGGAGCAAAAAATATCAGAGACAGTTATCTCCTACATGGTTGGAGAGCAGTATGAGTTTACCATTCCATTTGGGGAGTATGTAACTCTTAAATCTATGCCACCATTTGTCTATGGGGGCTTTGACTACCACTATGAGATATTGTATTTTCCAAAGATGACACCAACATATATCCCATTCCTCACGCTTGTCTTAATGATGTGACATTGCTATTCTTCCTTTGGAATCTGGGATCTATTTTCTCTCCTTTTGAACATGAGTGGACTTTTAGTACTACCTTGACAGCTGCTATGACCTGACCCTAAGGCAAGGATATAAAAAGGCAATATGGCTTCTTCCTGCCTCTCTCTTGGATTTCTTGAACTTTCAGTCAATTCCTCACATTTTGAGGAAGCCCAGGCCACACAGAAGGGTCATTTTGTGTATTCTGGCTAATAGACCCAGCAAAGCCCTGTACGTGGTAGTGAATATGACTTCAGATGATTGCAGCTCTTTGCCTTCAAGCCTTCCAGGTAGGCCCCCAACATCATGGAGCAAGGACGTATGGTCTGCACTGTGCCCTGCCAAATTTCTGACTCATGGAAACTGACAGAGAATAAATGATCAATGAAACCAGAATTAGGTAGGCGGTCGGTATAGATAAGTGAATCGAGTCAGGTCAGATCAAGGAGGCCCATTTGAGTGAGTCTGGGAAGATGGGAAGTTGGAGACTTCCCTGCCCCCCACTCTCAGGAATTGAAATATCATCATAGCCCTTCTTCCTCCCTATCAATTAACCTGCCCCTGCTCCAATCTATTGCTAAGGTAACCTGTCCCAGGAATTGCCCTTTCCTACATTGAATTGTAAAAGTTGTTAATAAATATGTCCTGGGCTGCTTCATCCTGTCCTTCCCCCTTCAGCCCACCTGTTTCCTACCATTTGGTTATCCCACTGAGCAGTTCCTGAGCCTAGTCACGTATGCAGGAAGGAGAGAGATGAGGGGAAGAGAGCAGGAGAACAAAGGACGCCTAAGACATATAAAAAGGCTTTTTGGGATACCTTGCTTATTGGGATACCAGGATCAGCTATGGCTTCCTTCTCCCTCCTGGGAGAAGTCTATGTTGCCCCTTTTTAAATAAACCCTGCTTTATATGCTTGCCTCTGCGTGCTTCTCTAATGTTATACTTCGAAAAGTGGGGAAGCAGGACTCATCACCGGTAATTGGCGGTATCCTTACTGTTGTTTTAATCAGGAAGTAATGGACATTACTATTATGTAATCTCTAAGGACTATAGTCATTATAAGGACTACAAGCTCATTATATGAATTATTGGAGGTACGTTGGGATAACCTTAAAGTTAGGAACAAATTGCTGAAATTTTTAACCTATTAAAAAAGAAGTACAGTACTTATTCTCTATGGATTTGTGATGCCCATGGATCATATTTCGATGTGTTGTCTAAATCAATTTTAGGGATTGAAGGAAAAATGAGGAACAAGAGACGGGTAATCGAGAAATAAAAGACAGAGACCAGGCAGAGTACACATGAAAGTTTATTTGTCAGAGCTGACGAATAAGGCCATCTCTATAGTGGAGCGAGGCAAAACAGGCTTGGGTTCTGGGACCTTTATAGGGCAGGCTCAGGGATCAGAGCCGGGCAGGTTCTAATATAGGCCATTAGGGGTTGGGTTGGTGTAAGGATGTGGTGAGCCTTTCTCAGAAACACCCTTTGGAGGGAAAGCTAAACTTTTCCCTTAAAATGGCGGCTGTCACTTAAAATGGCCATCCAAATGCCAAGCAAGGACCTTATAGGGATAATCTGAAAATCCACCTGCTTCAAGTGTAGCTCAGAATGAGGGAAGAGTCTTCCTCTTCAGGCTACAGGCAGCTCTGCCTTCAACCTATGAATCAATAGATCAATAGCAGATTTAGACACTGTATGGAGAATCTTTCGAGATAAAAGGCAAGAAACACAAAAGAGGCAACTGATTTTTTAAAAAAATATGTTTTTACTTTTCTTTTTTCTTGTTTACTTATTTTTATGTGGTGCTGAGGATCATACCCAGTGCCTCACATATGTGAGGCAAGCACTCTGCCACTGAACTACAAAAATTGAAGTGTTGCCTTTGGCAAATAATTACTTCCCTACTTGATTCCCAGATCATGAGAACATTGTTGAACAGATAATGAGAACATTGTTGTCCTAGAATCAGAGCTTCCCACAATGAATTGGGTAGTGACTTGTCTGGTCCATGTCCTTGAAGGGGGATCTCCAATAGAAGTGCTATAGTTTGGATCTTAAGTGCTTCCAGAGTCTATATGTTAACAGATTTGTCCTTGGAGTGACACTATTGGTGGGCATGCCCTCAAAGGGGATTAGGAGACCCTAGCCCCTTCCTTCCAACTAATTGTGGACTGGAACCTCCAAAACTATGTGTCAAAATAAAACTTTTCTCTTTATAAGTTGATCGTCTCAAGTATTTGTTATAGTGATAGAAAGCTGACTAATGCAGTTTAAGATCTTTTCTCTAGGGCCAACTGGAGTCACTGGAAAAGTTTCTTCAGATTTATTGTCCAGAGAGTATAGACTTGGATAGGAGCTTTCTGGGAAGGAAGTTTGGAGACTCCATGGGAAGTGGTGAATGAATCATTGCTTTGAACTGCCGAAGCACGGGTGACACCTCTCTTGGGAATTTCCTGGTGGAAAGCTGCCAGTTGAAAACTGCCCAGTGGATGGTGACACCTTGCTCAAGGGGGTATCTGTGCTAGCTGCAGAATTTATTAGTTTATAGTCGAGTTCAAATACCAGCTGCCCAAACTAGCGAGTTATGGGTGCAAGCTGATAAGCTCTAATGGGGCTGTTTTACCCACAACTTTGGTTTCATTTATCTTAAGGAAGCTTTCTCACAATAAAACCTTTTGATATTTAAACCTATATAATAGACATGCTGAGCCCCCGAAGGGTCAGTCTTCCTCCACCAGAGGCAGGCTGAACCACCGTGTCCCACTTTTTCTTTTTGTGTCTGTTTTTTCCAGTCCCCTTAGAAGCTGAGTAAATGTCATGCCAGTTTCGACAAGACTCATGTTGAGTGTGTAAATTTTCATTTATCCCTCCCCCAATGTCATCTTCTATATTCAGTACAGTACCTTGTCCTCAACTGTGCCTGGTGTCCTTCAAGTTCCAAGACCTTGTTGAGACAGCTCTTCCAGCCTATTGCAAAGGTCAATGTCACTTGACTGTTGAGTGTTATAGAGATGCTGGGAAACTAACTGCTGCTTTAATAGATTTGCCCCCCAAATTCTATTTTTCTTTTTAATATTTATTTTTTAGTTGTAGTTGGACATAATACCTTTGTTTTATTTATTTATTTTTACGTGGTGCTGAGGATCGAACCCAGGGCATCACAGGTGCTACCCAAGCATTCTACTGCTGAGCCACAACCCCAGTCCCCCCAAATTCTATTTTTAGCATCACTTTCCCTACCATTTTCAATGGTACCCAGGCAGCTAATCTCTTTGTTTTTCTGAATTTTTTAAAGCTTTTTATTTATTTATTTTATATTTTTTTAGTCATACATGACAGCAGATTGCATTTTGATATATAATACATTCATGGAATGTACATACATCAATCATATTGTCTATTCTATTCTGCTGCCCTTCCTATCCCTCCTACTCCTCCCCTCCTCTCCCATCCTTTCTCTCTATCCAATCTAATGTCACACTTTTTTTCTTTTTCTCATCACAACATCATATATGTATTCTGTATAGCAATGAGGTTCTCCTTCCATCTTTCGTGCAACTCCCCTTCTCCCTCTTTTTCCCTCCCACCTCTCTTCCTTATTTAGTGGTAGTCTTCTTCTCATGCTCTCCTTCCCTATCCCATTTTGAGTCACTCCCCTTAGATCAGAGAAGACAATCGGCATTTGTTTTTTAGGGATTGGCTAACTTCACTTAGCATAATCTGCTCTAATGCCATCCATTTGCCTGCAAATGCCATGATCTTGTTATTTTTTAGTGCTGAGTAATATTCCATTGTGTATAAATGCCACATTTTTTAATCCATTCATCTACTGAAGGGCATCTAGGTTGGTTCCACATTCTAGCTATTGTGAATTGTGCTGCTATAAACATTGACGTGGCTGTGTCCCTGTAGTATGCTCTTTTTAGGTCTTTTGGGTATAGTCTGAGAAGGAAAATATCTGGGTCAAATGGTGGTTCCATTCCCAGCTTTCCAAGGAATCTCCATATTGCTTTCCAAATTGGCTGCACCAATTTGCAGTCCCACCAGCAATGTATGAGTGTACCTTTTTCCCCACATCCTCGCCAGCACTTATTGTTGTTTGACTTCATAATGGCTGCCATTCTTATTGGAGTGAGATGGTATCTTAGAGTAGTTTTAATTTGCATTTCTCTGATTGCTAGAGATGGTAAGCATTTTTTCATGTATTTGTTGATTGATTGTATATCCTCTTCTGAGAAGTTTCTGTTAAGTCCTTGGCCCATTTGTTGATTGGGTTATTTGCTTTTTTGATGTTTAACTTTTTGAGTTCTTTGTATACTCTAGAGATTAGAGCTCTATCTGATGTTTGAGGGGTAAAACTTTGTTCCCAGGATGTAGGCTCCCTATTCATTTCACATATTATTTCTCTTGCTGAGAAAAACCTTTTTAGTTTGAATTCGTCCCATTTGTTGATTCTTGGTTTTAACTCTTGTGCTATAGGTGTCTTATTAAGAAATTTGGGGCCTTCCCCCATGTGATGAAGATTAGGGCCAACTTTATCTTCTATTAGATGCAGAGTCTCTGGTCTGATTCCTAGCTCCTTGATCCATTTTGAGTTGACTTTTGTGCATGGTGAGAGAAAGGGATTCAATTTCATTTTATTGCACATGGATTTCCAGTTCTCCCAGCAGCATTTGTTGAAGATGCTATCTTTTCTCCATTGCATGATTTTAACACCTTTGTCTAATATAAGGTAGTTTTAATTTTGTGGATTTGTCTCTGTGTCCTCTATTCTGTACCATTGGTCTGCCAGCCTGTTTTGGTGCCAGTACCATGCTGTTTTTGTTACTATTGCTCTATAGTATAGTTTAAAATCTGGAATCACAATACCACCAATTTCACTCTTCCTGCTTAGAATTACTTTAGCTATTCTGGGTCTCTTATTTTTCCAGATGAATTTCATGATTGCTTTTTTTATTTTTGCAAGGAATGTCATTGGGATTTTGATGGGAATTGCATTAAATCTGTAAAGTGCTTTTGGTAATATGGCCATCTTAATAATATTAATTCTACCAATCCATGAGCAAGGTAAATCCTTCCATCTTCTAAGATCTTCTTCTATTTCTTTCTTCAGGGTTCTCTAGTTTTCATTGTATAGATCTTTCACCTCTTTTGTTAAGTTGATTCCCAGGTATTTTATTTTTTTTGAGGATATTGTGAATGGAGTAGTTGTCCTCATTTCCATTTCAGAGAATTTGTCACTGATATACAGGAATGCCTTTGATTTATTGGTATTGAGTTTATATCCTGTCACTTTGCTGAATTCATTTACTAGTTCTAGAAGTTTCTTGGTTGAACTTTTTGGGTCTGCTAGGTATAGGATCATGTCATCGGCAAATAGTGCTATTTTAAGTTCTTCTTTTCCTGCATTTATGCCTTTAATTTCTTTCGTCTAATTGCTCTGGCTAGTGTTTCAAGAACTATGTTGAATAGAAGTGGTGAGAGAGAGCATCCCTGTCTTGTTCCAGATTTTAAAGGGAATACCTTCAATTTTTCTCCATTTAGAATGATGCTGGCCTGAGGCTTAGTGTATATAGCTTTTACCATGTTGAGGTAATTTCCTGTTATCCCTAATTTTTCTAGAGTTTGAACATAAAGGGATGCTATATTTTGTCAGATGCTTTTTAAGCATCTATCAAGATGATCATATGGTTCTTATCTTTAAGTCTATTGATGTGGTTAATTACATTTATTGATTTCCATATATTGAACCAGCCTTGCATCCCAGGGATGAATCCCACTTGGTCATGGTGCACGATCTTTTTGATATGTTTTTGTATCTAATTTGCCAGAATTTTATTGAGGATTTTTGCATCTATATTCATTAGGGATATTGGTGTGTAGTTTTCTTTCTTTGAAGTGTCTTTATCTGGTTTTGGAATCAGGGAGATGTTGGCCTCATAGAATGAATTTAGAAGTACTCCCTCTTTTTCTATCTCCTGAAATAGACTGAAGAGTATTAGTATTAGTTCTTCTTTAAAGTTCTTGTAAAACTCTGCTGTATATCTGTCCGGTCCTGGGCTTTTCTTGGTTGGTAGTCTTTTGATGGCTTCTTCTATTTCCTATTTGGTCTGTTTAGGTTGTTTATATCATCTTGACTCAATCTGGGTAGCTCGAATGCCTTAAGGAATTTATCGATGCCTTCACTATCCTCTATTTTATTAGAGTATAGGATTTCAAAATAATTTCTAATTATCTTCTGTATTTCTGAAGTATCTGTTGTGATGTTGCCTTTTTCAACCTGTAAGTAGTAATTTGGGTTCTCTCTCTTCTTCTCTTTGTTAGCGTGGCTAGTGGTCTATCAATCTTACATATTTTTTCAAAGAACCAACTTTTAGTTTTGTCAATTTTTTTGATTGTTTCTTTTGTTTCAATTTCATTGATTTCAGCTCTGATTTTAATTATTTCTTGCCTTCTACTGTATTTGCTGCTGATTTGTTCTTCTTTTTCTAAGGCTTCGAGGTGTAGTGTGAAGTCATTTATTTGTTGGCTTTTCCTTCTTTTAAGAAATGAACTCCATGAAATGAATTTTCCTCTTAGTACTGCTTTCATAGTGTCCCAGAGATTTCGATATGTTGTGTCTGAGTTTTCATTTACCTCTAAGAATTTTTTAATTTCCTCTTTGATGTCTTCTGTAACCCTTTGTTCTCTCAGTAGCATATTGTTTATTCTCCATGTGATGTAGGATTTTTTCTTTCTTATGTTATTATTGATTTCCAATTTCATTCCATTATGATCAGATAAAATGCATGGTAGTATCTCAACTCCTTTGTAATTGCTAAGATTTGTCCTGTGACATAATATATGGTCTATTTTTGAGAAGGATCCATATGCTGCTGAGAAGAAAGTGTATCCGCTTGATATTGGATGGTATATTCTGTATATATCAATTAAGTCTAAGTTATTAATTGTAGTACTGAGCTCTATGGTTTCTTTATTTAACTTTTGTTTGGAAGATCTGTCCAGTGATGACAGAGTTGTGTTAAAATCTCCCATGATTATTGAGTTGTGGTCTATTTGACTCTTGAACTTGAGAAGAGTTTGATGAACGTAGCTGCACCATTGTTTGGGGCATATATATTAATGATCGTTAAGTCTTATTGGTGTATGGTTCCCTTGAGAAGTATGTAGTGTCCTTGTTTATCCCTTATGATTAACTTTGGCTTGAAGTCTATTTTATTTGATACAAGTATGAATACCCCTGCTTGCTTCCGAGGTCCATATGAGTGGTATGATTTTTCTCAACCTTTCACCTTCAGTCTGTGTATGTCTTTTCCTATCAGATAAGTCTCCTGTGGGCAGCATATTGTTGGATCTTTTTTTAAAATTCATTCTACTAGCCTATGTCTTTTGATTGGTGTATTTAAGCCATTAACATTTAGGGTTACTATTGAGATATGGTTTGTACTTCCAGCTATATTTGGTTATTTATTTTATTTAACATGATTTGTTTTTCCTCTTTGATTAGTTTTTCCTTTACTGTACTACCTCCTGCTGTTGGTTTTCATTGTTATTTTTCATTTCCTCTTCCTGTAATGTTTTGCCAAGGATGTTTTGAAGAGCTGGTTTTCTACCTGCAAATTCTTTTAACTTTTGTTTATCATGGAAGACTTTTATTTCATCTTCAATCCTGAAGCTTAATTTCACTGGATACATGATTCTTGGTTGGAACCCTTTTTCTTTCAGTGTTTGAAATATGTTGTTCCAGGATCTTCTAGCTTTCAGAGTCTGTGTTGAAAGATCAGCCGTTATCCTGATTGGTTTACCCCTAAATGTAATCTGCTTCCTCTCTCTTATGGCTTTTAAGATTCTCTCCTTATTCTGTACGTTGGGCATCTTCATTATTATGTGTCTTGTTGTGGATCTCTTATGATTTTGTACATTCGGCGTCCTGTAGGCTTCTAGTATTTGGATTTCTTTTTCATTCTTTAAATCTGGGAAATTTTCTAGTATTATTTCATTGAACAGATTGCTCATTCCTTTGGTTTGGACTTCTATACCCTCTTGTATCCCAATAACTCTTAAGTTTGGTCTCTTTATGTTATCCCATAATTCTTGGATGTTCTGCTCATGATTTCTTAACATTCTCGCTGAGCTGTCTATGTTCTTTTCAAGTTGAAAAACTTTGTCTTCGTTGTCTGATGTTCTATCTTCTAAGTGTTCTACTCTGCTGGTAATACTCTCATTTGAGTTTTTAATTTGGTTTATTGTTTCCTGCATTTCCAGGATTTCTGTTTTTTATATATATATATGTTTATATATCCTCTATCTCCCTGTAGAGTTCATCTTTTGCTTCTTGGATTTGTTTACGTAATTCATTGTCGAAGTGATCTTTTATTGTCTGAATTTGCTGTCTAATGTCTTCCTTGAGACTCTAGATCATCTGAAGCATGTATATCCTGAACTCTTTATCTGACATTCCATCAGCTGCAGATATTACCTTTTCTAATGTTGAATTGACCTGCATTGTTTATGGTCTTTTCTTTCCTTGTCTTTTCATACTGCTCATGTTTCTTTATAACTTTGTGAAACTGATGTGTTAATGGTTTTCCCCTTATATATTTATATTGTACTTGTATAGCTCCAAAATCCCTCTTTTTGCGGAGAAAGACAATGTTAACAGTTCCCAATATCAACAGTACATCATCTAAGCACAAGTTTTTATTATTAATACATTTATAGTTAGAATCTAAGTCTATAAATATTGGTTTCAATTATTATTTAAAAATATAGTCATTAGTTTTATAAAAGGCATACCATATCTGGTGGCATATAGAAAACTGAATTTTAGATAAAGGATGTTATACTTAGTGGGAAAGGAGTGAGGGTATGAGGTTAAATTAACTTAGCAACTTTGGAGAACTCTAACCAGTAGACTGGTAATTTATGGAAGAATGTATAGATTCAACCTCCTATCTGTATTTAGATAGTTACCCTATGTATAGATAGTAAAAGTTGGGGGGTTGAAAGTAGGATAGAGGGAATAAGAATGAAGAAAAGAAAAAAATAACAAGGAAGAAAAGAGAAAAATGAGAGAAGGAGAAAGAAAGTAAGAAAGAAAGAAGGGAAAAAAATGGGGGGAAGGTGGGACATATGCAATTCCTCTATATTATATTATTTTGGTGATTCGATTGTTCATGCCCAGTTCTTGGTTTCACATATGTTGAGGTTGTGAAAGAGAGAGAAGAAAAGAGAGAAAGAAAAAAAAAGTCTCTCAGAACTCTGTTTCCCTTTCTTCCAGGAGGTGGCATTGTCTATTCCTAGCTTGAGCCTCTGTATTCAGGGTGGTGGGTATAGCCAGTGTGAAAGGACATGAGCTTCCACCTGTATCCTCCCTACTCTAGTCTCTCAGGTGGAAACAACAGTTGTTGTTTTGTGTTGATAGCTACACCCCCCAAAATCTTGTGGGAAATATTTTGAGTTATCACAGCTAAGGGTGGGGGAGTTGGAAACCAGGTACCTGGATTAGCCACAGAACCATGCTGGTAGCCACGCCCCCTTTGATGGGTTTTAAGGGTTGATGGGCTTCCTCCAGACTAGTGGGCAGGGCTGGGCCGGGCTTTCTCCGTGGGTCTGGTCTGGCTTGGCATAGGGGTTCCTCCTCTGGTCTGTTTTTCTGGATTATGCAAGGGAAGTTGGGTTGTTTCTTGGCCATTTCTAAGGTTCCTCTGTGATTCAGTCTTTTCAGGACTCATAAGTCTGTCACCAACCTATTCACTGGTTCTCTAGTTTCTAAAAATATGTTGTCACTTTTCTTCTGTTTCATTCAAATTATCCCTGTGGGCTTATGCTTGTGTATAAAGACCCTGGATGATTGTTCTAGAGAGCTCAAGAGAAGAGAGATGACCTTCAGTCCACCCTTGTATCTTAGTGAAGGTTGTTCCCTGGAAGAGAAAGAAGAAGTCCAGCAAAATTCTGGATTTTTCAAGTGATGGGAAGATGATCTGGAAGCCAAAAGAATTCACTAGAAGCAGAAGCTCAGAACCAGGGGTGACTATGACTCTGAAAGACAGTCTTAGCCATTTTGTATGTATCCTTTTGACTATTTAATCGAAGTGTGTCCTACATATGGGAAAGTACATAGATTGTAAATGTCTGTCTTGATGAATTGTCTATGTACTTATTTTTAAATTTATATTAGAAAAAATATAACAGGTACATTAAATATGACATTTGAAGGATATTTTTGCTTAGGATAGGATGGTATAGGCTGGTCAGAAAAGATATCTAACCTTCATAGGGACTGCATGAGTTACAGACTCCTGTTCACACATTCAGTGACTGTCTGATTTAGATTATACCAGAAGCAGATCCTGAGACAAAGAATGAAATGCAAATAGTTTATTTGGGAAACACAGGAAATACCAGTAAAAATGAAAAATAAGAGATTCAGAGAAGGGCATATTACTAAGTTAGCTAACTTTATTTTTTGAAAAATAAGTGAGGGCTGGGGATATAACTCCATTGGTAGAGTGCTTCCCTTGCATGCTCAAAGCCCTGGGTTCAAACCCCAGCACCACCCCCCCCCCCAAAAAAAAAAGGAAGAAAAATAAGTGACATCAAGTAAAATATCTCTTCCCCTTTTAAACTGAGAAACAGTCATCTCACTTAAAAAGTTTTTTTCAGATATTTATTTTTGTTCATTGATTGTATTTATTATTACTTTTTCTCATTATCTTATTTCAAATTTGAATTTCTTGGATGTAATATTTAGTTGTTTTTTTATGGCATTTAATGCTTTCCTATTTACAGTAGACAAATGTCCTCTTTTGAGTACTTTTATTAAATGAAAAAAGAAGCTGAGAGCTTCAATCTAATTCAGCCAACACCATTTAGCATAAGTCCCCAGTTCAAGCTCAGTATTATGAGATAATTATTTGCTTTGTGCATGTTAACAACTTAGTATGTATTTTTCTTAATATGTATATTTGTGTGTATATATATATGCCTGTATGTACATTATCTAATATGTATGTATGTATGCATGTATGTATATGTGGGTCGGTGAATATATTCTTTAATTATGTGTATGTACATATGTATATTGCTTTGGGAAAGCAATGTGTAACATATCATAAAATTTTAAATGTATGCATCTTTTGACAAAGCAATCCCACTCCTGAGAATATATCCCTTGGAAACTAAAGCAATGTTTCAAAGGACAATAGTACAAAGATGGTTATTATAGAACTGTTTCTTCTGGCAGAAAATAAGAAAGTAAATATCCATCAGTAAGGGAATTACTAAGGATTTAAAAAGGATCAATAAGAGCAACATCATCAGTTGGCAGGATTTCCATAAGACTTTTTTTTTAGTTTAAATTTCTGATACATAAAGATTATACATATTAATGAGGTAATGTGACATTTGGATACCTGTATATAGTACAATGTTTAAATTAGTTTCTATCAAATTTTTTTTTGGGGGTAGTAGGGATTGAACCCAGGGGTGTTTTACCACTGAGCTACATCCTCAACCCTTTTTATTTTTTATTTTGAGACAAAATCTTGCTAAGTTGCTGAGGCTTGCCTCAAACTTCTGGACCTCCTGCTTCAATTTCCCAAATTTCATGCCTGGCTCCAATATATATAATTTAAATTCCCCTATTTCTTTTCTTTTCTTTTTTTAGTTGTTGATGGACCTTGATTTTTTAAAAATTTATTTATACATAGAGCTGAAGATCAAACCCAGGGCCTTACACATTCGAGACAAGCGCTCTACCACTGAGCCACAACCCCAGCCCTCCATGAAATATTTTTAAGTGAGAAAACTAGAGCTCTTGCCTAGAGATTAAACCTTGTGAACTTCCAGATATTTGATCAGTTTTGATATACAAAAATTGCAATTTTATATGACTCATTAAAACTTAACCCCAGTGGTGTATAAAAATATACTCTGTGCATTCTCAATTGGAATAACTGTCATACTTCTAATTTTTGCCATTTGGGAACAATGTAGTACCTTATTATTATTTTTAATTTGTATGTTTGACTATCTTTTCTTTTGCTTGGTGACCATTTGCATTTCTGTTCCATGAATTATCTAATTATATCATTTGCCTCTTTTCCACTCAAGTAATTTTTTTCTCCCCTTTATCCCTTTCCCCTTTAACATAGCTAAAGCTGACCTGAGATTAGTAGTCAATGACTATGAGTGTCCCAGCGTTATTAGTACTGGATGTTTCAGTTTAATTACTATTTTATATGTCTTAAAAATTACAGGGTGATTTAGTTTTGCAGTGAAAAATTATCATCATGTACATAATAAGTCACAAAGCAATACAGCCTGACACGTGATAAAAATTTGTGCCTCAAAAATATCCAAAATAACTCTTTCATTAAGTATAAAATAAAAATCTAATTATAAAAAAGCATTATGTGTTAATTTAAGCATTTTTCTTTATTAATGGTACAGAAAATAATGGTGTATCTTAAAATAAATATTGGTTTAGATTCATACAGATATAGATTTTTTTGTCATTGGCTTACAATTTTTTCCAGATGCATCAACTGTATAGTAAATTTTTTTAGGCATCTTTTTGCCTACAAAGACTTTACTTTTTTTTTTTTTACTTTACATTCTTATATAGTCAAATACAGTCACTAGGTTGTCAGACTTTCTTTTTGTATCTAAAAGCATCTCACCCACTGTTAGATTATATATGTTCTCTTTCATATTTACAAAAGATTTTTGTTCCATTTTTGCATATGAGGATTTGATCCAACTGGAATTATTTCTGAATATGATTGAAGATGGTGACTCACTTTTGTTTTCTTCCAGATTGAGAAATACTAAAATTCTGTAACCTTTGGTTATTAAACAGTTTCTTACTGAATGGAGCTGCCATCTCTGTTAGTAAATTCTCACATATAATCATATCTATTTTTGGATTCCTTAGTGTGTTCCATTAGTTGGTCATTACTCTTACCAGATATAGAGGCTTTTTAGTATGTTGTAATATCTGGTATGGCAAGTCCCATACCACTATTTTTTAAAATATTTTTATCATTTTAGTTATAGTTGGACACAATACCTTTATTTCACTTATTTTATTTTATTTTTTATATGGTGCTGAGGATCAAACCCAGGGTCTTCCAAGGGCGAGGCGAGTGCTTTAATGCTGAGCCACAACCCCAGCCCCATCCCATACCACTATTTTTTCCTTTCCTTTTCTTGTCTCTACTTGGATCCTTATACTTTTTTTTTTTTGTACTGGTATTGGTATTGAACTCACTTGAGCTTCTCAAGATTGTGGGACTACAGGCCTGTACTACCATTCCTGGCTTTATTCTTGCTATAAATTGTAAGATTTTTTAAAAATTCAATTTCAGAATCAAAATAAAACACTGTTGGGGGGCTGGGGATGTGGCTCAAGCGGTGGCACGCTCACCTGGCATGCATGTGGCCCAGGTTAGATCCTCAGCACCACATACAAACAAAGATGTTGTGTCCGCCAATAACTAAAAAAATAAATATTAAAAATTCTCTCTCTCTCTCTCTCTCTCTCTCTCTCTCTCTCTCTCTCTCTCTCTCTCCCTCTCTCTTAAAAAAATAAAATAAAAATAAAACACTGTTGGGATTCTAATAGGAATCCCAATGAAGTTTCATCAGGTCTTCCCCAAGATTGATATGTCTTTTCATTTATTCAAATCTTTGTTTTTAATAATTTTAAATTTAAAATTATATTCATCTATATTTTATTATTAAATTTATTCTAAATATTTTATAGCTTCTCACTGCTACTGAGAGTGGAATATATTCTAAGTTTTTTAAAAAATAATTATTTTATTTACTTTTATGAAGGCTAAAGATAGAACCCAGTGCCTCATACATGCTAGGCAAGCACTGTGCCACTGAGCTATACCTCTATATATACATGTAAGATATCTACCTTATGCCAATTCTTCTATTGATTCATATAAATTTTACTTAAGACTTGGGTTTTCGTAGATATTCTATCATGTCATCAGCATGACTCTTCCAATATTTGTGCTAACTTCAATATATATATTATATATATAGTTTTATATATATGGCTTCCATTATATTATATATATAGCATATATAAAAGTTATATTTTTTCCTATAAAACTGGGTCTTTTCTTTTTTCAGTTCCTGGCTTTGAACCCAGGGCCTTATGTATGCCGGGCAAGTGATCCTACAATTAAGCTATCTGCCCAGCTCTTTTAAAAATTTTTTATTTTGATAAATGATTTCCCTACCAAAAAAAAAATTATTTTGAGGTATTACTCCATTAAGATGTCCAGGCCAAACTGAATAGCTGGAATTATAAACATGGGTCACTAGGTTCTGCTAAAACTGTGTCATTTTTTCTTAACAATTTAATAATTATCTTGACAATTACAGATATGTTAGGCTGTTTGGTAGTATTCAGAAACATCACAGTAATGGTAGTTTTCTTGGGTTTGCAATCATTGATAATTATAAGGAGTTACTTTTAATCAAACCAGTAAAGATGGCATTTATGCATCTATCACTTTCAGGATTATGGGTAAGCTCAGTATATGTCCCCCAAATAACCTTGCTCCTTTGTTATATGTTATATATCACTATTCTTTCCATTTTAAATCAATAATTTTTGTAGTTTTATTTATAATGTCCTGTGTGATTTTGTTGTTTATTAGCTGTTATATTTTTCCAACATTTTATTATAAAAATATTAACACATAACAGAAAAATTGAAGGAATTTTATAGTGAACATCCATGTACTATTACCTAGGTTCTGCCACTAACAATTTAAGCTGTGTTTTATTGAGTAGCAGATAGGAACATAGACTTCCTGGATCCACTATTTGTAAGCCGTATTATTTTGAGCAAGATATTTAATTTCTCCAAACCTCAGTTTTCTTTTCTGTAAAGTGAGAATAATAATAGTAGTTAGGTCAAAGTGTTGTTATGATGGCTATACAAGCTAAAATATGTAATGCACTTAGAACAAAGCCTCATAATTGTAAATACTTATGCTCACAAATTAGATGGTTTGGGCCGCTACAACAAAATACTAATTGACTATGTAGTTTAAACAATAGAAATTTATTTTCTCACAGTTTGGGGGATCAGATCAAGGTCCAGCAGGGGTAGTTTTCTAACTAGGATTCTATTCCTGAAGTCCAGACAGAGCCTGCTCCTGAAGTCCTCACATGGCTTTTCCTTCCCAGTGACTGGATAGAGAAAGGGAGAAGAGCCTTCTGGTGTCTCTTTTTATAAGATCAGAAAAGTCATTAGATCAGTGTCCCACACTTTAATTTTATTTAATTTTAATTACTTCCATGAAGATACTATCTCTAGATAACAATCACATTGAGAGTTAGGGTTTTAACATAAATTTTGAAGGTCCACATTCAGTTCATAGTACCTAGCAAGTTCCATAGTCTATTTTCTAAACTGTTATTTTTTGGAAGCTATTAATGGAGAAATGTACAGTATTTGGAACAATGTACAACTATTTTGTTGAGGGGAGACAATCCAGCAATAAAATAGCATTAGAGTATAATAATTTCTATGGCAAATGTCTTTTTTTTTTTTTTTTGGTACTGGAGATTGAACTCAGGGGCACTCGACCACTGAGCCCCATCCTCAGCCCTATTTTGTATTTTATTTAGAGACAGAATCTCACTGAGTTTCCTAGTGCCTCTCTGTTGCCCAGGCTGGCTTTGAACTCGCAATCTTCCTGTCTGAGCCTCCTGAGCCTCTGGGATTTCAGGTGTGCGCCACTGCGCCCGACTTCTATGGTAAATATCTTAAAATGTGTGAAAAACAAACGAAGTGTGTGAGTATAGCCGACTGCGCATCAAATGTTAGCAACCGTTACCCCTGTTAGCTGAGATTACAGGTTACCACTATTTTCCTGCTTTTGTGGTTTTTTCCTGACATTTCAGAAATGTAAGGAAGGCAATTAACGTGAGAACTTTTATTGAATGGTAGAACAGAAAGCTAGCTGGTTGTATTCTTTAAATTAAACACTGCAATACATTCAATTTTTAGCCTTTTTCCATATACATATTATTCAAGAACGTGGTGTCCATGGAGTTTAACAAAAAAGTGATTCCAGTCGTTATTTTTTGTCAAAAGCTGAAAGGTCCACGGTAGGCACTTTGACGTGAACCCTCGGCAGGGGGCTCAAGGTGCCATCTCCTTTCTTATGAGTGGAGCTGGCTTATTGGGTTCGCATTCTGGGTGTCCCAATCGAGGGGACCAGGGGCGGGGCGAGCACCCAGGCCCGATCTGGCGGAGGACGCCGGGAAGGACACGCAAGGCCACCGCGCACGCGTATCGCGCTGGCCTCCCCGGCGCTACACGGCACCGTGGGCGCACTGCGCTGAGTCCTGCGGGCTGCGGCCCAGAAGCTGGTGTGCTGTCCCGCCGGTGAGCGGGGGGCACGGGGACGCTCCAGGGATTGGGGAGGGCAATGAGCCGTGAAGCCCCAGCAACTGCTCGCCTTCACCCTGTCACGCGCGGTGCGCCCTGATTCTGAGCGGTTGACTCAAACCCAGGCTGCGAAAAGGTCCCTGCGCCGTTGCCCACGAGCGAGGTGTAGCCTTTCGGTCAGGGAGGGAGAACTCGGACGGATCGTTGACGTCATTTGTCTCAGTATAGCCTCTTGGTTAGGGAGGGAGAACCCGGATGGAGCGTTGACGTCATTTGCCTCAGTGAAGGGAAGGAGCTGGGATTCACACCCAGATCCTTTGCGGTTCCAAATCGCAGACTGTTTTAAGCATAATCGTGCCTGTAACAAGAAACTAGGATCTTCATCTCTTTGTGTTTAGTGACACCTTCAGGTTTTTGGACATGTTTTTTTATCCACCATTTCCTTCCATCTTTTCTGAATATTTTAGGGTGATTTTGTAAGTTTTAGAAGCTGATGGTATAACTGAGGCTTCTTGATACTTTGTTGACACTAATGTTTTTTGCTCAGCATCTCCAGGAGACTGTAGGGGGTGGGGTGGCTCAATAAATACCTGGAGCATCCAGCTGCCTTGACAGGTTAATCCAAGGTGGGGGATGTGTCTTGAGAGCCATTGACAAAAAAAGCCACATCCCAGATTACGGTACTGTATTTCCTCGCTGGTTCCTGAGACTGAGGACACGGGGGAGCAGTAGTTGGTTATTAGAGGAGGCTGGTACAGCTGTGAAACCCCCCGTCTGGGGTCCCAGCAGTTTCCTCATCAGAAAGTGGACAAGCCCAGTCAGGACTGTGGATGAGGCAGAGTCCCTGGGAAAGGAGTGCAGAAGTCATCATGCCACAGCAGCTCCTGATCACCCTGCCCACCAAGGCCAGCACCTGGGTGAAGTTGCACCATCCAAGGAAGGCCAAAGAGGGGGCGCCCCTGTGGGAGGATGTGACTAAAATATTTGAAGCAGAAGGTGAGAATAGGGTGGGGGTGGGGAGGGAGGGAAGCATTCTCCTCCAGTGTGGGAAGGAAGGTAGAACCAGGGAGGAGAAGCATCTCTGGGGAGACAGCTGGGTGAAAAGTCTTTGGAGTTCTTGATAATGGGTGTGGGGTGGTCTAGGGTTTTCTTAAGTAGTAGAGGTCACTTCAGCCCAAAACCAATTCTTCGCCACCTACTTGAAGAGCAGAATGGAGTTGGTAGTTAGGTCAGAAGCAGAAGGCAGCAGAGAGCATACCTGGAGTATCTTGTGCTAGAAAACAAGGAAGAGCTTAAAGACTGGTGGACATATGTCCAAAGGTTGTGGAACCCAGGTTCAAGAGAATCCCAATGGACAAATTCTGGACAGTTTGGGTTCTTTATTGATTTAATACCTTGAATAAATAAAAGTTCCACATGTTCTTTCTCTATCTTAGAATAGAGAAAGATGGCTGTTGCTGCAGCTCAGTGGCAAAGCACTTGCCTAGCACATGTGAGGCACTGGGTTTGATCCTTAGCACCACATAAAAATAAATTAATAAAATAAAGGCATGTTGTCCATCTACAACTACAATTTTTTTTAAGTAGAGAAGAGAGAAGGGCTCATTTGCAAATATTGGAGGTGGTTAATACACTGATTTCTTACTTTGAAAATAGATTATTATGGCCAGGCATGGTGATGCACACCTGTAATCCCAGCAACTTGAGAGGCTGAGGCAGGAGAATCACAAGTGCAAGGCTAGCCTTGCCAATTTAGCAAGATCCTGTCTCAAAAAAAATATATATTTTTAAAAAGGGTTGGGGGATGTAGTTCAGTGATAAAGTGCTCCTGAGTTTAATTTCCAGTACCACAAAAAACAAAGATAAAGAAAATAAATTATTATGTGATTGAATGATGCATTTATCTTGCCTTTTACATCTTCAGTTGGTGAGGGAAAGCTATAGAATTTTCTATAAAATCACTGCCAGTAATAACTAATATTTTATGGCAAGTGAAATAATTGAAAGGTTGATAGGAAACAGATACTCACATGGTTTTAGAATATTACACCCTACAGATTACTTGCTAAATGTCAAGGAAAGATCATGGTTTTTCCAATGGTGAGGTCTGGTGGACACCATCCCAATCAAATATCCCAATAATGGAATAACTTGGCATTTTGTAGTTTATGGACAATGCTATATATACACATAGCATCCACAAAAATATTTTGCTTGATCCTAAATTAAGCTTACAGATTGAACTTCTTGTTTACAGAAAATTTAGGGGAAGAAGAAGTAAAGTTGAGAATGCAGTCAGACTGTTCTGGGCTCTTCAGTAAAAGTCAGTGTCATGAAAATAGAAGTACCATTCTAGAGTGATAGATTAGAGGTAACTACCACTCTGAATGTTTGAACTCGATTAACTCCTGGATTGGAAAAAATCCAGAATAAAAGAAACTTTGGGAACAGTTGAGGGAATGTGAGTATGGACTGAATATGAATATGGATGATATATGGAATTAACAGTAATTCCACAACAATAATTTTCTTAATTATGATACATGATATTATGGTTATACAAAGAATATTCTTATTTGAAATATTTAGAGTTGACGTATTATTGTTGGGAGCTGCCATGAATGCAGACGCCTTCAAGTCCTGATGCCCTGGGGCCCTGACCAATTACTAATTTCATTGACTTGGGCATTGTCCCAGCTTGGATAGCAAGCATGGCTCCAGGTGTAGGCATCACCTGCGGGGGTTGATCTACACTCACCTGTTCCTTTGTAATCCTGCCCCTTTGCCCTTTTGGGGATAGAATGTTCCATGGAACCTCCCCTTGTGTGTTCCCTATATAAGAATAAAGAATTCCAGTGGCTCTCTCTCTTTCCAAGGACCCTTAATGTCACAGAGCCAGCTCCAGATTATTGAAAAGGTAAGTCTGTGTGGTTGTGTGCTTTCTTTGTCATTTTCTTGAGTTATTGGAATAGTCAGGTTTTGTGAACCCAGGATTAGGTTGCCAGCAAAGATAGATGGCGACATTATGATGCCTGCAACTATGAAATGGTTCAGAAAAATACGGATAGATAAATGACAAATCTTAATTATATGGGTGCCCATTATTCAGGATGTAAAGGTGTAGTAAAATACAAGACAGTAATTCATGGGCCTTAACTTATAGTTTGTACTTAAAAAAAATTTTTTTTGTAGTTGTAGACTGACAGCATGCATTTATTTTATTTATTTATTTTTTAGTTTTAAGTGGATACAATATTTTTATGTGGTGCTGAGGATCAAACCCAGTTCCTCACATGTGCTAGGCTAGCACTCTACCATTTGAGCCACACTCGCAGCCCCTTATTTGTTTATTTTTGTGTAATGCTGAGAAGCAAACCCAGTGACTCATGCATGCCAAGCAAGTGCTCTGCCACTGGGCTGCACCCTCAGCCCAAATAGTTCGTATTTAAATTTTTTTTTTTTAGTTGAAGATGGACATAATTTCTTTGTTTTATTTATTTATTTTTATGTGGTGCTGAGGATTGAACTGCTGTACACATTCCAGGAAAGTACTCTACCACTGAGCTATAAACCCAGCCCCTATAGTTCATATTTTTCGGGGAGAGGGTGCTGGAGATTGAACTCAGGGATACCTGACCACTGAGCCACACCCCCAGCCCTATTTTTTATTTTATTTAGTTCATATTTTTAATACCTCAGTTTCAGCCTTTAATTCTCAAATTCTAGCATCTTGGCATGGTTTATTCTTAGCATTTTAGCAGAGAAAAAAATGAACAAGGTCCAGTTTCTCCCCATATGCTCATACTTAATTGAGGGAAAGAAGCTTTTTTTTTCATTAAGGGTGTCTGAGATAATTTCACTTGAACTGGACCTGAAAGATATTCTGTTTTCACAAAGTATAGGATTTGGAGAAAAGTACTGAGCTGAGTCCTGTCCAAGTACGTTCAAGGAATGAACAGGATTGTGTGGGCAGGTGTGTCTAGTGGCTGAAAGATGGCAATTAGAAAAGGCTAACACTTGGAGAAGTAGTTATGGACTGGTTGTGAAGGGTTTTGAAGTTCACGGTGAAGTATCTGGATTTTTCTTTCTTGCTGTGGGGAATCTCTGAGGATTTTTGAACAAAGGAATGACCTGATATATCTGTTTTGGGACCGCACTGACCCTTAATACCTAAGCAACACACTGCAGGTCCTCCTCATTAAGGAAGCTTGGGATACTTTTGAGTTGCTCTTAATGTCCCTCTTTGTGAGTATATTAGGGGAGGAGCCCCATTCAATGAATCTGTGCTTGTAGTTTTTCTCCTTGGGGGATTTGGGAAGATGCCACCTTCATGGTTCTTTTCTTTCCCCAGCTCTGCCATCTCAGCAAGTTGATGAGTCCCAGGGAGAAAGTTGCAAGGATGAAATGACTCCTGGGCTCCTGACAGCGGGATCCCAGGTGAGCTGGAGATTCCTGCTGAGGATGAACTCAGGGCTTCATGTGTGCTAGGCAAGAATTCTCCCTCTGAGCTACATATCCTGCTTATCTCCAAACTTTGATTTTCTTTGACTCCATCTCTTGGATTTTTTTTTTGTAGCCTCTTCTTCCTCAGGAAACTTGGTGGCATCAGTTGATTCCTCTCTGGTATAACCCTCCTCATTAAACCTCTTGTTTTAAGCAGACCTCCAGTCATTTATCCAACAAATTTAAAAATTGTGTTGAGGTGCATGTGAGAGTGGAAGTATTGCCTTTAAAACTCAGAAACTATCTGGGAGAAAGACAAACATTAAATAAATAAAACATTGGATATTTTGAACAACATTTTGTTTTTTTATGTACTATGATTGAACTCAGGGGTGCTTTACCACTGAAATACATTCCCATTTCTTTTTATTTTTTATTTTGAGACAGAGTCTTTCTAAGTTGCTGAGTATCTGGCTAAGTTGTCGAGGCTGGCCTCTAACTTGTGAGCTACCTGCTGCTGGGCCTCTAACTTGTGAGCTACCTGTCTCAGCCTCCCAAATCACTAGGATTACAGACATGCATCACTGTGCCTGGCTCATTTTATTTTACTTTTTCTTTTTTTCTTTTTTTGTGGTGCTGGAGATTGAACCCAGGGCCTTGTGAATGCCAGGCAAGCACTCTACCAACTGAGCTATATCCCCAGCCCCCTTATTTTACTTTTAAACAGCCTTTAATTTTAAAAAAATATATTTATTTTAATTTTATTTTACTTACTTGCAGTCCTAAGATTAACCTAGGACTTATTAGGCAAATACTTTACAACTGAGCTACACACCAGGTCCATTAAGTAACATTTTAAAAGAATCAGGTACCAGTATCCTTTGAAGTCACTTTTTAGTTGACCTTTAAGAGAAATTTTTGATCAAGCCCCTGGGGCACAAGTATAGCAAGAGAAGGAATGTGTTTCTACTCTATCCTTTGTAAGACTGAATATCAAAGAAGATACTGGTACTTTACAATCCATCTTTCCTTAGAAGGCAGAATTCATGCTCCCTCCTAAAATCTTCTGTTCTCTCATACTTTCCTTATTTAATAGAGAAACCTAACTAAGGATATTTTGTTCATTCTAAAGTATTCTTACTTTAGTCAGTTCTTTCAGCTCAACAAAGGTCCCTATCTTGTGGCCTTAGCCCCCTTTGAACTCTCCTTTTCCCCAAATATTCCTGAATGGTTTTGTCCTTAATCTAAATTACTTTACATACCATTTTGTGGCCTTCTTAATATTTCGTGAGTGTTTTGCTTTCAATCAAATTGCAACTTACATGCTTTGTGCTTTGATTTAAAATCTCCAACAGGGAATCAGGCAAACAATTATCAAGCAGATATCCAGGAAAATTTGACTGGAATCTTTTTGCATCTAGACAAGGTCAGAACAACTTCCTGAACTCCAGCTTGAAAGGAATGTGTTTGATGTTCTAGGAACTGTTAACCTTCAAGGATGTATCTGTGGACTTCACTCAGGAGGAGTGGGGGCAACTGGCCCTTGATCACCAGAATCTCTACCGGGAGGTGATGCTGGAGAACTATGGGAACCTGGTCTCAGTGGGTAAGGATTGATTCCCCTTGTAAAATTGGTTCTCCTGTTGGAAGAAAATTCTTATTTCCAAACTCAGGACTTTGCTTGAGTTTTTGATTCTGTACTAGAGATTTCTAGTACCTTCTGAACACCATGTCTGAATTGCTGTGGTCTTTTGCCTCACTGTTTCTATTCTATCCTTCATAAGACTGAATATCAGAGGGCTATTTTTTAAATTCTTGGGATGGTTCTTTGACCTCAACATGTACAGTCTTTTATTCTCCATTAGCAGGATATCAACTTTGCAAACCTGTTGTGATTTCCCAGTTGGAGAAAGGAGAAGAACCATGGCTGACGGAGAAAAAGATTTCGGGAGGTTCATGTTCAGGTAAGGGTGAGGCAGGTAGGGCCTTATGATGTTGTTGGCCAGAAAATTCCCCGAAAGCCTTCTCCAGCCATGGGGAGATGGTGCACACAAGAAAGCTTAATTTTCCACCTTTCACCCGCTTCCCACATATACATCTTTTTGCTAGTCTCTATGGAGTCAGAGAAATATAATAGATGCCTTCTTGATCTTTCTCTTGACCTGATTTTGTAATCTTCCCTTGATCCAGTGTTCCAAGCCTTGCTCTGATCATAGCTTCTTTCCTTCGTATATCTGAAGTTCACAGGTCTCTTCTCATTAAACACAGCTCACTCATTCTGTCATTTTATCATTGGTTTCACTCTCTCAAAGATTTCATTTTATTTTATTTTTCTAATTCTTATCCTGTGATCAGAGCTTCAATTCTAATTCTCTTTTTAACTTATGGCTCTTTGAGAAATCACTAGAGAATTCCTTATTACCAATTCTAACAGCTTTTTTTTTTTTTGGTACTAGGAATTGAACTCAGGGGCACTCAACCACTGAGCCACATCCCCAGCCCTATTTTGTATTTTATTTAGAGATAGGGTCTCACTGAGTTGCATAGCTCCTCACCATTGCTGAGGCTGGCTTTGAACTCGAGATCCTTCTGTCTCAGCCTCCCCAGCCCATGGAATTACAGGCGTGGGCCATTGCACCTGGCAATTCTAACAGCTTTTAACAGTCTTCTTCAACGTCTAAGAAAAGTAATGATGACAGGTTTTTACCACACTTGCCTCTGGAAATCCCATACTACCTCCATCTTACAAATGAGGGAAAGAAGGCTGGTTAAGAAATTTGTACATCCAGGAGCAGTGGTACATGCTTTAATCCCAGCAGCTTGGGAGACTGAAGCAAGGTATTTAGTGAGATCCTGTCTCAAAATAGAAAATAAAAAGGAATGGAGATATAGCTCAGTGGTAGAGCACCCCCAGAATTTAATCCCCAGTTCCTGGAGGGAAAAAAAAGAAATTTGTACCAATTAGTTAGTATTTGATCCCAGGATCTCCCACATTCTAGGCAGGTGCTTTACTACTGACTTACAGTTCCCAGTCTTTTCTTTTTTTGAGACAAAGTTTGATGTGATAACAGTGCTTTTGTATAGAGATGCTGTAAATGTCAAGCTATGTGGCTATGGAGTTCAGATGGATGAACAAAGCAATGGTGAAAATAAGTCTCCCAAATCCAGGCAAATACAGGCATGGAACTGAGAGCTGAAAATATCACAATGTATTTGTGGGAGTTTCCACAGAAATACAACAGCAGTATAAAAGATAAGAGGCTCCTCAGAGATTGTGGCACAGATTATGTCTGTGTTGACTGGACTTGCCTCAAATTTAGTGATCTTCTTACCTTCTGAGTAGCTGGAGGTATGCACCACCATGTCTGTCAGGAATCAATATTTTAATTCTAATCATCCTGACTCTACAGTTCTCATACCATTATTCTAGATGGCAGCATTAGGTTATATAGATTTCACCACCTTGGTATCCTTTCCTCCACCAGGTAGATTAGTAATTGTTTTCTAGTCTCCCTCCTGTTGCTTTTTCAGTGGCTCTCATCAGTGTGTTTTGAAAGTCAGATATGTAATTTCCTGATTTGTTAAGATAGGCTAACCTACTACAACAAATAGACTTTAAAATTCCACAGCACATTTTGAGCCATTTCCTCACATCGAATTTTTTTTTTAATCATATACTGTTCTGAAGGAATTGTTTAGGTCAGTTGACAGTTTTATCTCACAACTCGGAGACCAGGGTTACTTCTACTCTGTGGCGCCACCATCCCTGGGGTTTCCTCAGTATCTGCATGTAGTTAGCGTAGAATAGGAGCACAAAGGAGCTCATTTAGGAAGTTTAAATGGTCCAGCCTAGAGTGGTTCACATCACTTTCCTCTCATTCACTTAGCAAGGGAGACCTTTGTTATCTCACTCAGTCTAATTCTAGGGAGATTGGGAGATATAATTTAGTTGTATGTCCAAAAATGGGGAGAACAGATTTCAGTGACCATCCATAGTCTGTGCCTCAATCTCCAGGGAGCCTCTTGTCCTTTATACTACTGTTGTATTTC
The DNA here is from genome assembly GCF_052094955.1 of Ictidomys tridecemlineatus. Classification (NCBI taxonomy): domain Eukaryota; kingdom Metazoa; phylum Chordata; class Mammalia; order Rodentia; family Sciuridae; genus Ictidomys; species Ictidomys tridecemlineatus. The sequence goes on from NC_135487.1 coordinate 28,963,891, forward strand.
TGTGGAAACTCCCACAAATACATTGTGATATTTTCAGCTCTCAGTTCCATGCTTGAATTTTCACCACTGCTTTGTTCATCCATATGAACTCCATAGCCACATAGTCTGACATTTATAGCATCTCTATACAGAAGCACTGTTGTCACTTCAAACCCAGAAAATTAAAAAACAGAAATTGTCTTCTCTTCGAAACAGGTTTCTCATGCTGACTTACCCTGTTCTTTCAGTCTCTGGAAATCATGGCATTAGCAAGAATGTGTTGGGCTGAGGTTGCAGCTCACGGGTAGAGCTCTTGCCTAGCAGGTGTGAAGCACTGGGTTCAATTCTCAGCACCACATAAAAATAGATAAAATAAAAGATATTATATCCATCTATAAATTAAAAAAATTAAAAAAGAATATATCACATTTCTACTTAGGTTTGCCTTCATTCCCCATCCTTCTTCCTTGATATTACTTGTCAGTTTTGCTTCTACTTTTATTTATTTATTTATTTATTTATTTATTTATTTATTTATTTATTTATTTTTAGATGGACACAATGCCTTTATTTTATTTATTTATTCTTATGTGGTGCTAAGGATCGAACCTAGTGCCTCATACATGCAAGACAAGTGCTCTGCCACTAAGCCACAATCCCATCCCTCTACTTTTATTTTTGATGCAGTGGCGAGTTTCATCATTTTATACCTGTATTATAATTTCTAGTTGGATTTGTTGATGTCTTATTTTCTTCTTTTGAATCATCTTGAATGTTACTACCAGATTTGGCCATGTAACTTATCACTTTTTTTCTATTATTTTCCCCCAAATGAATGCAGGGCACTTAATCACTGAGCCACATCCACAGCCCTTTTTATTTTGAGACAGGATCTCACTAAGTTGCTTAGAATCTCACTGTGTTTCTGAAGCTAATGTTGAACTTGGGATCCTCCCCCTCAGCATCCCAAATTGCTGGGATTACAGGCATGCACCTTATGTTACTCCCTATTCCCTGAAATAAGGAATCTCAAAATCCTTGCTTGCCTTTTAATCCCATTCCAGAATTTATTCAGCTATACCTGAGCCCTTTTTATGTGTGATTACTAAAGTGAGATTAATCCTAGGGAATAAAATTTATCTCTGGGCAGGAAATATTGATACGTTAGAATGGAAGGAACCAAAATGGGCATAGAGATGAAAGAGTAAATATCATAGAAAGTACCTCTCTCAAAAATGTTCCAGATATACTGTGGATAGAATAGATAGTTTTATCCTTATATAGAATTTTCTCACACATTGAGAAACCATTTTCTACTTCATAAGAGGTAGCAAAATTATAAAGACTGATCAAATTCAGGGAGTGAGGAGGTTAAGGGGCCTTTGTTTACTGAGTGTACTCACAACAAGAGTTTCTCTGCAGAAAATCCAGTGGAATATGGCAAGAGTGTACAAGAATAAATGCATAGTAATGTAGATTGTCGTGTGACTTGTAATAGTGAAAAATTGGAGATAATCTAAATATTTTTAGTGGGAAAAGTTAAATTATCATTTGTCCTTACTGTAGAAGGCAGTGCAGTTGTTAGAATGAGAAAAGTTTAAACATGAAGACATAAATGGAGGCTCATCGATATAGTTGAGTTAATAAAGCAAAACAAGAAATTGGAGTTTATCTCAGTTGTAGAGCAGTTGGCTAGCTTGTATGAAGCTCTGTGTTCAATCCCCAGCACCACAACAAAATAAATGCAGACCTGTGTATATATACCAAGATCCTTTTTCTGTACAAATATGTATGTGAAACCATGTATACAGAAATGTATACATTTACACAGACATAGCTGGGAAATGTGTGTATATATTCTCAAATCCTAAGACATGGGGAATCTCATCTCAGATAGGAGGAGGCCAACCCCATTTTTAATCAATACATTGACTAAATAATAAGCCACTTATTTGTTACTAATATAATATTTTATGTAATTATCTAATACATAATATATATGATAACACAATTAATTATATGAAACATACATTTCACATATATTGTAATGTTTAAAAAGTGTGATTGTCATGTTTAAAAAGTGTGAGAGAGACTTGTTTTGTGGTTGTGGGGAATGAACCCAGGGTATTGTACATGCTAGGCAAACACACTACCACTGAGCTATATCTCCAACTAGAATTTTTTTAAAAGTACTTTTCTCTTAAAGAATTATTTTTTCTTAGAAATATAGTGTTAGAATCCTGCTTTTCTGTGGCCGGGTTGTGGCTCAGTGGTAGAGCACTTGCCTAGCACATGTGAGGCCCTGGGTTTGCTCCTCAGCACTACATGTAAATAAATAAAATAAAAGTGTTGTGACCTAATAAAAATATTTTAAAAAAATCTTGTTTCTCATATATATATATGAGAATATATGTGTGTATACACACACACATATATTCATACACACACCCTCACATACACATATAGTAAATGGACAAAATGCCTTTGTTTATTTATATGTGGTGCTGAGGAGCAAACACAGTGCCTTACACATACTAGGTGAGTACTCCACTGCTGAGCTACAACCCAACCCTAGAATTCTGTATTTCTTAATCATATTTTAAAATATTTGCCCTTATTTTCTTGGTTTATTCCCTTTAGCAATTCACATGGATGAGCTCCTCGTTGATTTTCAAAGCTTCTTTCCTCTTACCATTTCTTCACATGCTTTCATATCAGCTCTTTAGGTGGCAGGATCACTTTGAAGACAGTCCAAGCCTTCTGTAGCTAGTATGTATATTTTCCCATCTGTTCTCATTGTGGCAATTTAATTTTTGATCTGCAGTAAGTATGGATCATTTTTATGTTTGGCTTTCTTTCAGACTTGGCGAATAAAACAGAAACCAAAGAATCAACCTTAAAGAATGAAATTTCATGGGAAGAATTACATTCTGGGCTGATACAGGAAAGGTCCACAAGGAGAAGCACCTTGTATTCTACATTGGGAAGAGTCTCAAAATGTGATAAATTAGAAAGTTACCTGGAAAACCAAGGTAGATCACCTGAGGGGCCAATCCCCTCAATCCATAAGAAAATTCTCACTCAAGAGAAAAGCCAAGAATCTAAGCAATTTGACAAAAAAGTTAATTTTAGCTCAAAAATTACCCCAGGACTAACAGGCTCTTCAAGAACAAAAGACCATAAAAATGACACACCTGGAAAGAGAAACAAATGCAATTTAGATTTGATTAATCATTCAAGGAGTTATACAAAAATGAAAACCTTTGAATGTAACATTTGTGAAAAAAATTTCAAACAACTCATTCATCTTACTGAACATATGAGAATTCATACTGGAGAGAAACCTTTCAGATGTAAGGAATGTGGAAAAGCCTTTAGCCAAAGTTCATCCCTTATTCCCCATCAAAGAATCCATACTGGTGAGAAACCCTATGAATGTAAGGAATGTGGGAAAACCTTTAGACATCCTTCATCCCTTACTCAACATGTTAGAATTCATACTGGAGAGAAGCCCTATGAATGTGAGATATGTGAGAAAGCCTTCAGCCAGAGCATTGGACTGATCCAGCATCTGAGAACTCATGTTAGAGAGAAACTATTTACATGCAAAGACTGTGGAAAAGCATTTTTCCAGATTAGACACTTGAGGCAACATGAGATTATTCATACTGGGGTGAAACCCTACATTTGTAATGTATGCAATAAAAACTTCAGCCATAGCACATACCTAACTCAGCACCAGAGAACTCATACTGGAGAAAGACCATATAAGTGCAAGGAATGTGGGAAAGCCTTTAGTCAGAGAATACATCTTTCCATTCATCAGAGAGTTCATACTGGAGTGAAACCTTATGAGTGCAGTCACTGTGGGAAAGCCTTTAGGCATGACTCATCCTTTGCTAAACATCAGAGAATTCATACTGGAGAAAAACCTTATGACTGTAATGAGTGTGGGAAAGCCTTCAGTTGTAGTTCTTCACTTATTAGACACTGCAAAATACATTTTAAGAAATTCCTTCAGCAATGATACATGAAGTATATGCAGCATTAGAGAAACCATATTGGAGCAAAAGCCTCTAAATCAATGGTTTTCTAACCTTTAGATTTTAAGAACGATTATGTTTTATTATTTCCTCACAATACTTCAGAAATGAATGATTGGATAAATGTTATCAACTGCTAATTTTGCTGTCTTAAAATTAACAACTTATTATCAGCATTGTTTCAGAAAAGGGAATTTTAATATTTAAAAATGTAGAAAAGATGTAATTATGATAAATAGCCCATTATAGTGAATTAACACTATGAAAATCTGCCAAAGTTGTCTTTACTTTTTACCTTTCACTATGGACAAATGAAAATTTCATGGCAGGTCAGTGATCTGGGGATTGGCCATTGAGAATCACTGTTTTAAATATCCCTTTAACAAATCAGAATAAAATATAGCACAACCTTTTATTCTATTCTTTTATATAGCTATAAGATGTATACTGAAAGTGTTGGTCATAGAAATAAAGGGAGCTTTCTAGAATTGATGTAAAACCACTATCATGAGATACTTATGCATATTGTTGTTTTTTTCCCCTGTAGACCAAGAACTGGCAAAGTCTTTTTTCTGTAAAAGGCTACATGGTAGATGTGTTTAGGTGTGGCTATATGGCTTCTGAAAGAACTATTACACTCTGCCATTTTGCACAAAAGCAGCCTGAGATTATATAAACTGGAACATCTGAACCTTTATATTTCTTTTTATTTTATTTTTTTGTAGTTGTAGATGGACAGAATGCCTTTATTTTATTTATTTATTTATTTATTATATCTTGCTAGGGATCGAGCCCAGTACCTCACACATACTAGGCAAGTGCTCTTCCACTGAGCTACAGCTTCATCCCTGAACCTGTGTATTTCTGTTAGGTATATATCTAGGGCTGGAATTGCTAAGTCAAAATTTAGCTTTGGTGGATACTGCCAAATATATTTCCCCCCAAATTTTCTAGAAGTGTCTGAAAAATCTGTTTTTTAATTTTAATCTGAGTTAATTGATCAGTTTTTCCCATTTAGTAAGTCTATGCCTACTTTAAGGTCATGAAAACATTCTCCTACTTTCTTCTGATTTTTTTTGTTTTACCCATTATTTTGGTTTAGATATGAGGTGTCCTTCCAAAACTCATTCATTAGATAATACAAGAAAGTTTTGAGGTGAAATGGTTGGGTTATGAAAGCCTTAAACTAATCAGTGCATTAATCCACGATAGGAATTAACTGGGTGGTAACTATAGGCAGGTAGGGTGGGAATGGAGGATATGGGTCACAGGGGGTGTGGTTGGAGAGCTGAGCTCCTTCTCTGTGCTTCTTGGTATCATGTCCTGAACTGCTTTCTTCCACCATGATGTTCTGCTCACCTCCACTCCAAAACAATGGAGTTGGCCATTTGTGGACTGAGATATCTGAAACCATGAACACCAAATAAACTTTTCCTCCTCTAAAATTGTTCTGGTCAGGGCTAGGGCTATGGCTGAGTGGTAGTGCACTTGCCTGGCATATGTGAGGCACTGGGTTTGATTCTTGGCAACATATATAAATAAATAAAATAAAAGTCTATTTACAACTAAAAGAAATTTAAAAAAATTGTTCTAGGGCTGTGGTTGTGACTTAGTGGTAGAGCCCTCGCCTAGCATGCATGAGGCACTGGGTTCATCTTCAGCACCACATAAAAATAAAGATACTCTGTCCACCTAAAACTAAAAAATAAATATTAAAAAAAGAAACAAAGTTTATACAAAGAAAATTGTTCTGGTAAGGTCTTTTGGTCATAGCAGTGAAACACCTGACTAAAATAACTGTCATTTAAGTCTGCAATCCATCTGGATTGATTTTTGTGAATGAGTCAATGTGAATATCCACTTGCCCAAGATTCACTTTCTTAAAAAGACACACTTTACCCCAATCTTGTCATAAATATGTTTGTGTCCACTTCTGAACTTATTCCCTTCCCTACCTCATTTTCTTAGTTACTATTAACTTTTTAATAGGTTTTTATATTTAGTAAGATGTCTTCTGGGAAAAGTACTTTTTTTTTTTACAAAATTTAAATTTATTGGGCTGGAGCAAAGCTCAGTGACAGAATACATACTTAATTTGGGAAGGGCTTGGGTTGGATCTCCAGCACCAAAAAAAAAAAAAAAAAAGAAAGAAAGAAAGAAAGAAAGAAAAGAAAGGAAAAAGTAACAATGAATATCTCTACCCTACTCCATGTAGTCATACAATATGTAGAACACTTTAACACCATTCACCTCTTTCCTGATCTGTATGCTATTGATCTTGAATATATTCTGGTTTTTTTTTCATATTGGGGATTGAACCCAGAGGTGCTTTATATCCCCAGCCCTTTTTATTTAGTGTTTTGCAACAGGGTTTTACTAGTTGCTTAGGGCCTCAGTAAGTTGCTGAGGTTGGCTTTGAATTTTCAGTCCTTCCTCAGCCTCCCCAGTTGCTGGGATTTACATGTGTGTGCTACTGTGCTTGGCTTTAATTCTGTTTTGTAAAACTACAAATTATTTTAGTATATATCATTAATGCTGATTTAGATTTGCTCATATAACTTATCCTTTATTTGTTCTTTTTACATCTTCATCCTTTTGTCTGGAATCATTTTCTTTCTGCCTGAAGTTCAACTTTGAGAATTTCTTTTAATGTAGTCTGCCAGGGGCAAACTCTCAGGTTTTGTTTGTCTGAAAATGTCTTTGTTTTTAACCATGTATTGAATTCTGTGTTGTCAATTATTTCCTCACAACACTTTGGAAATTTCATTCCACTATCCTATTTTTCATTACTGCTGATGATATTGGCTGTTACAATGTCTCCTGTGTTAGTTATCAGTTGCTTTACAATGTTGTTAGTTATTAATTGCTGCATAACAAATAACCCCCACATGTAATGATTTAAAAAATAAACTTTGAAGTATTCATGAGTCAAACATTAAAGAAGCTCCTTATATGGGAAGTACTGGCTCAGAATATAGTCAAGATGTCAGCTGAAGTTGAAGGCATCTGAAGGCTTGACTGGGTACAGAGGTAACAGAACAGGGAACAATTCATTGTTCTCTTTGCACTGACTCCTGGATAGCACTGGCTCACTTGCATGGCTGACAATTGATTCTAGTAACTCAGCTGGGTTTCCCCAGATGAATCAATCTGTGTTAGCTTTTCATTGCTGTAAACAAAATGCCTGACAAGAACAACTTAAAGGAGAAAAGATTTGTTTTGACTCATTATTTCAGGGGATTCGGTTCATGGTTAAATGGCTCCAACATCATGGTGGAGGGGTGGGGCAGAGGAAACTTGCTTAGCTCATGGCATCCAGGAAGGAGAGGAGGAGGAGACAGAGGGAAGTGGGAAGGAGAGGGGAAGAAAGGGCCATGGAGAAGCTAAACCCTTCTAGGGCTTAGTACTGGTCCCTCCCCTCAGAGTCCATTTAGGCATCAAGCGATTAATCCATTGATGAGGTCAGAGCCCTCATGCAATCACTTTGGAAAGCTCCACCTCTGAACCTTGCTAGGAGATCATGCTTTCAAAATGAGACTTTGAGGGACATTCCAGATATGAATCAACACAAAGAGTGTGCAGAGCAGAAATGGCAATATCTTTCATGACTTAACTTTGGACACTATCATTTCTACTACATTATTTTCTTTTTTGTCGTTGTTGATGGACCTTTATTTTATTTATTTATATATGGTGATGAGAATTGAACCAAGTGCTTCACCCCTGCTAGGCAAGTGCTCCACCACTGAGCCACAACTCCAGCCCATCTACTACATTATATTCTTTATAAGCAAGTCTTTCTCACATTTGAGGGGAATCTCCACCCATCGGAGGAGGAGTGGGCATTTTATAAAATGACCATAGACTTTTTAAGAGTTTATCTTTGATCTTTAGCATTTTAAAGTTTTACTATTATGTATCTAAGTGTGGGTTTCTTTTAATTTATCTTACTAGAAACTTGTTGTCTTTTATTTGGGATCTGGTTGCTTTTATAGGTACTAAAAATATTCATTTTAATGTTTTTAAATGCAGTCTCTGCCCTAGCTTCTTTCAAACTTATGTTATAGCTGCTGCTCACTGCTCACTGTATCCTCCATATCTATCCTTTCTTCTCTCTCTCTCTCTCTCTCTCTGTGTGTGTGTGTGTATATATAATATATTATATATATATATATATATATATATATAATTTTTTTTTGTGCTGGAGATTGAACTCAGGGCTTGATACATGCTATGTAAGTGCTCTTACCACTGAATTACATCCAAAGTTCTTTTTCTGTTTGTTTGTTTCTTAATGTTTCATTCTAGATTTCTTTTGGCTTAGCTTTTCATTTAGTCTTCTTAGCTGTGTCTAATCTATTATCCTTACCCATGAAGTTCTTAATTTTGTTACTGTATTTATCTATCATAATATCTGTATTTCCTTTTTGCATCTGCTCTATCAACTTTTAGAGCTTCCATGTACCTACCAAAATTGTCAGTTGTTTTTTTATTTTATTTAAGGGGAAAATTATTTTATTGTTTGCTTCTGATAATTCCAAGAGCAATTTCTTTGCAGGACTATTTCTGGTGGTTGTTTCTGCTGGATTTCACTCAAAGACTGTGTGTGTGTGTGTGTGTGTGTGTGTGTGTGTGTGTGTGTACATATATCAGGTTTGTGTATGTGCTGGGGAATCAACCCCAGAAGCAAGTAACACAGAGCCCTGGTTATTTTTAATTCTGTATTTGGCATTGCTTATGTGTAGAAAAAGTTGGGAGCCTACAATTGTCACAGGAAAGTGGGGAGCTGAAACTCCAAATCTCAGTTCTTGTGTTCTGATGAAAGAAAATTTAAAGTCAAACACAAAAAGCCACATAAGAGAACTTTATTATAAGTGAAAGGTGAAAGTAAAGTAAAAGCAAAATGACACAGTGGAAAACGAGAGAGAGAGAGAGAGAGAGAGAGAGAGAGGGAGGGAGGAAGGGAGAGAGAGAGAGAGAGATCTCTGTGCAGAGAATGACAAAGGAGACAACACTGTGTCCAAATTGATTATTTACCAGAACTGGGGACCACTTTGTGTACTCTTTGCCAATAAGGTGTTCAATTCCTCCTTCATGTCAGGCACCAGAGTTTTTTACATTAGTTGGTCCTCTCTGGAACTGTCATGATGGCCACCCTACTTAGAGGACTTTTATGTATAAGTCAATCCCACATAAATGTGGGCACTGGATCAATAACTGGTCAGAAGTCAGTACACCTGTGCTACTAAGGAAATTTTCCTTCCCAGACAGATGGAGATACCTATAGTCATAATTCCTAGCTTCACATCAACATCAATGGACTCTGTCAAGAGTTAGTTCCATTAATTCCTTTCTTTTGACTAATTTCCTCCTTAGTTCCTTTGCTTTTGTTTATTTTCTACAAATTAACTACCACCCTTTGCTTTCTCATCTACTTTGAAAGTAGTTTAAAGAAGACCCTAATGTTATTTAAAGAACACTTATGAATTTGCTATGCATTTCACTGCTCATTGCAAGCTACTACCTACTACCTAACACAAATAACAATGCTTTTCTCTACAGGTGGTTTATATTTTATCAGGCACCTGGTAAAACCACAGAGATGAACTTGTAAAGTGAGATTGTTTTAGTCACCTTTTCACAGCTGTGGCTGAAAGACCTGACAAGAACGATTTGGAGGAGGAAAAGTTTATTTGGAGGCTCAAGGTTTCAGAGGTCTCAGTCCATAGACAGCAGGCTCTATTCCTCAGGGCTTGAGGTGAGGCAGAACATCACAGGGGAAGAGTGTGGTGGTGGTGGGGAAACAGCTCACATGATGATCAGGAAGGAGAGAGAGAGGGAGAGAGAGAGAGAGAGAGAGAGAGAGAGAGAGAGAGAGAGAGAGAGAGAGAGAGACTCCACTTGCCAGACACAAAATGTGTACCCCAAAGGCATGCCCTCAATCACCTACGTCCTCCAGCCACACCCTACCCACCTTCAGTTACCACTCATTTAATTCCCATCAGTGAATTAATTCACTGCTTAGGTGAGAGCTCTCATAACCCAATCATTTCTCCTCCAAACCTTCTTGCATTGTCTCACACACGAGCTTTTGGGGAACACCTCACATCCAAACCATAATATTCTGCCCCTTGCACCCAAAAGTTCATGACTATCTCACAATGCAAAATACATTTAGCCCATTACCAAAAGTCCCAAATATAAGGTCCTTGCTTAGCATCTGGATGGCCATCTTTAGTGATAGCTGCCATTTTAAGGAAAAAGTTTCACTTTCCCACCCTTGGGAGTTTCTGAGAAAGAAACTCCTCATACTAACCAACCCTTAACTGCCCACATTAGGACCTGTTCATCTCTGATTCCTGAGCCTCCCCCTGGTGAAGGCGATCCCCCACTCACTGTCTTGACAGGGTCACAGTGAGAAAAAGTGTTGGCAAAGCCGCTCTCCCACTGTCTTGACAGGGTCACAGTGAGGATGAATGCTGGCAAAGCCACGCTGGTTGGTGGGTAACCGAAACCATGAGACCCTTTTTTATGTAATTGGGACTTTGCATTTTCATGCTTATGTTTCTCACAGGAGGCATAAGTATGTTAAATGCCAAACAAATTAAATTTCAGATGGCTAGAACAGAACAGGTAGTTCATGCCTTGGAGGCCGTTCTACCATCCCTCAGCATATCAAGGACAAAATAAAAGGCTATTCTTCTATCTTAGTACATTGTGGACAAACCTAATAACAGACAACAATCATCCTCTGAAAAACAAACTCTTTGAGAACTAGTGCACCTTGACTGAAAAACAAACTCTTTGAGAACTAGTGCACCTTGACTGAAAAACAAACTCTTTGAGAACTAGTGTACCTTGACTGAGAAACAAAGAAACTCTTCGAGAAAGCAGCTCAACCAGTTTTATGAGAATAAATTTAGGAATCAATTAAGATAGCTTTATAAGACACAGTTTTAGAATAATGTTAGAATTATTATTTTATTTAGATTCTTAAGTTTAGAAATTCTTAAGTCTTTAGTTGTATAGGTTTCTGATATGTTTTAAGGATGATTCATAAACTTTAGGACATTTTAAATATAAGATTTAAAGGGACTTTTTTAGATGGGAATTTTAGATTAAAAATAAAGTACAGGTGTACTTTAGGTTAATGATTGGCTAGGAGACTTGGAGTCTGGTTACATAGTTTGGCATTAGTTAATAAGAAAATAACATATCTTGGGAAAAATAGTAAATCTTGGGAAAATCTGAAGGATGTAAATTGGTGACATGTTTTATTGATGATTCTGTACTTTGATGATTGTATGGCTGGGGGTCATATCCTGGAAGGATGTAGATTGGTGTGCTCTCAATCATGGTTAAGGAAATGTCATGTCTTGGCAAAGTTTTAAATTATATAATCAATGACGTATTGTAAATCTATAATGATGAGAAAAATTGTAATAAAAAGGGGACCCAGAGAAAGCAGCTTTAGCTCTCTCTCTGAAGATTGCTCAAACGGAACAACTCCTGTCTCATCTTTTTGCCGACGCCACTCCTCCTTCAGGACTCCCTGGACCCCGCTGGGGCTGGATCCTGGCATCCCCCATTAAAGTCCCAAACCTCAAGCCTGTTTTGCCTCTCTATACTATAGAGAAATAGCCTTTATTTGTGAGATCTGACAAATAAACTCTCATTTGTAACTCTGCCTTGTCTCTATCTTTCATTTCTCGCTTACCCATCTCTTGTTCCTCACTTTCCCTTCACCCAATGTCTCAACAGTTCCAGAACTGCCCAAAAGTTCAATCCAAAGTCTCTGGGATTCAAGGCAAACTTGCATCATGAGCTCCTGAAGAAATAAAAAATGATTTACAAATATGCAATATGTAAAGGTATAGAGTAAATATTTTCATTAAGAAAAATATGGGGGGCTGGGGATGTGGCTCAAGTGGTAGCACACTCACCTAGCATGCATGAGGCACTGGGTTCCATTCTCAGCAACACATAAATGTAAAATAAAGATATTGTGTTCACCTAAAAAAACTAAAAAAATAAATATTAAAAAAGAAAGAAAAATATGGATAGAGAAAGAAGGGATAGGACCAAGGCATTACTGGCGAACAAGTCCTGTAGCTCCATATCTGGCATCTGGGGCACATGACACGACGATATTCTGTCCAAAGGATTGTGTAGCTCTGACTCATGGCTTTGTTGGTTGCAGCCCAAGTGGCCTTTCTGTTGGCTTGTCTCTGTTTAATTCCTGTAGCTTTCCTAGGATGATGTCCCATGTTACTGGCATTTCTTAATCTCAGGGTCCCCGGGACAGCTTTGTCTTCCTCCTCACATCTCCACACTTTGTCCTCTCAGAGGGTGTCCATGGGGACTCCAACCCTGCTGCACTGTGCCTGGCCTCCCAGACCTTCCTTTGAAATCTTGGAAATCCCCATGATTCCCTAACTCCAGCATCCTGCATTCCTGCAGAACCATCACCACATGGTTGCCACCAAGATTGCCACCATCTGGAGCAGTGGTAAAGCTTCCAGGGACCCTGACTGCAGCAGCCTCTGAGTGTCTGGGTGGCTGAGCACGTTGAAAAAACTTCCTAGGCCTCCTAGTTCAAGGATGCCCCTTTGGTCTCTTTTTTACTTTTACTCCCTGAGCCTGAGATGGGTGTGGTCTTACCAGCTCCTGAGATACCCTCAAGCCATCTGTTTTATTATTTGGGGGCAAAGTCTTTAGCATTCCTTAGTGGCTGTAATGCCTTTATCATTTGCAACTTCCTTAGCCCCAGTTTTACTCCTGCCTTTGAAGTCTAAGTTTTTCAAATATTTCTTTTCTGCCTTCTCCTGAATATCAAAATAAACTTTGGCTAAAATCTTCCAGCACTATCCATGCCACTGCCTGAATGCTATGCTTCTTAGAAATTTCTTCCACCAGATTAAGAAGTCCATTGCTTTTAAAATCAACTTCACAGAAAGTCTCAGGACATGGACCAAATGTAGACAACTTCTCAGCCAGAACACAATGTGAATGGCCTCTACTTCAAATTTTAATAGTTCTCCTTCTCTGAACCCTCTTGAGCGCTGTCTTTACTGTCCACAGTCCTATTGACATTCTAGTTGTGGTTTGGATGTTAGGTGTCCCCCCAAAAGCTTGTGTGTGAGACAAAGCAAGGGGATTTGGAGGAGAAACAATTGGGGTTGAGATCCCTCACCTAAGCAGTAAGTTAATTCACTGATGGGAATTAAATGAGTGGTAACTGAAGGTGGGTAGGGTGTGGCTGGAGGAGGTGGGTGATTGGGGGCATGCCTTTGGGGTACACATTTTGTGTCTGGCAAGTGGAGTCCCTCTTTCTTTCTCTTCCTCTTTCTCTCTCTCTCTCTCCTTCCTGATCATCATGTGAGCTGCTTCCTCCCACCACCACACTCTTCCCCTGTGAAGCCCTGAGGAATAGAGCCTGCTGTCTATGGACTGAGACCTCTGAAACCTTGAGTTTCCAAATAAATTTTTCCTCCTCCGAAATGTTTGTCAGATCTTTTAGTCACAATGCAAAAAAGCTGACTAAAACAAAGATCATGACTTAAGATTTTTTTAAAAAGGAGAGAACTCTCACCAGACACATACCTTGCACTTCCCAAATATCAAAACTGTGAAAAATAAAATACCTGTTGTTGAAGCCAAAAAAACAAAGGAAAGTTGATTCCAGCCTGCAAATAACTCTAAAGCTGTTTCACTTCTTATTCATCTTTATTCTAAGGATATAAATTTTTGTGGTCCCAGTTTTTAGAAGGACCTCCTCCTATTTCTGTCCCCATTTTGTTGTGTTTAAGTATTTTTATTTGAAGTGCAAAAGGAAGGTTATAATTTTCCAGCTGACAGGGCCAAACAGCTTCTGCCTTTCTTTACCTTCCCAGATGCTAGCTTTCCAAGTTTGGTCTGGTAATTCCTTGCCATCTCTTAGATGCCTTGTTATGGCTCTATTTTATCCTCCCCTGCCAAATCTATATGTTGAAACCCTAATCCCCATTACCTCATAATCCACCTGTATTCAGAGACTTGGCCTTTAAAGAGGTAATTAAGTTAAAATTTAGCATTTGGATGTGCTCTAATCCAATCTGAATGGTGACCTTATAAGTAGAGGAAATTTAGATACTATCACATCTACGGCCCGGTTTTGCCAAAGCAGTGAGATAGGTTGCCAAGAGCCAAGGCAGAAGGCTTTATTGAGAAATGTTTACAGGGAAGTTCCAGTAGGGCTGAACAGATAGCACTCCAACCCTCCACTGTACTTCTGCCAAACAGTGCCACCTCTTCCTCATGGTGTGTTTTGTCCGGTGGTGGCCAGCTGCATGAGTGACAGGTGTCCATCCCTACAGTGCCCTCAGTTCTTTCCCAGTTACCACTGAAAGAGGAGTTTCACATGTTAATCTGCATAAGCTGTGACATTATCAGCATTGTCTTGCTTAGTTTGCTTGTATGGCCAGCTCCCAAGGAACAACTGTCAAGATGTACATGCAAGAAAAGAAGCTCTTACAGTTAACATTAACTTGCCTTAGTTCCTGGTGTGCATAAGTCAATGTCCTTCAATGTAATATGTATCTGGACATTCAATTGGCCCAGGCTTGCTCTCATTGTTCCCTAATATGGCTAGGTTTTTGGGAATATGAAGAGAGCCCTCAGGAACATAATGTTTTAATGTTCCTATTTTCTTTAAGGATGATATGAATACACAGACACACCAAGGGCACAGGGACGCTTGCATAGTGCACAGTACACATACACATATGTATGCACGTGCTACACCACACACACACACACACACACACACACATACACACACACACACACACACACACACCTTGTGAGGACACAGAAAGCAGCCATCTGCAACCCAGGGAGATAAGCCGCAGGAGAAATCAAACTAACTCCCAGAAGTTTGAGAAAATGTATTTCTGTAGGTTAAGCCACCTGATGTGTGTGTGTGTGTGTGTGTGTGTGTGTGTGTTTTTATGGTAGTCTTAGCAAACTAATACATATCTCTTTAAACTTAAAACATGTATTCCAGAAAATAATGTAATTATTTTCTGAGGCTCCTGCTATCACCTGAGGGCATCATTGATTTATTTTCCTACTTATTACTAATTTCATCAGAATGAAGTCTCAAGAGAGCAGGAAAGCGTGCATTCTGTGCTGCGTCCTAAGATCTTGTAAGGACGCGTGGCGGGTCACGAGCATCAGGAAGAGAGCTGCTGGGCCAGTGAATGAACGCAGGACCCCAGGCTTCCCCATCAGCCTGCCGGCCTTGGGGCCCAGCGGCCCAGCGGCCCAGCCCGGGCAACAAGCGGGTGGCCTCCTAGGGGGCCGCCCCCAGGGTCTGGGTGGCCGCGGACGCGAGCCGGGGCGCTCGGCGGCTTCCGGCTTCCGGGTGCTCGGGCGCGCGCTGGCTCCGGAGAGGGCGGGCGGCGGGTTGCGGAGTCTCGGCGAGACGCGCGGGCGTAGGGCCGGGACTGAGCGGATCGCGTTGGGTGGGCGGGCCGGCTGGGGCAGGGCAGCGGGCTGCGGGCGTCGCTGGCCACCTGGAGGGCGCGTCCCGGGGCGCAGGCGCTGCAAGACGCCCCGCTCGGCCTCTGAGGCCGGGTGCACTTGGCGGTGGCTGCTGGCTCGGGCTTTAAAGTCACCGTCAGCGCCGGTTCAGGGCGCCCTCCCATTCCAGCCCCAAAGCCACCCATCCTAGAGGGCCCTGGATGGAAATTTGGAAGAAAGCCTGGTCCAGTCCGGAGGCCCAGGGTCCTCCGGGCTTCAGAAGGACGTCTAGGCGAACGCTGGAGGTTGTGGACGGTCCGTAAAAGGGTGGGAAAGAACAGAATCTGTTACCACCCAGTCCTTCTCTGGAGACCTCTGCAGCAGAAAGGCTCGGGAGCGAGCGTCCCCACGTCCCAACCCTGGCCCTCCCGGCGTCCAAGGCCCACCCACCCGGTGAGTACTCCTCTGCTGGTCTACCTCTCTTTTCGGGGCTGGCCTATCTGGGAGACCTGTGGGGGTGCGAAGACTTCAAAGTGAAGCCCCTCCGTCATTAAACGCTTCTTAGGGACGAGTCCAAAGTTTCTGTACTTCGATAAGGAGTCCTTTTTTTTAATTTTTATTTTTTATTTTTAGGTGGACACAATATCTTTATTTTTTATGTGGTGCTAAGGATCGAACCCAGCGCCCTGCACATGCCAGGCGATCGCGTTACTGCTTGAGCCACATCCCCAGCTCATTGAGGTCCTTTTTAAATATTCAGGGGTAGGATATTTCCTATAATCTCCAGTCTCTAAGGACGCACGCAGTCAATAAGTCTCTTCTCCACGAACTTCAGAAAGTCGGGCCACCCGCCCCCCATTTTTAAAATTTTTTAATTGTAGATGGACACAGTATCTTTATTTATATATTATTATTTAAAAATATTTTTTAGTTGTTGATAGACCTTTATTTTATTTTTATGTAGGGTTGAGGATCGAACCCAGTGCCTCAAACATGCCAGGCAAGTGCGCTACCGCTGAGCCCCAACCGGGGCCCTCTTTATTTATTTTTATGTGGGGCTGAGGATCAACCCAGTGCCTCATACATGCAAGGCAAGAGCTCTACCATTGAGCTACAACCCTAGCCTGGGTCACCCTCTTTTCCACCGAGCTGTTTTGAGGACTCCAGATATACTGGACCAGGTCATGGTGGAGGTACCTGCCTAGATGCCAGTGGTTGGATGAGTTGATTTGGGTTGTTTTCAAATCTGCCTGCTACCAATAATTCTGTAGGAGCCCTGGTTAAACTTAAAGTACTATATTTATTCCATTTAAGCATTAACCCCTCCCCCAATTTAACATTTCCGAACCCAGGATGCATTTTATCAGTTGTTAGGCTTCACGGGTGATGATGTATCTGTTACTGTTTGCCCCAGCTAAAACAGCTATGTGATTATTCCATCAGTTAAGATACTAAAAATGAACTTTACATGCATATTTCAAATTATTTTTTAAAAATAACTTTAAAAAATAATGGTATGACACAGCATAAAATAAAAGGTTTATAAGGGCTTGCTATATATGCTTAGTGTTGTCTCAGTTAATCAACATTGCAACTCTACAAAATGCAATTACTATTCCTATTTTATAGGTGAGCAAACTGAAGCTCACAGAATTGAAATGCCTCAGAGCTTTTATTGGCTAATGTCTGGGTTCTAGCCAGGCTGTCTGGTTTTAAAGCCTGTGTTGACTCTCAAATCTGGATCCAAGCAGAATAAGCATGTAGCTTACAAGGTGGGAAATCAAGGCAAATGTTTGTGCATCTTTGGATGTTTGCTGTCTTTGTGTTTATGTGGAATCGGGAGATGGAAGCTACATCCAAGAAATCTGATTATACTTACTCTTGCATTGATGCCGCACCATTGTATTAGATCTTTTGCATTTTAAAATATATTTCTGCAGGTTCTGGAGTTCTGGCCATATGAAAAGTGTTTCTGGATTTCTTTTTTCTTGTCTTTTGTTCCTCTAGAATGATTACAAAGCCATGTACTTAAACTAGCTCACCTGACTGCCTCCCAAAAAATGGTGTCCAGTTTTCAGAGTTGTTAAAGTCACTCCAACCTCTAGGGTCCTCCAGGTCCTAGTCCTGCAGGGACATGCCAAAGCCCTGAGGGCAGAAGATTGCAGTCTGAGAAAGACCACGCAATTGCCAAGCCTCTCATTGGAGGTTCTGGCAATTTCCTCACCAGAAGTGGACAAGGCCAGTTGGTCGTGCATCATCATGCCTCAGCAGCTCCTGATCACCCTGCCCAAGGCCAGTACCTGGGTGAAGTTACACCATCCAAGGAAGGCCAAGGAGGAGGCGCCCTCATGGGAGGATGTGACTAAAATGTTTGAAGAAGAAGGTGAGAATAGACTGAAGGAGGGGGAAGAAGGAGGTCTCGTTTATGTGAACAGATGTACTTCATTGAGGTTGTTTCTTGGGGAGAAAATTGGAGGAAAGAAGGTCTTTGAGGGGGTTCACTCGTGCTGAGCTCATAGCTTTTGGGGTAGTCTAGCTGGGAGAGAAAATATTGGGCTCCCATCTCAGGCTCTTTTTCAATATGTGCTCCATGCTGCTCCCATCTCCTGGCATCAGATAAAATACATGAGGGGAAGCTAGAATAGAGTTATTCCCCACTTCTGGCTCTTAAGTGTGGGAATGTGATTCACATGTAGAGGGATCAAAGGGTTCTGACCCCAAAGTCCTCTGAAGGGTTTTCCAGCTCAAGTGCTAGTCATTTTAGCTACTTATTGGTTAAAAATATTTAACCAATATTTTTGACAAGCATCAGATTTCCACCCCTCCCTCTCCAAGAGGCAGAAATAACATGCCTGATTCCTCTCATATTACCTTGAACTATGTAAATTAGGCAGGAGACATGTCTAAGACATACCCACCTTATTTAGTGGTCTGGTCAGGAGAAGATATATGGAGAGAGGAATAAATGTGTCTCATGTGATGTCCTCATACCTCTAATACTTCATATCCAACTAGTATTTTTATTGTATTCCATCTATGTCAGGTACGGACTTTGGCTAAGCATCTTGAGAGATTGGGGGGCAGGGAGAAGAAGAAGAAGAAGAATTATCTCTAAAGCTGATTATTAGTTGAAAGAGTAGATAGATATACAACCAAATCAAAAGAAGATAGCCTAAGAAAAGCTCTTTTGGAATCCTGAGGAAATATAAGTCAGATAGATTGAGTTGAGTCTGGAAAAGTATCTGAAGCTTTTTATAGAAGATTTGGAGGAAGTATAGAAAAGTGGGTACTTTGATGAGAGGTTTAGAGAATGGCAACTATTTAGTCTAAATGAGGGTTAAGAATGTGAAGTTGGTGGTGTCCCAGGTATAAAGGTTGGTAGTTTGGAGGTAACCACTGCTGAGAAAATAAGCTTTGGGCAGATCATAGACTGCCTTGAAGTCCATGGTGAAATGTTTGAATTTTTTCTTTCTTATCTGTGGGAGACCCTTTGAGGATTTTGGAACAAAGAAGTGGCCTGATAGATTTGTGCTTTTGACCATTGGGAAGTATCAATACCCAAAGCAACACACTGCAGGTCCTCTCACTAAGGAGTTTTGGGCTCCTTTGAGTCATTCTAGATGTCCCCCCACATTTATTATTATTTTTTTAGTTTTAGATGGACACAACACAATCTTCATTTTATTTTTATGTGGTGCTGAGGATCGAACCCAGTGCCTCAAGCATACTAGGTGTGCAGTCTACCACTGAGCCACAATCCTAGCCCTAGATGTCCCCTTTTGTGAATATTTTTTTGGGGAAGAGTCAGTGGGTCTACAGAACAGTTCTTGCATTTGAGAGGTTTGAGTAGATGCAAAATTCATAGTTCTTTTCGTTCCCTAGTTCTGCTGTCTCAGGATGCTGCTGAGACCCAGGAAGAAAGTTTAGAGGATGAATTGACCCCTGACCTCCTGACAGCAGAACCCCAGGTGGGTTGGAGCTTCCTCATTTTTTTAATAATGCTTCTTGTTTTTTAACCTGTCTGTTTTGGGAGAAGTGAGTGGGTTGAGACGAACAAGTTCAACTATGCGAGTTGCTCTCATTCAGAAACTTGAGCTTCTGTGGTGACGGTATCTCTGCTCATAGGGGCCTTCCTGCAACTCTTGTTTCTCACCAGCATCTTGATCTGATATTGTGCTATTTTTTGTAGAGAACGCATAATGAATGATATTTCCAGCTCCTAAAAACCAATGGATTTTACTTGGGATCTAAGATAAATGTCAATATAATATTCAAAATCCATAAGTGAGATGAAATTCTGACATTCTTAGTGATATATCCATATCACTGTGAACTCTTTAAGAGATGACCCTTGGCAAAGTGAGAAGAAATGGCCACATCTTTGAGGTGGGGCAAAGAGCAGGAGCAGCTTTAAGAGCAGTTAGGATAGCGTGTCAGAAATGGGGTCTTCACCATCTGGTGGAAACATGGGTAAAACAAAAGGAAATTAAAAGACTTTTACAGAGGTATTATTGGAGACAGAAGAGTTGTTTTTTTTAACATTTATTTTTTAGTTTTAGGTGGACACAATATCTTTATTTTATATCCATCCCAGTGCCTCATGCATGCTAGGCAAGCACTCTACCACTGAGCCACAACTCCAGCTCAACACAAGAGTTTTAAGTAAAAAGAACTTTAAATCTGAAATTAGATGATATTGGATTTGATTTTATCTGGTATTAGATGGTGCACAGTTTGATTTTCTCTCATCTTCCTTGCTTGGTGTCTAGGGCAATTTTTTTTTTTCTTTTGGCTCTTTACAATCTATTTCCTTAGCTAAGAAATTTAGATGTTAATGTCTGCCTTCTAGGGTTAAAATTCATTCCAGTTATTTATGGTAATATGGAAGAAATCATAGTTAGTTAAATAATATATTAATTATTTAAAGAATCATCTTTTCTCTACATTCCACATATCTGGAATCCCTCACTTCCTAACATTTATCAAAAAGTAGATTCCTTAGCGATGGGAAAGGATTAAATTTTTTTTAAATTGAAGTATAAATGACATACAGGAAAATACATTTAGGAAATGTATTCTATTTTGACATGTGCATGTACCCATGTAATCAAATTAATAAAGAGAACATTGCCTCCATCTCAGAAAATTCCTTCTTGTGCTTTCCAATTTGTACTCTGCTCCAGCCCTCATAAGGAATACATGAAATTTGTATTACTTATTATAATTGCATATAAATCCACAAATGTCTTTTTTAAAAAATATTTTTTAGTTGTCACAATACCTTTATTTTTATGTGGTGCTGAGGATTGAACCAAGTGCCTCATATGTGCTAGGTGAGCACTCTGCCACTGAGCCACAACCCCAGTCCCACAAATGTCTTAAAAGAGTTTAATTTAAAAAAAGAATATAGGGGCTGGGGTTGTGGCTCAGCGGTAGAGTGCGAGACCCTGGGTTCGATCCTCAGCACCACATAAAAATAAATAAGTGAAATAAAGGTATTGTTAAAAAAAAGAATATATATTCTGTAATTGTTTATGATATTCGATAAATATCAGTTAATTATTTGATAGTAATGTTCAAATCTTCCATATCCTTGATGAATTTTTGTCAGTTTTTATCAATTACTGAGAGGATATTAAAATCTATAATCATGAGGCTGGGGCTGTGGCTTAGTGGTAGAGCACTTGCCTTGCATGTGTGAGGCACTGGATTCGATTCTCAGTGCTTCATGTAAATAAATGAATAAAATAAAGGTCTATTAACAACTAAATAATTTTTTTAAAAAATCTGTAATCATGATTTTATCTGTATCTCTTTAGTTCTATCAACTTTTATTTATTTGAAGTCTGTCATCAGATGCATAAACACGATTGTTGTCTTCTTGAATTGATGCACTTATTATTATGAAATATCCCTCTGATTTATGGCCATACCACCCTGAATGCACCTGATCTTGTTTAAAATGTCCTCCTTTTTTAAATTTTTAAATTATAAATACACAACTTTTAAAAAATATCTTTATTTTTATTTGGTTTATTTTTATGTGGTGCTGAGGATCAAACTCAGGGCCTCACGCATGCGAGGCAAACACTCAACCTTTGAGCTACAACCCCAGCCTTAAAATGTCCTCCTTTTTAAAACTATTGGTGTCTTTATAGTTAAAGTGTGACCTTTTTAAATGTGGGTGGGTCTTGCTAGTTTAGTCTATTTACAGTTAAAGTAATCATTAATATGGATGGGTCTAAGTGTAGGTTGTTCTTTGCTATTCCTTTCTGTTCTTTTTTTTCTTTGTTCCTTCTCTCCTGCCTTCTTTTGGATTAAATTATTTCTGAGTATCCCATTTTATGTCCTCCAGTGACTTTTTTTTTTTTTTGTATTAGGGATTGAACCCAGGTGTGCCTAACCACTGAACCACATCCCCTGCCCTTTTTATTTTATGTTTTTATTTTGAGACAGGGTCTTGCTAAGTTTCTTAGGGCCTTACTAAATTGCTGAGGCTGGCTTTGAACTTGTGATCCTCCTGCCTCAGCCTCTCAACCACTGGGATTCAGGCATTTACCACCACACTTGGCCACTCCAGTGACTTTTAAGCTACATTTTTTGTTTGTTTGTTTGTTTTGTTTTAGTGGTCATTCTATCATGGTATGCATTTTTAAATTTATTTCAGTTGCTTTGAATTAACATACCGCACCACATGTTACTATGAAAACATATTTCCATTTACTGCTTCCTATTCTTTGTTCTATCATCATCACATATTCTACCTTTTGTGTTACAAACCCCACAATACATTGTTTGCATTTTTGCTTTTGATGGTAAATTGTCTTATTTAAAAATTAAGAAACCAGGTATGGTGGCACACACCTGTAATCCCATGAACTCAGGAGGCTGAGGAAGGAGGATCACAAGTTCTAGGCCAGCTTCAGCAATTTAGAAAGTCTCAAAATAAAAACAAAAAGAAGAGCTGGGGGGCTAGGCACAGTGACACATGCCTGTAATCCCAATAATCCCAGTGACCCCAGAGGCTCAGGCAGGAGGAGGATCATAAATTCAAGGCCAGCCTCAGCAATTTAGCAAGACCTTATCACAAAATAAAAAATAGAAAGGACTGGAGATGTAGTTAAGTGGTAGAGCACTCCTGGGTTCAATCCTTAGTTGAAAACCACAAAAGCAAAAAAATAACCCGAGTCTTTTGTATTTGCCTACTGCTTAATAATTCAGGTACTCTTCATTTTTTAAACCTTTTGTTCCAAATTTCTGGAGTTTATTTCCCTTCAATCTGAAAAACGTTATCATGTCTTGTAGTGTAAGTGTTCTGGTGACCAATTTGTACAGTTTTTGTTAATCTAAACATACCTTAATATTTTCTCTTATTTGAGAATCCTCTATTGGATTTAGAATTCTAGGTTATTTTTTCTTTAAGTATTTTAAAAAGGTTCCATTATCTTTTAGCTTGTATTGTTTCTGATGAGGAGTTGCCTGTTATTCTTATCATTATGTGATGTGTCTTTATTTCATACCAATTTTTTTTAATTGTTTTTATTTGTTTCCCTTTTCTTACCATCTTTTCTCCTGATAGGCGTTCATCTTGGACTAAACTCCACTTGGGTTCCAGATCTTTCGCCTGCTTTTACAATCTTCAACTTTATTTTATTATTCAGCAGTTTTGCTGTGAAATACATAGGTATAGGGTTTTTTTGGGATGTGGGTAGGTGTTTATTTATCCCTTTTGGGGTTTGCTAAGCTTCTTGAATTTGTAAGTTCCATCAGTTTAGAAGTTTTTCAGCTACTTTTTCTTTAAATATTTTGCTTTCTTCTTCTGAGGTTTCAATTATATCATTTGATATTAACCCACAAGTTTTTTTTTTCTCTTACTGCTCTAGTTTGACAGTATCTATTGACTCATTTTTAAGTTTTATTCTGAGCTTGTCTTATTTACCTGGTCTACTTTAAGGCCATTAAATGATTTTTTCATACATTGTATTTTTCATTTGTAGAATTTTTATCTCTTTTCTAGCATTTCTGTATCTCTCTAAAGTTATTTCCATCTCTTTATCCATTCTATCTTTTATTGTAAATTCTTTAGCATATATTTAAATAATTGCTTTGAAGTTCTTATCTGGTAATTTCAGTGACTTGATTATCTGTGTATCTGTTTTGATTTTTATTTTCTTGATTATTGGTCATATTTCCCCCTTGTTTACGCATCTATTTATTTATTTGTTTGTTTAGTTTTTTGGTACTGGGAATTGATCCCAGGGTCACTTAATCACTGAGCTACATTCCCAACCCTTTTTATTTTGAGACAGAGTCTCACTAAGTTGCTTAGGATCTTGCTCAATTAATGAGGCTGTCCTTGAACTTGGGATCCTCCTGCCTCAGTTTCCCAAGTTGCTGGAATTATAGGCATGTGCCACCACATCCAGTGTCTAATAATTTAAAAGAAACTATATATATAAAAACAATGGAATATGAGGGGAGTGTGTGTGTATAGATAGATAGGTTTTTGTTTTGTTTTGTTTTATTGTATTTTTAAGATATTCTAAGTTCTTTCCTCTGTCTGTTGGTTAAGATGAGGGGCTGATTATTCTTATTCCTCCTGGAGCTGTGACTGAGCTCTGGCAGTGATACATCTTTAATTTGATTGAATTTTGCCTCATTGCCAATGCTTCTCACCACCACTAAGGGGCAGTCTTTTTTTTAATCTTTCAGTATTTAAGCTAGGAAGGCATTAGACTACAGTTCCAGACATTTGTCCATCTTGGACTAAACTCCATCTGGGCCCCAGAATTCAAGCTCAGCAAGAATGCATAGGTATTTGATGAAAGTATTAGGAACAGAAGTGCCTGTCCTACCCCTATTCCCTACCCCTTCTGTTCTCATCTTCTTCTACAGTCCCCTTCCCTAACCTACTCCATCCATGCTCTTTACCTTTTGTTCCTCAAATAAGCTAAGAATGTTCTCATCAGGTGCAAGTGGCCTGTAATCCCAGGAGGATCTCGAGTTCAAAGACAGCCTCAGCAAAAGCAAGGTATTAAGCAACTCAGTGAGACCCTGTCTCTAAATAAAATAGAAAATAGGAGTGGAAATGTGGCTCAGTGGTCAAGTGCCCCTGAGTTCAATCCCCAGTACCCGCTCTCCTACCCACCAAAAAAAGAATGTTCTCACCTAAAATTCTTTACACCTCTCTGGAATGCTCTCCCCACAGATTCCTCATGGTTCTTCCTCACTGAATTCATCTCTCTAGCCAAATATCATCCTTTCAAAGCAACTTTATAAGTACTCTACACAAAAGATCATTTTTACACTCACTTTGGGTCTCCCTATTCCCTCTGATCTGCTTAATTTTTTCTAAGGCATGTATGATCATATGTCCTACATATTTAATATTTATAGTAATTTCAAAACAGATCCAGGGAGGCCCCTGGTAAAATTGATTTGGAATCTCCCAAAACTTTGAAACTGTCAGAAATCCTTAGACTCTAACTGAAAAGGAATGTTTGATGTTCTAGGAACTGTTGACCTTCAAGGACATATTTGTGGACTTTACCCAGGAGGAGTGGGGGCATTTGGCCCCTACTCACCGCAGTTTGTACCGGGATGTGATGCTGGAGAACTATAGGAATCTGGTGTCAGTGGGTAAGGATGGGTCATTCATATATCCAGAAACCTGCCCATTATAGAATAGTCATTATTTCTAAATTATCAATATTGTAAATTCTTTGGAGACTTGGCCTTGGGTTCTGCATTAAAGATGTATTATTCCTTTGAAAACCAAGCCAGGGCAGATATGATTCCTTGGGGATCAACTTTACTTTATAGAGCTAGAATAGAAAGACATGTCCCTTCCCATTCTCAGAGCCCCTGAATACCAGAACACTAGAACTAAATTCTAAGGATGGTACTTAGCCATAAACATAAATATTCATATTCTTTCTCTTTTACTTCATAACCAGGATATCAGTTTTCCAAGCCTAGTGTGATTTCCCAGTTGGAGAAAGGAGAAGAGCCATGGATGATACAGAAAGAAGGCCTGGGAAATGACGTTTCAGGTAAGACCAAGGGAGATGATAGCTTTTAGTATGTGGGTTAGTCCTCAGGGCCCTCCCAGGCGGCCAGGAATGCTCTGGCTACTGGACAAGGGATGCACTAAACCTAATTTTACCCCTCTCTCTTCACTGAGCCCTTGCAAAAGTCTCTCAATAATATGATTATTGGTCATATTTTCCCCCTGTTTACACATAAACCACAATTTATTCATTTTTCTGTTGGTATACTATATTGTTTCCAATTGTCCTCATTAAGGTTAAAGTTGATTTTCCTTCTTTCTCCAGTATCCTAAGTCCTGCCCACCTAAAGCTCTTTCCTCTAAGTAGTCAGATGTATGTGGTCTCTCCACAGAAAACAGATCTCTTTTCAGGACTGTACAAATCTTAATTTTCTCTCTTCCACTCTATTTCCACTTTTCCCCACATTTTATTTTCCAATTCCAGTTTTCATCTCTTTTTAATTTACCTGTCTTATTTTTTGGTAATAGCTACTTCATGAATAATCCTGTAAGAGAAAATAGCACAGAATTCCTTCTCGCCCAATCCAGTAACAATTTTCCTGAACTTTGCTTTTATTATGAAAAATTTTAGACATTTTGAAAGGCATAGAGAACATTATAACACATTTCTATGTAACTTCCATCCAGATTAAGAAATAAAAGTTGAAGCCCTGCTGTTCCTCTCCCACCTTTCAAAATAACCACTCTTCTGTTTAAATATTACTGTTGCCATTTGTCTTCTTACTTTCATTCATTACTTACTTTCATTACATCCCTAAACAACAGCATTGTTTTACACATTCTTCAAATAAATGATAAATGTACTTTCCTTGCATCTTTTAAAAATATTTATTTTTTAGTTGTAGTTGGACACAATACCTTTATTTCACTTGTTTATTTTTATATGATGCTGAGGATTGAACCCAGGGTCTCGAACGTGCGAGGCGAGCGCTCTACCCCTTGAGCCACAACCCCAGCCCTTTCCTTGCATTTTTTAAAAAATATTTTTTAGTTGTTAAAGTATCTTTATTTTTTATGTATTTGTATGCAGTGCTGAGGATCAAACTCAGTGCCTCACACATGCCAGGCAAGTGCTCTGCCACTGAGCCATAACCCCAGTCCCCTTTCCTTGCTTTTCTTGTTCAACACTGTTGATGTTACTCTATGTTGTTCTAGTTTATTCATTTCCATTGAATTAATAAACCACAATTTATTCATTTTTCTGTTGGTATACTATGTTGTTTTCAATTTGGGGATTACAGAGATGCTGCAGTCTACTTTTGTGCACATAACTGCTCATATATGTATTCAAATATTTTTTCAAGGTAGTTGGTAGAGCAAAATTGCTGGGTAATGGGATATATTTGCCTTCATTTTACAAGTTATTACCAAGTTCCTCTTCAAAGCAGTGTCACCAATTTGTATTCCTGTCCTCAGGTTTTGAAAGTTCCCAGAACTTAGCATTTCTATCAATACTTGGCATTGTTGAACTTGAAAATTTTTGTAAATTCAGTTGGGTGAATATGATATTATTTCTTTCATTTTCCTAATTAGTCATGAGAGGAAGCATATTCTCATATTTGTTGAACATCCATCCAAGATTCCTTCTCTGTAAATTACCTATTATATCCTTTGCCAATTTTTCTATTATTTATATTTATTAAAATTAGTTTTTAGAAAAGTGTGTGTTTGTATTCTGGATACTGATCGTTAATAGCTTTGTTTTATGAATGTTTTATCTCAGCCAGTGACCCATCTTTCATTTTTAAAAAATAATGTCTTTGGCTAAGCACGGTATTGCACATCCATATTTCCAGCGTTTTGGAAGTTGAAGCAAGAGGATCACAAGTTCAAAGCCAGTCTTAGCAACTTAGCCAAGCCCTAAGCAACTTAGTGAGACTATCTCAAAATAAAAAAGGGCTGGATAAGGCTGGGGTTGTAGCTCAGTGGTAGAGTGCTTGCCTAGCGTAGGCACTGGGTTTGATCCTCAGCTCCACATAAAAATACATAAATAAAATAAAGGTATTGTGTCCACCTACAACTAAAAATAATTAAAAAGGTGGGGGGACTGGGGATATGGCTCAGTGTAGCTCAGTGGTTAAGTGCCCCTGGTTCAACCCTGATACCAATCAATCAATAAATCAGTCAATAAAATGTCTTTTAAAGGATATGTATTATTAAATTTAATTTTACTTAATTTATTAGTTTTTTTCTGTGTCCTTTTTATTATGTAAGATACCCTTTTCTGCCCTGTTATCCTCCATTTTACTATATGTAGATGATATATTCCTTTATACTCCTATATTTTTAGAAGTTTTTTAGTTGTAAATGGGCAGAATACCTTTGTTTTATTGATTTTTATGTGGTGCTGAGGATTGAACCCAGTGCCACACACACACACTAGCCAAGCACTCTACCACTGAGCCACAACCACAGCACCTGTCTGTATTTTTAAAGATTTGCTTTTCATGTTTGTTTGAAATTCATCTGGAATTTATTTTATATATGAGATTAAAAAAAAAGTCTAATTTAACTTTTTCTACATGAACATTTAGTCCAGGAACCATTTGTTGGATAATTGGTGCAGCTATGTCACATGTCAAGGTTCTGTGCTTAGGTCTATTTCTAGGTTCTTTTGCTGGGGGTACTGGGTATTGAACGTGTGGGCACTTGACCACTGAACCACATCCCCAGCCCTATTTTGTATTTTATTTAGAGACAGGGTCTCACTGAGTTGCTTAGCATCTCGCTTTTGCCAAGGCTGTCTTTGAACTCACAAACCTTCTGCCTCAGCCTCCCAAACCGCTGAGATTATGGGAGTGCACCACTGCGTCTGGCTATTTCTGGGCTCGTTCTGTTCCATTTCATTTTTAAAATTTTCTATCCCTACTCTAATTCCGGGCTGTCTTCCTTTACTGTATTCCATAATGAAACCTATTATCTAGTAGAAGTAGTGTACCCACTTTGTTTCTTAAAATTGCCCTGGCTATTACTTAACCCCTTGCTTTTGCAAATGAATTATATAATCAGTGCATTAAATGACAGACACAAATGCTGTGTTGCCATTTTTATTGAAACAGAATCAAATATATAGATCAATTTTGAGAAGATTAACATTATTATGATATTGAATCCTACTATCCAGGAACATGACATATTTTTCCATTTATTGGTATTTATTATAAATTTTTGTTCATTAAAGTTTTAGAATTTCTCCATAAGGTCTTGTACATATTTCATATTATTGTTAAAATTTATTCTGGAAGTTGTGCATTTTATTGCTATTATAGATGATATATATATTTAATATTTAGTTTTTAGTTTTAGGTGGACTCAATATCTTTATTTTATTTTTACATGATGTTGAGGATCAAACCCAGCACCCCACACTTACCAGGCAAGCGTGTTACTGCTTGAGCCACATCCTCAGCCCATAGATGATATGTTTTTAAAAATTGTTTTCTGCTTGTTGCTTGTGTGTAATAACACAATTTATTTTTAATATTGACTTTTTATAGGCAGCCCACCTTGTTTCACTCTGTTATAAATTCTAATAATTGTATATTGTCCTGTGGTTTCTCTTCTGCAACTTGTAATAATGAAAACAATAGGAGATAAGGGAATCATTAGGTGGTACAACACTTCATTAGCATGTGCAAGACCCTGGGTTTTCTCCCCACCACCACCACCACAAAACAAAACAAAATACCAAAAGAAGAAAATAATAATAAAAGGTGCCCTGAATGTCCTTGCCTTGATTCTGGATGAAATCTCAAAGAGGTCTAATAGATAGTCCAGTCTCTAACATGAACAATCTTGATTTTAGTAAAATATTTATTGAATTCAGTGAAATAGTAAAACTCCCAATATCATTCAGAATTAAATTTTGGTTTTTCCTTTTCTGTGGGCCTGCTTCAGGCCTGAATACTAAATTGGGGAGGGGTACACAGATGCCTTCTTTTCTCTTTCCCTATTGTCTTCTCTTCTTCCTCCCCTATTCCCGACCAGAATCAGGGACCTGAAGAGCATAGACTTTGTTATGCTTCTATTCATTTATAATTTGGAATGTAAAAGCACTAATGATTATTCTGTGTTGACCAGGTTAAAGGATATTTTCCTGGAACCTAGCAGCAGTAGCAATACAACTGTCTGGGTTTCTTACATAAATAACATTTTTTTGTATAAATAACATTTCCATGGATGTATTAATATCTCAGGAAGCAGAACTAAATACATACAAATACAAGTTTTAATAAAGGAAAGTGTAATGTTCTTGTGTATATTCTTAGTTTAATCCCTAGTCTTTGAACCAGTGTCTCTTCTGTTTCTGCTGAAATGGGGAGAGGAACATTTTATCTTTCTGAGATTGTTTTCCAAAAATAGTGTCAATGAAAAAATATATATTCATAAAGACACAGCTTTGAAATTTTATTACTTATTAGTAATGGAATTGGTATTTATTGGTACTAAATAGTACTAATAGTTCATTAGAATTATCAGAAATAACAGTACTAAAAAACTCTAGTTTTAATACAAATGAATGACACATTTATCCTATTCACTGTTTCTTAAATTTTATTTCCCATTACCTCCCAGGTTGCATAACCATATATAAAAATAGTCAAAAGCTCATGTGCTTTATGTATTGTTGCCTAAATCTCCATCATATTCCCATTACTGTAATTAATTAAAAAAACACAGTGAAGATGAGTTATTTGCATCTTTTCATTTATTTCAGACTCAAAGAGTAAAACAGAAACCAATGAGTCAACTGCAAAGAATGACATTTCCCAGGAACATTTGTATCATGACATTATGATGGAAAGGTTCATAAGGGATGATATCATTTATTCCACATTGAAAAAAGTTTCCAGATATGATGATGTGTTAGAAAAGCACCAGGAAACCTGTGGAAGAAATGTGAGACAAGCCATTTTGACCCATAAGAAGAGAGTCCAAGATGTTCACAAATACGGGGAAATTATTGTGAGTTCAAATATTTTGGAACAGAAGCATCATAAATGTGACACACCTAGAAAGAGGAAAAAATACAAATTAGATTTGATTAATCATCCAATAAGTTGCATAAGAGCAAAAATCTATGAATGTAATATATGTGAAAAAATGTTCAAACAACCCAATCATCTTACTGAACACATGAGAATTCATACTGGCGAGAAGCCTTTCAGATGTAAGGAATGTGGAAGGGCCTTTAGTCAAAGTGCATCTCTTAATACACATCAGAGGATCCATACTGGTGAGAAACCCTTTGAATGTGAGGAGTGTGGCAAAGCCTTCAGACATCGCTCATCTCTTAATCAGCATCATAGAACTCACACTGGGGAGAAGCCTTATGTATGTGACAAATGTCAGAAAGCTTTCAGCCAGAACATTAGCTTGACCCAACATCTAAAGACTCATTCTGGAGAGAAACCTTTTACTTGCAACGAATGTGGGAAAACCTTTCGACAGATTAGACACCTTAGTGAACACGTAAGAATTCATACTGGGGAGAAGCCCTATGCATGTACTGCATGTTGTAAGACCTTTAGTCATAGAGCATATCTAACACATCACCAGAGAATCCATACTGGTGAAAGACCCTACAAATGTAAGGAATGTGGAAAAGCATTTAGACAGAGGATACACCTTAACAACCATAAAACTGTCCATACAGGAGTGAAAGCATATGAATGCAACCGCTGTGGGAAAGCCTATAGGCATGATTCATCCTTTAAGAAACATCAGAGACATCACACTGGAGAAAAACCTTACGAATGTAATGAATGTGGAAAATCCTTCAGCTATAATTCATCACTAAGTCGACACCATGAAATACACAGGCGGAATGCCTTCCGAAGTAATGTGTAAAAAAAATATTTATTTGATGAGAACAAAAGCCACATCTGAATCAGTGATTCTTAGCTTTAAAATTTCAGGACTCAAATAAATTTGAGAAGTTGATTTAATGATGGCAACTTTAAATTTTGCCTGTTGTGTAAATAAACATTACATTAATAACTACTGACACTTCTATACAAAATACTTAAAATATAGTTCTTCAAATTAAATAAATTAAGTATCATGAAATATTTACAACATATTTTTTCCTGATTTCATGGTGGATTAATAAATTATTTCCTCATGGGAATTCACTGATTTATAGTCCAGCATTTGGGAAATACTATCTAAAATACCACCACTCTTATTTTTTAGATTAAAAAAATTTTTTTCCCATGGGGGAAGTGTTCACATGATATGAAGTTCAGAAAGTGCAGTTATATACAATGAAAAGCCTCCTCCACCCATTTCCCACCACATAATTCTGTTACCTAGAGGCAACCATTTTTTATAACTTTTTTGTGCACCCTTGTAGATTTTTATCTACAATCAAAATAATGCAAATATACTTTTCCTTTTTAAACATAAACAGCAGCCTCCTGAACAAAAACACCTGCACATTACTTTTATTACTTAATATATCATGGGGGTCACTCTACTATATAAAGCACTGAATCATTTGTTTTTAGAGCTGCTTAATATTTCATGTATGAATATATTTTAGCCACTTCACTATGGATTGACTTGGGTTATTTCTAATTGTTTATACAATTGCAATGAATAGCTCTACACATATTCATTACACATGTAAATTTTATAGGTAGGGCAAATTCCTAGAACTGGGATTCCTACACCTGGCGGGTATGTATTAGCAAACAGTCCTTCACAGAGCTTGGACCAATTTATTTGTTTTCTAGCAAAATGCAAAACTAAAAGAGCCTTCTTTGAGGCTGAAGCATCTCCTGGACCAGTTGCTTTGTCAGCCATCAAAGAAGCATCATTCTATATTTTGACACATGGCCTATAATTACTAGCTGAGCTATATCTCTCAGAAACAGCAGCACTTGCCATCTCCAGTTCCAGCAAGGAAATCTTATCTTTATTTCAGCTGAAGGAGAAGGCATCTTTCCAACAATTGCTTCACTCTTTGACTTTTGAGCCTGGTACCTCCCTTTAAAGAGTTTGGACCACTTACCTTGCTGAATATAATATTGGCTGCAACCCCTCCACCTGGAATGGGGGCGAACTGACAGTCAAGGAAGGGTACTTAGTGGCAGGGTCTACCATGGATGACTGACTGTACATTGTGTAGCATTTTACAGGACGATTCTGTTAGCAAATTTAACACATGGAGGGAGACAGGAGGGACGTGACTTTCTAGTTAAAAAGCATTAACGAATGAGAATTATTTAACATTGCTTTTTAGATTATGAAAGATGAACACCAAGGCCAAGACCTGTAATTCTGTGCTTAGTTTTCAGTGTTTTAGTGATTCTGTGTCAATGAATTTTCTTTTAGCTCTCACCACCCAACCATTACTCCATTTATAATCTAGACCTTGTCAGGATCCTCTATTATATATAGTCCTACCTTTTAGTTTCATTTCCCATTCACTTATCTGCTTCCCATATGGGCTCTAATATCAGTATAGTAAGACTCGATTGAGTTGCAAATAACAAATCAAGAAGGGTTAGTATAAGTCTTAAAGGAGGATATTAGATATTAGATCTTAGTGTATCATGAAATTCAGGAGCTGTAATACTTGCCAACAGTGAACTGAGACCAGGAGCACTTTGGAAAATCCAGGTCATTTTCTCTCTCCATCTCTCATCTCTGCTTCTGTATCTTCATTCTGTACTACCCACCTCCCCTGCCCCAACATATACCACATATAACAGCTCATTACAAATCCCAGTTACCATCAGCTCCATGTTTTGTATAGATAGAGAAAAGCTGCCTTCTTTTTCTTCCCTTCCCTGGGGGAAGCGTTATTTGCCCAGCTAGGTCAGGTGCCCACCCCTAAACTGCTGGCAGAGATCTCAGCTACCATTGGAACAATATGGATGGAGTAGTGTCTGGAAGGGAAAGAAATTCCTAGAAGAAAAGGTAAATGTTCATAAGAGTTCCAAATCCTACCCATTCTTCAGTGCCTGCCCAGAGAATCAGGATTTTAGAACTGGAAATAGTCTAGCAGCTCACCTAATCTAGAACACTGACTTTATAGATGAAGAAGAGATGGGAATCCTCTTTTTTAATTACCCATGTCCTCAGTTATATTTTTAAGAAATGTTTTTAATTGTAGAAGGACACAATACCTTTGTTTTGTTTTTATTGGTGCTGAAGATAGGACCCAATGCCTCACAAGTCCTAGGCAAATGCTTTGCCACTGAGCTATAACCCCAGCCCCTCAGTCACATTAAAAAAAAAAAGTTTTTGTGTGTATAAAACTTGTCAATGGACCTTTGTTTTTTATTTATATGCAGAGCTGAGGATCAAACCCAGTGCCTCATACATGCTAGGCACATTCTCTATCACTGTGCTACAACCCTAGCCCTCAGTTACATTTTTGACCATCTTTCCTCAAAGTTTGTTACTCTAGCTCTCCAAATACCTGCCTTTAACTGGCTGAACGTAGCCACTGTTTGCTGATGCAAGAGTTTACTTCTTACCTCTATGACTGCCTTAGCAGGTCCTATGTTATGCTTCAGAACCTACCTATTGGCTTACCTGTTGCATCTGCTTGTTCATTCTCTATCTCAAAGGCACTTGTCCCTCTGCCAATCACCAATACACCCTCCTCCAGGGCCATGTTATTAAGCACTTTCTCATCTCTACACATTATTTAGTTTATCTCATTAATATTCTAAGACTTCTAACATCTGCATCTCTATCTTAGAAATCTCATCCTGAGTTCCAGAACAATGGATATTGCCACTTGGATATCCTATAGTCAACATGTTGAAAACTCAACTCAAAATTGTTTCAATAAAATCTGTATCCCTTAACCCAGAAGGGGTACTGCCATCAATCCAATTCTAAAATAGCTGAAACTTCTTCCTGTCATCCTTTCCCAATCAGTCACCAGGTACAGAGTATTCTGTTAGAATCTCCTCAGCCTCTCTTCTCTCCATTTCCATATCCAAAGTTTTTTTTTTAAATATAAGTAGTGGGAGGAATTTATTATAAATTTTCAAAAATGAAGAAAACAGTTTTCTAGATTTTTTTTTCTTAAAACACACATCAGTCTCATTTTATATCTACAAAATAGTTGCTTTGTCCTCCAAAGTATAGCATTATCTATTTAAAAAAGAGAGAGAGAGGTAACTAGGATAAATGTTAACCATGATCTGCTGACACAGAAATTTTCCATCTGATACATGTTGACCAGTGTATTCATGGTAGTTTTTGCCTCTTGATAATCATTTAGTAAAATGCCTATAAATACATAAAAATCCTTAAAGTAGACTGATCTTAGGTCAAAGTACAAGAACAGTGGCTCTCAGTAAAGTCATCCTATACACAGTGAAGAATCCCAGAGTCATATAATGCCATTCTCAGGAGTAAAAATGAAGTCGGTACTGGAACACTGAGGCACCAACGTAAGTACTTGAAATTGTCCTTTGACCTAAATCTTGAATACCCTCTCCCTCATTAAGCATAAAAATCCAACACAAAGGTTGATTTCCTAAGAGACTAGTCTTATGGCTCTTCAATCATAAACTTTGTCCTATCAACTGTCATTTATTCCATTTTTGCTTTTTGTGTTGAAATTTGATCAATAACAACCTCAACATAACAATGGCTATTGACATTATTATTATTTTATTTTTATATTTTTTATTGGTTGTTCAAAACATTACAAAGCTCATGATATATCATCTTTCATACATTTGACTCAATTGGATTATGAACTCCCATTTTTACCCCAAATACAAAGTGCAGAATCACATCGGTTACACACTCACATTTTTACCTAATGGCATATAGTTGTATTCTGCTACCTTTCCTATCCCCTACTATCCCCCCTCCCCTCCCCACCCATCATCCCTCTCTACCTCATCTGCTGTTGTTCAATTCTCTCCCTTGTTTCATATCCAAAGTTTTAATCAGGTTCTTAGCCCCTCCTAATGACATAAGTAGATTACCAACTAGTTTTTCCCATAACTAATCTGTACTCCTCTCTTTATTCTCTGCACTGCTTCTAGCATGATCATTCTAGAACACATATCAAACCACTTTATTCCTTAAAATCCCTCAATGGTTTGTCATAACTTAAAAATAAAGGTCAAATTTTAAACTATAGAACACTTGGTATGCAGCACTGCCTATTTTTTCTGGGAGAAGCTTCCAAATTTCCACCCAACCAAACTTTGCTTGGCCATAAAGATCTTATGGTCCCCCAAATATTCTACACTATTTCATGGGTTTTAGTCTTCAACCCTGTAAGTTCCTCTTCTTTCTGCCCAGCTCCTTTGTTTAGTTATCTTCTGTTCGGCCTCCCATGTATCATCAGAGAATGGTATGTTATACGCTGCATAAAATTTGTGCCTTCCTGGATGAATTTATAAAATAAACCAAAAAGATAGACTTTATCTTATAGGATTTTAGAACAGAAAGTAAAATAAAAGATATAAATTTTATAAAATTACAGTTCAACATGAAGTAATGGCCAGTGCAGCAACACCACTTCAATTTGCTTTACATTGTTGCTTGTTTCACTCTCTTCTTTTCTGCTATGGGTTTGCACCTTCCAAGTTAAGAAAACAAAACAGTATTTCTTACCTCAGGCTCTTTTTTCTAGCATACTTTGGCTCAAGCAGGAAGGTAACCCCAGCTCAACTAATGGCTAATTTTCTGGACTTCTGTTTAAGTAATAGGGAAATGAACCCCACCTCCCCCAACACTCCTCACTGGACACAAATCTGAAAGGCTGTAGCCCTGGAAAACTAAGAGAGAAAGATAAACACTGTCTGGATATGGGACAATCAACCACAGTTAGAAATAGATCCAAGAGATGGAAAGAGGAAGCTCAATCCTGGACATAGTGCTTGATGACTAGATCAAGCCTCACCTGAAGTTAGTTTTGGAGATTTCTGCCTCCTCCCCAGTATAATATTCCCCTGTCACACATGAATCACTCTTTCCCCCCAATATTTCATGTTTGTTTTTCATTATCTTCTGCTTCATTCCACCAGTCACATTGTCCCCCAACACCATTTGAGGAATGGTCCATGTGTGAAGGGGTCCAGGTGGGGGTTTTCTGGCATTAGAAGTTACATCCTGGCTAAAGATGGTTATACTGGGGAGGAGGTAGAAACCTTAAACCTCAATTCATCAATGCCTTTGTTGTAGGGACAAATGAGGCAAGGCACCGAAGATAACAGGAAACAGTTTTATTGGGCTGCAGTCAGGTTCAGAGGGCACAGCTTTGCTGTAATAAATCAATCTCCTGAACCCCAAGTTCAGATAGTTTCAGAGTTTTATACCCAGCATGTAAGGGGAGGGGCTCAGAAGTTCACAGTCTGCAGAAGTTCACATAAAAGCAGCTTCTCCTTTCACTGTTTTGGGAAAGTTAACCCTTCAAGGACAACACTTGAGAAGGGGAAAGCTTCTTCTCCCCTTTCTGTCCTCCCCCTGCCAGCTGTTACCATGGAGCCCAATTGGTATACAAACTACTATACTGGATATGTTTGTGAAAAACTAGTAAGGGATGTCCAGCACCTGGAGTGCTGATTTCTTCCCGGCCAGTGGCCAAGTAAGATAGGACAACATGAAAATAGGAAGTTTATCTACATTGAACTCTTCTGCAGACAGTCCTAAAATCAGACATGGTGAATATTTCTGGAGAAGCCCAGTTAAGACTTTTCTGTGGAGAAAGGGAGTGCCACTTAAAAATAGACAGTCCTAAAATCAGACATGGTGAATATTTCTGGAGAAGCCCAGTTAAGACTTTTCTGTGGAGAAAGGGAGTGCCACTTAACCTTCTTATATCTCACTTGATTAAAATGCTTTTGTTCAACTTCCATGTTCCTGTGAAAAAGGATGTTTTCCTACATAACCACAACAACATTACTGCACTCAGGATATTTACAATTGATTGATAATATCTGATACAAATCACTTTAAATTTTTCCCAACTGACAGAAAATGTACTTTGTAGTTTTTAGCACCTATATTAGTTTAAAAGCCTTACTGTTTAGCATTTCATATTTAATCTTCAATCCACCTGAAATTGACTTTTGTGATCATGTGAGAAGTTCCCATTTTATACTGCTTTCCGTAAGAATAACTATATTGTCACAGAACCTTCACTAAATAGACCATCTTTTTTCCATAGCTGTGCGATGCCACCTTTGTCATAAATCAAGTTTGCTGTAAAGAAAAGGAATGGAGCAGTCATAGAAAGGTAGTGTCTTTGGGAAGGGTCTGGTTTTCTATTTTTGTACGAATGGTGAAAAGTGCGTTAAAAAAATTACTGACTTATATTTCAGAATGTGATTGTATGTTTCCCAATAAAGGGGTGGGGAACACTACCCCGAGGAGGGGAGCACCGGAATCTTAGAAGTGAGCTGGTGCGAGGCTCTAAGATGCAGATGCAGAGCCAAAGGTTGTCAAGGAGCAGACACAGCGCCTACACTCAGGGGAGAGTTCGGTCTAGAACTAAACGACCAGCACACACGGAGCCCCAAGCTCCCAGAGTTTCCCTAAGCCCAAGCCAGCGATAGCAGAAGCCTCCTTGGCCCGCTGGGAGCGGGATTCACGTCGGAGCTACATCCTCGCGAGGACTGGGCAGCGCCGCGAAGCACTCTGGGAAGAGGTGGTATTCGGGCTGCCCAGGGCATTCTGGGGCGGGGCTCCAGGCTTGAGGTAGTCTTCTTTCTCTACGCTCGCTCTGCGGGTTATTGGTGCTTTTAAGGAAGAGTCCTGAAGCAGTTCCGAGGCTACGTTGAAACCAAGTGGAGTCCGGGGGGCGAACGAGCTGGGGGACTGTACAGACTGCTTTTCGGAGTCCAAGGGCCTGAGCTCCCGGATCGCTGTGTTCTCCTCCCTCCTTCCCCGCCCCGGAGTGGGAATCGCCCGCGGCCACCGTCTCTGCTCCTCTCCCGTCGCAGCCAGATTCTCGTGAGTTCTGAACCTTCTCGTTCCGAAGAATGTGCGTTCGGCTGAGAGTTTCTCAGGGCCGGCGGCCGCTTACTCTCATGACCCGCTCTTCCAGGACGTGTAGGAAGTGTTTAGAATACTTTTCGGCATAGATGACACTCCCGGAGAGACAGTGGTTTGGGATCCGAGGAAAGCGAAAGCCCGGTGACATGCAGGCAGCAGGAACTCTCAGAGAAGCAAAACCTCTGACGGGAAATCTCTTACCAGAGCTCCTGGACTAAGACTGGAGCTAGAAGAGATACCGACCTCAGAGCTCTTGGGGACATTGGTTATTTTTAACCCTTTACTTTCTGGGAGCAGAGACTTGGTCAAGTAACTGCATCCAGGGCATGGAGAAAATGAAGAAGTCAGCCCCAATAGAGAGGCCAGTGTTATCTAGGATCTGGGGTCCTGGGCAACAGTCTATGAAGTGTGAACTGGGAAGGAGGAAACAGAGTAATGTGAGGGAGTGGTTCGGTGACAAAGGACCAAAAGATTCCATTTAAGCATAGCAGAGGCCCAAGTGGCTAATCTGGTTTTTTTCTTGCACGTGTGGTCTTCAGAACTTTTCTCCTCCCTTTATCTTTGTAGTATTCTGCCCTTCCCTGTGAGGAGGAAGACCAGCTGAGTTTCAGGTGAGTTGGCTGACATTTCCTCTTCAGTCTCATTTGTCAGAAAGAATAGATACATTGTCTCATCGCTTCCTTGGTAAGGGAAAGGAGAGCCATATTTTTTTGAGTACTAATATGGGTACTGTGTTTTATCACTCCATGATTGGGTAGCTGAATAGGGTTAGATGAGTGCCCTACTCACCCTGGGACATTTTAAAGATGTGTCAGCTAAAAACTTGTCCAAGATTACTCAAAAAGTCGGTAGCATATGTCTAAACTCTGCTGAACTACTCAAGATCAGTTCAGAATCCAAATCTGTAGGATCCCTAGATTCTTGACACTGTGCTGGTGTTTACAAGCATCTACTATCTAAGTGACACTATCTGTATTATTCATCTCATGTGTCAGTGGTGTACTGCATTGTGCTCTCCAGTTTTTTGTGTGTGTGAGGTTTTTTTTTTTTTTTTAAGCATAGGAAAGTTCAGGCCACACACCTGAGTCCAAATGGTCCATCTCTACTGTATTGTTTTCTTCTTTTAGACAAATAATGCCACAGAGAATGCTCCTGTTCTTTGTTTTCTCCATAAGACATTAATTCACTTAGCTGTTTAGGACTACCCTGCGCTCAATGTTGTATATAAAACAAGTGGGGAGTCTGTATCTTTCAGGAGCTTACTCTCTTTAGAAGTTAATGCATACTAATGAAATATATATGTCAGTGCTTTCGAATTTGATTTTCTGTGATGAGGGAAATGTACTATTTTTGTGACTTTTACAGTATCTACTAGCAGCATATAGTTCCTGACCACTGAAATGTGGCTAGTGCAACTGAGAAAATTAATTTAAAATTTTATTTTGTTAATTTAAATTAAGTAGCCACTTATGGCTGGAGGTTACCATATCGGGAAGCCAGGTCTAGATATTTGAAACAGTATTTCAAAGTTAATTGATTTGGATTTAGTGCTCCTTAGACTCCTCAAAAACAATGCAAAACTCAGAGTGTACATGTTAATTGCTATTTGACTTTAGTTTGCTGGAGTGTAAAAATCATTGCCAAATTTCAGGAACTTCGTAGTCCAAATAAAATTATTCATTTTGAAACTATCATCATTTAAAATACATTTAAAGTTTTAAGTTATTTATGCAAATGTGTTTCAGTATTTTATTACTATTGAAGTATCCTATAAAGCAATAACTTTACAGAGTGTAAGCAAAAGTCTTATCATTGCATTACTTTTGCTCATTGCAAATAACCTTTCTTATGGCTTTTTATGTTTTCTTTGACTAATGACATATAGGCTATTTAAAAATTAGTTAAGAACAGCCATAATTAATAATGATGACACTCTCAGAGTGTTAGATCTTAAGCTTTGACATAAGAGTTGGTGCATTCACCATGTTCATTGCTTATTAGAATAGCAAAGGGTTTGTTTCATAGTTACCCTAGCAGCTTAAATTTCTTGTCTGACACTAGTGTACTGGTCATACCCTATTGTGGTATTCTTCTCTATGCAAAGTTAGATAAATGAGGTTAGGAGTCTGGGTTAAAAAATATCTTCAAAAAAGGGCTGGGATTGTGGCTCAGTGGTAGAGTGCTTGCCTCAAATGTGTGAGGCACTGGGTTCAGTTCTCAGCATTGCATATAAATAAATGAATAAAATAAAGGTCCTTCAAAAACTAAAAAAATAAATAAATAAATCTTCACAAAATAATTTGCCTAGTTTCTTAAAAATACTTCAGAGACAAAACGATCAAACACAATATGTGGTTGTTGTTTCCTGATATAAAGAAAAATTATGTAGAACATTTTTAAGACAGTTGGGGAAAATTTGAACCTGATCTGGAGTGTATTATTAATTTTTTTGGATGTAATAACAATATTGTAGGAGAATGCTGTTTAGAAATGTAGGCTAAAGAATTTACATCTGAGCTGGGAATGGTGGTGGTACATCCAGTCATCCCAGTGACTTGGGAGGCTAAGACAGGAGGATTGCAAGTTTGAAGCCAGCCTGGGCAACAGTGAGACCCTGTCTCAAAATATAAAATATAAAGGGCTGGGGGTGTAGCTCATTGGTGGAACACCCCTGGGTCCAATCCTTAGTACTGCAAAAAAAAAAAAAAAGTTTCCAAAGTTTCAAGTCATTATTAAATTTGAAGCACAAAAGGCAAACCTCAAATCTCCTTTTAAATCTGAAGAAACTGGCCAAGAAAAATGATTTGCTTAAAGCCATACATAGTATATGAGTTACAGATCCAAGAATAAAACTATTTTTCCACTTAAACTTTTCTGCCAAAGTGAGGATGTAGCTTAGTGGTAGGGTGCTTACCCACCATGAATGAGGCCCTGGGTTCGATTCCAAGCAGCTCAAAAGAAAAAACAAATCTGCCAAACAGACATATATAAATGATACAAGGAGTGATTTTTTTTTTTTTTTAAAGTGTACCTGTACGCAACTGTTTGGCATCACTACTTGGTCATTAAG
Organism: Ictidomys tridecemlineatus; assembly: GCF_052094955.1. Classification (NCBI taxonomy): domain Eukaryota; kingdom Metazoa; phylum Chordata; class Mammalia; order Rodentia; family Sciuridae; genus Ictidomys; species Ictidomys tridecemlineatus. Next base: position 29,005,538 of record NC_135487.1, read on the forward strand.
AAATTTTTCTAAAATGTCAATGAATACTTTGTCATGAGTCTTTTTTATCTCATAGGATTTTGAAAGTGATTTTGAGAAGTTTTTTATTTTGATAATGCATGTCTTTTAACATGTTATGCAGGGACCTCTTTGCTCAGTCCAGAGCTGTGCCATGGCAGAGACTGGGGAGGAGGAGACCGCATCTCCAGAAGCTTCAGGGTTCTCAGACTTGAGCGATTCAGAGTTCCTAGAGTTTCTGGATCTGGATGATGAGTCAAGTGCTTCAGTTAGCAAGCCTGGTCCTTCTGAACTCCCTGAAAAGGATGGCAAGTCTGTAAGCTTACAAAACTGGAAACGAGGATTGGATGTCTCTTCACCCATGGAAAGATTCCACTTAAAATATCTATATGTCACGGACCTATCTACTCAGAACTGGTGTGAATTACAAATGGCATTTGAAAAGGAGCTTCCTGATTTTTTGACACCTGAGAAAGCAGCTGTTTTGGACACTGGTGCCAGCATCCACCTAGCTAGAGAATTAGAACTTCATGATCTTGTGACTGTTCCCATCACCACTAAAGAAGATAATTGGGCAGTTAAGTTTCTGAATATACTATCAATGATTCCTACCCTGCAATCAGAAGGGTGCATCAGAGAGTTTCCAGTGTTTGGGGAGGTGGAGGGTGTGTTTCTTGTTGGAGTGATTGATGAGTTGCACTATACAGCCAAAGGGGAACTGGAACTGGCTGAACTCAAGACACGTAGGCGCCCCATGCTCCCTCTGGAAGCTCAGAAAAAGAAAGACTGTTTTCAAGTTAGGCTATACAAATTTATCTTTGATGCCATGGTGCAAGGGAAAGTAACCCCTGAGATCCTAATCCACCACACAAAATTGTGTCCAGACAAGCCACTGGGGCCTTCAGTGCTGCGGCATGCCCGGCAGGAAGGTTTTTCTGTGAAGTCTTTGGGTGACCTCATGGAACTAGTCTTCTTGTCTCTCACGCTATCTGACCTCCCAGTTATTGATATTCTAAAGATTGAATATATCCATCAAGAGACTGCCACTGCATTAGGTACAGAGATTGTAGCCTTTGAAGAGAAGGAGATGAGAGACAAGGTACAGCATTATATGGCTTATTGGATGGGCCACCGAGAGCCTCAAGGGGTTGATGTGGAAGAGGCTTGGAAGTGCCGTACATGCAACTATGCAGACATTTGTGAGTGGAGGAAGGGCAGTGGAGTGCTCAGCTCCACAATGGAACCTCAAACCAAAAAAGCCAAATGAATAGAAGAAATGTTGGTCTTTCCTGCTCCTAATGTACCTGAAGAAAAGAGTACTCACTTCTGAGCATGGATTTCATGGATATTGTTCTTATTTTTTAATATTTCTACAACCTCTAATCACATTCAGTCCAGGACCAAGGTTCACAGCTGAGTAGGAGAGATCTGGAGTTACATTGTCTCTGAGCTTTGACATGGATTGCCAAGAGTAAAGATGCTCATCATGGCTGGAGCAAAGGCAATACCTTCAGCAAGCATTGTTTTCCTAAGAAAACTCTTTAGGTTCTAGTAAATCTTATTTTTTCTCAAAGTTTCTATATTTTACATTATAAAATAAATGAAATGTTGTCCAGTTGGACTGGTTTTTTTTATATGTGGGGTATCAATCTCAGTTCTTCAGAAATGACCAATGTACATAGTTGTGTATATGTTATAATAAGCCTGTAAATTTACATATAAATATTTTGGAAGCAGAATTAGAGTAGATCAAGAATTTAAAACAATTATAATAAATATTCTCAAATAGATAAGGGAAATTGAAAAAGTGAAAATACTAGATATGAGAAATACATATGAAGTATATGTAACATTCACACACACACCTGGGTATATGCTATAATTTATATGAGTACAATAATAAGTATGAGAGGGCTGAGGATATGGCTCAGTGGTAGAGCACTTGTCTAACATGCACAAGGCCAGGGATTCAATCCCCAGCACTACAGGACAAAGAAAGAAACAAACCAAAACACCCACGTAAATATGTACAAGAATGTACTTTGTAGTACTTCCACAATAAGCCTAGAACCTACCCAGATACCAACCAACAGAAGAGTGAATGATATTGTATAGCAGTCAAAACAAATGAACCACAATGACATATAACAATTCATATGAATCTTTTTTTTTAGTTGTAGATGGACACAATACCTTTGTTTTGTTTATTTTTTTGTGTGGTGCTGAGGATGGAACCCAGCGCTCACACGTTAGGCAAGTGCTCTACCACTGAGCTACAACTCCAGCCCTGGTATGTATGAATCTTAGCAACCTATTAGGTTAAAAAAGTAGGTTCCAGAAAATTACATACAGCATACCCTTTTTATAAAGTGAAAAATAACAGCAGAAACTTTAAAATTTTTTTTAAAATCATTGACATTTATTTATTTATATGTGGTGTTGAGAATTGAACCCAGTGCTTCACATAAGCCAGGCAAGTATGCTACTGCTGAGCCACAGCCCTGACCCCTTAAAAAAACATTTTAAGGAAAATGTATAGGTAGTGGAGAGAAATTTCAATGCACCTTAGAAGGCAATGGAGTCCTAGCTACAAACATCACCAAAGAGATCAGAGGAAGGAATGATATAGATATCATTTGAAGTGTAAGAACTTGTTCATGAAGATACTACTGGAGAATTTGCAGGAATAGTTGGATTGGGGGAGGGCAGTTGGTATGGGTGGAGTTTCTGTACTAATGGATGGTGAAGAGTTAGCAGAACATGGTGAGTAATCTTATTGTGACTTCATGTTATAAATGAGCTGTTAACATCTGGGCATCTATAGAAGATTCGATGGGTAACCTTTTATGAGCTACACATACTCTTATGATATTTCTTTTCATTGACTGAGTGACAAGTTGTGTGCCAGGCATTGTGCTAAGTATTTTATATGATGAAATCTGTGTATCAGTTATCCCCAGTGAGGGGACTGAGGCTTAAAAAATGTTAAAAATTACTCTCCCAACCTCCCATTGTATGGAAGTGGTAAATTCCAATTGAGATAGGTCTGATTGCAGTTCTTATGCTCTTAATCATTAATTTGTAAAGTTTTTCTTGCTGTTATTAGGTCTCCTGGACTATGAGCATTCCTTTTCTGAACTGCTGAGATCACAGTGTTTTAGATTTCTGATTTTCCCCCCAGATTTTGGAATATTTGCACATACACAATGAAATATTTTGGGAGTGGGGCCAATGTCTAAGCAAGGTCTTCACTTACGTTTTATATATACTTTATACACATAGACTGAAGGTAATTTTATACAAAATTGCTTATACACCTGCATTTTTACTCATCATAATGAGTTTGGAGTGGAATTTTCTGCTTGTATCATGTTGGCATTCAAAGTCTCAGATTTTGGAACATTTCAAAATTTGGGTTAGAAATGTGAAATGTTGTATTATTATGGGACTTGTATTATTCTGGGACTTAGTAAATTTAGAATTAAACCATGGATGTAGTAAACTGGACTTTCTAAAGTAAGTATTAAGCTAATTGTCTCCAAGAAAAAAACTTGCTCAGGGTTCTACAGCATCATCTTAAGTTATACAAGAAATTTCAAGAACAGAAGAAAAAACCAAAAACGGTTTCAGATAGTGACACTCAGAATCCAGTAATTTTCTGAGATCCCTAATCTTTATTTTAGATTAACATTCTAGTTATCTTTTTGTATTATAAGAATAAGTTGAGGCATCTGTAGTTGGGACTACCCCAGGATCAGTACTATGGTGTGCATGCTTATGCCGTCCCAAAATTAATATGTTGAACTTCAAACCTCCCAAGGTGGCGGTAGGAGGTGGACCTTTGAGAAGTTATTAGGCAGTGCAAAAGAGCCCTCTTAAATGGAATTGGTGCTCTCATAAAAGAGGACCAAGGGAATACTTTTGCCTTTACGACTATATGAGGACATAGCAAGACACAACCTGTGAAACAGAACAGACTCTCACAAGACCATGATTCTTCCAGAACCTTGATCTTGGACTTCTCAGCCTCCAGAACTGTCAGAAATAATTTTCTTTATAAGTCCCCCACCTTGTGATATTTTGTTATAGTATCCTTGATAGCTAAGACAATCACTGATGCTGTTCTCTACACACAGTATGTAAGTGTTGTAGTCTTTATATAATCTAATAATTTGTTTTTGGTGAATTCTGCCTAAGGTTTCTAGACTCCAAATTGTGTCCCTCTTTGATGTTTGTTCAGTAAGTGGATAAATGAAAAAAGATATTACAACAAGCCTATCAATGTTTTTTAAAAATGTGCTCTTTGCACTAGAAAGTTAGTTATACCCCTTAATTTGGGCTAGATGTAACTGTTTATAATATGATAGAAATCACCAGAACAATAGTGGCTAAACAAGACAGAAATTTATTTTTCTCTCGTTCAAAAGAATACTAAATATAGTTATTCCATGTCTGGTGTGCACCCATGGTATCAGGAACCCAGTTTTCTTCTCTTGTTTCTCTTGCATCAACATGAGTCTTCAGTCTAAAATGACTGCTCAAATTCCATACACCCATTATACATTCAGCATGAAGTTGGAATAGGAGAAGAGCATCTCTATAAAAACACACTTTAAATTTGTACCCCTTCTTACACTTACATCCCACTGGCCAAAATTTGGTCACTTGGTCTTAGTTGCAAAGACGGCTGGGATATAGAGTATTGATTATGGGTAAGCATATACCCAGCCAAAACCTATAGATTCTATGATTGCAAAAAATAGGGAGAACAGAGAGAGGATTCCGGGAATATAGTGGAGTCCAAAGCACCAGAAGGAAATCTTTCTCTTCACCTAGAAAGCAATTGCATTGGCAGAATATGTCTGATGAAACTATTTTGGAACTCGAGTCCATTGAAGGCTTGCAACTTCCAGGGGAAGACTTAGATGCTAAATTGTGGTTAAATTTGGTCAATTTCAACTTTTAGTTCAGTAGAGTTAACATGCTCCACATCTCATTCTTGAGGCAGGCTGCTATGTATGTATACACAGAGCAGTTTGCACACAACTCAGGGGGCCAGAGTGGGGAAAAAGAACCTGTCGTTCAAATAGAATCTATCCTCTGATTGATGCTTCCTATCACAGCATTGCAGAGAAAGAGGAAGTGGCCACAGTTGCTGCCCCTCCTCTCTTTGTTGCAGCTTCTCCCCCTCAGGTTGAAGTAACTTACAGAGAATTTAAAGAACTGGCTTCATATTCCCTCTTTTGGAAGCCAGACATTGAAGACTATGGGCATTCAACAATAACTGAGTATATTAGGAAAACTAGAAATCACAAAAGGCCTGAAAAGTTAAGTTTGCAACATAGGTTGACTATTGGCACAGACATAACCTAAAGCAATCTAAGTACAAAAACAACAAACTCTGAGAAATTGGGAGAATCTAATTTGCAGACTTAACACATTGTTAGATTCAGATATGCAGTTTTCAATAAAAACCACAGGCACACAAAGAAACAGGAAAGTTTTGCCTATTCAAATGGAAAAAATAAGCCAACAGAAACTGTCTCTGTAAAAAGGCCTGATAGTACTATTAGACAAAGACTTTAAAACAATTGTCTTTAAAATGCTCAAAGAACTGGGCTGGGGATGTGGCTCAGCGGTAGTGTGCTCACCCAGCATGAGCAAGGCCCTGGGTTCGATCCTCAGCACCACAGAAGAAAAATAAATAAAGTAAAGGTATAAAAAATGCTCAAAGAACTAAAGAAAGACAGGAAGAAAGTCCAAATAAAATGATCATCACATAAAAGGGATCCTTTGTTGCCAACTAGCCAGGCTCACAACCTGAGTTGGGTTCACAAAATCTGGCTACCACAATAACTAAGAAAATGGCGAAAAAAACATGCAACACACAGAAATACCTTTTGCTTGCAGGAATCAGTGATGGCTCTCAACCTTAAGGGTCTGTTGGAAATTCAGAGCTTGAACCTGGATTCTTTATTTTTATAGGGGGGCACACAAAGGTAGGTTCAATGGAATGTTCTTTTCAAATAAGGCCAGGGGTCAGGTTTCAGGGGGCTCTTGAGTCTAACTTCATGATGTCTTGTGGTTATCAGATTGACTGACATCTTGGAAGGCCACACTCATCTCAGGTGCTGTGTGGGATCAAAGGCAGAGCAAGTGAAAAGGACATATACATTGAACAGCCCAGTCAGAGAAGTAATGTCAGTCCAGTCCCCTCAAGTGCTCAAATGCTCACAGCTGGCTCACACAGCCCAAGGCTGGCTCATGACAAATCCTCAATAAGATTATTAGCAGATTAGTCATCAGAAAATGGAGGCCAGAAAGAAGTGGACCAATATTGAAGGTACTAAAAGAAGAAGGAAAAAAGACCCCTGTCAATGAATGATTTTATTAATCCTATATCCAGCAAAACTTTAAAACTGAGGGAGAATTAAGACATTCTAAGAATTAAAAAAAAAAAACTTACAAGAGCTGAGCAGAGGAACCCTGACTGCTGGATAAGTTTCACCACTTCCTGCAGAGCATCATTGAGGAGAGGGACGCTGGTGTCTTTTAAACCCTCTGCTTATAAGTCATCACTCATTAATCCCATCCAGGACCCCACACAATCCTCTTGGGGTTACAGTTTCTCTGACTTTCTTTGTTCTGATGTCCTTAACAATGTTGAGGAGGACCTGTCAGAATGTCATATAAAGTGGACCATACAGCATGTAGCCTTCTCAGACTGGCTTTTTCCCCTAGCAGCATCCCAGGAACCATTGACATTCAGGGATATGGCCATTGATTTCTCTGAAGAGGAATGGAAATGCCTGGACCCTGCTCAGCAGACTTTATATGGAGATGTGATGTTAGAGATCTATTGAAACCTAGTCTTTGTAGGTATTTCTTCTCATTAAAACCCAGAATTTTCAGGAGAGCTGGAAATAAAATATTTTTTGCAAAACTTGAAAAAAAAAACTTAAGAGTTTATTGTTAGTGATATACCTGCCCTGCAAGATAATGTTTCAAGAAGTCTTAAGGTGAAAAGCAAAATACAAAAGCCAATGAAAAAGTAAATATCCCAATAAGGCAAACACACAAGCAATCACAAAAGCTAGCACTGTTATAACAATGGTTTTAACTACATTTTTATTTCCTCTGAGATTTAAGAGACTAATATTTTTTTTAAAAATAGTCATAGTCTAGGGGCTGGGGATGTGGCTCAAGCAGTAGCGCACTCGTCTGGCATTTGTGTAGCCTGGGTTCGATCCTCAGCACCACATACAAAAAAAGATGCTGTGTCCGCTGAAAACTAAAAAATAAATATTAAAATTCTCTCTCTGTCTCTCCCCCTCTCTCTCTCCCTCTCTCTATCTTTAAAAAAATAGTCATAGTCTAAAAGCTAGTAATTTTGATTTAGAACTTCATATTTTGATTTCTACATAATTTAGGAGACTTGCATTTAAGAGAATTATTTATGTTTGAGAGCACACCATGTAGAAAGAAGTAATTTTGTGTTACCAAGAACTGAAAGAAATGGGGACAAAGCTATGAAAATTAGTTTTTGTATATTTTTGAGATTAAAATGGTATAAATTCAAATTAAAGTGTAACATTAGAATGTTAAATGTAATTCTTATAGTAATCACAGAGATATCTATAGAATATAAACAAAAAGAAATAAACTAAAAAATTACAAGAAACAAACTAAACATGATAGTAATTTGTGAAATTAAGGACAAAAATCTACAAGGCATATAGAAAACAAATTGCAAAATAACAGAAATAGGTCCTTCCTTGTGAGTAAGTGCAAATTAATTCAACTATCCAATCAGATTGGTAGAAAGTATAAAAACACATGATCCAACTATATGTTGTCTATATGGGACTCACTTTAGATCCAAAGACACAAATAGACTAAAAGAATAGAAAAGGGCATTTCATGGAAATAATAACCAAAATGCAGCAGGGGAGGCAAACAAACAAACTTTTAAATCCAGAGAGTTTATAAGAAATAGAGGACATTATATATTTTAAAAGGTCCAATACAGCAAGAAAATATAATTATAAATATTTACTCACCCAATCACACAGCATCAAATCTGAGAAGCAAAAATGTCAGAATTGAATGGAGAAATAGTTAAGTAATTAAAACTGCAGATATCAGTATCCCATTCTCAATAATGGATAAAATCCATTACTAAAGAAATAGAGGACTCGAAAACACGCAATGTATCAATTAGATCTAATAGACATTAAAGCATGATCCCAAAATGGAAAGGGATACTCTTACCATGTACATATGGAACATTTTCCAGGATAGACCATGTTAGGTCACAAATTGTTATATGTGCATACAGAGTATTTTCTCCAACCACAACTGGAAGCAATTAAAAATTAGAAACAAAATAAACTGGAAAAATTCATGAATTTATGGATCAAAGAAAAAAATCTCACATTAGGAAATATTTATAGATGGATGAACAAAATATAATATTGTAAAATTTACAGAAGATAGTGAAAGCAACGCTAATGGAAAACTATAGCTATAAATTCTTACATTGAAAAACAAGAGCTAGGCACAATGGTATACTTTTGTAATCCCAGCAACTCAGGAGGCTGAGGCAGGAGCATCAGCAACTTTGCAAGGCTCTGAGGAATTTAGAACCTGTCTCAAAAAATATAAAGGGGGCTGGGGATGTGGCTCAAGCAGTAACGCGCTTGCCTGGCATGCGTGGGGCGCTGGGTTTGAACCTCAACAACACATAAAAATAAAATAAAGATGTTGTGTCCACCGAAAACTAAAAAATAAATATTAAAAAATTCCCTCTCTCTCTCTCTCTCTCTCTCTCTCTCTCTCTCTCTCTCTCTCTCTCTCTCTCCTCTCTCTCTTTAAAAATATGTATATATATATATATATATATATATATATATATATATATATATATATAATATATGGCTGGGGATGTTCACTGGTAAAGCACCCCTAGGTTTAATCACTGATACCAAAAACAAAACACACAGAAAACCCCCAAGAAAGATCTCAAATCAACAACCTAACTTTAAAACCTTAGAAACTGGATTAAAAGCTTGCAGAAGGAAAGAAACAAAGATTAGAGAAAGGATAAGCAAAATAATGAATAGAAACACAACAAAGTCAATGACGCTCAGAGTTGGTTCTTTGACCAACTTCTAGCTAAGTGGACTAAGGGAAAAAGAGAAGACTCAAATTACTTAAATCAGAAATTGGAGACAAGACTACCAATTCCACAGAAATATAAAGGATTGTGACAGAGTAATATGAACAAGTTTATGCCAAAAATTGGATAAACCCAGATGAAATGGACAAGTTGCTAAGAACACAGACCTACCAAGACTAAATCATGGAGGAATAGAAAATCTGAATAGATCTACATATGAACCAGCTTTATTGTGCACTGGCTATTTGCATGTACGCGACAGAACACTCACACACAAGGCAAATTGTACATAAAATGTATTTATTACTTACAGATAGGCCACAAGGAACCACAAAAGCCTAGACTTTTGGGCAATTCAGCCTTAAAGTGCAGGTCAGCTTCCCAGAGTGATGGTGGCTTGTCTGTGTGTAATCCACTTGCATTGCAGCTGAGGGACTCTGGAAAGCAGTATATGATACAAAGGCCATCCTATATTTGGGGATTGGAGATAGGAATAGAGTTGGGCTGTTCCAGCCAGCTTCTCCTTCTGTCAGCATATTGCATTTCCACCTCTTTCTTGATAACTTCAAGCAAGAATCAAGGAGAACAGTGTCAGTCCAATATTACCCAGGGAACTGTCCTTGAATATAACTAGTAATGAGACTGAATAAGAAAATTAAAAATCTCTGAGGAAAAAAAACCTGAGCCTGATGACTTCACTGCACAATTGTACTGAACATTTACAGAAGAGCTAATGCCAATCATTCTCAATATGTTCTAATAATTTGATGATTAGGAAGCACCTTGTAGCTTATTGTATTGAGTCCAGCATTAACCTAGCATCAAAGACAGATAAAGACTACAAGAAAGAAAACTAAATGCCAAAATCACTTATGAACATTGATGCAAAAATCCTCAAACTAGCTGACCAAATTCAGCAGCACATTTTAGAAATATAATAATGACCAAGTGGTATTTATTTCTGCAATGCAATGTGGTGAGCCGTTTCTGCGGACCATAGCCACCATTACAATATGGCGCTGGCTGCCACTGTGGTCAGTGATAAACAACTCCTTATTAGGGAGAGTTGGCGCGTTTTGAGATAACACCCTATGAGAAAGATCCACGTGGCAGCTTTGCATTGGGGCTTAGGATGCTTTATTAAGGCTAGGGAACATGGGTAGGAGGGAGAAGCTTGAAGATACATTTTGAATAAAGGCCTGAATAAACTGCTGAAAGAAGAATCCTGTGTTGCGTCTCCTTTGCCGGCCGGGGGTCGCGACAGTTGGTGGCCCGTACGGGGACTTCCTCGGACCCAGGATCCAGAACTTTCAGCAATCAGGGTGGTGCACCGGTAAGTTCCCAGGTAAAGTGGGAATCCGCAAGTAAATAGCAGGACGCTCCTCTGTAGATAAAGAGGGAGCGGGAAGAATAATAAGAACAGAACGCTCTTCAGTAGATAAAGAGAGAGCGGGGCTTTGTACTTTCACTTTCTTTATAACTTTAAGAACATTATGGGCACTACCTCTTCTAGCCCAATTTTGTTGGCCCTGGATGGGCTGCTATGTTCAAAAGGACTTAAAGTAAAGCAAAGCACTTTGCAGATGTTTCTAAGAGAAGCTGATATAGCTGCTCCTTGGTTTGCCTTTTCTGGGAGTCTTACGATTCCCAGTTGGGACAAATTAGGAAAGGATCTAGATTTTGCTCACGGGCAAGGGACATTAAAAGGTGGAATCATTCCAATATGGAAGTTGGTTAGAGGATGTATAGTAGATGGTAAATGCCAGGAAGCTGTGAGTGAGGGTCAGGCCGTTCTTGAACAATCGCATGAGGAGAAATCTGAGGGGTCCCATAGTGAAATGGCAGAGAGTATTAAGAGTAAGAGCAGTGAAAAAGCACAAGAGCCTGAAAATAAGAATAGGAGAAGGCTCTATCCAGACTTGACTGAATTGAAAACACCCAAGGACACCAGTGACTCGGAGAGTTCTGAGGATCTTGACACATTGTTGCAATAATTACGTAAGATAAGATTAAAAAGGAAAAAACGGGAGACACCAAGTATGAAGGCCTACCATGTAAAGGGGGGTAAGTCTAGCTCTGAAGAGGAAGTTGAGAATTTAGAAGAAGAGCCAGTATCTGAGGCTGCTCCACTTCTTCCTGCGCCTCCTGTAGCTCCGCCCCTGTATGTGGGTGGAGTCCAAAACTCTGGGAGGACTTTCCATTCCCAAGTTTGGAGAACAGTTAATACAGATATGGGATTAGCATACCCGGTTTTTCAGGACAACAATAGGGGAAGATACTATGAGCCATTGGATTTTAAAATAATTAAAACTTTGGCAGAATCCATCCGTACTTATGGTGTAGATGCTGCTTTCACCCTTACTCAGGTGGAAGGACTGACTAGATTTTGCATGACCCCCTCAGATTGGGCTAGCTTAGTCCGAGCTTGTGTCTCCCCAGGAAAATACTTAGATTGGAGAGCATTTATGTTAGAGGGTGCCATAGAACAGGCTGCCCAAAATCATGCAGCAGGACGTCCTGCCTGGGATAAAGATATGCTTCTGGGGCAGGGCAGGTTTGCCAATCAACAAACGGGATATCCTCCTGAAGTATGTGAGCAGATTAATAACATTTGTATTCGTGCATGGAAATCACTCCCAAATAGAGGAGAAGTGTCTGGCAATTTGACTAAAATTATGCAGGGCCCTACAGAACCTTTCTCAGACTTTGTTGCTAGAATGGTGGATGCTGCGGGCAAAATCTTTGGTGATCCCGATAGAGCCATGCCTTTGATTAAGCAACTTGTTTTTGAACAATGTACTAAAGAGTGTAAGGCAGCTATTACTCCCTATAAGAATAAAGGTATAGAGGCTTGGATCAAAGTCTGTAGAGAAATAGGTGGGCCGTTAACTAATGCAGGCCTTGCTGCTGCTGTTCTTCAGCTCTCTTGTAAGTCCAGCCCTGTTGCCGGAAAGTGTTTCAGGTGTGGTCAAGGAGGGCATTTTAAACGAGAATGTCCTAATAAAAGGGGAGCATCTAAAATTGAGTCCAATTCTGCTAGCCGTCAGCCAGGCTTATGCCCTAGATGTAAAAAGGGAAAACATTGGGCTAATGAGTGTAGATCTGTCAAAGATATCCATGGTCAACCTTTACGAGATAGAAACATGTCAAAAAACGGCCGGGGGGGCCCCCGACCCCAGGGCCCACAAATATATGGGGCAATGGAAAGTGGGACAATGGAAAACGAGTCATGGCCGTCCCTGCGTCATCCCAAAAATCGCGGAGAGCCACTACAGGTGCCGCGGGATTGGACCTCTGTTCTGCCTCCAGACTCGTATTAACACCTAAAATGGGAGTCCAACTAGTGGAAACTGAGTTCAAAGGACCTTTGTCACCTGGCACTGTGGGTTTGTTAATTGGGCGTGCTTCCTCTATTTTACAAGGCCTTCATGTTTTCCCTGGGATTATTAATCCGGATATGGTGGGAACAGTGAAGGTTATGGTGGAAGCTCCAAAAGGTATTGTGTCCATTTCCCCAGGAGACCGGATTGCTCAATTGTTGATTTTACCCAGTTTACATCCCCGTTTTCCTGCTGATCCCCTTTTGAGGTCAAATGATGAGATTGGAACCACCGGAGGGAATTGTGTTTACTTGTCCTTAGATATGAATGACCGTCCTACTTTAAAGTTGACCATAGAAGGCAAATCAATTTGGGGATTACTAGACACCGGGGCAGATCGGAGTATCATTGCCCTAAAGGACTGGTCAAAGGGGTGGCCAGTGCAACTTTCAGGCCAATCTTTAAGGGGTTTAGGATATGCTCAAGCTCCACAAATCAGTTGCAGACATTTATCATGGAAAGATCCTGAAGGACATTCTGGCACTTTTCAACCATATGTACTAGACCTCCCAATCTCCCTGTGGGGGAGAGATCTAATGAAGGACATGGGTTTCCAGCTTAGTAATGAATACTCAGCAGTTGCCCAACAGATGATGCTAGATATGGGTTATAAACCAGGACTTGGATTAGGAAAAACCTTACAAGGACGTAAACATCCCTTAAAGCCACAGCAGAAATTTAACAAATTTGGATTGGGTTTTTCTTAGGGGCCGCTGAGGAACAGGTGCCCATCACCTGGAAATCAGAGGAGCCAGTATGGGTGCCTCAGTGTCCGCTCTCCTCTGAAAAACTGACTGTGGCTCGTACCCTGGTGCAAGAACAATTACAGTTGGGACATATTAAGTCTTCCACTTCCCCATGGAATACACCCATATTTGTTATCAAGAAAAAATCTGGAAAGTGGAGGTTGCTACATGATCTACGGGCTATTAATGCTCAAATGCAGCTCATGGGACCTATTCAGAGAGGATTGCCTTTACTTTCAACTATCCTGACAAATTGGCCAGTGATTTGCATAGATATTAAAGATTGTTTCTTTTCTATTCCATTACATTCTCAGGATACTGAACGCTTTGCTTTCACTCTGTCTTCATGTAATCATGAGGAGCCTGATCAGAGGTTTGAATGGGTGGATAATATATATGGATGATATATTATTGGCAGCCAAAGATAAAGATACATTGGAAACCGCCTATTCTGATTTGACAAAATTATTAAAATCAAAAGGTTTATTCCTCTCGTCAGAAAAAGTACAAACTGGAGATTCTATTGAGTATCTTGGTGCCAGTATCTCTTGCAAAACTATCATACCTCAAAAGATAACTCTTAGAACTGATGATTTACGTACTTTGAATGACTTTCAGAAATTATTAGGTGACATAAATTGGATAAGAAGCTACTTACATATTCCCAATGTTGAATTAAAACCCTTGTATGATATTCTTAAAGGTGATTCAGATCTTACTTCCCCTTATTTCCCTAAAATCACTTCTTCTACGCCTCTCCCAGGAGCTGTGAATATCTTTACAGATGGATCTAAAACTGGTATTGGAGCCTATGTGGTAAATAATCAACCTCCTATCCAACATCAGTTTGCTCCCGGTAATCCACAATGGGTGGAGCTGCCAATTGTCATTAAAGTATTTGGACAATGTCCATTTCCTTTTAATCTAATTTCAGACTCTGTTTATGTAGTTCAAGCTTTAAGGGTGTTAGAAGCAGTAGGTCCCATACGCTCATCAGAAGTAATGTCTTCCCTTTTTCTCCATCTTCAAACATTGATTCGGAATCGCTCCGCCTGTTTCTATCCTTTGCACATTTGAGCACATACAGGTTTACCGGGTGCTCTTTCTGCTGGCAATGCCCAAGCTGATCTTGCTACTCGTCCTTCTTGGATGTTCCCTGTTTTCTCCTTAGATCAAGCTAGAAACTTTCATAGTAAATTTCATATTAATGCACGAGCACTTCAAAAGCGCTTTATTATCTCCCGTGCTGATGCTCGGCAGATTGTATTGGACTGTCCTAATTGTATCATTTTACATCATCCCTCTTCTGTGGGCGTAAATCCTCGTGGTTTGCGGCCTTTAACTATATGGCAAATGGATGTCACTCATGTTCCTGACTTTGGCAAACTAAAATATGTCCATGTGTCTGTAGATACTTGTTCTGGCATTATCCATGCTTCTGCTTTGTCTGGTGAAAAGGCTGAAAATGTTATCACGCATTGCTTGGAAGCCTGGGCAGCATGGGGATTGCCACAGTCCATTAAGACGGACAACGGTCCAGTGTATACTGGACGACAGTTTTCTTCCTTTTGCAACCAGATGGGTATCCAGCTTGTCCATGGTTTATCCTACAATCCAGAAGGTCAGAGTATTGTAGAGCGTGCTCATAAGACTCTAAAAGAGATGTTAATAAAACAAAAAGGGGGAATTGGCTTAGGCCACACCCCGAAAGAGCGCCTCTCCCTGGCTCTATTCACTATTAATTTTTTGAATCTGGACATCCAAGGGCACTCTGCTTGCCCTCTGCCCCAAACTTTGGGCATGTTAAGTGGAAAGATGTACTTTCTGGTCAATGGTATGGACCTGATCCCGTGCTGGCATGGGCATGAGGCTCTGTTTGTGTTTTTCCTCAGGACCGAACGGAACCGGTGTAGGTCCCCAAACGCCTGACAAGAAGAGTCTCGACATCTACCAATCAGCAACAAGAGAGACCACAACAATCTCGTGATGAGGATCTTCATTCTGCTGAGTGCCCTGGCACTGATGCTGGTGCCGATGGCACAGACATCACCAATGCAGTGGTGGGCAGTGGCACGGGCATGGCCGATGCCAATGCCGGTTCATAGTAATTCTAGTGTCCTCCCCACTCTTTTCTCTACCTCATGTGAGATGTCTGCCCCTTGTGCCTCTCCAAGAGGGGACCAGACCCATGTTTTCAATCAGTCCCAAGTTAATCTCACAGGGGTCTTTTGCTTCGGCCTACAAGGAGATTCTTGCATTAGATTACGGCTCAAAAATTTGACTAATTGGGAAGACCCTATGCAAAATAGTCGGGTCTCGATAGGTGTCTTAACAGCAGTATTGCAAAAGTTAGTACAGGGGGTGTCTTCCGGCTCTGAAACCCCCTCTAATGAGACTTGCTTAAACACAACTACCTTGGCTATGGTCTCCGAGGTACTAATGCCATTGACTCCTTCTAATGGTTCTCTCAATGCTACTCATTTCAAAGCTTCTCCCTATTGTACCCCTGAATATACCTTCCCCCCAATATTCACACCTTGTCAGGATCATTCTTGGGAAAAACACCAAGTTGCTACAGGCTTCTCTCTTTCCCCATCTCTTAAGAGATATTTGTTTAATTCTAGCAATAATAACTCCTCTGTGGGAACAGGTTGGTCCTGGTATCAATGGCTAATCTCCAATGAGAGGGGGGCCACAGCCGATATTTCGGCATTGGCTCAATTACAAGGAGCCAAAAGCTGGTTGTATAATATCTCTGGCCGTATAGAGGAGGATTCAGGACGAGGTAGAAGACTTAAAAATATCACCTTTAATTCTCAATTAAGTAATGCGACACTGCCCCCTACAGCGGTGTGTGTCCAATCCCCGTTCCTGTTTTTATTGGCCAACTCCACCTTGGAGATGCTTGATTGCACTAATGACACTTGTTATCTATCTGAATGTTGGAATGGTTCCTGGACGGTGGCAGTGATTATGAAAATTCCAACTTTTGTCCCAATCCCAGTTACTGCAGATCCGGATAAGTTCCCTATTGTTGAGCTGCTTAGAGTCCGCAGGGATTTTGGTATCACCGCAGCTATAGTGACAGCCGTGGCGGTGTCTGCTGCTGCAGCGGTTACGGCTGGAGTGGCCATGGCCAGTCAAGTACAAACTGCTGCCACCATTAATCAGGTTGTTCAACAAACATCCACCATACTTGAATCTCAAAACAAAATTAATCAACATATTTTGTCAGGGATTTTAGCTGCCAACCAAAGAATAGATATACTTCAAGCTCAGTTGGAAGAGTTGGCTGACTTGGTACTTTTGGGTTGTGTTGATCAACGTACGCATTTTTGTATAACCTCTGTCAGATTTAATGATTCCAGGAATGCTTCCCGCATCATCGGGGGATATTTGACCGGAAATTGGTCCATGGCAGCGGAAGTAATGATCCAGTCTCAACTAACTCAGATAGCTATTTTGAACAACACCCGTGTCAAACCAGTGACTTTGGGTCAATTCACCAATTGGATATCTTCTGCCTTTTCCTTTTTTAAGGAGTGGTTGGGAGTAGGCATTTTTGGTGCAATGTGTTGCTTCGGTGTGATACTCTGTTTGTGGCTTCTCTGTCGCCTTAAGGCTCGCAGTGCTCAAGAAAAGGCCATGATCCTACAAGCTCTTGCAGCTTTAGAAAATGGCAGCTCGCCACAGGTCTGGCTTGCGCAGTTAAAACAGTAAATCTTTGACATGGTCGTTGCACCCCAAGTTCTTTTAACATTGCACTGGGTTCAACATGTCCTTCTTTTGTCTTTCTTCTAGTGTTGAAAAGCCCTTGCACTCTGCAGGTCTCGATACCATTGCACGCAGAATGGGTTTCCACACTGGTAAAGGTCTACTGGTAAAAAAGTCCGTGTCTTTATCTCAGGGTGTTGCCAACTTATTGATGGCTGTACTACAATAACGGCCTCAGCTACCTCCTTTTGTTCACCATCATCACGATACAGGATGCGAGGCAAGGCACTGCACTTGAGTGATCCTATAAGTGGACCTCAAGGAGAGCATGTTCTATTGCATGCGGGTTGGACGTCCACGCCCCGCCCCACGAAAAAGGGCGTCGGCTGATATGGAGTCAGATCTAGGGAAGGCGCCTCCTTGGGGCTGAGCCATACTATGCAGCCACTTCTGCACAGTGGGATAGGACCTCTACTCTCGCCTGTATTGTTTTAGTAAAACAAAAAGGGGGAACTGTGGTGAGCCGTTTCTGCGGACCATAGCCACCATTACAATATGGCGCTGGCTGCCACTGTGGTCAGTGATAAACAACTCCTTATTAGGGAGAGTTGGCGCGTTTTGAGATAACACCCTATGAGAAAGATCCACGTGGCAGCTTTGCATTGGGGCTTAGGATGCTTTATTAAGGCTAGGGAACACGGGTAGGAGGGAGAAGCTTGAAGATACATTTTGAATAAAGGCCTGAATAAACTGCTGAAAGAAGAATCCTGTGTTGCGTCTCCTTTGCCGGCCGGGGGTCGCGACAATGCAAGAATGGTTCAACATTTGAAAATCAGTCAATATAATATGTTATATTAACAAATGAAGGGGAAACCCACCTGATTGTTTCAGATGATTCAGAGAAAGTATCTGACAAAATTCAACATTCGTTCATAATAAAAATACCAAAAAGCTGGGAATGAATGAAACTCAGTTGGTTCTTTGACTAACTTTTAGGTAGATGGACTAAGGAAAAAAAAAAGAAAAGACACAAATTACTTAAATCAGAAATTAGGGACATTACTACCAATTCCATAGAAATATAAAGGATATACAACCTCAACTTTATGCCAATAAATTTGAGAGTTTGTGTGAAGTAGGCAAATTCCTTGAAAAATGCAAACCACCAATACTCTCAAGAAGTTTATATCCCAAACAGTCCTGTATCTAATAAAGAAAGCAAAACTGTTCTCTTATTATTTCTGTTCATTGCTGTAGTAGAGGATCAAGTAAAGGCATCCAGACTGTGAAGGAAGAAGTAACTTTATCTGAAGATGACATAATCATCTGTGTACAAACTGTGGAAACACTTAAAATGCTACTAGCCAATATTCAAATATAAATTGTATCTGTATATACTAGCAACAAATACAAATCTCTTATACAATTTATAATAGCATAAAATATGAAATATTTAGGGATAAATCTGACAGAATTTCACTGAATCTATAAAACATTCATGAGATAAATTTAAAAACCTAAATAAGTGGAAAGATCTACTATGCTCCTGGATTGAAACATTAAATATTATTAAAATGTCAATTCTCTTCAAATTGATATATACATTCTAGACCTTGGATATAGAAAACTCCATGATATATTTATGTAGATAAAACCATAGACACATTCACCTTTATTCAGTATTCACAAATATTTTCTGAGTACTTATGTAGCAGGCTGTCAAAATATAGTTATGAACAATACAAAAATGTTACTCTCATAAAACATGTCACATGTACTATGAGAGAGGGGAAAATAAAGGAGAAATCAAGAATGGTTCCTAAGTTTCTGCTTGGGTAACCAG
This sequence comes from Ictidomys tridecemlineatus, assembly GCF_052094955.1. Classification (NCBI taxonomy): domain Eukaryota; kingdom Metazoa; phylum Chordata; class Mammalia; order Rodentia; family Sciuridae; genus Ictidomys; species Ictidomys tridecemlineatus. The sequence continues at coordinate 29,024,396 of NC_135487.1, forward strand.
GTGTATGATGATGGTACGGTGATTAAACTAGGAGAAGTCCAGGAATTATGAGTTTGTTTTGGTCATGTCAAGTTAAGATGAATTTTAGGTGTACAAGAAGAGATTTCAGATCAGATATAAGGAAGTAGGGTCTGAATTGAGAGGAGAGATAAAGGAGATTTGTCATTATCATATAAATGATATTTAAAACCATATGCCCTGATGAAATCATTTAGAGAAAGAGAAAGAACAACTTCAAAAAGAAAAGGCTTGCTGGGCACAGTGGCCCACACCTGTAATCACAGAGGCTCAGGAGCCTAAAGCAGGAGAATAAGGATTTCAAAGCCAGCTTCAGCAACATCAAGGTGCTAAGTAACTCAGTGAGATCCCATCTTTAAATAAAATATAAAATAGAGCTGGGGATGTGGCTCAGTCGTTGAGAGCCCTTGAGTTCAATCCTTGGTATCCCCCGCACCCAGCCAAAAAAAAAAAAAAAGGCTCAAGGCCAAACCCTTGAGTATTTCAACATTTGCAGTTGGAACAGGCAGAGTATTCAAAAAAGGAAATACAGAAGCATTTTCGGTGAGATGGGTGAAACTAGCTGTGTGATATGCTCTAGAAACCTCAAGAAGAAGTATTTCAGTTTTGTTAAATGTCAGGGTCAGAGAGAGAATCTACTTAATTTGTCAAATAGAATTTCATTGGTAACTCAACAAGAGCAGTTTCAAGGGAGTAGATGGGGGTCAAGAAGCCAATTAGAGGAGAGAACTGGGCGTGAGAAAATACAGGCATCAGCTATTCAAAAGTGGAAAATGAAGCTATTGCTCAAGAGGGGTATAGGTCAAGAAAGACTAAAAGAAGATGAAATATAAAAATGTGCTCATAACATTGAAAATGCCGGTAAAGTTGATTGGCTACTGAGTTAAGTAGGATCTTAATAGTGCCAGGCAAAACTTTAAATATTGTCTCTAGTGTATTTGCTTGTTTGTGTGTTTGTTCAGGGATTTAACTGAGGGTCTTGCTAAATTACTGAGGCTGGCTTTGAACCTGCGATCCTCTTGCCTCAGCCTTCCCATTTGCTGGGATTGCAGGCGTGCGCCACACAGCCCAGCTATATTTGCTTTCTTTATGTTCTTTCCTTCCACTTTGATCAAACTCTCATCAGAGTTTATTAAATTTCCACCACTCTGCCCAAATAGAACGTTTCAACATCACTAGTGACCCGAACATTGCTCTGTAGTCAATTCTTAGTTTCCATCTTACTTGACCTATCAGCAGCATGGATCACAGTGGACTGTTCCCTCTTTCTTGAAATATTTTCTTGTCTTGGTTTTGCAGATCCAAACTCTCCTACTTTTCCATCTATGTTACGTATTATTCCCTGGCTTCTTTGTGATATCGTCTTCATCTCCATGACCCAAACTAGAGCAGCACTAGAAGAAACCACACCAAGAGGAAATTATTCTTTAAGGACACTGCAGATTTCGACCTTTCAGGATATGAAATTTCTGATGCCTGTTTTCTTTTTTTTTTTTTTAATGAAGATAATATATACACTTTTAAATATGAGCGCGGCTCCCAGGCCAGCCCCAGAGATACCAACCCCCTGATTCCCTCCAAGGCGGAAGAAGCCTCCCACGTTTCTCCGGAAACGCGCTCCGAGGCCTTGTGGGCAATGTGGTCTCTGAGCTATGCACACTTCCGCACACGCGCGGTGGGGCGGGACCCGGTGTTCGCCTCTTCAGACCTGTGCAGCACTCAGTGCGGCGTGGGTTTCCTCCCTCGTTTCTGCGGGAGGACGCTGTAGCCTGGTAGTGGTGACGGAAATGGGAGACAGGCGATGAAAAGGTGGCAGGTAAGGCTATGCCCGACTCTAGGGGACGGACGGGTAGAATGGCTAGAGCCAGCTTGTGGGTTTACCGTACCCAAGATGTTTGACTTGGTGTTTGGTTGCGTGTGTGCGTCCTGTCCAACTCTGGAGTACGTGCGTTATCTATGGGCAAGGGGAACTCAACTTCATTTACACTGTTATAGGGATCCGACTGGCCATGGGTAGGTTCTTAGAACCCGCGTGTGGCTGGGACAGGCTCTCTTTGCATTCCTGTTCTTATTGATAAGGTCGTAGTAAAGGAGGCTGTGCATCTCAGTGCACCAGAGCCAGCGACAGGAAATTTTAAGCCACTTTAAGAGATCCAGGAAGGAAGAATTTCTAGAGAAAGTGCTATGCTTTCTTAGGATATTCTCACTGCTGTCATCTGGAATAAGTGCTGTCACTAGTATGCATATGAAGTAACCGAAGACGAAAGAGGTGAAATTCCTTGCCTTTATTCACACAGCCTAGCAAGTAGAAAAGCGAGATTCAAACCTGGACGAGTTTTCTTCAGATTTCATTTTTTGTTTAACAACATAGCTCTCCTGCATTACCCAAAGAATTGAGTGTATTCTATTTTTTAAATACTTGAGTAATGAATATTGAATGAATTTCACTTTATGGTCATCTTTTTGGGTCTCTTGTATCTGCAAATCTTCCCATGAAAACAGTGTAAATGAAGTTGAGTTCCCCTTGCCCATAGATAATGCACATACACAGGGAAACAGCTTTGAACTCTAAACTGAATCACCAGCTTTAAAATGGATAGGTGGGCAGACAGAAAACCTTCTCAAGAAAGCTTAACCTTTCCCAACCTAGTTGTTCCAGCTACTTGGGAGGCTGAGCTTGAGCCCAGGAATTCCAGACTAACCTTGGCAACATAGACAACCCCCCAACTCTTAAAAAAAAAAAAAAAAGGAATGAAAACCTAATTTGAGGTTTTTTTTTTTTTTTGTGTGTGTGTGTGTGTGTATGTGTGTGGGTGTGTGTGTATGGTGCTGGGGATGGCGATTGAAGCCAGAGCCTTGAGTATGCAAGGCAAGCACTCTACCAACTGAGCTATATCCCCAACTGGACTGAGCTATATCCCAGCCCGAGATTATTTTATCCCAGTTTCAAAGCAGAGATCAGAGAATCACAGGAAGGAATCATTTCTAGACCTACTGAGCTTCAGAAACCAAGGCCTTTGTTTGGTTTTTTAACTTATATTTCCTTGGGATAAATTTCTGGGAGCAAACAAAAAAAGACACTGATTAGAAGTTTCACAAGTTGGTGTTAGACCATCAGGATAAAGATGTACAACATCCTTATCTAAGCCCCATATATTCATAATAGAATCACAAGTAGAATACCATGCTTATGAAATGTTGACTTGTTAGAAATGTTATTTTCTGAATAGGTGGCATTTTCTGAGGCTTCAGTGTAGGTACTTATTATCTGGTAAAGGAGGATTCTATATTACATTCTTTGTGTCTAATATCTTCCTATTCTCATTTCTACTTTCATAGGTCTCCTCTGTCTAAGAGCTGTAGAAAAATGATCAATTTACAGGTAAGACATCCATATATTCACTGAATCATTCAAGTCCAAAATCCATATGATTAAAAAAAATGGTCAAAAAATGTAGATTGAATAGAAGATCAGGTCCAAATGGAAATTTAGAAAATTAGTAAGTTGATGTCCGTGTCATGGGGTCTGCATATAGTTGGAATAAATTTGAGCTGCAAAATATATACTCAGTCTCCTTGGAAATCATATTAAATGGGTTATCAACTAGTTAAAGTGTTAGCATTGTTTGTGAAGATAAAACAAAATAATTCCCCAGATAAGTTTTTTCCCCCTTGGGCTAGATCTTTTTAAACTATAAATTGGCTATTCTGGTATATAGAAAAGTATGGATCACACATTATTTTGGCTTTATAGTTAAGAGGATATATTATATCATGTAAAAAAAAACATCTTGTGATCCTATTTTAAAATGTTTATGTAAGGGGTTAGGGTTGTGGCTCAGCAGTAGAGTACCTGCCTAGCCTGAGCGAGGCCCTGGGTTCAATCCTCAGCACCACATATAAATAAATAAAATAGATGTATTGTGTCCAACTACAACTAAAAAATAAATATTTTTTAAAAATGCTTATGTAAGCCAGGTGTGTAAACCTTATCACTTCAGTAACATTGCAGATATTTACTGCCGGATTTCAGTTCTCGAAACTAAAAGGCTCAGGGGTCACTCCAGATAAACTGGGCTGACTGGGCTGCACGAAATAACCACACAAGAAACACAAATACCTTTTTCTTTGGGGTTGCTGTGACGGCTCCTCTGACCTTAAGGGTCTGCAGAAAGAGAGAGAGAGCGAGAGCACGCGCTGACCCCTTTTATTGAGGAGAAGCTATTCAAATGAGGCAAGGGGTCAGGTTTCAGGGGGCTGAGTATCTTCATGATGTCCACTTTCAGCAGGTTGACTGACACCTGGGTAGGCCACATCCAAGGGCACAGTAAGAGAAGGGGACACACACAAGGCATTTCCATTGAAGATTTTATCCTAAACAAGGCAAGGGATTATATTACAAAGGAACAGGTGAGGGTAGCTTCACCCGTGGGGCTGTAGCAAGATACACCCATGCACGAGACACTGACCACATTTCTGTGACTGAGAGCCTCAGCACCCAGCCCAGGAGTGTGACCCAGTCACGTGTAAGGTTGGTCTCCCACAATTTACTTTGTAGAGTCTGATACGTTGTAAGATCCCTCAGGGGAGCAATCATATTTTTCCTTTTGAAATCATTATTAGTACAGGATCTTGCTGGTCCTCATAAGATATTCTATGAGTGAATTACTAAGGAATATATAAGTGATATTCTAAAATAGTTTTATTGAAATGCAATTCACATATCACAACAGTGACTTAATTCAAGGTGTCAGTTGAGTGGTTTTTATTATAGTCACAGCATTGAACAGCCATTGCCATTGTAATTTTATAACATTTCATCATTCCAGGAAAAAAGGAATTCCAGATACCCATTAGCAATTACTCCCTATTCCTCCCTAATCTGCTTTCTGTTTATATGGCTTTTCTATTCTGAACTTTTCATATAAATGAAGTCACACAATATGTGATTTTTTGGCAACTGGTTTCTTTCACCCAGTACAGTATTTTTAAGGTTCATCCCCATTGTAGATATATCAGTGCCTCATTCCTTTTTAATGCTGAATAATATTTCATCCTGTGGATATATCACATTTTGTTTATCCATTTGTCATGTCATGGACATCAGATTGTTTCCACATTTTGGCTGCTGTGAATAATTCTGCCACAAACATTTGTGTATAAATTTTTACAGATACATGCATTTTGATTCTATTGGATATATACTTAGGAGTGGAATTCCTAGTCATATGTTTAACATTTTGAGAAACCGCCAAACTGTCTTCCACAGTTGCTACACTATTTTGGAATCCCACCAGAAATGTATGAGTTCCTCTTTCTCAATGTGCTTGCTAACACTTGTAATTGTCTGCCTTTTATTTTAGCCACCATCATGGGTGTGCTGTGGTACCTTATTGTGGCTTTGATTTGCATTTCACTAATGAATAATGATATTTATCATTATTCCATGTGCTTATTGACCTTTCTCGTATATATATATATAACAATCTGGTGTCCATGAACTGACAAATGGATAAACAAAGTGTAATATAGTCACAAGATGAAATATTATTCAGTACTAAAAAAAGGAATGAAGTACTGATATATTTACAACAGAAATCAACCTTGAAAATATTGTACTGTAATACAAGATCTATACACACATGCATATATCACTTCAGGCATTGCAGTTGTTTACTTTGTAAAGTCTAATATATATATAAATAAATCTGGAGAAATATCTGTTTAAATCCTTTGCTGATTTTTAAATTAAGTTGTCTTTTAAGAGTGCTTTATTCTGATATAGGTCTATTGTCATATATATGATCTGTAAATATTTTCTCCTAGTCTGTGAATTTTTCTTTTCTTTTCTTTTTTGGTACTGGGGATTGAACCAAAGGGTGCTTTACCAGTAAGGTACATTCCAAACTTTTTTATTTTTTACTTTGAGACAGGCTCTCACTAAGTTGCTTAGGACCTCAATAAATTGCTGAGGCTAACCTTGAACTTGTGATCCTTCTATCTTTCTGCCTTAGCCTCCTGAGTAGTTGGGATTATAGGCATGCATCACCACACCCAGGTTTACTTATTTTATTGTGTTCTATGAAGCACAAAGTTTTTTAGGTTGTTTGTGTGTGTGTGTGGTGCTGGGGATGGAACCCAGGGCCTTGTGCATGCGAGGCAAGCACTCTACCAACTGAGCTATATTCCCAGTTTTTTAGTTTTGATGAATTCAAATTGATTTTATCGTTTGTCCCTTATACTTTTCTGTCATATTTAAGAAGCCATTGCCTGGGGGCTGGGTTGTAACTCAGTGGTTGAGCACTTGCCTAGCACATCTGAGACACTGGGTTTTATCATCAGTACCACGTAAAATTAAATAAAATGAAGGTATTGTGTCCATCTACAACTTAAAAAAAAAAAAGAAGAAGAAGAAGAAGAAGCCACTGCCAAAGATTTTCTCCTGTGTCTTTTTCCTAAGAGTCTAACAGTTTTAGTCCTGACATGTAGGTCCTTAGTCCATTTTAGTTCATATTTTGTCTGTTTTATGAGGTGGGTGGGAGATCAACTTTATTCTTCTGCGTGGGGGAATCTAATTGTCTCAGCACCATTTTCTTTCCCTTGTTGAATTTTTCTGGCACTAGTTGGACTTTTTAATACGATTTTTATTGCTATTGAAAAGTTTATTTCTGAATCAAGTGTCTAGTAGTTACTGTACATAACTTTCTACACACTCAATAGTCAAGGTGATATTAAGAGATTATCATGATTCTCTTGCAAGTCCCTAATAATGCACACACTAGTTTGAAGAAGAATGTGCTATTATAGGAATCAGTGACATTCCAGGATGTGGCTGTGGACTTCACTTCAGAGGAGTGGCAGTGCTGATTGTGATCAGAGATCCCTGTATTGGGATGTGATGTTGAACTATAAAAACCTCATCTCAGTGGGTAAGGACAGAGGGTGGTAACTGTGTAACTTGGAATGTACCAATATAGTGCACTCCCTGAAAGACATGTGAGAGCTGGGAACATTCTGAAGCATTAATAAAATTGGCCCTGAACTTCCGCGTTCAGTTTGTTCTAAAGCCTACTTGTCATCCTTTAAATGCCTAAGACTCGAGGCAGTTCTAAGTTCTGAGATAGCTGTTTGTCCCCAGTACTTTGTCCCCTCTTGTGTGTTGCTTTCCCATGAACAGCGTGTATAAGTACCAAAACAAAAGTGATCCTCATGGTGAATCGAGGACAAAAGCCATGGTTTGTAGAAGGAAAGAACCTACATTGGAGCCATCCAGGTGAGTGAGAGAAAATCACATGGGAACTGAGATCCCATTTGGTCAGTGAAGGACAGGCACCTTTGAATGCTTTTTAGAAAGCACCTCTTAAAAGTCACACACTGTTGGAAGTGAGTGGGTATTCCTGTAATCATCAGCTTTCCAAAGGGTGCCCATGTGTCTCTGCTCTTGCTCTGCCGCCATGTGGAGGTGCTCTCTCCTTCCTGTGGTTCCTCACACTGCCTGTTCTTACAGATCCTTGCTTTGCTTCTTTTCTTTTAATTCCTGAAACCCTCATTTTTCTTCCCTTCTCAACATTATTGCAGATCTTTTTCTGTGTAGTTAGTCCTTAGAATGTTGTCAGGTTGTATGGGTTTGAAACCTTACTGGACTAGTCATTGTATAATCTTGGGAAAATTACTTTGTAGCATAATTTTTTAATTTATAAAATAATGATATTAATGCTTAGCTCAGATTCCTGTAAAGATTATATGAACTAATACCTATAAAACACTTTAAATGGTTGGCTGGCAGATAATAAGTCTTCAGTACATGTTAGTTTAGAAAAAAAATTTTTTGGTAACATCATGCTCTCAATTATTTTCCTTTTTTAAAAAGTTTCTTTTCTCCCGTCATATATGCCACTGTTTTAATTCAGGGTCCTTGAGATGGAGAGTACCCCTTCAACAATTATGACATATAAGATGGAAATCTTCTATTGCTTATGGGTCCTGGTGTGTGTGTGGCGGGGGGAGGTGCTCAGCATGACCAGAGGCCACATACATATTGGTCAGGCATGAAGGCAGGGAGAGAGAAGGGACCTATGGGCCAGTGCTTTCATTGGGGCCAAGGTGTTATCCAAATAAGTTTTCCAGGGGAAGTTTTGGTTGGTAGGTTTAAAGCAAGCAGACACAATTTCCAAGAGACCACATTGTTGCTGAGAGGTAGTTATTATGACATAGCTACACAGTCCATGCAGGGTGTGAAGGTAAGCACAGCCAATCAGGTATACTGTATCTATCTGTCCCCCAGAGAAGTGGTCACCAGGAAGCAGTTGTATAAGGTGGAAATCCAGTTGACTACACTATTTCTGGTATAAGAAAGTTAAACTTTATGCAACATGGAAGCTGAGACAGCATAAAATTATAAGAATTTATTTCACTCACCTTACCCATCTTTAGTCTCTCTGATAATGTCGGGATATCTATTTTCTAGTGCATCTTTTTTCTTCACTTGGTAATACTAATATCTTTTTGAAATTCGCTTTCCACTCAAGTTTACTTGTTTCCTAGCTGACCTGCTTTACCCATTTTAGTATTTATTCATCTCTTGCTTCTTGCCCTTCTTCTCCACCTCTCTCCACAATTAACTCCTGCCGCAGTCTGGCTGGGCACAATTCAGGAGCCACTTGTCAAAAGAAACGAACTTTATTTTTAGAACCACTCTGGCCAAACAAAACAGCTCCTCAGGAAAAACCCTCAGAGCCCAACTGCCACCACCGGCTTCCCACAAGCCTCTCCCCCGCAAACCACCAGCCTTTCCACCTCCCCCAATCCTCCTGCTCTTGAGGCCGATTGGCTGGGTCGCATGGGCGGAGCCAAAAAAGTCCCCCAATGAGCAGCTCTGTGGTCTGAAAGGGCAGGGAAACAGCCCAAAGAGCATCACCGCAGAGGAGCCAATCAGCTAGATGTTTCTGGGACCGCTGTGAGCCAATTATCAGCTGGCAGTCTGAAAGTTTGCTGGGGCCCCTTGGGCTGTGGCTCTCAACATCTCCCCCTCTCTGTTTAAACAACAAGCATGTGGCTTAGGGACCGTGCCTGCCTTGGGTTGTCCAATAGTACATATGGTCCTTACCCGTTATCGGATGAGCTGACCTCAAGGCGTCAGCCTCTTGTCTTAGGTTGGTACCATTGCAATTGGATCTTACCCGTCACTGACTACGGGTCCAGTATACAGCCACTCCTGAGCCACATCCCCAGCCTTTTTTTTTTATATTTTATTTAATTTAGAGACAAGGTCTTACTAAGTTGCTAGGGCCTTGCTAAGTTGCTGAGGCTAGCTTTGAACTCATGATCCTCCTGCCTCAGCCTCCCAAACTGCTGGGATTACAGGTGTGTGCCACCCCTTGTGGCTTTTTTTTTAAGTTGGACACAATACCTTTATTTTTTATTTATTTCTTTTTGTAGTGCTGAGGATCAAACCCAGGGCTTCACATTTGCTAGGTGAGTGCTCTACCTCTGAGTCACAACCCCAGCCCCCTCTTGTGGCTTTTAAGGCATGATTTTTCATGATAATGCTATAAAGAAAAAGAGCTATTACATTCCTTTTTCCCTTTAATGAACATTTCATTAATTCACTGTTGTAGAGCCAGGCATGGTGGGGCATGTTTCTTCTTGGTGTTCCATTCAACAAACTTTTTAAAATGTTTTTTAAGAAGGACTCAAAGAAAGCAAAGAATCCATTACCATTTTCTAAGTATATAAATGGTAATTGGAACAGCAAAACATAGTCATATGAAAACATTTTCAAATTTGACAAGTGAATGTGAAACATTTGTTGAGTACACATTAACACTGCAGTTTTATTTTTGTTAATTATTAAGGTCATTAGTGCAGCAGTGACTCTCTTAGACATCCAAAGAAAATGGAACTTAAAGTTTAAAATATAAAAAGACTGGAGAAGTCTCCTTTTGTGATTATGGAACAATAGTTCTTCCCTGAAGAATATCTAAGTTCTAGATATAATGAAAGGAGAGGAGAGAGGGCAAGTAGGTGAGGAAGGAACATGAGCAAAAGGTTCTAGTCATAGACTCAATGAATTTTGAATTTACAGTGGTGCCAAAGTGATACACATTTAGTAGAAACTATACTTAAAATTTTGTCTTTTCCTGGGCCAGTTATGTGTGGTACTCTGTCAAGGTGCTGGACAGCAATAGTGAGCCACAGTTCCCAACTAGCCACATGATCACAAGGGTAAATGACCAGTACTCTACAGTGTACTGTGTTGCTAAGTTAGCATGTTTGGTAGGTGTGTTAAATGCATTTTCACCTTCATAATATTTTCAATTTACTATGGTTTTATTAGGATATAACCCCTTCCCCTCATTGTAAGTTTAAGAGTATCTGTGTTTAGGAATCCAGACTCAATGGAATAGAAGATCCTTGAGGACTAGTAAAATTCGTGCTTAGATCCCACCAGTGAATTCTTATCTTGCATAGTAAGATTGTTTACCAGGCTGATTACATTGAGTATTTTAGTTGGTTATTTTTTATAGAGGTAGCCTAGGATGCTGTTTCCCATTAGTTTAAGTAGAAAGAAAAGAAAAGGAACCAAACCCCATTATTCCACAATGAAGTGTGTACCAGTGGCTGTAGCCCTTCACCTAGTCCAGCTCCACATATCATTATGATATGAACACAGAGGTTAAGGCACAGAGCAAGAAGTTAGAGGTGTTATACTACACTAACAGTCCACTGAAAGGAAACTCCAGAGTGGGAATTAGTTCACTCTTCTCAGTTTTTTTTTTTTTTAATGGAACATCAGATTTGGGATTTATAGGTTTTTAAGGGTAGAAGTGAGAAAATGTGACTCATGAGAGCAGAGTGCTTTCAGAAGACTAGTTGGTTAAGCAGATTGAAAGAGGATCGAAAACAGTCCTTTTCCAGTACAAATATGACCGATACTTGTCATATATAAAAATGACAGAAAGTAGAATCAATGGCTGGGCTATGGATGACTTGTTTATGGATGGCCTACTGGACATTTGTACTCCTAGGCTTACAGGTACATGTAAGATGAGTCCCAGTCAGAGGTAGATTTGAAACCCTGTCTATGGGAGTGCTTCAGCTATGGCTTAGATGGAGCTAAAGGCCTGAGATAGAAGAATATCTCTAAAGGAAATTGACCTTGTGCCAGAAGATTAAGAGAAAAAAGAGATGTAAAAGGGAAATAGGGAACTATCCTATCAGGGCAATCAAAGAATTAGGTAGAGAGCACACTGCTGTCTTATCTGCCTCTTCCAAACCTAGTCTGTTCTCTGATATTTTCCCTTAACACTCTTGTCTGCTAGTGGCCTTGTGACCCTATCCGTTAATCAGAGCTCCCCAGTGGAGTCTCCCCATTCTGTGACCTAACCCTGAACCCTTTCCAACAGGCTTTTGATTTCCTTTGTACTCTGCTTGTTCCTTATGCCCATTTTACTATCTTTCCACAGGTCACAAGGTAAGCCGTCTGTTCCCAATTTCTTTATTATCAGTTTTATTCTTAAAGCTCAGGAAGAGCAAGGCAGAATGAGAGACTAGATTTGAAACTATAGATGTTTCTCTCTATAACATGTTGGAGGGAGAAAATAAGTAGGAGTATTTTACTCTCTTCCTTTTTAGAAGCTGACTGCCCATTTGATGAACCAGAGAAGTATCAGGACAGCAAGGACAATTTTTTGAAGTCAGTTTTGTTCACGTTCAGTAAAATTCTGACTATGGAGGACTCTACCATTATGTTATGAATACAAATCTTAATCTTAAAAGAATAAAATCATATAAAAGTAAAATGTATGAGAAGAGCTTACAACCTGATTTAGACTTATTTAATTACAATAGAAGATATACTAGAGAAAACTCTTATGAATTCAGTGAATGTAGAAAAATCTTCAAAAAGAAGTTTCATTTCATTAGGCATGAAAAAAATCCTACAAGAAAAACCCCTTTAAGTGCAACACCTGTGGGAAAGCCTATAGCAGTAAGGCACACCTTGCAACGCATGAGAAAATTCATAATGGAGAGAGACCCTTTGTGTGCAGTGACTGTGGGAATGCTTTAGTACATGAAGCCCAACTCATGGTCCACCGGAGTCTTCACACCGGAGAGAAACCTTATGAGTGCAGTCAGTGTGGGAAAATGTTTATGTGGAGCTCCTCCTTCAATCAACATGTGAAATCGCATACGTTTAAGAACTCTTTAGAATGTAAGGAATGTGGGAAAACCTTCAGGTATAGCTCATCCCTTCATAAACATTCTAGATTTCATACAGGAGAGAAACCGTACGGATGTATCATGTGTGGTAAAGCTTTTGGCAACACATCTGTGCTTGTTACACATCAAAGAATTCATACAGGAGAGAAACCTTATGGATTTGTTGAATGTGGCAAAGCCTTCTTCAAGAAATCTCATCTCCTTAGACACCAGATAACTCACACAGGAGAGAAGCCCTATGAATGTAACAAATGTGGGAAAGCATTTTCCCAGAAGCCAAATCTTATTGTACATCAGAAAATCCATACATAACATTCACTTTATAAATATGAGGAATACTTAAATATTAGATAAATCTTAGTAAACAGCAGAGAATTCATGGTAAGAAGTCCTCAGTTTGAATGAATGCTAAAGAGTAGGTTCCCATAGAAAATAATCAGTACCACACATACTTTGGTAGTGATAATACTTTTTTTTTTTTCAGAACAAAAATCACAAAAAGGATTGAATTGCACATAATAGAGCACAGAGCTTGAAAAATAAAAAGTATCCAGGAATCAATGAAAATTGCATTTACCATTTCTGATTTTTAATTTTTATAACAAATAATATAATTTTGCAAGTGGGAGTTTAAATATATATACTTACATATTAATTTGTTTCCATTACAAATTTTTCTATAACAATGGCACAGTGGCACCTGTGGTTCCAGCACTTGGGAGGCTGAGGTGGGAGGACTAGAGAAGGCAACGCAGTGAGACTCTATCGCAAAAAGAAGTTTAAATAAAATCATGATTTTTTTCCAATCCCAATAACATGTGCATAATCAATCAACTGGGAAACAGTATTATAATATGTAGTATGAATTTCAGCAATATTTCCATCCATTTACTGGCACTTTTTTTTTATTCCATTATTGGAAACTGAACCCAGGGCCTTATAAGCACTAGGTAGACACTCTACCACTGAACTAAATCCTGAGTCATTTTTAAAATTTTTTATTTTGAAGCAGTGTCTTGTTCAGTTGCCCAGCCTGGCTTCAAACTTTCAATTCTCTTCCCTTAGCTTCAAGGAGTAGCTGGGATCACAGGATTGTGCCACTTCACCTGGTATTTGCTGGCACTTTTAATGGACATGGCAGTGTTACTGAATTTCCCTTTGGTTAATTATAGAAGTGAAGACTTCTTATGAAGATGTTTTCCTATTTATGTGAACATCAAAACAAAAAATAACATTTAATATGGTACTAATTGAAGAGAAAAACAGCACTGATGGTCTGTTTTACAATAAGTTTCCAGTTCAGAAAAAGAAATATTTAAGTATGTAAATAAAACGTTTGTACTTCAAATCTCTCTCCTTTTTCATTGGTATATTTTATAAGCTCAAAGAGCTTTAACTTGGAGTATCATCTGTATTTAATTATTTTAAAAAAATTTTAGTTGTAGATGGATACATACTTTTATATATCTATTTTTTTCCCAAGCCAAACTGTATCCAGCTTTATGAAAGATACCTGTCATAAACAATCATGGTATTTCAGGCAGGACATGGGCAGACAATTGTTAACAGTATACAACAACTTTCAAACACCCTTCTTGGATGGACTCCCCAAATCAGAAAGCCAGCATAAAACCCAATGAAGTCTTCCTTTGATGCTCTGAATAGGGAGAGTTTAGAGTAAGGGTTGACATTTCACATTTAGTATGTTGTTTAATAATTGTTCCATGAGCTGGCCCTGACTTTCAGAAAATTAAATGAAAATGGCAAAATTTGAAGATCCACAATTTAGAAAGGAACTGCTGCTCTATATCTCAGTGATGTCATTGGAAAGTCCAGATTGCCCCAAACACTGGTAAAACCAGTTGTTGGGTGTCAGGTCCCAACAGGTCTGAGTTTAGGGGAATTAAGTCTATGCTGATGGCAGAGAGGGAGAGGAGGCATTTGTGCCAAGGTGGCTATGTGTACCAACGTCAGGGAATACCTCCTTGTGAGAGCCAAAAGGAAATCTCTCAAAACTGTCAGAGAAAGGTGTTCTCCCCAACAGCAATCCAGCTTTGGAGACATTCTGCTAGTGACGTATGCTTCTTCCCACCAAAACAACAATGAAGTGTTCTGTGTGCTAACAACATAGCTTTAAAAAAAAATTCTGCATTTTTATAAAACTTGATAAAAAAAATAGTATTTGAAACTGTACCAGAAGTATACAGTTACAAAAAATGCACACACTTCCTTGGCACCTCCAGCACCTTCAGCTTCTGTGCTTGGTCTGTTTTGGCATCTCCATTTTTTGCAGGGTTATTATCCTTGCCATCATCAGTTTTTCTCTTTTTACCTTTGGGTACCTTCTCTCCCTTCTGTGCAGGATCCTTTTTAGGCTTAGGCTCTGGCTTTGGAGGAGTAGGTTTAGCAGACAACCTTGCAGATCTTCTCTGTGGTTCCTCCTCCACCTTGGCTTTATCTCCTTTAGCATCCTTGTCAGCCTTTCTCTTGGGCACAGTGGTGAAGGCTGCAGGATGCAGGCAGTGGACGCCAGGATACAGTGGTGCTTGGCTTTGGTTGGTCTTTTGGTGGGTCATTTCTTGTCTTTTCTTCACACTGCTTCCTTTATTTTATTTATTTTTATGTGTTACTGAAGATCGAACCCAGTTCCTTACCCATACTAGGCAAGTGCTCTACCACTGAGCTACAACCCCAGCCACTCATCTATATTTAATTTTTTAAAATATCTTTATTTTTTGTTTATTTTTTTTAATGTGGTGCTGAGAATTGAACCCAGTGCCTCACATGTGCCAGGCAAATGCTCTTCCCTGAGCTACAACTCCAGCCCCCCTATATGTAATTTTAATAAATTAGGATGTTATGATACTTTGCAATTTGAGGGGTGAGAGTTTTGGGGGTTTTGTTGTTTTCTTAAGGAGTCGATAACAGGTTTATCTCCTAGAGTTGCCAGGAATTTTCCATATGGCCAGCACAAGCATCATTAATCAAACTGTTTGAATAGAATATGTTTTTCTGCTTCAGTTTCATGTTGGACTATGGCATTTTTACATTCTACATATTTCCTTCAAAGGATTAAATTAACCCTCATTTAAACTGAAGTTCTTCTTACTCTGTTCTCCACAATATTCCTTGAAAGTGTCAAGAAAACTTTTATGTCTTTTATTAAATGATGATTAAAAACTCAGCTTCAACCTAAATTCAGAAATCAGGCCTTTCCTTTTAAGTTTAAGCTCAATTACACCTCACTGCATTGGTTTTCTTTCATTAACCATTTTTAAGGTAATATAATGACTATAAATGAATTCTAGTACTTTTTGAATCAAGCACACTAAAGCTCTAAATTAAATTTTGTCTCTAAGTTATTTTAGAAATATACATGCTAATTTCACTTAGGAAATAATTCTAAGTTTTTGGAACCTTCTTTTTTTTGGAATTGTCTTCAGAATCAATTTGTCAACCACACAGGGCAATCAAGGTATTTTTTAAAATACTTTTCAGTTGTTGTTAGACCTTTATTTTATTTATTTATATGTGGTGCTGAGAATCAAATCAGTGCCTCACAACATGCCAGGCAAGTGTGCTATTGCTAAGCTACCGCCCCAGCCTCTCAATCAGGATATTTATAGTTACAGGAAGGAGTTGCCTTTTCTCAGCTCAACAGTTTGCCCTTATGTCCTACATGAAGCCCATATTCCGTCCTACCTAGTGCTTACCATTCCTGTCCAATCTATTCTATTCTTCTCTGTTCAGGTCCCTCATCTGAGAAACTCCATAGACAACAGGAGGAGGGGTAGAGAATCCATTGTTCCCAGCCTGGTGTGAGAAGCCTGTGAAAGGACAGCTGTGTAGGTCAAGGCAAGGATCATGCAATGGTCTGTCTGTTCCAGCTCACTGTAAATTAAGAGTCATGGAATTTGTACTAGGGTAATCTGCATTTCATAAGTTAGTTGTCTCCTTTCTCAGGTGGAAAAAGAAATACAGTAGAATAAGTTAAAATGTATTTGCAGTTCTAGACAAATATAAACTGCCGCCTAAAGAGTTTCTGACACTAATCTCATTCTCTTAATCTCTACAAGATTTTTGTCAAGAAAAAATAAAGACAAAACTCATTAAAGCATAAGTTTAAGACAGAAAAAAATCAAAACTTTATGCTAAGTTCCATCCAATCATCTTGGATTTCCAAAATTCTCTATTTGCCTTTGTTGATGAAACATCCATATTAATCAAGTTCTAGGTTTTTCCCACCTCTAAGAAAATGTTATACCTTGAGACTTTCTTCTTTTACCCTATAGAAAGATTGCTAAAAGTATTCTTTTATTTATATGTCATTTTTCCAATAAAACTTTATTTTTTTCTGATTACATGCAAATTTTTAAGAATCAAATACAAAAACTATAATAGAAACAAAAAATGGAAAGCAGATATCTGAGTTTATGAGTCCTAATGTTCTGGAATAGGATCGAGATAGGGGCTGGAGTTGTGGCTCAGCAGTAGAGTGCTTGCCTAGCGTGTGTAAGGCACTAGGTTTGATCCTCAGCACCACATTAAAATAAAGGTGTTATATCCACTTAAAACTAAAAACAAAAATACATTTTTTTTAAAAAAGGATCGAGATAAAAGTTTAGGCTTTATAAATAAAAATGTAAAAATTTACATAAAAATAAAATGTGCAACTGCAAGTTTGAAACAAAGCATGAAATCTGACAGTAGGAAAAGTGAAAGTTGCATTTAAAAAGGCAAGGTAAATAATAAAAATAAGGCAGAAAAAATAAAAGTATACCAGCTAGTATTATTAACTGCAAGTGAGTTAAACTCCCTATGATGAATAAACACTTTTTTATAGGCACTTAAATCTTTTTATAATTATAATATAAATAAGACTCAAAGCATCTTATTTCCAATGGGTTAGAGCTGATCATCAGACACATTGCTACCCTGTGCTACACAACTGCTTTCAAACATATCTAACACTACACAGGCAACAATGGAGTATGTCACTTTCTGAAGGGTACCCTCTTCCTCTGGTCTGAAGTACAATGTGGAGTTTCTGAGATGTAGGAGCAGTGAGGAAAAAAACTACAGTACCAAAATTGTCTTTTCTGTACTGTTATTTGAATTGCTTCTTTGAACATTTGTTACTGATTTAACAGGCAGTTACTCAGTTCTAGGGGTTGGTTTTCTTTCTTTTTTATTTATTTATTTTTTGCTTAAGATTAAAGAAAATTTCAAACATACAAAAAAGGTAAAGAGGAACATACAATGAATTCCCATCTATGTACTTAACACCTACTTAATAAAATTATTTTCTCACATTTCCAGATGTCTTTTGACATTTAGTATTCTAGTACTGGACATATATGTATATTGTTCTGCAGAGAGCTTTCCACTATTGATTTCATTCTTTCCTTGCATATCCTCAAACCTACAACATGATTTTCAAGAATAAAACCAAAGTGTTATTTACATTCAGTTCAAACATGTTCTTAGATCTCCAAAAACTTATTTTTCTTTATTTGAAGTCTGTGTCTTTGCTTAGTCGTCAAAAACATCTGAAATAGTCATGAGGAATTGCATATACCCCACCTTCCCCCCATTTTTTTTCTTGATTTCTATCTTACTTTCCTTTTCCTTCTCTTATTTCTGTTTTCTTCCTTGATATTTTTTCTTTCTTTTCTTTTTTTGAGAAGGATCCATATGCTGCTGAGAAGAAACTTTCATATTGAAAAAAATCAATCTGTGAGTATAAATACTTTTTTTTAAAAAAGGAAAGAGTGGCATCTAGAGTGTTTCAGTTAAAAGTAGGGAAAAAATAAAAGTAAAAATATCCCAAATAACATATCATAGAGGAAAGGGGGTGTGAAGGAGGATACCCTGCTTAACATTACACATGACTATTTCTTTTTTTCATTCATACTCTCTCGATCCCACTTTCAATCTCCTAACTTTTGCTATCTATACATAGGGTAACTATCTAAATAGATAGGAGGTTGAGTCTTACATTCTTCCATAAATTACCAGTCTAGTGGTTAGAGTTCTCCAAAGGTGCTAAGTTAGTTTAACCTTATACCCTCACTCCTTTCCTTCTAAGTATAACATCCTTTGTCTGAAATTAAGTTTTCTATATGCCACCAGATATGGTACGCCTTTTATGAAACTAATGAATATATTCTTAAGTAATAATTAAAACCAATATCTATAGTCTTAGAATCCAACTATAAATGTATTAATAATGAAAACTTGTGCTTAGATAATGTACTGTTGATATTGAGAACTGTTAACATTGTCTTTCTCCGCAAAAGAGGGATTTTGGAGCTATACAAGAACAATACTAATATATAAGGGGAAAAACATTAGCACAACAGTTTCACAAAGCTAGAAAGAATGATGAGCAGTATGAAAAGACAAGGAAAGAAAGGACCACAAACAATACAGGTCACTTCAGCCTTAGATGAGGTAATATCTGCAGCTGATGGAATGTCAGACAAAGAGTTCAGGATATACATGCTTCCGATGATCTGGAGTCTCAAGGAAGACATTATACAGCAACTTCAGACAATGAAAAATCACTTTGACAATGAATTACATAAACAAATCCAAGAAGCAAAAGATCAACTCTATAGGGAGATAGAGGATATAAAAAAAACAAACAAACAGAAATCCTGGAAATGCAGGAAACAATAAACCAAATTAAAAACTCAAATGAGAGTATTACCAGCAAAGTAGAACACTTAGAAGATAGAACTTCAGACAACGAAGACAAAGTTTTTCAACTTGAAAAGAACATAGACAGCTCAGCGAGAATGTTAAGAAATCATGAGCAGAACATCCAAGAATTATGGGATAACATCAAGAAACCAAACCTAAGAGTTATTGGGATACAAGAGGGTACAGAGGTCCAAACTAAGGGAATGAGCAATCTATTCAATGAAATAATACTACAAAACTTCCCAGACTTAAAGAATGAAAAAGAAATCCAAATACTAGAAGCCTATAGGACACCGAACATACAAAATCATAAGAGATCCACACCAAGACACATAATAATGAAGATGCCCAACATACAGAATAAGGAGAGAATCTTAAAAGCCACAAGAGAGAGGAAGCAGATTACATTTAGGGGTAAACCAATCAGGATAACTGCTGATCTTTCAACACAGACTCTGAAAGCTAGAAGATCCTGGAACAACATATTTCAAATGCTGAAAGAAAAAGGGTTCCAACCAAGAATCATGTATCCAGTGAAATTAAGCTTCAGGATTGAAGATGAAATAAAAATCTTCCACGAAAAACAGAAGTTAAAAGAATTTGCAGGTAGAAAACCAGCTCTTCAAAACATCCTTGGCAAAACACTACAGGAAGTGGAAATGGAAAATAACAATGAAAACCAACAGCGAGAGGTAGAACAGTAAAGGAAAAACTAAGCATAGAGGAAAAACAAATCATGTTAAGTAACATACATAACCAAATATGGCTGGAAGTACAAACCATATCTCAATAGTAACCCTAAATGTTAATGGCTTAAATGCACCAATCAAAAGACATAGGCTAGTAGAATGGATTAAAAAAAAAGATCCAACAATATGCTGCCTACAGGAGACTCTTCTGATAGGAAAAGACATACACAGACCCCGGAAGCAAGCAGGGGTGTCCATACTTGTATCAAATAAAATAGACTTCAAGCCAAAGTTAAAAGAGATAAACAAGGACACTACATACTGCTCAAGGGAACCATACAACAACAAAACTTGACGATCATTAATATATATGCCCCAAACAGTGGTGCAGCTACCTTCATCAAACAAACTCTTCTCAAGTTCAAGAGTCTAATAGACCACAACACAATAATCATGGGAGATTTTAACACAACTCTGTCACCACTGGACAGATCTTCCAAACAAAAGTTGAATAAAGAAACCACAGAGCCCAATAATACAATTAATAATTTAGATTTAATTGATATATACAGAATATACCACCCAATATCAAGCAGATACACTTTCTTCTCAGCAGCATATGGATCCTTCTCAAAAATAGACCATATATTATGTCACAGGACAAATCTTAGCAATTACAAAGGAGTTGAGATACTACCATGCATTTTATCTGATCATAATGGAATGAAATTGGAAATCAATAATAAAATGAGAAAGGAAAAATCCTACATCACATGGAGATTAAACAATATGCTACTGAACGAACGAAGGGTTACAGAAGACATCAAAGAGGAAATTTAAAAATTCTTAGAGGTAAACAAAAACTCAGACACAACATATCGAAATCTTTGGGACACTATGAATGCAGTACTAAGAGGAAAATTCATTTCATGGAGTTCATTCCTTAAAAGAAGGAAAAGCCAACAAATAAATGACCTCATACTACACCTCGAAGCCTTAGAAAAAGAACAAATTAGCAGCAAATACAGTAGAAGGCAAGAAATAATTAAAATTAGAGATGAAATTGAATCAAAAGAAACAATCGAAAAAGTTGACAAAACTAAAAGTTGGTTCTTTGAAAAAATAAATAAGATTGATAGACCACTAGCCACGCTAACAAAGAGAAGAAGAGAGAGAACCCAAATTACTAGCTTATGTACGGGATGAAAAAGGCAACATCACAACAGACAATTCAGAAATACAGAAGATAATTAGAAATTATTTTGAAACCCTATACTCTAACAAAATAGAAGATAGTGATGGCATCGATAAAATTCCTTGAGACATATGAACTACCCAGATTGAGTCAGGAAGATATAAACAACCTAAACAGACCAATATCAAGTGAGGAAATAGAAGAAGCCATCAAAAGACTACCAACCAACAAAAGCCCAGGACCGGATGGGTATACAGCAGAGTTTTATAAGAACTTTAAAGAAGAACTAATATCAATACTCCATAATATATTTCAGGAGATAGAAAAAGAGGGAGAACTTCCAAATTCATTCTATGAGGCCAATATCACCCTGATTCCCAAACCAGATAAGGACACCTCAAAGAAAGAAAACTACAGACCAATATACCTAATGAATTTAGATGCAAAAATCCTTAATAAAATTCTGGCAAATCGTATACAAAACCATATTAAAAGGATCGTGCACCATGATCAAATAGGATTCATCCCTGGGATGCAAGGCTGGTTCAATATACAGAAATCAATAAACGTTATTCACCACATCAATAGACTTAAAGATAAGAACCATATGATCATCTCAATAGACACAGAAAAAGCATTCGACAAAGTACAGCATCCCTTTATGTTCAAAACATTAGAAAAACTAGGGATAACAGGAACTTACCTCAAAATTGTAAAAGCTATATATGCAAAGCCTCAGGCTAGCATCATTCTAAATGGAAAAAAACTGAAGCCCTTCCCTCTAAAATCTGGAACAAGACAGGCATGGCCTCTCTCACCACTTCCATTCAATATAGTTCTCGAAATACTGGCCAGAGCAATTAGACAGACAAAAGAAATTAAAGGCATTAAGATAGGAAAAGAAGAACTTAAATTATCACTATTTGCGGATGATATGATCCTATACCTAGAAGACACAAAAGGGTCTACAAAGAAACTACTAGAGCTAATAAATGAATTCAGCAAAGTGGCAGGATATAAAATCAACACGCATAAATCAAAGGCATTCCTGTATATCAGCGACAAATCTTCTGAACTGGAAATGAGGAAAAACCACCCCATTCACAATATCCTCAAAAAGAATAAAATACTTGGGAATCAACCTAACAAAAGAGGTGAAAGATTTATACAATGAAAACTTCAGAATCCTAAAGAGAGAAATAGAAGAAGATCTTAGAAGATGGAAAAATATACCCTGTTCATGGATAGGCAGAACTAACATCATCAAAATGGCGATATTACCAAAAGTTCTCTATAGGTTCAATGCAATGCCAATCAAAATCCCAACGGCATTTCTTGTAGAATAGATAAAGCAATCATGAAATTCATATGGAAAAACAAAAGACCCAGAATAGCAAAAGCAATTCTAAGCAGGAAGTGTGAATCAGGAGGTGTAGCAATACCAGATTTCAAACTGTACTACAAAGCAATGGTAACAAAAACAGCATGGTACTGGTACCAAAACAGGCGGGTGGACCAATGGTATAGAATAGAGGACACAGAAACCAATCCACAAAATTACAACTATCTTATATTCGATAAAGGGGCTAAAAGCATGCAATGGAGGAAGGATAGCATCTTCAACAAATGGTGCTGGGAAAACTGGAAATCCATATGCAACAAAATGAAACTGAATCCCCTCCTCTCGCCATGCACAAAAGTCAACTCGAAATGGATCAAGGACCTTGATATCAAATCAGAGACTCTGCGTCTGATAGAAGAAAAAGTTGGCTTCGATCTACATATTCCTTAATAGGGTCGGACTCCAAATTCCTTAATAGGACACCCATAGCACAAGAGTTAATAACAAGAATCAACAAATGGGACTTTCTTAAACTGAAAAGTTTTTTTCTCAGCAAGAGAACAATAAGAGAGGTAAACAGGGAGCCTACATCATGGGAACAAATTTTTACTCCTCACACTTCAGATAGAGCCCTAATATCCAGAGTATACAAAGAACTCAAAATTAAACAATAAGAAGACAAATAACCCAATCAACAAATGGGCCAAAGACCTGAACAGACACTTCTCAGAGGAGGACATACAATCAATCAACAAGTACATGAAAAAATGCTCACCATCTCTAGCAGTCAGAGAAATGCAAATCAAAACCACCCTAAGATACCATTTCACTCCAGTAAGATTGGCAGCCATTATGAAGTCAAACAATAACAAGTGCTGGCGAGGTTGTGGGGAAAAGGGTACTCTTGTACATTGCTGGTGGGACTGCAAATTGGTGCGGCCGATATGGAAAGCAGTATGGAGATTCCTGGGAAAGTTGGGAATGGAACCACCATTTGACCCAGCTATTGCCCTTCTTGGACTATTCCCTGAAGACCTTAAAAGAGCGTACTACAGGGATACTGCCACATCGATGTTCATAGCAGCACAATTCACAATAGCTAGACTATGGAACCAATCCCGATGCCCCTCAATAGATGAATGGATAAAAAAAATGTGGCATTTATACACAATGGAGTACTATGCAGCACTAAGAAATGATAAAATCATGAAATTTGCAGGGAAATGGATGGCATTAGAGCAGATTATGCTAAGTGAAGCTAGCCAATCCCTAAAAAACAAATGCCAAATGTCTTCTTTGATATAATGAGAGCAACTAAGAACAGAGCAGAGAGGAAGAGCAGGAGGAAAAGATTAACATTAAACAGAGTCATGAGGTGGGAGGGAAAGGGAGAGAAAAGGGAAATTGCATGGAAATGGAAGGAGACCCTCATTGTTATACAAAATTACATATAAGAGGTTGTGAGGGGAATGGGAAAAAATAAGGAGAGAAATGAATTACAGTAGATGGAGTAGAGAGAGAAGATGGTAGGGGAGGGGAGGGGGGATAGTAGAGGATAGGAAAGGTAGCAGAATACAACAGTTACTATTATGGCATTATGTAAAAATGTGAATGTGTAACCGATGTGATCCTGCAATCTTTGTAACGTTTTGAATAACCAATAAAAAAAAAAAAAGAAAAATGACATCCCTGTCCTCAAGGTTCTCACTGTGGCAGAGGAGATGCAAAGCCACTGTTAACACCTGATGTGTTGCAGCTGTCATACAGGAAAGGAATACGTGCTGTAGGGCACTAACAAAGAGAGCAAGTGGACTACTGGGGCTGTGGAGGCCACAGACATCAGGAGAGCGCTCTAATGTGCAGCTACAGTGTTCTACGTTCAGTGGGACCAGTCCAACTCCTCATCTGATGACTCCTCCACTTCGGTATGGTATGGTTGTCTGACTTTTGCTTTAAAATCCCTGCTTCTATAGTGCTCCCTCAAGGAGGAGGATCATCAGGTGGGTATAGAATAGTTTGCTTAAGAAGCTGGAAAAACCTGACAGATCTCCAGAACTTCAGTGCACTCAGTCTGGGCTAATAGCAGGCATTAGGACACACGGAAGGCTGCATGCAGGTTCAAGTCCCACCCCCAAAAAATGACAGGCAGGGGTTCTTCCCAGGCCACAGACCTCACACACATCTGCCTGCCTTCAGACTCAGGTGAAAAGTGGTCTTATGATCTGGGTTGGTTCCTTTAGCTCTTCGTATGTATAGTGGGAATAATCACCTCCTTAGGGTGTTGCAAAGACTGCATTATCATCCTCGTCCAGCACAGAAGACTAACTGTTTGGTCACTCAGGGGAAATTCTCAAGGCATCAGAAATAAAACACAGACACACAATTTATCTTTAAACCAAGCTCTGGGACGGCTCCTCGGCCCTCAGCCCTCGGCCTTCGGCCTCAAGCTCTCCAATGAGAGAACGAGAACTACACAAGAGGCTGGCAAGAGAGAGCAATCACACTTTGGAGTGGACTTTTATTAGGGGACTCAAAATTCTTGGGAAATCTCGTCCAATGAAGGTCAAGGGAGACAGGGTTGCAAGGACAGGTGAGGTGATTGGATCCCAGGGGATGTGGAGAAACACGCTCCTACACAAAGACACAGTCACTGGAACCCTAGAAGACCGGGGCTGTCTGGCAGTGTGACCATGATCGTGACCACTGCAGGATGCCACACTGCTCAGTAGGGGAGTGGACTCAGTCACTTGTGAGATTGGTCTCCCACACTACATGAGGTAACTAACACATGGAAAGACTCTAACATAGGCCTCAGCACCCATTAGCTGCCATAATTATATTTTCTTAGTGTTCCTAAAATTAGCAATAAAAGGAAAGTTAACAATAAAAGGAAAAATTAACAATAAAAGGAACAAAGATGCTAAGATGCTTAATTCAGTCTTTCCTTGGAACTCTGGAGACAGTGTAGCATTGTCTTCTCTCCTTTGATGTGGCAGAGAGATCATTCCACTCATTATTCTCTTTTCCAGAAAGTAACCTATTTTTTTGATCCTTGAAAATTAAGAAATTTCATCCAGATATATGGAGATGTTACTTCATTTTTTTTTTGTACATTCATGGTGCTGGGCTAATGCTTTCTTTTCTTTTAAAAAAATATTTATTTTTAGTTATATGTGGACACAATATCTTTATTTTATTTTTATGTGTTGCTGAGGATTGAACCTGTATCTCATGCATGGTAGGCGAGTGCTCTACCGCTGAGCCACAACCCCAGCCCTGGGCTAATACTTTCAATCTAAAGAATCAAATTCTCTTCCAGATTAAGTACATTTTCAGGATTTCTTCTTTACTACTTCTGTTCTTCAGGATCCTTTACATGTATGTAAGTTCTTCTAGATTTGTTCTTCATGATTTAATGTTTTTTCATAATTTCACTCTTCAAATCTCTTTCCCTGAAGTCCTAGTGGGCTTCTTCAGGTTGATCTGTAAGTGACCGATGTGATTTTCTGTGTTCTCCAGTCTGACACGCTATTGCCTACAGTCTCCATGCAGACTTTTAATTTGACAGTTGTATTTCTCACTTCAGTCATCACTTTCTCATGCTCTGAGCTTTCCCTCTCTTCACAGGGAAGAACCTCTAGGATTGTGCCTATGATGGTAAGGGCTTCTGCCAGAGCACAGCTCTCCACTGTCATCAACGAATCCACGCTGGAGAGAAGCTGTACCCACAGTGTGCCAGGTGTGGCAGGGCTTCTGTCAGAACACAGAACTCTGTGTGTGTTCAAAAGCCACACGAGGGAGGCTGTTTGAAGTGGAACTCCTGAAATACAGACCTTCATGCTCTTTGAGTGAAGCCATTGGTTGGGGGAGAGTGGCAAGGACTTCAGCAGAGCTCTCACCCTAACAGTCTCATGGAAGAAACTGAAGAGGCCCTGCGACGTGTGGAAAGGCTTTCAGCCAGAGCACAGGTCTCTGAGTTTATCAAAGACTTTTCCCAAGAAAAACACTTACAAACCCTGCTTGAGGTGAAATCTTCAATTACTCAAGAATCTTCTTGTCCATGAGAGTCCACACAGGTGGAAGGACTGAGAAGTAAGTTCAAGTCTTCACAACAACCCACTTCCACACAGGAGGAAAACCCACAAGTAGGGAGACTGTGGTAAGAACATGGAGCACGTAGTGTCCCCTCTGCCAGAAAGTCTGTGTCTCCCACAAACCTGTGCATTCCACAAGAATGAAGCTATGTGTGCTTTTCTCACCTGCATCCCCAGCTCCTAACAGTGACTGGCACAGAGTAGCCTCTTCTCATTGCTCAATGAGAACCCATGAGTGAGAAAACCTCTGTTCATGTGGTATATGTGGCAAGGGCTTCAGAGTCCACGCTGAAATCTTCTCAAAACATCTGTTATGTAGTAAAGATTCCATCTGATCACGGATTTCATCATGAGTTGGTCCCTGCAGGACAGAAGTCCTGTTAACCTGAAGAATTGAGCAATGACCTTAATCAAAGATATATATTCAAATTATTGATCAGTGTTATAACTTTAAAATACCTCATCTTCAACATCAGGTAATCCACAATCCTCCAAACTGTCTAAATTATAAAATGTTAGTCAAAACTCCTAAGTTAGAAAATATAACTAATTACCATCAAAGAAAAGATCCTGTGAATAACCTAAGTGAATTTATGTGTCTGTACTGACCACGTTGACATAGTTTGAGTCAACCAGGTGTGGCTATTTTGTTTTACATTGCATCCTAAAAGACAAGTCAGACTCATCAAACAGGTTATCCAGGACCAGTGACTAACAAAGTCTTCCTCCTGGAAAGGGCCTAGCAAAGGGTCCCTTTCAGGCTAAAAGCCTATGACCATAATCTGGTGTCTTTATGTGCATCATGTCACCAGGCAACTTCACCAAATAAGGCACCTTTAGGATAAATGTCTACAGAAGAATTAGTTAGAGAAAGAGTCTAAGCGGGGTCCAAGGAAGGAGATTAGACAAGAGGAAAGCAAATCGAAAGGAAAGGGAAAGGAAGAAGAAACGGCTTCTGAGAGCTGAGTGGCAGGGCAGGGAGAAGAAAGCTTAGAGGCTTCTTCAAATGTATAGACCCACCCCACAGGGCTGCCCTTGGGGAGGTCTGTGATGATGTTATGGTTTGGATGTGAGGTGTCCCCCAAAAGCTCATGTGTGAGACAATGCAAGAAGGTTTAGGGGAGAAATGATTGGGTTATGAGAGCCTTAACGCAATCAGTGAATTGATCACCTGGTGGGATTAATTAAGTGGTAATTGAAGGCAGATGAGATGTGGCTGGAGGAGGTGGAGCATTGGGGGCACGGCTTTGGAGTATATATTTGTATCTGGTGAGTGGAGTCTCTCTCTGCTTCCTGATTATCATATGAGCTACTTCCCTCTACTACATTCTCCTTCCTCTATGACGTTCTGCCTCATCTGGAGTACCAAGGGATGGAACTGGCTTTCTATGGATTGTGACCTCTGAAACTGTGAGTCCTCAAACTTTTCCTCCTCCACAATTGTGCTGGCCAGGTCTTTTAATCACAGCAGCAAAAAGGCTGACTAAAACAGAAGAATAGAGAAGGACTCCACTGACATCAGGGACAAGTGGCACCAGAAATAGAGGAGCTGCTGTGAGGGCCTGGGAAGGCAGCTCATGCTCCAGTGTTTTCCAAGTGGCCCTAATCAAGGGGGACTGTTATCCTTTGAGTGGGACATAAAAGGTATGAAGACAACAATATGGCTGGCCCACTTCAGGTGGCATAAAAATCAGGGATCAGAGCCTGGGGACCCAGTGCTGAAGAGGGAAAACCTCAGGTAGTGGAGTAATGGGTAACATTCAGAAAGAATCAGTGATGGAGTCTCATCACTAAGTCTGTGAAGAGAGAAAGCATCAACATTTTCACCACATCTTTCACCTAACAGCAGGCATCCCCTCCGAGCTGTCATTTCTTGGTAATGGACTCTGAGGATTTCTACTTTGCTCTCTTCTTTCTCCATCTCTTTCTTTGTCTTTGATTCTCTCCATTTTTAGATTTAAAAAAATAATTTATATTATTTTGATAGCATAAAACATTTTAGACATACAGAAAAAAATAGGAAATACAATAGACAACCCTTTCCTCACTATTGAGATTGTTAAAAATTTTGCCATATGAAGCTGAGCACAGTGGTGCATGCCTGTAATCCCAGCAGATTGGGAGGCTGAGACAGGACAGATCTAGCGTTCAAAGCCAGGACTGGGGTTGTGGCTTAGTGGCAGAGTACTTGCCTTGAACTGGGTTTGATTCTTAGCACCACATAAAAATAAACAAAATAAAGATATTGTGGGCTGGGGATGTGGCTCAGGCGGTAGCGCGCTCGCCTGGCATGCGTGCAGCTCTCAGCACCTCAAACAAACAAAGATGTTGTGTCCGCCGAAAACTGAAAAAAGAATAAATGTTGAAAAACTTCTCTCTCTCTAAAAATAAATAAAAATAAAGATATTGTGTCCATCTATAACTAAAAAATTTTAAAATATATATTTTTCAAAAAGAGTTCAAAGCCAGCCTCAACAAAAGCAAGGCACTAAGCAACTCAGTGAGACCCTGTCTCTAAATAAAATTAAAAATAGGGCTGGGGATGTGGCTTAGTGGTTAAGTGCCTCTGAGTTCAATCCCTGGTAACTCCCCCCAATTTTTTTTTGCCATGTGAATTTCAAATCTTTGTTGTCAAGGAATAAAACAACAGATGCTGCTAAAGCCTCATGGCCTGTTTCTTCCACTAGCTCTGCTGGGAAGCAGCCACATTTCCTGAATTGCTGTGTATTGTCCTGTGGGTTTTGTATTTTGATTATGTGGATGTCCTAGTATTAAAAATGTTTACATCAATTATATTGCATTATGATTACCATTTCCTTTTTTCACTGAACATCACATTATTAGATTTTTAAATATATATATATGTATGTATGTATATATATATATATATACACACACATAGATAGACAGACAGATATAGATATATATATTTAGTTGTAGTTGAACACAATATGTTTATTTTATTTATTTATTTTTATGTGGTGCTAATGATCGAACCCAGGGCCTCGCATGTGGTAGGTGAGCGCTCTACTGTTGAGCCACAACCTCAGCCCACATTATTAGATTTTTAGTGCTGATGCTTTAGAATTAGTTTATTGATTTTAACTTCTGTCATAGAGATTTTTTAACAGATTCTTATAAACTTGTGATAATGACACATTTTTGACTATTACAGCTCTGTAGAAATTGTTGTGGCTAATTAAAGCCCTTTATTCTTTCAGACAAACTATAGGATCAGTTTGTCAAATTCTTTGAAAGAAATCTGTTGAATTAGGTGGGGGTATTCCTTTTCTCTCCTTTCTTTTCTTCTATTGGATTGTGTTTTCTTTATTCTCCATTTCCTCTACAGAATTAGTAGTCGATTTTCTCTTTTTGATTTATGTTAACATATATAATTTAACAAAGACCATAGGGGCTGGAGTTCAGTGGTTGAATGCTTGCCTCGAATGAGTGAGGCACTGGGTTCAATCCTCAGCACCATGTAAAATAAATAAATTAATTAATTAAAGATATTGTGTCTATCTACAACTAAATTATAGTCTTTTAAAAGACTATAATTTAACAAAGACTTTAACATATACAATTTAACAAAGACTAGTTTTCTTTCTCCCATGTTCTATGTTATGGGTTTAATTTTGTCACATTTTTAATGTGGTCCCAAATTTGTCATTATTATTAATATTGTAAATAGCCAGTGCAAGTTTGGATTAATCTACACATTTGACAGTTTCTTACTACCGGTTTTTACATTTCCTTTTTCCTTCTGAGTTTAATGTCTTTGGCCTCCTGGAGCAGAGACAGCTTATGTAGTGGTAAAAGCACCAATTCTGCAGCCAGATGGCCTTGGTGTGATATCTAGCTCTGTCACCCTCTATGTGTGCCCTTGAGCAGATTAATTCATTTCTTTGTGTCTTGGTTTCTCCATTTGTGAAAGAGGGACAATCATATTATTTACTTCATTAGGTTATTATGGATCAAAAAAAAAATCAAACAAACAAAAACAAAACAAAACCCCAAACAAACAACAACAAAAAAGGATCAAATGAATAAAGATATATAAAATAGGGCCTGGTACACAGTAAGCCTTATAAAAGTATTTTGCGTATAAATAAAATAAATATCCCGACTGGGTTTGTGGCTCAGTTGCAGAGCACTTGTCTCGTACATGTGAGGCACTGGGTTCGAGCCTCAGCACCACATAAAAATAAATAATAAACAAAATAAAGATCGTGTCTATGTGTAACTAAAAAATATTTTTAATTTTTTTCCAAATACTTAAAAAATTTTTCAATAAGTCTGAGAGTAATAAGTTCTTTGTTTCTGTATTTCTTTTCTTTTCTTTTCTTTTTTTTTTTTTTGGTACTGGGGATTGAACTTGGGGCCCTGGACCACTGAGCCACATCCCCAGTATTTTATTTAGAGACAGGGACTCACTGAGTTGTTTAGCATCTCACCATTTCGGAGGCTAGCTTTGAACTCACAATCCTCCTGCCTCTGTCTCCTGAGCCGCTGGGATTACAGTTACAGGCATGCACTACTGCATGAGGCTTGTATCTCTCCTTTACTCTTGTATTATAACTGGGTATAGAATTCTAAATTCAGATTTATTTTTCCTCAGTGATTCCTTAGCCTCTAAATGCTGCTTTTGAAAAATCTAGGGGTTGGGGTATAGTTCAGTGATAAAAAGCATGCTTAACAAGTGAGGGGGCCCTGGTTTTAATGTACAGCACCAAAAAAATGAAAAAGAGTCTGTTATTAGCCCTATTAATAGTCTATCTTTTCTGTATGACCAGTTTTAAGATTATCCCTTACAAAAACAAAGCAAAAAAAAAAAAAGATTATTCTCTTACCTTTATTTTGCAAAACCCTCAAAAGCAGAAAAGTGTCCTGCCATGTATCTATGAGTTTGTTTATGTTATTCCTAATTAGGACATTATGCTTCTTTCTAGATTTTATTTTAATTTTTAGATCTTTATTATAACTTATTACTTCTTTTATATTTGTCATACTTTCCTGTCTCCTTGAGTTGCGTGTTTAGAGCTTATTATTTTAGTCTCTCTTGTTTTCTTATAAATGTATTTCAGTGAGTTACATTTCCTCTGAATGCTTTGCCAGCATCCTTTCCAGAATATAGCTTGGAAAAAGTATCCAAAGCCTTCAAAATATTTATGCCGACTGACTCAGAAATTTCTTAGCTAAGAATCTCTGTTAAGCAATAATCAGATGCAGTGTACAAAAGGAATACATTAGCATGTTACTTGTACTATTATTATTGTTTTTTGTGGTACTGAGGATTGAACTCAGGGGTGCTTTATTGCTCAACTATATCCTCAGCCATTTTTAATTTGAGACAGGATCTTGCTAAGTTGCCAAGTCTGGCCTCAGACTTGTGATCTTCTTGCCTCATCCTCCAGAGTAACTGGCACTATAGGTCTGCACCTTGGCATCTGGCTTTATTTTCCAATTTTTAATGGTACCTATTCTAATGGGAGTGAGTTACTATCTCATTGTAGGTTTGTTTTTTGGGTACCGGGGATTGACCTCAAGGGCACTAAACCACTGAACCACATCCCTAGGCCTTTTTTGAATTTTAGAGACAGGGTCTCACTGAGTTGCTTAGGGCCTCGCTACATTGCAGAGGCTGGCTCTAAACTCAACGATCCTCCTGTTTCAGCCTTCCAAGCTGCTGGGATTATAGGCATGCGCCACCACGCCCCGAACATTATAGTTTTGATTTGCATATTCCTAAATATTAGAGA
Organism: Ictidomys tridecemlineatus; assembly: GCF_052094955.1. Taxonomy (NCBI): domain Eukaryota; kingdom Metazoa; phylum Chordata; class Mammalia; order Rodentia; family Sciuridae; genus Ictidomys; species Ictidomys tridecemlineatus. The sequence continues at coordinate 29,056,420 of NC_135487.1, forward strand.
TGTTGAGCACATTTTTATCTGCTTATTAGTCACTTATATAACTTCTTTAGAGAAGCTCCTATTTAAATATTTTGCCCATTTTTAAATTAGATTATTGTTATTGTGGGGTTTTAGGAGTTCCCTATATAAGGTGGATATTAATCCCTTATCAGATATGACTTGCAAATATATTCTTTTATCCCATGGGTTGCCTTTTTATTGATAGTGCCTTTTATTTTTTTAAAAAAAGTATTTTTTAAATATTGTTTAGTTGTCAATGGATCTTTATTTTATTTATTTGTGTGTGGTGCTGAGAATCGAACCCAGTGCCTCACACATGCTAGGCAAGCGCTCTACCACTGAGCCACAATCCCAGCCCCTATTGATAGTAGTGCCTTTTGATGCACAAAAATTTTTACATGAACTCCAATTTATTTTTTTAAAATATAAAGTCAAATCCTGTTTTTCTTCTTTTTTTGTAATTTTTAAAATTTGTTTTAATTAGTTATACATGACAGTGGAATGCACTCTGACATATCATACATAAATGGAGTATAATTTCTCATTCTTCTGGTTGTACTTGATGTAGAATCACACTAGTCATGTAGTCATATATGTACATTGTCGGGAGCCACTCTGGACAGGAGCTGTGTGTGTGGCGAACCAGCCGTGGGCTGTGTGTGTGAGCATTTTGAGTGCACAAAGCAGACTGGACTGATGGTGCTGCTCTGTCTGGGCTGTGAGAGTTGTGTCCCTTTGGCTTGCTCTGCCTTTGATCCCCACACAGCACATGAGATGGGCGTGGCCTTCCAAGATGTCAGTCAACCTGCTGACCTGCTAGACACCATGAAGCTAGATTCGACCCCCTGAAACCTGACCCCTGGCCTCATTTGGATGGCTTCTCCCCAATAAAACCAGGTTCTAGGCATGCTCTCTCTCTTTTTTTGCCTGCCTTGCCTCTGTTGTGGGAGCTGGCTCAGAGGGGCCATCACAGAACCCAAAGAAAAAGGTATTTCTCTGTCTGTGTGTCATTATTTCAGATCAACCCAGTTCTCCTAGAGTGACCCTGACTGGTTTAGTCCTGTGTCGTGTCAGTACATAGGGCAATAATGTCAGGTTCATTCTATTATCTTTCCTACCCTCTAAACTTCCCCTCCCTTCACTCCCCTCTACCTATGTAATCCAAAGTAACTCTATTCTTCCCTAGTGCCACCCCATTTCGCTCCATTGTGAATTAGCATCTGCATAACAGATGTTTTTTTTGGGATTGGCTTATTTCACTTAGCTTGGTATTCTCCAGCTTCATCCATTTACTGGCAAATGCCATAATATCATTTTATGTAAGGCTAAGTAATATTCCATTATACACACACACACACACACACCACATTTTCTTTTTAAAAATATTTTAAAATTGTCAATGGATCTTTTATTTTATTTATTCATTTATATGTGGTACTGAGGATTGAACCCAGGGTCACACATGCCAGGCAAGTACTCTATCACTGAGCCACAACTCCAGCCCTATACCACATTTTCTTTATCCATTCATCTGTTGAAGGACACTTAGGTTGGTTCCATACTTTAGCTACTGTGAGTTGAGCAGCTAAAAACATAGCTGTGGCTGTGTCACTGTAGTATGATGATTTTAAATCCTTTTGGTATAAACCAAGGACTGGTTTATAGATAGCTATATCTATTGCCAGAAACTCCCTAAAACACCCCTCATAATGAATTTGGAAATTCAGTTAAGCCTCCATTGCTCTCACTTGCCACTGAGTCACCTTCAGTGTTGTTTCTTTTCCCTGGATGTCACCGCCATAACAACTCCATCTCTTTAGCTCCCATTCTTTTTTTTAGAAGTCCCCCAAGAAGTCTCTCTCTCCCCTGCACCACCAAGTCTAGCATGGGCACCCTCCCATGTTTTCCATGGCATCCTGGGCTTCCCCTATTAGCACTGAGCTCCCTAAAATGGAGGAAACATCTCTGCTCAGTGAGTTTCTTTTTAAAAGTATTTTTTAATATTTAGTTGTAGTTGGTCACAACACCTTTATTTCACTTGTTTATGTTTTTATGTGATGCTGAGGATCGCACATGTGAGCCACAACCCCAGCCCCTCTGCTCTGTGAGTTTCTAATGTGGAAGCCTAACACAACAAATAGAGGGAGATTCTAAACTCTCCTTGACCCATTCTCCTGCTCCAAAACTTTCCCTAGGTTTCCATGCTAGTGTTTAGGTTTTTTTTCTTTTCTTTCTTTCTTTCTTTCTTTCTTTCTTTCTTTCTTTCTTTCTTTCTTTTTTTCTTTCTTTCTTTTTCTTTCTTTCTTCATATTTTTATTTGGCATAAAATAATTGTGTTTATGGCATATTATGTGAAAATTTGATATAATGTATACTGATAAAATCAGCGTAATTAACACTTCCATCTTTCTAAATACTAATTGCTTATTTATGTTGGAAAACTTCAAACTCATCTCCTGTAGTTCTTTATAAAAGATACTAAATTATTGTAAACTATAGTCACCCCACTGTGCTGAAAATACTAGAACTTATTCCTCCTGTGTTGGTAGCCACTATCCAACCTCCCTCCTTTGCCTTCTCTTCTCCTTTCTAATCTCTGGTGACTATTATTCTACTCTATACTCCTATGAAATCACCTTTTAGGGTTTTCTTCATGTTCAATCTCTTTCCTAGGAAATGTGCAGTGGAGTTTCTCACAGTGGGGAAACAAGGGGCTCACTGCAGGTTTAGTTACTGTGGCAGTGACTAAACAGGGATGTAAGGTGCCTTCCAGGATTCCTTAAAGGATGTAAGGAGAGTAACTACCTCCCCTCTGTCTGTCTAGACTGGCCCTGATGGTCAGAGGGTTCCCCTCCACCCCCTGGAGAGCTCTGTACCATTGACCCACTGCCAGGTCAGCCTGGGATTGTTTTTATGTACTCTACATTGGGTTTCATTCAAACTGCACCTCTAACAAACTGTCAGGTGACTTTGGACACTTTGTTACGCTTTTAATTCTTCATTTATAAGATGAAGAAAGCTGTATTTGAGGTTGTCAAAGTTCTCTTCCTTACCAAAGTGCCCTAGAATCTTAAACTTTCTTAACAGAATCTTGAGTCACAATGGAATCAAGCAAAGAAAGAATGCAGAACACTGAACCCACCATACAGACCTTCATTTCTCAACTGAAAGTCATGCAGAAGAAGCTGCCCTGCCTCGTTCCTGCTCAGTCTCCTCTTCATCCCCCATCTACCCCTGCACTGGCTGGGTCTTCAGCTCCCTCCCTTCCTCCTCTCTCGCCTCTTATCCCTATGACTTCTCTGTCTCATCGCCCTGTGACTTCCTCCATCAGCAGTCACTTAGATCAAACTAGTTCTCTTCCCATCTCCTTCCCAAACCATCTCCCTCCTCTTACCAATCTTTCCTCATCCCATCTCCCTGCATGGGTCACCTCTACCCTGGCCTGTCCTCCTCCTCCTGTCACCTACCTTCCTCCTCTCCCTCTCCCTTCTATTCGCCGTCCCTTCCGACTTGCTCCCCTCTTCTCCCATGCTTCTCCCTTTATCCCTGCCCCTCCTCTTCACCCTTCCTTCCCCCGATGCATGGGCCTTGGACCCAGATAGATACCCCTTGCTTCTGCTGGAACATCTGCCCCAGCCTGCCCTCGTCAGGCCTGATGATACCCAAACTCCATGTGGAGGCCCCAGATCCCTACCAAGAGGGGACCTGGCTTTTCCCAGAGCTTCTGGGATTGTGGTATCCAGCATCCTAGTGACCTGGTGGATATGGGGGACACTGAATGGTGACTAGCAGTAATACAACCTGGAGGAGCACCTCCCTCAGGTAAGGGTCTCTTTCCCAAGATTGCGTTCTCAGCCACTACCTAGACGTTAATTCTCCTGCTGGCTGAATCCAGTGCATTCCTTCCTCCTTCCCCAGGATTATTTTTACATAAGATACTCCATTAGGGAGTAAAGTTTAGGGAAAATTCCAAGTGAATTCTGAATTCTGATTATCCCTAATAATCATAATGCTTAAGTCACGTGTTCTGACATACAGACACAATAGGACACAGTGTATGCACATATAGGTTACTATAACCTTGCAGAGAGATCAGCATAGACATATGAGGCAGCTTTAGTCTGATGGTGTGAGTGCAATGCTCCTAAGATGTTTTGTTTTCCCTTCCTTTTGATACAATACCAACAACTTGATTTGGATCTCTCAGTTTAGTTCTATTTCATATTTCAGATGAACTCCATTTGGTGATAGAATACACTTGGAATAAAGGTCCAAACTAACCATTCTGGGCTGGGATTGTGGTTCAGCGGTAGAGCACTCGCCTAGCATGGGTGGGACCCGGGTTCAATTCTCAGCACCACATAAAAATCTAAAAAAAAGGTATTCTCTCAAACTAACCATTCTTAGTTCATATCCTGATTTTATCATTGGCCTGTGCAGGGTCTCACTCTTGTTTTATTTATTTATTCACTTTTTTAAAAAAATTTTTTTAGTTGTCGATGGACCTTTATTTTATTTATTTATATGCAGCGTAAGAATTGAATCAGCTTCACACATGCTAGGCAAGTACTCTACCACTGAGCCACAACCCCAACCCTATTTTTTCACTTTTAGCCCTTTTCCCACTTGTCCTTACCTCTGAAGAGACAGGAGGATGTGGCAAGTTCAAGTTCAGACTCAGCAATTTATTGAGGCTCTAAGCAATTTAATGAGACCCCATCTCAAAATAAAAAATAATAAAAAGGACTGAGGATGTGGTAAAGCAGCTCTGGGTTCAATCCTCATTACCAAAAAAAAGGAAAAAGGAAAAAGACCTCTGAACACATTTTTCTGTGTGCACATAGATATTCTTGTAAAATATGTGGCTCTTATTTTGTGGATTATATTTTTAAATTTTGTACATATCATGCTCGAGACTTTATTAGCCTTTTCCCCTAGCACTTTTTTTTTTTTTTTTTTGGTGGTGCTGGGGATTGAACCCAGGGCCTTGTGCATGCGAGGCAAGCACTCTACCAATTGAGCTCTAGCCCTAGTTCCCCTACTCTCTATTTTTAAGATCCATCTCTGCATGTACACATCATCTGCATTTGTAACTTTTGCACTGTATGTACTCCATATTGTACTTATCTCTGTTACATGCATCCATTTCCCCAGGGACAGAGGGAACCTAGACTGCCTCAAACTCTCCACCTCCATGAACTGTTCTGAATTGTCTTTCATATGTTCACTTTTAATACCATGTGAGAGCTCTGTCAAATTGGTACCCAGTATGGGAAGCATTGGGTTAAATAGGTTGCTCCAATCTAAACTTCCACACTTAAAAATACGTGTCCTCCCTGGGATGGAAATCATTTATCTTATGAATTCATAAGGCCAGTTCAGTAAGATCCCTCTGGGCCATGGACATGCCTGAGACCAAGTGTGGGAAGTGATTTTATCAAACCCACAAGAGGAATTTTGGTTATATTGAGCAAAAATTTTTATAACTAGTTTATATTTTGCAGATTGTCCTGTCCTTGTGGTGTTCTTTTATCAGTCTATGGAGTTTTGACATGTGCATGTGTGCGCACGCGCGCACACACACACACACACACACACACACAAATTGAGACTGTAGACTCCCCATTTTACCACTGACACAGCAAGCATTAGCTCATGGCCCAATGTCGTGTTAGGGTTATTTTAAAGGAGCCACTTGGCAGACTTCTTCTGCAGCCTCTTTACAACTTGTTCTTATAGTTATTACTACTATAATATTGCTATTACACATCCATCCACAGTGCCTCCCACTTTTCAGAAGCTGGTGGGATGTTCAGCAAGTTCCTTTTCCTTAGGCAGGTTGCTCCCCACCACCTCCTTATCATCTGTGCTATGCATATTATCAGTAGTGCTGAGTAGTACCCCATAAACTAATATGACACAAACTGTTTGTTTTTCCATTGCACTCGTAGGTAGATATGACGATTATCCATATGTTGCCTCTTAACTCCTAACTTGCTCCTTTTAAGCTGTCCTTTCAGTGAGCACAGCATTGAAGTTTGTCAGTAGATGGTGGCAGGGGGACATTACAGGTGGAAGGAACTCCTCATCCTGGTTCCAGTGTGCTCCTGTTTTATCCCCCTCTTACTGCTCTGCTGCCAGATGCATGTGTATGGACATCCATTATCATTCTTCCCCAGCTGGGTGTCCCCATAAGTACCCCTGAGTACACAGTCCTAGTCCTCCCAGTGAGGACTCCATACACCGCAAGTCTTGCACTCACCCTGCAGTTGAGCAGGCCTTGACACTTTTCTCTGTGCCATTCCATTCACCAGTGTCTCCCCTGATGCCCCTGCCATAGGGGGGTTGTTTCCAGTGGCCCTCCAGATATGGACACCATGCCTCCCATGCTTACACCTCTCCTCCTGCAATCAGGTTCCTGCCTCTCTGACTCTTCCCTGCTACTCCTTGCCTGCCAGTCCTCGGGAGATCTGCATATAATTGAACCAGAGTGGTCCAAAATGACTGCCTCAAGCTGCATTCTCAGTAGCTTCTCTGAGGTTTCTGTATCATCATGACCCATCATCATTTAACATTATTCAACTTTCTCATTTTTTGCCAGCCTATTATAGGTACAAAGCGATGTCTCATAATTGCTCTAATTTGCACATTAATAATTAACATTACAAGTTCTTCCTTGTCCTTAAGTCACAAAAATATTTTTCTTACATTTTCTTTTATCAACTTTATATTTTACCTTCCAATTGTAGGTCTGTTAAACCACATAGAGCTTATCTTTGTATCTCAGCTTAGGTAGGGATACTTTTTTTTTTTTAAATCCTGATAGTGAACTAGTTTCTTTAACATTTAAAATAATCTGTCATTGTTTTAAGGTTGCTCCTTTGTCTTCTATTGTTTTCCCAGATATGCATGTGTTAATATTTGGGCATTCTCTTAAACAGAGTTGATTGAACCATTCAGGGACTTGCATTGCTTCATGTAAATTGGAGAGGAAGTTTAGTTTAAAATGCCAACTGAAATTTTGATTAAATTACATTGAATTTATAGATTGGGGGAAATTATTCTCTTTATATTGAACCTTCTCATCCAAGAATAGGAATCTTGCTCAATTTATTCAGATTCGCTGTTTTCCTAGCATTTCTAAGTTTTCTTCAAAAGGTCTTATATGCTCTCAAGTAATCCCCAGATACTTAGGGTTTTTTTTGGGGGGGGAGGTACTGGGGATTGAACCTAGGAGCCCTTTTCCACTATGCTACATCCCCAACTCTTTATTTTAGATGGAATCTCACTAAGTTGCTGAGTCTAGCCTGGAATTTGGGATCCTTCCACCTCAGCCTCCCAAATTACTGGGATTACAGGCATGTGCCATGATACCCATAAATATTTAATGAGTCTTATTGCTATTGTGAATGATATTTTGTTATTATTTATTGGTTTTAGCTTCTATAGAAAAATGCAGCTGGTTTTTGTAGGTTGATCTTAATGTCCAGCAACCTCACTGAATGATCTTATTAGTTCTAATAATTGATGCTTTAAAAAAAAATAGGTAAATAAATTATCTACAAGTGAATTTTATCTCTTCTCTTTTAATCCTTATGTCTCTTATTTCTTCTTTATGGCATCATAAAGATTTTCAAAACTATCTGAAATGATAGCAGTGATAGAGGGCCTCCTTGTATTGATCTTTTTTTTTTATTTTTTTATTTTTTAATATTTATTTTTTTTAGTTATTGGCGGATACAACATCTTTGTTTGTATGTGGTGCTGAGGGATCGAACCCTGGCCGCACGCATGCCAGGCGAGTGCGCTACCTCTTGAGCCACAGCCCCAGCCCCCTTGTATTGATCTTAAAGAGAATGTTTTCCAACAATATTTGCTGTAGGTTTTTTAGAATGTTTCTTTTATCAAATTAAGAAAGTTACCTTTTGTTCACTTTTTTTCATATATATATTTTGGATGTTGATGGGCTTTTATTTAGTTCATTTATTTGTATGTGGTGCTGAGAATCGAACCCAGTGCCTCACTTAGGCAAGTGCTATACCACTGAGCCACAGCTCAGCTCCCGTTTTTATTATGAGAAGAATTAAACCTTATAAAATGTCTTTTCTGCATTAGGATAAACAAATTTTCTCCTTCAGTCTATTAATGTGGTGAATTATGATGATAAACTCATCTGATAATAACCATCCTTGTATCACTGAGATAAACAAATACTTATGAGGTATTTTTAATACACTGTTAGAATTCAGTTCTAGACTGAATTCTTCTAGACTATTTTTTTACTTTAGAGATTTTTAAAATGTAGAATTAAGATTGAAGTTATTCAATATCTTCACCCTCCTCAAGAACATTCCAAGAACCAGTTTATGGGCTGAGGTTGTAGCTCAGTGGTAGAGCGCTTGCCTAGTACATGTGAGGCACTGGGTTTGATCTTCAACACCACATAAAATATAAATAATAAAGGTATTGTGTCTATCTACAACTAAAACAAAGTTTTAAAAAGAACCAGTTTATGTGCTATTAATATTTAATTTTACAGATTCAACATTATAATTTTATAATCTATGTTAATGCCTAGTAATTTTTTTTTCTTTGGGTACTGGGGATTGAACTCAGGGGCACTCAAACACAGAGCAACATCCCCAGCCCTATTTTGTATTTTATTTAGAGACAGGATTTCACTGAGTTGCTTAGGGCCTCACCATTGCTGAGGCTGGCTTTGAACTCATGATCCTCCTGCCTCAGCTTCCCAAGCTGCTGGAATTACAGGTGTGTACCACCATGCCTGGCCCTAGTAATATTTTTAATCTATTTTTTTTGCTCACTTCCTTCTTGCCTCTTAGCTTTTCCATCCATGATCATCTTCCTTAATGCTACCATATGACATTTACCATGTTCCTTATGTTCTCTGAGCATAGAACAGTGAGTTAAACACATTATCTCATCTTAATCCCCCAATAACCCTAAGGCATGTACTATGTTCCTTCTGTCTGAAGAACATCCTTTAGGATTTCATTCTTTGGATCTCAGTTTTCACTGTCTGCCCCTTTGTCCTTTGAGAGGTAAGAAGTAAAAACCAGAATCCTAGGGATTGCCAGAGTTCATACATTGGTCTCCTGAGCTGTCCCTCAAGAGATGATACCCATGGACACCGCTAGGCCAAAGGCCAGAGACAACATAGTTGAGATCACCCTGGAGGGCTTCGGGGATGAAGGATGCTGGCTAGCACTAGCTGTGACAGTGATACACTTCCTTCATCCTTCTTCTGTACTCTCCAGTCCCACCCTTAAGACAACAATGGATCTACCTAGAAGTGACCAAATATTAACATACCTTTCTGTCCCTCTGAGAAGAAGGCAAGGGGTGCTGCAGGGGTCAGTTGTAGTTCACAGCACTAGAGGCTAACTGCTTTTCTCAGGTATGGCTGAAGTTGGCGAGACTGACCCAGCCACATGCCTGAGCAGATCCTTTGCCCCATTTTATCTTACCCTCTATTTGGACATCCCTTGTGGAGTATGTGGAACAGAAAGTTTTGAAGGTCAGTAAGTAGGGACCCTAGAAGACAGCTGGGAAGCTGTCTGAACCAGTCTAACTCCATAGCCCAACAGAGACCCCCCAGCCAGGGGTCAGAGCCCAGGTCATATCTTCCATGCTTTTTTCTGAGATGCACTGAGGCACTCTTCTGCTTCTCAAGCAATGTCTTACTCCTCTTTTTAGTCACCTGGAACCCTGTTTTCTTCCTCCTAGAATTAAGAATTTCTTCCAAAAATGCAACACAAGGCCAATTTCAAATGGACTTTAATAATTTTTTTTGCTGCCCAAATACTGTACATGCAGAAGCCATGTGAAGAATTTTTTTCCTCGAGAGAATTGGCAAGAAAATCGTACAAAACAGCTGGCAGTCCCTCCCAGCTGTCCACCTGCCACCCAGGAACCACACGTTTGGAAAGATGCTGCACATAGAAAATGTATAGAGCACAGATATAAAAGGCAAATTGCTTCTTATCTAAACAGTGTGCTTGTCAGTCCCTAACAGCTATCTCTCTTTGCAGGGTGCATTTGGAGATTCTAAAAAAAGGGGTTCCTGCCTTCCGTGAGTTTAAATGCTAAAGGAGTTGAGAGAACTCTTGGCCCTTTCCTTAAGGATGTAGCCACTCTGCTTTCTGAGATGATGTCTGGTAAAAGACATCTTGGAGGGAGGAGTGGTTTTAAAAAGCAAAATAGAAGGGAAATAAGTTCCCTCTCTCCTCCCATCCAAGAGTATTTCCTTTAAAACTCTGAGGTCTTCAGCTCTCCCCACTGATATCTTCTAGAAGCAGAAGTGAGGGTGACCCAGCCTCACCTGCTCATGGGGACACTGACTTATTCAAGATGCAACTGAAGTGGTGACACCACACCAGCCCCTTGAAAACTCTCCGTTGTAGACAACCCTTAAAAAATTTTTCACCATGACACAAGAGTAAAGGAGGGAGTGCAAACCACAAAGAGGTGAAAGCAGAGTGTGTTAGGGTTCCCAGAGTTCTTGTCAGAAGCAGCATCTGGGCATGGACAGGATCAGGACTGTGCCCAGCTTGGGCACCAGAGGCTGGATGAAACCAGGTGCACCAGGCTTGCAACCCTCCACAGCTAGCTCCAACTAGCTGAGGCTGTGATTTTGCAGATGAGGAAGCTGAGGTCCAGAGAAGTGAGGAGTCTCAAACAAGGTCACAGCTTCTGGCAAAATGGTGTAGAGCAGCTGTCCCTGTCCAGGTCATTGGCTAATAGAGGAAAAGTACAGTTGTCTCTGGAATTCCAAGGCCCTTTTTCTGTTAGCCAAGTGGTCTGGAACCCAACCTCAGGGACCCTTCCTGGTATGATGCAAACTCCTTGGGGGGGGGGGGCCCAAGGCCCTGTCCTTGCTGGCCAGGTTTCCAGCCAGAGCCCTGGAAGTTTTCTCTGAAGCAATAACATTCATGCTTTTCAACAAGCATCTTCCCCAAGCCATTCTAGGACCCTGGAAAATGCAAGTTCCTCTTGCTGATGTGGCTTCCTTCACAGGCACAGCCATCCTGGGCCTGCAGAAGCCCAAGCTTGGGGTTGGGGGGAGGGGGAGTTGCTTTGCTACATGGAAAGATTAAGCCCTTTGTCAGAGAACAAGGTCTCATGCTTGGGCATGCCAACATCTGAGCTGCATTTGTGCAGCTCCACCAACAGAGTTGGTGCCCAAGGAGGCCAAGTTGCTCTCTTTGGCATCACTGACATTGCTCTGAGATGCTCAGGCACTCTTTCAAAATAAACCTTTCCAAGCTGTACCAGGCCAATCCAGCCACCATCAGGGCACACCTGATTGGTGGCTCCCCTGCTCTTCCAGCATGATTATTTTGTTTTGTCCCAGTCTCTTCTGACCTGGGTGAGAAGCAGACTGGAGGGAGAAAGCAGGGGATGAGTCTGCATTTCCATCTCCTCCCTGATCATCCTGTGAAAGACAGTCCAGCAGAGGAAGCAGCATTTTAAAGAATCTCTCTACCTGTCAGGACATTGGAGAAGTCACCTCTGAGGAGAGGAAGAAAAAGGAGGCAGGGAAGCAGGCCTTTTCTTTTCCACCTCCCTGTAGCCACTGCAGAAATACTGCCCAACAACCTTCTGCCCTGAAGAAAGGGCCAAACCTCTTGCCACTCTGGTGAGAAGCAGCTCATCTACCTCAGGCAAAGGCAGCAGTTTCTTGCAGAGTTTGCACAGTGCTAGAAGCAATCAGGGAATCACAGAAGAGCAGCCTTACCAAAGACCTGCTGCTTTCTGGGCCAAGGGCAAAGGGGAACATGAGGTATTAGGAGCCCTAGGGTCCCGGGGAAGAGGAGCTCCACATCTCCTGGGCAGCAGGGCCTGGAGTACAGCCCCAAGATGCATGTCAGGGCTTCTGGTATCGCAGTTTAGGATTGTGCTACATTTCATTTCCAAAGAAGTGCCCTTGGTGGGCTCTATTGTCTTTAAAAACGGAGGCTTCTGTTCTCCTCAAGGCTGGCAGTGAAGAAGAGCTTAGGCATGCTTCCCTGGTGTGGGAGTCAGGCCTCTGGGAGAGCTGGCTTGACCTTAGTGCTCCAACCAGCAGTATTCCATGAGAGAGGAGTGATTCAGAAGCTCTCCCTGAAGCTCTTCTAGGTTCTGCCTCAGCCACACAGAATGCTGGCATTTACTGGGACCTGTAATCCCAAGACCTAAGTGCTCCTTTCCTAGCAGAACTGGGTAGAAGAAGAGACTGGATGGAGAGTACTTTTGGAGATGTTCTTCCCTGAAGGATCAAATCCTCCTTGTCGAACCAGGACTTGGCCCTCTTACTGGAGCCTGCTTCTTACCAAAGGCCCATCGCAGACTTCCTGAAGGGAAGGAGTCCATGAAGAAAGTAGGACACTGAGCAGAGCAGAAATATGAAGACAGATGCTCTGAATCATCCATCACTGTCCCCAACCACAGCCCAGCATCACTGCAGGGCCACTCCTGTCTCTGCCACATCCTCAATTGAACCCCACCCAACCAGAGGACATGGAATGACAGCCCTCTCTTGTAACCACTGCCAGGTTTCATTTGGAGTGCGGGAGCAGCTGAGTTGGCTCCATGGTAGGGAGACCTCAGAAGGATCATGTTCCTTCCTTCCTCACCATCTCCTCCTCAGAAGGTAGGTCTCTTCCAGCCCAGAGTAGGCCAGGAGTCATACTTGTGCATGCTCCTCTTGTAGGACAGGCTAGCTCCAGTGGTTTCTCAGGCAAAATGTGCATCCAGAACTCTGAGGAACAGACCCTAATGCAGCCACTCTCCACTATGTTTGCATGTCAGCCTCATCCTTGTGGGGGGACTCCAGTAACTTATTTGTGGAAGTGTTAAGAATTCCCCAAGGTCAATTTGTAGAGAACAGCCTATCATTAGAGAGGTGGAATAGCAGAGTGGCCCCACTCCTGTGCAGTACTGACAGCCAGGAATTGTAGGCAGTCAGCCTAAGTTACCAGCATATCAGGCTCCTCTCCCTATGCTGATCCTCTTCAGAGGTAAGGGGAGCCAAGACCTAGAGCTACAAGGGCAGCCTCACTGCTGGCAGCAATCCCTTCTCCCAGTGCCACCCAGGACACCTAGAAGCATGAGGATATTGACAGATACCATTTCCTGGGGGTGCCTTTGTGCCTTATCAGCAAATGTCTGTGCCATCCATGGGTCACTAATACTTCCCCCCACTCCAAAGGTGTATTTTCACACCATCCAGAGGGTGACTGTTCTAGAGGTGAATACACCCCAAACAGGAGGCAAAAATATCCTTTTGCAAGAGTTTCCTCCCTACCCTGTCCCCACTGGGGTCAAAGAGTACAGAATCCTTTGTCCCATTTTTAGGAACATGGGAAATACATGTATTTCCAGTTCAAGCAGGACTGAGGAGAGTGCTTCTGCCTAAAGAGGCAATAGTCCATCCACCTTCTCACCCTCTGCACACAAGGATCTCTTCTCTGAATATGCAATAACAGACTCAGGAGGAGACAGAAGCCAATTTTGTTCATTTTTCTCCCACCCTTACCTTTTTGTCTGTGGGAAGGGGATCCTAGTTTCCCCTTGTTTTCTTGGGAGGGAGGTTACAGGACTCTGACTTCAGCTCAGTGAAGATTCTTGCTAGACAAGGAGGTCCTCTGGACTGAGATGGTCCCTATACCCCCTCCAGCTTTGGTATGAAGGCAATCATCCCCGAGACCTCAGCCCTGCAACCCCAGGCAGTTCTTCCTGCCCCAGGCACTTGGGCTAGATGTTAGCACTTGAGGATGAGGACTGGGGAAGAGGCAGACAGCCTTCCCCATGTCCTGACCCCTCCTGCCACCTCTTCCCTCCCTCCTAGACATGAACCCAGGGCTGCCTCACACCCTTCACCCTAGACTGAGGAGGAAGAGGGACACGTGTGACATTTCCAAGCCAGACTTAAGGATTCCCAGCAGACCTCTCACAGGGTGCTGACCAGGCAGTGGTTCCCCCACAAAATAGGTTCCAGCTGTCAAATTGAGTCAGGGTCTAAGTGGCTGGGAGAAAAGTCCCAACTAGACAAGGATGAGAAATAAAGCAGAGGCATTTGGGGTGCCCAGAGCAGGCCACTTCCTGGAGGGCAGCAGGATTGTGCAAGACGGCAGGGAGGCCAAGAGGGGTTAAGTATTGCTTGTACAGAGCTGGTGACTGCAGATTAGAGTCCAGAGCCAGGCTACTCATAGAGCCAGGAGGCTAGAGTCCAAGTGTGTGTGTGTGTCAGGGACCCTGGTCTGGAAATAAGCAAGGACTAGAGCTCCAGGTAGTCAGCTTCATGTAGTTCATCCCCAAAGGTCAGACAGTATTCCCAACAGTGGCTCAGAACAAGTCAGCCTCAGCCCTCCTGATTCCAGCAAACAGCCATGCCCTCAGCACCTCTTAACAAGCCAGGTCCCACTAGGGACAAGCCCAGAATGGGATAGGACCAATGTCTGGGCCTGGGGGTGGGGAGACTGTCTGCTTTGGCAGATGACATGCCACTGAGGCTGACCTCCTGGGCCCCCTGGGAGAGCTCCTTTGGCTTGTTGGAGGTGGCTGGGAGGGAGAAAAGGCCTTGAACAAATGCTGAGGGAAGCACCCTGGCCCTACCCTCTAGGGGACCTGGCCAGCACCCAGGAGCGAAGACCTCCTCATGCTAGCTGGTAGGAAGCAGGTGGTTCTAGCCTCAGGGGAAAGCAATCTCAAAGCCCTCTATTCCCCAGGCACCTTCTGCCTCCCTGGGGCTCTGGCCAGGGCACTAAGTGAGCATGCTACGTGCTGCAGGATGCGTTTGGTGGAGAGAGCTGCTGGAGCAGCTCAGGTGGGGAGAGGGACAGAGGCGGGGGGTTCCCAGAGGAGCCCAGTGTGGCCCACTGCAGTGGATGCTACATTCCTCAAAAAAGAGCAGCAATGCTGGGAGAGGCAAAGGGTGAAACAAAAGACAAGACAGAACCAAGCAGAGACCACCAAGGGGCGGGGGGCACAGGCTCTGCCACAGGGACAGGGAGAGGCAGGATAGGCCAGTGGCCTCATCCCCCACTTCCACCCCTAGAGATTCCTCAGGGCAAGTCACATCCACACAATACTCCTTTGGGTTTCTTTTCAACAAGATACAAAGAGACATGGATTCCAGCCCATGTGTCACCAGGACTGACTGTACCCAGACAAATGAATACATAAAAAGTAGTCACACACACATACACACAAATAGACACACACACCTCCACTGCCAGCTGGGACAAGCCCAGTAGCCAACAGGCATGCAGCAGGGCAAGGGGTCCAGAAAGAGACGGAGACTATGTACAGGGGAGGTAGAGGCCAGCAGGCCCCCTTCTCACACCACCACCCGGCCTCTGGTCCTGAGCAAGGTTCTTAGGAGCAGGAAGGGCTGGTGGCACTCTCCAAGGAGGACTGGGACAGGCGCCTGGTGAGGGATCCGAGCGTGGAGTCTGCCACGGAGGAGGTGGGGAAGAGTTTGTACCAGCCGGTAACCGCAGTGCTCAGGTCCAGTTCATCCAGCATGATCTGGGCCATACCCATGAAACACTTGTGGTCCATGCGTCCATAGTCTCCCCAGACGATCACCTGCCAGCAGGGGAGAAAGAATCAAGAGCTGAGCCACTCTTCTTCGCTCCAGGACTGGGAAGTGGGCCTAGAAAACTAAGTTTTGCCAGGGTACAGATGGGACAGAGAACGCCCGAACCCAGATTGATTTTGGGCAACAACTTTCTGAGCACTTAAGATGTGCCAGACTCGATCCTATGGACTTTACATGTGTCATTTAATTGTTCTAACAACCCACATGGGTAGCGGTGCTGTGTGTATTAGTATTTCTACTTAGAGGAAACCACAGCTCTGAGCTGATTTAACTAACCTAAAGATATAGTCATTTATAACAGACCTGGGGTTAGAAGCTGGGTGTGTTTGACTCCAGGGCCTCCAAGCATCCTAATCGACAATTTCCCCATTGTACCTCCAGTTCTGCTGCTGGATCCCTGTGGATCTTGCATCTGTCCTGGGCCCTCGTGTAACTCAGTGTTTCTATTTGTAACTTTGGTAGTGTGAACAGATTAGCTGAGTGATATTCAAACTTGTGTTTTTAAACAGACACATGATATTATGCCCCCTGCCCCAGAACCCTACAGTTCTGTGGTTTTTAAGTTTGGCAACTCAAGGGTCCTTGTCATAGAAACACCCCAGCTCAGAGGAGCAGCCCTCTATGGTGCAGATAAATGTTCCCAAAGGCCCAGGTGTTATAGGCTTAGCCCCTAGCTTGGCACTAGTGGGAGATGGTGGAAACAATGGTTTCAGATTTTGAAGGTGTACCCTGGAGGGGGATAGTATGGTGCAGGTCTCTTCCCCTCTCTTGTCACTTCCCAGCTGCAGGAGGAAAGCAGTTTTTTTCACTGCTCACTCCTGCCACCACATGCTACCTCTTGACAGGCCCAGAAGCAGTGGGGAAAACTAAGCACAGACTGAACTATCAAAAACTGAGCCAAAATAAACCTTTCCTCTTTTCAAGTTGATTATCTCAGGTATTTTGCTACAAACAGAAAGCTGACTAACAAGAAGACACACAGCCCAGACAGGCCTGACTCTAACCTCTTCTCTTGCTCAGGCAAGACCAACTGCTACCATCACCATTAAAACTTAGCAAGTAGCTGTCTAGGTGCCTTCTTTCAATCTCCACGATATACCACCCATAGCTAGTGAGTGTCAGCTAGAATTTGAACCCAGAACCACACTCAGAGACAGACCCATCACAGTGCTGAAGGCCCACATGAGCTCAGAGTCTTTGTCTATGGCGGGGACCTGATGAGCCTTTCCTTGCAGTACTGCTATGAAGGCCAATAACACACAGAGCATGAAAGAGCTTTGTCACCCTCAAAGAGTTGGGATAAGAGCCACCTAAACTTGACCTCAGTTCTGCTAATCACTCGCTGAAACCTCAATCAAGTCACTTCATCTACCCAAGACTGTTTCCTCATTTGTAAAATGGAGGAAATCACATTTACTTCATGGGGTAGTCCCGAGGATGACAGGAGATCATATCTGGAAAGTCCCGCCCTCAGCTGATGCACAATGAACATCAGCACCAGGTAACAGAAGGAGGCAGTATGGAAATGAATCCTGCTTCTCCCTGCCAGTTGTGCAAGCTAGGGAGCATCTTATCTACATCGAAGCCTTGGTTTCCTTCTGATTCAACTGGGGGCAAGGACACCTCACTGGAGTTGTGAAAATAAATGGACAATATAAGCAATGCACCTGTACAATGCTTGACAGGATGAATCATCACTGAAGAACCTCGTCATGATTTCCAGTTTTTGAGTTGACCCTAGCCCACTCACCCTTAATACTCACCTGCAGCACCTTGCCCTGGGGCCCCTCATCAAAAAGCAGAGCCTGCTGGTACAGGGGATCACAGGTCTTCTTAGCCACCTTTGTCTTCTTCTTGGCCAAGCAGGCCCCATTCTCAAGCAGATAAGCCTTGATATAGGTAGCTGAGGGATAAGGGAAAGAATAATATAGTCCCAGAGAGACAACTATGGCCCACCCCATCCCCAACCTCCAGGGGACCCTGGAGATGAGCAAGGTAAATAGATTGTGTACTGCAAAAGGAAGAGGCTGACCCCTCCATCCTCTCCTGCCCCCACCTCACTCACTGGCCTTCCAGGGAAGGTGTGACTCCAGTCAAGAACACTGATGTAGGCCAGTGGGAGCTAAGGATGGACTACATACAGTTCAGCTACAAACCCCTCCCTTCTAGGACCTCCATTACCCAAGTCCCTCTCCTAGCTGCTCAGCCTCACCTGGGAGAGATTTGGAGCTTGGTTTGGGGGTCAGGCCCCGAGCTTCAATCACTTCCACTTCCAGCTGGCCACCCCGGTCCATGATGGCAATGTGCACATCTCCTGCAAGGGAAAAGAGGGACAATCCAGGCAGAGTCATACCAGGGATTGAGGGGCAGCCAGCTTCTGGTGAGCATCTCAGTCTGCAGGGAACACTGTAGCAGCATCAGAAAGGAACATGTTGGAGCAAGCTGCAAGTGTCAGACTGTTCTCAGAGATCACTTTATATTTTTAAATTTTATTTTTTGGTACTGGGGATCCAACCCAGTGCTATACCACTGAGCTATATCTCACTAAGTTGCCAAGGTTGGCCTTGAATTTGCAATCCTCCTGCCTCAGCCTATATCATTCTTTCCCTCATCCCTAAGTCACTGGGATTACAGGCATGCAGCACTTGGTTCTTAGAGATCACTTTAAAATGCTGGGTGTACATGCCTGTAATTCCAGTGACTCAGGAGACTGAGGCAGGAGGATTGCAAATTCAGCCTCAGCAAGTTAGTGAGCCCCTGTCTCAATATGAAAAAGACTAAAGATGTAGTTCAATGGTAAAGTATTCTGGGTTCAATCCCCAGTACCAAAAACTGAAATTGAGTCACTTCCAAGTGACTGAGAAATACTTTGCTAGATCCTGTGGCATGGGATGGGGCATCACCCTTAAGGAACATGCTTGGATCACAACAACTGGCTGCCAAATTCCCATCGTGTAGCTGACTGGGAGGCTTCTGTTTCACTAAGCAGAACAGACAAGTTTAGGGACAGAGAGCTTCCTGTGTGAGGAAGCCTGTATGCTCTCTTCATCTTCCCTTCCAGCAGCCCTCAGCCACTCCCCATTAATTTATCAAACAAATACTGAAAGAGCGTTAAGTGGGAAGCAATGCTAAGCTGAGCTGGCCCAGGATACAAGGCACTACCTGGAAATGGGGCCACTCAACCCTCTGCCAGAGAAGCACAGAGAGCTGAGTGCTCACAAGGTCAGGTCCTGTGTCCAACAGAATCAGATCCCATGTGTGGAATCATAGCATTACGTGATTTCTAGGAACTCTTAGCTTTGTTCACCATGGATTTAGAATTATGCAGTAGACACGTGGAACAGCCTTCAAAGCAGTAGATAATCATAAGCCTGATCCAGAAAAATTAAATGGGCCAGACTTCTGGTTCAACCACCCTTTTCAGATTCTCTGAGCCATTATGCAAGTATTCATATTTGCATACGAAAGAGGACAGGGATTTACTACTTTCAGGAGGCATCCTAGAATTCATCTTCCTCTATGATTCCTGACCTCTTCATGGGGGAAAGGGGGGTCTTGGGAATTCATTTTCTCCACACCTAGCTATATCTCACTCCCAAATGAAGGAGAGGAAATGCAAACCTGCTTTCCCAGTTTTGGACACAAGGGGGCACCACACACAAATGTGCAAGGCTCTGATGGCACACTGGCCTTGTGAAAGTGGTTGGCTCATTTTGCTGCTTCTCAATTTTATGGTCTAGGGGAGAGGGAAAGCAGGCCCTTAAGAGGCTGTCAGAAAATGGTGGGAATTAGTTCAATCCAATGCAAGAACCAGATGAGAGCTGACACTGCCTCTCTAAGGATCCTCATGGACCCCTCTTCCAAGGGGCTCTATGGTCCCCCTTATTATTTTTTTTTTTTGCCATTATACATGAGCTCTCTCGCTCTCTCTCTCTCTCTCTCTCTCTCTCTCTCTCTCTCTCTCTCTCTTTTAGTATGGACCCTTTCAAGGAAGACAGGGTAGTGCTGTGGCAAGAGTCCTGGGCCTGGAATGGAATCTCAGACCCGTTGTGCACAGTTGCCTTCCTCTTTTGCTAGGAGGGTCAAAGGTCGAGTACTGTCTGGATAGGGACCATGGGCTTCTGGGTCAGATAATGCTGCTCAGGCCAGACTGATGGGGACACGAGGGAAGGCAGAAGCCAGTTTGGAGAGAAGCTGCTTAAAGCAACATAGCCTGAGGGAGGGAGAAGTAGTCCCAGAGTGCACGAAATGACCCAGACTGCAGCTAAGAGGACCAAGCATAGGCTTCAGAATGTCCTTCCTTACTGCAAGGAAGACGGATGAGAAAAATAATAGACAGCTTCTAGGTGCCAGGCACTTTTAAGAGAAACAGTCAAATCAGCTCAGTTCCTACAAGCACATTAAAAGATCTCACTGCAAAGCATCTAATAGAAAGGAGCTCAATCAGCTGGTGTGAGATTGCAGAACTCAAGTGGGTCGTATTATCTCCATTTTACAAATGAGGAAATTGAGGCTTAAAGAAGGGAAGTGACTCATCCAGGTTCACACAGAGAACTGGTGAATCAACTCCAGGACAGCCAATGCTACATTCAGGTGATGGGCGAGTAAAGTGAGGGAGGGGATGTGCTGTAAAAGGTGCTGCGGGACAGCAGGCAGAGAAAGGCTGCCATCCCTCCCATCTTTGATGAGGGAAGAATTGATGAATGCTCCACCGACTCTTCATTGGCAAAAAAGCCAGAGGAAGGGCTCCCTTCTGCTGCCTGTACCTTGTCATGACCCCACCCCCACCGCTGGCTCACCCTCCCTGCCTTTTCTGCCATTACCCACTCCCCACTCACCCTGCCCTCAGGAAGACTCACCCATGGGGGGTGTTGCCAGCGTCTGTCGCCCCACAATTTGGGCTGGTCCCAGCCCATCCAGGAAGTCACTGAACTGGCTTTCAGCTCCCAGCCGGGTGGTGGGGAAGATGAACCTGCAGGAAAGGCAGACAACTGTTCATTTCTGCACATTGAAGAAAAATTCTTTGATGTCACTGAAGAGACATTTAAAATCTCATAATGATGGTTTTCATTCTTCAAGTTCCAAGGATTTCTGAGGTGACCCTTAAAATGCAGTAACTGCTGGACACCTGTGTTCCTCACCAAAGGATGTCAGGCCAGAAATCTCAGTGCCTAGAGCAAGTTCTAAGAACTGAGATTTGATTTGACCATAAATTTAAAATCCTAGTCAATAACTGCAAGGTGGTGCCCTGAACAGCAACTGAGACCAAAATAACACAATTATAGGGTTGAGATGAATGGCAAGGGATGGTGGGTGGTCCAGGGTGGTGGGGGGCCTGGAAATAGTAACAAGAAAAACTGCCGGTGATTAAAAGCTAACCAGGTGCCAATGGGACACTAAATGTTCTAAGTGCACTACTGTGTCTTCCTTTTTTTTTTTTTTTTTTTCGTACCAGGGATTGAACCCAGGAGCACTTAACCACTGAGCCATATCCCCAGCCCTTGTTATTTTTTACTTTGAGACAGAGTCTTGCTAAGTTGCTTAGGGTATCACCAAGTTGCTGAGGCTGGCTGTGAATTTATTGTCCTCCTGCCTCAGTCTCCCAAGCCACTGGGATTATAGGTGTAGGCCACCACACCCAGCATACTGTGTCATTTTAATCCTTACAATCTGTTGATAGGAACTAGTATCCAATTTTGCAGATGAGAAAACAGGCTCCAAGAAGTAAGCCTTGCCTGCAAAACAGAGATGATGCTCAACTCATAGACTACAGTGCAGGCTGGGCAGAGGGTATGGGAAGAGTTCAGGACAAACAGGAAACAACAAATGGTAGTTAGAGTTGCTGCTACTGCTGCTGCTGCTATTGTCAAGGGGAAAGTGCTATTTTTTCATGTCCTTAAGCTGGATGCCCAGGTTGTGGCCAGCAGAGAAAGGACAGATAAGGAAGGGTTGGCCCAGGCCTGCTCAGGGGCTACAATGGACCAAAGTATAAGACCTCCTGGCTAGAGAGAGAAAAGGCTATGCAGCAAAGAATCCCTGCTGGACAGGTTGGCCTAGAGTCCCAACTGGCCAGTGACAGGCAGGGAGGTATATGCTCATCAGAGAGAGGCTATGTCTCTTCTACTACATGGAGCCTCTACTCCCCCAGGAAGGGGCTTCATGGCACCCATTTTTTATTGATCATAATCAGCAATCACCTAGTATCACCTTCTTATTTCAATAGGATCTGAGGGGTTAAAGAAATGTAGCCTCTCAAGGTCACAAACTTTTGGGAGCTTAGTATAGAGTAAGTTATCCTCTACCTTAGAGTAGAGGTTTGAATAAAGGTTATAGAGTCAAATGGCCCTAATTAACACCACTTAATACTTAACAGCCATGACCACTTAACAGCCCTGACCTTGAGCAAGGTTCCTCCCCTCCTTCTTGCCTTGGTTTCCTTACTCATAGACAGAGATAATGATAGTTCCCATATTCCTTTGGATGGTTATAAGTGTTAAATGATCACTCCATTCCTGGGCTGATTACAGTAGGTAGATTCCAAGGCAGGACTCACTGATCTAAGGTACCCAATGGTGATCTGCACATGGGAAGTTAAATGTAGCAGCTATTCTCATTCATGGAAGTAGGTAGGGAAAGCCCTCTGTATCCAGGAGTTCCACATCCACAGATTCAACCAACCACAGATTGAAAACATTATTGAAAAAAAAAATGTGCCTGTATTGAACATGTGCAGGCTTTTTTTCTTGTCATTATTTTCTAAACAATACAGCCTAACAACTGTTTCCATTGCATTCACATTTTAATACATGGGTATTAAAAGTAATCTAGAGATTATTTAAGTAACAGGAGGATGTATGCAGGTTATATGCAACTACTACACCATTTTATGTAAGGGCCTTATGCATCCGTGGATTTTTTTGTCAGTGGAGGTCCTGGGACCAATCCCCTAGAAATGCTGAGAGTTGACTGTATAGTAGTGAGATATGGTCACTGAATACTAATAATGGAGCCCAGAGTCC
The DNA here is from genome assembly GCF_052094955.1 of Ictidomys tridecemlineatus. Lineage (NCBI taxonomy): Eukaryota > Metazoa > Chordata > Mammalia > Rodentia > Sciuridae > Ictidomys > Ictidomys tridecemlineatus. The sequence goes on from NC_135487.1 coordinate 29,079,043, forward strand.
TGAGACTGGAGATTAAAGAGCGTTAATGAAGCAGAAGCAGAGAGTGTTAGTCATAAACTATAGTTTCACAGATTTAGAAGAGATCTAAGGGAATATCTAACCCAATGACTTTCAAATGTTTTACTGCAACCCAAATGTAAGAAAAGGATTTACCATCATGATCTGCTAAGGACCAAAGTATATCTATACATGTAAAACTGAAACAAAAGGGCCCAAGGTAATTCATCCTCACTACTAAGATATACTTGAGTTCTCGATTTCTTTTTCTAATGCTGGTTCTGACCCATGGTGGTGATTTTATGCCTTGTCTATGAGTCACTACTGACAATTTAAAAAAAACACGGATCTAGTCCAATCTCTTTTCCTAAGCTCCAAGAAAGTGTACTTGAGAGGACTCCACTCATCTGAGCCATAACAATCATTTTAGAGCTAAAGGTAATTTAGGATCACATTTTCCTTTCCACCCGTCTCCTTCTGAGCAGGGAGGCATGGAAGTAGTAGGAGGCAGGAGGCACAGGTCACTTTCTGAAACACAGAAGGAATTCACTGCTCCTGGGCTCTAGGGCACTCCAGTGGAGCAATAGGAATACCTAGGGGCCAGGCAATGGATGTCCTGAGAAAGAGACAAGGGAGTCGGAGGCATAGAGGAAACCAGACATCTTGGCTGGAAACCACATAGGAAGGTCTTCCTGCCCTTCCTGCTGGTTGTGTGACCCAAGTTGAGGAGGAGGAGACAGAATGGGCTGAGCAGGGGTGCACATACGTGCCATCGGAGCTGTTGCTGTTGGTGCTCCCATCAGTGGACTCCCGGCTGCCCTGGCGTGTGACGCGACTTCGCATCTCCACAGCAATGCCGGTCTCTGTGCTCCGTCGGATGTTGCTGCGCAGCTTCTTGGTGGCCCCTTCTGAGAACCCCACCCCAAAGGAGAGAGAGGAAATCAGTTTGAAACAACCTAAGGCTTCTTGGACAGTGTGGCCAGTTCCCCTCTGGGAAGGGGCACGCAAGCAGAGCTGACTGGAGTGGGGACATGACTGAGCTACCCCCAGAACTGGTCTACAGCCTGACACCTGCCCTGCCAGGGGCAGTGACACAAAGTGGACTAGAAAGATGGCTAGAGGGTCAGGATGGTGAAGAGGGGGCTTGAGGCAGAGCTCCTTCTACCAGGCTCCTCTGATGCCAAGTGCCCACTCTACTTCATCCCTTGCCCCCAAACTCATGTTCTTCTCCCCTCTCCTTCTCCCCCGACTCTTCTGGAAAGTATGTCTTACAAGATTTACTTTCCTTCTTCCAGATCCCCCAGGGACCCCATCACACCCAGACCCCACACAACCTATTTCTCTGATACCCTCAGAGGCCCTATTTTAAAAAAAAAAAAAAAGGAGCATGACCACTCTCAAACAAACTTCCCTTCTGAAGGTAGGTCCAAATGTGGAGAGGGACATGTGTGGCAAGCTGGTAAGGCCCTCAGGGAAGCAAGACTTTGAGAGGGACTGCTAAGTTGACCTGAATTGACTTTGACTTTAAAGGAAAGGTCTGTAGAAGAGCCCATGAAGCTGTGCAGCACAAGCCTGCCTTGTGCCTCTGTATTCTACCCAGGGCATGCCCTGCCCAGCACCCGTTCTCCACCTGACAGGGGAAAAGGGGCACTCTCCTTCTCCTAGCAGTGTACCATCCTACCTGGGTTTCCATAGCAACCTCTTCAGCATTCAGTGTGGTCCCTTCAGATTCACTCTCTTCTTGGGAAGTGAAGTGGGGACACATTGGGGTTTTGTAGGAATTTCCCATGCAGAAGCTTGCTAGCCAGAGGAATTTCATAGGGAGGAAGTGATGCTTGGATGGGAACTATATCAAAGGAGATACCTGCTGTCACTGGTTAGATGCCTAAGCAAATTAAGAGTGGAGTTCTCTACAGAGATGGGGGAGACCTGAGACATGGGTAGGAGACACAGCCCCTGAAAACAGTGGAGATGGGGGATCTGATTACCCTAGCAGTCTTTTCTCCTACTCCCATTCCAGTTGTGGATTGGGGAAGGAATGTTCCTGACCTCAGCCTGGGAGAAGGAGGACTTTATTTCTCTTTCTTTGCTCTATTTATCTTTCAAGAAGTCTCCACTGTGGGAGGGAAGGTTGAGAGGGCTAGTATCACCAGTGGATGGGATGGTAGTGGAGGGGAGGTGATGGGAACAGGGTTTGGAAGTAAAGGGGAATGACTCCTGTAAAATCAGGCCAGCATCTAGGACATGGGAATATCTAGCACATCTAGGATCAGTGAGATCACTGAGAAGTGTGTCTGTCTCACGCACATATATACACATCTCAGCTTATACTATTTCTTTCACATAGATGATCATAAGCAGACATATACAAAGCTGACGATTACATATATGAATACAGTTATCTCACATACAAGGTCAATTATGTTAGTACAAACTTGCATGGTCACAAACGGTCCCACCAGGTCTTGGCCATATGTACACATGACATGCTCTATCAAATGTAGTTAGATCATGTATGATGTTTTTATGTGAACTCTCAAATACCTGGAGTTGAACCAGTCCACTATATCACACACAACAGTGCCCACCCACACATGGTGTGTGACCTGCCACACACACAGAGGGCTGGGCAAAAATGGAGAGTGTAGGAGGACTCTCCCTGTCCTTGGCTCCTAACTGCCACATCCCCTCTAACCCAGTTAGGAGACAGATGGGGTCCGAGGGCTGCAAGTCACCCTTCCTCCCCCTCACATCCTCACCCCCTCAACATTCACTTTTAGAGCTTGGGAAAGCTCTGACCCATTTGGATGTGAATTTCACTTCTAAGGCTTGCCCAGTCCAATGTGAATCCTTGAATGGAGGAGTTGTAGGACCCTGAAGAGGTTAATAGTTTGTTAGCCCCCTCTACCATTTCTCAAATAGGGAGCTTGAGGTCTAGGAGTCAAAAGAACTGGGACTAAATGCCAGGTCCCCAGACTCCCAGTCAGCTAGTATGTTGCATCTCTCTCCCCTCCCAATGTCCCATCTATGTGTAATGTAACTCATCAGAGGGAAGGTTCCATGTCTTCAGAGGGAGGAGAAAGGTCTTGCAGCCTTAGGGGAAAAGTCCTTTACTGGCTTCATCCCTGAGCAGTTTCAACCCCATCAATCCAGGGAATAACTTCATGTAGCTTCTCTCTAGAGCACCAAGCCAAATTGCTTACAATAATTCTGTAGTCCCCAGATACTGAAAAAATTCAGGAACCATCCCATCTGTCCTGTCATATACAAGAGAGGGGCAGTAACAACCTGCAGCAATACACCATTAGGGACATCTTCTGGAATGATCCTGAGATTTCTGACCCAGAACCTAGAGAGAGCCCAGCAGAGAAAAGCCACTGTCCTTGGTACTGAAAAGAGAAGCTCCATTTGGACGGGCTGAAACAGCCATGACCCTGTGTGGAGCTAGCCTAATACCAGACCAGATTCCACCTGTGCCCTGGGACCCAAAGGCCCTGAACTCACCTCTCTCATTGCTCCCACAACTTACAGAATTATAGATCTAGAAAGAAGTTGGGAGGGAGCATTTTTTAACTCCATTTTACAGAAGAAAAAACTGAAACTCAGTGGGAAAGTGACTTTCCAAAGGTCCCATGGGGAGTTACAGAGCCAGGACTAGCCCTCTAAAGCACCAGGGTGAGTTTTTGAAAGTCCACTCTAGGGCAACATAATGAATAAACTGGTAGGGGGTGGCAGGGGAACCAGGAAGGAGGCTGGTACAACACTCAGGCTAGATATTATGAGGTCTGAACTAGGGCAGAGGCTTTGAAACAAAAAGGGCATCGCAGGGCTCTGGCTAAAGCAGGGTACAGATAAACTAGGATAAAGGGGGTCATTGGGAAGGGCAGACCCAGAGCCCAGCCCAGAAGGTTGGGTCCAGAAGAGGAATTCCTACCAACTTCACACAGCCCAGCTCTGCAAGGAACTGAGCTATCCCATATTGGAGCAGTGGGGGGCAGCAGGGGGTACCCCTATGGGAAGTTTTCCCAGAACAACAATTCCAGAGCCAACACCCACAGTGAACTGGCACCATACATCCCTCTCATGCCAGACTTTTCCAACCAGGAGGAGGCCCCAAGCTGGGATCCTCAAGGCTTGGAGAAAAAAGAAAGAAACATTTTAACTGGGAAAGGAATAAAGATGGGAGAGGTGTGGAGGCTAGAGGCCTTACTTCTCTTTTGACTCTACTGTGCCCAAGGGTAACAATAACGGCACCAATTTCACTGAGTGTCTCCCATGTGGCAAGCACAAGGCTGGCCACCTTCCCATTCATTATCTCATTTAACTCTGGACACCTCTGCAAGGCATATATTATTGTCCTCATTCTACAAACAAGAAGCAGGCTCAGAGAGATGCAGTAACTTGCCCAGATGGATCACCTAGTAAATGACAGGGTGTGGCTTCAGAGGCCACCTGAGATCATTCTCCAAGAAAATGCCTTCTCCCCAGGCTTTGAATGTTTGTCATAAATGAGTACAATGAACTAGATGACCTCGAGGGGCCCTTCCTGCTCTGACATTCAGCAATTAGATGACTCATAGGGACCTTCAGTTAGAACGGCATCTGGGCAATTCTCCTGTCCCAGCCCCCGGCCTTCAGTAGTGCCCTTACATACCAAGGAGACAGGGATCCAGAAGCCCCCATGGCCATTCATCTCCTCCCAAGGCAAAAGGTCTTCCTGGCATCTGCCCCATCCCTGCCTGCCGTCTGTGAAGTCTATGCAGATCACTGCAATATCTCCCAGGGACTCAGGCCCCTGACTTGGCCTTGAGAGACTGTCCCTCCCAATCACTCTGGACAAGAGAAACCTTTAGGCCTAAGACCAGATTCTTGGGTGTGGTCTGCCAAAGCCAGACTGTGGGGTCTAACACCTCTGTGACGTCCTCATCTTAATACTCTGGCCCTAATCCCACCCTTGGCGCTATCCCTGTCCTCCTTGTCCTATCCCAAGTTCAGGATCCCCAACTCCCCACCTCCCTTACTACCTAGTCCCAGGCTGGCACTGCTCACCCTAAGGCACTAATAACCTCAAGCCCCTTCCCCATCCAGCCTCTCCCTGCGCCAGAAACCACATCACAGCATGATTGCTGGAAAAGACCATCCCGCATGCTCCTGTTAAGGGCTTTGTAAGAATCTATTTTAAGGCCTGGAAAAGTCCCCCACCCCCAGCCCCAACTGAGAGTCTTGATGAGCATTCTCCCTGATCCTCCGGCAACCCCACCCCCCACCACCCCCATCCAGCTGCCTATTTGAAGGTTTCTCGGGGAAGTTGTTACTCTGAGCAAAATAAGCAGGAAGAGATTTTAAAACAAAACCAGCTGGTGTCTGGGCTGATGCCACAAAGTGAGGGGGTCTTGGTGGAGAGGGCTCGCTCCTTTGTGACATGGGGTCCATGTGTGGCTGTGTGCAACAAGGTGGGTCTCCTACCAGTCGGAGTATATCTGGGATTGTATAAGTGCAGACCGAGAAAGCGTTCCTTTTCATGAGGATGCGACTGTTAAGGTGTGTGAACGTGGCTCTGTCAGGCAAGTGCGTACCCAAGTATGACATGTTTCTGTGATCTGAGTATGTGCATCTGTGATTCTGGTTGGTTTTATTCATTGCCATGCAGAATCTGAGTGAGAATGATTGTGATATGCTTTCCTGGTGATAGGACTGGCTCAACTGAATACTGGGCACTCGATGTGATTGTACAAACCATGAATCTGTGTTTCTCTCCTTTCTCTTTGTAATATCTAGGTGTGATGTAACATCTCTTTGTAACATCTACGTTTCTCTTTGTAATATCTACTTGTTTCTCTTTGTAACTATATTCATGTGGCTGTTATACTTAGGAAACTCAGAGATGACAGATGAGACTGAATCTTATGGATGCGTATGTCTGGAAAATCGTGGTGTCCTGACCATGGTGCCAGGAACAAAGGAGAATCTCATAAATAATTACTGATTAATGTGTAAGTCTGTGCAGAGCCAGCAGAGTGTAAAAATTCAGGGCATGAAGTAGGAAGCCCAACTATGCATGTTTGAACCCAGGCTCCACTGTTTCCCCACTGTGTAATCTGGGACAGGAACCTAGCCTTTCCTGTGCTTCTGTGCATGCCTGGTGAGGCTGAGGATGACAGGAATCGGCATACCTCCTTGGCCCAGAAAAGTGCCTAGTATGTGGGAAGTATCATACAAAGTGTGGGGTGTGGTCAAGCACATCCGACAGTTAAATACCAGGGTACGCAGGGCAAAGTGACCCACCCCCGCCCCTCAGTGCCCTGGGCCCCTCACCTGGCTGGGGAAGCTGGAGTGTGCTCTTGCTCCACTGGGTCAGGCCCACGATGGCCACCATCTTGGCACCCAGGCTGCTCCGCCGCTTCTTGGCAGTGGTGGTCCCGGTCCCACCCCCAGGTTGCTGGGATCCACAGATTTCGCCACTGATACTGGAGCTCCGCACCACATTCCTGGAGGCTCCAGCCGAGGCTGGACCTGGCTCCCCGTTAAACATGATCCCAAGCACAGGAGATCTTCAGGCAACCCTGAAGTGTGAGGGAGACAAAGAAATTTCACATCAGACCCCAGTAACTCTACAGCAGTCCCACTACTTCCCAGCTGTGGACCCTGGGCAAGTCACTCAGCCTCTCTGAGGCTGTAAGTATTAAATTAACAAATAAATATCAAAGGCGTGTACAGGATCTGGCTCAACAAACAGGACTATTCTTGTTAGTGTGTGGCCATGAAGAAATGGCAGGTGGCCTGGTTTTGCAGTGAAGACTAAGGCTACAGAGTCAGATGACCCGGGCTTGAATTCCAAAGGCCTCCAGGCACTAGCCGGTGTGACCCGGTGACCGAACATCTTGGGATCTCAGAAGACATTAGCAAAATAAGAAATAAAAGCCTGTACCTTATAGGACTGCTATAAGAACTAAATGAGATAGCACAGGTAAAGTGCCAGGAACAGTCACAGCAGAGAGAGAATCCTCATGAGCTTAGGGTTGATTACTTCCATAGCAAGTAATAAGCACAGGGAAAACAAACCAGGCTCTGCCTGCGCAGCCAGTGGAAGGGGTCCTCCTGGGTGAAGGGGATGGCTCAGAAAAGCATGAAACAACAGGCCCAAATCACCCGTGCCTGCACTGCCGAGAGGCAGCCACCACCAGTGTTTTAACCCAGTTCCTTCCAGAGTCCTTTCTGTGCATGTACCAAAATAATTGGACTCATACTGTAAATACAATTTATATCCTGGTATTGTTCATCTAACATTATATCCTAAGTATTTCCCAATGTCATTAACACTTTGTATAAAAGTTTTAATGCCATCTTAATAGTCTGTTGTATAGAGGTAGTATAATTGACTTAAATATTTCAATACAGCTACCTCTTGAATCAGGTCCAAGTTTCTCTTGCCTCTCTCTTAAATAAACACTGAAATAAACATCTTTCTGCACTGGTTTAGTCTGCTGATGTCCTGGGGAATGACTCCTAGAAATGGACGGGCCGGGTGGGAGGGTGTGGGAATGGCTGGTAGCTTCCCCCATGTGCTGCCCCACTTCATGTATCCTGGCAGAATAGTGGTTTTATCCAGGTCCCACCCTGTCCTTGTTTTAGAGGCAGATCCTGATTAGTTTCAGGACTTTAGTGAATGGCGTACTCCTTGGTGACTCTCACTCATCCAAGGTGGGCATATGACTAAGTTGGCCCAATACAACTTAAAGGGAGATTTGGATTCCATGCTTACAAGAGAGGTGGGGGTTTGGTGTCTCTTTTTCTCTCTCTCTACCCCCCCACAGTGGGCCCAGTCAGAGTCTGAAACCAATACTCTGGAGGGTAACACAGCACACAGACCAAAAGGTCACCAGGCCACACCTGGAGCCTGCCTTTCTCTGGCCTTCCAGTTCTAAGCAATAATACATTTTCCATTGCTTAAGCCAGTTTGAATCAGAGCGCTCTGCTACATCCAAAAGCATCCTGCCTGATACTAAGGGCATAAATGGTTTTTGGATTCTTGGACCATATTGCCAAATTCCTTTCCAAAGTACAGAAATTTACTCTTCTCATTAGCTGTATTCAACAAATATTTAATTTCCTAAAATTTCAAGGCCAATGCTGAGTGCCAAGAGTACAGCAGTGAGCCAAGCCAGCTTGGTCCTACCCTCTCAAGGCCTCCAGTCCAGGAGGGGAAATAGACAGTAAATAACTAATTATGCAATTAAATATTTAATGGTGGTTACGATAAGTGCTAGAAGAAGAGGACAGAAGGCTCTGAGAGCCACTCTGAGGGAGGGGCATCGTGTGTTGGCGGCCCATTTCATACAGAGCAGGGGGTCTCCAGCTGTCAGCCTCTAACTCAGTTGCAAAGCCTAGTGCTGCAGTCTGCTCCTCTGCTCCAGCAGAATACAGGGAAGCCATGCTCTGCACCCAGCACTTTTCTGGCTCTGTCCCAGCCCACAGTTCTCTTCCTGGGCAGAGGCACATCCCAGGGTTCAGGGCATTCTGCATGACCCTTATGCCCTCAGACCTGTGACCCTGAGGGAATTTGACTTTCCAAAAGGACACAGAAAGGGGATGAAAATGGGGGTGGAAGAATGAACGCACCACTCTGGCTGATGAGAAAGATAGTCCCCAGACAGGGGAGAACGGTCACTTGGTCTCCCAGTCAGCATGGCTCCTGCCAGCTTGGTGAATTAGGACCGACAGAGGGGATGAGTCAATGCCTTGTTTTGCCTTCTTTGTGGCTGTCTGGACTGTTCTCACTCACCCAGAGATGTGTGCAAAGACCTGGATTGTATTACTCCATCCCCCATCAACCTTGTAGCTAATGGAAAGTCCCCCTGGACTTTGGCCTGTGATGATCTCTTTAGTTTCCAGCTCTAGTGCCAGTTTGTGTGTTTTTTTGGGGCATCGGCATGGTCTTTTAGTGGAAGGTGGGACAGGGCTTATCTGATATTGTGAATCTGCCAGGGCCTAAGTCTAATTTGCTCATTCTAACATTTCTGCAAGGTGCATAGTTATCTCTACATGGCAGATGAAAAAATTGAGTCTCAGAGAAGTAAAGGAGTTGCCCATCCTACTCAGAAAGGAAGTGGCAAGGCTTGGGCTCAAATGCACATTTCCTGTTTCCACAAAGAGACAACATGCTCAGCAGCCCCTGTCCCTTCAACTCAGAGCTCATCCAAAGATGTGCATCCATTCCTCAAGCTCTGGCTCTGCCCTGGGTCTCTAAGGTCTTTGAGAAAACTGCAAGAAAAGTGCCTATGATAAGAAAACCCCCTCTCTGTCCCATATTCTCTCAGCTGGCATAGGCAGCTAAGGGGCATCCCCATCCCCCAGACCATACCTGGAGAAACAAGCACTTCCCTGGTGAGCCACACCCCAGGGTGAGAAAGGAAGAGGTAAAGGACAGAAATCCTGACCCTGCCAACTTTGGGAGCTCATGTTTCCATATGAATAATGAATGGAACCTACAAACAGATGGCCTGACATCCAGGACTCTGCACCATACAGCGCCGTTTTCTCATCCTTAACCACCCAAGAGAACTGGAGAGCTGATGAATGTCTGGGGGTGCGCAGCCTGCAGGCCACTCCCCAAGGTGGGCAGAGGAGCCAGATCCAAACACTAGACCAAGGTCCTAGGGCCTGACCCTCTGTTCAGCAACTGTAGTGGGGCAGCCTGGGAGGGTTATAAATCATGACATGGATTAAGAAGTGGAAAGATTCCTTGTACGGACTTCTCTGTTCCTTAGCTTACTCATCTGTGTTAAATAAAGGGTCAGATTAAGTGCTCTGGAAAAGTCCTTTTGACTAGGAGAACTGAATTTATAAATGTGTGCTGCAGTGGAGGGCTCAGAACCAGAGTTCTAGCTTCTCTGGCAGTCACTCTAGCTCAGGAAGGGTAAGCCAGAGAAAGACAGAGATGGACACCTGACCCCTATAAGGAAGGAAATCCACTCCATAGCAAACCCAGAGCCATCAGACCACAGGGATGGAAAGGGGAAGGAGGCAGAGATGAGGGCAGTGTGATGAGGGGCCAGCAGGACACAATACAGCATTTCACATTCAAGCAGTTCTACTCAATTACTAAATGAACTACATCCTTTCCACAAAAGTCACTGCAACAATTCCTCTGCTTCTGGGCAGGCCTGTCCCTGCCCCAGCTTAGTTCATCAAACCTCAGGCAAGACATCCTTCCCACGATCTCACTGTGCCACAGATCTCCTTCTGAAGTTCTCCCTGGTTACTGCCATCCACTCCTGCAGCCCAAGGAACTCAGCTCTGATTTGTCCTCCAGGGAGGAGGAACTACTGCCCTTCCCCTGAAATTTCAGAAGACATCACACAAGCTCCCCAGGAATAAGCTTGGTGTTTTCTCCAGCTCTCAACATCAGGCCTATGCCTGGGGTCTCCCCACACTGAGGGCTCTCCAACCTTCCCTCAGTCCTAAAAACAGCAAGTCTCAGGGCCCTGACAGCATCCACCCAACCCTGGGGACCACTTGGTTCCCTTTAATCACGTATCTAACCAGCTAATGAGCCTTTCTGACACTCAGTGAGGTACCTAAGCTTAAGATGAACCCAGCTACCCACCCTTTCAACAGGAAAGGTAAAGGAATCCATTTTAGGAAGCTGGATTGTTAGGCTGGAAGGGGCTAACCTATGACCCCTCCCCATCCTCTTCACAGCAGCCATCACTAAGCCATCTCTTCCGTAGACATCAGATTGAACCTCGACTTCCCTCTCAACACACTCCGCCAGCACCAGCTGATGAGCTAAACTGACTTGCCCTCTCTCATTCCAACCTTTCATTTTGCAGAGCAGGAAATCAAGGCCAGGAATGGGGAAGAGACACATCAGACCAGGGCCATACAGAAAGCTGGTGGCAAAACCAAAACTCCAATCCAAGTCCCCTGACTCCCAGGTGCCATGTCACCTGGCAGGTACTACTTCCCCACCCCTCACCTGGAAGAAAACCCAAACTCACCCAACTGATGAATACGAGTGAGTGAGTGAACGAGTAAGCAGGAGCCAGCGAGAGTGGAGTTCTGCATCACAGTGGGCTGTGCCCCTCCCAACAGCACACCCCTAGGGCATTTGAACAAGGCTTCACTTAACTTCTGCTGAGACACCAATTTTCAGGAAAGGAGATGAAGGCAGTCAGGGCAGCTCCCAGGGAAGAGGTGATGTTATTAAAGGGTCTGGAAGGGAAGAGTTGAGCTCAGAGTAAGGGCTAGTGAAGACATCTGTCCTCAAGGGCTTCCAGCAAATAGCTTGTGGTATAAAAAGATAGACTTTGGAGACATCTGTGGGGCCTAGAGCAAATCACTTCAACTTTCTGATTCTTGGCTTCCTCCTTTATAAAACTGTTTGAACTCCTGCATTCCCTAATCCGCCTTTAGGCACTTCAATGTCAGACTGCTGAGGCCCTGCAACTTTAAGGTTTTTAGAGCTGGGGCTGTGGTAAAGCACTTGCCTAGCATGCATAAGGCCCTGAGTTCCATTCCTAGCACCACAAAACAAAACCAAAACACAAGAACTTTAACACAGAGGGACTCATCCAGGACCAATTGCTGAGGAGTTCTAGACCTATTCTTTCTTCCTCTACCTTCCCTCTGATGGTGTCTGTGTTCTTCCCTGGACTCTGTGTGGCATGCCCAACAGTCAGAATAACGAGGCCCTCCTAGCTCTACCCCCAGCCAGGTGACCTAGCAAGTCATTCAGCATCTCTGATCCTCTATTTCCACTGAGTCTGAGAACCACGTGAACCCCACTCAATCCTTCCAACTAGACTGGGGATCAAATGAACCAATGAGGAGAAGAGCAGAGTGATAAAAACACAGTGCTCTGGAGGCAGGCAGACTTGGGTATAAAACCTGATCTGCCATTTACAAGCCAGTGGTGGAGGGCCTCTCTATCAAGCCCAAGCCCATTACCACGCATCACTAAAATGGGGAAGACGATGTGTGTCGAGTGTTAGATCTTGCAAAACAAGGATTGGTACGTGCTCAATGCCCAGGAGGGCAATTACCTGGTTATTACTAATAAGGTGCCTTATACTTGGTAAATGATTGTCCAGGTGTTAGTTCTAATTCACCAGGTGCAACTGCTCCAGGGGAAGGCTCAGAGGTTAATAGGATCACCACCTCCTGCAGCCCTGGAGACACCAGAATAAGTGTGGATGCCAGATCCTGACACCTCTCAGTTGAAGTGGGAGATGGCCCATGAAAGCAGTACCAGTCTCAGCTCCTGAGCCCCTGCTGGATGATGGGTCTGACTTGGCATGAGGATTGCCTATCACACCACCCATGACATTTCACACATGTCAGAGGCCAGTGCCTGCCTGCACAGAAGGGGATGAGGGGACCTTACCTCTAACCTTAACCTTGCCCACTTAGAGAGGGGTGAGTGGGTGACAGGGGTTGCTTTGTGGTGGGGAAGGCATCTGAGCCAAGGAAGCACACTCTGCCAGAGTGGGGAGACTCTGTGCCAACTCCTCTCCTGGCTGTGCCAATCTCTGTTTCCCCAGATCACTAGAAAACACACACACACACACACACACACACACACACACACACACACATACACCAAACAAAGACACAGGGCACCGAATTTTATATGGGTGATCACACACAACACAGACCCACAGAGAGGATACACATGTAAAGATACAATCACATGTGTTCACAGATATTCACAACACACCTCATCGAGATGCTCACCCACACAAAGTCACACAGAAGCAGACACCACAACAGCCTCAGACATTCAGACTCATGTGGGTACACACCTGCAAACACTCATGCATAACACACACACTTACACACACCCTTTCCCTGGCCCCTGCCCAGGCAGAGGGGCGAGAAGAGCTCTATCACTTCAGTGGGTAGGGAAGCAGGAGGTGTCTTACACCAAGCCTTGGGCTCCCTGGGCTGAGGCACACACACTGGCCCTGAGCAGATGCTAATGTGAGCTTGAATATAAACACACTCATACATGCTCCAGCCCCCAATCCCACCCTCCTGGCCCCCATCCCTGCCAGACCGGACAAAGGAGCTCATCGGTGAGGTTTGCAGTGAGGAGATGAGAAGGCTGGCAGGGAGCAGCTGCTGTCACCATGGCTACCAGCTGACCCACTTCTCCTCTACTCAGGCTGGCCCACCCAGCCCAGGCGAGGCAGGGATGGCAGCTTGGGGCAGGATGGGCCCTCTCCCATCATGCACAGGAAAGGGATGGGCCTCTGCAGGTGTGATAAGGGATGGGTTGAGCACCAGCTAGGCTGAGTCCTGTATACGGTGGCAATGCAGGCTCCACACTTCCCCTGAGGGGAGCAGGGTGCTGAAGACACAGCCTCTGCAAGAACCTGGCTTTTCCCAGCAATCAGGCCTCTGACCTCAGGGAGCCACATGGGCCCTGGATACAGTCTCAGTCATAGTCCTCCCAGCAATGCTTGGGGTGAGATGACTCGGCCTCACCCTGTATCCCCAGACTCAGAGGACATAGCACACCCATGGTAAGGCAGAGCCAGGGCTGAAGAGTCCCATCTCTTGTTCAGAGCAAGGTTCCTGCAGGCTAGTGAATCTCCCACACCCTGGCCAGGGGCTGCTGGGGGCAGGCCACATCTCCGTCCCTGGACAGAGCGGCCATACTCCTTCACAGCCAGGAGGCTCTTAAGGATATGGCTACATGTCCTCCTTCATGACTACAGACTTAGAGGAATAACACAGCCTTCCCAGTGCTCCGTCTTGGGAGGAGACAGCCTACAAAGCAGGATGAATCATTGCCTCTGACACCCTGCCATGGCACCTCATTTCCTTCAGGATAAAGAAGGCAACCCTTATCAAGGCCCACTGTGACACAGATCCTGATTTCCTCTCCCAGGTCCCACCTCCTCTGGGCCTCTGACCCCTGTCCCATATTCAAGCCACACTTGCTCCTTTTCATTCTTCAAAAGTGCCCTCTTTGTCTTCTGTCTGCCTGGAATGTTCTTCCCTGCCGGGCACCACCCTTGTGCTTGGGGGACCCCATACTGGTCTGGCCCTCTTCCCCTGCTAGTTTAAACCCTGTTCTTCACTTGTTCCCAGTTTGAAGGTCATTTCCTAGGAGAATTTTTCCAGGAAAGGTCAGTTATTCTCCTCCAGAATTCTGTATTGTCCTTGCACTTTATGGGTTAAATTGTGTCCCAAACTCCCCAAAATGTTGAGGCCCTAAACCCCAGTATCTATAATGTATCCTTGTTTAAAAATAGGGTCACTTGGGCTGGGTATGTGGCTCAAGCGGTAGCGCGCTCCGCACGTGCGGCCCAGGTTCGATCCTCAGCACCACATACCAACAAAGATGTTGTGTCCACCGAAAACTAAAAAAAAATAAATATTTAAAAAAAAAATTGGATCACTGCAGATGTGATTAACTGAGGTCATATTGGAATAGATTACCCCTAATCCAACTAGTGTCCTTATAGAAAGCGGTGCCAAGAGACAGGGACACGGGGAGAAAACCATGTGACAAGAGGCAGAGATTAGAGCGATGCGTCAACAAGCCAAGGAATGCCAAGGATTACCAGCTGTCACCAGAAATTAGGGGAAAAGCCTGGAACAGATTCTCCCTCACAGCCCTCAGGTGGAAACAAACCTGCTGACACCTTGCTTTCAGTCGTGCAGCCTCCAGAACTATGAGAGAATAGATTTCTGTTCTTTTAAGCCACCCAGCTTGTGGTGCTTTGTTACAGGAGCCTAGGAAATGAAGACACTGCTGTTTCTAACTTGCTCAGTGCCTGTCTCCCACACCCCACCCCCCTGGCTGTGAGTTGCTTAAAAATAGGAACCATATTGCCTTCCTCACCCCAAATCCCTGGTACCTGGCAGAGGTCTGCAGCATAGCAGGACTGCAAACACTGTTAAGTGAACAAATGGAAATCACAAACATCAAATTAATACTATTTACGGCATAGTAGAATTATGAGTCATTTTTATTTTCTTCATGTGACATATTGTGCTTTTTAAGGTTACTACTTTAGAAACTATTAATGCTATAATAAAGAAAAAACAACAAATGTTTTTTTCTTTTTGAAACATACACTAAAATAACAGACGTTTCCACAAATGTGTGTTTTCAGAACAGAGAAAAGTTGTTATATGCTTAATAACTGCTTTTTATTGATTAATTGATTCCTCCTCATGTTGTTAGAGTGCTTTCTGGAGTCAGTCTTACAAACTTAAAAGTGACTTTCAGGCACTAGATCCCATGTGGGAAGGGTCCTAGCAGAGTACACATCCTTCTCAGCCATCTCCACCACTTACACCTTCCATTGCTTGTGGGACCTGGCCAGACATGGCACCTGCCACCTGATGGGCTGCTAAACTTGGCACCCGAGAAGACTGTCCACCCTGACCAAAGGCCATGCCCATAAAGGAGATCCTGAACTCCAAGAACACGGGTCAGGGCTTTCCAAACTGAAATGTGCACATGAGTCACCTGGGGATCTTGCTGAAACACAGATTCTGACTATGGGCCACAGGTGGAGCCCAATATTCTACATTTCTCACAAGCTCCAGGCAATGCCCAGGCTGCTGGACCACCCAAAGCATTTAGGGGTAAAGATAAAACATTCTGATTATCCTGCAGAAGGAATGAACTCTTTAGGCTGGGAGAGGCAGGGAAGACATCATTAAGATGTGTGCCGCAGAGCACCTCAAAAGACAGGTGGGATTTGGCGAGGCAGAGGTGACTCTAAGGAAAGCAGTGGCAACTACTAGGAAGATCCCAAGAGGAAACAGTATGCTCAGAGGCTGGTGAGTGGAGTTGTGCAGTTAGAGCAGGAGGTAAGTACAACTGTGGAAGAGGGGGTTGGAAAAGGAGGCTGAGAGCAGCCAATGAAGGGCCCTAAACGTTCTAAGAAGTGTGGCTTAATCCTGTAGGAGTGAAATATGACACAATTCAGATGTAATGTTTTATAGAGATCAATCTGACACTGAGGTGCAGAATCAGAAGCAGCTGGCAGCAGGGAGGGCTGCTACACCAAGGCAGGCAGGAAGGGCTGTGCTGCTTCTGACCACACGTGTGAAGAGGAAAGCATGAACAGGAGTCGTGGGTAGGGTCAGGGAACTGCCTGAAGTTGGAGAGAGGAAACAAATGTAATTCCAGGTGGTCTGTAGGAAGGTTGAGGCTTGAGGAGTCATCAGCTGAGCCCCTAGGACAAACCTGGGTTAAGTAGAAGATGAATCCTCATTTTAGTCATGATGAGTCTGAGATAATCTTGCAGCTTCTTTGTGGAGGTGCTGGGCAGGTAAGCAGATCCACTGAGCTCAGGAGAGCTACATGAGTGGGCAGGAGTGGGGTGTGTTCCCAGAGGGAAATGTGGGGTATGGAAAAGAAGAGTAATACCCAGAAGAGTATACAGGTGAAGAAGGGTGACAGGTGATACCCACAGTCAGAGATAGAACAATAAAATGAGGGAGTTCAAAGTAGTACTCAGAGAAGATGCCATTAGTACATAGATGGCCAGTCTGGCACCCTACAAAACCATGATGCTGAGACCCAAGAAAGGCCTGCCCTGGATCCAGAAAGGATGTGAAGTTGCACCCCAAAGCCCATTCCAAGGGGCATGGGAATCCCAGACCTGAGAAGAAGCACAGAGCACAGTTTGAATAGCAAGCAGCATTGAGACTGGTAGAGAAGGGGGCTGGATCCCTAAGAGAGGCCTAGGCTGCAGAAGGATCCCAAGGGCCCTGGGGCTCTCTAGCACTTAATTCCATCTCAGCCCTGGCACAGGAAAGGCAACCCTCCTCCACCCTCCCCACACATGCAAATCCTGTGATTTGGCTCCTGGCTACAGAACCTCCAGGGCCAAGCAGAGATCTTGGAGACCAGGTCTAGGGATCAAAGCCCTATTGCTGGTGAGCACATAATTTATCATCCAACTGAGACCAAGTGAGCAGGGACACTACTAACAATCACACCAGGACAATGTGTACATGTGTATGTTAGGGCTACCCTAGGCAAACCCAGTTATATGGTCACCGTAGCCCCGAAGGATACTGGATCCCAATAAGATACCCTGCTCCCCTTCCTGGATGGAGTGGGGGAATTGACCAACAGCCTTAGGGACAGTCAGTGAAGGGCTCCCTCTCAGTTCGTCCTGAGAGTAGGAGCCCTTCACTGAGAGTGCTGGTGGCTGGGGCAATATCTCCCTCGTCCTGGCCGGCCCTCTTCTGAGCACTGACGCCCCCAACTGGGGAAGACGCAGCAGCACCAAGGACAGCGGCCGGTGCTCACTCAGTGCCGCCCCTCCCCTTCCCCGGGCTGCTCAAGAGCCGATCAATATTTCATGGGGGGAAGGGGCTCCAGTTACCAGGTCCGCGCCAAGCCGGAAGGCGCCGCTGCACCCGCTGCCTGCCCTGGGGACCCTCCTCTGGAACCCAGCACAGCCGCAGCCCTGGCTGGGCTGACACTGCCCCCGCCCCCACCCCTGGCCCCTTCCAGGCATGCCACACATCTTCACTGGGCCACCCAGACACGTAGCTGTACAAAGACGACAACATACTCAAAATGACGAGCACACACCACACCCAGCATGCGAGCCTCCTCAGGGCGTGCAGATGCCCCGCGTGGAACACACAGAAACACACGCGCGTCACAGACATGAATTACAAGGAGATGCAGTGACCACAGATTCACCCGCATCACACACAGACACATGAGATCCCCTGCCACACACACAAACTCGCATGCTGCACGAAAACTCCTTCACAGAAAACCTCAGACATATCATGCGAGGATCCATTCACCACAGACACGCTCAATGCCCTTCACTTAGACCCTCATTCCCCACGGAAGCGCAAGCACCCACATGCCCTCTGCTCAGGCCCACCACCCCCAGGGCGCCCAGGCCACACTCCCAGGGAACATGGGAATGGACAAGGTGTAGAAAGGACTCCCTACCTCCTAGCTGCCCTCTCTGCTCTGACTCTAGTCTTGGGCCCTGCGGAGAAATCCACTGAGTCCTCTGAGGCCTCCTGGGATCTGCTGCTTAGTCCCCAGGGACAGGCAGTCAGCAGCACAGAGAGGTGGGTGAAGCAGAGGAACAGGGACCTCTAAGGTATGCTATCCTTCAACCCTAAGCTCTGGGGCATGAAGCTCCAGGGACTGCCTCACCTTTACCTGAAGCTCCCAGAGCCTCTCTATTCTCTGGGATTCCAAGCCTCTCAGAAGCCCAGAGGCCAGTGTTATGTACTTGGACCAGAACTGTGGGTATGTAGCTCTTGCTTGTCACAAGAGGTCTCAAGTTCTGGCCTCAGAGATGAGAGGGCATCTAACTCCATCCAGACTCCCCAGCTGCAAGAGCCTCCCTCTCAAAGCAGGTTGTAGGGTTGGTGGCACAAATTCTCCTTTGGCAGGATGACCACTGCAGGAGTATGCAAAAGAAATGCAAGCCAGGGCACAAAGGAAACAAAGGGGAGCAGGCCAGCACAGCAGGGACAGACCACCAAATTATCAGGTAGGTGGAGGGAAATCTTTCAAGGTTAGGCCAATGGTCCACATCTGACAATTCCATGTCATTTCTCAATTTTGCATTATTCACACACCACTGTAAACCAACCACCTCAACAGTTTCCAACAGACCCATATACTACTGTACTACATGTTATTTATTTTTAAATTTACACTTTTAACCTAAATCCATCAATTTTATTTTATTTTATTTTATTTAATATTTATTCTTTTTTTAGTTTTCGGCGGACACAACATCCTTATTTGTATGTGGTGCTGAGGATCGAACCCAGGCCGTACACATGCCAAGCGAGAGCGCTACCACCTGAGCCACATCCCTATCCCCAGCCCCAATCCATCAATTTTAAATAGAAACTTGGTGTTACTACTATAAGTAGAAAGCCAATATCACTTTTAATAAATATAAAACACAGCAAAACAAATACAGTAAAAAAAAGTTATATTATAAAATTTTAGCTACATCGAGTTGCCAACCAAAGTTCTCAGCCTAGTCTGAGATTTCTCTGTTCAAAAGGGAAGCTCACAAGTGTTGGGAAGTTGTAAAAGCACACAAGCAATGACACTCACACTTTCTCCCTGAGACAATTTCAGATTTGCTACAGTTGAGAGGGAACCAATTTTCTATGTGCACTGACATTATGTGTAATGACAGGTCCATGAGCCCCTAAAAGTCATCTGGAGCCCCAAATGGCACATTGGCAGTGTACATGCTGGGAAGCTTATGCACATTGCCCACCTCTTGCAGGAGCTAGGCACAGTGTCCAGCTAGCACCCCATTGCTGCCACCCATTCTGGTAGTGACAACTCTTTAAAAATTGTTCACAAGTTGTCACCAAATAAATCCCTTCTAATATGAGCCTCACAGAAGGAACTATCATGTGTGTGCATGCGTGAGTACATGTGTGTGTTTACTGGGAATTGAATCCAACCCTTCTTATTTTTATTTTGAGACAGAGTCTAGCTAAGTTGCCCAGGATAGCCTTGAACTCCTCCTGCCTCAGACTCCAGAGTAGCTTGGATTACTGGTATTTGCCACCACAGCCAGTCTATCATCCTCATTTATGAATGAGAATACTAAAGCTCAGGAAGGTTAAGAGACTTGTCCACAGTCACATGGCCAAACAGGGTAGATCCGCAAGTAGAAGACTGGCCTCCAAGCCAGATGCCTTTCAACTCTACCTCCATCCACATGCCTACAGCCAGGGGCCTTGGCTCTGGGCTGGTCCTATGTTGAGCAGTAGAGAAAGCGGGAAGATGGTAACTTGGTACCTGTGAGGCCCCCACAATTCCAAAAGGCAAACAGGCAAGTGAATAAGTTGTTGGGATTAAGAGCTTTTACTTTGGAGGAGTTCAAGACTAGCCTGCTGTGTATTGCTAGTCTATAAATTCTACCTTCAGAACCTCAGTTTCCTTCTCCATAAAATGGGGACAATAATAGTACCCATCTCATAGGAAGTGAGGATCAGATGAATAATGCATGTGCATGGTATCTGGCACAGAGTAAATACTCAAAAAATGGTTGTTACTAGGAAGGTACAAAGAACAGAATCAAGATAGGCAAAGAATGACTGACTGGGGGTAGGGAGAATGGGCATGGTATAATTCTTTCTTTCTTTCTTTCTTTCTTTCTTTCTTTCTTTCTTTCTTTCTTTCTTTCAGGTGTAGATGGACACAACACAATGCCTTTATTTTTATGTGGTGCTGAAACTCGAACCCAGATCCCACCTGTGCTAAGTGAGCGCTCTACCGTTGAGCCACAATCCCAGCCCGGGCACAGTATAATTATTCAATGAGGAAAGGAAATGTGTTAAGTCTTAGAGAATGAGTAAGATGTTGGTAGGACACACCATTCCCTTCCCTCTCTCCCTACTCCAAAGAGAAGTGAGGAAATTCATGGTCTCATCTCCTTTTCTCTCTGCTCAGGCCTCTGACTTATAGGTCACAGGTTCTTTAGAGCCTGGCCACTGATCCCAGGAAAAAGAGTCCCATCAAGTCATAATTCCAGGTCCCTTTTCTCCAAATGCTGTCCACAAGGAAGCCCGGGGCTCAGGCCTGAACCCCCTAGCATGCTAAGGATTCCAGCAGATGTCTTTTAAAGTACTAATCCAGCTAAGAACCCTCCTTCTCTGAAGTGGGCATCAAGAGCCATGTTCACATGATGACTTTGTGATCCTTCCCAGCAGCCTGCAAATGATTGATCCAGGGTAGATACATGACCCTCTCAAAGCCAATCAGATCCTCTCCTGGGAGTCTAGGAGAACCCTGAGTTCTATCTCTGAATACGGCTGGAACTGAGTGCCACAATAAAGGAACTTTGGGTGGCTTGGTGCCTGGAAAAGCAGAGAAATATAGTGTGTGGAAAGAGAAAGGCAAAGACAGCCATCAGTGTGTACAGTATAGAAAACAGTTGATTCACAGATTCATATTCCTCTGGTCTTCTGGGTTCCATTTTCCCAAGTCTAACTTTTCTTTCCCTTGAATTCCCAGGAATTCCAAAGCTGGCTCAAGTGGATTTCTTCTTTCTTTCTTTCTTTCTTTTTAGTTGTAGATGGACACAACATCTTTAATCTTTATTTATTTATTTATTTTTGTGGTGCTCAGGATCAAACCCAGTGACTCACACATGAGAGGCAAGCTCTCTACAACTGAGCTACAACCCCAGCCCTCAAATCCTCAAGTGGATTTCTGTACATAACCAGAGAATTAATTAAGACAAGGGATATGTATGGCACATGCAATTCCATGTAATTCAAGCTACTTGTGAGGCTGAGGCAGGAGGATCACAAATCTGGGGTCATTCTAGGCAACTTAGCAAGACCCCATCTCAAAATATAAATAGATAAATCAAAGGGATTTTTTGAGGGACCTCAGAGGGGAAGAGTACCAGTGGGTTCAATCCCCAGAACCACCACCAAAAAAAAAAAAAAAAAAAAAAAAAAAGACCAGAGATAAGCTTGGAGCTAGAGATAGATGAAAACATGAATAATTATGAGGAAAACAAAACTGTAACTGCCTGTAGTGAAGGAGTCCAGTTTAGCAGGAGAGAGCGAGGAAGAGATTTAGGTTCTGCACAGATGTGGCAGAGGGAGGGTGGGCTAACTTTCCAGGAGGGGTAAAGGGTTTCCACACAGGCTTTGTTGCAAAGATGTTAGCTGAGCTGATTAAAGAGTGAAGGACATTCTCCACAGTGACAAAGTAGGGGAGGGGAGGCACTATGAGCACAGGGAACAGCAAGTGCAGGTGCACAGAGGTACAAAACAGACTGCCATGTTAAAGGAACAGCCAGGTGTTCAAAGTGTGCTACGGAAGCATGGGAGATGCGGCTGGACAGGGAGTCGGGCACAGATCATAAAGAGCTTTGAATATCATGATAAGAAGCTGAGGCCTTTTCCTGTCAGCAATGGGGAGCGATTGAAGTATTTTAAGTAGCAGAGGGTGACAGGGTCAGTTCTGTGTTTTGGAAAGAACTCTCTGGGGCTGTATGGAGAAAGGACTAGAAAAGGCAAGCCTGAGGGCAGAAAGGCCACTTAGGATGCTCTTTGCTTTCATTCACCAACCCACTCATTGAGTACCCACTACGTGCCAGAGCCACACAACATGGGATTCCTGACCCATAGAATGTACAGGCTAGCAAGAGAGAGAAACATGATGAAAGAGAAATTCAAGTGTGCTGAGTGTCATGAAGAAGCACAAGCTTCTGTGGAAGGAGCAGTGTTTAGTTCCTGATTTTTAGGCTTCCCTGAAGAAACAGTGCTAGAGCTAGTGACCCTGTGAAGAACAAGTGAGAGTCAGAATGACCCTGGGAGTGGGCTTACATTCCAGGATCAGGGACAACATGTGGGCAAGTCAAGCAGCTGAGGGAGAGGGAGAATGGTAGAAGATGCTACAAAAAGGCAGGCAAGGACCAGATCACACAGGGATGTGGAGACTGCGTCACTGAGTCTGGATTTTATTCTAAGAAGTCCTAGAAGTCTTAAGCAGGGAAATGACACAATCAAACATTTATCTTTAGAAGATTGCTCTGGCTACAGTATGAAAAATAAAATTAAGTGGGGCAGGAACATAAAGGTATGAAGTCAAAATATGAAGTTGTCACCAATGTCCAGATGAAAGACAATGGTGGTCTGGAGGGGGCCGCGGGTAGGAAGAAGGTCCACAGACCAGACGGAGGTACAGAGGAAAACTAACAGGACTTGCTGAGGCTTGGCTGTAGGGTGTGGGGGCGAAGAGAGAGAGGCGTCCAGGAGAATTTCTAGCTTCCAGCTTGAGCAAGTGGGTGGATGATGGTGCCAGATATGAGATGGGGACCCTGGAAGCAAAGCAGGTGCAAGCAGTAGAGCTGGGGACCTGGGTTGGAACCTGAAGCCGTACTGTCTGTGCCCAGGAAGCAGTTAGACCTGCAGGTCCTGAACCAGAAGATATCATTACAGTCACATGACCTGGGGGTGGGGGGTGGCAAAGAGAGGGATGGCAGAGGAAACAATGTGATTTAAAAAAAAAAGTGGCGGGGGGTGGTGCAGCTCTGAAGAGCCTTAGTAGCAGTGGGACTGGGGCTCTGAGCTTAGAAAATCAAAACTATGAAATCCAAAGGTTACCTATCTCAGCACCTGGTGTTTTGGCTTTAGCTCCCATTCTTGGCCAAGCAGCACCCCTAACCACCCCCTGCCCTGCACAGACACTTCTCATCTGAGAACACCCTCCATCTCCTCTGCACCTTCTTCCCACTGAGCAAAGCCAAGTTCTCCTTCAGGCTTGACTGTGTAGTCCCTCCTCCTAGGTGAAAACATCCCTGGTCCAGGCATTACCTCAGCAGCTCAATAACCTGACTTTGAATTCCAGCTCTGTCACTTGACAACTATGTGGCAACCTTTAGCCAAATAACTTCAGTTTCCTCATCTATACCATGGAAATGATAATAATACCCACCTCATAGGGCTGCTTGAAAATGAGTATGCAAAGTGCTAGCAAAGCACCAGCACACAGTAAGCACTAAATAAATGTTACTATGATTAACATCCCACCCACCTTCAGGCAGTTAGTCATGCCCTCCACCTTTCCTGTCCTCTACTTGGGAACTATTTGCAGGTCTATGTTTCTCCCTGTCTATTCCTATCCCTCCTCGATTTGTGGGCTATATAATATGCAGGGCCCAGTGCTAAATCAAAGTGCAAGACCTTCTGTTCAAAATTAAGAAATTCAAGATGGTGACAGCAGAAAATTAAACCAAGTATGGGGTCCTTCAGAGCCCAGTGTGACCACGGACTCTTTTTTTATGTTTTTATTAGTGCATTATAGTTACACATAATAATGGTCCAGTACTTCCACTTTCCCTTTCTCCTCCCTCTGACTGTCCCCCTTCCTCTCTTCTACTGGTCTTCCTTCTACTTATTTATTGTTGTTTTAATTGGTGGTTTACAGATATATAAAAAGGTGGAATTTGCTGTGGTATATTCATACAAGTATGTAGCCTAATTTGGTCAGTTTCATCCAAAGTTCTCCCTTTTCCCATGTCTTCTCCCTAATCCCCTTCTTCTACTCCAAAAATCTCCCTTCTGTTTTAAGACCTTGGACTTTTGAAACTCACCCTGCTCCCAAATCCCAACCAGCTCTGGGCATGGTCTACAGTAGGTGCCAGCCCCCATGCAATAGAGTAAAAAATGCCAGCAGACACTAGATAGGGCTTTGTGATTTCCATCTAGAATTTCACTTTATCCTTCCCATAGACAGACTGATATCAACCCCATCTTACAGTTGAGAACACTGAGGTACAGAGATAGGGTGTGCCTTCCTCATGGACTACAGAGCCGGGATGTGAACACAGGCCCGTCTGGTGCCAAAGCCCTGCCTCTTGCCCTTCTGGTTCCCCATGGAGGTTGGGAAAACCTGGCCCCATGGGCTGAACTTTGTCAACAAGGCTGAGATGCAGCTCAGCCCAGAGAGAGAGAGCTTGAGGGACTAGGACTGGCCCTCTCCCTGCTGAGGCAAGCCACATAAACAACCACTCCCTAGGTGCCAAGGCAGAAGGCAAACTGTCTTTGGAGAGAGGCTCTGCCTGGGGCCACACAGCAGGGGCCACACAGCCCAGCCCACACACTGGAGATCTGACCCCACCGACCCTGCTTAAAACCCTGTAGGGGCTGCCAGTGGCCTCAAGACAAATCCTCAAGTCCTCAGTATCCTACTAGACCAAGGAGGTCTGGCCTGGCTGTCCCTGGGCCTGCCTACACCTTCCCCTGCCCACCACACCAAGCCTGTTGCCACCATTACCAGGTCCCAAGACATACTGTTCCCTCGCTTCTTACTTCTTTACTCCCTCAACTCATTGGCATATTTCATGCCTTGACTAAGATGCCACCCTCTCCAGGAACCCTTCCTAGAACCCAGAAAGTAAGAGAACCTATCACCTCCAATAATGAGTTCTGGAGTCTCCTTGAGTCCCTCCTTTCAACACTTGTCAAATGTGTATAGTTACCTGCTGGGGGTCATGATACTACTAGAATGTTGGCTCCAGGTGGGCAGGGGCTATTTGGCTCTTAGAGCTTGGTATATCCTCAGAACACAGTGAACTGAATGCATCTTCCTGCAACAGAGGCAGGAGGGCCTTGCACTCTTTCTTCTCACCCCTCCTCCGTGACCCTCCTTTCCTTGTCTGGGTATCTTGTGCTCAATGTGTGAAGAGCCCAAACTTGCAAAGGAAAGGGAACCACTACCATAGAGTAGGGGCCAGGCCTAGGCTCAGTCCTGTAGGACCACTTCCTACACTGAATCCTCACCACTTTCCAGATGGGGTGGGCCAGTATAGGTACAAAATATTCCTACTTTCTGGAGGGGATGGAGACTCAAGAGTTGAGGCCACAGAGTGAAGTGGTAACAGGTTGCAAATGGAGGACAGAGGATTTGAACCCTGTTGTCTGATGCTCAAGTACTTTGTCTCTTCTGTGCCCCAGACCACACATCCCTGTGACTCACCACTGCCAGCCACCTTACCCCCACCCAGAGAGCAGTTTCTAACCTACACCGTCAGTCTGCACACCCCAGCCCACAGAGCTCCTCTGTCAGGACAGCACTCTACCAGTGTGGAAGGGGCCAGCACTGAAGTCGCCCCTCTCCAGCATCAACAGAACGCCAGTATGGGAGGAACACCCCCAGGTCAGCCAAATACTAACGCGGGAGGCACCCACCCCACTGTCAGCAAAATGCCAGTACAGAAGATAACACTGTGTACCCCAAGTCAGCAGAACGTGAGCAGGGGAGACTGCTAGTCAGCAAAAGGCCAGTGCAAGAGACACTTCTCTACACCCCTCTGTCAGGGCCCATGACTTGGGTGGGTGTGCACAGAGAGTCCCTAAGGTGGGGCTCCTGGGGTGGGAAAGGCCCTGGGCCCACTGTTGCCTGGGGGAGAAGGCTGCGCTGGGGAGTGGGGCAGACTCAGGTGAGAGTTCTCGCATGGCACTAATGAAATCAACCACCAGCCTGCCCCTCCTTCCCCAGGGACCCTCCAGGCTCCAGCTGATGCAATGCCCAGATAATTGTTTTCTTGCCTCCTTAAAGGGCCAGCTGCTGTTACTGCTGCAGACCTCACCCAGACCCCTGACAGACCCTACAGAGCCCAGCACCTGGGCAAGGAGAGGAGGAGCCCAGAGAGTAGCAGCCTCAGGCCTGGGCTCTGCAGAGTAAATTCAATTAACGTCCATCCAGAGACCAGAAGTGTTGTTGAGCAAGAGGGAGTGAAAACAGTTAAGACAGTGACACAGACCACATGTCCTCAGGGAAGGGAGCATGGCCCCTGCTGAGTCGTCAGCACCTGGCTCTTGAACACCTGCCCCAGCAAGTGCTTGGCAAAGGATTTACTCATGAGTTCAGCAGTTATCTTACTCTGCTGTCCTGAGTGCCAGGCACTGGGCTAAGACCTAAATCTACCATTTTTCATTTACTCCTCTGAGTAGGTGGGTCTTTTTTATTGAAAGAGGCTCAGAGAGGGGAAGTGATTTATTTAATACCACACTGCTAGAAAATGGCAGAGCCTATGTTTGAAGCCAAGTTTAACCAACTCTGGGCTTCATACTCTGCACAGGGTCAGGTAAGTGTAAAACCCCAGGAAGTCCCTTAAGCCAGGTGCTGAGGACAGGGAATGGATGTGTGGGCCCCAAGCAAATTCCAAAAGACCTGGTGCTTGGTTTAAGCACAGGTTGTATGGGTCCCCTTCCCAGCAGGCCCCTGACCAACCAAAGAATGCCCCATTAGGCTGCCCACTTGCCCTAGGGATGTTGGCAGCTGTGTGATTACAGACTAATTGGTGGCTGACAGCAACTATGGGAATGGCTTGTTAACCCCATGGTGACCAAGCCCAACCCAGAGAGACCTTTCCCCCCGCTGTTCAGAACCCAAACCCAAGAACCTCAGACCTGAGAAATCCTGGGTAGGATGGGACCAAAGGGATACCAGCCTTCTCCACACCCAGACAACGCATCTGGGGCTAGGGTTGAGCACTGACATTCAACCAGGTTCCAAATCCCCTAAGGGCCACATTCAAACAGCCCTCAGGTGGCAATGCCAGCCAGTGTCCCTTGCTCTCTGCCCTTAGGTATGGCATTGCCCATCCCAGGCTAGGATCACCAGAGTTATGAGCCCTTCCTGAGTTTCCAGGCCCAGAATCCTGGAAAGAAACACTCCTCAGGACTCAGTTGTCTAGAGAAGGTGATGGGGGCATGAGCTCCAGGCAGTCAGGAGGCCAACCAGGGAGATATCCTTCCTGGGACCAAGAGGTACACAAGTTGCCCACCAAGGGTCTTGTCAAGCCTCCTTGAACCCTGATTCCCCACGGTTCTACTGGCCAAATGTCTTTCCCAGCTTCCCAGAAGCCCCTCTTCCCACTAGAGACTGGAGTGAGTACCACCCTTTCTTTCATGGGATGGCAGGAGAGGGGGGGGTCCTAGGGGCACCATAATGGTGTCACATTGGGAAGAAAAAGTGGCCGCTTCCCAACCAGGGCACAGGCAGGAGGGAGAAAGGTAGGCTGCCTTCCAGTTCCCTTTCCAAGAGGAATTTTAAGCACTTTCCAAAAATGCCAAGCGAGGCAATGCTGTTGAAGACCTAGGGCCCCAGGTGCTCTGAGCATCAGCAAAGAACTCAAGACTCTGGAGCCCCCTACCCCATTTTCCCCGCTTCCTCAACCACCCCACGTCCCCCTCTTATACCTCAGCCCCCGCCCCAGAGCCATCACACTCGCTGTGCTCATCCCCGGGCCCCCGCCCCCCAAACCGGCACACTCACAAGCCTACGTTGCGCTTCACCGCCAGAACCCCCACCCGCGTGGTCCCCCAGCCTGCAGCCCCCTCCCCACGTCCACTCCCAGGCGAGCAAGGCCTACTGACTTACCCCGAGGTGGGGCCGGAGTCCAGACAGGCAAGGGGCTCCGCAGGCCGTGGCAGCTCCGCAAGGCGGGGCAGGTGTTCCCCAGGACCCCGCCCCGCGGACCCGGCGGTAGGCGCGGCCCGGCCCCTGGCGGGCGCGGACTTTGAGAGGGTAGGGACGCGGGGCGGGGAGGGGCGACGAGAGAGGTTCACGGGGGCATCGCCCGCCACCGGGCCAGGCAGCTCCGCTCCGCCCGCCTGCGCTGCCGGCTCAGCACCCGCCACCGTTCTCAGACGCCGCCGGGTGCAAAGCCCGAGCCCGGGCTGGCGGGAGGCGAAGAGGGAGGCGGGGCCTGCTGAGGGCGGAGCCTCTGGTTGGTGGGAGGGGCTATGGAGACTGGGCGGGGCCAGTGCGCTGGGGCTGGTGGTGGGCGGGGCCTAAGGTGGTGGGTCTGGATTTGTCTGGTTGGGGGCCACGGGGGTTGTTGAGGCCTTGAAGGGGTGTACCTGGAAGCAGCAGGGTCTGGGAATGCCTCAGGCTTTTCCCTGTCTCTAGGATGCTTCTACCTTCTGCTGGCCATTCCTCTCCTCCACCACCCCTGCCATCTATTTTTTCCCCATCCTTCTTGCTCTTTGAGGCAACTCCCAGGACCTCATTGGCACCGAGTCGCTCCTGCTCTACCCTGAACTGGATCCAGGAATGTCAGATGGTGAAAGAAGGGGAAACAACTTACAAATAAATACCAAGTCCATTTTACAGATGAAAAAACTGAAGCTCAGAGAGAAGGAAAGACTTGCCCAAGTGCCTGTGAAGAAAAAGAATACAATGTCCCTTTCTAACAGAGGGTAAGGGAGGACAGAGTATCCTTCCCGTGACCTAAGTTAACCTCCTTCACCCGCCCTCCCTACTCCTTCTAGGACTGTAATTTTCAACTAGAGACATTTCTCACCCCCTCAGGGGACTTTTGACATTGTCTGGAGACATTTTTGCTTTTCACAACCTAGTGGGATCTCTCAGAAGAGACTCTGGATGAAGTCAAACATCCTGTACAGGCCAGCCACCAAACAAAGAACTATCAGGTCCAAAATGTCAATAGTACCAGGGTTGAGAAACCCTATTCTAGGGAACTCCAAAGTGGATACCCTGAGTCCATGTTTCTTAGCAGCTTGGGACTTGAGGAGCATGAGTTTGAGCTTGCTTAGAACAATTCAGTTTGGTGTTTTTAATTTCACTCATTCTAAGAAGGACAGTATTATTATTATCATTATTGGTCCTGGGGATTGAACCCAGGGGCACTTAACCATTGAGCCACATCCCTAGAGGCCTCCCCCCTCCACCTTTTTTTTTTTTTTTTTTTTTTTGAGACAGGGTTTCACTAAGTTGCTTAGGGCCTTGCTAAATTGCTGAGGCTGGCTTTAGACTTGCCATCCTCCTGCCCCAGCCTCTCAAGCCACTGGGATTACAGGTGTGTGCCACTATGCCCAGCTAGAAGGACAGTATTTTTTAAAAAACCTTTTTATTGATGTGTAATAATTGTGCACAGTGGGATCCACTGTGACATGTTCGGACATGCACATAACATAATTTGGTCAATCTCTTCCCTAGAACTTCCCTTCTCTCCCCACCTCTCTCGCCCATCCCCTTCCTCTACTCCATTACTTTCCCTTCTATTTTCATGAAATTCTACTACTTTTTTTCCCTAGAAGTACAATATTATTAAAATTTGTTGGAGCAGGTAAAGCAAGTATTCGTCCTGCTGAGGATACAAATTAAATGTGAATGGGGAGTGGGAGGTGGGATGTACAAGGGAAATTATTGAAGTTAAAGGACCTTCTGGGGGCTGGGGATGTAACTCAGACTTATCTGATTTGGGAGAAGGGTCATCCAAGGCTCAACAAAGTGAAAAGCCTAAAGCTGGGTCCCAAGGTGGTCAGAGGTGAAGCTGAGACTCATGATTTTATCTAATTATTAATTTCAATGTTATCATCTAATCCCCATCAGTCCTAGGCCTAGAACTAGGGCTTGCTCGCCTGGGAGTGGACGTGGGGAGGGGCCTGCAGGCTGGGGGACCATGCTGGTGGGGGTTCTGGCGGTGAAGCACAACGTAGGCTTGTGAGTGTACCGGTTTGGCAGAACAATTGCTCTGGAGGGAAGAGGACTAGGTTAGGGGAGGCAAGATGAGGGCCAGGGAAGAGGTGAAGATAGGAAGAGCAGAGCCTGTGAAGACTGGGAGAAGAGAAAATCAGGCTTCCTTTGTGCTTTTCCCTTGCCCCTGTCAAAGAGACATGCAAATCAGGTGCTCTCTATAGAATCATGATTCCTTTGCACATCTGATGAAAATTTTAGATTTTCTCTCCAAAAGAGAGAGTTCAAATGTACATTTTTCATATAATTTCAGAGACTCCAAAGTTCCATATGGGCTTTCAGAAGGGTTAGGTGGAGAGGGGATTGATTCTTAAGTGTACATGCAAAAATTAATATGCAGAAATAAAAAAAAATCTTAGCTGGGTGTGATGGCACATACCTGCAAACCCAGCTGCTTGGGAGGTGTGTCAGGAAGACCATAAGTTAGAGGTAGCTTGGGCAACTTAGCAAAGCATAGTCTCAAAATAAAAATTTAAAAGGGCTTAGTTTATAGCTCAGTGGTACAGCCACTTGTCTACCTTGTGCAAGACCTTGGGTTCAATCTCCAGTATCAAACAAAAGCAACAACAACAAAAAACACCTAGAAAATAATAAAGAAAAAAGTCTTGCTTTGGGCTGGGGTTGTGGCTCAGTGGTAGAGCAATTGCCTGGCACGTGTGAGTTACTGGGTTCAATTCTCAGCACCACATATAAATTAATTAATTAAATAAAGATTCATTGACAACTAAATATATTTTTAAAAAAAGAAAAGTAAAAGGTCTTGCCTTACCTGATATCAAAATATATTACAGGGGCTGGGGTTATGGCTCAGAAGTAGAGTGCTTACCTAGCATGTGTGAGGCACTGGGTTCGATTCTCAGCACCACATATAAATAAATGAATAAAATAAAGGTCCATCAACATCTAAAACAAAATTTAAAGAAAACAAATTACAAAGTCAACGTAATTAAAACAGTACAGTACTGAAGCAGGACTAGGCAGAGCAGTAGATCAAAAGAAGTACAGAAATGAATGAGCAATGACTGTAGTTCACAATAACCTATCACTACCACTAATACTACCATTATACACATATTTTTCTGTGCTGCAGCTCAAACCCAGGGCCTCATGTTTGCTAGGCAAGCATTCCACGACAGAGTTACCCCCCTAACTCAACCTATTATCAATATTATGGATACTAGAAGAGAGGAAGTGGAAGGTTCCAAACACAAAGTAACATTATGGAGATGGAAACAGTTACTCTGCTTTGGTCAGTACATGTTTGAACTGTACTGAAATGCCACACTGTGACTGCATAAATAAATATGTTTATTAGATGATAATCAAAAATTTTAAGAAACTGTTTAAGGAGAGGCAAATGTTAACTATCCTGATTTGATTATTACACTATATATGACACAGTACCCATAAGTTTGTACAAAAAATAAATAAAAGAGACCCAGCTACCCATGGGAATATGGTGTATAATGAAACTGGAATTTCTGACAAATGTGGGAAAGATAGGCTTTTCAACGATGGGTGGAATAACTACCTAGTCATTTGAGGAAACAGAAGAAAATTATGTCCTTAACTACAGCAAAATAAATTCCAGGGAGAAGATATATTTAGATAATAACACCATAATAGATCAGAAAAAAAGAATGAGTAAAAAAAATTTAAAGTTTCTCCTGCGTTCTTATTCACCACATTTTCCCTCTACTCCCTTCTTATTTGTCAGTGGACCTTTATTTTATTTATATGTGGTGCTGAGAATCGAACCCAGTGCCTCACACGTGCTAGGCAAGTGCTCTACCACGGAGCCACAACCCCAGCCCCAGTGAATATTTCCATAAGATGGAAAAGATTTTCTAAGTATGATGATTCCTAGAAACCAGGTATTAAGTGTGACTGTAAAAACTTTCATACACAAGAATTGACCATAATCTATTTCAAAGACAAATCACAAGCTGGATAGCATAAATCCCAAGTTGCCCGCCACTCTGCAGGCTGTGGCCCTCTAGCCATTCCGCAAGCCTCGAAGGGACTGTGGGAATCTAGACCGAACATATCACCGAGGCTTCTCCCAAGGCGCCCGGACCAACATCCACCTGTTCAAGGACTGGGAAGTCCCGGAAACCCCAGCCCTGCCATCTGGGTCCCCAGCAGGTGCTTTTAGCACAGCGGAGTTAGTCCTCCAGAAGGCTGCTCTCCACTTCCCTCGCGTGGTCATCCTAGGAACTACAAGCATCGATTCCAGTTCATGCCCCATTCTGAATTTAAGATGAGACCAAGGATTGCTTCCTGGGGAAGTGACACCCAAAATGAGACCTGAAAGTCAGGCAGAAGAAAACTGACTGGGGAATTGGGGCATGGAATGTTGTTTCGAGTGTTGGTGTTTAAAGGTCCTCTTTCCTCTTGAATTTTTCACTTTGGATGCTATCGAGAGCCCACTCCAGAATCAAAGGCCAGGCATAGCAGTCGACTCCTTAGGTTCTGTTGAACTTGCCTTTTCCTCCTTCCAGGGCTGGAAACAGGGTGAGGCACTAAGACAGGTCTCTCTGGTGGTGCAGTGTGCTCCTCCTGTTCACACCCCTGTTTCAGCCTTCCCCAGCCTTTCTAAGACCCAGCTCTGCTTGGGTTTTGCTGCTCTCATGTATGGCTCCCTTTGGTTACAATCCCCCACCCCTTGGCCTGATGAAAGCTTGCTCAGGCTCAGCTCAGAGGTCACCTCCTCCTGGAAGTCCACTGTTCTTCACATTCCTGTCCTCCTCCCTAGGCCAAGATGGTCTTCTGTGTTGCAACAGCAGGGTCCAGGCCACACTGTACAGTGTGAACAAAGCAGGTGTCGGCATCGGAGCCCTGCTGTAATGACTGTTGTCTGGAAACTTCTCTCTGAGCCTGTTTCCTTCCATATGTGTGAAATGCAGTGCTGACTTCATAGGGGAGTGATAAAGATGAAACAAGAAAATGTGTGTCCCCAGCAGTGGTTGGTACCTGGTACTCAGTGGATGGTACCTGGTACTCAGTAGGTGGTAGCTACTGTTACTACCTTAGTTATTCTTATTCTAAAGCACTCATGTATCCTAATTCTTTTCCTGCCGTTATGTTTCCTATATCATAAACTCCTTGGGACAGAGAAGAAGGGGAGGAGAAAGAGGAGGAAAAGGAAGATATTCACGATGACATTTAGAAGGCATTAAGACATGTCTGCTGCATAAGTAAGGAAAAGAAATTATAATTCCATGGGAAAAGGAAATCTGGAGGCTTGAGCTCCAATCACAATTCCAGTGATGGTAGTTTCTTCTTGATTCATACCACACCAAGGACAAGCCACCTTGAGGACAAGAACTGATGGGACATGCTTCCTGGCCCTCCAGTCTCTAGACCTGAGAGGATGGGACCAACCTCTGAGATGAGGGGGACCATTTCATGTGTGAACTGGTGACCTCTGAATGGGTCACGCAACAGTCTGAGATGGGCCAGTCAGAGCTTCTCTAGGTCAAAGAGATGGAAGGAAAGTGTCAGGTGGCAGAAGGAGTTGATGTTGAGGGGCCACAGACAAGTGGGCCTTGGCCAAGAAAGCCACGCGAAAGGCAGGATAAGAGGGAGCAGAGACCAAGGGAAAGCAGAAGCCTGAGTAGAGGAGGGGAAAGGAGCCATCCTGTCCAGAGACTGAATGAGACAAAGAGAGAGAATGAACAGAACCAGTCTTAGAATTGCCTCCTTCTCACTAGCCTTTCCTTCCTTACCAGACACTCCTCCATACTTGAATTACACAGAGTAAGTTTCTGTTCCTTGCAGCCCAATGAGCCTGATGCTACTGTTTTATCTTGGCCAGTTCCTGCCCCTCTCTGGGCCTTCCTTTGAAGGTTCTCTCTAAATCAATATTTATTATGAACATTATGTAGGGGATTCGTTATGGTTGTTGGAAACTGAGTTCAGTATTTATTAGAATGCCCCTTACATCATGGCTTGTTGGCTGGTTGAAGAGCCTGTTAGAGGATGCAACACACACCTGGCTTTGAACCTGAGCCCTTGATACGATCTGCCTCCTCTTTCCATGGCATCTTTTATTGGATCACAAAGGAACTGAGGAACAGAGCTGGTGTTTCTCCAGTGTCTCCTGGCTGCTGAATGTCCTACCTGTTCCCTCAACACATCTGAACCCACTTCAATATCTCAGAGGATTTTAGTGCCAGGTCTGTCCAAAGAAAGTGCCACTCCAGAAAGAATTTGAAGAAAGAAAGTTTTTAAAATTTTGTGGCTTCCAGCCGTTTGGCTCTTGGCCTGGGCCCTGCCTTCATCCTCCTAAGCTAATAGCTGTGTTGATAATAATACTTTCTTGCTTTTGTAAGGTACTCGTGCTTCTCAGAGCATTTTTATGCTTATCTTATTTGATACTCACTGAAACTCAGGGAGGATGAGCAAGAAGGAGACGGAGAGGATAAATATCTGTGGTTTCTCCCATCCCTTAAATCAACTTATTTAAAATAGTTTGAAAAAAATATTCTATGCTGTTTTTAAAATAGATGGAAATGTT
Organism: Ictidomys tridecemlineatus; assembly: GCF_052094955.1. Taxonomy (NCBI): domain Eukaryota; kingdom Metazoa; phylum Chordata; class Mammalia; order Rodentia; family Sciuridae; genus Ictidomys; species Ictidomys tridecemlineatus. The sequence goes on from NC_135487.1 coordinate 29,113,581, forward strand.
GAAATTGAGCTTATTAAGTGACTTGCCTAAAATCACAGTACAAATTAATGGCTGAGTAAGATCTAGGTTTCAAATCACAAATCCCATTTAAATTTACAGTTCTCTAACTTGCCTAACTCTGCCTTGCAAAATGCTTTGGACCATGGTAAAGGACTGCTGAGAGAAGTAGTGTTCTTGCCACTGGTGTCCCTGTGGGGCCTGCATGGGTCATGAACAATTCCTCCTTGGGTGAAAAACAGCTCAGTGTAGAGTGCTCACCTAGCACACACAAAGCCCACACAAGGCCCTAGGTTTGATCTCTACTGCTGGCATATAACAAACAACAACAAAAACAAAAACAAAAAAAAAATTACTCCTTGCAGAGACTTTGCTGTCTTGCAGTAGCTTGGATAGCACCTGGAGGCCACAGAACTAAGATTGAATGGAAGGATTTTGTAACAGTTCCTCAGATGTTGGCAAGGATAAATGCTGTTGGAAGTTTCTTCCTTCCTTCCTTCCTTCCTTCCTTCCTTCCTTCCTTCCTTCCTTCCTTCCTTCTTTCCTTCCTTCCTTCCTTCCTTCTTTCCTTCCTTCCTTCCTTCCTTCTCAGAGAGTTTGGTTGGTAGAAGGCAAGACAGAAAATGATGAGAACAATCAGTCTATTCCTCCATCAGAACTGCTAAAAAAAAAAATGAAGCAGGAGTCACAATCTCTGCCCTTCCTCCTCTCTAAATTCTACCATATAGCCAGGATGCCCTTTCCTGACTCCTGTTTTGGTTCCCCCCTGCCAACTGTGCTCATGGCTGGGCTCCCATCTGGTCATTTTGGAGCCTATCCATCCTGGCCATAGCGTAGAGTTAAGTTATTTTGGGAAGCAAGCAGTGCTTCCATAAGACAGTTATGGGGGTAGGTGAGGAAACAGAAGGGAATAGGCAGCTTCACCTGTGCTTACTGTGGTCCGCCCTGGGTCTTTACCCAGTGCCCCCGCTGAGAGCTCAGTGTGCATCACTCAGCTCAACAATGTGAACCCACATCTGGGAAGTTAGTAATTGCAGTTAGCCTATTCAGAGGCCAGGGTGATGCTGTGTCAGTTGGGGTGAAGATAACAAAATAGAACACATGCTTGGAATTTCAAACAGAAGGGATTATTTCAGAGAATTGGTTAAGTCAGAAAGAGCAAAAGAGTAAAGTTGGGAAGACTGGATATTAGTAGCTGCAGGAAGCTTCTACTACCCCATAGCCTGAGGAACAAATGGAAGGGTGTTATTAGACAGAAATGCACTTATTGTGGACACAACTAAATCACTGTTTTTGCAGTGACAGTGGGCCATTACCAGCACTGCCAGAGATGGTGAAGGTCTCCAAGCCCTAACTACTTATCTGCTGCCAGAGTCTCCAGAAAACACAGAACAGTGGCTTTACCTCTCCTACCACCATCCCCTCTTCAAGCACAAAATTTCCCACCTGAAGTTCCCATTGGCCTAATCTGACAGGAAGTCAATTGTCAAGAGGAGTCTGGGAAATGTAGTTTATTGGGTTCAGCACACAAAACAGAATGTAGGAAGGCTAAAGTGCAGTGTATATCAAATAAGCAATGACTAATAACACAAATACTATTGAAACTGTCAACTAACTTGAAACCATTATTATTGGCCACTTGTATTGGTTATTTTGATCACATCATTTAACCTTTTCTCCTTTCTTTAATAGCCCTGGTTTCATTCCAGAATCCATATGTTTTTAAGAAGATAATTCCATCAGTTACAGCAGCACTGAACCAATAAAGGCATTCAATATCACTGGCCAGGATGACGTGAACTTAGCTAGTACAATCAGAATGAATCTCAGGATTTTTGCCAAAAGTCTAGCACACAGATTTTCTTCCTTGCTTATTATAAATAGGAAACATACAGGCCCTGGGGGTTATTGGCAGTCATCCTGGGACAATAATGGGAGTGGAAACAGGAAGGAAGAGTAGCTCTGAAGAGCGGGATTAATTTTTTGGCATATGTGGAACCCACAGGCCATAACCACAATTAGGGTGCTCTGAATAGTTGAACAGGATAATGCCTTAGGGTATTCATTTTGTGTCACAAAGAAAGACCAATTTGCAAGCATTGTGAAAATCTCTGGAAGAGAAAGAAGTTCTAGGGATCAGGCATTTTTCCCATGGTCATATTCTAGATGGCAAAATATTCTTTACCCTCAATAAAAAATCAGTTTTATACATGTATGACAAGCAAAAGTTTCATCATAGTTTTCATATTATTTACATTTGCTATGTTCCATTAATCCAAATTTTAAATTCTGTTCTATTCTATTATAAAAGTTGGCCACAAACTTCTAAATGATTCTGTGATCTGTTAATGAATTATGACCTGCAATTTGAAAAACATCATCCTACACAACACCATCCATCATCAATTGCTGCAAAATTCAACACTTGAATTTAAGCATCCTAACTTTTACCAGCTTTCCTGTTCCTTTACCCACATTTTTTGTCTTCCTCTACTCTGATACCATGTCCCAGCTCCTACCAGAGGTAAACTTCTCCCTTGACTTGTGCTCAGGACTTCAATAACTAATCTCTGCAGATATTCTCTCTTGTTTTCATTGCCAATTCCCTCTACTGGAATATTTAGTATACTTACTTGCTCTAGAGTTTGTTTTCTTCAAATAAAAGTCAAACTAACAAAAAGACCTCCTTTGAACCCATTTTAACTCTAGCTTCCTTCAGAAGGTGAGCTTAGAGGTGAGCTCAGCAGAAGGAAAGCGGAGTGTGGCAAGAAGGCACTTAAGTAGTGTAAGGGTCCGGTGGAGCGTCGGAGAAAGAGACCACACAAGAGACTGGCTCCATGCAATTGGCAAAAGGGGATTTATTAATTCAGCATGCTGAGGTTCCAGGCTCACTCAGGAAGATAGAGCAGCCCAGAACCCAGAGCAGAGGTCAAGCAGAGCTTAAGTACACTTTTTGGAGAAGGGGGGGGGGCTTTGCATACATCAGAACAAATCATCATGAGGCGCGGGAAAATTGAACAACAACTCTGAGACAGGATTAGTACATTCGTTGGCGGGAACAGTCTGGGCAGGGATGATTGGTCACTCCTAAGTGGGGTACACATTTAAACTGATTGGTTTTGTGGCCTGGATGCTTACGTGCCGAGCTACTTGGAGCCCTTAGCTATTAAACAACCAGGGAATTAATGGAAATATTTACTGGGCAGTTCCAGTATTGTCCTAACAGCTACAGAGATTACAGGTTCCGGGGGTAGCAGAGGAATTTTAACAATGCCTAGTCTTTTATACTTTAACTCAAGCTTTTGCAGCTTAGAATCAGCTTAGAAATTTTACCTTTACATTAGGGGCCGTGAAGGGAGAAGTTATTGGGATTTGTGTGAGTGTGTAGGAAGCAGAGAGAATTTTGATCCCAGAACTGTTTTTCTTAAGCTCCCTTTTCAAACCTCCTTCTGCTCCCTGGCTTCCAAACCTTAGTTGCTGGAGGCTGAATTCTAGAGTTAGGTAAGCTTAGGTTTGACCCCAGTCCTGCCATTCCTGAGCTTAGCGACTGGATAAATTACATCTCTTCTTCAAGTTTTTTTCCTTGTAAAATTAACCTAATAAAACCCATTTCATTAAGTTGTTTTAAGGATTAAGATCAATATATATTAGCTCTCTTTATTGTCAAGGCCTTACCCCAACCTTGTCCAAAATCTTATTCCTAGACTAATTTTAACTACCATAGTGATCACTTGTTGATCAATTTCTCTGTGCCAGGCAATATGCCAAGGACCTTAAAAGCAGGGTTTCCAAGCCAGGAAGAATTCCTTGGCACCTTCTTGTTTTCTCTCTTTAATAACTTAATTAACACTATATTTCAGAATCTTTATCATGCACCAGAATGGCCTGATTTTACCTGTATTTTCTCATTCAATACATCTTATCATGTGCCAGGTACTTACTAAGTGCTCAGAGATGCACATGGCCCTAACCCTTGAAGGACTCAAACTCTGTTCACAGAGTAAGTACTGTATAATGAGGTGAGGTGTTCTTTCCTTGTGGCTTCCTTCGTCTAGGCAACTCCACCTGTGGCTCCAGGCTCCACAATTGATAGTGTTTCTCATTCTGTTTCTCTGGCTTGACTTTGGAGCCCTACTTTCACCACATGCTTTTGAATTCTCAACTCCCCTTGTGACAACTAGAGTTAAGAGGAGAGAAAATTTTTGCATTTCCAGTCTCTCTGCCTGGGAGTCTCCTCTGAAGGAAAGGAACTTAGCCAACATCCAAAAGGTAGGTAAATAACTGGTCTCAATTTTACCCCATCATAGTTTAAACCCTTCTCATCTTTATTCCCTCATAGTCTCTTAAATGCCAAATCTGACAGACTCTTTGACCCTTTGTAGATCTTTTGTACTTTTCTCTTGTGGAATCTTATACCAATGACTTTTTGTTTAACATCTCCAGCTCAGAAGTTAAGTAAATGGAGCTGGGACTCACACCTAGATCAGGCTGACTCCAAAGCACATGGTAATAGAGCAACTAAGCCATGCTGCCTCCCCAAAGGGACCAATTGTTTAGAATTGCATAATATGTGGTCATTAGCTACATGTAGCTATTTAAACTTAAGTAAAATTAAATTAAAAATTCAGTTTCTCAAATGTACTGTCTTTCAAGTACTCTGTAAGCACATATAACAAATGGCTACTATGCTGAATAGTAGAAGGGTAAAAGCATTTCCATCATCTCAGAAAGCTCGACTGGATAACATTGCTTTAGATAAAGTTTCAGCCTCTAAACTTTCACCTTTACTCTTTTCCTTTATTTATTCTCTGGGAGTAGATAGTCAACAGCTGGTCTGCCCAACACTCCCACTTTTCTGGGAAGAGTTACTCTATCACCTGCCCTCCAGCATACATCCATTCATAGAGTTATAGCACATAAACGATGTCTACTCCTCCACAACAACGTTGATTGGTTTAGGGGTGGTCCCTTGGATAAAGCTAGGCCAACTAGGAGCTCTTCTTCTCAGGAATTTTTAACTGGACCTAAGAATTTAGTCACTTGGATGATCTTTTGAATAGAGGTGACCTGGGATCCATGGTTGATCATATTTTATATGATGTAGATTGGGAAAAATTGGTCTAGGAGAGATAAAGAAATGACAAACAGCTGCAAGTACTGGGAAAAGTTGGGTCTAGCTCAGTTGATGACAGGGCTCAGAGAGGGATATACTTTTTTCTCTGATCTGTCTTCCTCTATAATGCCTTCATGCTCAAGCAGGCATGGTTCATGAAGCAGGCAATGGCCACTCTGAACTACTAATGGAGGAAGACTTACAGAAGAGAAATCCTGTCTCTCCTCTATCCATATTTCAAATTGTCAAAAAGATTTTGCTTCACTTGGTTTGGGTCATGTGCCTATCTGTTCAGAAACTGTGGCCTGTGTTAGCAAGTTTCCTAGAAAACAATGTCAAGTGCTAAAGCTTCATGTGGGAAACATAATCCTAGGGCAGGGAATGAGGGACAAGGGAAAACAGAAGATGGAAAAAAACGCAAGGAAATATTTGCTGTTTACTTCTAAGTGAGCTGTGAAGAGACACAGTTACTGTCTTGGCAAATGTACCCTATTGGCAGGTGTACCTGCTTGGCTCTTAAGCAGTTCTAGGTGGGTCATATGGAGAAATTATGCCTCCAAACAGTTCATCAGAGGAGGAAGGGGAGAGTAGATGATTCTATTCTGCTCTTTCCTGCCTCTTGTCTTCCACTGGACAATTCATCCCATGGGTAGTACTGGATTGCTTCATTGGCCCCTTTAGCAACTTCCCAGGAAGCCAGATTCCATGTTCTGTGAGGCAGTTGTGTCATTAGGGTCTGGAAGTTGTAGAAGACATAGAATTCATGTTTGCAACAAGGCAGAAGAACTAGAAAGTCTTGTTCAGACCTTGTCAGTCATATCTGTCATTGAGGTGGATCAAGAAGTCTGGGAGCCAAATGACTGAGACTCTGAGGAGGCACTGGAACAGGACATGGAGATGGACCATTATGATTGGTCAGATCACTAGCCTCTGGCTAATGGGGTATAGAAGAGGTACCGTGGTAGGAAGCATTCCCTCCGCCCCCCATTATGTCAGTTCATATCCTCAGGAAATCAGACACCAATACAAGATACAATAAAACATATTTATTGTAAGAAAATCATCTGTGGGAAATCATGGGAGTTAACTGGGAAAGACTGAAAGCTGCCACGCAATGATGCAGAGCTGATCCTAAGTGAAGGAGAAAGGGAAGAAAGTTCTAGGTGGAAGCATAATAGACTAAGTGAAGTTCTGAGAAAAGATTGGCATGGCTGTTGAGTCTTTGAGTCAAAGTTGTCTATCAGAAGAGTACTGCTCACAGGGTGTGGTGGCACATGCCTGTAATACTAGTGGCCAGGAGGCTGAGGCAGGAAAATCGTGAGTTCAAAGCCAGCCTCAGAAACTTAATGAGGCACTTAACAAGACCCTGTCTCTAAATAAAATATAAAAAAGGGCGGGGGATGTAGCTCAGTGGTTAAACACTCCTGGGTTCAATCCTCAGTACCAAAAAAAAGGTTTCAATATGGGATGTTGAAAAATTCTGGATGTTGGAGAGGAAGATGATTGCACAATAATTTGAATGTACTTAATGTCACCACACTGGGCACTTTCAACTTGGTTAAAATTGCTTAAAAACAAACTTCCACCACGAACTTTCCTTAGCAGAAAATAAGACTCAAGAGTCTTGATTCTTTTTTTCTTTGAGGTACTGGGGATTGAACCCAGGGGCACTTTATTACTGAGCTATATCCCCAGCCCATTTTATTTTTTGAGACAGGGTCTTGATAAATTGCCTAGGCAGATCTTGAACTTGTGATCCTCTGCCTCAGCCTCCAGAACTGCCAGGATTATAGGTGTGTGCCTTCATTCCCAGCCCAAGAATCTTTTTTTTTTTTAATTTTTTTTAATATTTATTTTTTAGTTCTCGGCGGATACAACATCTTTGTTAGTATGTGGTGCTGAGGATCGAACCCGGGCTGCACGCATGCCAGGCGAGCGCACTACCGCTTGAGCCACATCCCCAGCCCCCCAAGAATCTTAATTTGACTCTAATATCTTTCCATATGATTTTTCTTTATTTCCCTCTTATTCTGTATTTCCTCAACTGATCCCTTACTTTCTGTATTTGCTTACTACTGCTAACACACGGCATGCTCTTCATCTCTTCTATTTACTTTTCAAGACCCAGTTCAATGTCATACCCTTGCGAATCTTTCCTGAACTCCCTCCATTATTTCATACTCAGTAGCAATAATCTCTCCCTTTTTTGAACTACAACAGTACATGACCTTTATTTCTTTGGCACTACTTGCTTTTCTTTTAGATCAAAAGCAACAACGAGATAGAGGGGTAGGGCTTAAAGTCCAGCTGGTCCTGGAGCCTGGTCCCTTCACAGGGCTATAACCTTAGGGAGTTTATCATCAACCCAGAACTGATTTTTAACCTTGTAAATTCAGAAGTCTGATTTTAATAATAAGCAGAGAATACAACAATCTCCCAGGGCCCTTGTATTAACCTTTTAGAAAATGATATTTATATAAAATAGAAATAGAATGTGATTAAATTTAAAAAAAATACAATTATTTAAAAAAAACTAGCCAGATGTGATGGCATATGCCTGTAATCTCAGCTACTCAAGATACTCAGGTTGTTGAGGTGGAAGGATCATTTAAGTGCAGGAGTTCAAGACCAGTCTGAGAACATAGATCCTGTCTAAAAAAATAAAAACTAGACCCCTCTAGGTGGCAGATCACTGAATTCTGTCCCATTTGCTGGGTAAGTACTGAATCACATCCAGAAAGCACATTGATCTTAAGAAGCATTTTTTAATAGAGGCAGCCTGAGATGTTATCTATCACTCAGATGACAGGAACATGGAAATCCTAATGCTCAGACTGTCTTTGTTGAGACAGGGCCTAGAGAAATAATGATAGTATTAGCCCTGTGACTGTCTTGTTTTGGGCTGCCATTGCCAAAGAATCATTGTATATCCTATTTCATGCAAAGAATCATTGTATATCCTATTTAGAGAGAGGTCTAAATAACATATAAAATAATGGATTGATAAAGGCTTCTGTTTTTTTAAATGACAATCACATTTGTCTTTTTGAGAATCCTCCCTGTGATTGGACCAAAGTTTGCTTTGTCGTGATGTTTTGAGGATAAACTTTTGGCTTACCACTGGAGTAGCTATTTTGGGAGCTGTATTAGCTTGGGCTACCTAGGTTATGCTGCAGTAACAACCAAAACATTACAACAGTTTATTTCTTTAAATAGTTTATTTCATGTAATGTCACGTGCATTAACTGTGACTGTCAACATCTTCATTCTGAAACCAAAGCTGGAGAAAACAGCTTTATTTGGGACATGTTGCTTTCATGGTAGAGAAAAAATGATAAGCCAGGATCATGAGATGGCTCATATATTTCTGCTCATAAGTGGCTCATATCATTTCCTACTTAAATTTTCTTAATCAAAACAGGACCAAATTTCACTGAGTGCATGCCTGGAATCCCAGTGGCTTGGGAGGCTGAGGCAGAAGGATCATGAATTCAAAGCCAGCTTCAGTAACTTAGTGAGACTCTGTCTCTAAATAAAATATAAAAAAGGGCTGGGGATGTGGCTCAGTGGTTAAGCACCCCAGGTTCAAACTCCAGTAACTAACAAACAAACAGGACCAAACTTGATGAGATTAGGGTGAGATTATTTAATTCCTTAGGGATAGAACAGATAGGAAGGATGTTGATAATACAGCTGGGGTTAGACATGTAGCTCACTAGTAGAGCACTTGCCTAGCATACTCCAGGCCCTGAGTTCGGTCGATCCTCAGAACCACGAGGAAAAAAATATCTACAGCAAGGACTAATACTCAGCTTATATGCACCAGTATGTTATCAGTTATAATACTGACCATTAAAATATTGAAATATCTTAGTACTATCTAAAAGTTTCCTAAAAACTTTCTTCTCCTGGGTTTCCCTATTAACCAGCAACAACAGAGTTAATACCTGGAATAGAGAGAGATCACTAGGACCTTAAGTGAGTGGGCTTCTTTTTTGATCCCCAGGGCCTGGGTATGTGCTAAATGTGGCTCTATCACTAAGCCACTCTCCCAACCCTCTAAATTGACTTTTTTTTTTTTTTTTTTTTTAATTTTAACATTTATTTATTTTTAATTCTCGGCGGACACAACATCATTGTTGGTATGTGGTGCTGCTGGGGATCGAACCCGGGCCGCACGCATGCTAGGCGAGCGCGCTACCGCTTGAGCCACATCCCCAGCCCCCTAAATTGACTTTTAATCTGCTTGATCAATGCTAGAGCACTACTTGGTTTTTTTTTTATTTATTTATTTATTTTTAATTTTTTTTTTTACTACTTGTTAAATATCTCACCCTTGGCTAATTTCTTGTACTACACAGACTTGTATTTAAGGGCATCCTGATTTCCAGGATCTTATAGGGAAATTGACTACAGAACCTATGTGTTGTTGATACTTTATTACAATGTAATAATAATCATTAATGACACTAATTTGTGCTTACAACACATTTTATATCTTTTGCAAACATAGTATAGGCAATAAATGCTCAATAAATATTTGTAGAAAGACCTAACTTTTTAAAAATTTCTCTACAATCTCAACACACATTTTGTCTGAAAACATCATTGTTATCACTAATTTCTAACACTTTTGCAATAAAGCAATCTCACATTCTTTTATTCAATCTCCCCAACATTCCAGGAAGTAAAATCATTTACATATAAAGGAATTGAGCTAGTTAGGTTTTTTTATTCCTTTTACATATAAAGGAATTGAGCTAGTTAGGTTTTTTTATTCATTCATCAAATTCTTGAGTGCCTAAAGTGAGATTTATTCAAGTTGGATATGAGAACTTTCTGAATTCAAGTCATTACTTTATCACCAGCTATGAACCCAAAGAAAATACTACTACTGTGTTTATTCACTATTATTATTTGACATTAGGGTCTCTTTATGTTGCCCAGGCTGCCCCTGACTCAAAAAACAACCTCCTCCTCCCCCAAGCCTCTGATTAGTTGACTACAGAGACTTCTATATTGATTTTACTGTTTATTGTTTAGTTTACTTCTATATTGATTTTACCATGCAACAGAAGTCCTCAAAAAGTTCAAATGTCATTTGTAAAATTCAAGATTACTATCAGCAGAGGCAGTCCCATTACTTTCTGTGCTTGCTACCTAAACTCACTATATAATTCCATACTTCATCTTAATTAGGTTTGACACTTGCTGAGGGGCGTTGATCAAATCACTTAACGTGTTTGAGCTAGTTTTCTATCTATAAAATGGAAACAATATTAATGCTTTTAAGTGGTCGCGGAGACAAAAAAGAAGTGGACGCTCATTGCACTATGGTTCCCAATTGTCTTCGATTTTTTTTCTTACAATGCATTCAAATGAAAAAAAACAAGCTCTTTGTTGACGAAAGGTTACAAGCTAACCATTCTTGTTCCTTTATTCTGGGGGATATGGTTTTACAGTTTGCGGCATCTAAACGTCCTCTTTATTAATTTATAGTGCTGGTAATTATCTTTAACAGCGAGCTAAGCCTGGCACTCCCCATGCCGTCCTTCGTTCCCATCTTTCTCTCCAAATCAAAACACCACAAAGCTATCTATTCCCTACAATTCATAAGCGTGTGCAGCCAAGCAAGCACCACCGCACGCCTCGGTATCCCCTGGAAGGGACCAGATCATAAAAACCCTCAGATCTTCTTCCGCTTCAATTCCTCGTCGACGCTTCCCAATTCTCGCGAGACTCCAGTTGACTCGGCTTCTGCGCACTGCACCACACTGGGAGTCGAGGCGCCAAGGGAGGGGGAGGGGAAAAGGGGAGACGGTGCAAACGGCGTGGCCGCCATCTTGTTTGTGCCCCCACTCCGCGCGCGCTCCGTTCTCCGTGACGCACGCTTCCCCCTCCCCTCCACCGTGCCCGGGCCCCTGCACTGCCCGACGCCGCAGGAGCGCGGGGGCGGCTCCTGCTCTTCCCAAGACTGCGCGGCAGGGACGTGTGAGTGTGCGGGAGTTTCAGTGGGAAGAGGGTTAGAGGGGGCGGCGGCGGGGGGAGGGGCAGCGCTTCCCGCCTTTGGCGGAGACCTCACTTCCCTCGTGCGGCCGCTGGTGCAGTTCGGTCCGGCCTGCCGCCGCCATGTTGTGTCCTCGCCGGGCCCGCAGCTGTCGCAGCCGCCGCACTCGCGGGGTCCGTGCGCCGCCTCGGCCGGGCCCGCGGGCTTTCTCCCATTGGCGGAAGGCGACGGCGGGGGGGCTCGTTCGTGATTGGTTGGTGGCGGGGAGGCCGTAGACCTGGCACCTTATTGGTCGCGCCGGCTTCGGCCTTGAGGGGGTGATGAAGGGATGGGGAGGTTGTGGGGATGTGCACGTCTTGGGGTCAGGTAGCACCGGCCGTGATACCTTACGGCACAGGCGTGGGGAGCCTAGAGGCTTTTAGGGGGAAGAAAGGGTGATGGCCTGGGAGGCACTTCGTGGGTAGTGTGGGCCACGGTCCGGGATGGAGAACACTCCTCATTCCAGAGGCGCTGTCCCTGCTTCTTGGTTATCCTAGGATGGGGGCGTACAGGCCCATGGAGACCTAGGTGTGAAAACACTGAAACTCGAGTACCGGCCAAGAGGGATCCAGGGGTGACTTGCAGCGTGACCCAGTTTTGGGGTGACCCTGAAGTCCGTAGTATGAGTGTATGGTATGGAAAGGGAGCACACTGGGGCCCGAACAATAGAATCAGATAAGGAATTTTGCTGAGAAGTGAACTTTCAAACACAAAATTTTGGGGACATTGGAGTCCAGTTACTGGGCATGGGATGTGATGGAGGAGCAGGTTAAAGGGATCCTAGGATAAATTGGCCGCGTCTTAGTAACTGTCAAGTCTAGGAGGCACAGCATTAAGTACCAGATCTATGTCTAAGAAAATTAGATATAGAAAGCATTTTGGGGAACATTTTCAGACTTGAGAAGTATATTAAGAGGCCAGTGATAGATTATTGGATCTCAGAATTATGCTACTGGTTTTGAGATGTTTTTTATGAAATTTTACTGCTATTAGAAAGATACAGGTCAGGGCCTACGTTTCCAGTAAGATATCTAGTAAATGTTAGGTACGCGATGGTTATTTGCTGAATAAATGTTGTTAGGTTCCCCTTGAAGAGGAAGAGATCAAACCAGATATTCTGGATCTTGGCTCATTTCTTTTTATATGCGCCTAAAAAATACACCCATCCCCATATGCACTTTTTTGACTAAGCAGCTCAAAATGCATATCCTTGCTGCTTACCTTAAGTAACAGGATTTATCAACATTTTCTTATTCATGTTTCTGTTAGCTTTTGTTCTAATCTAGACTTGTTAAGAGTTGACTTTTGGAATGTTAAACCTCTGTGGGTTTTTCTTTTCTTTTTTTAACATTGTTTATAACTTTTATTTATTAATTAATTTATTTTTTATGTGATACTGAGGATTGAACCCGGTGTCTCATGCGTGGTAGGCAAGTGCTGTACCATTGAGCCACAACCTCAGCCCAAATCTCTTTTTTCCTAGTTTGTTTTTTGTTAAGTGATCCTTTTTAGCTTTAGATAGATGTTATACTTGGTTGTCACAACAGTTTCAAGGAACTCTTATGGTTTTCAGTTTTGGTCAGTTTTGTGTGAATACAATTAAATTTTTGAGAGTGGGGAAAGTAGTAGAGAATGTGAATCAATGTTTTGGGGCACATTTAATATCACACTCCTGTTAGGTTGGCATTGTTGTCCCCATGTTGCAGATGAGGACATTGAGGATAGAAGGGGTTAAGTAGCTTGTTCATTGTTGTTGACTAAGGGCTTAAGCTGGAATTTGGCTTGATGTCAAAACCTATAGTTTTTTTTTTTATCTGCTATATCATACTCCACATAAACCTGACTAGTTGAATTCCCTGATGGTTTTAAATTTCCAAATGGATCATCTTACTTTTGATTTCTGAGTGTTGAATGTTAAATGTGAGAATATAATCGATAAGAATTGCACTGTTTGAAAGATTCAGACCACAGAATTGTAGCCATATAGAATATAGATTCATCTACTAAGTATTTAAATCATATCCCTTGGTATCTATTGTGAAAGGATACATTTACAAAAGAAATTGCTAGATGTTTCCCTGAACCCAGGTAGATAATGGGGAAAATTATATAGAGAGACACTTTAAGAATCTGCATTCTTTTTGGGCTGGGGTTGTGGCTCCGCGGTAGAGCGCTCGTCTAGCACATATGTGGCCCTGGGTTCAATCCTCAGCACCACATAAAAATAAATAAATAAAATAAAAGGCATTGTGTCCAACTACAACTAAAAAAATAAATATTAAAAAAAGAATCTGCATTCTTTCAAATCAAGTTCCAGAATATTTTTAATGAATTCTTTTTGTATATGGAAGTAATTTATGCAAGGCAGTGAGGAATTCCAAGTGCATAGTGTAAAGAGCTCACTAATGAGATTTTTCAGTCATTACCTATTCATTAGGATGTCGAAATACCAAGACCTATCCAAAGATCTAGTGCCTTCTTCATACTGGGATACTAATTCCGAGATATGCTTATCCTGAAAGTATGTAAAATTAAAGCTGGACATTTCAAGATATTTGCAATTCCAATTTTGCTAAGAAACATTTAAGTCAGATTTTGAGGAGAGAATAATGAATTGGAAGTCTTAATTGCTTTATATCTTATTATGATTAGATGAAGCATCCCTTATCCCTAACCTTTTATTTGCAATAATATTGCAGTGTGGCTATTACAGGCAAAGCAACAGGTAGAAATAGGGCTTGCTGTACATTTTGCACGTTGGTGATGGAAGCCTCATTTAATTCAGAACACTCTACTCTTGTACAGCTACCACCACCACCCTGCGAATTGAATGCAGGAACTTGTGTATGCTGGTAGAGTCTCTACCACTGAACTAAGTCCTTAGCCTCTTTGGTTCATTTATTAAGTTAACCAAATATGAAAGATGTGATGGCATCTATAACTTGGTTTCATTTTTACTAAGTATATACAAAGCTATAAAAACAAGCATTATATGTATGTATATGTAGTATATATGTATATTTTATTTTCGGGAAGCATTTCTTAAGCTGCCTGCTCTTTGATATCAGAGGCCACTTTTATCCCATATTAGCCCCATATACTAATGGCTGCTTAATTGATCATCCTGGAAATCTTGAACTCCCAGGAGGTCTGAGTTTAAATCATGTGAACTTTAGCTTTGTCTTCTGAACAGAAATCATACATTACTTTATACTTTATAATAGAGTGTGTCTGTGTCCTTTAGTTCTTTTATCAGATAGTTCTCATTTATGTTTTATGTATTTTGTATTTGATCAAAACTGATTCATTGTACTAGAGATACAAAGTGTTTTTCTCCCTTTATTTACAGAGAAATGGTGGCAAAGGGCAGTGAAGGCTCATGCTAGATGCCTTTTTGAGGCAACTTTGAAATTGACCTCTCTTGTCTTTTAGTTCAAAGTTATTAATCCATTTAGTGTTCTATGAATCAAACTCAGGAATAATGTCATGGTTACTACCTTTTATTGAGTACTTACATTGTACCAACTGGAGTACAGTTGCTATATTATGCTATACAGTCTGAGGTAGATATTATTACCATCCTCTTTTTATGTGTGAGGAAACCTCTTTTTCAGTAAATTACAGTGTGCCTGTTGTCCAAACTACTGAGGAAACTGGGGCAGAGTATCTCTTGAGCTTATGAGTTCAAGATCAGCCAGGACAATGTAGTGAGACCCTATCTCAAATAAATAAATAAATAAATAGATAGATAGATAGATAGATAGATAGATAGATAGCAGTAATGTGCTTAAAGTCTCATAAAGCCAGTTAGTAGCGGAGCCCAGAGACAGACAAATATCTGTGACTTTTAATTCCTATACAGTTCATGGAGTCCTTTTTTTTGGGGGGGGGGTAGTATTACAGATTAAACCCAGTGGTACTCTACCACTGAACAACATCCCCAGACCTTTTTTTATTCTTTTGAAACAGGGTCTTGCTAAATTGCCCAGGCTGGCCTCAAACATCATTCTCCTGCTTGAATCTCCCAACTGTCTGGGATTAAGGTGTGTGTTCCTGTGCAGTGTGGAGCCCTTATTTTTGTAAAGACTGTCTTGACACCGTAGTATATTATGGTAAAAGAAAAATCCTTGCATCTTAGCTCAAGAATTTATCTCACTTCTTTCAGTAATATCCTTTGTATTGAGACCCTGAAGAGTAAGATTACCTTTACAAGGTCACTTAGCTTTGCTAGGACAAAGCCCAGATGACCAGATTTGTAACCTAGATGACCAGATTTTCAGACAGGTGCTCATTCCTCTGGACAGCATTGTTTCCCTGTGGAAGCATTGACTTGATAGAAGAGATGATTTTCTCTCTCTCTTTTTTTTTTTTTTTTTTGGAGTACTGGGGATTGAACTCAGGGGCACCCAACTACAGAACTACATCCCCAGCCCTTTTTTTTAATTTTATTTAGAGATAGGGTCTCACTGAATTGCTTAGTGCCTTGCTGTTGCTGAGACTGGCTTTGAATTCTGGATCCTCCTGCCTTGGCCTTCGGAGCTGCCGGGATTATAGGTGTGTGCCACTGTGCCCTGCTCAGACACAACTTTTAAGTGGCAAGTTTACCTTATTCACAGGAGGGGAAATGGCAGAGGACATTATTAAGGTCACAAATGACCACTTTGGGGTTTATTCCAACCTCAGGCATACAACCTAGGAAGAACATTCCTTAGCCAGCAAGTTGTTCTTTTCCATTCTATTCTTTTTTTTTTTTTTTTAAAGAGAGAGAGAGAGAATTTTAATATTTATTTATTTATTTTTTAGTTTTCGGCAGACACAACATCTTTGTTTGTATGTGGTGCTGAGGATCGAACCTGGGCCGCACGCATGCCAGGCAAGCGCGCTACTGCTTGAGCCACATCCCCAGCCCTATTTTTTTTTTTAATATTTATTTTTTAGGTGTAGATGGACACAACACAATGCCTTTATTTTTATGTGGTGCTGAGGATCGTACCCGGGTCCCGCCCATGCTAGGAGAGCGCTCTACTGCTGAGCCACAATTCCATCCCGTGCATTCTATTTCTTGTTCTCAGGTGAAACTGGTTGTGAGTTATCTGTTGTCTTATAGTCTCTCTTTTCAATTTGTTTATTCAATTTTTCATTCATGCACTGTGACAAGTTGGGAAGGTTACATTAAGTCATTTTATTTATTTTTCTGCAGAGATTCAAAACACCCGATGTAATTTAAATACATTAACTGAAGGAGGAAAGAGAATTTAAAAACTTTAGCCTCAAACTACCTTGTGAACATGGCATTGTAGTTTCTGATTTTGGAGTCAATCCTAGGAAAGAATGCAGTCTCTATGGTGCATTTACCCTCTATTTGCTGTGGCAGGTTCTTCTTTTTTTTTTTTTTTTAAGTCGTAGATGGACACGATACCGTTATATTGTTTATTTACATTTTTTATGTGGTGCTGGGGATCGAACTCAGAGCCTCACATGTGCTAGACAAGCTCTCTACCACTGAGCCACAATCCCAGCCCAACTTAATCAGGTTCTTAACTTGAGTCTCAGTTTCTTCCTTTGTAAATTGGTGGTAATAATATCACCTTTCATTATGAATTATTATTATGAGAAATTAATATAATAGTAGATGGTAGGTTCCTGTCACTGAGTGTACCTTAATGAGAAAGACGTCATTTTCTTTTTGGAACTTCATAAAATCTGCCCTGACAGCTAGTTACCACTTCCCTGATGAGGAGGCCTTTTGTAATTATCTGCTCTGTTATATTCAGTAAGATTTCCATATTGGGGGACAACCACTTGATATGAGAGAAATAATCTTACATAGTAGTGCTTTGGAGCTGATTTTCAGTGGGCCAGTGTGAGGTTACTCTTAAACTTTGAATGCATAAGAGGTAGGATCATTTGTTTCAGTGAAAAGTTGTTTCATGATTGGGTTAATCCCCAGGTTCTGGTAATGATTCTGATGAAATGAAGACTTTTTTCATTTTTGATAAAAACAATGATTATTAAAATCTCAAAACGAGTGTATCCTTCTGTTTGGGGAGATTTGCCTTATAGTAATTTTTAGTTTTCTTTTTAAAGGTAGAAATTGTCAGTTGGAGTAGGGCTGTTGGTTTGACTGGTATGATTTATAGTCACCTGGGTAAAGTTTTCTGACATAATCATGCAATGGAAAAATATCTCACTGCCTGCAGAAATTTTTGCTAGGTTGCAAGATTGTTGCATCTTTCCCACACTTCATATTTTAGCAGTGATATACCTGATAGCAATGAGAGAATATCAGAACTTACAGTATAGGGGTTGTATTTTCCATTTTGGTTATTTCCCAATCTGTAGACAGATAACTTCTGAATTAAGTGCACTTTTATACAGTGAAAACTTTCTAATGGACTTCAAGGTGCAGTGTAGAGAGATGTATTAGAGTCTAATCTTTGCATTCAATGTTTCTAGAATAGATTTAAATTAAAGGTTCAAATCTTCATGTCTGAGGTAAGTAAGGTAACCTATTTAAATGAATACTCTCCATTTAAAGCTGACAGTATATTTTTATATCTATGATTCAAGGATTGCTCTATTCTTAAATACATTCATAGATATGAACCATAAGTAGTGAAGCACCATAAGTATGGTGCTTCAGTAAGAGGAGAAATAAGATGATTCATAGGAAAAGATATTAGAATATAGAATATTTTTGTATCGTGTCACTGATCTAAATCTATGAATTACTGAAAGTTTTCACAGTACTTAATGACTATTATTCCTATACTTAGGAGCTGCAAATTGTAATCTAAGCGAATTGAGATCCTTTGCTCAGAGATACGAAAACATATCCTCTCAATGCTGCCATTTTTTTAAATATATTTTTTTAGATGTAGATGGACACATACCTTTATTTTATTTATTTTTATGTGGTGCTGAGGATTGAACCCAGTGCCTCACACCTGCTAGCAAGTACTCTACCACCAAGCCACAAACCCAGCCCTGATCTGTCCATTTTAAAGAAAGGAAGGAAGAAAGAACAGATAAACTAATAAAATGTATGTCAACTGCACAGTTGAACATCTTTGCACTTTTAATTGTCTTAAAAATTATTACTTACCTTGAAAATAAGTAGCATAGAATTTGCTAATTATCAAATGTCAAAGTTTAGGAAGAGAGCATGCTTGGTTGGCACTAATTTGAGAGGCAGAGGATTGCTATGTATAGTGCTATTTAATGTGACTTTCAGTAGTACTAAATTAAAAAGGATTCTGCAATCTGCATTTGGGGTAAAAATTGGGAGTTCATAACCCACTTCAATCTAATGTATGAAATATAATATGTCAAGAACTTTGTAATGTTGTGAACAACCAATTAAAAAAAAAGAAAAAAAAATTAAAAAGGAAAACCCCATATGTGTAAAACTCTAGCTACTTTTCAGGGTTGTCAGAAAAGATGCGCCTATCATCTTTTCATTTCACTAAATTTTTCCAATATAATGGTTAAAGTAAAACATATTTGTTTATTATATAATAATAACAACAATAGTAATAATCATTATTTTTATGATATCAGAGATTGAACCAGATCCCCTCTTCCACTGAGCTATATCCCCAGTCCTTTCTATTTTATTTTAAGTCAGGGTCTCACTAAATTGCTGAGGTAGGTCTTGAACTTGCTATCCTCCTGCCTCTGCCTCCCAAATCACTGGGATTACAGGCATACCTGGCAGTTTCAGAATTATTATTCAGAGCCTTTGTGCTCATATGTCTTATGACCCTCCAAGAAGGCGGATACATTATGCATTGTCAGTAAGACTAATTTGGCCATGGGACCCTGTTTATGAGAGTACCTAGTAACACTACATGTTATGACTGGTATGTAGTGGGGCACAATTGAGCAGTTCTGTTGTAGTCTATGAATCATTTTGTATAGGATAGCTTGGCTAATAGTAGAAAAGGCCTTTTCTGGAAACAAGTGTCAAAACTGAAATAGACTCTTAGGGATGAATGTGTTTTCAAATGTCATCTGATCCAGTTAATAATAGCAACCGCCCCCCCTTTATATTTTTTTAAGTTGTACCTGGACACAATATCTTTATTTTGTTTGTTTATTTTTATGTGGTGCTGAGGATTGAAACCTCAACATGTAAGAGGTAAGCGCTCTGCCATTGAGCCACAACCGCGGCCCACAACTTCCATTTTTTGAGCACTGATTTTTTTTTTTTTTTTAAGCAGGCAAAATGTTGTTATTCTACATGGATTATTAAGTAACACAGTAGGTTACCACAGTCTTAATGATTTATCTTCTTAATATTTTCCAGTCTACTTTTCAACATCCTCATTACTCTCCACTATTGTTTTTCAGTAACTAGATTATTGCAGTATCCTGTTGTCCCTGATATCTAGAGTGCTATCATTTTCCCCTCCTGGTCCCTTCTCCAGCTTATTCTCCCCATATGCCCTAAATGATCTTCTAATAAGGTAATTCTGATTGTAGCAGTTTATGCTTAAACTTTACAGTGGTCTGCTGGACTGGTGACACACTCTTGTAATCCCACCAACTCAGGAAGTTTGAGGTGAGCCTGGGCAATTTAGCAAGACCCTGCCTCTAACATTAAAAATAAGCCGGAATGTAGCTCAGTGGTAGAGCACCTCTTGGTTCATTCTCCAGGACCGAAAAGCAAGCAAGCAAACAAAAAAACTCATCAATGCCTTACCATTATCCTCATAATAAAGGTGTAGTACACCTTAGCCTTGTCTATCCCTGTTTACCTAACTTTATTCCTCACCTCTTGCCTTTGGACTGCTACCACAACAAACTACAGCCCTTCCAGCTTTCAGCTGCTTTAAGTCAGCTCCAGGCCTTTACACACGCAGCTTACTTTGTTTTAGTAGGGGAACCATTCTTAAGATTTTAAATCTCCCAAGAAGCTTCCCCTGACCAGCCTGAAGTTTAGACAATTTATGTTCTGTAGCATTGTACATTGGCCCACGTAGCAATATGATTGCCTGTTTTAACTTCCTTGTGATAGACTTCAATCTTGTTGAGAAGCAGAACCATGTCTTCCTTAGAATCCAGAGCTTAGGTAGCAGAATGCCTATATTTATTGACTGACTGCAATAGGGTTTTAAGTAACTAGCACCATTAGGGATTAGATTCTAAGTCTTTCTAGCCACAGAGACTGGGCTTTCTTTCTGGCTGCTCCTTATAGCTACTCTTTCTCTTCTTGCTTTACATGTCTGTCAAATGTTGACACAGCTTGTGCCTACCGACCCCATTTGTAACTTTTGAGACAGCATGTGCCATCTTTGGACAGCTCTAAGAGCTGAAATAGAGTAATTATCCATGCATTTTTCTTAGTTTATGCTTCAGAGATTATAATTTATTTTTTAAAACAATTTTGAATTTATAATTTACCAAATGTCCCAATTCATTAATTGATTGATTAATTTACTGAGCACTAGTACTATATTCTTGTATTCTAATGATGCTCATTGCTCAAAATGTTTCTGGGCCTTCTTTGGGAATTGTCTTCAGAACTTCTGTCAGATTCTTTTGAAAATGTGTTGACACTTTTTTCTTTTAACTTTGAGGTAGATATGATTTGGGAAATAACTTATAGTTGTTCAGGACCAAGTCAGGTGAAAAACATGTGTCAGAAATTGTAATCTGGCAAGTCTTGGTTTTCTTTGATTATGATCTTTTAAAAATTCTAATCAAAAACTTAAAATGGGAAGATGACAGTAAAACAAAAAATCTGAAGCAGTAGACTCCTGTTCCTACATGGTTCTTTCTGTTGATTGTGGTTGCTCCTTTAGACAGGACATTCACTCTCCAATTTTCCTCAATCCTGCTCCTGTTTCACTGATCCTGGCTAAAGCCTTGTTTAGTTTATATACTTGTGCTAAGCACTGAGGATATATGTGGTTGTAAGAAAGAGACAGTTGCGGGATGGGGTTGTGGCTCAGTTGTAGAGTGCTCACCTAGCACTTGTGAGGCCCTGGGTTCCATCCTCAGCACCACATGAAAATAAATAAATAAATAAACAACGGTCATTGTGTTCATCTACACTAAAGAAAAAAATTTGGAAGGAAGGAAGGAAAGAAAAGAAAAGAAATGAAAGAAACAGTCGCAGTCAGGTACACACCTGTATTTCCACCAGCTGGGGAGGCTGAGGCAGGAGGATCTCAAGTTAAAAGCCAGCCTCAGCAACATCAAGGTGCTAAGCAACTCAGTGAGACCCTGTCTCTAAATAAAAATACAAAATAGGGCTTGGGGATATGGCTCAGTGGTTTGAGTGTCCTTGAGTTTAATCTCTGGTAACTCCCCCCACCATCAAAAAAAACGAAAAAAGAAATAAAGATACAGTTGCTAACTTCAAGAATCCTTCTTACATGTTACAAAGTATTTATAATATGTGTAAGCACTGTAGTAAAGTCTATATAATAGATAATAATTGAGCACCTACCAAATTCCACATGAATGCTTTCACTTATCTCAGCACTCCTCTGAATTGATGTATTTTTTCCATTTTACTCATGAAGAAATAAGCTCAGGATGGATTAAGTAACTTGGCCAAGATCATACAGCTAGTAAATAGGTAGCTATGATTTCAGAAATCTGTCTTCTGACTCAGAGTATTAGTTCTCACCTTGCCTTCTTTGAGGGCACTGAAGCTTGAACATTGTAACCAGAGTCATTGGTTTTCTTTTATAGTGATTGATTGTTTTTTAGGGTGAGAAGATGGAATTGTCTAGTGTAGAAGGGTGCTGATATTCAGGGCCAGGGAAGAATGGGAGATGGAGTCCCAGAGATCCCATAAGGCTTTTAGTCCACAGTAATGATAGACTGGAGAAGAGAGAGCTATAGTGAGTGAATGGATCAGGCTGCCAAATTGAAATTCAGGGTAATTTGAGTTCCCTTCCCACAGTGGCTTGAATTCTACTAAGGTAACTGTTGAGAAATAGGAGTTGAAGTGTTTTTCTTGCAGACTGCCAAGAACTAATAAAAACTATGCCAAAGACCTTCACAGAGTGTCAGGGGACAGGATTGGTTTAATCTGGTACATCAGAAACATAGTTGAAGGGCAGATTTGTGGAACAATAACCAGACCTCAGCTGGGATTGGTGGTGAAAGGTATGGATTTCCGGCATAAAAACTGGAAAAGATTTTTAGTAGCAGCTGGGAGTCCTCCCACACTGCCCTTTATAGCTAAGAAATTGCTTACTGCAGGATATGCTGGGGATAGAAGAGACATTTCCTCAAAGTAGCTTTAGGGCCTTATGTAGGTCTTGTCCCTTTTTGCTTCTTAGCCTCTCGAAGCAGGATTGGATGACATTTAGCACTTCATACTATCAGTATGGCAAAACAACTAAGCACTTGGGAGTCAGGCAAAGCTAGTTTCAAATTCTGGCTACTCGTATTAACGCTATGACACTGAACTAAGCCTAAGCCTTGGTTTGCTCATCTATAATATACAGATATCACCATCTATATTACAAAGCCACTGTAAGAATTAAATGAGGTAACATATGTAAAATAGATTGCATAGTGCTTGAATAAGCACTGAAAAAAATATCCTCTGTGATGTCAAAACCCTGTAACAGTAAAAGCTGACATTTGATATGATTACCCTATGTAAATTAGTTAATCCATCAAGCCATGATATGCTTTTAATATGGTATTCACTAATGTTTTATCTCTGTGCCACTCCTACCCCCTTCACCATTATTAGATGTCCCTCTGGCTTTCTGTAGACAGTTTTGAAATGCCACTGCCCAGGCCACCAGCTTCATATGTTACTCCTCTAACTTTTCTGTTTTCATTACTTTGTTTTAAAATAAAGTGCTTTGTCCTGATGTAATCTGTGCTTTTAAAATTACCACGAACATAGTGAAAATGCCATTTAGAAATCCTGCAGACTGTTCTATGAGCATTGGTATCACTCCTGGTTACCGTTAAAAGAAGCTATGTTTTCTTTGGATTAACCCTACCCAGTTTCCTTTTTCTTCTTTTAATGCTCAACAGAATACTGAAGGTAGTTAATCACCACTCTCCAGCGTGCACATATTGCTGCTTTGGTTTACTGCCTCAGGATTATCTTATAGACATCACTGATGGCCAATCAGAAGCAGTTAAATTACCTTAAATTTTTTTAAAAAAATGGAACTCTGACAACCAATAAGAAATCCTTTGGGTGGGAACTGTAACGACCTTTTCCTTTGATTTTAAGGACAATTCTAAATTTGCAGTATCCTGTTTTGGAAGCACACGAGGCCCTATTACATCTACTGTATGCATTTGCAGGCCATTTCCAATCCTTAAGTTCCTGGTAGTTTGAAGTCTGAATCTGACCCCTGTTCTGCTTCTCAAGGTAACTTTAAAACAGGAAGTGTACAAAGGAGGTAACTGATGACGTGAACAGCCAATCGTGGCTTTGTGTTCTTAGCTGATAAAGCAGCTCAGCCAATAGGATGGCTCTGGAGGCAAGGTTTGGTGTCAAATAGCAGGCTAGATTGAATGCCTTTGACTGTTAAAGTGGAAGGAGGCTGCAGGGTTTCATTGGAGCCTCGGAGTTTTTCACTGAGGCAGGGGTCAGCTGAAAGACAAAGAAAAATGGCGAATAGTTTGTTGGGGGGTGGGAGGACAGCTGTTCGGGTTTTCACTGGAGTGGACATTCCAGACTCAGGTTTCTGCATCTCCTGCTGCTTTTGTTTCCTCCGTCCTTTTGGGGGGGGAGGGATAGGAGTGACTTAAATTCTCCCTGTCCGAGGAGATATAAATAACTACATGTAAAATTAATGCAGTTCCCGGTAAGTTTAATTCTTTGTTTTGTGTTGAAATGATAGAAACTGTTTAGCTTCAGAGAGTGTAGACAAGTTGCACTGTTTCAGAAAATGGCCACTTTACATTCCAGGCATACCTTTTGGTGCACCTAGAATACCTTGCTCGGTTTAGATTTTGCATGTCCTTCAACTAGGATTTCTTTTCCTAGTTGAGTATTGACAAGATCAGGTACAATAAGAACTAATCATTTTTCAGGGGCACACAGAAGCATAGCACTTTCTTTTTTGCATTGGGTAAACTTAACTGTTTTCCAAATAATTTTCCTTTGTTCAAGTGCACTGAAGCTTTCCTACAGGATAAGCTGAGGTTTTGTAAGAGTTTTCCTATTTCCGTGCACTTTATTGACATCTGTGTTTTCAGAGAGAAGCCACACTATGGCTATTCGAAATTTGTGTGAAAATAGAATTTGCACTGATGCACGTTCTTAGGATGAAGGCCCACATGCCAACGTGAAATTCTCCCATAACTTTCTTGATCTACCTGTCTACCTCTAGATTCTCTTAAGTATTTGTTTATATAGTATTAGTACTTGTTTTAAAATGCACATTTTAGCTTAGAATGCCGGTTAAAAACATGCTTCTCCAGTTACATCGGCAGTGACAAAAGCAAATCGTTTTCTACTAATTTCAAACATTTTGTCAAATGTTGGTTTGGTTCTTTAAAATATTAGAAAAATGATTTTCATTTTCAGCATGAAATATTTAAAATCCTAATTTATCTGTATTTTGTAAATAGCAAAGTTAGCCCACTATCTTTTGCCCTTGATATTTTTCCCCCTTTAGGGGTATGGAGCTAGATTGCTAATTAGCAGTCAGTCAGTTCTTGTGAATAGGGAAATATTCGATCCCATGTACTAAGATTTGTAAAACATGATTTTAAAAGATAAATTCTTTGTTTTCTTTTTATTTGAAAACATGGGATGAAGGTCATTGGAACATTTCTGCAGCAGACTCAGTGTGAAGTAGTGAGCCAGCAGCACTCTGTGGATAGGGAAAAGGAGCAGGCCCTATTAGAGAAGTTTGGAGGGTGTTGATCTGCCTTCCCTTGCTTCCCTTGAGTAAAGGATTTACCTGAGAGGATCCTTGGGGTTTTAGATTTTGTGTTCTTCTAGTTGGGGTGGTGTTAACACTCATAGTTCTAGGATGCAGGCCTCTGTCGTTGCTCAGAAAAGTGACCTTGAAAAACTGCCGAGGAGTTGAAAGATTGAAGGACAAAGTTTGTTTATACAGATTTGGACTGAAAAGCTCTATTTAAGATGAAAAGAGACTGTACTTCTGATGTTCAGGTCTAGTGGTTAGTAGGAATCTGTTATAGATTCAAATTATGAGTTTTTAAGCAATCAGACAATGGGGCTGCATTCATTCTCTCTCCCACTCTTCTTTCTTCCCTTCCCCCAGCAAAAAATTCTAAATCCTTCTGGTATGATAGTTGAGTGAACTGCCTAGCAGATTCAGAATTCTTTGCACGCCACCTTGTCTTTGTAATCTAGAGGGTTCTTAGTGAAGAATGGTATTTCAGGAGTTGAAAGTAGTTACATTTGTGAAACTCCTTTTAGAAGATTGGAATGCTATGGTTAAGAAAATATTCATTCTGAGAATTTAAGTCCTAAGAAAAATATGTGTTAAGCATTACATTTTAAAGTGTAAATTGCTTTAATTTAAATGTGTTTTATACGGGTTTACATTTACATTTCAGGTTTTATAAATGATTTTAAAGTAGTTGTAGATACTGAGTGACCTTATTGACTCTGGGACAGGAAAGGGAGGTAAAAGTAAAGGTGGGGTACAGTATGAAGCCAAGATAAAACTCTTTATAAACTTGACAACTTTGCAGATTTAGCTGCTTAGAAAGGCATCTAGCCTAGATTCTTCACCCTTTTAGGGTCAAGGACTCTTGGAGAATCTGATCCACTACCTGGTAAAGTTGACATAGGCAAGCCCATGCAAAGCCTCTGATGACTTAGGATATTTTCTGGTGTTTCCTCATGTTGAATGCTGTTTATATGATCCTCTCATATAACAGTTTAGACAGGTAAATGTTTCCTAGAGAAATGAAGAAAACTATTTCTAGAAAGAGCAAAGTCCTTCTAAAGCTGATTATAATTTTGACTGGGGGGTATATGGGAGAGTCTTAGATGGAGTCTGAGATTTGGACCAGTGTTTACTCTAGTAACAATATTTTGAAGCAGCACAATGCAAGCCATTTAAAGACAAGAAACCTGTGTTCAAGTTCCATTCAGTTCTATTGCCAGCTTTGTGACCTGGGGTAAGTCAGCCATTTAATGTCAGCTTTCTCATGTGTGAAAAATGAATCTAAGAATAGCACCTTATTTAGAGAGCCTTGAATGAGATATGTAAGTCAAGGGCTTTGAAAATTATTAATTGCTGCATAAATATTATTTGTATTAATCTAAACTAATTGGAGAAAATTGTGGCATCCAAAGGAAACAATTGTAATATTTTAATATGTTTACAAAGAGGTTTGATACACATGCCTTCACTGCCATGTTCCTATTTATACTAATAGGACCCCCTCTATTTAATGCATATATGGAGATTACCAAACCTTTATTAAGGGTTCTATGAAAGAATTTAAAACCCTTTGTCAAAAATTTAAGGGCTCCAGAATAAGATGAAGTGGGAGTACTTTTTTATAGCATTAGATTTAAGAACCTCTCAGAATAAAAACTGAACGTCTGTTCTGATTGGATACTAATATTTGAATTATAATGCAGGTAAATTGTAATGGTTGCTTGGTATTTACCAAGCATTTTTAGTTTGTGCACCAAATATTTATAAAGTAAACTGAAGCCATTTTTTTGTTTGCTTTGTAATCATGTGATCTTTATGTGTTCAGGTATGGGAGGTAGTTATCACTTGCAGGGTAGTAGCAAGCGAGTCAGTGTTGGGATGAAGACTTAAAAACATTGATCCCACTAAAATCTGAGCGTTACTGTGAATTTCACACTGTGATACTGTGAGATACCTCTCTAACAAATGGTGGAAACCCATGTCGGTTTCTTTCACATCCATTTTACATGCCTAGGGTTCTCTATTTTAGGACTTCATCACTGCTCCTTTTCCCCTGCTGTGGGGTTGATATTTTGTGATCTACTTGATTTCTTATCCTATAAGTCACTTCCATCAGTCATCATTAATGTCTTCCTCCTTTCCGAGTATTGAAAGAATCATACTTAGAATGAGATTTGGCAAAATTTGCATTGCCCTCTCCAAATTAAATTTCAGTTCAAGGGATGTGTGTGTCAATAATCGTAATCATGGTGGGTTTTTTCCCTAAAACAAAATGAGGTCTCCATTTAAAGAAGCTGTATACTTTTGTTGGGGCTTCAGAAACATTCTTGAAGCCTTCATTGAATCGCATTATTTTTGCCCATTTCTATCCCCAATGATACAGAGTTTTGAATAGTCCTAAATTATGCTGATGAAATAATTTAGGGACCTAGTCTATTTCCTTTCTTTTCCTCTTTTGGTACTGGGGATTGAACTCAGGTGTTCTTTGCCACTGAGCTACATCTCTACTCCTTTTTATTTTTTATTTTGAGACGGGATCTCACTAAATTTCTAAAGCTGATCTCCAACTTGCAGTCCTCTTGTCTCAGCCTCCCAAGTCACTGGGATTATAGTTGTGTAGCACTGAGCTCCACCTTGTTCTTTTCTTGTAAAAGGGAAATCGAGGCCCAAAGAGATTAGTGCCCTTATTAAGTAGGCTCTTTCAGCTTTTATGTGGTGGCTGAACTGTGCAAGATCAGATTCAACTCTCACTCAATTCATTGCATGTTCATTTTATTCCTCTAGGTTTTTACTTTTTATCTTCTATGTTTTTTTTTTCTTTTGGTATATCCATACAGGCTTACTATTTGGATATAGAAGGAACAGAGAGAAGAATAGGCCATGGAGGAGGTTCAGAGGTTTCCACATGGAATCTGTTAGTTAAGAAAGTCTGCTGTGGCAGCAGACTTGGCATCCCTTTTGGGATCTGAAGATCTCTTGCCTCAGCCAGTTCCTTATTCAGAAAAGTGAAAATCAGCTAGGAGGCTAATGGTGCCCACCTGGTTGAGATATTCCAGAGAGTTAGGTTTCTTTTATGCTGTACAAGGAAGTGAACAAAGCTACAGACAACACCTGTATGCCAATTAGAGTTATTTAATTATTCTATTAATACACTTCAAGAACAAGTTTATTCTAAAATAACTTTGGGTCTAGTTTTTCAAATAAGTCCTTAAGCTAATCTATATTTAATAAAACAAAGATCCCAAGGTCATGTGAAGCATTTGACAAGGCTAAAATAGAAGTCACTGTTTATGTATTCCCCAAGTTATATTTTAAATGATGCTCACTTTACTTCTTCCCACTAGCAAAGTGGTATTTAGTTTGTGTATGTGTTCATGTGTATTGGGGTAGTTGTGAATTTTGTGGTTTTTTTTTTTTTTGCAAATTTTGAAAGACTGTCTTGAAAAAAAATTTAAATTTTCTTATCACCTTCCTGCATTTGAACAAAATAGTTTTTTTGAGAGAATGAGGAATCAAACAACGTAACTTATATATTTTAAGTCCTGAAGTGGACTGCTATTGAAAATTATATGACACAGTTAGATGACATGTAACTCATGTCTGCATTACACAAAAGTTTCAGTTTTGTTTTCACTGCATCAGCATTGGGCCCAGCTCATGGGGACTTGGGTTCAGATTTTATCTGTGGAATAGAATCTTATCTATTTCTCCCCATGGCATACTCGAACCAGACCCTACTGTTCAATAGCTTTCCAAAAGTTCTTCTTAGAGTATTATAAAAGGGCTACTGAAGGAAAAAAGTGAAGATACACTCCAATATAAAGAAAGAACCAAAGAGAAAAAAACCTTGTAAATGTTTAACTTTAAAGTGCATAACATAGCTTGTGACCTTGTGTTACTTTGTTCAAAGGAAGAAAAAAGACTAAAATAAAATGACCATAGCAAACTATAGTGCTGATTCACATAGTTATCCTTTATTCTTGGAAGTACTATCATTTTGGTTCATCTCCATGGTTTCAGTTACATAGAAAACTAAAGGAAAGATCTGCTTGACTGGAAATATTCAGATAAAATTAATTTTTTCTTTATGTACCTAAACTATATAATTTCTACCTCGAGGAAAGTTGGATCCTTTATACTTTTTTTTCATCAGTTTACGATACATGTGGTTTTTATGTGGAGACTTAAGAAATGTATACATGAGGCTGGGGATGTGGCTCAGTGGTAGAGTGTTTGCCTGGCATGCATGAAGGCTTGGGTCTGATCCTCAGCACCCCCCCCCCCAGTATATGTGTGTGTGTGTGTGTGTGTGTGTGTGTGTGTGTGTATACACACATATATTATGTATAATATGTACATACATACACAAATGTTTACAAGTAAAATTTTAATCAGGATCTAACAATAGGTAGGGAATACTGATGTTGTATATCAAGTGTTAGAAACTGATCTGAAAGGTGCAGGTAAAGCATACACAATTCAGAAGAAGGAAGACCTTGCTTTAGAAATAAGGAAGGCAGTTTAACTGGATGTTGGACTTTCAGAGGTAAGAACTAGGACATTCTGGGCATAGGGAATAGCAGAAGGAAGGTCAAGATTCACAAAGTGTAGCTTGGGCTGAAGAGAGCAATAAATGAGCCACTCTGTTTAGAGCATAAGGAAATGAGTTAAGGACAGGAATGGGTAGAAAGAGAAAGAAGTCTGGAGAAGTTGGGAGGTCTTGACTGTTCACATATCAACAGTCTAACTTTGGTGACCATTGACTAAAGAGTAGTAGACTATCAGAGCTGTGCTGTTTTAAAATTTATTACATATCCTTATGTAAAATGAATTTGAATAGAAGATGCTAGAAACTTACATGGAGTTGACAAGGGCCTGAAGAGAGATAGTGGCAGTATGAGGAAAGGTCAGGAGATGGACACTGTTGCAACACTATTACTACAGAATTAGGCAGTTGACTAGAATTAAGAAACAGGAGAAAGGATTCCAGGAGATTTCAAGCCTGAGTGACTGACTGAAACAAAAAAGTTAGAAGGAGCAAGTTTGGGGAAGGAAGACAGATTTGAGTTTGAGCATGGGGCGTTTCAGTTCTGGGTAGCTTTGTGGTTGGAAATGTCAGGCAGTTTATACATTCAGGATTGGACCTTTGGAGAAATATCAAAATTAGTAATGTATATTTGGAACTTAAACTCATAGAAGTTATAGCTGAACCTGGAGGTTAGATGGGAAAGAATCAAGGGAGAGAATGGGCTGAAGAAAAAAACTTTGGCAAAGATGGAAACAAAAATGGTTAGACTCTAAAGTTAGAAATCCAGAAGCACACTCATTGGCATGTTCTAGGTCAGTGTTGTTGTTTTGATTGTTTTCAGAGTGAGCAGCTCCCATGGGGAAGTTGTGTGTGTGTGTGTGTGTGTGTGTGTGTGTGTGTGTGTGTGTTTAATTTTAGTTGTTGATGGAACTTTATTTTATTTATTTATTTAGATGTGGTGCCAAGGATCAAACCCAGTACCTCATACGTGCTAGGCAAATGCTCTGCCATTGATCTACACCCCAGCCCATGGAAGTTGTGTTCTTATTCTCAAAAGTAACTTTTGTTCATTTTGTTCAAAACTAGAGAAGATAATTCTCCTTATTCAGTTAGCAAGGTAAAGGTGTTATTATTAGCCTACATCTTCCTTATAATAATTTGAGCACTGTGTGTACATGATTCATGGTCTTAAATAAGTATAAGTTCAGGCTAAAATATGTCAGAAGCTAAAATTTTCTGTCTGTGTCTTGACATGTGAAAGATTAGAGAAATAATAGCCCCTAGAATCTCATGGCCTTTACTTGTTCTGAAGATGCACAGATATTTCCTTGAGATCTTATTCAGTAGTTCTTTGAGATTAGATTGTGTGTGTGTGTGCACATATCATCATCTAATGCAAGGATTAGATTTCTGAATTGCATTGCAACTTAGCAAGACCCTGTTCGAAAATAAAATATAAAAAAGAGCCTGGAGCTGTGGCTCAGTTGTTAAGCATCTCTTAACTACATTCAATCCCTAGTAATAAAAAAATAAGAAAATAAGTATGTAGGAATTTGTCAGTCTTAGAAAATAACTTACAGCCACATGATCATGATAATACCAATGAGTAACACATACAGTTTATTACCAGGAATGAGACTAGCCTCATACAGCAGATTTACCAGTATTTTTCAGTATAAGGAACCTATATTTGGTTTCTAGGCTAAGTATGTTGTAATTACCTTTAATCAAAAGTAAAGAATGAATGAATAAATAAATAAAGACAATAAGAAACTTTTTACTAGAGAAATAGTGATAAATTTCCAGCCATCCTGCTTGATTATTTATATCTTTATCTCCATGATTATTTTCTTCGGTTAATTAACTGGCAATGTGGATGCAATACTCCTGAAGGTAGTTAAGCTGTGTAATAGTATATGCAATATTTATGTTAAGCATAGTACTGTACAGTTAACAATGTAATTTAGTACTCCTTCTCTTATATGGTATTTAACCTATGTAATAAGGATTATCATCCTCATTTCGAGGGTAAGGAAACAGGAGGCAGAGTGGGATGACACTGCATTGTACCTTGTTCTGTATATTAATGAATAGTTTATAACTGTCTGTTTAATGAGACTAATTCCTCCTCTCATCTTCCCTTTTCTCTGCAAATTTTTTCCCTAAGAGGCACACATTAAAAAAAAAAAGTAATTCCTCTAGAGTTCTCAGTCTTACATTATATGTCTTCTTATATATACTTATTATAACAGGAAAAAATACATCATCAAATTGATTTACTTTTAAAGCTTTTGTCAAAAAGGGTGATTAGAACAACTTTTCAGAACAAATCATTGTTCAAATGGAGTTTTGTACAATGAGTATTACCAATGTTTTTGAAATTGCCTTTCATATTCCTAAATTCACTCAAGTTGAATAAATAGTTAAATTACTTTTTTCAAAATAGATACATGGCTAGAGTTAGGAGTTCTGTGGTGTCCCTTAGCTATGCATATGCACATTTTGTGGTATGTATTAGCTCCTAAGTTTGTATTCTTGACTTGAAACACAGATTGATATTTTTAGGTGAGTAATATTGTTTTTAAATAATCAGTTGTTTCAGGTTTTCTAGTTGTGATTTATAATATAAACTTTGCTTTACCAACTAGTAAGGTAGTAAGAACAAAGGATTTCTGATTTCTTGGAGTGAACATTGTCAGCTCTATTCACAATGTAGCAGTAATTATAACTTTGAAAACTAAACAGAGTTTAACTGGGTGATTCCTATTCTAAGTGTGCAACTTTGGAAGTACCTCTAATAAGGTTATTGGGTTAAGGATATTCTGAACTATAGTGAAAGTTTACCAGGTCCCCCAAAGTGAACTGAGTTTAGGTGGTCTAGTTCTACTCCTTGAAGAAAACTACAGTTTAACTACCTTAAGTTTTCCAGTTTTAATTTTTCTGCCTTGAAACATGTAGGAATCTTGCATTTTGGCATTTTAGAGTCCTTTTTTTCAGCACCCCCCCCTTTCTCTTTCATCTCCCCCTAACCCCAAGCAGAGGGCAGAATTCACTGTCTGAGTCAGCAGAATCTATACAGCTGAATCAATACAGCTAGGCTCATATTGCCATTCTTGTAACATCCTCCAGGTTTTTAATTGAGAATTCTCTACCTCCCCACAGATTTTAGAATGATTAACTCACTGATATAATTCTCTATTTTCCAGTGCAGCCTCATATTAGATAATGATCTATATTTGTGCTACATTTTCTAAAGTAGAGCATGTTTTCTATCCATCCCCACTCATTTAGAAATCCAATCTTCCATTGGATTTCTGTACAAAGATTGCTGTACAACTGAACACAGGTACTTAAGAATGTCCCTGTTTGCAAATTTCAAAGAAAAGAACACAGAGTGAGGCTAAGAATTTGTGAGCTCTTAAAATAGTTCTTGAGGAGCTTGTGTTTGGTCATTTAGTAGATATGCATTAAATCCCCACTATGTGTAAGTCATGTTTGCCTTGAGGATGTGCCAGAAACAGTTATGTAAGAACTGGGGAGAAGATATGAGTATGGAAATTTTAGGCTTAAAATATATGTCAAAATCATAATATGATACAAGTCTAAAAATGCTACTTACAGAAAGAAACAAAATTATTTATTTATTTATTTTTAGAAATAGACTAGATTAGATTCCAGGAACAGTTTCTTGGGGAGAAAAAAAAATGAGCTTTCACTACTAAATGTTTAATTTTCTTACGATTGTACTTAAAGGCAAGCTTCTTACCAATGCAATTCCCCCCAACACCTTAAACATTGGTTATAATTCATGAAATGACCTCAAAAATTGCTGGTTTTCAGGATATGTTTTCCCTACTCCAGAATCTTGGAGAAATGGAATCAACAGAGTTCTAGTCAAAGCTCAAAACAGAATCTTTTGTTTGGATGGTAGAACCAGGTAGGAGGGTGGGGAGCTGCCCTGAACTCCACTTTTCCATATCTTCTACAAGACAAAACATCCATATACTTCTAGTTTATGAAAGTTTGAGGTGTCAAATGAATCATGTTCTAAGAATTTAAATGTTTTTGGATTATTCTGGAGGGGAAAAACCTCCATATCTACTGATCATTGATGTTCCTAGGGATTTGAATTTGAAGCATTCCCACTCATTTTCAGCTTTAGTTCTTTGCTTATATGGAACTTGAACATTCATTCTAAGTTTAGTAGTTTAAGGGACTTTTGAAATTATTTCATATTTATAAAAAAGATGAGAGAAGATCTTTCTCTGTTTTAATAGTATTAGTATTTCCATATATCTGAAATGTTTTTTAAAGGAAATACAAATGATTAAATTATTTTAAATTATTAAACGATTAAAAAGAAAACAAGTAATTTCAATGACAGAAATGAAGAAGCTAGCTGGGTCATTTGCTGCAAGTCCTTAGGCTTGGTACTGTACCTGGGACTGTTCAAGCCAAAAGTAGTCTTATCTACCAATTCTGAGCAGTAATGATGATATGCCATCTGACATTTCTATGAAGCTCAGTGTTTTCTGAGACCTTCTGACATGCATTGCCCTGATTGTGTGTTGTGACTGATGAACAGTGGCCCTAAAAAGTTAAGTGTTATTTGCTCAATATCATAAACATATAGTTGGCCAAAGAGGAAGACCCCCAGATCTGATAGTTTATTAACCTTGAACTTTACTCCCCGCCCCCCTTAAAGTGGAGTATTCAGAAGTACTGCTGATCCAGCTAAAATCATGCAAATGGAAAGGATAAAAGAGTGGCAGTGTGTGGAAAGAAAGACAAAGGAGAAATAGGGGAAGGATGCTTATATGATAGGGCATAGTGTCATTAGCACTTCTCTTCTGTGATTGCCACAGGGATGTTGGGAGCAAGTGGATAAAAATGATCTTTTGGCCTAAGGACTTTTAAGTCAGTGATTTCAGCTAAGATCACTCTACTCTCTGAACAGTTTGAATATACATCACCTTAAAACTGCAAAAAGTAAGAACGAACTAACTATACTAAATAAAGAAAAGAATTTTAGAGCCTTTATATTGCTGTCTTCACTACTTACTATATAGTGGCCTTAAGCAAGTAGTAACTTAAGGCACCCATTTCTCAGCCTTTGTATAAAAATTAGAATGATCTTGATAAATTTATGACCGAATTAAGTAAAGACCAATTGAGTGTAATTTATGTGGCAAGTAGTTTGTGAATTCTGAACCTCTTTAGTTGGCATTTTCAAAACATTCTTCAGAATTATACTTCTCACTTTTCCTGGTCACCCAAATACAGCATACTGCCAGAAACCGAGCAAGAGGTTATTTGTAAACCTCAGAAGGAACCAAGGAAGCAAAATGGCTCTTTGTTCTAGGATACAAGTTAACTTAGACTACAGGCCCTGTTTCTATCTCTAGCTCATGTTAGAGTTCCCTTTCAGTCTTAGGGCCTGAAAAACCAGTTATTCTCCATTCTTCCTGCAAGAATGTATTTACTCTCATTAGACTGGAGGGGCAAAGAGATTCAGATTTATTTCTGTGGGGCAAAGGATGTTGGCTGAGCTCACTGTTAATAGGGGAAGGAGATAGGGGAGCCATATAACAGTTGTGTGATCAAGGCACACTTTTCAACTTCTGGTGCTCAGTTTCCCCATTGTAAATCTGAGATAAAACACTTAACAGGTAAAGTGTTTCTGTTCTAAATATTATTATATGATCCCTTTTCTTTAAGGGGCCAGATGATATTTTAGATTTTGCAGGTTGTATGGTTTCTGTTTTAACTCATAGCTAATGAGGATTGCTGTATTCCAGGGAAATGTCATGTACTATGGGCCACATATGTCTTTTGGGCTGTAGTTTTTTGAATCCTGCTTTAGAATGCTTCACTAAATATTTGGTCCTTGTATTACCACCCTGCGTAATACTGATAAACACGTTTTATTGCTGACATATGTGCAAGAATGATTTGAATTTGAGTATTCACGAAATCATGAAGAATAAAGTGTGTGAAGTAAGATGCATGCATACTATTTTCTGTTCCATAAAAACAAATTTTAAATGTTCTGTTCATGCCTTTCTATCACTTAGTGTTGCATATACCAGTTACTGTGCCTTTATTTCCTCCTTATTGTATCACACCTGTGCTATTTGGCCCCTGTTGTAGTAGATAGTGAACAGAAACACGTTTTTGAAGGAAAAGAGGCTCTGTTTCTAGTTTGAAAATGTCCTTGTGAACACATCTTGAATAACAGTGTCAGCCAGTTCCAATCCTTAGTCTTTGAGGAAGCAGGGGTATCCAGTAGGTACAGTGAAAAGCAGCTTCATTCTTGGCCTCATGGAATTGGAGACTCTTAAACATTGACCTGAGCATTAACCAGAGCTGGGGAAAGTAAGACTACATTATTCATTTTTGGGATGAGAACTATATAATAGCCTGCCAGTATGACCAGCTGGTGCCCAACTATGTAAGGGTTTAGAATGTAAGTAATAAGGTTTCTGGCACTAGGCTTAGAGCTTTCTTGCTTAAATAGAAACCTTATATGAGCTTAAATAAAAAGAGTATTGCATCCTCTTTTCTTTCTAGTCACACTGCTTTCCCTTGTATCCATTCATGTGTTGCATATTCAAGTAGTAAGTGAGTAAAACTTTCTTACTAGGCCATTAGAGACCCCTAAAATATATGTGTTCAGTTTACACAATTTTAGAAGTAGCAGCTTAGAAGAGTGACTGGCCCAAGACCACTGACTAGTTGGCAGGAGGCCAGTGCACAAACATAGGTCTTAATTTCCAGAGCAGTGTTTTTTTTTTTTTTCCTTCTGAAATTGTCATCTTGAAGTTGATTTTGTTAAGGTTTGAAATGCTGTCTAGCCACTGTGATTGCTAATGGCATATGTCCTAAGTTCTGTCTATATAAACATCAAATTGTTGGTGGAATTGTTTGTTTTGAGTGTCTCAGTCCTCATTTTTATTTTTCACGTTTTTTGGTAGTTTGGAAGAATGTCTAAAGTCTCAAGCCCAAATTAGCTTAAATCCTGTCCCCCTTTCTTCCTTATCCACCTGTTTATTCATATTAACATTCTTTTCTCTTTATCATTTACTTTTTTAAAGATAACATCTCAGTAGTTTTATCTGATTCAAATGAAGAGAACTAGAGCTAATAATATCAATGGATACCTGAATATTGAAACATAAAATGCTTTTGACAGTTACAGAGGAAGACTATTCCAAATTCAGCTCAGAAAAAGAGAATTAAGAAGATAAGTACTTTGAACATAAGGAAATACTTGTTGACATATAGGAATGGTAACACTTCATAGCCTAAAGGCTTATTATAGCCTTGCAAGTTGGATAGGCAAATATTAAGAGGAAAGGATGGTACTAGCACTTAGGATTGATTCCCAGTCAGTCCTGGGCTAAGATTTGTTTGCATTTAACAGTGAGAATATTATTTTTACGTAAAACTTGTTGCCCAGGATGGGTACTTTAATATAGGGAGCAGCATTAGTCAAGAATTAGACTTTATTTTATAGCAGCTTCCTTTGGTCTTCTTTCCTTGAACAGTTATTGTGATGCAAACAATATCTATTGGTTTTAATTACTTCTGAGAGCTGTTTTGTAGATTTAGGCATATTATAAAAGACTTTGCTATAGAGAATGAAGTACATGCCAGGGAATAGAGAGATAAAGCCTAAAGGTACAGAGTTTTTAGAAACCAGGTTTATTTTTGCAGTAAAGCCTAATTTCTTTGTATGTTATAAGGTTGGTAATTTTGGTACATCCTGTTCTGTACCCAGACATATCACTAAGGGAAGATTTGATGAGCATGGTACTGTTAAGAACAAAAACCTACTTTGGAGATATTATAAAAACTGTTATATCTCTTTTTCTTTCTTGAAAAATGATGAAGAGCAACTGATATTAGAGTGATAACTAGATTGTCCACTCTTTTTTTATATTTATTTTTTAGTTGTAGTTGGACACAATACGTTTATTTTATTTATTTTTATGTGGTGCTGAGGATTGAACCAAAGGGCCTCACGTGTGCTAGGTGAGTGCTCTACCTCTAAGCTACAACCCCAGCTAGATTACCCACTCTTAAGTAGTCTGTTTGAATCATCTTACTTCATTATTTTCTTCATTTTCCTAATCAATAGCCAGACATAAGTAGTTAGTATTTAATCTCTTCCTCCTGGGATGGGGATGTGGCTCAAACAGTAGCGCGCTCGCCTGGCATGCGTGCGGCCCGGATTCGATCCTCAGCACCACATACAAATAAAGATGTTGTGTCTGCCGAAAACTAAACAATAAATATTAATCTCTTCCTCCTACTTAACCCATTGTCATTAATTTTTCTAACTTTGCCCATCTATCCTGGGTACCTTTTTGAAGAACTTCTGGCTTTCAGAAGACTTACACTTGGGGATGGCACACACCCATTTCCAGCCTCTCTTTTTTTTTCTTTTTGGTATTGGGGATTGAACTCAGGGGCACTCAATCACTGAGCCATATCCCTAGCTCTATTTTGTATTTTATTTAGAGGCAGGTTCTCACTGAGTTGCTCAGCATCACACTGTTGCTGAGGCTGGCTTTGAACTCCTGCTCCTCCTGCCTCCGCGTCCCAAGTTCCTGGGATTACACTCGTGTACCTCTGCGCAGCCATTTCCAGACTTTGAAGCTGCCTTGCAAATTCTAGGACCTTCTTGCATATGTGTATATGTATGTGTATGGTTCTTTCTGTCATCCCTTTTATCTCCACTTTAGTAAGTCAGCTTCAGGCGGCTTTCTGATTATAGTCCTTCTTGATTTAAAGATTCAGAGAGATGCTCATTTATTCTGAGCTTCCTATAACAGTTTCTATGACCACTTCCTTTGGTTGTTCAGGCAATCCCAGTAAGTCTCTCTTGGGGTCAAACTTTCTTCTTCTTCTTTTTTTTTTTGACATAATTAATTTGACATTTATTGTTGTAAAATTATTATTGTCACATAGTCATACTTAGGCAGGTCAAGGATGGGGATTTTTAAGTAGTTGCAAAAAGGAGCACAATTTTATGATTGTTGCATAAACATTGCATTAAGTGTCAAAGTAACACATTGGAGGAATTCAAATGGCTTCATAAAATTGAAGGGAGGGGTCAAACTTTCTAAGCTGCCCTTTTTCTCAGAGTGGCTGTACCTAGTGACTCCCTTGCCCTTCACTCGGTAGTTATCAGACTGTGCTAGGTGATGTGGGGGATCCAGAGATGAATCCTACTCAGATCCTATCCTCTGGTTTGTTCACCAGAGCCAGGCATGGTGTTACACACCTGTAATCCCAGTGACTCAGGAGGCTGAGGCAGGAGGATTGTAAGTGGAGGCCAGCTTCAACAACTTAGACCCTATCAAAATTTAAAAATGAAAAGGTCTGAGGATGTAGCTCAGTGGTGGAGTACCCCTAGGTTAAATCCTTAGTGCAAAAAAAGAAAAAAAAGGAACTTGTATACTAGGAGGGAACATAGACATAATGATCATACAAGGTTATGCATGAGGGCAGAAAGAGAGCAGCGAATCAAGGGCTTTGAAGGTTCACAAGAAGGAGGGACCACTTGCAGATGGGGATATTTAAAGAAGACTGTGTAGAGAAATGGTAGTTGAGCTGAGCATTGAAGAAACTACTTTTTCATTATGGACTTTGATTCTTCCCTGTCTAGTTGTGGAAAGCAAACTTTTAAAAAACAGATAAATTAATAGGTACTGGGAGCTGAGATTACTTTCAGCAACAACCATTCAATTCAATTCTTACCTCATTATTAAACAGTTAAACAGTCTTATTCAAGGATTTATAAAGTAATTAGTGAACATAAATAATAAATTGAACATTAAAAATGAACTAAAGTTGGGAAATTCTATATTGCATTTTTCATAAGAGTGATCTAAGCTAATGTGGCATGGTCTTAAGACCGTTTTGTCTATTGTCAACTTTATATATAAATAGCTTTCCCCAGTGGTAAAGATAGTGACTTAACACGGAATGAAAATAATCCTTAAATAAATCTCTTGTAACTTTTAAATGCATGCCTTTTTTCATCACCCAGATGAACCCAACACATTTTCTATGGGCCACTAATGTTATAAATTGGCTACTTCTGTAGTAAAATCAGTTCAGTTACAATTAATGTGTTAATGGCATTTAAAATTGCTTCATATTTTTTAACTTGTTGGTGTCTTTGGCCAGCAAAATTATTTTGTGTTTTCAATTAGGCATTATTACTTGAGTGTTAAATCATACCTCAGTGAGAGAATATTGAGAACACTAATTAGTTTTTCATAAAATATATTGCTTGGCTTATTTATTTATTTTTTATTGACATGAGGTCTTGCTATGTTACTCAGGCTGGTCTTAAACTCCTGGGCTCAGGGAATTCTCCAGCTTCAGCCTTCCTAGTAGCTGGGTCTATAGGCACATGCCATTGCACCTGGCTTGGTCTAATGTTTTAAAGCTCAATGCACTGAATGGATCTGCTTTAGGAAAAGCCTTTTGATAAAAGGACTCACCTTTTCCAGGAATTTACAAGTAACTTATGTTCTTCCAAGAGATATTACTAATCATCTCTGCAAAGATGCTAGAAAACATGCTTTAGATCTTTTATCTTTCTTTTTTTTTCCCCGTGGGAGAATCTGTGTCCTAAATAGAGAGTGCTTTTGTCTTTTGAGATCAGGAATTTATTTTAAAAAAAAGGAGAAGGAATAAAGAAAGTGTGGCTGGATGGAAAAAATATAAAGACTGTAATTAAATGCAAAGCTCAGATGTAACTTACCTTGTAAATTAAACTTAATGTAAAGAAGAACATTCAGATCTGTCCAATGATGGAAAAGAATGCCTTACCAGTAAGCCAGTTTTCTGAACTAGAGAGAGAGAGAGAGAGAGAGAGAGAGAGAGAGAGAGGGGCACTCAAATTTAAGCTGGATGACTACTTAAGGGAGAGTCCTGGGGTTGAAACAGAGATTAAAGAGGAGTTGGGCCCCATGCAGAGGAGTGGGCCTGGTTGTCTCTTGGTGTCTTTTCAGTGCTCAACTCCTCTGATGGAATAAAATATAAGAGGCATTATTATTGACTTGTATTTTTTGCTTCTATCTTCTCAAGTTAAAACTTAACATTTAATTCATTTCTAGTTAAGAAATATTTGATAACCTGTTTAGACACAACTCCACTGCAACAGTGTGTGGCTCTGAGCCAGCTAAAGATTCATTCGTGATCTATTGACTACACGGACTGACCTTGCCGCATATGCAGAGTTGGAGCAGTTCAAAATGTAAAAGCAAACCGAACAGTGATTGTATAAAAATGCTTCTTGAATTGTGTACTTTTGTGATGTATTTGGGACGAGATCAGAGGACAGCTGAAACTTGTTACTTCGGCTAGTTGCAGTGGTGCATGCCTGTAATCCCAGTGGTTGAGGATTGCGAGTTCAAAGTCAGCCTTAGCAAAAAGCAAGGTGCTGAGCAACTCCTGAGACCCTGTCACTAAATAAAATTCAAAATAGGACTGGGGATGTAGCTCAGTGGTTGAGTACCCCTGAGTTCAATCCCCAGTACCACACACATACAAACATACCAAAAAAAAAAAAAAAAAAAAACTTGTTACCAAACTTCTAAATCTTACAGACCTTTGCACTCCATTTAAACCTACCCATCATTAGTGAATGTACGAAGATGTCACATTGGTAACAGTGCATCTTCCTCCTTTAACTGTATAGCAGTTTGTGTGGAAGATTGTGCTAAGATCATACCTGTCCATGGACCCATGCTGTGAAAGGTTAGATTCTTTTTTTGAGCTTTTTTTCATAATTTTCATTTCCAGAAAGATTTTTTTATTTGCCCATTTAAAAAGATTAGATTTTATCACTCTCTTCATTGTCATGAATATCTTATAGAAAACTACTAATAAAAATAAATTAATATTCTCTAGATTACCTTGAATTTTTTCTTATAAATGCATCTTAAGTTGTATATATATCATGTGTATGTGCTAATAAGTAGAAATGTCATGAGAGCTGAATTGAGGGGAATCTCACTGGATTATTTAATATTCACTGAGTATTAAATAATACCCAGCCGTGGTAACAAGTTTCAACTGTCCTCTGATCTCTTCCCAAATATATCACAAAGGTACACAATTCAAGAAGCACTTTTATACAATCACTGATTTTATCTAGTCATTTCCAACTGTGATTCAACACTTCCCTTTAACTCCTTCCAGAAACTCCAAGAACATACTGCTTCCCAGATACTTTAGAGTTCTTGTTGATGTATAGAGCTGTTTATAGGCCTCCAGCACCAAAAATTGGCTCCAAACCTTTTCCCATTACATCATCACCCACTAATGTCATTATACCAGAGTGAAGTCTGCTTTGAAGATTATACTTCTGTTTTCCTTCCATTTCTTTCCTCTCTCATTTTCTTTGGAAGGAAAAGGGGAGGGAGGTCAGAGACCTGAGACAAACATTTTTGTGAACTGAACATCCTTTTAGGCTAAACCTAGATTTGTCAGTCTTCAGTTTCATTCTGCTGTTGGAAACTGATCTGCCTAGCATGCATCCACAAGGAGTCTGGAAAGTGACACGTTTGATCATGTGATACCTAGCTTTGGTGCCTTTTCTTTCAGTCATTCAGAATTAGTTCTAAACAACTTACATAGCTGTCTGCCAGCATCCTGTCACTGGCATGTTAAGCCTTTTCAAATAATTCTCTGGAATAGAAATTCTTAGGAGATCACCAAGTTTCTGGTTCTTTGTGCCTAATTACACTGTTGCTTGCATTTAACTGTTTGCCAGATAAGTATTTAAGCAATCTGGAAGATTTTTTTTTCTTTTTAAAGACATTACAATATTATCTACAATTAGAACTAATGTGGGGATTCATGTTTATCACAAAACACTTGACCAAATGTAGGTTCTGTCTCTCTTTATGCTAATTTTAATTCACCATTATTTCAACTGTCTTTAAAGCTTCTGTTTGCCGTGTGTTATGTTTGGCTTTGTGCCAAAAAGCAAGGTTCTCGTCAGGAAAGATTTAGGAAGTAGGTAGTTTCAGTTCAGACTTCATGTCACCCACTTAGTTATTGACATGGTCTTTTGCACTTTTATGTCTTTGAGACAGAGTTGTCTTAGATTAGAAGTAATAATAATTACCAGTAACTTCAGAAAAATGGGCTCCAGTATCTGAAACAAAAGAATAAATTTGGTTCTTATTTTAAAAGATTTGGGGACTAACATTTTGTTCCATATTAATCTCTGGGGACCTTAATATATCTGCTGCAAGCCATGACTTGAAGTTTGGGAAACCATGGAGAACCTGAAAAGGCTTTGAAAGTATAGTAGACTAGGGCAACAAAATTCTTTCCCCACTCCCACAAGAAGTTAAAGGTCTTGATTTATATTTTGATTTTCTAATTAGAGCTCCTTTGATTTTCTCTTGTGGTGGTGTAATCTAAACTGAAGGAAAAACTTTCCTCCTAATTTTTTCTGCTAAGATTTGAATCTGTGCCAGAAATCTCTAGTAGAGACAAAGTATATATCTTATCAGACTGAAAAATTAGTGAAAACATCTATAAAGAGAGAGAAATTACTAACATGGACAAAAAGTCTGACTTTATTAATTTCTAATGTGTCTCATGTCTGTGTGTTTTCAGTTATCGAAATGTCCACAGAAGGAGGGTTTGGTGGTACTAGTAGCAGTGATGCTCAGCAAAGCCTCCAGTCCTTCTGGCCTCGTGTTATGGAAGAAATCCGGAATTTAACAGTGGTAAGGAAAATTGAGAAACTTCTAAAGATGATTTAAAAAAACTTGAGACTAAAACATTTTCATTTCAAGCATACTTACAAAGGCATCATAAATTCCTGACATAGTACATTCCTGTATGCAAAAATGAAGATATCACTTACCTTAGGTAAGGTAGCTGTGTGTCCTATATCATCTTAGTGGTGTTTTTTAGGTGTGTGGGTGTGTAATGGATACTTTGATTTGGATGTTTGTTGTCTGACGTGAGATATATCTTTTATGAGAAAAGCAGAGATCTTACCTTCGTGAAGTTGATATAGTTCATTGCTTTCTTCTTCTTTTTTAAAAATAGTTCATTTCTTATTGCCTAATTTAGTGGCCCTGTAAATTTCTAGAACTTGGGGGAAAATAATTGACAATTTATTTAAGAAATTGGTTGTGAGGCAGACACTCTTTTGAGGTATTAGGGGCTAGGGCTGTGGCTTAGTAGCACCCTTGCCTGGCATGTGTGAGGCACTGGGTTTGATTCTCAGCACCACATATAAATAGATAAATAAAGATGTATCAACAACTAAAAAAAAATATATATATATATATATATATATATTTAAAATTTTGAAAAAAAATGCATTTAGATCAGGGTTTCTTAATAGCAGCATTATTGACATTTTTGGCCAGATAATTCTTGTTGTGAGGGGCTGTCTTGTGTACTATAGGATGTTTAGCAGCATCTCTGGCCTCTATTCACTAGATGATAATAGTATCTTCTCCAAGCTGTGACCACCAAAAATGTACCAGATATTGGCACATGTCCCTTTGGGCTAATATCATCCACTATTGAAAACCACTGACTTAGAAGAATCCAACCTTGTAATTACAGCCAGACTAATTTACTCAATAAGTATTTATTAAATACTCACTGACTTGGGCATAGTGATGACTCCTGAATCAGTAAAAGGCAATGTGCAAAGGGAGTGCAGAAGTCATAGTGCTTGCTTCTTGCTGGTTGAGTTAGGGAAAGCATCAAGTAAAGCCAACATGTTTGTTGCATCTTGAAATATGAATAAGCATTCATCAGATTAAAAAGATGAGACAATAGATTTTGGGCAGTGAGAAGGGGTCTGTAAAGGAATGGAGGCTTAGAGCAGAAAGCTTTTTGTTTAGAGGAGTAGCAAGAAGATTGGAGTGCTGAAGGTTCCTACATGAGTAGTGGAGGTTGGGGTAGGAGGACAGTCGGGGTGTGAGAGTGGTAGTAGAA
The DNA here is from genome assembly GCF_052094955.1 of Ictidomys tridecemlineatus. Lineage (NCBI taxonomy): Eukaryota > Metazoa > Chordata > Mammalia > Rodentia > Sciuridae > Ictidomys > Ictidomys tridecemlineatus. Next base: position 29,158,130 of record NC_135487.1, read on the forward strand.
GGTGAAACAGGTTAGAATTAGAGTATTTTCAGAGTACAGGATCATGTCCTTAATGAAGACTGTTCCATTTGGTATTATTTTAGCAAATACTGAAGGAGTTCCCTCTATTGAATATGTCATTCCTGCCCTAGAGATATTAGCATAAGGGTAGAGACAGTACTGAATTCCTTATTGATGTGGAGCTAATATTGCAATTCCTTAGATTTAATGGCTTTTAGTCTCTGCTAAAACAAGGTCCCCTTATTTATTTACTCAACAAATATTTTGCACTTATTGTAGCTATGCTGAATTTTATGGGTCCATTAGTACGCCAGTAGTACTCAGGGAACATGAGTTCTGTTGACAGACTGAAAACAGGTAACAAAAGAAATAAACCAGGGGCTGGGGTTGTGGCTCAGTGGTAAGTAGAAAGAACAAACTAGTTTCCCACTGTGATAAATACCCACTAACTACAAGGGTAAAAAACTTATTTCAGGGCTAGGGATGTAGCTCAGTGGTAGAATGCTTGCCTAGCATGTGTGAGGCACTGGGTTCTATCCTTAGCACCATATAAAAATAAATAAAGGTTCATTAACTAAAAATATATTTTAAAAAAACTTATTTCATTTTCTGAATATATCTGTGGGTAGTGTTTATTTACATAAGGGGTTTTCAGCAGTGGAATTTGGCTTGGTTTTTTTCACAGTGGCTTATGTTCAGAGTAGATTTCCAGTGAAGAACCATTGTTTCTCTTCAGCAGTCTCAACGTGGTAGTTATTTGTACTGTCTCAGAAAAGAGAGTGGAGGGAACAATCGTATTATAAAGTCAAAAGTGGGATGTTTTTCTCAAAAATTGGGAAGATAATCTAATGGTTAAGCTTACTGGGTTTTGGTGTGAGGGTCAGTCTGATAGAAAACTGGCAGTATGGCAGGATTGGCCCATTTAGAAGTCTGCACTAGCATGGGCTCAGAGACATAAATTCAGGACCAGGCAGGTGGCCAGAGAGGTTTAAGCTCAACACTTTAACTTTTCTGTATCCCGTTGAGCTTTGATTGATTGATTAGATGATAGTTGCAATAAAAAAAAAAATAACAGGGCTGGAGTTGTGGCTCAATGGTAGAGAGCATGCATGAGGCACTGGGTTTGATCCTCAGGACCACATAAATGTAAAATAAAGATATTGTGTCCACCTAAAACTTAAGAATAAATATTTTAAAAATATAATAATAAAATTTATTATCTATTTTTAAATGTTTGGTTTAGTAGCATTAAGTATATTCATTAAGTATATTTTTGGGAAACACATCTCCAGAACTTTTTCATTTTGCAAAACTGAAACTCTCCCAATTAAAACAACTCCCCATTCCTCAGACCCTGCTAACCTCCATTCTCCTTTCTTTTCTATGAATTTGATTACTTTAGATACTTAATGTAAGTAGAGTCAAATATATTTGTCCTTTTGTGACTGACTTATTTCACTTAGTATAATGTTCTCAAGGTTCATCCATTTGTAACAAGATTTCCTTCCTTTTAAGACTTGATAATATCCTGTTATATGTATATACCACATTTGTTTATCCATTCATCTGTTAATAGACACTTGAGTCATTGCCACCTCTTGGCTATTGTTGAGTAGTGCTACTATTATCCTGGGCTTTTTTTTTTAACCTACTGGTTTACTTTTCAAGTTTGTCAAAAATGCAGATTGTGGTATTGACCAAGTTTTATCACCTAGACATCTAGTCTATCAGAGGTTTAAAGAGGATTGATTACTTTGAGGCATTCAGTTTTGGTTTGGGGTATGGGGCAAAGAATAAAAAGAGTGTTTTTTTAATATCTCTTCCATTGATTACTAGACTTCTACTATGCTATGATATCATCTGCTTAGAGCAATGTCTGGCATATTGTACCTGCACAATAATATTTGAGTGAACCAGACTCTTCCACTTCATATTTAATGTAAAGCAACATCAGTTACAAGTTTCAGTGAAATGTGATTTAATAAAGTAAGGGTGGTTTTTCCCTTTATAAGACTCTCTTTTTATTCTATGCTCAGGACTCTAATTTCAGCACATGGAGGCATTTGTTTCTCTGACTGTACCTCATGTTGCCTGTGCTACTTGACCAAATATTTTGGCATTTCATCTGGGCCTTTCCAGAATTCAGCAGTACTAAAAATCAGACTTCTTCAAATATGCCATAACCTCTTAGGTTGACACCTCAAAATGTTTAACAGATTAAAAAAAGAATTCATTATGCTTAAACCATCCAAACATAGTATAATTTAAAAGAATATGCATAAAGTGTTGTTGTCTCTCTAAGCCTGGGAAACATACCTTTTCAAAACCAAGAAATTATAATTTGCTAGATGATGTGTTTCAAAAGCAGCAAGAAAGGGTCATAGCTAAAGAGATCATATTATTTCCGCCTAGTAGAAATGTGAAATGAGGCAGAAATTTACAAAATGCTCCATTCCTTCACCTTACTGATACCACTCTGGCCCTCAGTCCTGCAAAAGCAATTTATCTTTTATCTCTGCCTGACCATTGTGTTCCCTCATTCTTAAAAGCTCTCTAATTGTCCATAAATTCAGGTGTTATCTGGGATTGAAGTTGGCTAAAAGCCATCCCAAAATGATAGTGTACCAGAGTGAATGTATAAAATACTGCGTATTCCTGCTCAGGCAGAGCTCTAGGAACAAAAGGTAATAGACTTTGTGACGTTAAGTTTTACCCCTCTGGACTTCCTTCACAGTTGAGAAGGCAAAGCTAACTTTGGTCTTTGGATGGGGGTGGTGATGATGCTGAATCTTGATAAATCTAATCCTCCCCCAACTTATTCCCAGTCAGCTGTCAGTTAGCTGTAAATTAATGCCTAAGTTACTTTCCTTTAATTGACAGTGGCATCTTTTTATTTTTTGGTAGCAGGGATTGAACCCAGAGGTGCTTAACCACTGAGTCACATCCCCAGCCTTTTTTTATATTTTATTTAGAGATGGGGTCTCACTGAGTTGCTAAGTACATCACTAATCTGCTGAGGCTGGCTTTGAACTCTGGATCCTCCTGCCTCAGCCTCCCGAGTTGCTGGGATTATAGGCATGCGCCACAGTGCCCGGCAACAGTGGTATCTTTTCATTACTCAGTGCCTCCAGATTGGACAGTTACATTTCTAACACTATAATCAAACCTGATAATATTTTTTAAATGGTTATTTAAACAGGAACTAGGTGGGGACCTCTGGTGGACTATTATAAAATGAACTGTGTTGTGGGCCCTTCCTGTAGAGTGGTGCTTCTCAGACTGTATTGTCTCGTTATAGAACCTTGTTAAAATTGCTTTTGATTTAGTAGTCCTTAAGTAGAGCCCAAGATGCCACCTTTATTTTGTGTTCTCAAGTGATGTCATTGTTGGCCTAAGGATGTCACTCTGAGTAACAAGGCTCTAAAATAAAAGTTCTTAACTTTCACTGACTCTTAGTCAAAAAACTTGATGCCAGGACTCTACTCCCCAGAGTTCCTTATTCATTTGTCTCAGGGAGTACCCATGCATCTTTCAAAAGATTCCCAGGTGATTACAATGTTTAGTCAAAGTTAAGAATCACTGCTTTCAAGAGGATTAGAATATTGACTCTCTGAAGTGCCTGACTGCATAGACCTAGATAGAAGAAATTTGTCATTATTATTTGAAACTCTGGATTTTTAAGTACAGCCCAAGAACCATTGACTTTTCTTGGCTTCTACCTCTGATTGAGTGAATTCAAGCATCTTGAACTTATCAGTTTCAAATTCTTTGTTGTCAGGAGCATAAGAATGTTCTGAGAGAGAATCTGCTCCTTCACCTTACTGATACCCACTCCTAAAAGTGGGGGGGGGGAGTCAATGCATGTCAGTTGCTCTTCCATTTGAATCAGCATCCAGAGTATGAGTTAAGAGATAGTCACATTAGTTGTAGGTTCACCAGTGACATGGGCAGCATTGAATTGAAGCCAATTTAGTGGCCCTCAATCTAACAGTAATGGAGGGGCTCCCCTCATCACAAGCTTATTGTGAATCCTTACATGTGACTGGAAAGCTGGGATAGGATTATAGAGAACTGTGATGTTGCTGGCAGTAATGATCCCCCACCACACACATCACCACACATCTCTCAAGATCCACTTTTCTCACACTGACCCTTGGGATTTTAGGGTTTGAGGATAATGAAAAAGGAGTTTATTTAGCTGGGCACAGTGGTGCATGCCTTTAATAATCTCAGTGACTTGGGAGGCTGAGGCAGGAGAATCAAAAGTTTGAGGTTAATTAGGCAACTTAACAAGGCCCTAAACAATTTAGCGAGATCTGTCTCAAAATTAAAAAATGAAAAGGACTGAGAATGTAGCTCCCTGGTGAAGCACCACTGGTTCAATCCATGGCACCAAAATCATCATCATCATCATCATCATCATCATCATCATCATCATCCCTGGTACCCAAATAATAATAGTAATAATAGTAATAATAACCAAAATAATAATAATAATTAAGAATAAGAATAATAAGAAGAAATTGCTCACAAAAGAAAAGGTTCAAGCAGAGGCTTAAAGCAGAGCATTTTGTAAATTTTTTGCCTCATTTTACGTGTCTACTAGGTGGAAATGACATGATCTCTTTATCTGTGACCCTTTCTTTAGTTACTTTTGATTGAACAATAGAAATGATCATCCTTCACCTTCTTTCTGGCATTTCTGGGTAGAATCATCATCTTGTGTGATGTGTCACACAAGAAGGAAGAACAGGGATTGATTTCTATGATAAAACATTTTTTAAAAAGTGTCTTTAGAGGCTGGGCACGGTGGCGCACACCTGTAATCCCAGAGGCTCAGGAGGGTTAGGCAGGAGGAAGAGTTCAAAGCCAGCCTCAGCAAAAGCAAGGTGCTAAGCAGCTCAGTGAGACCCTATCTCTAAATAAAATACAAAAATAGGGCTACGGAGGTGGCTCAGTGGTCGAGTGTCTCTAAGTTCAATCCCTGGTACCAAAAATAAATAAATAAATAAAATCTCTTCAAAATTGAGCTCTAATCCAGCTTCCTTTTCCTATTGTTCCGCTATGCATTCATTCAGGTCATGAGTCTCAAACTTCAGTAGTCCATGTTTTTTAAAGAGTCATAGTCTCTTTATTTCTATGCTTGCTATTCTGTCTGAATAACATTCTCAGCATTCTGCAGATACAGTTCTCATATCTCCCTCCTGTGAAACATTGTCCAACATTCTTCCTCCCTCCAGCTGGTTTACATTGTAGCTGGTTATTTCCTTCTTGGTACTCCTGAGGGAATTTACATCCTCTCCACTAACAGAAGATAGGATTATAATGTTTTTTGTGACTGTCTCTAATAAATGGCAAGCTTTTCCAAGTTGGCATAGGTTTGCATCATTCCATGGTAGTAGATATGATGCATTCACTATTAATTTAGTTTCATGAATGAGTAAATGAAAGAGAAGGAGAAAAAATAAGAATATAAAGAATATGTTCTGCCGTCTTACCATTTGGTGAAATTTTAATAAACTGGATCCCTAAGCTTCTCTTACTTCAGGATTAGTTTTAGTAGAGATTTCATGGAAAATGTTGATACCTAATTTGGAAAAGGAGAAAATGAAAAATTAGTATTTGACAGAGCTGAGTGGTAGCCAAGAAGCTTGTTGGGTTTGCATAGAGAAATTAGATCGTCGTGTAATTAGATATCTTGGTGTACATTTTATCCTAATAGTTGTTCTTCCTTCTGTAATCATAAAATGGATTCTGAGAAGCCTGTTGATGTTTTTCCAGAATGCCCTTTTTTGCATATATTTGAAATTTTCTTTTGGTCTTAGGAAAAAAAAAAGTTTAGTTAGGCTTGTCAATTTCATCACAACTCAAAAGAATAGTTTCTTTTTCCATAATGTAACAATGCAGATTCCCAGGTGATCATGTTGGGTTTGATGAGTCACATTTCAGATCACTTATAGAATCAATCATTTGACATCTAATCCCAGCAGAGATTTTGCTTATTTTATTCTAGGCCTTTGGACCTTTCTCTTCAATCCAGCTCTGAAACTCAAAATTTATTTTTATTTCTAGAATTGCATCTATCATTAGATATATATATTTAAACACTAGTAGTTTTAAAATAAAAAAAAAAAGAACTTAAATTGTACCTAATTGAATAGTGCTGGTCAAAAGGCTCTTTTCTTAAATTTCGGCAGTGAAATTGTGTGTGTCCCCCATCTCCAGGGATGTTTATTAAGAAAAATCAGCAGTTGGTAAATTTACCCTCTTTTTCCATAACTTTCCACCCACACCCTGAAATAAATTTTAGAGACAAAGTCTCCTTTGCTGCTATGATGAGAAAAGAGCCTCTTTCTGATTTTGTTAATGCAGAGGTCAGAAAGGGCCAGTATTGTACTAGCCGAAAAGAACCATGGATCACTGTGGTCAGGTGTTTCTGGCCTTGGCCCTTTCCCTTATAGTCCCTGAACAGAAGGAAATTGACAGTTTAGAGGAATGCTCCATGAGGCAGAAATCTGTTTTTTTTATCCACATATAGCAGACCAGTAAACTTTCTTGGGAAAAAAAGGCATTTATAATGCACCTTTGTATTGCACTGAGATATAGAATCTGATATTGGTTGGGCCTGCCTTTTATATGGGCACTGTTAAAGGCCATTATAAGTTTTCCCTCAAACCCTGTAATTGTTTGAAGTTCTGTGTGGGTTAAATAAAGAAGTTTTTTTTTTTTCTGGAGTTTGTACTTTTTTCATTTCATTTGTCCCTCTCCCCTGCCATATTTTCTGAAGGAAGAATCTAAACTAGTCAGTATTTGCTACTTCCTAAGATGCTCTGCCACCTTATTGATTGTCCCCACCTCTTACACCTCTCTTGTTGCTCATTTCAGAAAGATTTCCGAGTACAGGAACTCCCACTGGCTCGTATTAAGAAAATTATGAAACTGGATGAAGATGTGAAGGTGAGTTCACATTTATTTTTATTATTCATTCTGAAGCCAAAATGATGGATAGGATAGGATAGGATAGGATATTGCTCATTTCTCTAGAGCTCAGAGTTTCATTAAACAAGGAAAATAATTGTTATTGTCTGTTGCTTTTTTGGTTTTATTTGGTTTCTCTCTAAAACTAAATGAACTGAAATTGAACAGTTTTAATTATTATATGCAGCTGCTCTGAAAATTGGGGATCTCTTGTTGTTTTAGAGTATCGAGAAGATGCTGAGTGTTTGGTTTTTATATCAGGTGGCATTGCCTAGTTCGTTTTACTGTGCAGTGTAAATGACTTGTATCATGGCCATGCATGGTGGCACATAACTTGTAATCTCAGCTGCTTGGGAGACCAATGCAAGAGGATCTCAAATTTGAGGTCAGCCTCAGCAATGTAGTGAGACCCTGTTTGAAAATAAAAATAAAAAGGGCTCAGGATATAGTTCAGTGGTAGAGGACCCTGGGTTCAATCCCCAGTACAGCAAAAACAAAGAACATCATGTATTGTCAGATCAACAGGACAGTACCATCATCTTAGCATCTTTTGTTGTTGTAGTACTAGGAATTGAACCCAGGGGCACTTTACCACTGAGCTACATCCCCAGCCCTTTTAATTTTTCATTTTGAAACAGGATCTCACCAAGTTGTTGAGGCTGGCCTTGAACTTTTGATCCTTCTACCTCAGCCTCCTGAGTCACTAAGATTAGAAGTGTGCATCACCATGCCTGCTCATTTGGCAGCTTATTGCAGTCTCTGGCTAGTTAATCAGAGCTCTAAGAAATTTCTGATGTTAACATTGAACCTGTTCTGACCTTTTAACCTGTGAGTTTGTTTTACATGAGTGAATGTTTGTGAGACAGTTTCCTTAAGACTGGCCATTTCTATATTCCTATGAGGCCACCTCCCATTACAACTCTTAGGGAAAGAACAGCTCTGCCTCTACCTCATTACCACTTGGAATTAATGGTCTCTTGCATTTAAACAGAAAGCTAACAGTCCATAGCAATTTCCCCTTTTATTAGCGTTCTTCTTCCTCACAGCAACCTTGTGAGATTTGACAGGATAAGAATGTTTCATTCCATTTTACAGATAAGAAAGTAGGCACAAAGCTGAAGTAATTTGCCCAGCATGATAGAGCCAAGATTCCAGTTCTCATCTCCTGCTTCTTTAACTCTGGAGCTCTTTGTGTGACTCTTCCCTGCACAGAACACTCCACCAGGAATTTAGAGACTTGTTTAATTAAACTTGAACTTGGAAGACAGACACACTGAGGCACCTTCATTGCTTGAGCTTTTACTACATACCAAGCCCTGTGCTAGGTGCATATATCATCTCATTTGATTCTCATGATAACACTGGAAGGTCATTCTCTTTTTCATTTTGAGAAAAACAAAGCCAAGAAACATGAGAAGTCTGAGATTTTACCTATATCCATTGGCTCTTGAGTTTATTATCTTTCCCCACATTGTCTCTCCTTGGATTAGAACCTAAATCCTACCACTTACTGACTCTGTGGCTGGTCAAGTCTCTTCCCATTCCCTAACCCCTCATTTCTTTGAAGAGCTATTAAGAAGGTAAGAAAGCACCTTGCTTAGGGCCTATAAGTATTCTTCGTCCCTCTTCCCTTCTCCCTGTTACCTGCTTTGTTCCTATTCATGGATTTATTTTACCTTGGAATCTTCTGAGGCTACCACCTACTTATTTTTTTTTTAACTCTTGCCTCATGTAAGCCATGAGGCAAGAGAATGGTTTAAATGATTTGCTGATGATTGACAGGGAGGGCCTACGTCTGTTGCAGATGATCAGTGCAGAAGCCCCTGTGCTCTTTGCCAAGGCAGCCCAGATTTTTATCACAGAACTGACTCTTCGAGCCTGGATCCATACAGAGGATAACAAGCGCCGCACCCTTCAGGTAATATAGCAGGCTTACATTGGGAAAAAAAGCTGCCTTTGCCTGCTTCTCTGCATGGCTTTGGACCAAAAATTGTTCTTCCTTTGGCTTTGTCAGGCATCTTTCTCTGCATTGGGACCCAGGCATACCTTACAGCTGTGGTGATACTGTTTCCTTACCAAGATTCTTAATTTCCGAATCTTGCATGATTTTCACAGCTGGTGACTGAACTCTTCACTTGGTGAGCCCTCATCTAAACAGAGGCTCAAGTTATAGGATATTTTTCTGTTTCCAGATGTAAAAAACTTTTGGTTGAGAGCATTGAGAGATTCCAGGAAGGGACAATCTCAGGAAGAATTCGTAGTCTCACTGACTTCATTAGCTTTTTTTGTTCCTTGTCTGTCTTCCTGGAAATCCTTTTGTTTTCATTTTCTTTTTATATTAATACAGTAGTCAGCATTCTTATGGTATGTAAAACCCTTGGTGATTGGCTCTATAAACCCTCTCTTATAATCCAGGTCCCAATTCTGGGAGAAAAAGTTTCCCCAATATAAGAGGAAAGGTTTAACAGATACAAAACTGTGACAGTATTTTAATAATAATGCCAAGAAAGCAAAGTCTATTTTTTCCTCATTTCCCTTTGACTACCAAATTGAAAATACGTGTGTTTGTTTATTTATTCTACAAATTATGGGTGTTTACTGAACACCCATAATGTGCCAGGCACTGTGTAGGCTATGAAGATTAACAATACACAAAATAGACAAATTTCTACCATGTGAATCCTACATTCTAGTGCAGCCAGATATTGTGGCATAGAGTTAAGATTTGTTTACTTTATGAAAAATTTAAAGCAAAAGAACAACATAGGGGAAATATATTGAACTCTGATGCATGTGAAAATTGCAAAACAACAACCACAAAAAATTGCCCTGAAAAAAGTCTGAATCTAGAGAGATGCTATAAAAGCTACCACTTTCAAGATCAGTTCTGATTAATATGCAAAACACTCAGTTCCTTTGAAAAAGAAGATAGCCAAATGACCAATAAGCCTATGAAAAGATGGTGCAACATGATTAATAGTAGGATATATACAAATTAAAAACACAGTAAGATGCTAGTTTATACCCATCAGACTGACTAAAATAAAAAAGATTGACAGTACCAAGTATTGGTGAAGTGAGATGTCTGAAACTTACATGTTGCTGATCAGAATGTAAAGTGATATAATCACTTTGAAAAAACTATTTAGCACATCCGACAAACCTATCTCTACTCTGACTACCATTCTACTCATATGTGGACATTCCTGTGTAGAAATATTTATAACAATCATTTATACTAGCCCAAAACTGGAAGCAACTTGGGTATCCATTAGTTTTTGTATTATTAATAAATTCCAATATATCCACAAAAGGAATTACTATTCAGCAATAAAAAGAAATAAAACTTCGTTCCATATAGCAAGGATGAATCTCAAAAACATGTTAAGCAAAAGAAATCAGGAATAATTTATACTTGTAGAAATCAGAGTTGTGGTTGCCTCAGGTTTAGGGGCTACAGGGAAAAGGTGATTGGCTGAAAAAGATTAGAAGGGAACTTTCTATATTTTTATCTGTATTGTCTACCTGGGTTTACATTTCTGTATTTTATTGAAGATGAGTAGTAATGAATGTTATTATTAAAAAAGATAAAATATGGGAAGCTGGGCATGGTGGCACATGCCTATAATTCTAGCAATTTGGAAGGCTGAGACAGGAGGATTACAAGTTCTAGACCAGCCTCCACAATTAGTGAGGCCCTCAAAAACTTAGTGAGACCCTGTCTCAAAATAAAAATGACTGAGAATACAGCTTAGTGGTATAACTCCCCTAGGTTCAATCCTTATTACCACTCCTCCCCCCTAAAAAAAGGGCAAAATTTAAATTTTAGAAAGATAAATTTAGATATATCTGTTTTCAAAAAAGTCCAGACCATTTTGGTGTATGTTTAGAGGTGATTATTGTCTCCTTTACCCCTTTATTTCATCCATAGATGAGCCATTTAGATAGTTTGAGTAGGTATCATCATCAAGAATGTGACACTACAGTGTACTTACCTTAAATGAGTCCTGGCAGTCTTTAAGATATGCCCTGCTTCATTTGGGAGAGTTTATTATCAAGCTGGTTGTTGGCCAGGAGGGTGCACTGGAGTTTTGCATTTCAGTGGCTTGGGGCCATCATAGATACCAGAGAAGGAAAAACCAGAAAATTTCCATCCCCTATTTGTCTGATGAGTCACCATGCTTAAGGTGTGGTATGTAAGAAGTTGCTACTGATTTCTGTTAGTGTGTTGATATTTTAATATGAAGAATTTCAAACATAAGCAAAGTTTACAGTGAACATCTGTTTATTTACCACCAAATTCATTTTACTCTACTTGTTTTATCCCCATATCTAAACTATACATCCATCAAGTCATCTATTTTTAGGAAAATTTTTAAATTGACTTTCCCCTAAATACTTCAGTTTCATTAGAGCTCAGTGTTTTTTTCTCATTGCTTTTCTTTTGCTTTAAATGTCTCAGTAGAGTAAACAAATCTTATATACATAAAATGTGTTGGGTTTCAATAAAAATTTTCTAATTTTATTATTTAAAGGAAGGGAGTGTCATGCTTGGAGAGGAAACCTTATCAGAACAAACCTTGGTTTTGTATTTTTAGTCCAGTAACTCCTGTGTTCTCTTCCTATGCTGCTACTATTGTAGTGATTTCAACCTTCAATATTCATGTTACAGTAAACCAGATTCAAACCAAGAATTTATCACTGCAGCTTGGAAGTCCACAATAAGAATCATAGTTTTAGAGGGTCCAGCATGTATAGATCTAGTGATAAGATTATAACTACTTGTGAACCAAAGACAAAACATTACTTAGGGCCTAAAAGTGATTGAATAATAAGCTGACCTTGATAACCACAGAATAATCAAAGACTTCCTGGTTAAGATTGCTGGATTTGTCTATGGTTAGCTAGAGGATATTTTGATAGTTGCATGTAGGGCCCTAGGATGAGATAATGCAGGAAGACTAACGATTGGAGGTAGAGATACCCGTTTTAGAGCATAAGCTAGGTGTATCTCTTTCTTTTTTGACTTCTGTCTTAACAAGTCTGATTATTTGAAGTTCTTGAGTTTGACTGTGCTTATTTCAGTTATAGATGTGGCCAGGGATATTTAGTTTGACTTAAAAGTCATCTATCTTAATTGGAGATTAAGATGAACTAATTTATCCCCAGGCCAAATTTTCACTTTGCTTTTCTTTGTTACAGAGGAATGATATCGCCATGGCAATTACAAAATTTGATCAGTTTGACTTTCTCATCGATATTGTTCCAAGAGATGAACTGAAACCTCCAAAGCGTCAGGTGAGCTGGGGAAGGTATAGCTATGCTGCTGACTACAGAGCCTTGCCATACTGCTGTCAGACGTGCCTCTTCTCTTTGCACAAGGCATTTGCTCTTCCTTTTGTTCTTCTTTAGTCTAGATCCATCCTTAACATTTTTGCTACTCATTTATAGATACTTTTAACTCAGTACCTCTGAAGTAGTATTTCAGTGAAAATAGATGAAATTAAATTCAATGAAAAATAAAGATGTTAGTTACAAACAGTAGGCTGAACAGTGCATTTCAAGGTACCCTGAGGAAGTCTTATCAGAGTTCTTAATCTGAGATGGGAGAATATTCCCAGCAAGTTAATTTCAGATTTTCAGAAACTGCTTCTGAATGTAAACAGTGGTATTTGGGACAGGTGGGTTTTCTTTTCTCTTACTCTATATTGTGGCTCTTCGAAGTATCCTGGCTTCACATTAGAATACATTTTGGCATTTAAGAAATACCATTGCCCAGGTTTTACCCCCATAGGCTGAATTAGAATCTGTGATGCTGGCACCCAGGCATAGTACTTTTTAAAGCTTTCCAGGTGATTTTTAATGTGCCACCAGATTTGAGCACCACTACTGTACGAATGTGTCTGCCCTCCCCTTTCTTCTGTCTGCCCCTTTCCAAAGGTCATACCAGTTTTTTTTTTTTTTTCAAAGCACTTGGGTGCATGTAGCTCTTAATTGCAGTTGTAATAGACCCCTGTTCTGTGAGACTCATTGTTTTAGGCACACAGTTTACATAACTCATTAAGTATAACAGAAATGTTTGGGAAATAGTGGCCGAGTCTTAGGAACAAAGCTATACCTTGTTCTACTGGCTTTGTTTTGTTAATAAATTTTAAAGGTTTTTAATGAGTTATTTCATAGAAATAATAGAACAGCTGTTTCTGTTATCCTTAGAAGCAGTTGTTTGGTGACAGCCACTCTCCCTGTGTTGGCCTATGGGCATTCAAAGTGTAGGACAAGTGGGCATCCTAGTCAGCCTTAATTCTGACCTTGCACAGGGACCTTTGGGTTAGCAAGCCTTGTGTTGCTTCCTTACTGGAGCAGAGTGTGCTTCACTGCGACTGTTTTTTTCTGGGCAGTCTTTGCTACTGTAAACATCCTTGACTGGAAGCTGTAAGTTGTTCAGAGGAGCTTTCAGTCGGATGTTTACAGCGGCAGGCTGCCACGGTCGTCTCCAGCTGCGCATCGGGAGACATTGCAGGTTTGTGCCCCCAGACTTGATTCCTCCTCTTGGGGTGCTTTCCTACTCTCTGAGAAGTCACTACAAGGGCTCAGATCACTTCTCTTCCTTAGATCAAACAGTACATACCACACACCTGCTTTCCTTGTCGGAATTTTTTCTTCCGTGTCCATCCTGAGCCCCTTTTAAAAACAAGGTGGTGAGCTTGCTGATGAAATTAGACTTTGCTCACTCTCATTGTGCTAACTCCTTGTTCTCTGTGGGCTGCCTGCTGAATGAACTGGCTGGATAAAAGGGTCTTGTCCTATCCCTTCCTCCAAAGTGCTTCTGGTTCTCTCAGGGTGTCAGAATGCTCTGATCATCTCCTTTAAAAGTGTCTAGCTGAAACAGCTCCTTGCTCCCTAGATTTAGTTCTTTGTAGGTGTTTGAGCTATTGATTGGCATCCTATTTGGGACAGCTGCTGCCTGGCCTTTGAAAGGTTGAGATTGCTGAAAGCTGGCCTGAAATTCCAAGATAGCATTTTGAATCCTCTATGGACATGAAGTTTTCCCAAGCTCCAAATTGTCTGGCACCTCCTGAAGTCCTTTAAAAGCACCTACTCTCCAAAACTTACCCTTTCTGAAGGAGGCAACAGTTCACTCTTGCTATTAAAGTAAATGTACTTTTTTCCTAGTTTGGAAATGGCTGCACAACACTGTAGTGATGGCCTTAAGATGTGATACTGCTCATTCTCTGGCATTATTTGTCAATCTTAGCTTCTGAATAGATTCCAAGAACAACCCCTCTAGTTTAAATAGCCACTGCCAAAGTTGAGCAAGTTCCCTATTCTGGATTGATCCAATCATTCAGGGATTGTATTAGCACTAGTCAGAATATTGAATTGTGGGATTAAGGCCTGTGTCTTCTCAGAGATGCTTAGGAGTCTCACCTTTTTTATAGTGAAGCAAGTAAAGACTGAAAATAGAAAGTAATTCAGGCCTGACTTCTGCCCCACTAAGCTATGGGTTGAAAGTTCCTCCCTTTTGAAATGTCATTATCTTTTTACCCAAAAAGATTTTCTTTAAATCAAGCATAATCATTCTCTTGCTAGCTTATCTCCATTGGCAGAATAATGAGTCTTCATAATGCAAAAGAACCTTATGTATGCTTTCTTCCATCCCAGTGATTTGAGAACAGTCATGCCTTGTCCTGACAACAAAAACCTAAGTGCCTCTGCTTGATAACTCATTTCAATGTCCTAGATACTGCTTAGTTCATTAACCATCCTGGAGGATGAGTAGGAAGCATAGGAGAGACTCTTTACCTGTTCAAATAGGTTTTCACAAAGGGCGTTTTGGCTTCTGGGAGGGATACTTAAAGAGCTTGCTTTTGGGGGAAAAGACCATATTTAGTGTTAAATCATCTGTAATCAGGGACAGCTGAAGAGAGTCATAGGTCAAGGCTAGGAAGTGCCAGCGTCTCTGTGTTGCCTGATTTCCTACAAGCTGGTTCTGGGGCTCTTAGTCCTCTATACCTTCTCATCATCCAAGAACTTTTCAAAGTTAGGTCTAGACTTCAGTAGTTTGTGTTTTTTGTAAAATAGGAAGAGAGACCTCTTTAGAAAAATAAATACATTAAACCTACCTCAGCAGCTTTGAAAAGAGCAGTTGGCCTCAGTTTCATGGCTTTAATTGGTATCAACATTTTATCTGTGCCACAGCCAAAACCTAGTTGCCAGGCTAACCTTTGTTTATAATGGTGAGAAGTCAAGAATTGGAATGGATCTGGTATTGTCACTGTCAAGTTTTTCTGGAAATCGAAACCTAGATGAAAATAAAAGGAGATCTCCTTTATTTTCTCCCTCAGTATGATTATGTGAGGGTTAAAACTGTGTGGGTCTAAAACAGAATATATTAACTTAGAAGGTCAGTTTATGTTAAAGGACTTGCTTATGCACCCATAATGTTACAGGTTTCTCCCTAGCCTAGGTGGATGACTATCAGAGAATCTCACTATTATCCAGAGCCCCAGGTTTCTTAAAGGCTAGATGTCAGCAGTCCTAATTCCATTATCTGGGTCCCCAGGTATTAGGAAAGCAAAACAATACCCACCTCTATAATACAACTTTCTCCACACACTATGGCCACAGACTCCTAAAGGTAGCAAAAGAAAGCTTACAGACTTTTCTGTTGGTAACAGCTATTGGGTTCAAGAAAATCTGTTATACCACCAACTTGAAAAAGTACTTTCCTGCCTCTGTTTGCTATGTAAATCTACTCATTATTCATCTAGGACTTACTGAGCACCTACATGAGAAATGGTAGGGATAGTGGGGAGCAAGAGAGGGAGAAAGTAGGAAACAAATGTTTTCCCTTTTAGGACTTAGATTCTAGCAAACAGGCAGTTAATTTGACATACAGGTACAAAAATGTGTAATATAGATAGTAACATGGAAGCACAGTTCGGGGTACCTAAATTACTGAGGGAATGGGGTCAATACTAATTTTGTAAATGTCACATTGGGGATCTTTGAGGCATCCACAGGGTCTCTATAACTTGAAGAAGTATTTTTTTTTCTAAAAACCTAGCAAACTTGGCTCAGAATAAGGAAATTAGTAAATTTAGCTGATATTTTTACTCAGCCAGGCCACGTGGTTGTATGTTGTTGTTGTTTTGTTGTCCCAGGCAGGGATACTATGTGTCACAGGTCACTCCGGATCAGACGCCGATCTCTGTGTGGTCAGGGGCTGACCAACCCCCGACCCTCTGGGCTGTAACCATGTCGTAGTGTGTGTAAACATCCTACACTCTCAGCTGTGAGCTCAAGTTGGCTGGGAGAAGGTTGTTTACTCCTTCTGCCATGGAAAACGTCAGCTGAAGAAGGAACAGTGTCTTCATTCTGCAAATCGAACAGGATGCGACCTCCCTAGTCAGCCAAGGCAGCACCCCAGCGGAGAGCTGTCCATCAGGCCCCCTGGGTTGCGCTTCTATGGCTAAGTACAACCAGAACCAGATATGACACTGGATAGACATGTCCTCAGTAACCACAGAACTTTCAATGTCTGTGAAAACCTGGGCACTTGCCTACCAGTGCGTTTGAATCTGACATTTGATTCTGAAATTCTAGTCCAGGAAAAGCCCTGTTTCCCTTTGCCTTGCCCAGTCCCTCTTGAGTGGGTGGGAGCAAAGTAAGAAGAGTGCTGTCTGGTTGGGAGATTGAGGACCAGCCTAAGTGGCAGGATGTTTAGTTAGTGTCTTCCCCAGCACTGGCAATTAGCACTGTTCTCAGATCACAGGCCTTGCCAGCACTTACTGACAAGCACTGCTGGGGTGTGATTTTTAGTTACGGTAATTATTTGCCCGTTTGCAACTCATCGCACATTGGGTGATTACTCAGTACCTCAGAAAATTGGCTGTATGTTTTGTGAAGCCTATAGAATCTGTTATTTTTAGTTTGATTTAGCACAACTGGTCTCTTCGAATTCCACTTTCCTTTGGCTTCAAATGTGGAGAGCTCAGCATTCAGGAGGCAACTGCACATAGCCTCTTTGGGGAAGAATGGAAATTCACTGTGGCGGTTGCTGAGTCTGTTCTTTTCCTCTTACCTGCCTGTCCTTCCACCCCACAGGAGGAGGTGCGCCAGTCTGTGACTCCTGCCGAGCCTGTCCAGTACTACTTCACGCTGGCTCAGCAGCCCACTGCCGTCCAAGTCCAGGGGCAGCAGCAAGGCCAGCAGACCACCAGCTCCACGACCACCATCCAGCCTGGGCAAATCATCATTGCACAGCCTCAGCAGGGCCAGGTCTGTGAACTGCTGAGGGCATCCACCCAGCAAGATGGTGCCTCATAGGTGTGGATGGGGAAAGCTCATCAAGGACAGAGAGGCAGCCAAATCATTACAAAGCTGGATTTGCAGTCTAAAAACCTGAGCATTGCCCCAGATTCAGTGATGAAAGCAACATGTTACCCTAATCTCTCTTGACCCTGTTTTTCCTCTAGATTATATGAAGAAAATACATTGTATAAGATATTCTCCAGGATACCTATGAACATAGAAATTTTAGGAAAAAAAAAAATTTTCTCTAACATGCCCATAAAGAGCAGTATGATCTTTAGTAAAAGGGCTTTTCAGTGGACTCCATTTCTCTTTCCCTCTATAATTGTGTCAGGTAACCTCCTTTTTTTACAGTAGTAATCAGAAGATTCTTTCTCTTCCCCAAAGTACTGTTGAGAGAAGTACCATCCTTTGGGAGTCTTAAGAGGCTATAGAGGGCTGGAGCTATAGCTCAGTGGCAGAGCGCCTGCCTCACACATGTGAGGCACTGGGTTCAATCCTCAGCACCACATAAAAATAAATAGAGATATTGTGTCCAACTACAATTAAAAAAAATTTTTTTTTTAAAAAAAAAGAGACTATAGAGGACCCAATACTGTTAGCTTCGCATTCAAATTCTGTCAGTCATTATTTAATTCATCTAACATTGAGCATCCTCCGAGAACAAAGTCCTGTGCTAGATATTGAGAATTAAAGCATGAATAAAATAGTCCTGATTATCTAGAAATTTAAAATATAGTTGGGGATTCAAGTATTAAAAGGTTATGACCACCATATGGGACGTGTAAGACATTTCTTAGAATTGTGTAGAGTGTTATGGGAGCACATCAAAAGGAGTATCTGTGAAAGATGTGAGGTTAGAGAAGGTTCCTAAATGGAAAACTATGAGTCTTAGAGGAAACACTAGAAGTTAAACAAGCAGGAAAGGATGGTGTGGTCAGTAAGGGCAAGTACAGGCAAAGGCTTAGAGGTGAGAAGCAGTACAAGGAATGGTGAGAAAGTGTCATCAGCACAGGGGACCTTTGAGGCAAGTCCAGGGAACACACCCTGGATAGTCTTGTGTTTTCTAGTAAGGAGCTGGGTTTGCCTAGAAGGAAAAAAAAAATTTGAGATGGAAGTGGATTTAAATATGAATTATGATTTTAAGATTAATTCCCTGTTCATTTATTTATCCATAGAACAAAAATTTATTGAGTGCTTATTCTTTGTCAGACACTGTGTTAGGCATGAGGAGCTCAAAGATGATCTCAGCCCATTCCCTGCCTCAAGGCATTCAGTGCCCCATGATGCCTAAGGGACTTTCTTTGGCTCATGCCCATGCCTCTGCAGTGGGAAGAGCTTTATCTGCCAAAGGCTTTATCCTTTTACAGAGTGAACTTCAAGGGAGTGTGCCAAGGGTTGGCCCAGATTGGCTGATCATCCTGAGAAGCTCATGGCTGTTGTGTACTGACAGCAGGGCATAATCATACGTGATTTGGCAGCTGCCATGCTAACACAAACCCTCATTTTCCTGAAATAATTTAGAAATACCTTGGAAATCCTCTTGGGCACATTAAGTTGATACAGTACAGTGATGAGTTGGCAGCATGCTTTTTTGCCTTTTTTTTTTTAAAGTCAGTGAGAATTTCATCTGTGTCTTTTCTGTCAATCCAGACCTGCTCAGTCTGGAACTGATAAGGCTTGTGAAGGTGATGAAGTTGGTCCCTCCCAGCTGTTACTTTGCTGTCCTGCTGCTTCATGGTGGTCCCATGTGGGTCTCTCCTCCCTAGATCTATAGTGATGTCTATTTCAAGTTGAGTACAAATATGCGTTGCAAGACAAAATGTTAGAGCAAATTTGGGAGAAATATGTATTTTTTGTGAAGTGAATTCTCTCTCTTTTATTTTTTTGTTACAAATTGGGAATTTCTGGAGGTTAGGGGATAGGAAGAGTTGAAATTTGTGAAATGAGGATGAAAAAGATACTTTCTCTTGTCCTAGCCCATCATAGGTATCTTTACTGAGAACTGTCATCTTTCTTTCCTACCCTCTTCCAGTTTATAGTAATTTCTTCTTACCTGGTAATACTTGAGTCTCATTAATAGTTCACAGGAAATATCCCCTTCCCTTGTACCTTTAAATGCATAGTTATAATCTCATGTGGACTTCTTTAGTCAGAATCAAGAACATCAAAATAGCAGTTGAAGCCCAAGACCCTTTGAGATCCAGAGATGTCTTGATGTGATTTTTAATTCAGAGCAGGGAAAGGCCATGTCCAAATAGAATGGACCTAGGGATGTTAAGAGTGGGAGTCCAGTTGTAGTTTATAAAGAGCTCCACTCACCTCCCACCAGAGGAACCAGATGTGGTGGGCTCGTTTCTCTGGGTAATCTGTGAAAGTCACCTCAGGGGCTAAAGTTTTGAGAGTTGAACGAATGATTGAATATTTTGACAAATAGTAAATTTTTATCTCTCACAAAAGAGTTGTTTCATAAGAGTACAAGCAAGAGACACAAAATCTGCCACATTATATATATTAGACAGTAATGTCTTAAATCTGAGATTGCCATTTCTAGAAAATTAAAAGCTATTGCTTTACTAAATTTTAGTAATAAGGGTAGGATCAGTTAAGAGTCAGTTCTTGACAGCATCTTGTATCCTACTAGTAGTCACCTTTTCCATGGGAAGCTATGGTGGTTGAGAGCAGTCATCTGGCTAGTATGGGCAGGAGTCCCTGTGCTTCTTGAATCGGGGAGAAAGCCATTCTGCACCAGGCCCAGCCTCAAGGATGAACCCAGGTGCTTTATTTTCCTTTCCTTGTTTTGTATGCCTTAGAAAGAACTCGGGACCCTAACTTAGTAAAAATTTATATGGACCCCCACTTTCAGTTTCATTTTGCCCTCCATATTCATCTGCTGTGGGCTTGATTTTGGCCATTTCTCAGGTGAACTATCATGATTGCTTTTGATTTTTTTCTGTGCCATATGTGCCTTAACATCATTGAAGGGACTGTGACAAGTGGCCACATTTGAAGCATGGAGGCCCAAGCAGATATTCTGTATTGTGAACCTAAAAGTCATGATGGCTTTCTCAGCTTTAATTTCTGATAGTAGCTTTTTTAGCAGTGCTCTAGACCCAAAGGACTCTGTAGGTTTAAAGATATTATTGGTGTTAAGATGAGTTTAGTCATTAATGAAGACCCGTGGTCATTCTAAACTTTGTTTTGACTCTTCCTTTTAGACCACACCAGTGACAATGCAAGTTGGAGAAGGTCAGCAGGTACAGATTGTTCAGGCGCAACCTCAGGGTCAAGCCCAGCAGGCTCAGAGTGGCACTGGTCAGACCATGCAGGTGATGCAGCAGATCATCACTAACACAGGAGAGATCCAGCAGATCCCGGTAAGCCTGCCCCTAGATTGCATGGCTCTGTTCTCAGCTTATGATTGAAAATACTTTAAGATTTCATATATCATATACTTGAAGTTTTGGGTATGTGCTTTTGTTGTTGTTTTTATACTGAGGACTTTACCCAGGGTTGCTTTACCACTGAACTATATTCCCAGTCTTTTTTATTTTCTGAGATAGGGTCTTGCTAAGTTGCTGAGGATCTTGCTAAATTACTAAGGCTGGCTCAATCCTGTAATTCTCCTGCCTCAGCCTCCCAAGTTGCTGGGATTACAGGTATAAGCCATAGCACCTAGCTGTGCTTTTTTTTTTTTCCCCCATTTTTTTTTTATTGATTGTTCAAAACATTACAGAGCTCATGATATATCATCTTTCATACATTTGACTCAATTGAGTTTTAACTGTGCTTTGTTTTTAACCTGTTTCCATTATACCCTGTGCCCCCACCCCAGTGTGCTTCACTGTGTTTACTTTTCATTCTGCATTAATTGATTCATGGAGTGGCTCCTCTCAATTTCTGCTCACTCCACTTATACAGAGAAATGATTATAGCTGCTACCCGATGCTAAGGCCCAAAATCCTTGTGAGACAGTCCTAACCTTTGATTAGCAGAGAATAAGAGGGAGGTGTATAGGGAAGGCCATAAATAACACTTGTTGCATATTCATGAGTCAGTTCCCAGTGGAGCCTGCAGCAAAGTATATTTTTGGCTTTCATTTAACTTACCCATTTCTTTACTGTAGGCTGTAGCTTCCTGTGTGCCTTGAGGGATTTCATAGATTTGTTGCTTTTTTACTTATATTTGTTTCTTTGTTTAAACAAAAAAAGTAGGGGTGCGCGTGTGTGTGCGTGCGCGCGCATGTGCTTGTGTTTATATATATATATATATATCATTGCTTTAACATTTGTAAACTATGTTGGTCAATTTGCCACCAAAAACTGGAAATTGAGTGGCAGAGAGCAGTGCTTTTTAAATTTTATTTTAATAATTAACTAATTTTGTAATACTGTGGCTTGAACCCAGGGGTGCTCTGCATCAGAGCTACATCCCTAGCCCCCTTTTTATTTTGAGACAGAGCCTCACCAAGTTGCCAAGACTGACTTTGAACTTGGGATCCCCTCCTTCAGCCTCTGGTGTAGCTGGCAGTACAGGCATGAGCCACTTTGCCTGGCTTTAGTGTAGTCATTTATGAAATGTAGGCCGATAGAAACTAACTTTGACTTGGTTGGCCACCTCCTCTTTGAAAAAAAGCTCAAAAAGTATCCTTAGCTTAGTTTTAGGAACTTCTTAAGTTTCTCTCAGTTACACAAACACACATCATCAATTCCAGGTGTCTAGGCTCTCTGTACCTTTCTTCAACCAACCCCAAGACCTCGATATTCAGTAGTTAGCTTGCTTTCTTTCTTTCTTGCTTTCTTTTCCTTCCCTCCCCCTCCCCTTTCTTTCTTTCCCAAAATAAAGTCATTTAAGCCAAAGATGAGATCTCACTTTGCAGTAATTTTAACCCTCTGCAGCACAAAGCTTCTGCCCAGATTTGTTATAAAATCTACCACCTCATCTTCACTGATATAGACATCTTCTCAGGAACCTGCATTTCCAGACTTTTCAGACCATTCAGCAGAGTGCTTGTAATTTAAGTCATGACTTTGGGATGGAAACTTTACTTCTCTTTTTTTTTGGTGGTACTGGGAATTGAAATTACATACAAGGCAAACACTCTACCAACTGAGCCTTATGCCAAGCCCCCTTTACTTCTCTTTCGAAAGCCCAAGGTTTAGGCTTATTTGCCCTGTAATTAAGTTAAAAAAAAAAAAGAAGAAAGAAAGAAAGAAAGAAAAATAAAACCTGTGAGGAGCATCTGACCCATCCTATCTTAGAGGACTAAGGGGCAGAGCATCACCAGGAGTTTTAACCCTAAGAAAAAACTGCCTCACTGTCTTTGAACTGCTTGGAATCATTTGGCTCACAGCTTTTGGAATTTCTGCAAAGGCTCTTTCCTAGCTAGAAAATTTAAAATCCCTGTGGCTGTCCAGACACCTGCCTCCACTTCTGGGACAAGGCTTTAGCTTTTCATAAGATTTGGTGTGAAGCTAGGCCTGGCACCAGAGTTTCCCAGCAGTTCCTCTTGACATGGTCTCAGGAAAGAAATGACTGTGGGTCACAATATTCTTGTCCTATTTTCCTTTGAAACAGATTCTTTTTTTAAAAAATATTTATTTTTTAGTTTTTTTAAGTGGACACAATATCTTTATTTTGTTTTTATGTAGTCCTGAGAATCGAACTCAGTGCCTCATGCATGCTAGGTGAGCGCGCTACCGCTTGAGCCACATCCCCAGCCCTGAAACAGATTCTTAATGGGTACCTCAGGCAGATAGTTCTGAAATGGTCAACCAAGCACTGTAACCACTGAGTTAGTTTTTCTGGGTGTTTGAAACTTTTGAGGCTGGAAGTTTCAGAGAACTGTTTGATTTAACACTGCATGCAGTAGTGCTGCTGCATCCCATCAGCTTTTGCCTCAGGGAAGTAAGATTCCTGCAGTGAAGTTAGCCTTTGGAGGCCAGAAGGAAATGTGCTCCAGGACAAAGAGGCATGAAGTGCCCATCAGCCTGAAAAGGCTCCTTCCAAAAGCAGAGACAGACTAGGCAGCTAGGAAGGTGGTTTTGGGGCCCACAGATAGAGATAGACCAAATCTGCCTGTGCTCCCAGAAACATTTCAGCTTTGAGCCACGGGTGTGAACATCTGCTGTCCTCTGCTGAGCCTTGGTCTTCTCTTCATCCTGGCTCTAAGCGCTAATACTTTCATGGCACACTGGAGCGTTAAGAGCCTGAGTTAAAGCTTTTAGCACACAATTAAATGCAGCCTGTGGTATTATTGTATTATCTGAGATTTAATTGTAAGCATGAGAGACTCTTAAGGGCACTTTTGTAGCTTTGTTTTCCCATGATGGGGTTTTCTGTGAGAGGTTTATTGATTTTGCTTCCCCTTGGGAGGTGTTTGGCCAGAAGCTAGTGCTGAACACCCAGGATCCTCAGAGTCCCACAGACCCCCATTGATCATGGCTTTTGGGAGCAGAGGTAATAAAGCAGGATAGCTTTTTCCTCACAAGATGTGTAACATGGAGTTGGGCAGTACTAAAGCTGAGACACAGGATGACAGCATATCTTTGGGCTCCTAGCAGACAGTGGAACTCTTCACAGTATTGGGAGGTGTGGAGATGAAGGGCAAAGAAATCCACACTTACTACAGCCATTCTGACAATGTTAGACAGATTTTAGGATTGATTGCTTATATAAATTTTGATCATACAGCCATGAGCCAGCAGTTCTCTTGCAACCATGCTGTTCTCCCATACTCGACAGGATCTACATACCTTCTTTTGTATTCTGTTACTTGTGGGGAGGGGGTGTTATCATTTTGCTTGTTTTGATCTGTTTAAAGAGACTTTTGTTTCACGGCAGCTTTCTTTGGAAGACTAAGGGGCAATACCCATCTCTGATCATGGGAAGTTTGCCTATAGAGATTGCACTCATACAAACTGTGGTCTGTTTATCTCTGCCCCTGACCCAGGTGCAGCTGAATGCTGGTCAACTGCAGTATATCCGCTTAGCCCAGCCTGTATCAGGCACTCAAGTCGTGCAGGGACAGATCCAAACACTTGCCACCAATGCCCAACAGGTATGTACCCCAGAGATGGAGGGCTTGAGTTGGAAACTAGTAGCAGCTCTCTGGCTTCTGGCTAGAAAGGAGCCCTCAGCATACAATTCTCACTACTTTTAGGAAGACACCCCTCCCACTCCCCCAGGCCCCCCAAAAGTCTCTTCTGCCCAAGGGACTGATGAGGGTAACTGGAAGATTGAGTTCAAAGGGTGTCACTTACATCTTGTTCTTGAGGGGCAAAGGAATGTCGGGAGGATACCTGAAAGAAGCCTAGTAAGTGCAAGTGCAGGTCAGGCTGGAGGAAGCCTAGTCCCTGGTCTGTTTCCATCTTTAAATCTGAATGGCTGTTGTGTTCTGGCACATCCTCTGCCCTCTGGAAAGCTTCTTAGAGTTTAACCCACCTCTGCATGTATCCTCAGCCAGAAGACTTACCCTCTGTCTCCTCCCTTGCCCTATAATACCAAAGGCTGTTAGTCAAAGAGCCAAGGGGGCAGCCCCCCTGGCCTTGGGTTGAGGGTCGTGGGCATCATTTACAGAGGATGGGGGACACTGTTCAAGGGAAGTCATTGTTAATGGATTCTTTGCCTCAGACCCAAAAAAAGCAGCAATCGTTTAAGAGCTGGACCTGTCTGGCCCAGTTGCATTTTTGGTGATGCATCTATTGACAGTAGTGACAGAGCTGAGTTTGTAGAGCAGGTCTCCAAAGATCTCATTTGAGCAAATGTGAGGAATGAGCCAAAGCAAGGCTTTTCAGTTCCATACAGTCTCTGGGATCATAAAAAGACCTTTTCCTTACCTATTCCCTGCACATCCATGAACCATGCGGGGCTTTTCCATGGTATTCTTGGAACTCATACTTGCATCTCAATACTGGTCACACCTTTGGGCCCCAAAATCTTATGAGAAGAGTTATTGGTTCCTCAGAGGTCAGTTTGGGATACAGAGCTATAGCCAGAAAATGGGGAGAGTTGGCCAAAGAAGGGAGGATGCAAGAAGAGGGTACCTGAGGGTAGTTAAAAATCTCCATAACAGCATGTAATTGTGGTAACCTGACATCAGTAGGTGCTCAATAAATGTTTGTTGTATGAATGCCAAGTAAATAACATGTATACGTGATTTAAAGGTAAATGAAATTTCCTTCCCAGCTGCTCTATATTGTCAGTCCTACTGGCCATAGGTCAGTTAACCTTTTTTTTTTTTTTTAGGTGGACACAATATCTTTATTTTACATTTATATGGTGCCAAGGATCGAACCCAGTGCCTCATGAATACTAGGCGAGCACTCTACCACTGAGCTACAACCCCAGCCCCATCAGTTAACCTTTTTATGAGGAGATTCGTCCATTTGTTTCAGATTCAATTATTTATTCTGCAGAAATTTTTTGAATTTTTACACTGGCGATATAAAGAGTTCAACAGCTCTTGCTGTTGAGTAGCTTATAGATCTGCAGGAGAAGGAAAAATAGTAAGGAATTTTTATGAGGCCTTTTAATCACCTGTCCCCTTTCTTGTTCTTCATTGCCCCCTGGGTAGGCTGCAGAGGTTGTTTTTTGTCTGTTGTGAGAACATTCAAGAGGACCAGTCTTAACTTGCAGTTTGACTATGATGAGTCCAGGAGATGGTACACAGAGACCATTGCTCACCCTATGTTCCATAGACATACACACATGGCTCTGGTCTTCTATTTAGTTTACCAAGCTGTTCCCAGTAGTGTGTGCTACTGGGTGTTCCACATGCCAGTAAATTTATTTTAAAATCCCCACATAAGATTTTAAGTGCATGTGATAAATGTTTTTCTTGCTGCACCCCTTGTTTCTCCCCCTCTCCTCCTTCTCTTCCCTTGACTCAGAGGGCTGCACATTACCTCACTCAGAAAAAGCACTTCATAGGCTTTTCATGAGGACCACCAGGGCCAAGGCCACTGCTTACCAAGGTGTTTCATATTCCACTCAGATAAATCTGGGTCATAGGTTGGTTTGAAGCCCATCTTCCAAGGATGAAAGGGACCACTCACCACTTTGCCCAAACATTTTGCCTTTACTGGCTGATAGATGGACTCTTAGGGTTTCTGCCCCATACTATAAATGTTATTCCCTCTCATGATAAAACCACAGAGCTAGGTGTTCTCCTTGAGCCTTAGACTTTAAAGTGAGGGGATAGTTGCAAGATGAGGACATTAAGGGATAGGAGCCTGAGAGTTGTGTCTTACATGCTCCATTGTTCTTCATGTACCTGTGTGGTGCCAACTCTGGGTAGCTGGGTGATTGGGAGGGACTCTTGCCCTCATCAAGCATCCATTTTATGCAGGCCTTGTTCTGGGCACACTTTGTAGGCATTGTTCCTGATTTTCGTGGTGGTAGGCTGACATGCAGCTTATTTGCCTACTCTACCATCTTGCTTTCCACAGATCACACAGACAGAGGTCCAGCAAGGACAACAGCAGTTCAGCCAGTTCACAGATGGACAGGTAGGGTACCCAACCTGGGCAGGTCAAAGGGCAAGGAGTGGGGTGGGGACGAGTTGTGGGTGGTATGGGTTTGGGTGGTTAGAGTTATTGGCCTATCCTCTGCTAACAATGAGGGGACAGAAATTGTTAAAACAAGTGAAATCTTTAAATCAGGCATGTATCCTTTATATATGTAGGCATGTGGGAGCTAAAACCACTCTTAGACACTATATAGCCCAAATGGCCATTTTACAGAGGAGTAAACTCAGCCCTAGGGATGGGAAGTGCTTTATCCAACTGTTAGTTGTAGGGTAGAATTCAATCTTCTGTTTCCCACTCTAGGACTGTTTTTGTCCTAAGTCCTTATTCTTTTTAATAGCACATATGAGTTCAGCTCATGTGACCTCTTGAGCTCTCTTGATGCCAGGATTTAGTAATTGTAAACATGTACAAGGAAGAGCCTTCCTTTTTTCCCCTGCTCTCCCCTCATCAAGTGCTCCCAAAGACCACAGAGTACGTATGTGATAGGATAACGTGTCCAAACTTGTACTGTCCATTGGCCAAGAGAGAGAAGAGCTGGCATCAAAACTCACCACTGACTTCTGCAAGTACCAGATGCTAGACCCTTAGGCCAGGGTTCCTATGGGTAGGGGTCTTAGTTTTGGGTTTTTTCAGGGCCCTAAGAAACCAGAGACCAGTAGGTCCTAACCTTACTAGCGACTGCATGAGCATTTTTTCTAACCCTCATGGGGCTTGTCTAATTGCAGGCCACCTCCTTTGCAGGACCCATGTAAGAAATGCAGGTTCAGTGTAGCTTCAGCCTGAGCCAGGTATTCTGAGGAAAGGAGAAGCAGGGGTATCCTGCTGCCCCTTTCAGTGAGGATTGCAAAGGGGGAAATGCTGACTTCCAAGCTGCTGGTACAGTGGTCGATTGCTTGTGTTTGTCACAGAGGAACAGCGTGCAGCAAGCCCAAGGCTCTGAGCTAACGGGAGAGGCAGAGCCCAGAGAAGTGAAAGCCACAGGAAATGCAACTCCCTGCACCTCTTCCCTGCCCACCACACACACTCCCTCCCACCAGGCTGATGCCTCCTGTGTCTGCTGCTCCCTGCCCCAGCAGAGCGCCACACCTGCTCCTCCCTCTGATGCCTTGCAGTGGGTGGTGGTTGAGGTTTCTGGGGCCCCCAACCAGCTCGAGGCCCATAGGGAGCTGCATGCCCCTCTCCCAGGGGTGACCTCACTCTCTCCTCTCCACCCCTCGCAGCAGCTCTACCAGATCCAGCAAGTCACCATGCCTGCGGGCCAGGACCTCGCCCAGCCCATGTTCATCCAGTCAGCCAACCAGCCCTCGGATGGGCAGGCCCCCCAGGTGACCGGCGACTGAGGGCCTGAGCTGGCAAGGCCAAGGATACCCAACACAATTTTTGCCATACAGCCCCAGGCGATGGGCGCAGCCTCCCTCCCCAGAGGACCCTGCCGACCTCAGCGCCTCCTGCAGGCTAGGACATTGGTGCACTACACCCCACGCCTGTGGGCCGAGATTTTCCAACAAAAAGATGCAATATTTTTTATTTCCTTTTTTTTCCACTTTTTTTCTCCAAGAAATCAATATTTCAATGTCAAGCTGTGTGTCCAATGCTATGAAATGAGAATATTAAATAACATATTTATGGCATTTTCTTGAAGTGTGTGGTTGAAGAAATATTTCTCCTTTGGTTTTTCTTGTTCTGCTTCTCACCGCCACTTGTTTTAAGAGATCTTCCTGGGGTGCAGAGGATATCCTGATTCTTAGAACAGCTGCTGTCCCAAGATTTGCCACCTTGTTCTGTGTTCAGACAGGGTCAGGTGAATGTGTGCAGCTTCTTTTCTCTCATGCTCTTCTCCCCATCCCCATCTCCATTTTCACCCGGAGCTCTATGTTTGTATCCAGAGGCCACAGGAAGCATTCCTTGCATTTTGGAGATGAACTCATTCCCCATGGAGAGCAATGGTTTATTCCTACACCTTTCTCTCCTGGGAACCCAAGGAGACTAGAATTTCGTGTATGTGCTGCCCTCCTCCTTTATTTTATTTTTTTAAATGCATTAAAAATTGTGCTAGTCTCCTTTGCTGCATGGACTTCAAAACTGCATGAAATGCAATAAATCTCATTTTAGATACTTTAGAGTCAGTTTCTGTGTCTGGGGACATTAATGGGGCCACTTTGCTTGGGAAAGGTTTGTTTGCCCTTGGGTATCTGGAAAGAAGGGGCACCCTTGTGAGAAGGGGGCATATCTGAGCCAAACTGAGGTCCCCAGTTTTATAAGTGAGCTTCACCAAAACACATTTGTTGCTCAGAAAGACCTGCCCAGCTGACCTAACTGGACTTTCAAACAGAGAACTGTGGCCCGCTTGGATGAGGGCTGATGGGGCATCTCTCCCAGAGAATGCTGGCTGTATCCTGCAAGCAAGGAAAAAGGATCTAGGCCCTTTGTCAGCCAGCAGCTCATAGGACTTTTATAGCCAGAGTCTGGGTCTTGTCCATTGAAGCAAAGAGAATAGAAAGCACCAATGATGAGCATCTTTCTGACCCCCACCATGCCATCTTTACAATCAGAGTGGGACCAGTGTGGTGGGAATGGCAACGAATTGGGTACTGCAAGGAAAAGCAGGTGTTCATACCTATTTAAATTTTTTTTAATTAGTTGTTGATGGACCTTTATTTATTTGTATGTGGTGCTGAGAATCGAACCCAGTGCCTCATGCATGCTAGGCAAGCGCACTACCACTGAGCTATAATCCCAGCCCCTATTTAAATTTCTTACCAAGATTTAGGTCCATTGTTCTGGCCTGCTCTGCCCTTTACTCTCTATGTAGGGAAAGTGTTTGACTATATCTCTTTGTCTATGGCATGTGTCACCTGGTGTCATTTTCTTTAAGTGTATCTTACCTCATTCCAGAATAAAAATTGAGGTGATTTGCAATAAAAACATAGCACAATGAAATAATAAAATAGGGCAAACCAGAATTAGGAAAAAACAATTGAGTAGGAAATAAGTGTCATAAATAACAAGAACAAAAAAGTATGGTGGTCATGAAGACCTACATAGTTAGAATGATTTGATGCTAAGCCTCCTGTCACTAAAGCCAAAAGAGGGGAATCAAGTAAGAGATTCATTCACATATGAAAGGAAGAAAACCAACACTTTTTCAAAAGCAAAGATTTTTCTAGTTTTAAGGTTTTGGATACATTGTACCCTTCCATTGTCATCAGGGAAGGTAAAGCAGGTGACACTTATCACCATGAGAAATCAGTATCCCTTAATAGTTCAAGTGGCCCCTGCATGTTTCTGGCTCCCAAGTTAATGCCCTCCTTCTTGTATCCAGTTATTTTACCTCTGGACTTGTCTCTAAAGGGGTCTTCTGGCCTTTCCATCTGTCCCATACCCAAACACATCTTAGTGAGACAATCAGCAAGTTTTCACTGGTGGCTGCATGCCCAACTTTGTGGAAAGAGGCAAGAGAGTGTGAGTGAGCAGGCAGAGGGCCCCTGGTCTTAAGACAGACAAGGCAGAAGCTCTGTTATTTAATTTCCTGGGGCCCTCTGTCCCACTTTGCTGCTCTTCCACGCATTGCTGAAAATTCTTCCACAATTGGAATTTCAGGATCATCCATGGGTCCATATTTTCCCATAGGCTCCCCCTGTTCATTTTGGAGATGTTTCGATCAATTGTGATTGGCAAGCAGCTTCCCTGCTGAGTACTTTCTCTTTAAATTGCCCTGCCAGCAGGGCCCTTCCCGGTGTAAACAAACCCTTTGGTGCAGCCCAAGAGAGCCCCTATCTAATACCCAGCATGATCCCCTTACATCCGGAGCACTCTTTAAACATTTTTTCTAGCATTTGCAACATCCGTCCTCCTGATGATCTTCACAGTGACCCTGCAGGAGAGACAGGAAGATGGATCATGATCCCTGTGTTACAGATGGAGTCATGAGAGGCCTGTTGAAATGAAGTGACTTGTCCAAGGTCATTCCATGAATTAGGGGTGGAGTTGATACCAAAACACTAAACTGATCCTCTGCATATACAGCTGTTCCCTTGTCAAAGGTGGGATATGTATGTGTAAGAAAGAACAAAATATTGCCAAGTGTCGACTGTCTCCTTTTATTGAGCTTCCCCAAACTCACTGGCCCAGCCCTGAGTGTATGTGGAATAAATACATGATTGGGTCTGGTCTGGGGACAGCTGGTAATTGGGAACTTTCTGAGAGGCTAAATACTGAAGGTTGGAGACCCTTGGGTATGAATGGAGAACCTGGCTGGCTCCTTTGCTGCTCAGGTCTGCCAGTGCCACGAGGGGGCAGCAGGCAGCCCTCACCTAAATCCTGGGAGGTGACTAATCCCGCCCTTTTCCCACCTTGAGACAATTCTAGCAACCAGTGGGGGTGTGACTGTCCCTTTTTCAGCAGGTACAAGATCTTTGGCTTCCTTCCTGATAACAACCTCACTCTTTGAGTGAGGAAGCTTCTGTAGGATAACAATGAGTGCTGGAAACTACCCTTTTCAGAGCATGGCATCATGGTTAGATCTTAATGAGGGCTTCGAGACAGCCCAAGTTCATTGAGAGTCCTTCTATTCCCCCAGCTTTCTTCTCACCCTCCTCTCCTCCACCTCCCCCTGCACTTAGTGCTCCTGTCACACCCCTATTACTCACTGGTTCTTGAGCTCACCTCCCTGCTTTCAGATTCTGCTCATCCCAGTGCCTGGAATGTCCTTTTATTCCCCTTTTCACTTATTGATCTCCTATACATCCATCAAGACACAAATTCAAATGGCTCTCACTGAGAAACTTTAATTCCCAGGCAGATCAGCAAGGACTTCTTCGATGTTCTTGTATCAACTTATATAGACTATTACTAGAGCTCACATACACAGTCATTCAGCAAATATTTCTTTGGCACCTTCTGTGTATCCAGTATTGTTTTGGACATTCTGAATACAGCTGAAAGCAAGCCAGATGAGATCCTTGCTATTGTGGAGCTTATTTTGGATGTTGAGTTGGGGGTGGGGTTCGGAATTGGAAATGGGAGGAATAGTAAATGCTAGACCAAGTTAGACTGAAAATACTCTGTCTTCCTCACAGGTGGTCCTCCTCAAATTCAGGGTCATTTCTATGTCTCAAGATCCCAGCACAGGGCTTGGGATCAAGAGGGTAACAGTAACTGATGAGTAAGTGAATGAACACAAAGCCTGCCTTGCAGACAAACCAGAGACAGGGACTTCTGCACACTGCACACAAACCCACCTCTACTCATCTGACTCATGATTTTCTCTTGTTAACAGTTTTTTATTGCACATTGACAATATGCTAGGCAGGGCTATTAGGCAGAGATTATACTTTTAAGAAATTTATGTGTTGGAAAATAAAGCTAAAGCTTGGTACCTAAATGGATTCTTATTTCATCTTCACATCCTTATTAAGTATGTATTCTCCCCCTTTTATAACAAGAGCTTAGGCTCAAAATTGCCCAAGGGCACCAGCTGGTTTCATGGAGCCAACTGCTCCAAAAAACCACCTGTCCCAGGTGGCCCAGCTGCCTCAGCCCCATTGGTCTTGTCTGCTCTGTTCATGATTCTTTTCCTATAGAGAATGAAAGTCCCCTCTCCATCAATTCCTGGAAAAGGGCCTAGCATTTGTCCCACAGTTCCAGCCATCCATAGGCTTTTGTCAGGTAGCACTTGACCTCCCTAGAGAAGATCCTAGGGTAGAGATTGAGTGCCCAGTCACAATTTGAGCATGGTGGCGCACACGTGGAATCCCAGCAACTTGGGAGGCTGAGGCAGAAAGATCACAAAATGAAACCTTGCCTAAGCAACTCAGCTAGCCTGTCTCAAAATTTTTAGTAGAAAGGGCTGGGGGTATAGCTCAGGGGTAGCACACCGCTGGGTTTAATCCCCAGTACCACGGGGGTAAAAACAAAACATGCCGAGTCACAGGAGTAACTTGGGCATGGCCTTCTTGAGG
Organism: Ictidomys tridecemlineatus; assembly: GCF_052094955.1. NCBI lineage: Eukaryota > Metazoa > Chordata > Mammalia > Rodentia > Sciuridae > Ictidomys > Ictidomys tridecemlineatus. The sequence goes on from NC_135487.1 coordinate 29,190,912, forward strand.
AGGAGCCACGCTGGTGGTGTCACCCCTAGGTTGGGTACTTGCCACTACCACACAGCCCAGGAAGAGGGGACAGGAGGACAGCAAAGCTGGCAGTCAAGGGCAGAGAACCTGAGCTGGGCCCCAGCCGGGCCAGGCTGGGCTAGGCTTCTCTGTTTGGCTGGTGCTAAGGTAAGATCTGAAATAGAGCCTGACCCTCCAACAGCCCTGAGCCTCCTGCCTTTCCTTAGTGCCCTGGCCTCCCTGAGCCCTGTGACACCTCTGTGAACTCCCAACGCTCCCCCAAGTCCCTGTGCCTCCCTTGCCTCCCTCTTTTAGGGAAGAGGAACAGGAGCTGTCTGTGGAATATAAGCTTTCAAAGATCTCATACAAGTCCAAATGTCTTTATTTTGCCCTTTGATTTAAATGACTAGTTTGGCAAGATATGGAATTGTAGGTTCACAATTATTTGCCCTCAGCACTCTGAAGTTGCTCTTCCATTGTCTTTTGGCATCTGTTGTTGCTGATGAGAAATTTACCATCAGCTCAACTATTGGACTTTTGTAGATAAGTTATCTTTTGTCTCTGATGACTTTTAGAATTTTCTCTTTATTCTTGATATTCTATACTTCTGACTATAAGGTGTCTGGATGTAGTTTTTTTTTTTTAAGATACTTTACTAGGCAGTCTGTGGGTCTTCTAGATTTAGAAATTCATGTCTTATTTCTGGAAATAGCATGGTCACTCTAGTATCTCTTTCTAAAACCAATAATACCAATGCTGGAATTTTTTGTTCAATATTCTGTCTCATTTGATTGTTTATTGTTCTGTTCTTTGTTCTAGAAGATTCCTCCAGCTGTAGCTTCTAATTTATTCTCTCTTCAGCTGTATATACTCTTCTAACCCATTGATTTTTTAAAATGTCAATGACTTTGGTTTTCATTTCTAAAATTTCTAGAAATTATGTTCATTTCTGCTACATGTTCCTATTTAGTCTTTCTGTTCTTGTTTTATAGATGCTATTCATTTATCTTCTTGAAAAACTATATTAAACTTCTTTTCAGATTATATCATTATCTCTAGGTCTTTAGGAATGAATTTTCCTGTGAGAGATAAGTCTCTCAAGGTATTGTGCTTCTAATATGATGCAATATTTATCCTTGAGATTATTTTCAGCACATTTTTCTTACTGTATCCTGGAATGTGTATGTCACCCCAAGGGACCCTCTCTCAGTTGTATGTGCCCAAGCCATGTGAGAGACAAAGCAGCTCTTATTTTAGTGTCTTGGCTTAAGGGTTTTGCATCAAATCCTGAGCCTTCAGCCCATATGGACAGGCTGAGGTGCCATACTCATATGAGTACTCTTTCTACCTAAAGCCAGAGCCAGGTGGTCAACAGGCAGAGATGTTTCAAGGCCAGCATTAAGCAGGGAGCATAGTATAGTTCCTTCCATTCATGGGATCTTCAGCTATATTTCTTGTCCTTGCTGGAACACTGAAGCTCTCCACCATCTTGGAGGTGCAGCTTCCACTCCTGCTCACCACCAGGAATACCCTTTCATTTCTACCCTTAAAGAAGTCTCATTCTCAGGCTAAGCGGTAGAGCACTCTCCTAGCACATGTGAGGTGCCGGGTTCGATCCTCAGCACCACATAAAAATAAAATAAATAAAACAAAGGCATTGTGTCCAACTACAACTAAAAAACATTTTTTTTTTTTTTTTTTAAGAATTCACATTCTGGGGCTGGGGCTCAAGAGGTGCGGCCTGGTTCGATCCTCAGCACCACATACAAATAAAAAATGTTGTGTCTGCCGAAAACTTAAAAAAAAAAAAAAAATATATATATATATATATATATATATAAATTCTCTCTCTTTGTCTCTCTCTCTCTCACTCTTAAAAAAAAAAAAAAAGGCACATACGCTGTTGGACCTAGAGTCTCCTCCAGGTCTTCATTTTCCTCCTGAAGGTCCCAGTAAAGACATTAAGTCAATTTAAAAAAAAAAAAAATCTCATTCTCACTTTTGAGCTTAGATATCTTTTTTTTAAAATTTTTTTTAATATTTATTTTTTAGTTATGGGCGGATGCAACATCCTTGTATGTGGTGCTGAGGATCGAACCCGGGCCGCACGCATGCCAGGCGAGCGTGCTACTGCTTGAGCCACATCCCCAGCCCCTAGATATCTTTTTAAAATAATAGTAATCCATCATGTATCTTACACATTTAATATTTCAAAGAGGAGGTTGCTTGGGCAAAAGCTTTGGATTAGAGACAAGGGAACCTCCAGGAGCCTGAGACAGCTGAAGTCAAGTTTCACCTGGAAGTTTCTTTCTTGGAGCCTCCCCATCCTGCCACTGAGTCTCTCGCCTCTCTTCTGAGCCCTCATCCCCCTCCCTTAACAAGTATCATCCCTTGTCTGAATCCCTCTGGCTGCCACTTAGTCCCTCCCACTCACATCATCGCCTTCCTGAGCCCTCATCCAAGTTCCTCTCGCCAAGACAGCATACAGGTTCTTTTTGAGTGGACACTCTGCCACTCAGAACAGTCCGTCTTCTATATTTTTCAATTGCTCCACTGTCCCAGTGGCCCTCTGAGAACATGGAGCCTACCAGCAGGACCATAGTACTGAAGCCTTCAGCACAGTCTCTAGGAGTAGGATTAAGGGGCAAGAATGTGACCAAAAAGGAAGAGTGTCCAAAAAGGCACAGCTCTGACTTTCATTTCCACACATCCCTTTCCCTCTGACTCCTCCTGGTGGGACCCCTCCAACCCTTCAAGATCAATGGGGGTCAACTTTCGCTGAGCTCAGCGACACTGCGACCTCTTCACTTCCTGTGACTGAGCAGACTGGCCAGGCCAGCTTGGTTAGGCTGGAAGCAGGTCAGTGGCACACTCACATCCGGGGACCCTTCAGCCCTCTCATCCACTGGGCAGTCCAAATCTCTTGTCCTTTCTGGACTGCTTAGGGAAAAGGAAGGAGGCCTTCTTTCTCACACCCGCTCCTGCTCTCTGAGGAGGAGGATTCTCAAAGGCAACAATGTGATGCCATCACCTCAAGAGCATACCCGTACCAATGCTCACTTGAAGAGCAGTAGACAGAATGGTTCACATTTGTACACCCACCGGCATGATCTGTGACTTTTTCATGCATTATTACATTCAGCCCTCCTGCCAGCCAGGATTGGAAGCCAAGCTGTGGCTTGTGGTTCAGGGCTCTTTCTGCCCCTGGCACTGCTAAACTTCTCTTCATGCCAGTGCCTCCTGCCCCACCACTCCTGGGTTTGCTTCTGGGGAGCCTCAGTCATTGTAGCATACTCAGGCTCAGGCTCTGCCCATGCTTCCTTTTTCCTATCTGGTCAAATCGGACCCTTTAGCCTGGCATTCAAGGCCTCTTGCATGCCCCTGGCCATGCTTGTTCTTCCTCTCTTATGACCTCAAACATCCTCCCCATCCCAGTACCCCACACCCACACACGCTGCAGTGCAGGGGTCAAGAGCTGGACTAGACAAGTCTCTTCCCTGAGCTTCATTCAGTCTTCTTGACTGTAAAATGCTATGTGAACCGTGTGAACCCACAGCGTTGTTGGAATGCTGGAAAAGACTAAGCAGGTCCACCCCCCTGCAGGAGGCTTAGCATTTAGCATGGCTTCACTGATGGTAGCCACAGGCATTGCTGGTTGTATTTCTTCTCCAAGCCCTCCGCCTACAAGGCTCTGCCATTGCTAGTGAAGACTTAGGACCTCTAGTGACCCTTAGAGATATAAGGGTGGTCCTGGGGTATAGGATGGAGGAGGAGGAGAAGGCAGCAGGCTAGAACCTAGACCCCCTCACCTCAACGAGTGCCTCTGTGGGAATGCCTTGACACACTTGGGAGCTCCCTTGTGATTCTGTCTGTAAGAAGCATTCCATTGCTGGTGAAGTCTGAGAACCCCTGCTTAAATCACCCCTACCCACTCCAGGGAAGGAATTTGAGCCCTTGAATGACCTGAGGTCACAGTGGAAGTCAATAAAAGGATTGAATAGTGCTCCAGGGACTGAGGTCCCATCTACTTCCAGATCTCAATCCTTTCAGACCTGGGAGTCTTACCCTCTGGCAGGACTGAGTCCTGGAGTACAAGGGTTGACCATGTATGGTTCCTTCAGTCCCAACACTGACCCCAACACTCAGGCTCAGTAGTTACATGCCAGTCACAGGGAAGCACAGGTCACAGACAGTTGTGGGGTCACTGACTGGCTGTGTATCCTTAGGTGAGTCCCCGAACCTCTCTGAGCCTCAGCTTTTTCACATGCAAAGGACTGCCCTAGGTCCCACAAGGGACAGGGCCGTGGCACACAGTTGAAAATGGGAGCACTCTCTCTCCCTGCCCTCCCTCTCAATCAATACTTGCTCTTGAAACATGATGAGGACGATGATGAATTAGATCAAGGATTCTGCCCCTTTCTTGTACAGATGGAAAAACTGAAGCCCACAGCAGGGGAGGGACTATGCAGGTGGGACAGTGAGTCTGTGCAGAGCAGAGAAGTTTGGATAGTGTTACCAGGGAGGGACATGGCCTTGAGGGTGGGTCAAGGGAACAGGTGGGAGAGGGGAGGAAGGACTGTGGGAAACCACAGCATACTCTGCCTCCCTCCAGCAGAGGCCAACTGAGGGAGCCTGGGACAGCTGTTTGCTCAGAAAAGTGTCTTAGTCACTTGAGGCTGCCATGGGGAAAGTCCATCCTCCCAGTCATGTCCTGTGAATCCGGATGGGGGCAGGAAGGCCACTGGATGACACTCACAGTGGCCACCTGTCTTCTCTAAAGTGGACTTTTTCCTCTGCCTCCTCCGCTTTCTCATGCACACACACTAACTAAACTGTGCTAGTGTCTCCTAGAACCATCTCCCCCATCCCTTCCATCTCTTATGAAGGGTTCAAGTCTCTCCCTTTTGAGTAAGAGTGGACCTGTTCCTCTATTACAAGTGCACCTGCAGGAGAAGCAGGCCTCAGTGCCCTCTGGAGGTACCTCCTAAGATCTAACTTCCATCCCTCTAGCTGAGACTTTAGTCTCTTCTTCCTGCTGCCTTTGAGAGAGTAATCTGGAACTCAAAGTTGGGAAACATGATGAAAGACCCTCTCCCTGCAGGGAGGGCTCCATATGAGGGGAAAGGACATATATTGTTCTCTTTGGGAAGAGAGCACAGGGTTCAGAGGTGATGCTGAGCTCGACAGGATCAGACTTCCCAGAACAGACCCAATTTTAGATATTCTGGATGCTGATAAGGGCAACCTGAATTCAAGTTCCATTTCTGTCACTAAAGAGTCTCAAAAGACCCCAGGCCTTTGGCAGCTGCTTTCCTTTGCACCATTCACAACCAGACCTGAGTCCCATCTCCTGGGCTCCTGATGGACACAGTTGTACACAGAGTCAGGGGAGGCAGTGCCACATATCTGTGGCTTGTGTGTGTTGGGTGGGGGTGGGAGTGCTGGCTTCAACTTAATAGGGGATGACTCAACCTAGCCTGGGCATTGCATCCACAGTAGGGTCTATGAAACCTTCCCTGGCTGTCAGCAGACAGGGCCATAACCTGCCCAGGAGCACCAGGTTCTGGCCCTGGACACACCCAGAGCTAAGAGCAGCAGGAGAGATTCCTGTCAGCCCCCAGGAGGCAGAGGGAATAGGGTCACTAGGTGATTGGGGTTTGGACCGGTTGCTAAGACCAGCTTGGCGATCCCCAGGTCCTGGCAGCCCCCTCCTAATCCGCCCACAGCCCTGACTCCTGCCCTCCCCCATGGGCCGCTCCGCAGATCAATGCTGCCTTTGCTGACAGCTGAGAATCGAGCTCGCCTTCCCGCCCCGCCTCGCTCTCCCCTCCCGCAGCTCAGGCTGTGTCCCCCGAGATCCTCCCGGAGGAACCGGGAAGAGTTTGCTGCGGAAGCGCTTCACCCCGGGGCAGGGCCTGAGGAGGGAGAGGCTGGTGTGGTCACAGCATTTGACAAGAAAAAAGGGAAGGATGATCAGGAAACCCAAATTACTACCCTGTGCAGGGCCCTGAAGGCTAAAAGGAGAGGCCCCCAACCCAGGCTGGAGATGGAGGTCAGGCACTAAGAAGAACCAGTCGGGTGGAGAGCGGGTGCGCTGGGAGTCTCCCCTCCTTTGGGTGGGATCAGAATCCCATCTAAGCAAATCTTGAGGGGCCTTTGAAGGGAAGTGTCCGTTCCCCTAAGGTTTGCTCAGCGCTTACCTCCCCACGTCCCATCTGCCCTGAACTTGGCCTCCTGCCCTGAACTTGGTCTCCTGACCTGGCAGTGAGGCAATGGAGGGTTTCCCACGATCTAGGAGGAGCAGGTAGGCGCATCAGGGGAGGCTCCTGTTCTGTACAGGGTGCTAATTGGGGGCTCCTCCTACATGATGAGGATGGGAAGTTCAGAGGTGTGAGGAAACAGACACACTGCCCAATATATCTGGGTAGCCCTCGGGCACCAGGCCCTTCAGGTAGCAGCCAGAGCAGCTGCAACTGATTTCGGGGCGCACTCAGCACTGGGCGCACTTTGAACACCCTGAACAATGCGCGAAGGACACAACCCGACAGGCATACCTCCCGCAGCGCAGCCTGAACTCTGCACACCATCTTCACATGTAACCACGACCCATCACCTCGCGAACCTGCAGCCACCGGTTCTGCACACACAAGCAGACAATCCTCCACTCAGGCACGCTAAACTCCACAGGACACCATGCCCCATCCAGGAGCGCAGCCGCAACTCCACACTCCACGCCCCACTTTCCACAACCACCCAGCGGGCGTCCCAACCCTAGGTCGCCCTTCAGGGCCACATTGCCTTCCGTATCGGTGCACACCACTTGCACACGCTCAGCTTCCCGGCCCCACGCGCTACCCCTGCCACGCTGTCCGGCCCCGCCACGGAGTCGGCGATCCGCGCGCCCTGCCTGCGCCTTCCGCGCGCGGTCCCTCCCTCCGCCTGGCCGCGCTCGCTGGCTGGCTCGCTCCCTCCCGATTTGGGAAGGCGGCGGCGGGGCGGGCGGGGGTGGCGGGGGAGGGGCGGGGCGGGGGAGGCTGACATGTGAGCGCGCGCCGGCGGCAGGTGGAAAGCCGAGCGGCATGGAGCGCGTAATAAGAGAGTTGGAGTCGGAAAGAGCCGCCCCAGTCGCCGGGGAAGCGGGCGGTCAGTGTGGGCTCCGGCGGCCCCCAGGCTCCGAGCGCCCGCCCCCGGCCCCGGCGCGGCCCCGGTCCGACCCCTAGCCCCCGCCGCCCGCGCCTGCCCGGGCCGCCCCCCGGCCCCGGGTCCGAGCCATGCGCCGCTGAGCGCTCCGAGCGCGCCCCCGCCTCGGACCGCACCGGGCCCCGGCCCCCCTGCCCGGCGCCGCCCATGGCCGAGGCCCCCCCGCGCCGCCTCGGCCTGGGCCCCCAGCCCGGGGACGCCCCCCGCGCCGAGCTGGTGGCGCTCACGGCGGTGCAAAGCGAGCAGGGCGAGGCCGGCGGGGGCGGCTCCCCGCGCCGCCTCGGCCTCCTGGGCAGCCCCCTGCCGCCGGGCGCGCCCCTCCCTGGGCAGGGCTCTGGCTCCGGCTCCGCCTGTGGCCAGCGCTCCTCAGCGGCGCACAAGCGCTACCGTCGCCTGCAGAACTGGGTCTACAACGTGCTGGAGCGGCCCCGCGGCTGGGCCTTCGTCTACCACGTCTTCATGTGAGTTTGCGACCCCGCGCCCCTTGGCGTGCCCCGGCGCTGTCCCTTTACTAGCCGGGCTCCCTGGGGACTCCCCGCCCGCCCTGGCTCCGCCTCCTACCCCTCTACCCCGAGGCCGACCCTCGCCTCTCCCTCTCAGGCCTGAGCCCGGTTTTTGGACCCCCAGTCTGACCCTAACCCCTGATCTCCCAGCTCTGACCCCTGCTTGCCCTAGCTTCAGCCTTCCTCCAGCTCTATTCCTTATTTCCGCCCTGATCACCACCTCCTGCTCCTGTCTCAGGTACTCCCCACATACAGCTTCTTAATCCCCTCCGCTCAGCAAGTCTGGAGCCACTGATGTGGGGCTCTTTTTTCCTCTTCCCCACCTCTCACTCCCTGTGTCCCAGACACAAAGAGGACTTCTTAGCCCCCGCACTTGCTGCTACTTCTTTTCCAGCTCTGTAGCTGTGATGGGCTCCCACCTGGCTCCCCTTGGAGATGCTCCTCTCCGGGGACCCCCCCCCCCAGCACAGCCCAGGGCTGGTCTCAGATTGTAGGTGTTTGGAGGTCTCCCCAGGCCAGACAGGCCTGTGTGCTGTGTCTGACTTATCTGTTTCCACTAGTCTTGCCCTCCATCCTCAACTTCTCAGGCAGTAGCAGTAGATGCCCTGCCCTGCCCAGCTTGCTGGGCCCAGCTCGCCTGCCTTGCTGGCCCGCTGCACCAGGCCTGGCTTTGGGCACTAGGGGAAAAAGAAAGAGGAGAGGGGTTGGTTTGGAAACACTGACGCTGGGCCCTGCCCCCCCTCAGCAGTCTCCTACAACTTTCAAAAACACTGACCCCTCTTGGATGTGAAGAGTGAATTTTGGCAGCTCAGAACTAGTCTTGGGGGACAGCCTGGCCCAGCAGGGAACATGAGAGGCCCAGTGGATATCAGTTAAAGGGCTGGGCCTGGCTCTGGGATGCTTGGAGGTGCCCAAGAGAGACCTAATGTGCCTGGAAAATGTGCATCTATTAATCCCTTCTCACCACTGCCAGAGTCTTGGGGTCCTTTGGTCTTGGGGTCTCCTGGGTGGTCCACTTGCCTGTCCCTCCACCTGACTGTTCAGCAGTTCTGCTTGTCTGGCTGTCCCTCTGCCAGACTGAGTTTCCACCTGTGTGAGAATTGGCCTGTGTGTTCATCTCTCCACCTAACTGGCCAGCAGTCTTCCTGCTGGTCTCCTTCCATCCTTCCATTGGCCTGTCCAGTTCTATCTGCTTCTGTTTCTCCACCTGTCTACCTGGCCACTCTTCTATCTGGCCTTTTCCACCTGTGTTTTGCTCTATCTTCTTGCCTGCCCCCCTAGTACCTGCTTGCCTACTTCTGCCCAGTTGGAATTGGACCCATAGAACTTAATGGCTGAGGTAGAAAACTCCCTCTGCCATTGTGCCTGGGGGTGGCAGCCTTGACTTTGTGCACACATACCCCTGCAGGGCTGGGCCAGGGACAGAGAAGTGAGATTGCTCAGAACATAAAGTCAGGCTTGGTCAACAGTTAAGAGTAGCCCCATCCCTTGGGAGGCCTGAGATGAATGTTTGTTGATACAGAAGATAGTTGGATTGATGAGGTTCATTGCTGGTGGCCTTGGGTGTGAGAGGCAAGAGCTGCTCATTGAGAGTGACTGCATGAGGACTGGGGGTGCAATTCAACACTTACCTAGGGTGCAGAAGGCCCTGGGTTTGATCCTCAGCAAAGGGGAAAAAAATGGTGACATTGTGGCAGCCCCCTCAGGTGCCCAAGGAAGCTGAGACATTCAGATCACAAATTGTCCTCCATAGGCTCCTCTTGGGAGATAACTTTTCCAAGGCATAGTTGGGCCTAGGAAAGCTAGTCAACTCTGAGTAGGGTTCCTTAGCCCCCAAGGCCTGACCTCTCAGACCCCATGAGGGTCACTGGGGGTAAAGGACCTGCCATCTACCTCTCAGTCGGCCACTGTAGTCACCACCTTTGGAAGGGCCTCTCCTTCCTCTCCAGGAGCTAAATCTGCTGACACCTTTGCCCCACATCCTGCCCTTTCTGGATGCCAGGAATGCCCTGGCCAGGGGCATGCTTGTCCTGAGCACTTGTCCCCAGGAGCCCAGGCTGAGGCATTTCTTGGAGTTCTCAGGGAGGAAATGTGGTGTGAAAATGTCCGGATGTTTAGCGATCTCGGGAACTCTTCATTCATCTCAGAGCTCAAGGAGGGCCAGGAGTCCCACCTCTTAGGTGCTCTGTGACCTTGTGTTGGTCTCTGAGCTTTAGATCTGTAGGTTGTCAAAGGGGACAGAAACCCCAACCTTGTGGGCCTCCCTCTTGGATGAGGTAATGGGTGGGAAAGAGCTTGGTAAGCTGCAGGGGCCTGTCGGATTGTGAGGGATGGTTGTTATTATTGGGGCTGGGGGAGGGGACCCACACAGAAGTGTCTCCTGTTCTTTAGGAGCTCCAGATGTGAGGTTTCTCAGCCACTCACTGCAGGGTCTTGTGTGTTTTTGCCAAGAAGTGCTTCCTGCCCTTGGGCTTTTTAGCCCTCCCCTTCCCCAAGTGAGGAGAGTCCAGTGTGCAGTTAGTTAGTACCCCTTCCCCGGGAGATAGGCAGCGGCGAGAGGGATGCTCAGAAGAACCTGGAAGAGAAGGCTCGGGAAGGAGGAGCTGGGACACCTCTCACACCTCTCACACCTGGCAGCCTGGCCCCTTTGCACAAGCTGCACCTTTTCTGGCACCTGGGCCTGGGGGATTGCCCAGAGGACAAGCCTGATTCGGCCTCTCCTCTCAGCAGCCGCTGCTCTGGGAAGTGAGAAGTGCCAACTCTGGAGTTCTTGTTGAGATCCAGAATGAGGGGTGGCTGGGCCCTAGGGCTCTTCCTTTCTCTTCAGTCCTTGGTCCTGCCACCAAGCCCACTTCTCCACCCTGCGCCCCAGCCCCTGAGCTCCTCAGCCCTTCCTGGGCCTTGCTCTTGGTACAAAATACCCATCACTGTCCAACCTGCTTCCTGAGCCTTGGGAATGGAGAAGCTCACCCCTTTCAGAGCCCTCTCAAAGGCCACACCGCCCTCCCTTGAAATCTGAGGGCTGGAAGGGGCTGCTATAGAGCAAGGCCCCACTGCCCACCATGCTTCCCAAGCCTCTGTGAGACACTGCCTGCTGCTCCCAGCCCCCAGCTGCCCAGCGAACTTTCTCTATGTGAAGGTTTACTGCTCTGTAAACATCCTCTCTCAGCCTTGTCCCTGGGGTCAGAAACTGTGGGAATGGGGAGGGGAGGAGGTGGCGGCAGTTCCTGGGGTTCTCAGGCTTTTAACTCCGGAGCCCCCAAACTTCCACCCTGATCGTCTGAGAAAGAACATCTCCTGGGCTGGAAATAATCCCAGCAAAGGGCACCCCTAACCCCAGGCTTCCCTGCCAGGTCCATCTTCATATTTTGACAGCCCCATTTTGCTTCCAAGAAAACTAAGGCTCTAGAGACCAAAGTCACATGGTCCATTGGTGGCAGATGCGAGGGCCAGACCCCAGGATGCCTGACTCCCTGTCAGGACTGCTCCTTCTGCTCCCTGTGGCCACCCAGTGCACCCTTGGAGTTTGAACTAAGATTTCCAGCCGGGTGGCAGCACCCACTGTGTGCCAGGCACTGTGCTATGTGCTCTTAAATCACTCTCCCTGTATCCTTCACAGCCTCACCAGGTGGCTGCTGATCTCCTCCCCATGTGACAGACAAGAAAACAGATTCAGGAGAGGTTGCCCAGAGAGAGTGCCCCAGCCCAGAGCTGGTGGGACTCGGAGCTGCTGTCCTCTGCATCTCAGGCCCAGCTGGCCCTCTGCTGCAGGAACCCTGGGAGCAGCATTCCTGTGTTGTCCGTCTGTCCTCAGCACCCAGCACACAGATGGGACTGGGGGAGGGGGTGGGAGTAGCGATAGGATTTTGTGGAATTGAATAGAAACTGCCCGGTAGCACCCAATGCAGGGGCACTCTTTTTGTATACATAAATTCCTGCCATGTGCTCACCTGAATGTCTCTTGCATGCTTGCTGCAACCTCGACATGCATGTCCATGCATATTGCAAATGGACATGCAGCACACAACCAAGGGAAAGGAATCTAATGCACAGCCTGTACCTTTATGCTCACTTCCTAGGCACCCATGCTGGGCCTGTGGCCCCAGCCCAGACCCCAGGGCCAATTGGAGCTGGACCCCTGCCTGGAGATTTGTCTTTATCTAGCTACGGCCGCAGCAGAGGGCACCTATGATCTGTGCTTATTTGTGCGTCTATGTCAGAGGGCAGCCACAGGATGGTGTAGGAGCAAGATAGCTGGCTTTCTAGAACTTTGCTGGCCTGCGCTACCCCTGGAGGGTCCCCAAGCACCTTCCCTCCAACCCTGTGGTGTACTATAGGGTACACCAAGGCTCTGAAAGGGACCCACACTCCTCCAAGGCCACACCTACTGAGGCAGTGGTAGGACCCTGCCAGGAACCCAGGCCACTGCCTCCTACACCAGGACTTCAGACAGCAAAGTTCCTCATCCCAGCCCATAGAGAAGACTCCAGGAACTTTACCTTGTGATCGGGAAGCTCTTGGAGGGTGACCCACATTTTTTTGTGCTACCTTTTTTTTTTAAGCCCCAATCTCTTTTTTGGCCTTTCTAAGGAGGGGGAGAGTGGAGAGACCCTCCTATTCCTAGGTCACCTGCCTCTTCTGTGCACCCCTTTGCTCTGTCCTTCCTGATTCTCCTTTGGGGGTCCTACTAGAAGCTTCGTTGTCCGCCTACCCCACCCCCAACTCCATAGTACATTCCTTTCTTCCATTGAGGAAACCCTGCTGGATGTCTGACTTCAATTCCCGTTGCTGCAGAAGCCAGTAACCTTGGAGTTTTGGAGCCAGGAGTGCTTCAGGAGTGGTTATTCTTGGGCTGATGGTAGCACTTTGAGTGGGTGATTAATTTAAGGTTCTCGGAGCCATCAAAGACGCTGAAAGTGCCTGGGAGCAGGGAGAGGAGGCTCTGCAGCCTGAGTCTGCCCCCAGAGGAGCTGTGCAGGGGGCTTCCAGACTCTCTCAGCAGCCTGAGGTGTCCCCGCCCCCCCTCACTGTCCCTCCCTATCACCCGTGCTCTGCCCATGCAGCTCTGGGGGCAGGTTAGATCCTCTGGTGGGCCCTGGGGCTCAACAGGGAATTCTGAGTGTCTGACCTGGGGCAGCCCCTAGTGTGAGAGTTGAGGGTCCAGGGTGGGGAGACGGGGCACCGTTCATTTTCCTGGAGCCTGTCCCACAGGGAGGTAAGAGCCTGGCACCAGTCTGACCGATCTGAGTTCAGTTCTGCTTCTGCCCTCAGCAGTCCTGTGTCCTCGCTCAGTTACTTCACCTGTTCTGAGCTTCAGTTTTCTCATCTGAAAAATGGAAATAATGCCTGCTTCTAGGCCTCTCAGGCCTGGAGGACAGGTAGCAATGTGCCGCTGTGCTGGGGACAGTCTTGAGCCATTGATGTCATTGCGATTATTATAATAATGTTTTTATTGTCATCTTTTTCTGCCTGTGGGGAGAGGTCTGATTGACCAGTGTCCTTGGCACCGCACAGTGAGTGTAGGAGAGTAGGAGCTGGGTTTGCCGGTGTCACTGTGTGAGTGGCTCTCAGTGGACAGCCTGATGGTTGTCTTTGTGGCCTTCTGTGGAGCATCTACCAGGCCCATCTGAACCTTGTGTGAGTTGGTGAGAGAGAGAAAGAGAGAAGTGTGGGGGGAGAGATGGGGTCTTGCTGTGTTGCCCAGGCTGACTCCTGGGCTCAAGTGATCCTCCTGTCTCAGCGTCCTCAGTGGAGGGGACTACAGGCGTGTGCCACCAAGCCTCCATCGGAGCCTGTTAATTGCGTTCTCTTATTTCATTCTCCCAGCCACTATGTCCGGTGGGCACCATCATCCTCATTTCCTGCCTGAGGAAAGTGAGTCTAGGTGAAGGGACGTCACCTGCTTGCCTACACCCCTAGATAATGGAGGCACCAGGACTCCAACCTGGGGCCTTAGGACACACATAGATTTGCTTCTTCTTTCACTTGACAAATGTAGTTGAAGAGCATCAACACTGTGCCAGGTGTGGGGACCAGGGCGGGGTCTGAGGGAGCAGGAGCCCACTGTGAGGAGTCCGTGGAGCCGATGGGAGGACTGACCTCTGCTACCTCCTCTTTTAGAGGCTTGAGGGCCACGTGTGTAGGCGTGAGTGTGTCTGTGTGTACCAGAGTGCCATTTTGCAGCTGAAGTTTGGGCATCATGGTCAAACCCTGGCAGCTAGCCTGGCCCCAGGGATCCCCAGAGAGCGAGCCCTGGGCCCCTGAGAGAGGCAGGCCATCTCCCGCTCTCTCCTGATCCAGTGCTGTCTGGGAATGAGGGCAGAGAATCCAAAAGAGATGTAGAGATCTGTCTCACATTCCCTGGGAAGGTGCCCTGCACTCTACCCTTATCCCTGAGCCTCACTGTCCTCTTCTATAAAATGGGCTTGACAGGAAAGTGGGTCACTCACTTAGGGCTGCAGAGCACAGAGCCGTGCCGGATGAGTGACAGGAACTGCTGATTCAGCACCTGGGATTTTGTAGTGGGTGGGGGCTTATATTCCAGTGCCTTGCCTGGGGACCCATCAGAGGACAGGGTAGCACTTACAGGGGAACCGGGGAGGCTGCTTGCCCCCAGTGTGGGGGGCTCTGAGGGGCTGGAAAGAAGGTACTGATCAGACTCCTGGGGCACCCAAAGAGCTCCCCAGGATTCTAGGCTCTCTGGGCAGCTTTGTTCCCCGGATAGGATCTGTGTACCTGGAGGTTGGCACCTGGCTGTGGGGAGTGGGTAGGGAAGGGGAGTGAGGAACAGGAGGGGCAGCCCCAGGCAGCAGACTAATTGGAAATCCAGGGGCAGCGCCTGAGGGAGGGAGGCACTGGAGCCGGGAACTTGGCCCTTCTTTCCTTTTCCTTTCCTCCCAGAGAAACAGTGGCTAGAGTGGGGTCTCTAGGCGCTGAAAGGAAATCTTGGGACAAAACTCTTCCTGACTTGTCAGAGACCTAGGCCAGGCAGATGGGATGGAGAAAGCTTGCTGGAGATAAATGGAGCATGGTTCCCACTGACACCAAAGGGATGGAGGTCAGATATCAGAAAGGGCTGTCCAATAACCAAGAGATAGAATGAGATTCCCTGGGAGTATTCTTTCCAAAACTTGTAGACCCCTGCCAGTAGGGCCTGACAAGATTTACTCTATGTCCCCATCAAGGAGTGTCACCCCTCCTCCACATTGTGGAGGGTGGAGGGGAGATGCCTGTTCCTTCTGAGCCCAACCTGGAGGAGGGATCAGATCAGGAACCACTGGCTTTTGAATTGGGGGAGGCAGGTGGCAGGCTTGCATCTCTTCCCACCCTTCCTTCCTTGCTGCTTCTCCCTGGGAGCCTCAGGCCCGTCCAGGTCACTGTCTTTGGGTTTATTTTTTGCTGGGCTTGGCCCTCCCCTGGGAGGGGAAGGGTAGGGAGAGAAGGAGGGAGGAAGGAACAGCTTTGTCAGCACAATCCCTGGCGCCTCTGCTCCTGCCCATTTGGCATGACTGCCACCCTCTACTGGAGGGATCAGTCCCTGGGCATAATGGGGGTGCAGGCCTGGGGGTGGGGGAAATGTCCTCCCCTGGGGGCAGAACCAGCAGGTCAGAAATAGGCTTTTCTTCCATCCTCCAATCCCTGCTACCAGAGCAGAGGCCTCATGTCTGAGCAGATACAGGACTTCATTTCACAGATGTGGAAACTGAGGCCCGGAGGAGCAAGCAGATGACTGAGGACACAGCTCAGGAGGTGGGAGTTATACACTACAGTGTGTGTGAGGGGGGTGGGGCACAGGAACTCTGCCTCTGTCCTCCACAAGGAGGGAACACCCCCCAGGTCCTTCTCTCATCTGACTTTTAACCTTGGGGATGGTGGCAGTCTGGTAGGAGGTTAGTGTGTGACCCGAGACCCTGCAGAGGGAAGGCAGTGCCACCTGGGGATGCCGGAAGGTGTTTTTCCCTCAGGATTGGGGATTGAACCCAGGACCTTACACATGCTAGGCAAGTTCTCTACCTCTGAACTACATCCAGCCCTTTTTTATTTTATTTTGAGACAGGATCTCACTAAATCGTTCAGATGGGGCTCTCGAAATCCTCCTGCCTCAGCCTCCCAAGTAGCTGGGATTATGCGCGTGTGCCACCCAGCCTTGGCTTCCCATGCTTTTTATCTTTTAAAAAAAATCCACATTAGCCTGTTTTACACATAAGAGGATTAAGGTATAAAGAAGTTAAATGACTTACCAAGGTCAACATGGCTGATAACTGGCAGAGGCCGGGTTCAATCTGAGAAAGAGGCTCCTGGGAGCCGGGACTTACCTATACCCTGCTGCTTCCCCAACAGCGGGGTCTGGGCCCCTTCCTGTGCTCCTTTTCTCTCCTTCCCTCCTTCCCTTTCTTCCTTTCCCTTCCTTCCTTTCTTTCTTGTGCCTGGTGGACCCAGGGCCTTGGGCATGCTAGTACCCTACCACTGAGCTCCACCCCAGCCCCTGGGGCCCTTCCTATAGGTGCAGACTTCCCCCATCTTCCCTGGCCTGCTTCCCTGGCTCTGTCAGCAGGAAGTTGACCCCTGATGTTCAACTCCCTGAGGACAGCCTCCCTCTCCACAGTGTCATCCCTGAGGCTCCTGTGTTGCCACCTCTGAGCATCTCCCCTGAGCATCTGAAACCCAGCATCCCCCTCCAAACCTGCCCTCCTTCCTCGCTGCACCTGACGGTGACACCCCCACAGCAGCGTCCAAGGCAGGACCCCTTCAGCATGCACTCTTTGCTCCTCCTGAGCCACTAGTGACAGGCACTATTATCGTTCCCATTTTGCTGAGAGGAACCTGAGTCTCAGAGAAGGGAAATAAGGCCCAGCGAGTTATACATCTTGTCCGTGACCCAGTCAGAATTCCAGCCCGTGACAGTGACTCCCGAGCCCTCTGTGTTCCAGCGTGTGGTGCTTTCCCTCTGCCTGCGGCTCCCTCCCTTCTCCCACCTGCCTCATCATCAGGCCGATCTCTGTCCCTCCTGCATGTTCCTAGTTCTTGGGAGGCACTCCTTACCCCAGGCTCAACTGAGGGTTCTCAGCTCACTGTACCCCATGTGTTCTTGGTTCTTCCACACTGAGCCATGGCGGGGGAAGGGGAGGTCCTGAGCCCCCTACATGGCACATGGTTGGAAAGGAATGCAGGAAGGACGGTGGCCTTGAGGCCAGTTGTAAGGAGAAGAGTGTTTGCCAACTGGAGAGAAGTGGAGAAAGGACACCTTGGTCCTCTGTGTGCTGAAAACTCTTGCCATTTTATCGCAAGAGTGTGTGCTCCAGGTGGAAGGAACAGTTAGAGCAAAGGTTTTGAGATGGGGCTTCAAAGTCCCTCTGGCCAGGATCGCAGTCTCTGGGGTATCCAGGGCCCTCAGGGCTTGGCCTTGATCATTGGGTTATGGAGATGGGCCTTATCCTGTGGGCAGTGGGGAGCTATAGGAAGGATGGGCCAGGGCAAGGACACTGAATAGGAACCAGCCCTTGATTGAGCTCTGTCTGAGCAAGCAAACTCCAGGTCATCTAGTTCTTCTAGTCCCCATTATGTGGCAGCACTATTGATGATCCCACTTTGCAGGTAGGAAACTAAGGCTCAGAGAAGGGAAATGATGGGCCAAGTTGTACAGCTTGTCTGTGGTAGAGCCAGGATTTGAACCCATATCTTGTGGGCTTATGACTCCCAAGCCCAGGCTCCAGAGGGTTCTCAGACACATCAGCACACTGGGGTGGTTTTCAGTGGCCTAAGGCAAAACTGAGGATAATAAGAACAATGTGGTGACTTTTTCATAAATCTAAATTTATTCCATTTAAAGGACTGTCTTTGGGTCTGAGATTATGTCTTTTCTTTTATAAAATGATGGGCTGGGAATTTTTTTTTTTTTTTTTTTGGTTAAATGTCCTTACTTGGCAAAATAAAAAGTTGACAACCTTAAGCAGTCCCCTGAGTGTTTTTGGAAATTTTACCAGTGCGTGAAATCCCTGAGTCTGGGCGCCTTCCCTCCTAGCTGGAGGGCCAGAATAGGGAGTATTCTGGGGTAGATGGAAGGATTAGGGGGACAGAGGAGCCTCAGGCCCTGCCTCCCAGTACTAGCCCTGGGCTCTTTTCCAAGTTTGGACTTGGGGGGCAGGGCCAGCCAAAATCAGGAGCACTGGATCAGGAATCAGCAGGTTGGGTTTGGTGCCTGCATCTGCTTCCTGGAGACTGTGTAATACTAGGCAGGTGAATCAACCTCTCTGAGGCACCAACTTCCTTCCACATAGAAGTACAGTTATGATCTCCACCTGCCCACCTAACAGGGCTGCCTCCTGTACCAAGTGCTTGGTAAATTACAAAGTGCTCTGAAGAATGGTGTGTGTGTGTGTGTGTGTGTGTGTGTGTGTGTGTGTGTGTATGTGTCAGTTTTAATATATATAGTATATATATATATATATATATATATATATATATATATATATTTCTTTTTCATATTTATTTTTTAGTTATAGGTGGACACAATGTCTTTATTTTATTTTCATGTGGTGCTGAGCATCGAACCCAATACCTCTTGCAGGTGAGCACTTTATCTCTGAGCCACAACCCCAGCCTCATATAATATATATATTTAATACATATATATTTGGTACTGGGGATTGAACTCAGGGGCCTTTGGCTACTAAGCCACATCTCCAGCCCACTTTTGTATTTTATTTAGAGACAGGGTCTCACTGAGTTGCTTAGTGCCTTGCTTTTGCTGAGGCTGGCTTTGAACTCATGATCCTCCTGCCTCGGCCTCCCGAGACACGGAGATTATAGGCATGGGCCATCACACCTGGCTTGTTTTAATATTTTAAAATTTAAATTTTATTTTCCCATCCTGGGCTGCCACTTCTCTTGGGCCCTCACTTGCCTGCACTGTTTGAACCTTGGGGAAGAGACCTTGAGGGGAGTATTAGGCCCTGTAAGAGCAGGTCACTCAGCCTGGTGCTATTCTTTTCCTCAGGAGCCCTGGATGGCAGCTCAGAGATACACTTTGGGCTGAGGCCTGGGGAACTCTGGGAAAATAATGCACTTCCCAGGAGCCAGGCTCAGAGTTCTCAGCACGGAGTCTGGCATTTAGTAACAAGAGTCATAGTCTAATCTGTAGCAGGTATTGTGCTAAATATTTCTCACAATGTGCTTCAAGAGCCCTATGAGGTAGGTATTGTCATTATCCCTGTAATCTACAAGAGGGCACTGCAGTGTGCAGGTTAAGCACGTGCCTTGTCACAGACCGTAGGTGGCAGGAGGTGGTGAACGCTCTCTGGTCTCAGTCCAGACGACAGAGTGCCCTGAAAGCCTGAGTGTGCAGAGACCCTGTGCTGGGCCAGGGTGGGAGCATTTGCAAAGCTGCAGTGGGGGTGGGGCGCCCCTAGTGCATGTTATGGCCGGGGCTTGGAGTGGGGAAACAAGAGGCACAGTCCTGCTGGGTGTCTTCCAGCAGTCACCTCCCTCTCTGGGGCTCAGCCTCCTCCTCTGCTTTGCTCTTAATAATAATAAAGATATTAATAGCAAGTGTTTATTGAGCACTTACCAAGGGCCAGCTGCTGCTCCGGAACTTGCCATGCCTTCTCTCACTTGGTCTCTCAACAACCCTGTTGTTGGGCCCCTTTTTCCAGATGAGGGAGTTGAGGCACAAAGATGTTAGTTAAGTAACTTGCCTGGGTGTAGGTAGCACTTGTCGGGACTCAGACCTCAGAACTCCAGTTCTAGTGGCACTTATCCCACTGCCTGCAGCCTTCAAGTGTAAGTCCTGCTCCTACCCTGTTCTATACTGGGAACTTGTTCTACACTTGCTCTCATTTGGGAAACTTCACTGGTAGTCTCTCGAGGCAGACCTTATGTTTTATGCTGGGGACAGAGCAGTGAATCAGACCCTCCCCTGGGGAACAAGGAGGCCCAGAGGTTGGCAATTACCAGGCAGGGGGATAAGTGCTACTGTACAGAGTCCTGCAGGAGCCCTGCACAGAGCAGCCCTAAAGCTGCACACAGCCCTAAAGTGGGCACAGCAGGGAAGCTTTCCCAGAGGAAGAGGCTTATATTGTGATAGGAGGGACAAGAGGGATGGGAGTCAGCCAGGAGAGGAGAAGCAGGGAGCAGTGTTCCGGACACAGCAACTAGCCCAGGCGGAGACCCAGAAGTGAGGCTGAACATGGCATTTGCAAAGGACAACAAGAAGTCAGCCGAGTGGAAGCCTAGAGGACGCGGGGGTGTCCAGGAAGAGGCTGGAATGCTAGCAGGCCTGGGTTGGTGGGGACAGTGCCAGGCTGAAGAGCAGCACCTTCCTGGAACTGGAGGTGGGTGGACTTGGGCAGATTTGTATTTTGTAAACTCCTGTCTTGGACCGTGAGGAAGATGGTGGAGGGAGGTCTTTGGCAAGGAGCCCCCAGGGGAAGCCATTGCACTGGGCCTCCTTTTCCTCTTCCTTTCCCCCAGGGCCAGCCCTCTGAGTGCCTCCTCCACAGCTGTCCACTGACCCTGCCCAGGGCCTGCCAGCCTCAACCTGGCCAGGAGCCCTGGGACTTTGCCTGTAGGGAAAGCTCTGCAGCTTATGCAAACCCGAGTGGGGGGTGGGGGTAGGGGGAGGCATGTGTGCTGAGCCGGGGTGCCTTGGAAGCAGGGAGGGTAGGTGAGGGCCCTGAGGCTATCCAGAAAGAGAGTCTGGGTTTGGGGTCTTTGGGGGTCTCTAGAAAACTGCCTCATGGGCGCACACAAGGATTTGGCCCAGATGATGGTGGGTATGCTGGAGAGGGGGCAGGGCCTGGGTAGCTGATCAGTTCCAGCTCCTCTCTCTCTTTTCTTCTCAAGGGTATGCAAATAACTGGTCTCAGTCAGCCCCCACATTCTACTGATGGGGAAGCTGAGGCTGCAAACTGGAAAGGAACTAAATAAATTCAGGTCAGTGGTGGAACCCAAATCAGAACCCTCGGTCCCAGTTGTCCCCATCAATGATAAACAATGCCCACCTTTCTGCAGAACCTCACCAAAGTTGACCTGGGCCCAAGTACCCTCTGGGTGGTCCTGGATAGGTTTCTTTCTTTCTTTCTTTTTTTTTTTTTAAAGAGAGAGAGAGAGAATTTTTTTTAATCTTTATTTTTTAGTTTTTGGCAGACACAACATCTTTGTTGGTATGTGGTGCTGAGGATCGAACCCGGGCTGCACGCATGCCAGGCGAGCGCGCTACCGCTTGAGCCACATCCCCAGCCCCTGGATAGGTTTCTTAACTTCTCTGAGTCTTAGACTCTGGGTTTAAATTTTTCCCTTATATTGGGAAGGAGGTCCTCTCTCCCACTTGGTAGTCCACAAAGCATTTTATGTTTATTGTTTGCAATACTGTGGATTGAATCCAGGGGCACTCTACCACTGAGCTACATCCCTAGCCCATTTTATTTTTAATTTGAGACGGGGTCTCACTAAGTTATAGAAACTGGCTTCAGACTTGCTATCCTCCTGCCTCAGCGTCCTGAGATGCTGGAATTACAGGCATGGGCCACTATGCCTGGCTCCACAAAGGTGCTTTAAAGCATACCTGGCCTGTTGTGGAGTATAATTATTGTGTGTTCAGTGCATCCCACTGAATTCCTGTAACAGCCCTGGAGGAGCTATTATTACACCAT
Organism: Ictidomys tridecemlineatus; assembly: GCF_052094955.1. Classification (NCBI taxonomy): domain Eukaryota; kingdom Metazoa; phylum Chordata; class Mammalia; order Rodentia; family Sciuridae; genus Ictidomys; species Ictidomys tridecemlineatus. Next base: position 29,212,264 of record NC_135487.1, read on the forward strand.
TCTATACACAAGGCCCTGAAGGTAGAAGTGACTTTACTGAGGTCATTCAGCTGAGAAGTGACTGAGATGTAGCAGAAGCCCCAGGTGTCCAGGTGTCTACCCAGACCCTTGATGGACACAGCTCCAATTTGAGTCTGTGCTCCCCATGTAAATCAGCTGGTATCACAAGCAAAACCCATGCGGCAGCTGGGCAGGGGCTGTGTGTGTGTGTGTGTGTGTGTGTGTGTAATGGGCCAGGCTGGCCTCCTGGCTGGAACTCAGCTCACCCTGTGCCCATGATCATCCTGGCTGCAGCTGCTGCCCTGTGGAAGAGGAGACCTTCGCCCTTGCCCTCCTGCACCAAACGTTCTTTTGCTGGGCCTGGCTTGCCGGGGGGCGGGGTGGGGGGACTGCCTGTGGAATGACCACAGGGGCACCTGCTAGCCCTTCCCACGGTGGGATCTGACTATCTAATGCTCCTCACATGACAGGCATGGGATGCGCCCAGGGCTGGGGAGAGGGATTTGGAGTCTCCTAATCCTGAGCTGCAGCCCTCCCTCTGTCTTGGCCAGGGCCGTGGGAGAGGTTTGTCCCTGCACTGTGCCCAGTGGCCCTAGTTCAGATCCCTGGCATACACCCAGCTCTCTGCTTGGGGCCTTCTCTGCCCTTCTCATGCTCCCCACCCTCCCACCATTTGGGCAGAATTGGGAATCATGGGGGAAAATGCTGGGGCTGATGGAGGTGCCGTGTTATGCAGCATTTGGGGCAGGAGCATGGGGGCATTGTCAGGGAGGTTTAGGACCTATGTTAGGGCAGAAAATTAGTTGGGGTGCAGAGATGAAGTGTTTGGGGCTAATCCTGGGCTACCCCTTCCTGCAGAAATTTGGCTACAAGTCAGGGAGGCAAATGTGTGGGCCATGCCCCCCCCCAACCCCTGCCGGGCAGTAAACACTGTCGTCGCCTGGGAGATGGGCCCAAACATCCCGGCCCCCCACGGGTTATTTATACCAGGAGTCCCTCTCCTTCTCTGGCCTGCTCTGGCTCCTCAATCCACCCTCTGAGCTGGCAGACCTGAGTTGAGGGTCCAACTCCCTGTCAAGGAGGGAGGCCCCAGTAGCAGGCCTGCTTATACCCCACCAGGAACTGGGCACCAATCTCTACAGCCTGTCCCTTTGGAGGCTCTGGGTCTTGTTGATTAGAAGCATGTTCCCAGGTCTTGGGAAGCTCTGAGAGGCCAAGGCCTAGGAGAGAGGCCGGAGCCCTGGGACTGAGCCTTGGGTTTCTTCTAATGGTCTACATGACTTGGCCACTTCCAATTTCTCTCTGTGTTCAGTGGGAAGGAGGGTCTAGATTAGAGCAAAAATTTCAATCCAATTTATTTATTTATTGTTTGTTTGTTTGTTTGTACTGGGGATTGAATCCAGGGTTGTTTAACCACTGAGCCACATCCCCACCTTCTTTATTTTTCATTTTGAGATAGGGCCTCACTAAGTTACTGAGGCTGACCTGGAACTTTCAATCCTCCTGCCTCAGCCTCCTGAGTTGCTGGGATTACAGGTATGTGCCTCCATGCCTGGCTTCAATCTGTTTTAATCAGTAGATCTAGTCCTTGAAATGAAACCTGGTACACAAGCATAGCACATAGATAAAACACACCACAGTAGGGCTGATCTGGGAGGGGGTCCAGAATTCTGCCCACTCAGCCTGTGGGGCCCTACATACTAACCTGGAGTCTGCATGTGGCCTTCCTTGATCTAGAACACTGAGTCAGAGCTGCTGGTGTGTGAGCCTGAAGGTAGTTGATTTACAGTGAGTGTAGATGGAACCTGAATGAACAGGCTGGGGCATCCACAGGTGTGTACCCAAGGCCCCTCCTAAGGAGAGATGAGCCCATTGTGGGAGGAGATGGGGGCATGCTGTGGATCAGAAGGTAGCAGGGCCTGGCTGTCCTTTTCATGCCAGGTTTCAAGCAGCCTGGGACTCCAAGGAATCTAGGAATTTAAATTCAAACTTCCAGATTGTTCTGCAGGTGCATGTGTCAGAAAGGATAGAACATATTTTATTGAATACCTTGTTAACTTGATTTAAACTTTTAAGTATTTAGACTTATAGTATGTGGGTCTCCATTTGTACTCATTCCCTTCCTTGCCAGTGTTAGTGGCAAGTTTGCATCAACTCTCCCCTCTACCTGCCCACCTCAGCAGCGTCCCTAAGACAGCCTTCCCAGAATCCTTAGGCTTCGGGAGACAGGGTCAAGGTCTAAGTCACTGAGGCTCAAGGTCCTGGCAACCTGGGTCTTCTGTTCACTCCTATTGTTCTGAGTATCCACTTGGGCTAGCCTGCGGAATGTGCAAGAGTCAGACTGGCCCTGACTAAGTTACTGAGGGTGATGGATGGATCTCAATGAGGGGGTGAGATGAGAGTGGACAGAGGTAGAAACAGTTTCAGCACACAGCTTGTCAGAGAGTGACAAGGGGGTCTCAAGAGTGCCCAGAGGGGCCCTGGAATCCTAACCTGGGGCTGGAACAGCTTTTCTTCCCAAAGCAGAACAGGGATTCTTGGGATAGAAAGGCACAGAAGTCACCAACATGGAAATGTTCAGGGGACAGGGAAGGAGTGTGGCTGATTCTTAGGGTGCTTACAGCCTCCAAGGCTGGGCTAAGGAGCTTGGGTTTAGATGGGAACAGAAGCGACTGTAGGATTGTCAGAGGAGGAGGGGCATTCAGACTGAGGCAACATGGGCTGGGGCTAGGCTGAGCGCTGGATTCCTGTAGGCAGTTAACTGGGCAGCTGGAGGGAGAATGGGGCTGAGTCTGTTCTGGCCAGGAGTGGGAAGTGGAGGCTTAGGAAAAAGAGGCGATCTACCCTCTGGGATCATACCTCCTATCTCCTCTGTCTTGACTCCTGCCATTACACTGCCCTGAGTCTCCAGGTTGGAAAAAAGAGCACATCACCCTCACTCCCTTCCTCAAAGTAGATCCCTTCAAATAGTAGACCAGTCAGGACACCTCAGTTGTCCAGGAAGCTTTCCCTGGCTGACTGGATACTCTTTCATTCGTTTATTCATTTTATCACTCAGTAAATATTAAGTGAGGGCCTACATTGCACCAAGCCTTGTTCTAGGTGTTGGAGAGAGTGTGAACAAGATACAGTCCCTGGCCAGGCACGGTGGTGCTCACATGTAATCCCAGCAGCTCGGGAGGCTGAGACAGGAGGATCAGCAACCGGCGAGGCGCTAAGCGATTCAGTGAAGCCCTGTCTCTAAATAAAATACAAAATAGGGCTGGGGATATGGCTCAGTAGTCAAATGCCCCTGAGTTCAATCCCTGGTACCAAATATTAATAAATAAATAAAGTCCCTGCATTCATAGCTTGATTTATGGGGGCCAGAGGACCAGAACTGTGTCTATCCCTAGTGCCTACCCTCTAGCTATCTATGTCTGAGCTGGGTCCCTGGTGTCTTGGGTACAGGTATTCTCTCCATTACCATTCATTTGCTCCCGCAACCCTTGGTCAGCACTTGCTTCTCTAGACACTGAGCCATAGGGAGGGGCCCAATGCCCAGCACCTGGTTCTCTCTACTCACTCCAGATGGACTTTGAGCCCCTTACAAAAACCTTCCTGGCCTTGGTTTCTTTCTTTATTTTTGGTATTAGGGATTGAACCCAGGGGCACTTAATCACTGGGCTATACTCCCCAGCACTTTTTATTTTGTATTTGGAGACAGGGTCTTGCAAAGTTGCTTAGGGCCTTGCTACACTGCTGAAGCTGCCCTTGAAATTGTGATCCTTCTGCTTCAGCCTCCCAAGCTGCTGGGATTACAGGCCTGCAGAGCCTTGCTGGCCTTTCTTTTTTAAGATTTTTTTTTAGTTGTCAATGGACCTTTATTTTATTTATTTATATGTGTGCTGAGAATCAAACCCAGTGCCTCACACATGCTAGGCTAGGTTTCTTTATCTACTGAGTGGGGCTTTGAGGAGGCCCTAAGGAGGGGAGGGGAGCAAGAGATGGCTCAGCTCCAGTAATGCCCATGAATGGGCAACTTTGATTCTGTGGTGGGAGTTGGAGGGGTAACAAGGATTCAGTATTTATTTCATTATCAAGACAAGATAATAATAGTTGCTACCTATAGTGGTCACTGTCAGCCAACCCCATGTATCTTCTCCCATGCATCTTATTATTATTATTCCTCACATGCAGCTCTATTTGGTGGATGTATATGGGTGTATCTTTTCTCTCATTTTCTGAATGAGGAAACTGAGTCTTAGTAAAGTGAAATGACTTATATGAGGTCACAAGTGAAACTACCTGACACTGGGAGCTCTTGAGCACCGTGCTATATAATGTGCTGTTTGGCACCTGCCCCTCCTGGGCACTCAGCCTGAGAGTGAAAACCCAGCCCTGGCACCCGTCCCCCTAACCCTCCCCCTTGGTCCCCTCAGTAGCTGGCACAGCCCCGAGCCTGGGCACTGGGTCCTGCGACCCCGGCTGGGACAGTACCCGGGCTAGATCAGGCCAGGACTCGACTCAGGAGCTTTGGTACCTCGGGGTCCCGGGGCGCTTGGTTTCTGCACCCAGCCCTGGCGGGTGGGCAAGCCGCGGACGGGTGGGGTGTCGCGTCCTCCCGCTCCGCCCCAGGCTTCAGGGACGCGACGGTTCCTTCACACTTTCCGCTTGGCCCGCTGCTCGCCTTTCAGGCCGCCGAGTTTTCAATTGTTAATTTGGAAACGGAAAAAGAAGCCGGCCGGGCGGGGAAGAAACCCGAGCCTAGCGCCGCCCCTCCCGCGCCCGGAGTCTGCTCTCGCCGAGGCCCCGCCCCTCCAGGTCCCCAGAGCCACGCCCAGCGCTGGCCCGCCCCGCCCGCCCCGCCCCTCCAGCGTGCCCCGCCCATACCGAGACCCGGGATCGCGGAGTCGCGGCGCCGCGGCAGAGGGGGAAGGGACCCCGCGTCAGAGACGCGCCGAAGGCTGGCCGGGGGAGGAGTCCCTCAGGAGCCCTCCCCCTCCCGAGGAGGCCGCCTGGTTGTTGGCCTCTTGTGTCCTGAGGTGAACCCAAGCCGCACGTGGGCGTCTTCCGGTTAGACCCCTGCCTCCGGACTGCAGGACCCGGTACCACGGGCACCATTAGGCAGACTAAGAAACTGAGTCCCAGAGAGGGACTGTTCACTTGTTCAAAGTCCCACAGCCAAAGCAAAGCTGTGTTCAAGTCCATTAGTGGCCGTGATACGTACAGGCAGTACCAGAGGTGCAATTTGTCCCCTTTGCCTGATTCCCACCGCTTCTGTGGTTAACGGATCATTGGAATTTCTGCTTGGGTCTGTCCTGACTCCTCCTTGATATCATTATTCACTTATGGGAGAGTTTTGGAAGAGAAGGAAGTTCATCTAGACTTTCCATGCAAATGGAATGTAAAAGACACTCTTCAGGCGACTTCAGAACATTGAAGTCCCAGAGGACTGGTAGCTTTAGGAGCTGTGCAGGCCTCACTTTCCATGAGGGAAGCTGGAGCGACCAGGCCCAGATGGACCAGAGAAAAACAAGGCCCTTAAGAGACCCTTACTCAATCCCTTCCTCGTGAACTGAAACTCTGAGACAGTTTCTCAAATCTTCAGCTAACTGTTGGCAGAGTTAGGAGAGTGAACCTGTGGACCTAGGTTCCTAGCTCTGCCTGTGCCCTTGTGCTTCCCCCTCAGCTGCCCCCAATCCTGACACCTCTCTTAGAGTCACCAAGCAGGCTCCTGACTCTTAGAAGATTCTGGATCAGCTGCAGCTGCAGGCTGGGCAGCCTTCCCTTTACCAGGATGCTGAGGAAAATGAAGAGGGGTGTCTGCAGATGCCCGTCCAGTTTCCAGCTTAAGGAACCCCCTGGCCCAACTGTTCTTCTATCTTAGCTGTGGAACTAGCCCAGAGAAGCAAAGCACCTAGTCCAAGGTTGCTCACACAGCAAAGCTTTCCTTTCTTGCAGGGCTTATTGGGTTCAGTCCGGCTCTTCCTGGGTTTGGGGATCCCATGGGGAGTATGCTTTCAGGGCAGCTGTGAGTAGCTGCCCTAGGTGTGGCCTGTGAGTTTGCATGTTGCTTTGCTTATTAGTAGAGAAGTCATTGAGACTCCCCTCCTGGTTCATACCCACAAACCTCCCACTGTGTGGGGTCTTCGGCAGCTGAGTCTGCAGAACTCCCAAGATAGGCTCCTATTTGGCACCTGAGTTCCCCAGGGGGCCCTGCCCTCCCCGAAGCTCTTGTTCCACCCTGTCAGCTCTTGTTGGTACTCTCAGCTCTGGGAGTACTGAGAACCAAGTGACAGAGACTAAGCTCTTTTCCCTGTTTTGGAATCTTCCCTTCCCTCCTTCCTCCCCCCTCTGTACAGGTTCTGCTGATTCTAAGAAGACAAGATTCCTTAGAGGTGACCCTGACCCCCACTAAGCTCAAGTAGCTGGGTAACTGAGCAATCCTTGAACCCAGTGCCACCCTATACATACAGCAGAAAGGGCAGGGGCTGGTCCCTCTTGGCCCCAGGACAAGGGGAATTTTGGAGTAGGAGTGAGGGGTAAGTGACTGGGTCCTGTCACGGAAAGAGGAGATATTAAAACATTACCTCATGAACTGGGAAATCTGGGGGGCCGGGCCCAGCTCTGTCTCTAATCTCCCATAAAATCACAGGTAAATCAGGTCCCTCTCTGGGACTCAGTTTGGTAACATATAAAGGAGAGGATTTGTGGATTTCTAAGGGAAATTTCAGTGCCAGTATGTAGCCAGTATCTGATCACATCTTGCCACCTCCACTTCCCCTTGAACAAGTCACCTCATCTCTTGCTAGGATTGTACCATTAGATTCCCAATTCCAGGTGGGGAAAACACCCCGCCCACCCCAGTGTGTTCTCCCCCCTGCTGCCGGGGCAGTCTTCTGCAAATATAGGTGATCTCATGCTACTTCTTGCTCATATTTGCCTGTCTTTCTTAGAGTACAGGCCAGTCCTCAGCAGCCAGTGGGTTTCTGCTTCCACCTCCACTGCCTCTCTGCGCCCCCTCCTCCACCACTGCTTACAAACCTGGGAGACTGCTCCTTTCTGATCCTTCTGGAATATACCAGGCACCTTTCTGGCTCAAGTCTTTTGCACTGGCTTTTCTGTCTGCTCAGAGACTCTTCTCCAGGTGCCCACATGGCTCATTCCCTCTTCCATCTTTACTCAAATGCCACCTTCTCAAAGTTGCTTTCCCTGACCACACTCTGTAAAATAGTCTCCCCCACTTCCACACTTTCCCCCTTTCCCACTTAATTTTTCTCCACAGTCATCTGACAATTTGAACATTTACTGGTTTATTTGCCATCTCTCCTTCCCACCTCTCAGCCAAAAAAGAAGACAAGGCTTTGTAAGCTTTTATGCCTGGCCCAGGGTGAGCACTAAGTGTGTGGTTGCTAAATGAATGAAGGAATGAGTGAGTGCATGCTCCATGGCTCTGGGCTGTGTGGTTTCCTCATAATCCCTCCTGCTTTGGGAAGGGTTGAGGTGTAGAACCAGCTAGGGCCAGCAGTGCATTCTGGGAAGGAGTGGTACTCATGAGAGGATGCACCCTGTCTCAGGAAATCTCTTCCCATCACCCACTTGGCTCAGGCATAGGGCATGCAGTGGGGAAAGGACAGGAAAGGACAGGTCTGTGGGAGGCAGCCACTCAAACAGCCTTTCATATGCTGAGGCGTACTCGGTAATGGAGGTGAATAAATATAGAGATGGGGGTTGGGGGGTTAAGAGAGTGTCAGGTGGGGCCTCCCCTTAACCCAGTCAGTTTAGTGGCAGAAGTAGCATACAAAGGTGGGGAGGAAAAAAAAAAGCTTCATTGGCTGTGATCAGGGACTAGAACGATGCTTGTGGACTATCAGCTTCCAGGTTGGGTACCTGGGAGTGAAGAATAAGGTGGCCGGGTGGGTAGAGCCTTCCTTGCAACCATGCTAAGATTAAATTACTGAGGATTAAAGCCAGGGTTGCTTTATCACTGAGCTACATCCCTATCCCTTCTGACTTATTATTTTGAGATAGGGTTTCACTACATTGCTGAAAGTCTAAATTGCTGAGGCTTGCAATCCTCCTGCCTCAGCCTCCCAAGTTGCTGGGATTACAGGGGTGTGCCACCATGCCCAGCTAGATTTCACACTTAAAAAAACAAAACAAAACAAAGCAAAACAGCAAAGCTCTTTGTTCAAATGAAATCTTATGCCAAACCCAGCATATAAAACTGGGCTATTAGAATGCATATGGAGGTTCTCAGTGGAGCTAGGGGAAGATTTCCACCGGCCCTCTTGTTTAAGTTTCTGAAATTCTGGCTGCATTCATTCCAATCCTTAGTTCCTCTTCACTTTCATGGCCTTCTGATTGGGAGGGCTCACGGCTCCTTGTGTGAGAAGTCAGTGCTGCCTGGCTACCCCCCCAAAGATGGATGGACTCTGCTTCTTCCTTGTTCCGTCCTTGGCTTATGTTGACTGTTGCTCAGATCACTAACCTGGTACAGTAGGCAATCTGGCTGGCATGGCAGAAGGAAGCAGGGAGAACAAGCCAGGGTTGTGGGGATGGGTCAAGTGGGAGAGGATGAGGCTGTTCTGCATTGTATCAGCCTGTTTTCTGTTACTATTACAGAACACCCAAGATGGTATTTTATAATGATAGAAGTTTATTTAGCTCACAGTTCTGGAGGCCCAAGGGCATGGTGCCAGCATTGACTTAACTCTGATGAAGGCCTCATAGTAGATAGTGTCACAGTTGCAGGAGTGACTGTGAGAGTGAGAGATCATGTGGTGGAACAACAAGCCAAAGTCTGGAGTCCAAGGAGAACTAGTTCATCCCTTCTGAGTACATGCCTCCAATGATCTAATAACCTCCACGAGGCTCCACCCCTTCTACATCCACCACCTCTTAACATCAGCACACTAGGGACCAAGTTCCCAACACATGAGCCACTGGGGGACAAACCACATTCCAACTATAGCTCTCACCAAATGTCTTGTTCAGAAGACAGCACCTTCCACATGCTGGGGTACTGAGGTCACTCACACTAGCTCAAGAAAGACTGACATGTGGCCTTGGGGTGTGACTCAGTGGGAGAGCACTTGCCTAGCATGGGCAAGGCCCTGGGTTCAGCCCCCAGCACCACACACACACACACACACTCATACACTCACATTCAAGACTGGCAGATGGTAAGGAAAGAAGAATGTTGCAGAGACTTTATAGCAGGAATCACATCTGGGATTCATGGGATAGAGAGCGGGAGATGAAATGCTGGTGTTGTTGCCGTTGGTCTCTGCACCTCTGCCACCTTTCTGCTAGATTATTATTTCTGTTCCTGAGAAAGCATCTGATTGGTTCAGCCCTACCTACAGATGGAAACTTCTTGGGTCATTCTCCAGCCCTGGATGAATCAGCGGCAGCCAGGGCAGGGACTTGGGGCCATCCATGGACAGCACTGCGCAGTTGGTGCACTACAAAGGGACTTGGCATTGAGGGCTAAAGTGGTGCTGAAATACAGCCTATGCCTGGGCATGTCAGCCCACAGCCAGGGATGCCTGTTTCTAAGGAGGCCAGCTACAGGGGGTCAGGCTATAGGTAACGCATTTGTCTAGTTGGTCTTCCAAGATGGGACTTTTTTTTATTTTCATAGTTTGCACTATGTGCTGGCAGCTGCTCTCCCTCCAGGGACATCGTCAGAGAAAGTAGAACTGAGCTGAGGACCAACTCTCTCCCTCCCACCTCACTGCTGGAGAGTCATCAGGCAGAGGGAACCTTAGCCGTCATTGACTTGGCCCCCACTTTCATGTTGTGGACGGGGAAACTGAGGCTCCATCAAGACCTCATCTCAGCCCCGAGCCCCAACTCAGGCCTCTGACCCGGAGAAGCAGCGGCACAGCAGCAGCCCTGGTGTGGAGCCGAGGATCACGTGCTCTTGCTCCCTTTGCCATATTTAGAATCGCTGGATCAGGGGAAACTTCTCCTCCCAGCCCTGGAGGATTCTTGGAAAGAGCCTCGCTCTGAGGCCAGCTGACTGCCCCTCCCCTTATCCCCCTTCACGAGAAAGGAAGGTCCTGCTCTCCCCAGAGAACTGGGGGGCCCCTAGGCCACCCTGTACCCTGTTGTCAGGAAGTGTCTGTCAAGTCTGGCTAAGTCCCTTCTTCAGTATCAGCTCTGGTTTGGGATTCAAGAAGTTCCTTGCTGCAGGCAGGTGGTGGGGCTCATGGCCTTTGCCCTCAGGAACCTTGGTTGAGTGGCGACAGACTGGCTCAAGAGACCTCCAGCTGAGGGAAGACAGAAGCCTGCTATTGGGACCCTGGTCTGGGGAGCAAGGAGGGAGTCACACACTCCCCAAGCCATAGGCAGAAGCCAGGGAGCCAGCTGGTGGCTGCCAGGCCCCAGACACTGGCAAGGCTTGGTATAGGGTGAGGGAAAGGAGGAAGGAAGCTCTGGAGGAAGCAAGGGGCAGGGCCTGCCTGTGCAGACTTTGGCCTCAGGGGGGGCTTGTGTCTCCTGTTGCCAAACAGGCTGCTTCCTCGCTGGATTATCAAGCCTTAACAACAGAAAAACCAGACAAAACACAAAAATGCTTGTGTTGAGCTCCTGGGATGTTCCAGGTGTTGAGCTGATCCTCGATGCCAGGGGATAATGGCCCTGTGTTCCCATGGGAACCCTCTCCAGGCCGGAGCAGCTCCTTCTCTTCAGATCTGCCACTCGCTGTTCCCTAGGTGGGCCTTGCCTCCTCTTCACAGGGTGCCCCCGGGAGCAAGCCCCTCTCCCACCCTCTCTGTCTCCTCACCCTGCCTGCTGGAGGCAGCTGGAAGGGCCTTCCTGGATAGCACCAGTCCTCTGCCCTCAGCTTCCCTGGGGACTTCTTCCCATTGCTGGCTCCTCTCTCCTGCAGTTCTGGCTCCTGTTTCCTGGCCCCTTCCACTCTGAGGCGCTCCTCTCAGGAGACTCCCTGCTCCCTTCCTCCTTGGCTACCCGGCCTCTCCTTTTTGCAGTCAGATGTCTTTGAAGAGTTCCGTCTCACTCATCGCCTCCACTTTCTTACCATCCTCTCCTCCTCTGGCCCTCTTCTCCTTCTGGCACTGTCCTGACCAAGGTAGTAGTAACCAACGTGTCATCAAATCCAACGGACATTTTTCAGACCTTATCTCACATCCTGGCAGCATTTGACACGTGTCCACTCCCTTCTTGAAACATTTGCTTCATGCGGCCTCTCTGATGCCTCTCCCTGGCTCCCCTCCCATCGCTGGTGCGCCTTCCTGGTCTGGCCCCTTTTCCCTCTGGCTCCACAGGGCCTTGGCTAAATTCACCACATGCCCGTTGGACTGTCTCAGCTATTCTGTGACCTCCACCTTGATGTCCCCCACATCTGCATTGTCCCACAGCCCTCTCTGTCCCTGTAACTGGCTCTCAGTGGCACTCCTCCCTCCACCGCCCCCCATGGGCCCTCCTGCTTCCCACTCACCCATAGCACTTTTGTCTGTCCGGTTCCCTAGACCACAACAGAAGGGCCATTCTCCCTCACTCGCTCCAATTCTAATTAATCACCAGCTCCTTCTTCCTACAGCTTTCTCCAAGCCATCTCCTTCTCTCTACTTCCTGTCGCCACCACCCTGGTCAAGGTCACCATCATCTGTCAGCTGCCTTATTGTGAAGCCCTGTGCTTAGTTTTCCTGATCAGCCCCGCGCTCCACATTGCCCCCGTGTGGTGGTCCTGAAACACAAATCAGACTGTGTCATTCCCTCTCTTCAAATTCTTCAATGGCTCTCTATTGCCTTTAGGATGATGTTCAGATGCCTGAAGGTGCCACTAGAGGATCTGACCCTTTATGGCTTCCTCACTGTCCCCTTCATTTTAAGTCCCCATCACGAAGAACTACTAGTCATCCTGGGCACAGACTCCTACATCTCCGTTGCTTGCCTAGGCTACTTCCTCTGCCTGGGGCACCCCTGCCCCTATCTAGTCACTTTGGCTGACTTGAAGTCTTCTTGGGGCCCTCCCAGTTCCCTTAGCTCACTGTCCTTGCCTTGTCTATCATGTCACCACCGTTATACTTGTTAATGTCTTGGGGCCTGGATTATTCACTTGTGGTTTTACAATGAACCTGACTGAGCGTAGATGACAATTAATGTTTCTGGGGGAATATGGTTCAGAGACTTAGGTGACAACCTCTTTCCTGCTGTGCGATTCCTGTCATTTCCCTCACCTATTAGATCCCCGCCTCTTCAGCCTCCCACCACCTGTCCTTCCAGGGATAATCCCAGAGAAGAGTGGGACATTTTGAGGGCAGCAACGGTTTGTCTTGTATGAAGATCACTCTGGCTGCTTTGAAGGGGGTGGGTTATGTGAAATAGGAGTAGAGGCAGGAGCCAGGTGATGGTGGCTCAGTCAGGACAGTGACACTTGGCTATGAATATGTTCCAAAGGTGGAACTAACAGAATTTATTACAGAGCAGGAATGTACAGGGAAAAGGACAGGAAGAATCAAAGATAACTCAGTCTGCCTGAGCCCCTGCGTGCTGTTACCAAGATGGAAGGTTTTTTTTTGTGGGGGGGGCATGTTCTGTTTTAGAAACCACCAGACATCCAGGAAGAGAAGTCAAGTAGGCAGGTGAACACGTGAGCTGGATTCCCAGGAGGGGCTACCATACTTACCCTCATGCCTGCTGAGGGCAAAGGCCACTGTAGTAAGGGAGGGGGACAGAATTCCTTGGTTTTATTTTAAAGCAAATGGATTTTAAATGAATATTAGTTTGCTGTTATTACCCAAGAAACTCATGTTCTTAAAAAGTTTTTTAAAAATTAGGAAATAAGCAAAAAGCAAAACTAAAGCCCCAATCACTTAATTTTGCCACCAAAAAATAAGCCCTGCTGACTTTTGGTACGTATATAAAAAACATCTACATTTTAAACATTGGGATCACATTGCTTTGAAGTTTTTTTTTTTTTAAGAGAGAGTGAGAGTGAGAATTTTTTAATGTTTATTTTCTTAGTTTTCGGCGGACACAACATCTTTGTTTGTATGTGGTGCTGAGGGTCGAACCTGGGCCGCACGCATGCCAGGCGAGCACGCTACCGCTTGAGCCACATCCCCAGTCCTGCTTTGAAGTTTTGTAATTGGCTTCTTTCACTTAACCTATTGTGGACATTTGAAGATGTGTAACTATTGACATGGCAAGAAAAGTGTTGAGGAAAAGAATTTTGAAACAGCTTCAGTAGGAAGTCCCCAGGGCCCCGCAGCTGAGAAAGAGGCAGAAGGATTTCTGCTGAGGGCCAGAGTGAAGGCCCATAAAGGTTTGGCAGCCACCCTTTCCAGAGGAGGGCCCTTCCTGTCCCAAACCCTGTGTCAGCTGCAATCACCACCCAGCCACCAGCCCAGCCGTGGCTGTGGCTAATGACTGGATCTGAGGAGCCGATGCTCCTTCCCCTCCCTGTGTCTTTGCTGATTCGGCTCTTGGCCGGAACTGGCCAAGGAGGCTTCCTTCTCTCTCATTCATCCAAAGCCCTTTATGGACATCTGCCACTTGCCTTCTCAACCCTGGCATCTGCTGGGATGCAGCCCCAGATCCTGCCCTCCAAGAAGATATAATGGGGCCCCGGCAGAGCTGTGCCCTATACCTGTTTTTCCTCCCTCAACACATAGGGAGACTGGCTCTCAGATAGGATTTGACTTCACGCCCATGCCCTTGCCACATGAAACCTGAACACAAATAAAACCATGCAGAAAGTGACTTGGGTCACATAGAAGGAGACAAGCACAGGGAGGAGGGAGTTTTGAAGAGGAAACTAGGCATGTGGGATCCCAGGCTCCATAGAGCATTGTGTTTGTGACAGGTAAAGGGTGCAGGGAGGCTCAGCTGGTGAGCTGTTTGCAGTGTCAGCAGTGGTGCAGAAGTGGGGACTCTGGGGCCATGTGGGAAAGGCTGGTGGATGAATCCACAAGGAATATATTTTCAGTGAAGTCCGTGCCCCCTGGAGCCTCTTCCAGGACACACGCATGTTTCGTCTATCCTTGTCCCAAAGAGGGCTGTCTGGAGTCTAGCCTGGGTCTTCTTTGCTGCTCCTGTAGCCCCGCCCTTTCATCCTGGTCTCCCTCCTGTGTGCACAGGCTCTTCAAGGCTCATGCCCATGGCTTTCTCCCTTCCCTTCCACTGGGAAGTTGGGAACCCTGGCTCTAAGCTCTGTCCTGGCAATACTGGATGGCCCAGGTGAATCCTTTCCATCTCTGGACCTCAGTGTCTTCATGTGTGTAATTGAGGAAGTGTTGGGTGAGTTAGGTTCTAAAGTTTCCTTCCTTTCTTCTTTCGCCCTTCTTCCTGGTACTAAGGTACCCAGGGTTGGTGCTCTACTTCTGAACCACATCCCCAGCCCCTCCCGTCCCCCGCACCTTTTTTTTTTTTTTTAGTACTGGAAATTGAACTCAGGGCCACTTAAGCACAGAACCACATTCCCAGCCCTTTTTTGTATTTTAGAGACAGGGTCTCACTGAGTTGCTTAGGGCCTTGCTAAATTGCTGAGGCTGGCTTTGAACTCGCAATTCTCCTGTCTCAGCCTCCCAAGCCAATGGGATTATAGGCGTGCGCCACCGCACCTGGCTCCCAGACCTTTTTGTTTTTTTATTTTGAGACAGGGTCTCACAAAATTGCCCAGACTAGCCTCAAACTTGTGATTCTCCTGTCTCAGCTTCCTGAGTTGCTGAGATGACAGGTGTGTGCCACCATGCCTAGCTGAATTTCCTGCCATTTCTAAACATCTGGTTCTGGGCCACTTGGTATCTTCCCACGGCACACAGGGGAGTTGCAGGTCTCTATAACCCACCTCTTCACTGCCCGATTCCCCTCTCTGTATCCTTCTCTGCATCCTTCCTAATCTCTTTCCTTCTGTAGCCATCTCATTTAATTCCAAAGGAGCTGATGAGAACAGGGCCAGTTGTCCCCATTCTCCGATAAGGCCATGCTCTGACTTCTTTGGAGTGCCTGGGGAAGGTGGTTCCTCCCTCAGTGCTGACCTTCCCTGAGACCCTGGATGACCTCTGGGACATTTCTCTCAAGACAACCTTAAAACCAATCCAATCCACGGCTTGTGGATCAATGAGCCTGGAGGAACACGGGAGCCTATGTGTTTCCACTGCCAATTTAGACAACACTGCCACTCAGCTGAGTGACCATCTCTTGGTGACACAGGTATACTGGGTGCAGTTGAGAGAATCATGAGGTGTCTGTGAGCTTGGTGGCTTGGAGCTTAGGGGCTGCTGCCTTTGGTGCCCAGCACAGAGCCCACCAATGCTTCCCTCCTCCCATGATTCTGCAGCCTTCTACCAGAAGCTCTTCTGCTGTCCTGACCTCCCAGCTATCTAACCCTTCCCTTCATGCTGCAATTGCAGATTCTTGCTGGTCTTCAGCTGCCTGGTGCTGTCCGTGCTGTCCACTATTCAGGAGCACCAGGAATTTGCCAATGAGTGTCTCCTCATCTTGGTAAGTGCTGGGAGTCCCTGTCCGAGGGAGGCTGTGGGCTGAGAGCTGAGGTGGGGAGAGGCTTCTAGACTTTGAGTTGGAGAGCAGATTCCTGTGCTGAGTTCCCTTAGTTGGTGACTATCCCTCTCTGGGTATCATCCTCCATTTAGCTGGTGTAGGAGGACCTCCTGCTTCTATGGAGGCCTTATGATGGGCCCAATAGTGACAGGATGAGTAGGCTCCACCCTTATCAGGACAAGTCGGTAACTCCACCTCTGCCTAAACAAAAGGCACCAAACTAACACCCCTTGCGGGGAGACAGCTAATGGATAGCCCCTTTATTTCAGCCAGGTAGAGCTAAGGATTCTGGGATGTTTGGGAGGGGAAGCAAGACTGAGGGATAGAAAAATCCCGCAGCTTCTGGTGGCAGAAAGGGGAGGACAGGCTCCGACTTTCAGTTTTCTTAGAGAAAGTAGAAGTGGTCACTTCCTTTCTGGAATCCCCTTAAGTCCTAGCCCATGTAAGAACGGAGAGGGGTCAGGTGGAGGGGTCGGGTGGAGGGGTCTGGTAGAGGGTGCTGGCGCTCCTAATGCAGGACTCAGGCTGGGCCAGTCTCTGACCTGGAGAATGGGCAGCAGAACTGAGGCCCTGATCCCGCAGGAGTTCGTGATGATCGTGGTCTTCGGCCTGGAGTACATCATCCGCGTCTGGTCGGCAGGCTGCTGCTGCCGCTATCGAGGATGGCAGGGCCGCCTCCGTTTTGCCAGAAAACCCTTCTGTGTCATCGGTATAAGGCTTTCCTCAATTCGCCTGACTCCCGACCCCAGGCCCCAGGGTTGACTCCTTGACCCCGTCCCTAACCCTGGCCCTGGTTCCTGACACTGACTAGGCAGACCACCCCAATCTGCCACCTCCTACAGCCCCAGGAGACCCTGGGTCCTGTGCAGCCCTACTGGTGACCTTGCCACCCCCTGCCCCGCAGACTTCATCGTTTTCGTGGCCTCGGTGGCCGTCATCGCCGCGGGCACACAGGGCAACATCTTTGCCACGTCTGCGTTGCGCAGCATGCGCTTCCTGCAGATCCTGCGCATGGTGCGCATGGACCGACGCGGTGGCACCTGGAAGCTGCTGGGCTCCGTGGTCTACGCACACAGCAAGGTGAGGCTGGGCAAGCCGGAGGGCAAGGCTGAGTTGAGGCAGAGGGACGGCCCTGAGCGGAGCCCGGGGCTGGGGAAAGGGAGACTATGGACAGGGTGGGCATGGAGATTGGAAGCCCCCAGCAGGGCGGGGCTGGGGACAGGACCTAAGCTAGAGGCAGGGCCTACAGGGTGGGGCAAGTGGGGCCTAGGAGTCAGGGCCTGAAGCCAGGTTTGAGGGTGTCACTTGAAAGCTTCTGAGTTTGAAGGGACAGTTCTCACTGCCACTTGGAGAGCTGGGATGGGGCCTGAGGGTGGGGCTGGGAAGGGACTAGAATGTAGGTCCTCAAGCCTGAAAGTAGTGTTGGGGGGCAAAGCAAAGGGGTCTGGGGTGGAGGTGAGAGCCTGGAACCGAGCAGGTCAAGAGCAGGCCTGGGGTCCTGGTGGTTTCCAGGTGAGGCAGGGTTTCCTTGAAGTAAAGAGCTGAGAAAGGAAATGGAGAAGAGCCACTGACAGGGGTTGGTGAGATTGGGTACTTTTATCCCCTTTCAGAACATGGTCCATAGGCCATAGGGAACCCCCCTGCCCCTCTGGTAGGCACAGCTCCTCATGTCCCTTCACCTGCCTGGCAGGAGCTGATCACCGCCTGGTACATCGGGTTCCTGGTGCTCATCTTTGCCTCCTTCCTCGTCTATCTGGCAGAGAAGGATGCCAACTCTGACTTCTCCTCCTATGCCGACTCGCTCTGGTGGGGGACGGTGAGTAAGGGTCTGGGCAGGGCTGCTCTTCTCCTTGGGACTCTCCCCAGAAACTTCCTGAGACCTGTCCATTCTGCCCCTGAGGGTTGACCAGGCCCTTTGCCACCTTCTAGAACTAGAGCTGGGACCCCCTTTGACCAGCCCCTATGCCACTCTGTCCCCCAACCTACTCTGGTGGATTGCCCTATGTTCCCATTAGCCCCCTGCCCGTCCCCGAGCCTTTGTGTCCGGCACTGGAGAGGAATTAGGTATGCCCCTACTGCCCCCTTGAAAAGTCCTTGTCAACAACCCCTATAGAAAATATCTGGGGATGGGGGGAGAGAACCCTTTCCTTGTGACCAGTCTCCCACCTGTCTGTGCCCCCAACAACTTCTTGTGGATGGCATCTGTGATCCGTCTCGTGGATAACCATTTGTATCTCCAGATTACACTGACAACCATTGGCTATGGAGACAAGACACCACATACATGGCTGGGCAGGGTCTTGGCTGCTGGCTTCGCCTTACTGGGCATCTCTTTCTTTGCCCTGCCTGCCGTGAGTTCTGTTCTGCTGTGTTGGTGGGGGAGGATGAGGGCAAGACTTTCTCAGTCCAAATCACAGATTTGCCCAGGCAGCCTCGGGTACTGACTGGAGAGAAGCCAACGCCTAGTCAGATGGGCAGGGGTAGGGATACCCTGGTTATCTCCCCTCCCCACATTCCCCCAACCCTCCTTTATCTCCTTAGGGCATTCTCGGCTCCGGCTTTGCCCTGAAGGTCCAGGAACAGCACCGGCAGAAGCATTTCGAGAAGCGGAGGATGCCAGCAGCCAACCTCATTCAGGTAAATGACACCCAGGAGGCCCTGTGGCACAGGCCCTATGACGCACCCACTTGGTGTGTTGGCCCCTGTGTGCCAATCCATGTGGCCCAGCCTCACAACTACAACTCCACTTTGAAGCTCAGAGAGGGATGTGGCTTTTCTAGGGTCACATGGCAAGGCATAGACAGAGCTGGGATGTTGACAGATTCATAAACTTTCCCCGGCACCAAATGCCCAGTTTGGTGCTCACTAGAGTTGCGCCATTGCCAACTCTGGCCTCAGCTCTGTGCCGCCTGGGTAGATGGGGTCTGGATAGGCTCCTGTGAAGACCCAGCTCTGTTGCCCTTCCACTGCGCAGTCAACAGCGGCAGCACTCTGGGCTCATTCATTCAGGCATTCCACAAGAAGCCACACGAATGAAGAGGTTTTGGTTCAAGTCTAGGCTTTTGAGAGCTCCAATATTTAGTGGCCAGGCAGAAAAGGAGCCTGCCAAGGAGACAGAGGAGGAGCAGCCAGAGGAGTGGGTGGGAAGCCAGGAGCATGTGGTCTTCGTTGTCCTCAGTGATGGGTGATCTGAGTGGCTGTGGGATGAGGCCAGGGCTTTATTTTCTGTGACCGTGTGATTAGGCATTGGCTTCTCTCCAGTCAGAAGTGTGTGCAGGAGAACTCTGTGCAGGAAATGGTTTGGGGAATACTGACGCAGCCCACCTATGCATGCTCCCCCCACGTTACCCTCTGACCCCCAAACCCAAGTCTGACTCAGCCCCTCCTTATCTCTTTTACCCAGGTGAAACCCCCTCTCCCCATCCCCGCTATCTCCAGCCACCAGCCCAGGCTTTTCTTTATAGTGTCCCTC
Source organism: Ictidomys tridecemlineatus (assembly GCF_052094955.1). NCBI lineage: Eukaryota > Metazoa > Chordata > Mammalia > Rodentia > Sciuridae > Ictidomys > Ictidomys tridecemlineatus. Next base: position 29,231,252 of record NC_135487.1, read on the forward strand.
AGGGCACAATGGCCACTGTCCCTTGGGAGCTGGCCTTCTGAGGGGCATTGTAGGGGCAGGCGGCTGGCACTGTTCGTGCCGAGAGACAGCTGGTATTATAGTGCCCATAATTAATGAGACAGCTCTGGCAGCTGCTCTCCAGCCCATGCCAGGGGCCTAGGCAAGCAGGAAGTAAAAATATTTCTGTCTTTGGAAGGCGCCTGGCCGGTGAGGTCAACAGTGGCAACCCCATAAGGACAAGAGGCACCCAGAGAAGGGGGGTATACAGGGCCCAATTCTGCCTTGTCCTGTCTAGCAGCTTCCATGTCTTCCTGCCTTGGCTGATCATCCCACTCAGTCTCTCCTTGGCTCTTCTCCATATCTCAAAGCCTTCCTCTTGTCCGACCTTCTTTCCTCCTGCTATGAAGGAAGTCCTGCAAGTCCATGGAAGCTGAGGGGCCGGTGGGTGATGCTCTTTCTTCCAACCAACCCCTCAGCATTCCTCAGCAACCCCTTTCTCAGTTCCTAGAGACAGGCAGCTAGGAAAGATAGAGCGGAGTTGCTGTTAGCAGTCAGCATTCATTCTCCAAACATTTGTGGGACACCTACAAGTGCCAGATACTCTACTTGGCTCTGAGATCGGTGCCATTAATTGAACACACAATACATAGATATTTATCAGATGTGAAGAAGGGAGTTAACAGGAAGGTTTAACAGGGGGACCTGGCATTAAGTGCTTACTATGTGTCACCACTGAGCTTTGCATTGGATAGACAAACATGCTCACAGCATGCTGTTAGGTAAGTAGTAGCTGATTCTCTCTACAGGGGAGAATACTGAGGTTCTGGAACTTCATTTAGTTTGTCAACACTTGAAAGGGGTAGAACTGAGATTGGAAACCCACATCTGCCTGATGATAAAACCCCTGGTCTTACCCCTTTGCTCCAGGGTCCTTGACTCATGTGGATCTTCTGGGACATCATGGGCAAGTCGTTTCTCTCTAGGCCTCAATTTCTAGGTTGGCCTTGCTGGTGGCTATAGAGTTGGGACTGGCCTCTGGCTTTGCCTACCCTTGGCTGGCTAAGGACTAGGTTCCTTCAGGGGCAGAGGGCTGGTGGGGGCTGAGAGACCTCACTGATGCCCCATTTCTTCCACATATCCCCAGGCTGCATGGCGCTTGTACTCCACCGACACTAGCAGGGCCTACCTGACGGCCACCTGGTACTACTATGACAGTATCCTCCCATCCTTCAGGTAGGTCCTTCTGGGGGTGGGAGTGGGTGGGGGGCTGGCAGTAATACCCAGGGAGCACCAAGGGCTGGGATTTATCCCTGGAATGTGGGGACCATGGGAGCATTTTGGGCTGGCTCTGTAGGTTCTACCTTACTTAGAGCTTGGAAGATCCTCTCTCTGAGAAGCACACAGGACACAGGGCCTTGGTGCAGCTCTGCCCCACAGGCTGAGCCCAGCTCATGGAGTGCTGACAGTCAGAATACTCACCCATTGGTGAGGCCACTGAAGCCAGTGACACAGCCAGCTCATTTCCCTTCAGTCTCGAGTGGGGGACACTGGTGGCACTTACCAGCCTGGAGTATTGTAGCTGGTTGAAGAGAGTGCGGAATGGTCAGGAACTGTGCCAGGGCCTGCACTGAGCCCCCATATGTGACTGGACTCTACTGGGCCTCAGCACCCAGAAGAGAGTCTTCCCACTGGCCCTGGCTGAGCCTAGGCTGCACGGGGGTGGCTCCATTCAAAGGATTATTAATAGCATCACCAAGGTGCATGTGGCCAGGTGCCTGGCCAGCCCTGGGGCAGGAATGAAGACCGCGGATCTGGCACGCTCCCACACGCGGGCGGGCATGGAGTGCGAGGCTGGGCCAGGTTGCTGCGCTCAGCGCTTCTGCGCACCTTTTTTGCCTCATTAGTTCTCCAAGAGCAGCTGTTGCGTGATCCCACTTGCCCTCACCTGGCCTGTTCCAGCTCCCTCCCAGCCCTGTGGGCTTCCCGGGAGGGGCAGAAGGGGGGGCCCAGAAGGGGGCATCACACTTCCCACCCCCATCTCCCTTCCTGGCAGAGGCAAGCTCCCACCTCGGAGACAGAGATGGCAGCTAGGTTAGACGAAGCCTCCTTTTCAGGAGCAGCCCTATTGACCAGGGCGAGGTGGGGAGTTGGAGCAGGGGCTGGATAGGTAGAAAGTGGTGTGAGGGAGGCAGGGAAATGGAGTGGGGTGGTCTGGGTCCCTTGGTTAGAGGGACAGAGCCTGGTTTGGAGATTTGGGGTCTATCGGACCTTCTGCTGCTCCCTGGGCCTCAACTTTCTCATCCCTTTGGTGGGAAGGCAGGGGACAGTGGAGAGGGGCATTTTACTTTTTTTGGCTTATGGTAGGAAGTGGCCTAGAGAGTCAGGGGGCAGCTCCAGGCCCAAATTCAGTCTCCAGGAACCCAGCAGCAGGCGTGAGCGCCACAATAGAGGGTAGCTGGGCCAGCTGCCCTGTGAAATCTCCATCCTTGGTCTGTCTTCCCTAAAATCCATAGTCAGATCGGGAGGGTATGAATTTCAGGGCTGCTGCTGGCCTTCCAGCAGGCACAGTGCCACTGTGCCTCGATGAGCAGAGAGTCAGCTGAATTTGAGCTCCTATTTGCCACCTTGTGCGGGTGCTCTTGAGTTGTGCCCAGTCTGCACAACCAAACCTGGTGTCCCTGAGGATTTTCCAGGAACTGAGTGTAGAAAGGGAGGAAGAGAGCCGTTGTCTTCCATCTTCCACTCCTGTCTGGCCTGGCCTGGCTTGGGTGTTTGTGAGCATCCCTATAGAGCAGGACCTGGCGGGTGAGCTCAGGAGCTCAGAGCCCACTAGGTGAGGGGGGTGGTGCCAGGGCCCTGCTTGTGGCTGATGGTGCCCTCTCCTGCAGAGAGCTGGCCCTCTTGTTTGAGCACGTGCAACGGGCCCGCAATGGGGGCCTACGGCCCTTGGAGGTGCGGCGGGCGCCAGTACCTGATGGAGCGCCCTCCCGCTACCCGCCCGTTGCCACCTGCCACCGGCCGGGCAGCGCCTCCTTCTGCCCTGGGGAAAGGTAGGGGCCCCCTGGGGTCACCACCTCCTCTTGCTTCTCCTCCTCTTCTTCCATTCTCTGTCTTATCCTCCCTCAGACCTGCCTCCAGCTACTCTGTCGGTGTCTGGGCCTGTTTGGGGGCCTCCTGGGCCTCTTCATGAGGCCTGGGCAGTTGTCGTCGGATGGCCAGACAGGTACAGACTGAGGGCCTCTCTGGAGAGGCCAGGCTGGACTCACCTTTTCGTTTCCTGGGACTCCGAGAGTCTGACTGGGAGAGATGTCCACACCATCCTACCCTGTCACCTCCCCCATTCATGCCATTGTCCTCTTTCTTTCTCTGTTCCACGTTCCCCTCACTCTTCCATCCCTGCACCCCCATCCCTCCCGGGAAGCTGGAGAGAGGAGGAGGCCGCTGGCCACAGGTGTTTACGGCTCAGGTAATCGTGGGCACCACTCTGGGTTGTGAGGGCAGGGAACCCCCTCCCCAGCATGTTGCTCTAGGAGGGGCTTGACCCTGCAGTCGCCTCTCGGGAACCAGATGCCAGCTGGAAAGAGAGCTCTGTGACTAAGACCGCTGTAGGACCTACGTAAACCCAGCCAGCAACTAATGCTCTTGTCTCATGCAACCCTTGTCCACAGCTTTGCTAATCCCAGCGGGTGCTCCTGGGATTCTCTTTTCTTCCTTACTGAGGTACTCTTTGCCACTCACAATGGTATCTTTCCCCTTGACCTGTCCCTCCTGGAGCTTTTGCATTTTGAAAGAAGAACCAAGAAAGAACGATGCTTGGCCTTCCCTGACATGTGTTCATAAGTGGGGGAGCTCCAACATGTTTGGATAAGGGCAGCCCATTCACTCACAGCATGGGGACAAGCAGCTGCCTCTGTAGATTTAGCTTTGAGGTCGAGGGTTCAGTCCCCTTCAAACCTTCCCCTGCCCTTTACCCATCTCTTTGTTTTGCCTCATCTTCACACATCATCACTGAACCAACCAGATAGGCATCTGGGCTTTGAGCCTTAGCTGTAATTCTGAGCCCCAGGCCCAGAACAAGGGACCAGGGAAGAGGTGCCATGGAAGCTTGCCTCTGCCACCTGATCTGTGTGTCCTTGAGAAAGTCATTAAATCACTCTGTTCCTGGCAGAAAATCAGTGATGTTTAGGCTGACTAGGAGCTCTGGGTTCTCTGAGTTTCTCCTGGAGGATAGAGTGATGGAGTGTTTTGGGCTGGGGGTCGTGGTGTGCAGTGGGTAGCATCCCCTCCCTGTTTTTAGGGCACTTCTGGGCTAGGGGCTGAACAGGAAGTGGGGAGAGAGAGAGCACCCCTCCAGGTTTGGAACTGGAGGGAGGGGAAGGGAAGCATGTCTGGCCAGGCCAGGCTGGGAGCTCCCTGGAAGAAATGTTCATGATATAGGACCACTTGGATTCCCCAGCACTGCCTGAAGGCCCTTCATCCTTATCCCCATCCCTACCAAACTGCGATTCACAGGCAGAAACTCAAAAGTTTTGGCATTCCAACAATCATGCCAAGAGCATGGGCTCTCTGCAGCTTCTAGGGCACTCTGGTCTCACCTTGCCTGAATAGGAAGGCATGAGAATGGAGGGGATCCTGGAGCCTGGCACCTATAGCACTCCCAATGGCTTCTATGGGACCCTGAACTCACTGAAGCCCAGGAACAGATCACTGCTGAGGGCTTGGCTATCACTAACTCCCAGCCTATGTCTGTCTGTCCTGGAGTGTCTGTGTGTCTGGAACTCATGGTGATGGTGGTAGAGTGTCACTTCTTCCAAGAGACCCTAGAGAGCCAAGCTGTGTCTTCTAGGTCAGTCCCCAGGCTCAGGCTAAATGGTCTTGTCCTTAACCTTGGCTGTCTAGGTCTAATGGGGTAGGTATTGCAGCTGGGATGCCCCAGATATGTACCTACGCATACACACACCTGGTTGGCTACATCCCCAGGGATGCTTGGGGATGGATCCAAACTAAGCATGTTCCCAGGAAGTAGAGCTCCAAGAAGCAGGACTTCTTGGGGGATGGCCAGGGGATGGCATTTCCTTTTAGGATTTTGTGTTGAGTTGCTCAAAGTGTGGTCTCCGACTTCCTGCATCAGCATCTCATGGGGTGTTTGTCCGAAATGCAAATGCCTGGCCCTCTCTCCACACCTGCGGAGTTGGATTGGAGAGGAGGCCCAGGATTCTGCGTGTTCACAATGCTCCCAGGGGGTCCTTGTGCAGACTGAGAACTTCTGCATCCTGGGGATGGAGCTGGAGGATGACTTGGGTGGGGGTCCTTTTCCCACCAGCCACCGGAAACCAGCCCCATCCTGGCAACTCCCCACGCTCTGCCCACCTGTCCCTTTGTCACTAACCTCTGTTCGTGTCTTGTTCTCAACTTTCCAGCCAGATGTTTAGTAATAAACGGAGTTTCTTTCGGATCCACGCCAGCTGGAGACCGAGGTACCCCCTCGCCTGCTCCTCCTGCCCCCACTCTTCCTCATCCCCCCATCTTTGGGGGTTGGAGAGGGGGACAGGACAGGCCATGAACAAGGTGCATGTGCCTGCCGCCTGCCATCTGCCTCTGGGTCCTGATGAGCCCCTTGCCTTCCTGGGGATGCCTCTGCCAGGTCTGGGGCATGGGCCCAGTGTGCTGGAAGGGACACTTGCAGGAGCCTTGGGGATGTGCGCTGGCTCTGCCGCTGACCCCTGTGTGATTTTGGTCAAATTGCTTCCCTTCTTTGGACCTCAGTTTTCCCTATGTGGAATGGGCAGATTGAACTAGAGGCTCTCTGAGGGTCTTTCCCACTCTGACTTTTGCTGGGCCTTGGGTTTAGCTTCTTGTCTCCCCACTGTCTGCCTGGAACTCGGCAGATGGCTGAAGGGGATAGGCCTGGCACCTCCCTAACTCCAGATCACCAATGTAGCTGTATCACCACTGCATTCATGGTACCTGCCATGCCAGGACTTGCTGTGTGCCCTGGGGACACAGTGATGAATAAAACATGGTCCCTGGAGAGTTGCAAAGAGTAACTGCAGTTTGGTGCAGTGAGCGCAATAAGAGGAGGAAGCAGAGGGGCTGTGAAGCCTGAGTTGGGCGCTTAACCCAGAGGAAGCCCTGGAAGGGGTGGCTGTTAGCGGGGACATGGACCAGGCAAGTTGGCAAAAGAGCACAGCCATGGGAAACAAGTGCATAGCCCGGTTTGGTCAGTTCTGAGAGTGGGATGTCAGGGCTGAGGTTAAGCCCCAGTGCGGCTTCATCTTGTTGGCATTGCCTGACACTTGAGTTCGTGGATCTCTGGTTTCCCTAAGGTGCCTCTGGAGTCTTGTGGTAGCAGATGAGGAGCAGAGCCCCTGGCTGTCATGTGCTTCTGTATAAAAGCAGCATTTCTGAGAGATGTGGATTCTCCATCACAGTCTGGTCTGCACTCACTGGCCGTGTGTCTGTGGGCAAGTCACGTAGCTGTCTGTGCCTCTGTTTCCTCAGATATGAAATGCAGATTGTTTTTTGTTTTGTTTTATTTGATCTGGGCATTGAACCCAGGAGCACTTTAGCCCTGAGCTCCAACTCCAGCCTGAGACGCAGATCATAAATGCAGTATAGCCGGGCCCAAACTGCTTGGCGCCTACAAAATTGACCTTATTCAATTTGGTACATTTGGCAGTTAAGATCTCACTTTAAAAAACAGTTTGGGAACCATGACTGTAGGAAATGGGGACACACTGAAGGGTGAAGCTGAAGAGACTCCAGGTCAGATCTGACCCATTGCAAGATTGGCTGAGTGGGCAGGATGGACAGAGGGGCAAGAGTGGGACAGAGAGGCCAGCTATGAGACTGTTTGCCTAGTCCCTGAGGAGGGGACTGAAGCAGAGGGGCCGTGTGCAGTCAGACAGTGGGGAGGCTGCCTTTGGCAGGCAGAGGATGAATCCTAAAGAAATTCCTGGTTCAAGTGGGTCTGAGTCCAGCAGGGCAGTCAGAGGGCAGTTGGTGGCAGCACTGGCACTTCCTGAGGACAGCCACAGTCAAGCTGACCCCATCCTTCTCCTAGGCACCAACAGACCCCTTAGACCTCAGTTGTTCACTTTGGCACCTTCAACATTTTGAATTGGACAGATCTTTTGCTTGGGGCTAACACATGCTTTGTAGGATGCTTAGCAGCATTTCCGGCTTCTACCCATTGGATGCCAGGAACACCAATGCTGTTACAACCCCAGATATCTCCAGACATTGCCAAATGTGCCTTGGGGGGTGAAATTGCCCCAGTTGAGAACCACTGCCCTCGCCCTCACCCCTAGCACTTGTCCTGGAAAAAGAACACAATGTCTGAGGCAGAGAAAATGGCCTAGGACTTGCCCCATCCCAGGGGAGCTCTGTGACCTCGGGCAAGTTGTTTCACTTCTTTCCTTATCGGTGAAATAGGGATGGAGAACCAGAGCCACTGCGTGACGTGGCGGAGAGGACTGAAAGCACCGAGGCAGGCAGGTGGGACACTGCGTGCTCCGAGGAGACTGGGAGGGAAGGAGCTCTTTGGTGCCCACTGTGTGCCAGGTTTCTTTCCATTTTCTTTGAGCTTTCAGGCTCCAGAGAGGCTGACGTGGGCTGTTTTCTGGGCCCTACCCAAGGAGCAGGAATCCAGGGCTGCTCCTGGTAAAACTGTCTTCTTGCATTAAAGAGGAGCCCAGGGCCTCAGATGGCTGGAAAGTTACAGAACCCCCACAAACCCCGCTGGAAGCTCCCTCCACCGTCACAGAATCAGAGCTGGAAAGGGACCTTTCAAGGCCTCTAGTGCAAGCTTCAGACTCCTTCCTCCAAAAGTTCTGTGGAGTGCACACTCAGCTTTTTTGCACACTTCTTGAGATAGGGAGGTCACCCCTCCCTTCCCCAGAACGCCATTGGTGCCTGATGTGCTGGGTGCAGCGATCCAGAGTTCCAGGCCCTTGACTGGAGCTCAGGGCCTTCTCCAGCCTTCTCTCTTCCTCTCCAGCTTAGAGGAGTGGAGGACAGGGGCAGGGGTTGCACGGATGGGCAGGGTGGTGGGGTGCTTGCCAGCATGAGGAGAGCCCGCAGGAATGGCTCTGCAGGGGAAAGTTTGGGAAAGCCAACCTCAAACTTCGGTTGGAATCTTTGGGATGTGTCTGGAATCTTGGGATGTGTCGAGGGGACCCTGGGGCCTGACCTTCCCTTCTGATACCCTAAGGGCTCCAATACCTGACCTTTAACCTCTTCCCTCTGGGCAGAGGCCCCTCCCCTAAGGATGGCCCTACATCCCGGCCACCTTCCCGAAGGTGCCCCTGGTTTCGAGATCTCTTACCTCAGCAACTGGGTTCTATACCTTTCACCCCATGCCCTGGGCATGGGGGACCTGGGTACCCACCCAACATCGAAACCAGAATCTGTCCTTTGCTTAACTGTTGATCTGAAAGTCCCTGAGAGTAGGTGACAGTCTCCTTCCTCAACCCTGCCCCACCTCAGGCCTCCTTTGAGACTGGCTGGTGCCCCTCTGAGCTGGTGCCCAAGGCAATGGGGGCCCCAAAGCTGTCTGCAGGGATCCTCCAGTGGCACATGGCAGCAGGCGAGGCAGCTATGATGCCACAGGGCATAGGATGGAGGATATTGGCATAGGTCTGACCCAAACAGCAATAATGTGGTCCTTGAACCTCTTGGACTTAGAGTTACTCTACCAAGTACTGGTTAATCAGGGCCTTTCATGGTGATGGTAAACCCTTGGCCTCCCCCCACCCCGCCTGTCTCCCTCCAAGGTTTGGGGGATGTGGTGAGGGGCTGGGTATAGTAAGGGGAGCCTAGAGCGTGTGTCCAGATCTGCATGTGTGTGTTCATGTGCACACAGACAGTGTAAGCTTAACTGGGAGCTGAGTAGCAGTGAAGGAGGAATCTTCTAGGGAGATCCAGGACCCCATGGTCAGGACATAGGTCCAGGTGAGCAGAGCTCAGGCAAGGGAGACCACAGAACAGGTTATTGAAATAGATCTTCACTGGGAGGGCGGGTACCAGGCACATCCTAGGCATATAGCACCCAGACTCATGAGGCTTAGGCCCTCAATGGACATCACACTGCACCATCCACTGGCACATCACACAGAAGCCCGTGTGATGGAGACCTTATTTTGCAGAGCCCATCTGCATAGCTAGATCAGGTCCTAAAACCCTGACCTGACCCATGCCGGATCAGATAGCTCCAGCAGTGGGGAAAGGAGAAAATACAAACTGACACATGTCCACACACACCATGTGTATACACTCTGCTACCTCTGTACCCACACTGTCACATGTGCACACACATGCCTCCTTGACTCCACCCAGCCTTTCCCTGGTACAGTGAGGACTGGAGGCCTACCTCAGTATGCATGGCCAGGTGAGCTTCCCCATCCCTCAGCAGCCTGTCTGTGCCCAACAGGGTCACTACCTCCACCCTCCAACCACCCCCGTGGGCCAGGCCCAGATCCTTCGTCTCCTGTCTTGTCTGATTCCTTCTTGGGTTTCTCTCAGTCCTTTCACTCTGACATCTGTCTCCTGTGCACCCTTATCTGTCTGGGCAAAGAGGGGTGGAAGGTGGGACTGGGGATGGGATATGCTCCAAATGACCACCCTTTAGCTTCTTGTTGGAGTCAGGGCCCCCCTCACCACACCGTTGTTCCATCCTAGAAAGTCTGTTTGGTGGGGAATCCAGACCCAATAGTCGCCCCCAAGTCCTAGATCAGCATTGTCCCCACTCACCTCCTGCCCCAGCACCAGCTAACTTGGCTCTCTCCCCAACCTGCCCTGCTCTGCTAGCAGCCGGATGGGCATCAAAGACCGCATCCGCATGGGCAGCTCCCAGCGGCGGACTGGTCCTTCCAAGCAGCACCTGGCACCTCCACCAATGCCCACCTCCCCAAGCAGCGAGCAGGTGGGTGAGGCCACCAGCCCCACCAAAGTGCAGAAGAGCTGGAGCTTCAATGACCGCACACGTTTCCGGGCCTCTCTGAGACTCAAACCCCGCACCTCTGCTGAGGGTGAGCTCCTAGAGGTTTGGGGTCCAGGACCTGCCGAAGGTTGCAGGGGTGGGGATGGACTCTGGTTTTCTAGTGTATAAGATGGGCATCATAACACTTGCTTTGCTGTAGCCTGGGCACCAGATTATTAGAGATCAAATGGGAATGTAGACGGTGGCATTTGGTAGTGGTTGAGGGTGCAGGCTTTGGAGCTAGGCTGCTTGGATCTGAATTCTGGCTCTGTCACTTCTGCAAGTGACCTAATTTCTTTGGGCCCTACTCCACTTCCCTCACCTATAAAATGGGGACAATAATAGTATCTGCTTCAAGGGCTGTTGTGAAGATTGAGATAATCTATGGAAGGTGAACAAAAGAGGTTTTGGAATATAGTAAGTGCTCAGTTAAAGCTAGATGACCCTGGGTGCTGTGGCACACAACTGTAATTCCAGTGGATCAGAAGGCTGAGGTAGGAGGATCATAAGTTCAAAGCCAGCTTCAGCAACTTAGCAAGGCCCTAAGCAACTCAGTGAGACCCAGTCTTTAAATAAAATGTATAAAAGGGCTGGGGATGTGGCTCAGTTGTTAAGCACCCTTGGGGTTGATCCCTAGTACCAAAAAAACAAAAATAAAAACAAAAACAAAAAACAGCTAGATGACAATGAATGTACCTTGGAAAGAGCAGAAACCCACATTTCATGAGCCCTGATGGGATTATCTCATTTGCTTCTCCCATGACTCCATTTTCATTCCCACTTTATAGACGTGGAAATTGAGATTCTCAGCTCATGAGTGGCAGAGCTCCTGTCCTCCCACAGGCCTGTCCAGTTCCAAAGCCCAGGTTCTCTGCCCTCCAGTGCAACTTGCACACATGAGACTGGTGTCTGTGTGTGGGGGTCACTTTTCAACTGTTGGAGGGGGACTGCTTTGAGTTCTAGTTCTCCCTGTAACTCACACTGTGACTTAGCCAGTTCTGTGCCTCAGTGTCCTCTTCTGGAAAATGGAAGTGTTGGACTGGGTCCCCTGGAAGACTCTTCCCAGCTGCAGAACATGCTGCAGGGCGGGCCTCAGAAGGGGAAATGGGGTGTGAGTGGACAAGGATGGTGGATGAGGACAGGAGGCACTTTGTCCTTGGAAGGAGGGGGTAGCCATGCTACCTCTGCCTGTGCTGCATCAAGATGTTGCTGGCTGACAACTCAGCCTTTTCCTGGAAAGTTACAGAAGACACAAACCAGTCTTTGGGAGGTGCTGGTCCATAGAAACCTGGGCAAGGCTGGTGCCAGGGACCTCCTTTACTGCCTGCTCATGCCCCTTTCTCTTGGTGGGTGAGGAGAGTATCGCCTTTCTTGCAGGGCAGAGTGCCAGCCCCAGAGGAGCTGTTCCTCTCATCCTGGTTTTAAGGGCCTTGCTTCCCACAGCTGGCCAGAGGAGCCCTCCCTGCGCCTCCATCCCCCTTAGCTGGAGGATAAGATGGTGCATGATTATGTGCAGAGTATCAGGTGCCTTCTCTCCAGGGCTCTCTGTCCTGCATGGTGGGGCCAGTGGGACTTCCTCCAGGGCTATGTTTATCACATTTGCCCCAAGTCAGACCAGATGTGCCCTCAAGCAGCTGTCAATCATCTGACATCTGGCAGATGTTTGCTTTGTCTGACTACAGGGACAGATGGGCATGTAGCACACTGGGTTTTTCCATGCTGGGTAGGGTTGTGAAGGGCAGAAGCAAGGGAGGCAGGAGCCTGGTCTGTCTTGTGCCCCAAGAAGATTCTGGTCCCTTTCTGGTCCTGTCTTCTTATCAGTACCTCCATGGAGGTGGGGGTTGGAGTGGCGTTTTCTGCTGCTGACCCTTGAAACACATGGGTGCCCCTGTCTTTTCAGAGGGCCCCTCAGAGGAAGTAGCAGAGGAGAAGAGCTACCAGTGCGAGCTCACAGTGGACGACGTCATGCCAGCTGTGAAGACGGTCATCCGCTCCGTCAGGTGAGACTGAAGCCTGAGGTGAGCACCCTCTCCCATCTGCCACCCACTGCTGCTCCCCATCTGGGCCCGCTCTCATGGCCATGCCTGGCCTAGCTCCCAGTGTGCCAGACGCTGCCCGGATGGAGAACGGGCAAGGTGGGGAGGTGGCATATGGCTCCCTGCAGGGTTTGCTCTTACATATCATGCCCAGAGGGCCAGGCTCCAGTGGCGCAGCTGCCCATCATGGTCCCTGTCCTCACACATGCAGTACCCTCCCAGTCTCTTCTGCTCTGCCTCTCTGCTTCTCTCCCTTCTCTGTCTCCCACTTTGTGCCAGCTTCTTCACTTCTCTTTCCCCAGCTGTATCCATGCCTACCTGTTTCTCCTGGGGTTTGTCTATGCACCCTTTCCCTGCATCTCTCTCATTCTCAGCCTCCTTTTGTCCTGATGTCTCAGACTCTCTCCCTGGGTGTCTTGGCCTGCCTGTTTCCCCTAGGACTTCTTTAGATCAATGCTTTTCAAACCACAGGTCAAGGCGGTTTGAAATCAACTTAGGGAAACCAAGTTAGTGGGCCTTGGTCAACATTTAAAAACACATGAGAATGCATTTCTCTTATTAAGGGCAAATAATGTTTATGAAATTTATATTTCAGTTATCTGTGTGTGTATGCATGAGTGCCCATGTGTGCATGTGTACTAGTTTGTGCTGTAACATGGTAGGTCTTGGTCAAAAATTTTGAAAGCCCCTGCTCCACTGGCTATTTCCCTGCCTCAGGAGTTAAGTGGGGACCTGTAGCCATGGCCCAGTCGCAGATTTGGCCCCAACTCGTTGGCAAGGAATTCTGGCTCAGTCTTCATTTCTAGCTCAGTTCTAGCTCCAGAGACCTCTGAACCCCTTGCCTTCTGGACTCACTTCCTCTCTTCCCTGGCTCATGCACCTGCCCATAGCCTCTTCCCTTTGTGTTCTTTTTGACATCAGTGAGCTGGATTCTCTCTCCAGAGTGAGGCCACTCCTCAATCCCTTTCCACACATCCTGTCTATCCCCTCAGGTGACCACCATCTGGAACACAGTGCTTGAGCTGTGAGTGCCAAGTCATCTCCTTGGCCACCTATAGACCTCTTGCACCTATAGACCTCTTGCTCCAAACCCCTTCCTCCTCCTGGGTCCCTATCAGGGGGCAATGGCACCACCATCAGCCATGGGAGTCATCCTGGACTCAGACTCAGAAGCCTTTCAGTCCCATCTCCTGAACCACTTAACAGTTGTCCATTACTCTACCCCACTGCTCCTCTCCCAACTCAAGCCTGTTCCCTGAGGCTGATCTTCCTGCTCTTGACTCTGGCCCTCCAGGTCACATCTTCATGTGGGTTAGCACAGCAGTCATACCGAAGCAGAATGAATGACCCACCCCTCCCAGGACCCATGCTCTGCCAGAGATTTAGGGCTCTTTCCCACCCTTCTCATGGCTCATCTCCTCCCTATCTCCTCACACTGGCCTGTAACCCCTGGACTGCCCCTTTCCATCATGTCCTTGTTCCTGCCACTTAGAGCTGAGTGTCACTTACACATCTCTATGTCCTCTGCTTCCCACAGCTCCCTTCATCCCCTTCTGCTTCCTCGGGGCACCTCCAGCTGAGGTCCTCCCTTCTTGTGGCCCTGCTCTCTTTCTTCATTCTTTGAACATGGTTGTTGTCATCCCATAATTACCTATGTCCTTTCAGTCTCTCATTCCAGCCAGGGGCTCCCTAGGCCAGGGGTTAGCTCTGAGTCCTCTCCAGTACCCAGGGCCCCCAAAGCTGTGCCAAGTATTTGTGGGGTGAATGCAATATTCCTTCTCTGACATGGTCATCCTCAACATTCGATGTTCACAGATGCTCCCTGTGTTTTACCTAGCCAAAGGCATTGGACCCAGTCCCTGCCACCCCAGATTAATCCAAATATAGGACATGAAAAAAACAGCAAAGAAACCTGTGGAGTGCAGAGGTGGTTAAGGGAGGCTGGGAACCCAGTTGCTAGTGGTAGCACAAGAAGGAATTGCCCTGGTGGTCAATAAGTGGGTAACAAAGACATGGAGAGGGGGCTGGAAAAGAATCCCATACTGGAACAGGATGGTCTCTGAGACCTCCTCCCTTGACAGGATTCTAAAGTTCCTGGTGGCCAAAAGGAAATTCAAGGAGACACTGCGACCTTATGATGTGAAGGATGTCATTGAGCAGTACTCCGCAGGGCATCTGGACATGCTGGGCCGGATCAAGAGCCTGCAGACTAGGTGAGTACCCTGCCAGCCCAGACCTGGGAGGTTGAGGCAGGATGATCACAAGTTCAAGGCAAGCCTTAGCAACTTAGTGAGACCCTAAGCAACTTAGTGAGACCCTGTCTCAAAACAAACAAACAGCTAGGGATGTTGCTCAGTGGTTAAGCACCCTTGGATTCAATCATTGTACCAAAACAAAAACAAAAACAAAAACAAAAAAAAACAGAAGGAAGATCTGTTATGTTTTAAAAGGATCCCTCTAAGGGTGTGATGGTGACAATGGACTATAAGATAGCAAGGGTAGAAACAGATGGAAGTGCCTACTTCAGACATCCAGGTCAGAGATTATGGGACCAGGGTGCAGCTGGGGAGTTGGAACAAGTGGTCAGATTGTAGATCTGCTCTTTCTCTCACACTTTATCAGAAAATCCTACTGGGGGAGAATGACAGAGGGTAGAAGGGAAGGTGGACATGATCAATATGTGAGATATGCATGCATGGAAATATCACAGTGAAACCTATTTATTTGTACAATTAATACATATTAGTGTTAAAAAAAGGAAAAGAAACCCTACTTATGGGGTATGGTGGGGTGAAAGAAAGAAGAGAATCAAGGATGAAGCCAAGGTTTTTGGATTGAGCAAGAGGAAAAAGGAAACTGTCATTTATTGGCACAGAGAAGACAACAAGTACAGCAAATTTCAATCAGGAGAACTGGGACTGGCTGAGTTTGTGATGCCCATCAGCCCTCAAACGGGAGTGTTGCACTGGCAGTGGATGTAGGGATGTGGAGTATGTAGGAAAAGTTTGGATGGGGAAATAGATTTGGCCCTGGGTTTGACCCCTATAAATACACACACATACATACACACACACACACACACACACACACAAATTTGGTGTTGACAAGGTATAGAGGAATTGAAACTATGGACTTGAAGATACGACCTAGCAAGTGGGAGTAAATTGAGAGAAGAGGCTTCAAAGGCAAGCTGTGCTGCGTGCAATGTTTAGAGGTTGTGGAGATAGAGGTGGACTCAGACAAAGAGACCAATACCAGCTGGGAGGTAGGGGTAGAACTGGGAGAGGGTGTTTCAGAATCCAATTGAAGAAATGTTTGCAGGAAAAAGAAATGTTTGCAGGAAGAATGGGTGATTAACTGTATCCAGTGAAATGAGGACTGAGAGTTGATCATTGGATCTAGCAACATGGAGTTCATTTTGGAACGTAACAGTAGTTTTGATGAAATGGTGAGGTAAAAGCCTCCCTGGAGTAGGTTTAAAAGTGAAAGGAAGATCATGGCACACCTGTAATCCCAGCTACTTGGGAGGTTGAGGCAGGAAGATCTCAAGTTTGAGACCAGCCTGGGTAACTTAGTGAGACTCGGCCTCAAACTAAAATATCTTTACAAAGGGCTGGGGATAGCTCAGTGCTAGAGAAGCCCTGGTTCCAACCCCAGCCCCAAAGGCATGGGGGAGACATAGAAAAATTTTACTGTGAGAGCAGAAAAGATGGGATCAGCTCTAGCCTTATAACTCATGTTCCCAGGTATCTACCTCTTTCCCTTTCCCAGTCCACTATTTCCCATCTCTCCTCTATAAAGCGGTTGTTTTACTGGCCATGTTTATGTATTGGTGCTTTTGCTCGGTCAGTTGGGGAACCCCAAAGCAAAAGCTAGTTTCCCTGCTTCAACTCAAGCCTCCATTTGGCGGTGCAAAGGCCTCCTTCCTCAGTGGCCATTCCCACAGGTGAAGACTGTGTCCTCCCATTCAAAAGGCAACCTAGAATTCTTGTGGAAGGGAGGAGCAGCAGGTATCTAGGACCTTTGATGGTTCCTCTTCTTCACAGGGTGGACCAGATTGTGGGTCGGGGACCCGGGGACCGGAAGGCCAGGGAGAAGGGCGACAAGGGACCCTCAGATGCGGAGGTGGTGGATGAAATCAGCATGATGGGACGCGTGGTCAAGGTGGAGAAGCAGGTGAGTGTAGGATGGACCGTCACAGGGGCCAAGAAGCTGATCGTCGTCTAGAAGCACGGTGGGGGGGGCGGGGGACCCAGGAACCAGAAGAGGGGAGAGTGCGTTTCTCTGAACCACACCCCAGAACACCCGCCCAGACGGCCCCACCCGGGCCGGTGCGTCCAGTACTTGGCCAAGCTCCGCCCCACAGACAAGCCCCGCCCCTCAAAAAGCCCGCCCACTCCTGCTAAAGCATCCGGCTAAGCCTGTCAGCTCCTGCTGAGCCCTGCCTGTGGGGCGCCGTAGCCTCGCCCAAACCCACCTACTTCTCTTAACCACTCCCCTCTCAGTCTCCTCGGTCTTATGGACGGTTCCAGTTACGGCTAAATTTCTTCCGGGAACACACCCCAGCTTCCCAGCTTCCTCCTGCCCCCAAATTCCACCCTAGACGGGGCTCGCAGCTCGCGTCTCCCAGATAAGTCCCGCCCAGGCCCCACCCGCCGCTTGAGCCACGCCCGCCACGCCTCCTGCCGCGCCCCTTCCGGCCAACTCCCGCCTTCCAGCGGTGCTCCGCCCCCGAGTCCCAGCCGAACCCCTCCTCCCAGCTGCGCCCCGTCCCCAGGTGCAGTCCATCGAGCACAAGCTGGACCTGCTGTTGGGCTTCTATTCGCGCTGCCTGCGCTCCGGCACCTCGGCCAGCCTGGGCACCGTGCAAGTACCGCTTTTCGATCCCGACATCACCTCGGACTACCACAGCCCCGTGGACCACGAGGACATTTCCGTCTCCGCACAGACGCTTAGCATCTCCCGTTCGGTCAGCACCAATATGGACTGAGGGGCTTCTCAGGGGCGGAGCAGCCCTCGGCCTAGCGCTCGGACCCGCCCCTTGAGGCCTCCGGACTCTTCTCTTACTTGAACTCGCTCCCTTGCCGGGAGAGAGGCCACACGCAGTATTGAGCAGCCTGGGTGGGCGAGATGCCCGCTGCGGGTGCCAGAGCCCAGCTCCCACCCCAGGAGCGTGAGATGCCAGGCCATATGGAGGGCAGCAGCAGCGGCTGCCTCCTGGCCTTTGGGTCCCTCGGTTCCCTGCCCACCCTATCAAGGCCCAACATGGCCTGCCTGGCAGGGGATACTGCCCAGGAGTAGGAGCGGGGTACTAGGGCACTGGGCTAGTACTGACCCAGCTTCCAGCTATGCAAGGTGAGGTCTCTGGCCTGCCCTTCAGACAGAGCAGGGAAGTCCTCCTGCCAAGTCCCCACCCCACTTGGGGATGGGCCCAAGGTGCCCCCGCAGGTACCCACAAAGCACAGAACCCTGCCAAAAGGCAGATGGGCATCATATATGCAAATTATAATGAATATGCAACTTTGGGGACCCCCATGGGGTCCCTCTGCCCCTCTCCTATGGGAGATGGGCTTCCAGCAGTAGCTGGTCTCAGGCTGCTTGGCCGTGACCCCATCCCCATTCTTTGGCTTATCCACCCCATTCCTACTCAGCATGGGGCCTGTTTCTCTCCTGCCCTCTCCCAAGAGCAGTGCTTGGGCCTTTCTTCCCTTTTGCAGATGTCACCTCCAGGGGCTTCCTTTTCCTGCTGGATGTCCTCTCCTCTCTTTGGTCCTCCAGACACCTTTGACAACACAAGTTTCTGTATTTTCCCCACACTTCCCAGACAGTGCTCCATGGACAGTCACACAAGTTCCTTTAGCTTCTCCAGAGAAATCCTCACGTTCGTACTGATGCACAAAACCACACATGCTTGGACACATGAGCACAGAGTCACTCAGCCTTTCCTGAGTCTCTGCAGCTGAGCTAGTGGACTGTCCTTTCCACTAAGAGGAAGCCCCTCACTCCCTCTGACCAGAAGAGGGAGCTTTAAAGTCTGTCCTGGCCCAGGGCTTTACCAGCTCCCCTTCCTCAAGAAGGTAGACTCCTCGCTGGACCAGGAACTCTAACTGCTGCCTCTGCCCCTGAGGGCCCTCCTTGGTGTCCCCACAGCACAACTCAGGCCTAGGCCTCTAGGACCCACACACCACTGGAGAGACCCCAGGCCCACTCCTTCCTGGTCCCAGAGAGCATAATAATGCACTTGGACGATATACCACCTGTGTACCTGCCTTTCACCTGCACTGCTCCCTACCTACTTCTCCATTTCAGTTGGCAGCCCTGCATCTTGCATAAGTGCCCATCCACTGCGGGCCCTCAGCCCCACTTTCAAATCCCCACTCCTGCGTTCCTCTTCTGCAAAGCCAAGCAGGTGGCAGGAGGGTGAGGGGTAGTGGATCAATGGCAACCCTCTGTGGGGTACCAGGGAACAAGGGGGCTGAGGCCAAGCTGCCTGCATCTCATAACTGGGGACCTGCATGCACCAGCACCAGGGCTTGGGTTGGATCTTGCTCAGCCCCAGGGTGCCCAGCCTCTGCCCTACCATGCCCTCTGCATGTACCATCATGCCCCGGATGGAGCCTATCCTGGCTCGCCTCATTTGCACTGCACTGTCCCTAGAGAGCCACCTCTCCATCCCTTCAGAGACAGATCTTCAGAGAGGGCAGGAGAATAGGATTACCCTGTGACCAAAGGAGGCATGGGAAGCAGCCCTCCCTCCTTCCACCATTGAGGTTCCCTCACCAACCTGGTTCTCAAATATGCAAGTACCTCACTTTGTTAACTTATTAACTTATTGGTTTCATTAAAGTTTTCAGTAGGAGGTTGTTGGTCTTGGTTTTGTTTGGTGGCTGTGGATGAGGAATTTGATTTGGGGGTAGGGACAAAGAGATTTGGATTAGTTTGGACTCTTTCTTGTATACAGAAAAAATCCAATCCCATATGGCTTGAGCAAAACATGAAATATTGACCCAGAGAACTAAAGAGGGGATAGATGTGGCTTCATGTACAGTTGGATCCAGGTGCTTAGATGTGTGAGGAATCTGTCTCCTGTTTCAGCCTTCCTCTCAAGCAGGCTGAGCTCTCATGATGATGAATGAAAAGTGGATACCAGTTTTCTAATGTTTTCTTCAGTTAGCATTGGACCAGGAAAACAGAAACAATGGTAGATTTTTCAACAAAATTTACTATGGGGAGTGGGTTACACTGTTGTAGGAAGGCCAAAAGGACAAAGAGAACACTGAGAGAACCTAGAGAAAGTAGCTGCAGGATACAGGGACTCCTCCTAGAGCGGCGGGAATATAGGACAAGGTTGGGGTCATCAGAACCCACAAGCTTATGGAGGAGGTAGTTCCGGTGCACAGAGATCTAAAGAGGAGGGACTCTGGTTGATCTTTTAAAGGACACAGTGATTGCAGAAAAAAAGCTGAAGTCTGGGATTGACTTCTGGCTATCGCTGATAAAGATGGGAAGCAAAGGGAAAAACCTCCACTTCTGCCTTCTCCTCTCACCTTTTAATGTCAAAACTTCAGCATCAGAGTATAAAACGCTGTTCTTAGGAAATAGACCAGCTCTGACACTCAGTATCCATGCACATCAACCCATGCACATTGGAACATCTATCTAATGATGGTAGCTTTCACTTCATGAAACAAAACTCTCCTTCATACAAATGAGGACACTCTAAACTCCTTCAAATAGGAAAAGCATAAAACCCACAGTCCAACAGATGGATTGATCTCATAGCCACAGTCACCGAATCCATATTTGGGTGATGTTAATTATTGCTCTAATTCAATCACAATCCCATCTGTAACTAAACACTAAACTCAAGTTAGCAATCATTTACAAAATCTTTCTATGAAATAATAAGGGAAAAGGAGGAGGAGGAAAGAAAACATTCATTTATTTATACAGCACCCACGCACACACGCACCAAAAAAAGAAGAAAATGTGCATAGCTGCAATAGACTTCTTTCTGGTAGCTTTTCATTAACTTTTACTGTTGTACATGGGAGCATGGCCATCCCTTGGAATCCACTGGGTTTGGTTTCAGGACCTACTGCGGATACCAAAATCCATGGATGCTTAAATCTTACATGAAATGAGGTAGTATTTTTATATAACCTATGCACATCTTCCTGTATTTTTTAAATAATCTCTACCTTACTCATAAAACCTAATACAATGGGGATGCTATATAAAGCTATCCTGGATAATGATAGGGAAAAAAGTCTGTACATGTTCAGTACAAATGCAGTGTGTGTGTGTGTGTGTGTGTGTGTGTGTGTGTGTGTGTGTATGTGTGTGTGTTTTCCCCTCCATCTGCAGTTGGCTGTATCTGGAGATTCAGAATCTACATATTGGGAGGGCTGAGTACACTAAGAGGCCTATGGAATTCCCTGGATTCCTCTCTCCTTGGTAGTGGGGAGTAGTCATGCAGCCAGGACGTTAACTCTTTCTTTGTCTGTTGGTTCAGTGCCATGAGGAGTAGAAGATGGCCAGAGGGGAGTTTTAACTTCCAGTCCAATGAAAACTGTTGCCTCCCTTCCCTTGAAAATTGAGACCTTCAAATTAAGAGTCCAGACTTGTAGGGACCAGAAGTAAAAGTTCTGTGAGTGTATATAGTAGCCTGAAAAACGGCCACCTAAGAGAGCAAGTTCTCATCTCTGGGACCAGTCAATGTCATCTTGTTTGTAGAAACGATTAAGTTAAGGATCCCGGCATGGGAAGATGATCCCAGACTATAGAATGAGTCCTGAATCCAATCACAAATGTCTTTTTGTTGTTGTTGGGTGGTATCAGAAATCAAACCCAAGGCCTCATGTTTGCCCTACCACTAAGTTACACCCCAGCCCACAATGTCTTCTTTCTTTCTTTTGTTTACTGGGTATTAAATCCAGGGGTATTTTACCACTGAGCTACTTGCCCAGCCCTTTTTATCTTTTATTTTATCTTTTATTTTGCTAAGTTGCTGAGGCTGGCCTTGAATTTGTGATCCTTCTGCCTCAACCTTCCAATTAGCTAGGACTACAGGTAGGTACCACCCTACCCCAGCTCCACAATTTTTTTTTTTTTTAAGAGAGGCAGAACTGTGTGTGGTGGTGCATCCCTGCAATCCCAGTGGCTCAGGAGTCTGAGGCAGGAGGATCACAAGTTCAAGACCAGCCCAGGCAACTTAGCAAGACTCTTAGGGTTAAAAAAAAATGTGTTAGAAAATAAATAAATAATAAATAAAAGAGAGGCAGAGGGAGACTGCCCACACAGAAAAGGAGGATGTGGGATAAAGACAGAAACAGAGGTGGAAGTGAGGCAGCCATAGCAAAGGAAGGGTGGCAGCCCCAGAAGCTGGAAGAGTCAAGGAATCAATTCTCTGAGAGCTCTGGAGGGAGTACAGCTCTGCCCACATTTTGATTTAGGCCCAGTGAAATTGATGTTGAACTTCTGGCCTTCAGAACTTCGAGAGAATACATTATTGTTATTTTAAGCCATCAAGTTTAAAGTAATTTATTAAAGTAGCCATAGGAAATTAATACAGTGACCCACCAGTGTCTTTGTGAGAGAGGCCACTCTCACTAACTTCCTGGGATTCCTGGAAACATATTCTGGATGAGTCAGTAAGGATAAACCATGTCCATTCTACAATGGGAAGTGGAATCCACCTGGCACCAGGTGCTTAGGGAGACCCCTGTTGGAAGGATGACATATTAGATACTTTGCATTTGTCTCTGTTGATAACACATGGGACATACAGTAGTGGCATTGGCCAGATCAATCTTGATGAGGTGAATCCATGTTGTTGACTGCATAGTCTGCATTCTAGCTACCGGGAGCACATGTATATGAGCTTCCTGAGAAAACACTGGAGGGACCAGAGAAAGACTGACATCCACAGAACATGCCATTTTGTCCTTCTGATTATC
The DNA here is from genome assembly GCF_052094955.1 of Ictidomys tridecemlineatus. Taxonomy (NCBI): domain Eukaryota; kingdom Metazoa; phylum Chordata; class Mammalia; order Rodentia; family Sciuridae; genus Ictidomys; species Ictidomys tridecemlineatus. Next base: position 29,253,226 of record NC_135487.1, read on the forward strand.
AAGAGCATCCTCTGTCATGGATGCCTTGTTTGAGATATTACTTAGGATGCGAATATCTTCACATTTTGTGCCATTTCTATAAACTCATCTGAATATCTCTTCCCATTTTCCTTATTGCCAATCCTCCAATTTTGTGCTTTCTGAGTCTCTGACCCTCCACTCAAATTATTAGCCACTACCCACAAATCAGTGTATATCCATACTGCTTGTCATTTCTCCATTCAGACAAAACAGACAATCAAACATACTAAAGGGTGAGTAAGATTTAGCCACGCCCCAGGACTAGCATGCTGGTGTTGGTGATGCTATGCTAGAAGGCATAGCATGTGTAAAGGTCCAGAGACACAGAGTGTGGTCTTTGAAAGGAGCAGGAAGAAATCCCTGTGACAAGGTTTAGAGCAAGGGAGAGAGTAATACAAGATGATCTTTGCAACTTTGGAGTCAAGAATTTGCAGGATTTTATAAATCATTCCAAAGAAATGGAACTTCATAGTAAGGGCAATGGGGAACCAATGAGAGCTCTGGATTAGGGGTCACTCTTGGATAGATTCACATATTAGAAAGTTTTTTTATCTGATTTGAGGAGCCTAGGTGTGGGGAGAGGGTCAGGAGACTGCTACAGTAATCTGAGCAGATGTTCAATCCAAACAGGTCCCAAGGCATTTCACTAATTGAATAAATACCTATTGAGCACCTGCTGTATTCTAGACCCTGGCTCAGCACAATGTGCAGAATGAAACCATGTAGGAGAATGAGTTACAGCCCTGAGGTCATCTAGCCCCTGGGGGAGACAGATGCACAATTAACCAATGTACAAGTTGCTGTTTTTCTTTTAAAATTGTCTGGCTCAGCAAGAGTTTGCAGGTGGCTATGGGAGTCCCCAGACTGTTATCAAATATGGTCTTGAGAGCTGATATGATTTTAGCTTGTTGTGTCATTTATTGCTATGTAAGAACTCACCTTAAAACTTAGTGGTTTGAACAATAACCGTTTTATTAACTCTTGATTCTGTGGATCAGCAGTTTGGGCTGGATTTAGATGCACAGTTCTGCTAGCCTCACCTGGGATCACGATGTGGTTGTAATCATCTGGCCTCTTGACTGATGCTGGAGGACTGCTATGGTTCAGGTGTGTCTCCCAAAGGTTCCTGTGCTGGAAGCATATTCCCCAGTGTGGTGGTGTTGAGGCGGCAGATCCTTTAAGAGGTGGAGCCTAGTGGAAGATAATTAGGTCATGTGTGCTCCACCCTCTGAAGGGATTAACAGATGTCTTGTGGGTTTGGACTAGTTCCCTCCAGATCTAGTTTTAATGAATTGAGTTATTACAAGGGGGGCCTGCCACGTCTCCTGAACCCCTCTAACATGTGCACAGCTTGCAACTCTCTCCCACACTCTCACCATTGTGGTGTCATCCATAATGAGGCACTTGCCAGATCTGAGCAGACACTAGCACTGTGCTCTTGAACCTCCAGAACTGAGAGCCAAACAAATCTCTTTTGTTTATGAAGTTCCCAGCATCAAGTATTTTGTTTTAGCAGCACAGAATGGACTAAGGAAATAGTCTAAGGTGGTTTTACATTGCTCCTGTTTGGTGCACTCTAATTTGTCCACAGGTTGCATTTCTTATCTCTGCTCCATGTGGCTTCTCATCCCCCAGTAGATTATATTGAGAGTCTTCAGATGGCAAGAAGGCAAAAGCAGAAGCCCTTGAGGCCCAGGCTCAGAAACAGTACCGAGCAGCCTCGAAGGAGGCTCAGGTCACTTGCATGGCTACTCTGAAGATGTTGCAATTTTTATACTTTTGCAGCTCAGAGAGAAGCATGCTTCATGTTTCTCAAGTTAAATAACTTATTTCATGTACTGTTGACTGTTCCAATTGTTGAAACAATGTCTTTGTTTTCCCTCTGAGAAGCTGAAGGGCACATCTTCCCTATCGGTCACCTCTGTGTACACCAGGATGTGAAAGTGCTACCCTGGTGTGTTAGTCTGCTGGGGATGCCATGACATATACCACAGACTGGGTAGTTTAAATAACTGAAATTTATTTCCCCATAGTTCTAGAGGCTAGAATTTCAAGATCAAGGTATGAGCAGGGTTGGTTTCACTGTGGTCTTTCTCCTTGGCTTGAAGATAGCTGTATTCTGGTGTCTCTCTTTGATTATCTCAATGTGCATGTACAGGTCTTATGTCTATGATTTCCTATTATGAGAAACCAGTCACATTGGATTAGGGTCTACCCTGAAAAAAAAAATCCCATTTTAACTTAATTAGCTTTTAAAGGCCTTACTCCAACATAGTCACATTTTGAGGTACTGGGGGTTAGGGCTTCAACACATGTGTTTTGAAGAGATACAGTTCAGCCTGTATATGGGGCTGAGGATTGTTCTGGGACTTGCCCCATCCCAGTTGGGCAGAGGTGGACGTGTATAGATTTCATGGAACGCAGTGCTTTGGAGACATTGTTTTTTGAATCACAGATCCTTCTCTATAACATGACCTATTTGGAACTTTAATATATAAAATATAACAATGCAACCACAAAACAAGGACCTCCCAGAGGCATCCTCAATTCTCACCCTGTATACACATTTGCCGGGTGAGCAAAGTGTTCAGCATTTTGTTGCAAAATAAAATCTGTCTCTATTATTCTGACGCTTTATTTATTTATTGTAATGGGGTGGAGCCCAGGGATATTTTACCACTGACTCTATTCCCAGTCCATTTTACTTTATTTTATTTGAGGTAGAGTCTTGCTAAATTGCTGAGGGTCCCATAAGTTGCTGAGGCTGGCCTGAAACTTGTGATCCTCCTGCCTAAGCCTCTGGAGTTGATGGGATTACTTGCAGGTGTGAGCCGCTGTCCCAGGCTGCATGCTGCATTCTTTTAACTATTGCAGTAATTTTTATTTGTTTGAAAATCTTCCTTCCTTCCTCATCTATAACATGGCTGTCCTGGAATGGCATATACTTGCCTCTCTGCCTTATAGTAAGTTTCCTGGAAGTGGATTCTGAGACAGAGAGTAGTATTGGAAGGGTTGTGGAGAGTGTACTCAGATTCATTAATGTGGAGGGCAGGAGGCTGAGGGGGCAGAGGGATCTGCTATGGGATGTCACCCAAGGCACTGGCTAATCCTCAGGAGCTTTAGAGCCTGTGCCAAATCGAGGGAAGGATTCAGGCTTTTGTTGCCAGGCACCAGCCAATCACAGGCCATGACTTTGAGTGAGGCAGATCCTGATGGCCAAGGGCAATTTCCAATGAGTGCCACAACTTTGAGCCAGCAGCAGTGGTTCCCAGCAGCTAGGGAATACGTACATAGGTCCTAAAAGGGGGGGATCTGAAAGGAGCACCACAACATCCACTGTACTACCACATTGACTTTGGGCTAGGTCATGGGATTTATTTTGGCCAATTGAATGTGGAGAGAAAGGAGGGGGTGCTTGTTCCAGTCTAAGGCCAGATCTCATGGTGCTTCCATCCCCCATCTGAAGTAGCTTGTGCTCCTTCACCCTGAGCCCAGGATGCATATATAGAGAACAGATCTGAATCACTCCAACTGGGAAGTCCAGCCTGGCCCAGTCAGCATCAAGTGAACTGTGGTTGACCTGGAGACTCAGAGGTGTGAAGTAATAGTTGGTTTTGTAGGTCACTGAGATTTGGGGTTGGTTTGTTTTACAGCATTATCACCAGATCTGACTAATACAGCTAGTAAGGTGGATTTGACTGGAAGCAATGAGGTGGAAGATTACCACTGCACATCACAAAGGATTTGCTGAAATCCTCTTAAATCCTCTTTGTTTCTGTCCCAAATGGCTTCTCTGGACACTAGATACTTTCTCTTTCTATCTCTTTTTCCTTCAATGGCCTATAAAATTTGTGGGAGACATGGAGGATTTTATGAAAGAGGTGGGAGGTTTTCTGGAAAACAGATACCCCCAGGAGGAGCATCCTGAGGTCCTGCAACGCCTACTCAGAACTAGGGTGGGTCTGCCCTTACTGCACCCTCCTTCCTCCTGCCAGGATCCTCCCCTGGCTCCTCTCCTAGATGCCATGATCTCCCCCCTGCTCCAGACATGACTTCAACTCTTGGAGGACAAGAAACATCTGCTTCCTGTTTGTGGTCATCACTGTCCCCAGCACAGGGCAGGGCACATGGGTAATTAATAAACAGTTTGCAAGGGAGGAATGCAGGGTTACCTGATCCATCGCCTACCTCTTGACAAGCCTCCTACTCCCTGTTATGTGCCTCTGCGGCCACAAGGCGTCAGTAAAGACTTTGGCTTGGTGTCACAGCTGGAGCCAAGAAACAGTCTGGACTTTTGGGGCCAGGAACTCTACCAGGAGGGCCCTTTGATTAGACCCAATATGTCTGGGAACAGGTGACAGGGCTGAGAAATGAGGAGGCTAGGACTTGCCTCAGAGAGTCCGGGGCTGTGCTTTGCCTTCATTCATTTATTCTACGGTTGTTTGTTCACTTCTACTTTGCAGCCAGCCCTGTTTTGGGGCCAAGGTCAGAGAGGCTGTCTCAAACTCACAATGTCTCTGCTTACTTGGAGTAGACAGTATACCACTGACTAGACAGAAAATAAACTAAAAGAAAGAGACAGAAGCAATAATAACAGCAAAAGCCAAGATAATTTCAGAGGGTGAAAAGAGTTATGAAGTAAATAAAATGGAAATGAGGTAATGACCGTGCTGGGGGAGGGCTTCGCTTGGCTGGCAATCAGATAAGCTCAAGGGGAAGCAAAAGCCTTCATAAGAACTAGTTGCCAAGGTCCCCAACAAGTTGCTGGTCCAAAAGCCTCATTTTGCAGATGGGGAAACTGAGGCCCAGTAAACCAGGGCGGAGCTCAGAGCTGAGCCCAAATCTCTGATTCCCAGGTTTGTCTCTGGAGGGCCTTCCTCTCCTCCCGTCCTTAACCTGCCCTGTGTCATCTTAATGAAAGGGAGCAGAGGCCAGGGTGCTCTTAGAATGTGGGCAGTGACGGAGTGTGTGTGTGTGTGTGTGTGTGTGTGTGTGTGTGTGTGTGTGTGCGTGCGCGCGCGCGTGTAAAGCCTTCAGTGCAGAAAATTACACAAACCACACAGTGATGTTAAAGAAGTCCTGCAAAATTCTGATTTTTTTTTTCATGACAACTTCAACCTTTTTTCTCCAAAAAATATCACACATCAAATTCTCTTCCAGATTTTGGTTTTGGTGCCTCTGCTTTGCCTGTTTGAGGGTGTGACCTGGGAAAGTCATTTCCCTTTTTCTGTGAGCCTCAGTTCTGCAAAATCTGCAAAATCTGAACCCAACTTTCCTGACCCCAAATCCACAGCTCCATAGTCCCTCTGCAGACCCCAGGTATTCTCCATGGCTGGCTCTGGGCTGGACCCACCTCCTGCTCCTGAGGCCACCCTGCATGCCTGTCCCAGCCTTGTGTCTATGACAATGTTAGATATAATTGTGTTTGTCTGGAGACTCACAGTAACACTCTGACGTAGGTTGGGGTTTGTTATCATTCCGTTTGCCAACCAGGAAGCAGGCTCCAGCGTCACAGAACTTGCTCAAGGTCACACAGACAGTAAGTAACAGAGCCAGGATTTGAGCCAAAAGTTCCAGTTTCCTCTACTCAAAGGTCCCATTCAAGATGGTGGAAAATTCCCAAACTTTGGTGTTTGGGGAACTAACCTTCAATTTCTCTGAAAACCCACGTAAGTGCCATATATGATCCACTTAGCCTCATCTAATGTAGTTCTTCTATCTGCAGAATAAAGGGAGGTATTCCACCCCACATGAGCAGGTGCCATCGAGCCAAACCCAGGGGTAGAATTTTTCAAATGCCCTTAAGTCCAGTGAAAACCCAGTGAAGGGGCTAGGGTATAGCACGTTGGTAGAGGCTATACTTAGCATGTACAAGGCCCTGCTTTCTGTCCCCAGCACTACCACCCAGCTAACCAACCAACCAACGAACCAAACAAAATCACGGAAGAAGCCCCAGACATGGGTCACTTGACTCATGAAAACATTGAGGTCCAAAAAGTCTTTCTAAACAAGATGGTAATCTAGCTGATCCTATTTCCATTGTTCTCTTTTCTTGCTGAGCAATGGCTGCTGGACCCCCACCTCTCTGCTTTCCTGAAACTGCTCCTGGTAACTTGGTTTTTGATTTCCTGGTTATCAAATTGAAGGACCCCTTTTTAGCCGTTATTCTACCTGATTTCTCAGCAGTATTGGGGGTTGCTAACCATCCCCTCCTTTGGGAAACAGTTTCCTGGGTTTCCATGACCCCTGGATGCTGCCTCTCCTACTGCCTCAGCTGTTCCTTCTCAGTCTCCACCCATCTCTTCTCTTTTGTGTCTGTGATCCCCCAAGGTTCTGTCCTTGGCCACCTTCTTTGATCACTCTGCATCATCATTCCCATGGCAACCATGCTAATAACTGAAAAACATGTTTATTTTCGATCTAGACCTCCCTCCTGAGCTCTGGATCTATTTGTCTGGCCCTTGTCTCATAGACGTCAACACTGGTTGACTCAACACATTCATTCCGTTCTTCCCTTCTCTCTGCAGCTTGTTCTTCCTTCTAGTTTCCTCTCCACGGAAGAGTCATCCTGTCCCCCAAACCACACCCCTGGAATCATTTTTGGTCCCCTCTTTCCTGTAGCCTCCACTGCAGCTAATGATGCAATATCAAGATTACAGGCTCCATTTCCATCTTCTTCCTCAGTACCTGAAGCTCCAAATTCTACTTAGGCATGCGGCCACCTGGAATAAAGACTGTATTCCTGAGCCTTTTGTGGGGGGTGATGCAAGGGCACTTCTAGAAAGTGCCTTTCTCCTTCTCTCTCTCTCTCTTTTTTAATATTTATTTTTTTAGGTGTAGATGGACACAACACAATACCTTTATTTCTATGTGGTGCTGAGGATGGAACCCGGGTCCTGCCCATCCTAGGCGAGTGCTCTACTGCTGAGCCACAATCCCAGCCCTCTCCTTTTTTTTCTCTCCTTTTTTCCCCCCCTGGCTGCAATGATGATATAGTAGCTGAAGCAAACTTTTTGGATCACAAGGTCTAACCCACAAATGTCAAAGTAACAAGGTGGAAGGGCCTAGATACAGACAGTCCTGGACCATCTACCGGCTTCCTTATAGTCGAGTGACCTCCTTGTAATCAAAAAAGAATGAAAAAGGCTAACACTTTCCCCACCCCACTCATGTCCTCTTCGGCCCCCTCATCACCAACAGGATCAAGTTCAAGATCCTCAGTCTGATAATCAAGGGCCATCCCTCTGGCCCTTTCCTATTCTAAGTATATTTCTTGTGCCTCTGACCATCGATCCTTCACGTTCAACACTCTGGACTCATTGCTTTTCCTAGTCAAGCCTCATTTATTCTTGTTTGTTGGCTTTCCCACACACTGTCTTGCACTTTCCTTCTTCCAGATGCCCATATCCAAATTCTACCCCATCCATTCTACCGTGTGAGCACCTAGTATGTGTCATGAGCTATGGCAGGGGCTTTCACAGCAGCACTACAGGCAGACAAGGAAACACTCAAAGAAGGGAAGTAAGTTGCCCAAGGTGGGCATTCAGAGGGATGACTGACTGAAGCCAGGTCTACTGAATTCCACCAGTTGTCATTAGACAGGACTCAGGCCTTTGATATCTTCCTCACCCCACCAAGTACCCTGGGGCCCGGGAGCTTGAGCTCTTAATCACAACTGAGCCACTTGCTATTACCACTTGCTGAGCTGGAGGCTGCGGATTGTCCACCAGATCCATCCTTCCTCTCTTCCATAATACCTGAGTTATTGATGAACACATGGTTACTAGTTAGAAACCATATTTTCCAGGCCCCCCTGCAGCTAAGTATGATCCTGGGATTAAATGTGATGTGATGTGTGTTGCTGGGCCTCAAAACATTGAGTGTGCCCACTTCTCTTCTATTTGAGAGATGGAATGAAAGTGTCTGGGCCCCAGCTTCTGCTCTGCAGACAAAGGTTAAAAAAGAAAAGAAAAGTTGACTTGGTTGAGCAAGCCGTGTGGCTCATGAGTTTGATAGGTCATGGTCAGCAGAACAGCAAGAAAAAAGCAAGTTGGAGCTGAGTCATAGGGAGAAACCAGAAAAAAAAAAATTCTGCTCTTTAAGACACTTTAAAAATTTCCTAGTCAGGTGAGGTGGCACCTCACCTGACTTTTAATCCCAGTGACTTAGAAGGTTGACGCAGGAGGATTGCAAGTTCAAAGCCATCCTAGGCAACTCAGTAGGACCCTTTCTTAAAATCAAATAAAGAGGGCTGGAGATATAGCTCAGTGGTAGCATGCCTCTGGGTCAATCTCTAGTACTGAAAAAAAAAAATCTCTTGGGTCTTTTTGTTATAGCAGCTTCACTAACAAATATAACTCATTCTATGTGCAAAGTGCTATCCTGAGTATGATTAAAGTTTTGACTCAATAAATTACTCACTGTGTGGTAATGAGCAAGACACTTTACCTCTATGAGCTTCGGTTCCCTCAACCTTATAAAACCTGTAATAATAAGGCATTAAGTCAGATTATGGAGGGTCAGGTGAGATACTATGAGTCAGTAATGGATGACCTAACAAGCAGACAGCACATGTGTTTAGATGCAAGTTTTAAAGACGTTGACATGAAAAAGGAAAGGAAAAGGAGGAGGAGAAAAAGATGAAGATTTGCCATTTCAAAATAGTCATGGATAAATGAAAAATTTGGGGGCTTCCTTCCACTGATTTTATAGTTTAGTATTATTTTAAATTATTTATTTCAAAGCACATATAGAAGATTAGGCCCACTTACCCAAAGTGCATGGACTATAAGTGAGGGAGAGGTGGTTCCCCAAAGAAAATTTGGGAAAATCTTTTTCCAGCAGAAAAAGGGGACCGAATCTTGGAAGGCACCGACCACAGATACCTGTATCTGCCTCCAGTCTCTGTCTGTAGGTTGAAGGGCTATTTACAAGGGACGTGGTTTGAAATCACACCTGTGCTCTCCAGACTCTCTCTTTGGACAGGCAAACAGTTTCTGCTTACTCGGCACTTGCTGCAAGTTGGAAACAGCTACCAATTATGGGGAATTTGCTGCATGCCAGGCACTATGCTGACTTCACATTAGCCAATAGCTCATTGAATCCCAACAGTTGGGTATATTTGTATTTGAATGCATTTTAGATTAAAAATAAAAACGGAAACAGAGGCACAAAGTCGCAAAGTGGCTTTACTAAATGTCATATGTAGTTTGAAGGCAGACTTTAAACCCAGGTGTGTATGATGCCAAGACCTGGGCTTGTCTCTCAGCCCCAGCTGCTAATATGTCCATGTTATTCCCTGAGTGCAAAGTCTGGGCATAAGCACAATCCTGAAGATTCTAAGATGATCTCCAAGGAAAGCCAGGATCTCCATTACTGTCCTTAATCTAAAGAGGCTCTTGGTGGAAAAACTAGGTTTGATGACATAAAAATTAATTTGCCTTCCAAAAGGTTAAATGACCAACAATAGATGGGGAGACAATATTTAAAACATTCACAAAAGATAAAAGTTTACTATTTATAATATATAAAGAACACTTAAAAAGTATTAAGAAAAAGATAAATCAGTAGAAATATGGGCAAGGCTTATGAACAGGTAATTCACAGAAAAATAAAGAGACAATATCTTTCTTGATAATCAAATAAGTTGAAATTAAATGACTCTATTTACAGAGATAAATATACAAAATATCACTAATGTCTAGGGTAGTGGAGGGCGTGAACCACCAGGCGTTCCCACCCAATGCAGGCAGGTAAATGGGATTAGTCACTTTGGGAACCATTTGGCAGTAGCTATTACAATTTTACTTGCTCATATCTCCTGATCCAGTAATTCCCCTTCTAGAAATTAATTCTACAGAGATAGTCCCACAAGTGTTCAACAGTAAATAGGCAAGGATGTCCTTGTAGCATTATTTGTAGCAGCGGAATTTAGGAAACAAGCTGAATTCCCATCCATAGGGGATGGTGAAGTAGATTATGTTCAAGGCAGTCACTGAAAGGAGGGAGGGCTGGGGTGCAGCTCAGTGGTAGAGAACTTGCCCCTTGTGCACAAGGCCCGGGGTTTCACGCCAGCACAGCAGGAGCAGAAGCAAAGGGGGTGGAGAGCCATATTCACTGACATGGGAAGATTTCCAAAACATATTAAGATGAAAAAAATCCAGCTAGAGAAAATATAATCCCATTCACTTAAAAGCATATGTTATGTATATGTGTGCAACATATATGTGATACAATGAGTATATAATATACTTGTGAAGGAAAAACTTGGGGGTCTCTGACTTTTCACTTTATGCTTCCTAAATTGTTTGGAAATGATTTTGCCTCGAGCATCCATTATTTTTGACCTAAAACAATGTGCTTATTAAAAAGAAGAAACAATGAATGACTCATCTCCTTCTGTTGAGCCCAGAAGGGCTGGGGTGGCAGGGGGAGGGTCCTGTTGTGTGGAGGTGCCCATTTTATGGCAAAGTCTCAAGCTCACTAGAAGAAGCACAGGTATAAGCTGCTCTAGAGCCTACCCTCTGATGAGCTGCCTGGTGCTCCCTGCTCTCCCTGCCACACCTCTGCTCTAAGAGGACATCTGGACTTGATATTTATGGATGTCCACCCTGTCCCAATAAGAACAATATTTTACCAAGGGCCTTGTGTGGTTTACCATGTGTCTGTACATCCCTTTTGCTGGCTGGGTGTTGTTGATTAGGTTGCTTAACTTCTCTGAGCTCTGTGGCTGCCTAAAATAAGGACAATAACTATACCCATCTCCTGGAGTTTTTGTGAGAACCAAAAGGAAAAAATGCACACCAAGGCCTCTGCCCCCACAACCCTGGCCCATCTCTACCTCCCAGCGCCTGGGAGGCAATGGGTATGGGGAATGTGGTCTCCATCCTACAGATCTTGGAGAGTAAAATATCATACCCAAGGTTACAAGTTCATGATTGAGCTTGACTAGAATTCAGAGCTCCTGGCTCCAACTTGGAATCCAGCCCCAGGCTCTCTTTCAGCCTCAGCTCCAGCTTAGGGCCAGGATAGCCACACTCACTCCTGCACATCCTAAAGCATATCCTAACACAGACTCTGAATCACACACGGGAGGAGGTGAGGATGATCATGTGTCAAGTTCTGTCCCCAGAACCTTACAGTTTGATGGGGAAAGACCCTCACCAACTCTGATGGTATAAAATTGGCCCTTCATAGGTGGAAAAGACCTTGAGGGGCGCATTTCAGGTGATGGCCATAGTACGGCAAAGGCACAGAGGCCAGGAGGTCAAGGAGCCTGGGTGGGAGCGTACCTGGGGCTCCTGCTCTCCCTGTGGTCACGTTTCCCAGCCGCAGCTCTCATTTGAGCTGCCCATCGGGCAGGCACTCAACATCCCCTTAGTTCATCCTCACAAGAAGCCTGTGGTGAGTCCATTTGACAGATGAGGAGACCGAGCCCAGAGTAGCATCCCTTATATCTTCCATCTGTCGGAGCACCCTCTGGGTCTTGCCCTGTATATATATCCAGTCCTTCCATTTTCGTGTCCTCCCTAAACTGACCCCATCTCACCCTTTTGTCACCATAAGCTCTCAGCCTTTCAGATCCTGAGCTGCTCAGCCGTGCCTGCCTGGAACCCTCAACATGACTGTCTGTCACATGCTCCAGGCTGTCCAGATCTCAAGTCCCACGCATGTGCAGGTGTCTTCTACCCAGACTAGCTAGAGAGCAGAGGCCATCGCTGTCCATCCCCAGACCCATCTGACCAAGCAGCACAGAACCATTTGCAATGTGTTCTCAGAAATCTAGTCTCATTTGAAGCCTTGCACATATATTTTTGATGTTAGGGTTCTTCTCCTTCCTATTGTAGAGAGAAAGAAACTGGATAGATAAGGTGTGACTCTGCCCTAGTTTTCTGACCTTTGGATAGGGGTGGGTGGAGACCGAGAGAGGCTGGAGAAGAAAAGAGCACCTACCAGGGCCCTCCCTGTTCCCATTGTGCCTGCACACAGTAGGCACTCAATAAGAGCCTTGGTCTTCTGGTGGGCACTAATCCTGACCCAGCACTTCTAATAGCAAAGTGAGTGAGGCAAGGGTGGATTAAGGAACTCAAAAGGATTACTCAGTAATCGGCTAACCCACTTAAGCTTCCTGGGAAAAGACGACAATCACACTGTTCATTAATTTATTTAACAAATGATTGTTGAGCATTTAGCTGAGCTGGAAGGAGAGTGACAAGAATGACATTGCTCAGTTACTAAGAATCTACTCTGTGCCCATCAACTCCGTGAGGTGGAAGAACCTTGTAAAAGATATTTTATTGTTTGTAACAGGGAAGGAGCTAGTTTGGGACTCAGGTGAGGCTAATGACAGGTGGAGCACAAGTTTGAGGAGGCATTTGTTCCCACTTGGACCACACTGCCTCACCCTCCTTCCCACCACAGTGCTTGTGGGGAACACTGTGGTGGGCTGCCCAGAGCCCCTTCCATGAAATAGTTGCCCAAGCTGCTGGGAGTGCTGTCCACAGACCACCTTCCCGTGGGAGCTCCTCGGAATGGGCTCAGCTGGGCAGAGCTGTTCCTCCTACGGCCAGGCCTTTCCCTGGGCAGCTGCATCTGATGACTGATGGGGGCAGAGTATAATGCCTAGCTCAGGATGACTCTGAAGGGCCCTTCTAACTTGGGAGTTCCCCGTGGGGTTGGCCAGGCTCTTGCTGGGCCTGCTTTGTAGCTTCTGCTTCCTCCCTCCCTCCCTCCCGCAGTGTGGAGCCTGATGGCACTCCCTAATAAATCTCTTGCAAGCTGAGCCCCATTGCAGAATCTGCATCCTGGGGAACTCAACTTGCAATAGTGTCACTGTTGGGGTAACCTCTTTATAGTTGGTTAAAGCACAGCATTCCTAAAGACTCCAAGACAAGGATATCCCCAAAAGCCAGGCTCAGGGGTAATAGTACTAACTACAAACCCTACTGTTCTACACACTTCACCTGCATTCACTTATTTAATCTCCATAGCACCTCTGCAGGGGGTGGTACTATTGGCATACCCATTTTTTTTTTTAATTTCAGCTAAAATAGCAGAGGAGATGGTTTATTGTGCACATGTTACACTTGGTGAAACTGAGATAAGAACTAATTCAGAATGCTAAAGATCCTGGGCAAAGGACCACAGGGACTGTGAAGAGCTAGGTGGGTCTTAGAGGAGGTCTTTGGGATCAGATGGTGATGGAAATTCTATATCAACTGAGATAAATTCTGAACAGTAGCTTAGTACCATTTTACAGATGAGTTTGAGAGAAGTTCTACTTTTCTTGAAGGAAAAAAAAAAAACCCAAAGGATTGGTGATAAGATCTAATCAACCAAAAGATAATTCAAAATTAAGAATATCAGTCTGGGGTCAGGTATGGTGGTAAAAACCTGTAACCCCAACTACCTGGGAAGCTGAAGCAGGAGGATCTCAAGTTCCAGGACAGACTGGGTAACCCAAAGATACTCTCAAAGACAAAAACATCTCAAAGACAAAAACAAAGCCAGGTGCAGTGGCACCCACCTGTAATTCCAGCAATTCTGAAAGCTGAGGCAAGAGAATTGCAAGTTCAAGGTCTCAGCAACTTAGCAAGGCCCTAAGCAATTTAGCAAGACCCTGCTTCAAACAACGAATAAAAAGGGTTGGGATGTGGCTCAGTGGTAAAGTGCCCCTGGGTTCAGCAGCACCAAACCAAGCCAAACCAAACAATCTAGGGAAACTTTCATATGAATAGGAATTTAAAAAAAAAAAAAAAAAAGGAACAGGTCCTGCCTGAGCCACAACTCAGGTCATAGCTTTTAGGGAGTCTAACCCCTGACTCCAAAGACCCGACCCAGGTATGAGAGTAGAATCTACAGGGCAGAGGGGCATCAGGTTGCTTTAGGTGAGAGACCCCTTGGAACTCTGGAAGCTGGTGAGTGTGAGGGGTGGTAGCTCTGCAGGGGACTCCCTCCTCCACTTGCACTTTGATTTGGAACCTGGCAGGTATTGGGTTTCAGTTGAATCCTTTCCACATGGAGAGTGCTTGAGGATTGTCAACAGATATCAACCCATCCCTGCATTGGTTCCTCCTCACTAATGGTGAGGCTTACATCTTGTAAAGTAGCAGGGCCAGGACATATTAGCCTCATTTTATTGGTGGGAAAACTGAGGCTCAGGGAGAAGGGAATCAAGGAAGTGTTCAAACCAGGGTCTAACCTTCCTGTCCCATTGCAGCCGCTGGGTTTCTGTCTCTGGCCTGGGTTTCTGGGCAAAGCTGGAGCAAACGCTGGCCTTTCAGCCCAGAGCTCAGGCCATTCTTCCCTAGAAGCCTCTCTTCTTTTTCTCCATCCTATCCCAGAAGGTCCTGTCACATCAGGGATTACCTTTATTCATTTATCAAACACCTCCTGTCATTCATTCCATGCCTGTCCTGATAGTTTCAAGGTTGGTACTAACACTGGAGAACCTTTGGCTGCGGGAGAGTCACATTGACAAACTTGGCCTTACAGCAAAGCCCAACCACTGGGGACAGAAGGTCTCAACCCTGTGTTTTTTCTCCAGTTTCTGAAGTTCATTGTCCTAGAGAATGCCCCCCTGTCTGATCCTAGCTCTGTCTGCAGTGTCTCTGACCCAGCTTCCTCCCCACCTTTGGTCTCTTCCAGTCTTTCTCCCACACCCTCAAGGATCTTTTTAGAGACAATCAACAGCAGAGGGCGGCCAGGAACTCATATTGGTGATCAGGACTCTGAAGCTAAATCCTGCTAGGCCTGGGCAAGCTCCAGACCATGGAAGGAGAACTGTGCTGACGTCACAAAGTTGTCATAAAGCTGCTAGTCTTTTCTTGTCCCTTTTAGACACTCTGAACCTTCCCTCCCCAGAGATTCCTTGGACTGGTATGTTTCCCTGCCTTTAAGCAGATTGTTTTCCTAAAAACATATTCAACCATCCAGGCTCTTATCACATCAAATGTCACACCTCAACCAGCTGAAACTGCTCCCTCTTCTGGATTTGCCCATTTGGCGATTCCCTCTGCATTCTGGACCTCATCATGTTATACTAAGATTAGTTACTCCCAGGTCTGTTGTCTCCTCCCACCTGGACTGTGATTCCATGAGGGCATACAGCCAGGAATAAAGCTGGTGCCAATTCATAGAATGATCCTCACCATCATTTACTGAGGGCTGTCTAGGAGCCTGGCACTCTGCTAAAGGCCTCACAAACACCTGAGGAGAAAGAAATAGCCTGGGAAGTCTGAAAGGATGATGTCTTGGACACTGGAGAGTCATGATCCAAAGCCAGGGCTATCTGACTCCTCAGGTACAGCCAGCTCCTCCACAACTCCACCAAGCTCCCCCCACCCTAGGAGCTGGGAAGGCCAGAGGGTTATTTTGCCACCCTGTGGCAGTCTCTGCCTTCCAGGTTATGACATCACAATTGCACAACTTACAAGATATTTTGGAAAGAAACTGTCGGTTTCCTGTCCTGGGCACTGCTGGGGGATGTGGCTCCCCTCCCACCCAGAGTCTTCAACAGCCTCAGGACTGTGGAAGCTAAATATAGCTGGGAGTTGGAGTGATAAGGAAATGAAAACTCAAAAGACTATAAAGTGACCCAATTTTATTTTGGTTTTGGAGGCCAGATGGGGCATTGCTCCACTCTGCAGGGTATAGAGCTGTACAATCTTCCCCTCCCGCAGGCCAGAGGCCCTGCGAGGGTGGGGGCTCAGGCGGCGGGGGTGCGGCTCAAGGGCTCAAGGAATGGTGGCTGGGGGACCCAGTTCCCATAGTGGGCTGCCCAAGAAGAGGGGAAATCAGGCAGAGGCCTGCCATGGCTCAGATTGGGGGGGAGGGGCCGAGAAAAGAGACAAGACACAAAATCCAAGAACGTGGAGTCCAAAAGCTGGTCCAGTCTCCTTCACTTTGGGGTTCAGGTCGGAGAAGTGAAGCCAACTGTCACCCCGATGAAGGCAGGCCAGGAGTCCCAGCCCCTGGCGGCGCAGTGCGCACAAACCCGCCGCCTCCACCCTCACAGAGGGTGTGTCCGGGGCCGGGTCGCCGGGTGCGGAGTCCGGCAGGAGGTCAGGCCCGCTTCTCCTCCGCGGCGCGCTCAGCAGCTCACCGAGCCGGCGGGAGGCGCCGACCCCAAGTCCGAGAAGCAGTCGAACTCGCTCTGGCCCAAGAAGAGCTCGGGCAGCTCGCGCACGCGGTGCAGCCCGAGCTCCAGCTCTAGCGACGTCAGCGCCTCCTCGTCGATGAGTTCGGCGGCGTCGATGCCGCCCAGGACGTGCGCTGGCGGCGGCGGGGCCACGGCGGCGGGCTGTGGCTGCGGGCCTGGGGGGCCTCCGGGGGCGCCCGGGGCCGCGATCGCGCGGCCTGGGTACAGTGTCGCCGCAGGCTGCAGGTGCGCGCTGCCGGCGGTCGGCGGCTGCACGGCCGGAAAAGGCTGGAAGGAGGACGGCGGCCCGAAGGCCCCGTAGGACACGGCCCCGGGTGGGGGCGGGGGCGGTCCCAACGAAGCTCCCCGCGGCCGCAGCCCGCTGTCCATACCCGGGCCCGCGTACGGTTGCAGAGTCCGAATCCCGTGAGGGCCGTGGTTGGTAGCGGCCGGCGGCGGCCTCTGCACTAGGCGGTAGCCCTCGGCGAGCATCAGGTGGTCAGCCATGGCAGAGTCTGGCTGCCTGTGGGGGCAGCGGGCGGATGATCAGCGCGGGCGCCCCCCCAGGACCCGGCCAGTTGCTCCTCCGAGGCAGGAGACCTAGGCACCGTGCCGTACCTGCAGCTCAGTCAGGTAAAGGAAAACTGAATCCGACCGGTTCTCCTGCCTAACCCAGAGCGCACGGAGAGTTCCACGCTCCTGCGCACCCCACGGCCCAGGCTCTGGGCAGCAACAGAAGCAATCACCTACTCGGTCCGGCTCCAAGACCTGCGCGTGGATCCAGGGGGCCCGCGACCACTTATACCCAGAGGCGGGGATTCCCCGCCCCAGGGCTATCATTGGCTGGATGAAACGCTTCTGGGCGTGCCACGCGCGCCTAGATCTAGGACTCAGCCCCACCCCCTGATGGAGCTCTGTCCTTTGAGTCCCAGGCCCCACCCCAGGCTCTGACCGCTGAGGGCGGGAGAGGTGTTTGGCACTTTCCAGAGGGGCTTGATCTGGCTTTTGGGGGCTCACTCCAGACTAGATTGGAGCCGAGCTTGAATTTAGCAGACGGTGAAGTGGAAAGGTCAGAGGTTTAGGCGCTCTAGAGCTGCAGAATCTCAGTCCCACCAACCTCTTTAATTTTCCAGATGGAGGCCAAGGCTCAGAGGAAGAGGAGGTTTCCTGGGAATACAGATCAAAGGGAGAGGGACTCGAACCCATGCCGGTGACTGCATCATTTGCACAGGGCATAGGCACCTCAACAGTGCAAGGTCTCCCGCGTTCCCACCCATCCATCCCCATAACCTCAGGGAGCCAATTGCGTCTTTTCTGGCTCCCACTGCACCTTGTCTGTTGAAGCATGTACTGAGTTGTTATTAGAGTAATTTATGGGCACGTCTCCTGAAGGACTTGTTCATCTTCTTATCCTCAGCACTTGGCCCAGAGCCCAGCCCAGAGCTGGCTTTGGGTAAAAGTCAAGTGAATGAATAAATGACGGAATGAATTGCAATTCATACACCTGAGCTTCAGTTTCTTCATCTGTAAGACGCTGACAACAGCAGCACAGCTCCTACTGCAGTATGGCAAGGGTTAAATGAGGGCAGGCTTGTAGAGTGCCCACCACTGTGACTGGCACACAGATATGCAGAAGCGTTCCTTCAATGAATGAAAGGCTGGATTTAGCTCAGTTCCTAAGGACTTCCCTCTGGGGGATTTCACACCTTCCCTGGATAATAACACCCCGTTTTGCAGACAAAGAGACTGAGGCACACAAAGAGAAAATGGCTGTCCAGTGAGATTAAGCAATGAATTGGCATGTGAATGCTCTGTGTTCTCTGAGCTCTTAGAGCAACTGGAATCTTTCCCATGTCCAGGAGGCAGCCTCCCAGAACCTTGACCCCCACGTGTTTGCCACTCTTTTCCTCTCTCCTCTGACTCCCCTCCCCCAGTCGCTGCCTTGGGACTTCCTGGAACTTGGGTTTATCTAATTGGTGTAGAGTGGAGAAGCCTAGAGTGAGAGTTCAGAAGGCCAAGTTCTAATCATGGCCCTGCCACCTGCAGGCATGTGACCCTTGGTTGTTGTCTGGGGGTGGGAGGGTATCATTTGATTCCCCAGGGCCTCAGCTTTCAGTTCAGTGAAAGGGAGATGGTGATCCATGCCTAAGAGTTTGTGGGAAGATCACAAATGACCACAGGTGTGATCAGCATTTTTACAAAGTGTAAAATCTGCATGCTGAATTCCCAAGTCTTTCTCTTCGATGAAGGGAAGACTACACACAAATGCCTAAATCCAGATTCACCTGGAGGTATGTAAGTGTATGTGTGGGAGAGCTTTGAAAAAGACAGAATATCTGGCCTCACCCTTACCCCCAACTCATACTCTCTGAGGGTATTTTTGAATATAGAAATCTGTGTTTATAAAAATTTTTTCTACCATTCTGACACAGTTGATTCAAGGACACCAGCATTTTGAAGTTGTTGCACCACAACCCAGTTTTTGATTTTTAAAATATGTGTGTGAATAGTGTTTTTAAGTTCATTAATTTGGCCAATAGTTATTTATCCAACACCTACTCTATGCCAGGTGGTGATCTACTTGTGATTTTTAAGCTCTTGGGGTCTTGCAACTCTCTTGAAAATTTAATGAAAGCTTCCGATATCATGGGGACAAACTATTGTGTATGCATCCAGTGGGCTAACTGATCTGGTGGAGGATGATCCGTGGACTTCTCAGGAGTTTATAGAATATGGGTTAAGAATCCCAGTCAAGCACTTGTGGACATACAGTAAACAACAAACTAAGTAAAATAATAATCCACATGTTAGAAAGTGATATTGCAATGTGGCAGAGGGGTTGAGTAGGGAGAAGATTGGGGTACAGTGCAGTAGCAGGTTGTAGATTTGCATTGGGTGACCAAGGTAAGCCTTGTAGAGACTGTGAGGTCTGAGCAGTGATTGAAAGAGAAGGGGGCCTTAGCCATGTGGTGTCTAAAGATAGGAGCCATCAAACATGTTTGGTATGATGCAAAAACTTTGGATTTCAGAGCATTTCAGATTTTCAAATTAGGGATGCTCAACTAGAAAGTCTATACAAATATTCCCAAACATAAAAACCTCTGGAATCTAGAGAATTTATGGTCCTAAGAATTTTGGGTAAGGGCTACTCAACCTGAACTATCACTCCCATTTTACAAGGAGGCAACTGGAACTCAGAATGAGAGGTGATCTGCCCAAAGTCACACGGCTAGCTAGTGACGGAAGAGAGAAGTGTGGCAGCCCCACTAGTTGCCTCCAGGGACAGCTCTCCTTCCCTTTGTTACCAGCATACCCTGTTAGCTCCTGGCCCACAGCTCTCATTGCTTCCTCTGCTTGGAATGCTTTCCCCTTCTCCCCCTTGTCTGCCTGGACAATTTCCTCATCTCCTTCAAGTCTTCCATCAAATATTACTTTTCTTTTATCCTGGTCACCCTACTTAATTGCAGTGGTTTCCAAATATGTCCACAAGTTCTTTGATACTCCTCCATTAATTCCCCTCTCCCTGAATGCGGAGTAGATATCATGACTCACTTGTAACAAATAGAAAATAGCAGAAGTGATGGGGACAGTTACAAGTCTAGTTCATAAAAAATAGTGTGGGTTCCTCCTTGCTCTCTCTCTCTCTTGAATCATTACCTCTGGGGGACTTTAGCTGACATGTTGTGACGACACTCAAGTAGTCATGGAGAGGCCCGTATGGCAAGGAATTGAGGCTTCTTACCAACATCCGGTGAGTAATTACTGCCTTTTGCCCACAGCTATATCTGTGAGCCATCTTAGAAGTGAATCCTCCAGCTCCCATCACATTTCCAGATGACCACAGTACCAGCCAACCTCCTATTTGCAACCTCATGAGAGATCCCAGAATGACTTAGCTAAGCTGCTTGGATTCCTGACCCACAGAATCAAAGAGAATAAGAGTTTGAGTTTTAATCTATGAAGTATTGGGGTAACTTGTTACACAGCAGTAGTTATCTATAATGAATACATTAACATAGCAATCTGTTCCTGTTCAATCCCTGGAATGAGACTTACCTTGCTCTTCTTGAAGTTTTTTTTTTTTTCTCTAAGCATTTATGATCTTCTAACACAATAATTAATTTGCTTATTTACTATGTTTAATTACTTGTCTTCCCACCAATAAAGCATCAACTCCATAAAAGCAGGGAACTTTGCCCATTTCAATCAGGCACCCCAAACAGTGCCTGAAAGTACTGTATTTAATTAAATATGAGATGTTATCAATTTAAGAAGATTCTTATTCTGTAAAAGTTAAAATGTGGAAAAGAACTTGTGTGTCTTCCAATTGATAAAATATGGTTGTAGGTGCTCTAAGTATTAGAATATGGAGTGACAGATGTTGATTTTATTTAGGGCAGCAATGTGCCCAGCCAAGAATCAGACACATTCCTGGACAATGAGATGTGAGCGAAAGAGACTGGGCAGGGCTTCCTGCAAAGCTCTTTAAAAACAGATGGAATATTCAGAATAGATAAAACTACAGAGATTGGGGGTAGGGGAAAACAGGGAACAACTGCTTAGAAGGACCAGGCTTCCTTTTGAGGTGACAAAAAGGTTTTGGAACCAGAGCTGGTGGTAGTTCAATGCAGTGTATGTATTAAATGCCACCAAATCGCTTACTTTAAAACATTTAATTTTAATGTTATATAAATTTCAGGAAAAAAATTGTTTTTTACGGAAAAAAAAAAAAAAGAGAGAGATGGATTCAGCTCACACTCACTTTTTGTTTTGCCATTCCTCCATTCTTGCCAGGGATAAAGATGTGATACCTAGAGGAGCAGCAGCCATTTTTTCAGCCTGAGTACAGCATCACCACTATTATCACCATCACCATTACCACCACTATCATCATCATCATCATCATCATCACAATCATCATCATCATCATCATTATCATCATGGCTAACATTTTTAAAGCACTTACCATGTACCAGATACTCTTCTAAGTTCTTTGCAAATATCTCATTTAAATTTGCAGCAGCCCTATAAAGAAGTAACTGTTATTCCCATTTCAAAAAATATATTTTTAGATATTGATGGACTTTTACTTTATTCATTTATTTATATGTGGTGCTGAGGGTTGAATCCAGTATAGTACACATGCTTGGCAAGTGCTCTACCACTGAGCCCCAGCCCCAGCCCTGTTATTCCCATTTTTTTCCATGAGAAAACTGGTACAGAGGAGAAAAATATGCCCTATGCTAAGGATGGCAGAGTGGAATGTAGTTGAAGCTTGTGCCCTCCATGCACCATGGAATCACTGCAGCAGCCCAGGATTCCTACCTTGGCCTTCTAAACAATTTGAAAAATCACCCGCTATTTAGTTAAGCTTCTGTGGTTCGGTTTCGTTCCACACATCCTGAGATTCAAAGCCAGGTGTGTCTTGAGTTCTAACGGCTCTGTTCTTCTGGACCGAAGATGGGTTCAGTGCTTCCTGGTCTCCTGGATCCCCATAGATGGTGGCTTTTTTTTTTTTTTTTTGTACCAGGGATTGAACCCAGGGGCACTTGGCCACTGAGCCACATCCCTTGCTCTATTTTATATTTTATTTTTTAGAGACAGGGTCTCACTGAATTGCTTAGCACCCCGCCATTGCTGAGCCTGGCTTTGAACTCGAAATCCTCCTGCCTCAGCCTCCAGAGCCGCTGGGATTGCAGACATGCACCATTTTGACTGGCTAGATGGTGGTCCTTTTGAAGGTACAGAGGGGTTTCCCTGCACTCTGAAGTCCCACTCCCAGCCCAGGGCCTGGCCCGTACCAAATGGTGCATGCCGTGTGGTGTTGGGATAAGAAGTTTGGACCCAGGGAGGCTCAGTGCAGAGGGAGATGTTCCCTGGTATAAAACAAACATCAAAGATGGAGTGAGCCCATTGGCAGCGAAGGTGTCGTGAAGAGCGAGACTGCCCAAGTGGTCATGATAAGGTAGGAAATGGGCTTTCTCAACAAAGAGCACAGCTTATGAGTGAGAGCAACGAGGCATGAGGGCACAGGGTGAAGTTCATAAGTGCCAGGTCCCTGGGGTAGGGGGTTAGAAGAATGGGCATTTGTGTCTGGAGGGGAGAGGGGCAGGCCTGAAGGGTGAAGGCTGAGAAGCACCGGTGCAGATCTTTTTAGGCTTCTCACTGTAACCCGTGAAGGAGGTGTGGCTGAGCAGCTTTACCCATTTTATAGAAAGGAATCGAGGTTCAGAGAGGTGACTCAATTTGGCTCAGGTTGCCTAACGAGCAAGTGGCAAGATGGAACTTGAACCTGGGTCTTCTAGCTTCACATCCTACATTTGCCTGCTTAAGCGAGTGATGTCCGCCTGACTCTGAGGGTCATGAGAGACCATGGAAGGATTCTGAGTAGCAGAGGAATGCTTCCTCTGTTGGAACTTTCTCTCTTGCCAGGAGAGGGGAGGGCGTGATTTCGAGGTGAACACTGGGGCATGACAATAGACTCAGTCATTCATTCATTCAAATATACTTACTGAGCTGCTGTGTCAGGCACTCTGACATCATGGAGTGTACAATTTAGTGACGAGAGAAAGAATCAAGTGAGGAAACAAACAGAACAATTACAAATTGTCAAGGACTCGGAAGGAAACAGGCAAGGTGATTTGAACTTACTTTATAAAGAGGGGTCCTGGAAGGCCCAACAGGAGATGTTAGGTTGAACTCTGATAGACAGGAGCAATCAGCTCCACCAAGCACAGATGAAAGATGCTTTGGACAAAGCAGTGTGTGCAAAGGCTCAGGTAGGGAAAAGATGGCAGGCTTGAAGAGTTGAGCAAAGGCCCTGGGGCTAGAGGGTGGTGAACCCAGGGTCAGCAGTTCAGACACGCAAGCAGTGGTTGAGCCATGGTGGTGCTGAGACAAGGGGTTGCTTTGGGTTTCAAGATGGGTAGGAAGCTGTGGAGCCAGGAAGTTCCCTCTTGGTGCCCCATCAGGACCCAAATCCTCTGACCTGTGGAAGAGGGAGATTAGGGAGAGAAGGGGAGGAGGGGGCTCATTTACCTACAGTGAAGTCACATGTAATAGAAGTAGGGGCTTTAAGTTCTGAAATCAACATATAAGGCAAAAATAAAGAGGCTTAAGAATTGTTTTGAATTTATTAATTTACATTTTTATTTGTTCAATTCTTACAGTCATATGTATGATTTTATGTTCTCTGAACAATAATATGCAAATTATAAAAACATATGCATATACTATATAAATATTACCCTATGTGCATATTACAAATCAGACAGTCAAACCTCAGTATCCATGGAGAATTGGTTCTAGGACCCCTTCCCCCAATACCAAAATTCACTGTTGCTCAAATCTCTCCTCCTCTTCCTCCTCCTCCTCCTCCTCCTCCTCTTCTTCTTTTTTTGGGGGGGATACTGGGGATTGAACCCAGGAGTTCTCTACCACTGAGCTGTGTCCCCAACACCAGCCCTTTTTATTTTTTTAGTTTGAGACCCAGGCTGTCCTTGAACTTGAGATCCTCTTGCCTCAGCTTCTCGACTCTCAAGAGCTGAGATTGCAAGTGTCACATAACTGTACCTGTCTAGCTAAGTCCCTTCTACACAAGGGCACAGTATTTCTTACACTGTTATCTCTAGATTATTTTTAATACCTAATACAATGCTCATGCGATGTAAATATTGTCATAAACTGTATTGTTTAGGGAATATTCACAAGAAAAAATGTACCTGTTGCGTATACAGATGCAATTAAAAAATGCTTTTGATCTGTGGTTCTTTGAGTTCACAAATGTGTGACCTGTGAATACAGAGGGCCGATTAATTTAATATTACTTTTGAACACACAGGAGAGATAGAGAGAGAGAGAGAGAGAGAGAGAGAGAGAGAGAGAGAGAGAGAGAGAGAGAGAGAGAGAGAGATATGAGTCAGTAGTGCCTGTGGAGCTGTCTGTGTGGATTCAACTCACAAGTATGCTGAGACTCTCTGTGACCGGGGCTCCTGGTCCCTGTCTGGATCCCTTTCCCAGTTGCCATGATGTTGGCTGCTAATAATGCCAACTCCCCTTCTCTCCAGAATGACCCTTGGCCAGATGGAAGTCTACCTCTCCACTACTCCAATCCCTGCCAATTCTGGGGACAGAATGGTGAGGGGCATTAAGGACTAGTCCTCTTGCGGTAATGTAAGGCTGACTCTGGGGCAGTGGGTGCTCCAGGGCTCCCTGGGGTGGGCGGACATCAGGCTAGGTCCTTGTTAATCTTTCCCCCTTTCTTTTCCTCCTTCCTTCTCTTTAAAGCTCTGCTTCCAGGGAAACTTGACCTCAGCCTTCCTTTAGTGCAGGCCAAGGATGAGCAGCCTCTTATTGTCTTATGTAATCCTCATGATAGCTGTGGCCATAGCCCCTTGTGCCAAAGCTGATCAGCCCAGGGTGGACCCAGGTGGGCCAGATTCCTCCTCCTCTTGGTAATTTGGAATTAGGACTGAGAGACAGCAGCCAGAGTGAATGAGGCTGGGACAGTCGCAAACAAACCTGGGGGCTATGGAGAACAGCCAGTTTTTGCCACAGGTAGCAGATAAATGGAAGAAATCCACCTGCAGAGGTAGACGAAGTAGCAGTGGGGAGAAAGGGAGGAGAGAGGGGACAGAAAGGGCATCTTGCCTGGATTCCTAATGGTTTTACAGATAAAGTTCAGACCCTATGTGGCTTTGTTTCCTGGGGACTGGGATGTCCTTGTCTCTTCCTGACAAGTCCTGATATGCTTTATCCAGTTCAACAAGTGTAGGAAGTGTCAACTGAGGCAGAGGGTTTTGTCACCATTGTACAGGGGATGAGGCCCACAGGGGATGGGCCTCTGGATATGTGGATGCTGTATCTCTGAGCATCCCAGCTCTGGTCTGGGTTAAATTGCTTCCTGGAGATGGGCGCAGTGGTGCACACCTGTAATCCCAGTGAGAGGATTTGAGAGGCAGAGGCGGAAGGATTGTAAGTTCATGATCAGCCTTAGCAACTTAGCAAGACCTGGTCTCAAAAATAAATAAATAAATAAGAAAGACTGGGGATGTGGTGTGTGGTGACTCAGTGATAAAGCATTCTGGGTTCAATCCCTACAATTCCCCACTGCCACCACCAACAACAACAACCAAAAAAAACAACCTTCCTAGAGCCAAGGATTTCCCAGTTGCTTCAGAAGATGGCAAATATGTCATCTTTACTTTATCTGAAAGCTGCTCCTTCTAGCCTGGCATCCACAGATGTCTTGTGAGTGGATGCCTATGCCCAGCTTTGTAATCAGGCCCAAAGGATGGCTCAAGAGCCCTTGACTCCCTCTGATGATGACCTTGACCTTTGATGGCTAGATAACTGGAACTCAGACCTTGCCCATCTGTGGAAAGGGCAGTTTGCCCAGAACTGTGTTTCTCACCAGCATCAACCATTCCTGAAGAATCAGACTGATCAATGTGTCCACGCTGAGCCCCAGACAGGTGGGATTAATCATTTCCTCCTCCAAGCTGCTGCATCCTGAGCCTGAGTCATTTCCATATCCCCAGTACCTACCTCCCTGCCTAGCACAAAATCGGAATGGGGACATCTACCGAATGAATGTCATTGAATCTTTCACTGTTGGACATTGTGTCTGTTCAGTCCTCATGACAGTATGAGGGTAGAGTCACGCTTTCATTCTTTTATGTGGGAAGGGCGAGGATGGTGCCATGCAAGACTGAAGGCCCTGCAGACATTCAAGAGTCCTGGGTGAGTCCTGCCTCTGAGTCTTGAAACCTTAGGAAGCTTTTTTCTCCTTTTCTCTCAATTTCCCCATCTGGAAAATGGGAGTGATAATAATAACTATCTGACCAGATGGGGATTAAATGAGATAATACAACTAAAATTTTCATCTCAGGCTTAACACAAAGTAGGAGCTCAGTAAATTTTGTTTCCTCCATTTCCCACTGTACCTGGCATATAGCAGACATTCAGGCAATGCTAGGTCACCTTCAGGCCGTCCTGGACCACTCAACCTTGGTTAGGCTCCCAACTGCCTATAGCTGCATTAATGAGCCCAGGGGTACCAGCAGAAGACTTGCCCTGTGGAGTGCAGCCAAACTGCAGCATGCAGATGCATGAGCTAATCACTGATTTCTGCTTTAAGCCCTAAAGTTTTGAGGTTGTTGTTACCCAGCAAATCTAACTGATACAAACAACAAAGTTACAGGAAGGGCTGGGATAGAGCTGATCTTTAGAAGCAACCAGACCAGGATTTTTTGCTCTGTCTTGTCTTTACTTTTTTTCTGTATATTAGCTTCATTTCTTTTATAGATGCTGTCTTCATGCTGCAGGAAACCTGGTTGGGTTTTATACCTTGCAACTTAGCTAATGGAGAAAAACTGACTCCTTTCTCTTGTGTTCCAGGTTTAAAAATCCCTGGGAAAAGACTCATTGGCTCAACTTGGGTCAGACACCCCTTTGATCCAATCAGCTAGTGAGGGGAGGGGATAGGGAAAGGCAGATTAACATACACATACTAGAGCACAAGCATGTGTCAGGCGTTGCTGTAAGGTATAACCTGTTAACTTACTAGATTCTCACAGTTTAACAGTCCTATTAGAGCTGTGATTGGCTCTGTTTTGAGGAGAGAAACCTGAAAACTGAGGCACAGAGAGCAGAAGCAACTTGTGCAAGATCACACAGCTAAAAAGAGGTGCAGCCAAGGGTATTTGACATTAGAATCTGCACTCTTTTTTTAATATTTATTTTTTTAGGTGTAGTTGCACACAATACCTTTGTTCCATTCATTTATTTTTATGTAGTGCTGAGGATTTTTCCCAGGGCCCCACACATGCCAGGCGAGTGTTCTACTGCTGAGCCACAATCCCAGCCCAGAATCTGTACTCTTGATGACCACATTACTGTGCCTCTCTCTCATATTGAATTCCTCAGGGGTACCCAGTGGACCGAGGGGTGAGCAGGATGAGGCACTCCACCGAGGGACCTGGAAGGTTAACCCAGAGGTAGGAAGCCTCTTGGAGCCCTTGATCACACTGCCTTCAGATCTCTAAAAGTCTGTCACTAGGCAATGAGAGGGGAAGGGCCTGGGTGACCTCTGATAATCTAGGATCTAGGAACAGTGAGTAGACATTGCCAGGATGTGGGTTTCCATTCAATGGAAGGGATTTCTTCAGAGTCAGGGAGGAGGTAAGTGCTCTGGGTCACACTCAAGCGGCTGGCTGACCCGGGCTAGGACCGTGCTGTTAACCAGTGTGCCAACCCTTCATTTCCTTCTCAAAATGTAGAAAGGAGGGGCTTGGGTTGTGACTCAGTGGTGGAGCGCTTGCCTAGCATGAGTGAGGCACTGGGTGGGTTCGACCTCAGCACCACATAAAAATAAAAGTAAAGGTATTGTGTCCATCTACAACTAAAAAAAAAAAAAATTTTTTTTTTTTTTTTAATGTGGAAAGGAATCCTGGTGCAGGGGCGGGGGAGTGGGGAGGAATGGGCCCCATCTCTCTGCCCAGGTCTACTAAAGATGTGCTGCTTCCCAGCGGAGGGGAGCTGTGTGGGACCACCCCTAGTTATCCTGTGGGTGTGACTGCATCCTTGACTGGTGTGTAAATTCCTTGGGGGGAGAGTCGCGTACTCCATGGAATGTCCAGCCCCCTGCTGCCCTGGCTGGGCCTGTTGAATGTGGGGCGGAGACTCCCTGTGGGTCCTTGAGTGGCCTCCAGCTTGCCTTAGACAACTAAGGGAGTCAGGGTTGTGCCAGGCTGGAGGGCACCTCCCGCCACCCAGGGTCTCCTCTGGGTGGGGCAGTATGACTTTTCCTTTGCTGGAAGCCAGCCTGGGAAGGAATTCCCAGGCAAGTCTGCAGTCTGTCTTTCAGTGGAGGAAGAGTGGGTGGCACTGGAAGATGGTCTCAGCTTTCGTGTCCCCAGCACCAAGGGGGAAAAGAATCCTGGTGCCTTTCTTTGTGGGAAAGGAAGCAGCACTTTGTCATAAGATGTCAGGGTCTGGTGCTTCCCACCTGGGAAGAAAGTGAGCTCTCCACAGGTGATCTGTGCCCAGGGAAGAGGACTTGGCTTAGCTGGGTGACTCCTGGCTCTTTCATTAGTGCTGTGTAATGGGAATGGAATGTGAGTCACATATGAAATTGGAAATGTTCTAGTAGCCACATTTTAAAAGGCAAAGGAGAAATAGTGAAATTAATTTTAATGACTAATTTAACCCACTACATCCAAAACAATATCATTGCAACATGTAAGCAATATAAAAATTATGAATGAGATAGTTCACATTTCTTGTACTAAGTCTGGAAATCGGGTGTGTGCTTAATTGTACCACAATTTTGACTACTCACATATCGAGTGCCCAATGGCCACACGTGGCTAGCGGCTATCATATGGCCCAGAGTCCACTTTAGCCATGGATGCGGGATATGATGATCAAGAAGTCTTAGAGTTGCTGCTTCCTAGGATTGTCTTTGGAAGAAGTTCAAGGTCATCTGGGCAAGCCTCTCACACACAAGGAAATGGCTTTCCTCAAGGAGACTGTGCTCTCAGCAAAGCTGATGCCTGCACCTGCATGTTCCTGTCTCAGATAACTCTCCTACCTCAGCCTCCTCTGGCCAGTGGAGATGGCCTGCTGACAGCCACTGTCAAAGCATAAGACAGGGGCAAGAGTTGAGGCAGGGAGACGGTGGAAGGAGGGAGACCGGATCCTATTCCTGCAGACATCCTCTCTGTCACCTGGAGGCAATGTCACAACCTGGGCATTGACTGGGCAGGAATTCTTTGGGTGATCCCCAAAACCTGAACACAGCAGCAGGCAAGCCCTCTCTCTCTCTTTTCATGGTCACTGCACCTACAATGAACTAGATAGACCTTTGGCTGCCATGGACTTCAAAGAGGCTCTGGGAAGGCAGGCTGGGCTCAGACTTCCTGGGTGAAGGAGCAGTGAACCCTGCCTGGAAAGCTGGGTAGGTTTCTCCCCTGTTGGTGATGGTGAGGGACAG
The DNA here is from genome assembly GCF_052094955.1 of Ictidomys tridecemlineatus. Lineage (NCBI taxonomy): Eukaryota > Metazoa > Chordata > Mammalia > Rodentia > Sciuridae > Ictidomys > Ictidomys tridecemlineatus. The sequence continues at coordinate 29,282,379 of NC_135487.1, forward strand.
GGGATGAAGGGCAAGGGTGTGCAGGCCAAGGTGACAGTGTAAGAAAGGGACATGTGTGAGGGAGAGCGTCTTCTATTTTCCCAAGGTGCATGGCTGCTGCAGCTCTTTCTCCTCCCCAAGCCCTGGAATCCCAGGAGTCACTGGGGCTTCCCACAAGAGAGAGAGGAGATTCCATTTTAAAAATGCCTGCCAGGTGAGCTGGTGTCCACTAGCATCTTAGTAAAACCCTGTCTCAAAATAAGAGAAGGAGAAAAGGAGAGGGAAGGCCTAATTTTATGCTCAATGGTAAAGCACCCCTGGGTTCAATCCCCAGTACACCCCCAAACACACACACACACACACACACACACACACACACACACTCATTTTTGTCTGCCTCACCTGAGTTTCTAAGAAAACCTGCACCCGGTGTGTGTCCAGTGCAGATCTGTTTGATGAATGAAGGAGAATGAGGACAGCAGATGAAGGGGACATTCACTGTGGCCAGGTCAACAGGGGCACAGAGAGCAGGGACAGGTCAAAGGGTAGGTATGTCCTGAGCACCTGGCTTGTCTCTATCTTTGGAATCTCAGTGGTGGGAGGTAAGTGGTATTGCCCCCAGTCTCCTGATGAGAAAACTGAGGCTTGGAGAGCTTCCATGACCTTCTGGGGTTAAAGCTCGTTTTGTCTGATTTCAAAGACTGACCTTTCTAGGTGCCTCCTGGCATGTCCTCATCTGGCTACTGCCAAGAAACCAGTAGTGACCAAGTTCTTGGCAGGCACCCCTGCTTTTACCAGGTTTTCCTGGAAAGGCCTCCTGAAGCATAAAGCCACTGCCCCATGGGGCTTGGAGCTCACCCAGTCACATACCTCCCCACCCCCAGGTAAAGATGGGAGGCAGCTCCAAGGAGGAAGGTGGCTTGCTAAAGGTCACACAGCAGTGGGTGGCTAGAGGCTTGACCACCCTGCCCTGGGCACTGACTCATGGTAGCTGCTGTGAGAAAGCTACCACCCGTCCTTCAGCCTTGGCTTTCCCGGCCAGGCAAGGGGAAGGATTGCTTCAGCACATCTGGCTGCCTAGAGCCGGGGGACTGGGAAAAGGCTGAGCGCAGTGCATGGCCAAGGTACCTCCCCCTGTCCTGTTCCAGTGCCAGCAGTTGGCAAGGAGCATCCCCTCCTGTGGGCAGGAGACTTTCCAGCCCCCAGAGTGACCAGGCCAGGTTCTGATGCAGCTCAAATCCCCAGCATCCAGCACAGGCAGGGTGGCCAGCTGACCCAATTTGCTCAGGACTGTCTCAGCTTTCACACTGAAGTTCTGCATCCTGGAACCCCTCCGTCCTAGACAAACCTGATGGTCCGTCACTGAGTGCATGGTTGACACTCAAGAAACGGTCTAAGTGAATGATTACAAGAGTGACAACTAGAGAGTGTCAGTGCTACTGCTGCTGCAAGGGAGGCAGATGGGGACACCAGTTCACTCAGAAGTGATACACGCATTTTACAGATGAAGAACTGAGGCCCAAAGAGTTGACACATGCTGGATGTCCTCTATCTCCTGCCTTTCCTCAGCACCAATTTGCCTAGAAATTCTTTCTTGAGTATTTTGAGCTGGTCACTGTGGCAAGAAGTCACTGGGTCAAGAGTTGTCACTCAGCAGGTCTTTATCCTAAGTTTGAGGCTGGAAGGGAAACTGAGGGGGAAAAGAAAGACATGCTCCTGGATCCTACTCCAGTGTAGAGCCTCAGGAACCCTGTCCTGCTTGGTGGATTCAAACCTCACGCCAGCCACTTCCAGTTGTGTAGCTTTGAGCAAGCGACTTAGTCTCTCTGCTTCAATTGTCTCATCTGTGAAAATGGGAATACTATCAGAATGCCAGCTTCTCAGGTTGTTGCAAGGATTAAATGAGACAATTCTCTGACAGCACCTAGCATAGTGCCTGGTGTAGCTAAAATACTACAGAGCCATTGTCTTTTTTTTTTTTTTTTTTTTTTAAACTGGGGATTGAACCTGGGAGCTCACCAACCAGGCAAGTGCTCTGCCGCTGAGCTACATCCCCAGCCCTTTTTATTATTTACTTTTAAAGTTTGGAGACAGTCTTGCTAAGTTGCCCAGGCTGGCCTCAAACTTGTTATCCTTAGCCCCTAGTGTAGCTGGCATTACAGATGTGGGTTACCTTACCGTGCTGGGGTCTGTTGTCACTTTTATTTGATGTCAGAGGTATTGATTGCACACTCCGCGTTGTGTGGTGGAGTGGCGAGAGCTGCTTCAGAGGACTGAAGTCAGACACTTCCATCATTGTGACTTTGTAAATCTCATCACTTCTGAACGAATCAGCCTCCACTTCTGCACAACAGGGTTGGGTGGAGGGGCACTCGGGGTTGTGGTGAGAACTGAGCCCGTGTGCGGCTGGAGAGGTCCCGCACAGACCCGGCACTCACTAAAGGAGCCACCCCTTTCCTTCCCTGGCCCGCCGATACCCCTAGATCTTCTGAGGTTCGTGTTATTATCATTTCCATTGACAGAAAAGAAAATTTTCAATGAATGAATGAACGAGCGAGCGAGCGGGTGTGGGAGAACAGGAACGCACGGATGAGGAGCGGAGCGGATGCGCGAGAGCATCTGGAGGGCAGCGCGCCCCAATCTCTGTGCTCTGCACCCCAGGCGCGTGGGAACCTCCTCTCCTGCTTGGCCACTCGGCTTCCCCTGGCAATTGGGGCTGCGGGCCGCTGCTGCTCCCCACCCAGGTGTGGGGACTGCGGAGTTAATGGGCGCGGGGCGCTTGGGGATGGCAGATGAAAGGGTCCTCGAGCGCCCAGCGCCGCCCAGTAATTAGCCGCCGGAGCGAGCGGCGGGGCGGGCTTATCGCCCATCGTGGCCTCCCGGGCGGGGTCCCGACGCGGCCACCGCCGCCGCCCCGGGCAGAGGGCACGTCGGTTCCCACGCTCCTGCCCTGGGCCCGGGGCGTTCTCGGGACGGCGTGGCCGCGCTCGCCACCGCCGCCGAGGCCAGGCTGTAATTAGGGTAATTGCGCTGCTCCCTCCCTGGGGCCCGGCAGGACCCCGGCTGCGCTGCGCTGGCCCGGGAGGGAAGGAGCAGGGGGTGGCCAGGCCCCCGGCGCAGCCTGCTCCTCCAGACAGGTGAGTCAGCACACCGGGGCGGCCCCAGCCTAGGGGGGCTTCTGAAGTAGGCTTTGTGGGGAAATGAGGGAAGGGAGAGGTGCCTTGGTGGAGCACCAAGGTGGTGGATTAGGCTCTTGCTGGACCTTGGCGTATTCAAGAAGAATCTGTACCGTCCCCGGTGATGCCTGACCCAGAGAAGGCGCTCAGAACCCGGACTAGCAACCCAATCTGGCAGCAATTTAACAGGTGGGCATTAGGAAGTCCAGAGGGTTAAGTCACCTGCTCAGACAATCGATACATCTGTGCCTCAGGAAGAAAACCGAGACCATGCGCCCAGCCCATTGGAGTAGCTCAATTCACTGCACCTTGAATCCCAGCACTTTGAAGCCCTTCTCTGATCCTTAGATTCTTGGCAGACCTAATCATAAACCCAGGAATTTACCACTGATACAGGCCACATAAAATCCTTCTCAGAAAAGGCAGGTTAAAAATAAATAATCCGATTTGAAAATCTAATCTCTAAGCCTAAACCCAACCCAGATCTTACCCTGGTCCATACTTAACCCCCAAATTAATCTTGACCTTGCCCACTATCCAAACTTCACCCCCCACTGACCCCTTCTCCCCAGGTAACCTCCTTTTCACCAGCTGTTTCAAGTTTCTGCAGCACACACCGCAGACTCAGGCAGACTCAGACCCTAGACCTTTTCCTAGGGTCACCTGGTGAACCCCTCTCCCTTTTCAAGGCCCTCTCCCACCCTGTGCTACCCTGTCCCTAGGCCAGACTCACTTCAGGTTCTGAGCCCTTAGAGGGTAGGGCTGGAGTTTGGGAGTAGAAATTGGAAGTAGGAACAATTAATTGATTGTGAATGAGTGAACAAATGAGAGAGTGAAGGAGTAAATGAATGAGAGATGTGAGGGGATGGATTATTGGATAAACCAATGAATACCTTGTTGGAGTCTAACTTTTTAACCCTCAACCTGGATCCTTTCCTAAGTAGAGAACAATTGGAAGACCAAGGGACCACTTTACTCCCAAGTGGCCTAAGATTGTTAGGGGTGTGTGTGTGTGTGTGTGTATGTGGGCATAAGCATCCAAGCCCAGAGCTTTGATCAGACAAGCCTGAAGTCCACTCCTGGCTGCAGTGTTTACCAGCTGAGTGACCTGGGAAAGTGCCTTCACCCCTCTGGGTCTCCATGTGCTAAAATGTGGTAACAATAAAAACCTCTAGCACACGAACTAGCTCTTGTCCCTTGTTCATTCACCCTCCCCTCAACCCCTTGCTTGTGGCAGGCTCAGCATTTGGTGCTGCAAGAATGGGGGTGGAAGGGACACAATCTTTCCCCTCCAGAAACCCGGGGAGGGCAGGTAGCAGCTCTGCAGTGAAGGGGGACAGCCCCTGGGCCGGGAGGGAGGCTCCACTGAGGATGTGAGAATCACTGGGGCTTTGCTGCTGGACAAGTCATGGCAGAGGCAGCCACATGTTCAAAGACACCAAGCTGTGAACAAAGGGTTTTCTATTATTGCTGGAGGATACTGTGGGAAGTTGGGGGGTGTAGCAGAAATTTGGGCTGGTGAGGGTGGCAGTGACGGGATCAGGAAAGGCCTGGGGGGTAGTGTCCGAAGTGCATACTTTATCCTGTAGGAAATAGGGAGCCATTGCAGGTATGAGCAGGGAGGGATGGTCAGATCTGTGCTTTAGAGAGATTACTCCAACCAGCAGCATGGAGGTGGCCATGGTGGGAAGTTAATGGGGGAGCACAAGTGACAGAGTGACATGAATGATAGCTAGCCACTGCAGAGTACCTAGTATGTGCCAGGCACTGTCTAGATACTTAAATGTTTTAATTTGTTTAATTCCCACCACACCCATGCAAAGTAGGTGCTCTCACTATCTCCTTTTAGAAATATCATCTATACACTAGTGTCTCCCACATTTCCATCTCCAGCCTGGACTGCCGCTCCCAGCCAATATCCCCACTAGACTGTGGACTTTTCTGCTGAATTTCCAGTAGCGTTTCACCTCCCCATGTCTAGGAACCATCTCCGCAGCCCTCAGACTTCCCCGTCTTCCCCATCTCAATGGCAATTTCTTTCTTCCAGTTGCTCAGGCTAAAACTCTTGAAGCCTCTTGAAGCCGTCCTTGTCCTCCACCTGTGTCCTCCACCCATGTACCTTTTTTCTCATCCCCACATCCAGTCTCCCTACAGATGTTGCAGATTCTAACTTGAGCCCTGCCATCTGCAGTGGCACCAAACCTCTGCTGCTTCGTGTCTGGATTACTGAGCTGTGGCTGACTGGGCTCCCCACTTCTGCCCCCTCAAATACAAAACCAGATCAGTTCTCTCCTCTGCTCAAATCTGCCCTCATCTTCCTGAATTCAAAGCCAAAGTCCTGGCAATAACAGATAGATCCTTACATGATCTAACTCCTCTCCCCCGGAATTCTTCCTTACTCTGTTCCAGCCACATGAAATTTTTGCTAATCCTCCAACACTGGAAGTATTCATTAGCCTCAGAGTTCTTGAATTTGCCGTTGCCTCTGCCTGGAATATCATCTCCCCACATATGCATGTAATTTTCTCCTTCAAATTTCTACTTAAGTGTCTCCTTATCACTGAGACCCTCCTTCCTCCCCACCCAGGCACTCCCCATCCCCTCCTGTTTGTTGTTTATGACACAAAGCATCTGAAGCATTTTATAGATTTTATATATATATTTTGGGGGGAGAGTACTGGGGATTGAACTCAGGGGCACTCAACCACTGAACCACACCCCTAGCCCTATTTTGTATTTTATTTACAGACAGAGTCTCACTGAGTTGCTTAGTGCCTTTCTTTTGCTGAGGCTGGCTTTGAGTTGGAGATCCTCCAGCCTCAGCCTCCTGAGCCACTGGGATTACAAGTGTTCGCCACTGCACCTGGCTTATATTTTAATTTTAGTTTTTTGTCTTTTTTTCTCTCCCTTCTCTTCCTTCAAGCACAGGAGAGGATGGGATGTGTCTTTCTTTGCTTCTCAGCCATATCCCCAGTGCCTAGGATATTGTAAGTGCTCCCTAAATTCTTTTGAGTGTTCTATACTAAATCCTCATTTTACAGAGGGAGAAACAGAGGCACAAAGAAGTTAAGCAAATGTGCCCAAGAACTCACACTAGGACTGTGCTAAGCTAGGATGACTGGGCCCAGAGTTCAAGGCTGACAACTGTATCCAGCAGTGACCTTGATGCAGGAACCTCTCAGGGGTGACATGAAAGTCAAATGAGAAGTGAAAATACATTCTTATATAGTGAAAAAAGATTTTGGAAAATTTGTTCCATGAATATTTAATTTCCAGCTACTGCCATCCCCCCCTACCCCCCACCCCCCCACTCCCCACCCCCGCCCCAGGCCTGAGGCTCAGCATCCATTGCTTCTTGGGGAGGCAAATTCAGGAGCAGACCACCAGCCCTCCTCAGCTTCAGCTCTAAAGGAGAATTTTGAACAAGTAGATCAGACACAATGGTGTTAGAATCCAGAATTTTAAATAAGATACATTCATGCTTGTGTTTTCTGAACCTCCCTTGCCCATTTTTTTTTGTTTGTTTGTTTTAACGTGTCAACACGAGGAGTCTGACCAGGTGGGAGCAAGGGCTTTTTGCCAGGAGCCCTGGGGGAGGGGTGGCGAGAGGCAGAGCAGCCAGTCTCAGATGTGAATGTGCATCAGAATCCCCTGGAGGGCTGGTTCCCACAAGGATTCGAGGCTGGGCTCCGCCCCTAGGGTTTTTGATTCCTTGGCTCTGGGGGTGAGACAGAATCTGTGTTTCTCACGAGTTCCCAGGTGATGCTGGCCACACTCAAGTAGCCCCAGTATAGGCAAAGTTTAGTCTCCTGGGCCAGCCTTGCAGAGCCCAGCCTTGAGGGATAGAGAGGGGAGAGTTTTGGAGGGCGTCCATGAGTACAGTAGGGAGACTGTGGGTATTCCAATACAGAAGGTGTGGAGGCTGTGGCCAGGGGCTAGGTTGGAAGGCAGCAGAGGTCAGTTGTGCTGTGTGCGTCAGCCACAGCTGTAGATGGCAAACACCAAGAGAGTTGACAAGGCTTGGGAAACACTAGGACCAGAGACCCCCTCCTTGGCTATGAGACTACCAAGCCCCCAACTGTACCTACTTCAGATTGCACCCCAGCAAGAGAACAGAATGGAATGAGAAATGAGATTGAACATTTCATCCCAAAGAGCCCAGGTGGACCTGGTATGGCATAATTCAATTTTTTTTTTTTTTTTTTTGCCTAAACTTCATTGCTGAATCCCTCTGCTCCCATTAGGGCCTGTGGATGTGGCCCCACGGTTGCAAGGTGGGTAAGAATCCAGGCTGTGGAGTCATTTCCTCATTATGCCACCCTTGGCAGGAGACAGCCTCTCTGAACCTCAGTCTCTTCTAATGCAAATGGAAGATGCAAATACCATCCATCTCCTAAGACTGAGAGGTTTAAGAGCATGGTATTTATTGTTATCAGGGTTTTGGTTTTGTTTTTTTAACACTCTCTTCTTCCTTCATTCCCTTATTGGTACACACTGTGCACTGGCTTGGAACTCACAACCTCAAGGTCAAGAAGCAATTTTGAAATATGGCCCTGCACTGTGTTGGGGCAAACCCAAGGGACTGGGGCTTGGAGCCAGCTTTCAGGAGGACAAGAGGGAGTACTTATTTAAGTGGCTCTGTAGATGCTAACAATCCATCAAAAGAAGGTTTTCATAAGAATAGTAACTCTTGGGAAGTTAAGAGTGAACATTATAGGGGTTGGGGTTGTGGCTCAGTGGTGGACCGCTTGCCTGGCTTGTGTGAGGCCCTGGGTTCGATTCTCAGCACTGCATATAAATAAATAAAATAAAGATTTGCCAACGACTACAAAAATATTTTTAAAAAAGAGTGAACATTATAAAATTTCACCTTCTGTCAAGGTTTGGAAACATAGTTCTAATGTGTGACCATTTGTCACATGAGAAGCAGGAGAGTACGGCATCGTTGACCTTTAAATCAGAGTGGGTTGGAATCCAGCCTCTATGGACTGTGACCTTGGGCTGGTTTCTTAACCTCTCTGAACTTCAGTTTTCCTTATCTATAAAGTGAGACCAAAGATGAACGATTTGTTTTATGGCTTTGTGGTATAAGAATTCCAGGAGATAGGTTCTGTGAAGAACCTGGTGTTTGTTGATTTGCTCACTAATTTCTAGTCCAAGCTAGGAGCAAGCAGATCAGGGCATTTTCTCTCGACCCAGTGTCTGAAACTGGGTTGTCCTTCTCTGCCTCTCCCTTGGTGTTATTTATTGATCATGATGAGCTGATGACTCACCTGTCATTTTTCACCAGCCTGAAAGACAGGGTCGGCTTAATGTCACCTCTCTAGGATGCACCATTTCTGTGCATCCTTCCCAGGGAAAGGGTTTCTGTAAAGTATTAAATTGCAAAGTGAATGACTGAATTTTAAACTCTTAGAGTTTGGCATTATTTGTCAAACTAAAGAGCACCTGCCTTAAAATTCAGTCATTCACTTTGCAATTTAATACTTTACAGAAACCCTTTCCCTGGGAAGGATGCACAGAAAGGTTCATAGCAACACTGTGGTAAAGCCAGATTTAAAGTGAGGCAGTCATGGGGCTGGGGATGTGGCTCAGGCGGTAGTGCGCTCGCCTCGCATGCGTGCGGCCCGGGTTCGATCCTCAGCACCACATACCAACAAGGATGTTGTGTCCGCCGAGAGCTAAAAAATAAATATTAAAAATTCTCTCTTTCTCTCTCACTCTCTCTAAAAAAAAAAAATAAATAAATAAATAAATAAAGTTAGGCAGTCAGCGTAGTTGGGTAAATCGGGTCTAATATCGAGTGAGATCTAAAATGGAGGCCATGTTGAGAATGCCTTTCGGGAAAAGTTGAACACCTCTTGGAATGTTCATGAAGTCCGGGAAAAGCCCTAGGCCCAAAGCCCATCCCAAAGAAGTGTGAAGGAACAGCCCCCAGCAAACTCGAAGATGCTGACTCAGAAGTCCTTCCTGCCCAGATTACTTCTTTGGCCCACCTGTGTCCCACCCCTCTGGCCTTCTCACCTACATTCCATCACTGAAAGAACTATAAAAATGGGAGACTACCATGCTTCCACAGATTCCATCTCTTGGGATCCCTTCTTCCCCCGGGAGAAGTCTTTTCTGCTGTCCTTTAATAAACTTCTAATTTTCTACTCTGACCTTGCCTCGGTGTGCTTCTCTGGTGTTATTCTTCAACACTGGAGAAGCAAGGACTCACAGGTCAACAGCGGTAACAGTGATAGCTCCAAACTGGAACATCCCAAATATCGATCAGTAGCAGAATGTGCAAAATCTTGTGGGGTACTCCACAGTGGAATATTACATAGCAGTGAAAACAAGTGTCTACGGCAACTGACACCCAGGACTTTCAAGACCGTATGTTGGAAAAATAAAGCAAGACACAGCAGAAGACATTCAGCAAAATTCCTGTGTTCAGTTCACAGAAATGCAAGACTAAGCGGTATTTTTTTAGGGATACAAATAAATATAAGAAAAAATATAGGTTTTTTTTTTCCGTACTGGGAATTGAACTCAGTTGCTTTCTACCACTGAGCTGTATCCTTGCCCATTTTCATTTTCAATTTTGAGACAATTGCTGAGGATGAATTCAAATTTGGTGACCCTCCTGCCTCAGCCTCCCCAGTGGCTGAGATTATAGGCATGGGCCACTGCCAGCAAGAAAATAATTTTAAGAATAAGGGAATGACAGACACACTATTCAGGAGAGTGGGTTCTTCTGGCAGGAGGGAGGGCCCCAGGGCACAGAAGGGCACATGGATGGCAAAGAGGAGGCGGGGTTGGGGGAGGGGTGCAGGAGCGTGGAGGAACCCGCGAGTTCAATTCTCAGCTGTCTTGTTTCATAACAACAGTGCAATGCAAAAATATTTTTCTGTACTACTGAATACAGATGTTCCTTGACCTCTGAGGGTGCACAGAATGTGCTTTTTTCCCCTTGGCTGCGTGGCTGACTGGGCCACAGCTCCCTGCCCCTGCCCAGCATCATGAGAGCATCGTTCCCCAAATTGCGAACCAGGGAAAAGATCCAAATTCAGAAGTCCAAGTACAGTTTCGACTGAATTCAGGGTATCACATTGTAAATTCAAAAACCGGTAAGTCAACTCACCCTAAGTCAGGGAATGGTCTGTACCCAATGTAACAAAGGGGCATTTCTGTGGGTCCGCAGGGTGTGTGTGCCCAGAACGGGAGGGGCCGCAGGGGGTGGGGGTAGGACCCTGGGCTACAGAGGAAGAGTGCAGGATGGCTCTTGCCCTGGCTATAATGTCCCCTCCCAAATCCCTGGATCCAGGGAAGGACAGGTGCCAGGTTAGGAAGAGCAGGAGAGGGATGTTCACTCGGATGAAGCCTGGAGTTGCCTCTGGAGTTTTCCATCAGGGTCTGTGAGTTTCCCCGTATCACAGAGGAGTCCCTGAGCTGAGGCCCAGAGCCTGAGGGGGGTGCCTGGTGCCTGGTGCCTAGTGACAGCTCTGGGAACGTCAGTGCCCACCAGGAGAGCGTCGGCTAGAGTGAGTCTGGGAGGCTGAGCTCCCACAGTGTGCAGGGTGCAATGGAGTGCTGAGGCTCCCTTGGAGGCCGCGGCCTCTGCCTCCTCTCTTTGATCCCAGGCTCCTGTTGCAGGAGCTTTTCAGGCACCCAGTTAGTGGGCAGCTCTAGGCTAGGGGATGTCTTCTGAGGGGAACTTCCTCCAATGCACCAGGGCTTCGCCAGCGAGGTTTCTGAGGGTGCCCAGCCGGGCACTGTTCCAGCGACAGCCCACCCTCTGAACTGCGGACTCTGAACTGTGAAACCTGGACCCCCATCCGGATTCGGGCAGGTGTGGGTTGGGAGTGGGGAACCAGCAGCAGCCAAAAGGGCTCAGGACTTTAGGGAACCAGACTTTCCCAGCTGTGGGAACTGGGCGGGGCTCTTCCTTTCTTTGAGCCTCAAGTTTCTTTCTATAAAATGGGGAGCCATTTCTGCTCCTCTCAGGATGGCTTGGGGACAATGTCCCTGAAGTGCTTAGAATGGGCCAAGGCTCAGGGAAGTAGCCTCCTCTTCCCTTGCCCAGACTAGACGGGATGGAGCCTGGCGGCCTCCTCATCAGGGCTCATGAGGAGGCTCAACATTTGACACTGAGCCTCTCTATCCTCCCATCCCCCATCCTTCCTCCACCCCTCACCTTGCTCTCCTCTCTCTTTTCATTGGACGGTCCCCCAGCCAACCCCTCCCATCTTCTCTAGCCTGGGGCTGTTGGGGATGCGCATGTCCCCTTGGGGTCCCACTTCACCATCAAGAAACTGTGGGCATTGTTTGTTGAGTGTCCCTGGGCTTGGTGCAGCGTGATGGACTTAGTGCCCGGGTCCCACCCATGGCCCAAACTGGACAGCCCAGCAGCCTGCCAGCGCCCTCCCGACTGAGTTGGCCTGAACCGTGAGCTCCTTCTGCTCTGGTCCATTGTGTGCAGGTCTGCGCCAGTTGATTCCATTTCTTCTCCTGTAGGATGACTTGTCTGAGGCTTGGATGAACTTGGGAGCATCAAGGGCTCAGATCGGCTCATGCTGTAGGAAGGAAGGCTGTCACGCTGATTCTGCCCATTCTGTTAAACTCTACGTGGTTCTGAGTCACTTCAGTCACTCCAGCTCTAGAATTAAATCAATCACAGTTCAAAAGCTCCTGAATGAGGGGAGGCCAGGTCCCTTTGAGTAGGCATCTGTTTTAACATCTCAAGTACTGACTCCTTTTCCTTCTTAGCCATCCGCAGGTGGAATTATGACACAATTTACTAGTGTCCCTGTGCTTGGAGGAAGGGGAAGAATCCAGACCTGTGGGTAGTTTAACCCTGAGTTTAACACTAGTCCCTGGAGACATACTGCCACTGTGTTCTGTCAATCAGTGTGACAGAGCCTGATCTTTCTGTCACCATGCTTTCCTGCTACATTGATGACATCCTACAGATGGGACGAAGACCTGATGATCAGGAAGCAGCAGACACCCGAAGTCTCTGGTAAGTTGCACTCCTGCTGGAGGTGAGAGGTCAACCCCCCAGAAACTCAGGGCCTGGTGACTAGTGATGCTCAGGGGTCCAGAGGTCTGAGGCATGTTAACTCCTCTGAAATGAAAGGAAAGATGTTCTTCTGTGTTCCCCCCATCACCGAGCAAGCCTGGCACTTGTGGGCCTGTAGACTTTGGGGACATTAGGTTCCACATTTGGGTATGCTATTCCTAACCATCTACCAAATTATTCATGAGCCTTCTTCTTGGAGTGGAGCTCAGAGAGAGAGAAGATGCCACTTGGTATAAGCTGCGGCGTAGGCAACTTGGCCATGTGGGCCTTGTGACCCAGCAGATGCAAGTGCTCCACATGGTGGGCATACGAGGAAGGCGTGTGGAACCCCAGATAGGAGAATTTTAGGGAAGGCCCTTGGGTGTTTCTTTTAAATGTAAATTAATATAGGCATTATGGAAGACAGTATGGAATAACCTAAAGAAAACTAAAAATAGAACTACCATATGATCCACCTATCCCACTCTGGACATAGATAGATATATATATGAAGGGAAATCAGCAGATCAAAGAGATACCTGTGTATCGAAGGGATGGCCTTGTGTATTGTGGCACTATTTGCAATAACAAGGATATGGAATCAACCTAGATGCCTGTCAACAGAGAAATGGATTAAAAAATGCTGTATACATACCCAATGGAATATTATTCAGCCATAAAAGAATGAGATTCTGTCATTTGCAACAAAATGAATGACATTGTGTTCTGTGAAATAAGTTGAATGTAGGAAGAAAGTACTGCATGTTCTCTTTCCTATATGGAAGCTAAAAAAGTCCATCTAAATGTAGAACAGTGATAACAAGGCAGGTAAGGCCAAGGATCAGAGGGCATAGGGATATTAAATAAGAGGTACCAAAACCCAGTTAGATAGTTCACAGACACCTACTATATTTATCCATTTTAGGAATAACTGGAAGACAGGAGCATGAGGGGTTAAAAACACAATGTAATGATAAGGAGATGGAAACATTAGTTACCTGGTTTTATCAGCACCTGTCATTTGTATGTATTGGAAGGACACTGTTTCCTATAAATATGTACATGCAGTAATCAAAAACTTCAAGACAATGTTTAAGGAAATGGAAATGCCAACTAGACACATTTATCCACGTATCAAATTATCACACTATGCCCCATAAATATGTACCAGTAAAATAAAAATAAAAAGCAGTTTTATTGAGGTGTTATATTCCCCATATAAGAAACTGTATTTAAATAATTGAATTTTCTAAGCTTTGATCTTGCATACACCTGTAAAACCATTGCCACACTCAAGATACTGAACACATTTGTCACACCCCAAGTCTCCTCCAGAGGACTGTAATCCTTTCCTCTGGACTTTTTTCCTTGTCTCCTGGCAACCACTGATCTTTCCATGTAAATGGAACTTTTATATAAATGGAATTGTAAGTGTGTGCTCTTTGTGTCTGGCTTTTTTTCACTTGGCATAACCATATTGAGACTTCTTGATCTTGTTGCACCTATGAACAGTTCATTTTTTTTTTTTTGGTGGGGGGTGTTGGGGATTGAACCCAATGATGCTTAACCCCTGAGCCACATCCACAGCTCCCTTTGTTTTATTTTAATACAAGATTTTGCTAAGTTGCTTACAGCCTTACTACGTTGCTGAGGCTGGCTTTGAATTTTCAATCCTTCTGCCTCAGCCTCCCGAGCTGCTGGGATCACAGGTGCGCACCACCACACCTGGCTTTGTAATTGCTAGATAGTGTCCATTGTACGGGTATTCCACAATTTGCTTATCCATTCATCTGTCGATGGACAATTGTCTTTTCCCAGCTTTGGGTTATTTACAAATAAGACTGCTGTGTACATTCATATACAAATCATTGTGTGGACATATGGTTTTGTTTCTCTTGAGTAAATTCCTAGGATTGGAATGATCAGGTCATATGGTAGGTATTCTTTTATGTTTTGAAGAAACCTCCAAACTGTTCTCCAAGGCGTTTCTACCATTTCACATCCCCACCAGCAGGTTCGAGAGTTCTAGGTTCTCCGTGTCCTCGCCACCACTTGGCAGGGTCAGTCTTTTTAACTTTAATCACTCTAATAGACAGCGTCACCTCGTTGTGGCTTTAATTTGCACTAACACATTTGCTCATGAGCCGAGCACCTTTCCATGTGCTTACCTGCCATCCCCATATCTTCTTTGGTGAAATATTTTTTCAACTATTTTGCCCATTTTTAAATTGAGCTATTTGATTTCTAGTTATTGAGTTTTGAGGGTTCTTTGTATATTCTGCACACAAGTCCTTTATCCACGATACAATCTGCAAATGTTTTCACCCTGAGGATTGTCTTGTCATTCTTTCAATAGAATCAAAGAGCAGACATTTTTATTTTTATTATTTTTTGGTACTGGGATTGAACCCAGAGGCACTCTCCCCCTGAGCTACACCTCCAGCCCCTAGATTAAACTTTCTAAAACTGAGAATTGTGATTGTTTGTTTTCACACATGGGTGAGGAACTGCTGTTCTTTTTCACCATTTTTTTTTCCCAGCGTGCCCCTGCCTCTTTGCGAAAAATCATTTGTACGTGTATGTGTGTATTTCCCAAATCTGCTCCACTGTTATATTTATTTATTTTTACATCATTACTATCCTGTTTTGATTACTGTAACTTAGTCTAACTACTCCAAGACAAAGGCATTACTGATAAGGAAGAAACGAGAAGTTTCTCTCTCTTTCTCTCTCTCTCTCTCTCTCTCTCTCTCTATATATATATATATATATATATATATATATATATATATATATAATTTTTTTCTTCAAATAAGCACACTTTCCAAGAGAGAAATTTTATTTTCCTTGGAAAGCTGAGGGCCTTACCAGGCCTCACCCCTTTCTTACCTCTAGATGTTGTCTTATCAGGGATGAGAGGGACAGGACAGACACCTTCCATCTTCTAGAGACAATACTTTTATAATGTGACCTGACATCACGTTAGCTTTTCTGGGTTTTGCTGTTGACTTAGTTAAAGCTTGCACTCAACTAAGACTCCTTTAGCTGTTTTATAAATGATCCTGCTAGCCAGGTCGAGTCAAACCCTCTGCACTGACCAGTGTGCACTTTATAATACATAATTTTTTATTGGTGATTATGTGTCTAGCTTCATGCTAGGTACTTTACATTATAAATTATTATTATGGCTACCACACACTGAGCACTTTTACTATGTGCCAGATATTGTGCTAAACACTTTGCATACTTCATTCAAGCCTTACAACAACCACTTAAAACAAGCTTTATTAGTCCCACTTGACTGTTGAAGACACGGAGCCTTTCGGGAGTAACGTCACTTCCCTAGCTCATCAGCCAGTAGGTGGCAGAGGCAGGAGTCAGATTTAGGTCTAACACCGTCCTGCTTTCTAGCTTAAGAAATAAGGAAGCAAGGCTCAGAGAGGTGAAATAACTTGCCTGAGGTCACACAGTTAGTTAGCGTTGGATAAATAGTGATGCTGACCTGGGTCTTCCTGGACCTATTCCCACGATGCTCTTGGGAGACGCATAGGTCTGGAGCAAGTCACCCCAGGCCGACTGACTCCTGTGTTGACTCCTGTGTTGGGGACTTTTCAGTTTTAGAGCACCAATCACATGTGTGGAGACGTCATTGCTAACATCACTGTCGCCCTGGCTCGCCAAGTCTAATTTGGGAGACTCTGAAGGACGGGCTTCACTGTGTCAGCTATCGATCTGCTTACGAGAAACAGAAGCCCACTCCAGCTAGTTGAAGCACAAAGTGTAATTCAGTAAAAGGAGTTAGGGCCAAGTTGCCGATCTCAAGGGCAAGCAAGTCACACAAGGACCTCACCTGGGGACAGTCAAGACCTCAATAAAGATGGCTCCCTGAGAATGCCCACCTGCCCCACTGTTTTCCTTGGAATAGCAATTTCCTCTCTCTCTCTCTCTCTCTCTCTCTCTCTCTCTCTCTCTCTCTCTCTCTCTGGTGGTGCTGGGGATTGAACCCAGGGACCTGTGCATGTGAGGCAAGCACTTTGCCAACAAGCTATATCCCCAGCCCCCTTCCTCTCTTTAAGATGAGAGATACAAGCGGGTCTCCCAGGCGAGCCTCATGTCCTTACCCAAATCACTGTCTTCATTCCAGAATTCAGGAGTCTGATGGCCCAGCCTGTCTCTGGAGTGGTTCTCTCTGACTCAGGAGCCCACCACTAGCCCAGTCACTTGGACCAAGAGGGGCTGAGCTGTGTAGAACAAACAGTGACCCAGGAGCACCCCGCGCTGGGTCAGAAAAGGAGCTTGTGGGCTGAACAGGTAGATACCCAGGAAGGGACTGCTTCAGTTGGTCTACCCTGGGGATGAGGAAGAGGCCAGTTTGGCTCATCTTTTCTGCCCCAGTCATTTCTCAGGGCTGACTGAATGAGTAATCCGAATACCTCCAGAAACTCTGTAAGATTCTGTCAGTCCTTCAAAGTGTGCACAGCTCATGTTTTGGGGCTGTTCAAGGCTCCTAGGGGGTGCCCTGAAGGTTAGTTTACAGACCAGTGCTGATGGATGCCCGCTCTTGCCTTCCAAGTCACTGCTCAGCCTTGGAAATATGATAGATAAATTTGTGGCCTTTGACTAGCTTCCTCTGTACTGATTCATCTAGTCTCTGTGTTTTCCTTGGCTGCGTGTCTCTTTGAATCACAGACTTCTAGAATGTTAGGGCCTGAAGGTCACTGTGTCCAAAGGCCTTCTGCCTCTCGGGATTCAGAAACTGAGATAAGAGAAGAAATGAATGGATGAAAATATGCCCAAGGGAAGGGTCAGGTGGAATGTGGGCAAACACTGCTATTATAATAGCTCTACTTAAACAAACTGGGCTCTTGCTTAGGCAGAAGCTAAATTCATTTAAGTAAAGAGTCAAATACAGCTGTGCAGGGTGGCATGTGTATGCTTGTAATCCCAGCAGCTTGGAGGGTTGAGGCAGGAGGATTGCAAGTTCAAAGCCTCAGCAATTTAGTTAGGCCCTAAGCAATTTAGCAAGACCCTATCTCAAAATAACAAAAAAAAAAATTAAAAAAGGGCTGGGGATGTGGCTCAGTGGTTAAGCAACCCTGGGTTCAATCTGGTACCAAAAAAAAAAAAAAAAAAGAATCAAATACCAAAAAACAAAACAGAAATGCCTCACACTTTGTAATGAATTAAGACGGAATGATGAAAGTATGTGAGTTCTTGATGAAAGTTCATGATTTGGAAAACTACATTAATGAAGGAGGAGTAAAGTGGTGAGGTTGTGGACAAAAGCAGAATCTATGGGTTTTGTTTCTTTATAGACTCAGAATTATTTCCCAATCCTTACATTTTAGATCAGAGAAGCATCAAGACTCCTTGAAAGGGCTGGGGATGTGGCTCAAGCGGTAGCGCGCTCGCCTGGCATGCGTGCGGCCCGGGTTCGATCCTCAGCACCACATACCAACAAAGATGTTGTGTCCGCCAAGAACTAAGAAAAAAAATAAATATTAAAAAAAAAAAAGACTCCATGAAATACCCACCCCACCTCCACAAGGTGCTATGCTCTTTTCCAGGCGCGTGTTCAGGGCATATGTTTTGTCCTTGATGAGCAGAGCTCTCTCTGTTTCCTGATTGTGGTATCGTGAGCCACTTTCCTCCGCCACACTCATCCGCCCTCATGTTGGAGCCCTGAGGAAGCTGCCTATGGACCGAGACCTCTGCAACCGTGAGCCCCTGAATAAACTTCTCCTCCTCTAATTATTCTTGTCAGGTCTTTTTGGTCACGGTGGTGAAAGAGCTGACTAAAACAGTGGAACAAAAATTCTTAATCGTGCTGTTCTCTCTTTTCCAGGTCAGCAAATTCTAACCTCAGGGAAAAAACCGAAGCTATCTTTTAAGGTGAACGTGTTGGGGGTCTGGTTGCCCTTCCTCCTTGGGGTGGCTCTGACCTTGTCTCTGATCCTGCAGAGAAGAGGCACTTAAAGGACAAGCTGGGGTCTTCAACTTCCCTTGTGGGTTCTCAAATGCAGCCCTTGTTCTGGGCAGAACCCTGGGCCCAGGCCAGGACTGAGTAATAGAGGAGAAAACTCCCTGGGTGACAGCTGGACAGGACTAAGTGATCCTGGGCAAGTCCCGTCCCTCCTTTGCCAGGACTCAGATGCTTCCTCTGATAAACAAAAAGGTTGAACTCGTTAGGATATTCATTCCATAAATATCTTTTGAGTTCCTATAACATGGCTGGCATTTGCTTGGTGAGTGAGCAGATGAACGGAGGAATTAGACTCAGTGCCCGGAACACTCTGTTCAGATGAGGTGGGGAAGAAGGGACATGGTGACATGTCATTTCAGATACGTTCAATATGTGCTAGATGATGTGGACAGTCCAGAATATGTCAGTCTAGGGAAGGCGTACGTGGATGGCAAGGTCACAGGGCTGCATTCAGTAAGGTGTTGACCTTAAAGGTAAGGGTAGTCCTGGGTCCACTTCCAAATCCATCCTCCATCCCATAGCAGACCTATGAACATCGGCTTTCTCATGAAGAAGATGCAGGTTTCATTTTCTGAGCAGACACCAACTTGGCCTGGACCTCAGTTTCCTTCATAGGAGGATAATGCCCCAGGGTCCCAGGACATATGAAGGTTTCAGAAGCTAAGGATAATGTCAAGAAATTGGCTAAGGCCTGGCACACAGTGTGGGTCCACCACAGAGTGGCCCTCCGCCACACACCTTGTGGGCACACACCTACTTCTCGCCTCCATTGGCTGGCCCCAGGTGGGGCAGACTCTCCTGCTGTGGGTCACTTGCTGAAAATGTTGTGACAGGCTTTCCTTCTCCCAGACCAGAGCCTTGTTACCCTGCATCTCTGCTCTCCTGATCTGACCTTGAGCTTGGTATGTGCTGAGAGGGAAGAGACTAGTGGGGCTGGATTCACAGTGGGGACTCTCCTGGGGAAAGCCTGCTGGGGCTTCCTCTCTTCCCAGCCATGGGCAGTGCTGGAGCTGCCCCTTGTTGCTCAATGGCTTGCCCAGAACAAGAGGATATCCTTCCCCACTTCCTGGAGGCAGGACTGGGTGGCTTCCAAGAAGAAGGCGCACCCAGGGCAGGAGGGAAGGAGTCTGGTTGGTGTGAGAAGATAGGAAGGTCGGGAGCCTGGGCAGCCGTGGAAGGAACAGGTTTGCTCGCATTCTTGGCAGTCCTTGAGATTCCAAAGCACTTTCTGTTCTGTCACTGTCCTGTCAATGACACAGTCTGCCAAGGCCACAGTGCTCTTCCCAGCACCAAGGCCTTCCACCCACTTCTCTTTCTTCACAGCATCCAGAAAGGGGGACCACTTGACTCTGTTTTGCAGATGAAGAAACTGAGACTCAGTTTACATACCAAAATTCAAAAGGGCTGATAAAAAGGAGCTAATTTTGCACTGAGAATCTGCCGTGCACAGACGCCTTCCATACATGAGCATTGCCTCTTCTCAATAGCTCATCAAACTGTCCATTTTATAGATGAGTAGACCAGAATTTATGCCCCTGAAAGCACTGCCCAGGGCCTGGAGCTAGCAAGCATAGAGCCAAAGTTTGTTGGCCTCGCATCCCACTGTGCTAACCTCACTCCATGTTGAAAGCAAGAAAGTGGAGACTCAGGTTCAAACCCAGCCCCAGCCCACACGCACCATCTTTTCTATCCAGAATGGCTTAACTCCAAAACTCCTGCCTTTTCCACTGGGCTACACTGTCTCCAGAAAAATTCTTTTCATGATGTGATTGGCTGATACCAAATGACTACAAATTGATCTCAAAGCGATAAAGACCCAAGACAGAAAGAGTCATGAACTATTACTGTTATTCTCATCAATACTATTATGGGTTGCTAGCATAGCAGGGTCAGCATTTACACTGTGTGTGATTCAGAATTGTGGAAATAAAACTTTTCTTCTGCCACTGTCAAGTTGATTGCAGCTCCCTGTCCCTTGGTTTATTTTTGGGTTAAAATTAGGTGATCTTGCATTTTCTCTTGCTATAAAGGAAAGACATTTGGGGACAATTGGTGAAATCTGAAGAAAGTCCATAAATTAATCATATTCTCTACTGTTAATTCTCCAGTTTTGATAACTGCACTAAGGTCATGAAAGAGAATATTCTCATTTTTAGGGAATACACACCGTGTTAGTCAGTTTTTCATTACTGTGACAAATACCGGAGAAAGGAACAGCAGGTTGCCAGGTTCCAGAACTTTCTTCCAGTCTTGTGCTCTCTAGCGCTCCCTATGGGCAAGGCCTAGCACGGAAACAGCAGGAGAGCAGCGATGGGCTTGGCAGAATTTAAAAGGCTGCGTCTGGGGCTGAGCGCCAGTGGCTCAGGGACAGGGGTGGGCAGAGGAGTGGGGTTGGGGCCAGAGCACGTGAGAGTCTCCCTAAACAGGCCTCAGGCCTTCCAACCTCCACCGCTGTCCATGTGGGCCAGACGCCGAGACATGTCCCCTCCAGTGCAGGGGACCCTTTGCTCAGGGGTCCCCTGTCTGTTTCCACTGGGCCTTCCATTCTGGAGCACCCCCAGACTGGAACCCCGAGCTCAGCTGTCTGTTTCTCAACCCTGTCGTCGAAGGCTGCCTACTCTCTGACTTCAGTAAAACCTTGTTTCTCTGAGTCACCATATTTTCTGTCTTGATGTTTGAAGAGAAGAAATGGAAATTCTGGAAAAAAAACAAAAACAAACTTAAAAAAACCCAACTTTGTTCTCCCCTCTATCATTGACTCTTGCAATCGAATGCTGGAGAGCAGCGACAGTCTTGGCAGAGAGCCCGTGGGAACTTAAGAGGGCTGTGTCTGGGGCTGAGGGCCAGTGGCTCAGGGACAGGAAAAGAGAAACAGCAACCGAAAGTCAAGGGGGTGGGCAGGATGGGGACAGACCCACGGTTGAATATTAAGTTATAGTTAGGTAAGAGAAATATGTTTTATGGTTTTATCGCAGTAGGGTGATCGTAGACAAGGATAATGTCCTTGTATTTCAAAATACCAGAAGGAAGGATTTTTAATGTCTTCACCACAAAGCAATCTTAAATGTTTGAGGAGATAGATATGCTTACCCTGATTTGAATATTATGCAGTGTATATCAAAACATCCCATGGTATCCATTGATATGGATCATTTTTATGTGTCAAAAATTAAAATTTAGGGGCTGGAGATGTAGCTCAGTGGTAGAACATTTTTGCCTAGTATACATGAGGCCCTGGATTTGCTCCCCAGCACCCCAAATTAAATTAATTAAATAAAGAAGGAAAGAAAGAAAGAAAAATCTTCCCCTCAGTTTAAGAACTCGAAATGTTGTCCTGCTGCACAAGAGGAGAACTGTGTGTTTGGCACTTGCTAAGTGCCATGGCCATTTCATATCTGCCCTCTGAGCCACCTGAGAGGAAGATATGAAAGGACTGTGACATTACAACCTGAGCTTTCCTCTCAGTGCTAATGCCATGTTTCTGGGGCTAGTTCTGGTCTTCCTTTTAAATTTTTTGTCAATTGAGGCTTAAGAGGGAGACCATCCAAACCAGTATTGAATATAAGTTCTGGAACAGTCTAGCATTAGGCGAGTGACTTAGTTCACTTTATATAAATAGAGATGTGAGGATTTGAGATAATGGGTGGGATTTTTTTTTTTTTTTTGGCACAGTACCTAGAAAATAATAGCTACTACTAATAATTAGCATTATTGACCTGGGGCTAAGCACTTCTCATGTGTTGATTATTATCATCTGCAAAGTCTCCCTCCATTCATGCTGGTGCACACAGGCCTCATCTCTCAGTTCCCACCCAGCCCTCCTGGGAAACCCCAAGGCCTTGGTCTGGTTCACACTGCCTCCCAACTCTGGGTCACAGCTCTGAGTATGAGTAATGCCACACTATGAGAAGATTCATTGCAGTGAACTGGGCATTCAACTGGGGAGACTAATGGCCTATTGCCTTTAATTAGTATTGTTGGACTCTTCCATCCAGCTATTTGGGTGTTGTATTAATTGCAGTTCTCAATCTTTGTAAGAAAACTTGGTTTACTTTAGAAATCTGAAGGCTTTGTGCTTTTATTATTTGAGCTGCTATTTTTAAACTATTGTTTTGAAAGAATTTTAGATTTCAAGATGCGTTGTAAAGTTGGAACAGAGAGTTCCTCTGTCCATTTTCTCTAATGTTACATAGACATGGCAAATTGATCAATAGCAATAACATTGATACAATATTAACTAAAACTACAGACTTTATTCATATTTTACTAGTTTTTCCCTGTTCCAAGAGTCTATCTAGCGTACACATAATATTTAATTATCATGTCTTCTTACTTTTTCCACTCTATGATAATTTCTCAGTCTTATTTTTGCATAACCTTAGAGTCTCCTGAAGGATATTTTGTAGAATGTTCCTGAGATTTTGTTTAAATTTCCATGATCAAACTGGGATCAGATTTGAGGAAAGAAGTACCCAGAGGTGAAGTACCCCTTTCCTTGAGTACATCTGGGGAAATATGATACTAGCATAATTTGTTGGTGGTGATATTAAACTTAACTGCTTGGTTAAGGTCATGTCCACCAAGATCTCCTCTGTAGTTGTTGTTTTTTCTCTTTCCTTACTCTAGAAGTGAGACATTAATCCCAGTCCACATTCAAGGGAAAGATAATTAAGCTCTGCTTCCCAGAGAAATAGCATCAAAGAATTGGTGGATATCTGTTAAAACCACTGTGTAATTAATAATTTGAAGTAGATACTTTGAGGCTCTACAAATATTCTATTTCTCCTTAACATTTCACCCACTTTGTAGCATTCATCAGCGGACTTTCCTTGCAGCAATTTTTAACTTGCAATAGAGTAATGCTTTTTTAACATTTTAAAACCTCCACAGTATCCATTGTTTGGAAAAAAGACATAATTTCAATATGCTATTGTGAAATCAGTTTTTGTATTGCATTCACCACAATAAAATCTACGTGGTCTAGATGAATTTAAAATGTATTCAGGGCTCACTCAAAACTGGGACCCACCGCTGTGATCCTACTCACTGAATGATTGAAATCCTGCCCTCACTGGCAAATAGTTCCAACTTGTGCTCTGCTCCAAGGCCCACTCCTCCCCAGACCTTTGCAAACCTCTTCCTACCTCTCCACAGCTGAAACAAAACCGAGCACAAACCTTCTCGGACATTCCAGTTATGAGTCCCTATCAAAGCTTTATTCCAGTCTTGCTGTGAAGCAGATCAATTCCAAGATTAGAAAATCCCTGGAAAGGACATTTTATCAGAAGAGAGAATGCTAGAATAATTATTATCAGAGCAACAAGAAAATATTGCACAATTATCCATAGGGTGAGAGTATGGGCTTTGGGACGATTTTGCTTATTTCCCACTACTTAGAAACCAAAGCAGAAAAGCCTGACATAGTACTGGAACTTTCCTCTCCTGCCTGGCTTGGGACTAAAGAGGCTTCTGTTCTGCTGGTTGGCCCTGAGCTGATGGTTGTTAAATATTTCAAATACATCCCAGCTTCACGTGTGTGCCCAAGATGCAATGGTCAGTCATGGGTTAGTGCAGGTCCAGCTGATCTGGCTCAGAGAAAGCAGGCTTCTGAGCTAGAAAGGTCTGGTTTTGAAAACCGATATTGAATACACGTTCTGGAACAGTCTAGCACGGAGCAAGTCATTGCAGCTCACTTTATATAAAATAGAGATGTTGTGAGGAACTGAGATAATGGTGTGATTTTTTTTTTTTTTTGGTAGGGCTGGGGGTGGAACCTCTGCTTCACTCCTGCTAGGCCAGCACTCTACCCCTGAACTGTACCTCCAGCCCAGATGTATATTTAAAAACAGAATGATCAGATGGTAGGGATCAATGGAATATTAGTATTGTTATTACTAATAATGACTCTAATAAACATTTATGGACTGATTATTATGCCAGGCACAGAGCTAAATACTTCACATGTATTAACTATTTTATCTTCTTATTACTTCTGTGAGTTGGATGGCTTTCTACCATGAAATGGAAGCTCAGAGAATTCAAGGAAAGCATCTTAAGCTTGCACAGAAAGAATGTCAGGCTGGGGTTGAGATTTGGACCTGGGCAGCTTGACGCCAACACATTTGTACCCACTAACTCCTTGCCACAACTCCAGAGTTTCCAGAGTTCTGCAGCTCACGGGGGTGGGAGCTCCTGCCACAGACCTGACGGAGATCTTTGGCTGCTTAATGAAACATTTCTGACCTCAGTGTGGTTGGAGAGTTATTTTTATAACTTTATAGCAAGAGGAAGACAGGTCAAAAGAAACAGATACCGCAGTCTCCTAGAAACAAAGAGTGTTTTTGAGATCCTTGGCAGACAGGGCGAGACTGCTCAGCAAGGGTTTATTGGACCACACATCCCCCCAACGCACTGTCTCAGGGTCCCCATTTGAGAGTTACTGCCCAGGCACCCCCTTTCTTAGATGCCTGAAACTCAGAAGGTAACAAATTACGTGCAGAAAGAAAAACAGAGCCTGTCATTAAGAACAAATGAGAGTGGGGGTGCTCTCCTGAAGACATTTTATTTTTCTGCTTTAGCATAAAAGATGCCAAAATTTTCACCTTCTCTCTCCTCCAGAGGATGAGGGGGGATGGCAGGTGTGTCCTCTGTGACCTCCTCCACTGCCACCCCCATTGGTGAATTATTCTTGAGTTCTTACGTTCTGGGTCTTGCTTAGGGACAAGATGGGATTTATTGTTTGAAAGAAGCAGCCTGAACCTTTGTGGTTCAAGATTGAGAATCATAGTGGCTCAGTCCTACAGTGGGTGACCTGGGGCACTAGGAGGCAACCTGACAGGTGATCAGGGCCTGGTGTGGTGCTGGGGGTGATCCCCACACATTCTCGTGGGAGAGCCCACTAGAGCATGGAGAGCCACATTAGAGATGGTGACAAATGGCAGTGGGGGTGGCATTGGATGACTGCCTGAGAGGCTTTAAGATTCTTTTCCCCATCTTGGGCATGAAAATCAGGTGGGTCACCTTCTGTTGGATTTTAGATGCCCTCGCTGTTCTGGAATGGCCCATGGTCAGAGTGCTGGGGGAAGGGAGGCATCCTTGGGTGATCCTGGACTTGGTGCTAATCCAGCTGGGACTGCTCAGGACACTTTAAATTCATTGTGGATCACACTCTTTAAAACAGCGGATCTTTGGTTATTTCCCAGAACAGAAGTATAACAATAGCCTCCTGCCACATCACCCCTCCAGGGGACAGTGACTGCAGGAACAAGGACTTGGCTCAACACAACAGATCACCAAGCCTTTCTCCTCTCCATCACCCGTCCATGCTTAATTCACCAGGAACCCACAAAGCCCCTTTGTGTGTATCAAGCCCGAGTGGCTGGAAGGGCCCAGGCTGGAATGGTCCTTGAAGGGCACAGAGAAAGGTACTTCTATGGATGAGGCACGGGCCAGGAAAAACAGAACTGGGAGGAAAAATAACCTGCCATCAAAAAGCTCCAGTCTTGTGGAAAAGCACTATCACATCTGACGGACACATGGGGACTTCCATTATTCATTGTGTTTTGAGACAAAAGGTCCTTGTTTCTGCTTTGTGCTGAACCATTTTAAATTACCTGGGGATGGAAGCCAGTGTGGAGAGCCCCAGGAACAGCCTCTGAGGGTGACTTGCGCCCAATCTAAAGAGGGCTGAGCCCTTTACCCGAGACCCCAAGAGCCAAACCAAGACTCTGAAGCCTCAGTGAGTAAAGTCAATTTCGCTGAAGATTCCATGGGTAGAGGGAAGTCAGCAAAACACAGTAAGAAAGGCTCATCAGAGGCCTCTGCTTTCTCCTCCTGCCCCTCGGCCTGGCTTCTCCAGCTCCTGTCCACATCCTCCCATTGCCCCTCCACCCACCCGGGGAGAGCAAGGTGGGGACCTGCTGGCTCCTCTGCCCTCACTCTTGCCGCTCATTGCATCTCCCTCCAATCCCAAGGTCCTCTGGAGGAACCTTCCCACTGACTCTCCGTGGTTTTGCCTGTGGGAGATGTAAAGAAATGTTTTCCGGGCTGGGGATGTGGCTCAAGCAGTAGCGCACTCGCCTGGCATGCGTGCGGCCCGGGTTCGATCCTCAGCACCACATACAAACAAAGATGTTGTGTCTGCCGAAAACTAAAAAATAAATATTAAAAATTCTCTCTCTTTAAAAAAAAATGTTTTCCACTGGTGAAGATTTTTTTCTGACCCTTTTTCTTGGTTTTTAGGAAACATGTCACTTTCCCTCCAATGCATACAACATGGTCCAGAATCTGAAGGCAGAAGAAAATGGATAAAGAGACAAAACAGAGAACTGGTTGGTTCCTAGGGGGACCAGGCAGGGACAGATAGGACTCGGTCCAGTGTGCAGTAGAGTGTGTCCATTTTGGTCTGGTGACCTGAGCTAAGCCTTGGGCTGGGCCTCCTGCAGCTCTGAGTCCCAGGACTGGTGCCTGATCAAGTGTCGACAAATGATTGATGAGAGAGTGGCAGACCAGCTTGCTTGCTTTGCAGCCTCAGTTTCCCCCATTTGTAGACCTCCTGGGTCCTCCCCTCAGCCATCCTTGTCCATCATCAGGAAGTATGTGTGGAGTCCTCCCTGAACCTCGCACTCCTCTTCTAATCCTCACCGGATTCTATAATGTCTACTTTCTAAATATGTCTGGAACCTCCCCTTCCTCCCCCTCTTCGTCTCCACCATTCAAGTCCTGGTCAAGGAATGAGTTTCAGGTCCATTGCAGTAGTGTAGCAGGCACCTAATGAGGCATGGCCCTGTCCCCTGCGTGATGATTGGTGAGGAGACGGGCCCCTGACCCAGTGGATTTTCAGACTCCTTCACGAAGAAGGACAGTCCCCTGCAGTAGTGGGCACTGAGTGGCTGGCAGCCGTGTCCCCACAACCTGGAGGGAGAGGAACTGACAGGTCACACGGCAGGAAGAGAAGCCAGAGAGTCGGGGAAAGGGCCTGTCCAGGAGGCGGTGTGAGCAGAGCACTTGGCCATGGGGAGTCGTGGGGGCCTGGACAAGGGCAGGTTCAGAGGCTTGGTGGGTGCAGAAGCCTGTTGGGAGGGAGCTGGAGGGAAGGGGACGGAGAGATCAGGGTCAGCCAGGGTGGCACTGGCTTTGTGGACTTCCCAGACAGGAGAGTGTTCAGGTCCAGAGAGGTCTTTGTGTTTGTTTTAAAGACGTTGTGTCATGTGAGAACAACCCAGTGAAGGAGGGAGACCAGATGACTCTGGAGTGAGGGGGGATTGCTGTAGGGCTGTCTCTGTGCGGGTGGGACAGGATGTCCCCACATTTAGGGGCTGGACTCTGCAGGAGCTCAGACCCTTCATCCCCAGAAATGGAAAGGAAAGCAAAGAATATGGGTGCACTCACGGAGGGGGCAATGGGTTGGTGCAGGGGGCTCTCCTGATAGCTCAGAAGCAAGGGATGTGGGCAGGAGGTCCGGAGGCCCGAGGAGGGGTTAGGAAGATAGGACCTAATTGACTTGGAATGGGAGGGTGACAGGCACAGGAATGTATGGCGGCATTGTGACCCATTGGCCTGGTTGGTCCAGCCTCACTTTCTCTTTCTTTCTTTCTTTCTTTTAAAGAGAGAGAGAGAATTTTAATATTTATTTTTTAGTTCTCGGCGGACACAACATCTTTGTTTGTATGTGGTGCTGAGGATCGAACCCGGGCCGCACGCATGCCAGGCGAGCGCGCTACCGCTTGAGCCACTTCCCCAGCCCAAAAGTTCAACTTCTTCTTCTTCTTTTTTTTTTTTTTAGAGAGAGGGAGAATTTTAATATTTATTTTTTTAGTATTCGGTGGACTCAACATCTCCGTTTGTATGTGGTGCTGAGGATCGAACCCGGGCCGCACGCATGCCAGGCGAGCGCGCTACCACTTGAGCCACATCCGCGGCTCCCACCTTCTCTTTCCAGAAGGACCCCATCACCTGGGGAGGCGGAGGAGGACACCACCTGAGCAGGGTGAATCTCTTCCTCCTGCCCCTTGAACATCCTGGGTTACACCCTACACCTGAGCCACCTCTCCAGGGACTGATTTTGGCTCCAGATAAGAAAAAGTAAAAAAGAAGCTACCCAAGCTGGGCGTAGTGGCCCACACCTGTAATCCCAGCGGTTTGGGAGGCTGAGGCAGGAGGATCTTGAGTTCAAAGCCAGCTTCAGCAACCTAGTGAGGCCCTAAGCAACTCAGGGAGATCCTGTCTCTAAATAAAATATGAAAAAGGGCTGGGGATGTGGCTCAGTGGTTAAGTGCCCCTGGTCCAATCCCCAGTCCCTCCCCCCCTAAAAAAGAAGTCATCCAAGAGATAGGCAAACCTCTCCCCCTGGACATGTGTAACCCACACCCCTGTGGGCATGGAGCAGCAGCTGTTGGATGTTGGGGACACAGGCACAGTTTGGATTGGGGAGAGCTACGGGTGTTGACCTTAGAGTCTGCAGATCTGTGTGTCACCCCAGGCTCAGCCACACTCTAGCTGACAGCATTGGCCAGCTCCGTCCATGTCTGTGAGTCGCAGCTTCCTGTCTGTAAAGTGGCTTCTGTGGGGACCCAGTGAACTCCCACTCCTGGCCACTCTGCCCGAGGAGGCCCAGTGGCTTATCTTTGTAGCGCTGTGAAATTTCAGGCTCAAGCACGCGGCCAGCAGAGGGAAGAAGGGACACACCTCAGGGCTGGGTCTGTGGTCAAATTGCAGAAGGTGGGCTTCAGGGGTGCGGCTCGCTGAGCAG
This sequence comes from Ictidomys tridecemlineatus, assembly GCF_052094955.1. Lineage (NCBI taxonomy): Eukaryota > Metazoa > Chordata > Mammalia > Rodentia > Sciuridae > Ictidomys > Ictidomys tridecemlineatus. The sequence goes on from NC_135487.1 coordinate 29,311,310, forward strand.
AGTGAACACGGGAGCCCCAGGGCCCTGGGCTCTCACCTGGCCATGTCTGCACGGACCTGCCTTGTCATGCCAGGTGGCAGCCTTCTGGGGACAGGGCTCTCAGCTTCTTTGTAGAATCCCAGGTGGAGACATCTTTCCAGCACCCCCAACACGTGCAGACCCCCCACTCATTTTGCAAAACCTCTTTGCACCCACCCCCAAATTCCCATCTGTGACGAGGGTGTGATTATCCCCACTTTCCAGGTGAGGAAACCGAGCCCAGGAGCGTGGGACTCCTCTCAGGTCTTCTACTCCTGTTCTTTTCATGAAGCCGACTGTTGCTGCACTGGGCAAACCAGGCCCTGGAGCCACTCACTGAGCAGGTGTGGGTGAGTCCCCTTCCCAAGTCCCAGGGGGCCCCCTGTGGGGGAAGACAGACCTGACATTTCCTGGCGCCCCCGTCACCTTCCCAAAACACTGGGCAGGCACTCTTCAGGGACTACTCCTCCAATGGTGGGCAGGGCCAGCAGGGGAGTCCCTGGGGCAGAGAGGCCAGGAGGGTGGCCCACTTCCTCCCCAAGCAGCCTGCGGCCATGGGCTTGGGTGCTCTGAGCCACAGGTGTGCTCCCTGGGGGTCAAACAATGCTCCAAGAGGGCACAGGCAGAGACTCGGTGTTCCCACTGGCTGCCCAGGTCCCCGGCCAACAGGCCTGGCTGCTCCCCAGGGAGCAGGATAAACAAGCCTCTATTGATTCCCCGAGGTGGCTCAAAGAATGCCCCTTTGTTGAGCATGTCACCTCCTCCTCTCTGTGTCCTTGTCCACAGGAGAGGCCTTCAGGTAGGAAGCAGCCAGGCTGGCCTAGGGACCCTGGGGGGAAGCAAAGGGCAGAAACCCCCCCCCCCAATCCAGAAAGGGCCTCCACATCCTGGCCTCACCTTCTCTCTCAAAGGTCATTTATCAGGCTTGGCAACCGTGGCCTTCAACTTGGTCACCCTGTTATTACTCCCGCGAGGTCTCGTCCCAGGTTACTCCGTGTTGAAGCCCTTACCATGTTTTGAGGTTTTGCTTGAATTGTACCCCACTAGAGATGGGCTTTGCAGGGGTGAGGAGACGCAGCTTATTCACGTGGGCACGCCTGTGCTCAACTCAGAACATGAATCAGAAAGACAAGTCAGTCTTGAGGGACAAATGAACTGATTTTTTTCTAATCACCCAGTCACCCAGGTTGGAAAAGCTGTCAACTTTCTTGGTCACAGTTTCTTGCTTTTTTTTTTTTTTTCTTTCTTTCTTTTTTTTTTTTTTTCTTTAAGATGGAGTCTCTAAGTTGCCCAGCTGGCCTCAAACCTGTGATCCTCCTGCCTCAGCCTCCCTAATAGCTGGGAGTACAGGTGTGCACCCCCATTTCCAGCTTGTCATGAGTTCTTTTGGTTCTTAGAAGCTGCTCAGACTCCTGAGCCTGCCTGGATTTTATAGCTCTTCCCAGTTTGGAATCAGATGACCCAACTACCTCTCCTGGGACCCTCCTGTTGGACCCTCTACTGTTTCATCCACCTGCTTGACCCTGCTTACTGAGCACACTGTGCACTGCTGCTGCTCTGGGTCCTGGAGATGCTCCGGTGAGTGAGGTGCAGTCTCCTCCCTCCAGGGTCTCACCCTCTCTTTGGGGCAGACAGAATAAACATGTGCACAGAGACTGAATGGCATAGAATCCAGGAGGGAGATGGGTGCTCTGAGGGAATCCCATAGAGAATGTGTGTGTGGGGACAGCGCCCTGGAGGTGGGGCAGGCGCAGTGATGGGAAGGGAGGACTCTGGAGCTCAGGGAGGAAGGGCCATGGGGAAGTTCATGGCGAAGTTTCCATGATGTGCAGGCGTGCTGGGGGCTGAGGTCTCATTCCCACCCCCAGGCTCTGCCCCACTGGACCTGCTGTCTGAATCCCTCCCAGGCCTCCCCAACTGTCCCTTTCATCCTCAGGTGTCAGGACTCGGTGCCAGGCATGCCACCAACCTGAACCCTCCCTGCTTACTCCAGGCCACGTCGCCTCTCCTCAATTTCCAAGATGGTATCTCGGGTGAAGGAGCTTAATCACGCTCAAGTTCAGATTCTCAAATACTGACTTGGAAGCTGCTGCATGGCCGTCCCTGCACCAGTGCCACACGCAGGTGACTCATCCCATCCTCCCCACCTCCCCATGAGGTTTGGATTATGCCCAGTTTTTCTAGATGGGTAAACTGGGACTCGGCAAGGTCAAGCAAACGTCCTGTGACCTCCTATATAAGGAGCGGTGGAGATAGGATTTGGGGGCACAGGTTCTGACCCAGAGTCCTGGGGTTGTCATTGTGAATACAACTGTTTCTCTCAGGTGTGTGACATGATGGCACGGGAAGAGTGGTAGGAACTTGGCTACTGTACTCTTTGCTGGCACCAGCCAATGTTAAACTTTTTATTTTTTTGGTTAAACTCAGGATGTCCATGATAATAATGAAAAAAATATGAATAGGTCTTTTCAAAGACATGTAAAATAAAAAGAACCTACACACTCTCTCATTTAATCCCCTCAACAACCTTCTGATGAAGGCATGAGTATTAGTCCCTTTTTCCAAATACAGAAATTGAAGCACAGACAGGTAAAGCAATTTTCCTGAGGTCACTGAGCTGGTAAATGCTAGAAATCAAAGCCCAGCTCCAGCCCAAAGCTGGTGGATCTCCAAGTCCTTGATTTTAATCTCTGCACACAGCTCTGCCATCAGGTGTTGGGGAGGTCAACCATAAGCAATGGTTAGGTGAGGAAGGCTTACTGAGTGGGGCTCCTGAGAGAGGGGCATCGAAACCAGGAAGCTCAAGGAATGAGAAGACACTGGTGTTGGCATCAGGAGCCTGGGTCCAGATGCAAGCCCTGCCTCCCCTGAGCTGGGTCTTCTTGCTGCTATTGCTCACACTCTCTGTGCCTTCATTTCCCGAGGCATGAAATGGGATGATAGTGAGTGCTGCCCCCCATCCTGCTCTGAGAAGGAAGTGTGAGGATGTTCAGGAGCATCTGAAGCCGGGAAGCACCTTGCTCAGGGTGTATGATCCATCCCCGGGACAGTAGGGGACTCGAGAACTGCGTGGGCTGGGACAGTGCTGCATGGGGCTTGCTCTGGGTAGCAAGAGGCAGGTGAATGTCTTGCTCAGTCAACCTCATATGACAAGAGAAACCTGCTAACTAGGTCACCTTGCTGCTGGAAAGAGCTATTCCGGGATCCGCCTGCCAGTGCAGAGCAGGAGCTGGGAGTGGCGCTGCGCTATTTCAGGGGTGGCACAGAAAGCTCATCCACAGCTCTCTCTTGGATCCTGGCCCTGCCTTTGTGCCTCGGGCCTTGGGAGGTCAGGAGGCCCTGTCAAGCACTGTGCTGGTGCCCTCTGCATGGCGGCCCTGGGGAGGGGGTGGTGACCTGGATCCCCCACAGCCCAGCCTCTCTGTCCCCTGGGACAGCTCTCCTGGGCTCTGTGCGTGAGGACAGCAAGAGGCTTCTTGCATTTCCCAGCCTGGCAGGGAGGCTCAGCTCTTGAGTGCGGTGTGCCTGCAACACCGGGCACTTGGCGTTACAGTTCTGACCCTGGGTTTCCTCACCTGGACCGTGCAGGGCAGGGCGGGAGTGGGTTGGGGATGGTGCCTATGTCCCATAAGCAGGGTTAAGTGAGTTAATGACCTAAAGGCCCAAGCACAAGTTCCGGAAGTGCTTGTGAAATGGTTATTGTTCCCAACTGAGCTTCTGGGGACTTCTGGACTGCGATGGTGACTTCGGGGAAGAAAAGCAGGCTGCAGGGTTGCAGGATGGGAGTGGGGTGACGCAAAGATTTATGCTGGAGAGCTGGGCTTTCCAGGCTCTGGCTCTGCCTAGAGGAGCTCCGTAGAGAGAAGAGCGCTTTCAGAAGGTGCCTTGCTTTGAGGTCGGGTGAGAGCTGCTCAGCTCCACAGGTTGGGTGGTCGGGCAGGGGTTTCTTTCTCTCCTTGTTTCAGGAATCTGGTCTGCAGAACAGGAATGGAAACACCCACCTCCTATACTGCCACAGAGAATAAGTGAGGCTATGACAGTTAAAGCCTTTATTTAGCACGGTGCTTGGCACTTAGTAAGTGCTCAAGAAATCACAGCTGTTATTGTATCGCATTTAACCCTCCCAGCAACCCTAAAAGGAGAGTATTCTTATTCCCATTTATAGATGAGCAAATGGAGGCACAGAGAGGTTAAGTAATGTACCCAAGATCTCACAGTTAAGAAGCAGTCTTACCAAAATTAAATCCTGTCTGACTCTAGGATTTGCACTTTTAATTACCACTTTCCCTGCCTGGTGTGTTGTGTATGGGGTGGGGTGGGGGCAGGGGACGTAGAAGAGCAGAAACATGAAAGCGCCTCCGTGGCACAGGACCTAGTCAGTGGCTAGTGACGGGCTGCAGTTGCTGTCGTCATTATTAATCTCATCATAAACATTGCTTGGACTCAATTGGAAATTATAAAACTAAAGAGGGGCAGGTGAGGGAAAGCACAGAGTGTGTTATTAGAAAAGGCAACAATGCCGTGCTCAAGTGAATTGTCAAAAGAAAGAGGCTAAAGCCTGGACTCCCAAGTGTGTATATGAAACAATAAGGGAGTACTTACATAAATTACAGTTGATCTCTTTGGTGGAAAATTATATGCCTATTTAAAATGACGATGATATAACCTAACATGGAAAATGCTTTTTTATGTAATTACTATTACCAGAAAAAATGCTGGATATAAAAATTCTATTTCTGTTCTAATTATATCTCTATTAAAATATCATCTGTGTGTCAAGAAGAGCTGAGAGGGAATATGCAAAAGCAGCCGATGTGTTCAATGCTGGAATGGAAGGTTTCTCTTTTTGTAATTGATTTAATAATTCAACCATAATTTATTGAGCACTTACTAAGTGTCCATCACTAAGTTAGGCATGATTATTGATGTGAGTTATTTAGACTGCAGGAAGAATTAAACAGAAAAAGAGGTTTCACTGCCTCCAGAAGCAGTTCAACACTGAGGCGACATCTCCAGGGCATCAGGGACCATGACTCTCTGGTGGCTCTGCTAATTCTAGAGAGTTCCTCTTTCCAACATGTTCCAGAAGGGCACACCACCATGTCCACCTTCCACCCAGGGGAGGGCATGCCCCTACCCAGGAGAGATCTGACCTAAGTTGTCCACCCCGTGTCTATTTGTATGCATCGGTCAGAATTTCGTCACATGGTTAGCCCTGGCTGCAAGTTATATTGGGACCTATCTCATTTTGTCCCTGAGTCTCATAAAATGGGTTCCTGTGTATTCAGAAGTGAGGCACACTGCTGCAGCCTGCCAAGTAGCCCTGGAAGCCCACAGAGAGAGACAAGTTCCAAGAGTAACTACAAGACAGTGTGGGACGTGCTGAGGTTGACCTGTGGGATTACTGGGGACAGGATGGGGATCACTGCCCAGAGAGGCCTTAGCAGCTCCATCTCCTAGGAGACACCAACTACATGCCCCTCCCGCTCTGTACCATGTGGCACTGTGCCCCTTCTCTCCCCAGATCTGCTTGATCTAAGAGTGGATGCGGGAGGGGCCCTCCAGCCAGTGGCCTCTGGGGATTGAGGGGAGCAAAGCAAGGCAGCCTCTGGAGCTACAGTCTGCTGCTCAGTCTCTGGAGACGTCCTGATCAGCCCTTCACACTTTATTTAGTTCTGGGGATTGAACCCAGGAGTGCTTTACCCCTGAGCTACATTCCTAGTCATGTTTGAGACAGGGTCTTGCTACAGCATCCAGGCTGGCCTCCAACTAGAGATCCTCCTGCCTCAGCCTCCTGAGTGGCTGGGATTACAGGTGTGCGCCTCTGCACCTGGCTACACTAACAGGTTTATTCTACTCTTCCTCCTTCCATCTGATACCACTCTGCCACTTCTGAGATCCCCATCACCCTGGTTTTTTTTTTTTTTTTTTGGCTTAAGTTAGATCCTTGTGACCAAAGTAAGCTGAGCTAACTCAGGGGTCAAGTCAGCATTTTGCTGAGACTCAGAACCAAGTGACCCCGCTCCCCCACGTATGAAGAGAAGCTGGAGGGTTTCGAGGAGGGCGGGAGGGCTTCCAGGCAGCAGGGAGTGAGCCGGGCATAAATCAGGAAGCCTTTTATTTCTGTTAGTGGTTTATTGATTATGCAACAAAACGACCACCAGGAGGAGGAAATACTTAACAAAGGCCCCGGAGGGACAGGAGAGCTGGCGGCCCATGATGGCCCTTTAGGCTGGACAGCTGCCACCCAGGGCAGAGCTGGGCATTTGGCTGGTGGTCCCAGGCATACCAGTGTACCTCCCTGGTCCCATGTCTCCGATTTTAAGAGGAAATCAAGAGTGAATTAAAAACTGCAGTGATGGCTACAAAAACTCGAAAACACCCCTCTCTCCAGGCCTCGGTTGAACCCTTGGGACACACTTGTCACGGGTCTCTCCCCTTCAGGCCCCTGCAGTCAGTCACCAGCGCCCCAGGCTCAGCCCGCGAGCACTGTGTTCATGCACCCCCCACCAGCTGACCCCTGACATCGGGCCCCTGTTGGCTGCCTAGTGTCCTGCTGGCCTTTCTGTTGTCATTTTGTCCCTTCTCAGTTTGTTCTCAGGAATACAACCAACAGGGTCTTTTAGAAATCAGAGCAAGTGGAAGAAGCCAGTCTGAAGAGGACACATCCTTTAGGATTCCAACGGTAGGATGTTTTGGAAAAGGCACAAACCACAGAGGCAGCAGAATGATCAGTGGTCACCAAGGGCTTGGGGGCGGGGTGACGAGGTGGAGCACCGGGACGCTGCCGGGCAGTGAAGCTCTCCTGAGCCGTAAGGGGGACCCTGTGAGCGTGTTTTTTTTTCCACTAAATTTTTCTATTAGCCTAAGCCCTCAGGCCACATAGAGACCCGCAGCACAGCACACCTCTGACCCCCTGATCAAGGCCTGGGGGGACGGGGTCACTTCAGGCCCTTGTTTCTGGATCCCCCATTGCCAACCACAGTGAGCGCACAAAGACCACAGAGTACTTGGGGACAAATTCAAGTTAAAACTAGGAGGAATTAATAGGGATTGTGCTAAGGGACGAGATGTACAATGTCACTCCTCCTGTGACTGTGGGGGACATCCGATCAGGGCTCTTCCACAGATGGAAGAACTAAGGTTCAGGGAGGGGAAATGATGTGCCCTGTGTGACATGTGTGACATGGCAACTGAGAATCACGCCCAGGCCTGGCTGAAGTCATGCTGTGCCCCTCCCCCCATCCCTGCTCTGCAGGCCTGGGCACAGCCCTGAGCCCAGGAACCTACATGGGTGTCGGGAAAACAAGGTGAGCAGGGGCTGGGATGTGGGTGTAAGTGGACCTGATGTCAAATCTCACTAAGGCTCTTGCTGGGGAAATCATCACAGCGTGTGTTTACGATCCCAGGGACCAGGGAGGCTGAAGCAGGAGGATCACAAGTTCAAGGCCAGCCTCAGCATCTTAGTGAGACCCTGTCTCCAAAATTAAAAAAGAAGGTAGGGGGAACAGGGATGTAGCTCAGTGGTGAAGCACCCTGGGTTCAATCCCCAGGCCCCTCCCTGCCCTCCAAAAAACCAACTATGGGCCATCAGTAAACCCTGGGTGACAGGTTGCATTGAAGAGCTGCTATGAGAAATGAGACTGGATGAGATGACCAGGCTGGCCCACCAGACAGGTGACTTGCCATTCCAGAATTCCTTAAGGAAGGACCAGAGCCAGGATTCTCCCACACAGCACCAGTGTGGCTAGGAATTTCGAGGACTGAGATAGGCAGGTTCATGGTCATCTCCTCAACACATAAGGTAACTGAGGCCCAGAGAGGGTATGTGACCTCAGGTCACCCAGCAAGGTGGTAGTAGAGCTGGCTGGACCCACGGCTGTGGAGGACAGAGTGGGAAAGAACCAGAGAAAGGGAGCACCAAGCCCAAGTCCCATCTGCCCACCTGGGGCCTCCAGTTCTGTCCTGGGGATGTGGGTGCAAGGAGGCCGTGCTGTGCAGGGGGACTTCTGTAGGCCCAGTGCCCTCCGGCTCCAGCCACCTTCGGGTTTAGTTCCCAGGAGAGGGCACAGTGCTTCCCTGGTCCCTCTTCTCCACCCCCAGTGCCCCTGTCCCAGCCAGGCCCACCCTTTTGCTCCTTGGCTGGACTTAAGAACTGGCTCTGCTAGTTGCCCTGGGGGTTTGGGGGAGGCTGGTGGCCCAGCAGCCTCTCTGAGCCTCAGTTTCCAGGGACAATGAAGTGCAGGTATGTATGTGTGCTGCCCCCACCTCGCTGGCACAGGCAGGCGGGCAGCTAATGTCAGCCTTCCTCCTCCCTCCCTGCCAGCCTGCCTCAGATCCATCCCACCTCCTACCCTCAGCCCCGTGACGTCAGGGCCCTGCTCAGCCTTTCTCTTCCAGCGCTCTCTAAGGAACATCTCCCTGCTCTGCCTCAAGCCACTGTGCCGCCCGCTCTGCTCTTCTGCAGTCCCTTTATAATGAATGTGTTGTCAAGTTAATAAACCTTTTCGGAAACGTTGCTCATAAATCTCTGTCTTGGGACCTGAGGCACTTGAACACACTAAGAGCTCTGAGAACCCTTCAGGAAGGGGACCTGGCTAACCTTGTTCAGTCCACAATTTCCCAAATGAACTTGGCGCAGAACCCACTCTTCTTGCTGGACACCCTTTGCCTTTTGCTGCCCACATGCCCTGCGTGGCTGGTCCTTCCTCCCCAGCCCGCGTCGCTTGTCCTTGGAGGTTTGGACCTGCCAGTCCCGGGCTCCAGCCCCCTCAGTCTGTGCTCCCTCATCCTCGATCTCCCAGCCAGCACCAGCACCATGGGCACCCTGCAGGCTACTGGCTCTCACCCTCACCTCTGCTCCCCCTTCCCCTGCCCATCGAAGTCCTGTTGGTCCTGAGTGACATCAAAAAACACCTCCCTAAGAACCTATATCCCTTAGGCAGGAAAAGCATCTTTTTCACTCCTGACTTTGAGTTAGAGTGAAAGCTTGCTGAGGTCAGGATCCATATTTTTGGTCCCTCCATAGTGCTTGGCACATAGGAGGTACTCAGCACAGGAATGTTTATTCAAACATTAACCAGTGCTTATAACACCCCTATCATGGGTCCTGGGCTGAGCACTGGAGGTATAATGGGAAACGAAACAGGCAGGGAAGGCACTAAGGGAGGTGGGAAAAGTAAGGACTCTCGAACAGCTTCAAATCCTTGTTCCACCACTTAGTAGCTGTGCGTCCCCCGGTCTCTTCATTCATAAAACAGGGAGAGATATTTGTCTTGCAAGGTTCTTATGAAGAGTCAATCAGATGATATATGAAAAGTATTTAGAACACTACCCAGCCCAGAGCAAGGGTTATTGATGGGTCAGCTGTTATTATTCTAACAGGTGATTTTTGCCTTGTAGAGTTTACAGTCTAATGGGGAACAGAGACACCAAATAGCCAATTATGCAAACAACCAGGTTACTATGTTTTATGTAAGTATTAGGAAGGAAAAGTACAGTGCATGTGGGGGATGTAAAGCAAATGGCCCATTCTGGCCCAGGGGTCAAAGAAGGCCCCAGAGAGGGTGCACCCCTTCAGCTTAGACTGAGGATGAGCAACACTGGCCAGGCCCAGCAGGGACTGAGGGCATTCCACGCAGAGGGAACAGCATGTGCCAAGACACTGCCTTCAAAGGAAGCCAGCGTGGTGATGGCAAAGGGGAAGGGGAGGAGGTGGGAGGTGAGTGAGTTTGCAGAAGGGAGGGACAGGCCTGGCAGGGCCTGGCAGGTACAACAAGGACTTGAGCTTCGTCCAGGAGCATCCAGACGTGCCCCCATCTCACGTGCCCCCATCTCAGGTGCATCCTAACAGACCACTCCAGAGACTGGTAGAGGATACCAGCAGGGGATTGGTCCAGGTGACAGAAGATGATGGCTGAGACTGGAAGCTGCTTTGGCCCAGGAGGGAAATGGTTAGGAGCTCAAAGAAGGGACAGGAAGGAGGGCTAATGGGATGGGGATGCATCTGCACACATCAGATCTGAGCCATTGAAGATGCATGTCTTCCCCAGCAGGGGACGTGCTGCGTTCAGCTTGGAACATGTTGAGTTTAATGTTGCAGATGGGGTTAATCGTTTCAAAGGGGTAAAAATAGCATATTAAGTCAAATCATGCCATATTAAGAGTATTAAGGTAGGTGAGATAATTATAGTTTGAACAGAGACTTTGGGTTGGGAGGAAGATCACTTGTGAACTGTACCAGAAAGGCTGGGTTGGTCCCCCCACCTTTTTTTTTTTTTAATGAAAAAGAGGTTACAAATGGAGATCATATTTAGTACCAAGGAGATGTGGGTGGGAATTCTGCTTGGGGGGGGAGGACATGGTCGCTGGCTTTCTTTGGTTCTGGCAGCCGGTGAATAATTTTGACAGTACAGATACTCTGCTCTTAGGAGAGTCACATTCAATAAATATTTGTTTGTCCATGTTCTAGGGCTCGGTGACATAACAGGGATCTAAAAATTCCTCAGTTTCTACTGAAAGATATAGACAAGAAACAAGTCACTATATTATTTGACATGAGATTAACTGCTCTGGGGAAAAGACAATCAAGTCAAGATTGGGAAGTGATGGGTGTGGGAGAGCTCTCTGCCTTGAGAGACATTGAGTTTTAGCTGAACACTTGAGAAATTACAAATTTCTGATTGGAAATATATATAGTCACTATCATATTTTTGGCATCTTTACATTTCTAAGTTAAATAGAAGACATAAAATGATTTAAAACTTCATAGAATGTGAATCAAAACCTATAAAAATGAACAATGACACCACATGTGGTGCACATGCCTGTAATCCCAGAGGCTTGGGAGGCTGAGGCAAGAGGATCTCAAGTTCAAAGCCAGCCTCAGCAATAGCAACACATTAAACAACTCAGTGAGACCCCTGTCTCTAAATAATACAAAATAGGATTCGGGATGGGGCTCAGTGGTTAAGCACCCTGGGTTCAATCCCTGATACCAAAAGAAGAAAAAGTACAAATAACCAGAAAGATATGAAAAGTTTCTTAGCATCTTTAGCCATTAAGGAGATATAAATTAAACTATATTGAGAGGCCTCGGGGGGCTGGGGATGTGGCTCAAGCGGTAGCGTGCTCGCCTGGCATGCGTGCGGCCCGGGTTCGATCCTCAGCACCACATACCAACAAAGATGTTGTGTCTGCCGAGAACTAAAAAATAAATATTAAAAAAAATTCTCTCTCTCTCTCTCTCTCTCTCTCTCTCTCTCTCTCTCTCTCTCTCTCTCTCTCTCTCTCTCCCCCCCACCTCACTCTCTCTTTAAAAAAAAAAAAAAAAAAAGAGAGAGGCCTAGGGCTGGGGCTCAGTGGTTGAGCGCTTGACTAGCATGTGTGAGGCACTGGATTCGGTCCTCAGAACCACACAAAAATGAAATAAATGAAATAAATAAAATATTGTCAATCTACAACTAAATATATAGTCCTGGTAAGGATGGGTGGAGGAAACCCTTACATACCTTTGGAGGGAATGTAAGTTGGTACAGCCACTATGAAAAACCATATGCAGAGTCCTCAAAAAAATCTAAAAATAGAGCTACCAAATGATCCAGCTATACCACTCCTGGGTATGTAGCCAAAGGAATCAGTTGGCATACAACAGAGAGAACTGCCTGCCCGTGTTTATTGTGGCACTATTCACAATAGCCAAGATAAGGCATCAGTTTTGGTGCCTGTCAGCAGATGAACAGACGGATGTGGTGTGTATACATATGGAACATTAATAATAATCTGCCACTGAGAAGAACTAAATCATACCATTTGCAGGAAAATGGATGGAGATCACACCCCAGACTCAGAAAGTCAAGGGTGGAATGTTTTCTCTCATACTCGAAAGCAAGGAAGAAAAACAAGACCACATGAAAGTTGTATGGGATGGCCAGGGAAGGGTAAAGGGACCAGGGCACGAGAGGGCACTAGGGAGGGTGGAGTCCACCAAAGCACATCATGTGGTGGTGTGGAGGTTTCACAATGAAACCCATTATTGGGTACAATTAATATGCATGAATCATTCCAATAATAAAATGAACAACGAAACCAGTAGAAATCCACAGAAAATTAATACAAGAAAACGGTAATAAAATATTTCCAATAATTCCAGAAGCAGTAGATGGTTAATAAGGGATCGAGTTGAAAAGCAGGTATGAGGAAGCTCCTGGAATCTTTGATCATTTTAATAAAAAGAAGTAGATCCCATGGATACACTGGGGACAAATCTTAAATGTTCTGCTGATTGGACACAAATTACTGGACTAACAAAGCATAAACATTACAATGGACCACTTCAAAAGGATGCCTATGGCAAACTGGGGAATGAGTATCCGCCAACAGGGGATTTAGGGTTAGTCATTGCACAAGAAAATTTAAAATGTCCTAAAAACTTTGGGGTGGTTTTCGCAAGTTGGACAACAAACCTAAACATTTACACAACCTTGCCAATACCGTGTTGTGAAGCTAGGAGAAACTTTGCTGAATCACCAAGAAAAAAAAAAAAATCTTTCTTTTTCCAATAAACTGTGCTGGAGGGAAAACTGAATCATCTCCCTTCTTTCTAGAAACACAAAATTACAAAATGGAGCCAAAACTGCAGGAAATTGCAGGAGCATGCCAGACAAGCAGTTAATAGGAATGTAATGTGTTTTTCTGGATTCTATGACTTTCGAGCTATTTGTCAGCTGCTGCAATTTTATATTTCATTGTAATTTTTCTTTCATTGAAAGTATGCCCTTGTGGGCTGGAGTTATAGCTCAGTGGTAGAGCGCTTGCCTAGCACATGTGAGGCCCTGGGTTCGATCCTCAGCATCACATAAAAAATAAATAAACAGAATAAAGGTATTATGTCCATCTACAACTAAAAAATATTTTTAAAAAAGCCAAGTATGCCCTTGTTTTTATACCTGTGTTTGTTAGCTATTATACAATACTGCTATGTGACATGACACAAAATTACCCCCACCCCCAATTCAGGACTTTTCAACCACACTCAGTTATTACTACAGATCTGCAGATGTTAAGCTGCAGGGTTGGGAGGCAGGTATCTAGCTGGAGACAGCTGGATGGCTCTGCTCCAGGTGTCCCTATTTTCCTGCTTGGACCAAGGCGCTCAACGGGTAATGTCCTTCTCATGACAAGGGACAGGGATCAAGAACCAGACTCGTGCTGTCACTTTCGCCCAATTTCTTTGGCCAAGGCAAGTCCAATAGCCAAGTCCAGGGTCAAGAAGGTGGGAATACACTCTGCCTCGTTAGTGGCCTGAACTGCCAAGTCACACGACAAAGATGGAGACTCGAGAGGGGGAAGAAGTGGGTCCAATAATACAATCCCACGGAGTGTTCATGGTGTACTTGTAATTTCATAATCTGTTTTTTATTTATTTATTTTTTTTAAGGCTCCTGCCCCTTCCTCTCCCAAATGTGTAAACCCCAGGCTTCCACAAAACCTGGGTCTGTCCTAGGTGGCTACGTTATCTTAATGATATCCAAGGCAGCTGCTGGCTGACTGCTCTAACAATGAACTTTCTGCAAATAAGAGCTTCATTGATATTTTGAAACACTTGATACCACAAAGTTCTATTGAATTCAAAGTCCCACTTACATCATCCCAAGCATTGCAATTGTGGTATGTGCTTTAGTAGTTGCAAAAATATGGGGATGTTAATTTGCAGAGGTCTTTATTTTAAATTTCTGATCAGGAATTTTGTGTAACCATTTCAGACATAAAAGCTGATCTAAAAACTGATGTTCACTGTTCACAGATGCAAACTCAAATTACTCTGTGTGTGTGTGTGTGTGTGTGTGTGTGGTGGGTGCTGGGGATTGAACCCAGAGCCTCCCACCTACTAGGCAAGAGCTTTACCACTGAGCTACAACCCCCAATCTGCGAACTTAAAACTCCAAGCAAAAATATTGACCAGATTTTATTTGGAAGTATATGTAAATTCAGTATCTGATAGTTTGGCTAAATGTTTTTCAGGGGAATCCTGGGCACACAAAATTAGATTATCGTAATCTTTGGTTTATGAAACACTCTTTCCATCGACTCATGTATATTATACTTGCAGTTTAGTTACTTATAAAAATGTTACATGTCACCTAAAACCAAAGCTATTACCTTGACTATAACCTACAAGTATCCTAAGTTCCCCCATTCCATGCCCTGGTTCTCCTCAATACTGTATTTTGACTTTCATGGATCCTGGATACTTTTACTTTGGGGGACCTCTTCCTGCAACACATGCAGACACCCCCCACATGCACATAAATGGACATATATATACACACACGTATTATGCTTTATGATTGCACTGGTACTGAATAAGATATATTTTATATATTAAAACATTTTCTTTGATTTAAAAGTTCATTCTTTAAAAAATATATATATAAAGAAAAGAAGTTCATTTTGGCTTATGGTTCTTGTCCAGTGTCGAGGGGCCATACTTGATGAGGGCCCTCTTGCTGGCAGAGGTGGCATAGGGTATCACGCGGCAAGAGACAGGAAGCATATGTCCTGGTCTTTTTTCCTCTTCTTTCTTTCCACATAATTTTTTATTGGTGCATTATAGTTTACACAATGGTGGGCTCTGTTGTTACTGATTTGTATATGCACAAAACATAACAATATAATTTGGCCAGTATCACCCCCCCAACACTCCCCTCTCCCTTTCTTCCTTCCTCTCCCTGGTCCTTTTCCTCTATTCTACTGATCTCCCTTCGATTTTCATGAGATCCCCACCTCCCACACTTTTTTTCCCCCTTTTTTCCCTTTAGCTTCCACATATGAAAAAAAAAATATATGACCCTTGGCCTTCTGAGTTCGGTTTATTTCATTTAACAGAATGGTCTCTAGTTCCATCCGTTTTCCTGAAAATGACATAATTTCATTTTTCTTTATGGCTGAATAAAATTCCTTTGTGTATATACAACACAATTTCTTTACCCATGCATCCATTGATGGACACCTAGACTGATTCCATAGTTTGGCTGTTGTGAATTGTGCTGCTATAAACATGGGTATGCAAGTATCACTGTAGTCAGATGACTTTAATTCTTTAGGATAAATACCAGGGAGTGGTATAACTGGGTCACATGGTAGTTCGATGCCTAGTCTTTTGAGGAACCTCCATACTGATTTCCACAGTACTCTAGTTTACCATCCCACCAACAGTGTAAAATGTTCCTTTTCCTCCACACCCTCTCCAGCACTTATTATTGTTTGTATTCTGGATAGCCATCTCATTCTTTTTTTCTTTTAAAATTTTTTTTAGTTGTTGATAGACCTTTATTTTATTTATGTATTTATATGTGGTACTGAGAATCACCCCCAGTGCCTCACAAATGCCAGGCAAGTGTGCTACCGCTGAGCCCCAGCCCCAGTCCCTTTTTTTCTTTTAAAGAAACTAAAATATTTTTATGGTCCCCTCAAAGGATGGGGGTCATCGGCATGGTGCTTCCTGTGTCTCATGAATGAATCGGCCTTCGTCACCCACCCACGAGGAACAGTCTCCCTGGAGCCTGTATTCATCAATCCTTGTTTTCCTTTATATCACAATTGATTGTAACTACCTGCATCCCTTAAAAACATACTTCTAATGTTAGTCATTTTTAACTTTACAAAGGGATATGACGTTGTATAGAACCTTTCGAGCTCTACTTTTCTTGATTACTATTGGCAAGATAAATTTGTGTTGGAGCCCGTCTCTAGTTCATTCATTCGGATTGCAGTCTAAAGGAACACATCACAGCCCACTCATTACTCTAATCCTTTAGAGATGGATACTTTTCATCCTTTCCTACAGGGACAAACAACCCCACTATTTCCATGGCTGATAGCAACAAATGTTTATTTCTGGTTCTCACTCTGTGCAGCCAAGAGCCAGCTGCAGCTCCTCCTGGGAAGGGTCTTTGCCAACTGAGCCAGGCAAGGGTGCAGAGGGAATGAATAATTGTGAAGAAATAATGCCATGCCGCCCAGATGGTTTCCAGTCTGACTAGTGAACAGTGCTCGGAGTGAGGCTGCTGGCTCAGAAGACCTGTGAAGTTCATCCTCAGAAGATAATGCCAGAAATTTTCTTTCTTTCTTTCCTTTTTTTTTGTTTTGGTACCAGGGATTGAACTCAGGGGCACTTGGCCACTGAGCTACATCTCCAGCCCTATTTTGTGTTTCATTTAGAGACAGGGTCTCACTGAGTTGCTTGATACCTTGCTTTTGCTGAGGCTAGCTTTGATCCTCCAGTCTCAGCCTCCTGACTGGATCACAGGCGTGGGCCACCATACCTGGCCAGAAATTTTCATAATGGTTTCCTCCACTCACACACCCCTCCCCCAGATCCGAGAGGTCTACACCCTTTTCAGCATTTAGTTTTATTAGACTTTTAACTAAGACAGATTGAATGGATGTTAAATGCTGCTTCACTGAGGTCTTGATTTGCATTTTCCAGATCACAAATGATCCAGAAACATCACTTCACACTCTTTTCTTTTATTTATTTTTTCTAATTAGTTATATATAACAGCAAAATGCACTTTGTTTCATTGTACACAATGGAGCACAACTTTTCATTTCTCTGGTTTTACACTATGTAAAGTTGCACCATTTGTGCAATCATACATAAAAAAGTCACTTCATGGGGCTGGGATTATGGCTCAGAGGTAGAGCACTCACCTAGCCCGAGCGGCGCAGGGTTCGATCCTCAGCACCACATGAAAATAAAATAAAGGTATGTGTCCAACTCCAACTGAAAATATTTAAAAAAAAAAATCACTTCACACTTTTGGCTGGATGTGTGTCTTTCTCCCTGAAACACCTGCTCACACCTTTTTTGTTTGTGTTTCTCACACCTTTTATCCATTGTCATTCTATTTCATTTTTCTTTCTCACTGAATTGTACACTCTCTATACTCGATATAGTTATTGAGATTTTCCTCCCACTTCCCAACTCATCATTTCACTTTCTTTGAGGTGCCTTTCACTGACTGTAAATTCTTAAATTAAATATAGTCGAGTTTGTTGATCTTATATTTTGTAGTAAATGCCTTTCAGACCTTTAAAAAAATCCTTCTCTGCCCCAATCCCTAAAAGATATTTACCTGCATTTTCCTTATTTATTTTTATGCGGTGCTGAGACTCGAACCCAGTGCCTCACACATGCTAGGCAAGTGCTCTGCCACTGAGCCACAACTCCAGCTGCTATCTGTATTTTCTACCGTGAATTTTAGAGTTTTGTTTCTGAGATTTAAGCGTCTTAACCATCTACAGCAGACCTTCACATGTGTTGGGAAGTCATTTTTTCCTGCTCTGTGAGCCAGTCCAGCCTGCGCTGTTTCACTGAGAACGTGCCTCCGTGGCTCTCTACCAGAGTCTCATAAGGGGACATGATTTTGGTCTCTCCATGCCTTCCCACGGGTCAGCCTGTCCTGTCTTAATAAGCACAACTTCATAGCAGGCCCCCATTTCTGCTCTTTGTGGGAAGTGCTCAGAATGCACAAGGCCCCCTGAGCTGGGTGGCTGGGGAGCTGGACCACCGCTGGCATCCACTAGCACCCGCCAAGCAGGAGAGGAGGCTGAACCCTGCTCCGGCTCCGCTGCTCCCAGGGGAGTGGCTGCCTCGCATCCTGAACATAAACCAGGAGTAAGGATGCTGCCTCCCAGGAGGATTCCCAGGACTGAGTAAAACTGAACATGTGAAAAGTGCCACAACTGTGTGTTTGTTGAACCTGGATTTGTGTGACAGAACCCAGAGAAATTAGGTGACATGCTCCCGTTCACACAAACTGATTGACCCCACGCTGCCTTTTCACTGTTGGAATTCAGAGTATTTCTAGACCCTAGTGTTCTTAGTTTCTATTTTCTCTTCCTCGCTTTACTCAGGAAAAAAAAAAAATCTATCTCCAAAGGCTCAGAGCACACCATAGTTCCTAGTGAGCCTTTTGCTTTGGTTTTTCCTTATCTGATGGGAACAGAAGGAACTGGATAAGGTCTCTTTAACAATGTTGGAGAGAATGTCGGGTTTAATTAAAATGCAAACTCTTCTGGCTCTGTTACCTATTGCGGTATCTGAAAGTTTGGTCATGGCTTCCAGGAGAGTCTCTGGGGGTGACAGTGAAGTGGAACTTGGGAATCATTGAAATCACAGTGGCCTTGAGGGTGAATTGCTAAAATTGACATGTGAAGTGGGGCCAATGTTGGTGGAGTCACCTGTCTGTCCTAATTCCAGAAGATTCCTGGCACAAGTAGGTGCTCAGTAAGTATTTACTGAACGAATAAGTGATGTAGAGTCACCTTGAGGAGACAGTTTGACATTATTATATTTCTTCTTGTGGTGCTAGGATGGACCCCAGGATCTTGTGCAAGTTAAGCACACACTTTACTGCTGAGCTACATCCTCAGACCCAGTTAGATCTTGTTCTAAAGGCATAAACATTGTCAGAGAAAAGGTGTGCAGCTCACCAGACAGGTGAGGGCAAAATACATGTTAGGATAATTAATGAGCAATCTAGAAAAAAATCAAACTTCCTAACTCACTAGAATCACTAAAATTAATTCCAGATGCAATATATCCATACAAAAAAAAAAAAAAAACAACCTCAAATCATTAAAAATAAAAATACTAGAAGAAAATGGGGCTAGGGCTTTGGCTCAGTAGTAGTGCATTTGCCTGGCATGTGTGAGGTACTGGGTTGAATTCTTAGCACCATGTATAAATAAACAGAATAAAAGATCTATCAACAACTAAAAAAAAATACTAGAAGAAAATATCAGAGAAGGTAATCATGGAGTGGAGAAAATCTTTCTAAAACATATCACGAGTCCCAGAAGTTTTCAAGAGAAAAATGGACAGATCTTATTACACAAATATTTTAAAACTTCTACAGAGGGAAAAAAATACCCAAAGCAAATCACAAACACCAAACAGGAGAAAATATTGATTGCTTTCCATATAACAGATGAGTGCTAATAGCCTCACGTGGAAAGAACTGCTACAATCAACTTTTTTAAAAAGTACATAGGAAGAAAAGTAAGAAAGAAAACTATAAGTAAGAAAAAAAGGCAACTAACATGGGAAAATACATTTCATAGAAGATGACATTCAAGTGGCTAAAAACTCAACAGAAAAGTAAATCTAGATTTTAAACAGCAATATGACACTATTCTTCAGGTATCAAATTTGCAAAAATTAAAATGCACCCAGTGTTGGGTACAGCATTGATATGATTCTTGTCACAGCTGGCACAAGTTAAATCGGTACATTGTTTTTTGGAGAGAAATTAATCAATTTCTATCAAACTATTTTATATAATATATATAATATAAAGACTGAGAGAGATCTGTCCATAGATACCAACATGGAAAGATGTCCACAACTTGGTGTTCAAATTTGAAATGAAAGCAATGTGAATAACATATAAACTAAATTGTGTGTGTGTGTGTGTGTGTGTGTGTGTGTGTGTGTGTGTGTGTGTGTGGTTTTGTAGTGCTGGGGGTTGAATCCTACTATAATTCCAGTCCTATATAATTTATATAGATAATGTAATGCTATAACATGTAACATATTTTTAATTTAATATTTTATTGTATTTTGCATTTTCTCAGCTCCATATATGTATCCATGTGATTATATATTTATACAACAAAATATTGACAGTGATTTAGGTTGAAGGTCAAGATTGAAATTCACACTTTTATAATTATCACTTGAATTTTGTTTTTCCAGTACTGGGGATTGAGCCCAAGTGTCCTCTGTCACTGAATTACATTCCCAGCTCTTTTTTTTTTTTTTTTGAGACAGGGTCTCACTAAGTTGCCCAACCTGGTTTAAACTCTTCAGCCTCCTGATCTGTTGAATATTTTCAATGATCATATACTACTTCTGTAACAATGTTAAAAATCATTTTTTATTCTTTAAAAAATTTTTTTACTAACATATTGGTTTATATATCACTTGGTTACTACAAGTCCTCTCAAAAGACAGATGACTCCCAGAGGGCAAACAAGATTTTTTGCTGGATCTCGTTTCCCTCTACTGGCTTCTAGAGATTTCCCACCAAAACTTCTGGCTTCTTTTTAGAGCTGAGAGCCAGAGACTATGCTTGTGCTTTTCCAGTCTTGGTTGGGGCACAATAAATATGCCCTTAGTACAGCTCAGGCCCTCCCTGAACAATTGAGGCACCAGTTCCATCGATAACTTTCATGCAGAGTGTGGTAGCCTCCCATTTCCAGCCCAGGTCTAACTGCTGTCTGTCCTCCTGGGAGCCAGTACAAAACATGTTACCTAAAACTAGTTTGTTAATACAAACAGACTTAAGTGAACTTGCCTACCAGAGAGAAGCCTAAAACTGACGAAAATTGGCAAAAGGAAGAGAGAAGAATTGATTTGCAATGAGGAGGGAGAAAGGACAGATTCTGCCAGTCAATTTACCAGATGGTCCCTTTGAGAAAGGGAGGAGGCAGCCAGGCCCCTCTAAAGGGCTAATGGCATGGAATCTGTCCATCTTAGGAACTGAGGACAGAGAGGTGGGTAGGGAAGGAGGGGTGTAGGGGTACAGGGGGTATGGGTGATGTGGTGTTGTATCCTGCAAAGCCAGCAAATGACATTATAGTTGGTGCTGCTGCTGGTGACATCTGCTAGAAATTGCCTTGTGGTGAAGTTAGCACATGGCAGCAAAATGCTATAGCCTATAAGAAATTAAGTGGAATGGAGTACCTCTTTGCCCCTTTGTCCCCAGCACCAGAGGGGGCACAGAGCAGGGGCTCAGTAAATGCTCCAAAAGGAAGGGAGTAAGGGAGATAGGGGAAGGAGAGTGAAGGAAAGCAATGGGGACAAAGCCCCAAGGACCAGAGCGCTCTTTTCTAGTTTTATGGTCTCAGGAGATGCTTCAAGGGGGGTCCTAAAAGGTTGCTCTGCTACACTGCCCCTCCTTGAACTTCCACATTTTATCAGGAGAGCCCGTGGTGAGGACGTGTTGGGGGAGGAGACAGAGAAGGATGGACTAGCTTAGTGGTTCTGACCTGGAGTCCCAGAACCCTTGGGAGCTCCCAAGATAGAAATGGGTACCATGAGCTATTTTAGTACCTCTAAATGCACAGCAGGAATTAAGCATTTGCTCAAGATAAGACCGTATTTGCTGACAGGCCAGGTATCCTTCTTTAGGGCTGGAACTCCATCACTCCCAAGACACGGGGAAGGATTTGGATCAAGTTTGTTCTGCAGGAGGATGGCCTGCGTTAGATCATCTCCAGCTGTGTGGCTTTGAGCAAGAGACTTAGCTTCTCCTTGTCAGTATCTTCTTTATTAAAATGGGGGTGATAAGAGTACCCCCACTCCGAGGTTTATGTTGGCAATTGAAGGACATAGGACACATAAAGCCCTTGGCAGTGAGCTTGGCCAGAGTCAGTTCTAGCCAAATGGTAGTTGATATCATTATTAATTCAGAATGGGAAGTCTGGACATCTCACGCTAATCAGAAACTCTGGAGCTATATATATATTGATTAATAAGTAGTAGGAAGTGAATGAATTATTAATTATGTAGAGCAACTTGTTTGGAAGTCGACATCTTTCAAAACCTGAGAGCTGGCCTAGGCAGAAGTCCTAAGTGTATACTTTGTGGGATAAAGATGAGCCCTCTGTGCTAGGCTCCTGGGAGCTGGAGTTTAATAGACTGCACCTCCTCTTCTGGGGCTTGGCACAGGGGTTCTCCCTGCTTGGAAGGCCTTCCTTGTCCCTCTCTGGCTGACTCCTCTACAACAGGAAGCCTTCCATGGCCTTGCTTCTGACCAGAGCCCTTCTGATCAGGACTGCTGGGATCAGTCTTTTGAGGCACTCAGTACATAATCCAGGGTCTTCCCAGACAGTGAGTCAGACTTGAGTGCATCTGAACCACCCCAGGGGCTCCTTAGACAGAGATGGCTGGGCGTTGCCTCCAGAGGGTCTCATCCGCAGGTTACAGTGGGGCCTGAAAGTCTGCATTTCTCCCATGTTCATAGGAGAAGCTGATGCTTCTGGCCCCGGGAAACACACTTTGAGGGCCCTGGTTTACCCACGTGCTCTGAAACAGCGTGGCTCTTTCCTGTTTTGTTACCTGCTGTACCTGCCTCTCCTCCTGCCCCCTCCCCAAAGCGCCTCACAGTCTCAGGCTTTTTTACACCAAAAGAGAAAGTCAGGTAAGACGCGACACGGGAGACTGCTCAAGGGCCTGCGTGCCGCTCCCAGGACAGCGGTGGCGACTGAACAGTTTCTGAGCGCTCCAGGTGAGGTGCCCAAAGGGGCCTGGAGGCACGAAGCCCGTGTCCTAGCTCACAGCGCCCCCTAGCGCCAACAGCTCAACCCTGCTCCGGGAGCTGGACCGGCAGCAAGGAAACCCTCGGCCGACCTCCAGGCACCTGGTGGTCCCTCCCGACTTTACTCCTGTCACCACCAGGAGGTCACTTGCTAAAGCCCAGCTCTTGCCTTTGCTCCTCCTCCAGCTTAAACCCACCCCCTGGACAAAGCTCAGGCGCCCTGGCTGCCCGCACAGGATTCCCCTGCCTCCTGGGCCCTCAGGGTCTTGCCCCCTTCCTTACACAGATTGGCCACAGCCTTTCTCCCTTCTCAGGGCTCTCCCTTTAAATAGAACTGCACCCTCCCTACCCCATTCCTGTCACCAACATGGATAAATTCTATCTTCAGTGTCAAAAGTGGCCCAGGGTTGTGCACATACTTAGGTAGCATTCATTCATTCATTCATTCAATCAGCAAATATGTCTGGGGCCTTCCTGCTGGCAGGCATTAATCCCAGTGCAAGGGATCCAAAGGAGAATAAAGCAAAGTTCTTGGCCTCTGAGCTTATGTTCTGGGGTGGGGAAATAATAAACTTATTAAGTATTGAAGCCAGAATTAGACAAGCAGTCAGTGTAGATAGGTAAATCGAGTCAGGTCGGATCTAGGAAGCCAATTTTGAGTGAGTCTGGGAAGTTGGAGACTGTCCCCTGAGGGATTGAAATGTTAATTCCTTCAGAGCCCTTCCTCCACCCTTATCCAGAACCCTTCCTCCACCCTTATCCAGAAACTGCCCCTTCTCCAACCTGTTGCCAAGGTAACCTGTCCCAGGAATTGCCCCTCCCTGCGGGGAGCTAGAAGGTTGTTAAAGTGTCCTTGGTTACTCGTCCAGCCCTTCCCCCTTCAGCCCACCTGGGTCCCACCAAGCATTCCTGGGCTTAGTCAAGCATGCAGGAAGGAGAAAGATCAGCATGGAAAGGCAGGAGAACAAAGCATGAGACAGGGAAGCCTAGGATTTATTAAAAGGGCAGAACACCTCACTTCTTGGGATACCAGGATACCAGCTATGGCCCCCTTCTCCCTCAAGGGAGAAGTTTATGTTGCCCCTTTTAAAATAAACCCTGCTTTATGTGCTTGCCTCTATGTGCGTGCTTCTCTATAGTCAAACTTCAACATGTGGGAAAGCAGAACTTGTCACCAGTATCTGGAGGTATCAGTACTAGGTATGTTATGCTCCAATTTGGGACCCCCAAAAGACCACCAGAGACCAAGATCGATGTAAACAGCAAAGAGGTGTTTATTTCGAGCTAGCTCGGTCCTCCACACGCGCGCACACACAGCAACTGGTGATGCTGAGAGGCCCTGAGCCCAGGGTTTGCAGCAGCTTTATACATCCTTTAGGGAAGGCAGGGACCCCACATACATCATAGCATCTCTTAGCAAATCCTCACACCGCGGGAAAATCAAATAACAACTCTAAAACATGATTAGCACATTCACTGGCAGGAACAAGTTGGGTAGGGGTGATTGGTCAGTACAAGAGGGGGATTCCTTTGAACTGATTGGTTTAAGCCAAGAGGGGTGTACGTGCTGAACTACATGGTTTCTCAACACCATAAACTACTGGGAGGGTCATCTGGCATCCCAGGTATTTCCCTGTCTCATGCTGATTGGTGGCTGCTAGGGGATTGCTATGGATCCCCACCTAGCCTGACTGAGTTAGGACACCTGCCCCAGCAGATCTCTCCTGTTATTTGTAGATAAACAACTTAGCAGGGTGGGAATGTGCCTAGGAGTGCTCTGAGGGTCTTTCCAAGGACAAAGGTCATTCCCTTCCTTGGACAGGCTTTGTTCTGAGGTAGAGGCTGGTTTTTCAGGTATTGGAAGAAAACACAACCAAAGCTGGGGGACACACACAAAATGATGCAAAGGGGGGCATTTGAAGGATCTGAGTGGAACACTAACAATGCCTGTTCTGATCAATGAGGGTGAAGAGCAGAAGTCAAGGGGCATAGGCGAGGCAGATCAGGGAAACCAATATCTGATTTCACTGAAAGAGGCAATATGCCCAGCTGAAATATCTACAATTTCTGGTCTTCCTTGCATCTAGGGGTGGCCAGTGTCAGACACTGAGATGTACATGAAAAGTCTGCTGGAATTAGCTCATTCTTGTTGGTCCTTCCTACTTGCCCTGAATGCAAACCTGAGGTTGGAGGTAATGCAGCCATTTTGGAACCTTGAGGTCTCAAGGAGGCAAATGTGAGAATAGAAGCCCTATGCTTAACATGGTAAAACAGACAGAAGGGGCCTGAGGCCTGGGTGGTGTGGAGTGGCAGCACTGATATGAATGCTTATCTCTGGACTCCTTTTTTGGGAAGATACTAAAATTTCTCTTTGATGAGGTCATTGGCTTTCACTTACATGCAGCTGGGGGACGCACTAACTGACATTCCTTCACAGAAGCTGTTCTACCCAGCCCCCACCTTACAGTGCACTTGAGTGCACTGGATATTACAGAGCTTTTTCAGATTTTTCCATTCTTCTGTCTAAAAAATTCTGTTTTCTTTTATGGTTAATTTAGTTATGAGATTGAACATTTTAACATGTTTATTGAATAATTGCTTATGTGAGCTGCAAGTTTCTGTGCTTTGTCCACTTCCAGGGGGAGGCCCCAAAGAATTCACTGTGAACATTGGCATTTCTTTCTTTCTTTGTTTTTTTGGTACTGAGTATTGAACACAGACATGCTTTACCGCTGGGCTACATTCTCAGTCTATTTTCTTTTTATTTTATTTTGAGCTAGAGTATCATTAAGTTGCTTAGGGCCTCTCTTAATTGCGGAGACTGGCCTCAAACTTGAGATCCTCTTGCCTCAGCCTCCCAAGTCACTGGGATTATAGGCATGCACCACTGTGTCTGAAAAACCAGCCTCGACCTCAGAGCAAAGCCTGTCCAAGGAAGGGACATGACTTTTGCCCTTAGAAAGACCCATAGAGCACTCCTAGGCACATTCTCACCCAGCTAAGTTATTTATCTACAAATTAGAGGACAGATCTGCTGCGCCAGGTGTCCCTGACTCAGTCAGGCTAGGTGGGGACCCATACCAACCCCCAGCAGCCACCAATCAGCATGAGACAGGGAAATACCTGGGATGCCAGATGACCCTCCCAGTGGTTTATGGTGTTGGGAAACCACGTAGTTCAGCATGAACATCCCTCTTGGCTTAAACCAATCAGTTCAAATGAATACCCCTCTGTACTAACCAATCACCCCTACCCAACTTGTTCCCGCCAGTGATTGTGCTAATCATGTTTTAGAGTTATTTGATTTTCCGGAGGTGTGTGATGATTTGCTAAGAGATGCTATGATGTATGTGGGGGTCCCTGCCTTCTCCAAAGGATGTATAAAACTGCTGCAAACCCTGGGCTCAGGGCCTCTCAGCATCACTAGTTGCTGTGTGTGCTGTGAGGACTGAGCTAGCTCTCAATAAACACCTTTTTGCTGTTTACATTGATCTTGGGTCTCTGGTGGTCTTTTTGGGGTCCCGAGTTCGAGCATAACATGTCCAGCAGCATTGGCATTTCAAAAGGTTCTGAGAATTGCTGCAGTGTTAATCTGAAGTTGACCTTTAGCAGAGAATCTTCCAAAATTGTTTGACCACAGGAGATGTTTTGTCTTGGAGTCTGTCCTTCTATTGGTTAGGACACAACTGTGCACTTGGCATGCCAGGAACGAGTTGTATGCATGTTGACCTGCCCAACTCCTCAAAAATCCACAACCTCAAAAAGACATTTGAATACTCTTACTGGCTCCCTCTATAAACCTCCTGAATTCTATAAGAATCACTTTGGTAGCTCAGATTTTACTCCAGATCCATCAGCCAGAAAGTACTTTGCTGTGTTCACATTGTGTCATAGTCCACAAAAGTGCCTGTCAGATAATCTCAGGTAGTTTGATCCTGGTCACAATTTGTCATCTGTAACATTCTTATTTATTTTTCAAGTGCATGCAAGATATTGGCATTTCTTTCTTTGACACAATGACCTTTATTTTATTTATTTATTTCCATGTGGTGCTGAGAATCGAACCCAGGGCCTCACACATGCGAGGCAACTGCTCCACCACTGAGCCACAACCCCGGCCCCAGACACTGGCAGTTCTTTAACTTAATTTTCTCCTATTTTTCAAACACAGAAGAATGAATGTCATCATCATGATTATTTCATGGCAAGGGTTTTCCATACAGAAAACAAGTTATTTTGTTAAATTTTTCAGCTGTTCTTTCTTGACTTGGTGAGTGACTTGAGTTTTAATGTTGAATACAGTTTGATTCTTGATGGACCCCGAGGATGAAGCATTGTTTGTTTTTATTATTGTTGTGGTCGTTTTTTGCGGGGCTGGGGATTGAACCCAGGGCCTCGTATGTGAGGCAAGCGCTCTCCCACTAAGCTTTACCCCTGGCTTCTATTGTTTGCTTTTAAAAATGAGAAAACATCTCTAAAGTTAAACATGTGCATTGCTCTGACTCTGGGTTTTAGTTCTGGGTATTGACTTACCCCGGGGCAGTGAGTACAGATGCCCACAGAAGGACCGGGACATGTATGGGTGCCGCAGCTTTGTTCAGAACAGCCCTACACTGAAAAGGATCCAATGAATAGAGAAACCGAGATATTTCCACACAGCCGAGTGCTACATGGCAGTAAAAAGAAAGATGCTACAGCCACAGGCCACAACAAGGACGGATTTCTTGAACATGATGCCCAGTGGGGAAAAAAAATCAAATCAAAGAGCCCATGCCACATGTTCCTTTTATGTGACGCCTGGAACACACAAATCTAACTTAAGGCTATAATGAGGTCTGTGGTTACAGGTGAAGGAATGAGGCCACCTGGAGGAAAAGAAACTGTTTCTCTTTGACTCTGGTATGTATGCAAATAAAAATTCACCCAAGTGTGCACTGTAGATTCAGGCTACAGATACAGCTTACCAAATGTATTTTATGACTCAATAAAAATACTTGAAAATAAAAAAACAGATGGGCACAGTCACCCTAGCAGCTGGGGAGGCTGAGGCAGGAGGATCACAATTCAAAGCCAGCCTCAGTGAAAGTGGGGTGCTAGGGGTTCATTGTGGCTCAGTGGTAGAGTGCTTGTCTAGCATGTATGGCACTGGGTTTGATTCTCAGCACCACATATAAATAAATGAATAAAATAAAGGTCCGTAAACATCTAAAGAATATTAAAAAAAAAAAGTGAGGCGCTAAGCAACTCAGTGCAATCCTGTCTCTAAATATAAAATACAAAATAGGGCAGGGGATGTGGCTCAGTGGTTGAGTGCCCCTGAGTTCAATCCACGGTACCAAAAAAAAAAAAAAAAGAAAGAAAGAAAATACAAGCTAACATCTAAAACCAAAAACAGTTGAAAATATATTAATTAAATCAATTAAGAGACTCAGCAACTTTATAGCTCCTGAAAATCAAATTTCACAATAATTTTGATCATACTTGAGCATGAGTAATCTTTAATGTGGTGAATGTTCAGAATTTTAATTACTAAGCTGAATGAAAATCAGTATCTTGATACTCCCTATTTTGTTTACTGAATTTTTAAAAATTAATAAGTAAATGCAATAAAATATGTGTAAAATATTCTTAGAGGGGCTGAGGTTATAGCTCAGTGGCAGAGCATTTGCCTAGCATTTGTGAGGCACTGGGTTTGATCCTCAGCACCACAGAAAAATGAAATAAATAAAATAAAAGTATTGTGTTCACCTACAACTAAAAAACAAAACAAAACAAAACAAAAAACTCTTAGAAATATAGAATTCCTATAAGTATAAAGTCCCATAGCAACTTTAAGCATTTTGTGTTTAGGTAGGTTTAATTGTATGGATAATTTTTTTTACATCATAATGTG
The DNA here is from genome assembly GCF_052094955.1 of Ictidomys tridecemlineatus. Lineage (NCBI taxonomy): Eukaryota > Metazoa > Chordata > Mammalia > Rodentia > Sciuridae > Ictidomys > Ictidomys tridecemlineatus. The sequence goes on from NC_135487.1 coordinate 29,339,549, forward strand.
AAACTTTTTTATTAGAATGGAGAAGTCATAAAAATCACTAAACACTGTCCTCCAAAAAATGTTAATTCTATAGGCAACAAACATACCAAGGGTGGTCTCCCATTTGTTCTCTAGGCCCCTCTAGTTCTATGTCTTGGCCCCCAAGTCCTTCATCTTGGGACATGAAAGAAGGTGACCAGGCCATCTCTGCCTGCACCTAACTATACACCATACACAAATCTGCAAACATTTCCACGATTGCAGGAAAACACTTGAGCTATGGCAAATGACTGTCCTTGCAAAACAAGAAAAAATGTTCTTTAATGAGCTCTTTTACAACTCTTTTTTTTTTTTTTTTTTTTATTTTCTAGTTCTCGGCAGACACAACATCTTTGTTGGTATGTGGTGCTGAGGATCGAACCTGTGCCGCACGCATGCCAGGCGAGCGCGCTACCGCTTGAGCCACATCTCCAGCCCCTTTTACAACTATTAATTCAGGCAAAATTCAAGAAAATAATTGCAAGCTTCTGCCTTTAATAACTGAAGCCAAAATACATCACCCAAATTTCAGAATTTCTCATTTTACCAACTCACATGAAAATCACCAATACTACGTTTGGGGCTGAAGAAGCAAATAGGAAAATTTTTACTTTGAAACAATCCTATGGATGCATTGAAAACATCTCAGATGACAGAACCAAATTTAATTCAGAAAATCAAAAGAGAGTTCATGGCAGCAATGAATCTACTGGCACGGGGAGTTATGGACAGCTAGAAGTACCAGCAGAATGCTCAGAGCCCAGTGCAGAGGAAGTAGTCAGTATTAGATAAATACGCAGGTTGTGACAACACTGGGTGAGCCTGTACAGTTCTCATGGGCAGCTGTAGTGACAACAAGCATCAAGGAGTCCCAAGTTCATTCCAAAGATCCTGAGATTTGAGCAACACTTCCTTGTATTCACAGACAAGCTCTGTCTCTTGTGTGTACCTTGTTTGTTAAGGTTTCCATGGAGATCTGAATTCCACAATAAGTGCTGTGATCTAAACAGTACATTTAGACCCAAGCCTCTCAGCCCTGTGTTTAGCATCGTGAGAAGAAACAGGAGAATAAAACTCTTCTCTGCCATTTCATACAGAAATGGGTTGACTGTACAAAGAACAATTTTGACCAAAGTTTAGGATCTTAAAAAGTTAAAATAAAATTTAAAAATTGGGACTCATTCTTACTTTGAGATTCTTTGAAGGATAGTAATTAGCTTCAAAATCTTAATTTTGAGTCTCTGAAACTAATCAACAGTTATAAGAATCATACGAAAGTATATATGTTCAATAAAGAATTAAGCAAGAAGGTCTGCATTTCCCAAAGCCTACACACTCCCAATGGACTAGCCCCTGTCCAGTTCCTGGCAGATAACCCCTGAGCCCTTGGACTATCCTGCATGACAAGAGCACTTTTGAGCCTCAGGCTTTAGAGAATGCTGTATCAATTTGACCCCTGGGGGTCTGGGCAGGATACTGAGTAGCTAAGGTCTTCCATGTAGGCTCTGCATCCTATGTGGCTGACCCCTAAATTAGAACGCTGAACACCAAGGCTAGGGGAGCCTCCCTAGTAGTTGGCAACACTTCTGCCATGTTTTCATGCATCATTCTTAGAAAAAATGAGTTGACTCCACTGGAGGAAAATGTGAAATGGGAGCCTGGTTTTTCATAGATTCTCCCAGGCACATTTTTCCTTTACTGACTTTAATCTGTGTCTATTCACTGTAATAGACTGTACCAGGAGTATAACAATTGTTTTGAGTTCTCTAATTCCCAGCAAATCGTTGATCCTGAGGGTGCCCTGGGGAACCCTTAACACAATATTGATATGTGCTAACAATGTTTGTGGATTCAAAGAAAAAATTTACCTTTGTAGACATGAAACTACCTGGGAACCAAGTTGGAACTATAATATAAAACCTAAAGGATTAAGACTATGAAAAAAAATTCCATAGTTAGACCAGTGTGTGTATATGTTTGAAGAAAATTTCACCATAATTAAAAAATAGTCAACATAAAAAAGTACTCTTGTATTCTAATGCCCTTTATATTATTACAAGAAATTAAACATTATATGTCATCCATGAAAGAAAAGCCAGAACTTTTAGATTTAGAGAACAATTGCATTGTTAAAGGAAATTTCAAAGGATCCAAATTCAATTAAAGACAAGAAAGAAGGACATTTCTAACTATTGGAGGAATATGATAGATATTGCTGCCATTTGCAAAGTCTACTTAGGCAAAGTTTCTTGTTAATGTTGATGATCGTGAATTTGAAGGAAGCAAAAACAATCAGGAATTTTGTAGCCATTTCAAGAATTAAAATCTAATATAAAAACCATAAGAAAAGCTGATTTCTCATAAAAAAATTTGAAAAGATGTTATTTGGAAGTTTTATTCCAATTAAATATTTACTGTCTTCCTAAATTCTTTGTATTTTAATGTCTTTTCATAATTATGTACCATAATGAAAATGTGACTAGTGTTTTCACGAAGTCCTAGACTTTCTCAAAATTGAGTTTGCCCTAATGGGTCACATAAATGCTCTATTTTCCATATGTCCCACCCATGACTTGAAAAGCACTGGGAAGTCCTGAGTTGAAATAAGTTTTATTGCTATAAAAAGATTCAAAATAATGATGGCTTCAAATGTAGAATTTTATTTCCCTCTCAAATAACAATCCTTTTTTAAAAAAATTTAATTGTAGATGAACACAATACCGTTCTTTATTAATTTTATGTGGTGCTGAGACTTGAACCCAGTGCCTCACACATGCCAGGCAAGCACTCTGTCACTGAGCCATGGCCCCAGCCCAATAACAAACCTAATGTAAGCTTTCAGGGGATGACGTGGGGACTCCTTTGTGTAATAGTCAAATGCATTCCAGGCAGCAGGAAGGCCAAAAAACAAACCATCCATCATTTACCTAGCTTTGTATACTTTCATTGTTGTGCTTGGCCACAGACAGAAGGGTGATAGCACAGTAACAGGAGAAAGCAGAACTTCCAAAGAGGGAGCAGTCCCAAGAGAGGGACACGAAAGAGTGCCTATTATCCAGGGGTTTATACAGATATATAAATTTAGGGAAGTCAGCCTCTGGCCCAACCCTGGATAAGGCATCCAGTGTCCACTCGGTATTCATGCAGCCTTTGGTCCAATGAAAATATCAATCAGGCATTTTTCCTTCTTTGGAGAGGCATGGACCCTAGTCATGTAGGTTCTGATTTAAACATATCCTTTCTCTAAGTTACTAAGCAAATATCTGCAAGTGCTGTTTGTGCTCTACTGCCCAGGAAGGTACCCAGGGGTCCATCTCCCTGACCTCCCATCTTTATCTCTTCCTTCTCACGTCATACCCTCTCTGGAGAGGTAAGCCTCACTGCTGTTAGGGAATTTGGGTGATGAATACTCCAGATTCTTCAGTCTGAAAAAGGATGTCAGAGGTGAATAGCAATCAGGAGCCTCCTACAGAAGCTTATCTAATGGACCCCTTTAAAAGTCAGGTGATACTTCATGGTAGATAGGATCGTGCTAGTACAACAATAAACAGACAGCAAAGCATGATGTTTGCAAACAATTAGCACAAAATAATCAGTGTTATCAGCCAGCCTCAGAAGACCATGAAGATATTAACTTGTTGGAATTTAAGGTGTGGTCTGACATGTCATTTACTTGTGAATGGAAGCCATTTCAGGCTTTAGGAACATCAACAGAGTTATTAAAAACATAGACATGACATTTAATTTTTATAGTGGCACAGGTTTCCTTTTGAGCTGTGGAATATCATCTGATTTTTGTAAAATAGCTTTCTCATTGGTGTTACCTCTGTGTTAGCAGAAGGATCCTTTTAGTTGTGTCACTTAGGACTCTCTTGGTAAAGTCAGTTAGGGCTTTCATGGGCCACATTTCTCCTTCTAGACCAATATGGAAGATAAATATCAGAGCTAAATAATCATACCAGTGAAAACTAAATTGGGCTTACCATGTAGGAGGTTAGGAAAATTCATAGGTCTCAAATTGACTTAGAGCTAACTTGTCACACAAGCAGCATCTTTTGTGGTAGTTATCAGACCAGACTCTTTCTTTATAGCTTTTCAGTTTTACTTCCTTTTGGGAGGACTGACACAAGTGTACATCTCAAGTTACATTAAAAAGCCATTGTCTTTTAAAATGCCCCTGTCTGCTTGTATTTTGGTTATAATTTGCTGCCAGATGTTCAAGACCATGTTGGTCAAAAAATTGACGCCCCTATCCACCATTAAGAGTAAGCTGAGGGGGGTGGGGTTGTAGCTCAGTGGAAGAGCGCTTGCCTAGCATGTGCGAGGTACTGGGTTCGATCCTTAGCACCACATACAAATAAAATAAAGGCATTCTGTCCATCTACAACTACAAAAAATAATAATAAGAAGAAGAAGAGTCAGCTGAGATTTGTCAGGGATAATTCTTGGGAATCTGAGAAGACTCTTGGTTCCTTCAGCTTTCCTCTACCAATCATGCCATCTGTCAGAATGGATCAGGGTCTTGCTGACCACGTGGGGCTTCCCTCAGAATCATCAGGGAATTTTCCCTTTCCAATGACCCTCATCTTTGCAGATGTACACTGATTGGCTTCCTGTTCTCCAGGGTCCTCACAATCTACCTGATAGGAAGGTCGAGTGACTCACCAGAGTTGCAGGGCCCTTAGACAAGTCTCATCATTCTCTGAGTTCCAGCTGACCTTAGAGGGCAAGGGTGGTTTTTTCTTATCTCTTTTACTTCCTTGACTTTGATATTTGGTTTTAAATATCCAGCAGGCCAGTTTCACCATTTCATAATAAGAGTACTGGGTTTTAATTTTAATATTTATAATTTTGGAGTTATCCCTTTTAATATATTGGGGTCAGTATTAGTACTAAAACTCAGCATGATAGCCTATCTGTCCTATGGTTTTTGGTTTATTGTCTAAAATTACCTAGGTTGTTTTGTTAGAAGTAATAATTTTGTAAAATACTAACAGCCAACATTTATAAAGTTGTATGAGGATTTAGTTTGTATAATAGCTCTGAACCAAAAGGTATAGTTTCTATAATAGCACTAAGGTATATTTAATATCTATTTAGTCTCTACAAAGATTCATTAATTTTTTTTAACTCATCGCATATGAAATCCTTTACAAATTTTGTTTTCTTTATACAACTCTCTTACAACCTTAAATATCTTTTATAATTCACCCAAAACTTTTCTTAGTTTTGCATTATATCCTTTGTTTATTTTGAGATCACAGTAATCTTTACAACAAAAATGTACTTTTTGAACGTAACTTTAAATGAACTTAATTCTGGCCTACTTTGGAGCCACCCTAACATGGAGGAAGGTGAGAGGCAGAGTCTTTACTCAGGTGAGTATCAGAAGCAGACTTATTATCTGATGTATAAATGCATCTCATTTATATAACTACAAAACCTTTATATAGTTAAAGCAAACAGATGTAAGCCAGGTTTTCAAATGGCAGAGTGGCCCTTTTATGTCAGATATAATGTATACAAGAGAACCTTCATTGATTACCATACCTGTAATAAACCTACATAGCTTTTGTTTTATAAATTTTATATAACACCTAGACAAAGCTCAGATAAACATATTTAGTTTTCATTTGTATACATATCACTAGTCACATAAATTTAGGGTGACAACTCTATTATAATATCTGAAATTTAAGTTTTTAAAATTTAACCAGAGCTATAAAATAATCATTTATAAGACTTTGAAATAGGTATAAACCCTAATTTCTTTAAGACTTAGCTTCCCTAAGTAATAAAACCTAATAGACACAAGAAGTTATCTTGTTAAATAAGATGGGATCAATATTTTAAGAAAATCTTGTACTTTTTAAGTATAGAGAGTTAGACTTTTATATTGTACTTTAAAAGCTGACCTTAGAAAACTCCTTAAATAATTTCATCTGAGTTGCGAATATGCAACTTAATTACACACAAACTTTTTGAAATTGACCTTTTACAAACCTTCTGTAACTTACTTAGACATTCTATAACTTTTTTACATTCTTAGCTTTGTCCTGTCTTACTTTTTATTTTGAACTTTAGGAAAAAAAATATTACTTTATCATACTAAATACTTTCTCTTTCAGAATTTTTTTCCTTATTAGAAAATACATTTTTATATTTATAACTTTCTTATATTTTTATTCTTGTTTTTGATCTTTTAAATTTACAATTTGAAACAGTCCTTAAAAATTCCTGAATTTATACTGAGTGCGGTAGCACACCCCTGTAATCCCAGTGGCTTGGGAGGCTGAGGCAGGAGGATAGCAAGTTCAAAGCCAGCCTCAGTAACTTAGAGACGTGCTAAGCAACTCAGTGAGACCCTATCTCAAAATAAAATACAAAATAGGGCTGGGGATGTGGCTCAGTGGTCAATGGCTCAGTGGTCAATTCCGGTACTCCCCTCCAAAAAAATTTATGAGGGCTGGGGATGTGGCTCAAGCGGTAGCGCTTGCCTGGCATGTGTGTGGCCCGGGTTGGATCCTCAGCACCACATACAAAGATGTTGTGTCCAACGAAAACTAAAAATAAATATTAAATTCTCTCTCTCTTTAAAAAAATTCATGAATGTATGAAATTATTCTTATTTTAATGAAATAAAATACCGGCCTCCTTCCTTCCTGTATATATTTACTTTTCTTGTAGTTTTTTTCAATAATATTAGGTTTTTAAAAATATTTATTTTTTAGTTTTAGGTGGACACAATATCATTATTTTATTTTTATGTGGTGCTGAGGACCGAATCAAGTGCCTCACATATGCCAGGCGAGCATACTACCACTTGAGCCATATCTGCAGCCCCCAAATTAGGTTTTCTTTTGTTCCTTGTATTTAGAACAACATATATCAGTAGAATTTTAACTCTTTTTTAAAAATTTTAATATTTATTTTTTAGTTTTCGGTGGACACAACATCTTTGTATGGGTGCTGAGGATAGAACCTGGGCCTCATGCATGCCAGGCGAGCGCGCTACCACTTGAGCCACATCCCCAGCCCCGAATTTTAACTCTTAATCATCTTGTTTTTAGTGAAGACACAGAAACAAAGCCATCTTAAATTGATTTTCCATTTACCAGCAATTTATAAAAACATATTTAATAAATCCCAAAATATGTTGTCTTATAGAACTTAAGAAGCCAAGAGTACTTAAATTTAGATTTAGCAGTTGATGTTTAAGTATCTTAACTTTGACCTTGCCATTGAGGACAATGTCCTGTGGGAAGGCAGAGTAAGATAAAGTGACAGGAATCCAGGTCTTGGATGGTTGTCCTTTCAGCCAAGACGTCAGCCTAAGCCTGTTACATAAGTGAGAGATCAATAGATACTTCCCTTAGTTAGGCCTCCACACTTTGAGCTTCCAACATGGAGGCTTAGCCTTGAAGAGTCAGAAGCAAGGTAACCCTTGCATGAGACAGGGGAGCCTAACCTGGACTGACCGAGCATTTAAACCATTCCACAGCTGGCTATGAAGGAGCTTCATCGCGAGACCACATTGGAAGGAGAGAGCAAGCCCCTGGTGGGAGTCCTAAGAGCAAAGTGCAGCCCTGAGGCCAGGTCAGACAGAGGGAGGCAAGAAAGGCAGGGGCTCAGCCTTGAAGAAATCAGGAGCCACCTGAGTGGCTGTGGGCTTGAGGGCTCCAACCAGAATGGGAAGCTCAGCGTCTGACAAAAGATGAATGGCAAGACACAGATCTACCACTTGGAGGGAATAAAGTGTTAAAGCAATAATTATGAGTGGGAAAGCAAAGGGTGACTTATTGGGATATGCATTCAGCAGAAGCTTAAGCAAAATGGACTTTCTTTCTTTCTTGTAAATTGTCGAGGTAGGAGTGGTTCTGGTCTGGTCTGGTTGCTCCTTGGCAGTGGGGCCTGGGTTCTTTCCATCTTATTGCTCCCTTGCAAAAATTGATCCAAGTTTTATTTATTTTCAATCATCAGGGTTTTTTTTTGTTGTTGTTGTTGTTTTGGTGTTAGGGATTGAACCCAGGGCCTTGTGCTTGAGAGCTAAGCATTCTACCAACTGAGCTAGACCCCCAGCTCAATATTTTATTAATATTTTTATATTAACCCAGAATTATACTTCCCAGAGCCCCTTTCCTATATGGTGAGTTTTGGCTGAAAGAAGAACTAGTATGAAGGTGGGGGAGATGTAAGTGAAGCAATGGCCATTATTCCTTGAAGGAGAGGTATACGGTGACATACAGATGCAGAGAAGCTTAGTGGATCCAACTTGTCCTTTCTCTGCCCCACACGCAGCTCCTCTTCCCAGATTCTGGCCCTGCTGATCACAGGGGCCTCAGGTCTATCTACCACAGAGACTAAGGCCACTGGCAGGTAGCTACACAGAGACTGTAGCTCCTTCGAGCTCTCCATCTGTCCTCCTTCCTGGTGGCTGATGTGCTGGCTTCTCAGATTTCCCAGTCAGCTCCAACTGTCCACCATGGCTGCTCTTTGGGAGGATTGTGACAGGCTCCCTCTTCGCTCCCTCAGCGAAGAGAGGTAGTTAGACAAAGTCTGATTCCTCAATCCCTCATCCATCTATATAGATAAAATTGTTCCTCAGTTTTCCCCATTGCTCATTTAGGTTTTGCCTTTAATTTTTTAATCTGCTCAGTTTTCATTCATTCATCTAATTTCTTGCTTCTAAAATTTTTACTGTTGTCATGTCTTCTGTTCTCCTTGCCTGTATGGATTTATGTAGTTTTTAGCTTGTATTTTTTTTTTTTTTTTGGTACTGAAAATTGAACCCAGGGGCCCTCAATCCACTGAGCCACATCCCCAACCCTTTTTTTTTTTAAAGAGAGAGGAGAGAGAGAATTTTAATATTTATTTTTTAGTTTTCAGCAGACCCAACATCTTTGTTTGTATGTGGTGCTGAGGATCGAACCCGGGGCCGCACGCATGCCAGGCGAGCGCGCTACTGCTTAAACCACATCCCCAGCCCCCCAACCCATTTTAATATTTTACTTAGAGACAGGGCCTTGCTGAGTTGCTTAGGGACTTGCTAGGTTGCTAAAGCTGGCTTTGAACTTGCCACCCTCCTGCCTCAGCCTCCCAAGCTGCTGGGATTACAGGGTGCATCACCTGGCTGGATTTATGCAGTTTTCCATCATCAGGTTTTTTTTTTGGGGGGGGGGAGGTGCTAGGGATTCAACCCAGGGCCTTGTGCTTTCAAGACAAGCATTCTACCAACTGAGCTAGACCCCCAGCTTAATCATCAGTTTTGAGGAGGTTTCAGTAGGGAGGGAAATTTGATGTTTGTTCAGTCTACCATCTTGACCTAGAAGTCACCTCAACATTTTCTTCTTTTACATGGAGTAAACTGCCGTTTCCTAAATAGACTGAGCCTCCTGCCTGTGTGCCTCAGCTCATGATCTGATCCTCCATGGCATTTCTAAACCCCCACCTTGCCAGCCTGGCCTCCTTCCTCCCTGAATTGACATCTGCCCTGCTCTGGGAGGCATTTTTTTGTCGGGGGGAGGGGGCTATATTGCTGGGGTAAGGTGTCCCTCCTTTGGGTTTTGAGGCACCTCACCATTTACCCTCATAGCTTTTACAAATCTCAGTAACACAATGGTCTTTGTAACCTTGGTGCCTGCAGCAGTGCTGGCCAACTGGGAGATGCCATTGTGCTTGGTGGCTGATGAATGGATACACATTGTACAGACTCCTTTGCTTTGTTTACCTAGTGAGAATCAGAGGAAGATGATTTTATGACTTAAAAGGGAGAGGATCTGGCATGGAAAAGAGAGACAAAGGAGACATGTACGACTTAGAGGAGCCAAATAAAATGTTGTGAGTTTTGTCAGTCTTAGAAAATGATTTTCAGAGCTTTAACAGATGATCCCATTATTCTAAGCTTAGTTTTAAAAAGAGCCCCCAGAAAATTAATCTACAGCATTAGTGGACAAGGTTGTGGCTATGTTTAGGTATGTTTCAGTGGAAAATGAAAAGGGAACCAGGGGGCTTTTGGGGTGCTGGTAATGTTCTATTTCCCAGTCTGGTGCTGGTTCCATGGCTGTGGTCAAATATATAAAATTCTGACCTTGTACACTTATGATTTTCATATGTCTGTTATACTTCAAAACAAGTTTACAAGTTTAATTTTTTAAGCTGCAAAACAACATAGAACCAGCCCCAAACTTCTTTCTCCAGAATAACATCACCTCCACAACATCATTCCTATCAATCTTTCCAGTTATTTAAACCCACAAACAGATGGGAGTTTTTCCATATCCCTTTGAGTTCAGATTAGTTAAATATATGTTAAGTGCAGCTTTTTAAAAATAAAGGTTGAGGTTGAATCATTTTTTTAAAAACCTCTTATCATGTGCAGCAGGAATCCAAGTGCTAATTATGTAAACTTGAGGTTGTTGGACACCTGTTTACCCTAGGTTTAAGATGTGCCTTTCAAGTGAGATTGTGCTAATGACAGAAGCAGGAGCCATTGCTCTCAGAGTCAGAAATATATCTCCTGGATAGATCTTGGATACAGATGTCTGGAGCCTGGCCCAGAATTTGAAATTATAACTATTGAGTTGTAGACACACATAATGGCTCCACTGAGTGCTCACCGGATAAGAAGTTTTTTGAAATATCTCAATCTCCTGTCCATCCACTTTGTGTCATTAGGTTAGATCACTCGACTCTGTGGCAGCTGGGAGAACGCTGGGTGCTCAGGGGGTGGCCAGAGGATATTGCCATACTGACCCTTTAGTGATCCTCTGTCCATGAGTTACCCATTGGGAAACATTGCCTGGAAACATTTGAGACCCTTGGGTCACTGAGCAGAGCCCACGTAGGGATGGATTTTGCAGAGTCCTCCCAGCAACTGAGATACAGTAATCGGTTTTCTTGAAGGAACATTCATTTGTCTTGGTCACAGGTGGATGAAAGCCAGACCGCAAGGAAGTTAAAAGTCACAAGGTAATTTAATTGTCAGATATTGATCGAGGCTCTACTACGTGCCCAGCTCTGTGCTAAGAACTGAACAGAATGTTCTTTCTCTAGAGCTGCGATACTGGAAGGGTTCCGGGGCCATAGTTTGGTTGGAAGCAAGTGGTAGGGGCTTGTGTTGGAGATCCGTTGAATAACAAGGGTGATTTTACATACTGTGTGTGTTTGCGATGACTCTGGAGTGCTTGGGGGAGTTTTAGGGAGATTTTACTACCTCTTCTCGCAGGTTTTGGAGCTTAAAGAAGGTAATCCTTTCTCTATGTCCAACAAGTAGCAAATATAGCTGATCTCAACAGGACATGGTAAACCTGGGACAGAAGAACCAAGACAGACTGCAGATCATTCATCCTCTATGCCTATGTGAACACAATGTGAAGTGCTGGGGACAGACTCAGGAATGAAGGGTACCTAATAAGCCAGAGAGGCTCAGAGGGGTTCTCACAGACAGATGGATAGAAATAGGTTCTATTTGCTATGTTCTTTGAATTCAAAAGTCAGAACACATAATCTGAAAAGTATTCATTTTCCATTCACCCAATTATTCTCATAGAATTTCATAATTATACATGCAACACAATACTTTCATTAGAAATACAAATAATCTAAGAAATCTGAACTGTCCCTTGATGTGTGGTGATGTTAGCTATGGTATATTTATCAACTAAGAATTCATTATTGTGCTTGAGAGCATGTTTTTACAATGTGGTTTTTTGTCTTTTACTACATGTTTTCCCCTAAATGTGTTGAGGTACTAGTGTATGATTATATGATCATATATAATAGCAATGCACATTATTATAGCCCTATATGAGACAGATGTCTCTACCAGATTATTCTACATCCCATGATGTTCTCCATGAAGGACGTGAATTAATTCTGTGAGGAATATAAATTTTACCTCTGAGCTCAACTGCTTCTTGAAGGCCTCTGAATTTCAGAATAGCTTTCTTCTGTCTGTATATTCAATGCCTCTCAAAAATCTTCCTAGAACCCAGGTCAGGGAAGCTATATAAAAGATCGGCAGCAGGTGATATATCATTTACCCTTGAACAAGCTAGGTCTTCAAGTGGTTTCCCCCACGCTGCATCTCATTAGCTCTCTGTAGTATCATTTTGCCTGAACTGCACTCAGTGGTACTGCCATCAACCTTTATAGCAAGTCATTATAAGGAACAAGCTTGTGACCCTTACTTGTATGCTTGCTGAATGGATGTTATTGAGACTATTTGTCCCTGCATTACAAATCTGTTTCTTCTCCATCAACTTAGGAGAAATTGATTTCTGAGCTCATTTGCAGAAACAATGCTCCTTTTCATTTATTCAAGAAACATTTACTGAGTACCTACTATATGCAGATAATGTGAAAGATGATGGGGATAGACTAAAATGAAATTCAGTCTGGTAGAAAAGACAGACATCTACTAACCAATTACCCCCTCGATTATACAATTTTGATAAATGCCCCTCAGAAATATTGGAGGGATTTAGGGGTTCTAGCAAGGGGACCTAAGAGCCAGTGAGAGGTGATTTGAGGGTATGATGTTTCTCCTGAGCAATTATTGTATGTTTTTTTTTTTTTTTTTTTACCTGATCATATTGATCCTCTTTACTTTGGTTGCTAGGGATGTAAAAGTTAAAGCTGTGACTCAGCTCTAGAAAGGGTTTGTGATCTGTTTTAATTTCAGGACGCATTCATTTGTAGAAAAAGTATTTATTGGAAGTCTTTCATGTGCCTGGACACTGCACATACAACGGCAAATAAGATAAACAGGGCCCTGACTTCACAAGCTTATAGACAATGGGAGATTTGGACAAGGAAATGAATTTTTTAAAGACAATTTGGTAAATGCCATACTCAGGAAGGTCCAGGTAGCAACAAAATAATGGAAGGGAAGGGCTAACACCAACTTGGGGGAGGGAGGCTATCCAGAAAATTACTTTGGGGAATTGAAGAGCGTACCAGAATGTGATGTCAGTAAGACAATGGGTAAGGGAGCTATGCCAGCAGAGGTCTGTGCACAGATCCAGATGAGGGAAAGAGAACAAATGGTATGCTTGTGCAACTGAAAGAGTTCACTGTGGCTACGGCATGGGCTGGGTGATGTAGTAGAGAGGTAAACTGAGGCCAGTTTGTTTGTGCCTGGCCTCCTAAACCACAGCGTGGTTTTGATTGTATCCTAAAGGCAATGGAGTGCCAATGAAGAAAAAATGTTCCTACCCTTGTTTTTTTTTTTTTTTGCCATACTTTTCTCTCATAGTTCATGCATGACTCACACACACACAACTTTAAATCCTTAAACAAAAGAGAGTATAACCAACTGATTCACTACTCCATTAGAGAAAGTTAGCTCAAGTGAAGAAAACCTAGTATAACACATTCATATTAAAAAAATAAACCAAGTAAGAAAAGCTGTGTATATATGTACAGAGCATCTCTTGATGGATAAGAAACTGCTAAGAGCATCTGTCTCTGGGTGGAAAACTAGGTGCTGGGGAACAGGCACGGGAGGCAAGCTTTTACTATGTGTTCCTTTTTTTTAAAAAATTTTGTACCATTTACATATTTATTAAAAACTAAATAAACTATAATTTTAGAGTAGCCCCAATCTATGAAAAAAATACAACAAATTCGTTAATAGTTGCCATCTCTCTCCTGCCCCATTTCTCACTCAGATTATACAAGAATGTCAGACATGCCACATATCTATAGGAACTGAGAAAGGAAGTCAAGGAAGCCTTGGTAAGGAAATGATTAGCAAGGCTTAGTGGTCCGTAGAATGAGGGCATTTTAAGTGAACTTCACATTTGCCCTTGGGAGGGCGTTTGCATTTTTTTCTGTCTTAGCTTCACTGTCTGTAATATAGTATATCATGAAGGGATTTTTATCATAGAGTAGTAGTGGTAATTCAATGTGCTAGATCCTGGTTATTAAAAGGTGAACAAGACTATACCTGATAAGAAAACAGGCAGATGCAAGGTTATCTTCAAAGAGATTCCAATCTGATATAGAGGAGACAGATAAGTAAATAGGTAATTCTGGCACAATGTGGTAAACACCTCAGAGCCGGCATCCAGTGCCTGAGGGATATGTTGGGTTCCAGGAACCAAGCCTGAGTTCTTGTGTGAGTGTCTGGACAGTTTCAAGATTGTGCTTAGAAGGGCCCCACATTTGGAATTGAGAAGTCTAAGTTGGGAGTATAAATTGGGGAGTTTTCACAATACAGATGGGACTTAAAGTCTATTATTTAAAGTCTGGGTGAGATTGTGGGAAGATGATTGTAAACAGAGAAGAGATCTCAGGACTGTGTCTTGGGGGAAGAAACCACTGTTCAAGTGCCAGGAAGTGGAAAAGAAGAGGATCTAGGGGCTGGGGATGTGGCTCAAGCGGTAGCGCGCTTGCCTGGCATGCGTGCGGCCCGGGTTCGATCCTCAGCACCACATACAAAACAAAGACGTTGTGTCCGCAGATATCTAAAAAATAAATATTAAAAAAAAAAAGAGGATCTAGGAAGGGAGATCTAGGAGAGGCCTGTGAAATTCAGAAAAGCCCAAAGTGGTTTCTTAGAACCTAAGTGAAGAACATACTTTAAAGCAAAGTGATCAGTTGTGACAAATGCAGTTAGGAAAGAGGTCAGCTTGGAGGCAGGTCTGGGGGCAGTATGGCTATACCTACAGGTTCACAGGGAGACTGAGTGCAAGGTGGGAGAAAGGAGCATGTCAACTATGCAGACGCACACAAGCACTTTGTGAGCATACAATCACACTATTTGTCTGGGATTTGTGAACAGACACTGGAGATTACACTCTAGGCTGATGTACAGAGAAGAGGTCTGAGAACATAGAATAAATTTTGACAAGTGCCATATCAATGGATTTATAGAATCTAAGCAGAGCCTGACTGGAATGTGTTCAAGGGGAAGAAACTGGAGATGGTCAGTATCAACATTTTTTAGAAGCAGTGATTAAAAAACAAAAACAAAAAACTGGAGGGTTAGCTAGAGAATGATGTAGAGTCGAGAGAGGGGCTCTCAGATTATAATGGGAGAACTTGTATCATGTTAGTGGAAATGATCTAAAGAGGGGAAAAAATGGTGATGCAGGAGAGAATGATCAGACATCCTGGACAATATGAAGAGAATACGGCACTTGAAGCAATGAGGAAAGGTTGACCTTTAAGAGAGCAGGCAGTTTGCCCACAAACAGGAAAAAGGACAGAGTTTGTTTGTATAGATAAAAGCAGGCTGATAGGTATGGAAGTTCTTTATCTCCTATTTTCTTAGTCAAATGGGAAGCAAGACCCACAGCTGAGAGAGAATATAGGGAGGAGATGGGAGAGGTTTGAGGAGAAATGTGGAGTGCACCCACAGAAGTTGTGTAAATGGCTCATTTTGGTATCTTCTATAGCATCTTCATTTGGTCAGCAAGTATGTTCTGTCTACAATTTCTAGGCACTTCAATAAACATCAAATGCTTCTGGAAAGAATGTGTGATCATAGATCCTATTCAAACACACCCCACACATTTTTCTTCCTGATCTGGAAGAAGCCAAAAGCCTCTGAGAGAGGCCACTGCAGGAGCCTCCTAAATGGCTTCTTGGAATCCAACTCCGTTTGAGTGATTTTCCTGAAACACAAATCTGATCACATCATATATTTTCTTTAACTCCTTTAATGAAGATAGGTGAGAACTTGTGGCAAATTGCTTCTAGAGAGGAAAACAGGAACACAGATTCAGGGGTGGGAGAAAGACTTTTCATGGATGCCCAAGTGTAGTGTGTAGTACTTGGCAAAAATAATTAAACATGTAATGAATTTATTTGCTACTCAAAAGACAATATCCTCCCGTCAGAAGTCTGTGCGCCTCTCTAGTGTCCCCAGGAGAAAGAAAATCCCTGACTTTACTATTAACATTCTTCTGGGCCTTGGAGCCAGTAGATAAGCGCCTTTTTCCTTCTTTCCCGCTTTTTTTCTTGCCCCGCCTTCCCCATCTTTGCCAATGCACTTCCCCGTTTTTACTTCCCACTTTTCCAGACTTCCCCACCCACTTGGCCAGTCCCCGCCTAGGCACTCCCCTGACATTTCAGCAGCAGACACTTAAGAAAATCCAGAGGAAATATTATGAACGGATCTGTTTGCCTCGTTTCATCGTTAGTCCAAGAAGAGGGTAGCTTATGATCCAGCGCAGTGTGGGCACAGAGTGGGTGTTCAGGGAATGTCAGTTGCATGAAACTAGCCTTGCGACCCATGTCCCTAGCAGTCGCCTCCGTCAGGGAACATGTGGGGAAAGCGATGCAGACGAGGAGCTGGCGTCAAACAGCCCTCTTGGATTTCTCTCTTGCTGACTGAGGTGCCACTGCTGGCGTCCCTCGGTCTAGAGGGACCCGCGGAAGAGAGAGGCTGGGGTGGCACCACAAGGAGCGCACAAGGATGCACGCTGTAGAGAACAGGAGATGGTTTGTCTGGCAGTCCGAAGGGCTAAAACGTCCGAAGGTTGCCGCAGTACGAGGCTAAACCAAGAGGCTGACTTGCCAGGCGTGAGTCACAACTCGGCGGTCTCTTATTAGAGGAAGCCCAGAATCCACGGGTAAACAAGCACAACCTGCAGAGCCCAGGCGCCCCGCGCGCCTGCGCAGTCGGGCCCCGCCCGCGTCCCCCAGGGCCCGCCCCGCCTCCGCCTCCGCCTCCGCCCTCTGCGTGCGCACCGCCTAAAGCCCGCCTCCCAGAAAGACTGCCGGCGCATGCGGCCAGGACTCATCACTGGCTGCCGGGGGCTCACCGCGAGAGTCGCCGGTGTAGCTCTGTAGTTGACGGAAGGATCTGAAGCCGGCCTCAGGTAGGCTGACTCCAGGGATCCCGGAGGAACTGCTCTCCCATGCAGGAGTCAGCAGCTCCAACCGAGACCTGTTCGCCCGGCCCCGCGCCGGGATGACAGACGCCGCTCCCCACCAATCAGGGGCGAGGTGGTCCGGCGTCCTGCCCAATGGGCTGAGTGCCTAACGGGAGTGGGGCGGGCGGCCCAGGCCGGCGAGGTGCCGGCTCCCGCGCGCGGGCCGCGTGGCCGGGAGCCGCTGCGGAGAGGGGCCAGGAGAGAGGGCCGGACAGGGCGGGAATGGCCACAGGGGCCGTGGGGCCCGCATTGCAGCGCTGGGCAGTGCCCGGTCAGCCTGGCCTGGCTCATGGACGGGGTAGAGTCTCTGAGCCCGTGCTCAGCGGTCCCTGGGAAAGCCCGGTGGCCGCCACTTCATTCCGTCTGCCACAGCCCTCTGGTCTCAGGCCTCGGGTTCGCCCACCTGGAAGGGGGATTCCAGGCCCGCTGTCGCCCGCCGCGGTGGGGAATGTACCAGGCGCCCCGTGGCCCCCACAGATCCTCCGTTGGGGGAAGGGGCCTGTGAGCTCGCCGGGCCTCTTGGTCCCTGGATGGCCCGTGGCCCAGCCGTGCTCACCTCCTTCCCCGCGGCGGAGGATGCAGGCTGTCTGGAGAAGTTCACTACGTTTGCGTGGCGCACTCACGTCCGCACTCGTTATAATCTTGAATCGTCAGCAGCCCGATGATTGGGGCGGTGCGGAGGTTCTCACCCTATTTTCCGTGATGTGAGTCCCAGCACCGGGCAACCCAAGGGACCTGACTGAGGTCTCAGCTCACGAACGATAGATGGAACTTGATCCCACAACTTTGATTTTTTATATTTTTAAAGGTTTTTGATTTTCACCTTTGGTGAATTTCTTTGATGCATCTTGACTTATGTTGTTTCTGTGAGTGTACACCTTCCGATGTCTTCCCATCATCTTCAGAATAAAGTTGAGATTGGGCATTCAAGGTGGCACACAAGTTGGCACCTTGCCGTCCCTGTTCCTTCCCCTCTACTTTCCTGTTTCCATGCTCTGGGCCACGCAGTCAGTCCTTCAAGGCCCATCGCAAGTCAGGTCTACATAGCAGAAGAGGTTTAGATCCTCCCCCACTCCAGACTGCCACTCACCACCCTCTGATGGGCCATGGCACTATACTGTGGTCTCACCGAACGTTGTTTTGCCCTCTCTTTCCATTTTTATAGTCTTCATACGTTGTCCCTTCTCTTCCCTCCACCCCTGGCTTACTCATTTATTTGTAAATCTTCTGTCAAAATCTGAACTTTCAGCAACCTGAGTTATGGGTTCAAACCTAAGTATTTTGGGAGAGGGTCCCCCACAAAATGTGAGTGGTTTTCACATGATATGTAGACTGTAATCTGAGGGAATGACTCTTTTCAGACTCCCACTGGATCTCTGCAGGGATATTTATTGCCAGGCTCTGTAGGAGACTGAAAGAATCTGCCCCAAAGACAGGCGTTACCCTTTTAGAGCATAACTGGGACAAGTCAAGTGCAAATGAATGAGATGACCCTTTTGCAGAAGAAACCTATTCAAAAACTCAGTGTGGCTGAGGGATTTCTAGGACCATTCAAAATTTAGTAGGTGAGACCACGTTATGGTCTTAGGCAGAGATGTCTTTTTAGGACATAATTGACAACAGAGCGGAGCCAAGGCAGGTATTTGTCTTGTCAGTAAGAGACCATTTAACTAGAAGATGCCAATGGTGAGAGTAAAGGTTCCCCCCAAATAATAGGGTTTAGGGTCAATAAGTTTGAGGAAATTGCTTTCTGAGTACCCCCTTCTTGGAAGGTCACAGTGTCTGTTAACTCATGAAGCACCTCTTAAAGGCTTGTATTAAAGAAACCAAATGGGTATGTTTAGTTAGCATTTCTCTGGTTTATCTGTCCATAAAACTCTTTGTGAAACTCAAAAAACTGCTGCAGCAGAGGATAGAAAGTGCAGGCCCACCTCTTCCTTGCTGTCTGAGGGAAAGGCATTCTGAGCATTCTGATTTCCTTGCCAAGTGTGTTCATTCCTGCTCCAGTGAGGAGTGGGGCGGGGAATGCTCCAAGCAGAACTCCCCTTTCCTAGTTCCTTTCTTAGCTTATTTTTGTTAGAATCGGTCTTCACATGGAACATTCTTGGTGGAGGAAAATGTCCTCCCCCTGCAAAGCAAATAGCCTCTGCCACTTGGTGATTGTGTTTTTCTTTTTGGTCACATTTGGGTTTGCCTTCTGAATGCCGATTCTGGGTCTCTGAAGCTGGGGACTGGTGATGAAATCCCCCCTGGTGATTAAACCCTGCCTGTCCCTGTGTCCTCACTGTTTGCCTGTGCCATTTCCACCTGTCTCTCTACTCTGCTGTCCTTGCAGCCACCTCACTTACCTCGGGTCTCTTTCTTCACTCTCTTGCAGCACTGTACTGCTCTTTGGATTTAATGTTTCCTCCCTCTGACTCCTCTGCCCATTGCTGGGTTTCTATCCGACTTATCTGAGATCCCTTTCCCTGTGTGTTTAGTTTTTTTCTTGGCATACCTGGGAGAGATTGCCACCAAGAAGTAAGTTGTTATTACAGAAGAAAACTACCTGTAATTGGAAGAATTTTAGGTTTAGCTTTAACTCCTTTTTAATGTTGAACCTCTTTTCATCTGTTTTCCACAATATATTTCTCAGTGATACATTGTAGTTTAGCCAAAGACATTATTTCTTTCATAGAGAATTCAAGATTGCATTTTTTTTCTCCATATAAGGGAAGTAATGAGACACCTGCCTGGTATCCCAGTATTTGGTGGTGATGTTAGGTAATGTTAAGGGCCTAGTGTATCAGCCAGCTTAGAGCTGTTTTTTGACTCACAAGGTCATTGTCAAAGATTTAAGTAAAATCTACATTGTTGTATAGCGGTTGGTTTTTCTACTGGTCTTTGACTAATGTCTTTCAGTGGTGTAAGAAACATCTGTTATGATCCTGTTTAAACCTGACAAGAACCTTCTGAAGTCATGAGTCATGTTCAAGGGGGTTCTTAGCCAGTAATTGGCAAAATAAGTATTTGAACCCAGTTGAGTTTGATTTACTGAAATACATTTTATCTATAATTTTTCTTTCAGATCAAAAAGGAAAATGAAGTACATTTTAGTTACTGGTGGCGTTATATCAGGAATTGGAAAAGGAATCATTGCCAGCAGTGTGGGCACAATACTAAAGTCATGTGGCTTACATGTAACTTCAATTAAAATTGACCCCTACATTAATATTGATGCAGGAACATTCTCTCCTTATGAGCATGGTAAGCAATCAAACAACCACCTCCCCCATCTATCTTTTCTTAAAAACTGTGTATGTGAAAGAATATGTCACCTCTTGGGCATATTTACATTTTGTTCAACTTCCATTTCCTGCCTTCTAAAATGGTCCCTAACTAGCATGGCAGAATTTCTGATGCTTTTTCTTACCTGGATGGGAGACGCAGAAATCTTAGCAGCCAATTTAGTGATTAGAGTCTACGAGTTTCCATAAAGGAAAATACCTTTTTGGTAGCAGTTGAATAAAAATTTGTTATTTCTCTTAAGAAAAGATACCTGATGACATAATAAACTTTTTCATATTTGAGAAGAGAGGGAGTATGCTTTTTTTTTTGGAGAGAGAGAGAATTTTAATATTTATTTTTTAGTTTTCAGTGGACACAACATCTTTGTTTGTATGTGGTGCTGAGGATCGAACCCGGGCCGCACGCATGCCAGGCAAGTGTGCTACCGCTTGAGCCACATCCCCAGCCCGAGGGAGTATGCTTATTCTTTGTGACACCAATCTTTAGAAATTGAATGGTAGGTGAAAATTGTAAGAAGACAGATTTTAGCACAGTATAAGAAAGATCTTTGGGGCTGGGGTTGTAGCTCAGTAATAGAACGCGTGTCTAGCATGTGTGAGGCACTGGGTTTGATTCTCAGCACCGCATATAAAAAACTAAAATAAAGGTCCATTAACAACTAAAAAAATAATTAAAAAAAGAAACAAAGAAAGATCTTTGTAATAGCAAGCATCCTTCAAGAACTTCAAGAAGCTGTGAATTGCCTTTGGTGGAAAAGTCCAGACAGAGGCTCAGGACCACTTTGTAGGGATTCAAGCAGCAGGTAGATGCTGGATTTGAAAGATCTGTAAGCTTGGATTTTGTTTTGCTGGTAGAGTTTGAATAATATGAATAAAGATCTTTAAGTTGAAACGGTTAGAGAGCGTAGGAAAAGAGCATCTTACCTCCTTGTTGTTGTTGCTGAGTTATCTCAGATCCATTGTTTAAAACTGGGGGAAATGTATTATGAAACCATACCTTTAAGTTGTAAAATTCTTCATTCTTACTCTTCCTTTCTAATGTTGAGGTTAAAGTCTGTAAGAACATTATGTAACAAATAGTACCAGGAAAAGGTCCATATACTAGGGGGATTTTTTTTTTTCTTGGTGTTTCTAGGGCTGCAATCCTGGGTTTTACACTTGTTAGGCAAAGCCTAACTGAGCTACATCTGAGCAACTACTGATCTTAGTAGATTCTCAAGGGCTCAGCTACATCTTCAACCCTTGGAGGAGTATTAAATATAAAGTTCTTAAGCACTTAAGAAAAAAATTGTGGTCGGGTTGTGGCTCAGTAGTAGAGCACTTGCCTAGCATGTGTGAGACACTGGGTTTGATCCTTAGCACCACATAAAAATAAATAAATAAAATAAAAATATTGGAAAAAACAAAGTGATAAAAGAATTTGCTTATTAAAATAAATAGATAAATAAATAAAGGTACTGAGTTTATCTACAACTAAACAAATTTAAAAAAGAAAAATAGACATTTTTTTCCTTTCCTGTTTTTGAGCTTGTCTCTTCTTGTGATGGTAGGAATGAATCATTCTAAACAAAAAGATCTAGAATGAAGTTGCAAGAAATGAATGTGAAACAAAGGAATGGGGGAAGGTTGGGCAGATTCACAACTTAGCTTAGAACCAAAGGGTAGCCCAGAGGCTGTTTTTTTTTTGTTGTTTATTAGTTTATTTATTTTTTATTTTTATATTTTTTATAAGTAATTGGACACAAAACCTTTATTTTGTTTATTTATTTTATGTGGTGCTGAGGATTGAACCAGGGCCTCGCACTTGCTAGACGAGCTCTATACTGCTGAGCCACAACCCCAGCCCCAGAGGCTAGTTTTTATAATCAGCACAACCTTCCTCTGCATATGTCATGGAAGTTTTGAATAGAATCATACTTTTGTTATACTTTAAACTTTATTCTGCTCAGGTGGGAGCCTTTTCTGGAAGTCTTTTTTTTATCCTTTGGGGAGCAGTTGCCATACTAATGTAAAGTGTCCTTTATCCTTAGCCTTCAGGGCTGGCATTTCCTTCATTCCTTCCTCTTGTATAACTCTTCCTGATAGAGTTTGTTGAAAGGCTGAAAGTTTGAAGTTACAGTTTGGAGAATAGTAGGTAATTTTACTTTTTTGTGTCATATTTAGTTTTCTAGAAATAGACTTTTTGGGGCTGGGGATGTGGCTCAAGCGATGGCGTGCTCGCCTGGCATGCGTTTGGCCCAGGTTCAATCTTCAGCACCACATACAAACAAAGATGTTGTGTCCGCTGAGAACTAAAAAATAAATATTAAAAAAATTTTCTTTCTCCCTCTCCCTCCCTCCTTCCCTCCCTCCCTCCCCCCCCCCTCTCTCTCTCACACACAGTCTCTTTAAAAAAAAAAAAGAAATAGACTTTTTGCTTCATATCAAGTTAATGCAGATTTTTTCATGGGTTGGGGATATAGCTTAGTTGGTATAGTGTTTGCCTCTCATGCACAAGGCCTGGGTTTAATCCCCAGTACCACACACACACACACACACAAAAAAAAAAAAAAAAAAAATTCAGGAAACTTGGAAAGATGGCTTAAAAATATGCAAATGCAGATTTTTTTTCTGTCCAATTTTAGGATTCAAGTTGTGCCACAGCTTACACATTCTTCACTTACAAAAATATTCTCACTGTTTGCTGTAGGTGAAGTTTTTGTGCTGGATGATGGTGGGGAAGTGGACCTGGACCTGGGTAACTATGAAAGGTTCCTTGACATCTGCCTTACCAAGGACAATAATCTCACCACTGGGAAGATATATCAGTATGTCATTAACAAGGAGCGCAAAGGAGATTACCTGGGGAAAACCGTCCAAGGTAATACTGGATTTACCTTTAAGATTTAAATTCTTAGCCAGTTTACTTTCTTTTGAGGATAAAAATTGACTTTTTATGTAATTCTAGCATTTTGTCAAGGTATTATTACTGAAATGATGCCTTTAGTGGAAAATCAGAAATTGACCATTTACTTAGAAACTAACATGAAGAAACTGCCTCTGCTGTGTGAGTAGTATCTGAAGCTTGTCAGTCCAGCCAATGTGGCGTCATTTGAGGCCAGAGAGGGTTGTTTTTGCACAGTGATGAGTGAAGTGGTGGAGGCTGCTAGGTCAGGACATGGAACCAGGAGTGTGGATGCGTGTCCCTGGGATTCATGTGTGTGGACCATGATGAAGAACAGCATCCATCATGCCCGCTGGTTTTCCCTGGCATCATTGGCCAGGGGGAGTCTGAAAAGTGGGTTCTTGGGTCCTCTCAAACTTTCACTAGCACAATTTCACTTTTATTTGTTTGCTGTTCAGATAATGTGGTACAAAGTGTTCATTTGAGAAAAGTATTTTATTACTTTTAAAAAGTGACAGGGGAGTGGGGAACCACAGGTCTAATGGAATGGCAGCAGCCTCATTTGGGGGGACATTTTCCTCTGAGTTATGAGAGCAGATCTGCTTTTGGCTATCAACTTTACTGGACTAAAAGCTGAGGGTCCCAGTGACAGCTGGCCTGGGTCTGCCCTGGCCCAATTCTGAACTAATCTGGTTATATTTGGGTCTTGGCCCTGCCACTTAACAACCTTATGAATATGGACAAATCACATACAGTCTTTGAGTTGTGGTTTCCTTTCCTATAAAATGGAGATAATAACAGCACCTATCTATTCAGCTCTTAGGAGTTCTAAGGAGCTACATCAATAAGGTGTTTCCTTGAGTTCCTGATGCTTAGGAAGGACCAATTAGGAACTAAAATGGTTGTCAGTCATGTAGTTTATTGTTCTAGGCACTAGTGTGCTCATTCATCTCTGATTCATCAGATATTTATTAAATGCTCTCTGTGGTTGGACCTAACTGGTGCTGAGAATATGTGATGAACAAGACCACGAGGTCATTGTCCTCATGGAAGCTGGCTGTGAGAGAGAGAGAAAAACCAAACAGATAAAATGAGATAGCTGATAGGAGCTGTGAGGAAATAAATGGAGTGAGGTGAGAAAGCATGGCTGGGGGAAGCTACTTTGGACAGATGGTTGGGGAAGCCTTCAAGGAGAGGAGGAGCGGAGGAGCTGGGGAGGTCATGGGCAGAGAGGAAGGAGGAGGGGTCATAGCAAGTACTGAGGTCTAAGGCACAGGGGGCTCCAAGGAACAAAGGGGAGGCAGGTGTGTCTGAGGCTTAGTGACCGCGGCGGATATTCAGAGAGGTTGGCCAGCTGCGCCTTCTGGGCCAGGCAAGGAGTTGGAATTGACTCAGCAGTGGGAAGAACCGAAGAGTTTAAACATGGGAGTGATGAATTCTGATTTGCATTTTCAAAACATCACTTTGGCCACTGTGTGTAGAATAGATAATGAATATCCTTGTGTGTGTTTACTGGAGTTGAACAGAATCTGGAGTTAAACAGTAATCTTTGCTCCGTAGGAATTTGCACAGTGAGCCCAACAACTATGATTTTGAAAGTGTTCAGCAGTAGCTGGCATTTACTGTACTCTGGCATACAAGGCCATCTCGTAAAATTTCCACAACTTTATGAAGTAGGAGCTTTACCTCCACTTGACAGAGGAAACCAAGTTTAAGAATAGATAAGTAATTGGCCCTGTGAATCACAGCTAATGAGTGGCGAACTGAGATGTCAACCCAGACCACAGAGGCTGCTCCCCTCACCACTCTGCTCTGCTGTCCTGTCTCTGCAGCAGGTTGTCTACCCTTCAGTAAGCTGGAAGCATAATGTGCACGGCTCCTGCAGGTCTCCTATGCCTGGAAAAGCACTCAGGTGTGATGTGCCCACCTTCAGTCTTGGCTGTGAGCAGTAGAGTGACCACATGGCCTGTTGTGTTTGCATGTGGACAGACAGGCTGACTGCATGGGCTGATGCTCTGAGGTGGTTCAGGATACCATTCTTGGACTCCTCTTGTGTGCTTCCAGCAACAACTTATAAATCTGAGGAGGTGGCCAAGGGGAGTTTGAACCAGAGATTATTGAGGCCATTGAAAGAAGGCCTCAAAAGTATTTTTATGAAACCACCACTACTATGTCCAGGCAAAAAGTGTAGTAGTTTTTAAAATTATTTTTTTAGTATTTGAGGTAAATGCGTTTGCTTCAGTCAATGCCTATGGACAAGCATGAGTTCCAGCTTGTTTTTTCTTTCCAGTTGTCCCTCACATCACAGATGCAATCCAGGAGTGGGTGATGAGACAGGCATTAATACCTGTAGATGAAGATGGCCTAGAACCTCAAGTGTGTGTTATCGAGGTTTGTATGGTCCCCGTGTTTGTGAACAGAGCACTCATTCATCTCCTAGTTAGCCATTGGCACCTGGCAAGACGTTCCCAGTGCAGTCAGGGCAAGATGCTGCCGTGGGGCTGGTGAGGACAGTCATAGTGTGGGAGAAAATTCTTATCCAAGTGATACTACTTTTGTAGAATTATGGATTCACTTGATGTCACCTCTTCCAGAAAGAGTGGTGTGACACATTTCCCTCTCCTGAGCAAGCTGGCAGACCTTTGCTTCCCTGCAGCAGGAGTACTCATTCGAATGAGTGTGTGGTTTTGGTTTCCGGGTGCTTTGTCTGCTGATCCCAGCTGTTGGATCTCAGTGTTCCTTCAAGATGAAGAGACTTGAAAGTTCCAGCAGTTTTTTAATATAACTGATGACTTTTTGTAAAAGTCATCTATAATTAGCTAAGGAGATGAGATTAGGTTTTTTTGCTTTGTGGCTCTCACCCAAATAAAATTCCTGGTACCTCTCTCACCTCTTCTTTTTCTTAAAATGCTGTGGAAATATCTATAATAGCCTTGGGGAATTGTGAGCCTACCCAGAAGGGTCCCCTTTCTACCAACTGACATTCTGCAGGGCTGGGATGTCCTTATTACATTGGTAACTGAATTGAGGCAACAGCAGAAGTTAGAAAAGAAAACCACCAGAAAAAGATTGAGTGCTCAACCTTTAAAATAACATTGCTCTTCTAGCTTGGAGGAACTGTGGGAGATATTGAAAGCATGCCTTTCATTGAGGCCTTCCGGCAGTTCCAGTTCAAGGTCAAAAGGGAGAACTTTTGTAATATCCACGTCAGTCTAGTTCCTCAGGTAAGTCATTTACAGTCTGACTTTGGGGGAGAAAAGGTTGATTTTCACACTTTATCTAATAGTTTTCAATACTTGAGGTATGAAAACAAGGAATAAAGAATTTCTTGGTGAAAAGTTTATCATAATCATGTTTTGAAAAGATGAAATGGAAAAATTTGAAAGATGAATCGGGGCAGTTGTGGTTGAAGTAGGCGAATTTACCTGCCCTTATTTTTACTACATGGCAAAAGTAGAGGAAGGTTTTTTTTTTGTTTGATTGTTTTTGTTTTTTGTCTTTTTAAAGATAAAAATTCACAAAGTTAGCACGAAGAGGAATTAAATAGTAATACAAATTGAGAAGTTGGAGAGCAGTTGGTTATGTAGAAACCAATCTAGCAGACAGGCCTGGAAGCGCTGAACCCTCACCACTGGCAGTAGGGAGAGCAGAGAAGCAGCCCTGTTGGCCGCAGAATCACCACAGGCTCAGAGCAGGCAGCACGGGTCCCTCTAGGAGTGGGGGCACTGGTTGGGCTCATTGCAACTGCTGTTTCAGAAGAGGTAAACCCTCACCCCACTACCCAATGTGTACAGTAGGCGTCAGCCTCTCTTCACTTTGGAAGAAGACTGTAGGCCCTGGGGAGGGTGTCCAGATAGCAGGCACTAATTGAGAGCAGTGACATAGAACCAGGAACGTGTCATGGAGTGTGATGTTACACTGTTGAGACACTTTGTCTCTTTCATCACAGCCAGGCTTGGTCCTTCCACGTAGGAGATGGTAAGGGTCTTCTCTGGTGTATGACTGGTCCAGGAGAAAAGACACTACCTCAGGGCTCTGCAATGAACCAGGACAGCCAGAGGCCCACAGTGACCTGCCTGCCCCCTCTCACAGAGCTTTCAGTTAGCTTTTAAGTATGTGTAGCAGCCATTGATTAAAATCATGCAGGAGGTAAACTGTGCATTAAATAAGAACTAGATGCCAGAAGAAGGGAACATGTGGAGACAATCTTGGAAGTTAAGAATTGAATAGGAGAGATGAAAAAGTTAACAGAAAAGAAGTTGAGGAAATACCTCAGGAAGTAGGGCAGAGACCAATAGGCAGAAAATAGGAGAGAAAATGTAAGAGTTAGAGGACTAGTCCAGGAGTTAGTATCCAAATTGCAGGATTTCCAGAAAAGAGGTATAGAGAAATGAAAGGGAAGTATGATCTAAACCAGGGGGTCAACAGATGGTGGCCCAGGGGCCAAAGCATCCTATTACCTGTTTTTTGAAAATATAGTTTTATGGAAATTGAGCCCTATCTATTTGATGATGTATTTTCTATGACAGCTTTTGCACTAAAACAAAGGTGAGTAGTTTTGACAGAGATCATAAGGTTGAGAAAAACCCTCAAGTATTTTTTTTTAATCTAGGCCTTTACAGAAAAACTTTTCTGACCCCTGATCTAAAAAGGAAATTGTGGGACATGAGTTTCTAGATTGAAATGGCCTATTGAAGGGAAGGGAGGGGGGATGGGAATAGGAAAAACAGTAGAGTGACTTGGACAGAACTTTCCTGTGTTATTATAATAGTACACACCCAGTGCAGCTCCACATCATGTACAACCACAAGAATGGGAAGTTATTATCCATGCATGTATTTATGTCAAAATAATGTATAACCAAAAAGAAAATTTTAAAAAGGGCCAGGGGCTGTTGAGTGCCCAGGCATATTGGATCCAACATGATCCACACCAAAGCACTTTGCTGTGAAGGTTCAGAAAAATGAGGCAGAAAGGCTCTAAAGGAAAAGATACTTTCTTTTTAAGAAAAAGAATCAATATGGCAATATTAGAGGCTAAATATAATAAAGCTATTGCATTAAAAATCCTAAAGGAGAATTTTTTTACAACCTAAAATTCTAAACCCAGCAAATCTCTTTATGTGTGAGAGGAGAATAAAGATAATTTAGTACAGAAAGGAAAAGTTTGGCCCATAGTTTAACTGAATAGTATTTAGCTCTGAAGAGGCTGCCAGAACCAGAAGAGTACATTCTAGTCAGGATAGAGGAATGAGGGAGAGACTAGGTCCTCATTTAACAGGGAATTCAACAGAAAATGCCTCATTCTAAATGTTAAGAAGTAGCAATAAAGCATACCAGAAGGATCAATTAAAAGGGTTGAAGTGAGTTGGGAGTATAGTTCAGTGGTGAAACTTGTGTTTAGCACGTGGCAGACCCTAGGTTTAGTCCCCAGCACCTAAATAAATAAGAAAAAGGGTTGAAGTCCCTGGCACCGAAAGAAAGAAAGAAAAGGAATGAAAAAGTTGAAGAGCCTTTATTAGGGTTTGGAGAGTGGGAGAGGGTGGATGAGCCTAGGTACCACTACTCTTTAGGACAAATCCCCTACAACTATTTGACTAAATACATGCATGTGCAGTTTCAATAAATACAAGCTAAATTCTAAAAATGCTCAAACTCTCTTTAAAAAAGGATTTCATGGAAAATTATACTTGAAAATTCTTTAATGTAGAGAAACTAACCTCCTTTTTTTTTTTTTTTTTTTCTTTTGACTATTAGCCAAGCTCAACCGGGGAACAGAAGACAAAACCCACCCAGAACAGTGTTCGGGAACTTAGAGGGCTTGGACTTTCCCCAGACCTGGTAGGATTTCCTGATGACCTGGCTTCATTGTGATCTCTTAGGTCTAATTAAAATCATGCCTCCACACCAGGCAGGACCTTTGTCTTTTTGGCAGGCCTTTAATGAAAATGGTGGAGGACATGGGTTCCTGCTTGGGGCTATAGTTGTGAAATTTTCTTATGGCATTTATGAGGTCTTGCACTTCCTGAAACTTGGTTCTCCTCTTTGTTCTTTATTTATTGTCTTTTTCCTACACAAGAACATTTATAGATGAGGAAAGCCCCAGTTAGCTCCTGTAGTTCTTTCATCTACCTCTTGGTTTACACTGCCATCCTCTTACATTTCTCTGGTTTGGATTTTAGGAATTTCAGTTTTGAAGATGAGATATTTTCATGGATCACATGCATTGTTCTGAATGCTAACATTTTCATCCATCTTAACAATGTGATATCTATTTTAATTTTATTCAGTGAAAAAACAGCTTTGTAACCCTTCCTTCTGTCTAAGCCCCCTTTTTTTCTTTACTGCTAGGTTGTATGCAGGTGCTCAAATCCTCTTGACACATCAGTGAAAGAGAAAATATCAATGTTCTGCCATGTGGAACCTGAACAAGTAAGTAGTAGAAATTGTATCTTTGTGGAAACTGTTTTTGTTTATAGTTACCTGAAGCCTCTTGACCATGATTTTTTTTTGTAGTTTTTTATTTTTTATTCATTCTAATTTGTTATATATGACAGCAGAATGAAATTCAATCCATATTACACAAATAGAACACAATTTTTTTGTGTCTCTGGTTGAACACACAGTAGAGTCACAACATTCATGTTTTTTTTTTTTAATTGGTCACAACATTACAAAGCTCTTGACATATCATATTTCATACATTAGATTGAAGTGGGTTATGAACTCCCAATATTTACCCCAATTAACCATGATGTTTCATGAGGCTTGCTGGTATTTCACAGTTAGATATAATAGACTGGCCTCTAGCAGAACGAACACCCTTGGCTCTGTCATTCACCATCCCCTACTTCTTGAGGTTCCCCAAATGTTCCTGTACCTCTTCTGCATATTCCCTCCTCACTCTTTGGCCTTTTTTTCTTTTTTTTTTTGGTACTGGGGATTGAACCTAGGGGCACTGAACCATTGAGCCACATCCAGATCTTTATTTTTCATATTTGAGACGGTCTTGCTAAGTTGCTTAGGGCCTCATTAAATTGCTGAGGCTGGCTTTGAACTTGCGATCCTCTCAAGCTGCTGGAGTTACAGGCATGTGCTACCGTCGGGCTCACCCTTTGTTCTTTATGCTTCATCCCTGCTGAAAATGTTTTTCTGTTTCCCTATCACCTCACACCCATTCTGTTGTTGCTTTTGAGCTTGCTAATTTCTGACAGAAGTCCGTGTCCCTTTTTCCCTGTTGTCTTGGAAATCTGTTCATTTTTCATACTTCAGGGTCTGGCTAGGACATGGTATAGACTGAGAAGCTTTATCTTTAGCTCCTTGACCTCAACCCTCAGAATTCATCACTTCCTTCTCTGGGCTACCTGTGCATCTCACATATGCCAGTGGTGAGCCTATGCTGTGCCTCTTGATGTGTGTGTGCATGTGTCCATGTTTATCTCCCCTCACAGACTGAGCTTCTGGAGGACAAGGATCATCTTATTCAGCTTTGTGTCTCTGGTGCCTGGTGTCGGGGTGTTGTAGTCTCTCATATATTTTAGCATTTTTGTTATTGTGATAATGGAGCAGACTTATGGTACAGAAAATTCAAAATTTTGGAACCTATACGATGCTTAGTATGAAAATTCTGGTAGTGATAAATTGAAATTATGGCATTGGTTGGTGTATTAGTCAGCTTTTTGTCACTACAACAAAATACCTGAGGCAGCTAATTTAATAAAGGAAAGAGGTTTACTTGCTTCACAGTGTTGGAGGCTGAATGTCCAAACAGCACAGCACATGCTCTGGGAAGACTGCATGGTGGATAGCAGAGCCCATGTGGAGGAGAATCATATCTCCAGCTAGGAAACGGAGAGGGGAGGGGTGTGTTTTGCTCTTTTTATAATAACCCTCTCCGAGAAAACAAGGATCACAGGAGAAATGTCTTAATTCCTTTTGAGGTTAGGAGCCCCAGTGATCCAAGGAACTTTCTAGACCCAATACCCAGTACTTCTCGATGCCACCACTCTGGGACCAGGCCACCAGTCACGTGGAACCTTGGGGGACACCAAACTACAGCAGCAGGTTTGGCTGAGGGAAGACGAGAAAGGAAGTTGAAGTTGAGGAATTTCAACCTTAGACTGTGGAGTTTGTTTTACTACTAGGTGGCTGAGGATCAGGAGACTGATCAGGAGAGCCCAGATGGCTCACAGAGGGGACAGTAAAGCAGTGGTGTTGAAATAAGAGAATCCACTTGTAAGATTTTGAGGAGAACATAGGAGGATGACAGGTGAGGTCACTGGCCTGGCATAGGCATGAATGCAGCAGAAGGAAAGCCCTTGGCCCTCTCCATGGTGGCTCAGGCCTCAGCGGGGAGGGTCATCTGGGGCTGGAGTCACGGCTCGCAGGTGTGATTCCTGAGCCTGGAGACCACCAGAAGGATTGTTTCATACTGAACCCTGGAGCACAGAGAGATTTTCATGTTCTCAACAGCCCTTTGTCATTTACTTTGATTATTTTAGATATTTCTGTCCTAGCAAGTGAAGGGAATTCAATTCTGTAGTAGAATTGATTCTCATTAAAAGTGTTCACTATTAAAAATGTGACAGGTATTTCCATTTTTAAATTTGATATTCAGATCTTTTTGTCTGTTTTTAAAATTGAGTTATTTATCTTGAGTTGTAAGAGTTCTTTATATAATCTGAATACAAGCCTTTTGTCATATACTTACATGATTTATAATATTATCCCCATCCGTGGCTTGCCTTTTTATTGTCTTAACAGTGTCTTGGAGCAGAAAAACTTTTACATTTTCAGCTTATCCATTTTTTTTTCTTTTATGGGTTATGCTTTTGCACATTTTTTTAAGGACCCTTTGCTTAACCAAGGTCATGAAGATTTTCTTCTAGATTTTTTTTTCTGCAAGTCTTATATTAGGTCTTACACGATCCATTTAGAGTTAAGTTTTGTGTATTGTGTGAGGAAATTGCATTTCCTGATGAGATATGGCACATATAAGACACCCTGGCAATTTCTGTTCTTTGCCCAGCAACATTACTAAAATTCTATTAGGTTGGATTGTTTACCTACAAATTCTTTTGGTTTTTGTGGATAAACAATGATATTGTTTATGCATTTAGTGGTTATTGTTTCTTGTTTTCCAGTTTAAGTTTCATTTATTTTCCAGTGAAATGAAATGTAATGGCTATCTGTCCAGCATTTCTGAATAGTGATAGATGGCCATTCTTTTTTTTTAAATATTTATTTATTTTTTTTTAGTTCTCGGCAGACACAACATCTTTGTTGGTATGTGGTGCTGAGGATCGAACCGGGGCTGCACGCATGCCAGGCGAGCGCGCTACCGCTTGAGCCACATCCCCAGCCCTAGATGGCCATTCTTGCCTTGTTCTGGGCTTTAAATAGTAAACATTAATATTAAATGAATCCATATGATGTTTACTGTGGGTTTTTTATATTTTCAGTTTTTCCTTAATAGTCTTAAATTACCTACAATTTTTGTTATGAATTCATTTTGGATTTTTAATTAAGTCTGCATCCATCTTCTTCAGTCTATTCGAATGGTGAGTTCCACTTTTAAATCTCCTAATGCAGTGGTTTTTAAAGTTGGCTGCACATTGGAATCACTATAGAAACTTGTAAAAATGCTGATGCCTGTTTCTTCCCCCCGAGATTCTAGTTTAAGTGCTCTGGGTTGGAGTGGGGGCATTAGGATTTTTATAAGCATCCCTTAATGATTCTATTGTGCAGATAAAGTCTGAGAACCACTGTTCTGAGTTAAGCCATTCAGGGATTCCTGGGATAGGTCCTCCTTCAATATGATTTTTTTTTTGTTAAATAACATTTGTGGTTTGGCTTGTGATTTTTAAAAGGATTTCTACATCCATGTTCTAATAGATTAGCTACTAACTTTCTGTTCTGGTCTTTTTCAGTTGGTTTTGGTATTATATCTTTTTCTAAAAGATTACCCTTTTTTCAAATTGGAAATTTTTCCAAGGTTATGTAGCTAGTAGCCAGGGCTGTAAGTTCAGTTAGTTTTTGTTTTTATTAAATCACATCCTTTTTTTAAAACAGGTAATCTGTGTCCATGATGTCTCGTCCATCTACCGGGTCCCCTTGTTGTTAGAAGAGCAAGGGGTTGTAGATTATTTTCTTCGAAGACTTGACCTTCCTATTGAGAGGCAGCCACGGAAAATGCTGATGAAGTGGAAAGAGATGGCAGACAGGTTTGCCTCCCCGTGAGGAGCTGGCAGTGCCAGCTGCCTTCCTCTTTGGTAGGGCCCAGGGGATTCGGTCATGTTGGAGCATGTTAGCACCTCACTCTCAGCTCACTGGAGGTCTTCATGGTAAGGGACGTTCAGGTTGCTAAGGAAGGAGCTGGTAGTTGTAGTTGTCAAGTGGAGACAACATAGGTGAAGAGGGCCTGGCAAGGCTGGGCCAGTTCCCAGACCTCCAGGCAGCGAGTGCAGATTGTTTTCAGCTATACAGTCAGCACAAACAGGTGCCCCTGGCAGTGGGTTACCATGGGAATGGGTGGCCATGGCTGGAGCACTTGTGGGCAGGCAGCATGCCTATTGTCTGAACCGCATTTGGGAAAATGTTGCTCAACCAGCACCACCCTTGCTCAGCAAGGCCTTGTGGGACCACCTCCTGAAGTGCTGGTGCTCTCACCTTGCTTCAGGGTCTTCTCAGAGCAATGGGTGTGCCTTGTCACAGTTGCAGAACTAAAAACAGTGTGGAGGTCATATTAGCACATGTGGAGGGAGCATTTATTCTGTTCTGTGATGTTTAAGCTTTGACCTTTTTTTCATGGATCTTTTACATGTCCATTTACATGTAGCTACCAAGATGGCCCATGGTCTTACAGTTCTTTTTTCTTAAAACGTTATTGCATTTTGCTCTGTTACTAATTTTTATAATGAAACTTTTAACAAGTGTGGACTCTTCTATTGTGTGAATATCCCATAATTTATTTGATTCTTCCCTTCATCTCATTAACTCATGGGATTTGTCTGTGTCTTTTTTTTTTTTTTTTTGTCCTTTGGGATTGAAATTCTTTAAAAACAAATTTGTGTGAGATTTTGAAACCTTTTTGATAACAGCTTCTAAAATCCAACTTTCTTTACAAAGCCTGCCCTGTTGATCTGAAATTGCTTCTTTACTGGTCTGTGTGTGACACTCAGGCGATGTTCGTTTCCATTGTGTTCTTCCAAGACATTCTTTTCTTCTCTTGCCAAAGCAGTTTTGGTCTCATGGTGATACGTGTATTCCAATTAATTGGGTGTTTCTTGACCTTTGATAGATATGATCGCTTGCTGGAGACCTGCTCTATTGCCCTTGTGGGTAAATACACGAAGTTTTCAGACTCATATGCCTCTGTCATTAAAGCTCTGGAGCATTCCGCATTGGCCATCAACCACAAATTGGACATCAAGGTGAGGTGGGATGACCTAAGTTAGCCAAGGGGTAAATAGGGAAGCAGTCTATATTTTCATAGATTTTGCATGCCATATCTCCTTTATAAGTTTTTGGAGCTCTTGAGTTTCTTCTGGGAGATAAGAACGTTTGGTTGAGCTCTGAGAATACAGAGTATTTTCTGGAAATAATGAAGGGGAGAGGTGGTCAAGAGTAGAGGTATAGAGAGACTGAGGGCTTGGATCTGAATATCAGTTGACCACATGAAATTGTCCTAGGATAAAATTTCTCTTTGGGGTGGGAAGACCTGGTGGACAGGGGCATGCATGTTGCATGGTCGATAGCACTGCCTGGAGCGTTGTCAACGACTGCTTTGCTTTGCAGTGTGGTGGGCAGAAGCTGAGCTGGTAGAATGTTTGGACAAGACTCCACTGCCAAATGAAATGCCTGGGACTCAAATTCTAGCTCCATTGCCTAGGAAGTATATGACCCTGGACAACCCTCTCCCTGCTCAGTTTCCCATAAAAAGGCATAGTGATGTTCCTTCCTCCTGGGTTGTAAGATTGATGAGATAATGTGAAGTGCTAAGGTTTGTGCGTGCCGTATTAGTGCTCCTTGAAAATCTCCCACCTGTCCCTCCTTCCCACAGGGAGAGACAGGATCTTGCTAAGTTACCCAGGCTGGGCTCAAACCTATGATCCTCCTGCTTCAGTATCCTTAGTACCTGGGATTACAGGCATACACCACAGTTCCTACCTCTTATCTATCCCCTGTAGAACTTTTTTTCTTAGCTCACCAGCTGAGATTTAGAAGTGAAGTGGGATCTCAGTGCTTGATGGTGCCATGAACCTGGCCCCACCATCCGCACTGCAGTTTTCTTCCTGCTTCTACATGTTTCTCAGGGTGATAACTTGCTTTGTGCTTTGGGCAGGTTCCTGCAGGATGACCTGTTAGAAGTGTTTAAGAATCAGAGGATCCCATTACACAGCCCTGATTTAGTTTTTGCTCGTTCTTTCCATCATTCAGTTATCCACTTGAGGTTGCGTGGCTGCCATGTGTTAGATAGTAGAGGCTGAGAGATGAATGAAAAATCTCTAGTCCCTGTGTTTCAGGAAGGTAGCACAGGAAAGAGGGTGCGCCTGCTTTGTAGACATGTAGGGAGGGCAAACTCCCTCAAGGGGGGACCTCTAGGAAGTTGGAAAGATGGGAAGGGCATTCCTGACAGATGGAAGAGCATGTCCAAAGGCTTGGAGGTGTGGAACAGTTGGAAACTCAGTGGATAGAAAAATGTGAACTGGAGACAGCTGGCAAGGGCCCAGTCAGGATTCCTGTGAACTCTGCCAGCCCAGGTCTTACTCTGAGGTTCAGGGAAATAGCTACAAGGAATTAGGTAGGGAAGAGTAGAAGAAAGATGGAGAATCTTATTAAAAAGTGAGCAAAAGGTTTGAACAGAAGATTCCAAAGAAAATGCTTGTGATATGCGTGATATGCACCTTTAGTTGTCAGGGAACTAAATTCAAATTAAGTTACAGGGAGAGACGGGCACAAGCCCCTAGGGTGGCCTTACTGCTGGGAATGTAAAGTGGCATAGCCATTTTAGAAAATAACAGTTTAAAATAAAGACACATATGACCAAATTCTATATATGTACTCAAGAGAAAAAAAAACAAAACCAAAAATGTGTCCCCACAAAGATTTTTATTCAAATGGACACATTATTCATAATATCCCAAATCTGGGAACATCCCGCATGTCCTCAACAGGCTAGGGGATGGTACTGTGGTGCATTTATGCAGTAGAAAGCCACCCAGCCAATAAAGAGGATCAAACTTGGGATATACAGCAATTTGGATGAATCTTAAACCCATACTGAACAAGAGAAGTCGGACAGGAAAGGCTGCATGCTGCTTGGCTCCATTGATATGAGGCTCTGGAAGAGGCAGAACCTGTGTTGATAGGAGTCAGCTCTGGGCCTTCTGCAGGAGGAGGAGGGAATCTTGTGAGGTAGTGGCACTATATCTTGATGGGGTGGTGGTTACGCCTTCATGTGTATGTTTGACAAAAGTCATCAAAGGGCACTCAAGATGCTTGTGTTTTACTGTGTGTAAATTATACCTCGACACAGTTGAAAATGAAAAAGGACACAAACAAAATTGGGTGAAAGGTGGCCTGAGGAGAATGTCATTTGAGCAGAACACAATAATGTAGAGTCTCCTATAGTAGCTGAGAGAGGATTCTAGAAAGTATGGAGCAGATAAAGCCAGGTTCAGGATTTTGAAGGAAACTTGTTGGTAAAATCTTGTACTTAAGATTTTAAATTGTTAAGTTTAAACATATTATCATGTTAAAACCCAAATCATGGGCGATGGAACATTGATAACTTATTTGGACATTGTGAAAGAGCTTGGTTGGAGTGGTTGGAGTCATGAGTTGCTTCTTTGCCCTGCCTGCTGCCCCCAGTACATAGATTCCACCGACCTGGAGCCCAGCACCCTGCAGGAGGAGCCTGTGCGGTACCACGAGGCCTGGCAGAAGCTCTGCAGTGCTCAGTAAGTAGCGTTCTTTCTGGGGGGCTGGGGTTCTGTTTTTGTGAATGAATATAGTTCTATGCTTCCAGTGCTAGCAGTAGGTAATCTACTTTGTTAAGTGTCTTTTAATAAGAGAAACTACCTACTGGATGACTTCAACCTACCCATAGATTTGGATTCAAAGAGACCCATTCTAATTTTATTGATAGTTTGCTGCTTTCATCTCATCATGAGGCTTAGCGATTTTTTTCATCCAGAACATTTGATGAGTAGCCATCAGTAGAATTCAGAAATTATTTTTAGCAGCTTTTTTTTGTGGTCCTGGGGTTGGAACCTGGTATCTTATATATGCCAGGCAAATGCTCCATCACTGAGCTATGCCTTTAGCCCTGGCAGCTATCCTTTATGATAGTCAAAAGTCTGCAAGGATCTTGGATCCCCTGGAGCAGGTGAATGCTGTGGGGCATGCAGCTGGTGTTGATGTGCTTGGTCAGCATGGCTCACTGCTGAGGAAAAAGGCCCCTTCTGACTCTCGGAACTCTGTGAGTCAAGAGGAAAAGTAAATTGTATTTATCTAATTATATGTTAAAATTCACGAGCCAAGTGCTTGGACCAAGTGCTGTAGCAGCCTTACGGTGATGGACACTGTCCTTCTACTCATAGAAGTATTTTCTCATGTAACTAAGTCTGTGGTTTTGTGTGCAGTTTCTAAGTTCAAAGTGTTGATATGGACAAACTAATTGACACTCTTTAAAAGAATACAGACTTAGTCTCAGTAGCAAAATATATGGAGTAAGTTCCTGGTCCCAGTACCTTGGCAGCAGCTTCTTTGTTGGTAGTTGCAAGCTGGGTTAGTGGAAAATCGGAGTTGCCTTGTGGTTTGTTCCCCTGTGCAGTGGAGTCCTGGTTCCAGGAGGATTTGGTGTTCGTGGTACTGAAGGGAAAATCCAAGCCATCGCCTGGGCTCGGAAACAGAAAAAGCCTTTTTTGGGTAAGGAACTGTGCTTGCTCTCGCCAGTCTGAGGAGCCATTTGGGAGGGAGTTATAAATACAGCAGGGAGATATTGAAACACGACATGCTCAGTCTTTTTGGTTCTCTTTGGGAAAGATTCAGACTTTATTTTTAAATATAAAAAGTGTATTAGCTACATGTCAGTGCATGGAATATCGAGGAAATTCTGTTTGCAGTGCACAGGAGATTGAGTCTTATGTCCTGCTCACTTGGCATACTAGCCAGTTATAACTGGACAAAAATGGTTCTGAATGCTTCCTGGTGCTGTACATTTTAGTAATTTTCAACTTGACCAATTTGTGAGACCTTAATGAGGGAGGGTAAGAAAACTTGAATTTTATACTTGAAAACTTGAAACTGACTGGACTATTGCTTATTTTTTTAAGTTGGATAACTTTGCAGAAGCTGGGATCTTTAGGTCCACTTCTTCCACCCAGCTTTTAATATCCAGCACAGATAAAGCATACCAGTGGGATGCTTACTTGTAGCAGAGTTTGTGGTTATGACCCTGACCGTGCAAAACACAGTCAGAGCCCTTGGCAAGGCTGGTGGGGAATGTGAGAGCTGCCTTTTCAATGGAGCTTCATTTAGTTTTCTCTCTCCCTGGAAGGTGTGTGCTTAGGAATGCAGTTGGCAGTGGTTGAGTTTTCAAGAAATGTGCTGGGGTGGTCAGGTAAGCCTGCATTTAGAAACCCTCATTTCTGCTTAACCGCTTCCTGAGTGCATGAAGGCATTGCGTGTTGGGTGGTAGGAGCCTTGAGATGGTGCCTGGCTCTTCAGAACCTCCATGTGCAGAATGAATTTTGGGACTGGGCTGCCCTGCAGCTCTCCACAGGGGAGTGGGGGTCGGGGGCAGCTGTAGAAGCCCATCTTCAGCTCTCTGTCCAGCATGTTCTATTCTTTAAATTCTCTCTTTGACCACCATGGCCACCATCTCCCTGGTACCCACCAAGAAGTCACTGGACTAAGTGAGGCCTATGCAGTTGTTATAAACTTGGGCTCTGGAGCTGTCACACCTGAGCCTAAGTTCTGACTTTGTCACTTATTATGGATGATTTTAGATAATTTAGCCTCTCTGGGTCTTTGTTTCTTTTGTAAATGGAGTCAAAATGGTACCGACTTCACATAGTTGTAAAAATTTGGTGAAGAAATGCATGTAGGTAGTCCCTATCCGGGCCTGGCAAATAAGAAATGCTCACGTAGTGTCAGATCTGCTCATTAACTGTGTCGCTGTGACAGACCATCCCAAACTTGGTGGCTGGTAACAATCATGACTTGACAACTTCTCATTGTTCTGCTGAGTGGTTGTCTGCTCGGAGTTGTGTATCTGGGGTCACTCACTCCTGTCTGGCATTCAGCCTTGAGCTTGGCCCAGCAGGACACTGAGATGGTATGTCCATGTTGTGACTCATCATTTATTAATTCAGTCCAAGCTTCTTTACACACTATATCCTGACTGCACATGTTGTGACTCATCATTTATTAATTCAGTCCAAGCTTCTTTACACACTATATCCTGACTGCACATTGTAGCCAGGCCTACTGCACAGGCATTTGTCAAACTTGCCACTGTCCCACTGGCTAAGGCAAGTTACAGGCCAAACCCTGACTTCGTGGGAGTAGATGGTTGGGGTGGTGTCACAGGGCATGGGTACTGGATGTGTGGTTGGGGGGCCACGATGGAATAATCTGCCACAGTCATTTATTCTCTGTAGCCCAACTGACAAATACTAGCTTTTCAGAAGAAATGTAAGTTCTTTGAAAAATAAAGCATCCAGAGGGGATGTAAAAGCCGTCTGGGTTATGCAGTATACGTGATTCCTCAGTGGCCAACTTGGCCAAGCTGGGTTTCAGTTCATCTCTCTTCTGAGAGGCTGTTGACCATAACCACGGGAGGGTAGCTGAGTATAGTAGGCAGCATGCCCCTGGTGCTGGCATTTGAATGCTGGCAGGGCTCTCTTTTCACCCTTGACCCCAGAATGGCTTTTGCGATTTCCTGGACTATTGCACAGCCTGACCCCTTGCCTCCCACTTGGGTTCCAGATAGGTGGGTGACTGGACATGAGCTTGCTCTTTAGAGGAGACCAGGCCCTGCTTCAGGCCCAGGAGGGTAGCAATAGTTAGTGCTCACACCAGGACCAACATGCAGTGTGGGG
The DNA here is from genome assembly GCF_052094955.1 of Ictidomys tridecemlineatus. Taxonomy (NCBI): domain Eukaryota; kingdom Metazoa; phylum Chordata; class Mammalia; order Rodentia; family Sciuridae; genus Ictidomys; species Ictidomys tridecemlineatus. The sequence goes on from NC_135487.1 coordinate 29,379,728, forward strand.
GACTTCCTTGTCCTTTTAGCCTGTAGTGGTTAGATGGTAAGTTTATTCACTGATAGGTTATTTCCATCGAAATCAGTTAGTTTGTGACTTGGCAATTGTACCAGGCAGTTCAATAGGGCACATTAGATGCTAAAGATGAAAGAAAATGAGAAGATGGTTCCTGCTTATTTTGGAGAGAGTCTACAACAAAATGTTTTTTTTTTTTAAAAAAAATGACAATGAAAAACTGTCACAGATTTTTAGGCTGTGCCGTTGGTTTAGTTCTCCCCATTGTGTCCAACTTGACTTTCCAGAAAGTTAAAGACTTGATAGAAAAAATTTACCTATTTGTGTGTTGAGTATTGTTATATCTTAAAATGCTGTCCCTAGTTTTGATTTCACCATTGATTTTAAACAGAGGGAGGAGATTGTGATTTAGTGCTCAGCAGTGATCAGTTTTGTTTTTAGCTATCTTCATAACCCAAGTATTTTGACTTTTCAGATGCCAATTCTACAGAGTTTGACCCCAAGACCAGTCATCCTGTGGTGAGTTTGTGTTTGAACCTTCTCAGGGTCAGAAGGGGCTGGAAGGGCACTCGGGACGCAGCGGATGGTTAGAGACAGGCATCGAGCCATGCAGCTCCCTCCTCCAGAATCCCGGGGTCTTGTGCTCCCAGACCTAATGGTTAGGAAAAACTATGGAATCCTCACTGATCTTTCCAGTTCACTACAGAAAGCCTTTTAAGGTGCCAGCCCAGACAGCTAGAGGGGATTCTGATTAAAATAGTTTTCTACCCCCACTCCTCTGGGCTCCCTGGAGTAGTATTCATATGAAGTACTCCACTTGCACCTGCGTGCCCGCTGCTGTCCTCACTGTGCGCACCAGCTCGTGTTCTCCAGCAGCAGTCCTGGGGTGGGATTGTAATTAAAGAACTGCTGGGATGTGGTACTGATTTGTTTAATGGTAACCAAAGCTTTTCCAGGCCAGCATACCTGGTATCATCTCTCACTTTGGTCACATGGCCTGTCAGTCTGCCATATTATTAAGGCTTACTGGGGAGGGACGGTGCCTTTATTCATCTTCGAATCCCCAACCTAGGAGTGGCAGGCATGTTGAAAGTCACTTTTTTAACTTCAACATTCAACACATTCTGAGTACCTGCTCTGTGCCAGGGGCTCTTCTTGTCACTAAAGACACTGATGAACTCAGTGGACAGGGTTCTTAATCTTATGGCAGGCAAACATCACCTGACATTGGACTTTGGGGTGGGGGAATGGGGCACAGAGGCTGCCCTGGAGGTCAGAAGGTGCACCGGAGCACCAGGCTGAGTGGTGAGCTGGCCTGTCCTCTGGGGTACCGTAGCCCACCCCACTTGGTGCAGGCCCAAGGACTGGGCAGCTCCTCAGGACTGCAGAGGGATCAGATGTCCTGACACAGCTAGGCTTGTGTCCATGCTGTGCCGTTTGTTCTTGGAATATGCGATGGCCTGGTTCTTGTCATCCCAAGTGTTTAGGGGTAGGTACAGTGTCATGAGGAAAGGCCAAAGGTTTGAACCCCTGTCCCGGAGGTTTAAAATGATTACTAGGAGACAGTTTCCTGAGATAGCGTCTCTTACCAGGGAAGGCTAGAGAGGTAGGGCCCCCTCACAGGTGGGCTGCATTCAGTGGAGGAGTTCCAGTCACTAATGAAGCAGAGTTTGGTAGTCTGTGTTTGTTTTCTGAACGTCTCCAGGTCATAGACATGCCAGAACACAACCCTGGGCAGATGGGAGGAACCATGAGGCTGGGCAAGAGGAGAACCCTGTTCCAGACCAAGAACTCAGTCATGAGTAAGAGCTGCCTTGTGCTGGCCTGGCCTCTGGCTTGGCCTGTTCAGGATGTGTATCGTAGCGGGGTACTGGGGCTCTCAAGAGTCAGCCTGGCTTTTTTCTTTTTGTTCTTGCTTTTGAATTTTTTTCCCTCCTCTTACTCATCTTCTGCTAGGAGTACTATGGTAAGCAGGGCAGCAGCGTGGGTCTTAGATCACTGGCAATGCGATCAGGACTCTGGGATGTGGACAGGGCAGTTAGGTCACATCCACTGCAGTCTGTTTCTTTCCTATACTGTTAAGTATGAAATTTGATGATTATTATCTCACAAAATGACAATTTCATATGGGTCAACTCAAATAGATTTTACTCGAAGAAAGTATTAATATATGCTAGAGATGAAGGGAAATTGGGCAAGAAAAGTACTTAAGACATTTCTCTCAGTCCACCCCCTCCGCCTCTGTACCCCCAAAATTCTGCCTTTGATTCTGTGGCAGAGGTGCTCTTGTGTTACTGTTGGGGCTCTTTGGCAGCCTAATTTTGAGTTGCTTGAGTACTAGTCTTCCAATTCTAGTGCTCTGTGGACTTGAGGTCTCACTGGAGTGGGTTAACTAAGCAGCCCATTTGCACACACGGTGCCTCTTTGCCTACAGCCACCAGGTGCTGGCACCTTCAGACACTGACTTGAACTCTTGTCCCCAGAGTTCATCTGCGAAGCTCTAAACTGTCTCTCTTCCCATACTGTCCTCAGGGCTCAGGGTGCTTGGGTCCTGGTCTGTCTTCCTGGATAGCTTCTATCGGCGGGGCACCCTGTCTTTAGCTTGATGGAGGTGGTGAGCCTGGTTCCATTGTGATTCTTAGTGTGTCAGAAGGAGCCAGAAGCCAAGAATTAGTCTAAATTGTGCTAAGAGCAGGAAGCATGGTCCAGAATTCCAACAGCCCGTCTATGTGGATGATAACAGTCCACTGTGAAGTAGGATGTGGGTGTGAAACAGGGTATTTGGCAAGTCAAAAGTCATAAATCCAGTGTTTTTTTCCCCCAGGAAAACTCTATGGAGACCCAGACTACTTGGAAGAACGGCACCGCCATCGATTTGAGGTGAGAATTCCAATTCGTGTTTGCTGTTTTCTGTTACTTGGGAGACACAGTAACAGAGATCAGCAGTTATTTTTCATGGATCAACAGGTGAATCCAGTCTTGAAAAAGTGCTTGGAAGAGCAGGGCTTAAAGTTTGTTGGCCAAGATGTTGAAGGGGAACGGATGGAGATCGTGGAGTTGGAAGGTAATTGCTGAGATAGTTGAATTTAATGAAAAATGAAGTCAGATTTCTTGGCACATGGGAAAGTGTAAAGCCGTGTGTTGTTGCTCTGGACAAATCAGAATTAGCATTGTCTTGTGAGGGGAAGGGTCTTGATGACACAGGCGCCAGAGCCCCAGGAAGTTTATCCTTGTGTGTGGCCTTCCACAGGCAGCCAGGTAACCTTAGGCCTCCGTTCTTCCTCTAGAAAGAGGGTGGACTTGATACTTGGCCCCTTTCAGTTCTCACATGAGCTGCGTGGCTCAACCTATGGAAGTCACAGGAGCCAGGGGACCCAGGGAGGGTCTATGGAGAGGAGCCCCCTTAGCTGGGAGGGGACAGCAGTGCTGAGAGAAGGGGATCAGGTCACTCGGACTTTGGGGTTGTCTCTACCTAGATTCAGATGGTAACATTACTTTGAAATAATTTAGGGTTTTTTTCTGGGGGATTGAGCCCAGAGCCTTGCACACATTTGGTAGTTACTCTACCACCAGGCCCCAGACTGTTGGCGTCGATTTAATAAGACGTTTTCTCATCTTTCACATTTTCTGCCCAAATACCTAATGGATCCTTTGGATTTCTATTTCAGATCATCCTTTCTTTGTTGGAGTTCAGTACCACCCAGAGTTCCTGTCCAGGCCTATCAAGCCCTCCCCGCCATACTTTGGCCTCCTCCTGGCCTCTGTGGGGAGGCTCCCACATTACCTCCAGAAAGGCTGCAGGCTCTCGCCCAGGTGGGGACACTGCTTCAGCAATCAGCATTTGTCTTCGCCAGTCCTTTGGGGGTCACTGGCTCTCACAGTGAGGTGTCACACAATCAGTCCCAAGAAAAAGTCATAGGTGTCATGGCTGGGTCCTTGGATGAGACACCATGTGTTCCTCACATTTCCACAGAGGTTCCTGCTCTGTCCTGGGGTTTCCTCAGGCTGCTTCCTTTGGTGTATTGATCAGGCCCTACTCTCTCTAGCATCTGGTTCTGGTGATTCTGCTGAGGAGCATGTTTGGCAGAGATCTGTCCCCTTCATGTTAAGGGGACAGGGTTTTTCTGCAGGGAGTATGCCACACCTCAGGGGGATTTGTACTCTACTGCCACCTTATCTGAGGCTGGTTACTCTGAATGCGTGGTTATCATTAACTGAATGGTAAGAGGAAGGAAATCCCTGAACAGCCTCAGGCTGAGTGTACTGTGTAGTGGAGTCTGATTTGTGTTGTGTGGACACATGTCCCTGCAGTAACAGTGGCTACAGAAACAAAAGTATCGTGAGGGTTTTGGCAGGAGAAGAGGAATAAACTTTCTGTATTCTACAGGGACACCTATAGTGACAGAAGTGGGAGCAGCTCCCCTGACTCTGAAATAACTGAACTGAAATTTCCATCAATAAACCATGACTGATCTGGCAATGTAAGTGATATTTTTTAATGTTAAGTTGGTCGTTTTGTTTTGTTTTGTTTTTTTAAACAGTGATAACACACTAGGATTGTAAGAATATCATGAAAGTTTGGTGCTAAGAACTTTATTTGCTAGAGAGTGGAAGTGGTAAGGTCAGTGTGACCATCAGTGGGCCACCCTCTTCCAAGTTACCTGCCCTGCTCCGGGGGCTGCTATGGTGACACCAGTCATTGGGCAGGTGTCACATGGTTGATTGCTTCACAGAGGTGCCAGTCTGACCAACTAAGGGACTGGGTTCTTAGGCCTTGTTTCATGAAGTTGTATAAACTCAGAGATGGTGAAGGAGGTGACAGGCATGACAGCATGGCCTGTCATTTTGCAGCTCCTCAAGCTCTCAAAAAGAAGTGTTTCAGAACTGATACTGCTTGCAAATAGTTGGTTTGATTGCTGCTTATTCTGAAAATTCTTCCAAATTCAAACAGCAAGGAGGCTTTGAATGTCTGTTTAGTGACAGGGTTTGTAAGTTTATAAAGAACAATAATTATGAACATTGCCATGAATTTTAAAAGTCCTTTAAGATTACAGAGTAAACTGTATTTGTCAGAAATAGATTCTGCTGGTGAGGGGTGGGGTCTGGAAGGGGGAGAGTATGGTCCACTTTGTTGGTGGTCCTGCTGCAGCTAAGAGAGTTCCTGCCCTGAGGCAGGGCAGGTGGCCCTCCTGGATCCTGTGTGCCTGTACTCATGCCCCTGGGGCTTCTGCTGGCCTAGTGCTGGACTGATTCAGTGATCTCCATCGATTCCCCTTCTGCCTTACTGATTGGCCACCTAACCTGTGGGCGTAGACAGATGGGCAAACATGAGAAGTCAGTCAGCATCAGGACGGCCTGGGTTGCTTAATCTGTGTCAGGTGAGCATGTAACAAAGGCACCCCCTAATCCCTGACCCCTGACCAGGAAGACAACAAGGGCCAGGGGCAGGGGAATGCAGGTGGGCATTTGGTCAGCCACATGGAGTTTCTGTGGAGACGTGCCTGTCAGCAGACCAGTAAGAGGAGGACACTGTGGACAAAGAGTGCTTGTGTCAGGGCCAAGGCAGAGGTCTTAAAAATGTGTGATTCTGTAGGAATTATAAATTTAGCTTCTGATTATTCATATTAAGTTCTTATTGCTATTCTACCATGAAAAACAGGCATTGTTCCCCATGGCAGCTGACTGTACATTCTTAAGTTTTCTACTTGGCCATCATATAATTGCTAACATCTTTTTTTTTTTTTTTTTTTTTTAAACAGGGATGATTCTTCAAGAGAACCTTTGACTTTGACAAGAGTTTACAGCTATGATTTTACACTCGGCTTTTGACACTTCCTTTAAATTATGTTTTTATTAAGATTATTTTATTATGGGGAGAAAGGTATTTGGAAAACTGTCATTGGCATGTCGCATCATGTACACCGTTTCCGGGCCTGCCTGCTGCTTGGCCTTTCCCGTGTAGGTCAGGAGGTTGTGAGATGGGAAGCCCACGTTGAGACGGGTGCTGACAGCAGGGGCTGATGGAGGCCTGTCTACCACCTTGTTTCTCCAACTACCTCGTGTCATTGTGGATTCGAGCGTCTTGCCTGTTGCTTCCTTTGGGTGCCCAGGCCGTTGCTCAGTGCAGGTGGCTGGAGCAGACACGGGAGGATCACTGAAGCCGGTGCTTCCCCTGTGGGATGCTGGTGACCTCCTGCACCGCCTGTCACCAAAAGCAGTGAAGCCAGAGCTGAGGCCTCAGTGTTGCTCTGAGTTGTGGAAGCTCTTGGTGCCAACTGTGGCTGGTCCTTGTCCTCCAAAGGGACAGTCAGTTTGGTGTCACATGATGCAGCAAGAAGTTGGTGTCTCTGAAGTATGATTTTAAAATTGCACCTCTGGCTGCATCTCCTGGTCCTGAGGTTGGGAGACACTCCTTGCATCAAGGGGTCACTTTAAAAAAAATAATAAAAAGAATCTTGGTGGGGAAACTGCCTCTAAACCCCTCTCATATATAGACAGCTTTGACCTGAGGGTACTTTCTTCTTCCAGAATGGTGTTAACTGCAGTTAAAATGCAATATGAAAACTATTTTCTTAATGTGATGGAATAGGCATAGCCACTGCCTACTGTATTCTGGCTGGACTCCATGTATACTCTAACTTAAGAAATAAAAAATGCAGAACAAGAGATGCCTTTTCATTCTCTTTATGTCTGTCACTGGCCAGGAGGGGAAAGCTGCAGCGTGTGGCTGGGGTGCCGCTGGTGCCTGCTGCTCCTCTGGCCTGCAGCCTCAGTGAGCAATCCCACAGTGTTGTAAGCTAGAGGCGAGCCTTTCTTGTGAATAGGAACCCGAGTTTTCAAACAGGGCTTCACATCCTGGTTCTCACATGTCAGGACAGATTGAAAGTGACATGAGTGCCAAGTGTACAGCTTGTCAGGGACAAGGGGGAGGGAAGAAGTGCAGGCCCTTGCATAGGGTGCCTTTTTGCTAATTGCAAACTGGGCCCCTCCCCAGAGATGAGAGTGGCCAACCAAGGATCTTCTGAACCAGTTCGACTGCTTTCTCCCCGCTCTGCTTCTACCCTCAGCCTCTGGAATACGTCCAGCTCATGGTCACTGTTCTGGGTAAGGGGTTGATGACAGAGGCACCCACTCACCCTCTGGCTGCTGAGCACACCTCTTAGAGATGAGCTGTCTTCTCTGCTGAGGCAGGTACTCAGGCCTCAGGCCACCTGTTCACCAGGCTAACTAACAGCCTTCACTTGCTGAAATTTGAGATAACTGGGTTTGGGGAGGGAAATGTGTTTCTCACAAGTGAGTTGGCCCAGCTTCTACTTCAGAGAGACTCAAGAGAAGTAGACTCTTGTCCTTCCATTCATGGTCCAAGGCCACCAGGCAGGCCTGGGAGCCTGCCTTCCTGCTCTCTGACCAAGAACAAGTCACCTTTGTCTGCCTCCCGTGCTCACAGACTGACCTAAAACACTTCCACAGAGTTCTTCATACTTGTCTAGGGCTTTTATTATGGCTGGTTGAGTGGAATTCTGACCTTATGCTACATAGCAGCCTGTCACTCCCCACACTGAGGGAGTGACAGTTCCCTTGGGGTCACCATTGTCCTGCCACTGAGGACTTGGGTGGGTATAAGGAGGGTTGGAAGAGCTCCCTGTAGTCATGTTCTTGCCCCTGGTGAAGATTCCCTTAAGGTGACCAGTTGCCTAGGTCTGGCCACCTCAGAACCCTTCTGAGAAAAGGAACGCCACATAGCTCTCCAGGGACTGCAGAGCTCAGCCAGATGGTGTCGGCCTGCCATGCCAGTGTCCATTGACCAGGGCCCAGAGGTTTCTCTATGGTTGGAAGATACTTGGTGGCATCTCTCCTGGGTTCTGGGCAGTCTGAAGCAGCTGAGCTAACTCGGAGATCACCTTGCCTTTGTAGAAACTGGCTACTTCCCACTAAGGGCATTTCTGAGGATTGCGGTGCCTGTCTCATAGAAGTTGGCCAGAAACTCTGCTGTGGCTTCTTGAGTAAGGTTCCCACCCTCATTCCTGGTGCTGGGGATAGAACTCAGGGCTTTGTGAATGCTGGGCAAGCACGCCACCACTGAGGGACACCCCAGTTCAAGTAATCCATTCTTTGTGTAGCTCTTGAGCAGCTTCAGCCACCCTGGGACAGCCCACCGGGTGAGTTACAGACAGAGACCACCATGGTAGGTCACGTTGCCTCTCTGCCCTTGTGCTCTTTCCAACAGCCTCAGACCCTGATAAACCACAGAAACAATGCTTACACAAGAGGAAGTTGTTACCACTAAACTCTGGCTTCACCTATTCTAAGTCAACTTAAAAATCACTGATTTTGGAGATCACAAAGTCTAGCTTTGCTGTAGATAACACCTCTGATGTGTGGGTTATGACGATAATGCTTGCCTAGGTTACCTTTTCGGAACTTGAAAAACACTTGACTATTTGGGCTGCAGATGTCCGGTGGGTGGCTGGGATGGGTGTCTCATATGCTTGTCTCCTTTGTTTCCTTAACTTTTGGGTTAGACTCTACTCAGCTCTGCCTGTAGATGTGTCAGTTGCCTTTGGAGCGGGCATATTTTCTTCTTCCTGCCCTTGTGCTTTTTCTGCAGCTAGAGCAGCCCCCAAACCCATAGTCCTTTAGCCCTGTCATAGGCCCAGATGGAGCCCCAAGGCCAGGGTGTTTGCACAGGGGGATGGGCACCAGCTACAAGAGTGGTTCCCAGGCAAGTTGACTGTGACTGGTGGTATCCTCAACATCTTTTGGAACCATGCTCCTGGTCAATGGAAAATTATCAGACTAGCCCATCCCAGCAAATCAATAAAAACTTGCATTTCCCTTTATTTAGGGAGCAACCTGGGCCATCGATGAGTGCTGTTTCCCTTTAGCAGAAGCCCCAGTTAAAGCTTTGCCTATACATTTGGGCTCATTTCACTTGATTTGCTTCTGTCATCACTGAGTCAAAAGTTTTCATCTCTGGTATTAGGAGTTTGGTAACCTGTCATGATACATACATGACATGATACACTTGGTCTCTAACCAATGTGAGTGATGGCCAAGGCCAGGCTTGTATCCTGTCTGGTAAGTGGGAAACCAAGTCTCCGAGCAGTTGTGAGTGGTCCAGGCTGTGAGTGGCTGTCGAGTGGGGGTGGGGCTGGGGGAGTGCAGGTGGAAGGAGTTGGTGGGCATAGCTGGCATGGCTGGTTCAGGGGGCAGGAGGAACGTGCAGGGCTGAGTACAGGTGCTGCTCTGGCCTTAGTCTTGGCTTGGCAGTGGGAAAGGTAGAGGAACAACAAGAGCAGGAACCTTCTCCAGAGCCAGGGTTGGGGGTGCTTAGAATGGGAGTAGGCCTTTCCTGTGCAGGTGCTGCTCTGGGCTAGGGCCAGCACCCTGGGGACTTCCTGATGATGACAATGCCTGCCCTGCCCACTGCTACTCTTACAGGCAAAAAAACTGAAGCAAAGAGGTGAGTGCTTTGCCTTAAGGCACGTGGCCTTTAACATGGAGCTGAGCTTGAGGCTAACGGGGCTCCTGTCGCCACCCACAGCCTTGTGTGGTAGGAGCCCAGGGTGGGCTGTGTCTCCTGGACAGAGGTGGATAGAGCAGGGAACACATGACCCAGCAGCGTCTAGCTGGCTGACAAAGTGTGCTAGAAATAACCGTTTGCACCCCAGGGTTACATGACTGATTAAGGATCTTTAACAATCTCAAGTTCCAGCAAGTTAGGGGAGAGGGCTGCAGGATGGCCTGTTTGCCTTGTAAATGTTTCCAAACATGCCTTACTGGCTATGGGGGACCTTCCTAAGATGACAAGTTCCTTTCTGGCACTGTCTAGCCGACTGGAGTCATAGACCTCAGCTTGGGCTAAAAGAGCATTGAGGGAGAGGGGACATTTCCTTACAGCTCAGCCATAGGATGAGTCTGGCCAAGTTCTTTCTGAAAGTCCATGCTTGGGGATGTGCTGCCAAGAACATTCTTGGCGACATACAGAGGCTGCTCTGGTGAAGCCACGTGGGTCTGTGCTGAAGGAGCAGGAAGCCAGAGCTCCCTCCTACCTGCCTGGCCCAGGTGCGTTTGTTGCTAGGACTTAGCCCAGATCAGAAGTCTCTGCCTCACCCTGTGTAGCTTGGCATTGTGCAGCCGCCCGTGGGGCCCTTACAGGACACAGCAGGTGCAGGACACAGGCCGCTGTTGCCTCAGCTGCTGCTGGAGCTGCTCCTTTTCCACCGTCAGCACCTTCACCTTCTCCTCCAGCTTGCTCAGCTCTGTTGTCCACTTCTGAGGGGCAGCATAGCACAAATGGCCAAGCTGATGTCAGCCCCAGCTGTCCACCCTCACCCTGGAGCAAACTATAGCCTGGGGAGGGGGGAAGCCATGACCCAGGCAGCCCTGGGCTCTTAAGAGGCTACAGAGCACGGATGTGGGGAGGGAGTCTTCCTCTGCAGCCTCCCAGATGCTAGGATAGGCACAGCTGCCCCATAGCCACATCCTTCCCTCAAACTGACAGCCCCCTTTGCCCTCTGCCTTTCCACCACCTGGCAGTTTCCTCTTTCAACAAGACCTCCCCTTGGGACTATGTCCAGCACACCCCTCCCCCTGTCTGGAGCTCCCCCAAATGTATTACACAGTCCTTGGGGTTTTCTTGTAACTCTCCAATATTCTCATCTCTCCGTTCTCCTGTTGTTCTCAACAACAGAATACCTCAACCACTCAAGTTGGGTGGGTGGGGGTGTCAGGCACCATGGAAAGAGGGACATAGATTTTGAGGAGACTGCTTGGGCCTCTCCCCTAGCCACTGGACAGTGTACTATAGGGGATGGCCCTCCTTTGTGCTCATGGGTTGACACAGGACACAAGGACCCGAGGACACAAGATGGTCTGCACAGGACTGCTCAGAGAGGCTGGAGGAGCTGGGTTGGCTGGGCCCTGCCCACTGCAGCCTGGGCCTCCTCACCTGCCTGTACCACTCCTGGATGGCGCTGACGGACAGTGGCCCCTGGATGCTCCCGTCCCGCCGCAGGAACACCTCCCCCTGGTCTGTCTCGTACAGCTGGGGCTCCCCTTGGGTCTTGGGGGTGTGCACAGTCAGACGGAGTACCTTGGTGGGGGAATGGCAGCTTGGGTGGAGGCCACAGCTGACGCTGGCAGCCCCAGTCCTGCCCAGGACTCTACCCTGGCCCTGGCTCCTTAAGGGAGCAGTGGCTCCTAGAGGGATTCCTTTCCCCACCCGCCTGCTCCACTCCCCACCCCTGCAAGTAGCACAGGCCATTGTCCTGCTGGGCCATGACAGATGACAAGCCTGTCTGTCCCGCACGCTTACCTTGAGAGGCACATTGGTGGTGGAGGCACTGATGACAGGGATGAAGGTGAGGGTGTAGGCGCTGGGAAAGACCTGGGGCTTGAAGCTCTGCAGGATGGAGTCCACCAGCAGGCGCGCTCGGTCCTCATCGCGGTGGGTGCAGCGGATGCCCTGCACCAGGCCGCTGTCCTCCACGCCCACTAGCAGGCTGCCTCCTTCACTGTTGAGGAAGGCGCATACATAGCGCCGCACGTGGTGCTTGAAGGCGAGGTTCAAGTACTCGCCACCGCCCCGCTTGAACTCCATGTTTCGTGTCTCGTTGCCCAGGAAAGTGCCCTGGAAGAGGTGCTCCTGGCCCAGGATCTCCTGGTGCACGATGGCGCTGTCAGAGCGCACGCCGCTGGGCCGGTTCTGGGAAATCTGCCACTGATGGGCGCAGTGCCACCTAGATGAGGAGTCTGCAGGTCCTGTTGGCATGGGGAGACTGGAGCCATGGCTGAGACCCGGGCTGGGACCAGGGCTGGGGCCAGGGCTGGGGCCTCGGCTTGGGCCACTGTCCTCCTCCTGCTGGGGTAGGGGTTGAGAGTGGGGCATATGGATCCGTGGGAAGTCAGGAGCCCCTGTCTTGAGACCAACTGCCAGACCTCCAACAGCGCCCCTGCCTGAGGTCCAGCCCCCGAGGACATCCTGATGCCTCCTTTAGTCTGATGGCCTAATCTGCTCACCCTCCTGCCATCAACGTGGGACCACCCTGCTGGTTCAAGGGTCTAAACCAGCCACTGCCCCTTCCCCTCCTGGCCTCTTTCTAAGTCTAGGTGTCTAGCTTGTGGTATGCCTGGGTGGGTAAGAAGGGAGTTTTCTTCCTAGGACTGGGAGTGGGCACATCTGTGTGCCAGTCTTTTCCCACTTGGGTTGCAGATAGTTCTGTGAGGCCCAGGGCCTGATGATTGAGTTCCTAAGTACCCTGAGGTCCCCATCCACGTCAAGTTGCATGTTTCTGAACTGAGAGACTGCACTGGCTTCATGATCTCCCTGAAACCTGACTGCTACTTCCTGGAAGTCCTCCTGCATCCCAGCTTTCCTCTGCCCTTTCCAAGCCCACTTCCATGGCTTCTGATCTGTTGAGAGAGTGGTCATGTCCTTGTGGCTCTTTCCCTAGTCTGGGCCTCATCAGGAAGCCCCTCACTGACTCTCCTTTTCCCATGCATCCTCCTCTAGCCCTAGGGCAAGTCAGATGGTCACCCCTCATTGGAAACCTGTTCCTGGCTCCTGCTGCTTTCGCCTCTCCAGGGCTGGGGGCTAAGCGTGGGCTGGCACCCTCGATGAGAGGCACTGCCCTACTAGCCCTGTGGCTCCCCAGAGAAGACTCACTTATCAGTCCAGGGACACCAAGCAGCTTTCCCTACAAACTCAAACCCTTGCCCTGTCCCTTTGCAAGTGCTGGTCCTTCTGCCTGGAATGTCCTGAGTGCCTCTCCAGTTCTCCAGGTCCCAGCTTCCCTGAGAATTTGTCCTAGAGAGCAGTGAGGACTGCCCCATGTCTTCAGACAGCCACCTCAGATTTGTGATTGGTGGAATCTGGCGCTGCTCATGAGTGGGGCTCCTTGAGGGCAGGGCCAGGACGGAGCGGTGTTGGTGTTTGTCTACTGGGCAGGTGAGGTAGGCCAAGGAGAAAAATCAGGACCTGTGTGTCTGAGGCCCTCTCAGGCTGAGGCTGGAATGCAAAAGGGCCCAAGAAAAAGCCCCACACTTTGGCTTTTCTTCAGACAAGCTCAGGCTGGCCATCTGTTCTAAGGGATAGTGGCCCTCTGGGTGAAAGTGGGAAGTATGAGCTTCAGGCTTTAGGCCAGTGTCACTTGAGCAGCTGCAAGTCTGCAGATCTGTCCTCATTTTTTCAAAGACATCCCCCAACCCTACAGGCCATTCTCACCCAGGCCTCCCTTCTGGGTGTCTTTGGGACTGGCTTGGGGAGGTCCCACTTACCTCTCTATAGATTAGTGGCTCCCGGGCCTCACTCAATACCAGCTCCTTCCCCCGGGCTGTCAGCTCTTTGAGGATCAGCTTCTCCTCCATGGCCATCTGCAGGCGCCAGGGTAGGGAGGCCAGGACATCCTTGTTGGTGGCCACCCGCACGAACGCATAGGCATTCCGTGGCCGCCTCACCACCTCGATGTGCTCCCGTGGGATCCGCAACTCAAGTCGTTCCAGCGTATCCCTCAGCAGGCAGGCGAGCACGGGCACTGAGAACTGGGGATTCAGGTGGCCCACATAGAGCGTGTACATGTGGGGAACTGCCCTAGGGCTCGTGTCTTCGGGCAGGGACTCTTCTTGGGGGAGCTTTGGCAGGGGCTGTTTGCTCTGGGACTCCATGAAGGTCTCCCACATCTGTGTTTGTGCTGATCTCTCACTTGGGGTCATGGGGTGTCTTCCTTGGAAGGGATTCAGGGTTCCTCCCTGTTGACTACTCCTCCAAGGGCCCTGGGCTCTTAGATGGCCCAGGACCTCACAGGGGACTCAGGTGTGCCAAGGCTCCTGGGGGCCTCTCAGACTGGCAGAAACTGGTCAGGGCCACAGAGACAGAGAAGGAGGGCAGAGGGCCACCAAGAAGTGGTCTGCCACACACCTGGGCAAGAGAGTGGGAAAGGACTGAGCCAGACCTCAGAGCCTGCAGGCTGACTGAGGGTATTTGCCCAAGGAAGAGCAGGAAGGCCCAGAATTCAGGTCCTTAAAAGCCTCACCACATCCTCTTGATGACCCCAGGGGTCCTGTCTTCCATCCCCAGTCCACAGGCTAGGGGCCTCGTAAGTACCCTTGGAGTTTTCTGCCAACCAGAAGACTTTTACGGCCTCCAGGCTCCAAAGAAACCTTTTAAAGAGGGTGTTTTGGAGAAGACTTAGCCCAGGACTCAGGGCTGGCCAGCAGCCCCATGGCTGCTTTTTCCTGCCTGGTCCAAACCCAGTAGGGACTCTGAAATTAGTTAAGTATGAGGTCAGAGGGTTCTTATGCTTTTTGGCACACTTACAAAATCTATGTTCCCTCCCCAGAAAAATGGCCTTTGCATATATATATATAATTTGAGGAGGCTGAGAATGGGGTTTAGAGCTGGGCTCCTGTGCCTTGCCCCCAGGCCCAGGAGCTGTGCCTGTGCACATACCAGCCCCTCCACTCACCCCCACACAGCCAGCCTCTGGCTGGTGTGGTAGGTGCCACCAGCCTGCATCTTTTCAGGTTGGATCCTGGAGGCAGGTGGGGTCTGGGAGCCACCACGGCTGGGGCAGGGGCATTCAAGGCAAACAGGAATAGGAGGAAAGAGGCCTAAGTCCTTCATATCCTTCTGGCTCCTGGAGGAACATGAGAGGTGCCAGTTCTGAGCTCCCACAACCCCCTGACCCCTACTAGCACCTCCCAGGGCACTTAGAGCTTAGCATGGAGGCAGGGAGAACCAGGGTCCTGGGAAATGGGCGGGGCCTGCACAACTGCCTCTGTGATCTCATGAGGGTCAACAATGCCTTCTTGGCCAGCTGTGGACAAGGCCTCTCCCACACCTGCAGACATGGCTGCCCACCAACCACATAAGCTTGATCATGGGGCTCCTTCTGGGCAGCTTTCAGAAAGCAGGGGCTGAAGACACAGTTCCTCCCTTTGCAATGCCTTTCTAGGCCCCAATGCCCACGCAGGCCACCCAGTTGCCACCACTTTTGGTCCTGGTGCTTAAAACCTCTACTTCCTTTTTTGTTCTCAGGATTCTCTCCTGTGGACTGTTCCTCCCAGGGCCCTGGGCTTTCAGATGGCCCAGGACCTTGCAGGAGACTCAGGTGTGCCAAGCCTCCTAGGGGCCTCACAGATGGGCAGAAACTAACTGGTCAGGGCCACAGAGACAGCTAAGGAGGGCAGAGGGTCCCAGCTGCTCCCAGGATGGACCAAAATACATAGGGTAACTTCCAGAATCACCCCTGACAATAGGCCCTTCTCTATGCCAGGGACAAAATTTGCTATCTAGAAGAGTCCTGAAAAATAGATCAAGCGTTGTTGTCTCTTTTGATGTACAGGGGTGTTACCTGTTGTTTGGGACGAAGACATGGGTCATGCCCAGCCTCTCGAAATGCAGGGACCTGCTCCTGGCAAGTGGGGGCTTTGGTAAGTGTATTTCAACATATTCTCTCTCATGCTGCTTCTGGAAGCTTCTGGTTATGGGGAGTGAGCATTGAGGACAGAGGTGATGCTTCGACTGACTGAAAGACTCCTTGACAGTGTAGAGAAGGCACCTTCCTTGCAGGCAGCCATTCTGAAGATGTTAAGTTTTGTTTCCCTTAGGGATGGAGGCAGAAGCTCAAGTGGGGAACTGGAGGAGAGACGATGGTGTGGGGGAAGGGAAGAAGCCCCAGCCCTTCATGGTGGCAGTGTGGGGCTCTGAGAAGACTGGGCAGCTACACTGTCCTTGCCCAGGCCTGGAGCCAGGTCTGCCTCAGCTGTCTCCATAGCCCTGAGAGTAATGAAGGGACAGCCTGAGGTGTCCTGGGATCCCTGAACCCTTCTTCCAGCCTTTCTCAACTGTGTCATCCATGAGGCGCTCCCACAGCACTGGACAGTTCGGCTGCAGCTGTTTCAGGATGGTTAACGCCAGTTGTGTTGGGTTGTGTGAAAAGAGACAGCTGGCCACAGGAGAGTCCTGGGGTGAAACACATGAACCAACCAGGAGTGTTCTC
Source organism: Ictidomys tridecemlineatus (assembly GCF_052094955.1). Taxonomy (NCBI): domain Eukaryota; kingdom Metazoa; phylum Chordata; class Mammalia; order Rodentia; family Sciuridae; genus Ictidomys; species Ictidomys tridecemlineatus. Next base: position 29,395,735 of record NC_135487.1, read on the forward strand.
CTTCCTTATCTCGCTGCCTTGCCACAGGCAGCTGCTTGGCATGAGATTTCCCATGCCAAGTTGCATGTCAAAGCTTTCCCGCCCTCACTGGCAATCTCTCTAAGCCACGTTGTCACCCATTTTTCCATAGCCTTTAACAGACGTATATGAGCTGAACATTCATTTTACTTCCTTTGGGGGTAGGGGTAAAAACTGCCTTTTATTATAATCACTAAATACAATTTAAAAAATAGTCTTTTAAATACAGAAATGCATTGTAATCGAACAGGGCTCTTTACCTCATCCCAGGCTCATAGCTATGGTTTAGAAGTTGAGGTGCTTGGCAGGCCACTCATGCGGTGATGGAATTGGGAAAGCAGTATCTTTTAATCCTCTTGCTGGATGTCTGTGATCTTATTGGCAAGCCTCATTTGGCACTGAAGGAAAAAAGCTCTGGAATTTAAGACTCTTGGAATGAGAGCTGGGAACCCAAGATGGAGCACAGAGATGCAGTGGAATTCCCCTTTCACCTTCTCTGGAGTGCCCATGTGATGGTCTACACAGCCATGATCACTGAACCTGAATTGGGGATGGACATCTGCCTTCTTTCTTCCTCTCAACTCCCAAATTTAGTCTTTGCTAATTGCCCAGGGGGGCTAATCAAGGAGAAGGGGGACAGGGAAGCTCAGATAACTGTGGAAGAGACAGTAATGTTAAAAAAGCAAATTCTGGAAGGAATACTATGGACATGGCCTTTGAGCTCTTGGGACCCATGATGCTCCAGCTTTGGCCCTTAGTCCTCTCTAGCAAACCACCAACTGCATATAGATTCCTGCCTCACCTTTCATGGGTCCAGGCCCAGTCACCTATAGGGTTTCTCTGAGACTCAAGGAGCTCTGCCTCAGGGTCCATCCTGCTGTTGGCTGCTGGCCTCTGTGAGCACCTGCAGTGGCTTTGGTATTATAGGCTAAGCACCCAGTTCTGATGCCTGGCTGTCATTGTTCCTGGACTATAGGTTTGAAGCCTAATGGAATGTGGGAGCAAAACCAGATGCAATGATTTGGGGTGAGTTAGGGTAAAGAGGCTGCAAAACTCTGAGGGCTGGCAGGGTGGGGTGCCTGGCTATAAGGTGGAGTAAGCCAGCTCAGGCTCTTTCTAGGAATTGTTGTGGCATCCCATGTGAGATTAGGGGCAGTGCATCAACTTGGCTCACCAGTGCCACATCCCAGAGAAAGATTTAAGTTCCACAAGGATGCCAATGAGGGGTGCTGTGGATACTCCTCAGGACTAATGGTCTAGACAATGGAGCTAAGTATAGAAGTCTACCTGGCCAGCAGGCAGGAGGAGTCAAAGATGGGGAGGGCTTCCAGAAAAATGCCCAGTTCTTCCCTGACCATCCCTTAGTAGAGGATAGGCTCTTGGGTTAACTTTTTTCCCCCACTGTGGTGCTGGGGTTAGGGCCTCAAGCACATTAGGCAAGTGCTCTCCCTCTGAGCTGCACTCCTGGCCCCCTGCACATCATTATCTCCTGAAGTACTTGGTGTCTTCCTCCAGATTTCCTTAGCATTGAGTCAATGGTGTCTTCCTGCTTCGTGGGTGGGTGGAGTGCTGGGCTCCATGGAGTGGCCTTTCCTGCACCACACCACGTGTGCAAGGGCCTGCCCCAGGCCAGCCCAGCTACTTTGGATGTCTGGTCATTATTAGAATGCCTGACTTGGTGAAACAATTGTTGAGGGCTTTATTTGGTTTTCTTTTTCTTTAATCATTTTTGGCTCTGCTTTTCTTAAATAACATTTAATTCTGACCCCAGAGGTTAGTTCCTTCTCTTCCTTCAGACTTGGCATTTAGTCACTTTTTTTAGTTCTGTTCCCTTGGAAACCAGATAAAAGTAGAGTGTCAATTGTTTCAAGGCAATATTTTTATTTTTTCCTTTCACTCAACTATTAATTTTTTGATTGGTATTTCATAGATATACATAAAGGTAGAATTCTCTGTGGTATTTTTACAGATGCACATAGTATGATTTTGTCAAATTCATTCTACATTCCTTCCCCTCCTTTCCTGTCCCTCCTCCCTCCCTCTTGTTCTCCTTCTTTTCCACTGATCTTCTCCATCTTTATGATATCTGATTTCCTCCCATTTTGCTTTAGTTTCTGCCTGTCAGAGAAAACATCTGACTCTTTTCTGTGTCTGGCTTATTTCATTTAGCTTGAGGTTCTCTGTTTCCACCCATTTACCAGACATGCCATAATTTCATTCTTTATGGCTGAATAAAACTCCATTGTGTATATATACCATTTTAATCCATTCATTTATCAAAAGGCCCCTGGGCTGGTTCCATAATTTGGCTATTATGATTTGTGCTGCTATAAACATTGATGTGGCTGCATCACTATAGTATGCCAATTTTAGTTCTTTTGGCTAAAGACCAAGGAGTACAGCTGGGTCATATAGTGGTTCCATTCCTAGTTTTTTGAGGACTCTCCACATTACTTTCTAGAGTGGTTGTACTAATTTGCAGGTGTATCTTTTCCCTCATATCCTGGGGACCCTGAAAGCTATGCCTATCATATTGTTCAAAGAAATTTGAACATTTATTATCTGTATTTTTGATAATTGTTATTTTGACTGGAATGAGGTGAAATCTTAGTGTGGTTTTGATTTGCATTTCCCTGATTGCTAGAGTGAACATTTTTTCATATATTGTTGGTCATCTGTTACTTTTCTTGAGAAATGTCTGTTTAGTTCTTTTGTAGGCTCTCTTCACATGCATTTCCTTTGCTGTGCAGAAGTTTGAAAATTTGATGATATCCCACTTATTGATTGTTGGTTTTATTACTTACACATTAGGAGTCTGGTTAAGGAAATTGGTGCCTGTGCCAGTATGTTGGAGTATTGACCCTATGTTTTCTTCTAGCAGTTTCAGTGTTCCTAGTCTAATTTATTAAGTCTGACCCATTTTGATATGACTTTTGTGCCAATAGGTAGGAATCTAGTTTCACTCTTCTGCATATGGATATCCAGTGTTCCCAGCACCATTTGTTGAAAAGGTTGTCTTTTTCTCCAACATGTTTTTGGTACCTTTGTGGGTATGTGAATTTGTCTCTTGTCAATTCCACTGGTCTTCTTGTCTACTTTGATGCCAATATGAATACTGGTTTGGTTACTATAGCTCTGTGGTACAGGATCAGGCACTGGGATGTCTCCAGCATTCCTCTTCTTGCTCAGGATTGTTTGGCTACTCTGGGTCTTATTCTTACAAATGAATTTCAGGACTTTTTTTTTCTAGTTCTGTAAAAAATGTCATTGGTATATAAAAAAATATTTTTAGTTGTAGACAGCCAGAAAACCTATATTTTAAAATTTTTATGTGGTGCTGAGGATCGAACCCAGTGCCTTACACATGCTAGGCAAGCGCTCTACCACTGAACTATAACCCCAGCTCCATCATTGACATTTTGATAGGGGTTGTACTGAATCTATACAGTGCTTTGGGTAGTATGGCCACTTGGACAATATTTATTCTATCAAGGCACTATTTCTTATGGTAAAAATGTCCCCTACCTGTAAATAAATTGGCCTCAAAATCCTAAACTATAGGCTTCTTGAGTGCAGTGCCTCAAAATGGCATGGCCCTCACAGGGACCCTGGAACTATGCCTATCATATTGTTGTTCAAAGAGATCTGGCAATCTTGGAACATCATGCTTCTAAGCCAAGGTGAGTCCTGCCTTCTCCTTGATGTCCATCCCCTGTACCTAAGCCATCACCTGGGCAACCAAGGAGAACAATTCTTGTTTATCCTGGTGACTGTAGCCTCTGCAAGGCCTGCCTTGTCCCACCTGCTGGCAGCTGTTTCCTGTCTGAGGGCTTCAGACTGCATCTGGCCTCCCCTATGGGAGTCTTGAAATTGAACTATTCCTTGGATGTAAGGTGAGGTACCCACTTTTAGCTGTGGAGTTTGGGCAATTACTTGAATTCTCTAAGCTGTCTTTGGGTTTATAAGATAGGGGAACATAGTTGTTATCCTAAAGGGTTGTGAAATTTAAATGAGATGATATACATAAAACTCAGCACAATAAGCACTTTCAAAATTGAACATCAGTAAAGTGCCTACTCTTGGTGATGAGCAAGTGGGGGTGTCCATTCAGCTCCATGAGGCCCAGCCTCACAGCATGTCTGGCCTGCTCAGATACAGGTGTTAGCTTCAGTGTCTCGGTCTCTTGAGGCAGTAAGGAGGATGTTCAGAAGTTTGTTCCTCAAGTTCAGTCGGGCCCTCTTTGGTAGCATCTTGACTGAACAGCACAGCCACCCAGGGCCTCATGCTCAGGAGTATAGAAAAGAGGGACTATTGTAGTTTGGCAGCCTTGATCCTCGCTGTTTCAGTGACTGTGATTAGAACCTCACAGTGGCCAAGTGGACAGGATATGACCAGTTATTCATGCTATCAAGAACATCAAGAACTAGTCACTGGTGAAGGCTGGTAGAGCCTGCAGAAGTCTCATCCAAACCACTCATAGCCTGATGGGCCTAAAGGAGGGAAATGACCCACCCAAGGGTCTATAGCAAGCAGGCAAGAATCTTAGCCTTACAGTCAGGGAAGCTGGCTTCAAACTCTTCTTTGGCCTTTCCTGCCTGTGGGACCTGAACTTTTCCTTTGTCTATAAAGGGGGCTTGTTGTGAAGATTCAGTAAGATAAGTATAATTCCTAAAGAGCAGTTTGTGTGGCACAGGTTTATGCAAGTGTTGTTACTGTTATGGTCAGTGTTAGTCAACTGTCACTCTGACAAAATCCCTGAGAAAAACAACTTAGAGGAGGAAAGATTTATTTGGCGCCTGTTTTCAGTCCCTAGTTGGCCAAGTCAATTGCTCTGGGCCTGAGGTGAGGCAGAACATCATGGCAGACAGATTAGGTGGAGGAAAGCTGCTCAGCACATGACAGCCAAGAATAGAGCCAAAGATAAGATATAGTCCCCATGGGTCTGCCCCCAGGGGTACACTCCCTCCCACTATACCTGCTACAATTTCTGCTACATCTTAAATTCATACAGCTATGAATCCTTCAGTGGATTAATTCACTGATAAAGTTAGAACCCTCATGATCCAGTCACATCTCCACCTCTGAACATTACAAGCCTTCACCGCATGAGGCTCTGGGGGATGTTCCAGATCCAAACTATAACAGATTACATTGCACTGAGCAGTTGCTCCTTATACTTGCTCTCCAGCTCCTGAAAACCCTAAACTTTGTCATAAGCATGAGGGTGAGGATGAAGCCAGCTGAGGCTCTTCACAGTTGCTGGCTCTCATGCTACTTCTTACTGCCCCATATGGTGCAACTGCTAGGCTCCCCACTGTCCAGCTGCACCACAGCAAAGCCCTTTGAGGGCAGAGAATGGATTCACACAACTGTCCTGCTAGTCAGTTGCTGGGACCTTGAGGGCTTCTGGAAGCTAGCCTGTTGTGTAGGATTGCTGGGATTAGAAGAGCTCTTAGGGACCGTCTAATCCAAGCACTCATTTTATGTATGTGAAAATCAAGATGGAGAGGAGAGTGATCTGCTCACTGAATGCAGAGTGACTTAACTGTTAACTGATTAAAAAGACACTGGCATCTGTATTGGTTTTTATTTATAAACAAATTGACATAAAATAAGTCCAGATGGCAGCAGGAGCAGCTGAGCTGCTGACTTGCTTACGAGGAAGCACAGGACATCGAGGAGGCAAACATTCCAGCCTAGAGACCCTCCCCCAACCACAGGGCCTTTTTGGCCTAAAATCATTAGACCCAATCTTCTGCAGCAGTTCTGGTGAGGGTAAGGAACTGTGGTGGAGACCATGTGGGAGAGCTCCCATCCCGCAGGAGGGCTGGAGCTACAAATGGCCCACTGGGGGCAGAGAGAGGCAGACAGTATGACCCTCTCCTCCCCATGGGAGCACGTGGGTCTGTCCATTCCAAAGAGAAGCACCCTAGGCAGTGTCCTCTGAAAAGGGGCTATACCCATTGGGGGCCTCTCTGGGACCAGGGCAGGGTAGTATCCCTACTCTCAAAACCCAGTGTCTGGTGCAAGAGAAGTATTACCCAGAGTGTCTGCCCAAGTCCAGAAACAATAAATTAGCAATAAGAAAAGATCTTTTTTAAAAAAGGTAAAGGTTTGCACCATGAGTTTGTGGAGTCTGGGATCTGGTGGGAAGGCAGGCACTGTGGGGCAGTGGGATGCCACACCAAACCCAGGAGGAGAGCGGCAGGGTGGGGGGGGGGGTCCAAGGGCTCTTCCTCTGCCACTTGGACGGTGCTCAGTCTAAATTCCTGGTGAGAGGATAGCTGGGCTTAAAAAATAAATAGAGGGGACCTCAGAGCCATGGCAGGGCTGAGGGGAAGAGCAGCGCCAGCCCCAGGCCCATATTTGCCCCTCCTTGGTCCTTCATGGAAGGACTCATCATGGCAAGAGGGGTGGGGGTAGCAGTGGTGGCTCCACATAGCCTCCTGGAGTCCTGGAGTGGCCTGAGCTCCAGTGAGGTGCCTAGGAGCAGGCTGGTAGCCTTCTTCCAAGGAGAAGAATGCCCCATCTGCCCGACCACTCCGTTGTCTAGGCTGTGCCTCCTGTTCAGAACTTGCCCTGCTTCAGCCGGTCAATGTGGAAGGAGAGCTTGAGTGCAGGCCCCAGCTTTAGACCCATATACTTCATCATCATGTCACTGCGCAGCAGAAGCAGGGCCTTGCCATCGATCTCCTGGAGATGGGGGTAGGAGGGAGGTGCTATCAGAGGCCTAGTTGGTCTGACTGCCCCACGTTCTGATTAAAGGCCACCCATAGAAGTGCCAACTGCATGGAGTATGTCGTGCTGCTGGGACACTGAAGCCTTCCTGTTCTCCCCCTTTGCCTCTGAGCATCCCTCTTCCCCAGGCATTGACTACCAAGCAGTCACTTAGATCCTCACACAAGCTTGTATTGTGTTCCTGGGAGGTGGTTCCCCACCCTCCAAGCCTAAGACCCAGCTCAACTCCATCTCTTCCAGGAAACCTCCCAGTCTGTGTACCTGGCCTGTGTTTATATTGACTCTCAACTGCTATTCTGTGACTCATCAGCTCTCCTGAGCAGCAGAGACTCCTCTGCGTGAGCTGGGCCAAAGCAGAACTCACTGAACAGCTGCATGCCCTTCAGGCCTGTTCTAGTCACTGTGAAAACCTACCTGGTGTGAAAGACATAAAGGAGCAGTGACCTACTCTAAGTGCCCAAAGAAACAAAAGTATCAAGCAGCACTGGCTGAGGAGATGCAGGCTTGAGACCCAAATCAGGAGTATGGTCAGAGCTGGGGGATCAGGGGCAATGCTGCCATGGAGCCAAAGAGTCACTTCAAGAGATGTTGAAGGCTCACAGAGGAGCAAGTAGATGATGGGGGACTGATAAGGTGTGTGTGTGGGGTCACTTGCTAGGAATTCTTTAAAAACTTGGGCTGAGACCCCTGATTCTCATGCAAAGGCAGGTGGGAAAGCAAATTTCTGGGAAAAGGGACTGAGGTCCCTGTGCTTGAAGCTGAGCCCCAGTCCACAAACCAGCAGGAATGTGGCCAAATCATCCTACACTAATTGAATAAAGTGGACATAATGCCCAGTGGTCGGTCTGAGACCTCAGATTCTGTTTCTATGGCATCTCCTGCATTCTGTTTCAAAGGACCTGGAACAAATGGATAGCTAATGCCCTTTAAAAGTCTACAGGCTACAGTGGCAAAATTTCTAGTACACATGGGAGAGGTCAGCAGAGGCACCTACATGTTTTCGAAAGAGGTCAGCATGGGGTCCAAGCTGAGGATCAGCTTCCCGGACAAACTGCATCACATCCTCGACTGTCCATGAGGAGGGGTCCCGGCTACTCAGTCGAGAGGCTTCCCGGCTTTCCAGGTATCGGTCAGACCCTGCAGGAGAGGAAGGCGCCTACCATAGCGGGTGGGTATGTCCTCACCACTCCCTGGGCATACTCAGTGGCCTTGCAGGTGATGTGCTCGGCGGCAGTCGAGCATGAGCAGAGGGACTGAGGCAGCCTTGGGAGTCATGAGTTTTTCCACAGAAGGAAAGTCAAATTGACTTTAATAGAGGACCTTGTATGCCACTAAAAACCACTGGCTCTTCTCAGTGACAGGTAGGTTTGAGCAGAGGAGTGATACACACCATCTCAAAATCAAAAGGATCCTTTCAAGGTCCATGTGGATGACACATATTAGAAGGGAAGGAGTGAAACAAGAGACCAGTTAAAAAAGAAACTATAAAAATCCAGGCAGGAGACAGCTGTGGTCTACAGCAGGGTGGTGGTGGAGAAAAGTGATCAGATAGGTGATCAGTATTCCAAATTATAAAGAACCTCACCATTGTCAGTTCAAGTCACCTTTAAAAAAACCCTTGAAGGAGGTCCTCGCCATCTTTAGTTTAAAGAGAAGGGAACCCAGGTCCAGAGAGGTAAAGAAACTTGCGCAAGACCATACAGCTAGGAAGGAGATACTTTAGTGCCCTGGCTCTGTCTTCTATTCCCATTTCTGCAGACAGCTTATCTCAGGCCCCTGCTTCTCACCCTAATATGTACAACTGGTGGCTGCCCCTCAAGGAAGGCTGCTTGTCTCTATGACTAACTGAGGCAGGTGAGGCACATCCATAAGATACCAGACTAACAAACCCATAATTAATCTGGATTAATGAAAGAAGACGGGATAGACTCAACATCTAAATTCTTTGAAACAAATAACTCTAGGGCCAAATAGAATCCTCTAGTTTTACAAAGGTTTTCAGGGTCAAAGAGGTTTAGACCATGACCTGGCAGACAGACTCACAATGTGTTCCATAGGAAGAGTGGAGATCCTAGGAGGCCACAGTGCATCTGAAGCCAGCGTCATGAGAGGAACCTATCTCAAAGCACCACCCAGAAACAGGCCTTGGGGAAGACAACAATCACAGAAAATCCCTACATACCTGGGGAATGATTTAGTTTCCAAAATGATTCCATACCCCTTCTTTCATTTGATCCTTTTAACACTCCTGTGGAAAGACCAGGTTGGTATCAGCAGCATATCTATTTCCCACATGAGGAATACTTTGCATATGGGAGACCTGAGAGGTGGGACATCTTACCCAAGTCACAAGGCAGAGGAGGTGAGGCTAGAATCAGCTCTCAGCTCAACCTCTACTTGAGGTCTCTTTCTTTCCCATTTTGCCACCTGGCTGGGGTTGGGGTCGGGAGATACCACAGGCTTCTTCTCCTGACTCAGTCTTCATGAAAACTCTCTTTCTCCCAAGGTCATCTTTCATTGCTGATCTTGCTGATGGAATCTATTTTTTTCATACCTCACATGTCCCTGGGCTGGGGGAGGCCAAGCTGGGGGTATGGAGGTGGCATATTCCTGCTTCCCCAATCTAAGATCATCCACCTATAAAATGTTCTTCAGAGGCCAAAAATGGACCTAATCATCTGCTTTTCCTGATCACAGTTATATAACAGATATCTAAGTTACTATCCCTTGTTAAATGAAGACCTTTTTGTACTTGCTCACACTTTCTGTCCCACATCAATTCCTTCCATTATCCTTAGAAGTGATCCATTTAACTACCATGACTCCAGCGACTTTCACCTCTAGTCTACTTCAAATTCCTACTGCCAAGGCCATTGTCTGGTTCTTGCCATCACTTGAACAAGTCTACTTCAGAATTTTATTTTTTGGTAGTAGGAATTGAACCTAGAGTCCTTAACCACTGAGCAACCCACTCAGATCTTTTTTTTTTAGACAGGGTCTTGCTAAGTTGTTGAGGCTGGCCTTGAATTTGTGATCAGTCTCCAGAGGTACTGGGATTACAGGCATGTGCTACCACACCCAGCAACTTCAGAATTTTAAACATTCCATTTGCTGACACCAACCTTTCATCTTTGTAACTCTCTTGAGACTTACACGTTCAGTACAGACATTGCATCACATTCTTCAGCATTGTCCACAACCAGTAGTGTTGGGAGCTGGCGACCGCACCCTGAAAATGGAGCTGGTTTCCTGCTCCTGCTTCTTTAGCGGTTAGAGTTGTTAGAGGTAAACAACTCCTTGTAAGGCTGTGGGGCTGGGCTCTGGCCTGCTTCTGCTGCGCTGTACCTATTAGACTTTTCCACGTGGTGCTAGTTCATTGGCGGGGCTGGGTACTTAAGCCAGGGCAGACGGACCGCTAGTGCTTTTTCCATCATGCTTCAAGGGTCCTGAATAAACTGCTGAAAGAAGAATCCTGTGTTGTGTTTCCCTTGCTGGCGAGGGGTCGTGACAATTGGTGGCCCGTACGGGGAGGAATATTCCTCGAACCCGGGATTCAGAACTTTCAGCAGCCAGGGTGGTGCACCGGTAAAGTTTCCCAGGTAAGTGGGAATCCGCAAGCAAATAGCGGGGCGCTCCTCTGTAGATAAAGAGAGAGCGGGGAACTAATAGAATGGGACGCTCCTCTGTAGATAAAGAGAGAGCGGGGCTTTTATACTTTCACTTTCTTTATAGCTTTGAAAACATTATGGGCGCTACCTCTTCAAGCCCAATTTTGTTGGCCCTGGATGGGCTGCTACATTCAAAAGGACTTTGCAGATGTTTTTAAGAGAAGCTGATATAGCGGCTCCTTGGTTTGCTTTTTCGGGGAGTCTTAACGATTCCTAGCTGGGACAAATTAGGGAGAGATCTGGATTTCGCTTATGAGCAAGGTAATTTAGAGGGTGGCGTTATACCACTTTGGAAGTTGGTTAGAGGATGTATAGCAGACGGTAAATGCCAGGAAGCTGTGGGCGAGGGTCAGGCCGTTCTTGAACAACTACATGAGGAAAAATCTGAGGGGTCACATAGCGAAGTGGCAGAGAGTATTAAGAGTAAGAGCAGTGAAAAGGCAAAAGAGCCTGAAAATAAAAATAGGAGAAGGCTCTATCCAGACTAAACCGAACTAAAAACACCCGAGGACACAAGCGACTCAGAGAGTTCTGAGGACCTTGATATATTGTTACAGAAACTACGTAAGATAAAAATGAAAAAGAAAAAAAGGGAGACACAAAGCATGAAAGCCTACCGTGAGAAGGGGGATAAATCTAATTTTGATAAATCTAATCTTGAAGAGGAGGTTGAGAATTTAGAAGAAGATGCAGTGCCTGTTGCACCGCCCCCATATGTGGGGGGAGTCCAAAGCTCCGGGAGAACTTTTCATACACAAGTTTGGAGAACAGTTAATACAGACATGGGACTAGCGTACCCGGTTTTTCAGGACGCTAATAGGGGAAGATACCATGAGCCTTTAGATTTTAAAATAATTAAAACCTTGGCAGAATCCGTTTGCACTTATGGTGTAGATGCTTCCTTCACTCTTACTCAGGTAGAGGGGCTTACCAGATTTTGCATGACCCCCTCAGATTGGGCTAGTCTGGTGCGCGCTTGTGTCTCCCCAGGCAAATATTTGGACTGGAGAGCATTTATGCTAGAGGGCGCGGTAGAGCAGGCTGCCCAAAATCATGCGGTGGGACGCCCTGCCTGGGATAAAGATATGCTTTTGGGGCAGGGCAGGTTTGCCAATCAACAAACGGGATATCCTCCTGAAGTATATGAACAGATTAATAACATTTGTATCCGTGCATGGAAGTCACTCCCAAATAGAGGAGAAGTGTCTGGCAATCTGACTAAAATTTATACAGGGCCCTACAGAACCTTTCTCAGACTTTGTTGCTAGGATGGTGGATGCTGCGGGAAAAATCTTTGGTGATCCCGATAGAGCCATGCCTTTGATTAAGCAACTTGTTTTTGAGCAATGTACTAAAGAATGTAAGGCAGCTGTTACTCCCTATGTTGGAGGCGGCTTACATTGATTTAGTACATTTACTACAATTAAAGGGTTTGCTTATTTCACCTGATAAAGTACAGACAGGAGACTCTATTGATTATCTTGGTGCTAGTATCTCTTGTGAAACTATTACACCCCAAAAGGTAACTCTTAGGACTGATAATTTACATACGTTAAATGATTTTCAAAAATTATTGGGTGACATAAATTGGATTAGGGGCTGCTTGCATATTCCCAATGTTGAATTAAAACCCTTGTATGAAATTCTTAAAGGTGATTCAGATCTTACTTCCCCTCGACATCTTACTGAGGAAGCCAGGTCAGCGTTGCTTAAAGTGGAAGAGGCTATACAACATGCTAGCCTTTGCAGGCTTCAAGAGGATAAGCCTCTTCAATTATGTGTGCTCGCCACTGTACGGCAACCTACTGGAGTTTTGTGGCAAGATGGTCCTTTGTTGTGGATACATCCACGTATATCCCCTGGAAAATCCCTTGAGTATTATCCTGATGCAGTTGCTTCTTTAGCTATGTTAGGGATACAACAAAGTATACAATTTTTTAGTTTTCCTCCTACGTCTGTGATTGTCCCTTATACGTGTCAACAAATTCAAGTTTTGTGTGCTAACCTGGATAATTGGGCTGTATTACGATGCTCTTTTCTAGGAGAAATAGATAATCACTATCCTTCACACCCTCTTATTACATTTGTTAAAGAACATCCTATCATTTTCCTTAAAATCACTTCTTCTACGCCTATCCCAGGAGCTGCAAATATCTTTACAGATGGATCTAAAACTGGTATTGGAGCCTATGTGGTAAATGATCAACCTCCTATCCAACATCAGTTTGCTCCTGGCAATCCACAATGGGTGGAGCTGCAAATTGTCATAAAAGTATTTGAACAATGTCCGTTTCCTTTTAATTTAATCTCAGATTCTGTTTATGTAGTTCAAGCTTTAAAGGTGTTGGAAGCAGTGGGTCCAATACACACATCAGGAGTAATGTCTTCCCTTTTTCTCCATCTTCAAACATTGATTTGGAATCGCTCCGCCTGTTTTTACCCCTTGCATATTCGAGCCCACACAGGTTTACCGGGTGCTCTTTCTGCTGGCAATGCCCAAGCTGATCTTGCTACCCATCCTTCTTGGATGTTCCCTGTTTCCTCCTTAGATCAAGCTAGAAATTTTCATTGTAAATTTCATATTAATGCACGAGCACTTCAGAAGCGCTTTACTATCTCCCGTGCTGATGCTCGGCAGATTGTACTGGATTGTCCTAATTGTATCATTTTACATCATTCCCCTTCTGTGGGCGTAAATCCTCGTGGTTTGCGGCCTTTAACTATGTGGCAAATGGATGTCACTCATGTTCCCGACTTTGGCAAACTTAAATATGTCCATGTGTCTGTAGATACTTGTTCTGGCATTATCCATGTTTCTGCTTTGTCTGGTGAAAAGGCTGGAAATGTTATCACGCATTGCTTGGAAGCCTGGGCAGCCTAGGGATTACCACAGACCATTAAGACGGACAATGGTCCAGCGTATACTGGACGACAATTTTCTTCCTTTTGCAACCAGATGGGTATCCAGCTTGTCCATGGTTTATCCTACAATCCACAAGGTCAGGGTATTGTAGAGCGCGCGCATAAGACTTTAAAAGAGATGTTAGTAAAACAAAAAGGGGGAATTGGCTTAGGCCACACCCCGAAAGAGCGCCTCTCCCTGGCTCTATTCACTATTAATTTTTTGAATCTGGACATCCAAGGGCGCTCTGCTGCGACTAGGCACTGTTCGCCCCCTGCCCCGAACTTTGGGCACGTTAAGTGGAAAGATGTACTTTCTGGACAATGGTATGGGCGTGATCCCGTGCTGGCATGGGCACGAGGTTCTGTCTGTGTTTTCCCATAGGACCGAACGGAACCGTTGTGGGTGCCAGAGCGCCTCGTGCGGAAAGTTCCTCAAGCTCCGTCAGGAAGGAAGAATGAAGATGAACAAGATGAGGTGCTTGATGCTTCTCCTGATGGTGATTGGACATGAGGTCGTCTGGACTGCAGAACAATTCCTCTGGGCGGTGGTAAAGACGTGGCCATATCCATTGCTCGTTACTTCTCAGGCTGGTGTACTTCCATCTTTCTTCACTACTAATGGCTCTGCTACCATGGATTAGCCGACCTTGCCTATGGATACTGTAGCAGCTATTGATAACTTTTCTACTGTTTCATTATTTGACACATTGTGTTTCTCTGTACATGTTAATTACTCTGATTCCATACCTTGTATTATGTTAACCAATCAATCTTTGGGCTGGTTTGATAGTGATGGTTCCCGGGGCTCAAATGGTAATACTACTATAATCAATGGTGTTTTTCCTGCTAAGGTATTGAGAGCCAATACTTCTATTCCTCAACAACCGGCATTGTTGCCCCGTTGTAAAGCCATAAAAACTAGTTCACCAGCTTGGACTGGATGTCAGGGCTCATTGACCCCTCAGTTTATTAATTCTAACAAAACCTTTACCTTTCCTTTAACAACCACCTACAAGAATGCTACTTTTCTAGGGTTCAATTTCACTTATAATAATCCTACTCAAGCTGCTTTCTCGAATCCTTTTGACTCCTGGGTGTTATGCACTCGTTTGGGCGCCTGCTCACAACTTAATGCCCTCGGATTTATTGATGGAGGTAGTGTTCAAAAATGTAACTACACTTACAATACTTCTGTTGGCAGTTTCAAAGAGCAAGTGAAAGTCAATTGCAGTGACCTATTTAGGTTTGCACCAACACCTGTGTGTGTATGGCCCTCATTCATGTTATTGATGTTCAATTATTCATCTCCTTTACTCAATTGTTCTAACCAGATGTGTAGACTTGTACAATGCTGGAATGCCTCTTTGGAGGACTCTGTTGTGGTAGTACGTGTGCCCTCCTACTTGCCTTTACCTGTGTCTATTGATGATGATAATTTGCCTGTATTATTGCAAAGAAACAAAAGAGACCTTGGTATAACTGCAGCCATTGTGGCGGCCGTTGCAGCTTCTGCTGTTGCGGCGGCCACTGCCGCCGCGGCTCTCGCTACTGCTGTGCTTACTGCAGATGCTGTGAACAAGCTTGTGGGTACTGTTGCAACAGCCATGGAGACTCAGACTATGATGAATCAACATCTACATCGTGGCATTGTGCTTCTAAACCAGCGGGTAGATCTACTACAAGACCAAGTGGACATTTTGAATCAAGTGCTTACTCATGGGTGTTTACTGCCCATGGATGGACTATTCATTACTCCCTTAGCTTTTAATAACTTGACTAGGGCCGCTAATTTGTCTAGACAACTGGGAGCTATGCTTACAGGGGTCTGGTCAGCAGAGTTTGATAACCTGACTATGCTATTGAGACAAGAAATTGTTAAAGTGAATAATATGCGTGTCCACACCACTCCCATGAAAGATGTAATCTCATGGTTATCTAAATTTTTTAGTTTTTCGAAACAATGGGCAGGCATGGGTGCACTGGCCGTGGTCCTGGTACTTGCCATTATATTGTGCCTGTGGTGTCTGGTTCGTATGCACAGGCGGCAGCGGGTGCGGAATCTTATGCTCATACAAGCCTTTGCTGCTTTGGAAGCAGGACAATCCCCTCAAGCATGGCTCACCATGCTCAACTGATCGACACAGCACAGGGTGCGAGGCAAGGCACTGCACTTGGGAGCTCTAGGTTTGAGTCCCAAGAAAAGCATGTCCTATTGCATGTGGGTTTGATATCGACGCCCCACCTCCATGAAAAAGGCATTGGTCAGAATGGTGACTCGCCTGGGGAGGCGCCCCTCAGGAGTGTGCCATTATTTACGGCCACTTTTGCACAATGGAGATAGGACCTCTACTTTTACCTGTTGCTTGTAATTAGAAAAGGGGGAACTGTTGGGAGATGGCGACCGCACCCTGAAAATGGCGCTGGTTTCCTGCTTCTGCTTCTTTAGCGGTTAGAGTTGTTAGAGGTAAACAACTCCTTGTAAGGCTGTGGGGCTGGGCTCTGGCCTGCTTCCGCTGTGCTGTACCTATTAGACTTTTCCACGTGGTGCTAGTTCATTGGCAGGGCTGCGTACTTAAGCCAGGGCAGACCGACCGCTCGCACTTTTTCCTGTTTTCTCATCATGCTTCAAGGGTCCTGAATAAACTGCTGAAAGAAGAATCCTGTGTCGTGTTTCCCTTGCTGGCGAGGGGTCGCGACACAGTAGCTGATGACTTTACTCACTCTCCTTCTAGCTCCACTGATTTCCTTACATACACTCCATTCCTGCCCCATCTTGCCTTACTAGCTTAACTTAAAACCCTATTCTCAAACTGTATTTTCTCATTCCATATCTAGATTACTAATAACCACAGAAGAAAACCACAGCTCTGTAAACTGGCAAACTATTTCTCCAAGCATAGTTGGCCCCTGATGTTTCCTGTAAATCCTCCCTTACTTGATCCATTTCTCCTAGACTGGTCCAATCTTTCAGCACTCCTAAGCCCTCCCCTACTCAGCCCTCTCTTTGTCCACTGATGGACACGATCTTTCTTCTTACCCTAAAGAAGGTGTATTCCGCCCCCACCCCCCGCTTAAGCCTGAACCACCTGTCTATGTCTTTGATTTTTCTTCCTTCCCACTACCTGCAAGGTTTTCTCCTCTTCCCTATATTCTTTTAACTTTTTGGAAAGCTCAAGTTGTCTACTGACAAACATGCTTGAGTATTCCCACTCCAAAAGAACTTCTTTTGAATTATAGGCCCTCTCACCACCATCTTTCTTTCTTCTTCTTTTTTAAAATATATCTAGTTGTCAATAAACTTTTACTTAGTTTATTATTTTATATATGGTGCTGAGAATCAAACCCAGTAACTCACACATGCCAGGCAAGTGCTCTACCATTGAGCAATATTCCCCAGCCCCCCACAATCTTTCTTTATTCCTAAACTCCCCTTGATATGACCCCAACCTCTCCCACCACTGAAGTCACTCTTGCTAAGATAACTACTTACTGGCTCAACAGATACTTCTCAGTCCTCTGTGACCACATATTCAGCTGTGCTCTCCTTAGAACACGGCTTGTATCCCTGGCCACCACACTATCAACTTCTTTTTCCCCTTACTCTCAATGTTCCTTTGCCTCCTTGGCAGGCTCCTCTTTCTGTTCCTACCTCCTGTACTTTATTGGTTCCCAGGATGCCATCATTGCTCAACTGTTCTTTTTATTCCACACATTTTTGTGGGAAGTCATTCACCTTATCCTTTTTACTATCTACATGCCGATGACTCCCAAACACTTCCCTTCAGCTCAGTACTTCTGACATTCAGACCTGGGCAGCTGCTGCCTGCTGGATATCCTCGCTGACCCTCGAACTGGCTCCCTTTGTTCCTATTTTTCCATGGTTGGTTCTCTTTTGGTGAATGGCACTGCCTTTCCTCCAGCCACCACAGACAGACATCTAAACCTGGAAGACATTCTCCACTCCCTCCTTTCTCACAATCCTTAGCTCTGACAACATTTATCTCAGAGATAACTTTCTTCTGTTTCTAAACCTCTTTCACTAATTCAGGCTGTTTTCATTCTGGTTGGCCCACTCTTGCAAATCTGGTAACTGGTCTTCTAGTATGTCCCTCCTCAAGTCCATACACAATATAGAAGGCAGAATCCTGCTGGAAACACAAACTTTGTCTATGCCTTGTCTCTAATTAAAAGCCTCTGGTGGCTTCACATTGCCTGCAAGATAATGTTAAAACTCATTGGCATGGCATGTAAGGTCTCCAGTGATACATGCTCTGACCCTTCCAGGCTTTGCTCTGTGAAGCCCTGTTATCACATTTATGTTTCAGCAATATAAAACTGCACACACTTCTGGGGCCACTCATATTATCTCCTATCCCTTTGTCCTTGCATATCTCCTCTTCCTGGAACCCTCTTACCCCTGTCATGACTATTCACACAGTTTTAGACAAGGTACCACTTGCTCAAGGAAGCTTCCCTTAAATGCCAAGCTGGATTAGGTGTCTCTTCTTGCAGTTTCCATACTATTCAAAGCATATCTGCCACTGCATTCGATATTGTTTTATAATTACCTTTTTAAGTGTTTGTCTTCCTTACAAGACAAAAAGTGATTTCTTTTTTATATACTCCCACCAAACACATGGAATGAGTCTTTCCTGTTTCTTTTGTCTCCTAGTCTTTGGCTTTTAGTTTCTACTATTCTCAAGTTAACCTCAGATTCTAATTGCTTTCCAGGTGCCTGATATCAAGCATAATAGTGGGTTCAGCCCCAGTCCCACCACCATACAGGGGGCAACAGAGCTAGGTTCCCTCTGGCTTCCCAGAGTTGAGGAGGAAGGAAAAGAGGAGGGAGGGAGGGAGACAGAAGGCCCCAAACTTTAGTCATCTTACCCCTGGAGCATAGCCTGCGCACAGCTGAGGCAGTGCTCTGTGGGAGGCCACAGGAGGGAAGCAAGGGCCGGTACCCAGAAGTTCGAAGATTCTGGGAGGTACTGACAAGGTTGGTAGGATTCAACGTAGAGTCCATTGAGTCTGTGTGTGGTGCCAAGGACCGGGCCAGACTATTCCCCAAGACAAAGGTTTCACCTGGAAAACAATACAACCAGGGGTAGAGCAGGGGTGAGCTTTCAGAGTGTTGGTTCTCAATACCAGCTGAGAGGGACAAGAGGCAACAAGACATAAATCCTTGGCTGGGACTCAGGAGACCTGTGTGTCAGTCATGGCCCCAACTCTCACCAGGTGTCCTTAACCAAACTCAGTGTCACATTCTGGACTTTGGCTTGCTTAAAGACTCCTCTTCTTAGACTGGATAGTCTTTAAGATTTTTTTCTGCCTGGATGTCCTAAGATTTTACAGATAAAGAGAAAAACTTTATTTAAAAAATGGAATCTCTCTAGCATGGAAGAAACTGCCTTAGTCACAAGGTGCTCTAGAGCAGGGATAGGGGTGCCACTAGCTATCACCAGAAGGGATACATTTGCTCAGAAGAGGGTCCTTTAGAAGCTGACCTCTGCTGAACCACCAGGACATCTCAGAAATGATGCTTGATGCCCAGTTAAAGGCCTGTCTGTAAAGGATCATCTGCTCCTACTTTGTTCCCTCCGTTTTTATTTACCCTGTTCAACAGAAACTTTCCAGGGAAGCTTGGGTTGTACACTGGGGAAAGCTTGGGCTTGGAGATGAGGATCAGGGTTAGAATCTGACTCTGCCACTTAGCAGAGTGCTTCCCTGAAAACCTGTCTCCTCACCTATACCATGGGAAAGCCATCTACATAAGGGGTAGCCTTACAAGGGGCTGGAGAATGTCAGAAATGAATGGCTATGAAAGCCATTGAAAGGGAATCTCACCCTGATGTTTCTACACCTGGCCCATATACCAGCACCAGGCAGCAGCATGCAATCACAGCACTCAGGAACCTAAAGCTGACACCCTCTTGTAACTAGCTTCTACCTAGGCCAAGTTAGTTCTTCAGCTCTGTCCATTGCATCGTCTGTATGGGGAGGGGGTCCTGGGTACCAGACCATATCAGTGTTCTTCATGATTTTTAGAATCAAGTGTGTGGATAATGCTTGGGATTCATTCAGGGACTCTGATAAACACTAATTTTTTTTTTCTGACACACAGTAAGACCTCACTGGCAAGATGATGTAAAATTTTAGGACAACTTCCTAATACCTAAAACTGGTCAGCGATCATGTGCTCAAAGTCAAATCTGGTATCAGATAGCTTATTCCTCTTCACAGGGAGGTTAATTGTGGATGCCCTTTCCTAGAAGGAGTTCTGAAAGAAGTCTGTGAGGCTCCAGGATCCCTACACCATGCCTACTTTTTTTCTGCAGATGAGGCTTCTGATTTTCCAGAAATCTGTAGCAGTTCCACTTTGAGACATGAACCAACCAAGAAGCGGGAGACCTGGATTCTACACCTGGCTTCTGCCTTTCACTAGGTATGTTATCCTAGGCAAGTTGCTTTTGTTCTCTGAGCACCAGTTTCCTCATGTGTAAAATTGGGGAAAACCATTCTGTACTACAGAGAACATTAAAATGAGAACATGGAATAGGTTGTGAGAAACTGTTACTTTGTTATTATTCATAGTTGGTGCAGCAAATCAAACTTTGAAAAAAAATTGTTTTGATCTAATTTCTACAGTTCTCAGTAGAGTCACCTCACCCTTCCAGCCATTCAATAGAGTCACCTCACCCTTCCAGCCATTCAATAGAGTCACATCACCCTTCCAGCCATTCCACCCTTCAAGGCCTGCTGCTGTCTGCCTCAGAGACCAACAGCTGTGACACATAATCATGACAACAGTGCCAGTGCTCACCAGATGCTGATGCAGACCAGTGGGAATCTCTTTCTTTCAGCAGCACCAAGGATGCTGAGATCTGGATTGTGATTTGAGGGGTCTGAACATCTGGATGGTGGCATCTGGACTAGGC
Organism: Ictidomys tridecemlineatus; assembly: GCF_052094955.1. NCBI lineage: Eukaryota > Metazoa > Chordata > Mammalia > Rodentia > Sciuridae > Ictidomys > Ictidomys tridecemlineatus. Next base: position 29,415,998 of record NC_135487.1, read on the forward strand.
AAGATCATTAAATCTTGTCCTAATGAGATATACTAGAAAAATTAAGCATCATGCCAAAGCTCTGAGAGGCCCTAGACATTTTAAGGGCTGATCTTATGGGTCCTGCTGCTTTTGGGTAGGACAAGGTCAGGGTAGAAGACCACAGTGATACTTTCCAATTGTGCTCACAGAATCTGTGGATCCTCCACAGGGAGGCTCTGGGCCTCATTCCAGTTTCTATTAATTTTTATACACTGGAGGCTAATGTAATCTTTCCTTTGCAAAAAAAAAATTACTACTAAAACAAGTTTCACTGGTTCAGGTATCTGAGGTTAGGGCTGGAAGATGAGTTCTACTTCTATTTTTTTTTTTTAAAGAGAGAGTGAGAGAGGAGAGAGAGTGAGAGAGAGAGAATTTTTAATATTTATTTTTTAGTTCTCGGCGGACACAACATCTTTGTTGGTATGTGGTGCTGAGGATCGAACCCGGGCCGCACGCATGCCAGGCGAGCGCGCTACCGCTTGAGCCACATCCCCAGCCCGAGTTCTACTTCTAGAATGATCATTTGTCAATCATCAGTGCCTTTTTCTGAGATTCAGTTTGCCCATCCATAAGATGGAGATGAAAAATCTTTAGTCTTCTACAATCAATGTAAATTAAATTTATTGTTGCTATGCTGGAGACACGACAGCAATCATCATTCAACAAGTAGTGGAATGATGCTGCCACTCTATTGGGTACAGGGAAATAGGCGGGGAGGCCCTTACCCATGTACTCACTTTCAGGGAGAAGCAGCTTTTCTCAAAGTGACTTGAGAATTAAATGGTGGAGAGGAGCCTAGAGATCATGGCCATGGTGAAAGGGCATGGAGAGGCAAGTGTTCTGGAGAAAAGTCATGGGAGACAAATACCCCAATGGCAGCTTGGGCAGGGAACAGGGCTACAGATAGCTTTTGTTCTTTTGGAATGCAGAAAGTAGAACAAGGGGCAGGAGTTAAAAGAAGGCAGATTTCAGCTCACAAAAGGAGGCATTTTAGCTGGGTGTCGTGGCACACACCTGTAATCCCAGTGCCTTGGGAGGCTGAGGCAGTTCAAAGCCAGCCTCAGTAACTTAATGAGGCCCTAAGCAACTCAGTGATATCCTTTCTCAAAATAAAAAATAAAAAGGGCTGGGGATATGGCTCAGTTGTTAAGTGCCCCTGGGGTTAGTTTTTGGTACAAAAAAATAAATAAATTAGGCATTTTAAGATTTTACTCTGAAAATAAAATCAACTGCCAAAAAAAAAAAAAAGGAGCAACCTGTCATTGGGAGTATTTAAGCAGAGGTCAGAAAAGCACTCAGTGACCTCTACGGCATTTTCTACTTCTGAGGTTCAAGGATTCCATGTTCACACCTACCTCTCCCCTATAGAATGAACTGAGTGAGTATGGAACTAGAGCTATGGATCTAAGAAAATTCTCAGACCAGCACAGGACTTGGAGATACAAGCACAATCCTCGTGCAAGCTGAAGGTGTTAAAAAGCATCCCTTTCTGAACCATGTGACCCACATCTTCTCCTGCCTATTCACCCATAAATCCTGTTAAATATCATATGACAATTAAGGTGATGGACACTGAGAATGGTAAACACAAGACTGTTATTCAACTCATGAAACTTTTAGTCTAGTGAGAAGGATGAAAAAAATGCAGGTAAATTAAAAAATTAACTCTTATAAATATCACAAAGGAAAGGAATGGGGCACCCAGGCAGACAATAACAGGGGGGTCCTTTTAGATGAGGAGACCAAGTTTCTCCCTGACGAACTTGATGTTTAAGCTGGCCTGCAGAAGAGTATAGCCATCTGGGAACTGCACATGTGCCAGACAATGTGCTTCTATTAACCACAAATGTGTGATTCCTGAAAACTCTTGACAATTCCATGAGGAAACCTACGTGGTGATGAGAGGCACCCTGAGACTTCATAGTTCTTACTTGGCTTTAATCTCGGTGAGTCTTGGAATTTGGGCAGAAGAACCACTTTATCACTAACTCTGGAGATCAGGATGGAAACTAGAAAGAAAGGCACAAGAAACTCATTGTCCTGGAATAAGTAAACCACCCCCTCTATCAGAGGGGAACATGGGAAATCTCAAAATAGCAGACCCACAGGTTAATTCTAGATGGACTTCAGTTATAGCTAAAAAATAGTTACTGCTAAAACCAACAGTTGGTGGGGCCCATCACTATCAATTTTTAGGGGACCTGAAGGAGCCCCTCTAACTTAGTCTCCATAAGACTTGTCCTTGATTCAGTAAATGTGGTCCTAAAGAAGGGACTCTGCTCTAACACTGACTTCCCCAGAAATCTTCTCTCCTCTCCTTTCAACCCAGTAATTGTTCATCACAACTGTCTATGTCAGAATACCTCGGGTACATGCTCTTAATCACGTCCACATCCCACATCTCTCCCTTTCTCAGCTGTTTGAGCCCAGGGGTTGAGTCTGTTTCATCTCTGTATCCCTAGAGTCCAGTATAAAATCTAAGACAGAATGAGTATTTAATAAAAGTTTGATGACTTAAACAGCTGGCCTGGTCCCTCAAAATGTCCATGTCATGTCATGGAATATAAAGACAAAAGAACTACTGTAGTTAAAGGAAGCTAAGGAGACAGCACAATAAAATGCAGTGGATGATCCTTCATTGGATCTTGGATTGAAAATAAATAGCTATAAAGGATATCACTGGGACCACTGGGAAAAATTATGATATAGATTGAATATTAGCCAGTATTTTCTTATTTCTTGCATTTAAAAAAATATTTATTTTTTAGTTGTACACAGTACCTTTATTTTGTTTATTTATTTTTATGTGGTGCTGAGGATCAAACCTAGGGCCTCACATGTGCTAGGTAAGCGCTCTACCGCTGAGCCACAACCCCAGCCCCAAATTTCTTGCATTTTTTTTTATGTTAAATTCTTATTTTAAAGAGAGATAGACAAAGGTATTTAAAGGTAAACTTTCTCATCTGTAGTTAACTCTCAAATGATTCAGTAAATAAACACACAAACATACATATACATACGTGTGTATATATATGTATATATATACACACAAACATATATAATATATATATACACAAAAGTGTATATATATTATATAAGACAAAAGTTTGTATATACTTATACAGGAAGAGAAAAAATAAATATTGCAAACTTAAGTGAAAGTACAATGAGAAACCATGAAGGGTGCATGGTTTCTCATTGTACTATTTTTACAAGTTTTCTATAGGTTTGAAAGTTTTCAAAATAAAATAATGAGAAAGTAATTGTCTCAATTTAGGAATTTAGACAAGGAAACTGAATCCAAGATGAAGTCTTCCTGAGCTTTTGGTGGCTGTCTGCCATGTTAGAAGTGTACAACCAGTTAGGCCAAGATCATAGTGGTAGGGTACTGTGGAGACAAGCTGGAAGGGAGAGAGCTCTAGTATGCACCCAGAAAACATAGGTGGTACCTACAGATGTCAAACTAGTAGAAATATGTAGTCAGGTACATGGGAAGGAGTGATAAATATCAAATCCAAAGGGCAAAGCAAAAGACAACTCTTGTACAATTAAGCTCAGTTATCAGAACAACACAAGAACCGATAAAGGACCAGGAACAGAGAAAAGGGTCACTAAAGCAGGCAAGCAGGCAAGATAATTTATGAGGCACAGAGGAGTTGGGAATCCAGGCAAGGCTCTGACTTTTCTGAGCACAGTTAAAAGGCTCATTCAGGGAAGCAAATAGAAACCATGGTGGGAGCAGAAAATTTGATGAGCACCCACTATAAGGAAATTGAGCTTAGAGAGTAAACAAGGGCACAGAGTTGGCTCTTTATCTGTCTGAAAGTGGGAGAAGGGAAAGGAGACAGAAAATGAGAAAAATGACACCCTATTCATTGTCTCTTTCTTAGCTGGTAGAGCAGGAAGAATCTGGCTGAAGCTTGCTCCTCTTATCTGGTAGATGAATCAGAGAGAAGTAAACTGGAACAGAATTCCCAGGAAAGGTCATATTCCAGTCCCAAACCACATTCATGACTTCAGGCCCAGTCTCTGAATGCTGTTGCCAGTATACTTTTTCGAGTTCTTAATGACAGTATTCCACTTAAAAATTCTGAGATCCTATTTATTTCAGAAGCATTTTTCTCTTTAAATGAACAGCTACCCTTGTGGACAAGCTACCCACTCTTATGTATCCCTGCTTTTAGAATCAGGTAGGCCCAGCTTTCATGACAGAAATGCAGCTCAGAATTTCTCAATAGCTGCAGATATTTAAAAACTTGCCTTTGTTTGTACCAACTCCACCATGTCTTGTGCAACATTCTAACTGCAGGTAAGAATACCTTTTCTGTTCTCAAAAAATCTAATGCTGAAAGGAAGCAATCTAGAGCAGGTTGGGTGAGGAGTTCATCCTGAAGAAAAGAACCAGACAGGAGGCACAGTCACGGCTGCAGGGACCAGATGGTCTGACGCCCACAGGAATATTTACAATTCAGCTATCTTTTGTCCCACCTGCAAGTCATACAAGTAAGGCTCATTTGGGTGCAGAAGTATAGATGGGGCAGGGGAGAAAAGGACTGGGCAAATAAATGGTCACTTCCCTGAGACATTCTCCAGAAGTAGCATTTAAGTCAGAAGTGGTCCATTAAAACTATACTGAAAGAAAGAAGAGAGAAGACGCCACAGGAACAAGCATTGAGGGGCACCTTTCAGACCTGTGCTTTCTTTCCCAAGGGTAGACAGCACAACCCCATACTGACCACACCTCTTCTCAGCTCTTCGGCTTGGGACATGGTCCACAGATGTCTTTTAAAAGGCCTTTCTCCCTTTCAACAGTGACCTACCTTGCTATGTTAGGCTGAGCTTTCCTTCACCCACTCTGTTCTTGTGTCCTGAAATCCAGATTAGAGATGTGAGTTCCATTCACTCTTCAACCTCTCTTGGAAGTGCTTAGTCACTGACCTAGCCACGTGGCATCCGCTTTCCCATTGTGAGTCTGGTATGTTAAACTAAAAAAGTTATTTTCCGGCCTAGTTGGAAATAGCAGGAACTTGAATTGACTTGCTAGACTGGCAGTGCTAAAAGAGTTAGGGCCATGTGCCAAAGGAAAGAATGGATGGCCAATCACCAGGGAGCAAGTTTTTCAATCTCCAGCCTGAGACTAAACCTTCCTGCTGGTGAGAGAGAGCTGTGTTAGACCTTTGCTGCCAGCTTCACCCTGGGAAGTACACTATGATTTCACAGTGGTTCCACATGCTGTTTGGAGCTCAGATGGGGAGATTTATAAGCCAGCTTTTCCTAGGGATAAGGGTCCAAAGGAAAGAAGAGTAATCAAGAACAGAAGACAAAATCCTAAAGCATAAAGATATTGAGAAATCAGAACCTCCCAGATGTGTTGCAGATGTGGACAGAAAGATGTCAGGCTAGCAGGTCTGAGAACTGGCCCTAGAAGGTGCTGCTGCCAGTCCTACCCCCCTCTCAGCCCAGGTCCCATCCCAACTCCTACCTGGTAGGTACCTGTCGTGGCTGTGGCTGTACTCTGTGGCAGTGAGTGATAAGTGAGTCTGTGTAAAGGGCTGGTTGCCAAACAGATTGTCACTATGAAGGTTGTGGCAGAGCTTCTCCAGGAAGCGGAGGACATAGGTGATGCTGTTGACTGCTGGGAGGTTGAGGGTGTGCTGTTCTCGGTCAAATACGGCTGTGGAGTTAAGTAAATAGAACCATGCACGTCAGCTGAGCAGCACAGTGCGGCATGGTGCAGGGCAGGGGTTGTCCAGCCAGTTGCTGTCTTGGGCTTACCTGGTTACACAAAGGCAATCAGTGCTCAGGCTGCTCTCTCCCTCCCTTTCCCTCCCTCCCTGGAGGGCTTTGATTTTTGCCTTCAACTCCAAAGGGCATGCAATAATGGGAGTGGCCAGGCCAAGTCTGTTGCACCCTTAGGGCTCTGGAATGATTTCACTCAACCTGTGAAAACAACTGTGAACATAATTCTATCTGCTCCATCACTTGATTGAGCCTCTTCCAGGAAATCTGTTCATTTAGGAAGCTGTTTTCACAAGAATTGCCCAAGAACAGAAAAGCTGGGCAGAAGAGGAGAATATAGCCATCACTAGCAATGGCTTGGGCACACAATTTCCAATCTATATAAAAACACCGAATTTTGGCAACATTTGAAACTGTTTCACGATTGATTTTATTATACTTCCTATTTCTACTAAAAATATCAGCATAAAATTTGAAAAGCAAAAGGTCTGAGTATATGGCTCTGAAGGCAGTGAAGAAATGGAGACTTGGGTATAAACAGGTCACTCTCAGGAACCAGCAGGGTTAGAGCAGCTAAAGAGGAGGTAAAGGTCAGTCCCTTCAGGTTACTGCACAGAAGCAAATGAGAGGCTTGAGAGTGGCCTAGCCTCAGAAGGACATGGGCTTAATTTCCCAACAGTTTCCAGCCTTCTAGAACATTTCCCTCCCTGTCTGTCCCCATCTTCCATGAAGCCAGTTACTCCCTAGCATGGGTTCCCACACTATTCTCTATTACAAAACTTGTCACAATTAGCTGTTTTGTTTCTTTCTTTCCCCCTGTGCAGACCTGAGTCTCTTCTATTATTCCCCTTTCCTAGCTAGTATCTGGCAATAACCTCTCGCATATGGTCAGGGCTCCATAAATGTTTGCTAAAAGAATAGTTTGGTGATTTATGGGGTTTTCCATGTCAGCTGGGTTTCCTGAAGCTGGTTATGGTAACTCATTAGGGAGGAAGAAGAGGGTATTATAGAATAGCATTATAGTTAAGACTGGAAGGCTTTAGGTCAAGGCTTCATAGGTTTGATGAGAAAGAATACTAAAAAGAACTCTGCTGTTATGTATAACTAAATACCCTAATAAAGACATTTAACGCCCCGCCCCCCCAAAAAAAAACCAAGAGAATTTTGGACTTAGGAAAATTGAAACAGAAGCAGGGCACATTGAGAAAAAGTAAATACTCTCAGTGAGAGCAAAAAACTACTGTTGAATCAAATTGTCAGTAGAAAAGAAAGTGAATGCCATTTCCCGCTCTGACTTGGGACACAGCTCCCTTGTATGTGCCTGGTTTAGGAACCGGAAACAAAGAAGTCAGAAAAATGAGAGAAGGTCAGTAATTCCCTAAAACCAGTATGGAGACTATGGCACTCTGGAGAAACTCCTGTTGCCACAACCAAGCCCCTCAAACTACTCCTTCTGAAATGCCTTTAAAGCCACATACTTATTTATTTTCTGTATGGGAGAGTAAGCCAGGAGACAGGAATGATACCAGAAACTCAGGCAGAGTTAGCTTGAGTATTCCTGGAGGAGGTATGCATAAGGCTCAGAGGAATGGGACACTTTCACATTTTTCCAGAGCCTATGGGTATCAAGTAGAAACCAGGATGCCTTGTCAGAAATCAGTTAAGTAGGCCTGTACTCTGGCTATGAGTTCACATTAGCCCAAGGGTGCTTACCTGAGATGACCTCACCACCGTGGCCCTGTTTGAGGAAGCTGAAGACAGTTTTCTGGTGATAAGCACAGTCGATGCATGCCTGGACAGCCTGCTGCAATACCACAGAGGCACGGGCTGGCCCAAAATGGTCAGGGAGCTGTTGGATCTTCTTCTTATCTAAGTGAGGGCCTGGGCTGCCATTCTTGTTCAAGTAGATACAAACTACAGGAGACAAAAAATCCAAGAACCTTATAGAGTGTCTGGCACAGAGAATTCAAAAGGACAGTGTTCTCTTCCACTTTTTTATTAATTATTTTTCTTAGTTGTAGATGGACAGAATGCCTTTATTTTATTTGTTTTATTTTTATGTGGTGCTGAGGATAGAACCCAGTGCTTCTCACATGCTAGGCAAGGGCTCTGCCACTGAGCTACAGTTCCAGCCCCTCTCTTGCATTTATTATGCCCTGAGCTTTGATCCCCACTAGGAGTCTCAGCAGGTTTCCGTTTGAAACACTGCAAGGGATAAAAGGTGAGGGACAAGTTACCAGCAGACTAAATTGCATGACCAAGGGCTCTGGGAATACAGCCTTGCTGGAAGAATAGCCCAGAGCAAAAACCAAAGGACAGAATTTGTACTTTGTCTTCTGTGTTTTGAAAAACAAAACAAAACAAAACAAAAAAACCTCAACATTTCCCCAGATGTATGAACTTTCATTTTTTTATACTTGGTTGCTTCATAAATTCTTTACACCTCTCAACTTGTATCTATGTAAGGAGCTGTGGGACCATGGTAATAATAGCAAGAGAGTGCTCATGTATGTGTATATTTGGTATTGGACGTAGAATCATCACAACCACTGGTCACTTGCCTTGTTTTCTATTCTGGGCTTTATAATTTTTTACTATCTTCTACATCAATACTCAGACCCCAAAAGAGTAATACAAATAGAAAAGAATAAAATAAAATATATAAAAATAATATGAAAAGGGTCTATAAGACTCATGTATATATTCTTTCTCTCAGAAGTTCTCCTGTCAAGATTGCTGGGCACTCTCTTGGTTGCTGACCTCCATGTGGCACTGGTGTGGGGGGGTTCAGGGCAAAGGAGATGGAAGCCATTTTAAATGCTGTAGTGTCCTTGGCCTCTGGGAAGGACCTATATCAGCTTGGTCAGTAATTTCATTCTCTTTCCTGATGTCCTTTCAGGCTTCTACTGAGTAATAGGTACTGTTCTTACTTGCACTGAGTGGGTAGGAGGGCAAAAATCTCCTTTGTTATTAAAGGCAAATAGGGTCAGGGCACTAGTTATGTGGGCTGCTGGATAAACTGCCATCCTCTTTGGGTCTCAGGTTCATTATCTATAAAGATGAGGTGGTTGAACTAGATGCTCTCTGAGGAATCTCCACCTGTATAGCTCTAAAGAGAAACAATATGAAGAGGAAAAAAAAGAAAGGAAAATAGAAAGAAGGTAAGCTGGATGAGGAAGGTAATGAGAGAAAAAGGAAAAAATCATAAATGAGATAAATTGAACATATACATTTCACTCTATTCTCTCCTAATTCTAAGAGGAGACAACAATAACATTTTGTAAGTTGGAAAGCAGATTGGAAAAGTAGCAACTAGAGCCAGGGGTGGTGGTTTGCCTGGGATTCCAGTAACCTGGGAGGCTGAGGTGTAGGACCACATGTCCAAGGGGTTTGAGAGCCACCTGGGCACATAGCAAGATATCTCAAAACAAACACACAAAAAAAGAAGAGAAGTAGTACTGACTTGGTATATACAAGAAAGAAGAATTCCTTCAAGCACGAATGGGGAATGATGAGAACCAAGCTGTTTTATCCCCTAATTACAAAGGCCTAAGTTTTGGCAAAATGGTAACTCTGAAAGTGAATATAAAGTATATTTAATAAAAGAAGGCTCAGTTGAGGTATGTTAAGGAAAGTGAGGATTTCTATGTCTAATAATGTGATTCTTCTACTAAAACCACTTAAACACAAACACATATATAAGTATTAAAGTATTAAAAATAAGTGTATTAAAAGTAAGTGACAACAAATGGCTATGAAAAGACACTTATAAGAATGCTCAAATTAACTCCAAATTAGAACCAAATACCTATCAACATATATACAAATTGTGGTATAGTTATTTAATAGAATATCACCTGGAAATAAAAAAAAAAAGGAACCACTGACAGGAGCAACAATATAGGTGCTACTCAGAAATATTATTTGGAATGAAAGAAACAAAATACAAAAGTACACGTAGCATGTTTCATTCATCAGTTCAAGAACGGGAAAACCAATCTATAGTGGTAAAAATCAGAATCTACATGGAGCAGAGACTGACTGGGAGGAGGCCTGAGGGGACTTCTGTGGTGGCAGAAACATCTTACATCTTGATCAGGGTTGTAGTTAGTTACAGGAGTGCTGACATTATTAAAATTCATCCAAGTGTACACTTAAGATTATATATTCATGAATACAAACTTTATCTCAATTAAAACATACAAAGGAAAAAATATAACTAGCTTGGTTTTATAGATTAGATATGCAGTATCCTCAAAAAGCTCATGTGTGAGACAATACAAGTATATTTAGAGGCAAAATTATTAGGTTATGAGAGCCTTAACATAATCAGTCAATCAGTCCACTGATATGGATTAACTAGGCGATTAGGTGGTAATTATAGGGAGGCAGGCTGTGGCTGGGGGAGGTGGGCCACTGTGGGTGTGCTTTTGGTACTTATATTTTGTCCCTGGTAAGCAGAGCTCTCTCTGCTTCTTGTTGTCATGTCCTGTGCAGATTTCTTCTGCCATGCCTTTCCACCAGGATATTCTGCCTCATCCTGGCCATCTATGGACAAAGACCTCTGAAACTGTGAGCCAAAATAAACTTCCTCATCTAATTGTTCCTGTCAGATCTTTTGGTCACAGCAACAGAAAAGCTGACTAAAACAGAAATGGTACTGTGAAGTGAGGTCACTGCTGTGATTAACCTGTCCATGTGTTTCAGAAGCATCTGAAGCTGCAAATTGTTGCAGTTGGGGGAATTTTGAAAAGTTTATGCAAGCTGAAAAGCTTTAGAACATTGTAAGTGGAGCTTAATGGGCTATTTTTATGGGTGTCCAGAGCCAGAATGTTGCCAGGGCTGTGGACAGTAAAGATTGGGCTCATGAGGTTTCAGAGGAGGAGAACTCTATTGGAAATTGAACTAGAGACCATTTATGTAATATTCTGGCAAAGAAGTTGTATACATTTTGCCCATGTCCTGAAACTTTTTGTGAAGCCAAATTAAAGGTCATGTACTAGTCCATCAGTGGAGGAAATTCCAAGGTATCTGAGCATTCAGATATTGCCAGTGCCTTTTAGCCAAGTTTACTGTGATAATCAGGAGTAGAAAGCAAAGTTGAAAGATTTGAAATACTTGCACTTTGGCCAGAAAAATACAAGTAAAACTAGGGCTAAGCAAATTGTGGTTGTTAAAGCAATCAAACCAAAAAAGCACTAAATAAATACTTTACCCAGAGGCAATAAGAAAGATGGCTTGCAGGCTTCTCGGGAATTGGCAAGACCATACCCATCTCAGGCTCAGGGGGTTAAAGTAAAAATTCCTTTGAGAAGAGACCATGGGGGCACTCTGCTTACACTGTGTGTCCTAGGAAGTTGTTTTACTGTGCTTAGCTGCCCAGGCATTCAGAGGCTGCTGCAGTCATGGTTTCCAAAGGGCTGGCTACTGCTTAAAATAGTGGAAGACTTTGGCATTGATCATGTGGTGCTGGTTCTGCAGGAATGCAGGATACTAGGTTAGGAGATCATGGTGGCTTCCATAGAGATTTCAAAGGAAGGCCTGGGAGACCAGACAAAGTGTAGCAGGGGGGCTGGGATTGTGGCTCAGCAGTAGAGTGCTCGCCTAGCACGGGCAGGACCCGGGTTTGATTCTCAGTGCCACATACAATAAAATAAAATAAAATAAAATAAAATAAAATAAAATAAAGGCACTGTGTTGTGTCCATCTACAAAAAAGATTCTCTCTCTCTCTCTCTCTCTCTCTCTCACTCAAAAAATAAAAAAGTGTAGCAGGGTCAGAGTCCCTGTGGTGGGTGGGCTGTAACCAGCAAGGCTATAGGGGCAGAGCTTCAAAGACTCTTTGGAGAGAACATCAGGATGCCATATCTTCCAGATGCTGGAAATGGAGCTACAGGACTTGTTTGCCCAGTTGGATTTTGGTCTTGCTTTGGTCCCACCCCTTAGTTTTCCCTTGTGGAAAGGAAATGTTTATTCTATGTCATGTTATATTAGATAAATGCAACTTGCTTTTGATCTTCACAAGGGAAAACATCCTTGAGTTTTGAGTCTCAGATGAGGTTTTGGACTTAGACTTTTGGATAATGCTGGAACTGTTAAGATTATTGGGGCTCTTGGAAATGGACCAAGTGTATTTTTCATCATGAGATGGATATGAGCTTTTTGGGGCCAGAGACAGAATGTTATGGGATGCATATGTGATATCCCCCAAAAGCTCATGTGTGAGACAATACAAGAATTAGTGAATCCATTCACTAACATGGATTAACTAAGTGTTAAATGTAGGGAAGTAGAGTGTGGATGAAAAAAATAGGTCACTGGGGATATACCTTTGGGGTTTGTATTTTGTCTTCCATGAGTGGAGCTCTCCATGCTTCCTGTTGTCATGTCCTTAGCTGCAGTCCTCTGCCATGCCCTTCTGCCATGCCCTTCTGCCATGCCCTTCTGCCATGATGTTCTGTCTCACTTTGCGCCCAAAGTTATGTAATCAGTCATTTATGGACAGAGACCTCTGAAACTGTATGCCAAACTAAACTTTTCCTCCTTTTAATTGTTCCTGTCAGGTCTTTTGGTCATAGTAACAAAAAAGCTGACTAAACACCTGGTGATGATTTAAAAAATATTTTTCTATATGGATTAAATGGTGAAATATAAAAGGCAAAACCATACAAACTTTAGAAGTAGTTTTAAAACATAGCTCCAAAATTCTTTGACATTCTTCCTATTGATCTCTTTCACATTGACCAATAGACTATAGTGGAAATGACACTGTGCCAATTTCTGGGCCCAAGCACAGTATCCTGTAGACAAAAACCAATAGTTGAAACCAATGTGTCACTATGTGAAGAAAGTGTGTCCTTCTGTCCCATCAATCCATTCCAGCTGACACTGTATACAACAGAGAAAAGATTCCCCACCCATCTCTTCTCTTATTGTTGTTTTAAGCCATGATGTTTTATGGTGGTTTGTTAAAGAACAAATTATTATCAGAATAGACTGATACAAGATACAAGATACTGTAGTAACAAAGGCCTAACACATGGCAATGGCTTTGAAACAGCCAAAAAAAAAAAAAATGCACAGAGTGCTACAAAGAGAATATTAGTGAAAACTGGAAGAGCATTTAATACAAACCTAAAGGTTCTCTAGGAGCCTTTCAGTGATAGTTAAAAGGCAGTGAGGAAAATTTTATTGGAAGATGGAGGGCAGGGGATGTTTGGTAGGAAGGGACTGCAAATTTGACAAGATTGTTGCCTACCATGATATAGAAAAATAGAAAATTTTCCTGATGAGCTCAAAGAAATAGCTACAATTTCCAAACTAAGTAATGAAAGTGCCATGATACTTCTCATTGCTTATGATAAAATGTAAGGACTTTCATAGTTTACAAACAGAATTTCTTCTCATTTCCAGACTCTCCAGAGGGCAAACAACTTTACTTTAGCCCATAAGAAAGGGCCAAGATAAACTCCACAATGACAAAAACAAATTCTTAATTAAGGTGTCAGAAATATATAAGCATACGCTTCATAGACTCTTTGAGACCAAAAGGCTCTAAGAATATTAAGGTCAAGACTTGCAGATTCTTTCTCTTAAATGGGATTTTTAGGAATCTTAAGGGTAGTTTCACAGCTGCAGCTGCACAGAAGGACCAAAGCAGAAAAGGATGTCTTTGGACATCTGTGGTTGTGGCTTTTGTTTCATAAAATGAACCTGGATAGCAGTCAAAAAAAAGCCCTTCAAATTTTTAAGAAAACCCATCTAGCAGAAGTACTGCCAGTATGGCCAGAAGGTTGAGAGATGGTACAAAACAGAAACGATCCCTTGGCCCTCTAGCATTTTATAGGCAAGAAGGTTAAGAAGGCTATCTCATTTTGCTCTTGGAAATGGAAGGATGATCCAGAGGACAAAACAAAGAGGAAGGGAAAACAACTCCCAAGAGGTAATACTGAATCTGATTAGGGATGGTAACATGTGTCCAGTTGTATTTCAGAATTTCTACAGACCAGTGCCTTTATTTTCCATCCCTTTAGAAAGAGGGAAAGTTATCTTATAGTTGTTCCCTCCGCTGTGTGTTGAACATGTGATAACAACAGATAATCTGTTTTTTTTTTTTTTTTTAGTACACAGATATTCAATGGAGAGGAATTGCACTCAAGGAGATGCACCTGAGAAACTTCACTCAAGTGGCCTTGTGTACACCCACACCAGATTTAGATGATGCAATCTTGGATCTTGAGCCTGATACTGTAAAGGGAAGATGCTTTTGATGAGAAATCTTATGAGTAAAAGAATTAATCTTTAAAGTAAGAAAAGAATAAGTAATTTATGTTCAAAGAGTTGAATGATATTGTTTAAAATATGATCCATTATTCTTTGATTATACACCCACTTAAAGGTGGGGGGGTCCATTCCCCTCCTCTTGAATCTGGGATGTGTGACTGGCCAATCTTTTAAAAAAATTTAAAAGACTAGAAATCATACAATGTCCTCTCTCAGGACATAACAGAATTAAACTAGAAAGCAATAACAGATGATATGTGGAAAATCCTCAATAGAATTAGTCTGGAGGTATAGCTCAGTGGTATAGCATTTGCCTAGCAGGGCCCTAGGTTTGATTCCCAGCACTGCAAAAACAAATGAACAGATATAAATAAATAAGTAAAATGAAAGGGAAGGAAAAGCATAAGTGGAAGAATAAATAAAGATAAAATAATGCTTATTCTTCATTGATCTAATAGATAAAAGTTTGTCTCAAATAATAATACAACGATATCCTTGATTATGTGTTGTGTGTGTGTGTGTGTGTGTGCATGCACATGCTTATGTACAGTGAAATGATTAATAGAAACAGTTCAAGGTATGAAAGTGAGAAATTAGGATTATAAAATAAATACTCACTCATACCACCTATGAAGCAATATAGTGTTATTTGAAAGTGAACTTGGATTAGTTGTAAATATATATATTGAAAACTGTAGGGTAATCACTAAAATAAGTAAAAAAAATATATAACTATCATGCCAAGAAATAAGGGAAAATAAAAAGGAACTTTACTCAAGGAGGTGCAGAAAAAGACAAAAATAATAACAAAAAGAAGGGCAACAAATAGAAAACAGAAACACATGTAGGTATTAGTACAATTATATCAATGATCACTTTAAATATCAATGGACTAAATACACCAATTAAAAGAGATAGATTCTCAACTGGATAAAAAAAGATCCACATGTTATTTGTATATAAGAAAATTTATAATAATGTAAATTAAAAATAAATGAGTGGAGAAATCTAATACCATACTAAAACTTATCAAAAGTAGAAGTAGCTATATTCCTTTCAGAAAGAAAAAATTTCAGAGGAAGAAAAATTATCAGGGAAAGAGGAGCATGACATAATGATAAAGAGATTAATTCTCTAAGAAGTATTGATCCTTAATGTGTACGCATCCAACAACAGAATGTCAAAATATGTGAGGCAAAACCTGTTAGGACTTCAAGGAGAAATAGATGAATCCACTGTTACAGTTGGAGACTTCAATACTCCTCTATCAGATATAGAAACATCCAGCACATAACTGAACTCAAAGGTAGCATCAATCAACTACTTCATCCAACAAGAGCAGAATATATATTCTTCTCATTTGGAACTTCATCAAGACAGACCATATTTTAGGCCATAAAACATACTTAAAAAATTTAAAAGACTAGAAATCTTACAATATCCTCTCTCAGGATATAATAGAATTAAACTAGAAAGCAATAAGAGACGATATGTGGGAAATCCTCAAACACATGAAGATTAAATAACACAGTTCTAAAGACAAGGGTCAAAGAAATATTATAAAAACTAAAAATAATTTGAATTAAATAAAAATGAGAATATAACATCAATATTTGTGAGATAAAATAGAAGCAGTGCTTCAAGGGAAATGTATAGTAATGAATACATATTTAGAAAAAAAATCTGAAAATCAGTAACACAAGCTTCCACATTAGGAAACTAGAAAAAGAAGAGTAAATTAAATCCAAAATAGGCAGAAGAAGATAAGAAATAATAAAAATTGGAGCAGAAATCAATGAAGTTGAAAAAGAAAATCAGAAAAAAAAGTGAACCCCAAAGTTGCCTGTTTGAAAAGATAGATAAATTGATAAGATTCTAGCCATAGTAAGAGAAAAAGAGAGATTACACAAATTACTAATATTAGAAGTGACTGGGGTGGCAGGGGAGACATCTCTACAGATAACATGGTCATTAAAAAGTAATAAAGGAAAACTATGCACAAAACTCTATGCTCAAAAATTTGATTATCTAGATGAATGGATCAATTCCTTGAAAGGCAAAACTCAACCAAAAATAAAACTACAAAGCTGGGTGTAATAATATATGTGCCTGTAGTCTTAGTTTGAGCCCAGGAGTTCAGGACCAGCCTGAGTAATGTATTGAGACACTGCCTCTTATAAATACATAAATAAATAAAT
Source organism: Ictidomys tridecemlineatus (assembly GCF_052094955.1). Classification (NCBI taxonomy): domain Eukaryota; kingdom Metazoa; phylum Chordata; class Mammalia; order Rodentia; family Sciuridae; genus Ictidomys; species Ictidomys tridecemlineatus. The sequence continues at coordinate 29,432,238 of NC_135487.1, forward strand.
AAGGATAAAGGAGAAAGAGGAGGAGAAAAATACAATCTAAACAAGCATATATTTATTAAATAAACAATCATATATTCACAATATCCCCAAATAGAAAGTGCCAGGCCCAGGTAGGTTTACTTATGAATTCTACGAAACATTTAAGGAAGAAATTATACCAATTAGCCACAATCTCTTTAGAAGATAGAAGCAGAGTGAATACTTTCTAACTCATTCTATGAGGTCAGTGTTACTTTAATATCAAAATCAGACAGACATAACAAAATTATAGACCAGTACCTCTTATGAACATGGAATGAAAATCCTCAACAAAATATTAGCAAGTTTAATCCAATGTTGCATAAAAAGAATTATACATCATGACCAAGTGGGATTGATCCAGATATGCAAGGTTTATTCATCTTTCAAAAGTTAGTGTGATCGATTCTATCAATAGACTAAATAAGAAAAATCACATGACCATATAAATGATCAAGCTTTTGAGAATATCCAATACTCAGTCACAGTGAAAAATTCCCAAATAACTAGGAATACAGGGGAACTTCTTCACCTTGATAGATAACATACATTAAAAAAACCCATAGAGTTAACACCATATATAATGGTGAGAAATTGGAAGCTTTCCCACTAAGATCAGGATCAAGACAAGGATGTCCCTCCTCTCTCACCACTCCTTTTCCATACTACACTGGAAATCCTAGCTAATACAGTAAGACAAGAAAAGGAAATAAAGGAATACATATTGGGAAGGAAAAAAAACCTTTTTGCTGGTATATGATTGCTTGTGAAGAGAATATGGAAGAATTGCCAAATACCTTTTGTAACTAATAACAATTACAACAAGGTCACATAATATAAGATCAATATACAAAAGGTCAATTACTCTCCTTTGAACCAGCAACCAACAAGTAGATAATATTAAGCTAGGCACAGTGGCAAATGCCTATAATCTTGGGGACTCAGGAGGCTGAGGCATGAGGATACAAGTTCAAGTATCCTCAACAACTTAGTAGAACCTGATCTACTTAAAATTTTTAAAAAAAAGGGTTAGGAATGTTGCTCAGTGGTAAAGAACTACTGGGTTCAATACCCAGAACCATAATCAATCAACAATCAATTTAACAAAACCCAATGCCATTTACAATGGCGTCAGAAGCAGGAAGAAGATAAAAGGAGAAGGAAGAGGGGATGAAGAAAGAAAATGAAAAGAAGGAGAAGAAGAAGGAGAGCAAAGTATATAAATATAAATATAGTTTATATCTAAAATATAAGTTTAGATATAAACTTAACAAAATATATACAAGATTTCTATGAGGAAAACTATAAAACTGATAAAAGAAATCAAAGAACTAAATAAATGGAGAGCTATTTCTTGTTCATAGACAGGGAACTTGATTTAGAGATTCAACACAACCCCAAATAAAAATTCCAGAAAGTTATTTTGTGGATGTCAACACACTGGACCTAAGCTTTAAATGGAGAGACCAAAGACCCAGAATAACCAATATGGTATTGAGGGAGAAGAATAAAGTTGGGGGACTGATACTTCCTGATCTAACACTTATTATAAAGCTACCATTACCAAGATAAGATGATACTGCCAAAAGTACAGACAGAAAGATCAGTGAAACAGAATAAAGAGCCCAGAAATAAATACATGCCCAGATATAGACAACTTATCTTTCAAAAAGGAGTGAAGGCAATCTAAATCTAAATGATTTAGATATGAGGTGTCCCCCAAAAGCTCACGTGTGAGATAATGCAAGAAGGTTCAGAGAAGATATGATTAGGTTATAAAAGCCTTACCCCAATCAGTGAATTACTCACTTGATGGGATTAACTGAGTGGTGGCTGAAGGCAGATGGGGTGTGGTTGGAGGAGGTGGGGCGTGGAGGCGTGGGTATATATTTGTGTTTTGCAAGTAGAGATCTCTCTCTCTCTCTCTATCTCTCTCTTTGCTTTCTGATAATCATGTGAGCCTCTTCCTTCTGCCACTCTCTTCTATCATGCCTCACCTTGAGCCCTGAGGAATGGTGCCTGCTGTCTCTGGATTGAGACCTTTGAATCTGTGAGCCCCCCCAAAAGATGTTCATCCTCTTCAGTTGTTCTGGTTGGGTCTTTAAGTCACAGCAGTGAAAAAGCTGCCTAAAACAGTAGTTTTTTTCAACAAATGGTGCTGGAGCACCCAGACATCGACATGCCAAAAGAAAAACAAACAAGCAACCCTCTCTCTGAAAAATATAACTAGACAAAACCTTACTTTTAAAAATATCAACTCAAAATGGATAATAGGCTTAAATATAAAATGCAAAATTTCAAAATTCCTAGATGATTAGATGATGATGATGATTAGATACAACACCCAAAGCATGATCTTCAGAAGAATAATTAATAAGATGGATTTCATGAAAAACTCTATGAGAAAGGCACTATCATGAGAAGAAGAAAATATCTTTCATCCTGGAATAAAATATTTTTCAAAGACATATGATAAAGAATTATCCAAAATATACAAAGAACTCTCAAAACTCAAAAACAAATTAAGAATTGTTTTCTAATTGTTAAAATGATTGCAAAGTGAACTAAAGACATTAACAGATACCTCATCAAAGAAGATATACAGATGGCAGATAATTCAACATCATGTCATTAGGGAAATTCAAATTAAAACAACTGTGAGATCTCACCACATACTTATTAAAATGGCCAAAGTACAGAACATAAACAATACCAAATGCTGATGAGAATGGTGAGCAATAGAAACTATCATTCACTGCTGGAGGGAAGGTGAAATTTACAGCTACAATGGAAGACTGTTTGATAATTTCTTACAAAACTAAACATATTATTACTAATTCAGTAGTTGCTGTCCTTGGCATTTACCTCAAAGAACTGAAAGCTTATGTGTACACACAGTCATGGCACATGGATATTTATAGCAGCTTTATTCATAACTGCCAAAACTTAGAAGCAACCAAGATGTCTTTCAGTGGGTGAATGAATATATAAACTGTGGTACATCCAGACAATAGAATATTATTCAATGTTAAAAAAATGAGCAATCAAGTCCACGAAAAGATTTGAAAGAAATTCAAATGCATATTACTAAGCAAAAAGAAATAAATCTGAAAAGGCTACATATGGTATAATTCCAACTATATAATATTCTAGAAATGGCAAAACTGTGGAGACAGAAAACATATCACTGGTTGTCAGGATTAGGGAAGAGAAATGGATGAGTAGGAAGAACACAAAGGATTTTTAAGGAGTGAAATTTTAAAAGAGTGAAACTCTTTTGTATGATACTGTAAATAGTTGATACATGACATTATATATTTCTCAAAATGCCTAGAATGTAAAACATCAAGAGAGAACCCTAATGTGAACAATGGACTTTGGGTGACAATAATGTGTCAGGCAAGTGAATCAATTATAACAAATGAAGCACTCCAGTAGGGGTTGCTGAATATAAGGGAGGTGCTACATGTGTGGGACAGGGGAATATAAGAAATTTATGTATCTTTCATTCAGTTTTGCTGTGAACTTAAAAGTGCCCTAAAAAATAAAGTCTATTAAAAAAAAATTCAGAGAACAAAAAAGAGCTCTTGACAGCAGATACAAATTTCCAAATGTGAAGAAGTAGAGTAAAAGCATTTCTTAAATGTATATGACTAAATTCCCTAAATGTATGTAAATTCCTTTAATGCAGAGTATTTTGCAGGACTGGTATTCCCACCAAACACATTTTAGAAAATGTCACTGGAGTGCTAAATAATTATAATTTAAAAAGTAAGATGGCAGAAATGAGAAACTCAGTACAAAGCTTGGAAAATATAGTTGAGGAAGGCTTGTAGAATTGTGAATGAAAAGACAAACAGAATAGGGATAACAATAAAGAGGGAGTGGGCTGTGATTGTAGCTCAGAGGTAGAGTACTTGCCTAGCACGAGTAAGGCACTGGGTTCAATTCCCAGCACCACATAAAACTCAATAAACAAAAATAAAGGTATTGTGTCCATCTACAACTAAAAGCAATCAAAAAAACAAAACAAAAAAAAAGAATTAAGAGGGGTGTGAATATTAGAGGACGAGTTTAAGTGGTCCAACATCTGAACCCAGGTATGCTAGAATGTGTAAATAAAGAATTTAAGAAAATTTTACCAAATGTGTGTAGGATGGTAGGTGAAAATGCCTCTAAGGTGAAATCTCAGAATCCTGGGGTGGAGTAGAGGGAAAGGGAAAGATGAGAGGCTGCAGAGAGAATAAAGTTTCATACAAAACTAAAAGTATGAATCTAAGATAAAAATTGATAAAAATAAAAAAAATTGGGGGATGGGTAATAGCTCAGTTGGTAGAGTGCTTTGCTTCACATGTACAAGGCCATGGGTTCAATCCCTAGCACCCCCTACCCACTGCCCCCCCCAAAACCCCCACAAACACCACTTATGAATAAAGAAAAATGAATTCTCAAAAAATAGCAAATTAAATCTATGAATGTATAAACAGAATTATACACCAACACCACCAAGTGGGAATAATTATAACTTCCAAAGAATGGTACAACATTGAAAAATAAATTAATGTAGTCCATCACCTTCACAAGTTCAACAAGAAAAATTCTAAGATCAAATCAATAGGTGCAGAGAAAACATAAAACGAAAAATAAAAAAATTTTCACAAGTGTTGTACAGTTAAGTGTCACAAACCTTCGATGGGCCGTGTGTGGACTATGTTGTGCATAGTAGCCTAATGAGGGCGTAAGTCTGGCATTGGGAACCTTCTGTGGCACTCTTACAGGGACTGATCGCCTAATGCAGGTGAACTTCCCCCTCAAGCTCTGCCAGAGATCCCACACAGCACCTGAGATGGGTGTGACCTGCCAAGATGTCAATCAACCTGCTGACTTCAAGATACCAGGAAGCAAGACTCCACCCTTGAAACCTTATCCCTGCCTTTGATGTCCCCTGATATAAATAAAGCAAGCTTGGGCTCCATTTTGCCAGAGTGTAGAAGCTTGGTCTGTATGATTGGCTAGCCTGTCCTGTCCCTGCTTTCTGAAAATATTTTCATTGTCCTGTGGTTTTCTCATTGTTCTATTTTTCTTAGCTTTTATTTCTTAGCCAGCCCATTCCACTGAGGAGAACTCCGTTCTCATTGTCTGTGCAGGGCCAGAGTTAAGAAGAATGAAAGAAAGGTATTAAAGGATATACTGTGGTACACAACATTAAATCTGTGATATCTTTTATGTTATCATTAAGGGACAACAAAAGTAGCCTGGGCTAATTCTAAGCATAGATGTATGAATTGGGGCTCACACAGAGTGAGCCAAGGTCCAATCGAGAGATTGTGACACAGTGATCAGAAATGGTTGTTATAGCCTGACATGAACAGGACACAGACACACATGGTAAATTCTCATGAAAGAAATTTAAATGCGTATTTAAATTTCCCTGGGCCACGAGTTTTAGGCCAAGGGAGGGATGCTAACCCAGTGAGTGCAAGAGATGGTATGCATTAGAGTCATGAAGCTCTTGCTGTTGTGGGTCTTCTAGATACTACTGAAAAGGCAATAAAGAAAAACGAATTTGACACCCACTTGGAATCTAAAACAAGGTGGGCTAGACCAAGCAAGTATATGGGTATCTAGGGGGCATGTCAGGAAGTTGGAAAATATAATCAATATTATTACCAATGTCCTTATTTGTCCTTACTTCATCATACATAGAGTTTAGGGACTAAGAAAACCCAGTAACTGGCTGGATCTAGATGCAGATGACATTTGGAGAAATCATGTGATAAGGCGCTGAACAGAGGTGAACATACATGCTACTGGCAGGCTCTGTCAGCTTCTACAGGTTATTTGGAGAGGAAATTGTGGGTGGCCCTTCTCTTTAAGCTCTTAAATTTTAGGATTTTGGAAACTCAACTCTTTCTAAGAGAAAGACCACTCAACTTCCACAGCTTCCATGGGGATCTCTCTAATTACTTAAATATCTCTAAAGAAGATAAAGTATTTGTAGAGCAAGATTACACACACACACACACACACACACACACACACACATACTCTCCTTCTAATTTGCACATAAAAATGAGTTCTATTCTTTATAGTTAATTCACTGGGAAACTGAATCTATTTTAAAGGTATAGTTCTTTTAGATAGTTTATAAAATATATAAAATAGATAGTTTATAAAATGGGAGCAGATATGCATAACTCCTAGTTTATAAAATGGGAACAGATATATATAAGCCATATTATCCATCCTCTTCAGCCATCAGATTTTGTTTTGAAAGAAACATGCATTGACTGGCCTCCCAAATCAAGTTCACTCACATTTTACTACAGTTGACCATCATCAAGATTGTTTTAAAAAATCAGAAAAATTTCATACAAATTTGAGTGGTTGCAGCATTACTAGAATGTTAGGAGGATTATGGAAGATGAAAGGGATCACTACAAAGTGGAAGCTCCCAGATCTGCAGGTTAGTATTATTCTAAACTAGGTCAGGGACCTCTAGGTACTTCCCACCATCTCCCCTAATTGGCTCAAGTTCTCCAACCTTAAGTTCACAGAACACTCACCTAAGATTCTTTGATAATTCTGACAGAATGAAGTTTCTTTGAGACTATTCCAAATGCCAAATTTAAAACGCTTAAAAAAGATTCTACCTAGGTTTAGAAAAGAGAGGGGGCTAGCTATTGGTGGAAGATAAGAGGAAGTGCAGATGCTGGGGCCAAAGGCTTGTTAAAGCTAGTCCCGTCCTCTGTTCTTACCTGTGGGGGCCTGCATGGCTGAGCTGGGGATGGTGGCAGCATCTTGGGGAACAGTGCTGGTATCCGGTTCAGGGGTGCTGGTTGTTGGTGAGGTGGGTGGTGGGCTCAGCAAAGTCCGAGGTTTCCTCTGTCAAAATGGATGGGGAAAAGTTTGCTACCCATGATAGGTAACTTGTCTTCTCTTCCTCCACTCCTGGCACTTAATTCACCCATAATACAAAAATATATTTGTAGCTGGAACTTCATTTTCTTTGTTTTCCACTCAGCATCTAGCCCAAAGCTGTATATATAATAGATGCTTAGTAAACATTTTCTGTATCTATGCATAAGATTTTGTGTTCTGCAGAGCTAGATTTTTCTTTTTTGGTACTGAGGATTGAACTCAGGGGCACCTGACCACAGATCCACATCCCCAGCCCTATTTTGTATTTTTATTTAGAGACAGGGTCTCACTGAGTTGCTTAGCACCTCACTTTTGCTGAGGCTGGCTTTGAGCTTGTGATCCTCCTGCCTCAGCTTCCTAAGCCGCTGGGATTATAGGCATGTGCCACTATGCCTAGCTGCAGAGCTAGATTTTAATGCATGTTTATACTAGCTTCAATACTATCATATGAAATTCCAGATTCTTTATAGAAATTGGGCAGCTAAAAGCAAAAAGAAAAAAGCGTACTATGGCTTAAGTCTCTACTGACATTATTTGTTACTTTCTGTTTTTAAAAATAAAAATGACACTTCTAACTCTACAAACTACTATTCTGTCCTACCTCTTCCCTCACACATCCTATTCTAGCAATTCCTAATCATAACACTTCTCTAAAAACCCTGAAGGTGTACCTAGCCCACACCTTCAATATTTAGTTGTCTCTTCTTCCTGAAGCAGCCTTTATTCTTGTATTTACCTTACAAATTTTGGTTCATCTAGGAAGTTTTCCTCTAACTACTACCTTTTTTATTCTCTGTACTTTGTATTGTTGCATTTGTCAATGTATTGAAATTTACATAAATAACACTGTCATTGTCATTATATGTTTGCATACTGCCTCCTGGAGCTGCTTGAGGGTCTGATTCTGAGTATCATTTCTAGCATGGTGCTTGACATATATTACACGTTTTTTAAAAAATTTTTAAAATTAAAAAAATTTCTATTTGTTCTTTTTAGTTGAATATGACAGTAGAATCTACTATGATATATTTATAAATCATGGAATACATCTTATCCTAATTAGGACCCCAGTTTTGTGGTTGTACATAATGTTGAGATTCACTGTGGGGTATTCATATGTGTACCCAGGAAAGTTATGTCAGATCCCACAGTGCAGAGCACCAACAAAGGGGAAGTAATAAAGAGGATTTGAGAGAAATATATTTTCTTTAAGCTGCTCAGGGAAATCTCTGGAGGATAAAGATGTCAGGGTGTTCCAAGAATTAGTTTTCTAAAAGCATAATGTAATGTAATGTAATGTAATGTAATGTAATGTAATGTAATGTAATGCAAATACAAACATTACCAAGATCCAGAAATCCCCTTTTACTAAATGTCCCATTAAGGGTCAACTACTGTGAATTTTATAAACCTGTCTGCTTGCTAGGAGTACACTCTCTGAAGAGAGTATGCTGATGGCAGTAGGCATGCATACAATGGTCTTGCCTGGAAAAGCCCTCATGCAAACCCTTAACAGAAATGGACGTCTGCTCATATTTCCCAATATCTCTAAAAGTGAAAATCCAAACAACCAATGAGTCAGGAATGAAGGGAAACTTCAATGAGTTGGTAGAATTTTGTGGGGTCCCTAAAGGAGCAAGTTATGTGCCTGGATATTATAGAAGAAAGCAGAAAGATGATTCCTATTTCAGATAGGTGCATTTCCATGTATTTTATCTTGTCACATATTACATCATCTCTGTTATACAGGTGATAAAACTGGGGCCCAGAGCCTTACTCAAAGACACTTTCCCAGAGTCACACAGGTAGCCACAAATGGAGGTGACATCTGAACCTAAGTCTGACTGGCTTAAAAGCCTTCCTTTTTGCTTCAAAAAGGAATGTTATGCTCATAGGTAAAATGGGTGGTATATACTCTTATAGAAGTTGGTAAAAGAATAGAAGGGGAATGAGGGAGTCATAAGCCAGGCCATAAAATACAAATGTGATGAGAATGACTGCTTTCAAGAAGGATAGAAAGAAAGAAGACTTTGGCCACTATGTTTAAGATTACATGAGGGAGCAGAGCATAATAGTTAGGTTCTGAAGTATCTTAATGGTCAACCATCCATCCAATACTTCTATTCCCTCTCCCTGAAAACATTCCTCTCATAAAGTCACCAGTCTCTAGCAAAACATCTCTAGACCCATTTTGGGATATAATTAACTGTTCCTTTTATGTTGAGACAAAGAACTTCTGCTTAAGTTTCTGCTTATTGTTTCAGTCTTTGGAGTCCCACAGACAGTTTTCTTCCTCTTTGACAATCTTTACAATGTGTTCACATCATCAAAACTATGGCTTCTCTGACTTTGGCATCCCTAGGGCCTTCAGCCTTTTCTCCACAACATGAGAAAGAAGAATATAATAGAGATAAAAATAAATCAGGACCTGGGTTAGGGGTTAGTGGTAATAGGTCAGATATATCATATGTTATATAGGAAGATTAGGAAGTGACATTGAATGTTTAAAGCCAATTAGTAGGAGACAACTGAGATTGGTAACATCATCATTTTAAATTATCCATCCATCCATTGATCCATCCATCCAACCATCCATCTATCCATCCATTCTGCACATACTGAACATCTCCCAAGAGATTGAGATACAAGACACTGCAGAAGAAAAAGAAAAGAAAAAGATTAGGTTATTGAGGACTTTGAGGAGCTTATATTCTATAAGAAGTGAAGTTAGTTGGAGCTACTAATCTACTAAACAAATAAAACAACTAACTAGCCCTAGGGAAGAATATGAGACGGAAATGGATTGCCCAGGAGGAACTGGGCATCATTTCCACATTGGAACTCAGATATTCTAGTTCAGGAAGGAGAGTCTGAGAAATCCACTGATAGGAAGTAATGAGGAGGGGATGGTAGAGGGGCCCTAGAGAAGCTGCTGAAGAGCCTCCTCTTCACATCAATGCTTTCCCTAGGGAAGATATCCATGAAGAACTGGCATGTCTAAGAGTTAGTACTTCCAATAATAGTACTCAGAGGAGCTTGATTTAGTAACTTTTTCCAATACTAGAGGTGTTAAGTCCTTTAGGAAATGTAGAGAGTAAATACATGATAGGGCAGTGGTGACCTTCGAATTTGAAGATTTGGGTATCAATCAATATAGTCTCTGCTATGTACTTGCTTAGGACCTAGGAAAATCACTTCACATACATAAGTCTCAACTTACTTAATAATAAAATAACATTAACACAAGCTCCAGAGTTTTGTGAAGATTACATGATGTGAGATAATGGTGTCTAATTCAGAATCTGACACTAAGTAGGTATCTGATAATTTTTTACAGAAGGGGGAGTGATAGCAAAAGAAATATTTACAGAATAATTTTCTCTTTATGTTCACATGCTGGGAATCTACATTGGGAAAGTTAACAAGGAGCAGAGCCTTCCTCCTATGAAAGACTGGATAGAATCCCCCGCCTTATGTGAGTAACTTTCATCAATGTTAAAATTTGTCTCCACTATTCTATCTCTAATAGTTTCAACTCTCAGGTAAAAAGCTAAGTAGAGATGACAGTTTGGGATATTCCTCTTAAAGTCATACATTAGGTCGGGAATAGGAACAGATCTGCTGCTTTCCGAGATAAACTGGTATGAATGAATTACCCCTTTATAGCCCCTTACCCCTTTCTGGGAATCCCACATTTTTACCTACCTTACTGCCAGGTTTGGGACCCCTCTTCTTTGGGAATTTCAAAGATTCAGCTGACTTGGATGGGGTAGAGATGGGATGGGAAATAAGGGTCTTGGGTGTTCGACCCCGCTTCTTTCCTGGTTTACGCCCCCTCTGCCCTGGTTGATGCTCCAAGACAGTTTTGGTGCTGCTGTGGATGCTGGACTTCTCAGTGTTCACATCAGACGCAGGGAAGGGATTCTTTGGAATCACAACTGCAAGAAAAAGACTCATTCTATCACGCCCTCCTTTGCCTGCATTCCCATCCCAGACAAGGAAAAAAGAATTTGCACTTTTGCTCAGGTAGTTTTGCACTAGGGAACTAGTTTCCTGTCATTTGACCCAAAAGTTTAAAAAAATTCAGAAGAAAACTGAATTTTACTTGGCTAGAATTGAAGGTTTTAAATTATTTCTAGTAGCAAAAATATTAAAAATTTCTCCCCAGGTATCTTAGAGAAGCATTGTGACCTAAGTCCAAGTTGAGGTTAGAATGGCTCTAAGGAATGCACAATCTTTTCTTGCTGAGAATGAAGATACAAGGCTCAGAAGAGAAAATGATGGCTTCGCCAGGTGATGCAGTGAGATGGGATAAGGACTCTGTTTTGAAACTGAGTACTGATGACCAAGTCTACATCAATCAACTTGAAGTTTTAATATGATTATTGTAGCAAGGAGCAGTGAAACACATGGAAATATAAATCTGACAGCATATGTCTTTACCTTAAAATCCTTTGCTCCTTAATACTTTTGAGAAGTTTAAATTCTTTATCATGATTTTCAAAGGCTTTTGTGTCTTTGCCCCTATCTTGCCCCAGCCCCATTATGTTTGATGTCATTTCCTGTCACCCATCTTTGTGTTCCAATAGTTCTACATATTAAGCTCTCTATTATTCTTGGTTAAGCATACATAACACTAATTTTTCAGCCCTCAATCCAGGGCTGCCTCCATACTGAGGCCTTCTCTGACCATGCCCTACTCAAGTAGAGCCCTCCCCAATTTCTAAAAGATTTTGTAGATTTCTGTGTTAGAGTGCATCTTAATTTTACTCTTATCCTTAAATTGAGATTTTTGAGATAAGGAATATCTAATTCATTTCATAAATGTTATTGAGCACTTACTACAAGTTATGCACTGTTCTAAGCCTTCGCAATAGAACAATGAAAAAACAGTTTCCAAGCTCATGGAGATTTTTTCCTAGAGGGAGAGACAGAAAGTTGACAAACAAATACACAGATAACATCAGACAGTGAAAGTGTAAGGGTAAGGAAACTGAGGTGGACCAAAAGTCCTCTTCAAGGAGATGACATTTACACAGAGCTCCCAAATGAGGCAAAGGCAGAAGTCTACAAAGATCTGAGGAAAGAACCTTCCAACTATAGAGTGTAACAAGGGTAAAGATTCTGAAATAGGAATATGTTAGTGTGTCTGAGGAATGGGAAGGAGTCAGTAAACTGAGTGAGCAAAAGGGAGAGTAGAGAGAGATTAGGTTAGAGAAGGAGCAGCAAGAAGACTGAGTAGGACTCTGCAGACATGAAAATGAATCGAACTTATTCTGGGTATGAAGGGGAGTCCCTGAATGGGGAGTGACATGGAACTGCTCTGACTATCCTGTGAGTGGAGCAAGAGTAGAATTAAGGAAACAGTTGATTACAGCAGATGGGTAAAAGATGCAGAATTATGAACTCCAAGTATAGTGAAGTTTATGCAGAAATCAATGTTAACTGTAGTAAGTCTTATCCATATGGAAAACAGTGAGACTTGACCCCTAACTCACACTAGATAATAAAATTAACATGAAAACAAAAACACCAAACATCTAGAATAACACAAGGGGAAAATCATCAAAACTTGGGTTAGGCAAAGAATTAATTAAATAGGGTACAAAAGCATTAATTATAAAGGAAAATAATGGCATATAACTTCATTAAAAGAAAACATTTCTGGGCTGGGGTTCAGTGGTAGAGCACTTGCCTAGCAAGTATGAGGCCCTGTGTTTTATCATCCTTAGCATCATGGGGGGAAAAAAGAAAGAAAAAAAATCTCCATTCATCAAAAGACAAAACTAAAACTGAAAAGGACAATTCAGGGAGTAGAAAAAAATATGTGAGAAAAATAATATCTAGCATATGTAAAAATGAGTAATAGAAAGATTGATAACCTAATTTTAAAAATGGCTCTCAAGAGGCACTTCACAAAGATGGATATAAAAATATGAAAATTTGCTAAATATTATTGTCAGAGAAATGCAAATTCAAACCATCATTATTACACCTCTACTCAAATTGCCAAAATCAAAAGGACTGACAATACCAGACAATGGTAAAGATGTGAAGCAACTAAAATTCAACATTGTTGTTGTGAACCTAAATAACTTTGAAAAATTGCTTCGTGTATATCCCATGACCTAACAATTCCACACCTAGGTCTATGTCCAAGATAAATGAGCATGACTACCAAATGATATGCACTAGAATATGTATCACTCATAGAAAGGCAAAAATGGAAACAGTCTAACTGCCCAACAGAAGAATAGATTTTTAAAATGTGGCATATTTGTAGGGGGGAAAATATTATACACAGAAATAAAAAGAATTATTGTGCAGCAAAATTGATAAATCTCATTGCAAAAAAATGTTAGACAAAGGAAACCAGAATATATGATTCCCTTTATATTAAGTTTGAAAATAGAAAAACTAATCTAGATAATAGAATAGTGAATACCTTTGGGGGTGATGAGTGGGTAAGGTTTTGACTAAGAGAGAGCATAAGTGAGTCTTCTGGATGCTGGAAATGAACTGTATCAATATAAAATAAATGAACAAAAAAGACAAAAGATAATGGTGAACTGGAATCTTAGAATATAATCATATTATTGAAAAGGTTGAAAAATAGTTGGATTCCGAATACACTTTGAAAGAAAAGCCAACAAGCATGGATAGTAAACAGAAAATTAGAAAACAGAAAACACAGAATTATACTGAACAGGTTCAATTAAAATCATATTTAGCTATATTCCATTTATGTAAGATGTGTCAAAATGCATTCTTCTGTCATGTATAACTAATTAAAACAAATAAAAAAGTCATATTTAGCATGGTGGCATATGCCTATAATCCCAGCAACTCAGGAGGCTGAGGCAGGAGGATTGCAAGTTCAAGGTCGGCTTCAGTAACTTAACAAGAATCAAAATTTTTACTGGATCCCCAAGATGGCCGCGAACAGAGTGCATCACCCCGTGTACCGTGCCACTGTGCGGGTGAATAACGAGTTAGAACAACAAAAAACTATCTTGTTAAGAAGTTACAGCAAAATGGGGGTGCACCGAAACCCAGAGGAAGGATTTCCAGCACCGAGGTCTGGTAATTGAGTCTCATACACGAGCCAACTGTGCGACCGGAGATCCAGGCTGACTGATCCGCAAGGTCCGCCACGTGGCGACAGACGACGGGGAGCAGCCGAGAAGTGACCAGCAAGCAGGGAGATTGCTGCAGATTCTGTGGAATCCTGCTGCCTGAGCACTCACAGAGCCCCAGACTGAGTTCGGGATTTCAGACGGGGAAGGAAATGGGACAGTTCTATCTTCCACAACGGAAACTCCACCAAGGAAACCAGCAGCCACCATTTTGGAGAGCTGAAGTAACCACCGCCACTCTCCGACAGATTGCAACAATAAAACAGGTGAGTGTTACTCAGCTCATCTCCCATACAGCAGGGAATTCACATAAAATCTCTCCTAGGCTCTCCAGGGGAGGGATTATCAGAGCAAGCCTGCATAAAGACGCGGGGGGGGGGGGTGGGGGGTGGTGGGGGGTGGGGGGGGAACTAGAGACACCCAACCTTCAACTCCCCCTCCCATCAGCGGGGAAAACGAAACCTGTATTGCCAGTTCGGGGGGAAGGGGCAAGTGGAAAAAATCAAAAGAATACAGTGCAGGGGGGCGGGGGTTCTCAATAGCCACCCTCCACACCCAACAAATGGCAGGCCCAGAGTACAGTTTGAACTGCTGAGAGGCATCACTCAGGGGAAATCTGGTCTAGCAGGAGAAACCAGGACTAGCAGGAGAAACCAGGGGACTACAGGCCAGGCCCTTGAGACTGGGCAGCCGGAGAATGCACGCCTACCGGCGAAACTCCACCCACCGCCTGCTCGACTGGGCGGCTGGAGTCCGCCTCCCGCCAGCGACCGACTGCAAGACTGGGCAGCTAGAGATTGCCCGCCCACCAGCAACAGCCGGCCCATTGCCCCTGCGACTGAGCAGCTGGAAACCGTACGCCTGACGGTGACCAATCGCCTGCCCGCCGGCTGCCCGCACAACTGGGCAGCTGGGGACCGCCCGCCCGCCTGCGACAGCCGGCCCATGCCCCTGCGACTGGGTGGCTAGAGATCTCCCGCCCACCAGCGACAGCTGGCCCATTGCCCCTGCGAATGAGCGGCTGCAGACCGCATGCCCACGGGTGACCACAACTAGGCGGCTAGAGATTGCCCGCCCACCAGCGACAGCCAGCCCATTGCCCCTGCGACTGAGCAGCTGGAAACCGCACGCCTGCCTGTGACCAATCGCCCAACGGCTGCCAGCGCGACTGGGCGGCTGGAGACCGCCCGGCCACCAGCGTCCGGGAGCTGAAACCAACCAGAGACAGTCCAGTCCCACCCCTCCATTCAGACACCCCAGTAAGTAGCCTGGGGCCCGCCATAGCAGAGAGGTGATGTCACTGGAGCTCGGCTGTCGGAATTCCTTCCCAGCGGAATTCACTTTAGCAAGTATAATCTACCAACACAAAGGAGAGACAACAGAGATATAAAAAAACAAAACAAATTTATAGAAGGGAGCAGAAACACAGCAATCAAATAGAGCTGGAAAGTAGCATGAACATCATGAAAAAACAAGGGAAAAAAAGGAGTACAAACAATGCAGGACAACTTAATTCTACAGGAGGACCTAGAAGCATCAGAAACAGGGATAGGGAAAGAACTCAAGGCATACCTAACTCAGATGGAAAGGAATATTAGAGAAGACATGAGACAGCAAGTCCAAGCAATGAAAGTATATTTTGAAAATGAATTAAACAAACAAACTCAAATGGCAAAGAACGAGCTTTACCAGGAGATAGAGATCTTAAAAAAAATCAAACAGTAATCCTAGAAATGCAGGAAACTATAAACCAAATTAAAAACTCAAATGAGAATACTACAAATAGACTAGATCAAATAGAAGTCAGAACATCAGATAATAAAGACAAAGTTTATCAACTTGAAAACCCACGAGCAATCTATTCAAGAGATATGGGATGCATAAAAAAACCAAATTTGAGAGTCATCGGGATAGAAGGCATAGAGAATCAAACCAAAGGAATGGACAACCTATTAAATGAAATAATTCTAGAAAACTTGCCAGAGATGAAAGATGGAATGGATTGCCAAATCCTGGAAGCCTACAGGACCCCAAACATTCAAAACCGTAATAGACCAACTCCAAGACATAGAATTATGAAGATAGCCAACATACAGAACAAGGAGAGAATATTAAAAGCTACGAGAGAAAGGAGGCAGATTACATTCAGTGGTAAATCAATTAGGTTAACGACTGATTTTTCATCACAGACTTTGAAAGCGAGAAGATCCTGGAACAATGTATTTCAAACACTGAAAAATAATGGATTTCAACCAAGAATACTGTAACCAGCAAAATTAAGCCTCAGATTTGACAATGAAATTAAAATCTTTCACGATAAACAAAAGCTAAAAGAATTCGCAGCCAGAAAACCAGCTCTGCAAAGCATTTTGAGCAAAATACTACAAGAAGAGGAATTGAAAAATAGTGCCCAAAACTAACAGCAGGAGGTATCTCAGTAAAGGGGGAGGAAAATAACCAAAAAGTAAAAACTAGCCAAACTAAAATAAATAAATAAATAAACATGACTGGAAGTACAAATCATATTTCAATTGTAACCTTAAATGTTAATGGCCTAAACTCACCAATCAAGAGACATAGGCTAGTAACCTGGATCAAAAAAACAAATCCAACAATATGCTGCCTTCAGGAGACTCATATGATAGGAAAAGACATACACAGGCTGAAGGTAAAAGGTTGGGAAAAATCATATCACTCACATGTCCCTCGGAAGCAAGCAGGAGTGGCCATACTCATATCGAATAAAATCAACTTCAAACCTAAGTTAATCAAAAGGGATGAAGGACACTATATACTGTTAAAAGGAACCATCCACCAACAAGACATAACAATTATCAATTTGTATGCACCAAACAATGGAGCTGCAACGTTCATGAAACAAACTCTCCTCAAGTTCAAGAGTCAAATAGACTACAACACAATAATTATGGGTGACTTCAACACACCGCTCTCACCATTAGACAGATCCTCTAGACAAAAGCTGAATAAAGAAACTATTGAACTCAATAGCACATTCAATAACCTAGACTTAACCAACATATATAGAATATATCAACCATCATCAAGTGGATACACGTTCTTGTCAGCACATGGATCCTACTCAAAGATAGATCATATATTATGCCATAGGGCAACTCTTAGTAAATATAAAGGCGTGGAGATAATACCATGCACCATATTGATCATAATGGAATGAAACTGGTAATCAATGATAAAAGAAGGAAGGAAAAATCCTACATCACATGGAAAATGAACAATATGTTACTGAATGATCAATGGGTTACAGAAGACATAAAGGAGGAGATAAAAAAATTCAGAGAGACAAATGACAATACAGACACAACATACCAGAATCTATGGGACACAATGAAAGCAGTTTTAAGAGGGAAATTCATTTCTTGGAGTTATTTCCTCAAAAAAAGAAAAAAACCAACAAATAAATAAACTCACACTACACCTCAAAAACCTAGAAAAGGAAGAGCAAAACAACAGCAAATGTAGTAGAAGTCAAGAAATAATTAAAATTAGAGCAGAAATCAACGAAATTGAAACAAAAAAAAACCATTGAAAAAACTAAAAGTTGGATCTTTGAAAGAATAAATAAGATCGACAGGCCCTTAGCCATGCTAACGAAGAGAAGAAGAGAGAGAACTCAAATTACTAACACAGGGATGAAAAAGGCAATATCACAACAGACACTACAGAAATACAGAAGATAATTAGAAAGTATTTTGAAACCCTATATTCCAATAAAATAGAAGATAGTGAAGATATCGATAAATTTCTTAAGTCATACGATCTGCCCAGATTGAGTCAGGAAGACACACACAATTTAAACAGACCAATAACAGAGGAAGAAATTGAAGAAGCCATCAAAAGACTACCAACCAAAAAAAGCCCTGGACCGGATGGGTATACAGCGGAGTTTTACAAAACCTTCAAAGAAGAATTAATACCAATATTTTTCAAGCTATTTCAAGAAATAGAAAAAGAAGGAGCTCTTCCAAATTCATTCTATGAGGCCAACATCACCTTGATCCCGAAACCAGACAAAGACACTTCAAAGAAAGAAAACTACAGACCAATATCTCTAATGAACTTGGATGCAAAATTTCTCAATAAAATCCTGGCGAATCGAATACAAAAGCATATCAAAAAAATTGTACACCATGATCAAGTAGGATTCATCCCTGGGATGCAAGGCTGGTTCAATATACGGAAATCAATAAATACTATTCACCATATCAATAGAGTTAAAGACAAGAACCATATGATCATCTCGATATATGCAGAAAAAGCATTTGACAAAGTACAGCATCCCTTTATGTTCAAAACACTAGAAAAACTAGGGATAACAGGAACTTACCTCAACATTGTAAAAGCTATATATGCTAAACCTCAGGCTAGCATCATCCTAAATGGAGAAAAACTGAAGGCATTCCCTCTAAAATCTGGAACAAGACAGGGATGCCCTCTATCACCACTTCTATTCAATTTAGTTGTTGAAACACTAGCCAGAGCAATTAGACAGACAAAAGAAATTAAAGGCATAAAAATAGGAAAAGAAGAACTTAAATTATCGCTATTTGCAGATGACATGATAATATATTTAACAGACCCAAAAGGGTCCACAGAGAAACTGCTAGAGTTAATAAATGAATTCAGCAAAGTGGCAGGATATAAAATCAACACGCATAAATCAAAGGCATTCCTGTATATCAGCAACAAAACTTCTGAAATGGAAATGAGGAAAACCACTCCATTCACAATATCCTCAAAGAAAATAAAATACTTGGGAATCAACCTAACAAAAGAGGTGAAAGATTTATACAATGAAAACTACAGAACCCTAAAGAGAGAGATAGAAGAAGATCTTAGAAGATGGAAAAATGTACCCTGTTCATGGATAGGCAGAACTAACATCATCAAAATGGTGATACTACCCAAAATTCTCTACAGGTTTAATTCGATGCCAATTAAAATCCCAACGGCATTTCTTGTAGAAATAGATAAAGCAATCATGAAATTCATATGGAAAAACAAAAGACCCAGAATAGCAAAAGCAATTCTAAGCAGGAAGTGTGAATCTGGAGGTATAGCGATACCAGAGTTCAAAGTGTACTACAAAGCAATAGTAACAAAAACAGCGTGGTACTGGTACCAAAACAGGCAGGTGGACCAATGGTACAGAATAGAGGACACAGAAACCAATCCACAGAATTACAACTTTCTTATATTTGATAAAGGGGCTAAAAGCATGCAATGGAGGAAGGATAGCATCTTCAACAAATGGTGCTGGGAAAACTGGAAATCCATATGCAACAAAATGAAACTGAATCCCTTTCTCTCGCCGTGCACAAACGTTAACTCAAAATGGTTAGTTGGAAATAATGTTTATTTATACTCAGTATTTGCATGGTACCAAATATAGCAATTATCTGTATTTATTTTTGTGAATATAGAGTCTTAAGTTGCTATAAAGTAACTTCCAACCTTGAGATATTTTAATAGAAAAAAATATGTATTAAATGTACTACTTTTCTTATACCCTCACCCAGTTTGTTAATACGTAAAGGTCTTAGTCAGGTTAATAACCATTCTCCTTCTTCTCCCCTCATCAACTTTGCAGATGGAGAAAATAACATACAGAGAAATTGGCTTGTCAGAAGTCAGAGCAAGATTTTGGCGGATCCAGGGATAAATCCCAAACCTCATAACTCCTTAAGCAGTCTTTAGTTCATTGATTATGCAGCCTAGTGGTAAGTTCTTTTATGCTATCATAGAGGTAAGAGGGATTAAGAAACTGTATTAGCTTTCCATATCTGTGAAAAAATATCTGAGAAAATCAGCTTAATAGGAGAAAATACTTAGTTTGCTTCATGGTTTCAGAGATTTCAGTCCATGGTCATTAGGACCTGTCACTTTGGGTACATGGTAAAACTTTCAAACATCGTGATAGGAAGCATGTAGTAAAGCAAAGTTGCTTTTGGTAGCTGGGAAGCAAGGAGAAACAGAGGAAAGGAATGGAGTCCTAATATATTCTTCATGGGCATGATCCCAGTGACCTATTTCCTCTACCTAGACCCTGCCTCCTAAAGGTCCCAAAGGCTAATGTCCATTTCATGATTCAAAATGCATTCAGTCCATCTCCAACAGTCAGTAAAGTTTTAACAATTCCAACACACCTGAAAAGTCTTAATCTTCTCTGAGACTCAAAACATATTCTTAGCTGTGAACCCCCATAAAATAAAATAAAAAGTTACATACTTAAAACAGTGATAAGACAAGCATATGGTAAACATTCCCATTCGAAAAAAGAAAGAATGGGGTAAAAAAAAAAAAGGAGGAATGGAACTAAAGCAGGACAAATCTAATAGGACAAACATAAAATCCTATAGCTCCATGACCAGCACACAGGGCACACAAAGGTACAATATAAGATCTAGAAAGTTTGAGCAGCCCTGTCCCCTATAGTCTTGCTGGCTGCAGCCCACATGGACTCAACTGTTTGGTTGACTGTGCTCTGTGTCTGAAGCTTTCCTTGGTGGATGCTCCACATTCCTGACATCTCTAATTTCCTGGGATCTCCAGTGCAACTTCAGTCTCATTCTCACAACTTCATTTATTTCCCTTTCAGGAGCTACTTGCAAGATCTCTGACCCTGCTATGCTCTGCCTGGCTTCCCACACTTTCCTTTGAATTCTCGGTGGAAACCATAACCCAACCCTTGCATTCTCCTCACCTAAAATCCAGCATCATGCCAAGCATGGTGGTGCAGGCTGTAAGCCCAACAACTCAGGAGGCTAAGTCAGGAGCCAGCCTCAGCAAATTAGTGAGGCCCTAAGCAACTTAGTGAGACCCAGTTTCTAAATAAAATATAAAAAGGGCTGGGATATGGTTCAGTGTTTAAGCATCTCTGGGTTCAATCCCTGGTACCAAAACAAAACAAAACAAAATAAAAACTAGCATCTCCTGGATAACACTAAGGTCTGCCTCCAGGAACTGGGTCTGTTTGGACCACAGCTGCAGCCACTTCTGTGTGCTTGGATAATTGAACAAGGGGAAATTAATCCAAGCAACAATTCCTTATGTAGCCCTTTGGAAAAAAAAATGTGCCTGGGGGAGGGTCTCTTCTCAAGCAAGTCTTTTAAATAAATTTGTACTCTACACTCTTGAGTCTAGGATGGGTGAGTTGCTGATAATTCCTGTAATGCCTTCAAGGCAACTTTCTTATTTTCCTGGTGTAGAGTGTTTGGATTCTTCTCCTTCCCTCTCTCCTCCTTCCCCATTGTCCTTAAGGGACAAGGTCTTTCCATGTTGCCCAAGCTAGGCCCAAGCAGTCTTCCCACCTTAACCTCCCAAGTAACTGGGCCAGTAGATATGCCAAGCTTAGCTTTTAAAAATGGAACTAATAACTTTAGCAACCACACCCACCTTAGCCAAAACTTTGCATGCACTTCTCTGGCTGAACAAATTTAAAAAAATTTTTTGCTCAGGTGATTCTCCTGGATCGGCTCTGGTCAGCTGGAGAGTCTCACCCAGGAATGAATCGCAATAAAACCTTGTTCAGCTGCTTTAAAAAAAATTTTTTTTTCCTCAGCTAGCACAGTGGCGCATGCCTAAAATCTCAGTTACTTGGGAATCTGAGGCAGGAGGATCACAAGTTTGAGGCCAGTCTCAGCAATTTAAATGAGACTTTGTCTTAAAATGAAATTTTAAAAAAATAAAAATAAAGGACTGGGAATGTAGCTCAGTGATACAACACCCTTGGGTTTAATCCCTAGTAACAACAACAACAAAAATTCCATCTGTTTTTTACTTTTGATTTTCATTAAATCTGTCTGAAATCAGCCAGCAATACTCATGATATAGCATGACTGCTGTTTTGCTTTGAAATTTCCACCTTCAGATTTATTAATCCATACCTTTAAACTAAGCCTTACATAAAATTACAGGACATAGGCAAAATGTTTACCACAGTGTAACACATATGACCTCTAGTCCAATTTAATTCCCAACAGATTCCTTATGTACATCTGAAAGCTTATAAGCACATGTCTTTTACTCCCTGCATTCCTATCAGCATTCTCTTCTGAGTTCTTACCAGAATTTCCCTTGAAGCTCTACTTATAGTATTCTAGGCTTTTTCTGGCCCACTTCTCTGGAGTTTTCCAAATTCCTCCTGCAGCCCAATTCTGTGGGCTTCTGAACCACATGGTCAGGTATAGTCACAGCAATGACCCCACTCTCAGTACTATTTTTCTGTGTTTGTCAACTTTGTGTCACTATGACAAAATACCTAAGAAAAATAAGCTTAAAAAGAGGAAAGATGTTTTTTTGACTCATGGTTTCAGAGGTTTCAGTCTGTGGTGCTTAGCCCTGTTACTTTGGGCCCATAACAACGTTTTCTAGTTTATTGTGCCGTACCCTTTCTTATCCCTTACTCAGGACTTATAATTTGGGTGATTTGTCTTCTTTGGGATTAAGTCACATTTGCCCTTCTGCTTCACACTAAAATCATGCTATTTTCTCAAAAGCCTATCCTACCTTTATTCCTGAAATAGTTGGGAGTCTTAGTTATTAGGAAGATCGAACAACCAAGCCACATGAAAAAAAATTTAATCAGTATATTTTGTCCTCTGTTCCTCACCTCCCCTCTTTGCCCATTGTTGGTTCTTATTGTAACTCTGCTTTCTCCATTATAGTAAAAACTATGGCCACTAATGTTGACCACTTCCTCCTTCTCTTATCCACCCATATATCTTATTCCCTAGCTTCACTGAATTGTAATTGTCCAACATGGTACTGTCCAAGAGCAATTAATGCAAACCACATATGTAATTTAATTTTTTATAATAGCCACATTAAAAAAGGTAAAAATAAGCAAAATTAATTTAGAAATGTATTTTATTTATATATCTAAAATACTATTTTTATATGTAACCAGTGCAAAAATATATACTGCAAAAATCTTTGAAGTCTGGTTTCTGTTGTACAGCACATCAGATACCAAGTTTTATCAAAAATATTTGATCTATTACAAATATTAGATTAGATTACAAGAAATTTACAGTTGAAAAAGTAGATCTACTAAAAAAAAAAAAAAGGTGAGTTAGGCTTAGGATCCCAGGTGGGGGTAGGGGGGTGAACTAGGACCTATTCTGGACCTGGGTCCCTCACAAGTCGGTGAGGGCAGATCTGGACTGGGCCTGAGCTCTCCTAAAAGTTTGCCAGTTGGAAGGGGTGGTCCTGTAAAAGGGGCTGGGCTCTGGTGGGTGTCTGCCAATGGCAGGATGGACCCAGGCCTACTGTGAGCCTGGGTCCCGTGCAGGCCAGCATGGGCGATCTCTTAACATCTTTTATCCTATGTCAGCTTTATTTTCAAGATTATATATTTTGTCTTTGTTGCCTGAAACTCTATCTTCCAAGTGTTCTAATCTGTTGCTGATGCTTTTGGTTGATTAATTTTGGTTTATTAATTCCTTCATTTCAAGGGTTTCTGATTAGTTCTTTTTCAGAATCTTTATTTCCTTAGTGAAGTAATCTTTTACTTCTTGTGTTTTCTCTCTGATTTCACTCCTTACATCTTACGTCTTTTACTTCATAGATCAGTTTAATTATGAACTTTCTAAATTCCTTCTATGGCTGTTATGGTTTGGATGTGTGGTGTTCCCCAAAAGCTCACGTGTGAGACAATGCAAGAAGGTGCAGAGCAAAAATGATTGGATTGTAAGAGTCTTAACCCACTCAATGAATTAATCACCTTATGGGATTAATTGAGTAGTAACTGAAGGCAGGTGGGGTGTGGCTGGAGGAAGTGGGACATTGGGTGTGGCTTTGGGGTACATATTTGTATCTGGCAAGTGGAGATTTCTCTACTTTATGATCATCATGTGAGCCACTTCCCTCTGCCACACTCTTTAGCCATGATGATTTACCTCACTTTACGCCCTGAGGAATGGAGATGGCCTTCTAAGGACTAAGATCTCTGAAACTGTAATACCTCAAATAAACTTTTCCTCCTCTAAATTGTTTTGGTCCTCCTCTAAATTTGTTTTGGTCAGATCTTTTAGTCACAGCATCAAAAATGCTGACCAAAAACAGTGGCATTTCATCTGCTGTAGTGTCAATGGATTCTGTTTTTAAGGTATTTTGATTTGTTTGGGATGGTTTGTTACCTTGCTTTTTCATGTTGTTTGTCTACCTATCTATCAGTATGAATCTGAGGCAACAGAATTTCTACTTTATGAACTTATAGAGTCCCTGAAGGTTTCCAGGTTAGTGGGAAACAAATAATAACAATCAATGCAAACAATATACAGCATTAAACTAAATACTTAATCCCTACTATGACATCTACAATGTTAATTGGCACAATAAATAGAAATGTAAGGCAGTCAGTTGCCAAATAATAGAAAAAAGGAATTATAATTTCAAAAGGTCAATAGGAGGAATGCAAAAGAGATGTAGGTTGTTATGCTTATCAAGGAGGAATAAAGAAAATAGAAGTAAAAAATTAAAGGAAAATTGAAAGAGAAAATAATTGAATTTGACTGTTAGCAAAAGGAAAGGGAGAAAGAAAATCAAGGGAAACAGATAAGTGAAAAACCACGAACTCTACAAAATAAAACCAAAATATGCTAATCAAAAACCTTAACCCTCAAAAGATAGAGCCATGAAAAGTAACTACCTTTAAAAATGCTAGAAATGAGAAAAGAGTGACAAATATGTGTATGTATAAATGTTCATAAACCATTCAGAACACAATCAGAGAAAAAGAAAAGGGAAAAAAAACAGTTCTTGGTGAAAAATTAAGGACTGTTTCCATTGTAGTAGTCAAATGTGTCAATGAGAATATGTGTTCGTTGTCTATTCCCAACTCTCCCTCCTTCCTTTTTTTCTTGTGCATATGTACTATGCACAAGAGAAATGACCACAGGCTGTCAAATACTTCCTCTTTTTGTTTTGTTCATCAAGTTGCCAGTTGGAGTTCAAAAATTCTTAGCTTCCCCTTCTGGCAGTATGAGATAAAGTGGGTTTGAGTGTTGTGTTCTCCACTTTCAGGGTGGGGTAGCTGTAGAGTTCTGTGAGAGGAGTTCCCGTAGGCAGAGCTCCTGAAGGCCAGGCTTGGGTCTAGACAAGTCCCAGGTGCTTTATTGAATGGCAATTAGTCTAAAGATATTAAATCAGAGCACTACCTGGGCAGCTGCTGATCCATGCTGGGAGACTGCACGCCTGGAGTCTCCCCTGGGTTTTACTCATGCATTGGAGGAGCCAATCCTCCACCACCCACACACCCTGCCCTTCCCGGCTTCCTGGGTTCAGTTGGAAAGCACAGTCATACCGTCCCAGCTGGTTCTACAAGCCACCAGATTCAAAGAGGGGAAAGGAAACCAGGCTCTAGGGTCTCCAAGACCTATATTCCCCGGGATAAAACACTGTCCTTGCCTGATTTTTCTCCTGTTCTCCTAGGCATACTCTGGGTCATGCCAACAAGCATCTACCAGGTCTGTTTTTCAGACCCAGCTCAGATTTCCCAGGTCTAGGCTCCTGGACTTGCTCCTCACAGCTGCCACAGCCTCATGGCAAGGTAGCTCTTGCCTCAGCTCTCTGTAGACAACCAGAAGACACTAGGTGTCTTTCCTATAGCACACCCTCTGGATCCGTCAGCAGTGTCCTTGATCTCTGATTTCTCTGTACCAGATGCCACAATGCCACCTACAATGCATGTTTCCTTAGTCCCCCTCCCTGCTTTGCTCACAGTGGTCAGTTCTGGCAGCCACTGACAGTGGTGGCGTGCTTCCTTCTTTATTATAATATATCCCAAGCTGTTCTGAGTGTTCAGAATTGAATCCCAGTAAAATCCCACTTTCATCTATCTCACTGGGAAGCTATTTATCCACTTTCTTGGTCTCCCACCATGGAGCAGCTTGAAAAGCAACCACCTCTACTCTGCCATCTTCTCTCCTGATGAATGTGATTTCAGTAAGGAAGTAGCAAAGACTTTAGAGTTGTTTTGAAAATATTGAGTTGGAAATGAGATTTAAATGTCAAACTGAACAATATAGAATAGGAAGTGCTCTTTCATTCATTTAGTTGATTCTGATATGTAAGATATAAAGGAAAATATCACATAATACAAGTTTATGAATAGTTAATAAGATAAACACATGTGCTTAATCAAACATAAATATATACACATGGGATATAGATTCATTGCTACTACCTCAGCTCCCATAATATTATTTGTTACTTAGAGAACAAGAATCCCAAAGTTTAATAGAATCTTAGAAGTTTATTTTTTTTCCAACCCATAAATTCCCTCTCAGCTTAGGAAAGTTTACACATTTGATGATAAGTGGTCATCCAGCCTTTCTGCTTCCACAGGAAAGTTCTCATTGCCAGAAAGTCTCTGACATCTGCTTCCCTACAATAAATGCTTTTTCAAATACCTCCAATCAAAAGATGACGTTTTGTAAAACCCCTGGTAAGAACTCCAGTAGAATGCAGTTTTTGTTCAGTGATATATATGCAGTATCTAGAATCATGACTGACAAATACCAGATAAGTATTTGTAAAATGAATGAATCTTCCTAAGCAGGATTCACATTGTTGCTTCAATTCCATTTTTCATTGTGGATTTACTCCCTTTTTGGACCATTATTATATATCTTTCATTGCTTTTGCTGCACTACATCTTCCCCTCCATGACACTATTAAACTTACTGAGCCCCAGATTTCTCATCTTCAAAAAGATATTGATAATACCTGAGGTGATAGATAGGAAAATCACTGGCACTGGCCTGCTATAAGGTAATGTTAGATGTTAGTTAAATCTGAAATGGAATCAGTACAGCAACCTCTGAGCTTACCTTACCCTGACATCCATGAATGAAAATTTCATTTTTAAGATTAATTTTTAAAATTATAGCAAAACATACATAACAAAGTTTATCATTTTAATTTTTTTAGTGCTGGAAATTGAGCCCTGTGCCTCACACATAGATAAACACTCTACTACTAAGGTATATCACCAGCTCTCCATTTTAACTAATTTTTAAGTGTACAGTTCCGTGGCATTTCTGGTCAGAAAATTCAGAAAGACATTTACTTATGGAACCATCAGTCCCATCTATCTATAGATCATTTTTTTTATTTTGCAAAACTTTAAACTCTACCCATTAAATAATAGCAATTTCATTTTTAATATTAACCTAGTATGATTGAAATAGTAAATTTGTTGTAAAAAATTAAAATAAAGCTAAATATGAATGACTTTTATATTATCTGCAGTTTTAGATGCTCTGTTTTCTGTTATTCTTAGTTAACATGAATAACTGCTATCCAACATTAGTGGTTTCTTTAGTTAAGTACCATTCTCTATATTACAATAGTTTTGATGAGAGCATCATTGAAATATTGACTTATTCATATGTATAACTTTTCTCTCACTCATAACTTTATGTTTCTGAATTTGGTAAAAAGACTTTTTTAAAAGTGCTTTCTGTGTGTCAAGTTCCAGGAATACATACTGCTTAGTAAGTATTTAGATGTAGCATTCTGTGATAGGCATAAAGGTACGAGGTTGAGCTAATACTTTTCTTTCTTAGGAGCATTACCAGAAATTTTTTATAAAGTAACATTTGTCCTAGATCCAGAAATATCTGGAAGAGAAGTGGGAATATGTTTATATGTTTGGTCACAGTTTAGGGTATGATCCTTAAAGACTTTTTGTTGTTGTGGTGGTTTTTGGTTCTGGGGATTGAACTCAGGGGCAGTCAACCACTGAGCCACAATCCCAGCCTTATTTTGTGTTTTATTCATAGACAGAATTTCACTGAGTTGCTTAGTGTCTCACTACTGCTGAGGCTGGCTTTGAACTTGCAATCCTCCTGCTTTAGCCTCCCGAGCTGCTGGGATTACAGTTGTGCACCACTGTGCCCAGCCCCTTAGGACTTTTAAATGGAGTAGTGACATATTTTATCTTATCTGTACTTTAGAAAAATAATGTTGATTTGTATGTAGAAAAGACACAAGAATTAAGAAACTTTTTATTGAGTAAAGGAAGAGATAATGAAATCTAAATTCAAAATTTGGTAAAGAGTTTTTAAAAAGTGCTTTCTGTTTGTCAAGTTCCAAGAATACATACATAAGCTCAGAGGTTGCTGTACTGATTCCATCCAGGAGATGGGAGAGAGGAGCTGGTCATTTTAGAGATAGAATGGCAGAATTGGATAACCAATTGATTTGAGAACCAAAAGCAATGAAAAGCAGACAATTAAGAAGAATTTCAGATTTCTGACTTGTTATTACTAACTGGGAAAGGGACTACCAGAGAAGAAAGATATTGCTTGTGTAAGAGGAATAAATTCGATTATTAAATAGTATCATACATGTCATACTACATTAAACTACATATCACAACATACTCTGAAACATGGCCATTATTCTTAGAATGCTTTGAAATTTTTTAAATAAGTGGTTTCTTTTATTATGTGTGAAATTCTATCAGCTGCTGTTTTCTCATTTAGGAACTGATACAAGAGAAAACAACTACATTACAAAATTACACTGTTTAAATACTTCCTGATACACTGAGTAATTTGTGGCAGTATTTAAACAGTGTACATTTTGTAATGTAGCTGTTTTCTCCTTTTCTTCTTTGGGCACTGCTTTCCAAGTTCCTCTAGTTTCTGTGAGGAATTAAAAATGCTTCTTCTTGGGCTAGGGCTGAAGTTCAGCTACATCTAATTAATTTCTATAATTAGAAATTATAAAGGGGATCCAGTACTACCACCCCGTATATTTATTTGCTGTGTTTACTTCCATTTTTTTTTTAGTGATAATTTTTAAGAAGTGTATTCATTTGTTAGGGCTGCCATAACAAAGACCACAAGTTGATGGTTTAAATGACACTAATTTATTTTCTCATAATTCTGGAGTCCAGAAGTCCAAGATCAAGGTGTCAGCAGGTTTCCTCTGAGGCCTCTTGTTCTTAAGGTATAGATGGCCATATTTTCCCTCTGTCTTTATGCCATCTTTTCTCTGGCCCTGTCCAATTTTTTTTCTATAAGGATATCAGTCATATTGAATTAGGGCCTACCTCAGTGACCTCATTTTAACTTAACTACCTCTTCAAAGATCTTTTCTCCAAATACACATTCTGAGGTACTGGGGAGTGGGGACTTCAATATGAAATTTGGGAGGGCACAGTTCACCTACATGGGTGCTCTTTGTTTTTAGGGGTTTTTTTATATATATATAATTGTGATATTTTATGAATGTAACTTTTCTTCCCTTGTTTTACCTAATAACATTACAATTTAACATTTTCCCATTTATTCTTTAGCCTTTGTAAAAGTTTAACAGCTTCAAAATATTTTTCCTAGTGGTTACACAGCTGAATCTGAATCAATCTTCTGTTCTGAACACTTAGGTGTTCCCTCTTTTCTGTTACTATAAGCAGTTCTAAAGCTTTTAATTATAACATTCTTGTCTCTATTTGCATTATTTCCAAAAATACAATCTCAAAAGTGATGACTTAGTTAAAAACTGTTAATGGAAACTGCTAAATTCAGAAGTAGTGAATCTTGTGTTTTCTTTCTACGTGACTCTTTTCTCTCTTCCTGCAGTAATAAACTGGAATGAAGTTAGAAAATACAAATATGGTCACCTATCAGAGTCTGCATCCCAATATCAAGGTAAGAAAAAAGCCATCTAGCATGAAAAAGTTTTATTTGACATTTTTTACCATAAAACATTTGTTCTTAGAAGTCTGAGTTTATAAATAACTCACTTTTTAAAGAAAAAGCAAATATTGTCATTATTAAGGTGTCTATAAAAAGTAACATTTTATTCTGAGCTGAAAATCTGGAAACGTACATTTCTTATAAATAATCCCAAATTTATTTAGAGCTTTAGGCACTGTTGCTTAGTCCCTCCAGGTTTTCATAGTTTTTATTAGTTTAATCTCTAGAGGAAGGCAAAGTTTAGTGTACTGCCGCAGCTACTAACTAATAAAACTCAGTATCTTTTAAAATGAAGTAATCAGATAAACAAACTTTCAAACCCCTATTTTACTCCAGAATTGCACCTTTCTGTCATTTCAGTATGTTTATCATGATGACCTATGCTATAACATTTTTTTGTTTAATAGAAACTGGTGACATCCTGGAGCTAGGTAAGATATTTTTCTTGTTTCTGCTAAATAAAGAGAATTACTAAACCTGGGATAAGATTGTAATCAGTTTTACTCTACTAGGAAGATAATTCCACGTGTCTCCATCTCATAATCCAAAGAACTCTGTGCTCACCTGCCTAATGTAATTTATCTCAGTGCCACATCAAGTCCTACTTTTCAGGAGGTCACAAAGCTAACAAAAAGGAAGGGGGTGTGGCTGATTATGTAGACTATAGGAGGAAAGGAAACTGAGCCCCACTGGAAGTAACTTCTTAATGCACTGCAACTAGAACTAAACAAAGTTCCACTGTCATAAACCAAAGTTTGGTGGGATTTACCCAAAAGAAATTAATTATAAATTGAACTGAAATTAAACCTAAAGATTTTCTAAGTGTATGAACTAAATTAAAACTAAAATATTAAAATGTTATCAGGTAACAAATCAGATTGATACTTCTTTTGGTTTTTATCACTGTGTAGTATACTTCAGGATTAGGATTTGAGGAATAAAACTAATACCAATATTTCTCAATCAGCTTTTGGGTTTTTACATAAACATTAATATTAATGTCTTAGAATCCTTTAAAATCTTTTTACATATTACCTTAATGTTGGTATCCTGATACCTTTATGAATTTTTGTTCAATTTTTTTTTTTTTTTTTTTTTTTTTGTGTGTGTGTGTATGTGTGGTGCTGGGGATTGAACCCAGGGCCTTGTGCATGCAAGGCAAGCATTCTTCCAACTAACTGAGCTATATCCTCAGCCCCCGTTCAGGTATTTTGGTATATTTTGTTACTGTAATTACATGTGTTCAGCCTGTTATTGTCTATTTGCTTTTTCTTGCCTTTTGTTCCTGTAACATGATACTTCTCATTGCCCACTGACACACAGCATAACATAAAGTAGAACACTAAGAGTCAGAACCTCCTGGGTGTGTTGAGAGCCAGCTCTGCCATTTAGTTACTCTTAAATCCTTAGTTTTCTGATTTGTAAAATGGGTTTAATTCCATTCTGCCTACTTCACACGTTGTAAAGAAGATGGGCATGAACTAAATCATGCAAAAATCCTTTAAAACTTTCAGATACTATAGAGGATTGTTTTGACTTTCATTCTGTTCAACGATTTTACTCGGACTTTAAGTCAGATCTTCTGACATTCAGAGTGAAGCATTATGAATGTGAGTGAACTGAAGAAATTAATGAAATTAAAATATGCAGTTAAAAGTACCTGGCACTTTATAAAGAAATGATACTTATTTTTATTGCTTCTTAAAACCTTTTTCAAGATTTCTAAGATGCCAATAAATAGTGGGAAAATGCTCAGACATAGGAATCATGCAGGACTTGGTTCAAATTCCTGTTCCCCACTTATCAGTTTAGTAACTTTAGGCAAATTATTTAATATTTTTGAGCCCATTTTCTTATCTTTATAATGAGCACAAAACCTGCTTTTCAGGCTGTAGTGAACATGGGAGATGCTGTGCGAGTCTGGCATGCCAAGGGAAGACAGTGATAGCTGCTGCTAGTTTTGTTGCTCATATAAGTAATAATTGTAGTTCAGTGACAGCTTTAGGCATGTAAACAATTTATTTATTGAGAAGGGATTATGAAACATGGATGCTCAATTCACATAAAATATATCAGTTGACAAATGATGTTAAAATTTGAAAGTGTAGTTTTCCTCATGAGAGTACTGGTTAGCACAGGCATAGCCTTTGACATGACTTAATACTACATATTTTATTTTTTTTACATCAAGCAGAGAGAATAGCCCCAAATATCAAACAAATAAAATTTAGTAGATCTGTGGAACTTCAGTATTGGAAATGCTGCTCTGGCCCAGCATTTCAAATTTGACATTTTGAATTTCTTATAAATTGTCTTATCTTGAACTCTACAAGTTGCAGGGGACTTATAGCCTCCTCGGGTAGATTGCTTCATATTAGATAGATATTGGGCAAAAATCTCTTTCTTTGTAATTTATATTAGTCACATTCTAACTTTTAGGGCTGAATGAAACAGGTTTACCTTTTTTTTATTCACTCGTCTCTTGATTATTAGAAAGCAGTTGTAGGAACTAGTTTGTCACTGCTCCTCTGCCATTTTCCTGGTTTAAACCACTATCATCTCACACCTAGATTATTAATGGCATAGCTTCCAGCCTCCATACCCTTCCTTCCAGTCCATTGTTCACCCTGCAGCCAGAATGACTGCACCCTAAGCCCTTCATCACTTTTGCTTCTCATTAACATTGTGTGGGAGGCACTGATATCTGAACAGTGCTTCTATCTACAACTGCTTTCTTAGACTACTTTTTCTTTAAACTTTACCCAGTAAACATACCAAAAAATCCAGTTTGTAGAACTCCTTTTGCTCGCCTCCAAGCATTTATACATGCTTTTATTTTCCTGTCTAAAACAAAGTTTCCTTTCTCTTTGGCTTCTGCTTATCTTTTTACACTGTTACTTAGGATCCTAAAGATGACTTCTTTGCACAAACCCTCCAGGTGCTCCTATAATACCCACCACCTCTCTAGGTGTAGTCCTTACCATTGCATATTATAGTGGATTGTTTGGCCTCTGTGTCTCACTAGACCAAAGCTCTTCAAGGGACAAGGACAATATTTGATCATGATTATGTCTCCAGCACAATACTGTTGATATTTGATAACTGCATGGATGAGAAAATGGCTTTGAGACTTTGCTTTCTTTCTAATGCTAAGTAGTCATGAACTATTCCTTCAGTTGATCCTCAGGTGACCCTTTGCCACAGGTCACCATTTCAACTCTGCTTTGCTATATCTGTCTCAAAGTAACTCCCAGATGAAATTTAATATCCCACATGTGATTTTACTAGTCCAGTCAAGATTAGGACTATTACTTCTGTGCTGCTTTTCTTTTCATTCATTCAAAAACTTTCACTAAATCTTTATCATTAAGTTTCAAACACTGTATAAAACAGTGAAGATTTTAAAAATGAATAAATATATTTCCTATCCATAAAGAGCTCACATAAATAATTATAATGATAGGATATGATGACAGTAGAGGCATAAACAAGATATTATAGAAAATATGGAAATTATAGGATTTGTTCTTGGAATATAAGAAAAGCCAGAGGTTTTGCAAAGAAAGTAACATTTTTACTAAGTGTCATTCAATGGGTAGAGGCAACATGGCAGACATAAGAGGCAAATAAAGCCAAAAGTTGTTTAAGGAAACTCTTAAGTCATATTGTAATTCTGTATCTTTGAAGCCTCCCAAATCCAAATCTTTTTCATTTCAGGATACCTGCCTGAACCTATAAAAAGTTTTTAATTTCTTCTCTCTATTAATTTCTTCTTTATTAAATAAAAATAAAGTGACTTTCTTTTTCATCCTTTTTCAAAGAAGAAACCACATGGAAATGTTAGTGGAGCAATATTATAGTTGAACATATTTTTTACCCAATATTCTCCAACCTTTGAGAATTTGATGAAAGACTGTACATATTAAATCACTCTGATTCTTGTGTGCATGTTCTTTTAAAACTAAAACTAGCTGGCAGAAACATAATAATGAAAGTGTTGCATTGATACTAGGAGCTGAGTTTTTACTTGAAACCTTTCTTTTTCAATCAGGGTATTTGATGAGTTCTTAACTTTTAGTTAGGATGTTGTCTCATATGATTAAAAGGTTTCTAATTGTATAATTCAGTTTCTATTATTTGTTTTCAGAATTTTTTTTGGATTGGTGTTTTATTTTGAAGTGATCCATTAAAAATATAAAGCTATTAATTTTAAAGGGTTCTGAGCAATGTTTTGAGAATGAATGACTATGTATCTTATAGCTTTAGACATTTTTAAATAGCTGGTTTTTATTAATGTTAGGTCTGCCACAATTTATAAATCATCTGAAAAGTGCCAAGAAGACATAGCATTGAAGGTATGACTTATGAAAAAGACTTGCTGTAGCAGATATTTAAATTGGTTATGAAATGATGTGAAGCTGAGTGCTTCTCATGATGGAATAGACAGGCTAATTAGAGGAACAGAATAGAGTCCAGAAATAGATCTAAGAATACATAAGAAATTAATATAAGATCAAGGTGGCATTTCAAAGAAGTAGGAAGAAGATGATTTATTCAGTAGATGATATTCGAGCACATTTATTGAATATGTGTAAAAAGGGAAAGCTAGAACCTTTTCTCATTCATTTCATAAAATAAATTCCAAATAGATCAAATACTAAAAAAAATGAAACCAGAGAAATCATAGAAACATGGGCTAATATTTTTTATAACATTGAAGTGAGGAAACTATGGTTTGAAAACCAAGAATCCATAAAAGAACAGACTGAGAAACTTAAAGGCAAACCCTACCAAACTGAGACATATACATCCTCAGTATAAGGACAGACAGAGGATTAATAGTCTTCATTGACAAAGACCCCTTAGAATCTGTAAGAAAATAAAAAATTAACTCGGGAGAAAAATAACAAAATAAAATGTAAACTAGATGATAACTGTAAAAACAAGAGCTTTAACTTTATTAATCAAAAAACTATAAATAAAAGATAAATAGTACTTTTTTCATTGATAATATTTATCAAAATTATAAAGATTATGCCCACATACAAGAATGGGGTCCTAATTAGAAAAAGATATAGCCTATGCTTGTATAATTTTATGAAAATGGATTCTACTATCATATATAACGAAGAAGAACCAGTTAAATTAATTTAAGTAAAGAAAATATTAACTTTTCCTTAAAAAAAAAACAGTTTAGGAAAGGTGTGGGAAACACACTCTCATGCAGTTCTGATGAGAATAGAAATTTGTATAAATCATTCCAGAGACTATTTGACAACATGTATTATATCAAAATTTAAAATATTCGTATTCTTTGTTCATTAATCCTACTCTGGAATTTGTCCTAAGAAGATAATCTGAAAAGTATTCAAAGAGTATACACTTAATGAAATAATAGTATTTAACAAAATTTGTTGTTAAGTTATATAAATTATGGTATATATGAACAGTGGAATATCATTTAAACAGTAATTTTGGAGTAGGATTTTTTTTATCTAAAAATGTTGATTTTCCTTATTGCTCTCAGGCATTTGAATTCTACACTTACATGGAACAAAGTAGAGATCTTGTAAAAGAATGTGACCAGAATGCCAACTAACAAACATCTTGTTTATTATCTTTCTTCCCCATTAGAGTGTAAGCTCCACATGGACAGAGACTTGCTCTATTGCTCTTGGCCATATATTCTCAGTGCTTAGAGCTAGGGTTAGCATACAATAGGTATTTGATAAATATTTGTTGAATGAAGAAATATTAGAAAAGAGGATTCAAGCATCCAACTAGGTGAACTCCTGTGCTTTACATTTTACAGGCTTCTTATGTCATTTGAAGAAATTGTCCCTTCATAGTACACGCCCTATTTTCCTAATGATAAATGTTATTGTAGTGTGGTATGTGTTAGAATTTAGAAAACAATTTTATAAGCATATTCAGTGATATAAATAAGATGACTGGCTTTTTCTTTTCTGTAATGTCTCAGCTTAAGAGAGTTCCTCTGTAGAGCATATGTCCATAACTTCACTAAGATATCTCCTAGTTCATCCCATTGCCTCATTTTATTCCTTTCAAATACTTATTATTTTATTTATTTATGTGTTAATGGTGTCTCATTATATGATAGAATGTAAATTCCATGAGGGTAGGGACCCCAAGCTATACTGCCTCACTCATGGCGGATGTTCAACAAACATCTATTGAATAAATTATTGAAAATGATCAAGATAATGTTGAATGCTTTGAATTGTAATGTTAGAATAATTGAAAACACTCAAATTATGTGTGTTCACAAAGCATTATACAAAATTAGTTAATATTTATTTTCACAATGATCTCAGACCTCAAGTATGGAACAAATTTCCCTGTACTACACTCTCAAAGCAATCTGTATTACCTCATTAACTTAAATTTGTCTTAATTGTAACAATATTTGTTATTACTTTTTTACTATATCTGCTTAGCTCTTGGCTGAAATCTCTATAACTTTAGGAACTTTATCCATCTTGTTCCCATAAGATTTAACACAGTTCTTTGTACTTGAAAGGAATTTAAATATTATTAAGTGAAAAATGTATGTGCAATCATTCGAGATAGGTATTATCTTTGTTTTTCAGATAAGTAAGGTGAGGTGTGGAAGGATTAAGTAATTTCCCCCAAGATTGTTAGCTATAGAAAGAAGACTTAAACCAACATCTTTGACTTCAAATATCACGTTCTTTCAGCTACACCAATAGTTTCTATACACAGCTTTTAATTAGAATTACCTAATGAGCCTTTCAAAATACATGTTCTCATGCCACACTTGAACCCTATTCATTGAGAACTTCTGAAGACAGGGTCCTGAACTTTGTTCAAGTGAGTGAAAAAAATCTATGATTATGGTTTTGGTATCAATTGTTTAGACCATGGATTAGCAAACTATTGTTTGGGGCCAAATCCAGCCCACTGCCTTTTTTTATCAGTAAAGTTTTAATAGAACATAGCCATGCTCATTCATTTACATATTGCTTATGGCTACTATTGCACACAATAGCATAGTAGTTGTAACATAGATTATATGACCAGCAAAGCATAAAATTTTTTATTATTTTGTTTTCACCAACTCCTGGTTCATACCTTGCTGTCTATAACTATACCTTGCTGTCTATAACATAGTGCTTGCAAATATTTGTGGTAGGCATTGGTAGTGTTTTCAAGTATTCTTATTGAGTCAATAAGAACTATCTTAATTTGCAGTTTACCTGATGTTTTACTTAGCTTTCTTGCCTCTGTGACCAAAAGACCTGACAAGAATAATTAAAGGAGGAAAATTTTTGTTTGGGGCCCATGGTTTCAGAGTTCTCAGTTCATAGATGGCCAACTCCATTGTTCTGGGCCCAAGATGAGGCAAAATATCATGGCAGACAAGTATGGTGGAGGAAGGCAGTTCATGACATGAACACCAAGAAGGAGAAAGAGAGCTTCCTTTACCACAGACAAAATATAAACCTTAAATACAAGCCCCCAGTGACCTACTGCCTCCAGCTATAATTATCACCCAGTTAATCCATTCAAGTGGATTAATGTATTGATTAGGTTAAGGCTCTCATAAGCCAATCTTTTCACCTCTGTACTTTCTTTGCATTGTTTCAACACATGAGATTTGGGGAGACGCTTCATATCTAAACCATAATATCTGATTAAGGGACTAAGCATAAGCAGTCAAGTATAAGAAAAATATCAGTCTAGGTATGGTTTAAACCATCAATCATCATAGTGGAT
Organism: Ictidomys tridecemlineatus; assembly: GCF_052094955.1. Lineage (NCBI taxonomy): Eukaryota > Metazoa > Chordata > Mammalia > Rodentia > Sciuridae > Ictidomys > Ictidomys tridecemlineatus. The sequence continues at coordinate 29,469,820 of NC_135487.1, forward strand.
AGACTGCTTTTAATAAAGAAATTCTTTTTCATTTAGTTTCTAATAGGATGTTTCCTAAGTGTTGTAATGTCTGAGGTTTCTGGCTTGTATACCAATAGCACAGGAATTGATTCCATGTGCTTTGGTAATAGAGAACTATAATTAATATTCTAATTATTGTGGTATCACTAATGATGTGGTAATTCTTAAAACGAAAGTCTCTTGGGTTCTTCTAGTCAGAATTCAAGCCAATATAAGCAATTAACCAGAACTCATCAAACCTCTAGGCATGTGTTGCCCAATTCATTAGCTCTTAGCCATATATAGGTATTTAAATTAAAATTATTTAAAATCAAATAAAATTTAAAACTCAGTTTCTTATCCATACTAACTACACTTCAACTGTTCAGAAATTACATGTATCTATTGCTAATTTACTAGACAGCACAGATACAGAACATTTCTATCAGCACAGAAAGTTATATTGGACATGCTGCTCTAAATAAAAGAGTTTAAGAGTTTCAATTCAGTGAAATGCAAAACATACTATTTAGTTTAATTTTTAATTTATAAGGATAGAATAATTATTGTATGATTTCTTTTTTTAATAGAGAACAGTTATGACATGTATTCAGTTCTTGATTTAGGACCCTCTCAGCTAAGAGCAAATTCTTTATTAAATTCTGATAACCTCTTTAAATCTTGACGTCAGGAAATATCAACTTATTTACCCATGGACTATGTCTGGTCATGATGATTAATCATTGACTAATTCATGAAATGTTTCAGAACTGACTGATTTCTGGCCAAATCTATTTGGCTTAGTTAAGGATGATGGTGGGAAAGGAACCAATTTTAAACAGAAGCTATAAAATCAATAGAGTGTAAAGTCTTGGCATCTTCTTTGGAGTGCTTTAGTTTTCATCATTCAGTGACTCGTTTTTATTCCCAGCATCTAGTGCTTTTTGCATGGCCCAAAGGGGCCCTGTGCTGCTCCACTACAGAGGAAACTTCAAGAAATGCTGGTTTGCTACAGTGTTTTAGCTTGTGAGAGTCTCTGGGACCTTCCCTGCTCCATCATGGGGTCACCTCTAGGTGGGTATTAGGAGGAGATTGGTAATTGGTTTAACCTTTAAATAAATAACTTGGTAATCTTTTTTGGTCCAGTGAAATCTGTATTTAATAGCCTGTCCCTTACCATGTTTTTCTGACCCCAGCATGATGTCACCTTAAAGATTATTTCTCTAGGACAGTGTTCTTTAAACTTTGAAAGACATATTCTTATTTACTGTCATCATAAATGCTTCCCAGGTCCTACTTTCTCTAGATTACCAGACCTTTGTCATTTTGTACCTCAAAGCAATACAGACTGGGATGGGAGTGGGGTAGGGATAGGTGAGAGAAAGCCAGTTTAAAGAGTGAGGACTGAAGTATCATCTCACTCCTCTGGCTTCCCCTCCCCTCGAATCCTTTCACCTCATGTCTCCAGATGCCTTTCTTTCATATTCTTTCTAAGCCAAGAAGGTAGAATCCAACCACATTGGGTGTTAAAATCTGTCATTGGCTGTAATAAAGGGCCATTCCAGGAATCAGATTGTTCAGAAGGAATCTCCCCACTCCCTTTCTGTTTCTTCTGTTCTGTTTTCCATGAGCTTCCTGGGTACTTCTTTAAGATAGTTGTATATCTTGCTTTGGAATTTTGGATTACTTTAGAGACTAACATGAAGAACACTTTGGGACATCTTGAAACCATGATTTTATTAAAACATTAATCTAGTAAATGATCCATTCATGTCAACTAAATCCTTCTCCCTAATACTCCTTGTAGCCCAAACAGGAAAAAAAATCTTTATGCTCAAAAGAAGTCTGCAAGTGGCTTAATGTTTAGCATAGATTATATCCCAAAAGCATTTTTTAGGAAGTTGACTGTGATAGAGATTTCTATTTCCTTTACAGGTCATTTTACCTGGGACAAATACCTAAAAGAAACATGTTCAGTCCCAGCGCCTGTCCATTGCTTCAAGCAGGTAATTAATTCTCAACATCATTAGTAGGTGGGAGGCAGGTAGTTTGCTTTTGTTTTTCTTTTCTGGTTCCTAAATAAACAAAACTTGAGGCAGAAGCCCTTTGACTGTTCACCTGAGGTCCCCAGAGTAAACTAGTATGGGAGGACCACAACTCAAGAAGTAAAATTTGGTCACTATGAGTTTTAGCAGTAGACATTTTCCCCAACTTCATCCCAAGTAACACCCTTTCCTTCTTCTTCACCTCCTTGAGGACATTCTGTGTTACTGAAAAAATTTGTTATTTTTTACTGTAGCTTTCAATTCAGACAGATAAGGAGACTTACAGCCCTTAGACAGTTCTTGAAAGAGGACCAGTATTCCTTTCTCTGTACTCAATAACTTTGTCACAATCTTATCTTCCTTTAAGAATGTTGACACTGAGTCCCACTGGGAAACATCGGGAACTGATAAGAGGTCATCCAGAGCTTCCACCATAGAATTAAATGCTGGAGAAAGCACACATTTGATGTTGAGTGTGTCAGTATGGATAAAGTTGATAGAAGAAAAGGTGTACTTATGCTAAACAGATCTTAACATCAGGAAGTTATTTACATCTGTCTTTCTTTAGCACTCAGTGGTTATTTTTCTCTGTCAACACTTTTAAGTTTTGAGTTTTATTTTCTAAGTGAAAATATAAATTTAGGACCTGCTTATTTAAAATAATAGGGGCTGAATTCTTATTTTTACCTGAAACATTTTCTTAAAGTCATATAAACAATAGTTTTCAAGTCACTGCAGAAAGGGCAATAAACAGTGATCTTTGAGAGATGGACAACACATGAATTGAGCCCTGTGTAATATCCCAGCTTACTGTGTTAAGAGAGTTTCCAGATCATGGCTCAAGAAGAGGAGCCCAGGTTGATACAGCAGATTTCCTAATTTGAGGAGATGGAACTGGGAGTGAAGGAATAGCAAATTGTCTAGAATTTGCAGATCAAAGTACCCAAGAAGAGAGAACTTCACAGGAAGAAAACTACAAAAATCTACAGAGAGTCCTTTTCAACTACTCAGGAAAGTTCTACTGTCCAGTACATACATATGAGGAAACTACTTAAAGTCAAAGGAAAATCTATCTGACAGAATTAGAAGGAATAGAGCCTAACAGGACTTGGAATCATTTCTCTTTTTTAAATATTTTTTTTAGTTGTAGTTGGACACAATATCTTTATTTATTTATATGTGGTGTTGTCAAGTGCCTTACAAGTGTGAGGCAGACGCTTTACCAATGAGCTACAGCCCCAGCCCTGGAATCATTTCTGATTCCATCTACTCTACTGGAAAAAAAAATTCTTAATTCATTGGGTATTGAGTTAGAATGCCCAGGAAATCTTGCTTAGTAGCAATTGTGTTGATAATGAGCCATAGCCTGAGCACTGTTGCAGACTTGCCTAATAAATTATAAAATTAACACTCAAAAGGATTAAGTTATTCTCATGTAGCAGCATCTTGGAACAAAGCACAAGCAAATTTAAAGAAATGCAAAAATATCCATTACAATACCTGGCATCCATTCGTAGATTACAAGGCATGCAAAAAGGCAGGAAAATGCAATCAATATAAAAGAGAATAATCAATTGATTGGAACTAACTCAGGACCTACACCAATCATAGAATAGAAAACAAACACACTAATTATTCTAATATATTGACATACATAATTTAAGCAGAAAAATAGAAGATATAAAAAAGACTTAAATTATACTGCTCTATGTGAAGGAAAAAATATACTGGGTAATATTAATGGCAGAAGAAAGATTAGTAAATTTGAAATAATCCAAACTGAAATGCAAAAATAAAATGGAGAAATAAAAAGAAAGACCAGTGAATGGCGGGATAACTTCAAGAGGCCAAATAGACATGTAATTGCAGTTTCCAAAGAAGAAAGTATTTTTCAAAAAATGAGGAAAATTGTAATTGTACAAATTCAAGAAGCTCAATGAATCCTAAAAATAAGAAACAAGAAAATAAAAACTACACAAAAGCATGTCATAATTACATTATACAAAGTCATTGATATGGAAGACCTAAAAGTATCCAGAGAAAAAAGATATTTTCCATATAACTAATATAAGGATAACATTGAATTTCTTGTTAGAAATAATGCAAGCAAGAACAAAGTTGAGTAGCATTCTCAAAATACTGGAGGAAGCAGCATCAACCTAGAATACTATGCCCAGCAAAAAAAAAAAGAAGATATTTTCAGATAAACAAAAGCTGAAAAAAATTAATCACTAGCAGACTCACATTACCAGAAATGTTAAAGGAAAAATCCAAAAGGAAAGTCATATCAGATGGAATAACAGATCTATGCAAAGGAATGAAGGTCACTGGAAATTATAATAACAAGATTAAATAGCCAGGTGTGGTTAGTACATGCCTGTAATCTCAACAGCTCAGGAGGCTGGGGCATGAGAATCACGAGTTCAAAGCTAAACCCTCAGCAAAAATAAAGCATTAAGCAACTCAGACAGACCCTGTCTCTAAATAAAATACAAAATAGGGCTGGGGATGTGGCTTAGCAGATGAGTGCCCCTGAATTCAATCCCTGGTACCAAAAAAAAAAAAAGTAAATATTTTTTCTTAATATTTAAATGTCTATAAAATGTATTTGGTGTGTAAACAATTATAACTATTTATTTGGGGGATTACATATATGTGTAAAATGTATGTAGCAATAGTATAAGGGCAGGAAAGGAGAAATCTAAGTGTAGATATACCATAAGTTTCTAATATATAAAAGCAGTATAATATTACTTAAAGATAACCTATATAAAGTTATTTACTATAAACCCTAGAAAAAATATTAAAATAATTTAAAACAAATAGCAATATAGTATATTTGAGCCCAGACTTATCAGGAATCAAATGAAATATAAAAGGTCTAAACATTCCATTAAAAGGCTAAGATTGGCACATTGACAATTTATTAGTATACTGTCTTCAAGAAAAATTATACTTCAAATATAAAGACAATAGGTTAAAAGTAAAAGGATGAAAGATGATATATCATGCTAATATTAGCCATAATGTATGACCATAATATAGCTGAAATGAGTATATTAATCTCAAAGTATATTTCAGAGAAAATATTACCAAGACAAAGAAGGTAATTTCATAGTGATAAAGGGGTCTTACACTACTTACATGAAGCAAAAATTGATGGAATATAAGGAGAAATGGATAAATCCAAAACATATCTATACTTAGACTTTTAATACTTTTTCTATAATAAAAGAACAAGTTGACAAAAAAGTGAGCATATAGTAATTTTGAACATTACTATTGATTAATTTGACCCACTTGACTCACATACTTTCCAACATTAATATAGCACACTTAATTGTCAAGTGCATGCATATCCTTTATCAAATTAGGCCATATTATGAGCCATAAAATAAAGCTTGAGAAATGTTAGAGGATTTAAGCAGTACAAAGTATGTTCTATGATTATAGTTGGATTAATTTTTTAAAGCCAAAGCAGAAAATTACGTGGAAAATCTCCAAACATTTGGACCCTAAATAACACATTTCTGAATACCTTCTGAGTGCTGAGAAGCCAAAAGGTACATTAAAGAGTATTTTTAAATGAATGAAAATGAAAACAGAACATTTCAGAATTTGTGGAATGCTACTAAAGCAGTACTTGGGAAATTTTATAGCACCGAGTTCTTTTATTTGAAAAAAGAAAGGTTTTAATTAATGACTCCCTCTTCCACTTCAGAAAATTAGGGGGAAAAAAGAGCAAGTTAACTCTGAAGTAAGCAAAGGATAGGAAACATTAACTATTAGAGTATAAATCAACAAAAGACAGAACATTTTTTAAATAATAAAATCATCAAAACCAAAGCTGGTGCTTTGCAAAGATTAATAACACTGATAAACCTCTAGCCAGAGTTACCAAGAGTAAAGGAAAGATGATGCAAATAACTATTATCTGAAATCAGAGAAGTTATATTGCTGTGAAGTTAAAGGTATTCGAAACAAATTATGCCTTTAAATTAATAACTAAAGTGAAATGGATAATTTCCATGAATGACACAAATTACCAAATCTCAGTCAAGATCATAGAAAACCTGAATTTCTGCTATAGAAATTGAATTTGTGATTAAAGGCTTTCTCACAAAGAAGATTCCAGGCCTCAGTGACTTCTCTGGTGACTTGTTTCAAATATTTAAGGAAAAATATTACAAGGTCTACACAGACTGTCTCAGAAGATTTACGGCAAGGTGGATACCTTCAACTCTATGAGATGAACATTTCTGCTGCCCAAACCATAAAATAGCATGGAAAGAAAACTGTACAGCAATATCCCATGAATACAAGCAAAAATCCTAAACAAAATTTTAGGAAAAAGAATATAACAGTATATAAAAATAATAACTCATCATGACCAAGTGGGATCCTAGGAATACAAGGTTAGTTTAAATTTCAAAAATCAATGTAATTTGTCATATGAACACACTAAGAAAGAAGAAAATAAATGACAAAATCATAGAATTTGCAGGGAAATGGATGGCATTAGTGCAGTTTATGCTAAGCGAAGTTAGCCAATCTTTAAAAAACAAATGCCAAATGTCTTCTTTGATATAAAGAGAGCAACTAAGAACAGAACAGGGAGGAAGAGCATGAGGAAAAGATTAACATTAAACAAAGACGAGTGGGGGGAGAGAAAGGGAGAGAGAAGGGAAAGCATATGGAAATGGTAGGAGATCCTCAATGTTACATAAAATTACATAGAAGAGGATGTGAGGGGAAGGGGGGGGGAAACAAGGGAGAGAATTGAACAACAGCAGATGAGGTAGAGAGGGATGAAGGGTGGACAGGGGAGGGGGGATAGTAGGGGATAGGAAAGGTAGCAGAATACAACAGTCACTAACATGACATTATGTAAAAATGTGAGTGTGTAACCAATGTGATTCTGCAATTTGTATTTGGGGTAAAAATGGGAGTTCATAACCCAATTGAGTCAAATGTATGAAAGATGATATATCATGAGCTTTGTAATGTTTTGAACAACCAATAAAAAATATAAAAAAAGAAAAACAAAACAAAACAAAAGAATCAAAATTTAAAAAAAATTAAATTTAATAAAAGAGAGTAGTCATGGATGATCTGATATTATTAGAATATGGGAGAATAAAGATGCCATTCACCAGGATAGGAAACCCAGAATTTACTTTTTAAAATATGCTTTTTGTGAGATACATATTAGATATCAAAATATGGAGATACTAATTAGGAAATTTAATATATGAGTCTGGAATTTAAGGGAGAGGCCAGGACTAGAGATAAAAATTTGAGAATCATCAGTATGTAAAGCCATGAAACTAGATGAGATCTTGTTGGATATGAGTAGAGTCAAGAAGGAAGAAAAAATTTGTTTCTGAGACACTCCAATATTTAGAAGTTGTAAAGTAGAAGAGGGTCTAGCAAAGGTCACTAAAGAGTGACCTATGAATGCAGAAGATGAGAAGAGTGTGAAGTTCTAGAAGTCAGTGAAAAGAGTGATCTATGAAAGGTAGCACCTCCACCCAGTGATCAAAGTTGACATCAAAATAGGACACACTGATATGATGTGATGCACAGAGGGTACCAATTCACAGAGGTGTTCTTTCTGCCCATAGTCAGCAATCATGAATCACACAAACCAAAACTGAGGCACATTCAAAATAATAACTGGTCTGTCAATATCATAAAAAAAGACAGAACAATTCCAGATTCAGAAGACTAAAGTAATGTACAGCTAAGGTGATGAATGATCTTGTATCAGAGCCTGCATCAAAAAAAAAAGTTTTGGGAAGAGGATATTAGAACAATTGACAAAATTTGCATGCTGTCTATGAAGTAATATTTGATGTCAAGTGTAGCCTACTGTCTGATGTTGAATTCATAAGGGATCCTTGGGAACATCATATGCATTATGTAATAAATCTGAAGATATACTGTATGATTCAGCAATTCCAGTTTTAGGTATAAATTCATGAGAAATTCTTGCACATATACACCAGCATATGTGTAAACTTATGCTCATAGAATATTATTTGTAATAACTGAATCTTGAAATAATCTAAATGTTTACTATAAATAAAATGGATTTAGGCTGTGGTGTAGCTTATTGATAAGGACATGCTTAGCATAAGTGAGGCCCTTAGTTTGATTTCCAGTACTGGCATGTGCATGCACACATAGAGATTTTAAAAATGTTACAAAGTTGGCAGTTCTCAGAGTGTGGTATGGGGACCCAAGGGGGCCCTTAAAAAACCTTTTGAGGGTCTGTGCATATTAATAATGATGTTAAACATTATTTTTCTTTTCACATATATTCCATTGTGGTGGGAGTCTTCCAGAGGTTACGTGTATAATGTCATATGTGCTTGTATATTCTATTTACTTTAAATACATTATTTATTATTATTATTTTTAAAAAAGCAGCTTTCGGTGTATACTTTTTGTATATAAATATGCATGTGAATGTATACATGGTGGATGTGGATGTATGCATACATCCATGATTTACAATCAAGACAAAAAACATTTTTTACCTCTAAAAGTTTCCTCATGTCTATGTGTGTGTGTATTAATAACACAACATGAGATCTAACCTCCTAACAAAATATTAAGTGCACAATACATATTGTTATTATAGGCACCATTTTGTAGAGCAGATCTCTAAAACTTATTCACCTATGTAATTGAAACTTATAACCATAGCCCCTTCCCAAGCCTTTGGCATCCATCATTCCATTTTCTGCTTTTATGTATTTAATTATTTTAGATACTTCATATAAGTGGAATCATATAGTATTTGTCCTTTTATGACTGTCTTCGTTCACTTAGCAAAATGTCCTCTGGGTTTATCCAAGTTGTTACAAATGGTAGGATTTTTTTTCTCCCTGTCCATTTTTAAGGCTGAATTCCACTGTGTACATATATACAATTTTTATTAATATGTTATTATGGTAATTGAAATTTGGGTTGTTCCCGTGGAATATGTCCTTGTATATTCTCATTTTTAAAAGTTCTTAGTTTGGGGTTGGAATGGGGCTCAGTGGTACAGCACTTGCTTAGCATGCATGAGGTCCTGTGTTTGATTCCTAGAAGTGCAAAGAAAAAAAAGCAGCCTAAGATTTATTTTTTACAATGCTAATATGGAGAGAGAGAACCGACATTCATGAAAGCTCTTTTGGGTCATTAAAGATATAAAAGTTCCCTGAAATCAAAAGATTTGGGAACTGCTGATCTATAATTATAATCACTTCCTTGCCCTCTTTTTTCTAGATTTGTCTAGGAAAAAAAAATAACCTTCATAAAATTCAACACTTTACCTATTCTATACCATAGCTTCAGTAAATGAACAAGGTAAATGGTATCACTTTATTTTTTTATTATTATTATTATTTTTTAATATTTATTTTTTAGTTCTCGGCGGACACAACATCTTTGTTTGTATGTAGTGCTGAGGATCGAACCTGGGCCACACGTATGCCAGGCAAGTGCACTACCGCTTGAGCCACATCCCCAGCCCAAATCACTTTAAATTGACCATTCTAAACCCCAAGATTGCCCCAGATTTCTCCAGTAATAAATAGATCATGGAATGTAAACTGGGCAGGGAGGTAAGCGATTCACTTTGGAATTTCTGCCATCATATTGACAAAGTGCTAAGTTCTTAGTTGGTACTCAGGATAGGCTTACAGAATAAAAATGTAGAAAATAATTTTACTTCTCTTTTTTCTGTAAGGCTAGACATAAAAGTCCACAATACCTGAAAGACGTGAACAAAGGAAACCAAATAATTATACTGAACAGTTCTGAAAAATCAGGTTATGCAGGTCTTGTGTGAGTAGTTAGGACAGATTAGGCTATGTGCTAATTTCAAAGCTTCTTAGTAAATGGATTTTCTTAAGTTATCCTGAGGGACTACAAGATTTGGAAGCTCTTTCTATCAGGAAAGCCTGACCCGCCTTGCCACATTCTAACTTAATTATCCTGGTTAAAAAAAAAATGGAGGGGTATCAGGAGACCAAGGATCTAATTTTACTCTTGTCCCCATGGTGTGACTCTGAGTTTATAATTTAAAAACAATCTTCTCTTATTTTCCCAAAAGTAAATAATTAAATAATTTAATCCCTGTCTTACTTCAGAGAAAGACAAAGGATAGGAAAATTTTTATGCTACTAAGGTTAACAGAATTAGACTCTTAATCAACAGTACTTTGATAAAGTTCTTCTTACACATTAGTGATTACACTTGGCAATCATGACCATCTTGTTAAGGCTGACATTTATCATCTCCTTTGAAATTGAAGAAAGTGAGCCTTGGAGAAGTGAAAGTGGCAGAGTCAGGCATGATTCTAATCTTTGGAGCGTTCACTGAGCACACTCTGTCATATATCCTAGGAGGTAGGGGAGATATCTCTAGACTGGTAGGAGTCCAAGGACTGTCATTTTATGTGTTAATTAATTTGACCAGATTAATTGAAGAGTAAATATCCAGGCTTAACAAGCATCTATGTTGGAAAAAAAGAAACATGATTCTTGCTCTAGAGGAGTACAAACTTGAGAAGGCTAAGTGGAGATCTTTGCACAATCAAGCATAATTCAGTGAGTGTAGAAGATACAAAATTAGCCTGAACAACTTGGTCAGAAGGTAATGAGGTGCTCAAAGAAGGATGGGGACATGTCAAAAGGACACAAGCCAATTTCAAGGGATGTTCACTGGCTTGGAACAATCTGAGCATCAAAACAAATGATAATAACAAATTACAACTCACTGAATAAAATTGAAATCCATGTGTAGTAACTAAATGAATACACAAATAAATAGGGAAGAAGGGAAACCTCTTGCTTATTTTAGAATCCTAGTTAATAACTGTCTATGAAATGAGCAAATTAGAAAATAATTTGTAAATGACTAATTCAAGCAAGATTCACCAGTAGCTGCTAAAACTACAGAGTGAACATTTGGTGAGAAACAGAACATTTGTAGTCTCAAAGCACTTCTCCACAAGACAATTAGCTAATTATAAGAGAAAATAGTAACTCTTCAGTGAAGAAACTTGGTATATGCAGCCTGAATAAAGAAGATGAAGTTACTATCTACAGTTACGGGGAAGGTAGCTATCACACACTTCCAATGTGGCACAGTGGTCAAGTGCTCCTGAGTTTAATCCCTGATGCCCCCCCCCCCCCAAAAAAAAAGGCAGGTATAAACTGTTAAGATTATGAACAAATGGAGGCAATGGTTGGCATTTGCATGTTCCCTAATGATGGAGTTCATCTTGCTGAAAGAAACTGACTTTTATTGAGTACCTAGTATGAAAAGTGTGCTATACTAAGTGTAATAGCAGTGCTATACTAAGTGCAATTGACAATCCTCCTTACCACTAAATTGCACTGGGAAGGATATGAAGCAGCACCCATTGGTGATTAAAACAATGAGTTTTAAATTCATGCCTATGAAACACTAAGTAACTTGGCTAAGGCCACCAATAAAGAGTTTTCCCCTCCTTTCCCATAAAGAGGGTTGGATTTGAATTGACAATGTCTAATTTAAAAGTCTTTGCACTTTCTATCATACCATACACTTTTCTTTTTACTAACTCAAGATTCATCCATTCACCAATTCGTTTACTCATTCATCCAATATTCGGTATTGAGAATAGATTATGTAGCAGGTTATGCTATATGAACTTGGAGTACATTGGTGAATGAAGTTTCTGCTGAATTGAGACTGGAATGATAAGAAGGAATCTGGCATGTGAGGAACCGCAGAAAAATGGCAGATGACTCAGTAGATGCCAAAGCTACAAAGAAAAAGGAAGAGAGACTGCAGCAGAATGAATAAAAGAAATAATTGTACAAGATCAGAAAAATAGAAGAAGTCAGATCAGGAAAGGCCTTCTGGGTCTTGGTAAGGACATGGTCTAATTTAATTTTGAAAAAGGTTGTCCTGGATGGATACTCTGGGGAGAGTAGATTCTAAACAGGCAAAAATGAAGAAGAGACATTAATTAGGAGGCTATTTGTAAAAGTCCATGCAAGAGATGATGGTGGCTGAGAATAACATGATATACATGAAGGTACAAAGAAGTAGATAAATACAAGATACGGTTTTACAGCAGAGATGACAGCCCTGCTAAATTAAATGGAGCACAGGGAGGGAAGGAGCAATTTAGGATGAAATTTAGGTTTTTAGTCACTTACCAAGATAGGGAAAAATTAGAGGAGGAATAGATTTGGAAGGGGGTGGGTTAGGAATTGAAAATCTCTTTTGGTTATATTATGTTCTAAATGACTTTTAGATCTCTAGAGATGATGATCAGGCAGTCAAATAAATGAGTCTGAAGTTTGCAGAAAGGTCAAGAATAGAGATATAATTTTGGTAGTCATTAGCATTATAGACATGGAATCACTTAGGGAGAGTACGTGTAGAATAAAACAGGAGGACCTAGGACTGAGCCCTGAAGCACTCTAGCAATTAGAGGCTGAGAAGCAGAGAGTGCTGTCAGGGGAAACAGAAGGCTGAGGGGGACAGAGAAAGGAAGATTGAGAGAGTGTGATGTCCCAGAAGTGAAGCCACAGTAGTGTTTCAAGGAGGAGGGAGTGATCAATTGTGCTGAAAATGACTAACAGGGTATGCATTATGAGTGCAGGGAAGGCTTTGTAGCAAGGGAAGTCACTGTGTTCTTGCTAAGAGCTGCCTCACTGGATCAGTGGGAATGGAGGACAATTTTAAAAGGCTAAGAACAGAATAGAATGGAAGATGAAGATAGAAATAGCAACTATAGGTTGGTATTTTTAGAAGCCTTAACTATGCATAGTTGGCAAAATGGATGCCCAAAGTTGCCTACACCCTAATCCCTGGAACCTGTCAATATGTTACTTACATGGCAAAAGGGATTTGTATATGTAATTATGATTAAAATTTTTAAATGGGGAGATTATCATGCATTATCTAAGTTGGCCCAATCTAATCACATGAATTTTTATTTTTTTAAAAAGTATTTATTTTTTAGTTATAGGTGGACACAATATCTTTATTTCATTTTTATGCGGTGCCAAGGATTGAACTCAGCAAATGCTCTACCTCTGAGCCACAACCGCAGCCCCTCACATTAATCTTAATAAGTGAATAACATTCCCTAGCAAGAGGCAGGAGAAATGGTAAAGAAGGGGAGATCAGAGAGATATGAAGTGTGAGGACTTGACTCACTGTTGGATGACTGAAGATAAAGGGGTCAGAAGCCAGGGCATGTGAGCAGCTCTAGAAGTTGAGTATGGGCCCCCAGCCAACAGTCAGCAAGGACACAGAGACCTCAGCCCTACAGCAACATGAAATTGAATACCCCCAACATTCTAAATGAGTCTGAAAGCAAACCCTTCTCTAGAGTCTCCAGATAAGAACTCAGGCTAGCTGACACCTTGATTTTGGCCTTGTGAGACTGGAACAGAGAAACCAGGGATCCTACCTGTACTTCAGACCCAAAGAACTTCGAGATAATAAATGCATTGTTTTAAGTCACTAAGTTTCTGGTTAATTGCAACAACAACAATAGAAAATAATTCATTGTGGAACATCAGAGACATGGGGCATTAGTTGGAACAGAGAGGCAAAGTTAAAGGAGAGATTAGAGATCAGAGTATCTTCGAATGCTGACAATACCTTTGCATGTTTTAGAAAGGAGGGTTTGGGGGAGGCAACTAGTGATGTAGGTGTGAGAGAGGCAAGAAACCATGCAACCAAGAAAACAAGTGGAAAGGCTAGCTTTTGATAGAACAGGGACTCTTCATCTATTACAACATAGGCCAAAAAATGGTGATCTGGACCCTTCCCTTGCGTGTGCTCTGTCAGCCCATATATGCAATAAATTAAAAGCTGAAGACCTCTTTGGAACACAGATGTTGGACTTTACCTCACATTTCTCTAAGGCCATTTCCACAGTGAGTCATCCCAATCTAACCTGGGTTGATGGCTTATAAATATGCTTTAGAGCCACACAAATTTGAGTTTAAATCATGTCTCCATTACATACTAGTTGTATGACATAATAATATTTTGGCTAAATACTACACTAATATAACTTCATGTTTTGTGGAAACAGAAGGAGAACTGTTCATTCTCTAATTAGTACTTTCAATATGTAAGTCTTTAATCAGAGTATATATTTTTAGTGCTAGTAGTACTACCACTCATTTCAAACTTGCAATAGTAGGTCCACTGGGTCTATACTAGCAATCCCTGGGAAATATAACCTGGACTTTCTCCATTACTTTATATGTTCCTTGAGATTTGACATTAGCTGTTAGTGGTTCTCATCTCTGATCTTTTGGGCTCTAAGCCTTGCTGATATCTGTTTCAGGCTTGTTCTCTTATTCTACTCACCAGTATTTAGTTTTGATGACCACCCTAGGATCCCTAGGATTTGATTTTGGCTAGTATTTTGATTTTAGTTATACAACTCCCTTGTACATGTTAATTTCCAAAGGGATCACATGCCCAAAGTCAAATGGCATGTATGTACATATGACCTAAAGTTAGGAAAGGCACATGTTAGTAGTATATTACAATGTATCAGATAGTCGGTGGAGAGGAAATTGGGAAAGTATATGTGAAAAGGGCAGGTTATCCAGCTTATCAACAATAGGACAATGTACACAGGTAGTGTGTGAAATTAGACTAAATTTGATTTGAAAACAGAAGCTAATTACAAAGACTTTCTTAAGTAATAGGTAAGGAATGAAAGCTTGAAGCTATTTCCATGAAAACACAAGACAGCTCTCTTTGGTAGTATGTCACCAAGAACAAATTTAAAAAAGCCAAATATACTTGAAGAAAAGATCAAGAGAATCATCTAGGATCTTAAGAAAACTAATACATGAAGTCAATGTTCTGGAAGATCCTAATGCAAAAGATAGGGAAGGAGGGTATAAAATAAATTCCAAGCATCCATGTCTTAATGAACAGTGATAAAGTAAAAAGAATAATGATCCAGGACAGAATAAATATAGTTCTGTTTAAAAAACTAAACTGTTTTACTCTGGCAAATTTCTCCAGGTTCCATTTTAAGGTCTGCCAATCATTCAACATTTATATCTTTAGAATAAAGATACTCTTCTATATAAGCACAATAAATGTATCATACTTAGTTATAAATGTTCCATAAAATACTGCTTACTTGAGATGTAAGGAGAAATAAAGGTACATAATAATACAGTGTTTTCAGACACTATCCTCAAAATAAGATGGGACAAATTGATAAAAAGTGGTAAGGATACAGAAAATCTAAATAACTATCATCTTATGTTGATTTCCTGGATACTTATTAAACTCTACAAATACCCTCATTATTAGGCTACATGGAACAATCACAAAAACTCATCACACATTAAGTCACAAAGAAAATGCTAGAAAGTTTCAATTCTCTCTCATCATAATGCAATGATATTAAAAACAAAATAAAAAACAACCATAAAAATACCAAAATAAAAAACAAAAATACTGACAGAGAAATTAAAAAATAATCTATTAAAAACTCAAGTGAAAGGGGAAATAAAAATAGGAATTACATAGTAAATTCTGAAAAATAATGATATTGAAAACATTCCATATCAGGATCTGAGATAATTTAAAATCAGTAATTTGAGGAAAATTCATAAATTTAAATTCATCTCTATGAATAAAATAAATTATCAATAATATTAAATTTAAAAATTAAATAACATAAATGAGTCATATTTCCAACTTAAAAATAATAGAAAAAGAAAACAAAGTAAACCATAAAAATGTACAAGGAAGAAATCATTTAAAAAGCACAAATTAATAAGATAGCAGAAAAACACTAGATTCATTTAATAAATCAAAATCCTGGGTCCCCTCTCAAAAAATTACAAAATACTGATGAAAGAAACCTAGGAGTAATATGTCCCCAAGGCTTATTACAGCCCCAATATAGCAATGTCCAGAGGTTTTAGGAAATGATGGGATCATTTTTATTACATGAAAATATAGAAAGACGTCTTATTTTTATGGATTGGAAGAATACTGTTAAAAATGTCCATACCAGCTAGAATAATCTACAGATTAAATGCACTCCCTAACAAAATACCAAAGACAGTCTTCATAGAAATAGGAAAAACCTACAAAAGACTCTGAACAGCCAAAGCAAATCAAAGCAAAAACAAAATAAGAAAAAAGTAACAAACAAGCTGGAG
Organism: Ictidomys tridecemlineatus; assembly: GCF_052094955.1. NCBI lineage: Eukaryota > Metazoa > Chordata > Mammalia > Rodentia > Sciuridae > Ictidomys > Ictidomys tridecemlineatus. The sequence goes on from NC_135487.1 coordinate 29,486,078, forward strand.
CCATTATAATAACTGATTTCAAACACAATATAAAGTGATAATTTAAAAAACAGCATAGTAATGACATAAAAACAAGTGTATAGACCAATGGAACAGAATTGAGAACCCAGAAATAGATCCATATATTTATTGTGGCCAACTGATATTTTACAAAAGCAGCAAGGACATACATTGGAGAAAGAACAGTTTCTTCAATAAATGGTGCTGGGAAAACTGGATACTGAAGAAGGTGACTAAAATTTTATCTCATTCTCTTATCATACATAAAAATTAACTTCAAATGAATCCAAGATTTAAAATGAACAATCTTTAAAACTGAAATTACTATAAGAAAATACAGGGTAAACTAGGACACTGGTCTGGGCAAAGATGTTTTGGATACGACTGTAAGAACACAGGCATCAAAAGCAAATATTGACAAATGGGATCATAGCAAACTAAAAAAAGAAAAAGCTTCTGCATAGCAAAAGAAACAATCAACAGTAAAACAGAGTGAGAAAAAGGGTTTGCAAACTATTCATCTGACAAGGGATGCAATGGTTTGGATCTGGAATGTTTTCCTAATATAGCAATATCCAAGAGTGAGGCTTTTAGGAAATGATTGGATCAGGGTGGCTCTAACCTCATCAATGGATTAATTTTCTTCATGGATTAACATATGAATGGATTATTGGGAAGCAGGACCTAGTGGGGGGAAGCAGGACCTAGTTGGAGGAAGCAGGTCACTGGAGGCATTCCCTGAAAGAGTTTATTGTGTCCCTAGTCCTTTTCTATCTATGAGCAGCTTCTGCCATTTTGTTCTGCTTCATCTCAGGCCCAGAGCAATGGAATCAGGCCAACCATAAACTGAAGCCATAAACCAAAATAAAATTTTTCTCAAGTTGTTTATGTTGGGTATTTTGGTCACAGATGAAAAGCTAACAGGTAGTTGATTTCCAGAATTTATATAGGGAACTCAAATAACTCAACAGCAATAACCCACAAATAATTCAATTATGTAATCAGTGACCTGAAAATATATTTATCAAAAGAGGATATACAAATGTCCAACAAGTATATGAAAAACTATCACCAATTATCAGGAAAATGCAAATCAAAACCACAGTGAGATATCATTTCATTCCAGTTTAGAATAACAATTTTAAAGAGACAAAACAAAAACAAATGTTGATAATGTTAGTTTGAAAGAGAAACTCTCATACACTATTGGTGGGAATTCAAATTAGTATAGCCATTATGAAAAACAGTGTTTTTCTTCAAAAACACTTCAAAAAACAGATTTCTTCAAAAATCTGCAAATAGGGCTGGGGTTGTGGCTCAGTGGTAGAGCACTTGCCTTGCATGAGTGAGACACTGGGTTTGATCCTCAGCACCACATAAAAACAAATAAAACAAAATAAAGGTATTGTGTCCATATACATCAAAAAAATTTTAAAAAAAAATCTAGAAATAGAACTACTATATGGTCCAGCAACACCATTACTAGGTATATATTACATGTCCAAAGAAATTGAAATTAGTATGTAAAAGAAATACTTAAGACTTGCATGCTTATTACATCACTATTCACAACAGTCAAGATACAGAATCAACCTAGCTATCCATCAACAAATGAATGAAGAAATGTTTTATACACACAAACACACACACACACACACACACACAAACACAATGGAATTTTATTCAACTATAAAAATGAAATGAACTGGAGCAGAATAGAGCAAAAAACCAAAATGGCAGGAAACTACAAACATATTCATACTAAGAAAAAAATTAAACTATCTCTGTTTGCTGATGATATGATTATATATCTAGAAGGTCCAAAAAATTCCACCAGAAGACTTCTGGAGCTTAAAAATGAATTTAGCAATGTAGCAGGATACAAGATCAACACCCATATATCAAGAACTTTCCTGTACTCCATCAGTGATTCAGCCAATGAAGAAATAAAAACCCCATCCCATTCATAATAACCTCAAAAAGTTAAATACTTGGGAATTAATCTAACCAAGGAGATAAAAGAGCTCTACAATTAGGGCTGGGGTTGTGGCTCAGTGGTAGAGTGCTCTCTTAGCATGTGCGGGATACTGGGTTTGATCCTCAGCACCACATAAAAATAAAATAAAGGTATTATGCCCAACAACAACTAAAACAAAATATTTTTTAAAAAGAGCTCTACAATGATAATTATAGAACACTGAAGAAAGAAACTGAAGAAGACTTTAGAAAATAGACAACTTGGACAGGTAGAATTATTGTCAAAATGGCCATACAACCAAAAGCAATATATAGATTCAATGCCATCCCTATCAAAATATCAATGACATTCTTCACAGAATTAGCAAAAAACAATTCTTAAATTCATCTGGAAGAATACGAGACACAGAATAACCAAAACAACACTATGCAAAAAAATGAAGCAAGAGGCATCACAATATATGATCTGGAATTATACTACTAATCTGTAGTAACAAAAACAGTATTGGCATCAAACTAGACACAAACACCAATGGAACAGAATAGAAGACATAAAGAGACAAAGCCACATACATATAGCTATCTGATATTTGACAAAGATGTCAAAAATATATCTTGGAAAAAAGACAGCCTTTTAAACAACCAGTGCTGAGAAAAGTTATACGTAGAAAAATAAAATTAGACCCCTATTTCTCACCCTGCCCAAAACTCAAATTGAAATGGATCAAATACTTAGAAATTAGACCAGAAACTTTACAATTTCTAGAAGAAAACATAGGGTCAAACACTCCATAATATAGGTTCTGGCACTGACTTCCTTAACAAGACCTGCAAAACTCAAGATCAACGCCCATATATCAACCATATATTAACAACCATAAACCAAGAAGCAATAAGTGGGATATCATCAAACTAAAAAACTTCTGCACAGCGAAGGAAAACAAGAATATGAAGACAGAGCATACAGAACGGGAGAAAATCTTGGCCAGCTACCCCACCAATAGGGGATTAATATTCACAATTTATAAAGAACCCAAAAAACTTAATACCAAAACAAACCAACAAACAAATAACTTAATCAATAAATGGGCAAAAGAATTAAAACAGAAACTTCTCAAAAGAAGAAACACAGTTTGGCAAAAACTTCAAAACCCTGATAATAGATTCTATTCATAAGGCTACAGGAAAATAAGCAATATTACATTGCTAGTGAGAATAAAATCAGTATCATCTTTGTAGAGGGGAATTTGGCAATATCTAACAAAATTATTACCTTTAGACTCAATAATACCATGTCTGGAAATTTATCCTGAAGATATATATCCAAAGTATTAAAATACATATATAAAACTTAATTAACTGCAGCATTATTTGTGATTGTAAAATACTGGGAATACCTGAGGCCCAAATGCAAAAGATTGGTTGACTAAACTATGGTATGTATAAATACATAATGGTATATTCTACAACTCAGAATGAGGGAGAGCTTTGTGCTTGCAATGGAGTGACTCCCAGAGTAAAGTATGCTACCTTTTGTGCAAGAAAGAAGAATGAGAAAAAAATGCATGCATCTGATTAATTTGCAAGATGAAATACTGGAAGGATAAATCAGAAGACAAAGAAAGTGATTATTCACAGAGGGTAGTGGTAGTGATGGGAATAGGTAAAAGGAAAAAGGAAAGATACTTCTCCCTGTAAACTTTTTGACTGCTGGAAGCTAGTTAATTTTCTGCATAATCAAAGAATAAAATTAAATCTACAAAAAATGGGGAAAAAGCTAAACTTAAAATAATGTAAAGAGGAGGCTGGGGATGTAGCTCAAGCGGTAGCGCGCTCGCCTGGCATGCGTGCGGCCCAGGTTCGATCCTCAGCACCACATACCAACAAAGATGTTGTGTCCGCCGAGAACTAAAAAAAATAAATATCAAAAATTCTCTCTCTCTCTCTCTCTCCTCTCTCACTCTCTCTTTAAAAAAAAAATAATGTAAAGAGAAACAAGTGGACCCAACTGTGTTTTACATGAATAACATACATTGATGAAAAAAATTATTTGAGCAAATTTTGAACATAATAACTGTATATCATCCACCCAGGGAGGGAAAATGTGAACAAATCTTGAGCTCTTACTAGTAGTTCCCCTGGACACACAATGGTATGAGTGTGGCAAAACTATTTTATGTGGATTATGAGACTGATGTTGGTGGGAGTCAAGGTTATTACTTACTATAGAAAAAGGTGAATCCAAAAATATCCTACAACCCTATAAATATTGGGAATGTCCTTGGATAGTTGTCAGACAGCTTTTCTTCTTCATCCACACTCATACTCCTTAGTGGTTCTCAAACTTTGCCAGCATCAGCATCACCTATAAGGATTGTTACCCCAGGTTTCTGAGCCCTAGGCTCTTGAGTATCTGATTCAGCAGGTCTGGGTATTTTCTAACAAAATACTGGGTGCTGCTGACACTGCTGGTCTCAGGGGGTCATACTTTCAGAACACAACCCTAGATGTCTCTAGATCTCTTTAAAGGTATCTATAATTAAAACTTCCAAATTTACATTACCAGCTTAGAAGTCTCTCTTAAACTTGACTAAAAAAAATCTCCCACTTGAAAGTCTATTACACATTCAAAGTATAATACCTTCAAATGAACTCCTAATTCACCTGCCTAAGTCCCTAGACTTGTTTCTCCCAGGCTTCTCTATCTCTCAAATCCAAATGGCTCAGGATAAAAATCTTGAAGTCATCCTTGACTCCTCTCTTTTTCATATGCCATGTCCCAATAGCAGCCCATCAGCTATTACTGTAAAATATGTCCAGAATCAGACCATTTCCCAACACCCTCTCTCCTATTTATTTGATCTCTAACCTGGACTAGTACAATAATCTTTTAAATGGCCCCATATCCCTATAGTATATATTTAAACATAGCCTCCAGAGTGAGTCTTTTAAAACATGCCTCAGATCTCATCATTTCTCTACTCAAAACCTCCAATATCCTCACTTCTCACCTAGAGTGAAAGCCAAGGTCCTTAAGCTAAGACCTACTGGGCCTATATGATTTGATTCCTTAGTATTTCTCTGACCTAATTTGCACTCTCCCTAGATAACTCTAACAAGTATCCTTTTTGCTGCATGTACTAAACTATGATTTTGGTCTTAGAACCACTTTATAGTATTAGAATTTATTGAGGACCATCAAGAGATTTTTTTGTGGGGGTTATATTTACCAATATATTAGAAATTAAAAAATAATTTTAAATTAATCAAAACATGTTAACATTTTAATGAAAATTACTGTATTTTTCAAAACAAACTAGAATGTTATTACTTTACATTTTGAAAATCTCTTTAATGTCTCATTTAATATAGGATTTTCCTGTTTCTGCATTCAGTATGTTACCATGTATCATTTTTATCAAAGTATATGAAGCAAATACAGATTCCTGGAGATATATATGTTAGTTGGAAAAGGGAGGGTAACTTTTCAAGTAATTTTGGATATTATCCCTTGGTACTACATCAAAACTCAGTAGTAGGTTCTTTTGATATTAATCAAAATGTGAAATCTAAAACCTTACCAATGAACTTTTCATACTCTGTTAATATTAAAACCCACTAGTCTAGCTTATTTTTTTAAAAAAATATTTATTTCTTTGGTTGTAATTGGACACAATACCTTTATTCCAAACATTTAGTTTTTTTATGTGGTGCTGAGGATAGAATCCAGGGCCCTGCACATGCTAGGTGAGCACTCTGTACCACTGAGCCACAATCCCAGCCCCCTATCTTGATTTTTTTTCAGTTGTAGTTGGACACAATACACTTATTTTATTTATTTGCATGTGGTGCTGAGGATGGAACCCAGGGCCTTGCACATGTGAGGAGAGCGCTCTACCGCTGAGCCACAACCTCAGCCCCTATCTTGATTTTTTAAAAAAATATTTTCGTAGTTGGAGATGAACACACAGTACCTTTATTTATTTTTATGTGGTGCTGAGGATCGGATCCAGTGCCACATGCAAGGCCAGCGCTTTACTACTGAGCTATAGCCCCAGCCCTCTATGTTTATTTATTTATTTATTCAATTTATTTATTTTTATTTATTTTTTTTAAAAAAATGACAGTGGAAAGCATTACAATTCTTATTACACATATACAGTACAATTTTTTTCATATCTGGTTGTATATAAAGTATGCTGACACCAATTCATGTCTTTATACATGTACTTTGGATAATGATGTCCATCACATTCCACCATCCTTGCTATCTCCCTCTATGCTTATTTTTAATGGATTTTAATCCATGTATGATTTTGCAACATCATGACTTGGTCATTTGGAATATATTATTTCACTGAGTGTATTTTTTTAATATTGGTATATTTTATTGAGTAATATCAAACATTTATATTAGTTGATTTCTCATTAGAAAAATCTTTTTAAAGTTTTGAGGAGCTGTCAAGGTGGTGGTGGCAGACACTCATATTCCAAATTTCAAATTTCCATTTTAAAGTTTGAATTTTATCATTGGTAACAAATGTTATTACTGTTTTCTTGAAGTAAAGGTTCACTTAGTTCATTTTTCAGAAAATGTCTGCCAAATATCTAAATCTGAATAACCACAGTTTGTCTGATAGTCTTTTTTTTTTTTTGTGGTACTGGGGATTGAATCCAGGGCCTTGTGCATGCAAGGCAAACACTCCACCAACTGAGCTATATTCCCAGCCCCTGTGAGTCATTCTTTGCAGTAAAAATGGAGTCCCACAAAACACGTAGCTAGTTCAAATGATAGCTCAACTGTACAAATGCTTTTTCTTAAAGTAACCACAAAAAGTCAGAAAGAGAATTGCTTTTCATCACACACACACACACACACACACACACACACACATATAAAAGATATATATGCAAAGGTTGAGATTTAATAAAATTAACAAAGTTTGCTGCTTCATCAAGGACACTCTAAAGTGAGCCTGGTTTCTTTCTTTCTTGATTCCCTCTACAATGTGTGACAGATTTCCTTGCCATCATTAGTTTGATGCCAAGCTACCAGCAGTTTCCTCATCACAGCCTTTCATACCATCAGTACAAAAATTAACTGAGTAAAAAAGAAAGTGGTGTTAATATTATTATTAAAATAGTTATGACCTTGAAGATTCTTTGAAAGGGTATTGGGGACCATAATGATCCACTTTTTAAAGAACTTATGAATAGGAGCTCTTATTGTATCAATTTATAGATGAAGAAACTAAAGCTAACAGAGGTTAAATAATTTGTTCCAAATCAAATTTCCAAAACGGTCTTTCCTTGAAAGTTACATGAGAATTCTACAGTTCTAAAAATATATAGCAAATGTAAGCAGGATGCAAAAGAAAGTCAAATCAGCAACAATTCTTTCTACTTTATATTTAATGACATCTCATCTCCTCCAATAAAACTAAATTTCCTGCTATACCTCACATACTACTAACACATAAGAGGAATAAAATAAGTATTTTTGATTAAATTTACTTAATTTTCAATTTTAGATATCACATGATATTGAAAGCCAAATATAAGTCAACAGATGTTACTGAGAAAGAGAAGATTAAAAACACCTTAATGTTAATATGGAAAATACATGTACTATTTTTTTAAAAAAATTTTCTGGATGGGGTTGAGAACTAGCTTCTGCCAATTTAGTCAAGAATAATAACGTTATTTTATGTGACTTATGTTAAAATAATTCTGAAAACACTCACATAGCAAATGTAGGTGTGGTATTGTATTGTCACTAACAAGTACAAATAATCAGAGAGGCACCATAAACCTATATCCAAACAGGTTTCCAGGTGGTGTAAAGCAAGGTCACAGAAACTTGTGTGTACTCAAAATACTCTCTGTGGGCATTCTGTCTTTTAGAAGGCTCTTCCAATCTCTTGTAATTCCATGAAACTTAAAATTCCTAGGAATATTTGAATTGGCAGGGCTGGATACATGAGTATGTATACAGATGGCTTACTCAATTATCAATTATCAATTGTTTTAGCTAAATCCCTAGCCCTGCATTTCATTTTCTATGGTTGAATAGTGGGTATTGACTGGCCTGGAAAGCTGATTTTTCTTGTCCAAAAGTGAAGTGACTAGCAATTGGTGCTTTGAAGAATGTTTCTTTCACACCCAATTCTTCTCGTTTCAATTCCAACACACATTTCAAATCCATTCCAATCATCTGATACTAGTGTAAGAGCTCTGGAGTTTCTGGTAAGTCTCAGTAATTCACTTCCACCATATGAGAATCACACTTTACAATTCTCAAATTACTTTAACAATAATTACCTCACTCTACATGTATAATTCCGTAGCCTTACCTACCTCATGGTTATCTCTATATCTCTTCTGAGGAATAAAGAAGTGAAAAGTAATATAGTAGAAAGAATTAAGATTTTGAAGTTAGAAGACCATGGACTTAGGTCAAGTCCTTGCAAATAATAGCCTCTTTTGAGTTATGGATTATTATGAAGCTTATCTAAGACAAAGTCTGAAGAAGTGGATAAATGAATGCTATGTTTGACATGACCCAGGGACTAAAAAATTTTTAGTTCTTATTCTTTCCCCTCTCCTTTCTGAGTTGCAGTTTCTTTATTCATAAAACAAGGACAATTACTGTAAATCCCAAAAGAGGTTTGTGAAATTTAATGGGATAATTTATCAATGTCTCTTGGGACCCCACATGAACTTGGTAAATGTTAACTTCTTATTAAAATGTTTAATAGTGCTCATTAAACATCTTTCTAAACAACATTAGAAAAGGTAATTACTTAGCCAAATACTAATTAGGAAATAAACAAAAGGTTAATGTTTTAGTCAGCTTTTTTGTTGCTGTGATAAAAGTCCTGACAAGAAAAATTTTAGAGGAGAAAAAGATTATTTGGGGTTCATACTTCCAGAGGTCTCAGTCTATATATAGCCAACTCCATTGCTCTGTGCCCAAAGTGAGGCAGAATATCATGGCATAAGTGTATAAAGGAAGAAAGCAGCTCAGGACATGATGATCAGGAAGCAGAAAGAGAGAAAGCTTTGTCTTTGTATTGTCTCACACATGAGCTTGGGGTACACTTAATTCTAAATCATAAGAGTCAGAGATATTATTATGGTCTTGCCCAGTGACCTTCATTCTTTCCCACGAGGTATAATCTGATTAATGAACCATATATATGTGAGTGAATTCAGTGCTAAGGTGGGCTTCCATGTTTCTACAGAGAAAATACTCTATCTTCCTCTGATATGAATGAAGAGAAATTATCACAGAAAAAACAGAAAGAAAACTTTTATATAGTGAAGTTTTTACTAAAGAAAACATTTGGAATCAATGATAAAATAAAAAATAGAAGCTACTCCAACACCTGGAGACTAAATAATATGCTATTGAATGAACAATGGATTGCAGAAGAAAGCAGAGGAGATTAAAAAATTTTAGAGGTAAATGAGAACAATCATATAACATATTAAAACTTCTGGGACACTATGATGGCAGTACTAAGAGGAAAAAGTTCAATGCATGGAGTTTAATCCTTAAAAGAAGGAAAAGTCAACAAATAAATGACCTAAATCAACACCAAAAGTAGTAGAAGACAGGAAATAATTAAAATCAGAGCTGAAATCAATGAAACTGAAACACAAGAAATAATTGGAAAAATTAACCAAACAAAAAGTTGGTTCTTTGAAAAAATAAATAAAATCGATAGCCCTTTAGCCATGCTAACAAAGAAAAGGAGAGAGAAAACTCAAATTACTAAAATCAGTGATGAAAAAGGAAATATTATGATGAACAATACAGAAAATAGTTAGAAATTATTTTGAAAATTTGTACTACAATAAAATAGAAAATATTAAAGACATCAACAAATTTCTAGAGTCACATGATTTACCCAAACTGAATCAGGATGATATACACAAGTTACAAGTTAAACAGATCAATTTCAAGCAATGAAATAAAAGACACCATCAAAAGTCTACCAATCAAGAAAAGCCCAGACCAGTAGGATACACAGCTGAGTTCTACAAGACCTTTAAAGAAGAACTAATACCAGTACTCTTCAAATTAGTTCATGAAATAGAAAAAGAGGGAGCACTTCCAAACTTATTCTATGAGGTCAATATCAACCTGATTCCAAAACCAGGCAAAGACACAAAAGAAAGAAACTTCAGACTAATATCTCTAATGAGCATAGATGCAAAAATTATCAATAAAATTCTGGCAAATTGAATACAAAAACATATCAGAAAGTTAGTGCAGGGGTTGGAGTTGTAGCTCAGTGGTAGAGCATTTGCCTAGCATATGTGAGGCACTGGGTTCAATTCTCAGCACCATAAATAAATAAATAAATAATGTCCATTGCCCAACTTTAAAAAGATATGTATACACATAAAGATAGTGCACTACAATCAAGTGGGGGTTCATCCAGGGATGCAAAGTTGGTTCAATATACGGAAATCAATAAATGTAATTCATCACATCAATAGACTTAAAGATAAGGATCATATGATCATCTCAATAGATGCAGAAAAAGCATTTGACAAAATACAGCATCTATTCATGTTCAAAATACTAGAAAAACTAGGGATAAAAGGAACATATCTCAACATCATAAAGACTATCTATCCTAAGTCCCAGGCCAACATCATTCTAAATGGAGAAAAATTGAAAGCATTCTCTCTAAAAACTGGAACAAGACAGGGATGCCCTCTTTCACCACTTCTATTTAACATAGTTCTTGAAACACTGGCGAGAGCAATTAGACAGATGAAGGAAATTAAAGGGATATGGATAGGAAAAGAATTCAAACTATCACTATTTGCTGAAAACGTGATTCTATACTTAGAGGATCCAAAAAATTCTACCAGAAAACTTCTAGAACTAATAAATAAATTCAGCAAAGTAGAAGATATAAAATCCATACCCATAAATCAAATTCATCTTTGTACATCCCAAACAAATCCTCTGAAATGGAAACTAGGAAAACTACCCCCATTTATATAATAGCCTCAAAAAATAAAATATTTGGGAATCAACAAAAAAGGTGAAAGACCTCTACAATGAAAACAAGGAAAAACTAAAGATAGAAATTAAGGAAGACCTCATAAGATGGAAAGATCTCCATTGTTCTTGGATAGGCAGAATTAATATTGTCAAAATGACCATACTACCAAAAGCACTATACAGATTTAATGCAATTCTAATCAAAATCCCAATGACCTTCCTCATAGAAATAGAAAAAGCAATCATGCAATTCATCTGGAAAAGTAAGAGAAACAGAATAGCCAAAGCAATCCTTAGCAAGAAGAGTGAAGCAGATGCCATCACAATACCAGACATTAAACAACATTACAGAGCAACAGTAACAAAAACAGCATGGTATTGGCACTAAAACAGACTTGTAGACCAATGGTGTGGAACAGAGGACGAAGAGACAAACCCACATAAATACAGTTATCTCATAGATAACCGCACTTAATAGAAGAAAAAGTAGGCCCAAATCTTCATCACATTGGATTAGGACCCTACTTCCTTACCAAGACTCCTAAAGTGCAAGAAATAAAATCAAGAATCAATAAATGGGATAGTTTCAAACTGAAAAGCTTCTTAGCAAAAGAAACAATCACTGAGGTGAATAGAGAGCCTACAGAATGGGAGCAAAGTTTTACCATATCCACATCAGACAGAGCAGTAATCTCCAGGATATGTAAAAAACAAAACAAAACAAAACAAAAAACTTAACACTAAAACAAAACAAAAAGCTTAACACTAAAACAAAACAAAAAACCCCAAATAACCCAATCAATAAATGGGCTAAGGAACTGAACAGACACTTCTTAGAAGAAGATATACAGTCAATCAACAAAGATATGAAAAAAAATATTCAACATCTCTAAAAATTAGACAAATGCAAATCAAAACTAAGATTTCATCTCACTACAGTCAGAATAGCAGTTATTAAGAATACAAGTAACAATGAGTTTTGGTGAGGATGTGGGGAAAAAGGCACATTTTTACATTGCTGGTGGGACTGCAAACTGATGCAACCAATCTGGAAAGCAGTATGGAGGTTCCTTAGAAAATTTGGAATGGAACCACCATTTGACCCAGCTATCCCACTCCTTAGTCTGTACCCAAAGGACTTACAATCAGCATATAACAGTGATGCAGTGACATCAATGTTTATAGCAGCACAAGTCATAATAGCTAAACTGTGGAACCAACCTAGAGTTCTTCAATAGATGAGTGGATAAAGAAACTGTGGGATTTATACACAATGGAATATTACTCAGCATTAAAAGAAAATAAAATCATGGCATTTGCAGGTAAATGGATGGAGGTGGAAAATATCATGCTAAGTGAAGTAAGCCAATTCACAAAAAAGAAAGGCGGAATATTTTCTCTGAAAAATGGATGCTGATCCATAATGGGGGTGGAAGGAAGAGTATGGGAGGAATGGAGGAATTTTGGATAGGGCAAAGGAGAAGGAGAGAAAGGGAGGGGGCATTCAGGTAGGAAAGATGGTGGAACAAGATGGACATCATTACCCTAGGTACATGTATGAGACATGAATGGTGTACAGCCAGAGAAATGAAAAATTGTGCTCCATTTGTGTACTATGAACAGAAATACGTTTTGCTGTCATGTCGAATAAATTAGAACATACAAACAAACAAATAAATAAAACATTTGGTTTACCAAACCAGGGTATTGTGATAAAAGATAATTTAAAAAGTACTATCCAGGGATGGGGTTGTAGCTCAGTGGTAGATTGCTTGCCTGATATGTGTAAGGTACTGGGTTTGATCCTCAGAACCACATAAAAATGAAACAAAAGTGTATTGTGTCCATCTACAACTAAAAAAATAAAAAATAAATAAAAAAGAACACTATCCAAATCTTGTAAATTATCATCCCTACCTGATAGTAGAAAATATAAAATCCTCTTTTTTAACATGACTATCATACTCTAGAGTTTGCTTTAATTTCAATGGCTGGAGAAAAAAAGGGCCTGGAGGAACAAAATTATCAAACACTCTAAAAAGATTTCAGGTGAAACAAGAAACAAATTAGAGCCAGAGAACAGATACTAGGGGAATGCATATTTTTATCTCCAAATTAAAAAATAGCATTTTTACCCATTAGAGCTATCATAAATGGAAGATGCTCCTTTTGGAAGGGTACAATCTCTCTCTTTGTGAGGAAGAATTTAAATGAGGGCAAATGAGCATTTGAAGGGGATGTTTTCAATGGGAATTAGGGAAAGGTTGAATTTGATGACCTCTGAGGTTCATCTAACCCTGAGATTCTAGGTTCCACCAGTATATATAGAGCTGAATTTCATATTCAATTTTAAGACAACCAGCTGCCTTAACCAAATAACTTCTAGGTGGGCAAGAATATGGTAAAGAGTGACTCTGAAGTCTTTATGCATTACAAAAATGTGAAATTTGAGGTGGATACAATTTTCCAAAATAATGTTTTTTATCTGAAAGCTTAATAAATTTATCATTGTCAGCAAATGCTTACAAGTTGTCCTTCTTGATGTGACCAGCTCATTTAATTTTGGAGAAAATGCCTGCCAAGTATTTAAGTCAGTTATTCTTTTAAGATAATGTTTGATAAAAAAAAATGTGGCTAGTTCACCTTGCGACTCAATCACAAAAGTGCTTTTTCCTGAGACAACCATCACACTTGGGTATTTCAAAATGGAGAAACCAAACTTGGAAGGAGCATGGGAGGAATGGAGGAATTTTGGATAGGGCAAAGGGGAGGGAGAGAAAGGGAGGGGGCATTCAGGTAGGAAAGATGGTGGAAGGAGTCTTAAAAGACTCACTAAAGGCCACATGGCAGATACTAAGATTTGAATCTTTCAGTCTCCAAAGTCTATGTTCTTTCCACAATGTTATCCCTTAAACCAACAGGTAAATGTGGGAAATGCATCCAAATAAATAAGATAAAAAAACTAAACATGCCTGATTATAATAATGAAGAATATTAAGACTCGGCTGCCTTCTCAGTTTCTCTAAATAATCTTTAGTTGTCAGTCTTGGCTGCTCCAAAGAATTCATCATCAAATTTATCCTCTCTGCAGCAACAATAGAGCATATGGAATTGGAAATGGAATCATAAAATGTATGACAGTTTAGTTTGTGAGGATATGTGTCTACATGACACAAAACATGGAAAAACTATGGAAAAGAAAAAAAGAACAGGGGAAACCCAGTTCATTTACTGGTTTCCTGAACTGGAATATAATTTTCATTCATGGAAATCTCTCATTGGCCTTGGCATAGTAATTTAGAGGATGTGTTCTTTATTAGCTTTGCTCATCTTGGCTGGGTTCAGTTATATGCTGCCAAGTGGCCTGATGCCAAGGCTGAAACTCCACTCCTCTAAATTCCAGTTTGTTTAATAAAGTATGTCTGCTTCCTGCTTCTAGCTAACTGACACATTTGGTATTCCACATCCAGCTTCCTTTCCACTCCCAACTCTTATCGCTACAGTCTATGGATCTGTAACTACATCTGTGACTACAAAGACATGTCACATTTTTTTCAAAGACTTTGGGCTGAGATATCTGTAGAGTGGGAAAACAGAAAGATAACTAAAATCATGCATGATGGGACCACAAGCCAACTTTAAAAGACTCATATTACTGAAACTCAAATGTGTGACTTAGTTGCTTAAAGCTAAAGGTAAAAGGAGCAATCTAGCAAATGGAAGGCTGTATCTTCTCAGAAGAGGTTCTGCAAATGTATCTGATCAAACCCACGCCACTCAGAGAGGTGACATAAAAGTACCCTGTGAGGTAGTATCTGCTAGTCAGTCACAGTCAAGTGGACGTGTTCCAGTTTTCCTAGTATAGGACCAATAAAATTTTAAATGATTTATATTTTATTATTTATCTATATTTACTCTTTTTTTTGTTATAAACACTACCAGGATACTTCCTGATATTAGCACAAGAGGATGGAACACAACCCGCTCCAATTTAGTCCTAGCACTTCCCCATCCTACTCCCCTCCCTCCACTTCACTGATCCCTCTTCAATCTATTTACAGTTTCATTTCTTTAAAAAATTAGTGTCTGTGGATACAGATAATGATGGGACCCACCATGCCACATCAATGCATGCATATATGAAAGTTTGGTCAGATTCATTCCATTTTCCTGTCCCTTTTTCCCCCTCCTCAGTCCTCTTCATCTACTCTACTGATCTTTCCTCTATTTTGATAAAATCCTTCTCTTTTTTCCCCCTTTCTCTCCCTCTTTGTTTGGTTTTTAAATTTCTGCTCTCCCCCTCTTATTTTGGATTAGCTTCTGTATATTAGAGAAACATTTGACCTTTGACGTATTGGGACTGGCTTATTTCACTTAGCATGATGTTCTCCAGTTCTATCCATGTAGTGGCAAATACCACAATGCCATTCTTCTTTATGGTTGAGTAGTACTCCACATCTTCTTTATTCATTCATTTGTTGAAGGGTACTTAGGTTGCTTGGATATTGTGAATTGTGCTTCTAAAACACTGATGTGGCTGTATCACTGTAGTATGCTGATTTTAAATATTTTAGATATATACTGAGGAATGGTAGCTGGGTCATATGGTAGTTCCAGTCCTAGATTTTGATGAATCTCCATACTGTTTTTCAGAGTGGTTACAATAATTTGCAGTCCTATCAACAATGCGTCAGTATACCTTCCCCCCGAATCCTTGCCAATTTTTATTATCATTTGTATTCTTGATAATTGCCATTCTGATTGGAGATGAAATCTCAATGTAATTTTATTTTTTAAAAATATGTATTTTTTAGTTGTATATGGACACAATATCTTTATTTTATGTGGTGCTGAGGATCAAACCCAGGGCCTCACACGTGCTAGACGAGTGTTCTACCGCTGAGCCACAACCCCAGCCCCTCAATGTAATTTTCTTTTTTTGTAAATATTTTTTTAGCTGTGGATGGACATTCATTCATTCATTCATTCATTCATTCATTCATTCATTCATTCATTCATATATGCAGTGCTGAGAACTGAACCCAGTGCCTCACAAATGCTAGGCAAATGCTCTACCACTGAGCCACAACCCCAGCCCTCAGTGTATATATTTCCCTTGTTGCTAAAGATATTGAACATTTTTTCATATTTTTATTGACCACTTATTTGTATTTCTTCTTTTGAGGAATATCTGTTTAGTTCTTTTGTCCATTTATTAATTTGGTAATTTGTTTTTTGGTGTTAAGTTTTTTGATTTCTTTGTATACTCTCGATATTATTGCCCTATCTGAGGATCTGGTGGCAAAGATTTTCTCCCATTCTGTAGGTTCTCTTTACTCTCATTCCTTTGCTGTGTAGAAGCTTTTTAATTTGATGCCATCCCATTTATTTATTTTATTTTTTGCACTTTAAGAATCTTGTTAAGGAAGTTAGTTCCTGTGTTAACATGTTAGAGAATTGGTCCTACATTTTCTTCTAGCAGTTGCAGGATTTCTGGTCTAATTCCTAGGTCTTTGATCCATTTGAGTTCACTTTTGTGCAGGATGAAAGGTAGGGGAGTTAAATTTAATTTTTCTACATATCAATAAAACACGTAGCACCAGTTTTCCTAGCACCATCTGTTAAAAAAGCTATCTTTTCTACAAGGTATGTTTTTGGCACCTTTATCTAGTATCCCCGATAACTGTATATATGTGGCTTTGTCTCTGTGTCTTCTATTCTATTGGTCTTCATACCTATTTTGGAGCTAGTATCATGGAATTTTTGTTATTATAGCTCTGTAGTATAATATGAGGTCCAATATCGACATGCTTCCTGATTCTCTTCCCTTGCTAAGGATTGCTTTGGCTATTTGGGTCTTTTATTTTCCCAAATGATTCTGTATAGTGCTTAAGACAATGAGTTTTAAAAGTTACAATTTAACTCCTGCCTTCTTGTTATATCATCCTTATAACATCCTGTGTATCTCTGCTCCATTTAAGAGTTGTGGATTCTGTGTGCAATTCCAAGTTTCTTGGATATGTGAGCATCCAAATTCTATAATTTCTATATTATATTGTATCTACAGATATAACTAACCTATATTAGCAACTATTATATATTACATAGTACTGTGTATTTGCACACCTATTTTTCATTTCAATAAATCAACCTGGAAGGTAGACACGCTCTATAATCTCTACTGAGCCTAACACTGCTAACATGGGCTGCTCTAAAACTGTTGGAGAGATGCATGAGTAAAGGCCAGAGTTACCAGATATAATTAGATTACAAGGACAAAGCTAGAAGCTGGAATAAGGAGAGGGAGGGAGGGAAAGGAAGAGAGGGAGGGAGTAGGTATGAAAATAAACTTTAAGAGCTTACTGTTCGGTTTCTTTAACCAAGAGTAATGTGGCCCCAGTCTTATCTGTCCCACAACAATGTCACTGCTTTAGTTCCCTCTCTGACCTGGAGTGATACCAGCTGGCTAACTGATGCTTCTGGCCTCTGGACACCATTTATCCTTTTGTTGTTATCGGGATGGTTCAAAACAGAGCTCTGGCTTGTAATTCTACCACTTAAAATCCATTAAATGGGTCTCACTGCTCACCAGGTTAATACCCAGTTCCTGAAAAGAGCCCTCTAAGGAAAGCTGTGCCTTTCCTGTGCCTACCTCTCCAGACTTCTCCTTGTTTAATTCTCTCCTTACAACTCATCATCTAGCCATTTAAACATATTTTGTGTTCTTAACTATACTTCTGTTTAAATTTTGGACTTCCACTAATCTGTTCCCACTGCTACCTAGCGCTCTGTCTCCCATCTCTGAAACCATCTTCAGGTTTCATTTTGAAGGCTTCTGTGATCTCCAACCTTCAATCTCTCCATCTAGATTAAAGGTATTCTGCACTTTGCTCTTCCAAAGTTCCAATTCTCTATTGGTCTATATACTCAAAAAACTATGGTGTCCTTCTTGATCCATCCAATGACTAGTATTCAATCATGACTTGATGGTTAGAATTTCAATGATCTCAAGTCATGACCTACAAGTCTTAGTTGTGTCTACCCCAGTTTCCCTCTCTGTACTCTAGGATTACAGTTTGACCAATGCTGTTTTTATCCTAGAATCTAAAATTGAATGGAGCATATTTTCCTATTGTAGTTTTACAATGAAAGAGAATATTCTTAAAAGTGTAGAAAACACTTTCCATGGGGGGACAGAGATATTCTAAAAGTTTAGGCTTTTAAACACCAAATTCTTACCCTGCATACAGGCCAGGGTAATATTCCATTACATTAGCCATAACATTGGGTCAGATTTTGAAGTTTTATCTTTGTAAAGTGAAATCTGTCCCAGACAAAAATAATAGACTGAGAGGGTAAAGAAGGCCCGAATGACTATATACTCCAACAGGTGTACTGAAGAGCAGCACCTGTACTGGACTCTCATATTTGATTAATATGTAGAAACCAGACAGATCCAGTTGATACCATTTAATACAAGCCTAACACTGTTTTACATCTTACAGGGGGTAGTTAGTCATTAAATAAAGTCATATGAGACTGATATATAATTTGGAATAGCAATAAATTAATTTTAATAAAAATAGAAGTACAAAGTAGCATGGGTCTCAAGCTCACTTCTTCTTGTAAAAGTTCAGAGAAAGCTAAGCTATAATCTGAAACTGGCTTTCCCATCTGAAATCAGAACAAGGGAAAGTTAAGTGCATAGCTATGATGGCTGAAGATCTCATTAGGATTATTATGCCATATGCACTGGATTCTTTATTTTGCTTTTTAGTTTAAAAAATAAACATGCATCTATTTCAATTCCTTTTGCACATTTTATCTCCCTATATAATTGTAATTTTAATATCTTTAATAACTAATTCTCAACCTATTCTATAACATTACTATCTGGATTAGAGGAACTTTGGAGAATATTATCAACAAGTTTTTGTTTTTCCCAAAGCTGGTTAGTATGTAGCTTTGCTCTGAAGTGATTGTAATAAATAGGGTTTAATATCTTCTCTCAAAGTGGTGCTGATATTAGGAATAGCAGAGGACATACACTTAATGAAAGTATGAATACTTGGATATTTGCCTAGTCTGGGACTCTTAATAGAAATAAGTTCACCATATAGTCTCTTACATAAAAGCAGAAATGATAATCATACTAGCAGATGGATAGATATACAAGCAATATGAAAAAATCAAGGGACGAAATCACCCCAAATAACCCCCAAAACTTCAAAATCTGATCCCATTGATACCATAGTGGAGGAAATGTCAGAGAAAGAACTTAGAAAGTTAATAATTAAAATGTTCAATGAGCTGAAAGAAGATTAAGAATGAACTCAGAGAGAAAATATAGAAAGTGAAAGATCATTTCAATAAAGAGAGAGTCTGAAAAAGAACCATATGGAAATCCTAGAAATGAAAGATTCTGTAAGTCAAATTAAAAATTCAATGTACAGCTTGGGAGACTGAGGCAAAAGCATCGTGAGTTCAAAGCCAGTCTCAGCAACATAGTGAGGCCCTAGGCAACTCAGTGAGACCCTGTCTCTAAAGGAAATATAAAAAAAGGGGCTGGGGATGTGGCTTAGTGATTTAGCACCTTTGGGTTCAATCTCCAGTACCAAAAAAAAAAAAAAAAGAAAGAAAGAAAAGGAAAGGAAAGGAAAAAAAAATCAATGGAAACTATCACCAATCAATTAGATCACTCTAAAGACAGAGTCTCAGGCCTTGGAGACAAACTATATAATCTTTAAAATAAAGTTGACAACAAAAATATTAAGAGACCATAACCAGAGTATCCAAGAAATCTGGGATAATATTAAAAGACCAAATTTAATGCCCTTCAATAGATGAATGGATAAAAAAAATGTGGCATTTATACACAATGGAGTATTAAGCAGCACTAAAAAATGACAAAATCATAGAATTCGCAGGGAAATGGATGTCATTAGAGAAGATTATGCTAAGCAAAGTTAGCCAATCCTTAAAAAACAAATGCCAAATGTCTTCCTTGATATAAAGAGAGCAACTAAGAACAGAACAGGGAGGAAGAGCATGAGGAAAAGATTAACATTAAACAGAGACGAGTGGGGGGAAAGAAAGGGAGAGAGAAGGGAAATCATATGGAAATGGTAGGAGACCCTCAATGTTACACAAAATTACATATAAGAGATTGTGAGGGGAAAGCGGGGGGGGGGGGACAAGGGAGAGAATTGAACAACAGCAGATGAGGTAGAGAGGGAAGATGGGAGGGGAGGGGAGGGGGGATAGAAGGGGATAGGAAAGGTATCAGAATACAACAGTCACTAATATGCCATTATGTAAAAATGTGAATGTGTAACCGATGTGATTCTGCAATTTGTATTTGGGGTAAAAATGGGAGTTCATAACCCAATTGAGTCAAATGTATGAAAGATGATATGTCATGAGCTTTGTAATGTTTTGAACAACCAATAAAAAAATAATAATTTGATTTTTAAAAAAAGACCAAATTTAAGAATTGTTGGTACAGATGAAGGCTCTAAAATACAAAGTAAAGGAATATAAGACCTTTTCAATGAAATGATATCAGAAAACTTTCCAAATCTTAGGAATAAGAGGGAAATCCAAATACTAGATGTATATAAGACCTAAAGGGCTGAGGTTGTGGCTCAGTTAACATAGAGATAATGCCAATAAAATCTACCTCATAGAAATCAGATAGTATTCCCTAGCTCAAGGGGATACCTGTGCCATTATAAAAATTAAACGTTGTGCTTCTAGAAAATCTACTAATGTTTCTAAAGCCTTGAATGACCTCCACTCACAAGTAAATGAAGTGTCAGACCACACCCTAAGCTCTAATAAGTTACTATCTTCATAGTCTTCAGAGGCTGGCTGATAAAACTGATTATTTTTGTGCTAACTACAGACAATAATGCTTTGCTGCATTGCTTATTTGTTGTCCTAGCATGGTCTTTCCTCCATGTATACCTGGTCCAGCCACCTGCCAATTGCTATTATGGATCTCTGGACTGCCTTGATGCACAAGATGCCAGAGTTCATTAAGCTCCAGATGATGATGAAAATATGACCCTCCGTGGAGCTGTCTCCTAGCTTCTCTTGAGGCAACTCCACACAGATCCTCTAGAGGGATTCCTTGACTACCATAACCAATGCCCACCATCAGCTCAAAGACACTAGAGCAGTTACTGACCCTTTTCCCTGATAGCAGTCAAGGACCTCTTCAGAGAGGGGTTGAGGCAGGAGATATATCCTATAGACAGACAGAAATGGGGACCTCAATGAATAAGATCCCACCACCCCAGATTAAAACCGTAGGCTAACATCATTTTTAATTTTTTTAAAAAATTAATTATTTTTTTTAGGTTAAAGTCTTTTTGTGTGATTTTGGCTGCTTGACTGGAAGGCTCCACACACGCTTGATGTCCAACTCCTATCCTTGGCAAAGATATCTTAACCAAGTTTAATGTCTCTGTTCATTTTAATTCCCACCATAGCTTCCCACACTCCTCTCCTTAATCCTTGTATACCAACCAAACGTCTTTCATTCCCCTCTAACATCCCGATCAGTGCTTCTTCCTGAGATATTAACCATAATATGGAATATCTCCAAACCCATCATGGTCACACACCACACTCCTGTTAAAATCTCCCTACAAGATCCCACCTCCAGCTAAAACAAGTTGTCTCCTATCATTGCTCTGATTGTCATGACTATAACCTGGGGATCTTCTTCCTATGTGGAAATAATACTTAAATCTGTTTACCCACCAATGAGGCAAGAACTTGCTTAGCCACCTTTCTCTTCCCAATTCTGTTTAATTTTTGGCCTTGCCATTAGGACCTCCCTGTTTTGGCTATTCACCTCCTTTTTTACAGGGGTCATAAACGCCATTATTGATCAGAGTCCAGAACATTCTCCTGCTAAGCTCCATTATAACTGCTCCATACCAACATCTATAGGCATCCTCAACTGACAGCACCTTTCAATGGGAATTAGCTTAAAATATATCACCACCCCTTCTCCCATCATCACTTTCTTATCAAAGAAAAAGGCAGGAATATTAGGTAGGACTTAACACAAGCATTGTCATTTTGAAACATATCCTCCACCTTAGAAAAGGAGTCACCTCAAGGTCACTCTGACTCAGCCCTGACCTAAATCCCAGACAATACTCCAACATCACACAAAGAAACCCCAAACACTCCAACAACATAAGAAAGGAAATTGTTATCTGGGACTAAAATCCTGAAAAACACCTGGTTCCTTATGAAGTTGACACCAAAAGGACCCTTCCCTAACAACCCCTTAGCAATGCCTAACCACAAAAATTTCCCCCTCAATCCCCAGGCTGTAAAGGGAAGGCGGTCTCAGTCTTCACTGGGTCCCCTTCTGATGGTTTGTCCAGAATAAACCTGTTACTGCTAAAAAACAAACAAACAAACAAACAAACAAACAAACTAAAAAAACCCCACCACTACCAACAACAAAAGAGAAATATGAAAGAAAATAAAAATCATATCTATATGACATCATTAAATGTATGTGGTCTAAAATCTCCAATTAAATTGGCAGACTTTATTAAAAAACAAGACCCAACCATATTTTAATAGAGATTCACCTTACGGCAATGACATCCATAGATCGTATGTCAAAGAATAGAAAAAGATATATCAAGCAAAAGAAAACAAAAGTAAACAGTAGCTACTCTCATATCAGTGTTCAAGTCAAAATTAACCAGAAGAGACAAAGATCACCTCATATAGGTTATCATCCAACAACAAGATATAATGATTGGGGGCTGGGGTTGTGGTTCAGCGGTACAGTGCTTGCCTGGCTTGTGTGAGGCCCTGGGTTCGATCCTTAGCACCACATAAAAATAAATAAATAAAACAAAGGTATTGTGTCCAACTACAATTTAAAAATACTTAAAATAAAAGATAGAATTATTGTAAATATTTATGTCCCAAATAACAGTTCACCTAAATATATAAAACAAATCAATATAAAGAATCAAATAGAACACAATGAATAATACTGCATGATTTTAACACTTCTATCACCATTAAATAGGTAATACAGACATAAACTAAGTAGAGACTTTTCAGAATTAAAAAGTGCTATTAATCAAATGGGTCTAACACACATCTGTAGAATATCTCATCCATCAACAAATGAATTTATTTTCTTCTCAGTAGCACATGGAACTTTCTCTAAAATAGATCATATTTTAAGGCACATAGCAAAAAAGCAAATATAAAAAATACAGAGATAATTCCTTGAATCCTAGGAGATCATAATAGAAGAAAATTAGAACTCAATGATAAGATAAAAAAGAGAATTCATTTTAACACCTGGAGATTAAAAAATAAACTTTTAAATGAGGAATGGATTACAGAGGGAATCAGGGGAAAATTTTTAAAAAATTCTTAGAAACAAATGAGAATAGAAGTACAACATATTAAAATACCTGGGAAATCATAAAGGTAGTTCTAGGAGGAAAGTTTATAGCATTGAGTTCCTGCATTAAAAAAATAGATACCAATACTAAAGTTGTAGCTCAGTGGTACAGTGCTTGTGTAGAATGTATGAGGCGTTGGATTCCATCCACAGAACCACATAAAATTAATAAAATAAAGGTATTAGAAAAACAGATACCAAATCAAAAACCTAATGTTACAGCTCAAGGTCCTAGAACAAACTTATTCCAAAATTAGAAGACAGGAAATAATCAAGATCAGAGCTGAAATTAATGAAATTGAGAATTAAAAAAATACAAAGGATCAATGAAACAAAAAGATGGGTTCTTTGAAAAGACATACAAGATTGATAAATTTTTAGCTAAACCAACTAAAAGAGAGAGAAGACCCAAATAAAAAAAATTAGAGACAAAAAGGAGATATCATAACAGACACTTCTGAAATCCAGAGGATCATTTAGAAACTATTTGGAAAATTTATACTTCAATAAACTGGAAAATCTAGAAGATACTGGCAAATTTCTAGACACATATGTCTCATCTAAATTTAACCAGGAATATGTAGAAAACCTAAACAGACCAATATCAAGTAATGAAATTGAAGCAGCAATAAAAAGCTTTCCAGTGAAGAAAAGCTCAAGATCAGATGAATTCTCAGCTGAATTCTATCAGAACTTTAAAGAAGAATTAATGTCAATCCTCTTTAAATTATTCCATGAAATAGAAAAGGAGGTAACACAGCTAAATTCATTCCATGAAGCCAGTAGCACCTTGATACCAAAACCAGACAAAAACATATAAAGGAAAAAAAATTTCAGACTAATATCCCTGATGAATATAGATGCAAAACTTCTCAGTAAAATATTAGCAAAGTGTATTAAAAACACATTAAGAAAATAGTACACCATGATCAAGTAGTTTTTATCCCAGGGATGCAAGGTTGTTCCAACATACATAAATCAACAAATGTAATTCATCACATAAATGGGGTAAAGAACAAGAGTCACATGATTATTTCAATAGAAGCAGAAAAAACATCTGACAAAGGCCAGCACCCAATTCATGTTTAAAACACTGGAGAAACTAGAAATAGAGAAACCTACCTCAACATTGTCATAGCTATATGTGACAAACTCAAGGCCAACATTATAATGAACAGAGAAAAACCAAAAGCATTTCCTCCCAAGTAAGGAACAAGACAAGGATGTTCAATCTCATCACTCTTATTTATCATAGACCTTGAAACTCTGGCCAGAGCAATCAGGTAAGAGAAGGAAATTAAAGGGATACAAATAGAGAAAGAACAAATCAAATTATCTTTGTTTTCTGATCCTATATTTAAAAGACCCGAAAAACTCCACCAGAAGACTTCCAGAGCTGATAAAATAACAGGCTATAAGATCAACTTACATTAATTAATTATTTTCTTATACTCTATTTTGAATATGCTGAGAAAGAAACCTGGGAAAGTTGCAATAACCTCACAAAAAATTAAAATATTTGGGAATAAATCTAATCAAGGAAGTGAAAAACCTCTACAGTGATAATAACTATAGAACACTGAAGGAATAAATTGAAGACCTTAAAAGATGGAAAGTCAACAAATGTTCTTGGATAGGCAGAATTAATAGTATCAAAATGGCTATACTACCAAAAGTGTTATACAGATTAAATGCAATATTCATTAAAATATCAATGACATTCTTCACAGAACTAGAAAAAACAGTTCTGAAATTTATTTGGAAAAATAAGAGATCCAGGATAGCCAAAGAAATCCTGAGCTAGAAGAGTGAAGCTGGGGGCATCATAATACTGAACCACATGTAATAATACAGAGCTACAGTAACAAAAACAGCATGGTACTGGCACCAAAACAGACCCGAAGACCAATGAAATAGAAGACAGAAAAAAATAGAAGACAGACATAAACACAATCATCTGATACTTGATAAAGGTGCCAAAAAATACGTTGGAGAAAATGGTGCTAGGAAAACTGGACATCCCCATGCAGAAGAATGAAACTAGATCCCTACCTCTCTCCATGCACAAAGGTCAATTCAAAGTAGATCAAAGACCCAGGAATTTGATCAGAAACTTTGTTGTAGGCTCAACACTAACATATTGGCACAGGAACCATCTTCCTTAACAAGACTCCTAAAGTGCAATTAATAAAATAAATTCAGTAAGTGGGATGGCATCAAATTAAAAAGCTTCTGCAAAGTGGAGGAAACAAATAAGAGAATGATAAGAGAGTTTACAGAATAGGAGAAGATCTTTGCCCTCTGCTCTTCAGACAAGAGATTAATATCCAGAATACATAAAGAACTCAAAAAATATAACACACACAAACAACACAATCGATAACTGGACAAAACAACTAAAAATGACAATTCTCAAAAGAAATACAAATGGCCAAAAAATATATGAAAAAATGTTCAACATCTCTAGCAAGCAGGGAAATACAAATCAAAACTACATAAAGATTTCATCTCACTTCAGTTAGAATGGCAATTATCATGACTACAAATAAATACTAATGAGGATGTAGCGGGGTGGGGAAAGGAACACTCGTACACTGTTGAGTGAAAATTAGTACAATCTTGCTGGAAAGCAATATGGAAATTCCTCAAAAAAACTAGGAATGGAACCACCATATGACTCGTATACCACTCCATGGTATTTATCTAAAATAACTAAAATTAGCATATGGCCACATCAGTTTATAGCAGTGCAATTCATAGTAGCCAAATTTTGGAACCAGTCCAGATGCCATAAACAGATGAATGGATTAAGGGAATGTGGTATATATACACAATGGGGTTTAACTCAGCTATAAAGAAGAATAAAATTATGGTATTTGTGAGTAAATGGATAGAACTGGAGAACATCATGCTAAAGGAAATAATCCAGACTCGGAGAATCAATGCTTTCTCGCATATGCAGAAGCTAGCCCAAAATAAGAGGTGGAAAGGTGCATGGAGGGGATTTCCATGAAAATAGAAGAGAGATCAGTAGAGTAGAGGAAGGGATTGAGGGGTGGGAGGAGGGATGGAAAAAAGAAGAGTGGTGGAATGAAACTTACCGAACCATCCTATGTACATATATGAATATACTACAGTGAAGTCCACCTTTATGTATATCTACAAAACATTACTTAAAAATATAAATAAATAGAAGACCACTAGAGATGGTGGAGAAAAAAGATGGGGGAAAATAGGAAGGAATGAAATGGGAAAATACTAGGGATTGAATTAGAGCAAATTACATTCCATGTTTGTATGATTATATCAAAATAAACCTTGATATTATGTATAACTATAAAGCATTAATAAAAAATAGAGCATGTGTCTATTTCAATTATAACTTTCAAAAAATGATCCAAAAAAGTGCTTCTTCATTTTATAACCAAGTATCCTGGATTAGTTGGACTCTTGATAGCTTCTGCCCATCAGTTTAGGAGCTAAAGGGACACTACTGGTTTAGCAAAGAAGAAAAGGAGAGGCAGTGAACAGCTGGCATGCAGGACTCCCTTCATTAGATGGAGCTAGGTAGTAGGTAAGCTGATTGATCTAGAATCTAGTAGGAGACAAGGTCACAAAAGTCATTTGCTACCTATTCTCCAAATCATTAAACTACATGTATTACAGAAGTAGAAGGTCCTTCAAAGACCAAGTTCAGCCTCTCGTGTATATAATGACTTTCTCAAAGGCAAAACAAGTGTGTTGGCTCTACTGCTACTAGAATCCAGATAAGTGCTCTGATATATTACCACACTACATCTTTTCTACTTCCTACCAGGATCTGGGAGCCAAAATCCAGGATCTCAAATGAAGCTTTGAAAGGAGGCCAGTGGAGAACAGGGAGAGTATGAGGATGATGTGTGAAGGCAATACAGCTCAAACTGTACTGGACCTGACACTGTTCCATGAAGAAATCTCCAGAGTCTCTCCCTCCAGACTCATATCAATAGAGTTGTCATTTAATTATCTAAGTTTCAGTTTTCTCATAAATAAAATGTATCTAAAAACAATTGCACCTAGTTCAGAGTTACCAAGAAGATAATATGAAACAGCGTGTAAAAAAATATTAAATGAACATTGGGTTTTTTCCTACTTATAAGCATCAGATATTTCATCTTACTTTGAATTTTTAAACAATTTAAACACTAATGACCAGAAGGCAGAAAGAACGGAGGAGATGGCATGATTAGAAAGAACAGGCTTATGTACAGAGAACATCTTGTTTTGTGAAATGAATTGTGTAATCACATTCTTTCCACATTGCATCACTTGTTCTTCAGCCAGGATACTAAGATGGCTGAGTCTCTGCTATTATGAAAAGCTCCACTCTAGGACCTACTGAGAATGAGGTCAGGGAGAAGAGTTACTGAAGGGAACAATGGAATGATAAATGCTGGAATTATAACCAAAGGACCTATCTGGAAATATCATATAGAAGAAGGTCTATTGGCCTTCTGAGCCTGGTCCTTCTGGCCATCTTCCATGAAAAATTTAAGGTCTTCAGAGAAATGCAGAAGAGAATAGTCAGAAAACTCCTCTGGAAGCCTCAACTGCATTGTGAGTCACTTCTTATCAGTGTGAGTGCAGTCAGATAGGAATGCATGCCCAGTAATTCCTGGATACAAACTCCCAGCTCTGGTTTGGTAGGACTGCCTAATATCTCTAGGAGATTTTCCAATAAAACAACATAATTTTCCAGGCAAGAAACTGAGAAAATTGACCTATTTACTGAAAGAAACTTGAATTACCAGAGCCTATCCTGTTTTGACCTCAAAAAAATAAAAATGACTGCAGTACTAGTTCCAAGGCACCTCTCTTGCGGCTTCTCAGAGCATGAAGAGGATTGGCAACAGATTTCTCATACTGACTCCTGGGCACATATTTCTTGTACTATATAGAGGAGTGGCACTTTCCTGATCACCTTACTTCTAGTTCCCCCTACCTCAGCACCACTATCCTAATCCAAGCCACCCTCATCTCTTCCTCATTCACAATAACCACTGCACAATCCATTCTCCACAGAGCAGCCCAAGTGATTTTTTAGGTTACATCTTTATTGACATATAATTCACATGCCATAAAATTCACACAATTCAGTGTTTAAGTATATTCACAAAGTTTGTGCAAACATCACCCCAATCTAATTTTAGAACATTTTCATCATCCCAGAATAAAACCCCATATCCATTAGCAGTCACTTCTAATATCTCCCCTGACCCCTAGCAACCACAAATCCACTTCTGCCTCCATGTATTTACATGCTCTGGACATTCCATATAAATGCAATCAGACAGTACATTTTTTTCCACTTATAATATTTTTATGATATAACTATGCTATAACACTATCAGTAAACCATTCCTTTTTTATTGCCAAATACTATTTTATTATATGGCTATACCACATTCTATTTATCCATTCATTGGCTATTGGGCTATTATGAATAACACTGCCAAGAATATTCATAATGTGTTTCATGTGAACATATGTTTTCTATTTTCTTGAGTATATATCTATGAGTGGAACTTCTGGGTCACATAATAAGTATGTGTAACTTCAAAATTGTTTTCAAATGTTGCTGCAGTACTTTATGATTTCACCACAATTTATGAGAGTTCTAATTTTTCTAAGCTTCCATAATATTGTAATTGTTCATCTTTTGATTACAGCAATACCCATGGGTGTGAAGTGGTTATCTCACTATGATTTTGGTTTACATTCCTTAATGATTAAAGATGCTGAGCAGCTTTTCAAGTGCTATCAGTCATTTATATATATTACTTAGAGAAATATCCATCTAAATCCTTTGCCTATTTGGTTTATTTATGTTTTCTTACTGCTGAGCCATAAGTGTTCTTTTATATTTTGGATATGAATTCAAGTGATTTTCAAAAAGTACATCAGATCTTGTCACTTGTTACTCCTTTGCTTAGCACCCTCTAATAAGTATAGAATAAAGTTCAAAATTCTCATTCTGGTTACAAAGCCCTGTATCTTCTGACATCAGTTTGCTTCCCCAGCATCAACTTGTACTACCTTCTCACTCAGGCTGTGTATTCTAATAACAGCAATCTGCTTTCTGCCCTGGAAACAAAGTGAGCTCATTCACATTTCAGGACAACAGCATTAGCTGTCTCATTTGTATGCTTGGCACTCTTTCCTTGATGGTTCCTTCTTATCATTCAGGTCTTAATTCAAACATTGACTTTTCAGACAAATTTTCCTGAAAAGAAATTCTATCTAGAAGTTACCCTTCCATAAAGAAACTTGGGGATGGTAGATGCATTCATTATTTTGATTGGGGTAATGATTTCATGGATATATGTTTATTCAAAGTTTTTCATATTAAATATTTTCATATTAAAGTTTTTCACTTTAAATATATGCGATAAATTTTACATCAACTATACTTCAATAAAGATATTAAACATATAGTTTCCATTATTACTATAGTTTCACTGTCACTAGCTTATCAGACTTTGTTTTCTTAGGAGAAATTATCTCATTTCCCTTTAGAAATTATCTACTGGAAATGACTTTCTTCTTTTTTCATTTTTCTCTTTTGGTGCTGGAGATTAAACCCAGGACCAAACTTAGGAAAAGCATGAGCTCTACTACTAAGCTATATCTTTAGCACTTGAAATGGTCTTATTTCTTGATTTAAACATCTGCTGTCTTACCCCACTAGAACAAAAGTGTTATGAAGGCAGAATTATTGTTCATCTTTGTCACTAAAGCATCCTCAGCTTGGCTTACAATGATGTGCTCAATAAATATTTGGCTAATTGAATTAAAGAACAGAAGTTTAGAAAAGAGACTGTGAGACAATAGGAAGAGTGAATTTTTCTTTCCTCAGGTTTACCAGTACATTTTAGACTTAAGAGGATGGAAGTATTATTATTTTCCTTATTAAAAGCAGCCATCTATAAATCTATCCTGGATGATCTCTATCATTATGACCATCATCATCAACAATCATTATCATCATCATCATCAAAAGTATAATTTATGATTCATTTAGTCTGTGGCACTATTATTTCTCACATTATTAGTGGTTAATTTTATAATAGTATAATAATAATATAACACTATGTAGTAATTGTAACAAATATAGCATAACTATAATAATAGCAGCATTAATACAACAATTTATTTTAGCCCCTTCTATTTGACAGATGTAATTTCATTTATTCCTCACAATAACTTTATGAAGTAGGTATTCTTTTAAAGATGTAGAATCAGAAGTTTAGAGAGGTGAATTAACTGCTCAAAGCCATACAGCTTGTATGGCGGAGATAGATCCCATTTTGCTGTAACAATTCTGAAATATTTTTACAACAGTGTTACCCTAGCTCATTATTTGCCTTGAGAATTTTATTTGCCTTGAGAACAATATTTGCCTTGAGAATGTTACTACCTATACTTTGAAAGGGGTTAGAGGTAAAAGTAAGATAAACGAGAAGTTAGTTCCCTGATAATAAGTCAGGATACTTACAGGGAGGAATTTGTACTTCATCCCAAATTCCATGTCTGGCTTCATTTGACACTTAATTCTTTACTGTTAATGGCTATTCTCTGAAGGCCTTGGTATGTACCTAAGCTGCTGGTCCTCTTCCTTCCCTGCCTATTAGTGAAGTGTTCTGGTGAGAACAGATTGACTGTGACAGAGATAGGTAATCTCCCTCATCATCTGCATCTTGGTTTCAAGAGCCTTTACCTTTGGTGCCAGGAGGCTGTAGGTTGTCTCCAGTCAAAGAACACCAGCCCACAGGAAAGATGTCCCGGGAGTCGAAGCGGCACCAGTAATCAAAGGCTCCTCGCCACCCATCAAAAGTGACAAGCACCTCTGAGCCCCGAACCTCCCCTATAGTGGCTGGACAAATGAAATGAGGATTCTTCCTGTCTACAGCTTCCAGCTTCATTCCCATTTTGAAGAAGTTGTGGGAAGGTGATGGTGGCTCCTAGATGGAAACAGAAATAATCAGACCTAGACACAAAGAAAAGGACTGGACACATCAATAGACTGTTGTCTATCTGGATGATTAAAACATGACTGCTATGCAAGATTTACCAAGGAGATTTTAGTCTTTATTTTAAATGGATTTCAAAGTACACCAAAATATTACTTTATTAATTCTAATATTTTGACATCTTTGATTCAGTTCTTTTTAAATAAAAGGTCATAGGTAAAGCTGAATCTCCCTTTGTTCCCTTCCTTGATCCATTCTTATTTCACCTACCACAGAGATTAACAATTACCCATGCCTGTTTTTATACTTTACTATATGTGTACATATCTATCTGCACATTTTAAGGTTTTACACAAATGGTATTGTACTGATCACATCATTCTACAACTTGCCTGTTTGTTCAACATCATTTATGAAGTTTACCCATGTTGAAAAATTTAGCTTCAGTTGTTTTAATTGCTACTAGCATTCTGTAATATGTATGTATCACACTCTATTCATTCTCTTTAAATGGACATTTAAGGTTGTTTCTAATGGCTTACTATTTCAAAAGTGTTTTAATAATATTCTTGCACTGTTCCTTTGTATACATGTGGTAGGGTTTCTTCAGAATATATACCTAGGAGTAGAATTGCTGAGATATAGGATAGACATATACATCTTCTGCTTTATTAAATATTGCTAAATTGTACTCCAAAGTATTTGCAACATTGTACACACTCACCAGCAGTGTGTAAAATCTTAGATGCTGATTTGTAGTCACATGGATCAAGTTTCAAAAAAAACGTGTTGTACACTCTGTTCTTGCCCTATATCTTATTGTTTAATCCTGTATCAACAACATAGTCCTATTAAACGAGCAGCTGGTAGGAAATGTCCCCCTACTTTGTGATTCTTTAATATTGTCTTGGCTGCTCTTTCTCCTTCACCTTTCAATGAATTTTATCAGCTTGTCATGTCCCACAGAAAACTTCATTAAGATTTTGACTTCAATGAGTTTATATATTAATTTGGGAAGAAATAACCTTTGTTATGTATGATATTGAGCGTTCTCATCTATGAACATGACAGTCCTTTCTATTTGTTAAGACTTCTTCAATAAAGATTTTAAATTTCCTCTATAAATATCTTGTGATTTCTTACTAACATCTTTTCTAGGCATATTGTGATTCTATTGTTATCATAAATGGTTTAAAAAAATTATTCTCAAACCATTTGTTGCTGTTAGGTAGAAATGAACTTGTTTTTAAAAAGCCATCAACTAATTTCATACTGCATGATATATTAATTTTTATCTACATTATTTATCCATTATTGAGAGATGTGCATTCAGACACTCCTTAGTGGTTGTGAATTTTCCAATCTTGTCATGCAATTGTCAAATTTTTATAAATCTTGAGGCTATGTCTTTCAGGACTATAGATGCTTATAAATGCTTTAATATTCTTGACAAAATGTACTTTTTAATGATTAAGTGGTAAGCTTTAAATGCTTTTTAGCATCAGAGTCTCCTTTGATTTTGGTATAGTTTATACCAGCTTATTTTGATAAAAGTTTACCTAGTATGTTGTTTGTTTTCTTTTACTTTTAACAGTTTTATGTCATTATGTTTAAGCAACATCCATAGTGAATAGCATATAGAATTTAAAAGGGTTAATTTCTATATGCTTAAACTGATAAGTTTAGCTTCATTTCTTATGATAACTGGGATTTTTGAAATATTTTAATTTTTTGTGGTGGTGGGGGTCTGTTTCCTAGGCACCATGTCTTGAACTCATGGGCTCCAGTGGTCCTCCTGCCTCAGCCACCCAAGTAGCTATCTGGGACTACAGGTGTGTGCTACTATGCCCAGCTGAATTTATTACAGTTATTTTATTGTCTATGATTCAATTTAACTTGATTTTTCAAGGCACTTTTACTTCTTTTTCATCAACTAAGTTTTCATACCCTTCTTACCCTCCATTGATTTAGAAATTTAAGTCTATTTATAATCTTTTCATGGATCCCTTTAAGATTTTAACTATATAGTTGAATAACAAAGACTAAAACTCATCTTTTATTTATAGTCCCAAACAATAAAAGAACATTAGAATACCTCAACTACTCCTAAGTTGTATAGTGTAGACAATTTAGTTCTACTTTATTATACTGCCAAGTATTTCCTTTTGTTATTATAATTGCTTTATACCGTAAGTGACAAGCAAACAATATATTTCCTCACCATTATTTCTTCCATCTCATTCTTACTTTATGGTTAAATTACCTTCTTCCTGAAATAAAATCTTAAGTTGTTCATTCAGGTGTTACATCAATTTCCTTTGGTTTATTTGATAAATTTGATTTTTACTTTCATTCTACAATGGCATAGAATTCTAGGTGGATGACTATTTTCTCTCAGTACTTTGAAAATATTATCCCATTTCCTTCTGGCTTATACTGCTGCTGTCAAGAAACATGTCAGCTGATCCCTTTGAAGACATTCTGTTTAATTACTTTCTCAGATCTTCTCTGTCAACTTTTAGTTTCCTAGAGTTATGATATTTTAAGCTATATATGTTTTTATTACATGCTCTGGAAAACTCTCAGTTATTATATTTTTTATATTATCTGTTTCTATCCTTTCTAATTAATCTTCCTTGATTTCATGTTCAGCCTCTGTCAGTCCTTCTAATAGTATTCTTGCTTTTTTTTGTTTGTGTGATTCAAAAGTTGATTTATTGAATTTCTGTTGTAAATAAAAGAACATTAATATTTTGTTTATATTACTTTCTAGGGTACATTCATTTAATTGGTGAAAAACACAATTCATCAGTCTTAAATAGGTGATAATTTGCCCGTGGTTAAGAATTCTTGCTTTTTACCTTTCATGTTCCATTCTTTTTTCTCTGTGTGCTACAATCTAGGGAAAGTCTTCAACATGTTTTCCAGGTAATTCTTCAGATGTATGTGTTTAAGTTACATATAAACCTATTAATTTTTCTTTAAGTATCATCTTTAGATGTTTCATTTGGTCTTTTTCTTCCAAATCTGTCTTTTAAAAATTGTGTCTTATGCTTTTTCTCACTTTTTTATTCCTTCTTTTAGTTCTTCAATTATTTTCAAATACTTAAGTTATAATCTCTAGGTGACATTTTTATTGGTTGAAAGTCCTTGGGGTTATGTTACTGTTTGTTCTATTTAATGATTCCTCCTCATGGCAGATTTGTTTTGAAAGCTTTTCAGGGCTAATTTGAGATTAAGTGCTTATCTTCAGTGGTATTTCACTTCTGGGATTTTGGTGACATCAAACCCTCTAGATAGATTTTAGATTTGCTTCTTCTAGGCACTCAGAAATATCCATACAACTGTAGAATTCCTAAACAACATAGGGAGTTTATGTGAACCTGGGACAACAAGGGTAAAGGCTCTGTTAATCAGAGGAGATGACTTCATTCCCATCCCTACACATGGTCCAGCAGAGACTCTTACTTAACAATGCAATCATTTTCTCACTTGGGATAAACACTTCAGAGGCATTCTCTGGTTTTTATGTGGGATGCAGGTACATTTCCCTGTCTTGAATGGGCCCTAGGCATATGTGTGTGTGTGTGTGTGTGTGTGTGTGTGTGTGTGTGTGTATTTTTATATATAAAAAGACACAATTCTTGAAAAGTAAGACTGGCAAAACCCCTAAGGAAACTATAGGGATAGGGTCAGTATAAACATTTAATACCATCATTTTTCTTCCTTCATTTTTGGCCTACCAAAAGTAAAATTTTTCTTACTTTCTGGTAAGCTCAGCAGAGCATTGAAAAGAATATTTGTTAGGTCTCTCTCCCCATGCCTGACAGCATTTTTAGGTATTTTGTAGTAAAAGTGTTTTCCAGTTTCCTGTACACTGAATTTTGAGAACCAGAAGGCTCTGGGGGTTTAGATTTAACTAGTAATATAGGCTAACCTAATTCAGTTCCCCTTACAATAACTCTCACCCCAATAGAGAATTCACCTAACAGCAGCCTGTCTGCCTCTCCTCTTGAGAAATAAGGAAGAATGAATATAGGTTTTGGATTCCCATTCCACCACTTAGCCATGTGATCTTGAGCAAGTGTTTTATTCAAAAGTATGTTTCCTTAACTATTAAGTAGAACTACTAATTCTTTTTTATATGTAAATTTTTTATTTATATATGACAGCAGAATGCATTATAGTTCTTATTACATATATAGAGCACAATTTTTCATATTTCTGGTTGTATACATAGTATATTCACATCAATTCATGTCTTCATACATGTACTTTGGATAGTAATGATCATTAATTACCCCATGTCCCCTCCTTCCCCTCCAACCCTTCTGCTCTATCTAGAGTTTGTCTATTCCTCCCATGCTCCCGCTCCCGATCCCACTATGAATCAACCTCCTGATATCAAAGAAAACATTCAGCATTTGGTTTTTTGGGATTGACTAACTTCACTTAGCATTATCTTCTCTAACTCCATCCATTTACTTGCAAATGCCATGATTTTATTCTCTTTTATTGCTGAGTAATATCCAATTATGTATATATGCCACATTTTTTTTATCCATTCATCTATTGAAGGGCATCTAAGTTGGTTCCATAGTTTAGCTATTGTGAATTGTGCTGCTAAACATTGATATGGGTGTGTCCCTGTAATATGCTGATTTTAAGTCCTTTGGGTATAGACCAAAGAGAGGGAGCCTGGTCAAATGGTGGTTCCATTCCCAATTTTCCAAGAAATCTCCATACTGCTTTCCACATTGGCTGTACCAATTTGCAGTCCCACCAGCAGAGTATGAGTGTACCTTTTTCCCCACATCCTCGCCAACACTTATTGTTGTTTGTATGCATTATAGC
The DNA here is from genome assembly GCF_052094955.1 of Ictidomys tridecemlineatus. Taxonomy (NCBI): domain Eukaryota; kingdom Metazoa; phylum Chordata; class Mammalia; order Rodentia; family Sciuridae; genus Ictidomys; species Ictidomys tridecemlineatus. The sequence goes on from NC_135487.1 coordinate 29,522,400, forward strand.
TGCCATTCTAATTGGAGTGAAATGAAATCTTAGATTGCTTTTGATTTGCATTTCTCTAATTGCTAGTGATGATGAACATTTTTTCATGTATTTGTTGACTGATTGTACATCATCTTCTGAGAAGTGACTCTTCAGGTCCTTGGCTCATTTGTTGATTGAGTTATTTGTTTTTTTTTTTAATGTTTAGCTTTTTGAGTTCTTTATATACCCTAGTGCTCTATCTGATGTGTGAGGGGTAAAGATTTTCTCCCAAGATATAGGCTTTTTATTCATCCCAGTGATTGTTTCTTTTGCTGAGAATAAGCTTTTTAGTTTGAGTCCATCTCATTCTTGATTTTAATTCTTGTGCCACAGGAGTCTTATTAAGGAAGTTGGGGCCTAATCCTACATGATGGAGATTAGGGCCTACTTTTTCTTCTATTAGATGAAGGGTCTCTGGTTGTATTCCTAAGTCCTTGATCCATTTTGAGTTGAGTTTTGTGTATGGTGAGAGATAGGGGTTTAATCTCATTTTGTTGCATATGGGTTTCTAGTTTTCCCAATACCATTTGTTGAAGAGGCTATCTTTCCCCAATGCATGTTCTTGGCACCTTTGTCTAATATAAGAGAACTGTAGTTTTGTGGGTTAGTCTCTGTATCCTCTATTCTGTACCACTGGTCTACCGGTCTGTTTTGGTGCCAATACCAGGCTGTTTTTGTTACTATTGCTCTGCTGTATAGTTTAAAGTCTGGTCTAGTGATGCCACCTACTTCACTCTTCCTACTAAGGATTGATTTAGCTATTCTGGGTCTCTTATTTTTCCAGATGAATTTCACGATTACTTTTTCTATTTCTATGAGGAATGTCATTGGGATTTTGATTGGAATTGCATTAAATCTGTATAGGGCTTTTGGAAGTATGGTCATTTTGATAATATTAATTCTGCTTATCCAAGAGCAAGATAGATCTTTCCATCTTCTAAGATCTTCTTTGATTTCTTTCTTTAGGGTTCTGTAATTTTCATTATATAGATCTTTCACCTCTTTCATTAAGTTGATTCCCAAGCATTTTATTTATTTATTTTTTTGAGGCTATTGAGAATGGGGTAGTTTTCCTCATTTCCCTTTCTGAAGATTTGTCACTAATATACAGAAATTCCTTTGATTTATGAGTGTTGATTTTATATCCTGCTACTTTGCTGAACTCATTTACTAGTTCTGGGAGGTTTTCTGGTGGAACTTTTAGGGTCTCCTGGGTATGAATCATATCATCTGCAAATAGTGCCAATTTAAGTTCTTCTTTTCCTAAGTGTATCCCTTTAATTTCTTTCATCTAATTTCTCTGGCCAGTGTTTCAAGAATATGTTAAATAGAAGTGGTGAAAGAGGGCATCCCTTGTTCAATTTTTAGAGGGAATGCTTTTAATTTTTCTCCATTTAGAATGATGTTGGCCTGAGGCTTAGCATAGATAGCCTTTATGATGTTGAGATATATGCCTTTTATCCCAAGTTTTTCTAGTGTTTTGAACATAAAGGGGTACTGTATTTTGTCAAATGCCCTTTCTGCCTTTATTGAGATGATCATATGATTCTTTAAGTTTACTGATGTGATGAATTACATTTATTGATTTCCATATGTTGAACCAACCTTGCATCCCTGGAATGAATTCCACTTGTTCATGGTACACTATCTTTTTGATATATTTTTGCATTCGATTTGCCAGAATTTTATTGAGAATTTTTCCATCTATGTTCATTAGAGATATTGGTCTGAAGTTTTCTTTCTTTCTTTTTTTTTTCATGTGTCTTTGCCTGGTTTTGGAATCAGGGTGATATTGGCCTCATAGAATGAGTTTGGAAGTATTCCCTCTTTTTCTATTTCCTGGGATAAATTGAAGAGTATTTGTATTAGTTCTTCTTTAAAGGTCTTGTAGAACTCAGCTGTGTATCCATCTGGTCCTGGGCTTTTCTTGGTTGGTAGACTTCTGATTGCTTGAAATTGATTGGCTTAAATTCTGTATATCATCCTGATTCAATTTGGACAAATTATATGACTAGAAATTTGTCAATGCTTTCAATATTTTCTATTTTATTGGAGTTTTCAAAATAATTTCTAATTATCTTCTGTATTTCTGTAGTGTCTGTTGTGATACTTCCTTTTCATTACGTATATTAGTGATTTGAGTTTTCTCTCTCCTTCTCTTCATTAGCATGGCTAAGGGTCTGTCAATTTTATTTATTTTTTCAAAGAACCAGCAGTTCTGTCAATTTTTTCAGTTGTTTCTTTCGTTTCAATTTCATTAATTTAAGCTCTGATTTTAATTATTTCCTGTCTTCTGATACTTTTGGTGTTGATTTGTTCTTCATTCTCTAGGGCTTTAAAGAGGTAGTATTAAGTCATTTATTTGTTGACTTTTTCTTCTTTTAAGGAATGAACTCCATGCAATGAACACTGCTTTCATAGTGTCCCAGAGATTTCGATATATCTGTGTTCTAAAAACTTTTTAAATCTAAAGTTCTAAAAACTTTTTAATCTCCTCCTTGATGTCTTCTATAACCCATTGTTCATTCAGTAGCATACTATTTAGTCTCCAGGTGTTGAAGTGGATTTTATTTCTTATTTTTTTTATTGATTCCTAATTTCATTCCATTATGATCTGAAAGAATGCAGGGTAGTATCTTTACTTTTTTATATTTGCTTAGAATTGCTTTGTGGCATAATATATGGTGTATTTTAGAGAAGGATCCATGTGCTGCTGAGAAGAAAATATATTCTCTTGTTGAAGGTTGGAATATTCTATATATGTCAGTTAAGTCTAAGTTAGACTGTATTATTGCATTCTATAGTTTCTTTGTTCAGCTTTTGTTTGGAAGATCTATCTAGTGGTAGAAAAGGTGTGTTAAAGTCATCCAAAATTACTGTGTTGTGATCTATTTGAATCTTGAACTTGGGAAGAGTTTGTTTGATGCTCCATTGTTTGGGGCATATATATTTATAATTGTTAAGTCTTGGTGGTGTATAGTTCCTTTGAGCAGTATGTAGTGTCCTTCTTTATCCTTTTTGATTGACTTTAGTTTGAAGTCTATTTTATTTGATATGAGGATGGAAACCTCTGCTTGCTTCTGCAGTCCATGTGAGTTGTATGATTTTTCCTAACCCTTCACCTTCAATCTGTGAATGTCTTTTTCTATGAGATGTGTCTCTTGGAGGCAGCATATTGTTGGATCTTTTTTTTTTTTAATCAAATCTGCTAGTCTATGTCTTTTGGTTGGTAATTTAGGCCATTAACATCCAGGGTCATTATTGAGGCATGATGTGTATTCTCAGTCATTTTTGTTTCTTGGTTTCTTCTGATTAGATTTTCCTTTAGTGTAATCCCTCCCTCTGCTGATTTTCATCATTGTCTTTTATTTCTCTTGTGAAATATTTTGCTGAGGATGTTCTGTAATGCATGCTTTCTAGTTGTAAATACTTTTAACTTTTGGTTATCATGGAAGATTTTTATTTCATCATCAAATCTAAAGCTAATTTTGCTGGATATAAGATTCTTGGTTGGCATCCATTTTCTTTCAGAGCTTGGTATATGTTGTTCCACGACCTTCTGGCTTTGAGGGTCTGGATTGAAAAATCTGCTGAGATATGAATTGGTGTCCCCTGGTATGTGATCTGATTCCTCTCTCTTGTGGCTTTTAAGATTCTATCCTTATTCTGTATGCTAGGCATTTTCATTATAATGTGCCTTGGTGTAGATCTGTTGTAATTTTGTACATTTGGTATCCTGTAAGCCTTTTGTATTTGGTTTTCCAATTCATTCTTCATGCTTGAGAAATTTTCTGCTATTATTTCATTGAAGAGATTGTGCATTCTGTTGGTTTGAAACTCTGTGCCTTCCTATATCCCAACAACTCTTAGTTTTGGTCTTTTGATGCTGTCCCATAATTCTTGGATGTTCTGTCATGGTTTCTAACTTTCTTCACTGTGTGATCAACTTTATTTTCCAGATTGTATACTTTGTCTTCATTATCTGACATTCTCTTTCTTCCAAGTGATCTAGTCTGTTGGATATGCCTTCTATTGAGTTTTTTATTTGATTTATTGTATCCTTCATTTCAAGAATTTCTGACTGGCTTTTTTTCAGAGTCTCTCTTTCTCTCTTGAAGTAATCTTTTGCTACCTGTATTTGCTCTCTTATCTCATTGTCAGAGTGATCAATTTTTGCTTGTATTTGCTTATTTAGTTCATTCTTTAATTCACATATCATTTTAATTATGAACCTTCTGAACTCCTTCTCTAACATTTCATCAACTTCCCTGTCCATAGGTTCTGTTATTATAGTGTACTGGTTTGTTTGGGGCACTTTTCTCCCTTGTTTTTTCATGTTGTTTATGTGTCTTCCTTTCTTGAAGTGTAGATCTGAGATATTACAGTTTCTTCCCTATATTCTTGTAGTACATGTTCAAATTATCTGTACCTCACCTTGATATTGAGCTTTCCAGACCCTGCTGGTATCCCTCAATGGATGCTACTGCATCCTGGGACTGGGACCTGTGTAAGTTGGAGTGGGTGGATCTGGGCCACTGGGCTTGACCTCCCATGATAGTCTGCTGGTAGGAAGGGGTGGTCCTGTACAAAAGGCTAGGCTCTGGCAGTGTCTGACCTGCTGGGGGAGGGGTGAACCAGGCCTACTGAAATCCTGGATCCTGTACAGGCTGTGTGAGCCCTCTGGTTGGATCTTGGCTCTTGCAGTAGTGCACTGGTCAGAAGGGGCAGTCCTGCACCAGAGGCTAGGCTCTGGCGTGTGTCTGCCTTGTTGGGAAAGGAGTGGACCTGCTGTGTGCCTGGGCCCTACAGAACTTGGTTTGGGTGGATCTCGAACTACTAATTCTTAATCCATAAAGTTAGCTGTGGGTATTAAATAATAATAGTATATATATAAAGACCCAAACTTATTGTAGGAACTCAAAAATGTCTCCTTTCTTCCTCTCTATTTAGAACATAGACTCTACAGAACTCCATTTAAGATTTGTTCCTTTATATTTATATTACATTTTATAGTTCTATTAATAAACACATTATAGCTTCTTAACAACCCAATAAGGTTGTTAAGTTCTATTTTATAGGTAAGGTAAGTTCTATTTTATAGGTAAGAATGAAAAGGATATTATTAACTTATTATTGACAGCTGAAAGCAAAAACCAGGAATCCTATTTTACTGTAGCCTTAATACACTTCTCTGAGAATAATGGGTATCTCATAAGTACTAAAATAGTCTTCTACTGAACCAGGTTCTGAGAAGGCATCTTCAGGGCATAAACAGAAGGCAGATGCCAGAGCCTCAGTAACTGAAAGGAGGTAAGTATTTGAACTGAAGCTCCTTGGAACTGGTGATAGCTGAAGGACGGCCTACCTTGTGGAAAATCCTGATGGGAGCCATCTCTGCTCCATTTAGCGTCTTCAAAAGGAACATGGGCCAAGAGGAGGCATTCAGCCGAAATCCTACAGTAAACACAACAAAGAGGAGATTAAGAAATTCCAGCTACTCCTCCCATAACACATGCTGTGACAGTCATTGGATCATAGGCTATTAGGAATAGACTTAAAAGTTAAATAAAAGAAATGCCTCATTAGACAAGATGAGGAAAAGGAGGCACATTGGAGGAAATGTAACTTGTCCCGGGTAATGCTACAAAGTAAATAGTAAGACGGATTTCCACTAGGGGCTGGGACTGTGGCTTAGCGGTCCAGCGCACACCTAGCACATGCCAGACTTTGGGTTCGATCCTCAGCACCACATAAAAATAAATAAAATATAGGTATTGTGTCCAACTACAAGTAAAAAATATTTTTAAAAAAATCACACACTATATATCATAATGCCTACAAGACTTTCCTTGAAAAATTCAAAAAAGTTGTAAGATAGGATTAACAAATACTTAGAAATAATCTGGAAAGTAGAGTATAAAAGAGGATCTAATAGTCTTAAGAGGTAAATAAACATGCCAACTCGTAAGATCAACATATAAGCAAATCACTTTGTCTCAATATAAATTAATTCAATATTTTTCTATCTCTCTCTTATACATACACATGTAAAAACACAAACCAAGTACAAATTACTTTTTTATATTCCTTGTTTATTTTAACATCTAAGAATTTGGAATGATGAGGTCAGAGGGGATCATCTTACTCTCAAACTTTTATTTTCTGAAAGAGTAATAAGGGGCCTAGAGGGGTTAATTGTCCATTGTTATCCATCAAGTAAATGTGAATAATTTAATTAATGAATCATAAATCTGAGACCATTATTGTTGTCATATTGTTTAATACGAGCCCCAAATGCTTCTTATAATTTGCCTTCAATTCTTCATCCTGAGACCAAAATAAAATGCTTCTCAACAGTCTCTAGCCCACCTCAGTCTTCTCAATCCATTCAAAATCTATTCAGCATCAAAGCTGCAGACTTAGAAATAACAACAATATTTTTGTTCTTAAGTATTTACTGTGTGCTGTTACTTTACCCCGAATCTAATTTAGCCCTTAAGACAGCCCTAGGAGACCAGTATTATTATCTATATATTACAGAGGAGGAAAGAAGCACAAAGTTAACTAAGTTGCTTACAATTTCAAAGTGTGCAAATGATATAAACAGGATCGAATCCTAAGTAATCTTGAATCCTAAGCCTATGCTTTTACCCACAACACTAATCTTACACATATTAATGCAGGTAAAATGAAGAATCGGCATTTGGGATTAACTATTAATAACTACAAGTTAACATCAGGGGGAGGAAATGAGAAGAGGAAATGGGAATAAATGCCCCATACAACTTAATATTTTCCATTCTAGATGGAACTGTTGCTTTCTAGGAGTGATTTTGGTTGTGCTAGATTTCCAATGCTTTTTCTTTGTTTTTTTTTTTAATTGTATATCCTATCTGCATAAAATTTTCATTCTGGTTCAGGTCTGGTACTATCTCTGCTGGCTTTAGATATTTATATCCTCACTAAAATATAATTGAAATTTTTGGTATTCTTAACTCCTAGTTAAATTTAGGCATGCTTATGAATGGTTTGTTTTCCTTTTTTATCTGTATGTTTCTATAGAATTTTTGGAAAGATTTTGATTTAGATGGCCACTATATTATCCTTGGGAGCTCATATTTTTTTAATTGCATCACAATGCATTTTTAAATAATGATTCATAAAATAGCATGAGAATAATATACTTTTACAATGCAGTTGTAAAAAGGAATGAGAAATATCTCCACACTATTCTGAAGCCATCTTTAGAACATATCAATAAATGAAAAAAGCAAGGTTGAGAAAAGTAGGTAAAGTATGCAATCATTTGTGTCAGTATTTATAGGCAAGTATGTGTGTATATACACATATAAATATATATTGATATGTATACATTGTATATTTATACACATATAAATTTCAAAATATGTTTTTGAAATTTGCCTCTTTCAAATCTGTTTGCCTCTTTCAAAATGTAAGGATAAATAATAAAATTGAGCAGTTATATATGGAAGAAGGAAAGAAAAGGGTGAAGGGGATTTATTCTCTTGTTTTATAAAATTTTCTTTTAAAATGAATATATTTAATGTATTTATAAGGTGAAATTAATTTTTTAAATGCAATTCCTCAAAAAATAAATAAATAAAACAAATGAATCTGAATTATCAAGTTGGTGGCAGAACCATCCAGAAAAAAAGGTAATCCATAAGATCTTTTTTTTTTTTTTTTTTTTTAATTATTTTTTTTTAAAGAAAGAGTGAGAGAGGAGAGAGAGAGAGAGAGAGAGAGAGAGAGAGAGAGAGAGAGAGAGAAGAATTTTTTAATATTTATTTTTAGTTCTCGGCGGACACAACATCTTTGTTGGTATGTGGTGCTGAGGATCGAACCCAGGCCGCACTCATGCCAGGCGAGCGCGCTACCGCTTGAGCCACATCTCCAGCCCCTCCATAAGATCTTATGTTATTTGCTATATTTCCTTTGAAGGTAAGAAAAAAATGCAAATAACTCAAACACTACCAATAATCATAATGGTGATAGTGTTGATAACTAGCCTGAAAGTGTTATGTGTGTATTGTGGAATGAAGCAAATGAGTTAATTTGTTCATGTGGAGAATGAGGGTTTGTTGTGGTATAAAAGAGATACAGATTCAAGATGGTAGAGATGAAATAGGCATAAATACCACTGTTCTGAATTTTAGTGGGAAGTATTAATATGAAATCGCAATGCCCTGCCCCTCTTTAACAAAAAAACGAAGAAAGAGTGACCACCCTAGTAGTACTGTGTGCTAGAGTGCTCAGATTATGATCACTAAATCCCACTTATCATTGAAAAAAATTTAGATACCTAGAAGAAATATCTCCTTCTATCCCAGGGTGGAAAATGTACAAGATGAATGTGGAACATTTTGAAATTTTAAAAGTTCACAATAGCTACAAATATTACTAATATATGTAAGAATAAGGAGACAATCTGATGAGGCTTCTACTGTCCCCAAATGGGACAATTCAAGTATCAATACAGACTTTTAGTATGATGAATCAAAATATCACAATTTTATGATAAACAACAACAACTACATTTATTAAATACTTTTGGAGTGTGCTAGTAAATCAATTCATAATTTTAAAAATAGATATAGAAAATAATCCTGTATGAATTGTATCATTGCAAGATAACCAAAGAATTGATAAAAAATTATTTTATTTTCCTAATTTATGTCAATTTTGTTAGCTCCCTTTATAAGAACAAATATAACATGCTTTGGAATCAGCCCTCCCAAGCCCTGTAATCCATGTATAACCTTGATTTATATATTTGTAAAACTTGGCACCCATTCTCCTTTGTAAGTCTTAATGAGCTACAGGAACTGCAGGCAGTGAGAAAGTCCAGATGAAAGTTTATTTACTTTTTAAAACATTTATTTAGTTGTAGGTAGACACAACACCTTTATCTTTTATTTTTATGTGGTGCTGAGGATCAAACCCAGTGCCTCACACATAATAAGCAAGCACTCCACCTCTGAGCCACAACCCTAGCCCACGGTTGAAAGTTTATTTTAATAGATATATTTCATTTTATTTGTGTAGAATATGGCAGGATTAAAGTTTTCCACTTTGCAACCATAATGAATTTATATATCTAAACTAGGGTGTTAGCAAATATAGTCAGCAGGCTTGATAACAGCCCTGCCTATTAATTTATTTTGTATTATTCATGGATGCTTTCACACTTAAAAGGACAAAGAATAGTAGCTATAAAAGATCTACAAGCCTGAAATATTTAATATTTAACCCACTGAGAAAATCTGTTAACTCTTGATCTAAACCATGAATATCAATGGCTGCTACATGATAAAAAAAGAGACAATCAGACCACACATGCTTCCGCATAGAAATAAACACCACCATCAGTGAAATATTCTTACAGAAAAATAAAACATAAATCTGAGAAAATCTCTAGATCTAGTACCAATCTAGGAAATAGAGGAGAGAGAACCGTGTTAAATGATATGGATATTCATTGTATTATTTACTTTTGCATATATTTGAAACTTTATATTATAAATAATTTTTTAAATAGGAGAAAATGTTAAACAAGCACATGGGGAGCTCAAGTTAATCTAATCAGACAGAATAATATAATTCGACTAGATTAAGCTAGTTCAGCTTCTTGAGGGCAACAGGTTCTAAAGTCCATCTCTCTCAAAAACTTGGTGCAGTAATGATTGATAATATGATAGTAATTGATGAGCTGAGCTGAATCTTTCATATATATTGAAGCAAAAAAGTAAATTCAATCTGGAAGAGAAAAATTTGGTGGGGTTATTAATTTAAATGAAGCAATGGATTTTCTTAATAATGGATTCAAAATGAGAAAATTCAAAGTACCAAATGAAAACCTGGAGGAGAGGAAATAAGAGACCCTTATAGTAGTCATCAGTTCTACTGGAGATTTTTCTTTCACTACTTGTCATAGGATTTGGTGAAATCTTCATGGTGTGTGCATGTGCTGTGTGTGTCTGTGTGTGTGTGTGTGTATGTGTGCATGTGTGTGTGTATGTGTGCATGTGTGTGTGTATGTGTGTAACTTTTTGGTTTTTTTTTTTTGGAGAAGATTAAATGGAAAAACTGCCTTCCGCTTTCTCTCTTGGAATAAAGGACACTGACAAAAAAGGATGAAGAATGTGGTTTCTTGTTAGGAAAATGAAGAATTTGAGAGAAGCTTGGCTATCATAAACTAATGTAGAGAAAGAAATGTCCAGATTTGCAGATTGTTTCATTTTGGATGGGCCTTTTGAGGAGACCATGTGAAAAAAAAGGAATAGGAGGAGATTGTAAGCTTTCCATGGTAAGAGTACAATTTCTGGAACCTAACTGATGGGCTAGGGAAATCCTGTGATCTAGTTACTCACCCAGAGGTGGCTGAAGCATACCCCCATTCTTCTCACAGTTCCCAACAGGCTGGATTTCAGCTGAGTCAACCAGCCGCCAGAAGTCATTCTTGTTGTCACTACCATCAAGGCGCAGGCGGAGGCGGGCACCTGTCAGTCCAACTACTGTGGCAATACATGTGGATGTGGTGTTCCTGGGGTCCTGTGCTTCCAATTTCATGCTGATCTTGAACTCGTTGCTTGGAGGTGTGTAGGACTGAGGAGAACAAGTCATGAGGATTAAGAAGACTAAAAGTAAGCCGCATTTTCAATAAGGATGTTAAGAGATGGAACCTGAAAAATATATGCTTTGGACTCAAATTGCTTATAACTGGCCCAGGGACAACTTGTCTGAGTTATTCTCTAACACTTAGGAAAGGTTTCATACAAAGAAACACAAAGAAAGAAGGTGAAGGGGAAAATTACTTTCCTATTAAGCATCAAATATTAATTTATAGTAGTGAAAAAAGGACAAGAATGTTTCATATAGTCCAGTTATTTAAATATTTTCTCATTCTACCTTTTCCAACACCCTACCCCTTCTGGTATAACACTTTCTTTTCAAGACCACTAAATCACATTAAACTACTATATCCTTAATGTCTCTTCATGGAATATTCAGTATAGTGGTCTATATATCTACCACACAGACTATTGGGAATTAATATTTTTTAAAAAATTGAAATTAAGTTATAAATCAACTCATAATTTACATATAACAAACTATATACTTTATAAGTCTTGACATTGTGTACATACCTACGACACCATATACACCCATGAACGTATTACCACAATCAAAGTAATGCACAAGGCCATCACCGTCAGGATCTCATATGCTCCTTTATAACACCTTTTCCTGGGTCTTTCCAGATTCCCATGCCTAGCAACCACTGATCTACTTTCTATCACTATAGATTGATTTGCATCTTTTATTAGATGGAATCATACAGGAAATACACTTTTTGTCTAGCTTCTTTCACTCAGCACAGCTATTCTGACATTTACCCATATTGTTGAATATATCAATACAGGTTGAGTATCCCTAATTGGAAAGTCTAAAATCCAAAATTCTACAAAATCTGAAACTTTTGGAGCACTGACATGATGATACAAATGGAAAATTCCACACCTGGCCTCATGTGATGGGTTGCAGTTAAAACACAGGTGCACTAAAAATACTGTATTAAATTACCTTTAGTACACGGGTATAAAGTACATATTAGATAAATGAACTTTGGGTTTAGATTTGGGTCATATCTCTAAGATATCTCATTATATAATATGCAAATATTCCAAAATCTGTTACTCAATCTGAAATTCATTTCTTTTTATTGGTAAGTGGTATACCATGATGCTGGTCATTTAGCTTGTTGCCAGTTTTTGTCAATTACAAATGAAGCTGCTATATAAACATTTATATACAAATCTTTATATGAAAATGTACTGTTGTTGATTGGTATCTGTGGTATTAATTCTAGGATGCCCTCAAAATTCCAAAATCTGCAGATGCTTAATTCTGCAAAATGGACTTGATATAAAGTGGTGTAGTATTTGCATAAAACTTATGCGTATCTTCCTGTATACTTTAAACTATCTCTGGATTACTTATAGTACCTAATAAAACATAAATTCTATGTAAATAATTATTGTACTGTATTGTATAGGAAATAATGATAAGGAAAAAACCTGTACGTGTTCAGCAGAGACACATTTTTCCCCAGATATTTTTGATTTGGGGTTGGTTGAATCCACAGATACGCAACTCACAGATGGAGGGCCAACTGACTTTCTTTTCTTTTGCATAATAATCTAAGAGCAGAATGGCTGGATCATATGTTAGGTATATGTTTAACTCACACATGAGAAAATGAATACTTTTCAGGTATGCATTCAATGATTTTTAATAGTCACAGAGTCATACAAACATTATACCTATCTAATTTTATAACAAGTTCATCAATGTCCAAAAGAAACCCTGTACTCATTTTAGGAGGTACTCTCTATTCCCCTCTCATTTTAGTCTCTAGAAACTATGAGTATGATTTTTGTTACAGTAGATTTGTCTATTCTGGAATTTTATACAGATAGAATTACATAATATGTGAACAATATATGAATGGTTTCTTTCACTTAGCAAGGTTCATTCATGTTATAGGATATAACAGTACTGCATTCCTTTTCACTGATGAATAATATTCCATTGTATGGATATACTACGCTACTAATTTATCAGCTGATGAACATTTGGATTGTTCCCCTTTTTGGTTATTATAATAATGTGGCGAACACTTATGATACATTTTGAGTAGACCTGTATTTTCCATTCTCTTAGGTAAATTGCTAGGTAATGTGGTAACTCTACATTTAACATTTTGAGTAAACTCTTAACTGTTTTCTAAGGTGGCTATAGGATTTATAATTTCTGCATCAATGAACAAGCATTCCAATATCTTTAGATCTTTACCAACCTTGTTATTGTCTGTTTTAAAATTTTTTGTCATCTAGTGGATGTGAAGTGGTATCACTACAATTCTGATTTACATTTCTCTAGAGATAATGATATTGAATTTCTGTCATGTGCTTATTGGTCATTTTATATGGAGAAATATACATTCAAACTCCTTGCCCATTTAAAAATTGTGTAGTATTTTTATTGATGAGTTTTTAAAAAAGATTTTTAAAATATTTGTGATACAAGTCACTTATGAGATATAGGATTTGTAAATATTTTCTCCCATTTTGTGTTACCTTTTCATTTTCCCAATGGTGTCCTTGGAATCCATGTATCTATTTTCACTTTTGTTATTTGTGTTTTGGGTGCCATCTCTAAGGAACTATAACCTGAGCCAAGGTCATAAAGATTTACTCTGATGTGTTCTAAGAGTTTTTTAGTTTTAGATTTTACATTTAGGTTTGTGTTCCATTTGGAGTTCATTTTTTTTTTTTTAATATGGTACAGAAGGGGAAAGGGGATTTCCAGCTGTTCTTGTGCTGGTTTTTAAAAATTTGAAAGAACTATGTTGGCACCCTTATTGAAAATCAATTGACAATAAATTGATGGGTCCATTTCTTGATCTAAATTCTAGTCCAAAAATTTATGTCTCTCTTTATGTCAGAACCACAATGTCTTGAGAACTGCAGCCTTGTAGTAAGTTTTGAAATCAGGAAATACGAGTTCTCCACTTGTTTACCCTCTTCAAGATTGTTTGGCTATTCTGGGTCTCCTGTATTTCTACTTGAATTTTAGGATCAATTTGTTAATTTGTGCCCACCCCGCTGCAAAAAAAGCACCTGTGATTATGACAGAATCTATAAATCAATCTGGGGAGAATTATCAGCTATGTGATTTACAAGTATATTCTCCTAGGCTGTGACCTGTATTTTTAATTCTCTTACAAGTGTCTTTTTAGAGATCAGAAGTCTTTAATTCTGAAAAAGTCCACTCCATGAATTTTAATTTTTTTATGGATTATACCTTTGGAAAGGTATAAAGCTAAAGCTCTCTCTGTGTAAGTTTTGCATATTTGTTAGTTCTCCTCCTTCCCTCTTTGGCTACTATTATAAATGGTAGTTTTTCTTCTGTTATATATTCTATTGGATTATTTTAAACAATAGAGTAGAATGCTGGCTTTATCTTTGAGATATAATTTTTTAAAGCTAAGAATGTATTATTATCCAATTCCCAGTTTTTTAGTACATTCTTTTGCTCAGTAGTGTGATGATACTTTTCTGCCAAACTATTTTCCAAAGTAGGTAAACCATTTTACATTTTCATTAGCAGTACATGAAAATTCCATTTGCTTTATAATCTTTCCACTATTTGCCATTTAAATAAACCCATAGGGGTAGTATATTAATCACTTTTATTTTCATTTCCCTAATAAAATAATGGAATTGAGCATTTCTATTCATGTGCTTATTTGCCCTTTATATATTTTCTTTTGTGTTTGTCCTAATCTTTTAACCCATTTATTTCTTTTTCTGAACTATGTGCTTTGGTAAGATAATACTGAATAGAAGTGGCAAAAGTAGACAGCCTTGTCTTGATCTTAAGGTAAAAACATTTAATCCTTATCATTAAGTCTGATGTCATTTGTAGATTGTTCATAAATGCCCTTTAACTTAGGAAATTCCCTTCTGTTTCTAGTTTGTTGAGAATTTTTATTAGTAACTGACATTGGATTTTTGTCTAAAGCTTTTAATGCATCTATTGAAATGACTATACATTTTCTTCTTTCTTAGTGTGTTCATATGACAAATTACATTGATTTTTGAAATTTAAACTAACCTTGTATTCCTAGGATCCCACTTGGTCATGATGAGTTATTATTTTTATATACTGTTATATTCTTTTTCCTAAAATTTTGTTTAGGATTTTTGCTTGTATTCATGGGATATTGCTGTACAGTTTTCTTTCCATGCTATTTTATGGTTTGGGCAGCAGAAATGTTCATCTCATAGAGTTGAAGGTATCCACCTTGCCGTAAATCTTCTGAGACAGTCTGTGTAGACCTTGTAATATTTTTCCTTAAATATTTGAAACAAGTCACCAGAGAAGTCACTGAGGCCTGGAATCTTCTTTGTGAGAAAGCCTTTAATCACAAATTCAATTTCTATAGCAGAAATTCAGGTTTTCTATGATCTTGACTGAGATTTGGTAATTTGTGTCATTCATGGAAATTATCCATTTCACTTTAGTTATTAATTTAAAGGCATAATTTGTTTCGAATACCTTTAACTTCACAGCAATATAACTTCTCTGATTTCAGATAATAGTTATTTGCATCATCTTTCCTTTACTCTTGGTAACTCTGGCTAGAGGTTTATCAGTGTTATTAATCTTTGCAAAGCACCAGCTTTGGTTTTGATGATTTTATTATTTAAAAAATGTTCTGTCTTTTGTTGATTTATACTCTAATAGTTAATGTTTCCTATCCTTTGCTTACTTCAGAGTTAACTTGCTCTTTTTTCCCCCTAATTTTCTGAAGTGGAAGAGGGAGTCATTAATTAAAACCTTTCTTTTTTCAAATAAAAGAACTCGGTGCTATAAAATTTCCCAAGTACTGCTTTAGTAGCATTCCACAAATTCTGAAATGTTCTGTTTTCATTTTCATTCATTTAAAAATACTCTTTAATGTACCTTTTGGCTTCTCAGCACTCAGAAGGTATTCAGAAATGTGTTATTTAGGGTCCAAATGTTTGGAGATTTTCCACGTAATTTTCTGCTTTGGCTTTAAAAAATTAATCCAACTATAATCATAGAACATACTTTGTACTGCTTAAATCCTCTAACATTTCTCAAGCTTTATTTTATGGCTCATAATATGGCCTAATTTGATAAAGGATATGCATGCACTTGACAATTAAGTGTGCTATATTAATGTTGGAAAGTATGTGAGTCAAGTGGGTCAAATTAATCAATAGTAATGTTCAAAATTACTATATGCTCACTTTTTTGTCAACTTGTTCTTTTATTATAGAAAAAGTATTAAAAGTCTAAGTATAGATATGTTTTGGATTTATCCATTTCTCCTTATATTCCATCAATTTTTGCTTCATGTAAGTAGTGTAAGACCCCTTTATCACTATGAAATTACCTTCTTTGTCTTGGTAATATTTTCTCTGAAATATACTTTGAGATTAATATACTCATTTCAGCTATATTATGGTCATACATTATGGCTAATATTAGCATGATATATCATCTTTCATCCTTTTACTTTTAACCTATTGTCTTTATATTTGAAGTATAATTTTTCTTGAAGACAGTATACTAATAAATTGTCAATGTGCCAATCTTAGCCTTTTAATGGAATGTTTAGACCTTTTATATTTCATTTGATTCCTGATAAGTCTGGGCTCAAATATACTATATTGCTATTTGTTTTAAATTATTTTAATATTTTTTCTAGGGTTTATAGTAAATAACTTTATATAGGTTATCTTTAAGTAATATTATACTGCTTTTATATATTAGAAACTTATGGTATATCTACACTTAGATTTCTCCTTTCCTGCCCTTATACTATTGCTACATACATTTTACACATATATGTAATCCCCCAAATAAATAGTTATAATTGTTTACACACCAAATACATTTTATAGACATTTAAATATTAAGAAAAAATATTTACTTTTTTTTTTTTTGGTACCAGGGATTGAATTCAGGGGCACTCATCTGCTAAGCCACATCCCCAGCCCTATTTTGTATTTTATTTAGAGACAGGGTCTGTCTGAGTTGCTTAATGCTTTATTTTTGCTGAGGGTTTAGCTTTGAACTCGTGATTCTCATGCCCCAGCCTCCTGAGCTGTTGAGATTACAGGCATGTACTAACCACACCTGGCTATTTAATCTTGTTATTATAATTTCCAGTGACCTTCATTCCTTTGCATAGATCTGTTATTCCATCTGATATGACTTTCCTTTTGGATTTTTCCTTTAACATTTCTGGTAATGTGAGTCTGCTAGTGATTAATTTTTTTCAGCTTTTGTTTATCTGAAAATATCTTCTTTTTTTTTTTGCTGGGCATAGTATTCTAGGTTGATGCTGCTTCCTCCAGTATTTTGAGAATGCTACTCAACTTTGTTCTTGCTTGCATTATTTCTAACAAGAAATTCAATGTTATCCTTATATTAGTTATATGGAAAATATCTTTTTTCTCTGGATACTTTTAGGTCTTCCATATCAATGACTTTGTATAATGTAATTATGACATGCTTTTGTGTAGTTTTTATTTTCTTGTTTCTTATTTTTAGGATTCATTGAGCTTCTTGAATTTGTACAATTACAATTTTCCTCATTTTTTGAAAAATACTTTCTTCTTTGGAAACTGCAATTACATGTCTATTTGGCCTCTTGAAGTTATCCCGCCATTCACTGGTCTTTCTTTTTATTTCTCCATTTTATTTTTGCATTTCAGTTTGGATTATTTCAAATTTACTAATCTTTCTTCTGCCATTAATATTACCCAGTATATTTTTTCCTTCACATAGAGCAGTATAATTTAAGTCTTTTTTATATCTTCTATTTTTCTGCTTAAATTATGTATGTCAATATATTAGAATAATTAGTGTGTTTGTTTTCTATTCTATGATTGGTGTAGGTCCTGAGTTAGTTCCAATCAATTGATTATTCTCTTTTATATTGATTGCATTTTCCTGCCTTTTTGCATGCCTTGTAATCTACGAATGGATGCCAGGTATTGTAATGGATATTTTTGCATTTCTTTAAATTTGCTTGTGCTTTGTTCCAAGATGCTGCTACATGAGAATAACTTAATCCTTTTGAGTGTTAATTTTATAATTTATTAGGCAAGTCTGCAACAGTGCTCAGGCTATGGCTCATTATCAACACAATTGCTACTAAGCAAGATTTCCTGGGCATTCTAACTCAATACCCAATGAATTAAGAATTTTTTTTTCCAGTAGAGTAGATGGAATCAGAAATGATTCCAGGGCTGGGGCTGTAGCTCATTGGTAAAGCGTCTGCCTCACACTTGTAAGGCACTTGACAACACCACATATAAATAAATAAAGATATTGTGTCCAACTACAACTAAAAAAAATATTTAAAAAAGAGAAATGATTCCAAGTCCTGTTAGGCTCTATTCCTTCTAATTCTGTCAGATAGATTTTCCTTTGACTTTAAGTAGTTTCCTCATATGTATGTACTGGACAGTAGAACTTTCCTGAGTAGTTGAAAAGGACTCTCTGTAGATTTTTGTAGTTTTCTTCCTGTGAAGTTCTCTCTTCTTGGGTACTTTGATCTGCAAATTCTAGACAATTTGCTATTCCTTCACTCCCAGTTCCATCTCCTCAAATTAGGAAATCTGCTGTATCAACCTGGGCTCCTCTTCTTGAGCCATGATCTGGAAACTCTCTTAACACAGTAAGCTGGGATATTACACAGGGCTCAATTCATGTGTTGTCCATCTCTCAAAGATCACTGTTTATTGCCCTTTCTGCAGTGACTTGAAAACTATTGTTTATATGACTTTAAGAAAATGTTTCAGGTAAAAATAAGAATTCAGCCCCTATTATTTTAAATAAGCAGGTCCTAAATTTATATTTTCACTTAGAAAATAAAACTCAAAACTTAAAAGTGTTGACAGAGAAAAATAACCACTGAGTGCTAAAGAAAGACAGATGTAAATAACTTCCTGATGTTAAGATCTGTTTAGCATAAGTACACCTTTTCTTCTATCAACTTTATCCATACTGACACACTCAACATCAAATGTGTGCTTTCTCCAGCATTTAATTCTATGGTGGAAGCTCTGGATGACCTCTTATCAGTTCCCGATGTTTCCCAGTGGGACTCAGTGTCAACATTCTTAAAGGAAGATAAGATTGTGACAAAGTTATTGAGTACAGAGAAAGGAATACTGGTCCTCTTTCAAGAACTGTCTAAGGGCTGTAAGTCTCCTTATCTGTCTGAATTGAAAGCTACAGTAAAAAATAACAAATTTTTTCAGTAACACAGAATGTCCTCAAGGAGGTGAAGAAGAAGGAAAGGGTGTTACTTGGGATGAAGTTGGGGAAAATGTCTACTGCTAAAACTCATAGTGACCAAATTTTACTTCTTGAGTTGTGGTCCTCCCATACTAGTTTACTCTGGGGACCTCAGGTGAACAGTCAAAGGGCTTCTGCCTCAAGTTTTGTTTATTTAGGAACCAGAAAAGAAAAACAAAAGCAAACTACCTGCCTCCCACCTACTAATGATGTTGAGAATTAATTACCTGCTTGAAGCAATGGACAGGCGCTGGGACTGAACATGTTTCTTTTAGGTATTTGTCCCAGGTAAAATGACCTGTAAAGGAAATAGAAATCTCTATCACAGTCAACTTCCTAAAAAATGCTTTTGGGATATAATCTATGCTAAACATTAAGCCACTTGCAGACTTCTTTTGAGCATAAAGATTTTTTTTCCTGTTTGGGCTACAAGGAGTATTAGGGAGAAGGATTTAGTTGACATGAATGGATCATTTACTAGATTAATGTTTTAATAAAATCATGGTTTCAAGATGTCCCAAAGTGTTCTTCATGTTAGTCTCTAAAGTAATCCAAAATTCCAAAGCAAGATATACAACTATCTTAAAGAAGTACCCAGGAAGCTCATGGAAAACAGAACAGAAGAAACAGAAAGGGAGTGGGGAGATTCCTTCTGAACAATCTGATTCCTGGAATGGCCCTTTATTACAGCCAATGACAGATTTTAACACCCAATGTGGTTGGATTCTACCTTCTTGGCTTAGAAAGAATATGAAAGAAAGGCATCTGGAGACATGAGGTGAAAGGATTCGAGGGGAGGGGAAGCCAGAGGAGTGAGATGATACTTCAGTCCTCACTCTTTAAACTGGCTTTCTCTCACCTATCCCTACCCCACTCCCATCCCAGTCTGTATTGCTTTGAGGTACAAAATGACAAAGGTCTGGTAATCTAGAGAAAGTAGGACCTGGGAAGCATTTATGATGACAGTAAATAAGAATATGTCTTTCAAAGTTTAAAGAACACTGTCCTAGAGAAATAATCTTTAAGGTGACATCATGCTGGGGTCAGAAAAACATGGTAAGGGACAGGCTATTAAATACAGATTTCACTGGACCAAAAAAGATTACCAAGTTATTTATTTAAAGGTTAAACCAATTACCAATCTCCTCCTAATACCCACCTAGAGGTGACCCCATGATGGAGCAGGGAAGGTCCCAGAGACTCTCACAAGCTAAAACACTGTAGCAAACCAGCATTTCTTGAAGTTTCCTCTGTAGTGGAGCAGCACAGGGCCCCTTTGGGCCATGCAAAAAGCACTAGATGCTGGGAATAAAAACGAGTCACTGAATGATGAAAACTAAAGCACTCCAAAGAAGATGCCAAGACTTTACACTCTATTGATTTTATAGCTTCTGTTTAAAATTGGTTCCTTTCCCACCATCATCCTTAACTAAGCCAAATAGATTTGGCCAGAAATCAGTCAGTTCTGAAACATTTCATGAATTAGTCAATGATTAATCATCATGACCAGACATAGTCCATGGGTAAATAAGTTGATATTTCCTGACGTCAAGATTTAAAGAGGTTATCAGAATTTAATAAAGAATTTGCTCTTAGCTGAGAGGGTCCTAAATCAAGAACTGAATACATGTCATAACTGTTCTCTATTAAAAAAAGAAATCATACAATAATTATTCTATCCTTATAAATTAAAAATTAAACTAAATAGTATGTTTTGCATTTCACTGAATTGAAACTCTTAAACTCTTTTATTTAGAGCAGCATGTCCAATATAACTTTCTGTGCTGATAGAAATGTTCTGTATCTGTGCTGTCTAGTAAATTAGCAATAGATACATGTAATTTCTGAACAGTTGAAGTGTAGTTAGTATGGATAAGAAACTGAGTTTTAAATTTTATTTGATTTTAAATAATTTTAATTTAAATACCTATATATGGCTAAGAGCTAATGAATTGGGCAACACATGCCTAGAGGTTTGATGAGTTCTGGTTAATTGCTTATATTGGCTTGAATTCTGACTAGAAGAACCCAAGAGACTTTCGTTTTAAGAATTACCACATCATTAGTGATACCACAATAATTAGAATATTAATTATAGTTCTCTATTACCAAAGCACATGGAATCAATTCCTGTGCTATTGGTATACAAGCCAGAAACCTCAGACATTACAACACTTAGGAAACATCCTATTAGAAACTAAATGAAAAAGAATTTCTTTATTAAAAGCAGTCTATCCACTATGATGATTGATGGTTTAAACCATACCTAGACTGATATTTTTCTTATACTTGACTGCTTATGCTTAGTCCCTTAATCAGATATTATGGTTTAGATATGAAGCGTCTCCCCAAATCTCATGTGTTGAAACAATGCAAAGAAAGTACAGAGGTGAAAAGATTGGCTTATGAGAGCCTTAACCTAATCAATACATTAATCCACTTGAATGGATTAACTGGGTGATAATTATAGCTGGAGGCAGTAGGTCACTGGGGGCTTGTATTTAAGGTTTATATTTTGTCTGTGGTAAAGGAAGCTCTCTTTCTCCTTCTTGGTGTTCATGTCATGAACTGCCTTCCTCCACCATACTTGTCTGCCATGATATTTTGCCTCATCTTGGGCCCAGAACAATGGAGTTGGCCATCTATGAACTGAGAACTCTGAAACCATGGGCCCCAAACAAAAATTTTCCTCCTTTAATTATTCTTGTCAGGTCTTTTGGTCACAGAGGCAAGAAAGCTAAGTAAAACATCAGGTAAACTGCAAATTAAGATAGTTCTTATTGACTCAATAAGAATACTTGAAAACACTACCAATGCCTACCACAAATATTTGCAAGCACTATGTTATAGACAGCAAGGTATAGTTATAGACAGCAAGGTATGAACCAGGAGTTGGTGAAAACAAAATAATAAAAAATTTTATGCTTTGCTGGTCATATAATCTATGTTACAACTACTATGCTATTGTGTGCAATAGTAGCCATAAGCAATATGTAAATGAATGAGCATGGCTATGTTCTATTAAAACTTTACTGATAAAAAAAGGCAGTGGGCTGGATTTGGCCCCAAACAATAGTTTGCTAATCCATGGTCTAAACAATTGATACCAAAACCATAATCATAGATTTTTTTCACTCACTTGAACAAAGTTCAGGACCCTGTCTTCAGAAGTTCTCAATGAATAGGGTTCAAGTGTGGCATGAGAACATGTATTTTGAAAGGCTCATTAGGTAATTCTAATTAAAAGCTGTGTATAGAAACTATTGGTGTAGCTGAAAGAACGTGATATTTGAAGTCAAAGATGTTGGTTTAAGTCTTCTTTCTATAGCTAACAATCTTGGGGGAAATTACTTAATCCTTCCACACCTCACCTTACTTATCTGAAAAACAAAGATAATACCTATCTCGAATGATTGCACATACATTTTTCACTTAATAATATTTAAATTCCTTTCAAGTACAAAGAACTGTGTTAAATCTTATGGGAACAAGATGGATAAAGTTCCTAAAGTTATAGAGATTTCAGCCAAGAGCTAAGCAGATATAGTAAAAAAGTAATAACAAATATTGTTACAATTAAGACAAATTTAAGTTAATGAGGTAATACAGATTGCTTTGAGAGTGTAGTACAGGGAAATTTGTTCCATACTTGAGGTCTGAGATCATTGTGAAAATAAATATTAACTAATTTTGTATAATGCTTTGTGAACACACATAATTTGAGTGTTTTCAATTATTCTAACATTACAATTCAAAGCATTCAACATTATCTTGATCATTTTCAATAATTTATTCAATAGATGTTTGTTGAACATCCGCCATGAGTGAGGCAGTATAGCTTGGGGTCCCTACCCTCATGGAATTTACATTCTATCATATAATGAGACACCATTAACACATAAATAAATAAAATAATAAGTATTTGAAAGGAATAAAATGAGGCAATGGGATGAACTAGGAGATATCTTAGTGAAGTTATGGACATATGCTCTACAGAGGAACTCTCTTAAGCTGAGACATTACAGAAAAGAAAAAGCCAGTCATCTTATTTATATCACTGAATATGCTTATAAAATTGTTTTCTAAATTCTAACACATACCACACTACAATAACATTTATCATTAGGAAAATAGGGCGTGTACTATGAAGGGACAATTTCTTCAAATGACATAAGAAGCCTGTAAAATGTAAAGCACAGGAGTTCACCTAGTTGGATGCTTGAATCCTCTTTTCTAATATTTCTTCATTCAACAAATATTTATCAAATACCTATTGTATGCTAACCCTAGCTCTAAGCACTGAGAATATATGGCCAAGAGCAATAGAGCAAGTCTCTGTCCATGTGGAGCTTACACTCTAATGGGGAAGAAAGATAATAAACAAGATGTTTGTTAGTTGGCATTCTGGTCACATTCTTTTACAAGATCTCTACTTTGTTCCATGTAAGTGTAGAATTCAAATGCCTGAGAGCAATAAGGAAAATCAACATTTTTAGATAAAAAAAATCCTACTCCAAAATTACTGTTTAAATGATATTCCACTGTTCATATATACCATAATTTATATAACTTAACAACAAATTTTGTTAAATACTATTATTTCATTAAGTGTATACTCTTTGAATACTTTTCAGATTATCTTCTTAGGACAAATTCCAGAGTAGGATTAATGAACAAAGAATACGAATATTTTAAATTTTGATATAATACATGTTGTCAAATAGTCTCTGGAATGATTTATACAAATTTCTATTCTCATCAGAACTGCATGAGAGTGTGTTTCCCACACCTTTCCTAAACTGTTTTTTTTTTAAGGAAAAGTTAATATTTTCTTTACTTAAATTAATTTAACTGGTTCTTCTTCGTTATATATGATAGTAGAATCCATTTTCATAAAATTATACAAGCATAGGCTATATCTTTTTCTAATTAGGACCCCATTCTTGTATGTGGGCATAATCTTTATAATTTTGATAAATATTATCAATGAAAAAAGTACTATTTATCTTTTATTTATAGTTTTTTGATTAATAAAGTTAAAGCTCTTGTTTTTACAGTTATCATCTAGTTTACATTTTATTTTGTTATTTTTCTCCCGAGTTAATTTTTTATTTTCTTACAGATTCTAAGGGGTCTTTGTCAATGAAGACTATTAATCCTCTGTCTGTCCTTATACTGAGGATGTATATGTCTCAGTTTGGTAGGGTTTGCCTTTAAGTTTCTCAGTCTGTTCTTTTATGGATTCTTGGTTTTCAAACCATAGTTTCCTCACTTCAATGTTATAAAAAATATTAGCCCATGTTTCTATGATTTCTCTGGTTTCATTTTTTTTAGTATTTGATCTATTTGGAATTTATTTTATGAAATGAATGAGAAAAGGTTCTAGCTTTCCCTTTTTACACATATTCAATAAATGTGCTCGAATATCATCTACTGAATAAATCATCTTCTTCCTACTTCTTTGAAATGCCACCTTGATCTTATATTAATTTCTTATGTATTCTTAGATCTATTTCTGGACTCTATTCTGTTCCTCTAATTAGCCTGTCTATTCCATCATGAGAAGCACTCAGCTTCACATCATTTCATAACCAATTTAAATATCTGCTACAGCAAGTCTTTTTCATAAGTCATACCTTCAATGCTATGTCTTCTTGGCACTTTTCAGATGATTTATAAATTGTGGCAGACCTAACATTAATAAAAACCAGCTATTTAAAAATGTCTAAAGCTATAAGATACATAGTCATTCATTCTCAAAACATTGCTCAGAACCCTTTAAAATTAATAGCTTTATATTTTTAATGGATCACTTCAAAATAAAACACCAATCCAAAAAAAATTCTGAAAACAAATAATAGAAACTGAATTATACAATTAGAAACCTTTTAATCATATGAGACAACATCCTAACTAAAAGTTAAGAACTCATCAAATACCCTGATTGAAAAAGAAAGGTTTCAAGTAAAAACTCAGCTCCTAGTATCAATGCAACACTTTCATTATTATGTTTCTGCCAGCTAGTTTTAGTTTTAAAAGAACATGCACACAAGAATCAGAGTGATTTAATATGTACAGTCTTTCATCAAATTCTCAAAGGTTGGAGAATATTGGGTAAAAAATATGTTCAACTATAATATTGCTCCACTAACATTTCCATGTGGTTTCTTCTTTGAAAAAGGATGAAAAAGAAAGTCACTTTATTTTTATTTAATAAAGAAGAAATTAATAGAGAGAAGAAATTAAAAACTTTTTATAGGTTCAGGCAGGTATCCTGAAATGAAAAAGATTTGGATTTGGGAGGCTTCAAAGATACAGAATTACAATATGACTTAAGAGTTTCCTTAAACAACTTTTGGCTTTATTTGCCTCTTATGTCTGCCATGTTGCCTCTACCCATTGAATGACACTTAGTAAAAATGTTACTTTCTTTGCAAAACCTCTGGCTTTTCTTATATTCCAAGAACAAATCCTATAATTTCCATATTTTCTATAATATCTTGTTTATGCCTCTACTGTCATCATATCCTATCATTATAATTATTTATGTGAGCTCTTTATGGATAGGAAATATATTTATTCATTTTTAAAATCTTCACTGTTTTATACAGTGTTTGAAACTTAATGATAAAGATTTAGTGAAAGTTTTTGAATGAATGAAAAGAAAAGCAGCACAGAAGTAATAGTCCTAATCTTGACTGGACTAGTAAAATCACATGTGGGATATTAAATTTCATCTGGGAGTTACTTTGAGACAGATATAGCAAAGCAGAGTTGAAATGGTGACCTGTGGCAAAGGGTCACCTGAGGATCAACTGAAGGAATAGTTCATGACTACTTAGCATTAGAAAGAAAGCAAAGTCTCAAAGCCATTTTCTCATCCATGCAGTTATCAAATATCAACAGTATTGTGCTGGAGACATAATCATGATCAAATATTGTCCTTGTCCCTTGAAGAGCTTTGGTCTAGTGAGACACAGAGGGCAAACAATCCACTATAATATGCAATGGTAAGGACTACACCTAGAGAGGTGGTGGGTATTATAGGAGCACCTGGAGGGTTTGTGCAAAGAAGTCATCTTTAGGATCCTAAGTAACAGTGTAAAAAGATAAGCAGAAGCCAAAGAGAAAGGAAACTTTGTTTTAGACAGGAAAATAAAAGCATGTATAAATGCTTGGAGGCGAGCAAAAGGAGTTCTACAAACTGGATTTTTTGGTATGTTTACTGGGTAAAGTTTAAAGAAAAAGTAGTCTAAGAAAGCAGTTGTAGATAGAAGCACTGTTCAGATATCAGTGCCTCCCACACAATGTTAATGAGAAGCAAAAGTGATGAAGGGCTTAGGGTGCAGTCATTCTGGCTGCAGGGTGAACAATGGACTGGAAGGAAGGGTATGGAGGCTGGAAGCTATGCCATTAATAATCTAGGTGTGAGATGATAGTGGTTTAAACCAGGAAAATGGCAGAGGAGCAGTGACAAACTAGTTCCTACAACTGCTTTCTAATAATCAAGAGACGAGTGAATAAAAAAAAGGTAAACCTGTTTCATTCAGCCCTAAAAGTTAGAATGTGACTAATATAAATTACAAAGAAAGAGATTTTTGCCCAATATCTATCTAATATGAAGCAATCTACCCGAGGAGGCTATAAGTCCCCTGCAACTTGTAGAGTTCAAGATAAGACAATTTATAAGAAATTCAAAATGTCAAATTTGAAATGCTGGGCCAGAGCAGCATTTCCAATACTGAAGTTCCACAGATCTACTAAATTTTATTTGTTTGATATTTGGGGCTATTCTCTCTGCTTGATGTAAAAAAAATAAAATATGTAGTATTAAGTCATGTCAAAGGCTATGCCTGTGCTAACCAGTACTCTCATGAGGAAAACTACACTTTCAAATTTTAACATCATTTGTCAACTGATATATTTTATGTGAATTGAGCATCCATGTTTCATAATCCCTTCTCAATAAATAAATTGTTTACATGCCTAAAGCTGTCACTGAACTACAATTATTACTTATATGAGCAACAAAACTAGCAGCAGCTATCACTGTCTTCCCTTGGCATGCCAGACTCGCACAGCATCTCCCATGTTCACTACAGCCTGAAAAGCAGGTTTTGTGCTCATTATAAAGATAAGAAAATGGGCTCAAAAATATTAAATAATTTGCCTAAAGTTACTAAACTGATAAGTGGGGAACAGGAATTTGAACCAAGTCCTGCATGATTCCTATGTCTGAGCATTTTCCCACTATTTATTGGCATCTTAGAAATCTTGAAAAAGGTTTTAAGAAGCAATAAAAATAAGTATCATTTCTTTATAAAGTGCCAGGTACTTTTAACTGCATATTTTAATTTCATTAATTTCTTCAGTTCACTCACATTCATAATGCTTCACTCTGAATGTCAGAAGATCTGACTTAAAGTCCGAGTAAAATCGTTGAACAGAATGAAAGTCAAAACAATCCTCTATAGTATCTGAAAGTTTTAAAGGATTTTTGCATGATTTAGTTCATGCCCATCTTCTTTACAACGTGTGAAGTAGGCAGAATGGAATTAAACCCATTTTACAAATCAGAAAACTAAGGATTTAAGAGTAACTAAATGGCAGAGCTGGCTCTCAACACACCCAGGAGGTTCTGACTCTTAGTGTTCTACTTTATGTTATGCTGTGTGTCAGTGGGCAATGAGAAGTATCATGTTACAGGAACAAAAGGCAAGAAAAAGCAAATAGACAATAACAGGCTGAACACATGTAATTACAGTAACAAAATATACCAAAATACCTGAACGGGGGCTGAGGATATAGCTCAGTTAGTTGGAAGAATGCTTGCCTTGCATGCACAAGGCCCTGGGTTCAATCCCCAGCACCACACATACACACACACACAAAAAAAAAAAAAAAAAAAAAAAATTGAACAAAAATTCATAAAGGTATCAGGATACCAACATTAAGGTAATATGTAAAAAGATTTTAAAGGATTCTAAGACATTAATATTAATGTTTATGTAAAAACCCAAAAGCTGATTGAGAAATATTGGTATTAGTTTTATTCCTCAAATCCTAATCCTGAAGTATACTACACAGTGATAAAAACCAAAAGAAGTATCAATCTGATTTGTTACCTGATAACATTTTAATATTTTAGTTTTAATTTAGTTCATACACTTAGAAAATCTTTAGGTTTAATTTCAGTTCAATTTATAATTAATTTCTTTTGGGTAAATCCCACCAAACTTTGGTTTATGACAGTGGAACTTTGTTTAGTTCTAGTTGCAGTGCATTAAGAAGTTACTTCCAGTGGGGCTCAGTTTCCTTTCCTCCTATAGTCTACATAATCAGCCACACCCCCTTCCTTTTTGTTAGCTTTGTGACCTCCTGAAAAGTAGGACTTGATGTGGCACTGAGATAAATTACATTAGGCAGGTGAGCACAGAGTTCTTTGGATTATGAGATGGAGACACGTGGAATTATCTTCCTAGTAGAGTAAAACTGATTACAATCTTATCCCAGGTTTAGTAATTCTCTTTATTTAGCAGAAACAAGAAAAATATCTTACCTAGCTCCAGGATGTCACCAGTTTCTATTAAACAAAAAAATGTTATAGCATAGGTCATCATGATAAACATACTGAAATGACAGAAAGGTGCAATTCTGGAGTAAAATAGGGGTTTGAAAGTTTGTTTATCTGATTACTTCATTTTAAAAGATACTGAGTTTTATTAGTTAGTAGCTGCGGCAGTACACTAAACTTTGCCTTCCTCTAGAGATTAAACTAATAAAAACTATGAAAACCTGGAGGGACTAAGCAACAGTGCCTAAAGCTCTAAATAAATTTGGGATTATTTATAAGAAATGTACGTTTCCAGATTTTCAGCTCAGAATAAAATGTTACTTTTTATAGACACCTTAATAATGACAATATTTGCTTTTTCTTTAAAAAGTGAGTTATTTATAAACTCAGACTTCTAAGAACAAATGTTTTATGGTAAAAAATGTCAAATAAAACTTTTTCATGCTAGATGGCTTTTTTCTTACCTTGATATTGGGATGCAGACTCTGATAGGTGACCATATTTGTATTTTCTAACTTCATTCCAGTTTATTACTGCAGGAAGAGAGAAAAGAGTCACGTAGAAAGAAAACACAAGATTCACTACTTCTGAATTTAGCAGTTTCCATTAACAGTTTTTAACTAAGTCATCACTTTTGAGATTGTATTTTTGGAAATAATGCAAATAGAGACAAGAATGTTATAATTAAAAGCTTTAGAACTGCTTATAGTAACAGAAAAGAGGGAACACCTAAGTGTTCAGAACAGAAGATTGATTCAGATTCAGCTGTGTAACCACTAGGAAAAATATTTTGAAGCTGTTAAACTTTTACAAAGGCTAAAGAATAAATGGGAAAATGTTAAATTGTAATGTTATTAGGTAAAACAAGGGAAGAAAAGTTACATTCATAAAATATCACAATTATATATATATAAAAAAACCCCTAAAAACAAAGAGCACCCATGTAGGTGAACTGTGCCCTCCCAAATTTCATATTGAAGTCCCCACTCCCCAGTACCTCAGAATGTGTATTTGGAGAAAAGATCTTTGAAGAGGTAGTTAAGTTAAAATGAGGTCACTGAGGTAGGCCCTAATTCAATATGACTGATATCCTTATAGAAAAAAAATTGGACAGGGCCAGAGAAAAGATGGCATAAAGACAGAGGGAAAATATGGCCATCTATACCTTAAGAACAAGAGGCCTCAGAGGAAACCTGCTGACACCTTGATCTTGGACTTCTGGACTCCAGAATTATGAGAAAATAAATTAGTGTCATTTAAACCATCAACTTGTGGTCTTTGTTATGGCAGCCCTAACAAATGAATACACTTCTTAAAAATTATCACTAAAAAAAAAATGGAAGTAAACACAGCAAATAAATATACGGGGTGGTAGTACTGGATCCCCTTTATAATTTCTAATTATAGAAATTAATTAGATGTAGCTGAACTTCAGCCCTAGCCCAAGAAGAAGCATTTTTAATTCCTCACAGAAACTAGAGGAACTTGGAAAGCAGTGCCCAAAGAAGAAAAGGAGAAAACAGCTACATTACAAAATGTACACTGTTTAAATACTGCCACAAATTACTCAGTGTATCAGGAAGTATTTAAACAGTGTAATTTTGTAATGTAGTTGTTTTCTCTTGTATCAGTTCCTAAATGAGAAAACAGCAGCTGATAGAATTTCACACATAATAAAAGAAACCACTTATTTAAAAAATTTCAAAGCATTCTAAGAATAATGGCCATGTTTCAGAGTATGTTGTGATATGTAGTTTAATGTAGTATGATATGTATGATACTATTTAATAATCGAATTTATTCCTCTTACACAAGCAATATCTTTCTTCTCTGGTAGTCCCTTTCCCAGTTAGTAATAACAAGTCAGAAATCTGAAATTCTTCTTAATTGTCTGCTTTTCATTGCTTTTGGTTCTCAAATCAATTGGTTATCCAATTCTGCCATTCTATCTCTAAAATGACCAGCTCCTCTCTCCCATCTCCTGGATGGAATCAGTACAGCAACCTCTGAGCTTATGTATGTATTCTTGGAACTTGACAAACAGAAAGCACTTTTTAAAAACTCTTTACCAAATTTTGAATTTAGATTTCATTATCTCTTCCTTTACTCAATAAAAAGTTTCTTAATTCTTGTGTCTTTTCTACATACAAATCAACATTATTTTTCTAAAGTACAGATAAGATAAAATATGTCACTACTCCATTTAAAAGTCCTAAGGGGCTGGGCACAGTGGTGCACAACTGTAATCCCAGCAGCTCGGGAGGCTAAAGCAGGAGGATTGCAAGTTCAAAGCCAGCCTCAGCAGTAGTGAGACACTAAGCAACTCAGTGAAATTCTGTCTATGAATAAAACACAAAATAAGGCTGGGATTGTGGCTCAGTGGTTGACTGCCCCTGAGTTCAATCCCCAGAACCAAAAACCACCACAACAACAAAAAGTCTTTAAGGATCATACCCTAAACTGTGACCAAACATATAAACATATTCCCACTTCTCTTCCAGATATTTCTGGATCTAGGACAAATGTTACTTTATAAAAAATTTCTGGTAATGCTCCTAAGAAAGAAAAGTATTAGCTCAACCTCGTACCTTTATGCCTATCACAGAATGCTACATCTAAATACTTACTAAGCAGTATGTATTCCTGGAACTTGACACACAGAAAGCACTTTTAAAAAAGTCTTTTTACCAAATTCAGAAACATAAAGTTATGAGTGAGAGAAAAGTTATACATATGAATAAGTCAATATTTCAATGATGCTCTCATCAAAACTATTGTAATATAGAGAATGGTACTTAACTAAAGAAACCACTAATGTTGGATAGCAGTTATTCATGTTAACTAAGAATAACAGAAAACAGAGCATCTAAAACTGCAGATAATATAAAAGTCATTCATATTTAGCTTTATTTTAATTTTTTACAACAAATTTACTATTTCAATCATACTAGGTTAATATTAAAAATGAAATTGCTATTATTTAATGGGTAGAGTTTAAAGTTTTGCAAAATAAAAAAAATGATCTATAGATAGATGGGACTGATGGTTCCATAAGTAAATGTCTTTCTGAATTTTCTGACCAGAAATGCCACGGAACTGTACACTTAAAAATTAGTTAAAATGGAGAGCTGGTGATATACCTTAGTAGTAGAGTGTTTATCTATGTGTGAGGCACAGGGCTCAATTTCCAGCACTAAAAAAATTAAAATGATAAACTTTGTTATGTATGTTTTGCTATAATTTTAAAAATTAATCTTAAAAATGAAATTTTCATTCATGGATGTCAGGGTAAGGTAAGCTCAGAGGTTGCTGTACTGATTCCATTTCAGATTTAACTAACATCTAACATTACCTTATAGCAGGCCAGTGCCAGTGATTTTCCTATCTATCACCTCAGGTATTATCAATATCTTTTTGAAGATGAGAAATCTGGGGCTCAGTAAGTTTAATAGTGTCATGGAGGGGAAGATGTAGTGCAGCAAAAGCAATGAAAGATATATAATAATGGTCCAAAAAGGGAGTAAATCCACAATGAAAAATGGAATTGAAGCAACAATGTGAATCCTGCTTAGGAAGATTCATTCATTTTACAAATACTTATCTGGTATTTGTCAGTCATGATTCTAGATACTGCATATATATCACTGAACAAAAACTGCATTCTACTGGAGTTCTTACCAGGGGTTTTACAAAACGTCATCTTTTGATTGGAGGTATTTGAAAAAGCATTTATTGTAGGGAAGCAGATGTCAGAGACTTTCTGGCAATGAGAACTTTCCTGTGGAAGCAGAAAGGCTGGATGACCACTTATCATCAAATGTGTAAACTTTCCTAAGCTGAGAGGGAATTTATGGGTTGGAAAAAAAATAAACTTCTAAGATTCTATTAAACTTTGGGATTCTTGTTCTCTAAGTAACAAATAATATTATGGGAGCTGAGGTAGTAGCAATGAATCTATATCCCATGTGTATATATTTATGTTTGATTAAGCACATGTGTTTATCTTATTAACTATTCATAAACTTGTATTATGTGATATTTTCCTTTATATCTTACATATCAGAATCAACTAAATGAATGAAAGAGCACTTCCTATTCTATATTGTTCAGTTTGACATTTAAATCTCATTTCCAACTCAATATTTTCAAAACAACTCTAAAGTCTTTGCTACTTCCTTACTGAAATCACATTCATCAGGAGAGAAGATGGCAGAGTAGAGGTGGTTGCTTTTCAAGCTGCTCCATGGTGGGAGACCAAGAAAGTGGATAAATAGCTTCCCAGTGAGATAGATGAAAGTGGGATTTTACTGGGATTCAATTCTGAACACTCAGAACAGCTTGGGATATATTATAATAAAGAAGGAAGCACGCCACCACTGTCAGTGGCTGCCAGAACTGACCACTGTGAGCAAAGCAGGGAGGGGGACTAAGGAAACATGCATTGTAGGTGGCATTGTGGCATCTGGTACAGAGAAATCAGAGATCAAGGACACTGCTGACGGATCCAGAGGGTGTGCTATAGGAAAGACACCTACTGTCTTCTGGTTGTCTACAGAGAGCTGAGGCAAGAGCTACCTTGCCATGAGGCTGTGGCAGCTGTGAGGAGCAAGTCCAGGAGCCTAGACCTGGGAAATCTGAGCTGGGTCTGAAAAACAGACCTGGTAGATGCTTGTTGGCATGACCCAGAGTATGCCTAGGAGAACAGGAGAAAAATCAGGCAAGGACAGTGTTTTATCCCGGGGAATATAGGTCTTGGAGACCCTAGAGCCTGGTTTCCTTTCCCCTCTTTGAATCTGGTGGCTTGTAGAACCAGCTGGGACGGTATGACTGTGCTTTCCAACTGAACCCAGGAAGCCGGGAAGGGCAGGGTGTGTGGGTGGTGGAGGATTGGCTCCTCCAATGCATGAGTAAAACCCAGGGGAGACTCCAGGCGTGCAGTCTCCCAGCATGGATCAGCAGCTGCCCAGGTAGTGCTCTGATTTAATATCTTTAGACTAATTGCCATTCAATAAAGCACCTGGGACTTGTCTAGACCCAAGCCTGGCCTTCAGGAGCTCTGCCTACGGGAACTCCTCTCACAGAACTCTACAGCTACCCCACCCTGAAAGTGGAGAACACAACACTCAAACCCACTTTATCTCATACTGCCAGAAGGGGAAGCTAAGAATTTTTGAACTCCAACTGGCAACTTGATGAACAAAACAAAAAGAGGAAGTATTTGACAGCCTGTGGTCATTTCTCTTGTGCATAGTACATATGCACAAGAAAAAAAGGAAGGAGGGAGAGTTGGGAATAGACAACGAACACATATTCTCATTGACACATTTGACTACTACAATGGAAACAGTCCTTAATTTTTCACCAAGAACTGTTTTTTTTCCCTTTTCTTTTTCTCTGATTGTGTTCTGAATGGTTTATGAACATTTATACATACACATATTTGTCACTCTTTTCTCATTTCTAGCATTTTTAAAGGTAGTTACTTTTCATGGCTCTATCTTTTGAGGGTTAAGGTTTTTGATTAGCATATTTTGGTTTTATTTTGTAGAGTTCGTGGTTTTTCACTTATCTGTTTCCCTTGATTTTCTTTCTCCCTTTCCTTTTGCTAACAGTCAAATTCAATTATTTTCTCTTTCAATTTTCCTTTAATTTTTTACTTCTATTTTCTTTATTCCTCCTTGATAAGCATAACAACCTACATCTCTTTTGCATTCCTCCTATTGACCTTTTGAAATTATAATTCCTTTTTTCTATTATTTGGCAACTGACTGCCTTACATTTCTATTTATTGTGCCAATTAACATTGTAGATGTCATAGTAGGGATTAAGTATTTAGTTTAATGCTGTATATTGTTTGCATTGATTGTTATTATTTGTTTCCCACTAACCTGGAAACCTTCAGGGACTCTATAAGTTCATAAAGTAGAAATTCTGTTGCCTCAGATTCATACTGATAGATAGGTAGACAAACAACATGAAAAAGCAAGGTAACAAACCATCCCAAACAAATCAAAATACCTTAAAAACAGAATCCATTGACACTACAGCAGATGAAATGCCACTGTTTTTGGTCAGCATTTTTGATGCTGTGACTAAAAGATCTGACCAAAACAAATTTAGAGGAGGACCAAAACAATTTAGAGGAGGAAAAGTTTATTTGAGGTATTACAGTTTCAGAGATCTTAGTCCTTAGAAGGCCATCTCCATTCCTCAGGGCGTAAAGTGAGGTAAATCATCATGGCTAAAGAGTGTGGCAGAGGGAAGTGGCTCACATGATGATCATAAAGTAGAGAAATCTCCACTTGCCAGATACAAATATGTACCCCAAAGCCACACCCAATGTCCCACTTCCTCCAGCCACACCCCACCTGCCTTCAGTTACTACTCAATTAATCCCATAAGGTGATTAATTCATTGAGTGGGTTAAGACTCTTACAATCCAATCATTTTTGCTCTGCACCTTCTTGCATTGTCTCACACGTGAGCTTTTGGGGAACACCACACATCCAAACCATAACAGCCATAGAAGGAATTTAGAAAGTTCATAATTAAACTGATCTATGAAGTAAAAGACGTAAGATGTAAGGAGTGAAATCAGAGAGAAAACACAAGAAGTAAAAGATTACTTCACTAAGGAAATAAAGATTCTGAAAAAGAACTAATCAGAAACCCTTGAAATGAAGGAATTAATAAACCAAAATTAATCAACCAAAAGCATCAGCAACAGATTAGAACACTTGGAAGATAGAGTTTCAGGCAACAAAGACAAAATATATAATCTTGAAAATAAAGCTGACATAGGATAAAAGATGTTAAGAGATCGCCCATGCTGGCCTGCACGGGACCCAGGCTCACAGTAGGCCTGGGTCCATCCTGCCATTGGCAGACACCCACCAGAGCCCAGCCCCTTTTACAGGACCACCCCTTCCAACTGGCAAACTTTTAGGAGAGCTCAGGCCCAGTCCAGATCTGCCCTCACCGACTTGTGAGGGACCCAGGTCCAGAATAGGTCCTAGTTCACCCCCCTACCCCCACCTGGGATCCTAAGCCTAACTCACCTTTTTTTTTTTTTTAGTAGATCTACTTTTTCAACTGTAAATTTCTTGTAATCTAATCTAATATTTGTAATAGATCAAATATTTTTGATAAAACTTGGTATCTGATGTGCTGTACAACAGAAACCAGACTTCAAAGATTTTTGCAGTATATATTTTTGCACTGGTTACATATAAAAATAGTATTTTAGATATATAAATAAAATACATTTCTAAATTAATTTTGCTTATTTTTACCTTTTTTAATGTGGCTATTATAAAAAATTAAATTACATATGTGGTTTGCATTAATTGCTCTTGGACAGTACCATGTTGGACAATTACAATTCAGTGAAGCTAGGGAATAAGATATATGGGTGGATAAGAGAAGGAGGAAGTGGTCAACATTAGTGGCCATAGTTTTTACTATAATGGAGAAAGCAGAGTTACAATAAGAACCAACAATGGGCAAAGAGGGGAGGTGAGGAACAGAGGACAAAATATACTGATTAAATTTTTTTTCATGTGGCTTGGTTGTTCGATCTTCCTAATAACTAAGACTCCCAACTATTTCAGGAATAAAGGTAGGATAGGCTTTTGAGAAAATAGCATGATTTTAGTGTGAAGCAGAAGGGCAAATGTGACTTAATCCCAAAGAAGACAAATCACCCAAATTATAAGTCCTGAGTAAGGGATAAGAAAGGGTACGGCACAATAAACTAGAAAACGTTGTTATGGGCCCAAAGTAACAGGGCTAAGCACCACAGACTGAAACCTCTGAAACCATGAGTCAAAAAAACATCTTTCCTCTTTTTAAGCTTATTTTTCTTAGGTATTTTGTCATAGTGACACAAAGTTGACAAACACAGAAAAATAGTACTGAGAGTGGGGTCATTGCTGTGACTATACCTGACCATGTGGTTCAGAAGCCCACAGAATTGGGCTGCAGGAGGAATTTGGAAAACTCCAGAGAAGTGGGCCAGAAAAAGCCTAGAATACTATAAGTAGAGCTTCAAGGGAAATTCTGGTAAGAACTCAGAAGAGAATGCTGATAGGAATGCAGGGAGTAAAAGACATGTGCTTATAAGCTTTCAGATGTACATAAGGAATCTGTTGGGAATTAAATTGGACTAGAGGTCATATGTGTTACACTGTGGTAAACATTTTGCCTATGTCCTGTAATTTTATGTAAGGCTTAGTTTAAAGGTATGGATTAATAAATCTGAAGGTGGAAATTTCAAAGCAAAACAGCAGTCATGCTATATCATGAGTATTGCTGGCTGATTTCAGACAGATTTAATGAAAATCAAAAGTAAAAAACAGATGGAATTTTTGTTGTTGTTGTTACTAGGGATTAAACCCAAGGGTGTTGTATCACTGAGCTACATTCCCAGTCCTTTATTTTTATTTTTTTAAAATTTCATTTTAAGACAAAGTCTCATTTAAATTGCTGAGACTGGCCTCAAACTTGTGATCCTCCTGCCTCAGATTCCCAAGTAACTGAGATTTTAGGCATGCGCCACTGTGCTAGCTGAGGAAAAAAAAATTTTTTTTAAAGCAGCTGAACAAGGTTTTATTGCGATTCATTCCTGGGTGAGACTCTCCAGCTGACCAGAGCCGATCCAGGAGAATCACCTGAGCAAAAAATTTTTTTAAATTTGTTCAGCCAGAGAAGTGCATGCAAAGTTTTGGCTAAGGTGGGTGTGGTTGCTAAAGTTATTAGTTCCATTTTTAAAAGCTAAGCTTGGCATATCTACTGGCCCAGTTACTTGGGAGGTTAAGGTGGGAAGACTGCTTGGGCCTAGCTTGGGCAACATGGAAAGACCTTGTCCCTTAAGGACAATGGGGAAGGAGGAGAGAGGGAAGGAGAAGAATCCAAACACTCTACACCAGGAAAATAAGAAAGTTGCCTTGAAGGCATTACAGGAATTATCAGCAACTCACCCATCCTAGACTCAAGAGTGTAGAGTACAAATTTATTTAAAAGACTTGCTTGAGAAGAGACCCTCCCCCAGGCACATTTTTTTTTCCAAAGGGCTACATAAGGAATTGTTGCTTGGATTAATTTCCCCTTGTTCAATTATCCAAGCACACAGAAGTGGCTGCAGCTGTGGTCCAAACAGACCCAGTTCCTGGAGGCAGACCTTAGTGTTATCCAGGAGATGCTAGTTTTTATTTTGTTTTGTTTTGTTTTGGTACCAGGGATTGAACCCAGAGATGCTTAAACACTGAACCATATCCCAGCCCTTTTTATATTTTATTTAGAAACTGGGTCTCACTAAGTTGCTTAGGGCCTCACTAATTTGCTGAGGCTGGCTCCTGACTTAGCCTCCTGAGTTGTTGGGCTTACAGCCTGCACCACCATGCTTGGCATGATGCTGGATTTTAGGTGAGGAGAATGCAAGGGTTGGGTTATGGTTTCCACCGAGAATTCAAAGGAAAGTGTGGGAAGCCAGGCAGAGCATAGCAGGGTCAGAGATCTTGCAAGTAGCTCCTGAAAGGGAAATAAATGAAGTTGTGAGAATGAGACTGAAGTTGCACTGGAGATCCCAGGAAATTAGAGATGTCAGGAATGTGGAGCATCCACCAAGGAAAGCTTCAGACACAGAGCACAGTCAACCAAACAGTTGAGTCCATGTGGGCTGCAGCCAGCAAGACTATAGGGGACAGGGCTGCTCAAACTTTCTAGATCTTATATTGTACCTTTGTGTGCACTGTGTGCTGGTCATGGAGCTATAGGATTTTATGTTTGTCCTATTAGATTTGTCCTGCTTTAGTTCCATTCCTCCTTTTTTTTTTTTACCCCATTCTTTCTTTTTTCGAATGGGAATGTTTACCATATGCTTGTCTTATCACTGTTTTAAGTATGTAACTTTTTATTTTATTTTATGGGGGTTCACAGCTAAGAATATGTTTTGAGTCTCAGAGAAGATTAAGACTTTTCAGGTGTGTTGGAATTGTTAAAACTTTACTGACTGTTGGAGATGGACTGAATGCATTTTGAATCATGAAATGGACATTAGCCTTTGGGACCTTTAGGAGGCAGGGTCTAGGTAGAGGAAATAGGTCACTGGGATCATGCCCATGAAGAATATATTAGGACTCCATTCCTTTCCTCTGTTTCTCCTTGCTTCCCAGCTACCAAAAGCAACTTTGCTTTACTACATGCTTCCTATCACGATGTTTGAAAGTTTTACCATGTACCCAAAGTGACAGGTCCTAATGACCATGGACTGAAATCTCTGAAACCATGAAGCAAACTAAGTATTTTCTCCTATTAAGCTGATTTTCTCAGATATTTTTTCACAGATATGGAAAGCTAATACAGTTTCTTAATCCCTCTTACCTCTATGATAGCATAAAAGAACTTACCACTAGGCTGCATAATCAATGAACTAAAGACTGCTTAAGGAGTTATGAGGTTTGGGATTTATCCCTGGATCCGCCAAAATCTTGCTCTGACTTCTGACAAGCCAATTTCTCTGTATGTTATTTTCTCCATCTGCAAAGTTGATGAGGGGAGAAGAAGGAGAATGGTTATTAACCTGACTAAGACCTTTACGTATTAACAAACTGGGTGAGGGTATAAGAAAAGTAGTACATTTAATACATATTTTTTTCTATTAAAATATCTCAAGGTTGGAAGTTACTTTATAGCAACTTAAGACTCTATATTCACAAAAATAAATACAGATAATTGCTATATTTGGTACCATGCAAATACTGAGTATAAATAAACATTATTTCCAACTAACCATTTTGAGTTAACGTTTGTGCACGGCGAGAGAAAGGGATTCAGTTTCATTTTGTTGCATATGGATTTCCAGTTTTCCCAGCACCATTTGTTGAAGATGCTATCCTTCCTCCATTGCATGCTTTTAGCCCCTTTATCAAATATAAGAAAGTTGTAATTCTGTGGATTGGTTTCTGTGTCCTCTATTCTGTACCATTGGTCCACCTGCCTGTTTTGGTACCAGTACCACGCTGTTTTTGTTACTATTGCTTTGTAGTACACTTTGAACTCTGGTATCGCTATACCTCCAGATTCACACTTCCTGCTTAGAATTGCTTTTGCTATTCTGGGTCTTTTGTTTTTCCATATGAATTTCATGATTGCTTTATCTATTTCTACAAGAAATGCCGTTGGGATTTTAATTGGCATCGAATTAAACCTGTAGAGAATTTTGGGTAGTATCACCATTTTGATGATGTTAGTTCTGCCTATCCATGAACAGGGTACATTTTTCCATCTTCTAAGATCTTCTTCTATCTCTCTCTTTAGGGTTCTGTAGTTTTCATTGTATAAATCTTTCACCTCTTTTGTTAGGTTGATTCCCAAGTATTTTATTTTCTTTGAGGATATTGTGAATGGAGTGGTTTTCCTCATTTCCATTTCAGAAGTTTTGTTGCTGATATACAGGAATGCCTTTGATTTATGCGTGTTGATTTTATATCCTGCCACTTTGCTGAATTCATTTATTAACTCTAGCAGTTTCTCTGTGGACCCTTTTGGGTCTGTTAAATATATTATCATGTCATCTGCAAATAGCGATAATTTAAGTTCTTCTTTTCCTATTTTTATGCCTTTAATTTCTTTTGTCTGTCTAATTGCTCTGGCTAGTGTTTCAACAACTAAATTGAATAGAAGTGGTGATAGAGGGCATCCCTGTCTTGTTCCAGATTTTAGAGGGAATGCCTTCAGTTTTTCTCCATTTAGGATGATGCTAGCCTGAGGTTTAGCATATATAGCTTTTACAATGTTGAGGTAAGTTCCTGTTATCCCTAGTTTTTCTAGTGTTTTGAACATAAAGGGATGCTGTACTTTGTCAAATGCTTTTTCTGCATATATCGAGATGATCATATGGTTCTTGTCTTTAACTCTATTGATATGGTGAATAGTATTTATTGATTTCCGTATATTGAACCAGCCTTGCATCCCAGGGATGAATCCTACTTGATCATGGTGTACAATTTTTTTGATATGCTTTTGTATTCGATTCGCCAGGATTTTATTGAGAATTTTTGCATCCAAGTTCATTAGAGATATTGGTCTGTAGTTTTCTTTCTTTGAAGTGTCTTTGTCTGGTTTCGGGACCAAGGTGATGTTGGCCTCATAGAATGAATTTGGAAGAGCTCCTTCTTTTTCTATTTCTTGAAATAGCTTGAAAAGTATTGGTATTAATTCTTCTTTGAAGGTTTTGTAAAACTCCGCTGTATACCCATCTGGTCCAGGGCTTTTTTTGGTTGGTAGTCTTTTGATGGCTTCTTCAATTTCTTCCTTTGTTACTGGTCTGTTTAAATTGTGTGTGTCTTCCTGACTCAATCTGGGCAGATCGTATGACTTAAGAAATTTATCGATATCTTCACTATCTTCTATTTTATTGGAATATAGGGTTTCAAAATACTTTCTAATTATCTTCTGTATTTCTGTAGTGTCTGTTGTGATATTGCCTTTTTCATCCCTATGTTAGTAATTTGAGTTCTCTCTCTTCTTCTCTTCGTTAGCATGGCTAAGGGCCTGTCGATCTTATTTATTCTTTCAAAGATCCAACTTTTAGTTTTTTCAATGGTTTTTTTTGTTTCAATTTCGTTGATTTCTGCTCTAATTTTAATTATTTCTTGGCTTCTACTACATTTGCTGTTGTTTTG
Organism: Ictidomys tridecemlineatus; assembly: GCF_052094955.1. Taxonomy (NCBI): domain Eukaryota; kingdom Metazoa; phylum Chordata; class Mammalia; order Rodentia; family Sciuridae; genus Ictidomys; species Ictidomys tridecemlineatus. The sequence continues at coordinate 29,563,605 of NC_135487.1, forward strand.
CTCTTCCTTTTCTAGGTTTTTGAGGTGTAGTGTGAGTTTATTTATTTGTTGGTTTTTTTCTTTTTTTGAGGAAAGAACTCCAAGAAATGAATTTCCCTCTTAAAACTGCTTTCATTGTGTCCCATAGATTCCGGTATGTTGTGTCTGTATTGTCATTTGTCTCTATGAATTTTTTTATCTCCGCCTTTATGTCTTCTGTAACCCATTGATCATTCAGTAACATATTGTTCATTTTCCATGTGATGTAGGATTTTTCCTTCCTTCTTTTATCATTGATTACCAGTTTCATTCCATTATGATCAATATGGTGCATGGTATTATCTCCACGCCTTTATATTTACTAAGAGTTGCCCTATGGCATAATATATGGTCTATCTTTGAGTAGGATCCATGTGCTGACAAGAACGTGTATCCACTTGATGATGGTTGATATATTCTATATATGTTGGTTAAGTCTAGGTTATTGAATGTGCTATTGAGTTCAATAGTTTCTTTATTCAGCTTTTGTCTAGAGGATCTGTCTAATGGTGAGAGCGGTGTGTTGAAGTCACCCATAATTATTGTGTTGTAGTCTATTTGACTCTTGAACTTGAGGAGAGTTTGTTTCATGAATGTTGCAGCTCCATTGTTTGGTGCATACAAATTGATAATTGTTATGTCTTGTTGGTGGATGTTCCTTTTAACAGTATATAGTGTCCTTCTTCATCCCTTTTGATTAACTTAGGTTTGAAGTTGATTTTATTCGATATGAGTATGGCCACTCCTGCTTGCTTCCGAGGGACATGTGAGTGATATGATTTTTCCCAACCTTTTACCTTCAGCCTGTGTATGTCTTTTCCTATCATATGAGTCTCCTGAAGACAGCATATTGTTGGATTTGTTTTTTTGATTCAGGTTACTAGCCTATGTCTCTTGATTGGTGAGTTTAGGCCATTAACATTTAAGGTTACAATTGAAATATGATTTGTACTTCCAGTCATGTTTATTTATTTATTTATTTTAGTTTGGCTAGTTTTTACTTTTTGGTTATTTTCCTCCCCCTTTACTGAGATACCTCCTGCTGTTAGTTTTGGGCACTATTTTTCAATTCCTCTTCTTGTAGTATTTTGCTCAAAATGCTTTGCAGTGCTGGTTTTCTGGCTGCGAATTCTTTTAGCTTTTGTTTATTGTGAAAGATTTTAATTTCATTGTCAAATCTGAGGCTTAATTTTGCTGGTTACAGTATTCTTGGTTGAAATCCATTATTTTTCAGTGTATGAAATACATTGTTCCAGGATCTTCTCGCTTTCAAAGTCTGTGATGAAAAATCAGTCGTTAACCTAATTGGTTTACCACTGAATGTAATCTGCCTCCTTTCTCTCGTAGCTTTTAATATTCTCTCCTTGTTCTGTATGTTGGTTATCTTCATAATTATATGTCTTGGAGTTGGTCTATTACAGTTTTGAATGTTTGGGGTCCTGTAGGCTTCCAGGATTTGGCAATCCATTCCATCTTTCATCTCTGGCAAGTTTTCTAGAATTATTTCATTTAATAGGTTGTCCACTCCTTTGGTTTGATTCTCTATGCCTTCTTCTATCCCGATGACTCTCAAATTTGTTTTTTTTTTTATGATATCCCATATTTCTTGAATAGATTGCTCGTGGGATTTAAGCATCTTTTCTGTGTTGACTATATTCTTTTCAAGTTGATAAACTTTGTCTTCATTATCTGATGTTCTGACTTCTACTTGATCTAGTCTATTTATAATATTCTCGTTTGAGTTCTTAATTTGGTTTATAGTTTCCTGCATTTCTAAGATTACTGTTTGATTTTTTTTAAGATCTCTATCTCCTCGTAAAGCTCGTTCTTTGCCATTTGAATTTGTTTAATTCATTTTCAAAACATACTTTTATTGCTTGGACTTGCTGTCTTATGTCTTCTCTAATATTCCTTTCCATTTGAGTTAGGTATGCCTTGAGTTCTTTCCCTATCCCTGTTTCTGATGCTTCTAGGTCCTCCTGTAGAATTAAGTTGTCCTGCATTGTTTGTACTCCTTTTTTCCCTTGTTTTTTCATGATGTTCACGCTACTTTCCAGCTCTATTTGATCGCTGTGTTTCTGCTCTCTTCTATAAATTTGTTTTGTTTTTTTATATCTCTGTTGTGTCTCCTTTGTGTTGGTAGACTATGCTTGCTAAAGTGGATTCCGCTGGGAAGGAATTCCGACGCCTGAGCTCCAGTGATGTCACCTCTCTACTATGGCGGGCCCCAGGCTCCTTACTGGGGTGTCCAAATGGAGGGGCGGGACTGGACTATCTCTGGTTGGTTTCAGCTCCTGGACGCCGGCGGCCGGGCATTCTCCAGCCGCCCAGTTGTGCTGGCAGCCGGCAGGCGATTGGTCGCCGGTGGGCGTGCGGTTTCCAGCTGCTCAGTCGCAGGGGCAATGGGCCGGCTGTCGCTGGTGGGCAGGCGATCTCTAGCCGCCTAGCTGCGTGGTTGGTCACCGGCGGGCAGGCAGTCTCCAGCTGCCCAGTCGCGCGATCAGCCGGCGGGTGATAGGTCGCCTGCGGGCATGTGGTCTCCAGCCGCTCAGTCGCAGGGGCAATGGGCCAGCTGTTGCTGGTGGGCAGGAGATCTCTAGCCGCCCAGTCGCAGGGGCAATGGGCCGGCTGACCATGTGAATGGGCAGCTGGGGACGTGCGGTTTCTAGCTGCTCAGTCTCAGGGGCAATGGGCCGGCTGTCGCTGGTGGGCGGGAGATCTCTAGCTGCCCAGTCGCAGGGGCAATGGGCCGGCTGTTGCAGGTGCAGGGGCAATGGGCCAGCTGTTGCTGGTGGGCAGGAGATCTCTAGCCGCCCAGTCGCAGGGGCAATGGGCCGGCTGACCATGTGAATGGGCAGCTGGGGACATGCGGTCTCCAACCGCCCAGTCGCAGGGGTAATGGGCCGGCTGTTGCTGGTGGGAGGGCAATCTCTAGCTGTCCAGTCTTGCGTTCGGCCGCCGGCAGGGGGCAGACTCCAGCCTCCCAGTCGAGTGGGTGGTGGGTGGAGTTTCACCGGCGGGCGTGCATTCTCCAGCCGCCCAGTCGTGAGGGCCTGGCCTCTAGTCCCCTGGTTTCTCCTGCTAGTCCTGGTTTCTCTTGTTTTATTGTTGCAATCTGAGAGTGGCGGTGGTTACTTCAGCTCTCCAAGATGGTGGCCGCTAGTTTCCTTCATTATAGTTATATGTATATAGTTGGGTTCATTTTGACAAAATCATACATGCATGGAATTTGATTTCAGTCCCTATTCCTCCACCTTTCCTTTTCCCTCCTCTCTCCCCCTAATATCTTTCATCTACTCTAATGATCCTCTTTTCACTCATTTATTTAATTTTGATTTGTTCTTTTTACTTACACATAAAGGTGAAATTCCTTATGGGATATTTATATGTGCACATAATTCTGTTAAATTCATTCTGCATTTCCTCCCCTTTCTTGTCCCTCCTCCCTCTCTTTCAATACCATCTTCTACTCTACTGATCTTCCCGATATCTTTATGATATCTGATCCTCTCCTCCTCCTTTCCCTTATTTTGCTCTAACTTCCACATATGAGAGAAAACATTTGACCCTTGATTTTCTGAAACTGGCTTATTTCATTTAGCATGATATTCTCCATTTCCATCCATTTACCAGAAAATGCCATAATTTCATTCTTCTTTATAGTTGAGTAAAACTCCATTGTATATATACTCTACATTGACAAAATGGCTTTAAAAGTATATAATGTAGATACCAAGTATTATTAGGGGAAAATGAAGTTTATTACCTTTCCCACAAGGAAAACTCAGATCGTGAATAGTACAATATACTTAACAAAAGGGACTGTCAAACTCCTGTTACTAGTTAACCTCTGAGAACTCAACTATTCACAATCTGAGTAACTACTCTACATAATATCTGTTAGAACTACTTCTATTTTGCCTATTCTTCCTTTGACTTCTTTTTACTGTTGATTGGGACCTTCACAAATTATGGTAATCCAGTCTTCCTACAGGAAGTGAAAGTGTATTTACTTTAGAAAACCAGAAATGATACTGAGAAGTTAACATCAAAAAGAGTTATATGAATCCTCAAAATAAGATATTCAAGCCCTCAAATATTAAGAGAGTAGAATCTATATGACCTAAGAAAATATATCCTCTTTGGTTTTTCAGGAAAGAACACAAGTGGATAGACAACTAACATCTAAAGCAGTGCTGTGCCACAATGACAAAAATGTTCTATATCCGTGTTGTCTAATGGGCTATTCAGCACCAGAAATGTGGCTGATGGATTGTCCTAAAGAGTTGTACTTTTTATTGCTTTTTTATTAAGTTTAAATTTAAATAAACACATATGGCTAGTGGCAACTGTATTGAACAATATAGATCTAGAGAATGTAAAGTTCTGGTATTTCTAGAAATTCTTGAAAGATAATATGTGATAGAAAAATTAACAATACTATAAAAGCATTCTTTCAAAATGTGACAAAATAATCACAACTGGCCATCCCTTAAATCAAGGAAAAGTAGAAAGAATTATTTGTGTATTATATTAAGAAAAATGTAGTTATAAATTTATTACTTGTATACTGCTATGGTTGGATGTGAGGTGTCCCCCAAAAGCTCCTATATTAATGCATGAATATTCAGAGGCAAAATGATTAGATTTTGAGAGCTGTAATTATATCAGCTCATCCTAGTTTAAATAAATTAACTGGGTAATAACTGTAGGCAGGTGGGGTGTGACTACAGAAGGTGAGTCACTAGAGGTGTGCAGAAGTGTTCATATTCCTTGTGGCCTCTTCCTTTGCTCTCTGTCTGCCATCAGCAGAGCAGTTTCCCTCAGCCACATTCCTCTCTGCCATGATGTTCTGCTTGTCTTGGGCCCAGAGCAAAGGAGTGAGTTGAGTATAGACTAAATCTCTGAAACTATGAGCCAAAATAAACTTTCCCTCTTCTAAATTGTCCTTGTCAGGTATTTTTCTCATAGCAATGAAAAGTTGATCAACATATATTAATAATTATCATTAACATCATATAGCTATAATTTTTAAGTGTTTATCATGTGCCAGAGGTTAGGCTAAGTATTTCAATGATAGCATCTTACTAAATTTTCACCATGTAGCATGGTATTATTATTATTTTTTTACTAATGAGGAGATGATACCTAGAAAGGTTGAGTAATTTTCTAAATGGTTATAATAAGTAAAGAAATTAGGATTTGGGCTGGGGTTATAGCTCAGTGGTAGAGTGCTTGCCTAGCATATGTAAGGCACTGGGTTTGATCCTCAGGACTATATAAAACTAAATAAATAAAATAAAGGTACTGTGTCCACCTACAACTAAAAATAAATATAGTTTAAAAAAAAGAAATAAGGATATGAACCTAAACTATTCTTTCATCTATTCTGTCTCCCATTCCTGTGCCTCCTCCTGATCCCACACTAAAAACAAAACAAACAACAACCAAAAAACCCTACTCACACAAAGAAACCCTACAAATGCTTTCTGCTTAAAATAGCCCAGTTTGGGAGAGAATACATGTGAATGTGGATAATCTACTCATTTTATTACAGTAAAAACGAAGTGTTAATGCTTATTAGCTTGATATGGACATTGAATAAGATTAGGCAATAGTGGAATTTAAAGAGGTAAAGCTAGGTTAAATGTAGGTACCATGTGTTAAATTGTTTAGAGCTTAGAAATTTAAAAAAACAAATAATTCAAGTTTGTATGCAATACAAATGGGGTGGAGGAAAAAAAGCACAGAAAATAATAGAAAAGGAAGGATGTTTCCCCTAGAAATTAAACTGAATAACAGAAAAAAAAGAGAGAGAGAGAGATTCATCAAACAACCTCTGAAGACTCACTAAGAAAGAACTCTTTCCGTGATAAACCACAATTCTATGTCAATATGTACAGAGCTCAAAATGGAAGAGCTGCAAATAGAACACGTGCTCACTGTGGTCATGGAGGACAAGCTACAGGGAGGCAGGGGACAGGGGACTACTATAGAATGCAGCACTGATCAGCTTATTTCTCTCATTAGGAAGTGTTCCTAGTGCTCCCCAGCTGATTCTCTGCCCCCAAATCTCCTTCATTTACTTTTACTTCATTTGGAGATAAGTGTGATGAGATGTAATATTCCTCTGGGATGATCTGCTAGGAAGTGGGTGGGTGAGTGGGGATAACTAGGCAATCCCTTTTTCAAAGACAGCAATAAATTCTGTCTTTTCCATGTAGCAGATGTGAACAAAGAAGATGAAACAGAGATCCCCTTGGCATTTTCCCTCCCCAATTTGCTCTGCAGTAATTATACATCTCTATGTATGCATACAGAGAGAAGAATCCCATAGAATATCAATATTGCCTTTAACAAGCAAGGCAGCTAGCAATGAATGACTAATGAAAATACAAAGGCCAAAATTCCCTTTGTTCTACAGACTGTCCTAAGTAGATTTTAATCATGTAAAATGTTTACTCTTTCCAGAGGTTTACATTGGTGTGATCCAGAGCACAAAAGCTGATGCTTCTTAGAATGCTCTGGCTTAAACAGAGAAGTCACTTAGTGGTTCCAGTGGTGCCATATTATACTTTCAGATAGGCATACATAGATCTGATATCATGCAATATGTAAGGTTACATCATCATCATCTTTCTAGTTAGTATATGGGGAGGGTATTTTTAGGCTGGCCTGAACTCAGTCTTCCTGCCCCAGCCTCCCAAGTAGCTGTATTACAAGTACATGCCACTATGCCCCCAGATAGTTAGGATTTATAATAAAAGAGATGACGGTCCTGAATGTTGTACTCTCTGCCAGTCAGAATACATCAGAGGTAGAATTTTTAGTACAAACCTAGGTCCTATACTCTGAATAAATAGTTGCACAGTGTTGTTTGTGATAATGAAAACAGAACTCTGATTCAGAATTTCACTTCAAAGGTGAAATCCACTTTATAATTGATTTAATGTATGCAACCCTGTCAAAAACTGAGAAGTATTTGTGCATGCTTGTGTGTGTGTGTGTGTGTGTGTGTAACACCAATATTCTCTCTGAAGATTTATAGAAATGTGATATGAGGGCAGAAAAAATAGCAACAGCAACAGTACCAGTGGCAGCTCACAGTGTTCCAGTCTGTTTTCTGCTTCTTCATCTATAACTTACCAGTACTATGGTAGGCACTTTACATTCCTTATCTCTTTGGTCCCTTTTAAATTCTATCATGTTGTGAATCTATGGGGTGCTAGCAGCAGGGCCCAGCTCAATTATTTCCTCCATATCTACCACACAAAACTTGTCAGATAGTCTTTTTTGAAATAATGAACAATGTGTGCCTGCTTTATTTACAGCTCTGAAAAGTAAGTATAAATGGAGTTTTAAATAGAAAATAAAGTGTGTTTTGAGGATACCAAGATGGTCAATAAGATAAAAAGGAATCTATAAAAATAATTCAATATTTACTGGAAAGTAATCAGTTCTATTATACCACTTTGTCCTCTACTTAAGGTAACCAGGTCAATGTCACACTGAGTCCTTTCTTTCATACTTGGTAATCAGTCTGCTGGTATAAACTGCATCCTCCTAAAAAAGGTTTGGAAATAATACTAAAAATTTGATTAAAGTTTGAGTATAGTTAAGGTATTTGGTATAATGCATCCTTCTCCCAGTTTCTAATCCAACCAACTTTAGCCAATGCTTGAATTTTCTAACATCCCTAAAAAGGTTTTATGCTTATACTTCCTGTAATGAAGATTTCATACCTCCTCAGAAAAATTCCTTCCATTTCTGGCAGTGGATCTTGGGCTTAAGGTAGTGGTTCTCAATTCTCTTCTCTTTCAATGACATAAAATAACCCAGCACACTTCTACTAATAATAGTAACTTCAAACAATATCAGACTTTTAACAGGGTGAATGGTGATGGAAGGCAACTTTCCCTTTTCACTTAGTATACTTCAAATGGCAAAATTTTCAGAGTGCATATGTATTACTTTAACATACAATATGCATACATTTTTAAAAGTAGCCCAAGGGGGTGAATGTTTATCACAGCAGTCATGTGGAGTTGGACAGAAGTCAGTCCCCATAAGAGAGCAAAACAGAATAAAAGGGAATGGTGTGTATTATGATTCAACATCTTTACTAACCCTAATTTACATGGGATGCAGATGTGTATGTTTTGGGGGTTATGGTCACTGAATGCCCTCTATCTCCTTTAAAGTCATAGCTTGTCTCTGAGTTGGTTATGCCAATCTTCAGGTATTTAAAGACAGCTTTTAAGTATGAAATAAAAGTTAATTGCTTTCTGGTCTTTTCAAGACTACATTCAATGACTGACTATAACATGTCTCAATGTATAATGTATCTGTTTTCTTTTCCTCCCATTCTGCCTAATACATAGTATACTCTTCGAATTAGAAATCCTGCCTCCCTAATATTATTCTTCTATGATCTATTTTCACTTTTTCATGTTTGGAAGCACACTTCCTAATTTCCTGGACTAAGTACTGTACTCGAAGCTTATGGGTATTTTTTTTTTACCAAATCTATCTAGATATTTCCTCTTTTATTATGAAGACTCTGCAGCTAGACTGCCTAGGTTCAGATTTGGTTCTATCACTTACTAGTATAAAATCTTGGCTAATTAACTTAATTCCTCATGCCTTAGTTTCCTTAACAGCAAAATAAAGACAACAGCAATTATTTCATATAATTTTTGACTAGTTTTAATTGCATTATAAGCACTTATGCTTTACTAATTCATGTTCTTTTTCTTTTCATACCTCTGTTCAAAACCTTATAGCAATGTTGGAACATTTTTTTTCTGTAAAGTGCTGGGGAGTAAATATTTTCAGTTGTATGAGTTACATGGTCTCTATTGCAACTACTATCACATGAAAGCAGTCATACATAAATAATTCATTAACAAATGAATATGGTTCTGTTCTAATATTTTTAGTTAAGAGTTAATTAACAAAAACAGGTAGCAGGTAGGAATTGATCTCTGAATGAAAGTTTGCCAACCCCTGACCTACAGGAATCTATCCCTAAATAATGTATCTGGCTCTAATCATTCCACTGCTATACCTCAGGTATACACTATATTGTTTTACACATATTTATAAACTTCTAGGTATTTTATGTGGCTAGTCTGCCACTTAGAATAGTGTACAGATCTAAAGAGCTGTAGCTGTTATTTTATTCATTAAGCAAATGTATTTAAGACTAATAGTAATATGTGGTGTTAAGAATACAAAGACAAGTCTCAGCTCATGCTCACAAAAAATCAGAAGGAGAAGCAGCAATTCAAGTACACAATCATAATGTGATTTTTACTATTCTTATAGTAAAAATTTGCTGAACACAATGCTCCGGGAGTAGGATAAAATGACCAACTTTACCTAAGAAGTTGGGAAAAGCCTCACAAAAGAGATGAAGTTAAGTTACAATTGTGGAAAGAAAGATGACTGGAATTTTACCAAGAGAATATAGTACGAAGGTACTAAGGCATGGAAATGGACAGTATGTTTGGACAACAACTAGCCATGTATTATAGACAGAAAAGGATATGGGAAGCTACAGAGATGAATGACAAGAATTGAATAAGATGAAGCTAGTAAAGAAGGTAGGGGGCAACTCTTGAAGAACTTTGCCATTCTAAGACAATGTTATATTATATACGGAAGACTCTAGTATCATCCCTAAGATTGCATGTTAAGCATTCAATGTTAAAATCTGGTTCACTAATGATATTTTACACCCATAAAACCATTTTTCCATAGATTTATACCTACTTTTTTTTTCTAATTTCATACAGCTTGCTTACTTACATACATACTTAACTCACATATATACTAAAATTCTAATACTGATTAAGAACTTGTGATGTATGAGAATAGTAAGATTTAGAGACAAAAACAATCTGGGATTAAGCTTAACTCATCATTGTTTCCACAAAATAGGATTACCAATAGTACCTATTTTAGATTATCGTGAAGACTATATGAGAAAACTGTATGGAGAATAGTTCACAAACTATAAAGAGCTATATAAATGAAACACGGGATTTGTTAAAACTATAAGATAAATTTGTAAGAAAGGATGAATTTTTAAAAAAATCATTCTGGTTGTTTTGTGTGTGTGTGTGTGTGTGTGATAGAGAGAGAGAGAGAGAGAGAGAGAGAGAGAGAGAGAGAGAGAGAGAGAGAAGAGAGAGATGTACATTCATACACAGCCTAACAGAGGATAACTCTATTTCTGTCATGTGCACATAGAGGCTCTGATCTTTTCAAGGATCTGGTTTTTGTTTAATACTATCAGCTATACCAAATAGAAAATCATTCTTCCTTAGCATGATGAAGAAATCTAGAAGATAGAAAAATAGAAATGTGAACTACTGTAGCTCAAAAGAGACATGCAATGAAATTAAGTTTTTATCAAAGGAAGTCATCAGACCAGATACCCAGAATGAGCTTCCCAAAGGCAACAATTTGGTTAGCTTTCCAGTTTCCAGGATTCTTCCCTCAGCTTAGTGGGTTCCAAACCCTGATTCTGTTAAAAATGGAATAGACCTTTGAGGACAGATCTATAGGTAATTAAACAATGATGAGTAAACTAAAATGATAATTTATTAACTTTTGTAAAAAATGTAACTTTCACAAGACCTAAAATATTCAATGGAGCATGAACAGGGCCATTTTACTTCAAAGGTACATCTACACAAAAATCCAAATGAGAACCTGAAAAGTTCTTGGCCAGAATGGAGCCAGAGTAAGGAGGTTTATTTTTCTAACTCAGAGGTTGTCAAACCTTTCGAAAAAATTTTTGGAAAAATTTTTTCAGCTTGATGATCTCTATTGCAATTCTTGAACTCTTCTGCTGTAGCATGAAAGTAGAAACAGAGAGTACAGAAATGAATCAGCCTGGTTGTATTCCAATAAAACTTTAATTTAAAACAGGAAAATGCCCTTACAAATATTGGTGCAAAAATACTCAGCAAAATAAATTCAGCAGCATAGTAACAGGATTATTAATATGCAAGTATCAAGTAGGATTCCAGAATGCAAAAATGGTTTAATCAATGTTGTATACCACATAAATATAAGAAAGTAAAAAAAAACAATAATTTCATAATAATCTTCTTTTAAATTTTTTTTAGTTGTAGTTGGACACAATGGCTTTATTTATTTTTATGTGGTGCTGAGGGATTGAACCCAGCACCTTTCACGTGCCAGGCAAGCGCTCTACCACTAAGCCACAACCTCAGCTCCACATGATAATCTTAATTGATACATATTAAGCATTTGACAAAATGTAACCTTCCTTCTTAACAGAAACACTCAATAAACTAAGAACTTCTCAATATAATAGAGGCCATAGATGAAAATATCCACACTGAACAGTGTACGCAAGAGTGAGACTGAAAGCCTTTTCCCTAACAATAGCAACAAGAAAAAAATGTTCACTTTAACCACTTTAATTAAGCATAGTACAATCATTCCTCAATATCCATGGGGAATTGGTTTTAGGATTACCAATAGTAAATGAAATGGATATCAAAATCAATGCGTCCTCAAGTTCCTTATATAAAATGATATGTAATTAGCATATAATCTATGTACATCCTCCCATACACTTTATTTCATCTTTTGATTGCTTATATACCTAATAAAATATAAATGTTATGTAAATAGTTGTTATACGGTATTGTTCAGGGAATAAAGACAAGAAAAAATGTTGGCATAAGTTGTGATTTTTAAAAAATGTATATTCAATCTATGACTGGTTGAATGGGCAAATGTGGAGCCAGAGAAATTAGGCAAGCAAAAGAAAAAAAGGGAACCATATTGGAAAGGAAAAAGTAAAATGATCTTTATTTGCAGAGGATACAATCTCACATGTAGAAAACTCTAGTGACTCCACAAAAAAATTGTTAGAACTAATAAATGAATTCAGTAAAGTTGTAGGACACAAATTCATTACACAAGAATCATTTGCATTTCTGTACATTAGTGATGGACAATCTGAAAAGGAAAGCAAGAAAATAATTCCATATAAAATATTAAAACCATAATCAAATATATAGAAATAAATTTAACCAAGGAGGTAAAGAGCTGTACATTGAAAAGTACTAAGCATTGCTAAAAGAAATTAAAAACTAGAAAGACAACCTATGTTCATAAATTAGAAGACTAATAATGTTAAGATTATAAAACTGCTTGTGTGGTGGTACACACCTGCAATCCCAGTGACTTGGTATTTTGAGGCAAGAGGCTCTCAAGCTTGAGGCCAACATCAGCAATTTAGCAAGACCCAGTCTCAAAATTAAAAGAAAGAATTAAAAAAGGACCGGGGATTATAGTTCAGTGGCCAAAGGCCCTGAGTTAAATTTCTAGTACTGGGGCAGTGGGGGAGAGATTACAATACTACCCCAGAAATCTACAAAGTCAATGTAATCTCTATTAAAATCCCAGAGACTTTTTTTTAACAGATAGGAAAAGCAATTCTAAAACTCAAACAGAATCTTGAAAACTAACAACAAGGTAGTTTCTGACTCTAAAACATACTACAAAGCTACAGTCATCAAAATAGTATAGTATTGGCATAAGAACAGAGATAGATAGATAGATAGATAGATGGAGTATAATAGGGAGGCCAGAAATAAATCCTCATGTACAGTCATTGATTGTTATCAAAGGTACCAAAACCATTTAATGGGAAAAGCACAGTTTTCAACAAATGGTGCTGGAATAACTAGATATGCACATGCAAAAGAATGAAACTGAACTCTTAAGCCATACCAAAAAAAAAAACAACTCAAAAAACCCCTCAAAATTCATTAAATATCTTAAATATAAGCTAAAACTATAACTATTAGAACAAAACCAGGAAAATCCTTTGTCAATGTTTGTCAGAATACTAATTTAATTAGATACAAAAGAAAAATATTATATGGTGTTTGTCAGTATAATAAAAGTACAGCAAACAATAAAAGAGAAAACAGATAAACTGTAGTTCATCAAAATGAAAAAATTCTGTGTATCAAAGAAAACTATGAGGAGAATAAAAAGACAACCCAAAGAATGGGAGAAAATATTTGCAAATTATATATCAAATAAGGGATTATTATCCAGAATACAAAAATAACTCTTATAGATTAATGACAACCAGAAAGAAACTCCATATAGCTCAACTCAAAAATGGGCAAGGAACCTGAACAGACATTTCTCCAAAGAAGATACACAGATGACTATGTGGAAAGATGCTTAACATCACTAATCATTAGAGAAATGGAAATCAAAATCACAACAAGTTACCACTGCACACTTATCAGGATCACTGTTATGAAAAATAGATATATGACAAGTGTTAACGAGGACGTGGAAAAACTGGCATCCTCAAGCACTGCTTCTTGCAATGTAAAATGGTACAGCCACCATGGAAAATAGTTTGGTAGTTTTTTTAAAAGTTTCAACATAGAATTACATGATCTAGCAACTCAACTCCTAGGTGCATACTCAAAGGAATTAAAATCAGGAGTTCAGCTATTCATATACCTCTGTTACCAGCTGCATGATTCACAATAGTCAAAGAGTAAAAAAAAGAAAATGAGATAAAGAAAGTGAAGCATATACATACAATGAAATATTATTTAGCTGTAAAAAGGGATGAAATTCTGATATATGCTACAACATGGATGGATCCTGAAAATATTACCCAAAATGAAAACAATTAGACACAAAAGGAAAAATATTGTATGATTCCACTTATACTGGGTACCCAAAATTGGCAAATTAACAGAGACAGAAAGTAGAATAAAAATTATGGACCTGATGGGGGTTGGGTGGAGGGTGAGTCCTCTTCAATTTCTTTCATCAATATTTTATAGTTTTCATTGTAGAGAGAGATCTCATCTCCTTAATTAGCTTTTTGAGGTTTTTTTAATCCCTAAAATTTAACTTTTAGAAAATGAGATGCTTTCCTCAACTTCCTCAGCGATTGACAATAAATTTAATTAAAATCTACTTTAATTCTGCCTCACTTTTAAGTCCCTTGGGTTTACTGGACGAGGATTTGTGATATACTATTTCAGAGAACAATTTTATATGTTAGTAACAATTCAGAGAACTCCAAAATTTTTTTTCATCAAAATCAATAGGTATCTAGCCTGTACAATAACCTTTAAATAGACCAGTGACTCAACTTTTTTTCCATTCTGATATACCATAGAAACACTCCTAATAGTAAAACACTCCTAATAGTAAAAGCAGGGTCATACAACCATATGGCACTGATTTTCAGCAAGGTGGGTAAAAGGCAAACATAATTTGATGGGGAGGGAGGTTCCACTGATTGGAGTTATTTCAGAATCTCCAGGGATATTTGTGTAATTAGAAAATGCACCCCACCTAGTTCATATTCTTTCCCCATTACTCCTTGTCCTGACCCAGGGTCAAGAGCAGCACCATTTAATAGAAATATAATTCAAACCTCTTATGTAATTTAAGTTTTCTAGTAGTTACATTTTTAAAGCTAAAAAAAGGGAAAAGGTGAAAAATTTTTAATGCATTTTATTTAACCCAATGTATCAAAATATCATCTGAGCAAGTAATCATTTAAAAAATTCTTTTTATAGTAAGTCTTCAAAATCTTATATTTATGTATAGTTTACCTCAATTTATTTATTTTTTAAATGTTTTTAATTGTAGGTGGACACAATGCCTTTATTTTATTTGTTTATTTTTATGTGGTGCCTGGGATTGAACCCAGTGCCTCATGCATGATAGGCAAGTGCTCTACCACTGAGCCACAACCCCATCCCTAGTTTACCTCAGTTTAGATGCTAAAGTTTTCATTAGAAATACTTGATCTGTATTTTGATTTCCCACATTTATAATTGAAAGAAAAGAATCACATACTCAAGTTGTTCCACACATACTAAAAATTTCCCAAAAACTTAACTGAAGATCAGTTTTTAATTTTAAATTTAAATAAAATTAAAATATGGTACTTCCAGTCATACAACCATATGGCTAGAGGACAACTAAGGAAATAAATGATAAAACTAAACATCTCTTTAAGTTCTTACTATGTGCCAAGGACTGCTCTAAGCACCTTACATGTTTTAAGTTTTTTAGTTCTCACAGCTATTCCATAAAGCAAGTACTATTATTATCTTCATTTTAATGAGATTTTGTCTGCTGCTCCATGGGTAAAAATCTAATGGCAAGGATGTTTTCTTACAGACATACTTGTAAATAGTGATAGCATTTGCTTAGCATTGTGAAGCACTTACCACATAATAGGCACTGTTCAAAGTGTCTGACCTCAATTCTCCTCACAATATCCCATAAGATGGGTGCTATTATCATTGCACCTGTTTTAAATATAAGGAAGCTGATGAATGAGATTAAATAGTTTACCAAGGTCAGACAGCTCTGGATTCAAATCCAGAGAGCCTGGCTTTTGAGCCAGTGTTCCCCACTACTGCACATGCTACCTACCCCCTTGTTCAGTCCCATGGTTTCCACATGGGCCAATGCACCTATCAGACTGTATCTGATACTGGTTCAGAAAAGAAGGTTAGTCCTGGTTTGATGGTCTGTGAATTTCTTTTTTTAAAAATAGTTTTAGTTGTAGATGGACACAATACCTTTATTTATTTGTTTTTATGTGGTGATGAGAATCAAAAGCTCACACATGCTAGGCAAGATCTCCACCACTGAGCCATGACCCCACCTATGGCCTGTGAATTTCTAAAGAAAATAGGGAGGAGGCTGAGGAAGCCAGATCTGGGTCCCACCCCTGAACTATCCATTTCACCCCCTGTGACACAACTAGATTTGCTAGATATACAGAAGCCCTATCCCCAGGTAGTTTTGCACCTTGGAAACATTATTATCCAAAGTGCATGTATAAAGACATGAATTGGTGTGAATATACTTTGTATACAACCAGAGATATGAAAAATTATGCTCTAATGTGTAATAAGAATTGTAATACATTCTTCTGTCATATATAAATTTTAAATTTTTTTAAATGATACAATATTTCTGAATTTTAAAAGGCAAAGATTTATATAATCTGAAGAGAGATCAGAGTATACATATGGATTTTTAAAGTATTTTACTTGGAAGCCTTGTAATTAGAATCCATAAGTTGATTTCTGAGAGAAAGGCAGTTAAGGAAAATCTCAAAATTAAACAAAAATGAGCTAGGTGCTTTATATCTGTAAGTTTCTCTGAAATTTGACAGAATCATTACATAAAGATACTGAGAGGGTGGAAAGGATTGAGCAACACAATCATGAACATAATTTAGCCTTTCAAAGACTGTTCTGGATACGGTCTGAACAACTTATTATGGAAATACATGTAACACAAAGTCAAATTCTATCTTATTAAAAGCCACTTATAAGACATGGCATTGAGATGACAAAAGAAGACTTTCAAAATATAAGTACATAGCTACTTAGCAGCACTGGAACATAGAGAAGAGAACTGCAAAAGAACCAGAAATTTGAAGCATTTTTGTATACATAATTTAAACAGCTTTTTGGAGAAAAATCAAAGCTGAGAGCCTCTAACCAACCACAGGAAAAAGACTGTACTTATTGCTTGGGCACACCAAATAGTCCAGTTTTCTGGAGTCCCTGAGATTCTATGACCAGTGCTAGCACCCCAGACTATTCACCTAAAACTTCTAGCTGCAGTACTGGTCAGAACTGATTAGGCCACTAGGCCCAATATGTGAAGTATTATTTTTATTAATTTTTAAAAGTAATTTTTAAGGAGAAAAACACAATGACTTCTATAAAGAACCTACTCTAATGTGGCATTAAAAAAAAAATTTAAAATATTCTCCAGGAAATGCAATGGGGGCTTAGGACTCACTATCCTGAAATATTTTAAGCTGAAAGAGTCTGAGAAAACAGCAGAAGCAGAAAAGCCTCTCTCACTTTCCTCTACTCTTCTCCTCTTAAGAAGTTCCTAAAACCTAGAAAGGATTTTCTGCACTACCCACAAAGCAGGGTCAAAGGACTCTTTTGTGAGAGGTTTCCTCCCTATATCTAGAGGAAAGGAGCCAAAGACACAGAGATGCCTGAAAAAAAAATTGACCAACAGGACTTGCTGGGTCCTCCTCTCCGCCCTGCCCTGGCTTATTAGATCATACTCCCTTTGCCTAATTTTTTTTCTTCACAACTATTGTGGAGAGAAGGCTGTATCCTGCTTTGAGTTACTCTATGTTGTGTAGGACAGCAGTCCCTATCTCTGAGTTACTCCATTTTATAAAATAGCATTTTGCCCTGAGCTACTGCATCCTGACTATAAGTGCTAAAGGCAGAATAATTGGTAAGTTGTCTGGGCAAATAGATAACCACCATATGTCAGACATACAGAACTTAGTGAAAAAAATAACTCCCAGCTACAAAGCACATCTTAAGATACACTAGACTATTGAATGATTCAACTCTCTAATTTGAAACACATAAAAGGAGAGGCACATAAGACAGTGGTACTGTGGCACACACCAGTCCATTCTCTAAAAGATCATGTATTGAATGTATCACAAGGTCAGCAGGTTACAACTCTGACTCTTGTCTCTGGGGCTTCAGCTCAGTTAGATCTCTCTGTGACAAAGCCCACTTCAAAACTTCCTGTTTTCTGGATCTTGCCCTAGAATTAATTCCACGCTCTACACTAGTTCTTTGGCTAGTTTGTAATCTTATGTGACCTCCTGCAGTGACTCTTTGGCATTTCTATCTGCTCTCTGCCTTTGCTCTTAGTGCAGTCTCTTAAAACCCTCTTGCTGGGTAGTTTTGATTTGCATTTCTCTAATTACTAGAGATGTTAAACATTTTTTCATATATTTGTGGATCAACTGTATATCTTCTTTTGAGAAATGTCTGTTCAGCTCCTTAGCCCATTTATTGATTGGGTTGTTTTTTTTTTTTTGGTGTTAAGTTTTTTGAGTTCTTTATATATTAATGCTCTATCTGATGTGTGTGTGGCAAAAATTTCCTCCCAATATGTAGGCTGTCTATTTACCTCATTGTTTCTTTTGATGAGAAGAAGCTTTTTAGTTTGAGTCCATCCCATTTATTAATTCTTGATTTTATTTCTTGTGCTTTAGGAGTCTTGTTAAGGAAGTAGAGGCCTAAAAAGAGTTGGGCCTACTTTTTCCTCTATTAGGCTCAGAGTTTCTGGACTAATTCCTATGTCCTTGATTCACTTTGAGTTGAGTTTTGTGCATGGTGAGAGATAGTGGTTTATTTTCATTTTGTTGCATATGGATTTCTAGTTCTCCCAGCACCATTTGTTGAAGAGGTTATCTTTTCTCCAATGTATGCTTTTGGCACCTTTGTCTAATATAAGATAACTGTATTTATGTGAGTTTGTCTCTGTGTCTTCTATTCTGTACCATTGGTCTACATGTCTATTTTGGTGCTAATACCATGCCGTTTTGGTTACTATAGCTTTGTAGGATAGTTGGAGAAAATCATGCTAAGCAAAGTAAGCCAGTCCCCCAGAACCAAAGGCCAAATGTTCTCTCTGATTAGTGGATGCTGATCCATAATGGGGAGGGGGGATGCATGGGGAAAAAGGAGGAACTGTGATTGAGCACAAGAGAGGGAGGTTTAGGGATGCATGGGGGCAGGGAAGATGGTAGAATTGTTGTAGAAACAGACGAGGCAAGGCACCAAAGATAGCAGGAAACAGTTTTATTTGGCTGCAGCCAGGTTCAGAGGGCACAGCTTTTGCTGTATTCAATCAATTCCCTGAACCCTGAGTTCAGGTAGTTTCAGAATTTTCTACCCAGCATGTAAGGGGAGGGGCTCAGAGGTTCACAGTTTGTAGAAGTTCACATAAAAGCAGTTTTTTCTTTCACCCTTCTGGGCAAGTTAATCCAACAAGGACAACACCTGAGAAGGGGAGAGCTTCTTCTCCCCATTCTTTCTTCCCCCTGCCAGCCGTTTCCATGGAGCCCAATTGGTAATTTCTCTTATCTTAGAAATGTAGACATTTCTGTGAAGCCTCAGCTTAAGGCCAGAGGCCTTGTTTACATATTTCTACAAACTACTATACTGGATAAATGTTTGTGAAAAAACTAGTAAGGGGGTGTCCAGTACCTGGAATGTTGATTTCCTCCTGGCCAGTGGCCAAGTAAAATAGGGCAACACAAAAATAGGAAGTTTATCTACAATGAACTCTTTCGTTGACAGTCCTAAAATCAGCCATGGTGAAGATTTCTGGAGAAGCCTAGTTAAGATTTTCTGTGGAGAAAGGGGGTGCCACTACAGAATGAGATGGACATCATTACCTTAAGTGCATGTATGACTGCACATATGGTGTGACGCTACATTGTGTACAACCACTGAAATGAAAAGTGTTGCAGTTGTGTACAATGAATCAAAACGCAATCTGTTGTCATGTATAATTAATTAAAATAAATTAATTAATTTTAAAAAACACTCTTTCTGGCTGGGGCTGTAGCTCAGAGGCAGAGTGCTTACCTAGCATGTGTGAGATACTGGGTTTGATCCTCAGCACCACATAAAAAAAATAAATAAAATAAAGGTATGCTGTTCATCTACAAAAAAAAATTAAAGAAAAAACAACAAAACAAAACCCTCTGGTCACTATTAACACTCTCTTGGCTTTTCTATAACCTATACATATATCATTGTATGAAATATGATGTGTGACTTAAGTAATAATTAAGATTGGAATGGATAAGAACTTTCAATTGCCTTAGTCACAGCACTAAGTGAACCATTGAGTATTTCAACAAATTAAAGCTGATGAAATTTATGTAGCTTGTCAAGTGATTATTATTCAATAAATTCTGATAATTATTTAACAAATTCTGACATTGTGGAAAAACAAAAACATGTCTGGTTTATGTTAATGACATAGCCCACTCTTTATAACTGTCTACTTCATTATTAAACCTAGCATAAAAATATTCAAGTTCAACTGTTTTTTTAGGTTTTCATTTTCATATGAAGGGTCCCATAACACATAAACTTATATATAATAAATGGGTTATGTTTTTCTCCTGTTAATATGACCTTTGTTATAGGGGCCTAAGCTGTCAATGGGGGGGGAGATGTTTCCCCCCCTATAGTTATGTCAGTTTGTTTAAAACAAATGACTTTAAATGATTTCACTTAAGTTGCTATCTCAAAGCTCAACAATGATTAACAGTAAAAGTTCAGGTAGGCTAAGCAAAAAGACTAATGGAAAGAATAAAGACTTAATGTTTGTTAGCACTTCTAGAAATAATAACCATTTTATCTACACCTAAAAGTTAGATATCATCTCAATTACACACACTCACACACACACGCAAATGCACGTAGCTCAGGCTCAGAGAGGAACTTAACTGAGCTACTTGGACATCAGTGAATATTATGCCCGATCAAACCTAGGCTTAAAATACGCATATAAATTAAAAATATGCAAAAAAATCTAAATCATTTTTATCATTTATTTTTGGAAGGTACCAAAAAAGTGACTATCTCAGCTTTACTTGGAGAGGCACAATGAGAATAATGTGAAATAGGGGCTGGGGATGTGGCTCAAGCGGTAGCTCGCTTGCCTGGCATGCGTGCGGCCCGGGTTCGATCCTCAGCACCACATACAAACAAAGATGTTGTTTTATTAAAAAAAAAATTCTCTCTCTCTCTAAAAAAAAAATAATAATAATGTGAAATACACTTAATAAAACATAACAATATATATTATACAGAATATAACTTCCAGTTTCAAAGTTCTTTATAATTTCAAAGTTACTTAACTCACATATTGTCTTATTGGTATTATAGTTATCAGTTCTTTTAGTCCGGTATTTCACTTGGAGTTGTGACTCAGGTAGTAATCAGTTTACATTCTTAGAAACAGGGCCTTGAATAGTAGTTGTTTAGTAAATGTTTACTAAAGAAAACAAATGTCATCCTCACAATAGATATGCAAGGTGGCTAGAAAAACTATTCATATCATTCTTATTAAACATTTGAAGGAACAGGCAGAGCAAATCCCGATGCTATTTTTCAGCTAAATAGCTCACTTGTTTTTCCTATTGCACTTCCCTACAAGTTTTTCCTATTGCACTTCCCTACCTCCCCCCACAAAAGACATTTATCTTGATTCTCTAATTGAGAGTCTCAAATGGTGTCCAAAGGAAAGAGCATTAGTTGCATTATTTTTAAAATTATTTATTTATTCTAATTTGTTATACATGATGGCAGAATACAATTCATTTCATATTACACATATAAAGCACAATATTTCAAGTCACTGATTGTACACAAAGGATTTTCACACCATTCATGTCTTCATACATGTACTTAAGTTATGATGTCTAACTAATTCTACCATCATTCCTACCCCTTTGGCCCCTCCTTTTCCCTCCCTCCCCTTTGCCCTATCTAAAGTTCCTCCATTCCTCCCAAGCCCCACCCCATTGCCATTATGAGTCAGCATCCTCATATCAAAGAAAACAGTAGTCCTTTGGTTTTTGAGGATTGGCTTGTTTTGCTTAGCATTATATTCTCCAACTTCATCCATTTACCTGCAAATGCCATGATTTTATTCTCTTTTAATGCTGAGTAATGTTCCATTGTGTATATATACCAAAGTTAAAGCACTCAAAAACCTTAAGATCAAAAAAACAAATAACCCAATCAATAAATGGGCTAAGGAACTGAACAGATACTTCTCAGAAGAGGATATACACTCAATCAACAAACATGAAAAAATGTTCAACATTTCTAGCAATTAGAGAAATGCAAATCAAAACTACTAAGATTTCATCTCACTGGAGTCAGAATGGCAGCTATTAAGAATACAAACAACAATAAGTGTTGGCGAGGAGGTGGGGAAAAGGCACACTCATACATTACTGGTGGGACTCAAATTGGGGTTGCCAATCTGGAAAGCAGTATGGAGATTCCTTGGAAAACTTGGAATGGCGCCACCATTTGAACCAGCTATCCCACTCCTCAGTTTATACTCAAAGGACTTAAAAACAGCATACTACAGTGACACAGCCATATCAAGGTTTATAGCAGCACAATTCACAATAGCTAAATTATGGAATCAAACTAGATATCCTTCAGTTGCATTATCTTTAAAATGTTTGGAAAAATCCCAAAATATATATTTTAATATGAGCGTAAAATATTTATAAATTTTCTTTTTTTCTTTCTGTTTTATTGAAACAGAATGGTCTAAATAGTAAGGTAAAGAAGTGGGGACAGGGGGAAGGAGGAGAGGAGATACTGAGGAGTAAAATTGATCAAATAATGTCATAGGCATGTACCAATACACCACAATGAAACCCACCGTTCTGGATAACGTGTGATAATAAAAAAATTTCTAAACTTAAGTTATCTAAAAGTTAACAGAAACAGAATCTGAAATCTAACAAGTAACACTTAAACTCAGTGCTTTGGAGCAATTCCATGCATTTGGCAACACAATTTTTCATAATACCTAGTGAGATCACATATTCCCATTTAACTGATGAAGAAGCTTCAAATTTAGAGTTAGGACATGATTAAATTGATATCGGAAAGAAACAATCTAGGCCATGCTCTTTGCATATATCATGTTTTTCCCTCTCACGAGTAGTCAGTAGCTTAATTGGCCTCTTTCAACTTCTATTCCAATGTATATACAGTAACCAGAGTAATCTCTGGAAAATTAAAATTGGATCATGTTGCTTCTCTGGTTAATCTATTGCCCTTCAATGGATTCATGTAGACTACAGCATAAAATCCATTAAAGTTCTAGGCAAACATATGTGCCATTTCAAAATCTAATCCTTTAAAGATTTGGGCCCTGACTACTTCTCCAGCTTCATTTACTGCTCATCTTTTCCTCTTTACCTTCATCCCCTAAGTTATTTTAAATGATCTGCAGTTACTCAACTCATCTACAATAAGGCACTTTTTGCACTAAACACCCAATTCATTAATTTACAATTCATCCTTCACAATTTAACTCAGAAATCAATGGATCCTCTCTTCCTCAGCCTTCCTAAATCTTTTCCCTAGATAACCATTTCTTCTTCTATGCTATATTTATATCTTGTTTTTGCTTAGAGCATTTAAATAATGTACTATAATTATATGTTTACATATCTCTTCTCTGTATTTGATGGTGAAGCCCTGACGGGATGCCTTATTCATCTTTACATCCTCAGGTTACATGTTCTATGAGTTGAATTTAAGAATATTCACTTAGAAAGTACACAAGCACTAAAACAGGATCTGGATTTTGCAAAATATAAATGTTTCAAAGTATATAAATGTTTCAAAGTGGGGGGAGGGAGCCTGAAACTCTTTAACCCAATTGTGTATAACAATGCAGTTGACCTATGATTCTGTGATAGCAGTTGAGATTCTAGAAAGTTCTTTACTTTCATATTACTATGGTGGCAATTTATTAATGAGATCAGTGTGAGCAAAATAAAACAAAATGACATCTGGCAATTAACATCTCTTATTTATCACCAGAACTGATCTCTCATTAGAACTGCCTTGGATAAGCCTTCTTCAATGCAAAACAATTTTTATAGTGTATCCTCTAAAAGACCTACAAACACTGATATTGGCATAAAAAGAATAAAAAAAAAGTATAGGTCCTCATTAAGATAGGCATAGAATGTATTCTTGAAAAATAACTAAAAACTGAAAAATACAAACATCTACTAGAAATAACTGTAAAGGACTCATGTGATCCATCATTTATTCAATTACCTATTCTATGACTAACTGAAGTGCCCCTGGGATACTTCTAGTGCTACCATTGAGCTATAGCTACAGCTCCAAGACCAGTGACTCTTTTATTCCTCCCATTTTCTCCAATTTGTAATGAGAATGTCTTTTCTATGGCTGTTCTATTTTGCATCTTAGAAGCAGGTAACTTTTCTTTGGGGTTTCAAAGAAATATAGAGAGGGATTCTGTCTCAAGATGGACTATACCTAGAGGACCACTCATACCTGACTTAGATATTAAGATGAGATTTGGGATTATAGAGTTGATTGTATTTAGATAAGATTTTGGATTTAAGAGTTTATGCTGGAATGGGTTAAAATTTTGGGGAATGTTAGGATGCAGTGAAAGAACTGAAAAGGACACGGATTTGGGGGGATAACGACTGTGAATTATGTCCCCCAAACTGTGACCCTTTATATCGATGAATGTGACCTCATTTGGAAATAAGGTCTTTGCAGATACAAACAATTTAAGATGAGGTCATGAGAGTAGGCATTAATCCAATATGACTAGTGTCCTTAAAAAAAGAGTTAAATAGAAGATAAAGTCAGTGACACATAGGGAGAACACCATATGAGGACACAGGCAGAGACTGGAGTGCTTTAGCTCCAAGCCAAGGAACACAGCCATCACCAGATATTAGGAAGAGGCAAGAAGGGATTCCACATAGTCTTAGATTAAGCATGGCCAAACTGTTACCTTGACTTTAGACTTCTAACCTCCAGACTATAAGAGAATAAATTTTTGTTGTTCTGAGTCACATAATTTATGGATTGTTAAAAGCAGCCCAAGGAAATTAAAACACTCCTTAATCCTAGTCACTATATATTCAAGACATACATACTAGGCAAGGTATTAAGTGCTTTACTCTAATGATCACATTTAAACCTCACTACAACCCTATGAGGAAATAAAATTAAATATTTAACTTTTTACTGCATTACTCTTACCCACTACACTAAATTTTCTCTTTTGTACCACATGTTGTATAATAAAGAATTTGTGTGGTCTTTGCCCCAAAATCCTAGCACAGAGCTTCTACATGGAGTCTTCCAAGTGATAGGAATATATCTTACTCATGAGCTCTGGGGTTCACACCTAAGCTTCTGCTAATTGGCTGAATCAGAATGGGAAGCTGTTTACATATATTAGAGGGTTGAGGCTTTGAGTTAGTTCAAACTTTGGGAAGTGGAGGGTGTCTGGAGATTGAGTTATCAATTATGCCTACTTGATGAAACTACAATAAAAATTCTGGACACTGAAGCTCAATGCAGCTTCCCAGTTGTGAACACATTGATGAACTTGAAGGGTAATATGCCCTGATCCCATGGAAAGAGCGCACACAAGCTCTGCATTCAAGACTCTCCTAAGCATCATGCGCAGTGTCTCTTTATTTGGCTGTTCCTGATTTGTGTCCTTTATAATAAACCTGTAATCATAAGTACAGCAATTCTGTTGAGTTGTTCTAGTGAATTACCAAACCTGAGAGTGGTCATGGATCCCTCAGATTTTCTGCCAGTTGGTCTGGGCAGTCTGTGGCTCCTACTTGAGGCTGGGATCTGAAGTAGGAGCAGTCTTACTGGGCATCATGCTCCTCTGAAACCGTGGGAGTCCGACACTAGATCTGGATGATTAGTGTCAGAACTAAACTGTAATACACCAATTGGTATCAAAATAGTCATGGTTAAAACAGAATATCATGACTGAGTCCTATGGTGGCCCAATATAACCAATAGTAACCAGTGACAGTACATAGCAAAATGTGCTAATAAGGTATGTCACTTTGTAAATATTTTTACATTAAAAATATTTTACATTCATCAATACTCTAAATTTTTCTCACATGCAGAATTGGGCTTGAGCTGTTGTATGGTGACATACTATCAGGGAAGAGTTGAAGTGTTTGCTAGGTATTTGGGGACTGGGGTTTATTTGCTCATGTAAGGCAAGGGACACAATCCCAAGTTTTAGAATCCCTCACCTGATTCAATCACTTCTCACTGATCCCACAGAGTGGCAAGGATCATCTGGATTGTGGGCAGGCAGCAGTTGAGGGAACTTCACCAGGGGATATGCACATTGTTTAGAGGCATTGTCTCTAATTCCATGACTCATGGAATAATGATAAATAACTTTCACAAAAATATTCCTTATGAAAAATAAGGCCTTAACATGTTTGGTACAAACAGGAATTAACTTAAACATGAATCAATTTTGATGATGATATTTTTTGTACGTGTCATCTCCAACTAAACTAAGCTCCTTGAAAGCAAAAACTATATATAGAGGTATCTGTATCTTGGAAACCAGTATTCCTGGATAGGAAAGGAGGGGCAGAAACAGAATAAAAAATTTGTTCAGGTTAATTAAACACATGTCTTGGTGACTTCTATCAGGCTGATGCTGGGAAGATATAAATGAAAGACACAGCCTTTACTTTTGTAGGAGTTTATAATCTAAAGGAGTCTGAAAATAAAGCTCACATATTTTTATTGTAACTTTCCTTGTGCTATTTCAAAAGAAAATTTAAACAAGGTAAACAGATATATAAGAGCACAAGGAAAGAGGACAGGAAACTATTCAATTCTTTTCTAGCACCATCTTGACATAAGTTGGAACTTTTGGGGTACAGAACAAAGCATAAGGATGAGAAAGGTATATATAATCAAAAGCTGTACTTGGTGCTTTATATTCCTATGACGTTGGATGAATTATTTAATCTCCCTAGCTCATCTTTGTCAAGTGAGGATGGATAAAGCCTTTACTGGCATAGACAGTGATAATTAAATAAATAATAAGTTTGGCCCAAAGATAGTACTAAATATGTCACCCATTATTGCCAATATCATATTTAAAAATTCAAAAGTACATACAGCCACAAAATGGCAAATATTATGATTCCTCTTAAATGAGCTTCCTGGAGGAAGCAAAATTCAGAGACAAAAGTCAATGGTGCTTGTTGGGGGATGCAAGAAGGGAGAATAGGGGCTAGGGCCCAGTGGTAGAGCACTTGCCTGTCATATGTGAGGCAATGGGGTTCGATTCTCAGCACCCCATATAAAAAATGAATAAAATAAAGGTCCATCAACAACTAAAAAATACATATTTGAAAAAAAAGATGGGGGAAATGTGGAGTATGTGTGAGGATAGGTGGGATAGGGCACAAACAGCCACAGAACAGGAAGAAGGCACAATAATGGCTAATAGGGACTTGAGGAAAGGAAGAATAGTTGTTTAATGTGTATACAGTTTCAGTTTTTACAAGATTAAAAATGTTCTGAAGATGGATGATGGGAATAGTTGCATAGCAATGTGACTGTACTCTATACTATTAAACTGTACACTTAAAAACAATTAAAATGGTAAATTTTATGTTGTCTATATTTTATAATTAAAAATTATATAAGCAATATTAAGACAAATGGAAAGTATATGAAGAGGTAAGGAAAAATGTATCAGACTTCAAAAATTTTAAAAGTTAACCCTAAAGCAACATGGAAAATAGATAACAGGAAAACCAAAGCAGTAGTAGGCAGAGCAGTTAGAATACAACTGTAGTGATCCAGGGGAGAGATGATGGTGGCAATGAAGATTCATTCATTCACTCAATAACAACAAAGTGAATGCCATCATATGCTAAACACTATGACAGGAGAGTTAAAAATAACACTAAGACAGGCAAGAACCCCTTCCCTATGGAACTTGTAAACAAAAATAAACAGATTGTGTGATAAGTACTAACACAGAAATAAACAGAATGACTATGGAAGACCAGTTGGGATACCTCCATAAGGAGGAGATTTTTAAGCTGAAAAAACTAACCAAGAGTCAGGGGAAAACCTTCCCAGGCAAGCAAACAGTATGTACAAAATCTAAGAGATAGGTAAGAACTTTATATATTCAAGAGACAAAAAGGCACCTCCTTATGGAGGTATCCCAACTGGTCTTCCATAGTCATTCTGAAAGGGGTGAGACAAGATCTGTGGCAACATCACTGCCGGGGAATGAGGTGCAGAAGTGCAAGCATGAAAAACATTTAGGGGGTTGATACAATGGTCCAAAAGAAGAACTATGATGAGCATAGAAAAAGGAAAAGAGGATGGAAAGATTCATTAGATATTTAGGATACAGCCCTCATGGGTACTAACAATGAACTGAAAATAAAAAAAAGTTAATCTCAGAAATGACTCCGTTTTCACACTTGAGAAAAAAAATGAATTAGAAAGCCATTCACTGAAACTGCCAACAAAGAGAAAGTATCAGAATCACTTTGCAAGCTTCTTCTTGCCCCCTCACTCTGGCATGGTGCTAGGGACTGAATCCAGGGCCTTGCTCACAGTAAACACTGCTCTACCACTGAGTTGCATTCTCAGCTCACCTAAAGAGCTTTTTTTTTTTTTTTTTTTTTTTTTGAGAGAGAGAGAGAGAGAATTTTTTAATATTTATTTTTTAGTTTTTGGGGGACACAATATCTTTGTTGGTATGTGGTGCTGAGGATCGAATGCGGCCGCACGCATGCTAGGCGAGTGCGCTACCGCTTGAGCCACATCCCCAGCCCCTAAAGAGCTTTTTAAAAATACTAATTCCTATATTCCATCCTCTTAGAGAACCCAATACAATGGATTTTTTTAAAAATATTTTATTTTGTTACAGGAATTTTTAATTTTAAAGAATCTCTTCCAGTGACTCTGACAATCACCAATGTAGACTAAGTTAACCAGAGGTAGTTTCCATTACTTGCAACCAAAAGAACCCAGAATTTGGTATGTGGAAGAAGACTCGTACAAACGACAGGATTAACTCGATCAAAGTTGCAACAGAGCAGTGTAGACTTCTCTATTCTGAGAGGTTGGCTCACCATACTTATAATGTGGTATGAGATGGTTGTTCAAACTGTGGTCTGTTTTGTACTGGGATTCAGTGTATTGAAGTACACTGCAAAAAGAGACTTGGTAGGAAAAATAAAGGATCTGATGTGCACTGACCATTCATGTGGCCTTCTTATATGTAGCTTACTATGAAATAGGGCAGATATCATAGGATTTAATAACTAAAACAGTCTAGACATCATCCAATTTAGAAAGACTATATATATATTACCCAATTCAAATAAAAGCCAGCTATAACAATCTGGCTATACCAATGCATATTGGAGAACATGAGCCTTGAGGTAAACTGGTCAGTGTGAAAGCATTGGGAAGGAAATGTGGCTTTTCTTTAAAAAAAAAAAAAAAAGTTCATTTTGACTACAGTCTGCACTGAATCTTGCTAAGTTTGAAAACTGACAGTACAAGACAGAAAGGTAGAACCTAATGGGAGTGAAATTGATACTTCATAGTATCTTCCCAAATACCTCACTTGCATATTTCTTGCCTGAAAAAGATGAGATACATCCAGAAGCAACGTGAATATTACTAATACCTTCCCTATTTCATATTAAGTAAATCAATAAATTTCTTTTTTGCCCCAATCCATTTAGGTTTGGTTTCTGTCCTTTGCAACTAAACAGTGTTAATAGACTATCAATATTTAAAAACTAGAATTGCTTTTTTTTTCCAAAAAAATAATTACCAGGGGCAATACCCTAAAACAACTGAAACAGAATTTCCAGGTCAGGTATCTGTTATTTCTTTCTAAATATTCCAAATGTCCACATAATCAGGCCACCAAGGGAAATATTAGCTTAAACTAAATTTTTAACATTCAATACAATTCTGGTTGTCTCCTCCCATAGATTATAAAATAGTAGCTCTGTTCTTCCCTAGGAACACAGAACAAGGACATTATAACAATATCTACTTTGAATAAATTACAAGCCAAGCAATATATCAGAAACCATGAAAGCATATAATGATCACACAAAGTTGAATATGCCTTGCCTTCCAAGATCTTGCGTTCTTTAATGCATAGAAAAAAATACTGATAAATACAGCAGGGACTATCAAACCAGTCTCTGAAATCTAAGGTCTTTTTAGTAGATTAAGGGTGGCAAATATGGGATTTAAAATTATGTTAATCATAATACAACAAAGTTATTTCTAATCTATTATCAGAATAAAATACTGTTCCCTCTCAATATAAGGTAAAGACAACAAACATGAAAAAAATTAGGTAGGATGCAAATAGTTCATTAATTCAAATTTGGATTTAACTAATATGCATTGAGCACTTAATATGTAAACATTTACTATATTAGGTAACTAAATATAGATTTTCATTAGTAACTATCAGTAATACCAGAAAATTACTAAATTTCACAAACTGACACTGTTTCAGCATAATTGTTTATTTAAATGTCATCATTCAGGGATATAAACAAAAGAAAATTCTGTTAGTGTTGAGAATACAGAAGTCAACAAAATCATTAACATTTCACTGAAAGGATAGAATATGATATTGTAAGTAAAGTGAGCAGGAGTAGCTATTCTTAGACAAAATAGATTTAAAGATAAAAACTGTAAAAAGAGACAAAGAAGATCATTATATGATGATGAAAAGAATCAACTCAACAAGAGATATAACATGTGTACCTAGTGTTCTAAAGCACTCAGTTTTAGAAAACAAACATTAGATATAAAGGGAGAGAAAGGATCCAATATAATAATTGTGGGAGATTTTGATGCCGTATTTCCACAAATGGATAAATCATCAAAACAAAAAGAAACACCAGAGTTAAACTATGCTATAGATCAAATGGATCCAAGAGACATTTACAGAACATTTCAATCAACAACTTCAGAATACACATTCTTTTCTTCAGCACATTCTCTAGAAGAAGCCATATAATAGACCACAAAACAAATCTCAACAAATTAAAAAAATTATATATATATCATGTATCTTCTCTGACCACAATGAAAGAAAGCTACAAATTAACCACATTAGAAACTATACAAATTCGGAGACTTAACAAAATGCTACAGAACAAACAATGGGAAATTGAAGAAATCAAAAGGGAACTTAAAATATCTTGGAACAAATTACAATAGAAACAACATTACCAAAACTTATGGAATACAGTAAAAGCACTATGAGACAAACTTGTAGCAATAAATACCTACATCAAAAACAAAATTGATTTCAAATAACAACCTAACTGAGTATCTAGAAAAGAAAGACCAAATTAAACCCAAAATTAGAAGAAATAAATAGCAAAGATCATAGCAAAAATAGAGACTGAAAAATAAAAAGATCAGAGAAACAAAAGAGTTTAGAAAAGACAAAATGACATAAACTGTTAGCTAAACTAACCAAGAGAAGACCCAAATAAAATTAGAGATAAGAAGACAATATATTTATAGTACAGAAATACTAGGTATTATTAGAGACTATTATGAACAACTGCATGCCAACAAATTGGAAAACCTCAAAGAACTGGATGAATTTCTGGACACACACTACCTGACAAAACTGAACTATGAAGACATAGAAAACCTGAACAGACTGATAATGAGTAGTGAGCTTGAATCAGTAATAAAAGTCTACCAAAAAAGAAAAGTCCAAGACCAGAAGGCTTCATCGCTCTATCAAATTTTCAAAGAAGTACTACCACGAATTCTTCTCAAATTATTCCAAAGAATTGAAAAGAAGGGAATCTTTCCACTAATTTTTACAAGGCCAGCATTACCTTGATATCAAAACCAGAAAGGGACATAACAACAACAAAAAAACATTATAGACCAATATATCTGATGATCACAGAAGCAACAATTCTTAACAAAATAGCAAATGAAACCCAAAATAACATTTAAAAGATCATTCATGGGCTGGGGCTGGGGCTCAGTGGTAGAGTGCTCACCTCACACACATGAGACCCTGGGGTCAATCCTCAGCACCACATAAAAATAAATAAGTGAAATACACGTATGTCCAACTACAACTAAAAAAATAAAAATAAAAACCCAAAGAGATCATTCACCATGATGAAGCTGTATTGATCCCAGGTATTCAAGGATAATTCAACATACACAAATAAATGTGATATACCAAATCAAAGTATGAAAGATAAAAATAATATGATCATCTCAACAGATAAAGAAAAGGCCTTTGATAAAATTAAACATCCCTTCATGATAAAAACCCTGAGCAAATAAGGTATAGAAGGATTGTACCTAAACATAAAAGACTATATATGACAAACCCCAGCCAACATTATACTAAAACTTTCAGCTTTTCCTCATTCCTTATTGACATCTAAAACAAGACTAGGAGTATCCACTCTCTCTATTCTTATTCAATATAATATGGAAAGTTTTAGCCAGAATAATTAGGCAAGAGAAAGAAAAAAAGATAAACAACGAGTAAGGGAGGAATTCAAATCATCACGGTTTGTAGATGATTTGATTCTATATACAAAAAAAAAAACTAAAGATTTCACTAAAAACTTATTAAACTGATAAACTCAGTAATGTTGCAAAACACAAAATCAACATTCAAAAATCAGTAGTAGTTTTATATAGCAATAGTAAATTTGCTGAGAAAGAAACCCTGAAAGCAATCCATTCACAATCACTACAAAAAATTTTTTAAATACCTAGGAATAAACTTAAGGAAGTGAAACACCTCTACAGTCAAAACTATAAAACACTGATGAAAGAAATTGATAAACCACCCCAACCCCCACACACTAGACTTTCCATTTTCATGTATTATAAATATAAATGTTTCTAAAATGTTAATACTACCCAAAGCGACCTAGAGATTTAATGTAATCACCATCAAAATGCCAATGATACTC
Organism: Ictidomys tridecemlineatus; assembly: GCF_052094955.1. Classification (NCBI taxonomy): domain Eukaryota; kingdom Metazoa; phylum Chordata; class Mammalia; order Rodentia; family Sciuridae; genus Ictidomys; species Ictidomys tridecemlineatus. The sequence goes on from NC_135487.1 coordinate 29,596,123, forward strand.
TTCACAGAGCTAGAAAAAAATTCCTTAAAAACTCACAAGGAAGAAGAAAAAAACACATGAATATTCAAATCAATCTAGAGCAAAAAAACAAAAATCAAAACTAGAGGCTTTACAATACCTGATTTCAAAATATACTTCAGAGCCATGGTAACCAAAACAGCAGGGTATTTGCATAAAAACAGACTCATAGACCAACAGAATAGAACAGAGAATCCAGAAATAAACCCACATGTCTACATCCAAGTGATTATCAACAAAGGTGCCAAAAACACTGGAGAAAGAACAGACTCTTTAACAAATGGTGCTGGAAAAACTGATATCTACATGCAGAAGAATGAAACTTGATTCCTCCCCCTACCCCCGCATAACTAAATCAAATAAAAATGGATCGAAGACCTACATGTAAGATCTGAACTACTAGAAAACATAGGGGAAACATTTCAAGAAGTTGGTATAGGCAATGAATTCTTGGATATGATCCCCAAAGCACAGAAAACAAAAGCCAAAATAGACAAGAGGGGTTAAATCAAACTAAAAAGCATCTACACAGCAAAGAAACAATCGACAGATTAAAGAGACAATCTACAGAAGGGAGGAAAATATTTGCCAACTATCCATCTGACAAAGAATTAATATCCAGAATTTATAAAAAGACTAAAAAACTTAACACAAAAGTAATCCAATTTAAAAAAAATAGTCAAGTTATCTGAATATATACTTCTCAAAAGGAGAAGCTCAAATTGTCAATACATATATGAAAAATGTTCAATATTATTAGCCATCAGGGAAATGCAAATCAAAACTGTAATGAGATCCCATCACCCTAGTTAGATTATTTTAAAAAAAATGCTGGCAAGGACATAGAGAAAAAGGAACTCTCATACACTGTTGATGAGAATGTAAACTGACACAAACTACAATATGAAGATTCCTCAAAACACTAAAAATAGATCTATCATATTATATATGATAGAGCTATCCCAATTCTAGATATATATCAACAGGAAATTCAATCAGCCTCCCAAAGAGATACCTGCATACCCATATTCCCATATTTATTGTGGCTCTGTGTATAATAGCTAAGATATGGAATCAAACTAGATGCCCTTCAATGGATGAGTGGATAAAGAAAATGTGGTGTTGTATATTCATAATGGAATATTATTTAGCTATAAAGTGGATGGAACTAGAGGATATTATATTAAGTAAAATAAGCCATATACAGTAAAACAAGTACCATGTGTCCTCTCTCACATATGGAAATTTTTTTTTAAAAAAGTAGCCTTGAACATAGAATAGTGATTATTAGAGGATAGGAAGCGGAATGGGTAGTGGATAAAAGGAGGCTAGATTTGATTGGCACTTATTATATGCATGTATTGAAATACATTGAACCCTATTAAATATATAATACATGTTAAACAAAATAAAATGAAACCAATTCTTTTATATGAACTTCAAAATAAATTCATAAACAAAAGCTTTCATTGAATTTAAAAGAAAGAAAATGTATTAATTTAAATATCTTTGCCGAATTCTCTTTTAATTCAATTGAGTTTACCGTATCTGCTTACTTATCTACTTTTGTGGTTCTGGGCATTGAACTCAGGGGCTTGCACATGCTAGGCAAGTGCTCTACCACTGAGTTATATTTACAACCCTTGTCTACTTTTAAATTAAATAAATGAAATAAAATAAGTTAAGATGAGGGGGCAAACAAAACCCCACACCATTTCACCAAATTAAACTAGCAATTCTCAAGAAGATAGTTGTAACACCCAAGTGTCAAGGTCAGCATAAAAACAACCCTACTTTTATTGATTGAGACAGCTGATATGATTTAGCCCAAATAACAAATTCTTGCTTTGCCATTAAGTAAAGCTGCCTTACATAATTAAGTTGGAGTTGTGACAGAAATCTGAGAGTTCAGAGTTAGGGAGTTTGGAGAGTAGGTTCTGGAGTGAGAAACAAGACAATTGACAGTTCTACTGATATTTGTTTAGCAATATTTTCAAATCTTTCTGTAGAGAGAGCTCCTAAGATCATTTGATAAGTTTTTACAGAATGTGTCCTTGAAGATAGATTTTTTTCTTTATGTATAGGCATAACTGATGATAAGATACTCAGTAGAACTATAAACTTGGTGATTAAGAGATTTCTTTTAAAGTTTTGTTCTTAAAACTAAATCCTAGGGCTGGGCATATAGCTCAGTGGTACAGCACTTGCCTTTCATATACAAGACTCCAAGACTTATATAATTTTGTAAGTCTTGGAGTCTTGTGTATGAAAGTCATAAGAGTATGACTTTGGTAATTCCTCTTAAAAAAGAGAGTATGTCTTGTGTATGACTTTGGTCATTCCTCTTAAGTATATGACAAAAGTCATACTAATAAAGCATTTGCAGAAAAAAATATTCAACTCATATTCATAGATAGCAGTAATAGATATTAAATACTTTTTTGGTGTCAAACAACTTACATAAAAAAGCATTCCAATATGAACTGAATCATTTTTGTTCACACATTAGGGTAAGGATTTATCCACACTTGTTCCAAATAATGATACTGTCTTTTCAATTATCAAGCAATAATATGTGGTAAGAATTTTTGCATCTATCTCAATGTTCTCGGTTGAAAAGCACTTAGCATATTTTTTGGCACCTACATATATGATACTGAAGTGGAAAAATTTTATGAGACATCCACTTAGCATACACTTTGGTACATAAATCAGTAGACCACAATTTGTCCACTTCATGAAAGTACTCTACCATATTAGAAATGCCATTTTATGAAGAAATGTATTTTAACTAAATCCCAAAGAAATAGCATATAATTTCTATTAGAACAGTTTTATATTTATAGAAAACTATACAGATAGTTCAGAGTTCACATATGCCCTGCACCCAGTTTCCCTTAATATCTTACATTTGTATGGAACATTATATTAGTTTCAGTTAATGAACTAATACTGCTACATTATTTTCTAAAGTCCACACTTTATTCAGACTTCCTTAGTTTTTACCTAACTTGTTGTTGTTGTTGTTCCAGGATCATATCCAGGGCATTATAACACATTTAGTTGTCATGTCTTTGGCTCTTGTTGGCTGACAGTTTCTCAGACTTTCCTTGTTTGATGACCTGTATAGTTTTTGAGGAGTACTGTTCAGTTACTTTGTAGAATTGTTCCTTGGCCAGGATTTGTCTGATGTTAGACTAGGGTTGTCTCCTGATTAGACTAGGGTTACAGTTTCCGTAAGGAAAACCACTAAAGTCAAATTATAATACTTTCACTTGGGTAATAAACTGAAGGAAAAAAACCTATCTTATTCTCCTTTGTATCATTAGTAAGCAGTTGGTAAATGTTTGTTGGTTGAGAATGGGAAAGTAGAGGCAGGCAAAGATTGAAAGTGTATATATATTTTGCAATTTATTAACATATGGGCACCAACCATAACAAGGATGCTATTTCATATATTTGCTCAAATTAAAACAAAAAACTTGACTCTGATTCACTAAAGCATTTCATTCTTCTATTCAGCTTACATGAGATAATTAGTTTAACAAAAAGGAAAGTTTTATTTTGGCTCACAGTTTGGGTGGTTTCAGCCATGATCAATTGGCCCTGTTTTGGGACTATGGTGTGGCAGAACATCATGGTGGCAGAACAAAGTTACCTCATAACCAGGAAGTGGGGTTTCAAGGTCTCACTATCCCCTTTTGAGACACACCCCCAGATAAACCAAAGACCTTCCTCTAGGCTTCACCTCTGAAAGGTTCTAACACCTCCCAATAACACCAACGTGAGGACCAAGACTTCAACACATAGGCCTTTGGGGGACATTTTAATATCCAACTACAATATCAGGGATCTTTCTAGTTTGCCTTAAAAACTGTTTGGTCAGACAGAATATATTCAGTCAAAAAATACATATGACAATTCTCCTAAGTAAACCTTGCTGCCTGTACTGGTACTCTCAAAATTATATAACACTGCTGAGGAAATGTACATGGTGAAATAGAAAGAACATTGGGGTTGAATCAGACTGGTCCAGGTGTGAATCTGAGACTTATCACTTATAAATTGCATAATCTTGCAAGATATTTCTCAGTTCTAGTTTCTTCATATATAGAACAGAATAATGCCTAGTCTGTAGGCAGATAGAAGAAAATAATATGGTTTGCTTATTTCAATATATCTAACAGATTCTCAAAACAGGTTACTCTTTTTGTTGCATATAGTACCTTACATAGAATAGGTGTGCTGTGAAAACTTTCTGGAATTAGACAAAATATGTATAAACAGGGTTAGGGCTGTAGCTCAGTGGTAGAGCACTTGCCTAGCATGTGTGAAGCATTGGGTTCCATCCTCAGCACCACATATTAATAAATAAAATAAAGGCCCATTGACAACTAAAAAAAATTTATATGTACAAACAAACACAGAAGATGCTGGTTGTCTAATTCATGCCTGATATATAGCAGCCACTCAAATATTTGATTCTGCCATCGTGTTTCCTTATCAAGAGTCAAGAGAACAGATCCCAATTTTATGACCCTTGCCAAACCACTCCTTTCTTTGAACCTCAGTTTCTTCACTGAACAATTGGCCTAATGGTCACAAAATTTGAGAGTTGGGAAAGATTTTAGAAATTACCTTATTGCAACACCTTTGCCCTAAGTGAGTAGTAAACTGGGTCTTAAATTGGACTCCTAACCATCAAGCCAGGTAGTAATCTCTGAAAACTGTGCTACTTATAAGATCTCTTCCACCTTATGAAATACTTGGGCTCAAACTGATTTTTAGAATATCATTCTATTCTGAAAATCCACTAAATCAATAAACAGGATAAGTTATACCTTTATTAAAACCAGAAGGTATAGAAGAATAAACAAATTGTCACTATTAATTCTAGTTAGCTAAGAGAAACTATGACTATACTCTGCAAAGGATCAAAATTATTTCACAAATATACTGTTCTATTTAATAGTCCTCAATTCAATCTTCTTTGTAATTAAATGGAATTATAATCACTGGTCTATGGAACAAATAGATTGAATAACTAGTATTCTCAGATTTCCACATCTCTGTTCTTGGTATCCCTTACTGTACCTTAGAGAACAATTTTTTTTTAAATAATCAGTGCCCTCTTTTAAAAAATATTTCTATTTATCTCCCTAGGGCCTTTCAAACTTCTAACTATTCTTTTCTTTTTGAAATTTACTGCTGTTCCCCTTGGCATTCAAAACATCACTTTCCCCTGATTTTGCTTATGGTATAAGTTTATTGGTCAAGAATACATATCTGGATCTACCACTTGCAAGTTCTGTGACCTTGGACAGGTGACTTAACTTCTATGTGCCTGTTTAGTAAGTGATATACATATATATGCTGCTGTTGTTATTCCTCTTCTTAGTCATTGCTGCATTTCTTTGACCTCCATGATTCTATCTGGCTGATTCCATTCAATCAAAGGACTCTTTAACCCTTCCTATCTGAAAGGCCATTGTTCTTCTTCTCAATACCTTTGTCTGAACATTTAAGATCCAGTTCAAATGTCATCCTCCTTTCTCTAGGGATCCAAAGATCACCTTCCTCCTCCTGTCTTAGAATCAACATTCTTGCTCTTATTCTCATAATACTTTGAATATATTTCAGAGCACTTGTTATATTAGACTGAATGAGGATACACATATTAGGCCATTTTAAATTTATAAAACCAGAAATTTTATATGATTTATCCTAATAATATCTCTTTACATCCCCCTTCCTCCTTGTATTACACTCGTAAAAAGGGCAATAAGCTATTATTCTCTTTAAATACTATTTAATTAAATAGTTCAGATTCATAAAAAAGTAAAAAGAATAATAAGTAGACAATTGTATATTCATAATTCAGTTGAAATGCAATTTAAGCTTTATATAAGTGTGTTCTGCCATTAATTTATACAATTAATATATATTAATAATTATAAGCTTAAAAAATAAAATAAAATTGTAGTATTCATCTTTGATACAGTACACTGTGTATGGCAGCAATTGGATACATCAATAACTGTTGAATGAATGAACAAATGAAAACCTGAACAAATACAAAGAAATTAGACAATGTTTCTAAACTCCTATATTCCCTTAACGTGGAACTATAAACCTGTTAGAATTATGCCTTTTAGATTTTATAAATTTTTATTCTCCCAAATTTATTAATTGTTAAAGAAACTAATTGATTTTATTTATTTGGAGATTTTCATTGTCCCTTGAGGTAACTAAACACACATCAGGGCACCACATAATCAGGACTGGAGTCTAAAATTCTAAATCATCTGACCTCTTCTTAAATATTTTCAAAAACAAGTATGCAAATTCATGTTTTCTATTATACTTAACAAAGGCATAGTGGCTAAAATAGCTTTATTTCCATCATGTTTGAATGTCCCAGATGAAAAATCTACATAAGCATGATGTGAAGCAATTATAATAAATAAGAAAATACTTGGGAATGAGCCCATAATAAGCCAATGAGCAACAGGCAGAGTAGTTAAAATGAATATATATATATAGGCTTTCACTTTAAAAGGGAACAATTATATTATTTATAGTAAATACAAAGGCAAAAATAATGCAGCAGCCTTCACATGCTTCAAATTTTAAGAAAATTAACTCATGATGACTTGTAGGAGAAACAGTAAGAGGTTCAAACAGCACATGGTTTTAAAAAGGCAGTCTAAAGAGACCAGGAGTTATTCTGGACAACACACAAAATCTACAGGGAGAAGACCTAGATATGAGGAGTTAGTCCTGACACTTACTCTTTGCAGCTGGACACAACATTTACCCTATCTGCACTTTAGTTTCTTATCAGAAAATAGGGTTTACAATGACCTTGCATCCTACCTAACAAGATTATTATATATTTCAAATTATATAGGAAAATGTATGAGACATTATCCTTTAATACTCTGTGACTGTAATTATCTATCCTTCCATACTCTTGCTGCTACTATACCTACACTATCCATGCAACCCCTAGGCATAACCAGATATTAACTTCTCAGAGAAGGATTCTGTATTAGTTTGCTAGGGCTGCTATGAACAAATACCACAGACTGCGCAGCTTAAACAAAATAAATTTATTTTCTCTCAGTTCTGAAGTTTGGAAGTCCATGATCAGTATGTCAGCAGAGAAGATTTCTTTTGAGGTCACTCTCATAGGCTTATAAATAGCTGTATTCTCCCCCTCTATCTTCACATGGTTTTCCCTCTGTTTATGTCTGTGTCCTAATCTCTTCTTACAAGGACTCAAATTAGGGCCTACCCTTGACTTTATTTTACCTTAAATATCTCCTTAAAGGCCCTATTTCCAAATATAATCACATTCTGAAAAACCAGGGGTTAGATCTTCAACATATGAATTTTGGGGAGATATAATTCAACCTATAATATATATAGATATCCTACCACAGCACATCACCATCACTATGATACTTACTATACTGTAATATAATTTTCATTCTTGACTCCCTGAATAGGCCATGAATGCTTTCACAGCACTAAATATTTCCTGGTTTTCTGTCTTCTAAGTGTCTAGTGCAGAACATGTGTTCAAAAGAATGCTCCAATAAACTGTTGATAATTGAATCTATAATACTTTCTACTGAGAAACAATTAGAATTGATCTATCCCATGAAAACTTATTAAACAGAGTTTATAATATTACAAGGATTTACCAAAAAAAAGGATGAATTTTCACTCTTATTCTCAAAGCAGCTCTATGTCCAAATTCCCATACTTTCTATCTCATCTTCCATCCTTAAATTATCTATGTTGAGCTTTCCTCAGGCAATGAATTTGGAGGCTTTATACAATCATCCCAGAAATCAGTGAATTTTTCCTCTGCCTCTGAATTTCTACAGTATTTATGCACTTAGGTAGCATTTAACTTGATATCGTTTAAGAATTAGTTAAGCATATCTTACTTTCCTCCACTCGATAGTGAGTTTTCCAAGAAAAATAACTGTCTTATTTCTTATTCCTCTCTATTTAAGTGATCAACAATAACCACTGAATGAACTCTTGAATTTTCTCTAAACCAGAGGCACCCCTCAGGAAGAGAGGAGGTAAAGTAGAAAAAGTGACAAAAATGTTGGGTACAATTTGGGACACAATGACTTTGCCAGACTTTATGCATAACTATTAATGAAGCTGTCTATAGGCAGCAAAAGGTAAAGTCTAAGACTCCGAAGCGGTATCTTGACCATAGACAGAAATTTGAGTCATTAGTAAATTTCTAGACCTTTAAATCTCAGTTCCCTTCGTCTGTAAAGTCAAGAGTTTATTACTTCCTCAGGAGTATTTTGAAAATTGAGATAATTTTAGCAATAATGGTAAAAGAAAAAATACATGATTATAACATATATAGCATTCTATAATTTGCTAGATACTGTCCTGAGCTTCTTCTTATACATTACCTCATTTAAATTTTTTTTCATAAAACTTTTAGATGCTATAGCACCTAGCAAGTGCTATTATATCCTCAATTTCAGATGGAGAACTAAAGTCAGGGTATAGAAAGAAGAATCAGAAAGTTTTTATGTCAAATTTAAACAAACATTCAAGAGGCCTGAGTATGAAGGGTAGGGTATTTATAAGATTGATTTTGTTAATAAGATTTATTAATAATTCTAAGCAGATTTAAATATAAAAGAAAATGTACACAAAGAGAAAATGAGCAGAAAGAGAAAGAGGTTGAAGACAACAAAAAGATGGGGCTCAGAAATTTGGCCTTAAGTAAAAGGAAGAAGCAGAAAAGCATAAGTAGGCAATTTTAAGTAATTTAGATTGCTAGCAGTCAAGTAAGACAGATCTCCTTTAATGATCTCTACTTTTTCTTTTAAGAAGTGGCAACATGGAGCTGGGGATGTGGCTCAAGCCGTAGCGCGCCCGTCTGGCATGCGTGCGGCCCGTGTTTGATTCTCAGCCCCACATACAAACAAAGATGTTGTGTCCGCCGATAACTAAAAAATAAATATTAAAAAATTCTCTCCTCCCTCTCCCTCCCTCCCTCCCCCTCCCCCCCTCTCTCCCCCCCCCCACTCTCTCTTTAAAAAAAAAAAAAAAAAGAAGAAGCGGCAACACACGCTGAGAATGAGAGGAAAAACAGGGCTGATCAAAAACTGAAAAGAAAATAGGTTTGACATACGACATGATAGAAAACAGGACACAGAAATGACTAGGTAGTGAAAGCCCAATGGCAGCAATCCATTAACTATGTGTTTTTCCTCCAGCAGGGTTAAATAGAACTGATATAGGCAAGAAGAGAGGGGTTAGGTTGATTCAACAAGGTCTGGGACCTTGCCCAGACAGGAACAGGAAAAATGGAGCATGAGAATAAAGGATAATGGCAAGAGAATAAACAAAATAGTGGTGGATTAAGATAATCAAACTATAGTGGGAAGTGAGTGAATATAGATTTTGATAAGGGCAAAGAACATACCTAGTGGGAAAAATCAAAGTTCAGGTAGGAGAAGAAATTTTAACAAAGCTGCATACCTTCATGTGTAATTTCAGAGGTGGACCATCTCTGAATGACAAGGTCCATGGCATGACTATGGAAGTCGATTAGCTAAAGAGATGATCACTTGAGTTGAAGAGGGCATCATGTTGGGAAAGAAATCATCCATGTGAACACTGGAGTCAATCAGGATGAGGACAATAATTGAGGTGGGAAGGCAGATCATGTGTGTGCCATGATATAAAAGATCTAAAAGTGATGATCTATTTATCAGAAGATGAGGATGATATAACCCTCATGCCAGGGAGCATGGGGGTTTAAGATGATGATACCTGGATAGTGATGTGTAAAATATTAGTTATCCTCCTCTCCCCCTACTCTCTTGATTGGAGGGATATAGTAGAATGAGCTGCATCCATTGCAACCATTTAAAAGATATTCAGAGCAAACAATATGCTCTTCAGGTCTCTGAAGAAGCCTGGCTTCAACTTAAGGTCAGGACACACAAAAATAACCAGTAAAATGGTTAACAATGTAGGAAACAGGAGATTGAGAGAGAAAATGGAAAACTTTTGAGAAAGAGCAAACAAGAACAGTTGGGAAAGAGGAAGAGGAAGCCAGAAAAGCACAAGAATAACAGTTCAGAAGATGAAAGATGACTGAAGAGGCTGGAACAAAGATAAGGTGATAAGACTTGCTGGGTTTATTTAGCCATAAAGTTATCAAAATAATTAGTTCTAGAAAAGTGTCTTGGCTACAGTTAGCATTAAGGCCTTGACAAAGGTATCAGTTACAAATAGGGAAGTAGAGACCCAACATTTTTGTTCCTAACATGTGAAAAACACTGTGTCAAGGACTTGAACATGCCATCTTTCTTAAATTTAACAGCTACAACTTCCCTTGTTTTGTAAGTCAGAGAACTGAAGATCTGAAAGTCAAAGTGATCTGTCTCCAGTGGTACAGTTAATTTTTGGCGACACTGAGGAACCCAGGCTTCTTTTCAAATCTAAATAAGTAAGATGAAGTGAAAAAGAAATCAGAGCATTTTGGTCATTTTCTATTGATGAGATCTGGTACATTTCTTAACTCCACTAAGTCTACTAAACAAGGTGACTACAAAGATTAAACAGCAGATTCAAAACAAATCCTAGTCGTTATTTTTTTTTAATTAAAATTGGCCTACATAGTAACTTACTTTCAAATGTGGAATTTCTTATTTGGTATCCTTCAGAAAAAGAATCTGAAGTTCTGAATTAATGACTATAAATTTTACACATAGTAAACTGAGGTAGGGAGAGGATTATAAGCTATGGTGTCTAGTATATCTAGAGTCAAATCCAAACTTCAGTGTCATATCTGTAATATAATGAATGGTCCCACACCTTTTCTTTAGCTACATATTATACTACTGACTTACATAAATATAATACTCAAACTTGTGGCAGCTATTACTTCTTAACAAACATACTCTATACTTGACCTTACTTTGCATCTCTAACTAAATTCTTTATTGGTCTATTGAAATTTGTTCTCCAAGGTCCAAATGAAATTCTTCTAGAATATAACCTTGATTCCAAATGTTGAGAAATGATGGCTTTTTCCTCTGAACTTTTAAATCTTTCTGATTTTACTTCTCTTAGAGTACATCTTATATCATGCATTGTAATTTAGGTAAGTATGAAAAAATTTTCATTTCTTCTGGCAGAGCATAAGACTCTTAAAGCTAGATGGAAGGGAACCAACATTATTTTGCAACTATAAGATGTCTGTTGCTTTTCCAGTGAATATATATTTTTAATGTAATCTTTATGACACCCTATGAAAAAGGAATTTTCTTTTTACAGATAAGGACCTTGAATTTCACAGAGGCTAAACAATTCACTTATAGTCATAAGGCCAGTAAATGACAAGAGTCTAGATATGAATCCTAATCTTTCGAAATCTAAAACCTTGGCACTTTCTGAAATACTCTGCCCAGTGACCATGGGTAGATCCTCACTGATTTATCTGTTTCCTGTCCACCCACTAATCATCAGAGGAAAACCTTTTGTCATAACATATTAGCAGAAAAAATTGATATGGGGTATTGCCCTCCTACTTTTCAAAACTAAGAACAAACTCTTCAGAGCAAAGAGAATGATTAATACGAATCCTGAATAAAGATGAAGTGATAAGAACTCTGCTTGCAGGAGAAAGCAGTCAAAAACCATTATTTTTCCACTCATGTTTAAAAACTCCTCCTCCTTTGAGGTTTGCACCATCTGGCTATAGCATTCTCCACCCCACCTCCTCATCTGTCATCTACCACCCTCCTGATTAATTCCTATTTTTACTGCACCTGGGTCACAATCTTCCTCTCTTCCCCACATCCCATCATCCTAAATCACTTCACTATCCACACATGATGGTTTCAATATATACCAGCCTCAGAGTTCCTTGCTATACTCAGCTTTGCTGACCTTAATTTCTACTGTATTTCAGCTACCCACACACAGAGACCTAGCTGTTACCTACAACAACTCCAAATCAGACAACTTAACTCAATGTTTATATATAATTAATATATATGTATATATCTTTTTTTAGTTATTCATGAACCTTTATTTTTACTTATTTATTTGTGGTGCTGATAATAAAACCCAGTGCCTCACACATGCTAGGCAAACGCTCTATTACTAAGCCACAACTCCTGCCCCATTCATGTTAATAATAAATTAATATTTCATTTTCTGACTACAGTACCCAGCTTACTTCCACTAAATTTACTCACTGAACTAACTCAAGCAATCACAAAATCTTCAAGTCCAAAACAACTCATTGTACACTGTTTCCTATCTCAGCCAATATTACCACCATCCACCAGATCACTCAAGCTAAAAACCTAAGCACCACATTAGACTTCTCATTCTCTCACATGCACATCCAATCACAAAGCCTCAGATTTTTTTCAAATTATCCTTTCCTCTTCTCCTATGACCACTTTTTTAAAATGCTATGTTAACCATGTCTTATTTTTAAAATATTACCCACTGAATTAATTTCAAGATTCTTATGCATAAAAGGCCCACAATGGTATGGCTTCTGCCTGTATTTTCAGCCTCACAATTTACACTTCTGTGTTTACTACTATATTCTTATCAGTCCCAAATTGCTGTGGTTCATTACACCAGCCATTTCTTTTCTCACACTGATTCCTCTACTCAAGCAGTTTTCTGTTTGACATATACTTTCTACTCACCATTGCCTACCTTACTCCTACTTATCATTTAAGATTTGGGTCATGTATCATCTCTTCCCAAAATGTTCCCTCAACTCCTAGGCTAGCCTAAAAGCACTAACTTTGGGTCAATCCAGCATCATATGCACAGCTCTTATTTTTCATTCCAAAAATGACCAATTTAAGCATCTAATTTGCCAGCTCCACAAAGATTAGTATTCATCTTTGTATGCTCAGCTAAGCACAGAGCATAGCATAGTGCTGAACATACTATCTATAATAAGTATATAAATGTAAAAGAATACAGTAGGTTTAATTTTTCAGTAGAATGTTCTCCTCTGTGCTTTCTCACTGGTTAGTTTCTCCTAACTTTAACTCCAAGTTCTTTGAAGGTTCAGAGTCTTTTCTGGATCTGTAGAGTTTTACACTGAATGGTGCTATACAAAAATGTACCCAACTTACATAAAAGGGAAACACAATTGCACAAACTAGAAATCAAAACTTGACATATGTGCTGCAAACTTCAAAACCACTTACCAATTTAAAAAATGAAGACATTAAGAACAAAGATAAAGAGCCAATTCTGACTGTTGGTATGTGCTTATCTCAGTCATAAAAACAGTGAAACTTTGCTTAAAACTTGAACAGGGCCCCAGATACAAGATTTTATCTACAAGGCCATCACATCCCTGCTGAGTTTCAGAAATTATTAATTTGCAGAGTTGTTTAGGCAGGGGTTTAGGAAATTGGTGAAAGAACCTTTTTAAAATAAAATTTAACCCCACTTACCTCTAAAAGCTAACTGATTTTTAAAAAGTAAAAAATAATGCTGTTAAGTGAGCAACAAAAAAGTTGTTCTTTTTCATATCAATATGGGGCCTTCTGCTGGCAGAAAAGGAGCAAAGAGTTCAGTGTAATAAAGCATTTTCCTCTCCAACCAAATATTAAATTGTACTCTTTCAGAGTAAAAATAATAAGCTCTTCAATTCACATGGCACATTACAGTTTAAACCCCTTGAATATACATTATTTGTTTGATAAAGCATTTAGACATTTTGTTAAAGGCGGGGGAATGTGAAAATTTCCACGAAATAGAATCTCAGCTCCTGAGAACAGTCACTACTGGATGGCTATTTTTTTTCTTTTTTCAAGTTCAAAACACAGCACAGAAATGAGGAAGGGAAAGTCCTTTTTATTATAGCAGGCCAATCCTTGGGGCCAAGGACCTTCCTATAGAAACTTAACAAGGTTTTATCTCTTTGGTCACATCAAGATCTTTGAAGAGAAATCATCCAGGGAGTGAATCAGAGAATTATCCAAGAGAAGACAAGCCTCAGGGGACGTGACTATTACCTTCAGATATCTTAACAGCTGGCCATAAGGGAAAAGAACTAGGAAGAATGGGAGGCAGCTGTTTCTGTCAAGCTATAACCAAATCTGTGAAGGTACATACAGAACGGGTTTCCCTGGGAGCAGATCAGCTTTCCATCAATGGAAGAATTGTCCAAATACGTCCAATTTCTAGGGTACTACTCGGGATTTTGAAAGATACTTTGGCAGGGGATGGGAGAAAGGGACCCTGGATGACTTTCAGTTCCCTTCCTGTCTGTAGAAGTTCTGGGGCTCACCAACCCCTTTCAGTGCTGCGCCCACGTGTCCAGCCCTCCAGGGCTGCTGGCTGGCCTCGGTGCTAGCTGCTCCAGGCCCCGTCTGAGGTTTGAAACCTGCTCTCCCGGGCCACTTCTGGCGGGGCCCCGGGCAGGGGCAGGTGGCACACGTGAGTTCTCCCAGCCTGGAGATCCCTGGCTGACAGCTCCAGGCCTTCGCTCCCAGGACCCTCCTCCGTCTTCGCCTGCCCGGGGACCAGGGACCGGCCGCCAGCACCGCAGGCATTGTCACCTCCGGCATCTGGGCAGTCCAACTGACCCACGCAGACAGACATCACGCAGACTCCTGGCCGCCCTTCCCCAGACCGCCCCGGCGCGGGCCGCCAGGACGCAGCGACCGCGCACCCGCCGCCCCGCGAGGCCGACCCTCCACAGGGCCCCTGTGCTTGGCTCCAGCGTCCACCCTGGGCCCGGACGCACACGCAGCGCGGGCCGCCGGGGATCGCGGCTGGGCTGACACGGCCAGGGCAGGGCCGCGGACACGCAGGCCGCCGCGACAGACGGACAGGCGGCAGGGGCCGGGAAGGGCAGGCGCAGCGGCCGCGCAGGTCCGTCGCCGGCTTCTGGTGGCTAGCGGCCCCTCAGGGCGCGGGCGCGGCGGGCGGCGGGAGCCGCGAGGCGCTTACCTGCGGGCGCGGCGGCGCGGGGCACGGGGCGGCTCACTCCCTTCCCGCCGCCATGTTTCCGCTGCGCAGGGAGCGAGCGAGGACGCGGGAAAGGGGCGGGCGGGCGGCTCCGGAGAGTGGCGGGCGGGCGGCGGGGGGCTCCACCGAGGCGGCGGCGGCGGCCGAGGGGGCGGGGGCGCGGGCTCCCCGGCCCCGCCCCGCCCGCGCCTCCCGCCGTGAGGTGGCGGGCGCCTGGGCCGTTGGGCTCGCGCCGGCGGGCGGGACGGCGAGGCGCGCGGGGAGGGGCGGCCGAGGGAGCGACCCCGCCCGGCCACCCCGCGCCTCCCGCCCGCGGCCCGGCCGGCGCCCGACCCACTGTCTAGTTGGCGTTTCACGCACCGGTAAACTGGCGCGCGCAGAGGGCTGGGGTTCGAATCCCGCGGCCGCGGGCAGCCGGCAGCGAGCAGCCCCGCCCCGCCGGCAGCTGACTGTGGTGACCTTGAGCGAGTTACTTCGCACCTCCGCGCCAACGCGGTCCTCTCTGACACCTTGGCGCTTAACCCCGAGGGCTAGTAGGAGGAAAAATATAAGTTAGTGCGCGTCAAGCCCAGGCCACTGGGCCGAGGGCCGAGCGAGTGAGTATAAGCGGTTCCGGCGCTGTCCCTTCGGCGAGCGGGCAGCCTTGGCGTGCCACACTCGGTGCACGGGGTCAAGCGCCCAGGGCTCCTCGCTACAGTTCTGTTTCACCGCCACGTCGTTTCAGCCGTGGGAAAGCTGAAGTCTAGGCAGGTGACACTCCTTGTGCAAGTCGCGCAGCTAGCAAATGACGTGCGGAGACTCCTGTCCACTTGGGCTCTGCCTGCAGGGGTGGGTCCCCGGAGGCCTCCTGGAGCCAAAGACATGCAAGCTGGCTCTGGAAGGAGTCTGCAGGGAAAGCTCATCTCAGGCAGAGGGAAGGTTGAGTGCCAAGGTATCAAGGCGTGGCAGGGACAGCTAGCTGCAGGGACTGGAGTGGGAGCATGGGAGAGACCTGGGGTACGCTGCCCTTGCAGTAGGGCAGGAGGTGAAAGGAGGGTCTAGTACGTTCTAGGTAGAGAGCTTCAATTTTATTTTGTAGGTCAAAGATTTCACAGTGTGGTCTTGGGTGACCCCTTGTAGGGGTCAGTGAACTAAAACAACACCACCAACAAACAAAAACAACAGTTTTTTGTCCCAATCCAACTTTGTTTTTTGTCATTCTCACATGAGTGTACAGTGAGGCTTTCCACAGAACATAGGATATCGCAACAGATTAAAGACGGAAGTAGATTTTAGAATCCAGCTGTCTTCGTTTAAGCCAGGTGTTGAAAGAAATTTGCACAAGTGTAAAGCACCGCTCTTCTCATTAATTTATGTCTTAGAAAATACAATTATTTTTCGTTGAAAAATGTGCTTGTGCTATTATGTAATAGGTTCGTTATTGTAATTTTTAACGAATAAATTAAGTTTTTCAGTTTTGATTTTATATGGTAAATATAGAAGAAACACACTGCATAGAAAAAAGTCCTTTGAAGTCTTCTGTAGTATTTTAGGAATAGAAAGGAGTCTTGAGACTGCAAGGTTTATGAATGCCTGCCAGGCAATAGGAAGCTCTTGGGGAGTTTTACTTAGGGAAATGACCTTCTCAGATTTGCATTTCAGAAAGAGCTTTCAAGACCCTAGTTAGGCCTGAGGGATGATTTCCTGCCCCTGGCAGGTTTTCAAGGCAAAGGGATAAAAACATGGAAATGCAGGGTTGATGAGATACGGAGCTGGGAACCAGATGACTGGTCACTATTCCTGATTTGGTATTGCCTTTCCACCAGACACACTGCACTCAGGTGCCCCGTTTTACACCTTTGTTTCCACTTCACCTCCCTGTAGGGAGGGTTCTGCTGTTGGATTCTGTGGCAGCTGCTGTTTGACCCAGAACACTGTGACCTCCCCTTATTGTCCACTTTCTGAGACGTAATCAAGTCAGCCAGGCAGAAGGGAGGAAAGGAACAGGTTATCAGTGATGGTGTAGGTGGGCATGAGAGCCCTGGCGGAGTCCCCAAGACTGCACAGCTCAGAATATCCTTTACATGCTTCTAGGGCTCTTCAGATGAGTGAGAGGGAAACAGTTGTGTCAAAATGTCTGCTGTCTGGGAAGCTTTTATTTTTTTCTTTTTCTTTTTGAAGATATGTTTCCCAAAATGTTTATGTCAGATGAATCTCTTGTAAAAATACATTTAAAACTTCATTGGCTTTCTAATTTAAGCATATAGAAAGAAATTTAATATTTTCTAAACTCATTATGAACACAAATCAGTACCAAGCTTTATTATTAAGGAATCCCCTAGACTGTTAAGGACTGAAGGACATGTAAATGCTGTGTTATGAGAGTTCTTGATGCTTTCAAGTTTCCAGTTGTCAGCTGTCACTTTTCTTGCTGTTATTATCCTTTTCCCCTTTCTGCCAGCTTCTAATCTGCTAAAACCAAGAAGGAAAAAAAAATCCAAGTTTACCAGAATTGTATCAAACAGCCTCTGAGCATGGGTGTGAGGGACTGTCCTGGGATGGAACACTGAGAAGGCCTGCTGTGGAGAATTGTTCTTAACATCTCTAGTTTCCGTTCCTTCCCCTTTAAGATGAAATGATCATATACCCATCTCTCAAATTGTTAAAAGGATTAACTCGCATTTAGCCTGTGTCATCAGCTCCCTGCCCAGACATTTTTTTGTTCTCAGCTCCACTTCTATTAGACAGTTCCACTTGGAGCTTCAAACTTTACAGGTTAAGAAGCAAAATCATGACTACCCTGAAGCCTCTTTTTCTGTGTTTCCCATTTCAGACAATGGCTCCACCCTAATCCCTGTGATGGTGTTTTAAATGTCTCCCTTTCCTCTTCCATATGCAGGCAATTTCCAAAGCGCACTGCCTCTGCTCTGGTGAACGTCCCATTCCCTGGATGGTGGGAACTGTAACCTAACTCTGGACTCTTATCTCCCAAACTTGCCTTGACAGCTGCCAGATTTTGGAAGCATGATGTTTTCTCAGTTATTAAAACTCAGTAAGTCCTCGGCAGCTATAGGAGAAAGTCAAGGCTCTCCGTGATCTGCCCACAACCCTCCTTTCTAAATGCATTTCTCACTCCCCTCCTTTACTTCCCTTTTGATTCACTTGTGTTCTAATTTGTACTTTTCTTGTCTTGGCTCTCCCATATACTCTTCTAACTTTTTAGAATGCCTTCCTCTCCATTTTCATGTATCTGAATCCTAACCATCTTTAAACACTCTGATTTTATAGTGCCTTCACAAAGCCTTCGACGATCCTCCAGCTTGAATTTAAGCATAAAGAGTATGAAGAGCTTGAAGAATCAGAGCATTTAGATAATGCTTGCTGTGATCCAGGCACTCTTCCAGTGCTTTACAAGTACTATTTTAACTAATTCTTGTGACATTTTGCTTCTTCACGACAAATGAATATATAAGTAGCATTGTGTCAGTCAGCTTTTTTCACTGTGACAAATACCTGAGCATAACAACTTAGAGGGGGAAAGATTTGACTCATAGGTTTCAGAAATTTCAGTCCATGGTCAGCTGCTTTGGGCCTGAGACAGGACATCAGAGTGGAGGGGTGTGGCAGAGCAAAGCTGCTTACCTTAAGGTGGTGGGGAAGCAAAGAGAGTGAGCAGAAGGGGCTGGGGCAAGATTTAATCCCCAACAGCACTCCCCCAAGGACCCACTCCTTCAACTAGGTTCTACCTCCTACAGTTTCCACCACCTCCCAATAGTCCATTTAGCAGTGAATTCCTCAATGGATTAATCCACTGATGAGATCAGAGCCCTCATGATACAATTGTTTCCTAAAAGACACATGTTGAACATTGCTACACTGAGGAACAAGCCTTCAACACAAGCCTTTGGGAGTGCTTCATATCCAAACCACAACTATGATGATCTGTATTTTATAGATAGGAAAATCAAATCTCAGAGAGGTGAAGTAACTTGTCCAAGGTCACACAGCCAGTAAATGGTGGAGCCACAGAAGAACCCAGATATACCTGCTCCAGAGCCTGTTTTCCCAAGAGTGTCAATATGAAACAAATTCTCCTGCCTCTACTCCCATTAGCTTTCGTGGCAAGCCATATAAACCTCTCCTAGAACTTTCATTTTTTTCAGTCCCATTACTGAGTAAGGATTCTTATCTTTCTCATTTACACAATAAGTTTCTTTTTTTAATCTTTTTTTTTTTTTAGTTGTAGTTGGATACAATACCTTTATTTTATTTATTTTTATGTGGTGCTGAGGATCGAACCCATTGCTTTGCACGTGCAAGGCAAGTGCTCAACCACTGAGCCACAACCCCAGCCCAATACACAATAAGTTTCTTAAAAGTAGAATCAGGGTCTGGTCAGCAACAGTTCTGTGTAGATGCTTAGTAAGTTTTTTTGTTTTGTTTTGTTTTTTTTTTTTTTTAATGAGTATACAGTAGAAAGCTACAGCGAGAAAATAAATGTTTGGGAGCAGGATTGACAAATAATGTTCCTTGGGCCAAATCTGTCCCTTCTTCTATTTGCATTCTGTCTAGGAGTTAAGATTGATTTTTACATTTTTAAATGCTTAAAAAAATCAAAAGAGGAGTAATATTTCATGGTATAGGAAAATTATATGGGAAAAGTTTTCTTGTAACTTAGCTTGCTTGTTATGGCTGCCTTTGTGCTACAGTGGGCCTTATGACACATGAAACCTAAAACATTCACTAACTGGCCCTTTACAGAAAATTTCTCCAACCCTCCGTCTTGAGCTATAGGTAATAACATGGAAACAGCCTAGAAAGAGTACTGATCAACAACCAAAGGATGAGCAGTAGGATGCCACTTCAAGTTTTAAAATAAAACAATGCCAGTTTTGTTGAGGGGCACACACACACATATGATCAAAATATAATGAAAACAATAAACACCAAAGTAGGTAGTGACTAGGTAGTGACTCTCTTTGGGGGTTTGGGAGTGGAGATATCATCAGGAAGGAGTCCACAGGGATTTTAACTATTCCTAAATAGTCATGGTCATTAAGTCACCCTTTTCTCTTTCATATTAAAATATAAAATGTTTTACAAGAAATGAATAAATGAGGGCTGGGATTGTAGCTCAGTGGTAGAGCACTTGCCTAGCATGTGTGAGGCACTGGGTTCAATCCTGTGCACCACATAAAAAATAAATAAAATAAAGGTATTGTGTGTGTCCATTTACAAATTAAAAAAAGAATTAATAAATGAGGTTCAAAGACTTCCAGTTTGGCTGTTCAAACAATATGTATGTTTGGCTTTCACATACAGCTGACATGTTAAGTGAAATCTAAATCCTGAGACTTCTGCTTTGCTGAGTGTGGAGTGGGTTATGAATATCATTTAGAACCTGGCAGCTTTCTATTTGCACGAGGGGGTCCTGATTATGATCCTCTGTGAGCAACGCTCCTGGGAGGGAAGTCCACGTCAGCCAAGGTTGGGCAGGGGAGTCTGGCCTCCCTACTTTGTCTCTGGACTAGGCCGTGGTGCAATTGGCTGGAAGCGAGCCTCCTCCTTCAGTACAAGTATTAGTCTCCGTGTCAGTCTATGCATGATTGGGAAAAGAAAATGGACAGAATCTTAAACTGCATTACTGTGTCTCATTTAAACTTTCATTCCATATTAGCAACTGGGTTTCAAAATAATTAATTAGATGAGCTTGAAACCAAGGAGCTTAGTTGAGAAAGCAAGTATGTTAACAGGAGAACACAGTGTCATTAGTGTTCATCTTAGTCTCTATTGCTGTATGACAAATTAAAACAAACTTAGAGGTAACTAGTTCATAGTTCTGGAGCTTAGAACCCTGGAGTCATGTGGCTGGGTTCTCTGCTCAGTGTCATAAGGCTGAACTCAAGATGTCTGGAGGCTCAAAGGAGAGGTCTGCAAGTTGTTGGCAGAATTCATTGCCCTGTCGCCATAGGACTGAGATCCTCATTTTCTTGTTCACTGCCTACTCTCAGGTCCTTGCAAGGAGGTCTCCTTTAGCTCAACAGAGAACCTCTCTCATATTGAACCCATCTCATCCTTTGGAACTCTCTGACTTCCCTTCTTCAACCAATCAGAGGTTACTCTGAGCTTTGAAAAGACAGGTAACTAAGTCAGGATCACTCAGATGCTCTCCCTGCTTTCAGGTCAACTGTGCTGTATCACCTAGCCTAAAAATAGGTAATAACATGGAAACAGCCTAGAAAGAGTACTGAACAACAACCAAGGGAGTAAAATTCACCACAGTCACAGCTCATTATTCACATTTGCACCAGGTGCCAGGAATCTTGGGGATCATCTTAGAATTGTACCTACTACATCTAGTGAGAAATGAAATGATCTCTGCCATTTCCTCTGGAAGTTTGTTCTATAACTTTTTCCATGGCATAACATGCATTATATCGCTATTATTAGGGTATGTTTAGAAACTCCTTTTCTAGCCTGAAGGCTTATTGAGATCAGGGACCTCACTCACCTGTAGCTCCAGTGCTTCTGACAGGCTTCTCATAGAGATATTCCTACATGTTTGCTTAAAAAAGAAACAAGTTAAAAGAATATACATATTGTCTTTTGGATCCCTGCTTCTCTTTTAGATCCACTTCAATACTTTCCTGACACTACTCTAGAAGAGTTAATTGCTCCCTCCTCTGCACTGTCAATTGGTAAATATCTTTGTGTGAAATAATTCACACTGTGGGATTTTAAGTTAGACTAGTTTCCTTGAGCACACAAATTTCACTTTTATTCCACTTAGTATCCTAGGGTACAGCACTTCATAACACATTAGGGATGGCATTGTTTATATTGGTGGGGTGGGGAGGTTTACTGGGGATTGAACCCAAGGGCAGTTTATCACTGAGCTACATGTCCCGTCCTTTTTATTTTTACTTTGAGACAGGATCTCCCTAAATTGCTGAGGGTCTTGCTAAGTTGTTGAGGCTGGCCTCAAACTTGCCATCCTCCTGCCTTAGCTTCCTGAGCTGCTGGGATTACAGGGATGCACCCTGCACCTGGCTCATGCTTGTACTTTTAAAAAGGAGAGGAATAGAGAGCAGAATTGGGCTATGACAGACCCTGTGACCCTTGGAAAAGGTAGAGGGATGCCAAGAAGTACAGAGGCAAAGAGAGGAATGACAAAAGGAAAAGTAATCAGGATGTATTTCTTTTAAAGAAGGGTCTACAGGTTTATGTATTACATTAAGGAGTTAAACCTGGAAAAGCCTTCCATAAGGGACAGAAAAGGAGTGATCATTCTGTCACAGACATTGAGGGACTTTTATTTTTATGGTGGCATTGTTGACCTGGAGGAGAGGACATGAAGGAAATGTAAAAGATGGTTTCTGGTGCTTAAAGGAAGCTGGGGTGAAGGAGGCACTAGAACACACAAGCTCTTCACCTCCTTGATTTTGGTGGTTCCCTTTCATACCTCCTCCTGGTCGTTGGCCTTTTGAGACTTCATTTCTGCTTCGAGGGTGCCCAAAGTCATCAAATGGGCTGTTTAAACAGATTTTATCTGTATGTGAAATTTGGGATCAGAGGAAGGGTTGGAAACTTTTGATCTAGGAAAAAGGTCATTTACTAGGAACTCTGAACCTCCTATCCTCTCAGAGAAGCTGTGATGTTGAATGGCAGTTGTGGTTCAGTAGGGAGTGCGTCTGACCTGACTTTGTGCTTAAGCTCTGCTACTTAACATATGACCCTAAAATTTCTCTAATTAATTTCTCTAGTCTCCTGAACTCTCTGAATTTTTTCCTTTATGAAGTAGGAATGATGTACTTACATCAGAATGCTAAATTTTGGCCAAATGGAGGCTCTCTAACTTTCTTTGCAGGCCCTTTCTTTGAAGGTTTGTTTAATTTGTCCCCCTCAGATCAGCCACCTGCTCCATGGATGCCATCTACACCTTTCAGCTAGCTTTATCCTCAGGCTCCCATTCCTAAAACAAATACAAGAATGGGTAAGCTGGGCTGGGGTTGTGGCTCAGTGGTAGCGCACTCACCTAGCATGCATGAGGCACTGGGTTCGATCTTCAGCACCACATAAATGTAAAACGAAGATATCGTGTCCACCTAAAACTAATAAATAAATAAATAAATAAATAAGAATGGATAAGCTAACCAGAGTCCACTGCTGGAAGTGAGTTCAGAGGATGACACAGGAATAGTCAAAAGAAGATAGAACCATGGTTCCAGTTGTCCTTAAGTGTTAGACAAACAGAAAGTTCATTTAGACTCTGACCATTGTGCTCAGAGCCTGTGTGTGGTGGAGCTGGCTTTCTTGCCACAGTCTGGCTGGGCACAAATCACGAGCCACTGAAGCAGGAACAAACTTTATTTCTGAACTCCACCAGCACACTCCACCCACGCTCCCAGGGAACTCTCCCCGAACACCACGGGGCTCCTTCAGGAACTCCACACACCCACCAGAATTTCCTCCTCCGGCACTTCCCCAACCAATGGGAACTCTCCCGGAATCCCGCGAGAACTCCAAAGTAGCAGGTGAGTTTGACAGCAGGGGTCTAATATACACAGCTTAACATAACCATTATCATCTCAATGGCTTGCTGGCATCACCTCTCAACCACTCCATTCTGGCAAAAATGCCATGTGCCATTCGGACTCTCTCAGCACTTTCTAGTTGGCTATTGAGTCCTACCATGTGGGAGACAGTTGAAGAGATATCAACCTGGGGTAGCACTTTTCCTCAAGGAGTCTATAGTCTGGTGAGGACAGATATTATGATACAAAGCAAGAAGTTACAGGTGCCAAGAGGGAAATGCAATCAGAATATTGTGGTATTTAGAAGATTCAGGAAGGGTTACTAAGAAAACTCTTATTTTAGATGGGCCCTGAATGATGGGTAGAAAAAGTTGTTTAGAGTGAGTATTAGGGAAGTGGGCATTGTATGGAGAAAAATAATGAGGGATAGAAAACTGAGGGACATATTAAGAAATTATAAGTAGTTTTGTGTCGCTGGAGCAGAGGATCCACATAGTGGAGACATGGGACCTACACTTAACTATGGAGAGTCTCAAATGTCAGCTGAGAATTCTGAGGGCAGGATAGAAGGGGCTGATGGAGGGAGCCGAAATGTAGGGCTGGTTAATGTTTTCAGTCTCTTGTTGCTCCCCTTGCCTGCAATGCCCCCAACTCAGCCTCTCCCTCAACACTGCATCCTGGGGTCCATCATAAATGCCATCTCCTCCAAGAAGCCTTGCTCTATCCTCCACACCAACTCTCCCAACTTTGAGCTGTCCACAACTCACCATCTGACCCTTTCCAGTGGCATTTATTACAGACCACCCTGCCAGATAGCAATTTTAATCTGGATATTTTCCAAATTCAGTGCACATTAATTAGATGTTTGGTAAATGTTTTAAGTTGAATAGGATCTTCTTGAATATTCCTCTGCCTATAATTTGGGGATGCACAATCATGATGCACAATCCACTCATAATATTTCTATAAACATGGTAAGCAGACCACAGATTTGAATGCCTTTCCACTCAGTTATGCCAGAGTCTGAAGTTAGATGGGACCTTAGAATTCACTAATCCTCATTTTGCCAGGGAGGCCCAGAGAGGTGCAATGACTTGGTCAAAGTCACACAGAGAGTTAATGATGTAAAATAATGTAAGTGAAGGGTTTGTCACAGCACCTAGTACACAAGAGGCACTTAATAATCCTATTTACCTCCCTAGCTTCTTGAACTTTAAAACACCCAACTGCTTGTAATTCTTCCCACACTTTATGTGAGCTTGATGTTGTTCTTGCATTTGAGGCTCTGCTCGAACTTGGAACTTTTTCTTCGTTCATTTGTCTCTTCCTCTGCCTTCAGCAGATTAACTCCTACTCATCAATTAAGAATACCTTCCCTGGGAACTTCCTCTAATACCTTCTCTCACCTCCTCACCCAAGGGTGGGTGAAATGCCCCTCCTCCTCCTGACCTAGTACCCTGGGTACATACTTTTAACATTGCATTTTCTAGAAGCTCCAGAGGGTGGGAACCCTCTCTGTGTTCTTCACTCTATCCCAGCACCTTGCATCTGGAACATGGTGCTCAGTTGATATATGTGGAATGAACATGCACAGTGGGGCCCTCTCAGACCCAAGCCACAGGCCAGAGAGGCAGCCTCCTTATTGTCTATCCTGAAACACAGGGCCCCACTGACTACTCGGATTTTCATTGTGTTTGCAGAGATGTGCCGAGCCCCAAGCCTCTTTGTTTATCTAAGACACTTCTACTCTTTCTCCTCTTGTAAAATACCAAATAAAAATAGTTCCAGGAAACTATGTGGTTGAGAAATTCCAGGCTCTGTCTAAGCTCCTAGATAAAGGCTGTTATTGTTAGGAAGTTGGTCATTAATCCAACATGTCTTTTTTCTGTGCTTTGGTTTCACACTCTTCTAAAGGTACTGATTCTTTTTGTCCTCAGTTGCCCTTAAGTCTACCACTAGCTGGTAATGAAAAATAAAAATAACTTCACAGCAGCCAATATATAAACAATCTAAAGGTATTGGTTGGCCACAAACTCACTTTGTGCTCTAGACTGTGACTTTTAAGGTGGCTTTCTTTCAAAGTGCCTTAGTAAGTGGCTAGTATCCTCATCCATAAAATGGGAGAAATAGCACCCACATCACCAGATTATTCAAGAGTGGAAGATAGCAAGGCAGGCAAAGGCTCCTGGCATACAGCAATGATAAAGGAAATGTTCCCTCCAAACCATAAATTGAAATTCTCTCACTGTTCTGCTGCAACCAGCCCATCTGGGCCATTGAGTTATGTTTTAGGTGTCATATATTTAAAGAGAGATATTGAGCAATTAACATCCAGGAGCAAATGACCAGATAAGAAATCTGGACATCAGACTTTACAAGAAACAGATGAAAGACTTGTGAAGATTATCCTAGAGAAGAAATAAATAGAAGTGGAGTGGGGTAAGGCAAGTTCTTCAAGGAGGTCTTCAAATAATTGAAAGGCTAATGTGGAAAAAGATTAAGCCTGGGGCTGCGGTTGTGGCTCAGTGGTCAAGTGCTTGCCTTGCATTCTTGAGGCGCTGAGTTTGATCCTCAGCACCACATAGATATTGTGTCCACTTAAAAAAACTAAAAAAATAAATATTAAAAAAATTTTAAAAGAGATTAAGTCTGTTATGTTCCATAAATGTCAAAGGGATATTTATTAGGTGCTAGGAACTGGGAATGCAAAGAAAAGCTAAATAACAACCCCTGTCCTAGACCACAAAGGACCAAGACAATGCAAAAGGGGCTCTCACAACAGAAGGAGTGCAAGGTACAATATGCTAGAGAAAACAGAGAACAGGGAAGACTTCACTAAGGAGGTGACTTTTGAGTGGAACTTAAAGGAACCTCAGGATTGCTCTGTTCAGAGGAAGAGGTGAAGGGCATGCAGGAAGCAAGTGCAGCATGTTCAGAGACAGAAAAGCATCTTCAAGGGAAACCTAGGATGCACTAGAAGAGTGAAGGAAAGAAAGTCTGCAAGGCCTGCTTAGAGCCAGATTGTCAAGGTCTGGATTATTCCGCTAAGGAGCTTGGACTACTTACCTCGAGTGGGTACTGAAGAGCCATCAGAGGCATTTAAGCATGGTATTTTTATTTTAAAGGAGAGCTTCAACACAGAGTGCTGATGGTGCTGGACTGAAGAGAGACAGGAGGCAGGCAAGGCAATCATCTCAGCACACCAGAGTGTTCATCAGCTGAATCTTCTGCTTGTCACAGATGAACCTGGGCATGTTTTTTAAGCTCTCTGAATTTTGTATTTTTCAGGCTATGATTGGGATATAGGTTGAGCATCCCTAATCTGAAAACTGAAATCCCAAACTTGAACACCATCATGATGCTCAAAAGTTTCAGATTTTGGAACATTTCAGATTTCAGAATTTTGTCTATGAGCACCATTTCCCTCTTTGTCTTTCTTTTAATGGACAAATTAGAGAAACAAGAGTTCTGTTCAATGAAGCTTGAAGTTGTGGCAAATAATGGCTTGAATTTCTTTGGGAGAAATGAATACATCACTGGATAAGAAGGCTATTTCTTTGGTGGAAAGAGAGTGGAACCAAAGAAATCTCTACAATCCCTTTCTTATCCTAAGAGCCTGTGATTCTATCACTTCTAGATTCCTAGTACTGAGGAAATGGTCAAGAACTGGGGTATTTTGGCTTAAAGCAACCAGTTGGACCTAAAGGGGAAAATGTACACCCATTATTGAAGTATACAATTTGAAATGGCCCTAATTTAAACAAGTTACAGTGCTTCAAGGGAATCTGTAGTCCCGGAGAAAGAATACTGGATTTGAAGCTTAGAGATCTAAGTATCAGTGTCAGAAAATAAGGTTTTTGCTGTATGGTCTTATATAGATCACTCTCTGTATATTTGCCCTCAGTTTATTCACCAGGGAGATATGGAGGTTGGAATTCTGAGGGGTCTTCTAGTATGAACATTCTGGGATTCTGGGAGTCTAAATTATTAAAATCATGAAATTATGCATGCAAGAATGTTAGGAGATTCTGAGTGTTCCTACAGTAAGAATATCACTCCCAGGTTATACATATGTCTCAAATCAACAGCATCAAATTCCCATCTAAGATATATTCCAAAATGTGACACATGCATTGGGGGTGAGACTCACTTGACATTCTTCTTCAAATCAGAACTTTGGAATTCAGTGCATTTCAATTCTCAGCATTAACTTAGCTGCAAATTGGATTATCTCATATTTCTGGTTGAGAGAGAAAACACTTTCTCTAGTACAGCACAGAAATAAAAACACCAGTCATCTATCAAGAAGGGGGAGATTGTTTTATCTCCATGTTAACTTTGAAGCCTAGAAGGTAGCTTATCTGAGAGATAAAAATGAAGTCTGGGTGTAGGACAGTGCTGCTTTTGAACACACTCTCCCCTCTACTGAACGTCCCCCTGGCCAGCTAGATCCTGCTCATCCTGTTGGAAGTTTTCCCCTTTCCTTTCTCTGTTTGGTAGAATGAGTCCCTCCATTCACTATGCTTCCCTAGCACTTTGTATCTGTTATAGCACTGATCACAGGGTATGGTAATTATTGCCTGAGACATTGATTCTCTATGGATGGGTAAGAAGCAGGCTACTAACATTTAATGAGCACCTGCAATGTGTCAGGCATGTGTATCATTGCCTGTAATCCATGCAGCACTCTTCATGGAGTAGGTGGTGTGATTCCCTGTTTAACTGGGGAAACTGATACCAGAGAAGTTAAATAACTTGCTCAATATCATATAGCTAGTAAGTAACAGAGTTGGGCTTTGAGTCAGGAACTATTTTGGTTCCAAAATATGCTTTGGATTGTTCATGACCCTTTTTTTTTTTTGTCTTATTTTTCATCTCTGTTACCCAAACTCTTAGTAAGGGGTCAGTCTTTGGAATACATCAATTATCATTGTGGAATGACAATCCAATTCTGTCCAGTCAATCCCTAAAGATTTCCTCAATGGAGTGAAGTGCTGGGTGAACTACAAAAGAGAATGTAATTGGGTGGGGATTGAGCTAGCCTTTCCTTGACTTGCAATGAGACATCTGCTTTGAAATAAATACTCTCATTAGCTGTGTTGGTGTCTCAGCTCAGCAGGAGACTGTGGTAGTCTTTTGACAGGGCCAGCTGGCACGATAGACTTGTTTAAACCAAATTAGTTTCACGTTTTTCCAACAATCCTGCCTTAAGGTCCTTGTGTCATAGGAGAAACAGAAATCAGAAACAACTGTTATACATATGAGGGAGCTACCATAGAGACTGCATTAGGTTCTTAGGGCAGAACGGAGGGAGGGGTTAATTATTCTGCCTATACAAATTACAGAAGCTTTACAGAAAAAAAAATTAAGGAACGTTTCACAGAGAAGGTGGTTTTTGAACTGGGACTAAAAGAATTGTTATTTAATTATTTATTAATTTTTCCCCTTGTCCTTGTCCTATTCCCCACCCCCCACCCCAGAATAGAAAATGAAGTGTATTCCTAGTTGAGAATATATAAAGGGAGAGAGGTACCAACCAGGAAGTACCAAGTGGTTCTCTGTGATGCAACACTGGATACCGGATGACAGCAAAGAGGTGAGATTAAAAATGGCACAAGGAGTCAAAGGGACTTGTGTGGGATTTGTAATTATTCTGTAGATATTCCAAGATATTCCAAAGTCCCTGAGCTATAGCTCCTACGTATCACCTAATTTTATTTTTTGTTCCCAAATTTCTGACAGTAAGCAGAGATAGAAGTAATAGAGTACGTTGGAAATTGTCAGCCAGAGAATCTAGATTTTAGTGTGACAGTGCTATGTTCTCACTGGTGACTCCATTTCTGTAGGATTTTGTTTTCTCCTGAGTAGAATAGTTAGATATGGTTTTTCAAAGCACTATTATGCCACAAGTCTGTGTCTACCAGCTTCACCAAGGAAAAACATTCTGAAGTTCATCTTGGCTCCTGTGGTTGACAGATTTTTTTTAAACAGATACAACATTTTTTGATACCTTTATTTTATTCATTTTTATATGGTGTCAAGGATTGAATCCAGTGCCTCATATATGCTAGGCAAGTGCTTTACCACTGAGCCACAACCATAGCCCAGGTTGACAGATTCTTGAGACCATCATCTTACCTGTTACATTCATGGCTTTGTGTAATTTATTCCACATGAGTGGGGGCAGGTCCTGTGACTTGCTCCTGACAAGTAGAATCCAGTACAGATGATGGGACAGACGGGATGCCCATTATTATATGAATGATGGAAGGGTGGCACCCATCTCAGGCAGTCCCCCTGCCTCTGCCTTGTTGGCTCTGAAGAAACAAGCTGTAGTGTGGTGGGCTGACTGAGAGGCCCACAGATGAGGAACAGAACTGAGGGGGCCTCCGACTCAGTCAACAAGAAATGGTAGCTCTCAATCCTACGAATGTAAGGGAATGAATTCTGCCAACAACCTGAGCGAGCATGGGGTTAGATCTTTCCTCAGCCAAGCCTCCCATGAGACTCCAGCCCTGGAAAATCCCTTGATTGCAGTTTGTGAGACATGAGGTGGAGGACTCAGCTGGGCTTGGATTCCTGACCCATAAACCTGGAAGATAATCAATGTGTGGTTTCAAGCCTGTAAGTCAATGGTAATTTGTTATACAGCAGTAGGTACAATTCCCCGCTCTAACCCTTGACCCCAAGCCTATGATTATACCTGCATACAACCTCTCTGAGAGTAACTCCTAAGCAGATTTATGTTGGGTGGTTTTATGTCTGTTTCTACATTTGGATCATATATATTTGTGGTAATTAATTTTATGTGTTAACTTGACTGGGCTGCAGGTACCCAGATAGCTGGTTAAGTGTTGTTTCTGGGTGTATCTATGAGGGTATTTCCAGAAGAGATTGGTATTTGAATTAGTAGACTGAAGGGACTATCTCCCCAGTGTAGATAGTATCTTCCAGTCTGTTGGGAGCTTGAACAGAACAAAAAGGTAGCAGAGGGTTGAATCTGCTTTCTTCCCAACTGCTTGAGCTGGATGTTGATGTCCTCCTACCCTTGGCAGTCCTTGTTCTCAGGTCTTCAGTCCTGGGCTGAAGTCTCCACCATCAGCTTTCTGACTCTCAGACCTTGGAGCCACACTACAGGCTTTCCTAAGTCTTTCCTAACAGACAGAAGACTGTGAAACTTCTCAGCCTCCATAATCATGTGAGATTACCTTATGATAAGTCTTACCTTATGATAAGTCTCCATATCTTTCTTTCTTTCCTATTGGTTCTGTTCTCTGAAGAACCCTGGCTACTACAATTAGTATTCAACCATAGACTTTTAGGAAATACTTAGTGTGCTAAGCATACTCAGAGATGGGTAGGCCTAGGGCCTCACTGAGGTGCTCACAGCCTGGTGAGGAAGACAGTTCTATGACGCTGGGGTTGAGGAGGGTCCACTGTAAGAGCAGACAGCTGAGGGAATGCCTGTGTACTCAGAGCTGGGTAAATGAGTTTGCCTTCCCAGCTCTGTCTCATTTGATTTTCATAAACCTCTGAGATGAATGCTGGTTTAACAGAGGGGGCAGACCAGCCTAGATAGGTTCAGGGGCTTGCCTTACATCTCACACACAGCATGGATCAGATCCAGGACTCTAACCCAGTTTTTTTTTTTTTACTTTGAACTTTTTAGCTAATTAAGAACCAACTATACATTCCCATGTATTAATAGGTTCTACTGGAAGATCTAGCAGGCAAACTCATCTAGAAAATTCTGTCTGATTCTAATGTCTAAACACCAGTGGGGTACTATGTCATCTCAGAGTTGAGGAAATGGGGACAGAAGGCAACCTGGGCCTGTCTATCCACCCTCAGCTAGTAGGTGGCAGGACTCAGGAATTGAGGCAGAATTGTGTGTTTGGGGGGAATCTAAACATTGCCCTCTGTGTCTAAGGTGTCATTTAATATGACAGTGAGGTTACAGAGCAGTGATATTCAAACTCAGGAACCAAAAAAATCATCTGTGGAGACCTGACAAAATGCTGAGATTCTACAGAGATTCTGGTTCCCTATGGCCCAGGAAACATTTTCAACAGGAGCCTCAGATTATTTGGACAAAAGTAATCACAGGCCACATGAATATTAATGATAAAAATCACAGTTTTCCTGTGCTCTGACAGAAGTTGCTCCTGAACATCCCACCAATGTTTATTATTCCTTATTGAGAGGAAGCCGGTGGTGTGCTGGTAAATGTTTAACAATCAGTTCTCTGTAACAACTTCAAATGAAAAAAGAAACACTTGATTTCTATCATTTGCTAGTATTTAAGGTTAAGTGCTTGAACTGTGAGCAAGAGCAAGCTACCAGCCCAACTCAACACAGAGTTGGGAAGAAATATATGTCACTGGCCCCTGCCAGCTGAACGGAGGCAGCTTGAGCAAGCACTAGAGCGAGTCTAGAGAGGAGAAGAGCCTAACCTCATAGGCTTGTTTCCTCCTTACAAAGTGAGAATGGCTGCAGGCCTTCTGATGGCTGATGAATTATGCTTTACTCAGACTTAACTGTTTGGTCTTAGCCCCAGGACTGCGGGGATAGAGGAGTCTGCACTGAAGTGGTCAGGTTGTCTGGGCACTAGGGATATGGAGGCAGAGTGCACAGCTCTGATCACCCCTTCTTTCTTAGGGAGGGTGAAGGCATTCTTAGGCTGGGTGTACCAAGCAGAGTCTTGGGAATCAGTCCTGCTTCAAATCTTAACACCAGATATTTACTTAACAAACATCTCTGGGCCTGTGTCCTTATTTTACAACTAGGGGACGTAAGGCTGTAACAACCCTACGGAGTGTTGTGAGCATTGAATGAGACAGAGACTTGCATATGATCAAATTTTGTAAATATTAATCTCTCTCTCCTTGTCTCTATTTCTTCCCCTCTCCATGAGAGTGATTTCCCAGATTTTACCAGAGACTACTTAGGCCAGGGGGCCGATTTCTCTCACAAGCAGAGTAATAAGTCACCCACACTGTGTAAGTGGAAAGAAAGATACTTTGGATAAAAAAAATTATATGTATACTTACATACATACAAAAATCGTGTGTGTGTCTTTCTTTTCTATTCTGTCATAGGGACTGAATTCCCACCATTTAAATCTTTGTCAACGCCCCACCACACTGCAGCTGTATTCAGTGCTACGACTATTCCATGCTGCACAGAGAGCTTGGCACACCTTGGGGGCACTAAGAGACATCCCAGAAAGAGGGTGTGAGGAAAGGCTTATTATAAGTAGGTGGTGTCGGAGAACAGGGGCAACTCAGCAACTGGGTATATATAAGTTTTCTCTAATAGAGGGAGAAATGGAGCTGGGCTGACAAACAGAAGCTGGCAAGGGACGTGGCTGACTCTCCATCGGTGCAATGGAGAGTCTTCATGTCACCTGGAACAAGTCATCCCCCTGCTTTGGGCCTCAGTTTCTTTTTCTAATGACCCCTGCACTCAAGAAATATGTGAGTAAATATTTGTTGAATGAATGAGTAAAATGCTTGAATGGCTTTCTACAGTCAGGATTTTGTTGCTTTTCCTGTTTTCCTTCTCTTTTTGGTGTAGTTTTCCTCTCCTCTCCTATTGCTTTCTCACCCTCCCTCTACTAATTCTCGGGATCCTGTACTCTTCTGGCCCCGTGACCCAGCAGCAACTGCTGACATAGCTACATCTCTCAGCAGCCCTGGGTTCAGCGACCTCAGCCTCATTCCCAGCTGTTCCTGCCACCTCCAGCCACCTCCACTTGCCCAAGCTCAGAATATATCCCTTAAGGGCTGAGGTTTGCCTTAGAAATGATCCATTTCAACTTCTTCAGGCCCAGACAGAGAACACAATTTACCACACTTGCAAGCAGAAACCAGGCACCCTGATTGTTAGTTATACCTCCCTTATCTTCTGGATGAAGTTTGTTTAATTTAAAGCCTGTAGTGTAGTTAGTATATATCAAATATTTGATTCCACACACATTGACGAGTCTTCTGTTGTGGGTTCTGGAGATAGAAATAATCAAGCTGGTTGATGTCTTAACGGAATTCTAGTCAAGTGGGAGACAGAAACAAAAATTTTATTTCAAGTGCCCTAAGTAGACACAACTAAGCAGGGAAAATGCTGCAGGAGAATGGGGAGGGAGCAAAGATCTGGCAGGGTTGTGGAAAAGGTGTGATGTCTGAGTTGGATCTTGAAGTATGGATACGAATTTGCTATGCAGAAAGAGTGTAGGAGTGGGTCAGAGGAGCATTTCAGTCAGGGTGTCTACCAAGCTGTAGGGAGGCAGGGAGCAAGGTAGAGCATGGCAGAGGTCCCCAAGCATGCAGGAGTGATGCAGGGAGAGATGACCATCATGGAATAAGAGCAAGCCAGGTTCTGATTTTAGTTCTGTCGTGGAGTCACTGAATGCCTCTAGGCAATTCACCAAACCCACAGTGTCTCAGTTTCCTCATTGCTTCAAGAAGATGCTTCATTTGATCTTATAGTTACAGAGCAGCTGAATACAATCTAGTAGCCACCCACCACAAGGGCCTGTTTAAATTAAAATTTTTTAAGTGAATATATTTAAAATTAATGTTCTTTAGTTGCACTAGCCACATTTCAAGTGCCCCAAAGCTACTGGTGGCTAATGGCCAGTTCAGATCTGGAATGTCCCCGAAAGACTTAAGTGTTGAAGCCTTTGTTCCCAATGCAGCGATGTCCTGAGGTAGGCTTTGGGGAAGTGATTGGATCATGAGGCTCTGAGCTCATCAATGGATTAATCTGCTGGTGGGCTTATGGTTGAATGGACAATTGGGAAGTGGTAGAAACTATAGAAATAGGGCCTACTTGGGAAAACAAAGTCACTGAAGTTGTGCCCTGGAAGGGCATATCTTGTCCCCAGTCCTTTTCTTGCTCTTTCTCTGCTTCTTGGCTGCCGTGTGACCAGCTTTGCTCTACCACATGCTCCCGCCATGGTATCCTGCCTCACCACAGGCCCAGAATCAATGAAGCCAAGTGACCATGGGCTGAAGCCAAAAAATAAATGACCATGAGCCAAAATAAATCTTTTCTCCTTTAAGTTGATTTTCTCAGGTATTTTGTCACAACCACAGAAAGCTGATCAACATAACCACCATATTGAACAGCACATGATATTGAAATCTTCTATTATCTCTAAAATTCTATTGGACTGTACTTCTATAGAGACCTATGATTCTGAAAAGGGAAGGGCTTTGTCCCATCATGTATCAAGGTCTCCAACTTCCCACCTGTGAGTTTTCCAGGAGACCTCAAAGAATAGAATGGAGAGGATGCGCCATTCTACTGCCTAGCCTTTGTTCTTGTTGTATAATGACCCAAATGAGAGGGCAGGGATCCTTGTCCCCTTGACAATGCACACTCTTCTCCCATTTAGCTATGTGAAGAACTATTACAGTGCCTGACCCATAATAGGGGTCTTTGTAAATACTCAGCTAGTTTTATCCCCAGTTGTACAAATGAGGAAACTGAGGCCCAGAGTGGCCTGGTATAAGATCCAGGTCTCTAGACTTCCCAGTACCTTGACATTGGAATTTAGGATTCAGTAATGGTATTTGGGCCTCACTTTCTTTTAAGAATTTTATTGAAGTTATAATCTAAGAGCTCCTAGAAGGAACTTGTATGTCAGATATATGACCTTTATCATTGCTTTTTTTCTATGATTTTCTATATGATAGTCCTTGACCTTAGAGAAGTTAACCATTGGACCATCCTGTTTGTAATACACAAGACTTTCATGTGATCTGGCTCAATGGCTTAACAAAAAGAGTTAGGTAAAAGGTAGAATCAATAATTTTAAAATGAACACAAATTTATCACCTATTGCATACCAAACACAGCTTTAAGAGGGTGTAATAGATAATTCAATAACTGTGAAGTAGAGAATGAGTATTCTCATTACCTTTATTTTGCAGACAAGGAAATGGAGGGCAGATCAAATAACTTGCCCAAATTCTCACAGTTTCTGATGGGCAAAGCTCCAGACAGATGCCTCAGACTCCCCACTATTTAATCCCTGCCCACAGCACTTCCAACTTTGCAACTGTTATATGTTTAGACTTACAGGGACCTTTGTGACCAGTAGTTCAATCATTTTGTTTTACTCATGACAACACTGAAGGCCACAGAGTGGCATAGATCCACCTAAAATTACTTGGTTATTTTTTTTAGAGAGAGAGAGAAAGAGAATTTTAATATTTATTTTTTTAGTTTTCGGTGGACACAACATCTTTGTTGGTATTGGTGCTGAGGATAGAACCCAGGCTGCTCGCATGCCAGGCGAGCGCGCTACCTCTTGAGCCACATCCCCAGCCTGACTTAGTAATTTTTTATGACAAACCTTGGACCTGAGTGTGGGTCTCCTGACTCTTGTTCAGTGTTCTTTTCCCCACTACTTTAAAAGAGCCTAATAAATAGAATGACCTAGTGATTATCTTCTGTATGCCCAGTTTGTGCTGGATGTGTTTATAGAAAAAAAACCCTCAGATTTGCAGAGAGGAACCCTGGAGTCAAATCTCAATTTTGTTGTTTACCCAGGTGCTTAAGCAAGTCACTTTCCATATTTTGGACTCAAATTTCTTGAGATAAAGACTAAGAATATAATTTCCTTAGAATTAAGTCCAAATGCCTGGCCCAAAGTAATTGCTCAAGAAAAAGGAGTAGATGCTAAAGACACAGTTTCTATTCTCTACAATCTGGATACCAAAGCAAGATTGACATGCCCTGGCATGATTAGGAGGTATCAAAGAGCAAGTTTTGCTACCAAGTTAGACAGTGAATGTTACAACAATTAATATACGTTTGGCTCCATCTGGCAGTGGAATATTTTTTAACCTTGAGGTGATTTCAGTATCAAGAAATCATTCTGGGGAAAGGCTTGCCTGCATAAACCCATGCTGGACACTAGGTGGCACTGGTGGCCTACCTAGGAACTGGAGAGGCCCATATTTAGTCTGGGAAATCCCATGACTGAAGTTTCATTCTTGCTGCTTCTGGGATATGGAATTTATAGTTAGCAGTGGTCTGAGGGTCAGGGCACTCTGCCCTAGGAAAGAAGGATAAAGGGAATTGCCTGCTTCTTATCTCCTTTAGTCTTCACACCCACCCTTTCTGGCAGTATGTCAATTTCATGTAGAAGGCACTGTGATGCAAAGAAGGTAAGAAATTTCCCCAAAGGTTGGTATTGAGAAATGACTCCAGGCCCCCAAATCTCATACTCTTTCCAGGAAAACATGTTTTTCCCAGCCACCAGACTCACTCTGTCAACAAAGACAACAAAGACAAATCAATACAAGAAAACAGGTAATACAAGAAAACAGGACACAAAATTCAAGTAGCTCCTCCTTGGGAACTGTCCAGACCAGCTCCCCAGCCCTTGTTCACCAAGTCCACTGTAGTCACCTCCAGATCCATTTCCCTGTTTCCATTCCTTTCGCACACTGCAGACCTGTTCTCTACAACAACGTTCTTAGAATGAAGCCATACCACAGTTCAAAACCCTCTGATGGCTTTCTATTCCAATTAGAACAAAGTCTGAATTTCTCATCCCACCTATAAGCAGGGGAGTACTAGTAAATGCCGAAAACTGGATCTCATAGGTAGGGTGCTCTGATCCATAGCATTTGCTAAGAACGATGTACATTCTCGATCCATGGCCAAGCTTCCAGTGTAACATCACCAAGCTCAGAGCAGGAAAGAGATGTAAATAATCAGTGCTTAAGAAACAGTCGGGGCTGGGGTTGTGGCTCAGTGGTAGGGCACTTGCCTAGCATGCATGAGGCACTGGGTTCAATCCCCAGCACCACATAAAAATGAAAACAAATAAAATAAAGGTATAAGGTATTGTGTCCATCAACAACTTTATATAGTTATATATATAAATATATATATATATATATATATATATATATATATATATATAGAGAGAGAGAGAGAGAGAGAGAGAGAGAGAGAGAGTCTGAGTTGGCACTAGCACACTGCTGTACAGAGGCCCCACTCATAGAATCTGGATCCAGATTAGTTTTGTAGGCAAGATGTGAATTTGCTTTATTTGTGCTGTTCATCATTGAGCATGCATTGCAAATCCTTCTTTAATCCTAAAGAATTCCTTGTTTCTTCTGTCATGCTTCCCTAGTGTTCCCTCTGTTCTGGAACTCCTACATAGCAGTCTGTGGATCTATGCTCCACATCTCTTAACTGCTTGAGGCATGAAATGTCTGTTGTCTCCCAGTATCTGGTGCTCCCCTTTTTTCCTTAATAAAATCCTGACTTTTAATTAGGGGCACATGGCCTCTTTTTTTGTTGGGGTGGGTATTGGGAATTGAACTCAGGGGCATTCCACCTAGTCCTAAAGGACCTGATGCCCTATCACCCCATAAGAGAGAGTGGACTTAGTTCTTGCTTAAGCCTTGGTTATTTTCCTATGGGTCTCTGTTTGAATTCCCCAAAAGCAGATCCTGAGACAAAAATTTGCATGCAAGTAATTTAATTGGGGAGATGATTCCAGGAAGAAAAGTGAAGAAGCAGGGAAGAGAGGCAGGGAAAGAAATAAAGCTAACAAAGGATTTGATTGTGAGCAAGGTACTGCTGGGTACAGTTAGGCTCATAGCATTCACCTGTGGCCAGGAAAATGCCTTTAAGTGGAGACACCAGAAGCTGCCATCCAGAATAGAGCTGTTGTCAGATGACCGGTGGGGTCAGCCAAGGGAATGTGGGTGCAGACCCTGACAGGGTCTAAAACCTATCTATTGCCTTAAAACATTCTTTAACTCCTACAGAGATCTTTTCCATAATTTATCTCTCCTTCTTTTACTGCATGCTAGGAGAAATCTCGGTTCTTTTTTTTTCCAAATAAAAAAATTAATCCTATCTTTACCTCATCCAATCTAGATTTATTCTGCCCCCTTAGCTTATTTAAAAAATATATATGTAATGTTCCCATTACTGGTGTTCCTAAATGGTTCTGTTTAGTGTCCATCTGTCTTTATAGTTTATTATTCTTTTCATGGATGGATGTTATTCTTGATTTTATTTGAGGATCCCCAAATATATTTATTTTGAAGTTGTTTTCAGATAATTCTATCATTTTATGTTTTTCTGTCATGGGATCCTTCTCCCAGTTACTGATTTTGTTGGTTGTCTACGTCAGCATTTATCTTCTCCACGTATTGTGAAATTTTAGTTTGTAGGCTTTTCAGGGGTGCTACTAAGTTTTCTGTACAGATTCATGCTGTATGGCAATTTGATGGTTTCTGTGCACTCCCAGGACCCCATTAGGAGTCAGGTTTTATGGTGAGGATTCAAGGCTTTCTTCCTTAGATGGGGGGTAGGGTGTTCACATGTGTAGTCACTTGGCAGCCGTCTCAAATGGGGCTTATGCAGATACTTGTACCCTAAGGGAATCAAACTCTGGGCCACTGGACCTGCTACTGAGCCACCCTATGCCATCCATCTCTTTTTGCATTTCTGTTCCAGAGAGCTGTTTGTCCTGATTCTGAGCACGGTTATTCCTGTTTGGAGTAGACCTTGTTCTATTCTTGCTGTGAGTTTTGTGCATGAGAATGGAACATGAATTTGCAGCACCATCTCTACCAGAAGTTTCTGGATCCCTGAATCTCTGCAGGGTAGACACCCCTGAGTGTGGCTAGGGTTGTTTCTAGTAGCCAGCATGCAGATGCAGATAAAAAGGAATCCGCCTTTTTGGAGGCCGCTGTTCTATTCTCCAACAAGGAGCAGGCCCTGGAGGACCCAAAGTGTACTCAGCCCTCCTGGCCTCCCAGCCTCGGATTCATAGCTCCGGATTCTCCCCAGTCACCCCATCACAGGGCATCCTGCCAGCACTCCACCTCAAAGGTCTTCACTGCCTGGGGCTTTAGGTGTTCACAGCCATATTTGCATTTCAACTAGGGACTCATAAAGATGTTTTCATCTTTAAAATGTACAGGAATGGAATTCAAATGGTGGAATGACAGGCTGTGTGTGGGGTTGATTGGCTGGGTCAGAGACATCACACCTGGCTGCCGAGGAGAGCTTTCTGACAACAGGAGCTGTCCAACAAGGAGTGGGCTGCTGTCACTGGAGGAACTCAAGCGGTGGACAGCTGACCTTCCACTGGGTGCCAGGCGGGGCCCTGGATGGAGGAAGGCTTAAAGCAAGAAGGAGAAGCAAAGAAAACAGCTCCACAAAAGCATTTTAGAAACTGTGAAGTGTCACGGACATGCTGTTTCTGAGCCAAGAGGCCTCATGGCCACTCTGAAAGCAAGCCTCACAGCCCATGCTAATGTATTTCCAAAAGCATATCCTCTGCTGCCCCATATCAGTGCCCAGAGCTTGGGCACAAGCTTTCTCTTTTGTGGGTCTCATCTATGAATGAAAGAGTTGGCTTCAAACTCCGTGGTCCTCAGAGTCTTAAGCAGTAAAATGCAGAGACAAGGTGATACAGGGCTTCTCCACTGTTCCTGAGAATTCAGCCTTCCAGGTCCACTCGACTCACATCTACCCATCTGTGTGGTCTCCTCTGAGCAGGTGACGCCAGTTGCCAGTGTTACTGCTCTTTGAACCTGCCTTGCTTTCAGTGTTTTACAGTTGCTAGAGCAGAAAGACTTGCTTTCATCTGCACAATTGAAAAATACTGGTGGAATTGCCATTTTTGTTTCCATTTCGAAGCCAAAGTGTTCCACCCCTCACCACCAAATTCTGCCACATTTAAGATGCCCTTAAAAATAACTCTTGGGCTGGGGCTGGGGCTCAGTGGCAGAGCACCTGCCTCGCTCGTGTGAGGCACTGCGTTCGATCCTCAGCACCACATAGAAATAAATAAATAAAGATATTGTGTCCATCTACAACTAAAAAGAATTTTTAAAAAAACTCTCAAAGGGGCTGGGGATGTGGCTCAAGCGGTAGCGCGCTCGCCTGGCATGCGTGCGGCCCGGGTTCGATCCTCAGCACCACATACCAACAAAGATGTTGAGTCTGCCAAGAACTAAAAAATAAATATTAAAAATTCTCTCTCTCTCCTCTCTCACTCTCTCTTAAAAAAAAATTAAAAAAAAAACTCTCAAAGGTAAATATAATTGTAGAAAAAAAAATTGAGGGAAAAAAATGGGCATTTCCCCCCTAACTTTTGTAGGGTTCCTGTGTAGCTCTGTGGTAAGGGAGCTTGCCTAGCATGCCGGGTTCCATCACCATCACTGCAAAGCAAAACAACTTTTATAACACCCTTGATAGCATGTAAGAAATTCTCTTAAGGACACTTCTGGTGTTAACTTTCCTTCCTGACTCCAGTAGGT
Organism: Ictidomys tridecemlineatus; assembly: GCF_052094955.1. Lineage (NCBI taxonomy): Eukaryota > Metazoa > Chordata > Mammalia > Rodentia > Sciuridae > Ictidomys > Ictidomys tridecemlineatus. The sequence goes on from NC_135487.1 coordinate 29,636,981, forward strand.
AAAGGTGGGCCCCCAAGCCCAGGTCACAGCTGGTGGCTGCCTCGAAGAAGGAAGAGACCTCATATCCATTAAGCATTGCGAGCTTCAGGAGCGCTGTCTCCTTTAATCTGTCTAGCAGATGAGGAACCTGGACTTAGAGAAGTGGAGTCACACAGCCAGGAGGAGGCCCAGGACATGTCCTGCTCAGCCGCTCTCTCTCCAACTCCTCCAGGTGGCTTCTGTTCCGCCTTCTACTCTCAGGGTGGGTTTTTAGATTACATAAGAATTTCTGTGTGATTATAACCCCCAGGTCATGACATTTTGTCATGACTATTTTAGCTTCCATCTGTGTGGTGCTTAACATTTTGGGATAACTTATCTGATTATTAAGAATAGTACATGAGTTTATAGCTAACACTAACCCACATCCCCAAGTGTTTGATCCCCAATACACACACACACACACACACACACACACACACACACACACACACATGATCTGCTTTTTGAAAACTATGTAGGGGAGGTAACTTTTTTGTTCAAAGTAATTATAGACCCATGTTCCCAGTTGCTAAGATAGAACAGAGTTCCCATGACCCTTCATCCAGTTTTCCCAACAGGACCATACCAAAACCAGGAAACTGATACTGATATAATGTGTGTCCTATGTCATTTTTATCACATGTAGAGATTGGTGTGACCACTAAGAGAATTATCCCATCATCCTACAGGTCTCCCTTGTGCTAGCCCTCATAGTCATGGCCACCCCTTCCACCATCCCTAGCCCTGGCAGTCACTAATCTGCTCCCCATTGCTATAATTTGTTATTTTGAGAATGTCATATAAGTGAGATTGTAGCATAGGTATAACCTGTGAGTAGGTAACTGACCTTTCTCACTCAGCATAGTGCCCTGTGATCTATCCAAATTCTTGCATATATATCAATAGATGCTTCCTTTTTATTGTTAATTAGTAGTCCATGAAGCAATATATTTTTTTTAATGTGTGGTATTGGTAATTGAACTCAGGGCCTCACATGTGCTAGACAGGCATTCTATCATTGAGCTTTATCCCCATTTTAATTTTTTTAAATTTTGAGGCAAGATCTCACTAAATTGCCAAGCCAAGCCTCAAATTTGTGATTCTCCTACCTCAATCTCCTGAGTCGCTGATATGACCAATGTGCACTCCCACTTCCAGAATTAACTGGTTTTTAAAAATTCAGAAATACAAAAATATAAAGAAAAAATATAGCAAAATAATCCCAAGCCCCCAGATTGGGGCCAGAAGACTCAGATTCCTTCTGGCTCTGGGAAGGCCAGAACTAGCCCTGGACTTGCTGGGCTGGCTCTCTGCAGACCAGGTGCCAAAGACTGGGCCATTCGCCCCAAGCCCCACTGCTCCCAATGCTCTCCTCACTGGGACTCCATCTGGCTGCCGCTGCTGCTCTCTCCACATCTGTCTCCTTCTTTCCCCTATCTCTTTCTCCTTGCCCCATGTGTCTCCATCTGTCTCTCTGAGTCAGTCTCTCTCTTTTTCTCAAACCACAAAACATGGCTAAATGCAATTTCCATTGAGTGCAAAATCTTATGTCTGCACTTCATTATTCTGTCTGGACTGGTACATGTTTTCAATTGCATAATTCCCCTCCTTCCTCATTTTCTCCCCAAGACTTTCTCCCACATAATATGAACATTTGGGGGCCCACTTTTGACAGTTCTGCTTTTGAATGCTGTGAAAAGTAGAGCGAGTGCCTCTTTCAGTCCTGCACCACCAGGGAAGCCTGGTTGGCAAGTTTCCCTGGCTTCCTGCTGAGTTTTGTCCCTGAGGCCAGACCTGAATGGGAGTGCCCCTTCCCCAGTGCTCCAGTAGCCAGGGCTTTGTCTGCAGCCCCTGCCTTGAAAGGGTTCAAAGAGCATTCTCATGGTCTTCCCCTGCACTGGGTCTGGACTCCCCTCTCTGGCTGTCCAGACCCTTAAACATTTGGCCAACCCTATTCGTTCATTTGTTCTTTCTTTCATTCATATATGACTGGGCAGTTTTGTTTCTTGCTTCAATAGCCATTGCAGTTTTAGTAGAAAATAATCTAAATGTCCAACAAGAAGAGGATACTTAAATATATTGTGATATGTCCTGTAGGATCAGATATTACAAAGTCATTAAAAATCATGGTTTGGAGAGTTTTCAGAATGGGAAAATACTCATGTACTGTTAGAATCCTAATGATGTGGAAACACATAGGCCAGAAAAAATGGCTCAGAGAATAGGCACCAAAGTGTTAATGGTTTTATTTCTGGATTGTGGGATTATAGATGACTTTTAAAATTTCTCTTAATGCTCACAATGAGCATGTTTTATCTTTATAATCAGAAACTAATATTCATTATTAAAGCCAAATGAACTCTGCTGGATAAAAAGTCATGTCCACAGCCCTCCACTCAAGTGGTGTTACAGGGATTCAGCATCTCCCCTCTGGCAATTATGGAGGGCGGAGGGGGGCACTGTCCAGACACTTCTCCTTGAACTTGGGCCCTACTACTGTGCTGGGTGGACAGAAAGCCATGCTCTGCATTGTAGCTGAGTAACTTCTCTGTCCTTTCCCCTGGACATGTTTTCAAATGGAGTTTGCACAGTGGGAAGGTCCTACCTGACATCCTGCCTCTCTGCACTGCATTTCTGAAGCCAAGGTACTGTCCCACCCCCTGAGATAGCATCGTGGGTCCTCCTCAGCAGCCTCAGAGTAGATCAGATGGTTTCTGTGCCCTTTGTGTACCTAACACCCAAGTAGCACAAGAGCAGCCATGAAGGCTGAGCCCTGTCCCCACAGGGACCAGCGCTGACCTTGGCCTTCCAGATACTGTACAAGGAACCCAGTACTCCCTGGTTTCAGCCCAGCAAGAGTTCTAGAAGCCATTCAGTCCTTTCCAAGAGGAGAGGACCAATAATCCCATTTGCTATGTGGACAATTATATACAGTGTGTGGATACTTGTGTGTTTTGTTTGTTTTTTGAGTGCTAGGGATGGAACCCAGGGCCTTGTGCATGGTGCTCAACGAGTGCTCTACCACTGAGCTACACTCTAACCCTGACTGAGGAATGGCTGAGCCAGTTCTGAGCACAAGCAATAACAGTTGTGCTTCCTCAATGGTTTAGGGCTGAGCTCCAAGGCCAGTCTTCCTCTGTTCCAATTCTAGCTCCATCCCCTTGGGCAAGTTTCTTTCTCTCTTTTTGACTCAGTTTCCTCACCTGAAAAACAGGAGAAATAATATTACCTACTTTATAGGATCAGTCAAGGATTTAGCAAGCCTGGAAAACAGCACCTGTCTTAGAGTAGCATGCAGTGAATGCCAGCTATTTTTCTTATTATTTCAAAATGTGTTCATGGGAATGAGAAGATAGAATATTTGACATTGGGGCGCTCCCAGAAAAGCCCAGATGTGATGAATACCAAATGAGGATTACCAATTAAAAATCCTGCCTCATATCTGTTCCCGAGTGAGGAGAGATATAAAGAATTGCAGACTGCTCTTTGAGGGGATCTGGGAGAGAAGGGACTGGGGTACTGCTCAGGAGGGGCTCCCCATGCTTGGCCTTGAAGGAGGCAGATCAAGGGGCCTGACGGGAAGGACAAAATCACCTTGTGAACAGAGAGGGATGTAGCAAGCTTCTTTGGAAATTGAGGTATCCCAGCTGACAGGAGGTTCATGGGTAAAGTTGAGACAAGGGATATTTTTTAATCCAAGCAATGTCCACCCTTCTAACAGATTCTTTTGTCTCACAACCACATGCAGGGTCGACATACATAAACGAAATCAGTGAAGGCCCAGATTGGGTGATTGCTTGTTCAAGACTCTGCACCTGGAAGGAATGGGGCTAAGAATCCAGTCACAAAATTCCAGGGCTGTGCACACAAGCCCTCTGCTCCTGCCTTCCCCAGGGCCACAGAAGCCTCCACTCCAGTGGTGGGGACAGAGAGGTCTGGGGCCTCAGAGGGGACACCTGGCTGCAGGGAAAAGGGAAAAGCTGAGGGAGACCCAGCCCCAGGTGAGTGAGAGACCCAGAGCTGGGCAGCCACATGGGAAAAAGCAGAAAGTAGGTCAGTCACGCAGGAGACGGAGCGTGAAATTAATGAGCACGCGGGAGCTGGAGTAGTCACCTTCCAAGAGGGCGGAGAGAAAGGAATGCAGTCCCTCTGAGAGAAGCATGGGGCCTGAGGAGGGGCTGAAGGAGACCTGGGCTTGCCTTTCTTCTCCCAGTCCCTAGCATTTGGCGAACATCAGTGGGGCAGGATGGGAAAATGATGGGGGCATCAGGGACAGAGACTGGCTGGAGGGGACGTCAGATATGAGCTCTGGGAGGGAAGGGATCTTGTTTGTTTTCTTAATGCTGATTGATTCCTACTGCCTGGTACAGTACCTGGCACACAATGGGCACATTTGACTGAATATGTGCCGAGAAACTGCTCTGCTGTGTACATTATTGTGAGACCTGGGGGAAGGGAGGCCTTTGTTCCTTATTTGTGCAGAGGGGCATCAGCTGAATTCAGTAATGTTTGCTGAGTGCCTGCCAGTGTGCTGCCTGCCCCTGAGCTAGGGGAATGTGACACATGGAGCCCCTTTCCTGCAAAGCTCACCGTCTAATGGACAGCCAGGTTTACAAAAGACTATGATAGCATATGCCAAGCACAGAAACGGATGGACAGTGGGGACACAGCAAGGGACAGTGCTGTGTGCTCTGGCTAACACTGCTTCAAGGAAATGGACAAAGGTTTGAAGCTGGGGACAGGTCCACATTGAGACTTTCTTGGGTCTTAGGCCTTTTTGCCTTTGTGGGTCCTTTTACACACACACACACACACACACACACACACACACACACACACACACTTAAAAAGCATATTTACAACCTATGCTCTAGTTTGGGTCTTGAATTCTCCAAAAGCTCATGTGTTAAAGTCTCCAGGGTGGTGCTACTGGGAGGGAACAGGACCTTTAGGAGGTAGGGCCTGGTGGGAGGTCCTAAGGTCCTGAAGGGAACTATGAAACTCTGTCTCCTTCCTTTTTCTCCTTTCACTTCCTGGATGATGAGGTAGGTGGCTTTGCTCTGCCATGTGTTCCCTCCATGATACAGTGCTGTGCCACAGGCCTGGAGCAATAAGGATTGTGGACCTCCAAAACTACAAGCCAGAATAAACCTTTCTTTTAAATTAGTAAATTATCTCAGGCATTTTGTGATAGAGACAGAAAGTTGACTAACACAACCTTGGTATGAATACAAATATACTAATATTACGAATTATGAACATTTTCTTTGCCCCAGAATTTCATTTTTTCCCCTTCTGATTTTAAAAGAAATCAAAATTTTTTGGCTCCTAAGTGTGTGGGCCCAAGCTTGAGAAAAGATTTGCTTGGCCAAAAGAATGGGGAAAGGAATTCCCAGGTGGAGAGAAAAACACATGCAGATACAGGTGTGAGGTCCAGCTGTAGGAAGAGCAAACCATCTTTGTGAAGTGGGGAAGAAGATGGAATAGGAATTTTGGATGGCTTGTTATGTGTATCCTAGAAATGTAGCTAAGAGTTTTAAATCCTATCGGAGGCTCTGGAATAGCGTTCACAGTTTGCCGGTGGGAAGGGCATAATTCTGGTCCTCTGCCCCTGAAACTCTGCCAGGAATGGTGACAGGTGCTTGCTAAATTTTCTCCCAGCTCTGGGGACTCCCTCACACTGGCTGGGACAAGGCTGGAGGTGGGGCAGGGTGCATGGAGAAGTGAGATTCCTAATTGCTCTCTCCTCCCCACAGCACAACGTGGTGTTCCTTTGGGCTGGGGGAACGGGTTTCTCCTATATCTACCCTTCAGAAAAGATCCCCTGGAGAGGTGGATAGAGGGGATGCAGAACAATTTGGGCTCAAATCCCAAGACATCACCTATAGCGCTTCACCTCTGTAGGCCTAGCTCCTGTGAATGTAGCATCTCCCTGCAGGACTATGAAAATGCTGGACAGGGCACAGACACAGGGGCACCTATGGGGGCAGAGGTGGATGTGATTTGTTCTCCCAGCATTCAGCAGGGGATGTGTCATGGCAGGAGCAGCCCACTCTCAAGAGGATGCCTCTACCCTGAACAAGGGGATCATCACATCAGGGCTGCCTGTTGCAAACCCAGATTGGATTCTGCTCCTGGGGCACTTTAGTTGGCCATAGCTTGACTGGGACTATGGTGAGCAGGAAGCTAGGCTATTGACATCAGAACCCTCCTAATAGGAGCAGCCAATTTACCACCTTCAGTAGTGAGAATTTTTCATGTCTATTCAGCACTTCACTCCTGGGTAGGTCAGGGACTATGCTTGGTTTACAGGGAGGAAGGGAAGTAAGGTGGCTCCCCAAGGGCCACTGGAGGGTGAAGGTGGGGAGAGCCGACTTGAGCTTATGTTGGTCCAATCTAAATGCCCAGGGCTGCCTCTGAGTCAGGGCAGAGCAGGGACTGGGGACCTAAGGGAGAGGTAGAGTCACAGACAAAGGTGACTTGAATCCCCTTCTCTGGAGACACCTTCTGACCTCTGACCCCAGGTCCACAGCCCTGTTACATGAGAGACAGTGTGAAGCTGCAGTGTAAAATCAAGGGGTTTAAATCACAGACTTGTAGGCCTAGCACAGACCCAGAGGTTTTGTGTTCTGAACCATCTCTATCAGCAACCACTCATGGATGTCCTTTAGGAGCCACATCCAGCTCTGGATATAGAGAAGACTCAGCACTTCTCCTGCCTGCAGGGACTCAGGTCTGGAGCAAGTTCCTTCACCTTGGCATGGTTGACACTTTGGTCCAGATGATTCTTGGGGGATGTCATTGCAGTATAGGATGTATAGGAGCATCTTTGGCCTGTGCCCACTGGGTGTCAACTATGACAATCAAAGATGTCTCCATACATGGCTAGATGTCTTCTGGGGGGTCAAATTCCTCCTGGTTGAGATCTGCTGGCTCAGAGGGAAAAGCATATATGTCAAGACAGTATGCTAAGTGCTATGCCAGAGAAGAATGGCAAGAGAGGGGTGACAAAGAGGAGAGCCCTGGAAATCCAGCCACCAGCTTCCAGTGGAGCTGGGATTGAATCCCAGGAGCCCCGAACCTGGTTCCAGTGTTCCCCTGCCCGGCCCCTCAGGGCTTCTCTCCTCCTCCATCCACTCCCTGACAGTGGCTTCTGCTCTGGGAGGCTGCCTGTGCTGCTTTGGTTTTGTCTGCCCTGGGCCAGTCTCATGGCCTTGCCCCGCTTTCATGCATGTTACAAAAGGCTCTGTTCTCCCCTGAGATAGCCCTTGGAAAGCTGGCTGGGTGGCCACTTAAGTACTGTGCTTATGCTAAGAACAATACTTCAACCAAGTGCTTCAGTGTAAGTACTTCCAGGTCCCCCACTCCATGGAAGCCACAGCGTGGGAAGGAGAAAGCTCTGTAGCCAAGGAGCCTGGAGACTGGTTCTCAGCTCTACCCCTTACCAGCTGTGGGCCCCAGACTTGAGCTCTTGAATCTGCGGTGCTCCCTCCTCCTTACCTACAGAGCAGGCCGGGCCATCCCTCCCCTTCCTCAGGTCCTGGGGGTGAGTAATGCTGGCTACTTCAGAGAAAGGATTTTTAAAATGAAAATGATTACACGTGTGAACTCTTTTCTGAGTTTGGAAACTCATTCGGGGCGTTGGGGGTAGTGTTCTGTTTTTACTTTCTTTTTAAAATTATTCGAGTCGTCGTCCACATATTTAACAAATGTTTGCCGAGCCTTTTCTATATGCCAAGAACTTAGCAGCGAACACATTGAATGGGAAACAGAAAGTAAACAAAAGAAGTGCGTTAGGTGGCAACAAATGCTGAGGGAGAAAAATACAGGGCAGGTGTTGAAGTTTTAGGTGGGGAAGACCCCTCTGGAAGGTGCCATTTAAATAAAAACCTGAAGACAGTGAGGGAGCAGGTTATGCATACATTATTTCAGGCACAGGAGAAAGTAAATACTGCAGCTAGGATGCGGGGGACAGCGACAAGGCCAGCAGCAGGTAGCGGGAGGGAGAGGAGGTGGCAGGGGTGGAGAGTGAGAGTTGGTGGGGGAGAAGGAGAAAGGTGAGGGAAGGGATGGGAGGCAGGACCTTGGTGGCCTCTAGGCCACTCTGGGCCTTTGGCTCTTGCTCGAGGAGGAGAGGTAGTGTGGTTGTAGCTGCTGCCGGACGACAGGCCGACCAGAGACCAGCCATGTGTCAGGTGTTTCACAGATTTTGTTGCTGATCCTCCCAAGAACCCAGTCAGAAAGTTAATTCAGCTCTGCAGGTAGTTCAGGGACTTTGTCCTGGAAGAGGGATCGGGATTGCATAGTCCTTGATAGATCCAGGACGTGGCCCCTGTCTGTCAGACACCCAAGCCCTGGTGTTTCTAGCAGGCTGCTCACCGCCCACAGCCAGCCCTGTCCCACTCTAAATCCTGATTGAAACAAGCAAAAACCTCTCCCGGCGATTTAGGATTACTTCTGCCCCACTAAAGAGCAGTTGCTGAAGACTTACTCATTTCTTTTTTTCTTCTCTTCTTTTTTTTAATTGTTGGTCGTTCAAAACATTACATCTTTCTTGATATATCATATTTCACAGTTTGATTCAAAAGGGTTATGAACTCCCATTTTTACCCCGTATACAGATTGCTGAATCACATCAGTTACATCAATTACATTTCCATTGATTTACATATTGCCATTCTAGTGTCTGATGAATTCTGCTCTCTATCCTATCCTCTACTATCCCCCCTCCCCTCCCCTCCCCTCCTCTCTTCTCTCTCAACCCCTGACTTACTCATTTCTTATCTGAGAACCTTCACTCCAGCTAGAGATGCCCTTGGAATAGGGGGGAAAAGAAAACGCTTGCTGGAATCAGGAAGTCTCAGGTCTGGACTGGGCTCTGCCTCATTATAGCTGCTGGACTGTCTGTTTCTGGGCTTCAAGATCCCTGACCTGCCCTTCTCAAGGTGGCATGAACACCCAGAAGGCAGATCAGAAGCCATCTCTAACACGGAAAGGGACCCACAGGCAGCCTTCCTCCTCTACCACGCTGCAGTGGAGGCCGAATGCCCCTAGGTGGCGCAGTTTTCCCAGGCTCAGGGTCCTGCAGCCGATGCCTAAGGCGGGTTGGAAGATGTGGGGGAGACAAGGGCAAAAATGATACTGGGAATGAATAAAGTGGGAGTCTGGGGTAAAAGCTTGAAGCCAGTTATCCCTTCTGATCCTCCAGTGGGCATTGTGGGAGTTAGTGGCAAGGGGCATTTCTGACAGTGTGGCCATTAGATCCTGCTGTGGGGTCCTGGGGGATTGCAGGATTTAGGATGCGGGGTGAAGGACCAGGGGGGTATACAATGCCATATTTATTCTCCTTCATAGCTGGGAAGGTGAAGACCAGAGAGGAGGGCTTTCCTGGCCAACCTGAAAGTCAGGGAGGCAGCTGCTAGCCAGTTGGCCTCTTTGCTGAAAGCATCCCCTTAACGTGCTGTCCCCTGGTGTGGCCATTTCTCCTAGACTGTGGCCTACTTGCCAGCATTTCATCTTGGGCTTGCTCTTGTTCTTCCATGGCTGTTCTCAGGAAAGCCTGGGAGAACAAGCATCTGCTCCTCATTTAGAGAGCTGTGTCTCTGGGCAGTAGTTGGACATGGCGTGAGGGTCAGGAGACTTGGGTATACAAGAGCTGTGTCACCTTGGGCGTGAGGCTTTTTTCTACCTGGACTTCCCTTTCCTTATTTGTACTGTAGGGTGGGCAAGGAAGGAAAGTTGGGCTGGATAATTCCAAGGTCACTTTCTAGTGTGCACTTTCTGAACTGCACTTGAAGTTTTCCTACTGTCCATCAGAGCACCTGTGGGGGAGGGCAAGGTTTAACTTCTCTCATTTATCAAACCTGGGGGAGTGGACTGGATGATGTGTCTTTCTGGCTCTGACATCTGGCTTGACAAGGATGAAAGGCAGTCTCCAAGGCCAGAGCCATCCCCTCTGAGCTGCCAACATGATGACCACCCTGTCCTGTGAGGTTCAAACCTGATCCCTTGATGGCTCCAGAAGAGGCTGTGCAATGTGGAAGTGTGGCCCCAGCAACACTGTCCTTCTGAGCTGGCCTCCGAGCCACTGAAGGAGATGCTGTTCCTCCCTGCTGTAGAGCTGGGGCCTCCATGGACACAGAGGGTACTCCTGCCAGGGCTCCATTACTTACCCTCTGCCTCTCTGGCCAGGGGAACCTCACAGTGACCATAGTCTCTTTCCAAAATCAAATCCTCCTTCAAAGGAGTAGAAGACTGGGCTGGGGATGTGGCTCAAGCGGTAGCGCGCTCGCCTGGCATGCTTGTGGCCCGGGTTCGATCCTTAGCACCACATACCAACAAAGATGTTGTGTCTGCCGAAAAACTAAAAATTAAATATTAAAATTCTCTCTCTCTCTCTCTTAAAAAAAAAGAGTAGAAGATTGGTTACCACTGAAGAAATTCACGAAATGACAACCAGAGAAAGCTCATGTGCTAGGCTCTGGGCAGTAGCCTCCCCATATTAATATATCCATATAATCCCATCAACCACAAAGTAACTAATTTTTTGTATATATATATATATATATATATATATATATATATATATATACACATACACACACACTCACATATATTAAAATTTTTTAATTTGTTCTAATTAGTTATACAGGACAGTAGAATGCACTTTGATATCATATATAAATGGAATATAATTTCTCATTCTCTGTTGTACATGATATAGAATCACACTGGTCGTATAGTTCCATATGTACATAGGGTAATAAGGTCTGATTCATTCTACTTCCCTTCCTACCCCCATACCCCTGCCCTCCCTTGATTCCCCTCTACTTAATCCAAAGTAACTCTATTCTTCTCTAGGGCTACACACACACACACACACACACACACACACACACACGCACACGCACACACACGCACACTTATTGTGAATTAGTGTTCACATATCAGAGAAAACATTCTGCCTTTGGTTTTTTGGGAACGAGGCAACTATTATAGTCCCTCTTTTCAGATGAGGAACCACTGAGGATGCAAGTTTTTCTTTCCATAGTTGTGCAAACTAGTGAATGTCACTGCTGGGATTTGAACCAGGACTCTGACTCCATATCCCACCTTTGTCCCTCTGGAATACACCAGGGCAGGGAGGAGTAACAGGACGTGGGCCAGGAAGCTTGGCTTCTGGCTCAGCCTTGCAGGTGAAGGATTATGACAACTAACAGTCCGCGGTGCTTTAGTTTCAAGGTAATAACCATACAGTGTCTTATTTGTTCTCTGATCAGAACAATGGACAAATGAGGAAAGTGAGACATACCCAGATCTAGTGACTTACCCAGTTGTGGTCACAAAATAGCCAGATTGGTTTTGAACCGGGTCTTTGATCCCAGAGGCTATACAGCTCACAAATAAAGCTGATTCCTTGACAAGTTAAGCCTCTTCTCTTGGATTCCTTCTTCTAGTTTGTGAAAATAAGGGGCTGGATTAGATTTATAGGCAACCTAATTCCCAGATCTTTTTACTGAAAGAAAAAAAAAATTGGTGAACCCATAGAACTGGGCAACTTAACATTTTGTCAACTCAGCACATTTCATAAAAAGAACATTCTACCTTTAAGAAACTAGGAGGACATAACTGCAATATAGCTGGAAGAAAAAAAAATAATAATAATAATCGAGAACAGAATTCCTCTCAGGAATTAACTAAGCCATGTTTAGCACAACACCTTGATGAACCATTGTGACTATATAAAAAACCTCTCTGGGCCTGGCAGGAGTGAACCAGAAGGGAAATGGAACTAGACTAATTCTCTGCAAAAGACTCAATTTGCAGTTGGGAACTTGGAGGCTGAAAGAAGAGGTCCAGATGCAGTGCAGGGCCTTTGGAGTCCTAGGACCACTTGTGAGTTCCCCAGTTGGAAGACAGAGAATGACCCCAGTACCTAGGGGACAGGGATGGCAAGTTTCGGCTGGCAGGTGTCTGCTTTCCTGGTGTTCAGTCAACCTGCTGTTCCCCATATCTCAAAGTGCCCCCGCATGGCACAGGAGTTCAGCACATGCAAACCTGGCTGGGCAAGGTCAGGGTCCCTTGGTTTAGAATCAATGGAGACTGGCAGACCTGAGTTGGAGGCCCAGCTTCATCACTTGGAATCTCTGGGAGTTCTTCAGTTTCCTTCTCTGTGAAATGGAGAGAATATTCCCTAACTGGGAGGTGGATGTAAGGGATAAGTGTTACCATTGACAGCATAGCACCTAGTACTCCAGCCCTCAGCAAATAGCTACTTAGCTGCCTATTATTATTAACCATAGTTATTTGGATATTCACAATCTCACGTACTGTGGCAAGCTTGTAGGAGGTTTTTGTTTGTTTTGTTTGGGGAGGGGGGTAGTTATTGCCGCTGTTAAATCCAGCACAGGATGAGGCAGGAGTATCATCTGGAAGGAGAGAGAGGTGGGTGGAGTATCAAACTCGACAATGCACCCCACAACCTCAGCCCTTCCTTCCCTTTCAAGGCTGAGCGCTGTCTGTGTCTGAGAATCTGTTCCCTTGTAAATGACAGCATCTCCTTCCAGGGCTGAGCCCAGAGGGCAGGGGTCCCGCCAAGGACAGGCTGAGGGGCTGAGGGAAGAGACGCAGAGTTGGGGAGTGAGTAGGAGGAGATAGGGGAAAGAAAAGCGTTTCAGGGACTGACAGTCACTCACAAAGGCAGAGAAAGGTGTGCGTGCGTGTGTGTTCACATGGGAGGGTGACTGTGTAGCCACATGCGTGCCCGCAGTGTGTATGTGTGGGTGTGACAGCGTATGAATAAGTGTGCAAACCTTTCAGGGCACGACTCTGCACGTGAGTGGCTGGTGTGTATGTAGGAAGTCCATATGCACATGGGCCTTGGGTAAGCCTGGGCGTGCTGGGTTCTAGTGTGGGGCTGACTGAGTGACTTGCTGAGTGACAGTGGAAGGAGGTCTGTCTTGTGAGTGGTCAGTGCTTGGGGCCTATGTGCACCTTGATGCATGGGATATCTAACAGGAGGGACCTTCTGAAGCTTCCTTGGGGAACCTGACTTCCTACCCCACCCCCACTGGCTACGTCTCCCTTCCCAGTTCATTCCAGCCCCACCAGCTACATGACCAACACCTGCTGGCTCCTGGGCCTTGTCAGGGGGAAGAAAGGGGAGACAGGAGGAGGGGGAGAAGTGACCGGCCTCCTAGCCCCAACCCTTGGTGCTGCCAGGGAAACGTCCTCCTCCCACCCCCCACCCCCAATCACCGTGATTCCTGCTGTGAGGGAGAGAGGAGCCCTCGTTTCCATGGCAACATAGCAGCCCTGCTTCTCAGCCTGAGCCCAGGCTCCTCTGAGCCATGGAAGGAGTGGGAAGAAAGCCCCCCCACCAAGTACCCTCACCTCCAGATTCCCCACTCCAGAGACCCCCAGGCTCCTCTGTTGCTCAAGACCCCGTTGGGATGCCCCAGCACACACACACCCCACCGTTGATCCGGGGGGCCCAGGGACCTGTCTTGTCCACATAGGAATGGCCAGATCTGAGCATGACCCTTGGAGAGAAGCAGGATGGGGTTGAATTCCAGTCTTCACCTATAAAAAGTACCAGTGCTACTACTTCTCAGGGGTCTTATGTGGAGTGCTTATAGAAGTGCTTTGTAAGTTCAGGCAGGATCAGTGTGTCATACTGCCACCAGCAGTATGTAAATTGGCTCAACTTCTTTAAAGGGGACAGTCTTCCTCCTGTGACTCCACTTTTTTTTTCTTTTTCTTTCTTTCTTTCTATTTTTTCCTTTTGCGGGGCTGGGAATTGAACCCAGGACTTTGCACATGCTAGGCAAATACTCTACTAGTGAGCTACGGCCCCAGCCCTGAGTCTCCACTTTTAATTTTCTCTCTGGGAGACACACGTGTGCTCACAGACGTACACTTGAGACTGTTAGCTGCAGGGTTCTCTCTGATAGTGGAAAATTGGAAACCACCCCAATGTCCACCAACAGAGAAGTGATTGAATGAATCGCAGCACATCCGTAGTCTTACGGCTCTTAAAAAGGGGATCTGTGTGTGCTGGCAGGGCATAGTCTCAAAAACATATTGCTAAGTGAAAAGAAAAAGGGGGTCAAGTTGAAGCATCAGTACAGCATGATCCCATCCATGAACCGGTGTAGATATGTCAACGGGTAGAAGGGCCTACAAGAAACCAGGCCAGGCTGTGGGCACTGGTTATCTGAGGGGGAGTGGGACAGGAGGTGGGGAAGAGAAACTTGGGCTTTTTTTTCCATACATCTTAGAGGTGCCTGCCTACATAGCAAATGCAATTTAAGAATCATGTGTCACTATTGTTATAGTTGATGAGCAAAAACGCACAGGGGACAATCAGCAAGCAGGGCAAGAGAGTCCAGAGTCAAGGAGCAGAGCTGTTCAGAGAGAGAAGTCAGGAGGGCCTTCAGGAGGAGGAGGCAGCGGCGCTGGAGATGGGTGTGCAAGTAGGACTCGGAGACTGAGCCGGGGAGGGCAATCCAGCACAGGTGAGAGCTGGGAAGGAGGAAGTGCTGCAGGGGGCTGGGTCCTGAGGTGGGGGGAAGAACAGAGAGGACCGAGTCAGAGGAGGAGGGACTGATTGCCATCTTGGCCCCACCCCGGGCACGCCACTCACTGCCATCATCCTCCACTGTCCACAGTGAAACGTGCAGACCTCGCTGGGTGGCTGAGAACTTTGGTGTCAGTAGAGAGGAAGCTGCAGAGTATCATACAGATGTGAGTGTATTGTGGCCGTGTTTTTTTCCCTGGGGACAATGACAAGACAGATCTGACCACAGTCAGGCTATTTGCTAACCCTTGGCAGACCCTGGTCAACCCCAGACCAGCTCACGGCTCACATGCAGGGTGGTGGCAGATGGAGAGGGCACGGCTTCTGAAGCAAGGGAAGGGAGGGAGGCAAAAGCACAAAGTGACAAAAACCTTCATTTGTTCTTCACAATAATGCCAGTCGCACGCTATGTATTTTAACATGTTTACTTGCCAGGTATGTTAGGAGAGAGCATGCCTATTTTTATAGGTGAGGAAAGAGAAGTTCAAAGAAATTCATCCATCCATCCATTTCTTCATTCATTCATTCATTGACTGGATTAGAAAATATAGACACCATGCTAGTTGCTGAGTGATTGAAAAGTTCCTGCCCCGCAGTGGAGTTTACTATCTGGAAGGGGAGACAGACAAGATCTGATAAACCTATGGTGCAGTGGCAGGTGATAATGAATGCTATGCAGAAAAAAAAAAAACTGAGTAAAGAAATTAAGAGCATCACGAGGTGGTAGGACAGGTAGCTCTGACTTTTAGGCAAAGAACTGAATTCTGCCATTGTGTGACTCCTCCCAGCAGAGACAATAGCCTGTGCAAAGGCCCTGGGGTGGGAGCATGCTTTATGATCAAGGGGTGCCAACAAGGCAGGTGTGATTCGAGTGTGGATGAGGTGGGAGAGAAGTAAAGGATGTAGGGGTGCAGATTATATGGGGGTTTACAGGTCAAAGAAAGGATTATGGTTTTAATTCTACGTGTGTTGGGAAGCCACTGGAGGGGTTTGGATCATCTCAGTTGTAGGTTTTCAAAGGATCACTTTGGAGACAATGTGGGGAACAAGAGTGGGAGCCGAGGGGTTAAGTAGAAAGCTACTGTACAAGTCCAGGTGAGAAGAGACAGTTTGGAGAGCAGTGGCAGCGTGGAGGTGGTAAACAGCAGTCAGCTCTGAAACATATTTCAAAAATAGCAGCAGCAGGGGTTCCTGCTGGATGAACGGGGGCTATGAGATAAAGAGAGGAGTAAAGACGACTCCAGGACTTTGGGCCCGAGCAACTGGGTAAACGCTGATGCTGCTTCCTGAGATGGGGGAGGTGGGGGTGGCAGGTTTGGGGACAGTGTGGGTTCACTTTAATTTTGAGATGGCTTTAGACATCTAAGTGGAGATGTCAACTAGGTAGCGGGATGTATGAGATGGGAGTTCAGGGGAGATGTCAGGGCTGGAGATATAAATTGGGAAGCTGTCAGCAGAGAAATGTTGTTGAAAGCCATGGGATGAGATGATCTCACCAGAGGGAGGGTGTAGGCAGAGAAGAGGTCCCCAGGAGCTTTGGCATTTGCAGGTCTGAAGAGCAGTTGGACTCAGAGGACTTGTCCTGCTTTCCCTGGAAGGCCTCCCGCTGCCCGGGGAGAGAAGCCCCCCCATGTTGGGCAGAGGGTCTCAATCAACCAGGCTTGTTAAACCAGATGGCAGGGCCCACCCTGTAGGCCTGGGTGGCACCCAAGAAAGGCATTTCTAACCAGTTGCCAGTTGCTGCTGGTCTGGAGGCCACACTCTGAAGGAGGAGTTGCAGTGGGGGCCTAGATTTTGGAGCTGGGCAGAACTGGCTTCAGATCCAGGCTCTACTTCCTGCATGATCTTGGGCAAGACAGCGTCTGTTCCTGAGCCTCAGTGTCCTTGTCTGTAAAGTGGGAACTATGTCACTGATCACCCAGGTTATTACGAGGGACAAACTAGTTAGCCTATCTTCATGAAGAGCCCAGACGGGCTGGGGGTGAGGAGACGACTCTGGAGGAGCATGGAGGCAGGCAGGGGCGAGCCGGGCTCCGTCCACCCAGGCAGCTCTGGCTGGTCGGCAGAGGCGGCAGGCAGCTCCAGCGATGTCTGCACCAGGAAGCCCTGAGGCTGGGCCTGCAAGAGAGGCAGAGCGTGCAAGGGAGCTTTGACCCGGCCCCTGCTGTCCTCTGAGCACTTCTGCTGGTCCGCTCTTTCTCCATGTCTATCTTACCACCAAAGCCTTCTCTGGGTCCTGGTTCTTGGAGAGCTCCTCTTGTCCCTTCATCTCCAGTGACCAGTGGCTGCCTTCCCTCATGGCCTCCTCTTGCACCCTCCCCTCCCTGAACCTTGTCACTCTGCTTGCCCTAGAAGGGAGGATGGCCTGACAGAAAGAACCCGGCCTGGCATCAGACAGAGGCGACAGCAGCCAGGGACAGGGGTAGCCCAGTGTGATGGGTGTAATGACGCTGCCCACCTAAGCTATGTAGGCATGCGACAAAGCCCTGGCTCTCCTCCTGTGCTCCTGCTCTCCTGCCTCTGGCCAGGAGCCTCCCTCTCCTGGTGCAGCCCAGCCTGGGTGCACTGAGAGAGAGGGCTGCCTCCCCCACCTCCCCCCGTTGCTATTTAATGCTGTTAACAATGGATTCATTAACTGGGATTAATCTCATAGACCAGCTCTCTATCCCCCTGGCTATTAATCACTCACTTCATTAACAGGACAGCATTAGTCAACCTGGGAGCCAGGACATGGCGCCCATACCAAGTACCTGTGTCTACCAGCCTTCCCTCCTGGCCGGTCCTTCTTCTGCGTCCTTTTCTGCCTCTGCGTCTTCCTATGGCTCTCAGGCAGGCGTGTGTATCTTTCCCCGTGTTTCCCACGGTGGCCTGGTCTCTGCCCCAGTGCCTCCTAGCATCCTTTTCTCTCTGTGTCCTCCCCACTCCTGGGCCTCACACATAGTAGGCAGGCAACTGCGCTGCTTGAACAAAGCACTGAGAGAGATGAGCAAGGAGACGCCAATTCAAGGAGGCTCATTTTTAAAAATTGCCTTTTCTGTTTACAAAGATAATATATGCTCACTGTACAAAATTTGAACAACACAAGAAAGGAAGAAAGCAGAAAATAAAAATTCCCTGAAATCCTCGCCATCTCCAGATAATAACCTTTAGCGTGTTGGTGAGCATCCTCTCAGATCTTGAGTGATATATATATAATTTTACCTAAATGGGATCATACTATGCATGCTGTTTTGCAACCTGCTTTTCCACTCAACAATATGTTGTCGAAATCTTTCCATATCAGTGAATATAAATATACATCATACTTTTTTAATGGTTGCATAGCATTCTGTCTTATGGAAGTAACAGGATTTAGTCAATGGATCTCCTATTGATGAACATTTATATTGTCTCCCATTTTTTTCACTGCCAAATTTGACACAGAAAGCAACGTTCTAATGTATATATCTCTGTGCACTTGCCTAATTAACTCCTTAAGATTAATTCCCCGGCAGTGAAATTTCTAGGACAAAGGGTTTGCACAATTAACATTTGGGAACAGAATGGCATAGTGGAGCCAGGTGCCCAGGATTCAATACTACTTTTGCCATTTCTTAGCAAAGGTGCCTCAGGTGAACTACATAAGCTCTCTGGGCTTCAGTTTTCCCATCTGTGAAATGGGAATGATAGTAGGATTTGCTTCATGAGGTTACTATTTAGATTAAATAAACCATCGCCTGCAAAGTACTTAGGCTGAGGCCTTGGTATGCAGTAAGGGCTGTTTATTAGTACTGCCAAGGCCACAGTGGCCCACTGGCCTCCAGGAACGCTGAACCTGTTCACATCTCTCCCACTAGCAGCGTGGGAGAGAAAGAGACCCTTTCTTTACACCATTATCAACAGCAAATAAGACCCTTGTCCATTTTTAGCCCTCCTGAAAGGTGACAATTGACACCTCTTCCCAATGAGCATTTCTTTGGTGAGTATTGGGCCAGCACTTATACTTCCTTCTTAATGGACATTCCCATTGCATCCCTGAGTTGTCTGATCAAGTTCTTGGCCTGCTTCTTGTCTGTGGGAGCGATTTGTAGTATATTAGCTGTTTTGTATGTTAGTGACCCCAATATTTTTTTTCTACTTCATACTTACTTTCAACAATATTTATTTTTGTCTTTCGTCGGTAGTTGATTTTTATGTGGTTAAGTCTACCAGGCTTGTTCCTTTACAACTTCTATACTTCCCATCATGCTTAGAGAGGCCTTTTTTCCCCTTTAAACAATACAAACATTTATACTGTTAGTACTTGTCCTCACTTTTTACATTTTATGTTCTTCTCCCTTTGATTTATTCTGTGTAAAGAATGAAGTATGACACTAGTTTTATTGTTTTCCAAAGGACTGAGCAGTTATCCCAACAGTAATCAATGAGGACCAGAGAGGGGGACTCGGTAAAACAAAAAAATTACTGTTCCGAGACCGAAGGGAGGGCAATAGGTCAAAAGAGAGGTTCGGGATGGGATTCCCCAGGGTCTGCTTGTGGCTAATGGTGAGTAATCAATCCCTGGGGATTCCTCCTCACTGTGGACCTCAAAGGGCAGAGGTGGAATATGAGGGGGACCGAGGCAGACCTGGTATTTTATCCAAGCCCTTCCAGCAAGCTCTGCAGGCTCTTTTCACCCTTGTTCCCGCTGTCAGCAATGAAGAAGAAAGTCTGTCCTTGTTTTGGAGCCCAGAGCAAGTGGCCTTGTGAGTTTGGATCTCTGTCCTAAGCTCACTCATCGCCACTCCAGTCTCCCCACTCCCAGGGACTCCGCATCCTGCCACAGCAGCGTAGGAGCAACCCATCCTGTCTTCCTCAGCACGTCGCTGCGCCTTCACAGTGAGCCCAGGAGGGCTCGGGAACCTCCCCTCCTCAGGAAGGAGCCCAGGAGCCACCCGGCCTGTGTGCCTGGTGGAGATGGGGAGGGAGAGCAGGGCGCTGGGAACAGAGCCTCCGTGGTGGTGCAGGAGGAAGCCTGAGTTCTCACCGGTAACCGCTATCCCCAGGCTCAGGCCGCAGGGCCCTCTTGGCTGCTGGGTTTAAGGCAGCTCGGGTGAACTGTGGTCCAGACCCAGGGAGGGTGCCACCTGGTGTTCCCTGGCCACGTGTCAGCACAGGGGTCCTAGAAAGTTGTGGGGTGGTGGGGCATCCCAGTTCTCTCCACAGTCTTGCACGTGGACGGTCCTTATGCAAGGACTCCAGGGCCACTGCCATCCTCAGCTCACGGACACAGCTCGGTTCAGGGACCAGAAGGACAGGCCTGGAGTGTGAGGCAGGCAAAATGCCAGGCTGGGCAGTCAGACCACGGGCACTGAGGGTGAATTATGGCACGAGGGCCCACGGAGCAGCCACAAATCACCGGGCTGTCAAGGACAGGGGAAAGGCAACACCCACCGCCTCCCGGGGCCGGATTGATGGACTGGGGTCCTGGGTCTGGGTTCAGGATGATTGGACTTGATGCTGTTTTATTTCCCCAGAGCTCTGCTGGCGCAAAGCGTGGCACCCAGGACTGCGAGTGTGAGCGTGCTCGTGTATCTATCTTCCCGCACGACTCCACGGGAGGGTGGGCTCCGGCTTGCCTCTCCGTGTGGCTCTGATTTCATTTCTGTGTGACCAGCCAGGCCTCTGAATTCATCATGGGCTGCGAGGGAGTGCACGCTGTGTGTTTTGGGGCTGGTGTGGCTGTACATGGGTGACCATCTGTGGAGCTGTGGAGTCTATGGGTTTTGTGTGTGGCTGGACAGCAGTTTGCATGTGTCTGTTGGGGACAATTTGGGGGCCTTGAGGCCATGTGTCTGGGTGGCTGATGTGGTTATAATCCAGAATGGGGAATGAGAAGGTTGAAATGAAGGTTTGGGGCATGATGAATCTGAGGTCTGGGACATATCTAGAAAAGAGGGACAGGGGCTCAGCAGAGCCTGGGGCAGGAGGGCCTGGGCTCAGCTGCCTTCTAAGTTTGTCCAGATGACAATGCACTGGGGAAAGTGGCATTTGGCAGGAATGAGGCAAACACACACACACACACACACACACACACACACACACACACACACACACACCTCTGAAGCCGGAAAGGACACATGCTGTGCTAATCCTGGCTGGACGGAATTCAGTAGGAAATTTCCAAGGGTTGCTGAAATGGCATAAAGTGCACCAATTGGTGAAAGGCAGCAAAAATTCCCTGGCAGAGGTAAAGATTCAGGGAAATCACAAGAAAGGAGACTGTCGAAGGGAGAGGAGAAGGCTCTGGTTGTAGCAGTGAGGAATGGGGATAGGGACAGAGTCGGAAGGACTCGGGGGCAGGGACAGCAAGCTATTTTGATGGCATACCCTTAGAAGCCAAGGCCGGGCGATTGTTCAAGGCATTTCTAATACCTTGCCCAGGAGTAGGTGTTGAATTGAGCTGATTTGGAGTCAAAATCTAAAGCACTATAACAGGGAGAGTCCAGGGACTTTACTGAAAGAACTTTGAAAACTACACGAGACCCTGGGCGGGGCTGACGGGAGGGGAAGCGGAGTTGGTGTCCCCAGCCTGTCTCCTCTGCACTGCTCCCCTTCTGCACGCTCGCTTCCTCCCTGGTCGGCCTCCAGGTCTGGGCTCTCAACCAGCCTTCACTTTCCCTTCCTCATTGCTCTTGATTCCCCCCAGCGCTGACCTGGACTCTGTTTTCTGGTCACGCCTCCCCCCCCCTCCGCTAGTCTCAACAGGGGGGACAGCATCTGTCTGATCTTTTGCTGAATAAGCCAGGTGGCCAGAAAAAGGGTGGTCCAGCTGGAGAGCACCCAGGACTTGGGCAGAGCCTGCTTATCCCCAGTTCCAAGGACCTGAATGCATTGAGGGATCTGAGGTCCCAGATGTGGTAGAAGACCTAACACTAGAGTGCTAAGGGATGAGGGACAGGGGACTCTGCTGCCACAGCAGAGCACTAACAAGGTTATGGCAGGTCAAAGGAGTGCTGTCTCAGAAAATCTCAGACTGTGGTCCACACAGGTGTACAAGGATGGGGACAGCCTCAGGGGCACAGGTGGTGAGCAGGGAGCACCTGAGGGACATATGTCATGTTTAGATACTAGTAGCAGAAGAGCTCCTGGCCTTAGTGATAAGAAAAGGCATTATCTCACATGACAGGAACTCCCTCAAGAGGAAGGAAGAGCCTCTACACAGTGGCTCAATGCTGTCATCAAAGAGCAATGTTCTTGTTGTCTTTTGCTGTTCCCCTGAGTGAGTTGACTTTGTCATTAGGCTGGCTTCCCTCCTAGTCACAAAAGGGCTGCCCAGATCCAGCTATCCCACTCAGATACCACAATGTCCAGTAGAAGAAAAGATATTCTCCTTTTAGCTGTCTCTGAGTGAGATTTCTTTCTCAGAAGTCCCTCTCCCATCAGGCTCCTCCCCACATGTCTGTACCTAAATCAATCACTGGCAAGGGGAATGGGATGCAATACTGCCTCATGCATTTAGGATCAGTCCATGGAGCTGGGGTTTTGGGTGGGCCTGCGGCCAGCTGCCCTGAAGCACAGTCCCGTATAGGAAGGAGAATGCCTGAGCACAGCCAGACTCTGGTCAGGAGCAAGGGAGTGGATCCTGGGTCGACAGTGAATTATCTCCACTCCATCAGACCTCCCCCAGTGCCAGAGGGGAGCAGAGGTAGGACGGAGCTGCCATAGGACAGAACGCCTGCAATCATTGTGCTCTGGGAGACCAAATAGGATCTAGTCATCCAAGGTGAGGCCTTGTATCCACATGGAGTCAGCAGACAGGTCAAGTTACCAATAAAAAGCTCTCATTGCTGTCCCTGTCCCAACACCTCCCATGCCCACTTCAGCACCAAAATCCCTCATTAGACCTGAAAAACCCCACATGATCCCATCTCTGCCTCTCAAGCCTCATCTGGAGCTCCTTCGTCTGCAGGCACTGTAGTTCTCCTTTCTGCCTCAGGGCCTTTGCTCATGCTGCCTTCCCCCCTCCCTCAGTGTTCCCCCATCATTCCCCACCTCCTTTTCTTCATTCTGCATTATATTCCCATAGCTCTCCACAAATCTCTTTAGTCGTCTTTAGGGAACTTAAAATTACTTGTTTTCTATATACCCTCCTGGACTCCAGGCTGTTAGTCACTGTGGCCAAAATACCCCACAAAAACAACTCAGGGGAGGGAGGAAAAGTTTATCTGGGTTCATGGTTCATAGGCCTCAGTCCATGGTCAGCTAGCTCTGTCCCTTTGGTTCTGAGGTGAAGCACAGCATCGCGGTGAAGGGTGTGGCAGAGGGAGGGGCTGTACTCATGAAAGCTGCCAGGAGCAGAGAGAGCAAAAGGACCCACAGGGCCTGCAGGAGAAGGCCGTGCCTCAGGGGTGCCCCAGGCCTGTGTCCTGCCTCTAGGCCCCACCTCCCAGCAGTCCCTCCGGCCAGAGCCCTGATCATCCATCCCTTCCCCAAGCCCCACCTCCGGTGATTGCTGCATTGGGGACATGTGAGACTGGGGGACACTCCAGACCCACAACAGGCTCCTTGAGGTCAAGAAGAATGTCTGTCACCTGGACACTGTGCTGACACCCCAAACAGTGCTTGGCACACCATCGGCATTTAATGAATATCCACTGAACGTGTGAACGAATGGATCCCCACAACGAGGGCCAGCTGGGTCCTAAGCTTTGGGCAGGGACTGTGGCTGGGGGACTGATGAAGAGTGTGGCCTGTCAGAGGCCTCTGGGGATTTCTGAGCACAGAAACAGCATGACTGTTACGGGCTCAAGGGCAGCAAGGATAGCTGTGTGTCCAGGAGGGTAAGGAGGCCAGTCAGGGCTCTGCGCTCTCCTGCAGGGACTAGGTTTCAGCCATGGGAGCAGTGTCCAGGAGATCAGCAACGACACCCTGAAGACAGGTGGGCTGGTGTGGTTCAGCACTGGGCCCAGAGATCTGGAGCAAAATAAGGGTGCTAAGAGCATCCGCCTTCCGTGGTCACAGGAAGAGTCAAGGGGACGAGGCGTGTAAGAAGCAGTCTTGTCTGTAGATCCGCAGTACATAACGAGGCCGGCTTTGCCTTTGCTCCAGTCCCCATCCCAGGCCAGGTCCGAATCTGTCCTATTCCTCTCTTTCCTCCCAGCCTGAGGCACACCAGGACGGTGCTCTCCACAAAACCAAACTTCCCTCAGCCTGTTTCTTTTTCTAGTTAAGTGGGTACAGCAATGTCCCCCTCACCTGGCTGATACGAGGTGACATTAGAGAACACATTTTGGGGTGCTTTAGAAACTGTAAAGCACTGTGAACATGCGAGGAATCACTGTTCCTATTTTGCTAGAGTTGGGCTCATTCCTGGGCCTGGCATCTGCTTTGACTTTCCCAGTTCCTGTTTCTTGCCAGTCTCCGTTTTCTTGTAGCCACCCACGATTCTGGCACTGAAAGCGTAAGGATGGGGAGTTTGAATGTAGAAGGAAAAAGGAGGAACGTGACAACAACCAGCAGCCCCCTGCCTCGTTTCCAGTCTCAAGGATGATCCTCCACCTCTCCAAGGCAGCATCCCTCAAGCCTGGGCATCCTCCATGTTCCAGTGACCTATCGCCCAATAACAAACCCCTCCCAAACCTAGCGACTTGGAACAACACTGTATTATGAACTCCTAGGAGGTCAACTCCGATGGGCAGTTCCCCACCTCATGGACTCTGGTTGGCTGGGACCATCTGAAGGCTGGACTGGACAGACATTCCCCATTCACATGCCTGCTGCCTGGGTGGAATGGTTGGCACATCTGGGGCTGGATCTCCATGCAGCCTCTGTCCAGGGCCACCTACAGGGCTCAGTTGAACTTACACAAGACAGCTGACTTCTCCGGAGCAAGTCTGCTAAAGAAACCACAGAGAATTTCTTTGGCTTCTTCTGACTTAGCCTCAGAAGTCATGGGTTGCACTTCTAATGCATTTTCTTGGTTACATAGGGTCAGCCCAGATGCAGTAGGGAGAGGATTCCCAGGGGCCTGGATACTGGAAGGCATGGCTTGTCGGGGAGCCATCTTTGGAGACTGTCCAGCCAGATCTTAGTCTGGTGGTTGGAACACTGCCCTGTGAGTGCTCTTGCCATGTTTGGGTATGTGGAGTGTGTCTCCCAAAGATTCATGTGATGGAGGCTTTGTCCCCAGGGAGGCAGTCCTGGGAGATGGGGTGGAACCTTTCAGAGGTAGCTCATAAGGTTAATTGGGGGTGTGTTTGCAGACAGGGGTGGTTCTCAAAAGAGGGTTGTTATCGAGCCTGAGCCTGGCTCCACCCAGCCTCTCTTGCTTCCTGTTTTGAGTGGTGGATTTTTCTCTTGCTCACAATCCTGCAGTTGAGATACAATATGCCATGAAGTTCTCACCAGAGCCAAGTTGATGCTGGTGTGTAGCCTTCGAACTTCCAGGATTGTGAGTTAAACAGACCCCTTTTCTTTATAAAGCTAG
The DNA here is from genome assembly GCF_052094955.1 of Ictidomys tridecemlineatus. Lineage (NCBI taxonomy): Eukaryota > Metazoa > Chordata > Mammalia > Rodentia > Sciuridae > Ictidomys > Ictidomys tridecemlineatus. The sequence goes on from NC_135487.1 coordinate 29,662,027, forward strand.
TCTGCCTCAGATATTTTTTTATAACAACAAAAAAAGGACTAATATGCCTCTCAAAGTTCAGGACTTGGGAAGGAGACAAAGGAGACAGCATAAAGGGCACTGAGCAGCTAGGACTCCTGGCCCCAACTTGAAACAACATTTACTTAATATTTTGGAGTTTTACAAATAACTTAATGTGAAATTAAAAGTTCTGAAGTTCACTTTGCTAGAGTGATTTAGAGAGTAAATAAACATGAAGAAATATACTTCACATTAATCATTTGGGGAATGCAAAATAAAGTTTCAATGAGATATTACTACACACATCCTAATAAGAATGATTAAAGTGATGATTTTTAAAAATATCAAGCACCGGTGAGAATGGGAACAACTAGAATTCACACACATTAATGGTAGAAATGCAATACTGAACAGCCACTTTGGAAAAGAGTTTCTTATGAAGTTATACATACACTTCACATAAGATTCAACCATTCCAACTTTCAGTATTGACTCTGGAGAAATGCAATGATATGTACACACAGAGACCTGTAAATGTCCCTAGCAGCTTTCCTAATAGTCCCACACCAGAGAAACCAATCAACCAAAGAAAGAAATCCAAATGCCCATTGGATAAAGTAATTCTGGTGCATCCAGACAGTGACAGACTTCTTAGCAATAAGATACGAATAGGTAGCATTTGCATGGATGAATCTCAAAAGCATTATTCTGAGTAAAAGAAACCAGTCAACAAAGCTCTAGACTTTATAACGATCCATTTTGATGATCTCTTCAAGAGGCAAAAGTGGTCATGGAAAGCAGATCCGTGTTGCAACTGTACCCCTGTCCTACAGCCAGCCTCGGGCCTTGGCTGGCTCTGCTCTCTCTTTGTGGACTCTTTCCTGCTCATCACTTGGATAACCCTCTTTATCCTTCAGTCTTCAGCCCTCACTTTCCCAAAGAGGCCTCTGCCCCTCCAATCTAAATTAGGTAGCTCTTTTCACTTGCAGGTGACACACTTGGTTTTTCATCTCTAATAGAGAGCAAGATCTCCACACATCTTTGGCACACAATTAGCACTTAGCTTGTTTCATGAATTAATAAATGTGGGAAAGATGTACAGTCTCCCTTTGTATAGTTATGTATTGCATGAATTTGTTTATTCACAAACATGCGCTACTTTTTTTTCATTTTCATGTATTATTAAACTACTTGTTGGAGAATTGAAATAATTTAAAAAATATGTAAAGTAAAAAGTGAACATTTTTTCATATCCACAGAGTTTTTGAAAAGTAAGGTTCTGCCCTTGCCTGTTAGTGTCCAGAAATCTCACTTATTCTTTATAATAGATATTTACATATCCCACAGTCCGTTTATACCATTTTAAACATTAATTCGTCAATGCTGAGAATTTTGGGATACCCCACCACTAAAGTTTCAATGTTTTCTTATTTAGGATGCTGCAGTATATATTAGCACATATTGTGCAAGTATTATAAAAGGAGAGATTCCTAGAAAATTGAACTGTTAGAAAATAGGGAATTTGTATTTTAGATGTAGAGTGTATCTATCTACACCATTCCAAAAATAGGTGTGCAAACACCTATTGCCACTTCTGTTTAGGAGAGAGCCCATCTCATATGTCCATACCCTAAACAACTTTGGATAGCACCAATCCTTGCCAAGTTTCCTCACTCAGGTTAAAATATAATCTCATCATTTTAACTTCCATCCTTAGCATTATTACTGAGGTTGTGTGTATTTTCATAAGATTTTTAGCTATTTGTATGTCTTGAACTGTGAATTCCTGCTTATATCCTTTGCCCATTTTTATGTTTTTTGCCTTATTGATTTGTAGGAACTCCTTATGTATGTATGATATGGAAATAGTTTGCAGGTTATAAATAACTTTTAGGGGGTGATGGATATGTTCATTCTTGATTGTGGTGATGGGTGCACAGGTGTATACTTATGTCAAAACTCATCAAATTTTACACTTTAAATGTGTGCAGTATATTGTATGTCAATCATACCTTAATAAAGCTGTTTAAAAAAGAAAGTTATATAATTTATAATATAAATAGTTCTCTCAGTTGTTCTTTCTCTTTAAACTTTACTTATTTATTATTTTTTGGTCATGTAGAAGTTACATATTTATGAGCCCATTGTTTAGATTCTGTTCTGGAGTTAGTTTTATTACTGAGAAAAATCACCTAACCTCTCTATGCCCCAGTTTTCCTATGTAGAATGAAGATAAGAGTACTTACTGCATAGGGTTAAATGAATGAATACACATTAAAAGCTCCTTAAGTGGTAACCACCATAGCACACCATGCAGTAAGTATTAACTGTTACCATTGTTTGTGATTTCATCTTACTTAGAAAAGTTTCCCATCCCAGTATTAGAAGAATATCCTTTTTTCTTTTCTTTTAGTAATTATACAGTTTTTAATGGTGTGCGCTTTTAGTCCATTTGAGAATTAATCTTGTAGCATGGAACTGTAGACAGAAAAAGGGAAAAAAAAGGATAAAATTAATTGTGTAGATGGTATAAAGCATGGGTACAATTTTATCATTTCCCTTCTGGAGATACAGTTGTTCCAACACTATTTATGGCATAATCCATCCTTTCTGCCCTATTTAGAAATATCAACTTATTTAAACAGTGAATTCCCAGGTATAAATGGTGTGTTTCTCAACTCTGTTGGATCCTTTGCTCTATATGTTGGTTTCTCTGCTAGTACTTTTTACCGGTAAATGATAATACCTTCTCTCCAACCCTAAGCCAGTCATAATTCTTGGTGATTTCGGCATTCAAACAGAACATCTTCCTGATTCCTGGACACTGTGATTTGAAAGTTGGTGTCCTCTCCAAAATTCATAGGTTGAAACCTATAATCCCCAGTGTGAGCGTGGTGGTAGGTCACCTCTTTAAGAGGCATTTATTGATTAATGCCATTATAAAAAAGGCTTGTAGAAGTGGGTTTACTTTTCTTTTGCCCTCTTATCTTCTGCCATGTGATGACAAAGCAAGAAGGCCCTCACCAGATGCCGGCCCCTTGATCTTGGACTTCACAGGCTCCAAAGCACAATATGGGCTAATAGATTTGCTCTCTTGGTCCTTGACTTCCTCTTCTGCTATAATCTAGGTCTCCACCCACCTTATTCACTCAGAGCTGTCATCACGCCATAGACTTGAGCAGGACCAACTGCTCTGACATCTCTACAATCTCAATTTAAGCAACTCACCTCTTAGATCACCACATCCAATCTTTTTAGCTCCTTCCTCTTTTCCTTCTACTCTGACAATTCTTCAACCCACCAGGACCTATGATTAAGTGACATTGCGCTTATTTTTCACCCTATCCAGGTTAAATTCTGTGGTTCGTCATCAAACTTCCTTGTCCCCTGTTCCCCTCACCTACTTCATCTGCTTATTTGGGTAACTCTCAGCCTTGTCAATTCCAGTGGTCCACAGATCCCCGTTTCTTCTCTGCAACTGAATGAGTCTGGAGGAAAACCCACGATGGGCTGAGCAGTCTCATCTTAAATCCATGTCCACTAAGCTCAAGAGGCCCCGTGGTATTCCAGGTAAGGGGAATGTCCCTAATTCATTCACTGTTCTGCTCTCCCATTAAGCACCTTCTCATCCTTCCTCAAGAAGCTTAGACCACTTCATACAAGAGAGTATTCAAATGGCCATGAAATGTATGAAAAGGTGTTCAACGTCAATAGTCATCAAGGAACGAAACCAAAACCACAGTGGGGCACCATGACACACACATCAGAAGAGCTGAAATTAAAAAGGCCTATGGCAGTATCAAGGAGGTGTGGAACAACAGGATGGCTCTGCAGGTGGGTGTGTAAATTGGGACAGCAATTTGGAAAACTGTTTGTCAAAATCTACTAAATCCAAACATTCACCTACCCTGTAATCTGGCAATTCCATGACTAGGTCTATACCAAACAGAAATATATGCATTTGTATACCAAAAGACACGTTTAAGCGTATTCATGGCAACATTGAATATAAGAGCATAAATAATAAAAAATCCAAATGTCAATCCATTAAAATAGAATGGATATGTAAATTGTGGAATAGTCATATCAAGGCACACTGGATGGCAATGAATGGACTGTTGGTATTGTCATCTCACAAACAATGTTGAGAATGAGAAGTCATGTCGTATAATTCCACTACATAAGTTTTAAAAATAGAGAAAACTAACATATGGTTTGAATGTTGGCTACCTTTGGCCGGGGAAGGAGTGAATAATGACTTGGAGTGGGCATGAGGGGCTCTGGGGTTCTGGCAATGTTCTTTCCCAATCTAGGTACTGGTAACATGGATATGTGAACTTGTGAAAATTTATTGACTTGCACACTTACAATTTGTGCACCTCTTTGAGAGTATGTTACACCTTAGCAAAAAGCCATTATACATGTGTGCATGTGTGTATTTATGTATAGATGTATTTTTTAAATCCTTTCTTGACCCTACTGTCATTTCCAGCTATTATATCATTTTGCTCCTTCATTTTATAACCAAATTCCAAAAAAAATGGTTTATATTCAGTCTTCTGGATTTTAAACCCTAAACATTCTCCTGAGATTGCCCTTGTCAGGGTCACCGATGACCAACATATTACAAAACCCAGTGGCCAATCTGAGATTTTGTTGTTCTTGATCTGTCAGCAGAACTTGACACATTACCTCTGTGGATACCTACCAGGCTCCTCTGCCAGCTCTCCTCATCCTCCTGACCTCTCAACATCTGCTTACTCCAGGGTTCCACTTGTAGATGTCTTCCCTACCTGTGCTCAGCCCACTGGTGTCCACCAATGTTCAGAGGATTTCTACCCATACCCTGATAACTCCAAAATTTATATCTTCGTCTCAAACCTCCTCCCCAAGAGGTGTCATATGCCCAACTGCCAACCTGATATCTTCCCTCAGATGTATAATAGGCATCTCAAATGCATAAGTCCCCAAACCCATTCCCGGTCTCCTCCCATCCCCTAGAAGGTGCACCTCCTCACTACATGGTGACTGTGTTCCTCGGGTACTCAGGTCAAATGCCCTGTGGTAATCTCGGGCTCTTCTCTTTCTTACTCCTCACATTCAATCAATCAGCAAATCATGTGTCTCCATCACTTCTCGTCATCTTCAAAGCTATAGCTTTGGAGCATGCCACCTTCATTTTTAACCTGGGGGATCGTGTTAGCTCTTAACAAAGTCTCTCTGTTTCTGCCCTTACTTCTTCATTTCAGTCAGAATCCACCCCAGGGAAACAGACACCATTTGGTGAAGGAATGTAAGATGTGTGATCCTGGTCTTTACACAGGGGATGGGAGAGGGAGCAGCCAAACGGGATGGAGGGGCAGCCTCATGGCCTCCCATGTAGAAAGCTGCCACCACTCCTCGGCTGTAGACGTGACTGGAAAAGGCGGCATCACCCACATTTCTAGTCAGGGTTCCTCTGAAGGAGGCTGGGACCAAGGCCATCAGCCCGGCCATTGGCAGGAGGTGGAGGCAGAAAGCAGAGGCAGTGATGCCTCCCACGCTGCCGAGGGGAGGAGCAGGCTACTCCTTTCATCGACCTGCTAGTTTCCCACCGGGTCTCACTGGCCAGGTCCTGGGAGAAGACTGCTGCAATACGGTCCCTGGAACAGGCTTCAGGGTCACCTCTCTATTGGAGAGAACAGAGCAGGGCAAGAGTCAGCAAGGGATCTGGACAAAAGTGCCCAGGGCTAGCACAGGACCCCTGCCCATTCTCTTTCCCAGGACAGTTATGTCTTGTGGGGCCCAAAGCATATGCAATTTTGAAGACCCTCATTCAGAAAAAATAAAAAGACAAAAAAGCACATATTTATAAAGGATGAAAAACATAGGAAGTGACAAAAATTTGAAAAGCAGATAATACCACAAACATCTGACATAATCCAGGAAAAAATTATTTTTTTATTAATGGTCTGGTCTATTGCTTTTATTAGCTTCTCCCCTATGTATTTGGGGCTTCATTTTCTTTGATCATTGGTTCATATGTTCGGATTTGTACTGTTTTTTAAGTAGAAAGAGTGTAAAATCTTCCCAACTATAGTTGATTAAAGCTTTTTTATTATCAATTGTTTAGATAAGTTTCCACCACCTTTACCACTTATTGGTTAATTTATTGGTAAAGGTGGGTAAAATTTTTAGAGTTGTTGAATTCAGGAAAGCTTTATCAAGTTTCTTTTATACACAAGCTGTGAGATGTCTGGGCTTTTCAAGTTTTCTTGTGTGGTGACTAATTTTAAAAATTTCTGTGAGCTGACAACACTCAATTAAATCTCTCACATCAAGATCTCGGGTTTGGCAGCGGAGTGGGCGGGAGGAGGATTCCTGGAAGCCATTCTTGCTCCAGGACAGCTGGCAATAACTTCCAATAATGTGGATAGCACGGTAAACTGCTCAAATATATCCCACTAAACTCACACTAAAGGTATCCCCAACTCAGTTCCTCTTAATAGGACCCTCAGAGTGCTTAGGATCACTCCAGCACTGAGAGAAGACGAAGAAAAATTAAGAAAGAGACCAAGGGGTCTTTACTAATCATGGCTAAAATGCCTTACTTTGGCAAATTTTACAAAAAATTCAACTTATGTGAATGTGTGGCTGGGGTCTTCCAAGGAGCCTGTGCCAGGATAGAATTTAAGGTTAGAGCTTTGGGAATTTTATGATAAATTTGTCCCTGGTCACCTATAGCAGACAGAAAGTTCCTTTTAAAAGGAAGGGTGAGGTAGGTACCTCTCTGCTTTAGGCTCTCAAAAGGCTTTATTTATATCTCCTTCAAAGGAAAAAGCAAAGGCCTGACCATCAAGGGCCTCTGGGTTGGCTTCACCCCATCACTCCTCCAGGACCCTGGGACCTGCTGCTCAGTACCTCCTGATCTTTTGTATTCCTCTAGAATTCCCACCAAGGGTCTTTGCTCTTACTTTCCCCTCTGTCTGATGATCTATTCTCCTGATAACTGATTGTTTTGCACCTTCTCTTCCCTCAAGTCTTTCTTCAAATATTACCTTCTGTGTTCATTTCCTATTATGACTGTAACCAATTACGTGGCTTAAAACAACACAAATTTATTATCTTGTCCATCTGGAGATCAGAAGTCTGACACGGGTTGGCACGGCTGCTTTCCTTCTGGAGGTTCTAGGGGAGCATCTAGTTCCTTGCCTTTTCCAGTTTCCAGAGGCTATCCACATTCCGTGGCTTGTAGTCACATCACTTCTTTGACTCTACTCCTCTTTTTCCCTTATGGGGACACTTGTGATTGCATCGGGACCACCTGGTTGTTCCAAGATCCTCTCTCCCATCTAGATTCTTAATTCAATCTCACCAGCAATCTCTTTTGCCATCTGAGGACAAGAACATGGACATCTAGGGGGAGATTCATCCGACTGCATCTTTGCTATAAAACCCTCTCTGACCATCCCTTTAAAATGTTGGTCATAGTGTCCATTTCATCTTGTCCCTGGATAAAAAGGAATGTTTCTGAGAGGCCACAGATTTGCACAATGCACATATGCACAATGTTTGCTGCAGTTAGAGACTTGTATCAGCCACAGTTCTATAAGAACTACCAGGATATAAATAGTAAGAGATCAATTGCAAGGAATTGGTATGTGACTCTGGGGGCTGGCTAGGCATGTTGAGAACCTGTAGGGCGGGTTGCTAGGGAGGGCTAGAGCAGAAGCTGTAGTCCAGGGGTGGGATTTCTTCTTCTGGACAGCCTCTTTTTCTGCTTTTAAAGCCTATGAACTGATTGAATCAGGCCCACCTACAATATTGAAAATAAGCTCCCTTAATCAAAGTCACCTGATTATGAACTTTTTTTTTGACGGGGACACTGGGGATTGAACTCAGGAACATTCAACCACTGAGCCACATCCCTAGCCCTGTTTTGTGTTTTATTTAGAGACAGGGTCTCACTGAGTTGCTTAGTGCCTCGCTGTTGCTGAGGCTGGCTTTGAACTCTTGTCTCAGCCTCCTGAGCCCCTGGGATTACAGGGATGGGCCACGATGCCCGGCCTGATTAGGGAATTTATCACAGCTACCGAAACCCCACCCCCAGCAACATATACATTATTAGTATTTGACTGAATAACTGAGATTGTTGTTTAGCCAAGTTAGACCTGTGAAACTGACAATTCCAGGACCCTTTCCTGGTAAAGACAGAATTTTATAAAATTTTTATCACCTCTAAAATTGACAACTTTGTTTTCTCTCTTTAATGCATCTCTACAGTGAATTAAAAAGTAAAGTTGAGTTCATGACATTAAAAATCAATGCTTGAGGAGTTGGGGTTGTGGCTCAGTGGTAGAGCGCTTGCCTGGCATGTGTGAGGCACTGGGTTCAATTCTCAGCACCACAAATAAATAAATGAACAAAATAAAGGCCCATTTAAAAAAAATAAAGGAATATCTTTTTAAAAACTCTTAGGATAAAACCCATTTGGTCATGATTTAACAGTTTTATTCTGTCTAGATGGGTTGAGTTGACTACTATTTTATTTGTGGGTCACTGAGCTGTGCCATGCAATTGCGCTATATGTCCTTGTGTGTATCTTTGTCCAGCTTTGGTACATCAGGGTTAGTGGCTTCAGTCAAAAATGACAACCTTAGTTGTCATTGGTGAGCTGAAGGGCATGGGGAAGAGCATACTTCAGGCAAATGTTACAGCCAATCTCATCTTCTCTTCATGTTGGGGTTCTGCATTTCCCCTGTGTCAGCTTTGGCCTCAGACTCCTCAGACATGGCCACTCCTGGATCTGTAACCTTAGTTTCAAAAGCAACTTCTAGACGTCTCTGAAAAAAAAAAATCACTTGCATTTCATTGTCATATGCCCATCGCTGAATCATTTGCAGCCAGTGGGGAAAAGCAAAACTTGCTGAGGCTTTTGAGCCCAACCTTGGACCTGGGGATGGTGTCAACTTCCCTGGAAATACGTGGCCACAGAGTGGGATGGAGAGAGCTCCCTCTGAGGAAAGTTGGGGTGTGGTTACTGGACGAATGAATGAGCACTGAAGAGCAAAAACAACAGATGCCTACTATAGCTGAGCTAGCCTAACAGAATGCATTGGGAAGTTTTCCATCTTTGTTGAACACTCTATAACAATTTAAATAACAGAAGTTATTTGTTCCTTGAAAGTTTGATATAACTCACCCCTAAATCCTTTCTGGGCCTGGTGCCATTTTTAGAAGCAGATCTTTGATGATCTGATTTCTTCGTGTATATTAGCATTTTTACCTCTGCTTGAGCCATTAAGGGAATAAATGAAAAAAAAAACAGCATTTGGTTTTATTTACCAAGTCTACATTTGTTTCCCATTTTATTAATTTCTGCTTTTATCTCTATTAATTCCTTATTTCCATAAAGGATTTTTTTTCTGCTAGTTTTCTCTTTCCCAGCTGCTTATATTCAGTTCCCTTTCCTCTTTATAATAAATGTGTTCAAGGTTATCCATTTTTCTCTAAGTACAGCATTGGCTTTGACAATTGATTTCATTATATGATGCTCTCCATGTCATTTATAAAACAATCTATCATTTCAATTTTGAGTTTCTCTTTAACTTGAGTGTTATATAGAATAGTGTTTTAAAATTTCCAACTTGTTGAGTTTTTGTCATGTCATTTTGCTACATTTTTGTCATTGATTCTAGTTCTTTTTACATTGTAGTCAGAAAATGTGGTCTAAATGTTTTCCATTTCCTGGAATACTACAGACTGGGTAATTTATACTAAAAAAAAAATTATTTGGCTTGTAACTCTGAGGCTGGGAAATTCAAAATTGAGGGTTGCATCTGGTGAAGGCCTTCTGGTGGGAGGTATCACATGGTGGGGAGGAAGGCAGTTGAACTCACGCTTTCATCAGGAAACTACTCCTTAAATAACTAACTAAATCCTAAGATAAAGGCATTAATCCATGAATGGCTCTGCCCTTATCACTTCTTAAAGGTCCTACCACTCAAACTTTTGCATTGGGGATTCAACTCCCCACATATGAACTTTGGGGACATACACAAACCATAACAATAAGTATCATTATTTCAGAAAATTTTCCTATACACATCTCAAATAAAACTTAAACTATTATTCAAATTCTCCTATAGCTTTGCTTATTTTTCTTTACTCCATTTATCAATTTCTGGATAGGTATATAAAAAAATCAAATATCTTTGTAAGTTTGACATTCTGTAATTCTAAAACCAATTCTTTCTGTATTGTAATACTCTGTTGTTTGATACAAAATTCACTTCATTATTGTATCTGCTTGGTAGATTGTGCCTTTTACAAAGTATCTGTTTTTGTTCCCTGGAGTAGTATTATGTTGAATTCTTTTTTAACCTGATATTAATATTCCTATACCTTCATTTGTTTTGTTAGCATACATTCATTTTCCATTCTTTTATTTTTAGCCTTTTTGTGTTTTATTGTTTCAATGTGACTCTTTAAAATAATTACATTGGGTATGGACATGAATATACACACATATACTTGTGTAGGTTGTTGAGAGTTCTTTCATCTACTCTACAGAGAGTCTCTGTAGTTTAATAGATGGGTTTAGCCCATTCACATTTATTATGATTTCTGATATGTTTAGATTCCCCCCCTGCTTTTTATTTGATTGATTGATTTTTCTTTATTCTCTTTTCTCTATTGGCAAGTTATATGTTTCTTCCAGCAGTGTCTTAAACTTCCTCCTACTTCTCATATTTTGTTGAAACCTAAGTCCCAAATGTTATTATTTTGCATTATTTCTATACTTTTAAAGAAATCATTTCTTAAAAACTGTATGAAGTCTTATAAATTCATTTTTACTTATTATTTAGAATTTTAGATATGTGCTAGTTTCTTTTTAAAAATTTGTAATCCTATGACATTCTTTTTATTGAGTTCCTTTTTTGTCTTGCTGAAGTACATAATTATTTTTTCAGAAGGAATGAATGGATAGTAAATTTTCTTTGTCCTTTATTATCTGAAAGTATCTTGGACTTGTTTTCATGCTTGATAGTTTGGCTGATATAGAGTTTCAGGTTAAAAAAAATTCAGAAGCATTGAAAATTTTGTTTTTATTTTGTAACTTAGAAATGTCACAGGATGTGTGTCTTTTTAGTATTTTGTGCTTAGCATTTGGTGAGTCTTTTTATAATTTGAGAGCTCAGATCTTTCTCTAGCTTTGGAAAATATTTTAAAATTAAATTTTAAATTGTTTCATCACCTCTAGTCTCTGTTATTTCAGGCTAGAACTTCTATAAGGTAAATATTAGGTCTTGTATTTTTCTCATATTCTGTATCTTTGTATTTTCCCTGTACCTTTTAGGGGATTTCCTCAACTTTTGTCTTCTGGCTCTTAATTTTCAAGGATGATTTCTTCTTTGTCTCTTCTCCATAGCAATCTATTCTTGTTTAAAAAGCAAATATCTTTTGGATCTCTTTGAGCATACAACCTAGAATTCTTTTAAACTTCCTCTCTGCTACATTATTGCCATTTGCTTTAGGATGAATTCTATTGGATTTTTCATCTGGTTCTTTCTCATACTATAGATTTGCTTCAAATATCTAGCTCTATGGTGGTTGTCAGTCTTATAAGTTAATAACTAGGTTGATTTGTCTTTATAGGAGACTGACGTGAGTTTCTTTCACAGGTGTGGACTCATTTCCAAGATGGGCCTTTTCCTCTGTGTGAGTGAGTGGGTAGGAGGAGCTTGTCCCTGGAGGCTTTCCTTTAGGACCAGTGAGAAGACTCCACACAGGGTGATTGGGGGCCCCCTCACAATTGCCAAGGTAGGGGAGACTGTTTTCTGTGTGTGAAGTCCTGAGCCGAAAGAACTGCCTCACTGTCTTTGCCTCTTCCCACCTTCCCAAGCCTATTGTGGAAATTCAGCCCTGTTCTACTTCTCTGGCTTCAAAGCATACACTAGTCATCCTTCCTGTGCCAGTTATCTAGTGCCACATAACAAAATACAACTTAGTGCCTCACAACAACAAAGCTTTATTATCTCTCACGGCTCTGTGGACTTCCTGGAGTTATTATTCTGCTCCGCGTGGCGCTGGGCTAGATTCACTGTTGCTTTGTCAGTTGGAAGGACCAAGGGAGAAGCCTTCAGTTATACCTGTGGGGCTTTGATGCTGCCAGTTGGCTGAGGCACCTCGTTTCTCCACCAGGTGGCCTCTCCTTCATGTCACTTTTTATCTTCCAGAGGCTCTTCCTTTGGGAGACAGTGTGGACTTCTTCCAGAATGAGACTGAGTTCCAGGGAGACAAGCCTCAGTGTGTTAAGTGCTTATCTGGCCTCTGCTTCCATCATGCTAGCTAATGTCCCTTTGGCCAAAGTGAGTTATATTGCTGAGTGGCATGTCAATATGTGAGGGGCTTCACAAGGAAGTGAATACTGAAGAGATGTGGCTCAATGCCACATCGAAGGTGATTTTTCATCTTGTTTAGAAAGCCGGCACCAGGTTTCAACATCAGGGACAAAAGCCACAGCCGACATCCCGTGGATGCTGAGAGGAAGAGGCTGCTGGATCATTTGTTTATGCAGCAGTTCTTTACCTGATCGTTGGGCTACCACCTGCTCCTTGACCCTGGTTCTTGGAGTTTCTCCAAAGTTCTTTTGGAAAAGACAGTTTACATCTCTTTTGCCAATTTCCTCTGTGCTGATGTCACCACTCCAGTTTTATCCATAAATCTATCTGCTCTTTATCTTCCAGAGGGTCCTCAGATTTGTTTGATCTACTCATGCCATGATTTCTAGATTTCTTGGACTCAAGTGAATGCATTCTTTTCAAAAAGGAAAAGAAAGTAGGTAGACAGGAATACCAAAGAGATATGGTGGTTACACTAGATGACATTTTTGCTTTATGCTACTTCTGAGATGTTAAGATGCAGGGGCTCCAGCCATTACTTGATCAGGAGTCCAGGCTGATGGGGTTGAATCTGGTCTGGTGTGGGATAGAACTGGAATGTTTGGAGCTGACTCCCTACATCTGCAGACTCCTCATTTTGCAATTAATAGACGAGGCTTAGAGATGGGAACAAGGTCACCTAGTAAATCAGCTGCAGTCCTGGGGTTCAGACATGAACCCCCTGCCTTTTAATCCTATGATATTTCCAGCCCATACTTCCTTGCATCTTGCCCCAATTTACACCTTGGGGCACCCCTCAGATGATCCTAGATTCTACTCTCCTCTGTGGGGCTAGGCAGGACCTCCATCCCAGGACACAAGGCTTGAGAATTGAGGCTAGAATTGCCCCAAATGAGACAGATGTCTGTCTGGCCCCTCCTCTTGAAAGGCGATTATTTGAGCTGGAGATGACAGCCAGTGTTTGGATCACAGATTCTCTTTCTCCCTCCAGCGCCCTCTTTCTCCTACTCGGTTATCTATTTACCTATCTATTTACGTGAGCTCCCCCCCACACCCAATGAATTACGTCTGCAAGGCAGTAAAATGTTATGTATTTGCAAGGCCCATAATCTTTAAAAGCCCAGTGATGCCAGCTCCAGACAGCAGTGAGCTCCCTCCAGTATGTTAATAGATAGTATTAGGGCAATAATGAAAACACTTGAGACAAGTAAGCTCCTATCAAAAGCTGAGTAATAGGGCTTCGCAGAGTGAATCACAATGCAGAAGAGATTAAGACGTCTGCCGTTGTGCAGTGTCTATTCAGACTAACAGCTGCTCCGTTTCTGATTAAAATGGGGTTGGGGAGACCTTTCTGAGCGAGTCCCCTTTTTATCCTGCACCGTCCTCACCCTTCCCACCTCCACCTCCACATGTAGGCACCTTCATTTGCACTCAGCCACAGCCACTCATGCATGCACACATGCACACACACACACACACACACACACACACACAGTGGTCACAAACACGCGTTGCATCATCACAGACATTCAGAACCATCATTGCACACACAGCCACTGGCACCCATGATACCCAGCTACACCAGCACACCCAAGCACACACACACCACTACATCAGCACGCACAGGTGCACAGTCACACATGAATCAGTCTCTCACACACTCACGGCCTCAGCCAGTCTCACACACACATTAAATTACAATCTGTCATGAACACAGTCTCACATACGCATTAAACTGCAATCTGTCACACATACATGCTCTTCACACACAGTCACAACCAGACACACAGAGTCAACCTAACCATAGTCACGAGCCTGCACATATCTGGCTGGTTGTGTTCATGTACAGCACTAGCAAATCCTTTGTGTGCAAAATCACACTTGCACACTCACACTTGTGATCGTAATTTTTCATATACACACATCCCTTCATTCGCAGGCTGTCACAAGTTCTCCTATCCACATCCAGCCATGGTTGTAAATACTTACACTTGGCCATGTGCTCACTAGAGACAACAGCCCGGTCACATAGGAAGCCATGCTCTTCCATACCCACAGAGACAGAGCTAGTCTGTACACCTGCAAACCCCAATCACAAGTGCACACGTGACACAAACCACAGATAGATCTGTGCACACATACAGGCACAGACACTGCTCTGTACACCTCCCCAATTGATGACTCAAGATATAAGACTTCCAAGTCAGAAGGATGGCCCCAAAGCTATTTTAGTGGGTTCAAAATTCTCAGGGCAGGTATATTGAGATTACCATTCTCTACCCCCTGCAAGGCTGTAGCTTGTAGAGAGAAACAGAATCATACTGTGGAGGATAAAAGCATAGAATCTGGGCTTGAATGGACTGCAGATGTAGACTTAGGAGAACTCCTAGCTGTTCAAGGATAAAATGGTCTACCTCAGGAGGCAGGGAGCACCCTGTTGGTGGAGGTGTGCACTCAGAGACTGGGCAGCTAATTGGTGAGAGTAAGGAAGATCCATCCTAGTACTGAACCTGTGCATGCAGAATCACACTTGCACATTCACACTTGAACCTGTGCTCTGAGGTTCTGCATGTCCTCTCCCAACCCAGATCTCCAGAGAGAAGTCAAGCACCCTGATCCTTTGCTTTTCTCCCTTTACATGATTTCTATTCCAAGATCATCTTTATGTTGATGATTGCAGCTAGACTTTCAAGACCCTAGCTCTAGGCTCAGGGGTAGGGGTGGTACAGGCCACAGTAAGCTATGGATTGTTCAGATACCTTCCACCTTAATCCAAGGGAACTTCCCTTCAATTTAGTTGTCCAGAATGGAAGGCACTGGATCATGAATCCAGAAACACCAGACCTGGGCATCTGCAAGAATCATTACTAGGCAGCTGGTTAGTTCACATCAGGCTGTGGAAGTGGGAGGAGATGGGGACTTCCTGCTCTCAGCCACACTTGGCCACTTCCAGGCTTTAGCTGGTGGCTGTTGCCCACGCCTCTTCCAGCCTCCACTTCCTGGGCCCCATCTTCACCCTGAGGGGCATATCACTATTCCTTTACCAAGCAGAGGACTCCCTCACACCTGAGGCTTTGTCCAAGCTCACCCCTTCTCTGGGGTGCCTTCTCAACCCACGCAATGATATCTGCACTTGTCCAACCCCCTCCCAGCCTGAACCACCCTGTCCAGGAAGCAGCCTCAGACCCCCTGGGCTAGAATCAATCCTTCCCCCTTCTGTGCTCCTACAGCCATTGTTTTTCCCCTGCTAGAGCACAGACCATCTGTCTTCCACCCGAGGGGCTGGGTCAGGCAGGGTGGGTGTGCTGCTGGGGGGTGGGGGCTGCCCAGAGCTGAGCAGAAGCCAAGTGGCCAGGATGGAGAACCAGCTCCTTGTACAGCAGCCCCAAGGGCATAGTTGGAAAAATTAGTCTCACATTCAATTGTGGTGCAAATTCGGGGGCTGAGGATTGAGCCTGAAGGGGCTGGCCTGAGTGGGGCCCATTGACTGGCGTTGCCTAGAATGGGGGAGCTTGTTCTGTGGCCCTGAAAGTCAGGACTCGGAGAAAAAGATACAGGACTGGGGCAGGACTGGTGTGGGAGAAGGTTCAGTCCTTAAAGGGTCAGGGCAAAGGGCACCCAAGAGACGTATTCAGTGGGTCAGACCCAAAACAGGAGAAAATTAAAACATGAGATCAGAAACCAGAGACTCAACCCTAAATGGGCCAAAAACCACTTAAGAATCAAGATGTTCTTTCCATGGGGCCTGGTGGGATCTGGGTTCTGGGAGCTGGTCTGGGCACTTGAGGGAGCTGGCACTTACCATTACCTATCAGGCACTAGGGGTCTCCATTACTTGGTTTTCTCCCTCATTAGACAGTGTTGTCTCTAGGAAAGACTTTATGTTGAGCCTTTGGGTTCTGTACAGTGCATGGCCCATATCACAGTTCAATAGGCTTTTTAAAAAATATAGTTTTTTTTTTTTAGTTGTAGTTGGACACAATACCTTTATGTATGTATGTATGTATGTATGTATGTATGTATGTATGTTTATGTGATGCTGAGGATCAAACCCAAGGCCTTGCATGTGCTAAGCAAGCACTCTACCTCAGAGCCACAACCCAGCCCCTCAATAGGCTTTTATGGCTTTTAAATTCTGCCTCTGACCCTGAATCTATGTTCTAGCCTCTGAAACCCACTGCCCCCACAGCTGCCATCGCTGGACCACTGCAGTAAGTCTCCTCCCCAGTTCCTAGGACCCATCCTGCCTGACCTGCAGCTGGAGGACTTTAGGGGCTCCAAGGCTGCATGGCTGTTGCTAATCTGGATCACCTAGTTATCAATCCACGAGGCTAGGATCAGGGCAAAGGGCATCCCAAGAGACGTATTCAGTGGGTCAGACCCAAAACAGGAGAAAATTAAAACATGAGATCAGAAACCAGAGACTCAACCCTAAATGGGCCAGATTCCATCTGATGGAATTTCAATATGTTCCCTGTTTATTTAACAGATATTTACGCCACAATGTCACCAGCCAGTTCTCAATCTTCATGTTACCTCCACTGTTACGACCCTTCACTCAGACAATCACTTCTCTTACCACACCGGTCTGGCTTTTCCCTTCCCCTTTCAGCCTCTGTTGTTGGTTCTGCCTCATCTCC
The DNA here is from genome assembly GCF_052094955.1 of Ictidomys tridecemlineatus. NCBI lineage: Eukaryota > Metazoa > Chordata > Mammalia > Rodentia > Sciuridae > Ictidomys > Ictidomys tridecemlineatus. The sequence continues at coordinate 29,679,050 of NC_135487.1, forward strand.
TGACCGTCTTAAATGTTGTAGTCAGCACAATGGGTTCAGTCCCTGCCCCTCTTCTTTTTGCCCACCTCACATCCAGAGAGATCTCCTCCAAGTTCATGGCTTTAGACTACCTGCTGTTGACTCTGGAGTCTCAACTGCATTTCCCCAGCACAGACTCCATCCTGAATTCATGTGTGGATCCCCTCAGAGATTTACATTTTCACCCCGTGTCACTTAGGATCACAAACATTAACTCCTAATTACCATCGCCAGGCTTCTTCTACCACAGAATACTCCAACTTGATCAATGGTAGCGCCATACAGGGTAACTCTTCCAGTTGACCTTGGAGTCATCCCTCAGCTCCTCCTCAGACTCATCCAAACTACTAGCATCCTTGCTCAGGTCACTGCAATGGTGTCAGCCTGGTTTCTCTGCCTTTGCTTCTACATCCTACCAGCCTCATATTGGAGGCTCTGGCCACCTTCCTAATTTTTATTTATCCCTCTCTGGGCATGTCAGTCAAACACTGATGGTCTTGACCTATTGGTGCTTCTCTTTCTGTCCTGTGTTATCCCTGACTCTTGTTTCCCTTTAGCCTGGTTCCTGTACCCGCTATATTGGACCTCCTTGGTGACATAATCCAAGAAGTAGTGCAGGCAGCCCTTCTGTCTCTGCCTGCTCCATCTCTTCTGTCAGCCTTCTGTCTCTGCAGACCCTACATTTTGTGTCCATACTTAGCAGTCCTAGGTAAAGAAGAACAGGCCTAAATCCAAGCCCTGACAACGTCTGAGGAGAAGGAGGCCGCCAGGAACCCAGGGCCCAGGGATGGGTGGGGTCCTGAGAGGTTGGGAAATTTTCTTTATGTAAGGCTGGTACTCTCCCATCTTTAACTCTCACAGGAGGCATACGTCATCCTCTTCCTCCAGGAGCAGGGGAGGGAAGGAGACCTCGCATGACCACAGCTGCACAGTTAGTTAATATTAGAACCCAAGTCATCTGGCGCAATTCTACCTCTATGGTCCTTAAAGATCAAGTCACCTTCCTCCTCACCTACAGAGGAGGGCACCGAACCCCAGTAGTGGGAAGGGTCTTTACCAAGGTCACAGAATGACTTGTGACTGAGTCTGAAGGAATCACCAGGTCTACAGGCTCTGCTGATCCCCAGTGGACGCAGAGCAAAAGGGGTACGGACCTCAAGGCCAGCCCTCCACCTACATGGCTCAGCTCCTGGCACCCAGGCTAGGGCCTGGAGCCCCAAACTGAATGAGCAATGCCATCTCCCTTCTCGAGGAGGAAAAGGCAGCTGTGACGGTCGTGGCGGGCGGAGAGAAATTTCCCCTTTCTGTAGATTGGATCAGTCACTCTCAGAATTGATGGCAACGGCTTCATCACGAAGATCTAATGCTTTAATTATGTTGTGACATGACCTGACATGGGGGTGGCATTTGATGGATTCTCTGGTGTCATCAGCGTGGCCCTGACATAGGAAAGTGGCAGAAGGCAGGGGGAGGGGGAAGAGAAAGGGCTTTTGGTGGGAGATGTGTCCTCCCAGGGCCCCCTCCACCTTTCTCTGCTTCTTGTGTTCCAGGGCAGTTCAAGCATCCACAAGGACCCAGGAGAGGAGGGGAGAAACTCATGCACAGGAGAGGGTGAAGTTGCCCTCCCAGGATGAGTGCATGTACGTATGCAAATGTATGTACGTGCCTAGACACACTGGGGCATGTCCAAGCAGGTGAGAGAATGCAGACCCATTGACAGAAGCTACCGTTTCTCTGCTATCTAACCTGCAGAGGAGGCCCAGGAGGTGAAGGGTAGGGACAGGGCACCCAGTCGGTCTGCATATCCTGAGGCTGTCATGGGCAGAAGAAGCAGATACATTTAGGCAGCCTAGAGGGCAGAACTGGGACAAACACAGACTATGGGGGAGGTAGGCTTAGCTCAGCAGAGTGAGGGCTGCCCAGCCACAGAACAGGCAGCCTGGAAGGCAAGGAGCAGCCTGTCTTTGGAAAGGGCTTCCCTGGCTGATACAGAGGGGCTATCTCTCCTCAGCGGACACGGTCAGACTTATGACTTATGACGCTCGGACTCGTGTATCCATTGGTGAGTGCAGGAGAGTATTTATCCTCCATTCGGATCCCCATGGATGTCTGAGCTGTTTGCCAGGAGGCTGTATGTGCAGCCCCTCCTCTGTCAACTCGCTCCATCCTGTACCTGGGGCCAGTTTTTCCTCTACAAGTTCACAGGCTCTAGGGAGCCCCACTAGGGGGCCAGCAGAGTGAGAGTCCCACCTTCCCTTGCAGTCTTGAAGGAGCCTCATGAGGACCCGTAGCCAGGGGTGAGCTGATATCTCCATCTTCCAGTGGAGGACAGTGAGGCTCAGAGACAACCAGTTGCCTGCCCAAGGTTACATGGCTGGGAGGGAGTGAATTGGATTCGTTCTTAGCTAACGTCTGTGAGGAGACTCCTGTACTCAGGCCCTGCTGAAGGAGCTGCAGATCCAGACTGTGAGATCTCTAACTTCTAGATGCCAATGTGTGAACATGGCTCCCTCTGACTTAGATGTTGCTGCTCTTTGCACTGCTGCACTCTACCTTTGCCGGGTTGGCAGTCCAGAGCAGGGGAAGGACAGCAGAGCAGATGTCTGGAGTTGAGGGTCTGGTTCTGGATGCCACTGTCCTTGGGGAAAGCACAACCTAAAAAAAGTATGGGGCTGAAGGATCTTGCAAGCTATATTCAACGCTATCTTCTTCGTTCCATTCCATCCCTCCCCATGATGTGGGAGAGACTGAGGCCCAGAGAGAATAATGGACGGACCCAGGCTCACTTAGCAAGTTAGAACAGGAACCAGGCTTGACCTTGTCTGTACCCAGGATGCAGTGCTGCTAGCCATGGTCATGAAAGAATTCTGGAGAGACTTGAGCTTCTTCTATAAAGATGAGTTAAAGGAAAACCAGCCAGAGAGGAAACTCCCAATCCCCAGAAGGATTTTCATAGCCTGGAGAAAGACCCGAAAGTCCCTTCCCAGCTCTAACCACCCCAATCCCAGCGTCAGTGAAGGATGTAGATGGCTGACTGGCCAGGAGTGAGATTGCTTGTGGCCTAGGCTATGTCTCAGAGATGTCAGGGTGGGGATAAGGTAGAGGATTTTCTCTCCAATCCCCTGCATGACTGGATGCTCCAAAGTGATGCTTGAGCAGGAGAGCAAGAGGGCTTTGTGGGTACAGGTGCAGAGCTCCATGGGTCTGGCCACATGTGGAAGCAGTTGCTTGCTTTGGGCAGCTACTGTCCTGGTGGTGTAGCCCCATTAGTGTGGAATCAAGGGTCTGTACAGCTGAAGCTTTGTTAACAAGAGCTGGGTTGGTGAGGTCTGTGTCTGGGTGTAACCAAGTATTCCCATGTGTCTGTGGTGTATCCCCACTGGGTGGCCACCAGTCCCAAGGTGTTGCCAGATAATCATATCTGGACAGACCAGTATGAATACTGGTTTCTCTCTACACGTTCCACGGGTGTAGCTGTGTGCCAACCAGAGGGTATGTCTGGATGTGGATGCATTTTTGGTGGCTGTAGCCACCAGTGTTAGCCATGTCCCCAAAGTAGCACTATATCCGAGTGTGGAAACTTTGTGTGGAATTATATGACCTTGTTTGGGACTGCCTCTAGACTAGCTTGGGCTCTGGGCTGCTGGGCTCTGTAGCAGGTGGACCCATCACAAGGGAGCACTTTCAATCTTCCTAAGCCATCCCCATCAGCTGGTTTCCAGTATGTGGTTGGAGTAGGCTGGGAACCAGCCTCCTCTGCCTTTAGGCTCCTGGGCAGTTTCAGGTCTCTTCTCAGAGTTTTTGTCCTAGAGGAAGGAAAAGGATGTCATGCAATCCTACCTCGCAAGTCTCATGGTAAGTTTCCATAGATCTCTCTCCCCCAACTGCCTCACTTGAATGAATGGGAGAAACTGAGGTTCAGATGGGAAGTAACTTGTTCCAGATCCCAGCCCAGGATCACATCTCAACCCTGAGATAAGTCTGACCATATCAAATGTATAAAAAAATGCACTTTCTAATTTCCAGTCCAGGCCTTAACATGATCTATCTGATGATGGGTACTGATGGCTTGTGCTAGGGCAGCCCTGATGTGGGACTCTGCTCCTGGCTCCTTCGCTTACTAGTTGTGTGACCCTAAGTCATTGATGCCTTTCTCTGGGGTTCTTTTCCCCCTCTAAACTGAGAGGACTGATATTTTTGCTTTTCAGGGTGCCCCTTCCAGCATGGGCCTCCTTGCTCCCAGAGGTTAGAGGTCAGTGCAATCATGGAGAAATGTGGTCATGTGCACCGGCTGGTGACTGTTACCCAGGACTTACTAGTGCTGGGTATTAACCAGAGCCCAGAGGGGAGAAGTGAACTAGGAGTTGAAGTGAATTGTTGGCATAGCCAGGACCAGAAGGAAACCACGTCTCCTGCCTGCTCACCAGTGCCCCCTGCCGACCCCAGCAGCTGCCCCACCTTCTCTAGGAGCCTGTAGATGTCAATGCTTCTTTCATATAATCTGCAGTCCTCCTCAGGGCCATCTTGCCATTTTCTGAAGTCATTTGCCCCCAATGTCCATGCCAGGCAGATACCATACCAGAGATTGTCCTCTCTCTTCCCTTATTTAGTTCTAGTAGGAGCCCTACTTTACAGATGAGGAAACTGAGGCTCAATGGAGTTAAGACATTATAATGGCTACTATTTTGAGCCTTCTCTGACTGAATGCAAGATCCTGTGCTGGACACTCACAGAGGTGAATGGGGAGTGACTAGTCCAGCCTCCAAAAAAATCCCCCCAACTAGTGCTGAGATCTGCACAGGATCTGCCAGCCTGATTTAGACAGCAATTTGCATACAATTTACCCAGAAAGCTGCACTGTGAAAAATATAATTACTTTTTTAATATTCTCGCTCTGATGTGAATGCTTACCGCCCGTAATGAATTACTTGCTTAATGAAGATAAACCTGAATTGGAGATGCACTTGGAGGGCTGCTGGGGCAGCAGGTTTGATGCCATCATCTGCAGCTGTTAATCTCTGAAATTGATGCCCTCGTTGGTGGGATCATAAATCCAGGGGAAAATCTATGAACTCCAGCACTTTCAGCTATTTTACTCTGTGGCATGGGTAGAACTACTTAGCCTAGCTGTGCCTCAGTTTCCTCACCTATAACAGGGGTATTGGGCTAAGTTAGAACCATAGAAATGTGGGGATGATTGAGTGTATGCAATGTACCAGGTGAGAGCCAGAGAGGGGAAGGGATTTATCCAAAGACACACATGGGCTGAGAGTCTTCTCAACTAAAACTAGTAGCCACAGCTTTGCTCCCAGGTATTACACTGGTCCCTTCTCCTCAGTAGCCTTGGAGTTGTCTGTTGCCTCTTGGTTGCTAATGAGAGGGAGCCAGGCTGGAGTCTGACCCTAGTAGGAGAAAACCTATGGGCAGGTGTAGCCACTGGAATTGCCCCTTCTTTTTTATCTGATGCTGGCCATTTCTGGGGTAACCAATCAAAGCAATTAGATAATGGCTGGGGGCCCAGGGCAACAAGTCAACAATTTAATAAATAATTATTCTATGACTTTTTGTGGGGGAGGGTACTAGGGATTGAACCCAAGGGGGTCTTTACCACTGAGTTACATTCCAAGTCCTTTTCATTTTGAGACAGGTTCTCACTAAGTTGCTTAGGGCCTCACCAAGTGCTAAGGCTGGCCTCAAACTTGTGATCCTCCTGCTTTAGACTCCCTACTTGTTGAGAGTACAGGTGTGCCATATTCTATGGGCTTTGATGACTGTTTTAGGCTACAGGGATTATATACATGAATGCCTCCGGAAACCTGAAATTCTAAAAAGTTACTGTGATCATGTAAAGATAAGTGAGTTAACTAAGAAAGGAGATGATGTCAGAGAGTGATAGATGATGTATAATTTTTAAAGTTGGTAATATGATATAGAGCAATTGACAAGGAGGGAGTTTTGACTTGTTGATCTTCCCTAAGGAGGTAACACCTGAGCTGAAACCTAAGCACTATGAAGTAGTCAGCCCTGTAAATCAGGATTGCAGCTCCAGGTGAGATGAGAAAGGCAGGTAGTAGCTAGATCATAAAGGGCTTTCTAGGTTGTGGAGGGATTTTTATTATATTCTTAGTGCAAGGGAAAGCCATTGAGGGTTTTCATAAGGGAAGTGGTATAATTTATGGACATTTAAAAGATCATTCTAGAAAAAGTAAAAAGTCTTGATAACTATCTATTAAAAACTTAAATTTATAACAAAAACTTTCCACCCAGTTGGTTTCACTGATAAATTCTATCAAACATTTAAGGAATACATAATATCCATCTTACACAAGCTCGCAGACGGAGGAGAAGGAACATACCCCAACTCTTTTTATGAACCTAACATAATCCTTCTGCTGGTCATTTCTGTACAAGTAATCATCCTAAACATAGCAGTTTAAAACACAATTTATTCTTATACCATCTCATGATTCTGGGGTCAGGAATTTGGACATACCACAGTAGAGGTGGCTCATCTATCCTCCACAACGGGACCTCAACTGGTATGGCTCAAATGGCTGGGGTATGTAAAAATTGGAGGCTGGCTGAGCATCTTTCTCTCCTCTCCACATGGCTTCTTGGTTAGCTTAAGTTCTCCTGTGGCATCAGGGAGTTGGGTCTTTAAATGTAAGTGTTGCAGGAAGATTGAGAAGAAACTGCAAAACTGCCTGTGACCTGGTTTTGAAAGTACAATTCCATTGGTCAAGCAAGTCATTAAGCCAGCCCAGATACAAAAAAAAAAAGGAAATTAGACTCTCCTTCTTGATAGGGAAGCAGCATAAACAAACAAACAAACAAACAAACAAACAAATTGCAGCAATCTTTAATCTGACATAGCTCTGATGCAAAAACCTGTCAAAGATATTACAAGGAAGGAAAGCTATAAGTCAATATCACAAACAAAGAGGCAAAAATCTTTAACAAGATATTATCAAATCAGGTCTATCAATAAATGAAAAGGATGATACATTATTTCTAAGTATGGTTTACTCTAGGAATGCAAAGTTTAACATTTTAAAAACTATCAATATAATTTACCACATTAACAGAATAAAAGAAAAGAATAAAACCATCTTAATGCAGAAAAAGAGCACTTGCCAAAATTTAATACCCATTCATAATGTGAAAAAAACAAAAAACCTGCTGGGTGTGGTGGTGCATGCCTGTAATCTCAGCAACTCAGGAGGCTAGAGCAGGAGGATCACAAGTTTGAGGCCTGCTTCAACAACTCAGCAAGACCCTGCCTCAAAATAAAAAATAAAATGGGCTGGGGAGTGACTCTGTGGTAAAGCACCCCTGGGTTCAATCCCCACTACTAAAAACAAACAAACAAAAAACCTCTCAGTCAACTAGGAGTAGAAGGGAACTCCAACCTTTTAAATAGCTTTATGTAAAACCCACTGTGTTGTCCTTTTTTGTCATTTCACCCCAGAGCCAATGAAAACTTATCACAAATCAGTATTGGGGACCACCGTGTCCTTGGCTCACGCTGCATCTCCTCCTGGAAGCCCGCCTCACCCCCTCAGGCCCTCCTCCGAGCTCCCCCAGCCCTGGTCTCGTGTATCTTTGAAAAATAAACTGGTAAAGCCAAATTTTCTGGTGAAGGAATTAATGCTTTTCTCCTCTTTAGAAATAAAGCTAAAATGGTTGCTTTCATTACTTCCAGTCAGCATTATCCTGGAAGCCCTAGATAATGTAATAAGACAAGAAAATAAAATAAAATAAAAGGTATAAAGCCTGGAAGGGGAGAAGTAAAACTGCTTTTATTTGTAGACAACATAATTATTTATGTAGAAAATCCCAAGGAGTCTTCAAAAGCTCCCAGAATTAATAATGGAATTTAACATTTTTATAGGATAAAAAGTCAATATATAAAAATCAATTGTATTTCTATATATTAGTGATAGACAATTAGAAAAGTAAAATGTAAAAATTATTAAAATAACATAAAAACATTAAGTATGTTGAAATAGATTTAGCAAAACACATATAATACTGAACATATTTACATTAAAAATTATAAACCACTGTTGAAACAAAGACTCAATAAATAAACCAATATATATGTTCTTGGGTTGGAAGACTCAACATTGTTAAGATATCTGGTATGCCTACACTGATGGATAGATTTAGAGTGATCTCAAAAAGTACTCCTGTAAGTTTTTTTGTTGTTAAAAATCACAAGTTTATTTTAAAATTTAGACAAAACATACAAAAAGCCATTAAAATATCCAACACAATTTTGTAAAAAGAACAAAGCTGAAGGTCTTGCACTGCCTGATTTGAAAATGTTCTTTAAAAGTAGTATTTTTAAGGAGTAAAAGTACGTGCAGACACCAGTTAGAATGTTGTGGTGTGAACCAGATGAGAGAAGTTGGAAGCTTAGACTCAGGTAACATTGGTGAAAGGAAAAGAAATGAAGGGTTTCCGTTAATTTTTTGGAGATGAACTGGTGAAATTTGCTGATTGCAGATGATGGGTGGGAGAAAGAGAAGAGTGGAATGTGATTTTGACTTGAGTAAAATGGGTAAGATGTTGTGACTTACTGAGATGAGAAAATTGGTAGAAATAATGGATTGGAGTGAGAGGAATCGAGCGTCTGTTATGTATTTTTTAAAATTTATATGGAGACCCATGAGGCCATATGGAGAGGTGTCCAGTAGGAAGTTCATTATATGGGTTTGGATTCTGGGAAGAGATCAGGACTGGAGAGTTATATTTTGGAGTCAGTGTATAGATGATGTTGAGAGTCATGAGATGGGATGCGCTCAGCTGGTGAGGGAGCCTAGTTAGAAGAGGACCAAGGATTTTCTCCTGATCCACCCCACTTTTGAAGAGGAGGAAAGCAATAGGGTTTAACACAGAAGCCATGGAAAGACAGCTAGAAAGATAATCAGTAGAATGTAGTATAGGAAAGCCACAGGGACTGGGAAATGTGGGAGACGGAGTAACTCACGCTGTCCAGTCTCTTCCTTGTGCCAGGCACCGTCTCAGGAGATTGACATCTACTTCCTCAGAATGGTGAGGTAGGCGTTATAGTTTCTAGTTCATGGAGACTCAGACTAGTGAAGTGACTTGCCCAAATCCTACAGCTAGGAAGGGGCAAACCTACGTTGGCAGCTGGTCCTGTCTTTGTAATTCTTTCCACTACTCCCTCCAGCAAGGGGTTTCAGGATCGGGGAAGCCACTTAACAGTGTCCCATCTGTAAATGTTCACCTTTCGGGGTTATGAGGATAAAATGGGATAATCCGTGTTAAGCACCTGGCAGTGCTTAACTGGGTGGGCCCTTGAGAAACAATAACGATCATGGGTGTATGTGCAGAGTACACACGAGACCAGGGCTGGGGGAGCTCGGAGGAGGGCCTGAGGGGGTGAGGCGGGCTTCCAGGAGGAGATGCAGCATGAGCCAAGGACACGGTGGTCCCCAATACTGATTTGTGATAAGTTTTCATTGGCTCTGGGGTGAAATGACAAAAAAGGACAACACAGTGGGTTTTACATAAAGCTAAATGTGTTCAACATAAAGGATTACTCTTTATCCTGAGATTATGCCCTTCCTACTTTGTTGGTATTAAATTGTCCTTTTTATCAAATGGTCATGGATAGAGAAGGGCTGCTCTATTTTAAATATCCTTACTAACAAATGAAAACTTGGTAACCTCCTGTCATTCCCCAAACTTTCTCTTGAAGTTTTCACTGGCCCATGAAATTCTCTGATTCCTGGAAACTCTGAGAGTCCCTGACAGCTGGAGGAGGGGGGGCCTTCTAGGCAAAGGGAGCTAGAATTTTGGGGAGAGCACAGTGTGCTCTGAATCTGCAAATAAGCAGCAGGTGCACGTGGGGCTGGGGCTGAACAAGGAACCTGGAGTCCACATCCTGCAGTGGGCGATTATGCTGCGGAGTCCCTACCTTCTGCCTTCTGGCTGACTCGTGGAGCAGAGAAATGCCCCATGGGCTAAGATTGCTTCCCAGGGCTTCCCCATGACCTTGAGCAGTGTGTATACTTGTGTGAGCATGTGTTGCATGTGTGACGTCAATAGATGTGAATCCCTGGTGAAGGAGAAGATCAGTAGTGGGGAAGTACCAAGGACTGACAGATCCTGGCCTGATAAGTCTTGAAAATACACACGGGATGGTCTCAGACACCAGGAAAGGCAATGGGAGAAAAGCAAAGAAAACCCAGTACTATCTGAGGAGGGGGAGCAGTAACTGCATGCTGGGACACATATGTGCATGTGTGCACACGTGGGTCCCTGAGAGCACTGTGCCTGTTTCTGGGCTTATCTGTGTGGAAGAGGAGAAGCTCTGCTGGCTGTGTTGGGCTTTGGCTGGAGCATACGTTCAGTGTGTGCTGTGCTTTGTGTGCTGCTGTTGGAAGTGTGGCACTGCCGTGCATACTGTGCATGTGCAGACACGAGAGGTGAGACCTGTCCGTGCCATGTAGCTTGGTGTGTGTCTGCTGAGTCTATCAAGCTGGGTTACGTCTCTGTGCTGAGTGTGTCTATAGACTGCGTGGGGCGTCCGTGTTGGGTGTGTGCTCAATGGCATTGAGCCTGTGTGGGAGCTCAGCCTTAGCCCCTCTCCCCCTCTGCTCTTCTGAGGACCAGACCACAGTTCCTATTCATTTTCATATGATGTCTTTTTGTTCTCTGCCTGTCTACTATGACTCTGACCAAGAGTCAGGGCTTTTATGCATGACCCTTGGGTAGAATTTGGAAGGAGGCAAAGTCCTTGATCCCTTCCCTCTATCCCTCTCATTCTTTAGTCAGTTTTAAGCCACTCAGGATTAGGGTCCTGGTTCTGACCTGAGGTGAGAAGGCTTTGTGGGTCAGGATAACCCTTGCAGAGCCCTGCTCCTAGCTTGGTTCAGTTCTGTAGAGTCTCAGGACACCTCACCCCACCCTCTCTGTTGGAGGCTTGGCCCAGGCTGGTGCCTTCTCATCGGCCCTGTGAGTGGGCTGGGGGCATCACTGTGGCTCCTGCTGCCTCGGTTCCCTTTCATGGGCTTTGCCAGATTCAGGCCTCTTTGGCAGGGCTGACTCATGGATAGCAAGCTTTTCCCACTGCCCTGCCCCTGTCACCTGGCCTTTTGTCCCCGAGGATTCTGCCATGGGTGTTTGCAGAGAGAAAATAATGGGGCATGGTATGAGTGAGGTGCCCTGTGAGTGTGTGCTTGAGAGTCCCTGCAAACTGGAGCACGGACAGTTATGTCAGGGAGTGGTATTCCGGTGTCAGAATCACCGCCAGGGCTGACGTATGCAGCGGGTACAGACAGACTGTGTGGAAGTAGGAGGGGTGGCTGCAAGCTCACATTTATCAAGTGCTCGCTGTAGCCAAGCAGGATGCTAAGTGCTTTACTTTGATTATCTCATTTAATGAGTGTGACAGTGTGTGAAAGGGTGAGAGATGGGGTCCAGAAGAACAGGTAGTAGGGGGTCTCAGCTGGAAGACTCTGGCAGAGTATTCCCTCACCCCCATCCTGAGAGTGCTGCCCTGGGAGGTCTGAGCCAGGCCTCAGACTGGGGAGCAGCCTCAAAGCCCTTCCCCATGTGGACTCTGGTGGGGGAAGGAGGGCTATGCCCTGGTTTCTGGGCCACCTCACTGCTCTTAACCTTGGGGATGGGCTGTCCCCTTCCTGGGAACCAGGGCTGCCCATTTCTTCCTTTCTCCCGGGTATTCTCAGAACAGGTCCTGGCACACAGGAGGTGCTCAAAGTCCTTTTTCCTTGGCAAAGGTTGGGTAGACTCTAGGAAATGTCTGCATTGTTTGGCCTGGTCCTCACTCTGCAAACCACACGTGGAGAGACTAAGAACTTTCATGACTCCGAGGCCAACCCCAGAGATGAAGCCCGTGACTCGAGAAGAGCTAATGAGAGTCCTCCCATAAGATTTTTTCATCTGTGAATGCTGGTGAGAAGAAGATGCTTCTCTTTCCTCTGGAGTCCAGAATGATGCAAGCCTGGAACTTGGTGTGGCCATGACATCTATCTTCAGGGAACAGAAAGATCTTGGGTAAGTCACTGAACCTCTCTGCTGTACCAAGGGGATAATAACAGGACAAGTCAATGCATGGAAAGGTGCACCAAGAGGAAGCATCCACAAAGGGCCAGTCGCCTCACCTAGAATTCAAGCTTTTTTCATACTTAAATGTTTTCTGTTTGGGGCAAGAAACATATTTAAGTGTTCAAAAATCAAAATAATGCACAAAGTGATGCAATAAAAAGTCCCTGTTTTATCCTGAGTTGAGGTGTCAACTCACCTCCCACCACTTGGGTAATCAGTTTAAAATATTTCTTGTGGATCCTTCCATTGATTCTTAAACAAAATATAGCAAATAATAATATATATTCTTTTTTCTCTCTCTTCTGAAAAAAAAGTAAGAATATCTACTGTTCTAGATCTTGCTTATTTAGCAATATATTCTCAGTACTTTCTAGAAAGTACTCTGTGATCTTATACTTTCTTTCTTACTAGTGCATAGTATTCCATTGTATGGATGCATTTTTATAAACAAGGCCACAGTGAATGGGCTTTGCATATATCATTTCATAGGAGTACAAAAGTACCCATAAGCTTAATTTAAAAAATAAAAAAAGATTACTCAATTGAAAAGCTGGACAAATATTTGAACAGACATTTCTCTGAAGAAGATAAACAAATGGCTGATAAGCAAATGAAAAGATTCTCACTATCACTAGTTGTTATGGAAATGCAAATCAACCACAATGAGATACCACTTCAAACCCACTTGGAGAAATATGATCAAAAAGACAGTGTCAATGTCTTCGTCTCCTCAGGCTGCTATAATGAAATACCACAGACTGGGTTGCTTAAACAATAGACATTTATTGCTCAAAGTTCTCTAGGCTATGAGTCCTAGTTCAAGGTGCTGACTGATATGCTTTCTGGTGAGGGCTCTCTTCCTGGCTTGTAGACATGTGCATTTCATGAAGAACTCAGATGACCTTTTCTTTATTTGCACGTGGAGAGAGAGAGAGAACTTATGTTTATTTCTCCCTCCTTTTCTTCTTCTTTTTAAAATAATTCTAATTTAATTTTATATTTTAGGAATATGGAAAAGTAAAGACAAATATAATTGACCTCTATATAACCCATTCACTTGATTTAACAAAGGTGTAAATTTTGCCAACTTTATTTCATTGTAGGAAATAAAATACTAAAAGCACAGACGAAGCCTAGTACCCTCATCCCTTCCTACTTCCTCTCCTTGGTTTAACCACTAACCTGAAATTGCATGTTTTTATAATTTTATTACATATATGAATGTGAGTATAAAAATTGTTTTCCAATTTTTTATTATTTTTTTCAAATATTTTATTGTGGTAAATACAACATAAAATTTACCATCAAAACCACTAAGCATATAGTTCGGTGGAGTTAAATACAGTCATAATGTTGTATAACCATCATTGATATCCATCTCCATAATTCTTTCATCTTGTAAAACGGAAACTCTGTACCTATTAAACAATAACTCCTCATTCCCTTCTTTCCCCAAGCCCTGACAACCACCACCATCTATGTTTTGTCTTTATAATTTTGATTACTCTAAGAACTTCACATGAGTAGAGTCATACATTGTCTTTCGTGACTATCTTATTTCACTTAGCACAATGTCCTCAAGATTCATGCATATTACAACATGTGACAAGATTTCCTTCCTTTTTAAGGCCAAATAATGTCCTGTCATAAGTATAAACCACAGTTTTATCTATTCATCTTTCAATTGACACTTGGAACGCATGTTTTAGCTATCATGAATAAGGACCTTTATCACTTCTTCTCAAGCCCAGTCTCTAAACATAGTTGCATAGAGCTTCAATGTATGAATTTTCAAGGGACACAAACATTTAGCAAATAACAATTTAGTGAGAATGTGGAGAGATTAGAACTCTAATATATTGCTAGTGGGAATGTAAAATGGTGGTGGCAGCCAATTTGGAAAATATTTGGAAATTCTTCAAAATGTTAAATGTGAATTATCATTTGGTCCAGAAATTCTGCTTATAGGTGTATATGTAAGAGAAACGAAAATAGATCCACATAAAGATGTATATCTGAATGTTCAGAGCAACATTATTCATAATAGCCAAGAAATAGAAATAATTCAAATGTTATCAACTGATGAATGGGTAAGTATGTGGCACTGTCATACAATGGACTGTTACTCAGCCCTCCAAAGTGATGAAGTACTGACACGTTACAATATAGATGAACTTAGAAAGCATCTTGCTAGATAAAAGGCATATGGTGCAATTCCATTTATATGGAATGCCCAGAATAAGCAAATCTATACAGAGAGCATATCAGTGCTTATCCAGTGCTGAGGAAATTGGTAGAAAATGATAGTGATTTTAATGAATATGGAATCTTGGGGAGAGAGATAAAAATATTTAAAAATAAATTGTGATAAAAGTTGCACAACTCTGAGAATAAATTAAAAGTTGTTAAGTTGTACACTTTAACTAGTGAATTGTGTGGCATGAGAACAACTATGCCTCCAAATAGTTGTTGAAGAACAAAGGGCATATTGTAGGTAGGATAAAATTTCAGAAATGGAACTGTTGGCTCAAAGGGGAAATGCATTTAAAATTTTGCCAAAATGGACAAATTGGGGGTCCATAGAGTTTTTAGCATTTTTGCTCCTATCAGAAATGTATGAAAATACAGGGCAGATTTTTTAAAAATCTCTATTTTATGTGTAAGGAAACTGAGGCATGGGAAATACAAGATCACACAGTTGATAACATCCAAGCTGTAAGTGAAACCAGGACCAGTGGTTTTGTAAAGCCTGTACTCCAAATTAGACAAATGAAAGAAATTAAAGGGATATGGATAGGAAAAGAAGAACTCAAATTAGCACTATTTGCCCATGATATGATTTTATACATAGAAGACTCAAAGAATTCCACCAGAAAACTTCTAGAACTAGTGAATGAATTTGGCAAGGGAGCAGGATATAAAATCAACACCCATAAATCAAAGGCATTTCTATGTATCAGTGACAAATCCTCTGAAGGGAAACAAGGAAAACTACCCCATTTACAATAGCCTCAAATAAATAAATAAAATACTTAACTAAAGAAGTGAAATATCTGTACAGTGAAAACTACAGAATGCTAAAGAAAGAAATTAAAGAAGACCTTAGAAGATGGAAAGATCTCCCTTGTTCTTGGATAGGCAAAATTAATGTTGTCAAAATGACCATACTACCAAAAGCACTATACAGATTTAATGCAATTCCAATCAAAATCCCAATGACATTCCTTATAGAAATAGAAAAAGCAGTCATGAAGTTTATCTGGAAAAATAAGAGACCCAGAATAGCTAAAGCAATCCTTAGCAATTAGAGTGAAGCAGGTGGCATCACTATACCAGACCTTAAACTATACTACAGAGCTATAGTAAGAAAAACAGCCTGATATTGGCTCTAAAATAGACTCATAGATCAGAATAGAGGACACAGAGACAAGCCCACATAAGTACAGTTAACTTATATTAGACAAAGGTGCCAAAAACATATATTGGCAAAAAGATAGCCTCTTAGGTTCTGGGGAAACTGGAAATCCATATACAACAAAGTGAAATTAAACCCCTATCTCTCATCATGTACAAAACTTAACTCAAAGTGGATCAAGGACATAGGAGTTAAACTAGAGACACTACACCTAATAGAAAAAAAAAGTAGGCCCTAATCTCCATCATGTTGGATTAGGCCCTTACTTCTTAATAAGACTCCTATAGCACAAGAATTAAAATCAAGAACCAATAAATGGGATGGATTCAAACTCAATAGCTTCTTCTCAGCAAAAGAAATAACAGTGAGGTTAATAGAGAGCCTACAGAATGGGAGTAAATTTTTACCACACACAATCAGATAGAGCATTAATCTCTATGATATATAAAGAACTCAAAAATCTTAACACACACACACACACACACACACACACACACTAATAATCCAATCAATAAATGGGCCAAGAAATTGAACAGATACTTCTCAGAAAAGGATATACAATCAATCAACAAATATATGAAAAAATGTTCAATATCTCTAGCAATTAGAGAAATGCAAATCAAAAGAACTCTAAGATTTCATCTCACTCCAGTCAGAATGGCAACTATTAAGAAAACAAACAACAATAAATGTTGACGAGGATGTGTTGAAAAGGGCACACTCTTACGTAGCTGGTGGGACTGCAAATTGGTACAACATATTTGGAAAGCAGTATGGAGATTCCTTGGAAAACTGGGAATGGAACCACCATTTGACCCAGCTATCCCACTCCTCCTTATAACCCAAAGGACTTAAAAATGGTATGCTATGGAGACACAATCACATCGATATTTATAGCAGCACAATTCACAATAGCTAAATTGTGGATCCAACCTAGATACCCTTCAGTAGACGAATGGATAAAGAAAATGTGGTATATATACACCATGAAATATTACTCAGCGTTAATAGAATAAAATCATGGCATTTGCAGGTAAATGGATGGAGTTGGAGAATATCATGCTAAGTGAAGTAAGCCAATCCCAAAAACCGAATGCCAAATGTCTTCTCTGATATAAGGATATGATTCATAATGGGGATGGGGGGTAGTCATGGGAGAAATAGATGAACTTTAGATAGGGCAAAGGAGGAATGGGGAGGGAAGGGACAATTGGGGTAGGAAAGACGTGGAATGGAGACAGACATCATTACCTTAAGTACATGTATGAAAACAAGAATGATGTGACTCTATTTTGTGTTCAACCAGAGACATGAAAAATTGTGCTCTATTTGAGTAATATGAATTGAATTGCATTCTGCTGTCATATATAACTAATTAGAATAAGCAAAATTTAAAAAAATTTAAAAACCTATTCTCCACTGACTTAGTGTTTTTCTAACGGTCACTTTGATCTTTAAAAAAGCACATTGAGTTTGGTTGCATTGACTTATTTTCCTGTTTCTCTTTTATGTGTTCCTGCCCTGATCTTTATTGTTTCTTTTTTCTGCTCATTTGGGTTTTATTCACTCTCTTTTTTCTCTTTCCTAGGGTAGAAGCTGAGAACACTATCTGAAACCTTTCTTCTTTTCTAACATAAGTGTTTAGTCCTATAAATTCCCCCTAAGCACTGCTTTAGGGGCATCCAAAAAATTTCGATGTATGGCACTTTCACTTCATGTCAGTTCAAAATAATTTCTCATGTCCCTTTTCTTTTCTTTTTTGACCCTTGAGTATTTCAAAGTGTCTTATTAGTTTCCACATATTTGGGGATTTTCTAGATATCTTTTCGTTAGTGACTTATAATTTAATTCCATGTGGTCAGAGCCCATACTTTGACTAATTTTAAATACATTAAAATTTGTTTAATACTTGGACTATAACCTTACTTAGTAAATTCTTATGCACATATAAATGAGTGTTTTATAAATGTCAATTAAGTCAAGTAGTTGATAGTGGTGTTCAAGATTGTTATATATCCTTGCTGATTTTGTGCCTTCTTGTTCTAATGATTATGAGGAGGAATATTGAAATATCTCCAATTGTATTTGAGAATTTGTCCTATTATCCTTTCAGTTCTATCAGTTATATATATATTGTTTTTGTTTTTTCACAGATTGAACCCAAGGGTACTTCGCCACTGAGCTACATTCCCTGCCCTTTTTATTTTTATTTTGAGACAGAGTCTTGCAAAGTTGCCAAGGCTGGCCTTGAACTTTCAATTCTCCTGCCCCAGACTTCCCAATCTCAAGGATTACAGGTTATATGCCACTAACTATGGTTGTTTAATGTATTTTAAAGAACTACTATTAAGTATATAAATGTTTGGAATTATTATGACTTTTTGATAAATTGACCCCTTTATCATGAAATTGTACTTTCTGTAATATTCTTTACTTGAAATATGTTATCTTATGCAAGCATGGTCCTCTCAGCTTTCTGTTGATTGCTGTTAGTATGATATACTTTTATTCATCATTTTAATTTTAACCTATTTATTTTGTTATGTTTAAAGTGACTTTATTACAGGCAATATGGTTGGCACTTGCTCTGTATAAACAACCCAACTATCTTGATCTTTTAGCTGTGGTATTTAGACCATTTACATTTAATGTGCTTATGACTGGGTTTAAATCTATGTTTGTGCTATTTATTTTCTATTTGTTCCATGTATTATCTGCTCCTTTTTCCTTCTTTTTCTGCCTTTTAAAAATTGTTTTTTTTAAATGACTTTATTTTATTTCTTTTCTGGACTTAAATAGGTGTAAAACAATTTTTTAGTGATTACTTTTGGATTAATAGTGTATCTTTTTAATTCATTCAATTCTATCTTCAAATAATTTTATACTAATTCACATATAGAATAAAAAAACTTTTCAACAGAATGCTTCCATTTCCTCCTTCCCAACCTTTGATGTTGTTGATGTTTTACTTCTGTATGAATGAATACTCATCATTATTTTTACTTTAACCAATAAATTATATTTTTGACATATTTTTAAAGATAATGAAAAATTTTGATATTTTCCCACATAGTTATGTGGATCCACGTTTCCATCTGATGTCATTTTTCCTTCTTTCTCACAGATTTCCTTTAATCTTACTTTTAGAGCAGGTCTGCCAGTGATCGATTCTTTCAGCTTTTTTATTTTGCAAAAAGTCTTTATTTTACCTCTGATTTGAAATGTATTTATATTGGGAACAGTAGTCTGGCTTGGTGGATATTTTGTTTTTTGTTTTGTTTTTTCATTTTATACTTTAAAGATGTAATTTCAACTGTCTTCTACCTTGAAATATTTCCAACAAGAAGTCTGCTATTATTCTTTTATTTCTTTGTATATTATGTATGCCTTTTTCTCTACAGCTTTTTTGATTTTTTGTCTTTATTACTTGTTTTAAGCAGTTTTATTATTATGTGCCTTAGTGAAATCTTATTCGTACTTATTGTGATTGATTTTCACTGAGTTTTTTTTAATATCTATTTATGTTTTAGTTGTGGTTGCATATAATACCTCTATTTATTTGTGGTGCTGAGGATTGAACCCAGGGCCTTGCACGTGCTAGGCGAGCACTCTACCACTGAGCCACAACCCCAGCCCCCCACCTTTTTTAAAATTCATGCTTTCTAGTTTTTCCAAAATTGGGAGATTTTTGGTTATTTATTTGAATATGTATATGTTCTCCTTCTCTGTTAGGGATGGTAATTGCACATATGTTAAGCTTCTTAAAAATTTACCATAGCTTTTTTTTTTTTATTTTTTAGTTTTTGGCCGACAAAACATCTTTATTTGTATGTGGTGCTGAGGATTGAACCCGGGCCGCACTCATGCCAGGCGAGCGCACTACCGATTGAGCCACATCCCCAGCCCTACCATAGCTTTTTAATGACCTGTTTACTTTAAAAATATATTTTCCCTATATTTCATTTTGGATGGTTTCTATCGCCATGTCTTCAAATCTACTAACCTTTTCTTCTGTGTTGTCAAACCCATCTAGCATGTCTGTGTCCATCCAAGGCATTATATTTTTTCATATCTAAAAGTTTGATTTGGGACTTTTATTTTTCCTTTCTCTATGCTTAGCATAATCAATCATTACTCTGTCTTTCCGAACATATAGAATATAGTCATTATAGTTGTTTTAATGACTTGTATACTAATTCTACCTTCTGTGCTATTTTGGGGTCAATTTCTTTTGAATAGTTGATCTTCTCATATGGGTTATATTTTCCTATTTCTTTGCATGCCTGATAGTTTCTGGTTAAATGTGAGACATGGTGAATTTTACCTTGGTGTGTGCTGATCATTTTAGTATTCTTATAATCTTCTTGAGCTTTGTTCTGGGTTGCAGCTAAGGTTACTTGAAAAGAGGTTTCTTCCTTTAGGTTTGTTTTGCAGTTTTGTTAGGCAGAACCACTACTCCTCACCCCACCACTATCAAAGAAATAGCCTTCTAAGGAATCTACTTAATGTACCATGATCTGTGAGGTTTCCCACTTTGACATATACACAAAGTTTTCCAGGTCTGTGTAAACTTTGGAAATTGTTTTTTGCTCAATTTTGGGAAAATCTTTCTTTAGACCTGGGTGGTTTCCTTACACCCTAGTCCTGCCTGACATTCACCCTAAGTCCTGGGGGGAGCCCTGAAGTTCTTTGAAGCTCCTTCTCTCTCTAGGAAGCTTTATTCTCTCCAGTTCTCTGGTCATGAACTCTAGTTACATTAGGCTCTCAGACTCCCTGCTCTATCTCCTCAATTTAGGAAGGTAGCTGGGATCTGCTCCTTGAGCTGCAACCTAGAAACTGTCCCCAGGTGGAAGCTGGCATCTGTAGGGCTCACCTCATTAGTTTCTCCTCTCTCAGGGATTGCTGCTTTGTGCTGCCTGGGGTTCAGGGTCTGAAAACTGTTGCTTCATGTATTTTATTCAAGGTTTTTAGTTGCTTTAGGGCAGAGGGTAAATTGACTCCATATTTCATCTTTCCAGAAACCTTATAACTCCAATTGCACACTTACTTATACAATAATATTGAATATTAGGTGTGATCATCCCCATTTTACAGATAAACAAAATTGTGAGATTAAGTTGTAGTAGAGTAGGTAAAAAGGTGGGCTATGCAGCCAAACAAACTGGGTTTGATTCTCTGATCCTCCATTTATTAACTTTGTGACCCTGGGAACATTTCTTGACCTCTGTACCTCAGTTTGCCCTCTTATAAGAATTGGAATGATATCAATAGAAATGAACTTATAGGATTGTTGGGGGGAATTAACATATAACTGGCATGCAGTTACCACCTAACTATTAGTTATTATCAGAGGAGAGTAGTTGAAAATCTAGAGTTGGGCGACAGGCATCCCCATGTTGAATTCCAGCTCTGTCTCTAACTCACTGTGCAAACTTTGCCATGTCTATTAATCAAGGTTCAATTAGAGAAGCAGAACCACTAGGAGATTCTAACGTGAGACATATAGGAAAGGGGATCCCGAGAGCTATAGTTCAGCTGAGCCTGGTTGACACATTACAGCGCCACCACCCCACACTACTCAACTGCTCTGAGAGTCTATTTCCTCATCTCTGAGATGGTATAATGATGCCCCTCATTGGATTAAGTGGCATCATGCACATGAAGCTTTGCACGTTG
Source organism: Ictidomys tridecemlineatus (assembly GCF_052094955.1). Classification (NCBI taxonomy): domain Eukaryota; kingdom Metazoa; phylum Chordata; class Mammalia; order Rodentia; family Sciuridae; genus Ictidomys; species Ictidomys tridecemlineatus. Next base: position 29,700,258 of record NC_135487.1, read on the forward strand.
TCTGGCACGGGGTAAAGTTCTATAAGTGGTTTTTACCATAGCTTCCCAGGATCCCACAGATAATAGCTGCCAGAGGAGTGATCTGAACCCACAGCTGCTGCCCCCAAATCCTGTTGCTCTTTCCACTGCACCATGCTGCCCCCCTGTGCTGGGCCTGGGAGTCTGGAAATGAGTAAAACAGTCCCTGCCCACAGGATCCCACTGTTCCCTGGGGGGTTAGCCAGGGACACAAATAAATATAATATAGGTTAGGAAGGCAGTCTCCATTACCCCGAGCCTTCTGGAGATTGGCTCTTGCTGCATACATACTCTGTGCCTGGCACAGTGGTGGGCAGCTTTTGTGGTGACCACAGTTAGTCCTCCCGATTAAAGAATGAGCTATGTATTAATCCCATCCCTGCAATCCAGATAAGGGGACTGAGACCCAGAGAGATTAAGTCACTTGACCTAGGTCACAGAGCGCGCAAATGACAGACCACCCAAGTCCCAGGCCATGGCTAAAATGACAATGGACACTGTACTTGGGATCTGTCCAAGGGTCGCTTCTATACTTCTATATGGGGGACACCCTGAGCATGGAAGCCAGGGCCAACTCAGGAGCTCCTCCCAGGTCTGCCCCTGCACCTGAGTCTGCCCCGGGGGCAGCGGGCGCAGCGGTGGCTGCAGTGCCTCGGTGGTGGTGGCAGCAGCGGCAGCAGGGAGACAGTCACACCTCGCTGTTTTGTAAACTGTTTCTCACAGCTTGTTTGTTCCGGGTTAGGGCTGGAGCGGCACCGTATGGAAGTGTGACTCATTGTTTAATGTGGCAGCTCATTAGCAGAGCTTGTTGCTGCCTCTCATTTCTCTGCTCTTGCTAATTGGAGAGCCCAGTGGGGCCCTGGCTTCCCGAGAAGAACCAGCCCAACCCCCCCAGGGCTCCAGCTGGCCCTTGCCCCTCCTGGCTCCCTAGGGAGACCGCTCCAAGCCTGTGGACACTGGTGTCTGTCAGACTGTGTTCAAATCCCAGCTCATCCTGGCTGTGTAACCTCGGACAAGGCATCCCTCCCCTCTGAGCCTCAGTTTCTTTATCCACTTAATGGGGAAATGGTATCCACCCTAACAAGGTAGGTGAGAGGCACAGAATTAATGTGCGAAGTCCCCTGGTATGCAGTAGATACTCAATAAGTAGTGTATTGTAGTGTTGCTATCATTAGGTTAAAGCCGCAGAGAGCCCCCTCAGTCCTGACCTACCTGTGCTAGTCACCCAGCCCCAAGGTGCTCCAGAAGGTCAAGGGACAAGGACAGTTTCCATTTTGTTAACCTAACAACCTTTCTTCCTTTCATGCTTAATCCCTCCTAAGGCAGATACACTCAGAAAGAGACTCCATTTGCTCTCTGTGTCCCCAGGAGAAGCAGCACAGCCCAGCTTTGGACCTCCCTGCCCCCCTAGAGGGAAGGTCCTTTCCCTGCCTCTCCCCCTCGAATCCCTGTTCCCTCTGAGGCCACACAGAAGTGCCTGCTCGGTTGCCCCATGACTGGCCTTTTCTATTTGAAGGCAGTGATCACATCCTGTCTCCAAGTCTTCTGTCCAGGTGGGTCTTGTCCAATTCCATCAACTGTCCCTTATGTGACTTTCTTCCCGGGGTCACTGAATACAGCTCACTGGACGGTGACACGTTAGTGCTGTTAGTGCTGTGGCTTCATTCTGCATGCCTGACCCCATGTGGGATCTAGAATTCCATGCAGTCTCCTACAGAGTGGCAGAAAGTGAGGGGTAGGCAGCCCCAGCTCCTCCTACCAGAGACCTGTACTTTCCAACTGCATGTGAACCACATGTGCAATTTTAAAATATTATTAGTCACCCTAATAGAATTAAACAGAAATGGATAGCATTAAGTTAAAAATATTTCTGTTTAAACTAAGATATCACTTCCGCATGTAGAAATCATTAATGAGTTGAACACGGTGGCCATGCCTGCAATCTCAGCTCCTCAAGAGGCTGAGGCAGGAGGATTATAAGTTTGAGGCCAGCCTTGGCAATTGAGTGAGACCCCAAAAGGGGCTGGGGGTGTAGCTCAGGGGCAGAGTGCTTGCCATGTATGTATGTGACCCTGGTTCAGTCCCCGGTACTGATACAAACAAAAAATGTTAATCAGATCCTGTACAGTTTTTTGTCCATACAGAATTTTTCAGTTGCATGTTTTCTTCTTCTAGGACACCCCATTACGGACCAGCCATGTTTCAAGTACTTATAACCACTCAAGACTAGAAGCTGTGGTGTGGGATAGTGAAGCTCTAGACGGTGACTCTGGCCTTGACATTGGAGCTGACACATCACTCTGACTCAGGAGGGAAGGATAGTCGCAAGCTTGAGGGTTGTTGGGGCCTGTTTGGAGGTCTGGGTCTCAATGTTGGTTCTGTCACTAGTTCATGACATATATGGCAGGCTTAGTTTCCTCATATGACAAATACCAGGTGACAGGAAAAGAGTAGCCCCTGCTCCGTGCCAAGGACTCTGTGGCACAGAGTGCTTATTGTGCTGATGTGAATCGGGAAAGCCCGTGTTGTAGGCTGAACCCCAAGAGTCACTCCAGGGCTTGGGGCTTCACATAGCTGGTGGATGGGTGCCTTCTGTCTTCCTGGCCACCACAGGTACCAGTAGGGTTCGGATTCAAGCACGTAGTCCCACCCCTGTCCTCTTCCTGTTGTGAATCCTCCCTAGTATCAGACAAAGCACAGGTGTTAGCAGCATTTGAGGTGTTGGCAGGTGGTGATCTGCTAGGTGGAGACACCTCCCTCTGCCCAGGCATCCATCTGTCACTCTAGAGCTGTCTGGCCATGGTGGCAGAGGCCAGGTCTTGGTCCCTCCTTGTGCCATTCCTGCTGTGCTAGAGCCCAATAGAGAAAACCTGAGATATCCTCTGCCCAAGGCTCCCTCCCCTCATGTGTGCCCTCCCCAACTGCTCTGGGGATGTCTCCTCCCTGACCACAGTCTTCCTTTCCAAGAGCCACCTGCGTAGCTTTGAGCAAAACATGTCACTTGACAGAATCTTAGTTTCCATGTCTGAGATAGGGAAGAATTCCACCTGCTCCCAAGGCTGGTGGGAGTGGGCGTGGTGATATGTGAAGGCCCTGGCTCAGTATTTTGAGTCAAAATTAACTTTGATTAAATCTTTATAAATCATTTAAGAACAACTCAGCCTTGTTCTCCCACACCAGGTCCTTGCTGGGCTCCTCTGCGTGCTCCACGCGTCTCACTTCCTAGTTGCCTGCCGTCCGGGTCCTCTTAACTTGGGTGAGTCTGCCCCCCATGGACTCCTGTTTGGGGAATTCATCCACAGATAACCATTTTCTCTAGGAAGAGCCACAGAATGGTGGGGCCAGAGGGGAGCTTGGTGATCCCACCTGGGGTACCCCGTCACCAAGACCAGCCATGTTTGAAACAAGACAGAGTGACTAGTATCATGAATCTAAAGTATATTACACCCTTCCCTGTGTTTCCAAAGAGAGGCTCAGTCACCTGATTTTAACTTTTCCTGGAAGATTCGGGACCATTGTTCAGGACGGACATTTCCATGTGACAGTGGAGTGGAAAGAGCTGAACTTTGAATGCCCACTCAGTGCCAGGTGTCCAGTGAGGTCGTCCCAGCCTTACCCAACCCCGACATAAAGTTTGAGTAGCATCCTCTTCACGGAGGAGGAAACTGAAGCTCGGAGCTATTTAGACTTGCAGGGCTCTCACGCAGAAGGGCTCTGCCCTCCCCATCTCCACATTGCCCCCTCCAGGGCCTCCGGCTCCTACTTGAGTTTCCCTGGCCAACAAGATTTCTTAAGTGACGTCCATGGGCTGGCCTCATCCTTGATGGGGCTGGGAGGTCACACTGTGGGCAGCTGCTGCCTCACTCTGGCCTGCTGGGCTCTGAGGAAGCAGTTACTGCAACACATGCTTTTACTCCGTGCTTTCTTGACCTGTCCATGACATTTGCATTGGTCCTTGTGATTTCTTCTGTAACCACTCTGTCCTCTTAGCTTTCTTGGTGGCCCTTTCCTAGCTCACCGCTGCTCCTCCCAGATAGCCTTTCCGGTCTACCCTGGCTCTGCTCCCCCGAACATTCTGGTGCCCTTCCACAGCCTCCTCTGGCTTCCTCTGCTTTTCCCATCTTGCTCCAATGTCAGTCTCAGGGTCTTCACTGCCCCCCGCCCCCTGCTGTGATTTCACCATCTCTGCACCAAGGACTCCCCAACCTCATCTCCTGGGAAGGTTTCTTCCCAGAGCCCCAGACTGTCTGCCCACGGCCTGCTGCATGGACCTCACCTCTGGCTGTCACACCAGCATCACAAATTCATCTCCCCCCACAGACTCCATCCTCTTCCTCTGAAGCGTCTGCCCCTTCTCCTGCTCTGCCCCAGGGGACGTCTCTCCCGCCACACCCACAGCTGATGGAGTAAAGCCTCCGTGCCAAGCGAGTCCAGGGCTCACTGGATCCTCAGTCAACAGAGAGAGCTCGGGGCGACTTGTCATTCTCATTTCACAGATGAAGATAGGGGGGACACCGTGCACAAGCTCCTGGTGCATGGTGAGCGCTTGGCAAGGGCTGCTTCTGTCTCTGGCTTTTGGTGTTTCAACAGTCTAAATTCATAAATTCAATCAGCTATGTTCAAGCTGAGCCAGAGCGGACAGCAGCTGTTCCCACCTGAGAACACCTACAGGTGTCCAGCCCACTCCGAGCCTCCAGCTTGGCAAACAGATCACGCTGGCTGGTTTCTAGTTCTGAGATATCTCACTCTCAGCTCTCCCCCTCCCGAATTCCAGACTGTCTCAGCAGCCTGTCTAGGAGGAGGTTGTGCAGAGAGTTTTACCAGAGCCCAAAGGGAGACCTGCAGCCCCCACACCTGCCGGTTTCCTGGAGTAACAGCCTAAGGACAGGTCATGGCAGTGTTTTGTGGTATATGAGCAGGTGGCAGGGTGCTGGGCCTCCACCTGCCCAGATATGTGGCCTGTCACTCCAGAACTATCCCAACCTCGTTGCTAATTGTGAGGCCAGAAACTCGCCCCTCCTCTGTTCTGTTTACCATCATTGTCATTATCACCCTTTCGACAACCTTGAAAAGTAGGTATTATCAATGCCACCTTGCAGCTGAGAAAATTAGGGCTCAGAGAGGCAAAGCAACTTGCCCAAGGTCACAGAGCTCAAGCCAGTTTCTTTCCATGTCAAATTTCAGGGTGACCAGTAGGTTTGAAAGAGTAAAATTAAGTCATTCTTCAAATGACTTGTAAAATGTAGGCATCCAAAAAAAAAAAAAAAAAAAAAAAAGACTTTTAGAACGAGTCCCAGCAAATACCACCCAAAGACTTGCCTTCTGCTGACACCGGACCAGGCACCTTCGGTCCACTGTCTCCATTGTCTTCCCGCTGTTTTAGTCAGCTATGTCACTGCTGTGACTAAAAGATCTGACTAGAACCACTGTAAATGGGGAAAGGTTTATTTGAGGGCCCATGGTTTCAGAAGTCCATAGAAGGCCGACTCCACTCCCCGCCCCCCTCAGGATCAGGCTGAACATCATGGAGTGGGGGGTGTCAGAGGGAAGCAGCTCACATCATGGTGATCAGGATGGACTGGGAGAGGGAGAGAGAGGGAGAGGGAGAGAGGGAGAGGGAGAGAGGGAGAGGGAGGGAGGGAGAGAGGGAGAGGGAGAGGGAGAGAGGGAGGGGAGAGGGAGGGAGAGGGAGAGGGAGAGGGAGCGAGATTGAGAGATCCAGTCTCCAGATACAAGTATACCCCAAAGCCATGCCCCAATTCCCACCTCCTCCAGCTGCACCCTATCACTCAAGTCACCACTCCGTTAATCCCTACCAGGGGGTTAAATCACTGATTGGGTGGAATACTCTCACAACCCAATCTCTCTCCTTCTTGCTGTGTCTCACATGCGAGTTTTGGGGGAGACATCTCATATCAAACCATAATACCCGCCAACCTTGTGTGTGAAGGGGATTTCCCCCTATCCCAGACGTGATAATGGGGATTCTGTCAAGCACAGTCATTGCTTAAAGTCCCACAGGTGACAGGTGATGCCTTCGGATTGGAAGATGACTTTGAGACTTCAAACCCAGTGCTCAGTCCTCCTGTGAGACTGTGGTCAAGAATGAGGCCCTGGGTAGGATCTGGGGAGAGAAGCTTGGGCAATGTGACGTCTGGAGTTTCACTCTACTCTCTTCTGGAAGAGCAGAGACAGACACAAAATCCATTTTGTGGGGGGCAGAGCGGATAAGGACACTGAAGCTTTGAGAAGTATAGTACCATGTCTGAACTTCCACAGTTGGAAAGTGGTGATGTGGTATTCCACTAGCATCTGTCTGATTCAGGCCTTTGTCCTCTGCACCAGTCCACACAGTGGTTGCCAAAGCCACACTCCCCCTCCTTCTGACAGTTTCTTCTCCAAGCCAGAGCCTGAGGTCCATTGAGAAATCTGGATCTTTTTCTCTCAGATGGAAAGTACCCCTCTGCTTTATACCCCCACACAGTGTCAGGTACTGTCACTGTGATTTGCATGCAATACTCGCTTAATCCTCATAACAGCCCTGGGAGGAAGGAGCAACTATTATCCCCATTTTTATGGCAAAAAATCTGAGGCCTCAAGAGGTCGCACAATTAGAACTGAGGGAACTGGGAACTGAAATTTGCATCAGAGACAGACTCCAGATGTAGATTCTTTTAAGTTGGTTTTTCTTTTTTTCTTTTCTTTTTTCTTTTTTTGGCCGTGCTGGGAATGGAACCCAGGGCCTTGCACATGCAAGGCTTGTGCTCTTCCACTGAGCTAAGTATGCAGCCTTGCCTGTGGATACTTTTTTTTTTTTTAGTACTGGGGATTGAACCCAGGGGCACTTAACCACTGAGCCACGTCCCCAGCCCTTTTTATATTTCCTATTTAGAGACAGATTGCATTGAGTTCTTAGCTCACTAAGTTGCTGAGGCTGGCTTTGAATTCATGATCCTCCTGCCTCAGCCTCTGGAGCCACTGGGCATGTGCCACTGCACCCGACAGGCTGTGGGTTCTTAACTGCTGCCTTCTTCCACTTTTTCTTGTCTGGATTTGGTGTAGGTTTCTCCTCTGAGGTATATCATGCCATGAGCCCTAAAGATCAGTGTCCAAATCTCTAGCTACTCTGTCCCTGTCCCTAAGTTCCCACTCTTTTTAAAGATACCACTTACATTCATCTAACACTAAAGATTATGTCTTTCTGTCAGTTGGGGACTTCTTTGACCATTTTTGCACCTAACCTCCAATTGTCACAATTACCTTCATGGTAGGCATTGTAATGTCTCTATTTTTCCTGAGGTGTCCGTTGAGTCTCTAGGATCTCAAAGGGTGGGTATCAAGCTCCAAAACCAGCTCTGGCTATCTCCAAGACCCATGGCCTCTCTCCCCACTGCACTCCTAACAGAAGGCCCTGATCCTGGAAAAGCTGCCATTTGAAAAATGATGTCTGTTCTCTGGCCAGCCTTGCCCACCTTGCCCAGGTGCTCACACCAGCTGAGACTCAGCTCTTGCTCACACAAAGGACAGAAAGGGAAGGTCTCAGTGATGCCTGAGGCTCCCTGGTGATCTGAGAACACGGGGTGTCATCCTCATGACTCTATCACAAGGGCCACCCAGAGGACAGGGCCCAGCTCCAGCAGAGGACCAGACACCTGAGCTTGGGGCTGATATGCATGCATCTCTGGCCACTGGTCACATGCTTCTCAGTGGAGACCTCACTGGCTACCTTCCCTAAGACCCTCCTGAGCACTTCCCAACCCCTGTGAACTCACCAGACTGAGCAGGGAGCATATATACCACCAAGCCACCACTGAGCTCTTCAGCTGGACTCCGTCAGCACCCTTTCACTCACTCACTGAGAACTTTCTCGAGGACAGGTGTTCTAGCAGCTCTCTTTATTTGTCTTTCATTATTTTTAATTTGTTGTAAAAATATTCAACCATACAAAACTTATAAAGTAAAAGGGGAGCTTCCCATGACCCCTAGTATCATTCTTGATTAGAATTAATTACTCTTCACAGTTTGGGGGAATTCTGGAAATTCTTATATATATGTGTGTATAAATATTCTGCATGTGAATTTACGGAACCATGCGACACACAGTGCCTGGCAGGTAGCAGCACTACTATTTTTCTGTCACCTCTTTTTTACTTGGTGTCATCTGACTTCTTTGGGTTAGCACCTAGAAGTCTACCTGGTTCCCTTTAAGAGTTGCTTGGTTTTCCTGTGTGTAATTATGCCATAACATGATCTCCTTCAATGAACTTCCCTCACTTCTTGAGGGCCTGTCATGTGCCTGTCACTGGAGCAGACACTTTGCATACATATTTTTATGCATATGTCATTCTTATACTTACCTACCTCATGCTTGACATGCTATAGGTGCTCAGAGAATTATTAGAAGATCCAGCACGAATTCTTTACCTTTGCAAAGTCTCATACGCTCCATTCCCTACCTCTTCCCATTCCCCATTCAGATCCTGAGCTGGGCTCAAAGAAGAAATGAGTAAGACAAAGATTCTGTGCTTCAGCAGGTAGGGAAACAAAATTGCAGCAGAGAATGTGGAAAAGAAAAGACACACAAGGACCAGAGGAGGAATGACTGACAGGTCCTGACAGTTAATTTTTAAAATATTTATTTTTCAGTTGTAGTTGGACACAATACCTTTATTTACTTATTTATTTTTAATGTTTATTAATATTTATTTTTTATTTTTTTTAATTAAAAAATTTATTTTTAATTTTATTTTTAAAATAAAATAATTTATTATTTTTTATGTGGTGCTGAGGATTGAACCTAGGGTCCTGCAAGTGCAAGGCAAGCGCTCTACCGCTGAGCCACAACCCCAGCCCCATGACAGTTCATTTAATGGATCGATTTTACTGGGCCAGTGGGTGCCCAGATTAAATGTGAAGATGTGTGATTTTTGTGAAGATGTGTCCAGGTGAAGTCAGCATTTGAATCAGTGGCTTCAGGGAAGGAGATTGTACTCCCAATATGGACAGGCACCACTCAAGTTGCTGAAGGTCTGAATGGAACAAAAGTGGAGGAAGGGAGGATTTATCCTTTTCCTGCCTGCCCACTTGGGATGGGACCTCCCTGTCCCTGGACAAGGATTTATACGCCATGGGTTCCCCTGGTTCCTAGGTCACTGGGCTTGGACTGGAAGTACACCACTGGATCTCCTGGGTTTCCAGCTTATAGCTGTGATGTGGAACTTGTCAATCTCCATAACTGCAGGAGCCCATTCCCCATTATCTATCTATCTATCTATCTATCTATCAATCTATCATCTATCTATCCATCTTCTATTGCTTCTCCTTCTCTGGAGAATTCTGACTAGTACAATACCCAGAGGGGTCCAGACGGCTCAGCTGAGTTTCAAAGGGTACGCAGAGTTCATCGGGCATACGGGGGGACTGCACAGGAGCTGTCTTCACCCTACATGTGACATACTTTCTGCATCTGGGATTTTCTCCCTCATTCATCATTCCCACCACATGTACTCCCTTAAAAGAGGATTTGGGTTAGATTCTAATTTTTATAAAATGACACATACAATAACAATAAGAGCATTAAGCGAGGAAAAGGAGTAAGAGTTTTGTAATAAAACAGAAAAAGAGAATGAGCCATAAACCTAAACTGAGGATAGTTACTGCAGTTGAATACACGATTTAGCTCTATGCTTCCCAGTAGGCAGAAAGCGCCGTGGTTGTACCTACTGCAATTTGTGGACGAAGGGGCCACCAGTAGAGCCTGGGCCCACTTACCCCTCTCTATTGGCCCTTGGTTTATTCACTTGTTCATGGCCCCTTTGTGTATTTGGCTGGTTGTATAGTTTAGATTTTGAATGTCCCACAAAATCCCATGGGTTGAAAGCTTGGTCCCCAACCCACCTGTTGGAGGTTGTGCCCTTTTAAGAGGTAGAGCCTAGTAGAAGGAAGTTAGATCATTTGGGGTGTGCACTGAAAAGAGACAGTAGGACCCTGGCCCCTCTTCTTCCTCTCTTTCACTGCCCAGCCAGCATGAGGTAAGAAGCCTTCTCTGACACATGCCCCCCTGCCCTTCTGTGCTGCCTTACCACAGGCCAAAAGCCATGTAGGCCAAATGACCACTGATTGAAACCATGATACAAAATTAACCTTTCCTTCTTATAAGTTGACTATCTCAGGTACTTTGTCACAGCAACAAAAAGCTTTCCAACACAACTGGTCAGTATTTTGGATTGATCTTGGATTGTTACTAAATTGGATGGTGAGGTCATAGAGACCACAGTTGGGAGCACCTACTCTGTGTCATCCCTTCACAACTGCCCCACTCTGTGACATGAACAGAGGAGAAAACGAGCCTCAGGAGAGTGCAGCAAAACACTAGACGGGTTGGCCTAAGGGCCCACATCTTCAGATCCCAGCACAGTCTCTTCTCCAGTTTGGTGGGGACAGAGCTTAGGGTCAGAGATCTCAGATCCAGGAACCAGCCTGTGTAATCAGTTTACCAAGCTGGAGCGAGCAGGATCCCTGCAGGTATCTCAGGTGAGAACAGCTGTTACCCTGGTTTAGCTTGAATGTAGCAGATTCATTTATTAATTCAGACTGTTGGAAAACCAAGTCATAGAGAAGCAGCCATTGACAAGTGCCCACTAAGTCTTCATCTGAAATGAGAATGACAGTGAAGTTGTCCCCAGCTCTCCAGGTTGACTAGGTATCCAACAAGCCATGGACTCACTTGGGATGGAGAGCATACTCTATCAGCCCTTGAGAAATGTCATTTTCATCTTCCTCACAACAGTCTCATGAGGTACGAATGGCCAGTGCTTCTCTATTGCTCAGGAGGGTGGCCCAGGGAGATGTCACACCCAGGGCCCTGAGTTACAGCCAGGTTTCTCACCAGGCTGGCTCAGTTCAATCCCTGTGCTCATTCCATTCTCAGTGGCAGAGACCAGGACATAAAATGAAGGTTGAGGACAAGCAGGCAGAAGACAGCCAGGCTTGGGGTGAAGTGTATATGGTGTGAGGGTCCTTTACTGGGTGAAGGGCCTTTGAATGGCAATTGCAGAGGGAACTTGGACACACACGGTGGGCTGCAGCTGAGGGTGTGGTCCTTGTGCTGGGGCCAGGCTCAGGCCACGCCCAGCACCTAGAGGAACAGAAGTGGCCACAGAGCAGGGAGGCTGGACCCAGTGCTCAGGACTCCAGGCAGGGTCGGCCCTCTGTGGAACCGTCTCTCTGCACTTGGGTGTTGGGAACCTAGAAAGGGTAAAGCAGCATTGATGGACCACATTCATGACTTGTCTTCATTCCATTTAACTCCAGTGTTAAATTGCAATGAATCAAAGGTAGAAGTTGAGGGCTGGGGATGTGGCTCAAGCGGTAGTGTGCTCGCCTGGCATGCGTGCGGCCCGGGTTCGATCCTCAGCACCACATACAAACAAAGATGTTGTGTCTGCCGAAAACTAAAAAAAAAATAAATATTAAAAATAATTCTCTCTCTCACTCTCTCTTAAAAAAAAAAAAAAAGGTAGAAGTTGAGGGTGCCATCTGAGCCCGTTTCATAAAGTGCTCAGAGGAGAAGACAGAGTGTCCCATCCCTGCTACCCTTTCAGCCACCCTTGGCCTGGGCTGTCTATGCCACCCTTCCCTGACATCACCATGTGTGTAGGCAGCAACCAGATGAGAGAGGCAGTTGCAATGGTGGAAGCTCAGGTTCTGCAGTTGGAGCACCCTGGCTTAGAGCCTGGCTCTGTGACCTGCAGAAAGTGTGTTTACATCCATCCCTGAGCCCCTGCTGCCCCTTCTAAAACAATGCCAAGCTCTCAAGGTTAATTAAGGTTCAAGTGAGAACGGTGGAACCACTTAGCATACAGGCTGCACTTAGTAAGCACTTGATGAATATTACTGTCTTTGTCATTGTCTTACTTCATTTGGGCTGATATAATAAAACCTCATAGACTGTGACTTTCAAAATCAAGGTGTTGGCAGATCCAGTGTCTGGTGAGAACCTACTTTCTGGTTCATAGACTTTGACTTCTCACTGCAACGTCGCATGGCAAAAAGAAAAAAGAAGTCTCTGAGTCCTCTTTTTTAAATTTAACTTCTCTTTATGTTAGAGCATTAGAGTTACACATAGTAGTTGGGTTCGTCTCAATAAAATCGTACCTGCATGGAATTCAAACATTTCAATTCACGTGCCCCCACTTTTCCTTTCCCTCCTTCCTCCCTTCATTCTCCTTCCCCTACTCTGCTAATCTTACTCAGCCATAAAGAAGAATGGATTATGGCATTTTCTGGTAAACGAATGGAAATGGAGAATATGATGCTAAGCTATTCTCAGAAAACCAAGGATTGAATATTTTCTCTCCTTTATGGAAATTAGAGCAAAATAGGGGAAAGAAGGAGGGGAGAATTGGATATCATAAAGGTCTAGGAAAAAAACAGTAGAGTAGAAGAAAAAGATCAAAAGAGAAGGAGAGGAGATGGGAAAGGGAATGAAATGTGGAATCAATTTTTAAAATCATGCTATATGCATATATAGATATACCACAGGGAATTTCACCTTTATGTATAAGTAGAACCAGTCAAAAATAAATAATACTTGAGTTAAAGGGAAACTCCATTGTGTATATATACCACAATTTACTAAACCATTCATCTATTGACAGGCATCTGGGTTGCTTCCATAATTCAGCTGTTGTGAATTGTGCTACTATAAACGATAAGGTGGCTATATCGCTGTAACATGGTAATTTTAGTTGTTTTGGATAAATACTGAGGAATGGGATAGCTGGGTCATAGGGTGGTTCCATTCCTAGTTTTTTGAGGAGTTTCTATACTGCTTTCCAGAATGGTTGTACAGTCTGCAATCCTAACAATGTCGAGTGAGTGTACCTTTTCCCCCCACAACCTTGCTGGTATTTATTATCATTCATCTTCTTAGTGACCGCCATTCTGTCAGTCTTCTTTTGTTAAGGGCACTAATCCTATTCATGAGGGCTTCATTCCAGTGACTTAATCATCTCCCACAGGCCTCATCTTTTAATATCAATCATTGTGGGGGGTGAGTGTTTCAACCTAGGGATTCTAGGAAGACTTAAACATTCAGGCCATAGCTGTCATTATCATCATCATCATCATCATCATCATCATCATCATCATCCTTACAACAGCACTGTGAGGTTTCCTCATAAGACATCCTTAGTTTCCCCATCTTCAAAATGGGAATGGTGCCAACTACTGCAGAGTGTGGCTTTCAGGATTCAGTGAGAGGACACAGTAGTGTCGTGCTTGGCACAGAACAAGCTTTCCCTCCTCCTCCTCCTCCTGTCAGCCACCTGCATTGGGCTGGTTGTTCCAATGACCTAATTCACTGGAGCCCTCAGCCTTTCTGGAGGATTCCCCAGACAATAAGGTCCCGAGACCCAGAGTCAGGCTGAGGAGGCGTTGATACTTTCCATGCACCTCGGGAACGAGGGTAAGGTCAAGTTGTCAGCCAGAGAGAGAAATAACAGGTCACACAGCTCTCTGTGCCACAGGATCTCCCTCTCACTCTTGTACCCTCTCTGAAGGCACAGATGGTTTGATTTCCACTTTGCAGGGGAAAGTGATGTAAGTGACCAGTCTAGGTCACACAGCACATCTCTCATGGGCTTGGTACTTCCTGCCTCCTTCCATAGCTGCCTATCATCCAGTGCTGGATGGTGATGAGGCAGTGGAGGGAGGGGGAACAATCAGTCCACCCGGATACCATGGATGGACATCTGGAGGCCCCCCACACACAGAGGCTCACTGGTTTGAGAAAGTCTGCTATGTCCACGGTCTGGTGGGCCTGGAGGCCTGGAGAGAAGCAGGCAGTGAGAAGAGCCAACCTTCTCGAAACCTCAGGTTGTTTCCAATGCCTCCTTCTGCTCACAGTCAGGATTGGCTCTTGAGAGTTCCAAACTACTTTAGTATTTTGCAAGTTAGTCTCAGGGCTCTGTGAATAGGCTTAGATGGGAGCTTTGAGAGGATCTGTTTCAGGCCACCCACCCATTCGATGGAGCCCCAGAAAGAAGTGACTTAGCCAAGGAGGTTGCAGCCAGTGTTCTGATAGCTGCATTAGATCATGGCGATGAGAAGTCTGGGGTCAGGACCACCTAGAGCAGAGGTCACATGAACAGGACAGGACAGGAAATGGCAGGACAGTGAGGCTGTGGGGACCCGCTAATTCTTATTCTGCCGGCACTGTCAGCACGCCTTCACGCAGTATTTTCCCTGCAACCACCCTAAGAAGTTGAGGAGACATAAGACTCAGAGAGTCCCAAAGTCAAGCAGCTTCTTCGTGAAAGAGGCAGAATTCAAATTTGGACCTGAATTCAAATTTGGATCTCTGGTACTGGTACTGGATTCAGCAGCATCCCCTCAAACTTTGCGCTCTTCCTAGAACCTCACCATGTGACCCTTATTTAGAAATGGTCTTTGCAGATGTAATTAGCTAAGTTAACATGAGGACATACTGGGGTAGGGTGAGCTCCTGATCTGATATGGCTGGTGTCATTATAGGAAGAGGAGAGACACCAGGAGACAGGTGTATGAAGACACAGGCAAGGAAGAGCACACCGTCACTGAAGATGAAGGCAGAGGCTGGAGTGAGGATCTCAAGGCAAGTCCAGCAACCGGCAGGAGCTGGGAGGGGTGAGGAAGCGCTCTCCTCCAGAGCTTTCAGAGGCAGCATGGCCCTGTGGACACCTTGATTTCAGAGTTCCAGCCTCCAGAGCTGTGAGACAATAAATTCCTGTTGTTTTAAGCCACCTACTTTGTGGCACTTTGTTACCGCAGCCTTAACAAATGAATACTTCTCCTTTCCTAGGTATAGGAGGAGGAAGGATTTATGAGCATCACGGATCCCAGGTGAGGTCCTGCCAAAATCTAGACTTTGAGGGCAAACTGAAGGCAGAGGTGAAGGCTGAAGGGAATACCCACTTCCTTTTCGTGGGCTCTGAGGGACACCTTACTTGCGGGATCTTGATTACCCGCTGGTTAAGTGTAGCCACTTCCATTTCAGAAATGAGGACATTGAGGTTCAGAGAAGGGAAGTCATTTCCCCCAAGTTTGTTTTCCCCTGCCCCTGGGTACAAGGAGCAAATCCACACCCCAGTTGTAGTCTCAGGGACATAGTTTACTCACTTCCCTTCTCCCAGCCTCACTCCCTTCATCCAGAAAATGGGAATAACAGTATCTGCTTTGCCAGTGGTTGTGAGGATGAAATGAGTTCATTCCTTCATTTCACGCCTATCCACGGAAGGCCTCCTCTGTGCCAGACCCTCCTAAACACACAGCAGTGAACAGCAGGGACCAAGGTCTTGCTTCCAAGGAGTCAGAGTCTCCATCAGGTGCTCGGCAGTGCCAATATTTGGTAAGTGCTCAGTGGAGCCAAGTAGGATAAGAACCTAGGAATGAGCAGGATGATGCATGGAACAGGTTTGTCCTTTAAGAAGGACACTACATCTCTATCCCTGTCAGTGGTGGGGCAGCCCCTGGCCAAGGAAGGCAAAATGTCCTTTGGGCCTGGGCCCTACGGTCTTGGGCACCCAGCAGTAGCTGCTCCCAGCTGTCTCCACGAAGCCAGCCAAACTCTCTTCCCTAGGCACATCTGTGGAAGCAGCTAGAGGGGCCTCGGATCTTCTCATGGGGCCCTCCTTGCTCTACTGTCCCTTCAGCTCTGCCTCCCCAGCTCAGCCCCACCCGCTTCCTGACACTGTCCCTGCCTGGGCCAGGCCTGGGCCAGGCCTGAGCCACCCTGGAGACACTCCCAGCTGTCCTGATATCCCCTCTGGCTTCTGCAGACACTTTTGGTCCCAGAGGCTTCCTCTGGGGCACTAGCCCCTCCCTGCCTTCCAGAGGTGTCCCCAGACATCACCCCTGTGCTCTTCTTTTTACCCTGACAACTATGGCATCAAATGTCAACCAAAGTCTGCTCAGCACAGGCAGGATGGGGTCCTTGATAACTGTGTGGTTTGGGGGTGTCTCCCGGAGCCCCCCAAGAGGGCCCGGGAGTGACTGGGTTGGAGAGGTCTGGCTCTGCCCCAGCAAAGCTCTTCTTCCAGAACCTTGGCTTCTCGGAGCCGATGGAAGGGAGGCCACTCTCTGCTTTCACTGGGTGGGGGGTGAGGATCAGGGAACACCTCCAAATCTTGTGCAAGTGGTAGCAGCCAACCCTGAGCGTTAACTGTCTTCCAGGTGGGTTACGGAAGGGGTGGTAGGGTCCACAGCAGCTCCACCCTCAGGCCTCAGAGAAACCTGTCTTCCTGTCCTCACTTGCCCTGGATGAGCTGGGAGAGCTGGCACTGAGCACTGGGGACACGGGCTCTGGCGGGCCCTGACAGCTCAGCAGTGGCAACAACAGTGGTGGCAGGGTCTATTCTGGGAGATGGGAGGGGCCAGGAGCTGAAATGGGAGGAGGAAAAAGAGCTTGGAGGAAACAGTCCTTGAGGGCAAGGGGAGAGGCCCTGTGGCCAGGGTGGGGGTGTCTGCCAAGGCCTGACGTTAGGAGGAGTCCAGTGTCTGGGCTTTTCATGGGTGGGGGTGGACCTGAGGCTAGGATTGCGCTAGGCTAGTTTGGGGGGAGGCGTAAAACTTTGCAATGTGAGTGAGTCAAGTGGGTCAGGCACACAAAACAAGTGTGCTGAGCGAGTGTGCTGGCACTGGCATGCATGTTTAAGTACTCCAGAAGGTGTGGAAGCAAGCGTGCCTGCATGTGGAAGGAGGAAGGATGAAAGGGTAAGCAAGTGGGGACTTGTTGGTGACAGGAATGAATGTAGGAATGAGTGACAGGGAGGCTACACGGGAGCTGGAGAGCACCCGTGGGGGAAGGGAGTGGGGGCAGGGGGTCCAGAAAAACTTGGGAAGGTGTGGGGTGAGGCTATGGAACTGCACCTGAGTGCAGGACGCGTGATAAGTGTGGAAGTGAGTGTGAGTGAGTGTGAGTGGATAAGAGTGTGCATGATAAGAGCAGGTGGGCATGTATGAGTTGAGAAGCAGGAGGGGAGATACAAACAAGGACAGTAAGAAAAACAACTAGCACTTATTGAGAGCTTGAGGCTGATAATAGACATCTTATTTCATTTTTCAAATACCCTGTAAGGTAGCTCTATTGTGACACCCACCGATAGAACAGAAAACGGTGGCTTGGAGCAGTTAGGCAACTTGCCCATACTTCTAATCACTATTAGACTCGTTTAAGATGATTTGTGAGCAGTGGCCAAATTGTGATTGCACACCAGTGGGTGTATTGAGTGTGTGTGTGAGAGAGAGAGGGACAGAGAGAGATGAGTGTGTCAGACATGGCCCCAGAGGAGAGGCCAGGCAACAGCTGTGGACACTGGGCAAGGCAGGGCCCAACAAAGCCTGAGTCAGCTACCAGGACATCTCTGCCAACCTGGCTTCCTAGCACTGCAGTGGCAGCCTATGCCAGGGCCCCCAGCTAAGATTCCTCCCAACCCTGGTATGGCCCCAAGCAAGCTCCCATCTCATGCTTAAAGCTGGGCTAGGGCTGAAGGCTGGCAGGAGGCTTGCCTGGCCTCCAGGTTACCGAAGGGACAGCCCCTATTGTGGCCCCCCTAGACAGGGAGGGTACATGAGAGCTATGGAAGGGGGTCCAGCAGTGATTTCAGTCCCTTGTGGCCTTAAACAGAACCACCTGGAGGGTGTGTGTGTATATAGGGGGGCAGCCAACAGTTCCCATGCCCACCCTTGCCTTTGGGATGTGACTCAGGCAGATGCCATGCCAGGCATCTGCAAGCTAGGCCTGCTCCCACCCTGGGAGGTGAGGAGGAGCCCCTTCAGCCCCACCCACATCCTCATCCTTAGCCCTACTCTCTGGGACCTAAACTGCAAGAAAGGAATTCTCCAGAGGACTGTCTGTTATGATTGAGGCACAGCCCTTCTACCGCCCAGAGAACTCTGCACATTCTGCCCCTTCAGGAATCAGGTATTGGCTAGAGAGATTAAGAGCTTGGGATTCTAGACCTGGTCATTCTCTCTGGGAAAGTCATCTTCCCGTTTGGCCTTAGTTTCCTGATTGGCAAAACAGGAATATTGTGCTGAAAGGATCCAGGCATTGCTAACAGAGCAGCAAGCCATCTGGGCAAGCAGGCAACAGAGACATATGAGAGTTGGGGTTAGAGAAGTGTCACAGGGTTAAGTTGATGTTTGAACTGAGTTTTGAAGAATGGGAGGGAGGCTTTCTGATAAGGGTCTTGAGAAGGGGAAAGCATTTTCTAAGCAGAGGGCATACCCCAAGAGAAGGATGGTAGGTGGAGTGGTGACTAGAAACCTAGCCTATCACCCTATGGGATGAGGTCATGGACTGCCCAGCCTTTCAGCTAGCCTCTCCCTTCTGAGGTCATAGTGATGATCTGATTAACATCTGACTCCTCCACTCATCTGTGTAGTATGGACCTCATTTGTGTCAGTGATTTCTTTTGCTATAGTGCCCTGGACATAACCAGGGGCATCAAAAGTGCTCAATAAGTATAGGTTAAACAAATGAGAAGCTTTTCCCCAAATACTCTGAACTTTGGGGTTAGCTTGTTTCAACAGGCCTTGTGAGAACTTCCCACAGATTCTAAGACAATGGTTTCCAAGGTGTGATCCCTGGTGCATCATCTGAAAGCTTATTAGAAATGCAGTCTCTGCTCAACCCAGATCTGCAGAAACAGAAACTCTGGGGCTAGGGTCTAGCCATCTGTTTTAACAAGCTTTCCAGGATGATTCTGCTTCACGTTGAACTTTGAGAACCAGAGTTCTAAAACTACCCACAGGCACCATAAGCATCCATGAGAACCCATTTGCAGATGGAGAAGCTAGCATGTGGCAAAAGCTGGCCTAGAACCCAGGTATTCTTGAACAATTCCTTTTCCCCAGTCCAGTTCAAGGCACAAAGAAAAGGACAGGGGCCAAGGTTCTTGGAACCAAGACTTCGAAACATCAAGGGTCTAGATACAGAGGGCGGGGCATTCCTTGTGGGAGGGGGAGAAGGCGGGGCCAGGGCTCTGAGTCCCGCCCCAATCCCGTTGCCCTGGGAAACCCCGGGTTGTAACAATAACCCGCTGACGCGCTTTTGGGAGGGATCCTGTCGAGTCCGTGGGCGGGGCAGTCCTTCCGCGGACCAATGGGCTCAGTCAGGTCCCGCCCCCGCACCACCTCCCGGAGCTCCGAGCAGGGGGCGGGGTCGGACTTGCCTCTTCTCCCCTGCTCCGTAGGCGGCGCTGTGGCGTGCAGGGGCTACGACGGGGTCGCCCTGAGCTGGGAGCTCCGCGCGCCCGCCCCAGCCCGCAGGCGGGGCACCCGGGCAGGCCGAGGATTCCGCGGCCGCGGGCGAATACGCCCCGCCCCCTCCCTCGCTGGGCCCGCCCCAACCCTGTCCCCCGCCCGTCCCGAGGTGCAGCCGGCGCTGAGCGCGGCAGTCGCGGGAGCTGGCGCTGGAGCCGGAGCGGCGGCGGCGGCATTCACGGGGCGGCGGCGGCGCGGGCTCCGGCACGGGCTCGGGCTCCGGCATGGTGCAATCCAGCCTCGTCCCGGGAGAGCGGGGCCCGTGCGCGGGGCCGGCGCCCGGGGAGTGGCGGCAGCGGCGGTGGCGGTGGTGGCTGCAGGCGCAGGCAGGCGGCAGGTGCTAGAAGCGGGGCTGGGCGACGTGTGTACCCGCTGGGCTCCCGGGCCGCCGCCCCCTCACTGTCCGGGTTTGTCCTTCTTTTCGTGCTCCCCAGTGTGTCCAGCCCCCTGCCTCCGCGTCCCGGCCCATGGCGCCCCGCGGTTGAGCCGGCGCAGCCAGGGACCCCTCCCGTGGGCCTCCCCGGGACGCGCAGATCCCGGAGCCGCCCGCCCACCCTCCGCGGAGCCTCCCTCCCCTCTTCGCCCGAGTCGGGCGGGACCATGGCCGCGAAGCTGCGAGCGCATCAGGTGGACGTGGACCCGGACTTCGCGCCGCAGAGCCGGCCGCGCTCCTGTACCTGGCCCCTGCCGCAGCCCGACTTGGCCGGCGACGAGGACAGAGCTCTGGGTGCAGGGGTGGCCGAGGGCGCTGAGGACTGCGGGCCGGAGCGCCGGGCTACGGCCCCGGCAATGGCCCCAGCGCCGCCGCTGGGCGCGGAGGTCGGACCGCTGCGGAAAGCAAAGAGCTCCCGGCGGAACGCGTGGGGAAACCTGTCCTATGCCGACCTCATCACCAAAGCCATCGAGAGCGCCCCGGACAAGCGGCTCACGCTCTCGCAGATCTACGACTGGATGGTCCGCTACGTGCCCTACTTCAAGGATAAAGGCGACAGCAACAGCTCGGCAGGCTGGAAGGTGGGGGCGTCCGGCTGGGGAGGGGGCTGGGGATGCCGATTGGGGCTTCCGTAGGCTGCTAGGTGGGTCTGGTCTCCAGGCGGGCCGTCAGGAGGGGGCTCTGGGGCACCCCCAGGGGTCACGGAGTGTGTGCCCAGGGCGTGGGGCTGGCCAGCGGACAGGCAGGGGCGTGCTGGGAGCAGCTGTGTGTATGCTCCCTCTCGGGGAGGGATGCGGGGTGGGAGGTCTGGTAGGGTGACAAGGGACTGTAGCTTTGAGGCATCCCTGAGGAACATCCCCACCCCATCCTTGGGGGCATAGCAGAAGAGCGGATTCCCAGGCCACGGACATTGGGGACTTCCCTTTGCTTCCCTGAGTTTGCTTTGTACTCTTGTTTTACCCTCTCCACTAGGGCACCCTTTTTAAAGAGCTAAAATAATGACTTGGGGCCAGTGGCTGCTTTCCCTCCCAAATCTCTCCACTGCCCTTCCTGGAGCCAGTCCTAGGGTGAAGAGTGCAGACCATGGGCCCACAGTTCTGTCTGGCGCCAGGAGTTCACCCTGGGGCACAAACCAGCCTGGGATGAGGAGCTTGCAGGTGACCTGAGGTGTGAGTTCTCCATGGGGCAAATGCTGCATGCCCTTTACCTGGGTCAGCATGGAGGACTGGTGTTGACCCCTACTGGTGCCAGGGTAGGGTGTTGAGGGCCAGGGATCTGCCCCTGTCCACCCCAGGAAGCCTGTCTTCCACCTCCCTGGCTCTCTGAGTCCAGATGCATTTAGGGGCTGGGGAAAGGTCTAGGGTACCCTAGGGAGGCCTCTGTGCTAAAGTGGAAAGGGGGGAGCCATCTTGGGAGAGGACAGGGTCAGGGCTTGATTGAATTGTGACTGCAGACCCAGCTCTCCTCTGGCCATCTTGTCTGTGCCTTTGGGTTAAAGGGGTTAGAGGGAGGTTGTGCCTAAGAGGTGAGCTGTCAGACTCTCAGTGGAGAGGGGCCTTTGTGAGAAGGCATGCCCACATCCAGGAAGGGGGCTGTACTCTGTAGTGGCTGCCAGCAGAGTCCAAGGAAGGAGGTATGTTAGTGGACCTGGGCAGTTTTAGGTGCCCATAGCAGTATTGTAGTGATCAGGGTGTCCTGACCTGGGAGCTCATGGTTCTCAGGCTTTGTACTGGCAGCTTCTCTGCATCTTGCTAGCCACAATGGGGCAGGGACATGGGCCAGAGGAAAAGACCTGAATCTCCTTCCCCATCCCCTCTCTGAAACCCTTAAATTCAATCCCCACCAGAATACATCCTCCCAAGTGCGCCCTGGCCTTCAGCTTTGCTCTTACTTCCCTCCCTGCTCCCCAAGCCTTTGCCCACCTTCCACTCATCCCTGTACAGATTGATATTCACTATTCTTAAGGCAGAGTTCAGATGCCTCCTCCAAGAAGCCCTCCCTAACTCTTTTTAGCCAACTTGGGACTCCCTCTCCATGCTTGCATTGGGCATTAGTCATTTGTGTTCTGTCTCATTTCCCTTTCCTATCTCACCTTTGGAAGTCAGTGGCAGTATCAGCCATTCTGTGCCGACAGCACCCAGCATAGAGCCTGGCACCAAGAAGCCATTAATGATGTGCAATGAAAGAGTGAAGAGAGAAGTGGATGATGCAGAGGATGTGTAGTTGGAGTCAGTGGAGAGTCAGGTAGGCTAGAGTAGGCCAGGAGGGCTTCCTGCAGGAGGTGGAGCTCCAGCTGGGCTTGATGGATGAGGGAGGATGGGGAAAGATGGGCAGAAGGGGACCTGAGGCTGGAAGCCAGGAGAGAGCTGCAGTTCATTGAATGTCTTGGGGCCAAGCTGTGTGCAGCCACTGCATACATCTTTAATGTTCTCAGCGGTCCCTGAGGTGGGTTTTACTCTGACCATTATCAGAGGAGCACTCTTAGTCCCCGAGTGGAGGAGTTAACTGCATAAGGTCACATGCTTAGAAGATGGAAAAGCTGGACTGCAACCCAGGTGTATCTCCTTCCAGGGCCCCACAGAGCCTCTGGAACATTGTCTGCTGGCAGCCTGGGGTGAGGATGGGGGAGGTGCTGAAGGCTTTTGAGCAGGGACTAGTATAAATCCTAAAATGAGGTGGCAGTGTGCTTGAAGATAGTTTAGTCCTGTAAGTTCATTTCTCAGATGGTGAGACTGAGGCCTTGAAAGGGGATAGGACTCTCCTGAGGAGTTCAGTGAGTGGCAGACCGTGGACCAGAGTCCAGGTCTCCCTCCTGCCCATTGGATGTGGTTACCACCGCACCACACTGCTGGGGGCACACTGGCTTTCCCTGAGCCTGGCTCCTGGGTTGGAGTCCTGGCAGGTCCTGGGTCCTGGGCTGGAAATTGGAGAAGGAGCCTCAGGCTTGGACCCCTGTTCTAGGCCCTGGCAGAGACCACCTAAGTACTGAAGGGGACCTGCCTCATACTGTTCCTTCAGTGCTGTCCCCTTCTGTCCCCCCTGCTCCTTAGAAGGCCTCCTTTCCCTCCCATTCTTGGAGCTTTTTGCCCCTGTGCCTCTTCCCCCATTCCCAGTAAATTCCTCCAGAGGACTGATGGAGGAGCTATCCCCAAGTTTCAGCTACTCTCACATTAACAGAGGCTGCAGTACACTTCAGGTGCCCAGATTTGGGCCTAGGCCCAGTATTCCTTCCTCCCTTCCCCATCCCAACAAAAGCATTGAACTTGAATCCCTAGGGTGTACCAAACCCTGCATTCCATAGAGTGAGGAAATCTTCAGGGTGCATTAGGCTCAGCCAGTTCCACACCCAGGCCCTGAGTTTTATGGACAGGAAAGGCTGGGGGTGGGGCAGG
The DNA here is from genome assembly GCF_052094955.1 of Ictidomys tridecemlineatus. Lineage (NCBI taxonomy): Eukaryota > Metazoa > Chordata > Mammalia > Rodentia > Sciuridae > Ictidomys > Ictidomys tridecemlineatus. The sequence goes on from NC_135487.1 coordinate 29,723,406, forward strand.
GGCTCCTGGACGGTGGGTTAGATATCCTAGGGAGCCAGGCAGGTCCTCACAGAGGAGGTAGCACTTATCTGAGCTTCCTTCACTGGGGAGGGAAGAATTTGGGTGATACTCTTTGGCAGAGTGGGGGGTGTTGAGTATACTCAAAGGCAGGGAAGTAGGATTGTACATGTTGGATTTAGGGAACATTTTAGGTGTACCAGGCTGGAACCTAGAGTCCCCCAGGCATGGCAGGGAGGTAGCATGGTAAAGGTGTGTGTGTGTGTGGGGGGGTGGTAGTCAGCTCAGGAAAGGCTGATGTGCTAAGCCTTCACCCTATATGATGTGGAGAGGTAGTCAAGTGTGCTGAGGACAGTAACTGGAGGAGGCAAGACCAGTAGCAGGTTCAGAACACCCAGATTAGGCTGAAGCCTAGAGAAAGGCTGTGTTCAGTGCTGGGAATCTCACCCAAGGGGCTGGTTGTTTCCCTTGGGTTGGAGGGTCTCAGGCCTAGGATCTGGGATTGAACAGGATGCCTCCCTCTTTCCAAGGTGCCCCAAGAGTGTGACTATCCAGATAGAGCTTGGCTATCCCTCCCTCTTGGCTCCTCCAGTTGCACTTTTCCTTAGCTCTTGACCCCTCCGGGAAGCCTTCCAGGCTGTTCTGAGTTCTGGAGCTCCTTTTACTTAGAGCTCCTGAGTTGTTCTGTCTCCTTTTGTGTTTCCTGGCTGCCAGCTCCTTTGGGAGCTCCCAGGCCAGGCCTGGGCACCTCCCATTCCTGTCCCCAGGCCCAGTGGGGAGGAGCACAGTGGATGGGGACTTCCCCTCTCCTTCAGGGAATAGAGCAGCCTGTCTGCTGAGGGGTGGGTTCAGAAGAGCTGGTGCTACCCCAGTCTGGCCCAGCCCTGCCCAGTAAGTTCCAGGTGGGAAGGGAGGGACTGATCGGAGGGTCCAGGAACAGGGTCCTGCTACAGGCTCTGAGCAGTGGTTGTGAATGTAGGGCGCCCCCGCCCTCTCCCCTCAAGCCTGCTCCAGCGGGGCTCCCTCCTCCTTTGTCCTCCGGGGATCCCCATCCCCAAGGGCTGGTGGGGGTGCAGGAGGAGGCGGTGTGAGCCCCGATTGGGGGGGTGTCCTCACCCCCCTCGCTGCACGAGCGAGGGGCTGGCAGCTGCCCGCCTCCTGGGCACGGGCCCGTGCCAGCCGCTCCTGGCACAGTTGTTGGCACGCCCGGCAGACTCCCACGGCCACCTGCTCACACCCACCCACGAGCGCTGGCGCGCTGCGGGCCCTTCCGGCTTCCCGGGCCTCCCGGAGCCCCTCCCCCGCCGCCGGGCCGAGCCGCCACCCCAGTTCCCAGCTCCCCACGGACCCCTCGCTCGCCACCCGCCGGGTGGCCCCCGCCTTCGCCCCCACCGCGCAACTTGGGGAGCTCGGGAGGCGGGGCCGCTGGGGCCTCCGGGGTAGCCGCGCCGCGGGGGAAGGGGACCGGGAGGCAGGCAGACAGACCGACAGACAGGGTGAGGGCCCCGCCTGCCACCTGGCGCCGCTCCAGCGGGACGATGGCGGGCAGCGCCGTGCCAGGCGGTAATTGCAGACAGACTAATTTAAAGAGATGAGACGGTTATTTTTAACTCGCGTTAAGGTAATGAACAGCGCGGGGGGTTTGCGGGTTCGAAAGTTCAGCGCCCCCAACCCCCACTTTGTGCGGATCGAGGGGCCCCTTCTCTGCACCCCCTGAGGTCTCCAGGCTCGGAACTGACTCGGGATAGGTGGGGAGGGAGGCTGAGAGCAGGAGAAGCCCTCCTGCCAGAGGGCAAGAGGGCCAGAGGGCCAGAGGGCCGGGACGCGGCATCCACTAGCCAAGGGCTGCACTATCAGATCCTCCACACCTTGCTTCCAGGTGGGGAAATGACTTACCCTGAGGTCACACACCCAGGAAGTGGCAGACCTAGGAACTGAACCCCATTCTAACAACCCTCAAACTAGAGCTTTTTCTATGTTGATGAGTAGGACTGGGGATGGGTGGGGGCTGGAGAGAAGGGCTTGGGGTTTGGACTTTGAAAGGATTGAGGACTTTTTCCATGTAGCCTACCTTCTCCTGTCATTGAGTGGCAGCCAGTGATGGCTACCACCTGGGGTCCTGGGGTCTGTGTCCTGTGAGGGCTGAGGGGGGTGGTCATGGACTGTGGCTGCAAGCCTCTGGGATGGGGGGTACTTCAGCTGTAGGGGAGCCCCTCCTAGCCTTTCTGCTTCCATGACCTCCCAGCGGATCCTCAGGTCCTCCCCACTCCAGCTGTGGGCTGCCTCCCACTTCTAGGCAGGGTACCTGGGGATCAAGGAGGGTGGGGCATGCTAACCCTCCACCTCCAGATGAGGCTTTGGGTATCTGAAGAGAGGTGTGTGTGTGTGTTGGGGGGGTGGCATGGAACCCACCTTGCCTTCTTCTCCAGCTCAACCCCTTCCAGTGTGCTCCTGGTGACTGGGAGCTCTTTGCCCCACTGCTGCCCACTCTGTTACTCAAGAGTGTCTTAAAGCTAAAAGAACAAGCTTCTTCTGCACAGCAATGGCCCATCTCCTAGAGCATCACTCAGGGTGTCTCTTGGAGTCATCTGTGGGACCAGGGCTAGGTGAGAGTAGACAGAGGCCCTGTGGGGCAACCCAGGCCAGTGTTGGGCTAAAGTGAAGCTCTCTTTCCCGTTCAGGTCCTCAGTGTTGTCCTCATCTGTGTCCAGAGAGCCTTAATTCAGCCTCTGGGTCTTTCAGTGCTGTGACTTATAAACCCTCTGGTTCTAGGAGCCATGAGAGTTCACTGAGCAGAGGGGACATAGTACTGAAAGAATTCTCATGGTAGACCCATGTGGATATAGGCATGGACGATCTTGAACTTGGGACTTCTGCTTAGAGATACCTGCCCTGTCCATGACACGTACCTTGGTGGTAAGCATTCTCCCCCAATGAAGGGAGTGTTCATGGCAGTCCCATCTGGCCCCCAAATCAGGCAGATGGGGGGTTTCAGAGTGTCGGGTGAGTATTAGCTCAGGCTCCGGGGCCCGGGTAGGGTGCTTAGGGGGACAGCTGGATCTGGAGTGCCCCCCTTCTCCTGGCACCCTGGTTACCATGGAGACCAACTCCTGTTTAGGAGGGTTTGGCTGTTTGCTGCCTCTCCCCACCCCCCAACCCATATGTGGAGGTGGGAGGGGGTCCAGGTGGCGTGTGGGGGAGGGGCCTCCCACACCCTCCCCCTAGGGCCTCCCTTTTTGCAGAGAGAAACCTTTCTGGTCTCTAAGGGGGGTGCCTCTTGTGGGAAGGGGAATGAAATTAAGAGATTAATGTCTGGGTGCTAGGCAGTCAGTTGAACACTTTGCCTACATACATTCTCCTGCCACCACCAAACTGCCAGGTATCCTTAATAGCCCCATTTCACAGTTGAGGAAATGGAGGCCGGAAGAGCCTGGATTTAGATGCAGGCAGATCTTTCTGTTTCTGCCACATTTCTCCACCTCCTAGTGCCAGAGCTGTCTCAGCCCCACATACCAGCCAGCCTCCTGCCTCAGGGTCTTTTCCTCCTCTCGCACCCTCCAGGGCTCCTCAGTGACCCTAGGAGCCAACCAAGCACAAACTTCTCAGTTTGGACCCCTGGGCCCTCTCCTGGCCTGTCCAGCCCTGGCCTCCTTTGCACTTTCCCTCTGCCTCTGATGCAGGTACCCTGGATTTGCCACCTTCATACCTAACATTGGAGTTCTCATTCCATACCCACTGCCATATGCTCACTGCAGCAGCTCTCCTTGGCTGATCCCCTGGGAACACCCCTCAGAAAATAAGTGGGGTGCTTGGGTGGTTTGATTGAAGACCCACCCTCCTGATGATTCTGGAGCCCAACATGTCTCCTTGAAAGTTTCTGCTTTAAATCCTTACTAGTTCACCAACCTGGCTGATGATCAGAGTTGCCTAAAAGCTTTTTAACAACACAGGCTTCCCGTCCCCATCTCAAACCCTCTATGTCAGACTCTTAGTGGCTGGGCTCTAGAATCTATATTTTAATAAGCATGTCTGGTGACAGTTCATTCCGAAACGGTGCCTTAGATGGTGGCTTCCCAGCCTCCTGCTTGTCCCCCCTTTTCCTTATTTCCATGTGCATGAGCTTCTTCTCTAAGTAGCCTACACAAGGTTGAGCCTGCTCCTCTCCTCACTCCTTTTGGGTCCTCTAAAGATTTGAACACCATGCGGTCGGTTTCAAGGGACTGAGTCACCATCCCAGCATCTGAGCCCACCCTCATGTCCTAGAAGTCATGTTGTATAGGACAGGGATGGAAAGAATGGAGGCTTTGCCACAGCCGGGAGGGGAAAAGTGCTAGTAAATACTCAGCAAGCTGCTCTGGGACTGGAGTGGCAAAGAAACTCATAGTCACAACCCCTATCCTGCTGTCACTGAGTTGTTGAAGGAGAGAAGAGGAGCTGACACGCAGCCCAAGAGCTGCCCCAGACCTCAGGTCTTGTGTGATTCCTCAGGCCTAGCCCCTAGACCCATCAAGCCTTCCAGTTACCTTCCTGTCTTCTGATCCTTGCTTTAACCACACTGGACTGTCCCAGCTCAGGATTCAGCCTGCCATGTGCTGACACAGACATTTTTTCATTTCATTTTCACAGCTAAACTGGGCATAATGCACATTCCTGTAACCCCAGGAACTCAGGAGGCTGAGGCAGGAGGATCACAAGTTCGAAGCAGGCCAGCGCAGTAAGATCCTGTCTCAAGTAAAAAGTAAAGACATGGGATGTAGCTCAGTGATAGAGCACTCCTGAGTTCAATCCCCAGTACCAAAAAAATAAAATAAAATCCCAGTCACTCTTTGATGCTGGTATTGTTACTGTCCTCACTTTGTAGATGAGGAATTCATCAGAAAGAGGCTTTAACTGCATCCTACCATGTAGCAGCAGTGGAACTCCCCACGGCTAGTTCTACCCTAGCCCAGTGCCCTGGCCAGCCCATTCTAAGCTCACTTTCCTCTCCTCTGCCTCCTTCCCCACCCCATCATTTTCTCTTTTGTCTTGGGGAATGGTCCTGGGTCCCCAGCTTCCTTTCCCAAAGAGTTCTCTAGGGGGAGGGACAGACCAACCTGATGTTCACTGGGATCTGCCTGCCCAGGGCTGACAGCAGTTCCTCCAGTCACTGGGATCTAAGGCTCCACCCAGTGGGCACCTGTTGTGTGGTGCTGCCTGGAGGGAACTAAACCCTGATCTTACAGGGCCTGCAGGTCAAGCTGGGGAGATAAGAGAAGGACATTGACTCTGATTCAGAATAAAACTTTCTCAGGGTCAGAGTACAAGGTCAGAAAGTCAGCTGTGGGTGCTTGGAGGTGGGGGAGAGGAGCCAGACAAAGAAGGTCAAACCCTAAGAACTCCTGGGGGAGTCCAGCAGGAGTCAGGAGAAGCAAGTGAGGTGCCTTTAATGGCTAGGCAAGGAGCCCACTCCAGGCTGTGAGGATAGGGATGAGGGGGGAACACTCAATTCAAGGGCCATGTGGAGAGAGGACAAGCGGGAGGGAGTCTGGTCACCTGGTGTGAGCCTGGTACTGGGATGCAATGGAGAAGATGAGCCTGAGACACGGTGGAGGCCAGAAGAGGCCAAGATGCCAACCTGAGACCTCTGCAGCACCTTTTTGGTACTTGAGACTCTCAGGTGAGACAGAACTGGATGGTTAGGAACCTGGGAGGCAAATGGCAAAAGCAGAGCCTAGTTCTACTCACCCTTTGTGGAGCCTGGGGCAGCTGAGCCTCAACTTCCTCCTCTACAGATTGGATAATAATAGGACCCTGTTCAAGCTTTGTTGTGGGGATTACAGGAAAAATACATGTCAAGTCCCTAAGAAGTCTAACCAGATGTCATTACTACTTGCTTCAGGAAAGAAAAGGAACCATCTCCCCATGTGCTATGTAGGATAGCCCTCCCTGGGCTCTGACCCTGAGACACACTGCAGTCTGTGTGTGTGTGTGTGTGCATGTGTGGGAGGAATCCCCTCCTAACACCCCACTTTCTGGTCCCTGAGCCAGGGATTGGGGATGGCCAAGCTCCCTTCTGCTCTTTGATTCACTGCTTTGGAGCCTCCAGAGCCTTCCCAACGGCTCAGGGAGGCAAGCAGAGCAGGTTTTAGGTTCCCCATTTTTACGGATGAAAAAATGATTTGTTCAAGGTCACCCTTGAGCCTATGGCTGCCTGTCCCTGGAATTTTGGCTCGACTTTGCCCCACTGGCAGGCTGTGTGACCTTGGGCACAGTCCTTCCCTCTCTGGCTCCCAGTTCCCCTCCCCCAACACTCTAGGAAGCAGTGAGGCCTCCTCCTACTCCCTCTGTGCCCTCCCCTGTCCTCAGCTGGCCTTGCCACCTCCTCCTTTTGTAACCTGAGCTGGGCTGTGGGGGAAGGGGCTTGCCCTCAGCCAGAGGCACCTGCCAGCTGAGCAGATGTGAGGGGATGGAGGCCCCAGGAGGAAAGAGAGAGCGCCTAGTCTGCAAGGCCAAGGCCAGGCGGGGCAGGCTACATGCAGCACACCCAGCCCTGGCTGCTGGCCTCTGCCCCTGAGCTTGCCCTGAGTACTTATCCATTTTCAGCAGACCAACATGGCACGCCAACATGTCCTGAAGGACCTCCGAGTCTCCAGAAGAAGACAGATGGCAGATGAGGCTTGTGCTGTGGTCTGGGTGGGCTGCCCTGGGTTCCAGGAACCTCCCTGGAATGGGGACAAGGGCCATGGGCCGCTCCTGGGGGCAAGGCCAGTGCCTGTGCGGGTGGCCATGCCCCTGGGAGAGCAGATGGTTCTTTTGGCATTGTGCCTACTCCTCCTCTTTCCCCTAGGAGCCAGCCTGCAGGGCTGGGGCACAGCTGCTGGGCCCTCCCCAGAGCCAGGCCTAAGGCAGGGATGGGTGAGGTCAGCCGCAGCTGCTCCCAGGGCCTGGGGCAGGGGAGGGAGGTTCTGCCTGCGCAGGAAGGGTGGGGTTGTGCTTGAGAGGAGCACCCTGGAGAGGTCTAAAGTTTTGGCTTTGCCTTTAGGGGTTCTGGTTTAACCCTGGGTTAAAAGGTGAAAGGTCTGTAGAGCAGTGCTGAGCCAGTGGGGGCAGTCCCTGCCCTTGGAGTTCCACAGGTCTGCTCACTAGAGGTGTCTCAACATGGGAAGATGAGCAAGGGTCCTGGGGACGATTTCGCAAATTCTTGCACCACCACTCACACTATGTGACATCGGTTTCTCACCTGTAAAGTGGGGATAATAAACCAATTCAGAGGGTTATTACTCAGATGGTGATTGTTGGGTGCCAGTGCAAGATCCATGATAAAGCTTCAATAAATGCTAGTCCTTTCTCCCTTCATCTTGCTGTGGAAAGATAGCGAGGCCCAGGGGAAACTAGGAGACAGGAGGTTCAGGTAGGACCCTAGCGGGAGAGGGGGGTGGCAGGGCCTGGAACACTGGCCTGAAATTTCCTGAACAGAACCTGCACAGAAATGCCAGGCCTGAGTGGTTCACGGCTGCTGAGGGCTCCATCCTGTTGACTGCCTGTGAGCCAAGGGTTGCCCCATGAAGTTGAAGCATGCAGGCCAACTTGTACACAGACTCTGGCTACCAGTTAGATCTGCAGTGGGGCTTTCAGAGGGATGCAGAACAGAGAGAGAAGGGCAAGAATACTGGGAACAGGGTGTGCAGAAGCCCAGAGGGATGGACATCGGGGGTGGCCAGGGCCCAGATGGACCTGAAGGTTTAGGGGTGACAGGGCTAGAGGGCACCAGTGAGCTCTGGAGTGTCTATCTGGAGTTGGAACCAAGGCCATGAATAACAAGGGACCATGGGCTTTGAGAAGGGGCAAGCTTGGACTCCTGTGGCTGGCTTGCTTGCTACCCAGGCTAGGTGTTGAGTTTCTGCCCTCGCTGGGGGAGGGGGATTCGCCACAGCATTACCCTTGACCTAATGCCTGCCTTCAACATTGAGTTCCTCATAGACCTGGCTGCCCCTCTGTGTTCTGCTGCTGATCCTCAGCCCACTCACTTGTAGGCACCATGGCCAAATGCCTCCATCTGCCCTTTACCCCTCTTGCACTGCAGACCCTTGTGCCAAGGATTTGCACATGGCCTCAGGACCCTGAGGTCATCCATGTTACCCTTTCTGCTGAAGTCTGTCTGGACTGAGCAGCTTCACCCAGGCAGCAGGACAAGGGACATTCAGGGAGTTGTGACATTGTCTGACAGATGTATGTTCCTGGACCAGGCTGGGTTCCCAGAGTGGGATGAAGGGCAAGGAGTGGAATGGATAAGATTCTTGACATGTGAGATTCCCCTGTGGCTATTGGGGTTGTTGTCCCCTATACAGGGGAGGCCTAAGGTCACTTAGGTAAAGCTGGGATTTCCACCCCCCACCTTTGACCTCTTTTTTTTTTTAATATTTTTTTCATTGTAGTTGGACACAATTCCTTCCTTCTTTCCTTTTCCTTCCTTCCTTCCTTCCTTCCTTCCTTCCTCCCTCCCTCCCGCTGAGGATCGAACCCAGATCCTCACACATGCTAGGCGAGAGCTCTACTGCTGAGCCACAACCCCAGCCCCTCACCTCTCTTCATGCAGGGAGGGAGGGAAGGAGAGAGAAAGAAGATGGGCATCCTGGAGGGGGCCAGACTTCTCTCACTAGCCCCACAATGTTTGTATTCTGGGGAAGCACTAAAGAGAGAAGCTGAGTCCCTATCGGGCAGGCAGGGTTAGCATCCTGAGGGAGGGGCTGGGCAGAGACTTTGTGATTGAACCTGGAGAGGCATCCTTACCTGACCTCTCAGACTTGGGCGGTTGGATACAAGACTTAAGTCTGAACTTGGGAGGACCCTAGAAGCCCCTGGGTCCCAGAGAGGCAAGGAGGTAGCACAGGCATGGTGGTGAGTAGGGACATAATGCTTGTATCTGGTAAAAGCCAAGAGAGCTTGGGCTCCAGAGCCAAGGCAGAGATGGCCACTGGGTGGGCAGCAGAGCAGAGTGCCCCCTGCCACATTGGGAGATGGGGTGGGAAGATCCCTGGCTTTGGCACTCGGCAGCAGCCCAGAGATCCAAAGTTGGCTCTGTCACTTTCCAGCCGCAGGAGTCATCTAACCCACCCAAACCTCAGTTTCCCCCTTGTAAAATATCAGTCCCTGCTCGCAGGACGGTTACCAGGATAAAAGAAGCTGGCCTATGTCTGGCATGTGGCAGGTGGTGCCTTTCTACAGCCTCAGTATTGGAAGCACATGCCAGTGGTGTGCCGGAGCTGGCTCACACTGCCTCATGGAGCTGATCGGGCACAGTTCTTCCTGGTTCCACACTTGGCAACATCATGCTGGCAGCTTCCAGTGGGCAAAGATAGTAATATCTACACCACAGAAATCAGCAAAAGCTACAAATCACATCAGGTGGGTTTCCCCCCTGCCCATGGAGAGCTGTGATGTATTTGCCAGCACATAAATGTGCACCCAGGAATGGTAACTTTCCCTGCACCCCGGCCCAGGATCACAGAATCAAAAGATAGCACAGAGAGCATAGGAGTGCATGGGAGTCCATGTCCCAGAATTCTTCCTGTGGGCCCTCTTTAGTTCAACTGGAGACAAAACAGGAGGTGAGGCAGTAGTGGGGGCTCTGGCTAGGCCAAGCAACCTAAAACACAATCTATGGTCCTTCTGGGCCCGGAAAAGTTGGATACAGTTATAGCACCAGACAGCTCCCTACAGGCAGGCAGGGGACAGAGGATGGGGACCTCTTTTCTCTCCACAGCTCCTCCCACCCCCAGAGATCTGGCAAGCCCTGGCTGGAGAAGTGAGATTGGATGAGGTTGAGCTGTCAGAGAATGAAGCTGTGCTGGGAGGAGAAATGAGGCTGTACTGGAAGATAAACGAGGTTGTACTGTGAGGGGCTGAGGTGGTACTTGGAGGCAAGGTGAGGCTGCATTATGAGATAAATGAGGCTGTACTGTCAGGGGATGAAGTGTACTTGTTGGAGAGATGATGTCCTGCTGGATCAGTCGGGTTGCACCATCAGAGAACACAGCCACACCACAGGAGGAAGGCGCGCGTGTGACTTCCAGGATAAATGAGGGTGTCCTGCTGGATAAATGAGGGGGCCCGTCAGGTGAATGGAGTGCTGTTAGCAAATGAGGTTGTACTTGCTGGATAAATGGGACTGGTGTGCTGGATAAATGGGGCTGTGCTGTCAGATGAATGCATTACCGCTCGTGGGCGAAGGGTGTCCTGGGAATAGATGAGGGTGTCTTGCCCGATAGATGAGGTGCCGCCATCAAATGGATCAGACCCTGTCCATGAGAGAAGTACTGTGGGCAAGGTCGAGGTGGTTCTGTCTCTGCTGGGGCTCCTGGGGTGCCTTCTGGCGCATGTAGAGACTTTGGTGTGAGCACACCTGGGTCAGCATGGGGAGCAGGGTGGGGGCTGGGGAGGGCAGCTGCCTGCGCACCTGCTAGCCCCTCTGGAGCTCTTCTGCCTGAGGCTCCTTCGGTACTATAGTTCATGACCTGCTCCACCTCCCTGCTTGTTCCTCATTCTGTCCTATATTCTATTCTCAGCCCAGTTTGAAAAAGCCCTACTATGCGCCTGCCAAGGCAATCTCATTTAATTCCCCTTACAACACAGTATTTCTCTCTCTCTCACATCCATGCATGCATTCATTCCACAAACTTTTAAGTGCTTAAAGTATGTGCCAAACATATGGGGTACCGTTTTTTTTTTTAAAAAAAGGACAAAAACAGTACCCTCATGAAAGTTATATTCCAATATAAGGACAACCAGACAGCTGTCCTTGATTGAAAGAAGATAAATAAATTATGTATAGGTTGAGTATCCCTTATCTGAAATGCTTGGGACCAAAAGTGTTTCAGACTTCAGAGTTTTTCAGCTTTGGGAATACTTACGTAGACTTTACCAGTTGAGTATCCTTAATCCAAAAATCTGAAAGCCAAAAGGCTCCAAAATCTGAAACTTTTTGAGTACCATGACACTTGAAAAGTTTCAGAATTTGGAGCACTTCAGATTTAGGATATTTGGATTAGGAATTTTCAACCAAATATTTAGATAGTGATAATTACTTTAGAAAAATTTAGAGTAGGGTAAGGACGCCAAGAAATGGCAGGGGAGAGGAGCAGTATTTGAGTGGTCAAGAGAGACCTCATTTCGGAAGGTGCCATCTGAACTTGAAGGCAATGAGAGATCTCTGCGGACATCTGTGGAAAGGTGGGATCCTGTCTGGCCAGCTCAAGGTTCAGGAGGGGTGATGGAGCAAGACACTTGAGAAGTCATGGAGGATCTGTGGGTCTGAATAAGATGGAGACTGTGGGAGGGATCTGGGGAGGACTGGACATGATCTCAGTTATGGAAAGGACCATTCTAGCTGCTGCAGGGCAGTAAATGAGGAAGCAGGTGGCTGCTGCTGGAGAGATTGGAACTTCAGAGCATCTTGCCCCTGGGTTCACTGTTCATGGGTGTTGGAGCTGACACCAGGTCTTATGCACTTTGCCCTGTACCAGCTTCACCAGCCTCCTCTCACTGGTGGGTGAAGCTCCTGGGGGCTGTTCTTCCTGGTCCAGGTTCTGAAGGAGAATGGGATGTGCATGGGATATCATCCACTGTTCCTTTTCCTCTGCCCCCAGCTGGCCTCCCTGGGTCCTTGAGTGAGGGAGGTCCTATCTCCCATCAGAGCATGGACCAGATCTGGACATAGGTGTGGGAGATATGAGGCCCCAGAAGCTGAGCCCAGCTCTGGGCACCAGGGGAGCCTGGGCATGCCAGGGCTGTGGCTGTGGTGGTGGGTTGCTAGGCAACTCCAAGAGGGAGCCCTGGTTACTGCTGCCTGGCAGAGGCATCTTCCTCCTCTACCTCCCTCACCTCCTCCATGGCCTCTGGCCTCCCAGGAGGCCTTGTGTGAGAGCCAGAGTTGTGATCAGTGCTTGCCACTGGATCTTGGCTGGGAGCTCTGATTGGTACCAGGTAGCTGGGCCCTGAGGAGCCACACTGGGATGCAGGGCCCTGGCTTCTCTCATGGGGCACAACCCAAGGGCAAAGCCCAGCTCAGCAGTCAGAGGTCTAGATCCTTAACTCACCTCTGAAGCACCTCCCTGCATGACCCTGGTCAGTACCAGGCACCCCTCTAGGCTTCAGCTGCTCCATCCATCTGGGCTGCAGGATCCCTCCCCAAGGGCCTCATATTCTGAGAGAGAGGGTGCTGAGTGGGCAAGGCTCCAGGCTAACCCTCCCACCCGCACTGACTTGAGTATGTAACACTTAAGTTTTGCATTAAATTTCACTTACGAAAGAATTCCATTGCTTTAAGAAAAATGTTTGAAAACCTCTGGACTGGATGATACCAAGGATTTTTGGTGTCAAACTGAAATCTCCAGAAAGGTCCCCAGAGTACCACTGGCCTGTGTCATCATTGTATAGGCAGGAAAACTGAATCCTGGATGGGAGGAGAAATTTGCCCTAAGTCAAGCTTGAAGGAAGGGGGGGAGCACCGAGCTGGGGGTCAGGCTTACGTGCTTATTCCGACAACAGGTCCTGGTCCACTTTGGGCAAGTCCTTTCTTTTCCCTGGGTTGGACCAACCATGGTGTCAGGCTTGGGCTTGACCTATCAGGTACTTGGCTGGGTAGGGGACCAAGGGGAGAAGGATGCAAATCTTTGTAGGCTTGGAGCATGTCTTGAGTAATCTGAAATATTTTGATTCTACAGAAAATGGAGGTCTTGGAAATAGCTCAGGGGTAGAGCACTTGTCTAGCATTTGTGAGATTCTAGGTTTGAACCCCAGCACTGAGAAAGACAGAGGAACAATAACATGTAGATCTACTGCCCCATACCCCCTGCACTCTTAGGCCCACAGACATGTAGGGATAGTTTACATGGAAAGTTTGAGGAGCACTGGGATACTAGCTTCCTAAGATTCTTTAGGAATTCCCTGACACCACTTCCCTGTCCCATGCAGAATGTTATATCCTTTAGACTCAGTAATACCAACATGAAATCAAAATCTGGCCTGTGCTTACCAAGCTGTGTGACTTTGGCCGTCACTCAGAGTCTCTGAGCCTACTCTTCTCATGTTGGGGTAGGGATCCCAATCCATGATTCTGGAGTCTTACGTAATAAAGTGAGATAAGTACTCAGAGTGCCTGGGCTGAACAGGCTGGTGCTGCCCATGTGCTGGTACCTGATGGTGTCCTTCCTCTCCCCACCCCCCAGTGTTCTGAGCTGGGCTGGCAAATAATGACATTGATAAAGAGGTGTTACCTGATGGACCTCCAGCTGGAGAAGTGGAGAGGTGGGAGGTGGAGCCTCCAGCAAGCTGACAGTTCTTTGGGGAAAAGAACTGAGGCCTCCTGAGGACCCTGAACACAGGTGTGGGGGAGGGGCCTGGGAGCCAGGTGTGGGGGCGGGGCGGGAAGGGGGTATCTACTTGAGGGAACAGGGATCCCTGGGGTCCAGTTCCCCTCCTCTCCAAGCCCCAGGAGAAGCCAGGCAGGGCAAGCCTGGCAAGCCTCAGCTGTTGTCTCCCAACCCAAAAGTGCTAGAGACAGGGAGCCCGGGGCCCTGAAGAGTCAGTCAGGACCTGGAGCTGGGGGAGCAGTGGGTGGGAGGTGCCCTGGCAGCAGGAAGGACCTCCTGGAGACCCGTGGAGAGGAGGCAGGAGGGAGTACCCTCACAGAGCAGTGGCTGTGAGTGTAACTGGGCAGATTAAAGGATTACAAGCAAGTCTGCAACCTGGGCAGAGTCGGGGTACCCAGCAGCACTGCATAGCTGTGGTATTATGGGCAAGTTAATCGTGCCTCTGGGCCTCTGTTGCCTGATAGATGAAGTGGGGGAATGTCAGCTTTCTAAGAGTGGTTGGTGCCTAGAACAGCTTCGCTCAGGACAGGATGTGAAGGAGATGGAAACAGAGCAGGTCTGTTGAGTGGTCTAAGAGGTCAGATCTTCTGGCCAGAGTGAAAGATTTAATCAACATCTATGAGTACCTGGAGTGTTCACCCAACACTGAACCCCAGATTAGTTCATGTAATGATCTAACAGCCTTATGAGGTTGTTATGACTGTGGCCCATTTTTTTTTTTTAGAGTGCTCAGAGATTGATACATAGCTATGGTCACACAGCTAGGTGGTCAAAAACCTGGCTTCCCACCCTGCCCTCTGATAGACAGCCAAGGTTATGCTGTTTCCAAAGCAGTGGCCAAACCCAGGTGGGAGGCCCATGCTACTTCAGATTCCTGTGAGAGCCAGGCCAGTGGAGCTCTGGACTCCACCATCCCAGGACAGGTCTGGCCAAAGCAGGCAGAGACCTGGGGAGCCCTGTAGACTGGCACAGCAGAAATGAAGAAGAGAATAAGGGCAACAAAGGTGAAGCCACAGAGGTACCCAGGGACGGCAGAAAGGGCTTTGGAGCCTTTAAGTCACTTCACTTCTCTGAGCCCAGGACTTCTTGACTATAAATGGGGAGTATGTAGGCATTGTGCACAGGACCCACTAGAAAGCGGCTCCGAGGGCAGAGCTGAGGCAGGTGGATCAAGGGGGGTGGGCAGGCAAGTGAACTGGGGTGACCTGAAGAAAGGCACTGAGCAGGAGTAGGGCCTGAGGCTTCCATGGCCAAATGTTGTCCTTTGTAGGACCCAGTCTCTTTGGAGTTCAGAGGAGCTGGGGGAAATCTCTGAAAAGTCTTAGGCCTACATCTTGGTTGGGGACCCCCAGCTATTCTGCCTTGGCTGGCCAGGCGGTCCCAGCAGTCCCAGCAAAGGGTTAACAGTCTTCTCTACCTGCAGTTGCATTTTAAAGACACGAAATTAAAGCAGGTAATTTATTCTCCCCACACACGAAAGAGCAATTAGTTCTAAACAGGGCTTAATCAGTCACCGCGAGATTGATTTCTGGAGCCCTGGGTTTTCGGGCTCCTGGCACCATGCCAGACTTGGGAGGGAGGGGGGCGGACAAATGAGCCGCGGCGGCATGAGCCCTTACATAATCTGCTGGAGGTTGGGGTGGGGGTACTGACAGCTTGACTAGCCCCGAGAGGGGCTTGGCTGTGTTGGGGAAGAGGGGGATTCCGCAAGCACCCAGTAACCCTCAGGTCCCGGAAAAGGCTAGGCCCAGAGCTCCAGCCCCACCCTCTGGGCAGTGTCTGGGGGTGGAAGGGTGTGATTAAGGGTAGAGGCTGGGTATTCTGGGTTTGTCCGACCTGATACTTACACCTGCACCCCTTCTTCTCCCAACCCCTGCACCCATTATTTCCCTTCCTCTCCCTACTTCTCCATTCTCTCACTTTTTTCGACGCCCCATTCCCATCATTCCCTCCTTTTCCCACGGCCTCCTCGCTTCCCATTTCCCTACCCATGCCCTTGTCTCTGGCCACAGAACTCCATCCGGCACAACCTGTCGTTGCACACCCGTTTCATCCGCGTGCAGAACGAGGGCACTGGCAAAAGTTCCTGGTGGATGCTGAATCCTGAGGGTGGAAAGACGGGAAAGACCCCGCGGCGCCGGGCTGTGTCCATGGACAACGGGGCCAAGTTCCTTCGCATCAAGGGCAAGGCAAGCAAGAAGAAGCAGCTGCAGGCGCCGGAGCGAAGCCCCGACGACAGCCCTCCGGGCGCGCCTGTCCCTGGGCCTGTTCCTGTCGCTGCCAAGTGGGCCGCCAGCCCGGCCTCGCACGCCAGCGACGACTACGAGGCGTGGGCCGACTTCCGCGGCAGCGGGAGACCCCTGCTTGGGGAGGCTGCCGAGTTGGAGGACGACGAGGCCCTGGAGGCCCTGGCGCCGTCATCGCCGCTCATGTACCCGAGCCCTGCAAGCGCGCTCTCGCCGGCGTTGGGTGCGCGCTGCCCGGGGGAGCTGCCTCGCCTGGCAGAGCTGGGAGGCCCGTTAGGCCTGCACGGCGGCGGCGGTGGCGCGGGGCTGCCGGAGGCCCTGCTGGACGGCGCGCAGGACGCGTTCGGGCCTCGGCCCCGCGCCGGGACGCCTGCCTACTTCGGCGGCTGCAAAGGCGGTGCCTATGGCGGGGGAGGGGGTTACGGGCCGCCAGCGCTGGGCGCGCTGCGGCGCCTGCCTATGCAGACCATCCAGGAGAACAAGCAGGCCAGCTTCGCGCCGGCCGCCGCGCCCTTCCGTCCCGGAGCGCTGCCCACCCTGCTGCCGCCGCCGCCGCCCGCGCCGAGGCCCAGCCCGGTGCTGGGCGCGCCCGGGGAGATGGCGCTGGCAGGTGCGGCAGCCGCCTACCCCGGCAAGGGGGCGGCCCCGTACGCGCCGCCGGCGCCCTCGCGCAGTGCCTTAGCCCACCCCATCAGCCTTATGACGCTGCCCGGAGACGCGGGCGCCACAGGCCTGGCACCACCTGGCCATGCAGCCGCCTTTGGGGGCCCGCCCGGTGGCCTCCTACTGGACGCGCTGCCCGGGCCATATGCGGCGGCAGCCGCCGGGCCGTTGGGTGCGGCGCCCGACCGATTCCCGGCGGACCTGGACCTCGACATGTTCAGCGGGAGTCTTGAGTGTGACGTCGAGTCCATCATCCTCAACGACTTCATGGACAGCGACGAAATGGACTTCAATTTTGATTCAGCCCTGCCTCCACCGCCTCCCGGCCTGGCCGGGGCCCCGCCTCCTAACCAGAGCTGGGTTCCGGGCTGAGGACCGCCTCCTGCGTCCTGGGTGCCCGGGTCCCTTCCCCAGGGGGCCTCTGTCTTCCCATCCTGATCCCCGGGTCCCCAGCCCCAATCCAGCTCCACGGGGAGGATCCAGGAGGCAGCCCCAGCCCTGCTAAAGACATCGCTCCGAAGTTGACCACAGAGGGAAGAGAGAGGGAGGGGCTGGGGCACCCCACCATTCCTGCCCCAATTCCTGAGACCCGCTCCCCCTCCTCCCGGGGCAGAAAGCCTGGGAAAGGAGGCTGAAATCTGGGCCACGTGGGAGTGGGAAGGAACATGGTGGGCCACCTGGTTTGGATGCTGGTGGGAGAGGCCAACTAGGAGACGGGGCAGGGAGCGATTCCGAATCTTCAGTTTCATTTGTGGAGCCCTTGAGGTGACGTGATGCATAGCCCACCCCACACTCTAGTTTGATTCTCAATTGACACTTTTCCCTACTGGTCTTAGCCTCACCACTGGAAGCCAGCAACCCTCTCTTGAAAACTCACTCACACCTACCTATTGCCCCCACCCCAGCAGTCCGAGGTTGCCCTCTGTAGACCCCCATCCCCATGGTTCAGCCGCTCCCTCACATTCTAGCCGCCCCCATTCCCACCCTAACCCAATGGCAGTCTGTCCCTTTCTTCAATCCCCACATCCCCAGTACTGGTCTCAGTCTCTTCAGCAGGCCTCAGCTCTGGATCCACCACCCCACCCCATCTACCACCCCTTTCTCCGTGCCAGTCCTGGCCCCTCTCCCATATTTATAAGTGTCCCGTCGGGGCGGGCGGTGAGGGCGGCGTCCCCGGCGCGTATCGTAGGCAGTGTACTGTGGCCGTGCCGTCAGCGTGTGCGTGTGCGTGTGTGCCGTGTCCAGGCCGTGTAGAGTGCATTGTACAGCATATTTTCATGAATAAAATTGTTTTAAATATTTCCCGCGCCTTGGCTAGCAGAAGGGGCGGCGGTGGTGAAGGATAATTGTAAAGGATTGTGGGGTTAGGGGCGATGAGGGTCCCTGTGCCAGCCCCTACTGTGGCTTTGGTCTGGGTGCACATCAGCATTCTCAGGTGCTGGTCTGCTCAGCATACGTTGATTAAGCGCCTACTGAGTTCCTGATGCTGGCGATATGCCTTAGGAAGCTCTGCACCTGTTTCTGAGAACAGGTAGGGGAAGTTTCAGACCTGGGGAGATTACCCTGAGTTAAGCCTTTGAGGTTGGGACAGAGGGCACAGGTATTTTCTGAGAACCTGTTCTGCCAGGCCCTGTGTTGGGTGCAGTTTTTGTTCTCATAGATGAGAAAACAAGGTCAGAGAGGGCAAATAACTTGGGAAGGTGGGAAGAGAATCCTTTGAAGGTGCAGACTTCTGCTGAAGTCCTCTGGGATACCAGCTGTGTCACCTTGGGCACAGTTTCAACCTCTGAAGCCTTGTTTTTGTCATTTAAATCATAGCATTCATAGTAGCCCCCATCTCAAGTAAATAAGAAAGGTATATAAAGTACTCAGTGCAGGTCTTGCACTCAAAAATTTCTTCAGTGATAATTAGTGAGGTCCTATTAAGTGCCATTTCTTATTTCAGGCATAGAGACTGCCACAGACAGCAGCATTGGCACAGCTCTGCCTTGAGGAACTTAGAGGCTTGTGGAGGACATGGGTAGGTAGACAACTATGGATGGTAGCTATGATGAATGGAAGAGCAGGGTCTGCTGTAGGGGGCAATGATGAGCTGGCCCTGGAGCAGAAGCTATCTCAGCTGAGCCTTGAAGGAAGAGTTGGTTTAGGGAAGGGAAGGGATTCAGAGGGGAAAAGCCAGAGTGGAGAAAGCACGTGGCTTCCATAGGCAAAAACAGTTGAGCGTGGCTAAGGCTCAGAGGTGGAAAAATTGCTGGTGCAGGGAGGCAAACGGGCTAGAATGGGCAGCAGTGAGAGAGGCAAGGGGTGCCAATGGTGGATCGAACCAGGAGATGGGCAAGAGCAGTGGGGATGGGTGGGAAATGATGAGTTCACATGTATTTTGGATGTAGACTCATGGGAATTGGTGGTGATTGGTCCATGGGAGGTCAAGGAGAGGAGGCCGTGGTGGTAGAGTACTTGGGCAGACAAGGCCATTCCCTGACATGGGGAACATCAAGGAAGAGAGAGCCCCCCTGGGATATGGCCTGCTCATCAGCCATAGACATTCTCAATTTAAGTTACATGCTATGGGATTCCTCAGGATTTGGGAGGGAGGATAGGGGCTCACGGACATTTCTACTGTGCAAATAGAATTCTCTGACATTGGGCAACATGTTGGCCTAGAGATGTCCACCTGGTTAGCAGGGACAGAGCCCAGGAAGGCATCTGGACAGGAGAGGGAAGTCAGAGAATCGGGAGTACAGAGGTTGTTGTGGGGGTGTTGGGAGTGGAGCATCACAGAGTGGGGTGAGCAAGGAACCAGCTCTGCTCTGATGAATGCCGTAGGACCCCTTGGCACAGGAAGGAAAACCCATCAGCTGAGAAAGAGGACCTGGGGGAGACGAGAAGGAAAACAGGACACAGTGGGTCCTAGAATTTGTGAAAAGAAAATGGTCCTAGATAGGGTGCCCAGTACTTTTGCCTCCAAGAACCTCACTTTCTTGGTCTGCAAGATGAGGCAGCAGCACTTGTCTTGAAGATTTGTTCAAGGAGCAAATAGAATTGGAATCATTGTCTGAGGTCACTACTAGCAAGGGGCAGACCAGGGCCCTGGCCCTGACTGTATACCTTCCAATACCCAGGTTCTCCTGGGGCGCCTGTGCCCCAGGCAGTGGCTGTAGGCAAGGAGCTGGACCTGCATAGGTTGAAGATCAGATCTGGGGCCTGAGACCTCAATGGTGTGCTATGTGGGTGTCCTTGCAGGGTGGGGAGCACACAGAAACCGACAGGCCCTCGCCTGGGACAGATGCCCCAGCTCCACCCCATAACCAGACTCTGAGATGGCCCAGTTGGGTCTGGACTCCATATGGGCTGTAAAGCTGCCCCCGCCCTAGGCTGATGGAGGGTGGGCTGCTGTGTGCGTGTGCAGGTCTGTGTGTGTCCGTGTGACCCCATATGCAGCTGTCTGTGTGGGCTCGTGTGTGTGTGTGTGTGTGTGTGTGTGTGTGTGTGTGTGTGTGTGTGTGTGTGAATGATGGCATGTCCATCTCTGAGTGTGCCCACACGTGTGTCTGGGGATATGCAGGCCAGGGCTGTGCTAGGCTCTCCTGATTTCCACATGTGTACTGTGTGGCTTCCTCTGTGGGTGTGCCTGCCTGTCTTGGCACACAGCTCTCTCTCAGGAGCTGGTGTTCCCCTGCTAGGAGTGTCCTCTATGTTGTTTGTTGGAGGGGAGGGGAGGAAAACAGAGGGACTGTCCAGGCCCTGGGATCCAGCCCAGCTCATGTGTAGGAAGCAAGAGACCCCCTCAGAGTCATGACTGAGCTCTGCCTGACTCAGGTCAGTGACAATTCCAGAGACAGTTTCTGTCCTGCTGGGCCCCAACGGGAGAAAGGGGGCAACACCCCTACAGCTGGGGGTCTGCCACTGGCCCTTTGCCGCCAGCCTTGGAGCCCAGCAGACGCGCCCCCCTCTATGCCCACTCCCTGGGAGGCGTCTGACACATGATTTATTCATAAAAAGCCATTATTTGTGCCAAAGAAGAACTGAGCTGCTCGCTTTTTAAGTGCTGATAATGCTCTCAGCCTCCCTGCTCCCCCTCCCCTCCTCTCTCACCTCCTTCAGACTTCCTATCCTTTCTCCTCCTCCCATCTCTTCCCCATCCCCTCCCTTTCCCCTCTCTTTCTTTATTGTTCTCTCCACATCTCCTCTTTCCCTTCATCCTCCTTCCTTCTCTCCCTGCTCAACTACTCCCAAATCCCCTCTCTACAATCAGGGCAAGCGAGGGAGCGAGGCAGGGTCTAGGGAGGCTCAGAACCAATTGTCCCTGATTGCAAGAAGGCCTGCACCAGGTCAGGAGCCCCCGGGCACCATCCCTCAGCCTTCCTCTCTGTAGTATCATGGGAAGGCCGGGAGGAGGGAGGACAGACCGAGAAGGTGGGATGGTCTTGGAGGCTGTCCTAACCAGCTCCCCTATGCTAAGAGGTGTGACTTCAGCTTCTCATTCAATCTTTCAGGATCCCAAATGAACACTCAATCTAAGTAAAAAGAGGACACTTGCATAGCAGATTCAAAGCAAGCTCTCTAGGACCACGTTCCTGGCCAAGAATGCCTCCAAGCTCCCCCAGTGGGCATTCTAGAGCCACCATTATTCAAGTGGTGCTAAGAGAGGCTGGCATCAAGGGAGGCACCTGGGTTCCGTCACAGAGACAGGAGGCAGCAGAAAATGCTCACAGATGGCAGTTCGGACATAGACACATGCCAGGTTCTTAGAAGCAGACATCACAGATCCACGTGTGTGTGCTCTCATGCTCACATGTCTGCATGTGCGCACACATGCACGCGCGCGCGCGCACACACACACACACACACAGGCATGTGCCCAGCCTCCACCTACTCAGGCAGACAGAGAACCCTTCCTCACCTCTTTCTGGAGTGCCCCTCCCCTGAGCACCTGCAGTGGGGGCTGCAGCTCTTTCCCCATTCAGACACCTGTTCATTCATTCCTGCATTCATTCATTCACTCCATAAACTTAACTTTTGCACCTCATTCACACCAGCCCTTGCTGGATGCTGGGGTGGCAAAAATGGATGTGATTGGCCCCAGAGAGCGGAGCTGGAGCAGAGAGGGTACTACCGATCCTCCCTTGCAGCCGTGGGCCAGGGGTTGGGGGCCCAGCAGGCGAGGGGTTAAGTCATTTGGCATCCAGAGCTGGAGCCATTAGGCCTCCTAATTATGAAATTATCGAGGTCCTCAGGTGACTGCTAATTTCACACACACTGTTCCTCTCACGGCTAATGAACGCCCGCAGAACCCACGCCTTGTCTTTCCTGCTGAACAGTGACCTGCAGTTAATGAGCTCAGGAAGGCAGACAGGCCGCCGGCTGGGTGGGTGGGGCACCAGGCCTGAGGAGGGGGCTGCTCATCCCTCCTGCCCCTCCCGGCTGCCCTTGCTGGCTGCCAGTCCCAGGGAAGATTTCTGGACCGAAGCCCAGCCCAGAGTTTCTGCAGGACAGGCTAGGCCCAGGGATCTTCGGAGCAAGGGAAGGGTACAGATTTGGATGGTTTTAGGATCCTGGAATATCATGGAGCAGGGTGAGACTGGGGGACAGAAATGAAATGTCGATGGTGGAAAACCATTTCTACTTGATTCTGGGGCCATGTGAGAGACATGTATGGAGGGCGGGGAGAGGGGAGCACATTAGCTTGAGGGTTGGGAGTTGGGCGGGGGTTGGAGTACAGTCATACCCTGATGCTGGGGAGGGGGATGACTTTGGGGCCGGTGGTGCTAATGAGTAATGGGAATGTCAGCTGTGAGCTGGTAATGCTATTGCTGCTGATTGTAATTTTTAAAGTCTTATTTGTTAAAATTGTTTTTTAGTTGTAGATGGACACAATATCTTTTTATTTTTAGGTGGTGCTGAGGATCAAACCCAGTGCGCACACGTGTGAGGCAAGTGCTCTACCACTGAGCTATAGCCCCAGAAATTAACAAGTAACACACACACAAAAAAATTGCCCTCCAAATTTTTAAAGAAAAAAATAAAAAAGACACACTGGTTTCAATCTTGAGTGGGGCAATGCAATCTAGGTCTAAAGGCCACATGTTCCCAAATGGCCACACAGCGGATTGGAGGGCTTGAAGGCCCTGCGACCTGCCCTAGCCATGACTCACTCACCACCCAGGGCCAGTGGGGTGAATGAGGTGGGCAAGAGGGTGGGAACCATGTTCTGGGGCACAAGGGACCTCTGCTGTTGCTTTTTCCTGACCTGTGAACTTGAGTAACCCATTTCCTTCTCTGGGCCCGTTTCTGGGTGTGTATGTGATAGGGTTAAACCAGAGCTGTGTCTTCACTCTGTGTTGGCAGAGGGGCAGGGCAGAGGGGTGGCCCACACCGCCTGAGGCCAGGGCCTGGAGAAGGAGCCCTCTGCTCCAAGCCTGGGTATTTATTTGTGGAGTACTTGAAGGTACACATGGCTTGGCCCTCTTGAAGCCACCTTCTCCCTCAGGAATCAGAGGGGTGACTTGGTTCCCCACCAGCTCACTTACAGGCTATGTCCTCTGACAGCAAATTCCTGCTCTGTCACCAACCGGCACCTCCTTCTACACCTCAGTTTCCCACCTGTCAAGGGCAGGAGATAAAAATGTGAGCTCACTTTGGATATGACTCAGAGGTTACAACTGTCACCTTGTGACCCCAGTCCAACCAGACCTTTCCCAGATTTCTCTGGTTCTCTCCCCAGGTGCCCACAAGGTCTCTTTCAGGCAGCCAGCTATGTGTTGAGGCTGGGGAAAGGCGTCTGGGTGTTCGGGGCTGGGGGGCCGGGTTCGAGTTGGCGCGGTCTGCCCGTAGGCACGCCCTGTGTCCTGCTAGCCCTTCTTGTTTATTTTCCCTCCTCCCCACATGACAACATGGGGCACATGCCCTTGTTACTTCCACTTTACAGATGAGAAAACAGAAGATTAGACAGGTTAGGTGATGAGCCCAAAGTCACAGAGCAATGGCAAAGCCAGGCCTCAAACCCACAGTCTGAGGGCCCTTGTTATGCCTGTCCCCTGCATGTCATGCATAAGCCCATGTGCACACACGCCTCTGCACACACACACACACACACACACCTAGGTACACACACAGATGGAGACTCACTTGTCTCCACATGGACTCCTGGTGCCGAGACACACAAACCCGCACACTCACGGATGAAGCTGGACATGAACATGAGCCTCCTAAGCACGCCTGTGAACGTTCTCATGTAGGGGCCCACAGGCAGACGTGCGAAACACAGATGCATGTCTAAACACACAAGTACTGTTACCTGCACACACAAATCTATCTACCCAGGAGAGTGTGTGCTCACACAGGTTCACATCCCTGTGTGCTTGGCTGCTAGCATTCACCGCGCACATGCACTGACATACGAACACAGAGGTACACAGGGGATTCCTTCAGAGGAGCAGCTATGCACACGCCTGTGCATAGGCGTGCACATGCTTGTGCACGTGCACAGGGGCACCCAGGCCTGGGAACCCCGGTGCAGCAAGGTGAGCAGCTTCCCTGTACTCTGGGTCTGATAGATGGCCACATCCTAAATGACTATCAAAGTGTCGTGGCGTGTGAGGCGCAAACACCAATTAGTGGGGCCTTTGAAAGCATCGGCTCGTTAGAAGGGAAGCAGAAGAGGCTGAAATTGGCATAAAACACGGCGCTATTTAACTCTCCCGGGGCGGGGGTGTGCACCGTGGAAAGGCCTCTGGGCAGAACTCCCCCTCCACTCTACACTTGTTACTGGAGAAGGACCCTCACGAGGGGCCTTGGCAAGCGGCTTTGATGCTCCTTGAAAGTTGGGGGTGGGGGACAGCCTCCTGCCAGCGCTAGGCTGGCACTGAGCGAGCGGGGGCCGCGCCAACTGGCGATCAATTTCATGCACATCGTAAACCTAAGTGCTTTCTGGAGAGTCGGGCAGATTGCACATAAAGTCCCCCTTCTGTCCCTAGCACACGGGTGGGCGGGTGAGGCAGAGGCTCACCCTGGCAGACAGACCTCCACCAGGCTGCAGGAGACCTGGGTAACTTGGTCCCCAGTAGGAGGTATCCTTGGGGACCTGGGAAGTTCTTTCAGGAGGGTTGGCACTTCTGGGGGTGGCTGGAGAGGTGAACAGTGCATGAACCTGGGGTCCTCCAGACTCTGCTACTTACTGGCAGAATGACCTTGGGCAATTAGCTTCTCTGACCCCTGGTTTCTTCATCTGTAAAGTAGGTTGCTGTGAGAATTAATTGAGCTCTCTTACCTTTGCTGTGAGGTGCATGGAGCTGAGGTCCCTATGTGCACAAGTGAGGTCACATTTACATTTATTGTTATGTGCCAGTGATCCGAGGTCAGCTCCCATGCGCTCCCTGCAGAGCCTTGGACTCCGCTGCACAGCATGCTCCCTTCCAGCCAGGCTCTGGGCACTAGGCAGGGTATCTCACAGGGGCTCACAAGCCTGTCTCTCATTACAGGAGCCCACCCAGTCTTCTGTCCTGTTCCACCCAAGCTCCTGTTTTTACAGATCTGCTCTCCTTGAGCCTGTTGGAGAAGCCTCCACACCCATCTCTCCCACCATGATGCACCCATGCCAGACTAAAGTGGTCGTCTCTGGGTGTTCTCCAAGTCCCCTGTTTGGATGTCACAGCAATTCTGGAGTCTGAATCAAGGCCAAGTGGCAGGAGTAGGGAGGGTAGAGGGTAGAAGGCTCTGTGTCGATGCTTGACTCTGTGCCTCTGTCACCCGGAGCCCTTCCACAGGACTGTGCTTGTGATCATCTCTCAAACACTCTTATAAAATGGGTTTCTTCATCTTCTGCCCTCACCCTAAGCCTGGGGGCTCAGGTGCTGGATCTGGAGAAACCCTGAGCTGCCCTTGCTCCAGGAACCCAGACTGTGGAAAGTTTCAGAGCAGCTCTGAAGTCGGAATGCCTGAATCCAAATCCTGGCTTTGCTATTTACAAGTCACATGATGTTGGGTAACTTACCTTATCTCTGCCTCGACTTCCTCATCTGTAAGATGGGGACTGTTGTGTCTACCATGAGATTATCATCGTAGGAAATAAATGAGTAAATCTAGGTAATGTGCTTGGAGCAGTATTTGGCAGACAGCAGCACTATGTGAATGTAATGATTATGACACTAATATTAGGCTATTATGACCATTGTTCCTGCTTCTCCAATGCCCTTTTCAGAGGCTCAATTCTTCTCCATGTAGGGGTGCAACCTGAATCTCTACATAGGGCTACTAAAATTCATAGCTCTAGGGAAATGACTGCCACACTTTGCCAGTACCTAGAATTGTTCAGTGCCCAACTTGAACAGCTGGGTCTCCTTTTCTCCTTTTGAAACCCTGCCTAGTTAGAACATCTCATAGTCAGGTATCTTACAATGGGTCTGGCATGTAGCAGGCACTCAGGAACTGAGTGTTGGATCTTTACCTTATGAAGCTTCACAACCAACCTGTGAAGTGCTAATGATTATTCTTAGACCACAGATGGGAAAAGTAGTGCTCAGAGAGGACTGCATTAGTTAGGATAAGAGAGGCTCTGCTGTGGTAACAAACAACCCCTAAATCTCAATAAATGCATGCAACAAAAGTTTGTTATTTGTTTATGCCAAGTTTATGCTGTAGATTCAGGCATCTCTGCAGAGCTGGTGTCCTTCATGGGGTGACTCAGCTTTCTATGCTGCTTTGATCTTGAGGCTCCATCATCTCAAAAGAAGCTTTCATGGTTGCTGCATCAGCCAAAAAACCATGTACCAGTTCTTCTGTGGTTTGACCAAGAAGGAACCAAGCCACTTCCGTTTATAGCTCATTGGTCATGGACCAAAAGGAGTCTGGGACATGGAGGAGACCGTGTTAACGTGAGGAAGGTGGAGGTGACTCTGCAGAGTACCCAGGCATGGACCAGAAAAGAAGGACCTAGGAGCTTTAGGGTGAGAGGAGGGCAGGGAAAGGAGGTTGACTTTGAAAAGGGGGAGGGCAAAATGGATTTGGACAGACAAAGAGGAGGAAGAGGGCATTCCATGTGTGGACAAAGGGTAAATAAATTCCTGAAGGTAGACAGTATACATTTCTCCAGGGCACGGTATCCTGGCCTGAACAGGTCTGTCTAGGACGAATGATGAGCAGGGAGCTCAAGGTCTTTAGAGAAAGAGAAACATCTCAGAGGCAGACTAATTGCAGCCCCTAGACACCCCCATGTGGAGGTGGTGGGAGAAGGGGCTCTGAGGTGACATCCAGGCTCTGGCTCCAGAGACTGAGAGGTGGCAAGTTCATCCATCATGCTGAGGACCCCAGGAGGAGAGGTGGAGTGTGGGATCAGAGGGAAGGCCTGGGGGTTTGACGTTGTCATGGAACTTGCAGGGCCCACCTAGGAGGCGGAGGACAGGCATGTCCCAAGCTCAGGAGGAAGTGCTGGGCTGGAACTGAAGATGGGAGGCCTTGGGCACACAGGTGGCTCCAGAAGGCTTGGGCAGGGGGGAAGTCACTCAAGGGGAAGCAGAGAAGAGGGCCTGGGACAGAGCTCTAGAGCAGTCCTGCGAGGCAAGGGCAGGGGAGGAGTCCAGAAAGGTACCAACCAGAGGAGCGGAGACAGAGCCAAGAGGCGTCATGGAAGCAGTGGGCAGCCAAGAGGAAAGGCCAGGTCAGCTGCCCCAAGCTGTCCTGTCATCCAGATGAGGCCTGGCCAAGGACAGAGTGACAAGAGGGCTGCTGGTGACCTTGGCGAGGATGGTTTCTAGGGCATGGTAGGTGTAGAAGCCAGACGTGAGTGGGCCAAGGAGCAGTGTCCAGCCAGAATACACAGCTCTCCAGAAGCTTCTCTAGAGGGCAAGGAAGATGTGGGGGTGGGTGGAAGAGGTTGGGCTGTCGAGAGAGCATTTCTAAAAATTATTTTATTTTTATTGTTTTTAACAAGGGAGAGCCTGGGAGGTGCTGACAGCTGATTGGAAGGAGACAGGAAGAGGGAGACAGAGGTTCAGGTGGAAAGCTGTGGCTGATTCAGGGGAAATGCGGGCAGTAGGGGGCAGCAGGGAGGAGACCACCACATGGACAGTGGCAGTCATGGAGGAGGATATGGGGGTCTTGGGGAAGCAGCTGAGGCCATGGGGCCCCTGGAGACAGCGCAGGGGTGGGAGGTGCAGGTGCAGGGCAGGAAGAGGGCGGCTGGCAGCAGGCATGATGGGGAGAGGGAAGACGTGCACCTAGGTCATCAGAGACACCAGGGAGAGGCAGAGACAGGAGAAGAGTTAAAAGGCCAAGATGAGGCTCAGGAGATGGGCTCCCAGGGAGCCGCCATGGGCAGGGCCAGGGAGGGACTGTAAAGAATGTGATTTTCTCAGGGGACCCTGGCTGGGTCCAGAATTGGGATCCTCCCCAATCTCAGCTAGTGCCCAGCCCACGCAGTTTTCTGGTCTCTGCTTTCTGTGGCTTGGCTGGAGGCAGGAGGGGTCTGTGAAGCCCCTCCTCTATGGTGGGGGCTCTAGACTCCTCCTTCAAAGCAGGGTCCTGGGCAGAGGGGAGCCTGGTTTTCACTGGGCAGTTCAGACCTCAGGTTACCCCTAGGCAGGGGACCACTGAGAGCGGACAGGTCCAGAGAGAGGCCAGTATTGCACCAAGGCCCCTGATTCCCACCCTCCACAACCCCAGAGTCAGGCCTGGTCGCCCCTGTGGGGCCCAGGCCACCCTGACATTCACCTAATTGTCTTCCCGCTTTGATGAGTGGCTCCGCAGAGGCGCCGCTGCGGATCAAATTAAATGTGAGCCAGGCAGGCGGCCGATGATGAGAAGGAAATACCACATTTACATAGCCCAGGGCGGGGTGGGGAGGGAGACCCGGGCCCAGAGAGGAGAGACCCGGGACCCAAGGAGAGACCTGGGAGAAAGACAGAGAGATGAGGTGGGGGAGAAAGAAAGAGACAGCATCCAGGGTTGGGGGGCGGGGGAGCTGCAGGGACGTCACCCACAGCGTCCCTGTCATTTGATGAAGGGCAACTGGCAGAGGAATCACTACAGGCAAAGGCGCTTATCACCTCCAGGTAGGTGACCTCCTTCCTGCCAAGACCAGCCAGGTGACCTCAGAGGCAGGAGGGTGGTCTAAAGCCCAAGATGCAGCGGAGCCCAGCGCCTGCCCGACTCCCAGCTGGGGCTCCAAGCAGAGCCCCTCACCCCACCCCAGTCCCACAGCTGGGCTGCAGCTGCCTCCCTAGCACAGCCCCAGTGGGTGTGGCCATGAGCTTCCCCTAGGTTCACTTGGGGACACCCTGGCTGCCCCTTCTGGGATGTGGGAGGGGGCTGGCCCAGGAGTGTGTGTGAGTGTGAGTGTGAGCGTGTGTGAACAGATGTGACAGTGAGTCATCACGGGTGGTACCTGTATGACACCTGTGTGCAGGTGGGTGGGCTGTGACCAGGCTGGGCCCTTGGGAGGACATCTGAGAGCTAGGGTCTGGTGCAGTGCTGGTGTCCCAATCAGAGTGACTGTGCCAATAGCCCTGCGTCCTAACACCTCCCTGCCCAGTGAAGGGCATCGTCACAGCTGTAAACTACTCCAGGAGGTGGCCACTTACTCTCCCCGTGGCCAGAGTGGAGAAGTGAAAGTGGCCTGGTTGGCTAGAAATGGCACAGCCCATTCAGGAACCTAGGCTTGTCCTGCGCAAACCCTGTGGGTCTTTTTCATGTTGTCTTCTGTCTGAGTGTTTGGGCCCCTGGTGAAGGTTGAGCCCTTGTGCTTAGCAGGGATTGGTAAACACATTCGCATCTCTGCATTCAGCTTCTTTAACATATACTCTCCAGAAAGCCCCTACCTTCCATCTTTAGCCTTGAAGGCCAACGGCTGAACCTATACTGTGGGCTGGATCCAAACCATGCCCTTTACACAGGTGCCATTGTACCCCTGCTTCAGGCACCATGACAGCCTCCTTTGAAGGGTCTGGAAACTGAGGCTCACGTGCAGGAGGGAGGGGCCTCTCAGTAAGAGTTAGGCTCTGTACCCAGACCATTTGGGCTCCATCTGCCTGCCACAGACCTAGGCATCCAGGGAGGAAGAGGAGTGAAGAAGGAGATGTGTGTGTTTGTTTGTGTGTGTGTGTGTGTGTGTGTGTGTATGTGTGTGACAGAGAGAGAGGAGAGTAAGCTCACACATCATGCAGGCATGTGTGAGTGTGTGCTCTGTGGCCTGAGCTTGGGACCAGGGACCCAGGTGGGAGCCCAGTAGGACACCTGGCCTTTGCCAGTCTCTGTGACCACTTTGCCTCATTGATTCCTCACAGCTCTACCTGCTGGGAATTATTGGCTCCCATTTTCAGAATGAGCAAACTGAGGGTTAAAAATGGAAGGTGACAGCAAGTCATGTCAAGGCTGGTCCTGGAACCCAGGCCTCCAGAAAGATGGCTCTTTCCGGAACCCAGGCTCAGCAAGGTGGGCCCTTTCCTTGCCCCTCCTGGTGGTGCTGAGGTCTGGGCTGGGGCTTGCTTTCCACCAACAAATACTTGCCCCCCACCCCCCACCCCACCCCAGCTGCAGGGAACTAGGCCCACAAAGCACCTGCTGGCTCCACTGACAAGCCCTTCCCCCCTCACCCACAGGGTCCAGGGTGGCTTTTACTGGGAAAATAATTAGAAATCTAATTCTTATTTCTCCCACTCCGCTAATTGTCTGTGGACAATTTGATTGTAACAGTCGTCACTGAAGCAGAAAACCCACCTTATTTCTGCCAGATAGCTTCCCTGCAATTAACACCAGCAGCGGCCTCTCCTCACCTGCAGACCCAGGGCCCCCGTGCCCTCACCTTGCTGCCTCCCGGCTCTGGCAAGGGCACATCTGGACACCAGGCCTGGCCACAGGGGATAGGGCAGAGACAGGGGTGGGAGCCCAGAGCCCAAAAGGCCAAGGCAGGAAGAGAGAGAATGAATGCTATGAATAGTTGAGCATTTGGATAAAAGAAAGAGGGGGAGATGGAGACCCAGGTTTAGAGAGAGACAAGGGCGTTGGCCAGACCCTGGAAAGAGACAATCAGGGAGAGGCAGTGAGGGAGGGTAGAAAGTGCTCCATGGGGTCAGGCTGAGGAGAGAGGATCCAGGGTCCCCCACCTAACTGTCCCCCTGCCAAGGCAGGGGACACACCTCTAAGACAAAACCAGACGGTGTGTTTAAGAGCCTGCTGCTGAGAGGTCCCCTGAGAACCCAGCCTCTGGTGGGACTTGGCTGGTTAAGAAAGGAAGGAGCAGGAGGAAGGGATGGAGTCTGAGGGGCGTGGAGGGATGGGCAGGGTGACAGATCCAGGAACTGGCCAGCAGTGCTATGGCCAGGAGCCTGAGAACAAAGTAGCCGGAGCCCCACAGGCCCAGCAGGACTGACCTGTTGCTCAGAGCTGTGAGGCTCTACTCTTCCTTCCCTGTGGGCACAGACCTGGGGTGGGGGCACCCTGCTCTGTTGCCCTAGTAACCCCACTTGTATGTCTTCAGAGGCCCCACCCCAGGCCCCTCGCTGCTCTAAGCAGGGCTCTGGTGGTGGGTGGAAGTGGGAGCTCCAATCCACCCCAGGCCCAGCCCTGCCCGTGGGGGTGCAGGCTGCAGAGCACACAGTAGGCACCTTGGGCTGGGCTGAAGTCTAGTGCCCGGGCAGAGGCCCCCTGCCTTGGGCGCACTGCTCTCCCACGCGGTCTCAGGGTGAGGGTGGCTTGCTGGTGTTCCATGTAGGGGCAGGGCAGACATCCCAGCCTTGAGAGGACCCTGAGTAGCCTCCTGGGCCTTTACCCCTGGCTTGGCCAGGGCTCTGGTCTGGCCTGGCTGCTTCTCTCTCAGCACAGAGCCTAGGCTGCAGAGCGGTGGGGCCAGTGGAGGGGTGTGAGGGTGAGAAAGGGGAGCTTCCTCCCAGAACCTCCTCCTCGGCTTCCCTGTGCTGCTTCTCAGCCCCCCCTGCTCCCCCTCCTAGGCTGTCAGGGGAGGATGGGAGACGGGGGCTCCTGTCAGTCTCAAGCTGGAGAGCTCCCCGGGCTTCATTAACATGCAAATTAGCAAGTTCTGACTGGCTGTGGCAGCTACGGGCAGCCACCCCTCCCTGCCCCAAGTGTGTGTGTGTGTGTGTGTGTGTGTGTGTGTGTGTGTGTGTGTCTGCAGCAGGACTGGAAGGGGGGGAGCAGTTCTCATTGCCCTGTCTCTCTCTCTCTCTCTCTCTCTCACACACACACACACTCAGACACACATGCCTACAGAAAGACACACTCACGGGGAGTGCACAGCCATATATAACCACCTGGCATACAGTCCTAGGGGGACACACACACACACACACACACACACACGCACAAATTTCACTCACAGTGGTCATATCACACCCTGAATTCTCTCAAACAGGCGTACCCAGCCCCAATCCCTTCCAAATCACACCGTTTCACACCCTTGCACACAATCCTGCCCAAGAACAGCCCCACAAACAGCCGCACACGAATACCCACAACCCCAGCCAATCCCACATCACACACGGGCACCTAGTCCAGGGAGAGGCAGGTGCTGAGGCTTCACACTCAGCCTGAGTAAGGCCGCCACCACCTGGATGCCCTCCATGCCCATCCCTCCCAAGTGTCCCCCACCAGAACTGACCAAGAACAGCCCTTATGCCCGCCCACAGCCCTGCCACTGGCTCTCCAGGACAAGTTTCCCATATTGTCTGGTCCCCCTGCTGGGACCTCCACACTTCACCCAGCCCAGGCATGACTCCGCTGGGGACCTGCCTGGCTCTGTCTCTGGTGGGGGTCACTCTTCTGGCTGCACAAACCCAGACTTCCTGGGTGGAGCTGCGTTGCAATTGCCTGCTGATGTGTCTGCTCCACCAGGATGGGAGCTCACGGAGGACAGGGACAGGGACGGCGTCATTCAGTCGTGTTTACTGCTCCGACCCAGCACTCAGCTCACTCTGGCCTCGCCATGCCATTTCCGCAACAGGATGGAGCCGGAGCCAGCGGCGTTAATAACATGAATGGCTAATAATCTCATGGCGTTTGCTATGTGCCACAGCACATACTCGGCCCTGTGAGGAGTTTCTGTCATTGTCAATCCCATTGTTTCAGATGAGGAAACCAAGGCACGGAGGGGTGAAGATGCCTGGGCAAGGTCACCCAGCCAGAACTGTGACCCGAACTCTGGCTGCTGCTCTGAACAGCCATGCACGAGCCCTTCCTGGGACGTGGGGATGGGGCAGAGCAGCAGAAGGAAGAGAAGAGGGGGTGCTAGCACTCTGACAGGAGGCGGTGTCCACGGGGTGATCCAGGTGAGACAAGACTTCAGCCTGGCTGCCCCGCTCCTGCTGGGCCACTGGTGAATGGCCGACTGCAGTCACAGAGCAGTCCTCGTCCTCACACTGCCCAAGCCCTGGGCCTCTGTGCCCTGTTCACTGTACCCAGCGTGGTGTCTGGCATAAAGTAGGCAGTCAATGTCCACTTAGGAAATGAAGGAATGAATGGATGGCCACAGAGCTTGCTCACCTCTGTGGAGTGGCCTTGTCTTTGGGCACCCTTCATTCCCGTGTGGCTCCATTGGAGTTATGGGTGGGGCTGGGCACGTGAGGCTCCCTGCTGTCCTGTCCTCTGTCTTCCCTCTTGCCATCCCCTGCTTTGGGGGTCTTTTGTCCAGTCTAGGATGTGGAGTGTGGGGACGGGTGACTCTTTCAAAGCAAGCTGCACCCAACCTACCTACCTTCCTTCCTTCCTTCCTTCATCTTAACTTAGAAGAGTATCTTTTGAACATACAATGCCAATCGTAGATGCCTATTTTTCTCTTCCAATGCAGGGGTGACCCTAGTGTCTCTGCCTAGGGTGAAGCAGGCTCTCAATGGTTCCCCCCGAGGTGCAGAACGGAGAGGGCTCAAGAGTAAAGTCCAATGGCCAAAGCTGGGGAAAGACCCTGGACAAAGAGTAAAGTCGTTTGGTGAGAGTGAGTGGGACAGAGAGTGGCCTGTTGGTTAATAATTCAAAATGTCATCGGGCCAAGGTGTCAGCTGTTGAGCTGGGACTTGAACCCAGACCCCTCTGTTTGCCTTTTTGGATTCTCCTGAGAGAATTCTTAGTGCTGACCATTTGCTTTCAAAGTGAGAGTTATCAGGGTTTTCTTTCTCAATGTGACGTGGTGCATCCTGCTCTGTCCCCTGGGATCCTACCTTTCCCAGATCCAGAGTGGGTGTCCGGTGGGGCTTGGCTGTGACCTACCCTCCCAGGCTGAAGGCCACTATTAGGTCTATGCCTCCTGTTAGGGGGATTTTGAGCCAGGAGGGGGGTCTCAGGTCCCTGGGAGAAAAAAAAAAAGGGCCAGATCTGCCTGGTGGCCCAGAGTCCCTGAATATCCACTGACCCTGGCCCCAAATTCTGTTGAGGGGGAACGAAGGTGCTCATGTGTGGCTCTGGCTTCTCAGCTTGGCAGCTGCGCCTGGCATCTGGCACAGAAAAGTCAGGAGTGTGGCATCCAGCTGGGGTGGGTGCTCCAGGGGCCTGCACGCTAGGCCAGCCGGGCAGCCCTTCCCAGCCCTGGAAGCAAAGGGTTAACCTGTGGGGGAGGAGGGAGCCGCAGTCCTTTGGCTAAGGAGCCTTGTTAATTGATTCCCTCATTCCCATTTGTTCCTGCTAAAGAGAGACAGATGAGAGGGAGCCCGCCAGGCCCGTCTTGGCACCCGACAGCTTGGCTGGGCACAGCTGTGCTCATGGCTCTGGTGTCTCTGTGGGGGAGGGGCGGTCGCAGCAGAGGTGAGGAGGTGGGGCAGTCCTCTGGCAGGCCCAGTGCCCTCTGCTCACCCTAGGTACAGACGATCTGACAGCCCTTTCCAGGGGACAGATCTTTTATTTCACCTTGTGACACCTCTTTGATCTTTTGGCCTGCCCTGTCACCAGCCGTGGTCTGGAAGCTTAGTAGCAGACACCAGAGGCGGCTCTCTCAGTCCTGGCTCTGATGGGACGCTGCCAGCCTGAGGCCCAGACAAGGTTTCTGCCTGGAGGAAGGTCAGCTCTGACCCTTCCACTAGGGTTCCATGCCTTCGTGAGGCAGGCTGAAGTCCACGTCTCCAAAACGGGCATCTTTGCCTGGCTGGAGGCTCTGCCCCTGGTCCTCACCTGCCGCAGACTCAACTTTTGATTATTTCCCTGCCTTGTCTTCATCTCAGCCAAGCTCATTGGCAGCTGTTAGACTGGGCTGTTTTGGATTGTGCCAGACAGGGCCCTACTGGTTTCCCCGGAGAGAATGGCATTGACTGTCACCGTGCAGTCAAGCATAAGACCTCCGAGTTCAAATCCTGACTCTGCCACTTACTAGCTGCATAATTTGGGCAAAACATGATTCCCTCTCTCAGGTTTTGATTTTCGCATATGTAAACCACCAGGGATACCAGTACCTATCTGTGGTGGACGGCAAACACGACCACAATCCTCCACCTCCCCCTGACGTAGCTTTGTAGTTTCTCCCATCACCTGGAGTGTGGGATCACCTTGTGACTTACTTTGACCGACAGAATGTGTTGGAAGTGACAGGGCCAGCTCTGACCCCAAGCCTCTAGAGGCCTTGCATGCTTTCACTGATTCTCTTGGAACTCTGCCCAGTTGCAGTGTGAACAAGCCAGGGCTGTCCTGCTGGATGAAGAGAGACACATGGCTCGGTCACTCCCATCACTCTGATGACAGCCAGCCGACCCTCAGAAGCAGAGCCACTTAACTGACGGGCGGCTGACGGCTGATGTCTGAGTGAACTCAGCCGAGAACAGAACCGCCCAGCTGAATTTCCAAGCCACAGAATCATGCACTTAACAAGTAAGTGGTGGTTGGCTAGAGCCATAAACGTTGGGGTAACTTATTATGCAGCAAGAGCTAACTGATACACTATCTCGAATGAATCTTTGCTGTGCGGATTAAATGAGATAATGTAAGTTAAGTACCTAGCAGAGTGCCTGCCTCACACAGAGCAAGAAACCAAAAGGTAGAGCTTCTTTCACTGTTTCCCAGGGTGGAATCAGTGATCACAAATCAAAGCCTCTTGTATTCCAGACTCTTCTCTCACCAGTGCTCAAAAGTTAAGAGAACTCTCCTTGATCCACCCCCTCCACACACCTCCTTCTGCAGCAGGAATGAAATTGTCATTGCCGAGTGCTTCCTATGGGCTGGCTCTGTAGCAGGTATTCTACATGCTTTATCTCATCTGATCTTCACTGGACTTTATGGGAGAGGCCCTCTCGTGTTTACTTTATTTCAGTTGACACTCTCATCATTTATATCTGAGCAAGCCGAGGCTTGAGATTTGAAATCTAACTTGCCCAACTTCACACAGCTAGTGTCAAGAGACTTGCCAACTCTTCAGAAAGTGAGTGTGACTACCCTCCATGTACATCTGCTTTTCCAAATCAGCCCCAGTCTGCAGGCCCCGCTGCCCATCTCCAGGGATACAGAGTCTTCCTCAAAAACTTTGGCTGGATGCTACTGTTGGACTCAATTAGATCCCCACCCAAGCTCCCAATAGCCTGGGCACTTCTCTATTGGCCTCTTACATGAACCCTGAAGCCTTCTTCTTCCCTCTGTCAGGATGCAGGTTTTCATCCTCACCTCTCCCTCGATACCTTTTGGGGCCACAGACTTTTCCCTGGCTTGCCCCTCTTGGACCTATGAATCTCATTCTTTTGCAAACTTTTTTTCTTGACTTCCTGGCCCCCTCCTATCTCTGGGATCAAGAATTTAGTCGACACACATGGTGTGGGATGGGGCATTATCTGTTTAGCACCTTCTTTTGTCCCCAGCTCCCTCTGGTCCTGTGGCCATAGCTGAGCTGCCCTGTTCTTTCCAGACCGCCACTCCTGCCCACAGCGGATTGGCCCAAGGGTGGTGTGTGATGGAAGCCCAGCCAGTCACGGGCTTCTCCGAGGTTTTGAACTGGGAATGCAAGAAAGTCCATCTTTCTTAGAAGTTCAAGGATATAAAAACTGAGAGGGTGCTATTATGAATTTTTTCCTATTTCCTTTTTCCTGTTTCAAATTACTTTGATTGCTTTTGTATGTGAATAGTTTTCAGAATAGTAAATCTTTTTTTTTTCTTTTTTTAAATATGTGTGCTTCTAGGGTAGTCTTTTTCCTCTTTACAAACTACATTATCATGTGTATTCATATTTTTAGACCCAAAGTGATCAAGTTAGCCTTATTGAAGAGAGAAAAAAAAAATCAAAACCAAAATTCGGTCCTGCAGAAGGCTCAGTGGCGGGAAAGGGCCAGGTCTGCAGGTGGGACAGATGGGCTGGCGGGGGAAGGACTCTGGGTGGAGCCCCTCTCGGGGCCATTCCTGGGGGGTGAGCACCTTGGATTCTTGAGCCAATAAATGCTTCTCCAGGCCTCTAGATGCCCCAGTCATGCCTCTGCCACTTACCACCCAGGGTTCTGACAGAGGTCCCTTTTCATGTGACCTCACTGAACCCTTTTCCCAGTGACGCCTGGGAAGCCCTTTGGGGACTGGGGAAGAGAAGCTAAGGATAACTTAAGTCCCATAAATCAAGCCTCATCTTTACAGATGATTCACAGATCACTCCGATTTCCTGATCTTAGAAACAGGCACCACCTGCCATGCTGTACTCAAGCTGAGCCTGGGGGTCTCTCTCCCCATCTCTCCCCTTTCCCTCACCACCCATGTCTACACCATGGATAAGTCCTAGGAGTTCTGTCTCCCCAAACTATCTCAAATCTCACCGCTTCTCCCCATCTCTCTGGCGAGCCCCTGGGCTCACACCACCCTGGTGACTGCTTGGGACATCTGTAACGGCCTTCTACCTGGACTAGCCCCAGAGGTGCATTCTCTACACACACACACACACACACACACACACACACACACACACACACACGCACACACACACGCATGCACACGGGTCCTGCTTCTTTTCTTAAAGTGGCAAGACTCTCCACTTCCTGTGCGTGGGGTCTAGGCCGCCAGCTCACACCCGCCTCCTGCGTGTTAAAGGCTCCATCTCCTTCCCAGGGTCGCCTGCCAAAGAGCTCACCCTCTTCTCCTTTCTGAGGCCGCCACCGAGATGCCACCATCTCATCGTCTGATCATCTTTCCTAAAACCAGCCCTCGCCCCAGGTACTCTGCGTCCCACTCCCTCCTTCGTGTTCCTCGCAGTGTCTTCAAGAGTTCTTCGGGTCCTCTGTGTCCTTGCGATGAGCACCCCCT
The DNA here is from genome assembly GCF_052094955.1 of Ictidomys tridecemlineatus. Lineage (NCBI taxonomy): Eukaryota > Metazoa > Chordata > Mammalia > Rodentia > Sciuridae > Ictidomys > Ictidomys tridecemlineatus. The sequence goes on from NC_135487.1 coordinate 29,760,850, forward strand.
CCCACTCCAACATCAACTCAGCAGAAACAGGGAACGGGTCAGCCTCACTCACTTTGTCTGTGGCACCTGACTCCGTACTTGGTACACGGACGGGTCTGGGCATTTTTTATCATGAGACTGGGTGGGACGTTGAATCCAGAGAAGGAGGCCCAAGTAGCCCCATTCTACAGGATAGAAAATCAGGGCTGGTGCTGAGCCAGTAAATAGCAGAAACGGGACTGAAGCCCAGCCTGGGCAAGGACAGGGCCTCTGGACCCTCCACAGCGGCCCTCTTCTTGTCATGCTTTAATTCACAAAGCGACTCCATGCCTGTTATTTTATGCCATCGTCCTCACCTAGTCCATCCTCCCAATTTTATAAATGAGGAGATGGGAACTTGGCGAGGCCTCCCGTGGCAGGTCTAAGGGGTGGGGCCTCTAGGGTCTCCCAGGGTTCTGGAGCGACTAAATCGGTCATGCCTGGGGGATTCAGTGTGAGCTCCCCATGCCCAGCCAGGATCCCTGCCCACAGGGGCACCACCTCCTTCCACCCCAGTGCAGGCTGCCCGCCTGTGTCTGTCACATCAAGTTCAAGTGATTCATGTGGCAGCGGCTCCTGGTCTGCCTGTCGGCACGTCAGCTAGTCCTGGTTACCATGACAACAGGATGCAAGGCACCAGGGCATCGGTGGGCTGTGGCTCTCGGAGGGGCAGTGCCATAGGCAGTAGTGGTGGTGGGGGGCGGGGGGCTTGTTTCTTTTTCCTGTGGGAAGCTTGGCAAGGGCCAGCGCCGCTGGGGGTAGGGGGGCCCCTCCCTGCCTCAGTGCCTTGGCATTTCCTTCCTGCCATCTGTGCTGGGAGCTGGGGGAGGGGCTGGAGCGCCATCCCTGGTGGGAGGGCTTGGGAGCAGACGGGTAGGAAGAACAGCCCTCCCCAGCTGAGCTTGCCTCCCCACCCACCCCACCCCAGCTCTACGGACTCTTCCGGGGCCTTTGCCTCACCACGGTCTTCCTCTTCTGGGCACAAATGGGAAGTGGGAGACACAGTTCAGCCAGAAAGTTGGTCTCTGGAATTGGGGTATAGCCCCGTGGGGGAGGAGCATTTCAAGGGACGGGTCCTGAGGGAACAAACCTGCTCTTTGTCAACACCTATCTAGGCCCTCGTCTCAGTTGTTCTTTCCAGATCCCTGTAGCCTCAGCTTCATGACACCCATTTCACAGAGCGAGAAACTGTGGTCCAGAAACAATAGCTGGACAATGGTAGCTCCAGGAGTCACATTCAGGTCTGTCTGGCTCCTGTCCCCGTTCCTGCTGTGCCTCCAGGGGGAGGGATTCTCCTGCCACAGCCCCTCCCTCAAGTCAGCTCACCCGGCCTCACAGAAGAGGTCTGGCGGCTGAGCTATGGAAGGCGCATGCCTGTGAGTCAGGTGCCCGGCTTGGGTCCCCTTTGACCTGAGACCCTCAGGCCCCTGCCCTGCCCCAGGTCACCCAGGAACTTGAGCATGGCAGGCTGGAGTGAAGGTGCAGCTCTGCAGTGAGCAGGAGGCCATTAGGTCCTATCCCAGGGATGGGATTGGGCCCAGGCTCAGGATAGGTGACAGCTGGGGATGTGGCCAAGGGAGCCCTAGTTATCAAGAGAAGCAGGAGTTCACTCATTTGGAACTGCTTCTTGCACCAAGAACGTAAATTATGGTGTAGAGCAGTTCTGGCCTTGCAAGATGGTAACCCCAAGCTGGTTCTGTGGCCCTTGTCACCCACTTCCATGTCACATTAAGGGAGGTGAGAGAGTCGATGTGGGGCAGGGGAAGTGGGCAGCAGGGATTCCCTTGATGCATGGTGGGAAGGGTGGGGTGCCTTTCCACCCCCCTTATGTGGGCCATGGTGCTTCAGGAGAAATCCTTGCGAACACTGGCCTGTGTCCCTTAGCACCTGACCCTGGCTTGAGAAAAGTCTAGAAGGGGGTTGACCGGGAGCTGACTAGGAAGCAAGCTCAAGTTCTTCCGTGGATCAGAGTAGCCATCCCAGGTAGCTGCACAGAAGAGGCTCCCCACCAAGCAAGGAAAGCTCCAGAGTCTGAGCTGGGGGTGGGGGGGGGCCTCCAGAAGCAGGAGCTGAGAGATTGCAGCCGCAGGCACATTGGCCACATCAGGGAAATATCGTTGGAAGAACGCAGCAAGTGGGGGCCTCCACAGGTCCCATGAGCAACCCTCCCCGTCCTCCTGGTGGACCAGACCTCACCTCCCTGACTCAGGCTTCTCAGGCTGAGTCTGGCCCAAACTGGAGAGGAAAGAACTGCTAAGATCAAATGAGAAACTGGAGTTTTGATGTTAGAGTAGATTGGAAATTTCAACTCTCTCACACACACACACACACACACACACACACACACACACACACACGACTGATCATTCATGAGAGTGTCCAGAAAAATTAGGGGATCTGCCCCACATATGATCCAGGAACAGAGGACCACAGAAGCAAGCTGTGAACAAGAACCTGAGCAGAACTGATGATGAAGAGTCGGGGTCCTTTGCATTTGGTCCCGCCAGTGACAGATGTTTCGGTAAACTGGGCCCCTGGGATGGTGGCCCCCGGGGGTGGTAATTGAATCCCATTCCAGGCCCCTCTTCTTCCCAGGGAAGGTTGTCTCTTCCCCTTCACTGACCCCTGCAGGGTCCTTTCTGCTCCCTCCTGGTTCCTCCAGTCACCTCCCAAAGCAGGAGTCTGGGCTCCGCTCATCCCTCTTCTCACCCCCTCTAGAGCTGGTTTTGGCTTCTTGGGACTGAGTTCACTATTGCCGCAGGGCTCGGCTGTGTCTGGTGTCCCTCTCTGTAGCGGAGAGGGAAATCAAGTCCCAGGAAGGTAGGGGCACTTCTGCCATCTAGCAGCTTCTGACAGAGCCAGGTTAGGATCCAGGACTTTGATTCCCTAACCCTGGGCCAAAAGTGTCTCCTGGAGGTCCCAAGGAGAGACACCTGGGCTAGGTCCACGACAGGGCTCACTTGTCACACCTCCCTGGCCCACAAAACACATCCAGGAGTATCATCGAGAACGGAGGGCTAGAAAGATCCCTTCTCAGAGGACTTATGGCCCAATTTGGATTGGCACCAGGCAACTACCCATCCCCCACACCCAGCCCAAGATTGAATGGCCACTGAGACCCTTGGGGAGCTAGCTGGCAGAGCAGCTCCTGCCAAGGGCATCTGCAATGCCCACTGCGATAGTTTTCAGCCAGGTAGGGAGAAAAAGTCTGGGTTCTAGAGTCAGACCTGAGCTCGGTCCCATCTCATCTAGTGAGTAACTGTGCATCCTTGGGTAAGTCACTCCACCTCTCTGAGCCTCCTTCTCGCACATCTAAAAAGGGAATCCAGATTCAGTGAGAGGATAATGAGCTAATGCACCCAAGGCACGTATCCCAGTGTCTGGCCCTCCAGGCTGCTTCCGGCCCCCCACAGAGAGCTCTGTTATCTCAGTTTTGCCTTTGGAACAGTGTAGTGGAGCTCTGAGGAGGCATCTCACCCACCCTTCCCCTGCTCAGCCAGCACAAGCCCCGGGGTCACTCCATCTATTTTTAAACTTCTTTTCCTCCCCTCATCCCACCCTTTCCATCTTCTTTATCCCTCTCCCCCCTTTTCAGAAATGACATAATTAGAGGGGTTTAATGTTCTGCTGCCGAAATCTTCATTTTCTTGGGTAATTTCCACTATTTCATCAAAGAATAATTAATTGCATTGTCTTTAATCAATTGTTTTACAAATCCAGCAGCAGGAGGAATTCTCCCACCCTCTCCCCAGCTGCTCTCCCCTCCTGGGTGAGGTGCCAGCTCCTGCCAGCCATCGGCTTGGCTGCCAGAGCTGGGCTGGGGTGGGAGACTGCAGGGGTGGGGGGGCACGCAGTTTCCCAGCCCCCTGAGGGGAGGAGTGCGGGCGGCTGGGAATCCACCTGGTGCCACCTGCCACCCAGGCCCTGGGGACCAGGCTTGTGCTCCCTGTGAGCTTCGCCTTACAGCCTGGGTTGGTGGGGAGGGTTGGTCCCATTTAGCAGATGCAGAAGTGGAGGCTCAGGGGAGTGGAGAGGGAGAGAAGACCCAGAACTGACATCTTAGAGATGGGGGCTGGTGGTGACCTGGAGAGAAGAGGGGCATGGGGGGGACCTGCCCAAGAACCGAGACCTTCCTAGAGCTCACAAAGCTCAGGAGCTCTCAGAGCACCTGCCACCACCATGACCCTGGAGGTAGTTCGCCCAAATTCACAGATGGGGAAACTGAGGCCCGGAGAGATTAAAGTGGCTTGTCCAAGTCACACAGCTTGGGGGGCCTCAGACAATCTGGCCCTGGGAAATGTGCATTTACCCAAGAGCAGTACTGCTTCCCATAGCCAGCTTGTGACAACAGGTCACTTCCAGGGCCACAGCCGGGAGATTTTGGAACCTATGAGTAATTTTCCCACGTAATTTTCTTTTGTGGGAATTGGAGATGGAGCCCCCTTCAGCCTGGGTCCCCAGGTGAGGGCAACATGGAGCAGAGCCTAGAGGTCCCCCCCAAAGAACCTGTAGTGTGTTCAGCTTTAGCCACTGGTGGCGGCCAAGCTTTGCCCATCTGTCTTCTCCATCACTTGATCCGTTGTCACTCACTCTGTGACTCTGTCCCCGTCATAGCCCCATGGGATTAGGCTTTGTGTTTGCAGCCTTATCCCAGTTCCCGGGACCCTGCCTGGCATACAGGAAGTGATCAGGAAGAGCCCGTCCCCTGTGTGTCCCTTTAGAACTCAGTAACTGTCTACCTAGAGATGATGTCTGTCTTTCCTACAGCACCGTGCTCTAGGGAATCCTTCCGTCTTATAGACTCTGAAACGCTCGCCCAGAGGGCTCAGTTGGCTGCTCCTTGACATAAGAGCCAGCCAATAGTAGAGCCAGGACTAGAACCCAGGCCCCTTCCTTCCTTCCCCCCACTCCTGTCCCCAGGATACCGCTGCTGGAGCTCCTCCACCCCCTCCCGCCCTCCATGGTCCTCTTTCCTGGAACCAGGCACTGAACTCAAATAGGGGTGTGGGGGGATGGTACCCATGGTTCTAATCTGTCCCTTACGGCTCCCCTGTGGAGTCACCAGTCCAGGACAGGTGGCTTCCTGGAGGACCTCCCCATTATGGGAACACATCTCACCCAGCTGGAGCACCCCAGCCCATTGTCCTGTGTCTGTGACTCTCCTCCCTGGAGCACAACCAATGGCAGGAGGCACTGAGGGGGCAGGGGCACTGCACACTCCATGCTACAGTGTCCACACCGCCATTGGACCCGTCTGGAATCCCAGCTCTTCCTTTTCCTGAGGCTCCCTGGAGCTTGGTCATCTGCTTTCCCTGCCTTCAGTGGGTCAGAAGCACCACACCAGGAGGGCAGGGTGGCAAGGGAGCAGGTGCCCCCCGTGCAGCAACCTGCTGAGAGAGGAAGATTATCAAAAACACACAAAAACTCTGGGACACAGACTCTGAGGCCCCTTAGTGCTGGGGCAAGGCAAGGGCTCCACGCCCTTCAGGAAGGCAGAGAACGTCCCTGAGCCCAGAAGTTAATTAAAGTTTATTATACAAACTGACGTAGGCAAATTACTTGATTTCTCCAGACCTGAAGTCCTTCATCTACTGGATGATCTCCAAGAAAAACTCTGCATCTGGATTGACACAAGTCTTCTATCGAGCACGGTTAAATGGCATCCCATCCACTTTGGACAAGTCAGGGCGTCCTACCTTTTAGCAATTTACCCATCCCCAGTGGGGTTTAAATGCTTTGGCTTCAAAGGGAACCTCAAGGGCTGTCTGGACGCTCTGCTGTCCACGAAGCTCAGTGCCAGGAATAGAGGAGAAAGACTCAAGCTGTTTCTTCATGTCGGTCGAGTAGGGGACAAGACAGGGAAACCGATCATTGCAACCCAGCAAGACACAATGGGGCTGAGAGAGACCAGTCTTCATGGCAGATTAGAATGGTGAAGTCTGGACAGGTTAGTAGGAGTTTTCCAGGCAACAAAGGGGGAGAGGAATCTGGGTGGAGAGAGGAGTGTGAGCACAGCTGGGAGCCATGGAACTTTCTGTTCAGAGACCCGCTGTGCAGAATTAGAGTTGAGACAGAGAAAAAGAGGTGAGAGAGCTAGCTGGAGGACAAGCTTGAACCTTATCCTATCGGCCACAGGGAGCCATGAAAGGTTATGGAGCAGGAACACAATCATATGTAGAAAGTCCTTCCCTCGGGCTAGGCATGGTGGCACGCACTTGTAATCCCAGCTGCTCAGGAGGCTGAGGCAGGAGGACCACAGGTGTGCTGGAGAGAGCGTGGGGGAGGGGGCAAGTCCCTCCCTCTGTCAGGAACTTCTAAGATAAGCAGCCCAGACCCGGGATCACAGCCTTCACCTGTTCCTTGGTTCCTGAGACCTGGCCTCATCTCTTAATCAACCCTTCCTTTGAGGATTAGAAGCTGAGGATGTGGCTCCCTGACAGAGCATTTGCCGAATGCACAAGGGCCCTGGGTGCCATCTGCGCAAGAAGAAATTTTAAAAAGTTTACAACCCATGAACTTCAAAGGGACACTTTCAAACTGTAGCATGGGAGGAGGCTAAATCTGACACTGGAGACATCAACCTGGGTGTCCCTTCTGAAAGGCCAGTGGGGCAGAGCCTTGGGACAGGCAGAAAGGGTGGAGAGGAGTGGCATGTTTGTTACTTATTGCTGTCACCCTGAAACACTGTGGCTTGAAGTGATCAACACGGATGGTCTTGCCCAGCAGCTTCTCTGCATCAGGAGGCTGGAATTGGCTCGGCTGGGTGGTTCTGGCTCAGGGTCCCTGGAACAGCCAAGGTGCTGGCCAGGGCTGCAGTCACAGCAGGCTCCCCGGGGCTGAGGTACCTGCCCACATCTGGCAGAAGCAGTCTGGTTTATTGCTCATACTTTGGTGCGCGTGTGCATGTGTGGAGGGGAGTCTCTTCTCCTTCTAGGCCTTCCGGGAGAGAAGGACCCTGTCCCCTGGGTCTATGTAGATTCCACTATGTTGCCCTGGCCCTGGCCCAAACTTGCTGTGTGGCCCTGTGCACATCCCTGCCCATCTGGGTCTCAGCTTCCTCCCTCAAAACCAAGGGAATTGAAGAGGGTGGCTCTGTCGGTGGCAGCCAGCTTCCAAGGGGCACCCACTCCCACCCCAGCTTTTTATTCTTGTATAAAAGTTTCAGCTTGCTTACTCCTCCCTCCACCCCTTGATTATTCAACCAAGTTTTACCAGAACCCTACTGTGTGCCTGGCATCTCTGTGGCCCACTTGGATGTGCATGCACATACATGCCCCTGCTGCATGCCTGAAACTTAGCATCTGCTGGGCAGACCACTATGAAGCCGAAGAAGAGATGCAGAGACCCACGAGGGGTGGAAGATGCCTTGGAGGGGACTAACAGGACATGTAGTCTGGTGGGTAATCAGAGGAGTTCTCTGAAGCAGTGAAATTGAGGTCTGGAACTAGAGGGGTCAGGCTGGTGGCCTTGGGCAATGGGGTGGGTGGGAAGGCAGGCATCTCCCCATCCCCCACCGGGGGGTGTGGCCTATGGGAGGGGGACAGGACTGTTTTGATCCCAGCCATCCTCAGCCCGACCACTGCATGCGCAGCAAAGAGCCTGGCTGGCTCTGGAAAGGAGATGTCAGGAATGGCACCCAGGCCGGATGCCACCAAGGTGGTCTCAGCAGGCCCCTCGCCCAGAGTATGGTCAGGCAGAGCCTGTGAAGGAAGAGGATCAGATAGGAGGCTGCCACCAGGAAAGCAGACAGTGTGAGAGGCTGGGCCTGGGAACCAAGCAGAGCCCTGGCCGAGGAACCTTGAGATGGCAGAGTGCTGGGACCCTGCGCCCCCCCAGGCAGCACCCAGGGCATCCAGTTCCCTGCAACCCCAGGTGTGGGAGGGGCCTGAGCTAAGCCAGCTCTGCAGCCGATCTGCTGGGTGGCCTCAAGGAGGCCCCTGTCTCTCTCTGAGCCTCAGTGCCCCAAACTGTCAAATTAAAACCCCTACTTCACGGGGAACTGTGAGGATCAAAGGGATAATGAGTAGGAAAAGCCTTATTGATTGAGAATTGTCCCTCCCAATCCCCACGAGGATTTGGGGTTTACTGCTACTAATGAGCCTGGGTGGGTGCTGGCTGGGGATACCATTAGCCTTGGCCACGGTGCCTCCAGACCAGCTGAGAGCAGGCAGGGTTGTGTCCACCAGGGGCCTGGGGTTAAGTGGGCGCTAAGAGGATTAGAGGGTCCCGTAAGCTGCACAGTGTGATCAGCTCCCACTCACCCCTGCCTCCCGCCCCGCTGTCTGGATACCCAGCTGCTGGGCCCAGGAGGAGGAAGCGGAGAGCCAGAGCCTGGGGAAGTGGGGGGGAGAAGGAGTGTAAGGGAGGAGGGGCTCAGAGGATCCATGTCTGTTGTACGCCCACATTTGTGCATGTCACTTAGGTGTGTGCACCAACACACTTGACTACACAGATGCACATACGTGTGTGTGTGCCCAGCTACACATATGCACACACGCAAGCCCCTGCACATGAGTATGTGGCACACACAGGCATACGCCTGGCCTGGGCATGCCGTTCCATGCTCTCCCAGGCTCTTGCACAGTCTGAGACCAAGCTCACACATGTCCCCAGGCCATGACTGTACCTCAGATACACCTCTAGGCTTACATCAGTCACACACAGCCTGTGACTTGCTCAGTATCACATGATGCTAGAGAGGGCCTGAGTCCAGATTTGAACTTGTGCGGGAGGGTGTGGAGGGCTGGAGGGGTGGAAGGTGAATCCAGGAGACAAGAGGCTGCACCCCAGGGAGTGGGGCTGATGCTGGTAGACACACATCCCACAGCTGTCGGGGAACTACCCCGACACAGGCCACCAGACATGTGACACCCATCCCTGCCCTCTGGTTCTCTCTCCTTTCAGCTGTCTAGATCAGGCAGGGAGCTGACCTCGACCAGGGGGCCCAGGAAGTGGACCAAGACCAGCCTGCCTATACCCAGCATTCACGGGCAGGATGAGGAGGACGGATGGGAGCTGGGACGGGCTGCTCTGAGCGCCTGGTGCCAGGCTGGTCACTTTCATCTCAGTAAGTTTTAAGTGAAAGGCTTGTGGGGTTCTTGAGGCCTGGGTGGGAGAGGGCTGGCCTTGACCTCAGGTGTCTTTACACAGCCATGGGCCTGGCTTGGAAGGCACTGAGGTTGGAGTGTCCCTACCACAGCTATCAACAGCAGCCCCCACCCCCACCCTGCTTCTGCTGTCCCTGCTGAGGGCCCGGGGGATGTGAAGATAGGCACAGGTACAGAGTGGCCTGGGTCAGGGGCATTGGGCTGGAACCCCTGTGCATGGCCATGGGTCCTTGGGCCTCCGAGGATGCTGGGGACACCTTAGCTGGGGGCAGTTCTTAGATCTCCTCCAAGAGGCAGCTCCAGGGCCTGGAGGGGGAAGGAACAAGGCTCTGCCCCTGGTGGCAGGCTCTGCAGCTTCCTGGCACTGCCCACTGCAGCCAGCCTGGGATGGGGCTGGTGCTGCAGCCAGAGATTTACAGCCTGCCTGGAGCACCCAGCCCGCAGGCAGCCCAGACTGTAAATCAGCCTCCAGCCTGGCCTCGGCTCAGGTCTCCTGCTGCCCTCACGGCCTCTCACGGCCCTGGCAAGCCAGACCGGGAGCTGGCAGGGCACCAGGGAGGGGCCCTGGCCTGGCCCTCCACTGAGGGGAATCTCCAGGTTTTTCCAGGTTTGGGGGCTTGTAGGGTAAGAGCAGGAAGCAGGAAAGGGGACTCTCAAGCTGCCAACCTGGTCCTAGCCCCTTCCCCCGTTCCTGGTTGTGGGGGCCAGGGTGGAGACACAGCCCAACTGTCCATGTCTTCACCTGCACATTGGAGATAATGGTCATCTCTGTATAGTGAGCCCTTGAGAGGGGTCACAGGGTTTGCTGAGATGCTTAAAATATGGCCTGGTAGGTAATGTGCTCTTACTAGAAGCCCCCAAGCAGCACATAGAGGCATAGGGACATGGATGTGGCTTTACCTTCTCCCATGCTTTGCCTCTCATTGTCTCTACGTGCCTAGGGGACGGGTCCGGCAGTCCCTTTCCTAGAGTCTGCCATGAATTGATGGCCTCAAAGTGGGGCCAGGACAGGGTTGACTTGGTGGTTGAGAAAGGACAGGGAGGTGCTCCCAACTGTAGCCCCTGCCTGGTCAGGGACAGGGACAGGCTTAAAACCAGCCTCCCCTGTCCCCACAGCACCCCAGCATGCCCGCCCTCTTCTGAACGACCCTATGAAACAGATTCTATCCTTGTTTAAAGATGACGTTGCTGAGGCTCCGAGGGGGAAAACAACTTTCCCAAGGCCCCACAGCTGGTTAAAAAAAAAACAGGCTGAAATTTCAACCAGGCCTCCCTGGTTCCATTTAACCCAAACCTGAGAGTTAGATGCTTCTCAAGAAGGCAGCAGGCCCATGACCTGGGACAGGAAGGGGGCCTAGGAGGTGGTGAGGCCTGACAAGCAGCTGGCACTTGCTAGACATGAATTCCCTCTGCCTTTACTGCCTCTTTGCTGCACAGGGGCCCACAGGATCCAGGGCAGGGGCCTGACATGGCTGAGGGGTGGGAGCTGGAACAGTCTGGGCCCCAGGTGAGCTGCAAGCCCCGCCCTGGGGGAGGCTCAGGAGACAGGCTGGGGCACTGTGGCTTCATCTCCTAGCAACCTGGCCCTGGGGACCCTGCCCGTCTGCCTCAGGTGCCCCAGGGAGCTCAGCTCCCCCGCCATCCCCTCGAGGGGGTGTCTGGCCCACAAGCCTGCTGAAGCCGGTGCAGCAGAGCCGAGAGGGCAGAGCTAGGGCTGCGCTCTGGGAAGGGGTACTGGTGACTCCCCTTCTCCAGTCCAGAGTGAAGCCCTGGGGTGGCCTGGGGCAGGGGGTGGCCTCTCCTCTCGGCCGCCCCTGGCTCTTGCTATCGGATCGTATTTCCCAGCTCCCTGGCTTCTTGCTTGTCCACTTTTCTTCGAGGTGGTCCCTGCCTTTCTGTCTCCATTCCTAGCTCCCTGCCTCCGTCTCTCGAGGTTATCTCTCCCCTCAGTTCTCCCCCAGGGTCCTGTCTCTCCCTTCCTGTCCACCTCCAGATCTCTCCCACCTCCCTCCCTCTCCCATGGTCCTCTCTGTTTTCCCCACATTTCTTTGTCTCTGTCCCTCTCTGTGCACCCCAGAACTCCTATCTTCGAGGCCTCCGCCATTAGACTTGTTTCCCTTCTCCTCCAGACAAGGAGCCCTGGGGGTCGGCAGAGGTGCTGGCTCCCCGTCTTGCCCAGGGGTGACACCACTCATGTTAATTGGAGGTGTACAAGGAAGTTAGTCTGAGCAGGGAGGCCAAATTGACCTCATGACTTAGAGACAACCTCTCCTTCTTTTGGACCTCCGTTTCCCCCATCTGTTAAATGGGCATAATGAACCTGGTGGGAAGGTCTCTGTGCCCCCTTGTCTGCTGTTGGTCACAGATTATGATAGAAATGAGTAGACTGCCAGGCTATTATCGGTCTCCTTTGTACAGGGAGCCAGGCTCTGTCTTCACTCTGCAGAGGGACCATCCTCTGCTGATGCTGTCCCTCCCTGCAGGAATGGTCTCTGGGCGGGCTGTCCTGGAAGCCCAGCTGCACCTGGGCAGCGTCGGCTGCATCCTAGCGCCCTCTGGTGGCTGGAGATAGACACTGCTGCCTCACTTTGCTCCGCCCTCTGATCCTGGGCATGGACTCCAGGGCTTTGCTGAGCCACCCTGGGCACTAGAGGGCCAATAGGAGCGAAACTCTACATACTGAGCTCCCAGGACGTGCTAAGAACTCTGGCACCTGCTTTTGTGCACGTTGTCTTTGTCTCGCCAGCCCACTATGCTGTCCATCTTACAGAGGAGAGAGTCGAGACCCAGGTGTTGCCCAGGAAGTGCTCCGGGGGCCAGCGCTCTGACACCCCGTGGACTCCTGCATCTGAACCCCTCCAGCAGATGCCTGCAGCTAGCCCACCACCGATGACAACTCACTCTTTGGGGCCAGCTGTTGTTCTAACAAATCCTTATTTACACCTGCAGGAGACGTCAGAGCCCAAGGAGTCTATAGAATCCACTGCCGAGTCTGACCCGACCATTCTATAGATGAGGAAACTGAGGCCCAGGGAGGGGAAGGGACACCCCCAAGGTCACACATGTGAGTGTGTGGCTGTATGGCAGAGTGAATCTTCTGGCTCCTTGCTCAGCAGAATATGGGACTCCAGGTCACTGTGCCGACTTATCCAAGCCAGGGTCTGTGAAGCAGGGTCAAGAGAAGTCACGAGACAGAGCAGTCACAGCAGCTTCTGTGGGTGAGGGAAGCGGCAGTGGGCACTCTGTCCTCAGTATGTGTGAGCCCAGAACTCCAAGAGGCCATGAAACCGTGGGAGGCAGTGTGTGTGGCTGGGGGACAGGGCAGGAAGAGGGGCACGAACTTGGGGCTGGGAGTGGCTGGGATACAGAGGTGCGTGGGTCCCCCGTGGTGGTCTCCGCAGGCCAGGGCTGAAGGAGAGGTGGGAAAGGGGGTGGGGTAGACCCCAGAAGAAACCCTGAATGCCAGGCCGAGGAGCCTGGGCCTCATCCTGGGGGCTCTTGGAGCAGGTGCTCACCCCTTAGCCTTGTCCCTCCCACAGTCTCTCCAGCACCTGCTCTGTGCCTGGCAGTGCCAGGGTACAAGAGGGCCACCGCTGCCATCCCCGTGGAGCCGCAGTCCAGGGGCCGGATGAGCACAAAAGATCATTCCAGAAACAGGCCTCTCACACCCAACCCTAGAGGACAGAGGTCACCATGGGGCGGGGAGGCAGGCCTGGGAGTCCACAGGAACGCTCTGGGGTGGAGGAGCCACAGAGGCTACCGCAGCCGCACACCCAGGTTCACTTCAGAATACTGTGTGCCACTGTATGCAAATGGCACCTTTATCAAAAAGCGGAAAACAAAACCAGGCTTTGGGGAGGGAAGGCTGAGGTGGAGGACCGTGGCTGCCTCTGGCTAGAGGAGCAGCTGGTGGAGAGTTCCAGAAGGATGAGCTGATGGGGCTGAGCACCAGACCCCGGCTCCAGGCCAGGGGCTGGGGAGACCCACCAGATGGAGCCGCAGGGGTTTGGGGAGGCTCAGCCATTCCTGGACATTTGCCTCTGGACCACAGCAAGTGTCAGGAAGCCCCTTGAGGGCATGTGTCCAGTTGCAGATGCCCAGGACCCCGAGCTTCCGGGAGCAGGGAGCCCTGAGTCTACATTTTCACACCTCTCACAGGCGATTCTGACATGTCTGCTCCAGACCAGGGGAGGAAACCACAGCCCGAAGTTCCTGCCAACCCTTGGCTTCTGGGAATCAGATGCTGAGATCCTCTGGCTGGAAGAAGCTGGGTCCCACAGCAGGGAGTGATGTGCCCTGGGCATCCCGGCCGGCCAGCTCCCGGTGAGAGCTCTAACCAGCCTGGGCTGCCAGGCCAGGTTCCCAGGCCCCTGCCTGCTGACTTTGTCGCGGCCAAGGAATTCCCAGCTGTTGGGATCGCAGAAGGAATGGGTGGGGCCTGATGGCTGTGGGTGGGCCCCAGGTCTCCAGGACTGGTTGGAGGTCACCTAGGGCTGTTGGCTGCTCAGGGATCATGCCCATCTCCTGCTCCTATGGCCCAAAACTGAGCCCCTGGGGGCACAGCTGGCCACCAGCAGAGAGAGGCCGAACCCTAGCTCCAACCTCTGTCACGTGAGAGTGTCACCCCAAACCTCTGCCCATAGTACCTCATTAGGATGCCAGTGGCTTTGCAAGCAGAGGCAAGGTCACTGGAACAGAGGGAGGGTAAGGGTACCACAGCGGCCAGCACTGCCCCCACTGACCTCTGGGCACTGGGCCTCTGCCCAAGGCAGCTGCCTGCACCTGCCTCACCTCTGCCCTGACACCCTCTCTGCCAGGGGCACCTCCCTCCCTCTACTCCCTCCATCTTGCTGTCCCTGCCCCTGGGGTTCCAGCTGACCTACTCCCCTTCCATTTCAGCCCTCTGGAGCCGCTGCAGACCTAGTCTGAGCCCCCGCTCTGCTCCCCCTGCTCCGTAGCTCTGTGACCTTGGGGGAGTTGCTGAATGCTCTGTCTCAGTTTCCTATGGCTAACGCATCCCATCTCATGAATGGATCCTGAGGATTCAGACAATCCAGGTTTGATGGAGCCCTCCCTCTGGGCCGGGCACTGTGCCTGGGTTGCACGTGCATTATCTTATTTAAGTGTGTTGATGCCCCAGAGGCAGCTACCATGGTCACCCCATTTTATAGACAGGCAAACTGAGGCTCAGAGAAAGGCTACAGGTTTCCTTCTGCCGTCCATCTCTAAGTGTAGACTAGATTTGCTGGCTCCAAGATCATCTCTGCCAGGCAGCAGGGCATGGAGGGAGCAGACAGGGCCACAGGCAGGGATGTGACCCCAACAAGCAGGGAAGAATAGGCAAGGCTGGGCCCAGGTCATCGGCACAGACAGGAGTTAGGATCCTGGGCCTCGGAGTCAGGTCTCAGTCTCTTCATCTGGAGAGTGGGTGATGAGGACTAGTTACGGCAGCCATGGCACAGACTGAAGCCAGCCTCCGCCTTGCCTCCTGTCCATGCAAGAAGGAAGGAGCTGCCTTGGGAGTCACTTCCACCCACTCTCCCTGAAACCACGGTCACAGAGCTCCAATCCTGGGGTCTGTGCCCAGGGGATGACAAGGGCGGCACTCCCTCCTCAGCCCCCATTCAAGGGCCTGAGCTCACCTGCTGAGTAATACATAGAAACCTCAGCTCTGGGCTTGCCGTGCACACAGCCTGGTGGCCAGCGTCTTGTCCCTCCTCCCCACAGGCCCAGCAGGGGCAGGGGCTCCCCCAGCATGTGCCTTGGTGAATTCCCACAGGGCTCCCACCTGAGCTGCCAGCCTGGGGCCGGGCAGTGTCCCAGCAGTAGGTGCTACGTCACCCTAATGGACCCTGCAGGGATTTTAAAAACTCTTGGGTCTTTCGCTTCTTGAAGTTTTATTTCCGGCTTTTGAAAAATGGTGCATTTGTACCAAACATTCAGGGTTATAAATCAATGCCGTTCTGACTGATACCCAACGAAAAGGCTGAGTGAGGGCCTGTCGGGGTGCTCCCAGGGCCCAGACATCCCAACAGCCCCCTCTTAGAGATGCGGTTCAGAAAGGGTGGCAGGCTCCAGGAGAAGCTGGGCACTTCCGGTCCCTGAGCGCCTCCTGGGCCTTGGTAAGACTGCCAGATGTGGCCAGGCTTGGTGAGAGCCACTTGGAGGGGACCAAGGAAGCAATGGCAGGTGACGGGAGATGAGGCCCTGGGTGGCACTTGGAGAAGTATCTGGAAAGAGAGAAGGATGGGCCTGGTGGGAGCTGGGTGGGATGAGGGAGGGGTTTTAAAGGTTGTCCCCAAGAAGGGGAAGCAGAGGTGAGGACGGAGAGGGGAGGAGTCCATGGTTGGGTTTTGGGAAAATAGGGTGGACATTTTGGGGGCCAGGGTGGGTGCCCAAGACTATGGCTGCAGAAAGGTCCCTTGAGATCCAGGCTGGAGAGAAGGAAGTGCCCCAGGAGGAGGAGCGAGGCCCTGTGAAGGGCGAGTGGGAAAGATGGAGAGTTCAAGGTTGGGAGGGAGGAAACAGCGGGCAGGAGTCCAGAGCGAGGTCCTGTCCAGGGTGTGGCGGGGTGGGGCGCCCGACAGAGTGCAGAGGGGGCAGGGTTGCTAGAGGACCCCTGAACCTAGAAGCAGGGGGACACTGTGTGTCAGCGGGTACTGGGAACGCCTAGGGTGAAGGCAGGATTGGATAACGTGTGGCCAGGGCCCCAGGTCTCAGGGTGAGGAGAAAAGGCGAGGGGAAGTGGGGGCGGGGCGGGCTGGTGGGGGCGGAGCTGAGGGTGAGGGGGCGTGTCCTGGCTGGAAGGCGGCTGGGTCCTCAGACTTCTGTAGTCTGGGGTGGTGATGGGAGTGCCTTGCTGATGGTGATCCTGTGTTCACAGGCCCTAATGCCACACCGGGCCGTGAATGAATCCTCTGTGCCTTGTCTGTCTGTCCTCTGGGTGAGGTCTCTGGGGACCTGAGCTGGTGGGAAACCCTGCTGGGGGACACTGGGGGAGGAGGCCAGGAGCTCCCTCATGGAAACAGTCCAGCTAGGGAATCCTGGATTCTGGGACCAAAGTGGTCTCACTGGATGCTGTGTGGTCTTGGGCAAATTCTTAACCTCCCTTATGCCTTCTTCTTTCTCCATAAGTCAGAGGGTAATGATGCTCATGGGCACATGTGAAGGCCCTTGTGGCTTGTGGTGACTTTTTAAAAAAAAGTTTTTTAAACTGGAGATTGAACCCAGGGGTACTTTTACCACTGAGTTACATCCCCAGCCCTTTTTATTTTGTATTTTGAGACAGGATCTCGCTAAGTTACTAAGCTGGCCTCAAACTTTCTATCCTCCTCCCACAGCCTCTGGAGTCGCTGGGATTACAGGCACCCAGCTTTCTGTAACTTCCTATTAACTGCTATCACCACTCCGTGCTGCCCAGGGTGGGGCCTGGGCTCTGTGGCAGATGGGTCCTGCAGGGACCAGTGGCAGGGTTTTGCCTCTGCTCTGACCACTCAAGTGCTGGTAACCTTCCTGGGTTTCTTCCAGCACCTTTTCCAAAGCTTGGTGGCAGCCATGCCACTATCTGTGTGACTTGGGCAAATCCCTGAACCTCTCTGAGGTAATTTCCTCACCTATAAAATCCCACAACCTCATGCAGTTCATTCATTCATGTTTATTCAGCAGACATTTACGGAAGCCAGTCAGTGTTGCCATCGGATGAAAAAAAACAAAGTGTGGTTAAGGATTTGGGCTGGGAAGAGGGACAGTCTGCATCACCCAAAGATTCAGCCCCCTGCTCAGCAGCCCCCTGGCAGGTAGGTCCTGAGCCTTAACGGGAGTTGGCTCCCTGCGGGGTGAAGCTTGGGCGCCCTCTTGTGGCCACAGACCTCCTCGCACCATCCCTCTAGAGGGACAGGAATCCTAAACGCTGGGTGGTCAGTGCCCAGGTAGCCCTGGGACCTCCCGCCTGCCTCTACCCCTTGATTGTGCACAGTCTCACCTGAGGCTGTGAGAGGTCTGCGACTCATCCCAGGTCATACTGTCCTGGTGGCCCTGGTCTCCGGCCTGGTGTCCTCCCCTGGGGGGAGGGGAGGTGGAGGCGGGCCCAGCTCCTTCCCTCCCCTCCCCCTTTCTCCCAGGCCACCCTCCCACAGGGTGTCCTGCCTCTTTCTGGCAGGACACCCAGGGGCTGCCTGGACCCAGCATGCCTGTTAGCTCGTGGGCAGAGCCTGGAAACTAGCGGCTGGTGAAGTGGGTGTTTGGCGGCACTGCCAGGCCCAGGCACACCCCAGCTGCCAGCTGGCAGCCGGCAACCCTGCCACCCCTGCAGGCCGCCCTGCTGACCAGCCTCAGGGCCTTGAGGCTGCCCACTGGAGGCCTGGGTGGCTCAGATACTGTGTGCTCCAGGCAGGGCCCACGCCCTTCTGGAGCCTCCAAGACGGGATCCTGCGCTTGCTTCTTAGGCTCAGGCTGAGTTGGGCTGTGCCAGACGGATGTGGAGGGGACTCCTCCGTGAAGAAGGATCTGCCCCAGGCTCCTCTGACTTTGGGGGCCACAAACAGCAAAGAGGGCACACTGGGTTTGTGTGCAGGGTGCCTGTGTGGTGTGTGTCTGGTGAACTTCCCCCTGCAACCGTGCCCACCCCCCCCCCACCCGTGCCGGTCCATCTGCAGGGATTCCTGCTTCCTTCATTCATCAGACTTACTTAGCACCTGTCCCCGGGGGTGAGATGCTCACAGGTGGACAGAGCAGAACATAGACAAGGGTAGAACTAGGCGCCGAGGGAAGCTTAGAGCTCAAAGGAAGGGCCAGCTGGGGGCCAGGGGAGGCTGAGGTGCCTAGGTGAGTGTTGGGGGGCAGGTGGGAGCATCCTGGCTGAGCAGGAGCATGGTGCAGGCACCCGGCCCACCCCGCCTCAGCACCAAAGCTGTTGGCAACCTTGCCTCCCAGATGAGGAAAGAGCCCAGGAAGGTGCTGTGACTCATCCAAAGTCACACAGTCACCCAGTGGCCCACCCAGGATTCAGACCCACACCTGGCTGACTCTCAAATCTGTTATAAATCAGTCCGCTGCTGGGTTCTCAGGCAAGCAGGGCAAGCCCAGCGGCCACTCAGGTCAGGTTATGGAGGGCAAAAGGGGGTGCAACCTGGTCAGATTTGAGTTCTAGAAAGATCTCCTTGACAGCTGGTATGTGTGTGTGTGTTGGTGCATATGTGTATATGTGTGTGCCTATAAAGACTGATCTGTGAGTGTTTGTGTATGTCCGTGAGTCTGTGTGTATGTCAGTGTCTGTGGGTATGTGGGGGTTGTGGCAGGGAGTACATAGAATAGGGACACTAGTGTCAAGGACGAGGTGCAGTCCTGAGGGATGCCGAGGTGCCTGGATTCGGGTGGGCTGGGTTGGGAGGAGGACAGATTCCGTGCATTGCGTGGAGCGTTTGGGAGGCCCTGGGAGGATGGAGTGGGAGATGGGATGTGGGGGCTGAGCGGGAGGGAATGTCTCTGGTGTGGGAATCCTGGGGTTTGCCTGGGTTCAGGACATTCTCTGGGCAGGAGGGGACAGCCAGGGAGGTGGTGAGTTCAGCCTTGGACCTGACAGCACAGGGCAGCGCTCCACTTGCTGGGTGTTCTCAGTCCCTCTGAGTGACGCACAAGCACGCACAGCGCACACACCCTCGTCCCCCGGGGGCCTGGCCGGCACCCAGCTCAGCAGCTGGTGGAAGAGAGTAAGAAAGGGTTTGGCGGGCAGTGGTTGCCTCCCGCCCGCCTGAGCCCCACTCTGGCCACCAAGTCCCAGGCCCTGGGCCACGTCTAAGCCTGGACTCATGGTATCCCTGAGTGTGGTCAGGAACGGGGAGTCCTGGACCCCATCCTGTCAGAAACCTGAGTCTGGCCAGGCTCCCGAGGGGCAAGGATACTAAGCACTGGATGTGGCGGCCCCAGCCTCCCTAAGTGGAAGGCTGCCCACACTAGAATGTGTCCTCGTGGCCCAGGTCCTCCTTCAGCCCCTGCTCACTGCCAGAAGTCCCTCCTGAGGTCCACTTGGGATCTCTCTGGCAGGGCTGTAAGTTGTTGGCACCTCAATTCCTTCCCCCTGGGGAGGAGGACGGTTGGACTCCTGCCAGAGTCCCTCCCACTTGACCACTGTGGAGTGATCCTGTCTTGATTTGCTGGGCCATCTGGGCCCCCCTGAGCCTCGGTTTCCTCATCTGTTCAATGGGGCTAGATAGTCTCAACACGACAGACCCGTGGTGGGGCAGGTCCCTAGGATGAGGGGGGGCACATTCCTCAGAGAGGGAGGGTCTCTCGTCCTCCTATCAGGGTGCTTCTTGCAGCATGGGGGTCCGTCTGTCAGGAGGCTCTGTGGGCCCTTCCTCTGGGGCCCCTCTCTGGCAGGCTGCCAGCAGCTCTTCCAGGCTAATTAAGTTATTTTGAAGCAGATGTGGAGGGTGGATTAGTGAGCAATTGGCTGTGGAGCTGTGTTCGGTGCCAGCCCCCAGCCCCCACCCTGGCGCCCAGCAGCTCCGGAAATGCCCGTGAGGACGGGCCTCCCTCCTCCCCGGGGCTGAGCAGCAAGTGCCAGGCTGGGGGGTGTCCTGGACTGGGTATTTGCTGCGTGCTGGGGGCCTGCTGTCCTGTCACCGCTGTCCTGTCTTGGAGCCTAAGCCACAGCCCTCCTGGGGAGGAGGGAGGAGTGTGGCCCTACCTGCCAGGTCAAAGGTGAGGCGCCGGCCTGGAGAAGTCATTGCAGAACGGAGGCCCCTCCCAACCACCCCAGCTCTCTGCTGGATGGCCCAGTCGGTTTCCCAACATTCCTGCACATTTTTAGCAGCAATAAAAGCTCTGAGCCCTGCGTGCGGTGGCCAGCGGTGCTCTGGAGGCACATGCGCACATGCGGCTGGGATTCTCCTTCCCATTTAGCAGACAGGAGTGGAGCAGCCAGAGTCACACAGGCAGGTCAGGGGGCGAGGACATCCAGAACCTGTCTGTCTCTGCAGCAGGCCCCTGGCCAGGGTCATGGTTAGGCCTTCTGTGTGCCTCACTCCATGTCAGCAGACGGGAATGGGGACATGGAAGATGACGGTCTCAGTTTCTTTTGCTCTAAGGAGGGTGATGATGGGCCCCACCCTGGAGGGCTCCTGAGAGGGTGGACATAAAGCAGCTGCCAGAGGAGGTGACCTAGGTAAGGGCAGTCAGCCGACTTGTCCCGGGAGAGTCGTGCCTTCTTGCATGCCTGCCTGCTTGGCCCTCACCTGGGGTCTCCCTGTGGCCCCTGGTGTGCAGTGGGACCTCACCTGGGTTGGGTGAGCTGGTGCAGGGCAGAGCTCAGCCACCAAGGTCATCCTGCAGTGGCCGAGCTGGGCTCTCAGGCAAGTCTGGCACCTTTGAGGGTGAAGTCATTCTAGTGTCTGTGGTGATGGCAGAGCTGTGCCTGCCTGGCTTCTAGCTTTTGGCAGGGGCTCAGCCAAGGAGATACCAGGGGCTGGGCAGCCATAGTCAAGGAGATGCCAGAGACTGGAAGCCAAGGGTGTGGAGCTCCAGGAAAACGCACCATTCCTGTTCCCCAGCCCACTGCCATATAAGAGTACCACCCACACCTCCTGGCCCGCCCCCCACACGCAGCATCCTGCACCACAAGCCGCCCACCCTTCACTCCCCGACTCCCGGAGGTAACCGCCGCACTTCTTACCCAGCTGGCTAACACCTGTGTGTTGCCAACTGCACGTGCGTTGCAATCGCACACGTGAACACGTGTGTGTGCACCACAGACGTCCATTCAAACACCCACTTTGCACCACCCTGCCCGTCCTGAACATATGTATCCCTCCACACACACCCGCCCACCACGAGGGCACTAGGGATATTCTGAAAGGTGGTCACTTGCCCAGGGCCGCACATCTGCTAAGTGCTGGCTCTGGAGACTGCAGGGTCCCCTCCCCAAGCCACCACAGGAAGAGTAGGGGAGATGATGTTCCTGAAATCATGGGCATATTGCAGGTGCCTGGTGTGACCAGGATGAGGGTCAGAGGCAGTGCTGGCTGCAGCTCCCAGGGAATGCACGCAGCTGCCAACCTCTGCCCACCAGCCCTGCACAGGGTCAAGTGTCCCTGGGTGCCGATGTACTAGCCCCATGCTAGGGTCATCACCTCCAAGGCCTGTCACACACCTCTCATGTCTACCTCCAACATCCTTCCTCCTTGCCCTAAAAGGAACTCTGAACCCTAGCAAACCCCTTAGTGGCTCCCACAGCCTCCAGGAGCAAGTGTCAGGTGGCCTGGGCCAGTTCTCCACCTCCTTCCTCCTTCTAGCCCACCCAACTCCCAGCCTCCGGACAGTGCCGCCCAGCATGGTTGCCATTTAAATCTAATTCAAGCCAGGTGCAGTGGCCCCCACCTGTAACCCCAGTGACTCAGGAGGCCGAAGCAGGAGGATCACAAGTTCAAGGACAACCTCAGCAACTTAGTGAGATCCTGTCTCAAACTGAAAAAGGCTGGGGATGCAGTGCAGTGGTAGAGCGTCCCTGGGTTTCATGCTCAGTTCTACAAAAACCAACCAACCAACCCCCCCATCTGATTCGAATGAAGCAAGATGAAGAACCCCAATTCCCAGTCACACTGACTTTTCAGGTGTGTGCTGCTACCTATTGGACAGCGTGGCACAGAATGTCCCATTGATGTTGGACATTGGGGTCCTTTGACCCGATGAGGAGGGAAATGAAATTGAGTCAGGTGAGCGGCTGCTGCTGGGGCTTCTGTTCAGGGACACACAGCTTCAGGCCAGCTCCCCCCAGGAAAGAGGGGAGCTCATTTTCTTGGTTCCGCGCAGGGCTGGAGGGTTGATAGCCTTTAGGTGCACTCAACTCAGAAGCGTGTCCCTGTCCTGCAGCTGTCCACGAGAACACAGGACACCCTGACCTAGCCCATGCAGAGCTGACGCTGGCTGAGGGCCACCCACACCAAACCCCTGGTGTGCTGTCAGGCCCTGTGCCAAGGCCCAGAAGTCCTGTCCCACCATGTCACAGGAAGTTCCCCTGACAGCCTGCTCCAGCTCCCGGCTCCTGCCCCTGGTTCTTCCTGGGCACCTTCTTCCATTGCCTAATGGCCAAACCCTTCCTGTCCTTCCAACTCAGCCTCAGCCATGCGTGCTCCCCTCGTCCCCAGCCCCAAATGACTCTTCCCTCCCTTCCTCCCCTGTCCTCCCCTGTCCTCCCCTCCTGTTCTGCTGTCCTTACACTTCCTCCATCCCTCTAGGTGCCTCAGAATCCTCTCCACCCTGCTCCCAAGGTTTCCTCCTTACAGGACCGTGACATCCACCAGAGCAGTGCAGTCCCATCTCAGCGACCCCGGCACCCAGACAAGGCTGGTCACAGGGACACGGGTCACGGTCCCCTGTCTCCACTGCCACCCAGAGCTCCCGTTTGTTCTCCCTGCTTGCATGCCTCTGGCTCTGGGGGACTCACTCCCGTAGGAAGAATCCGTTTTGGTCTTCAGGTGGCTCCGAGTGTGCAGAGGTCTGGCCTTTTAGAGCCAGCCTGGAGATGCCTATAAGGAGCTGCCCTCGGGAGTCACTCAGAGTGGACGTGCCCCATTGGAACCTGCACGGCCCTGCGCTCCGGCTGAGTGACAGGTCTGGCTCCCGCCGTGTGCCTGTCCACCACGCACCAGCGCTCTGACTTCTTGTGCACATCACCCTCCACTGTCCACCCTGTGTCTGTTCCCATGGGCTCCCTATACCCGGTCCCCACTGGCTCCTTGGTGTCCACTATGGGACCTCTGCACCAAGTCTCTCCCGGGGAAGTCAGCGCCGCCCGTCTGCCAGGTCCTGCGACTTCCTGAGCTCAGTGTCTCAGCCCCTCCTCCTTCTGTTGCACTGTTTCTCTCTGCCACTAACGGGGGTCCATGGGAACAGGGGCCCCATTGCTCCAGGGACTTTAACAGGCCTAGGACCCGGGAGCTTGGTGACCACATGGGCCTTGACAAGCTCTATCCTCACCACTGTCGTGATTCTCTGCATGCAGAGGCAGAGGTGCTAGGCAGGGCCAGAAGGCTGAGTCTTTGGGGTCACCCTTTCTGGCTCCCTGGGGAGCCTGTGAGAGGGAGGGGGCAGGGCCAAGAAAGATGATCCACCGCAGCTCAAGCCCGCTTCTTGGTCTCCCCCAAGATTTATGCTCCTTCTCTCAAATCTCTCTCATTCCCCGTCCATAACCCCCTTCACTATCTGCAGGAGAAAGATGTGCATGTAATAGGCACCTTCTGTGTGTCTGATGACTTCATTTGCTCTTCCTAAGAGCCCCAGGGCTGGAGCCTCTCTTTAAGGATGGACACCAGGATCCTCAGAGAGGCGGACACACTTGTCCAAGGACACATTGGGAAAGGTAATTGGTGCTGGAATTGTTTGTTTGTTTTTATTTAGACAGGGTCTCGCCCCCTGAATGGCTGGGGTTACAGGCATGTGTCACTGTGCCCGGCTTGGGCTGCTGCTTCTTAGATGAAGCCAACACGAACCTCAGTTTCCTCCGGGGCCCTAGTCCTCACATGTCTCAACCACTTGGGAAGCCACAAAGCACAGGAGTCTTCAGATTGCCAGAAGTTTCTGGTGAGGTAGGCTGTGTGGCTCTCCATTTTTATGTTTATTTATTTTTTTTAAATAACGTTGTTTCCCAAATGTATTTAAACAAGCACTAGTTTCATGGGATAGTTGGGGGAAATGTGGATAGAGAGAGAGAGAACTTCGTCTTAGGCAAGTCACACCACTTCTGGATGCTCATGAGGATGGAGCATGGCACCCTGGTATTTTGCCAACGCAGGATCTTGTAAGGGCAATCCAGTGATCCAACGGGCAGGCCTGGGAGTTGGAGGATAATTGGGGATACCAGGCTGTGATTCTTCCAGGTGGGAGAGACCCCCAACATTCCTCGTGGCCAGGGGAACCCAGAAGTTTCAGAGACCAAGGAAGGAGCCCAGAGCAGGCTTCTGCTTTGCAAGCCCCTGTTCCTGGGTCCTTGTGCCCCAGAAGCTCTTCTGGCCCCTCCAGGATCAGCTTGCTCCTGCGAGAGGCCTGGAGGGGAGCCCAGCTCACCAGGAGGACACTTCCTCTGGGCTCACCCAGGTGGAGGAGACTGGGCACCCAAGGAGTTGCAGGATTCTGTAGCCCAGCTGCCTCCTGTGCGGCTCAGATTTTCCCCTAGCTGGGCACCTGCCCTGATCTGTGTGAGAAGCTGAGCCTCAGCCATTTAGCGAGGCACTCAGCAACTCAGTGAGACCCTGTCTCTAAATAAAATACAACATAGGGCTGGGGGTGTGACTCAGTGGTTGAGTGCCCCCGAGTTCCATCCCTGGTAACCCTCCCCCCACCACCAAAACAAAGAAGCTAAGTGACCCCAGGTGAGTGACTTGGGGGTGTGGACATCCGTGAGCCGATCCCGCTGTCGGGACTCCAGCTTTGTTCCTGCACCCACTTCTCAGGGATGCTCGCTACAGGCTGGGTGCTGGCCTCCCGACAGCCCCGTGGGACAGTGCTGTGAGCGTCTGTGTTCTACAGAGGAGGGAACTGAAGCCATTCCAGGCTGTATGTTGAATGGTGTTCCCTGTGCCCACAAATTTGCATGCTGAGGCCCGTGTAACCCCCAGTAGGACTGTCTGCAGGGATGGGGGCCTACAGGAGATAGTGACATTTCAATGAGGTCATGGGGGTGGGCCCTAATCCACCCTCCTGCAGGACTGTGGCCTTAGGAAAAGGAAGAGCCTGGGCCTCAGTCTCTCTACCATTGAGGATGCAACAAGGTGACTGTCCCAAGCTAGGAAGAGGACCCTCACCAGGGACTTCACCGTGCCAGACCACCCAGCTCGCAGATGTGAGCAGATGGGTTTCTGTTGTTTAATCCCCAGCTTATGGTATTTCTTCTGCCCAAGGCCACACTGAGGGAAGGCACCCACCAGAGTTAACCTCCAACAGGGGGCACCCGGCCAGGGCTCCAGCTCAAGTGTGCCCATGCGGACTGCGCAGTCTGTGCTGATTCATGACACCACACACAGTCTCTTGTGCCAGGCTCCTCCCCTGTTCCCGGGTCACAGACTTGGTAAACTCCATGCCCATCACACCCTGCCGGCTCCCTGCTGGCCCCAGGCTGAATTTCTGCAGCGCCACTGCCCCCTGCTGGCCCAGCCCACATCTACCGTGTCCTAACCCCCTCCCCAGGCTCCATCTCTCCAGATCTGGCCCTCAGGCTCCCAGGACACCAGCTGCTTCTGCTCCAGTGGACCTTCCCACCTTCCTGCAAGCAGGGTCCATCTCCTCCCACCTTGGCCCCTCACAGCCTTCCATGGACGGTCCCCTCCTCAGCCAGCATGGCCCCCACCTCCTTGTCCTCAGCCCTCTTTGCTCAGTTCTCTTTTAAATGAAGAGACCAGAGGGTCCAGCACTGGCCAGAGAGAGTCCCAAACAAACCTTGATGGGAGAATGGAGTACAACCGCTCAAAAGAGTGGGAGCCCTCTGGGTGCAGGACACTGCCTTGGTCCCTGGGTGGGCAGAAGGGTGTGGAACCCCAGCTGGCAGTGGGACTCTCAAAAGCCTCCTCCAGAGCCACCTTCCCCGTCCCCTCTCCCTCTACCCTCAGCCTGTACCCCCTGCAGCCCAGGGCCTCTTGCCACTTCTCTCTGAGCCTCTTCCAGCTCTTGGAGAGGGACACTGAGATTCTGGAGCCAGAGAAGTCTGCACAGTGCCACTAGCTTATTCTGTGCCTGTCTCTCTCTGGGCCTCAGTTTCCTTGAGTGTAAAAAAGGAGCAGCAGAGGGGCAGAGCACACATTGGTGCAAGGACAGGAGGGAGGGAGGGAGGTGGTGGCCTTGGCTGCTGGGGCGGGGCCCTGCTCACTGGGGTTGCCTGCCTTTGCCTCACAGGTTGCCATGCGGGGCTGGTCCCACTAAGTGCCCATCCCAGTGCTAATGCCCGCTGCAGCCCCCTCTGCATCACGGCTCCTGGCCCTGCTCACCCTCTGGACCAGGTGCTGGCATCCTGGGAGAAGTGTCAGGGGGAGAAGCCTGGGGTGTTGAGGGGCAAGTGGGCTCCAATCTTGGCTCCACCCTGTCCTTAGCCCAGAACTTCAGAAAACTCTTTTCCTGTTGTCTGAGCCTCACTTTCCTCCTCTGGACGATGGAGCCATGGCACCTGGTCTGTTGAAGGGGCTCATGGAGCAGGTGTGGCTCAGTGGGGGCTCACTGTGCAGGTCAGGATTGCACCTCACTGCTCCTGTCACCTCGGGGTCCCCAGCTCCTTGGAGTCACAATGTCTCAAAAGCGGCTCAAGCTCAGTCCCTCCTCCCCACCCCATTGCACCTGTGTCTCAGCAGCTGCTCACCCTCTGCTCACTGTGGACCAGAAACTGAGACCCTTCCCTCTCCCCGAACTTTCCTAACTGCCCTTCCCCCTACCCCAGAAGACCCCGCCCTCACAGTCCTCTGGTGTCTCCCTCTCTGACTGCCCACTGGACTGGTGAGGGAGCCTCTTGGCGGTCCCCATGTCACCCTGGTCCCCTTCCAACCCCTTCTGTATGCACCACACACCCTTGCCAGGCACAGGTGCCCTTCCTGGGCTCAAAATTCTCTTTTAGGATGAAGAGCTCCTGCTTCTGCTGGATGCCCTGTGACAGCCCTGACCCCCTCTCAGTCTGAGCTCCAGCCTTCCTGGAGCTCCCTGGCTGGCCTTTCCTCTGTCTGGAGAGCTCTCATCACCTGGTTGCTGCCCACACACTCTCCAGACTCCCCACAGGACTCTGTGTTGAAGGCTTGGTCTCCAGGCTGTGGTGCTGTTGGGAGGTGGTGGGACCTGTAAGAGATGGGACCTAGTAGAGGGAAGCTAGGTCATTGTGAGGCATGTCCTTGAAAGAGATGTTGGGACCTGACCCCTCCTCTCTATTTTTGTTTCCTAGTTACCATGAGGTGAACAGGCCTCTTCTGTGTGTGCTTCTGCCATGATTTCTATGCTGCCACAGATCCAAAGACAGTAAGGCCCGGCAACCTTGGACTGAAACCTCTGAAATTGTGAGCCAGAATAAACCTTTCCTCCTTTTAAGTTGATTATATCAGGAATTTTGTCACAGTACCTAATACACACTTATAACAGCGAGGCTGCTCCTCGGTCTTTGCCTGGGTTACATGCTCTGCTACAATCTCTCATCAGCTTAGTGCCTCTTCTTTGGGCCCTTTCTTGGTTTATTGTTGAACAAGGTCTCAGGTGATCCCAGGGAGTCTCCACCCCATAGCCTACAGCAAACGCCCTGCAAACAGAATATATCCATGACTGCTTGCCATCGCGTCCCGATCCCTAATCAGAATCTGGAATTAAGCTGATGCTTCATGAACCTTTGTTGGTCTTTAGTCTGTGTCCTAGGTTTTGCAGAAGATGTTCAGACTGGATGTGGTTTAAAGGTTCTTAGTATGGGGGAAGAACGGTAGTCTGAGCATGAGTCCTGGGTTCTAGTCCTGCTCCTGCTGTTGTGACTCTGCACATTGTTTACCCTCTCTTCTCTGTGTCCTCACTACAACATGAAGGGGTTGTGTTGTGTCAGGACAAGGTGTCCTCCCCACAGGTTTGTTCCAGGGAAGCTTCATGTGGAAGACAGGGCCCATCGGGGTCTTGAGGATTGAGTGGGATGGAGCAGAGTGGGAGAGACATCCGGGTGGGGGGCACAGCACAAGCCCAGATGGGAATGAGTGTCCCCTGTGAGTTGCTTATGTGACCAGACAGAGGTGGGAGACAGGGTCGGTGCAGAAGAAAGGGTAGGGAGCAGGACTGAACTCCCCCCAACTCCTCTGAGGCCTCAACTGACTCGCTCTTAGTCCCTTTCCCGAGCTGGCCTAACCTGAGGTGCCTTAATTGCAGGGCCCCTTAATTACCCAGCCCTCCTGCCTCTGGCTGCTGGGTTAATTTCTGGAGCTGCCCTGGGAACAGCCTTGTCTTCCTGTAACCCACAGCTCCCTCATCAGATAGCCGCAGGACGAGTCCTCTGGGGGGACGGAGGCTCCTGCCTGCTGCCCTCCATGGCTGGGAGATGGCCTCACCGCCCAGGAACGCCGCCCAGGCCCCCTTCCAGGCCCAGCCGCTGATCTAGTCTGGAATCTTGTGTCTGGCTCTGCCAACTCCCGCCCTGTGTCGCCCTCGACCACCTGCAGCCCCACACACTGTCCCCAGAGCTGGCTCCTTGGGTGGTTTGGGGCTAGAGGACTGTGGAGATGGGTGTCTGGAACCCCCGTGGGCCTGGGCGTGAGGTTGGCCTGGGTAAGAGGCTGGGGAGCTGGCGCAGGAGGCTGAGGGCTGAATTTGCAGAGCGGAGACTGGGAAGGGCGGGACCTTGCTGCCAGAATCAGGTCCCTGGAACCGGGGAGAGTGGGGAGCTGGAAGCAGAGCCCTCACCTTGAGCACTCGGCCTGCCCAGGAGCATCCAAGCAGAGGGAGGGACTGGGGACGGTGAGGCCGTGGGGTACTGAGTGTGGGGGAGGGTGGTCCACACTTCATCCTTATCTCATCCTCCCCGCTTCCTCCTGGGCCTCAGCCACTCCGGCCTCTTTTCTGTTTCCCACGATTCTAGGCCTTTGCATTTTCTGTTCCCTCTTCTCTCTGCATAACTGTTTTTGTTTTTTTCCCACCTCAGGGTGTGGCTTATGTGTCACTGCCTCGGGAGGTCCTTCCCTGGCCACCCTACTCCCTGTTACTCTCCATCAAACACCCGTTTTCTCTTCTTCGTAGCTCATGCCTCTGGCGACACGGCTGTGCTCAAGTGTGTATCTCTTCCTCTCTGTCGCCCCCATTAGAGGGTAAGTTCCATGACAGCAGTGTCTCCGGGCCCTGGCACATAGTCTGTGCTCATCAAATATGGGGTCCCTTGTCCTGGACTTAGAAGTCTAGACAGTTTGTGTTTGTTTCAGGTGTTGGGATGATTCCTGTCTTTGGGCCTTTGCATGTGCCATTGGATCTGCATGAAGGCCCTTCCCTCAGCTCCTCCCTGGGAAAAGGGCTTTGGACCCCAGCTCAGGCAGGCCCCAGAGAAGGTACCTGGGAGTCCTGTGAGCACAGGTGCAAGAAGCTGGTGATTATGGCTGCCCAGTCATGCAGGAGGCTGGCCCCGCAGGTGAGCTCCATGCCAGTGGAGGGGAGCTCTCCCAGCTGTTTAGCACCCCTCCTCAGACCTCAGCTTCTGTCTAGGAGTGAGGAAAGTGTACCCCCTCCCCATGTCCTTCTGCGGGGTACAGTAAATAACACTGAAGTGGGAAGTTTCTTTGGGTCTAACTTTAGTGCATCTCCCCCCCACTCCCTACACCTTTTTGCAAGCTTAGCTCATCTTGTTCTTAAACAGACAGAGAGTGACATGGGTCCCTTCTGCATGTGGGGTAGCTTCTGTTTTTAAAAGCTAATGTGCTTTCATTCATTCACTCGTTTCTTAAGTGTGTGCTGGTTACAGGTGCCATCCAGCCCTACCGTGAGCCCAGAGGCAGGAAGGTGGGGACAGGCAGGCGACTCCCGGATGGTCCTTGTGCAGGGGTCAGTGCTGATTCTGGTGTGCAGGTGAGAGGGGACCCTGGGCAGCTGGTTCCAGAAAGCTGAGAGGACATTGAGAACACAGTAAGGGGAAGCAAGACAGGGAAAGAGCATGAGAGAAACAGAAAGAGAGAGAGAGAGAGAGCCATATTTATGGTACTAAAAATAGTTCCATTCATCTGAACATATGTAACTCAGGGAACTTAATGAAAATAGCAATAGTTGATATTTATTGAGTGCATACATATCTTAATCCTCCAACAGTCCTAATTGTACAGATGAGGAAACTGAGGCCCAGAGAAAGAAAAGGCCTGTCCAGGCTCACAGTCTGTTAGGGATACCCATCTACCCCAGCTCCTCTAAGACCACCTCTTCCTTTGCTGTCTGTCAGGGGAAGCCAGAGGCCTGTCCCAGTCCTTGCTGTTATTGCCACCACATACTGATACACACAAGGGCCCCATTTTGACAGGGTGCTTAGTGGTGGGGTCTGAAAGATCCCAAGAGTCTGAACAGGGTGAGACCTCTTGGATCACTGGTCCTGACCCAGGGTGGACCTTCCACACACACTCCTACTGAAGTCTAACTACATCAGTTGAAGGAGACTGTGGCCCTATTTTACAGATGCAGAATCCAAGGCCCAAACTGAGGTTATTCTGTGAAACCCTGGCCTAGCCGTGGTGGGAACTGAAGCAAGGTCTCCAATTCCAAAACAGCTGCCCTTCTATGTGCATAGCCCTTTACAGTTTGCAAAGCTCTTCTCTATCCCTTAGCTTATTAATTTTTTTTCATTCCACAAATATTTGCTTGGTGCATAATACATTTCATGCATTGGGAAAATGGCACTTAGCAGGTAGATGAAGTCCTTGGCCTTGTGGATCTTATGGTCTCCTAGAGGAACAGATGTTATTGGTATAATTTTCATATGCATCGAGCTAAATGTTGTCTGTGAAAGAAAGGGTGATATGGAATATTTTCTAGTTTTAAAAGTAGGTATGCATTCATTCATTCATTCATTCACTCATTCATTTCCTAAGTGCGCTCGGTGGGGCTGGAGAATGGATATCATCTATATTTTCCAGATGCCTAAAACTGAGGCCCAGAGAAGCTCAGTGATTTGCTCAAGGTCACATAACTCGGGCAAGCAGAGTGGTAGAGATGGAAATCAAGCAAGGGTCATTCATTTCTAATTTAGTTTTATACTCCACAAAGCCTGTAATAATAAAGAGTGCGTATGCATGCATGAGTGCACACACACACACACACACACACACACACACACACACACACACTTCATGACAGAAAGAGTAACCTCAGGCCCAGGGCCAGTGAAGGGACTATTCAGGGTACAAAGGGGGAGCAGGTGGGGATACACCAGAGGCAACTCCTGAGCCCATCATTCCTGCTTCCCGGCTCCTGCCATCCTGCTTTCACAGATCCTGTGAACTTCCTGGTGCCTGGGAGTGCAATATATTTGCTTTCAGCATAAGTCAACCAGTTTCTCTCTCTTGTTTGCAAAAAAATAACTCTGATGGGGATAGATCTTGATGGCAGAATCAGGCCGCAAGCAGGGACCCACAGAGAAGCTTGGGCATCTGGGGCTGGTTACTGCCCTAGTGAGGGAAGAAAGCAGGGAAATGACAGCTATTGTTAGGGAATGGGTCCTGGCAGCTCAGAGTATCTGGCCATGAAACAACCACTCAAAGTGTCCCTTGTGGTCCCCTAAAATTTAATACTCATAGAAGACAAGACTTTAGGGGCCTGAGCTCCACGTGCCTTACAGCAGAATAAAGATCAGAAAGATAAATAAAGAAAGAACAGGAGGAATTCAAGGACTGAGGCTCAGAATGTTTGTTTCTAATGGCACCTCACTTAAAGAGAAAATAACAGAGGGGTAGTGGTGTGTGCTTGTATCCCAGTGACTTGGGAGGCTGAGGCAGGAGGATTGCAAGTTTGAGGCCAGCCTCAGCAACCTAGGCCCTAAGCAACTTAGCAAGATTCTATCTCAAAATAAAAAAATAAAAAGGGCTGGGAATGTGGCTCAGTGGCAAAGCGCCCTGGGTTTAAATCCCTAGTACCACGTACACACAAAGAGGGTCGTGGAGAATAACAAACAAAATTCCCTACAACTTTAGGTCAAAACTCAGGAACTTTTTTTTTTTTTATGCTTAGTGAAGCTAGTCAATCCCTAAAAAACAAATATCAAATGTCTTCTTTGATATAATGAGAGCAACTATGAACAGAGCAAGGAGGAAGAGCAGGAAGAAAAGACTAACATTTAACAGAATCATGAGATGGGAGGGAAAGGGAGAGAAAAGGGAAATTGCATGGAAATGAAGGGAGACCCTCATTGCTATACAAAATTACATATAAGAGGTTGTGAGGGGAATGGGAAAATAAACAAGGAGAGAAATGAATTACAGTAGATGGGGTAGAGAGAGAAGAAGGGAGGGGAGGGGAGGGGGGAT
This sequence comes from Ictidomys tridecemlineatus, assembly GCF_052094955.1. NCBI lineage: Eukaryota > Metazoa > Chordata > Mammalia > Rodentia > Sciuridae > Ictidomys > Ictidomys tridecemlineatus. The sequence goes on from NC_135487.1 coordinate 29,792,954, forward strand.
AGTAGGGGATAGGAAAGGTAGCAGAACACAACAATTACTAATTGGGCATTATGTAAAATTGTGGATGTGTAACCGACGTGATTCTGCAATCTGCATTTGGGGTAAAATTGGGAGTTCATAACCCACTTCAATCTAATGTATGAAATATGATATGTCAAGAGCTTTGTAATGTTGTGAACAACCAATAAAAAAAAAATAAAAAAAAATAAATCTGGAAAAAAAAAAGAAAAAAAAAAGAAAAAAAAATCTCTCATCAAGGCAGGTCAGAAATAACCAAGCACCAAATGCCTTGTTTGATCTTATGGGTGACTGAACTACGGTGTTAGTTTAATTCACAACTTTTGCCGGGTTCTTCCATAAAACTTTAAGAATTAACCCAGAAAGGGTGAGAATTGAGAATCAAAATGAGGACCAGTAGGAGGAGGGTAGACTCAGGGATCTAGGTCCCCCAACCCTATGTTGGCCAAGCTGGCCCTCCTCCCCTGTCAGAGGGGCTCAGCAGGGGGTGTACATTTACAAAGGAAATCAACACTCTCCATCCTCCCTCTAGGCTGAGGACTGGATCAGATTCCAGCATGTTCCTGGGAACCAATTATAAAGTCAACCCTTGGAGGAGAAGCTTAAGTCACCGACAGGGTTATAAGCCTTTGCTAATTCACCTTGGCAAAATTCTGGAGCGTGCATGGATGGGGGGATGAATTCTCACAAGGAATATCACTTTAGATCGGGCCGGTCTGAGCTTTGAATTCAATGCTTTATTTGAAGAGCTCGGAAAGGTTTCTTAGTATAAGAAATTCAGAAGAAAGAAGTATCTTCCCACCCTAGACTCTGACCCCTAAGGGAGCCCAGGAGATACTGTCTCTCTTGAGAAGTTAAAAATGATTCCCCATGAGAGGGGTACCAGCCTCTTCGAGAAACCTCCTAAAGACTGTTCTCTGTGCCTCTCGCACCCTGGGGAAATTGCCAGATTGAAAGGATCCTGATTTCAAAGGAAATGGAGGGAGCTTTCTGTGACAGAGGTCATGTCCTAGTACTTCAAGGTCAGAGGGTACATGATGCTGTGGTTTGGTGTAAGTGTGTCCCCCATGAGCTCATACATTGGAAGCGTGGTGACAGGGTGGTGATGTGAAGAGGTGGAGGGACCTCGAAGAGGTGGAACCTAGAGGGAGGTCATTAGGGACATCATCCTCAGAAGGAATTGATGTAGTTCTTGGGGGACCCTGAAGTATCACCCCAAGAGGGGTTAGTATAAAAGAGGAAGCTGGAGTCCTCTCAGTTCTCTGGCTTCCTGACTTGCACTTTGATCTTTTCCTCCAGCTCATCTCGCCTCAGGGTTACCAACTTCTCCGACTCTACGTCACAAGTTTGTTCTTGGGGACATCAATCATCTCGTCCTCCCATAGAGCGTCACACTGATCCAGTACTATGGTGATATCATGCTGTCAGGTCCTAGAGGTCATCAAGTGGCAGGTAACTTGAAATACAATTGTGTTTCAGAGGAAGGAAGGACAAGCTTATGAAATACAGGGGTCTCAGTTAAGCCGGGTAAGACTTCCAGGCGAGTTCTTATGGTGCATTAGATTCAGTGGTGCTTGGAGGGTCTGTGGCAGATTGCAGTGCTGCATGGAGCCTTTGGCAAGCCAGCAGAGGCTCATTGGTTTAGGAGCGAGGCCAGGCCTCCTTTGGCAAATCATTTGCCTTTTGAGAAACAGTTCCCGGCTTGCCCCTTGGCACTGTCAGAGGCCAAACACCCAACCATGGACTACGAGGGAATCATTGAATCCAAGATACCTGCCATCTTGTCGGATCCACCTAGCCATCAGATTCAGCATGCCCAATAACACTCTTTCATCAGGCAGAGATGGTATAAATGGGTCTGGACTGGAGCAGAGCCTGAAAGTGCAGGGCTGTTGCATAAGCAGGTGGTTCCCCTGCCAGCCTGCTATACCTTTCTCAGCCTACACGTATACTCTTATAGAAATCCCCCGTGGCCAACTCAATGAGGAGAAAAATTTTGAGTCTGGTTTACAAATGGCTCTGCGTGGCAGGCTGGCACCAGCTGGAAGTGGGTTGCTGGGATAGTACAGCACCATGTAGAGTATCCCTGAAGGACAGAGAGGGGAGTCCCCACCCTGGGAAATGCTCTGATGTATCTCCTTGTTTGGGTCTAGAAGAGCAGAAAGCCTAAGTTCTCTAATGATCTGACCAGATGGACAGGCACTTGGAGGAGATAAGATAGAAGGTGGGAAGGAAGCATTAGAAGATGCACATGGCTAGACTCTTAGGATGGACCCTGCATCATAATCATACTTAGATCCCATGAGAGCACTCACCCCAAACTCCCAAAGACCATGTAAGGGTCTTGATGACCAGGTGGACAGGTGGACCGGCCCTGCCACTTGGTGGTAAATAGATGACTTTAGACTCCTTCTTTCGTGGAAGAGGATGGTTATTTGGTGGTTAGCTGAGTATTCTAGATTTGGATCTGCGTTCCTTGACTGCCCAAATCCACAGTATCAGTATCACCAAGTTGGCCACACCATCTGCAGACCCACCGAAAGCTCTGTCCACTGTCACGGTATCCCACTCGGCATTGCTTTAGACCAAGAAGGTCACTGCAGAGAGAGGAGTAAGCCAATGAGCTGAAGCCAGTTAGAGCCATTGGTGCTCTGGGCCCCATTGCTCAGAAGCAGCTGGGCTTGTAGAATTATGGAATGACCTAATGAAGAACTTAATTCCAGAAGCAGATGGAGGAGGGGAAAACCCGCTATGTGTTTAGAGTATCCTCCTAGAGGGTGTCATATGCACTCTCGACAAAGCTGAACAACATGCCAGGGACCAAGGAGCAGAAGCAGGAGTGGTCCTTCTCCCAACCCTACCCAGGGCTCCACTCCCAAAGCTTGGGATTGAGAAATGTTGGTTCCCAAGGCAGGAGCGTCCTGCTAGGGGAATGTGAGGATATTGACACTGGAATGAAAATCGAGAATTTGCCAGCTGATCAGGAAAGGCTTTCTGTCACTGGGTGAACAGGAAGAGAAGGGAGTCAGGACTTGGCTGGGGCCATTAATTCTGACTACCTAGAGGAAGCAGGAAGCAGTAGGGATGGAAGCCGTCTTAAGTTGAAAGTCATTGAAGGCCACAACAGCGCGAGCCGAGCTGGCAGGCCCTCCCTGGTCTTAGATCCATAGAGATGGCCGTGTGGCCCATCTTCGCAGGTAAAGGGCTTTGCCTGGAGGGAAGGGAAATGAAGCAAAGCCCTACTCTAGCAGCCGCAGCAGAGGCATTGGCCCCTCTTTCGCGCCCTCCCTCTTGTGTCACGAGTCTATGAATCTATTTTAACCCAGTGCTTCTCAGTTTCTGATGTGCATTGGAACTGTCTGTGGGCTCTTGTTAAAATGCAGCCTCTTAGCTCAGTGGTAGAGCGCTCGCTTCGCCTATGCAAGGCACTGGGTTCGATCCTCAGCACCACATAAAAATAAAATAAAGGAATTGTGTCCATCTACAACTAAAAAAGTGTTTAAAAAATTCAGCTTCCATACTGGGGTGGGGGTCTGGGTCAAGGTCTGAGATTCTGAATTTCCAAGCAGTCTCTCCTGGCCTCTCTAGGTAAATCTGTCCTTCCCAGACCACCCTCTCCCCCTTCACAGCTGGGACCCCCGATCTGGAGTACTCACTCGCTTATTTATTCACTCATGAATGGCCTCTGATGCTACATGTTAATCACATGAGGAAAGGGACTTTTGATTTATTTCTTCCTTTGTAGTCCCACATGACACTCTACATACTGTGGGACAACTGAAGGTATATGACTTATGCAGTCACTTGTACTTCCACGTATATCCAGGAACACGGAGATCCATACCCAAGGGCACAGGCGCATATGAGGTATATTTAAACCTAATTGGGAACATGCACCCTCAGGGGAGTGTAGAGATTCATGCGTACAAATACACAGATATGTGATGCACCGGGCACGTAGCCACAGAGGTACGCAAACCCGCAGAGCACAGGCTCCCTCTGAAAGTCTCAGGCATCAGAGTCCCAGGTACCACTAACGCCTGTGTGGTGACTTAGGCCTGGCCCTTCCCCTGCTTCCAATCCCCTACAGGGGTTCAGGGCAGAGAGAGAGCTCAGAACTTGGAGCCCTCCACCTGCTGAGTTCTCCCTTTTTCAGACCTGTGCCAGTCAGTGCCACCCGATGCAGAGTGTTCTCCCTCCTAGCTGTCCTTTCTCTCCAGTGCTAGGCCCAGTACAGCCCAGATGCTCAGCAGGTTCTCAGACTGCAGACAGGAAGCCCGAGGCCTTGCTCTCCATCCCTCAGAAAGGTGTGGAGAACCGAGTCTTGGCTGTGCCGAGTGGGACTGGTTCCCTCCGTGACTCAGGCCCTGGTACCTGCTCCTGCGTGCCCTGCCCTGGGCCCCTCACTCAACAGAGGGGTTGAAGCTGCTGCCCAGGCCCCTGTCTATTTTGTTTGCAATTATCTGTCCAGGAAGCCAGGAAACTGTTGTGAGCAAGTTTTGGCAGACAGACCCATGTCTCTGCCTAAAGATCCCTGCTCCTGATAATCCCCCAGGAAACCCCAGAGCCTCCTTCTCCTTAGAGCCCCCCTCCGCCTCTGCTTGGAGTTCCCAAGGAGCCTGACCCAGGCCTGACAGGTGTTTTTGTCCACTGCCTCTCTGAATGTGCCTGGAAGAGTAGTCAGGGTCTTCCTGTTTCTGCAGGGACAGGGATCTCACCACCACCTCCGAGAGAGGCAGACCCAATGGAGTTTGATAATACCAATGCAAATTTGTGATTGATTCTTAGGAGGAAATATCATCCTGAGCCTAGAAAATAATGGGGTGAACCCTTCTGTGGCTCAGAGACCTCTTGGAAAAAAGGAGCATTTGAGCTGGGACCTGAATGACAAGAAAGCCACTGTGAGAAGAGCAAGGTGACAGGTGTCCTTGGCAGAGGGAACAGCACTTGTAAAAGCCTGAGGCAGGAAATGGCTCAAGCATCATCTCCCGTCTTCTCTTCTTGCTATTTATCACCTTCAGTTTCCATGACTCACTCTATTTCTCCCCTTCCCTCCACCCCAATTACAGAGGTCTCTCTGCTCTGCCTGCGGCTGGGGACCTCCACATGGGGCCGCTGTGCATGCAGACAGTGCTCAGTGGATCAGCACTTGGCACAGCTGAACCTTGCCCATCCTGGCCATTGCTCTCACCTTGTGGAGTCCTGAAAGGAGGATATTCCATCCCACGTCCCACATCCCATGTCCACTAGGCCACAGTGTGAACTTGCCCATGAACTTGCCCATGACTCCAGAAGCCTCCACTCCTCCCATGTGTAAAGGGTATAGTGATGTCAATTACAGGGCTGTCAGGAGGGACCCAGGAGATAGTCAAGTTCTTTGCAAGCGTAATCAGGGTTTCCTGCCTCAGGAGCTTAGGAGCATCTATCTTAATGAGTCTCTTAATTTCCCAATATATGCTCAACTATTTGCCTGTGTGCTTAACGGTATCCAACATCTCCTGATCAAAGCCATTGTCTATGCTTAACTGAATGAACCCAGCAGGTCTCTCTGTCCAGGAGACTCCTCTTCCAATGCCAGGAAGAGAGGGATTAAATTTCTCACCTGTCCCTCAGTGCTACTGCTTCTGCAGCTACCACTGGGGGCACAGTTGAAAATATGTCCTGCACAGCCGAATGGGCCCTTGTCCTGTGTTAACAGTGGAGCCCGTACCTCTGTGGTTCCCACAGCCTGGCTCTGAGGTCAGAGCATCCTTGGAGTCACACGCTTACACACTTGATCACTGACCCCAAAGCAAAACGACTGTCCTGGGCCAGAAAGGGCTTCTAGGCTCAGTCAGTGGGAAACCCGAACCAGCTCTCACCAGCATCCCAGACCCAGTGCTGAGCCAGGTGTTACTTTAGACCCTCCCTCTGCTCTTGGGGTGGAAGCAGGCACTTAGTGTCTTTTCTGGACAATGAACTCTCCCAACCAATAAGAGATGCCTGTAATTTGAATCTTAAATGTCCCCCAAAGCCCATGTATTAAAAGCTTGGTCCTCAGCTTGGCACTATTGGAAGGCGGTGGAAACCTTTAAGAGGTGGAGCTTAGCGGGAGGTTTTAGATGATTGGGGAGGCAAGCCGTCAAAGGGAACAGGAGCCTGGTTTCTTCTCTCTCTCTCTCTCTCTCTCTCTCTCTCTCTCCCCCTCTCCCTCTCCCTCTCCCTCTCTCCCTCTCCCTCTCTCTCTTCCCCCACCCTCTGCTTCTTGGCTGTCATGAAGTGAGCAGCTCCTTCTGCCAGGTGCTTTTCTGCCATGCTGTGCCGCCTCACCATAGATCAAAAGCAACAGTGTCAGCTGATCATGGACCCAAACCTCCAAAACAAGAAGGCAAAACAAACCTTCCCTCCTTATAAAGTTGATTATCTTAGGCAATTTATTACAGTAACACAAAGCTGACCAACACAAGAGGTAACTCTAAACATGGAGGACTCTTGCCTCTGTGGACATGCTCAGTGATCCTCAGAGGCTGGTTCTACAAACCATGGAGGGGGAGAAACTCTTGTTGGGCTACAGCAAGTCCTGTCACATCCTTCCCCGAGACCACAGGGATCTCCTGGCTTTGTGTTTGCAAAGCTGAGAGAAATGTGCTTCTCCCATCCTGGCTAAGTCACGTTTCCCTGGGAAAGAAGGACTCTTCCAAGAAGCAGCCCTATCTACACCTCCACAAAGGAGGACCTGGCAGCCTTTCCCACCGCCAGCTCACCCTAAGTTAAATGCCTTCTTTCCAGGTGCATCTTCCCATCCCTTCCTCACGAGCCAGTCTGTGAAGGAGCTGCTGCGAGGAGGGGAGGAGATGAGGGTGTGATTAGCGCCAAGAAGACAGCGGCTGCTGAATGAATGAGTGATAGGGGCTGTCGGGTGGTTATTCTCTCTCTGAACACAGCTTGGGTTCTGGTTTTTCTTCCCACACTGAAAACACATCTTGGGCCTCCCCCCTAAGATTGCTTGGGACCTGCTTTCCTGACTCAAAGCAGCCCCCTGCCCAGGGTGGGGCTAGCAGGGCTGTTCTACCTCCCTGAGCTGTGGTCAAGAGGCCTGGCCCCCTGCCCCGCAACCCCCAGCCTCCAGTGCTCACCCAGAACCCTCCAGATGGACCCACCAGGTCTTTCCCAGAACAGGGGAGAGGAAAGGCAGCAGGCAGGATGCATGTGGGTGGGAAGGAGGGAAAGAGTAGAAGCGGGAGTTCCATCTGGCAGACAGGTGGGCGGGCAGAGCCCCTGGGCCAGGCGAAGGCGAGGCCAGAGAGCTGCATCCAGCTGGAGAAGGGGCAGCAGGCAGTGTCCCGCCTCCCTGGCACAAAGACCAAGGCGAGGAGAGGCCATGCTGTGTGCACAGCAAACCCAGCCACAGTCCCTGTCCCCTGAGTGGATTGCAGGTGGACCCTGAGCTCTGCCCTGCAGCTGTGGCATTGTGGACGGGCAGTGCCACGCTCACCAGCAGTGGCCTCTTGCTGACAGGACCCACATCATCATGGCCACCAGGCCATCCAAATCCAAGTCCAAGGGCTAAGTGAGCAAACTCTTCCTAGTTCTCTGGAAAATGTCCTTTGTGACAGGGGAAAGAAAAGAAAAAGTACCAGTTTTGCCCTACATCTTAGCCACGTCTGGCCACCTTGGCCAACCATAGTGTCCTCACTCCCAAAGGACACTTGGGGTTCTTTCTGGCTGCGATGTTCAGCGGTATCATAATGACAACCCTCTTTTCCAACACTGGGGGAGCTCAACCCTCCTGAGCTAGCTCGCACTATCGCTCCTCCTGCTTCACAGACAGGACTGTAACTCAGAAAGGACCAACACCCAAGGCCACCGGCTGGTTGGTGGCAAAAGCTGGATTCAAGCCCCAGACAGTCTTTGGGCAGAGTGCCACATGCTTGAGCCCGCTGCCCTGCCGTCCATGTCCACTGCGGATCCTGCCCCTCCTGGGCTGATCTGCTGCTGATCTCACCCTCGGTTCTGGGTCTGTGCTCTGTGGCTTTAAGAAAACTTCCCCTGTCTTCCTGCTGGAGTTTCTGAAGAAGCTGGCCAAGCTGCCTGGGAACCCACAGCCAAGAGAACTCTGGGTGAGGACGTCAAGCCGGCTCTTGCCTAAGAAGCAGATGTGTGTGTGGAGGGAGGGACAGGGGCAATTAGGGCACTATCTCGAAGGGGGCCTCGACTCCTCCTCGGGGGAAGATGGTGGGCCCATCTGTCAGCAAGTCTCCCTGACTCCTGCTCGGGGCTGGGCACTGTGGGGGGTGGAGGGATGGCAGGAGCACGGAGATGCCTCCCCAATTCTCTGACATGAAGACACCTCCTGCTCCCCTTCCCTCTGCACCCCACCCCCAGGCCCTGGAGCTCAGGTTCTGTTAGGAAAGATAAGATTTACACTCAGAAAGCGAAGGAACAATAGGGCGGCCGGTGCCAAGTGTGTGGTCTATTAGCTCATGAATAAGCATTTATCAGGTTTCTTGGGACCAGGCACTGGGCTAGGCAAGGGGGGTCCAGATGAAAGGGACCCTGCCTCCCCTCTCAACACGAGGCCAGCTGGGAGGAAGGCTTCTTCACCAGTCAGGATCACAGGGCACGCCCCAAGCTCTGGGCTGGACACTTCTGGTGGACGTCCTTATTCAATCGCGGAATTGTACAAAGTGGGGCCGTGGCTGCTCCCATCTTATCATGAGGGAACTGGAGCTCAGCAGAGATCTGCAACTTGTCTCACGTCCTGCGGTTAGTAAGAGGTCCAGGCAGGACATGAGCCCCGGGACCATGGCTTTAAAGGCCAGGTGCTCTTGTGAGGGACTCAGGAGAGGGCAGACCTCAGCCAGGGGTCCAAGGAAGCCCTTCAGAAAAGAGCACTCGATGGCTGGTCTTGAGAAGGAGCAGGAGTGGTCAAGGCGGGAGGTGGCCAAGGGCAAGAGCACAGGCTCAGGGGTGGCACGGGCAGAGTGACAGGGGTCGGAGTGCTGCAAGACCAGGGCGGGCTGGAACCTGAAGGGCCCCACAGGACCTGTGCTTCATCCTGGAGGGAGTGGGGGACACCTGGAGGGATGGTCAGTAGGTCCTCCTCCATCCAGAGAAGGATGGGGGTGTGGCAGGAACAAGGCCTCATAGAGCTGGCTTGAGGTGGCTCTTGTTGGAAAACAGTGTCAGAGAAAGAGAGAGGAGGGCAAGATGGAGGGAGTGCAGGGACCAGAAGGGAGTTTCCCCAGTCTGGGAGGGGAAGGTTGGAGCCAGGGAGATTGGAGAGATGGGTGGGGACCAATTGTGGGGTCTCTGGATTTCAAAGTGGAGCGTTTGTTTGGGGCGGCCACACTGAGTGTGAGGGTGGAGCAATGCCTTGTCAGCTGGGCCTGGGGACGCCGTGTGTCAGGCTGCAGTGTGGCTAGGGGGTGAGAAGACAGACATGGCCCCTGGCCTTCACGGAATTTGCAGTCCAGGAGCCCAGACAGACATGAATCAAGCAACCCCAGGCACCCGCGGGTAGCGGCAGACAACCTGGCCGCTGATGGAACCTCCAGGTGCCCCGGGGGGAAATGGAGGCTGGTAGGAAATGTGGGAAGCAACCTTGGCCTGAGCTCCTGAGATGGGTCAGAGGAGAAGCAAAAGCATTCCAGGCCGAGAAACCAGCCAGAGCAAAGCCTCAGAGGCTCAGAAACGGGTGAATTGAAAGCAAAGCTGAAAGGCCAGAGATGGGGGGGTGGTGGTGGCAAGAGATGCCAAAGGTTTGGGGGCTCCTTAGAGAAAAGTCAGCAGATGGGGAAGAGTTTTAGGCAGGGAAATGGCATAGAAAGATCTGTGTTCTACAAAGTCTCCTCTGGCTGTTGTAAGGAAAATGGATCCGGGGTAAGTGTGGCTTGGAGAGACCCCGAGAGGAGGCTGTTACAGAGATCCAGGAGGAGATGGGGAGCCGGCAGTTAGGCGGTGTTGATGGGATCGGGAGACACCCTGCAGGTGGTTAGACTTGGTGACTAACTGGCTATGGGGGGGGATAAAGAAGAGCCCAGTGACTCCCAGATCTTTAACTGTGATAACAGGGAGGATGGTGGGCTATTTATAGAGGTGAGGGTTTGGGCGAGTTAGTAGGCTTTGAGAGAGAGAGAGAGAGAGAGAGAGAGAGAGAGAGATAGAGAGAGAGCCATAAGCTAGTTCTAGCTCTGCTTGGTTTGAGGAGCTGGAGAGACACCTAGGTGGAGGCCATCAGGTGCTCAGGCCCAGGGCTCAGGAGGCAGGTCCGGGTAGAGATGTGGCTCTAGGAATCACTGGCTAGAGATGGGCATTCAGTCCATGAAGTGCCCAGGCAAGAGCTCAGGAGGGTAAGAGAGACCCAGGCAGATCACACATGAGCCTTCCTGCTGGGGTCGGTGAAAGGAAAGTGAGAAGGCAAGAGACGGAGAGCGAGGAATGAAGGACGGAGACCAGGCAGAGATCCACACAAAGGTTTATCTGTCAAAGCTCACAAATAAAGGCCTTATCTCTCTCTAGAGAGAGAGACCCCGAGATGTTGGGGTGTTCAGCCTTTGTGGGGTTTGGGAGTTTGGGGTTGTCCTTGAGGGGCTGTGGGATGGGCTGGAGGTGCTTGTGTCAGAGCCAGGGGGGTGGGGAACAGCATGGGATTGGCTTAGGTCCGTGGCACCGTGGGGCTTTCCAGAGTCAAGGGGTCGTCTGTCCTTCTGGGATTAGCTGAGGGTTACGGTACCATGGGGTAGGTCACTGATGGGGGTGAGGGGAGTTCGGGTAAGAGGAAGTACAGGAAAGCAAAACTTAGGAGATGGCAGTTAACTTTAAGATGGCTGCTCCGAGGTTAAACCAATACCCTAGAGTAGGGAAGAAGCCCAACAAGGGGGCCAAGGAGACTCTGGTAGGGCAGCAGAGAGGGGACACTAAGGATCATGGGAGGGAGCGGTCTGCGGAGGAGATGGTGCAGAACGGTCAAGCAGGTTGAAGACGGTAGAGTCCCAGGGGGTTAGTGGAATGGAGGCCACTGATGTCTTGAGCAGGAGCAGTTTGGGTGGAGAGAGGAGGGTAGAGAGGGGCAGAGACAGTTTCCTGGGTCTAGGAGAGGACCATGGAGATTTTGCTACCGGGAAAGGGTGAAGGAAAAGGAGAGGAAAGGAGCTAAAGAGAAGAGGGTAGAAGAAAGCCCGGCGTCCAGGATGAGAGGAAGTGTCCTGTGGCAGGAAGGGAATGGCCAGGCAGAGGGCTCTGTTTTCCTTCCCCTAGCAGACCCTGGAGGGTCCGGGAGGAGAGGGATCCAGGCTTTTTAGCTGAGTAGGGAAAAGGCAAGCCAGCAATCGCCCTTTGGCTGGGCCAGGAAAGGTCAGATAGAGGCCTCCCAGGGATGGAGGGGAGGGCAGAGGGGAGGAAGAAGGTCACGTGAGTGAGCCTTGGTCAGAGGAGGGAGCCGGATCTCCAAAGGCACCTAGGAGGAGTAAAAGGGGGGAAGTTAAATAGGAGCGGTTTCTGGCTTCCTGTCTAGCTCTGCCATTATCTGGCTTTGGAGTCCTGGGCCTCCATTTGTCATGTTCAAGTTGGGCTGGAGGTGTTTCTGCATTTGCATGGGAAGCTGTGGTTTGGCAACCCTGTTACCTGCTGGTGGCTCAGTGCTGGGGGACCACATGGAGCAGGAACAGCACTGGTGAAGCTAAGAATGGCTAACGCACTGAGAGCTGTCTCTGCCGTCTGCCCCGTGCCAAAAGCTTGGATTCCTGGGGTATGGTCATCTCCTCATTTTACAGAAGAGGAAACATGGTCCCTCAAAGGCACATTTCCTGGAAATAAAGGCCTGGGATTTCCTCTATATTCCTCTGATTGGGGCAGACACACAGGTCATCCATTCCCCCAGAGGAAGGCACAGGCTGTGCATGGGCAAGGGCCATACTGGATTTGTAGACCAGGTGGGAAGGGTGTTCCCAGACAGAGGGACAGCTCTGAGATGGAGGGGGAAACGGAGGGAATTGAAATCAGAGATGAGATCACGGAGATGCTGAATATCAAGTCAAGGGGTCTGAACTGGACCCTGTGTCCATGAGGAGCTATGGAAGTTTTGGGAGGAAGGCTCAGCAATCCATAACGGACAGGTGGGGTAAGATTGAAGTCTAGCAAGGAAAGAAGACAAGCAGCCAATACAGAGGGAATCTGTGGACGGGTTTGCATGGGGGCAGGAACACAGGGTTGGCTTGAAGAAGCATTAGCTGCTCCAAGTCCAAGGCTGAGCTGCCCACCTCCTTTGGGAGAGGTGGGAACTCAGAGCAGGCCCAGCTCTGAGCCCATCAGAGAGATGTTGGGACACGTCCGGGGGTGTTTGTCTCTGGGGATTTGTTGTCTGTTTACTAACTGATCTCCTGCTTTGGCAGCAGTTGGGAGCTTGCGAAAGCCCTAACCTGCAGCTGTTGGCCTTGTGGCATCTCCAGATCACTGCTGTGGGACAGTGTGGTGGGTCACCAGTGTGGTGGGTCCCTTTCTCTGTGAGGCTTTAGCCCCAAGGACTCTGCCTACCTCCCTGCCACTTGCCCTGCAGGACCTGGGGCCACTCAGAGTCCTATGGAGGGGTGCCCTGGCCCCAGCCTTCCTGGAGCCCCCAATACCACATCTGAGTTCTCTGGCCTGACCACTGTGAGCTGCATGCCCCCCACTCCACACTTACACCTGTTTCCTTTCCCAGCACGTTCTCACCTATTACCTGTTGCCCAGCCTGTGAGATAGGCAGCTGAACCATGCACCTCTGAGTTGGGGGTCCCTGGATGGTTGTAAAGCCACAACAGAGGCAGGGTCCCTCCTGGCTAGGTGCTGGAAAGACAGCACAGATGTCTTTCACTGTGTGACCCTGAATAAACCCTTACTAATCTCTGGCAGGGACTCAGAGGGACCAGATGATTTTTACATGCTTTTCAACCCAGAGAGCCCTCGAAAGACTGAACCAAATCCTTGATGCAGCCAGCAGCCCTGACCCTGTGTGGTCAGCCTGAACTAGCAGCTGGGACCACTGTGGGCAGACCTGACCTCAGGGCATCTGTAACCTGGGTGAAAGCCCATAGGACTCTCACTGGACATCGGCAGTATTCCAAAGGCCAGAAATGTCAGCCAAGGGGATTCCCTTACAGGCCTGTTCCTGAGACAGCTAGCCCCCTCCTGACCTGTTTTCTCTCCTTCCAGGTCTGTCCTACCACATCCTGTCCCAAGTCTCTCTTTCACCTGTACTCCCACCGTCATACAAAACCACTCTCTTCACATCCAACCTGGGTGTCTTTTGGCTTCTATGATGACTTTGGCCATGTTGGGGGTCTGTTTTCTGCTGCTATAACAGAATACCCCAAACTGGATGATTTATAAAGGAAAGAGGTTTATTCTGACTCACAGTTCTGGAGATTGGGTAGTTCAAGACTACAGTGCTGGCATAGGGTTGGCCTCTGGGGAGAGCTTCAAGTGCCATCAACTCATGGTGAAAAAAGAAAGCATTAATCCAAGGAGGAGGGCTGTGCCCTCTTGGCCCAGATGCCTGCCACTAGGCCCCAACCTCCCCACACTGCCTGGTTGGGATCAATGCAGGGATTCTGGGAGTTGCTCAAACCCCAGTATCCAGACTCCCTGCCCCGCCCCTAACTACCAGATGCAGCAGACAATTAGGATCCCCATTTTCCAGTTGGGAAATCAAGATGTAGAGAGGCTAAATGACTCATCTGAAGTTTGGGGAAGTGGGCTCAGAGTGTGGAGCCTACCGATTCTCCCGTGCTGAGAGTGTGTGTGGGTGTGTGGGGGTGTCCCTTGCCCTCTCTGAGTTTTCAATGGCTTCTTTCTGGATCAGTGCTTCCAATTTCTACCTTGGGGTGAGACAGTCACCAGCTGTGTGCCCTCAACGATGCACTCAACCTTTCTGAAACTTGAAGCCTTCTCATTTCGCAGAGTCGGGGTGGGGCACAACAAGCTGCAGTGTATCTGAAGCTGCCCAGCTGCTAAACAAACAGGGCCCTGGGGTGGGGCACATGGGTTGCTTCCAATTATCTATCATGTTGTAAATATGTCTGCCATGAAAATATTTTTGGCTTTCTTGAATTATTTCCTACAGATAAAGTCCCGGGGATTGATTGCCACCCAGGTCAAAGGGCATAGACACTTTGGTGAGTCAGCAACTTTTTTGTTGCGAGCAAGGTTCTGGAATCAGGCACACCTGGGTGTGGATCCCCACTGGGCCATTTCCCAGTGTGTGGCCTTGGGCAAGTGACGCTACCCTGTAAACCTCAGCTTTCTTATCTGTAAATCAAGGATAATGATATTACCCGTCTCTCCAGGGACAGCTGCCTCACATGAAGAAAGTGCCCATAAATTGGCCTTTTATCACGGCAACCACGGGCTGCCACGTTCCTTCCTTCTCGGTTAATCAATAGGGAAACCGAGGCTGAGTGGGGGGGAAGAGCTGACCCCAAGGTCGCCCGGCCTGTGAGCAGTGGGTGGTGCAGAGAGATTCAGATTTGTTTCAGCCTTTTCATTTTGGGAGGCCCTCCCAGAACCAGCTCAGGCTGGACTGGAAATGGGGCAGAAGTTATGGTAGCCAAGGACCTCATCCAGGAGCAAAGGTTGGAGCAAGGGGGCAGCGTGCGGGACTGGGACTAGTGGATAAAAGTTCCAAATGGTCTTCCACATTCTAAATGATGCATCCATGCTTCTGCTTCTGTGGTTTGCCCCTAGAATGTTCTCCCCAGCCAATCTGCCTTGAATTCGTGACCTTCTTACCCAGGAGTGTGGAATAAGGCAGGACCTCCCTCATCTGCCTCCCCAGGGCACAACACTCCTTGAAGGGATGTAGATTGAATAGGAGGGACTTGGGAAACTTCAGAACTGGTATTAATCAAGGTCATGTTTTCTAATAGAGAAATGGAAGCCCCAAAGGAGAGGCACCTTGCCCAAAGACTCATGGTCTATTCAGTGACCAGCCTTCTGCATGTCCACCCAGTGCTCATATGGGCTAAGTGCTGGCCCAGGAGGAGTTGACGTGTGGCAGAAGGAACACAGGCTTGGGGACCAAAAGACTCTGGTTCATGTCCACTCTATCAGTCCTTTGCTGGGACCTTGAGCTGATTACAGCCTCTCCTTGGGTCTCACTTCTCCCACCTGAGAAATGAAGGTGATGAGCCCGTCTACATCTTGAGGCTCCTGTGGAAAGGAATCAGGGACACTGTGCCCATGTTACAGCAAATATCATGGACCCCGCCCGGTGGGGAGAGCTCTCTGAAGACCATGGCTGGGGTCAGGCTGGCCTGGGACCAAAGCCCAGCTCCTGCAAAGAATAGCTGTGTGACGTAGGACAAGTCACTTCCTTAATTTGAACCTCAGCTCCTCCTCTGTGAACTGTCACCTCCCTGGATTGGCTTTCTTTGATCACTTTCTCCAAAGTGGCTTTCCCTGACCTATGTTCCACCACCCCTTTACTTTCTTTCCCAGCATTGATCATGTTTTTTTTTTTTTTCCTTTTTCTCTCATCTGTCTTCTCCCTCCAGAATAGATGGGAGCAGGGCTTTTTGTCCACAGCATGTCCCCAGGATCTAGCCCAGTGTGCGCATGGCAGCCTGAAGTAAGTGCCTGGTGAATGGGTGGGTGGATGAATAGAAGAATGCAATGGAGTCTGCATCCCAACCTCCAAGGACCTGAAGTGACGAAATGGAGCGTTGTGTAGTGAGCTAACGCGGCACTCACGGTAGGTTCCATCACAGAGGACAGAGCTGCTGCTACCATTTGGAAGATAAACTGCAGCCACTCCCAGGGAGCAAGGCCTAAGGTGGAAGGCAAGACAGCTCAGTAGTTGTCACCACTCACCACGATGCTTCCGCTTCCTGGCACCGGCTGGGCCCTCTAATTGTCCGTCTCCTTGGCCGCCTCAGCAGCTGCCTGATGAGTTTGCAGCCGGCTGGCCCTTGGGCTTGGCCACATGGCCCCGGGCCTGTCTGCCCATCTGCAAGCAGACAAAGGCCCTCTGTCCCTGGGATCCGCTTCCTGCCTGCCCACTGCACCCCTGACAAACTGAGATCCCTACCTGCCAAGTGCCTCTTTTGCAATGAAGGAGCCCAAGACCCCCACCTAGGTCAAGGGCACAGAGCAGAGTGGAAAGGACATTTGCTCTGGAGGGCAGAATCCTGGATCCAGGCCTGCCCAGGTCAACTATGAGGGGCTGTGGGGGACTGTGGGATGTCATGACCAAGAGCCTAACTCTGGAGCCCAACTGCCTGGATGAGAATCATGCCCAGATCCACATCCCTGTCCCTGCTCTATGATCAGAATCCTTGCAAACTGATATATAAGCATTCTACCTATAAGTCCCCCTACCCAATGACCTCCCCTCTCTGGGAGCCCCCGAGGCCTTAGGCAGCTAGTGGTGAGCATTAAGTCCAGGAGGCTGATGGCAGATCCTCAGGAGAGAAGCCAGAAAACAGATCCTGCAAAATTGGTGGCAGCACCCAGCACCAAGTCCTTGAAACCTTCCCTGTGGCATTTCCTTGGAGCCTCTGTCCTCCGGGAATACATGGGGCCACACCCTTCATCCCTGCACCCTACTCTGCCTATGCTACGGTCCCCATCCTAGTCTCAATCAAGTCCAACTCAAGTGCCCAGCATTTACTGCCTGCCCCTGTCATCTCCCACCAGGGCCCCCCTGCAGAGCTCCCGCTGAGCACTCTGGCCCCTCCAGCTGTGCTTTTGCTGGTGCCACCCCGTCCCCACTGTCCTGGTGGCCTTTCTTTGCCCACCTTCCAGGCTCCCCTCTGGAGATTCTCCCAGCTCCCTGCTCCAGAAGAGCTCTGCCCAGCCCCAGGCTCCGGAGCCAATCCTGAGCTCACCACCCTGCCGGAACACATGTCTGCCCAGCGTGGCATCCAGCCTATTTATGAGGCTGACTGTCTGCCCCCAGCCCTGGGAGCCCTGGGGCAGGACCCTATGTGATTCATTGCCCAGCACAGGGTCTGGCCAGCATCGGGCAGTGTGTGCTGAGCAGCAGTTACGCGCGTTGGCCCAGGGGGGAGGCCTTGTGGGGCTGGTTGGCACAGAGCACCAGCCCAGGGCTGGGGGGTGGCGGGGACTCACTGATGCCAGAGCTGCCAGAGGAGGCTGGGGAGCCTCTGTCACTCACCACTCCCTCCCAGCGCCCTCCCTCCCCGGGCACTGACTCATTCACTCAGTAACTTCTCCGGCTCATTCATGCGTCTGCCGGCTGCTTCACACACCCCATGGTGAATGGGGGGGCTCCTTCATTCATTCACTCCTCCATTTGTTCCTTCACTCATTTCTTCACTCACTCCTCTGTGAGTGCATCCGCCAGACGTTTCTGGAGCTCTCACGGGATGCACAGTCCCACCATAGAAGCCCTGGATGCTCAGCCACCTCAGAAGATCTTCCCTTTAGGAGTGTGTGGGCAGCCAGGGGGCAAACCACGACAGTAGGAGTGACAGGGGCCTGTGAGAAAGAATGTGCCATGTGATCCACAGAGGGATCTGAGCAGGTTGCACAGGAGGTGGCACTTGAGACTGGGCAAGAGAAGCCTCGGAATTAAGATACACCAAGGAAGGGGTGGAGAGGCTGATTTGGGAATGAGGAGGAGACCGGGCGACCGAGCTGGGACAGAGGTAGTTTCTTTAGGGCTTGGAGACTGCTTGGTTGGGTGGATGGTGAAGGAGGGACAAGAACTGCTTTCAGCCGCCACCCTTCATCTGAAACTTCAGGTCTACAGATCTATGTTCTGTGCCAGACGGTGTCTGGCTGGGGACACAGAATGGCATGGATGAAGCCCTGTCTTCAAAGAGCTTCCATTGACCTCAGAAAGATACGCAACCAACAAAACAAGTAAACTATGTCACGCAGGTGGCAGTGAGAGCTTTAAAGACCCCCCAAAGCAGGGGATGGCTGTGAGCTTGTTGGCAAAGGCAAGACTCTGGGAGAAGCTGTAGCTCCCCGTGTCCAAACAGTTCCTCTCGAGGAATGTCACTTGCTTCTCAAGGATTCAGACAGATGCTGTTATAGTTTGGATCTGGAATGTCCCCTAAAGGCTCAGGTGGCTCTGTCCCCAGCTGGTGGTGCTATCGGGAGGTGGAGGAAATTTTAGGAGGTGGGTCTCCTGGGAGGAAATGGCTGCCAGTGGCATGCCACTCCCCTTTCTTATGCTCTCTTTTGGCTTCCTGGCTGCCATGAGCCAAGCAGCTCTGCCCTGTCACGTGTTCCCTGTCATGATGGAAACCTCTGACACCATGAGCCAAAATCAGTCTTTCCTCCTTTAAGTTGATTTCCTTAGGTATTTTGTCACAGCAACGGAAAGCTGACCAGCACAGATACAATTCAGCATCACATTTCCATCCAGCACCTGTCACCACACAGTCATGTCTCAATCTGCCTGCCCAACTAGGCCGCCCTAGGCCAGGGTGGGGTCCCCACCTTGGAACTGGAATGCTCAACACAGGACTGGAACCAGTGGGCCTCTCTGGGGATCAGAAGCAACACAAGGGTCCGGCTGGGACTGTAGACTGGGCAGTTGCTGCCCGTCCAGACAGGTGTCGGGATTGAATGAGGAGGTTCCAGGGTCCGTAGGGTTCTAGATGCCTGTGGAGCATAGTCCTCCAGAAGGGGAGGTGAGCAAGGGGGAAACAATGGAGTCAGTACACCTTCCCTTAGGCCTCTTTCCAGACCTATCTCCATTCCAGGCCAGGGCAATGGGTAGGGGGTTGGGAGGAATGAGGTCGAGACCACCCATACTAGCTTTTCTGACAATTGAGATTCTGGGAAGTATGGCCCACATGGCACACTGTGAAGGTCTATGCTGAATTTTTTTTTTTTCTGTTCCTGAAACTGGTGGCTCTGGAGAGAGACCAAGTCCAGGAAACAAGCATAGATCCATGCCCAAGAAGGAGGGTGGTGGGCTGTGGCTCCTATCTCTCCCAGATCCTAGGTCTCCCCCAGCCCCATCTCTGAGCCCTGGTCCCAGACAGAGGTAGTTTCCCAAGGGCTTGGAGACTGCTTGGCTGGGTGATTGCTCTTCCTTGCAGGTGCACATCAGCCCTGGTGTTTCTCCTGGAGAATGTCAGAGACAGTCGTTTGCATTGTTTAGGAGGAAGCTGAGAGAAGATCCTGCAGCTAGGACATGCTGAAGTTACAGGGGACTCTGGGCCAGAGCAGAGTGCACAGGGGTGCTGGGTACTGGGCCAGCAGTTACGCGTGTTGGCCCTGTACCCACAGTTGGGCTGTGGCATCCAGTCTCCAAGGCCTGTGGTCCCCCTGGAGATGCCAAAGGTCTGCAGCTCTGTCCAAGGAGAGTATGGGACTCTAGAGGGGGCCGCCTAGCTCCTGCAGGGGTATGGGAAGATGCAGGGTCCTGCAGGAGTGTGGGATTCCATTTGGACTTCACTAGATGTGGGTAGCTTTGACCATGAGCCTAAGGTGCGAGGGGGGAGGAGCCAGATGTTGGACCCCAGAGTGGCAGCTCTTCTCCTGTTCCCTGGGACCCAGCAAGTCTTGTAAACTGCCATTTGGAATCTTTGGCTGAGGTTTTCCTGTGGCAGGGAATGTTCAATCTTTTGAACCAGCAAGGATCAGGACATAAATTGCTGAAAATCTGTACCTAAATTTTAAAGAAATATTTTTACATTTTGAGTCTCTTTTTTTGTGTAACAGATAACCTTCTTGTAGAACAAGTACCTAGGGAACTCTGTTTATATCGGATTACTTTTTAATCATCAGGATTTTAAAATACAATTGTAAGTTATGCTAACTCTAAAAGTTCAAACATTAAAGTAATACACAACCTTGAAAGGAAGATCCCTTCCCTCCAATTTTTCTTCTCCAGAGATGACTACTGTTAACAGTTTAGAAGTTCTTCCCGCAGATTTTTGTATGAATGTCGGTGTTATCTGGACAATTTCTTTGATTTCAAAGAAGTGAAAAATGTTTTTAAATTTTAAAAATTTGTATTTTGTCTCATGTTCCTTATGTGAGATTTTCTTCCTATTCAGACAGAGGCATCCATTTGCCTCTTGGAGGACTGAAATGAATAGGACAGTGATATATAGAGGAAAAAAAAAACAATGCTTAGTTAAAAATAGGATCCAAAATAGGATCTCAAAGCCCATAACAAAACAAGTCTTAAAAACTGGCTTTGTTCAGTAATATATTGGTTAGGATGCTTTGGGCTGCAAGTAAGTCCAAGACAAAATAGGATTAATAATGAGGTACCCTGAACCAGGTAAACAAACTATAGAGATTGGATGGCTTCAGAGCTGTCTTCATCTAGCAACTCTGGCCCATCTCTTTACAGCTCCCTTGGCTGTGTCCTGTTCTGTCTGACACCTTCATCCCTGGGCTGACTTCCTTTCAAATTGCCCCATGACTGAGCTATTCATTCACCACCATGGCATTTAGAGGAAGGGAGAACTTGTCTCTGCTGGAGGGCAAGGAAAGACATTTCCCTAGGCTCCCACGAATCTCCCCTTGCATCTTGGCTAGGGTCATGGGTCTATGCTGTGGCCATGGGTATGCCCTGCAATACTTCTTCGTCTGGGTTTTTGGACCAACACCATAGCAGTTAGGGTGGGATTCCATGACAGCAGTTGAAGTTCAGTCCCCTGGAAATGAAGCTGGGGTCAGCTTCCTCTGAAGCACACAGGTAAGGGGGGAGTGGATTCTAGATGGAGAATTGGGGTATATTCAAGAAGAGGAGCAGGAAATTAGAAGATGTTAGAGAATTAACGAGAGAGAGAGAGAGAGAGAGAGAGAGAGAGGAGAGAGAATGAATCAGATTTGTCCCCAAAACTTCACTGTAGATATCAAAAGAAAATCTTAGAGAAAAAAAGAAAGAAAATCTTAGAGGGTTGCATTTGGAGTTTTATCCTAAGCCACAGATAGAGAGAATTCAGGTCATGATAAAAGGGAAGTGTCTACCCAGCTCGAGAGGAAATGGTGAGTCCTTCCACGTCTCAGAGGAGCACCCAGGAGTTGGAGGAACAGAGAGAGATGAGGGGAAAGGGAAGGGAAGCAGCTGCCCAGTGCCTCATCCCTTTTCATGCCCACCTCTAGAACTCTACTCTGTGGGATGCTGTCTTGAAGGAAGTTTGGCCTGTGCCCACAGGAGAGGAGGAAGGGTGGCACCCGGTGGGTATCAGTTTTCCAGGGCAAATGACCACAGTCTCAGTGTTCAAACTCTGGGTCAGTAGGGCTGTGTTCCCTGTGAAGTCTCTAGGGGGCAATCTCTTTCCTTCCTCTTCTAGATGCGTATTCTAGATTTGTTTGTGTTTTGACATTTCTTTGGCCACGTGACTCCAACCTGTCTCTGTCGTCACGTGACATTCTCCATTTCTGAGTCACCTCCTCCGTGTCTAAGCTACCTCTGGCTCTTTCTGATAGGAGCACTTGTCTTTGGGTTTAGGTTTTATTTGGATACACCAGGATAATTTTGCCTTGAAATTTTAATCTTAATTACATCCACAAAGACCCTTTCTCCAAACCATATTAACAGGTCCCAGGAGTTAGGATGTGGGACGTATGTTTCGGAAACATTCAACCTTCTAGGGAACGTTAAAGCAGAGAAAGGATCAGGAAAGTGTACCAACATGCTCGCCTCCTGTCCGGTGTGGGAGGGACGCCCAACATCCAGGTGTCAGAAGGCTGCTGAGAGCTCTGGTCGGCCCCTTGCCAGTCAGGACCCTGGACAGTGGCATGCTGATCTGAAGTCCCAGGGAGGCCTCGGGGGAATTTGCCCTGTGTGTCCTGGCTGGCCCAGCTCCTCTGGGGCTTCCACTAGTCCTTGCCCAAGTCAGAACACACCCCAGCTTCCATCCACCTGCCTCACAGGTCATGACAGCTGGGACAAAACCTGAGGATTAGATATCAGCAGGCCGAGACACTCGCTCGGGAAGATGCTATGAGCCAGGAGGCCCTTTTCTTGTCGCAATGAGGACACCTATGAGGGTTTCAGTTTCCCCAGCTCATGTTGAAATTTAATTGCCACTGTGATGGGATCGGCAGGCAAGACCTTTAAGAGGTGAGCTCCACCCTCATTAATGGATTAAAGCCATTATTTTATTATGGGATATAGGTTAGTAATCATGCAGGTGGCTCTCTTATAAAAAAAGTGTCACCTCTTTACTTTTTCCAGCACTGGGAATCAAACCCAGAGGTACTCTACCCCTGAGCTACATCCCCAGCCCTTTTTATTTTTAATCCTAAGTCAAGATCTTAAACAAAGCTGGCCTTGAACTTGAGATCCTTCTGCCTCAGACTCCTGATTAGCTGGGATTACAGGCATAAATCACTGTACCTGGCACCACCCTTTCTCTCTCTCTCTCTCTCTCTCTCTCTCTCTCTCTCTCTCACCACGTGATGCCATTTGCCATGTGATGACACAGCAAGAAGGCCTTTGCCAGATGTGGCCCTTTTATCTTGGACTTCTCAGACTCCAGAACTGTAGAAATATATTTCTTTTCTTTATAAATTGTCCAGTATGTGGTATTCTGTTGTAGCAACAGAAAAACAGACTAAGACAAGAAAATTGGTACTGAGAATTGAGGCAGTTTATCCTGCAACAAGTACCTGAAAATGGGGAGGTGGTTTCTTTAGAACTAGGTAGCAGATGGAGGTTAGAGGAATTTAGAAGAACAAGCTGGGAAAAAACCTAGGTTTCTAGGAATGGAGCATTAAGGGCGATTCTCATGAGGGGTTAGAAGAAAAGAATATTAACCAGATGTGGTTGCATATACCTATAACCCCAGGGACTCAGGAAGGGAAGGCAAGAAGATCATATGTTCAAGGGAAGCCTTGGAAACTTAGCCAGACACTGCCTCGATTAAAAAAAAAAAAAAGAACAAGTTCTGGAGGTGTAGCTTGTGGTAGAGCATGCCTGGGTTCTACCCCCAGTGCCAAAAAGGAGAAGGAGGAAGAGGAGGAGGAGGAGGAGGAGGAGGAGGAGGAGGAGGAGGAAATAATGAGGGAAAGCCTGGAACCTCTTAGAGATTATTCAAGTGGTCACAGTCAGAATGCTGGTGGAAATATGGACAGTAAAGACCCTGCTGATAAGGTCTCAGGTGGAAAGGAAGAGCGAGGCCTTGGGAACCAGAGTGAAAGCCATCTTGTTCTATGGCGGTCAAGACCTTTGTGCCTGAGAGTTTCATGCAAGGTGGAATTTAAGAGCGATGAACTAGAATATCTGGCAGAAGACATTTCTAAGCAAAATATTGAAGAAGCCACACATGGTCGTTTTTACTGCTTACAGTGAAATGGAAGAGGAAAGAGATTTATTGAAAGACAGAATTTATAATTAAAAGAAAAGCCACGGGACTATTTGGAAAGTTTGCTGCTTGGCCATGTAAAGAGGGGAAAAGTGTTCCAGAGCGAGTGCCAGGGATATGGCCAAGTGACATTTTGCTAAAGAGATTGCTATGGGTAGAAGACAAACAGGTGCTATTTGTAAGAGAATGGAAGGAAGACCCCACAGGTATGCCAGTGATCTTCAAGGCCACCTCTACCATTACAGGCTCAGAGCAGCATGGTTTGGGGGCCCAGGACCAGGGTGCCCTCCACAGGCTCCCTGCCCAGCTCCACCTTGGGACTCTGTTCTCTGCTCCAGAGGGCACGAGCGTTAAGCATTAGCAGTGTCCCTGTGGTGCTAACCATGAGGGTGGGCAGAGCTGGGAGGGCCTGAGGCTTCACCTGGACCTTCAAGGATGCTGCCGACTACCCGCAGGACCCCAGAGACCACCCCCCAGTGCAATGCCTGGTGGAGCTGTGGGAGCGAGGTCACCCTTGGGACACCGGAAACAAGGATCTACCAGTGTGTGGCGCTAGGTTCTGGGTGAACAGCAGGCCTGAGACACCAACCCATGAGAGCTGCTGCCTGCGCTAAGCCCAGCAAAATCCTAAGGGTAGCACCCCCACCCCCCAGCCCAGCATGTCTAGGAAGAAGGACATGGAGCCCAAGTTATTCTCCAGCCTTAAGACTTCACGATATTTGCCCTACTGGGGTTTGGACTTCTTTGGGACCAGTTACTTCTCTTTTCTTGCCCATTTCTCCCTTGGGGAAAAGGAATTTTTACCCCATGTCCACTTACCACTCTATTCTGAAAGGATGGCTTGTTTTGATCTCACAGGCTCACAGCTGGTGGGAATTGGCTTCAGGATGAGTCATGGCTGAGTCTCCCCATATCAGATGCAGAGGAGATGCTGGACTTTGATTTTTGAGGTTGATGCTGGAAGAAGTTGAGGCTTTGGGGACTATTGGGATGGAAGGAATACATTTTGTATGTGAGAAGGACATGATTTTTGGGGGGGGATGAAGGATAGGATGCTAGTTTGGAAATCTCCTCCAAACTCACGTGGCAATTGAATTGCCACTGTGATGGTACGGGAAGGTGATTGGTTTGTGAAGGCTTCACCCTCAGGAATAATGCCATTAGTTGCCAGGGGAGTGTCTTTATTATAAAAATGAGCTCTCTCTGGCATATCCTTCCTTGTAACTTCTCCCCCAACCCCCTGCCATCTATCTATCTATCTCTATCTCTCTCTTTGATGTCCTCTGCCATGTTATGAGGCAATAAGAATATCGTCACCAGATGTGGCCTTTAGATCTTGTACTTCCCACTTCCAGAACTAAGAAAGAAACTTCTTTTCTTTATAAATTATCCAGTTCGTGGCATTTTGTTATAGAAGAATGGACAAAGACAACACCAAAGCTTCCAACCCATAGACCCCACCCACCTTGGGATGGGGAAACATCTCTTATAGGAAACTCAAAGTTCAGATTAACTGCATATTTCTCCCAAAGAAAATGAATTGCTCTCAATGAATATGCTATTTTTTTCTCTTTTCCCACACAGCTTAGTGTATAAATGATT
This sequence comes from Ictidomys tridecemlineatus, assembly GCF_052094955.1. Taxonomy (NCBI): domain Eukaryota; kingdom Metazoa; phylum Chordata; class Mammalia; order Rodentia; family Sciuridae; genus Ictidomys; species Ictidomys tridecemlineatus. Next base: position 29,817,838 of record NC_135487.1, read on the forward strand.
AATCTGCAAATGATAGGGCTTCCAGGGTGTTATTTTTTTTTTAAATGGGCTCATGCTATGCATATTACTCTGTGGATCGCAGAATACACTTCATATAGTCTAGAAATATTTTGTGTTAGGGTTCTCTAGAGAAATAGAACCAACAGAATGTGTATATACTTTCAGGAGGGAGTTATTGGATTGGCTTACACCAACAGAGGCTGGATAGTCCCACAATGGCTGTCTGGTGGCTGGAGAGACCAGTAGCTGCTCAGTCTAAGAAGCTGGAAATCTCAGAACAAGAGACACCAAGGAAGAAGCAGCCCCAGTCTAAGCCAAAGGCCTGGAATCTCCCTGAAGAGTCTCTGGTGTGAGTCCATCTTGAAGGACCAAAGAAGCTGGAATCTGAGGTCCATCGGTGACAGCAGCAGCAAAGACACATGGCTCTGGAACTGAGCTTGTGGGCTTTCTCCTTTTGGTTCTACCTGGGCCCCCAGCCTATTGGCTGGTGCCTGCTGTGCTCAGAGAGCATCTTGCCCCTTCCTGCACTGACCCCTGCCAATCATCTCTGGAAACCCCCTCACAGGTGCATGCTGAGCTATGCTTGACCAATTCTTGAGACATCTCTCAATCCAGTCAAGTTGACAAACAAAATTAGCCATCCCATATTTCTATGGCAACCTCTTTCTGTGCTACCTCACTTTTAAAATACCCCATGCCCTATCATTTGTTAACCAGATCCTGATTAGTGGACATTCTGGTTGTTTGTTGAATATAATCAAAGTAACATTGAATAAGGCCTATTGATGTTGGGGATGCAAAAAAAAATGCAATATTATTTCTTTCTCTTTTTCCTAAATCTACATCGCTCTGATCCTACATTTTGACAAGTGATAAAGTGATTAAAGACCTCAGAATCATTGGTCAGATAATGAATCCCATCCCCTCCCCCGCACCTTCTAGAACATTCTGGGAATGAGGTGGAGGGCAGCCTGCCAAGACTCAGCGCTTATAGCGTGGGTAACATTTTGAACTCCTGAACATAAACAGCTGGCAGTGCCAGCTCCGCCTTGCATTCCACAACTGCCACTGGTCCAAGAAGGGCACCAGGATGTGATCTTTGCTTCATCACAGGAGTTCAGTGACAGTGGCCTTTAATAAGGAACTCCCTGCAATCTCTGCGATCTCTGGGATGTGAAGGTGCAGAAAGGGCTTGGCAGTGTTCTCACCTACCGTTTTAATCAAATCCTTCAGATTGCAAGTGACAGAGACTGACCAACGTACATGGAATAGGCTTTGCATTCCTTCTTGTGAATGGGAAGCCCAAGGAACTTCAGGTATGGTTACATCCTGGGTGTTTAAATGATATCATGAAGACTACCCCTCTCTCTATGTCTGCATCTTCTTAACTTTTTTTTTTCTGGGCAGATATTTTTCTATTTTCATTTGATGCAAGATAACCAACAGGTGCTATAATCTTATCCTTCTAGCTCACAATCTCAGTAGCGTTTCCAGAGAGTTCTAGCAAAGGCCTCGGAGGTGGGTGCCCAGCTGCCTGGATTGGCATGGTCTTTGAGGTCCTCCTGCCTGGTTATGTGGGCAGAGCAGGATTAAGAGAGGAGATGTGGCCTGTCAAGAAAAGGCTGGACAGGGCTGGGGCTGGGGGTCAGTAGTGGAGCCCTTGCTTAGTATGTGTGAGGCATTGGGTTCCATCCTCAGCACCACATAAAAATAAATAAATAAGGGGCTTGGGCTGTGGCTCAGTGGTAGAGTGCTCGCTTAGCATGTGCTAGGCGCTGGGTTAGATCCTCAGCACCAAATAAAAATCCAACTACAACTAAAATTTTTTAAAAAAAATTAAAAATAAATAAATAAAATAAAGGTATTGTGTCCATCTACAACTAAAAATATTAAAAAAGAAAAAAAGAAAAAGCTGGACTGACACAGGTGTCCACTGTGCCTGACCTGCCAGGTCCTGTCGGGGTCACTCTTCTGTCTGGAGAGAAGGTGCTTATTATTTGACTACAGAGGTGAATGTGGCTGGGCTCCAAACAGATAGCTATGCAGAGCAGCCAGCTCCTGCTCAGACCTGCCTTAAGTTCCCACTTCCCAATCTCCCGCAGGCCAAAACAGAGAGGGTGGAGGGAGTGGGGAGTGCATCCAGGCCCAGCTCCTGGGCCCAGCTTTCCCCGACCCTTAGCCCTCATGGTTGGGCTCCATGGCTATGGCCCTTAGATACACCATTCTAACCTGCAAGATGGCCTCAGGGGAGAGGCACCCTCTGAGATCACATACCAGTGGCCCTTCCCTTAACTTGAGGCCCTTTATTCAGGTCCAGCCTTGAGGTCAGCCCTTCCCCTCCTCCACCTCCCGTGTTATGGCCTGGCCTCTGGGGGAGGGCATCTCCTGCCCTCTGGGAGGCCTGGCCTCTTGGTCCTTGCTTTCCGGTAGGGCTTTCTGTGCCAGGAGCCGGATAGGGGACAGTTGGGGGACCTGGGGCACCCTGAAAGGCACTGTCCTGGGATAATTTTATGGACAGAGTCCCACTTGGGTTTCTGGGTGGCTAAGCTCAGACGTGAGGTGCTCTCTCCAGAGTCTCCAAGAAGCATCTTCCCACCAGACTTTTGTGTGGGATCTACTGGCCCCACCTCAGTCTCAAATCCCTCCCCTTCCTCCTGTAGCCCAGGCTAGACAAGGTGCTTCAGGAATCCCTCAAGGCCTCAGTCCCTTCTAGAATGCCCTGGCCTGCCAGGCCATCAGTACTCGTCCTTCAAAACCCCGCTCCCCTTGGGTAGCCACTTCATGACGGCCAGAAGCCTCTGGTGAGTAGCCGTGAAGACAGGCTGTGGCAGTAGCTCCTTCCAATGGCCAGCACTTAGCACTATGCCCATGGTGTCCATGGCGCCAGCCAGGCTGCTCTGCCTCAGTGGCCAGGGGTTTCACATAACCCCCAGTGATGTACACACACACCCAAAGGCCTTCCACTCATGGCTGACAGGAGTTTCCCTGTAAAAACCCAGCTCCCTTGCTCCCTTGGGGTGTGATTTACGATCCCCCCACTGGGATTATGCACCAGATGCCCAAGATGGAGACCTGCTTGCTAATAGGCTGGCCGCCTCCTTTTCCCTGTCTCACTTCCTCTCTCCCCTCTGGGCTTTCCAGATCACTGCTGCTATGGACTGATTTGTGTCCTCCTAGATTCTTAGGTTGAAGTCCTAACCTGATTGTGTTTGGAGGTAATTACCTTTGCAGAGGTAATTAAGGGTGACTGAAGTCATCAAAGAGGGTCGTTGGAAGAAGAGGAAGAGACAGTAGAGATCTCTCTCAACGTGCACATGTGTATGCGCATGCATGTGTGTGCGCGCGCACACACACACACACACACAAGAGGCCGCACGAAGACACAAAGAAGAGGTGGCTGTGCACAAACCAGGAAGAGGCCTCCCCAGAAATGGAACCCTGCCTAACCTTGATCTTGAATTTCCAGCCTCCAGGACTGCGAGGAAATATCTCTCTTGTTGAAGCCGAAGTCTGAGCTGTTGTTTTCTGGAAGCTTGGGCAGACTAATGTACCTGCCAAGCAAACCACTCATTCTTGACTATGTCTCAGGTCTGCTGCTAGTAAACCCCAGGGAGGACAGGTACTAGGGAAATGCAACCTCAAAGCACAGCACAGCACCACTTCATGCCCACTGGAATGGCCAAACCAGGTGCTGGGGAGACTCTGGAGCTTCATATACCACTGGTGGAGGTGTAAATTGGCAGAACACTTTGGAAACTATTTTTCAGTGTCTTTCAGCTGAAGCTATGTAAACCCTGTGGACCAGCAGCATCACTCCTAGACTACCCTCAGCTGGAACGCCTGTGCATGTCAACCAGAAGGCACATGAGAATTGTTTAAAGCAGCCCTATTTCTTCTCTCTCTCTCTCTCTCTCTCTCTCTCTCTCTCTCTCTCTCTCTCTCTCTCTCTCTCTCTCCTCTTGCTCTGTAATGGGGATTGAATCCAAGGGTGCTTAATCTCTGAACTACATCCTTAGACCTTTTTATTTTTTGAGACAAAGAGTCTTCCTCAATTGCTTAGGTCCTTTTTAAGTTGCTGAGGCTGACCTCAAACTTGGGATACTCCTGCCTCAGCCTCTGGAACCACTGGGATTACAGGTGGACATGGTCCATTGTGTCTGGCTCTCAGTGCTTTAAAAAATTTGCAATAGGATCTCACTAAATTACTAAGACTGCCTTGAACTTGCAACCCTCCTCCCTCAGCCTCCTGAGTCGTTGGGATTATAGGCATGAGCCACTGCACCTGGCTCGAAGCAGTACTATTTCTAATAATAGCTCCAAACTGGAAATAGTCCAACTCGAGTCAACAGAACAGACACATAAATTGTGCTATATTCACACAATGGAATACTGTACAGCAATAAATGAATGAATTTGCATGAATCTCAAAAACACAATGTGTGATAAACAAGCCAGACAGGAAAGAGTGTGTGCTGCAAGATTTGATTTGTATAGAGTTTGAAAGCCTAATATGCTGGGGCAGGGTGGAGGGGGGCTGGGGTTGTGGCTCAGTGAGGTGCTGAGTTCAATCCTCAGCACCACATACAAATAAAACAAACAAAATAAAGTTATAAAAAATTTATAAAAAAAGAAAGTCTTATATGCACACAAAAGTGGACAAATCATCAGCTCGATGGATTTTCACGAACTGAAATCATCATGCAGCTTGAATGTACAGCAAGCAACTAAACATGACCATGACCCTGGAACACTCCTCCTACTGCCTTTTAGTCATTGCTCACACCCCTCCCCAAAAGCAAGCATTATTCTGACTTTTAACACTACAAATTAGTTTGCATCTATTAAAAACTAGATAAATGGAACACAATGGTATATACTATTTGGTTTTGTGCTTTCAGTTTGTCAGATCATCTGTATGGTTTTGTGCAGTCGTTGTTCAATTTATTCAGTCATTCCACAATTGCTGGGCTCCTGGCTAGTTTCCAATTTGACTATGGTGCTACTATGAAGATTCTAGTACATATTTTTTTTTAAATGAACATATCCAGGCATTTCTTCTGGCCATACACCCAGATGGACCTATACAGATCCATCATTTGCCTCAGTTTCCCTTTTCTCCTTCCCCCTGTCTCCCAGCCTTGCCCTTTCTGCTCTGGATCCTCTTTGGCCAACTGAGGAGGTGTGTGATTACCCTCCAGGCTGAAGCCAGCAGGTCCCCCGTGGTTTATCCTAGGTGCTGTGAGTCTCTGAGAGCTTCCCCCAGGGAGTAGGTCAGATTGTGGTTTGTCCCTTTAACCTCCTGGCTCAGGTCCCTGCATGCCTGAGGCCAAAGGTATCCAGAGCAGGGCTGATACTGCTGGCCCAGCCCCAGCTGAGAAAAAGGGCCAGTGGGTAAACCCCGAGGTCAGCTCTGGGCCAGGCAGGGAGGGGCTGGAATGTGCAGGCTCCTTGACCCAGGCGAGGCAGTGGCTGGGCTGAAGGGTCCAGGGTTCCCTGGCAGGGGCTGGCCAGGCAATATTCTACCCACCTGACCAAGGCCTGGCTTCCTTATTTCCTGTCTGAGCCTCAGTTGCCTCCTCTGTCATCGGAAATCAGAGTTGCTTCTCTGCCTCATTAAGGACTAGAGGAGAGGACAGAGGCTTGCCTGGAGCCAGGTGGCACTTTCCACCCATCTCACGGGTAAGGAAGCTGAGGCCCAGAGCCCTTAAGGGGCCTCTCCCCCACTTGGCCCCGCCCACAGGCTGCCTGCTCTGGGGCTCACGTGGTGGGGTTTGAGGAGTGGAGGGAAGAAAGTCAGGCACCATCTTTGTCAGTACTTGAGTTTCCACCACCAAAACTTCCCCAGAGTGAAGGAATACCCTCTTCTGCAAGTGTGAAGGGACAAGGGACCAGGGACGAGATATCCGTGTCTGAGGCAGTGTGTGCGGTGGCTGCCTGACAGGACTGGAACACACAGGCCCTCAAGGGCTCCTTTTCCTTCCTCAACCCCACCCGGGACCCCCTGCGAGACCTAGAGGAGGACTGGACGGCTTGGCTCACGTCTAGGGCCTTCCACAGGCAGCTTCTCTGCCCTCCTGGAAGGACCCAGGCCAGCTGAGTGCTGGGGATTTTTCAGGCAGTGGCCGCGCTGGACCTGAGGGGGCAGAGGTTGACGGAGAAGCACTTCTGGAGAAGGGAGGGAGGCGTGGGTGTGGCCTCCAGCCTGAGAGCCTGGGTGAGCCTCCTCCCAGAGACGGTGTGTTCACACCCTCACCCTCTCCTTTAGCACAGGCTGCCCACCGGAGGCTGCGCACAGCCTGGGGCTGCAGCTGAACTGTGTCCCTCCGGCCAGGGCTCCTCAGGGTTGCCCCCCACACCCTCACACCTCCGCCCAGCCTCTTCTGATCCTCACCAAGGCCCATTCCCTCTGAGACCAAGGCCTCTTTAGAGAACAGTTTCCCGGGCTACCAGGGCACACAAAGCCCCCCTAGCTGCAGCCCCTCCACCTTGGGTGGGGGCCTCTGGAAAGAGACTAGAACTAGGGCTTGAAGGCGGTGTGTGTGTGTGTGAGGTGGTTCCAGAAAACCCCAAGGATGTGGGAAGCCAGACAGGTCAAGGAACCAATTCAGGTGATCTAAGGGACAGGAGGTGGACCCCGGGGCCCAGCCCATCTGGGATACAGTGTAGGCCAAGGCCCATGGGTGGTGGTCCCTCCCGAGGAGTGAGGAAGCTGGGGCCTTTGCCCACCAACTCAGACTAACCTAGCCATCACCTGGGGCTGCTCCTGAGAGGATGAGCTCTGAACTCTGGCAATTGCAGAGCCCCTGGGGCTGAGTCTCAGATACCTACTAAGTGCCCTGAGGTGTGGTGGGGGCTCCTCCAAGGAGAAACAGAGCCAGGGCCTGGAGATGGCCCTAGAGGCTGCCTGGTGCTAGAGTCCCAGTTTTGTAGAGGACTCTTCTGGAGGACGATCACTTTCTCTAAAACGGGATAAAAGTACTGCTTGCCTCTAGTTGTGTGGTAAGGATCAAAAGTGATCAGGTTTAGCTGGAAGGGTGGCACATGCCTATAATCCCAGTGACTCCGGAGGCTGAGGCAGGAGGATCGAAAGTTTGAAACCAGGCCTGGGCCACTTAGCAAGGCCCTGTCTCAAAATAAAATAGAATACAGGCCGAGGTTGTAACTCCACGGCAAAGCACCCGGGGGTTCCATCCCTGGTGATGCCCCCCACTCCTGAACAGAACGATAAGACTTAAATGATCCAGGTGGAGATTGATAAATGGTGCTTTCTCTTCCCTGCTCCGGGCAGGGCAAGGATCAGGCTGACTCACCTGGTCGGGAGGCACCCAACAACCTGCTGCTTGTATCAAACACTGTTGTTTACAGAGCCCTTCGCCTCCCTTCCCTACTCATTTTATCCCCAATTTTTAATACTTACTACTGATACAAGGCAGGCCAGGCCCAGTGGACTGTGGGGACCCGGGCATGCCAAGAGCCTGTTCTTGCCCCAAGGAGTACAAAGTCCACTTGGGAACACAGACAAACCTGTGGCCAGGCATGTGGGCTTTGGTGGGTGATAGGAATTTTGAAAGGGCCAGGAGGCAGTGCAGGCGGAGGGAGAGATGCTTAGGAATTATTCCAGGACCAGGAGGAGCAGAAAAGTGTGAGCAGGTACCAGGGCTTGCATTTGGAGCTCCTAGGATTTGAAGCTCCAGACGTTTACTGATGAGGCGTGAGCGGCTGAGAGCAGGAACTTAGCCCTGCCCACGTTGCCATTGAAGCGGGGTGGGGGGGGCACCTGCCTGGGGTTTCCAAGTCGGGCTTTGTCTGACCACCCACCTGTGCCACAGGGAGAGGGGATGGGATTCCATGGCAGACAGCCGAAATCGGAGGCAGGGCTCTGGGCCCTGCTCCCCCCACTCCCTTCCTGACCGCTCTGGGCCCCTATGGGGCCATCAACCCAGACCCTGCAGGCCGCTCCAGGAAACTCCCAGCTCCTCAGCTTTCCCTTCATATTCCATCTGAATTTTGCATCTGTGTGTTTGTTTTTAAAATAAATAAGGTTTATAATAACTGGTTAATTACTAAAATAATAATCCACATGTAAATAAAACAAGATGTTCAGAGCTTATCCAGTGACACCATCTCTCAGCGTAAGTGGTGGAGAGAGGGCCAAGCCAGGTGGGCATGGGGCTGGAGGAAATGTCACGTCTCACAGAGCCCAAGGTGGCATCTCTGGGGTGTCCCAGGCCTCACCTATGGAAGGCACACTCACGTGCATTCACACCTACAGACCATAGCAGTCCCATACATCGCCAGCACCTCACCTGGCACCTCTAGATCCCATGCATGTGTGCACACCACGTGCACACTCACATTCACTTCATGCGCACGTTCCTGCACACCCACACACCCTAACGTGTGCTCACGTCACTTATGTACACCCGAACATGGATTTTCCCGTACAGCCCACAGGAGCCTGCGCATCTTTAAATGGGTACGTGTGCATGCACACATTCTACACAGTGGCGACAAGGCTAAGGTACACGCACCGGAGGCACTCATGGTCACACACGTGGACATCAACATCTGCATACAATACTGCAGGGACGCACACATGTGGATCGTGCATGGGTCCCCAGTGTGACACAGCCTGAATGCTTGTGGAGTAGACATGCAGAATGGTCCCCTTTGTGTGCACAGGAACGCATTTTACACTCAGGTGTGCCCTCCTGGGCACACGTGCTCACAATTGAATGACCCGTGCCCGTGCACCGTCTCCTGTTAAGCTGGTGGAACTCCAGTGTCCCACACTCACACACTGAGTCAAAGCATTGGGCAGGAGCCTCCGGTTCCTGGCCCTGAGGGTTAGGGGTGCTCTCACTTCCGCTGCCCTCGCTGTTCCTCCCCTGACCCCATCTGCCACCTCCCAGGAGAAACCTTCCTCTCACCCCAGGGGTGAGTAATCAGTATGGCTCCCGAGGAGCCTCCGAAGGGGTCTGTTCTGCACCTATTCCCTGGGAGGGAGGCTGCAGACTGGCGGCCCGAAGGGATGGCACTCTGTCCGGGTCCCCATAGCTAGGACTCAGCGGAGGCGAGGCTAGGATCCTGCCTTCTGCACAAAGCCCATTAGGGCCACATGCTGAGAGGCAACCAGGACACCCACAGGTCCAGGGGGCTGAAGTCCCCCACCACACATGCTTTCAGATGAGCATGCCATTCCCCTAAGGTCCCCACTAAAAAGGAGGAGGTGGGGTCAGCTAAGGAAGATGGGATAGTCCTTCCTCCCTGCCCAAGCTCCCCAAGGCCAGGCCTAGGGGCAGGACTGAGAGGCTGAGGGTGAGGCCAACCTGGGCGGGCCGGACCTCAGTCCAAGGGCATCCCAGACACCAGTGCTAGAAGACACTACAGGGGCCCTGTGGACCGAGTGGGGCGGAAGCGGAACATGGGTGGTTTCCATGTCCCCACCCTCTTCCACCAGAGGCCCCACAGGTTTCTCTCTCTCTCTTTTTCTGTTTCTCTCTCCTGTAAACAAGGCCTCACTGTGTTGCCCAGGCTGGCTCAAACTCCTGAGCTCAGGCGATCCTCCTGCCTCAGCCTCCAGAGAACCTGAAACCACAAGCGGGCTTATCTCTTTTACGGTCAGAAGCCATGTTGAGAAGTGCTCTCCTGATAGATCAGCAAATAATGAGAGATCAATAAAACCAAGTACTGGAAGGGATTCCAGGAAATAGATACTCAGGCCCGATGGCAGTGGGAAGAACCAACAGGAACCCCATTTTCAGCAGAATATTTAAAACGCGCTTGTCCTTTGAGCCAGTGGTTTCTAACGATCTGTCCTCTGTGGACAAAGATGTGTAACTATGGTGTTTACTGCAGAGCGTTTATAGGGACATTAAATGGGGGCCAACCAAAGAGCATCATCGGGGGATGGCTAAATAAACAACCTTTGGTCCAGGCTGTGGACCACCCTGGAGCTATTAAAACAAAGACCAATAGTTGGATCTGTTGTGGGAGAAGAACAGATTACAGAAGTGTGAGATGGATCTTTCCGTTCATTTGTTGTTTTGTTCTGTGGCATTGGGGACGGAACCCAGGAACATGCTACCACTGAGCTCCATCTCCATCCCTTTTTATTTTTATTTTTATTTTTTTAGTTTTGAAATAGGGTGTCCCTAAGTTGCCTAGGCCGAAAGAAAGAAAAAAGAGAATGTTCCGGAATTACAGTGCTGATGATTGTATAACTGCAAATATACTGAAAACCTCCCAATGATGCGCTTAAAAAAAAAGTGAATTTTAGTGTGTGAATTATATTTCAATACAAATACATAGCAAAAAAAGGAATCCAGAATGAATATAGAAATTCATGTACAAGTGTACACACAGTGCTCTTTTAATTAATTAATTAATTAATTCTTTTGCAGTGTTGATTTCTTATTGGAGTAGGAAGGAGAAAAAAAAAAAATACTTTCCTCTACCTTCTTAGTTCTGTCACCTGGGCCTGCAAATTAAACTGACAAAAGCCAATTCATGGGAGAAGAAGCATACGGATTTTATTTGATGTTATTACTGTTTTAATTTTTACAGGCAGGAAGGCCTTCCTAGAAAAGACCCGAAGATGACAGTTAGGCTCATAGATCATTTTAACAAAGGATAATAAATGTATGGAGAAGTGATAAGAGAAAGGAAAAGGGGGTTTCAGGCCTCTAGGGGCGACAGTGTGTGGGAAGGTAAATGTATGGGGAATTAGTAGAGGGTAAGTTTATTTCTGTGAGATTGGCTGATGCGGAGCTGTCTGGGTGCTGGCTTCTGTCTGGGTGCTAATGGTTGCTCTCTTCCTGGCTCAGGAGACAGGAGGGGAAGTACCTTCACAGAGGGAAATTTATGTCCTACATTTAGGCAGGTAGGCGGGCCGGGGGTGGAGAGCTGGCTCTGCACGTGCTGCTTCTCAACTGCTGTTGTTAGCCCAGAACAATCCTGATACCAAGGGGGCATATTTTGGGGTGGCAATTTCTGATCCCCTTTGGTGGGAAATGGGATAAATTTGAATATGCACCTAGGGGGTAATGAAAGCATTATGGGAAGCTTTATAAGGACATATTTATGTAGCCATGAATAAAATCTTGTTTGGAAAAAAATTTTTTTTTTAATTAAATGAAGGACTCAGGGCAGTGTCTCCTGTAGGAGACTTTTGGGGACGTCTGCTCATGAACTCCAGAACAACTCTGTAAGGTCAGGCCTCTCATCCCCGTATGGCAGACGAGGAAAGTGAGGCTCCGCCGGCGGACCTGACCTGGCCGTGCTGCCCCCTTTCTGGGCGGCCGTCTGTTAAGGGCAGAGCTCTGTTGCCAGGCCAGTGTGACCGCCATTCCTGGTTTTGTCACCTCCTAGTTGCGAGGTTTTTCTCCAGGCCACACCTTACTGAGCTGCTGTTGGCTGTCCCACGGGTAAGGCAGGGGGTGGGGTGGGGTGGTAATAGGTTCGGCAGAGGCTCTGAGCCTGTGCAGCCAGCATGAGCCTCAGCACACAGGGCCAGCACTGTTCTGCAAGAGGCCCAGGTGGCAGAATTGGGTCCAAATGGGTGGACACCCCGAGAGTGCTATGGTTTAGATAAACCTCCCCCAGAGGACCTTGTTCCCCAGCCCATGGCACTCTTAGAAGGTGATGGAACCTTTAGGATGTGGGACCTAGTGAAAGGACGTTATCTCACTTGGGGTCTGCCCTCCAAGGGGATTGTGGGGCCCCAGACCCTCCTCTTTCCACTTTTTTTTTGCTTCTTGGCCTCCAGGAGGTGAGCAACTTATTCTGCCATGTGCTCCCCTATGATGTGCTGCCTAGCCATAAGCCCAAGAGCAACGGGGCCAACTAACTTATTGTCAGAAACCTCTGAAACTGCGAGTCAAAATAAACCTTTCTTCTTTAAGTTGATTATTCTCAGGTATTTTGTTACAGTAATAGAAAGCTAATACGGACAGAATCGCTTCCTGCAGCCTACCTGTCCTTAAGTGGTGAGCTACACATCTCTTAGGATGACCTGCAGGACCAGGAGAGGGACAACCCTCTAAGAACCCTCTGGAAGAGGCAATTTAAGCCAAGGCCAGGGGTGTGGCCTTTATCCCTGGCAGTCTTTACTCCATTTACTGTCTCCTGATCCCCTTTTAGTCTGTCCTTGGGAAAGGTATCCCACCTCTTGGGCCTGATTTCCATTGCTGAGCCTTCCCAGGATGGTGGTTATGATGAATACTCTGGGCACCCAGACTGCCTGGGTCCAATCCCAGCTTCCCTGCTTTTGCTTTCTGATTGCATGATTCTGAGCCTCATTTTTCTCTTCTGCAAAATGGGGATAGTAACAGTACTCATCTCACTGCCCTTGTGAGGATCAGATGAGCAGTGAGGAAGGCGTACTCATGGGTACTAAGTGTGCAGCGGGGTCTCAAGGGCTGTGGGCTATCACTGCTACTATGGCTCTTTATTGGCCAGGAAGGGGCCGGAGGACCTGTGTGATCCTGGATACCAGGGGCTGGCCCCCCAGTCCCTGTTCCCCAACCTGTGGCCTGCAGTCTGCCTGGCTGCCTGCAGCACCCAGTGATCGACAGCCTGGCCCGGTGGCGCCCTGGCAGGCCTGTCCTGGCAGCTGCTCACACAAGGCGAGGCCCTGGGAGCCTCAGAGAATTAATTAGGCTGCATTCCTCTTCCAGGGCTCCTGGCGGGCCCGCACACGGCCCCCTTCTGAGCTGCTGAGGGCTCTTGGCTGGGATCCCTGGCAGGCCAAGGCGAGCCCCACGCTCTGCCCTCCCTGGAGAGGAGGGGCCGTGCGAGCAGAAAGCAAGGCCAGGGAAGGGCCAATGGAAAGGCAGCAGCTGGAGGCACTCGGTCCTGGTCCCCCCTGCTCGGTAACCTTCGCTAGCTCCCCATCACTCAAGATCAAAGTCCTGGCATTGGAGGCTGCTCCCAGCCTGGCCCCTGCTGCTCAGGCTGGCTGCCTCTCTCTGGACTCTTCCAGGGTCTGGCTGACGTGCCTGGCACCACTTCCCCAGCTGTGATGCCCTGTCCCCCTCTCAGCATGTGGTAGCCCTGCCCGTCCTTCCGCTGCCTTGCCACCAGCTTCAAGGACAATCATGGCATTTTCCACCCCTGTCCCTTGCATCCTTTCATTTGTTCCTGCCTGCCTTCCCTGCCCACCTGGGAGACCTCAAGGGCAGCAGCATGGCGTCTACAGGTGTGAAGCGCTAATGGCTGGCGATTCCGGTCTCTCCTGGGAGACTGATTCCAAGGCTGTGGAGGGGTGGCAGTTACTGGAGGTGACCCTTGCCTGGAGCGCCAGCCCCCATGCGGGTGCCCAGGGCTTGGTGTGGTGCTCAGGAGTGTACCACCTGTTCCTGCCTGACTCTCCCACCGTTCCCAGGCCCCCCTCACTCAACTGAGGCTCTCAAAGCTTGGTTCACATGTCACCTCCTCCAGAAAGCCACCTGGAGTCCCCTTCCCCAGGGAGTCCATCTTAGTGCCGTGGTCCCCTGTTGGAGAGGTGGGAGAACTTACCTGGAGTCTAAAGCTCCACTGAGCCACACACTCGCTGTGTGGTTTTGAGCGAGTGACAGAACCTCTCTGTGTCTCGGTTATCTTTTCAATCACCTTTTTGTTTGCTTGTTTGGAGAAAGGGTCTGTGTGGCCTGGGCGGGTCCCAGCTCCTGAGCTCAAGGGATCCTCCTGCTTCAGCCTCTGAGCAGCTGGGACTATGGGTGCCCACCCTGACTTCCCAATGCCAGAGCTCTGTGAATGAGGTTGCATGAGGAACCGGGGGTTAATACGGGAGAGCAACGCTCAGCCCTCCATAAACAGGAGCTCCTAGTTTTAATCTTAATATCCACCAGTGGTTTTTTTTTTTTTTTTTTGAATGGCCCTTCTCTGGGCCTGTGATGCAGGGGCTGTGTCTGTCTTGCTCACAGACTCTCCCCAGAGGCAATTATTTATCTCTGTTGAATGAATGGATGGCCACGGTCCAGGAATTTATTGCCTTGATAGCAAATGACTTATCTGAACTGACCCTGGACTCTCTTTTCAGAGAAAGAAAAAGAGAAAGAGGGAGAGAGAGAGAGAGAGAGAGAGAGAGAGAGAGAGAGAGAGAGAGAGAGATGAAGAATTCTCTGGGGCTCTTTCCCGATGAAGGGAGGCAGAGGCAGCCTGGGGCTCCGGCCTCAGCCTCTCTGGGTCTGCATCGGCGTCTTCTCCTGCCATGTAACCCCGATAAATCGGAGTCATCCTGCGCCCCTTCTCTGTTATCTCTGCCTGGGGCTCTATTTAAAGGAACATGATTTTGACTCAGAAAACCTTGAAAAAAAAAACCAAAAAAACTCGCTAGGTATTTACTGAAAAGGCGGGAGATGGGAGATTTTTTCCCCCAGTACTGGGGATTGAACCCCTGGGCGCTTTACCACCGAGTGACACTCCAGCTCTTTATTTTGGATTTGAGATAGGGTCTCCCTACGTTGTCCAGTCTGGCCTCACACTTGCAATCCCCCTGCCTTGGGCTCCTGAGGAGAGGGATTATAGGCTTGAAACACTGCACCCAGCTAAAAGGGGAGAGAATTTTGTTCCACAAAATGCAAACTTTCTAAAATGGAGACTCCGCCCTTACCAGAGCTGCCTTTGACCTGGCAGCTGCTTCTCACATTTTTCCATTTCCCCCGGACTGTAACCCACCGTTCCCCACGTCGGGGTCCCGGCAAGCTAGTGTGTGATCTAGAAGCAGGCGCCGACTTTCGGCACGCGTGGTCCCTGGCTCTGCAAAGTTCTTGTCCCGTGGAGAGAGGCGGGGCGAGACAGATGCTGAAGTACAGGGCCCGAGCCAGAGGCCCCACTTCCGGGGACCAAGGATCTGACGGGCTGAGCGTCATCCCAGCCTGTCCCTGCCTCCTGCCTCCTCTCTTCCCTCTAATCATCTCCGCGGCTCCGTCATTTTGGGTCACTGATCTCTGAACCCTGAACAGGGCCCTGGGGCTGGTGCCAAGGGCAGTGAGCTCCTGCCTCCCCAGGCCTCCAGCATACCTTCAACCAGGGCTCCCCACGCCTCTGCTGAGCCCCAAACAGCTGGTGAGTTCCGGCCGCTAGCTGTGCTTTCAGGATCATTTTGATGGGATGCTAGAAAGTGAGGGTGCCCTGGCCTCAGGCTCATGGCCATGTGAGAGGGGCTCTGACCCTGGGCTGCAGTGGGCAGTAAGAGGCTGGGCCCGCCCCCTCCCACCAGGCCTCTCCAGCCAGGAGGCATCGCCAACCTGCAGGGGTGGGTGCCTTTGCTTTCCTGCCACCTGTCACCTCCGTCGCTCTCAGCCCTGACCAGCCCTCTGAGGGCAAACTTCCAAAGCCCAGCTCTGAACGGTTCTCCCGATTTCATGTCTCCCACAGCCCACAGGAGAAAATCCAGCTCCTTCACTTGAACTTCAAGGCTCCTGTGGCTTCGTCTTTGCTGTTCTCCCCTTGCCTGATCCAGCCACCTGGGGCCTGGCAGAGGGACCTCCTCGATAGGTCCCTGCTCACTGTCCCTCTTCCCCTTCCTGTAATCCCTCCCCATTTCCCCCCCCCCCCCCCCCGTGAGTCCTGCTCAGGTTTTGAAGTGACAGGTGTGTCCCTTTGTGCAGAATCCTTTCTCTGCCCCCTGCCCCCATCTCCACTCTAGCCAGCCCCAGTCTCTCCCTCTCTGCAGGTCCTCTGGCTCAGTCCCCGTCCCACATGTTACATAATCACATTGGCAGCCTGACAAGCAGCCTCTGCTCCTCGGGCCCTGGACTCAGCCTGGCCCCGCAGTTTGCCTCTCCAGTGATTGTACCGGCCTTGTGAGTTGAGGACTTTTGCTTCCCATTTTCCGAGTTAGAAAAAAATAGCTAAGGCGCAGAAAGAGCTTCGTTCAAGGTCACACTGGTGATCCATGAATTCAATCAATAAATATTTATTATGCACATGTATAATACAGACTCTGATGCAGAAAACCAGGGTTCTCATCCTGATGCCCCTTATTTACTTGCTGTGTGACTCAAGGAAAGTTCCTTGCCTTCTCTTATATCATCTTCCTCATTTGTAAAAGGGAGAGTAATGAAAGTACTTGCATCCCAGGATTGTTGTGAGGATAGAACGTGTTCATCTGGATAAAGTAGCAGTCGCTCAACACGCATCAGCATGTTATTCTTCCACGAGGAGATCAGGATTTGTTTTCTAGATAAGGCAGTGTTAGAGAAATATATAAATAATTATCTCTCAGTCCATTAATTTGTCCCCAGAGTAGGCTCAGGTCACAGGCTGACACTCGCAGTATAGGCGAGCCTCAGGAAAAGGGCATGGCTTGCTTGAGAGTCTGTAGAGATGGAGGCCATGGGTCCAGCAGCTGCCAGCAGGAGGGCCCTGGCTGCAGGCCGTCTCTGGGATCCAGGTGGGCTGCTTCTTGGGTTGTAGCAGGACTGGCAAGCCCAGTGCTGGAGCCTGAGGCTTCTTCAGTCAGATAATATCAAACTCTAGCAGGGCCCTGCCAAGGCCCAAGGCAAAGGGCACAGCCAGGGCCAGGCTACGGTTCCACCACGGCGCCCATCACTGACCGCCAGGGCTGGGCACAGCCACCTGGCTCCATCCCTTACAGGACAGATTGGCTCTGGGCCTTGTGGTCACCCTGGCAAGACAGGGCAGCTGGAGCAGAAGCCGGTCTCCATACCCTCAAAGTCTTGGCATCTTCTAAACATGCTCTTGGAGGAAGTCCTGGCCATTGGTTTCTGTTCTGGTGGGAATGTAGGCCCCAGAATCCTGATCACAGTGGCAAATGGCTGTGTCGGTACGTGATAGATCCGAGAGGGCAGACTAGCAGCCAGAGAAGGGCCGGGACCTGGTGCTCCCTTTCTCTGCTCCTGGGTCCCCTGACTTCCAAGTAGCCCCTTCCTAAGAGAAGCCTTCCACCTCTGCTCAGCCAAAACAAAATATCTGAACATCATTTCATGGTTTATTACAAACACGAGTTCTCGGGTAAATAATTGAGGATCTAAAAAAATACAATAAAATAAATAACTGGGATTCTCAGAGTCCTTGGAGTAAATAAGTTATATACAGAGGGATGAAGCAGAGCAGGCTCTCACCAGCAGTGTCCCCAGGGCATGAGGGGGACCCGGCCTCTGGGAAGGGGGAGCCAGAGAGGACAGATGGGGCTGGTCAGGATTCCAGCTCCTGGGGGGACCCACGCAGCCTCCGTGGCTGCCTTAGGTGTGAGCCTGCCACACTGCAAGGTCCCTCCTGGATTGTAGCCCAGCAAACAGGAAGCTCCTCGGGACACGACCTCCAGGTTCACTCGGCCCCCCTCAGTCACTTTCAGCAGGCCTAGAGGCCAGCAGCCATCGCCAGCAGACTGCCCTGCCATCTGGGGGCCGAGGGCTGTGCAGCATGAGGGCATGAGGGCACCAGGCTGTCCTGAGGAAGCCTCCCGCACATGTCGGGAGGCCAGCACCTATGCCAGCCCCAGCCAATGGGTCCAGCTGGCCCGGGCCAAGGCCCTGGCCCAGGAAACAGGTGGAGGGTCTCCATGAGCTGCCCTCTCCTCCCGTGTCCACATGGGCTTTCTTCTCAACATTTCCCAGCCTGCAGTGCTATCTCTTCCTCCACCTGGAGTGGGCCGGCTTGGGCTCCCTTGTGGCCTCCCGCTGACGCCTGGCAGAGCGGATCTTGGCAGCAGAGAAGTCCCTGGAAATCAAGAAGGATCAACTTAGCATCTCAGGGGACACGGACTGTCTCAGGAAGCAGGGGCAATGGAGGATGAGAGCCCTTGCCCAGATCCTGGGTGATGGCTGCCTTGGGCTCAGAGGGTAACCAAAGCCTGAAAGCAAGGCCTACACATGAAGACAGGTCACACAGGGCCTAGAAGCTTCTTTGCTGATGGGGGTCCTTGATAAAGTTGGTGCTCAGTGCTGTCAGAACGACCAGCCAGCCAGGAGTATCCCTGGAATTTCCCACAATCTGCCCTCCCTCCTCCACACCTTGCTCACTGTCTATCTTCCTCTTCCAAACTGCACAGATTCTACCCATTCTTCAGGGTCCTGTTCGAGATGGTCCAGACCAGACAAATATGGCTTCAGTCGCCCTTTGAACCTGGCTGAGACCCTGGCTAGGACCCTGGCAATGTTGAAGCATCCACTTCTTGGCCCAGGGAGTCTTAGCCTGGGCGTTGGAGGCTGGCCTCAAGGTATGGGAATGTGGGTGAGGGTCACAACCTTTCTGAGACCCTTTCTCAGCCTATAATATAAAAAACAGGCCTGAACTGCCCTGAGGATGGGTGCTCATGGGCACAGCAAACTCTCTGCACACTGTGAAGTGCTGTGGACTTGCAAAGTCTTATTCTAATTTTTTTTTTCATCTTTAGAGAGCGTGGGGGTCAGTGCCTGCTCTTGCCCACCCCACCATCCTGGCTTCTCATTTTTCTTCCTCCCCCCCACACAGGATGGGAATCCCTGTGGGGCTATGCTGGACCCCAGCACTGTTCAGCCCTCAGGAGCCCTAAGTGGCAGAGTCGGGAAGTGGTGAAGACCTGCAGAGTTCCCCTGGGCTCAACTTCATGCACCCAGCCCTACAACAATCCTGTGGAATGGATGGCCATTTCCCTAGTTTCAAAACTAAGGATCTGAAACACAGAGAAGTGATGGGGCAAGCCTGAGGTCACAATGTGTTTGTGGCAGGGTTGGGGTTCAAATCAGAGGGTCCCTGTTCTAGCAGTGGCTTCGGTCACTCTGATGCACGGGCAGGGGTGAGGTTTCTGTTCTTAAGGCAGACTGGTGGGCAAATACTCATAAGCACCTTCTGCACAAAGCTTGGAGCTGAGCCACAGTAAGGCCAGAGGGGAAGAGGTGCAGACTGGACAGGGAAGAGACAGCAGGCTGGGCAGTTGGCCCCTCCAAGTCTCAGGTTGTGGGAGACGATTGATGGAGATAGCCTGAATGAACAACTGTGATCCTTCCCAGTCATGAGCCCTTAAACCCTCTGAAACACTGCACACCAAGGCCCAGGGGTAACAAAAAACAGTGGTTGAGCGTGCAAACTCTGGAGTCAGCCAGATGCCACTGTGTGACTTTGGGCAAGTGGCTTTCCCTCTCTGAGTCTCTGTTCTCTTGGATGGACAATGAACACTCACGCCTCATGTGGAGAAGGGAGATGGGAAAGGCCTCCAGGGCACGTTGGACCAGGGTGATACGCTTACCTTAGTCTCTGGAGGAGCTCTCCTTCCTTGGCCCACGCCTTTCTAGTCTGCAACACATCTGCAGGGGACTGGCTGCTTAGGACTGACCCGGCTTCAACCCTGAATAGAGAGCAATAAGGCCCCAGTGAGGGGCTATCCAGGGCCCCAAAGCCACCTGGCTGCAGGCCCAGCCCAGCCCCCTGCCCCACCCGCCCTCAGGAGCAGATCCATTTCCACTCTGTGCACCTGGCATCCTGCCTTTCCCAGGCAGGGTGGGGACTGAGGAACACCGAGCTACCGGGAACAGATTCTCGGTCTTAAAAAAGAGGCAGCTAGCTGGGAGGCTGCTCTTCCCAGAATCTGGCCACCTGCAGCTTTAGGGGAAACTGAGGCAGCTTGAGGAAACTCCGCCCCAGCTGGAGCCTCAGAGGAGGACTTTCTTGTAAACCATCCTGGGAACCGGAGCTGGGGATTTTGGAAGCCAGTCCCTGCTGTCCCACATGGTCTAAGTAAGGGAACAAAATCTCCCAGTCCTTTTACAGATGAGAAAACTGAGGCCGGGGACAATCAGAAGCCTTGGAGAACCCCCCTTTCAAGCCCAGTAACTCTGTGACACTGGGATGGGGTCTCGGCTTCTCAACTCCAGAGGCTATTTTTCCCCTGAGGAAGCTCTGAAGGCCCCGGGACTCAGGCTGGCCTCTAAGGCCCAGGGGAGCTTGATCCCTTGGAGGCCCGACACAAGTCCTGACCTCTCTTTGGGCCTGAGCTCCCTCAGCCGTCACTGGGGAGCAGTCCTTCTGCCCAGACAGGAGCGAGGACCTGAGTGTTCTCAGAAGCCCCCAGAGCTGCACTCAGAGGAGACTGGTGCCTGCAGGAAGGGACATTGCTCATGCACCCAGGGCCACTTGCTTGACCCCTGCTAGCCCCTCTGCTGGCCTCCTGGACATCCTGCTCCCAGGGCAGGTCCAGACCAGCAGCCATCCCTCCCTCTGCAGGCCCGGTGCCCACCTACCAGGGTGTCTGATGGCAGAAGGTGGCACAGGCAGAGTCCTCGGTGCTGGAGCACTCACAGCGCCTTGGCAGGGAGCGGCGCCGGCGCCTTGGCGGGTTTCCCAGGCCGTAAGGAGCTGTCTGTCTGTGGGCGGGCAGCCAACAAGGTAATGGTGTGGGGCAGGGAGAGAGAGAGAGAGAGAGAGAGAGAGAGAGAGAGAGAGAGAGAGAGAGATTGAGAGAGAGGGAGAGAGGATTAGATCAACCACAGCCATTGGTGAGCAGCGACTGTGCACACTGCACACTGGAACGGTCAATCTTGCCACCAGAATGGCAATGAGAAGTGACCATCCCCTGACCTCAAGAAGGCCCACCACTAAAGTCACAGGCTCCTCTACAAGTGCTGGGTGGCCCTGGACAAGACCCGTCCCTTTTCTGGGCATCTGGGCCCTGGCTCAGCTGGGCTCAGTGAGGGCTCCCAGCACAGGGAGGAAGTGGCTGGAGTCTAGGGTCCCCTCTAAAGGCAGGAACTGGGGAGTCCTCCCAGCCCTTCTCCCTTCCCAGACAGGAACTCCAGCCAATGGAGTCAAGTCCCCTGTGCAAAAAGGCTCCAGCTGGTCCTGAAGGAAAGGAGGAGCCTCCATTTCATAGACGTAAACATGCAGGCTGCAGGCTCGGGCTAAGCTGCTCCCACCCAGCACCACTTGCTGGGAGGAGTGACAAATACGCTTCAGAGCTTTAACTTACAACAAGGGGTGTGTGTGTGTGTGTGTGTGTGTGTGTGTGTGTGTGTGTGTGCAGGTGGGGCTGATTGCAGATTCAGCCTGACTGAGGTGGTCGGGGCAGGGCAGGGGCCCCAAGTCTGGTTGGACCAGCACCTTTGGGTGACAGCTAATTTTAGCTGGTGGTTAGAGCTGTAATGACTCCAGGTGGACCCAGCGCGCAGGGCCTGGCAGGGTTCCCGCCCTGAGCAAGTGTTTGGATGCGGATTAGCTCCACACACACTTACGTGCTGGGCCTCTCTTGCCTTATGCAATTTGGGGCAGAAACACACACACACACACACACACACACACACACACAAACACACACAGAAACTTCAACTTGAGGTATGCAGTGGCCTGGGGGCAGCGCGGGTGCAGGCAGAACAGACAGCACCCGGCTCCCACTGCGGCTCAGCCAGGGAACAGAGGGCAGGTTTCTCATCTGTCATTTGGGGACAACAATAGTGCCTCATGGGGCGGCCAGGGGACCCATGAGATGAAACTGCACATGCGGTGCTTGGCATAGGGCCTGGCACAATCAAAACATGGATCACTAATTGTATTCTTTGCAGAGGCATCTTGATTGAGTAGATATATGCTCTGGTATCCACAGAGTAGGGATGGGGTCTACCACCAACTCCTTTCTGTGTGATCTTGGGGAAAGTCACCTAACTTCTCTGAGTCTCACTATTCTGATCTGGAAAATGGAGCCAACAGTTTCTTACCAGGCCGTTGTGAATATTCACGGGAGACAGCCCTCTACCTGTCTCTGGAGACTCCCACATGGGAGATGAAACAATAACTGGTCGGTACTGACATTAGCCCAATGCCTCTATCGGGAGGCCCCGGGGAGAGCCAGACTGTGTCAAATGTCCCCCAGCATGCCGGTATCCTTGCCCTGCCCCCCTGCCCCTTGGTAGCCCCCACCTGGATCTCCATGGATACTCACCCAGGAGTGTTCACCCAGATGATGTCCAGGTGGCAGAAGTAGACGCACTCCTTGTCAAGCCAGGAGCTGCAGGAGCAGCGGCGGAACCGCAGGTGGGCGCCTCGGGCATGGGGCGAGAGCGCTGGCTGCTCCTGAGTGGCAGCAGCCTGGCCCTTCCCTGAACGCACAGGAGGGAGAGAGAGGCGGAGAGGTGGTCAGGGCGCTGGCACGGCCTGGGATAGGGGGACCCGCCAGGCTCCTCCTCTTGCACAATTGAGGAAGTTGGCACTCTGACTGCTCGGGAGCTCCTGGCCAGCCCGGGGAAGCCCCAGCAGCTGCCCCATGCCTGCAGCGCCTCTGCACCTGCAGAGCACCCCACCACGGCTCCCGCCTGCATGCCCCCCATTGGCCTGGGGGCACAGCAGCTCTGGGAGAGACGCGACAGGCAGGCCGGGGGGCTGCAGCAGCAGGCGAGGCCAGGGAGGCTCACCTTCGTGCAGGGCCACAAGCAGGGCTAGAGCAACGGAGCACCAGGTGGTGGGCACAGAGGCCATAGCAGCGGTACAGTGCACAGGCTGGGCTGGACCGGAGCGGGAACGTCTGTTGCCAGAGTCCTGCTGCTAAGCCGAGCTGGTAGCTCATTGCCTTGGTGCCCTGGTTGCCTCTTATAATACCAGGCACAGCGCCCCGCCCCTGCTGTCCAGCCCCGCCTCACCTTGGGCTGAGAGCCAGGGACGCGCCTCCTCCCCCGGGTGCCTGGCCCGCCCTAGCCTCAGTGTCGTGGGGGGAGGGAGGTGGAAGGTTCTGCTCCCGTAGCACCTCTGGGAGTCCTAAGGCTCTCCTGCAGCCCCCAAGGGCCCCTTCAGTCCTACTGGACCTCCTCAAGTCATCCTCAAAGTGCCCCACACTCCTTCCCCCACCCTCCGGTGGGCCTCCACAGCCCTTGCCCTGAGCTCGGAGTTTGGGGGGGCAGTTCTGTGAGCAGATGAGACACTGCATCTTTCCCGCCTGTCCACTGCCAACCAGGATGAGGATGCCCTTCTCCTGTGTGGGATGTGAAAGGCCCAGTCAAGGCCAAGTGGCCTTGGGCGAGTCAGAGCCTCCTCTGGGGCTGCTTCCCTCAGTGAAGGACACAGCTCACCCCTGACCTCTGACCAGCTGGAGGCTGCCTCATCCCCACCTCACCCAGGAAGTGCCCCTGCCCCCTGCGCCCCCAATTCCTCAGTGCCTCCTGCAGAAGCTCTTCAGCCACACAGCTGTGGCTGCGGCTATTCCTCCAGGGTCTCAGTTTCCTTATTTGCAAAATAGGGGGTTTCTTAACCTGATTGCCTTGGAGTCTCCCTTGAGACAAAGAAGGTGACCCCAGGGCCCTTTCCAGGACCAGGTCCCTGTGGGCGCACACACAAGCGGGCTGAGTGCTCTCCCTTCTTGGACATGACTGGATGCTAAGCTCACCTCGGGGACTACTTTATGCAAAGGAAAAGTGTGTGTGTGGGGGGAGACAAGGCAGGGCAGGGGGCTCCCTGGGGATTGGCATTCTGCTCCCCATCTCTCTGCTGGCCCAGAACCTTCACTGGAGACAAGAGTAGGGGTGTGCAGGTGCCAAGCTGAGCACCTTGAGGGACCAAGCAGCGCAGGGAATTGGCAGTCACCCTGTGCCTGCCCAGGCCTGGCTCCGAGTCCACCTCCCACGCGTCTTCTTAGGGACCCTGTCTCCAGGCAAACGGGAAAGGCCCTTCTCACTCTTTGGAATGTCCAGAGCCTGCCTGACGCAGGACCTTGAGCCTGTCTCCCCAGCACTCATGGAGGTCCAGAAACCCAGGGAAGGCAGGGCCCATGGCTGGCCCTGCACACAGTCGGAGCCCTGTGAGTGCTCTCTGAGGGAGGCGGGGTGAGTGAAGACAGGCCTGGCTTTCAACTGTGGGACCCTGGCCATCCCGTAGTTTGGCTTGGTCCCTGCATTAGATACACATGAAGGAGAAAAGAGGTGACCACAGGAACTGGCAGTTTTGCTGTGAGAACCCTATTAAAGCTGGACGGAATCAATGGAGGCCGATGCCATCTACCGTGGTCTTCCTTCCCCCAGACTGGGGCCAGGCACAGTGTGAATCAGAAGCGTCTTTCTTGAGCACTTGCTGTGTGCTGGGAGCACTCTGGGCTCCTCACTGCCCACCAGGAGGCAGCTGTTGTCATTCGGTGTCAGCTCCATGACTGTCCACCAGGAGGCTCTCAGAGGATCAGGGCCGCCTCTGCCACACAGCTGGCACAGGGGCAGAGCTGGCATTGGGACCCTGATGTTGGTCTCGCAAACAAATCATAAGTGACTCCCTGTGCAGGGGAGCTCCCGGGCCCTCCCCCACACCGTGCCTGTCTTAAGAATTTTGGAGAATATTTCTGGAATGAGGGAGCAATACTCCCAGTCCTTTCTATTTGCCTCGGGGAGAATATGAACAGGGACTTGGGCAGGGGTGGGGGGGGAGGGGGCGGAGAGAATGCAAACTACTGAGCCGTGAAGAGAAGAAAGCAGCCAAAGCAGGTCAGCGGGGAGAAGGAGGGGGTCAGGGCAGGGAGGAAAACAAACAGGGAGGCCGATAAAGACAGGTAGGGGGAACGCAGAACCAGGAAACGTGCACGGGGAGAAAGGAACAGCTGGGATTGGAGAAAGTAGAGGAGGAAGACGGTAGGGAGTGAGAGGTGCAGCTCGAACGTGGCTAATCTTTACACAAATGCAAAACGCCTGCCCGGGACAATAGGGAGCCAGAGGCTCCGAGTCTGAGAAACATAATAGAAGCATTAAATGGACCCAGAGACAGGATCCCTGAGAAAGGAGGATGAGGACAGGGCAGGGGCCGCTGCTGGGGCCTCTAGGGGTCAGCGCAGGGAGCTGCGCGCTGAGCCCAGCTCCGGTTTCCCTCCTTCCGTGCCCTGGGCTCCAGCTGGGCACCCAGAGCTCCTGTGAAATGGAGAGGCCTGGCCTGGGAACCTGAGTGGGCCAGGTCTTAGGGGAGGAAGACATTCCGGGAACAGTGCTACCCCACTGGCCAGAGTTGGTTTCCAGGTAGAGAAAATTAAGCTGAGTTCAAAATAGCCAACGCCAGCCCCTGGACCGCTCACCTGGGCCCTGACGATCACCTTGGCCTCTCCCGGGTCAGGGACTATGACACCTTGACCCCTGCGCAGTAAGTGCTCTGGTGACCTTGATGTGGGTCCTTCTAAGGGGCCTGGCTGCATGTTCCTGCCCTTGGGGGTTGATCTGTTGGCATGCCCCCCCCACCTCCTCTGGTGCCCACCAGCTGCCCTGACACCACCATATGCTGCCCCTCCCCACCCAACCTGGTTTTGCCGTCTGCCTGGGTCTCTAAAGGCTGCCCAGAGAGGTCTGGGATTCACCAAAGGTCACCCTGTCAGAATTTAGATGGAACTGTTTTCCACACAAAATGGTTTGTTCCCCCCTGTACTCCACCCCAGCCCAACTGGAGAGGGAGAGACTCAATGGGAGGAAGGCTGGCAGCAGAGGACAGCGGAGGCATCTGTATTTTGGGTGAGACGCAACACTAGGAATTGCCCTGTAGAAATCCCCTCCAGCCTTCACTCCCTGTAGATGAGATAACTGGGTCCAAGGAGACAACTTAAACCACTTGTTTAAGACAGAAATGGGGCTGGGCATGCTCTCCTGGATCCTAATCTAGCCCTACTCTTTCCATATACTCCCGAGGTTCTCCCAGGATGCAGCTGTGCCTGGGGTCCTGGGTCCTTTGGGGCCCAGGGCTCTGACACCCTCACCCCAGTTGAACCCCACTGACAGAAAGACCAGGGCACTAGGATGAGCCTGGGCTGTCTCCCTGTGTACCCCAAATCTTCCTCTATAATCCTTGCGTGGGGTGCATATGGCCCCATTGAGTAGCTGGCCAGCAGCCATGGACCCTTGTTGGATGGAGGACACATAGATTGAGGGTCGAGTGTACCAACAATATTGTACCTCAGTTAAAAAAAAAGGGGTGGGGGGTGCAGCAGGTAAGGCCCTGGACCAGGGGGCTTTGTCCAGGGCTACTCACACTGTGTGGCCATGTACCAGTCCTGTCCCTTCCCGCCTTCCCATCAATGGTGAGAGATGCTGTCAACCCTGATGGCCTGTCACATTCTGAAGCCAGTGACATGAATTTGGAGCTCCCCAAATGGATGCCTGGCTTATGGCTACATGGCTCTTGTGTCCAGCTTGGGGCCTTCCCCTCTCTTGACTCTGGAAAACCAGTCACCCCCATGGCCACCTGGCCCTACCAGGTTTCAGAAAGTTCTGTTTGTGACCCTGGCAGAAGGGACACAGTGTTTTGCTGCAGGTACACATCATGCAAGCAGCTTAGCAAGTGAGCAAAGAGGAGCTGAGCAGGGGCCCGTGTCAGGATCGACGGTTATGGGAGACTGGGAAGGTTCCGCTGTGGAACGAGCCTAGGCTGGGGGCTCAGGGTTTGGGGACTTCAAACATTCCTATCACTACTTGTCCCCAAGGCTGGGAAAGGTTGGGCTGTGCTATTGGGTTTGGGCCACTCAGTCTCAGGGCCCGCTTATGGTGGGTAGTCTGGGCCTTGTGCTATTGGTGGCACTGAACCATCAGGGCCACCACCACCCACACCATTGTCCCCATGCTGGGTTTCCACGAGGGCAGCCTCAGCCCTGTGGGCCTGGCTCCTCTGGTCTCTATGACTTCTTTGAGGACACCCCTTTTGCTTCCTTCTCTCTCCATCTCAGCCCATTTGGAAAGATTTATAACTCCCACATAAACTGTACTTTTAAAGAAGTAATTCATGTGCCTTGTTTGTTATTAATCCAAGAATCACCAGAACAGGGTCAGTGAGGCCCATGCAACTTGTGGCAGTTCACTAAAAGCAGACCTTGTTCAGTCAAAGCATCCTGGTCAGGTGACCATGTGAGTCCTGCTGGGCCGTTTGAAATAAGATGACCAACTCAGGAACTCAGCTCTTAGGATGGAAATCTCTGGACTCCAATTTTTTTGTTCCCTCTGAGTAGTCAGGGCCTGATTCCCTATTTAACCTTTTGGGGGATAAGGCAAGCAGTGTGTATTTATTGAGTACTTAATATATCCCAAGCCCCGTACTAAGTGATTTACATGAATTATGTCCATTAACTATCACAACATACTCACGGGGCAGGTATCGTAATTTGTCCCTATTTTATAAGTGAGGAAACTGAGGCTCAGAGAGAGTAAGTGACTTGCCCAATGTCAGACAGCTTGGGTGTGGCAAAGCCAGAACTAGAAGACAGGTCTATGTAACTGCAAGGTCCCAGCCTGAATTCTGTGTGTCCCCATTGTGCTTTCTTGACTCCCTGGCCTTTGGGAGTCAAGTACCTCCCCTCCAAGGGCTCCTCTTGGCTTGTACCAGGCAGAGAGTTCTGTGCAGGCTTGCAAAGAGGGGGGCCCAGGAGTACAGGCAGGCCTCTCACCTGTGTCCCCAAACACAAAACGCAGCATGGAACTCAAGAGGCCAGTGGCTGAGGCCTGTCTGGCATGACCAGTCCATTCTTTTTTTTTTTAAAAAAGAGAGAGAGAATTTTAATATTTATTTTTTTAATTATCGGCAGACACAACATCTTTGTTGGTATGTGGTGCTGAGGATCGAACCCGGGCCGCACGCATGCCAGGCGAGTGCGCTACCGCTTGAGCCACATCTTCAGCCCCGACCAGTCCATTCTTATTTCATTTGATCTCAAAAGCAAACCTGGGAGGCAGGCTGAGCCCATGATTCTCACCACAGATGAGGCCCCAAAGAAAAGGACTTATTCACTCACACCGTGAACAAGAGGCAGGGCTAGGCTTTCCCCCATACTCATCCGCTGACACTGCAGCTTACACCCCATCTATCCCATCGTCCTCCTGTCTATCCACCCACCACCCCTCATCCATCCATCTCTCCATCCATGCATCCTTCCTTCCATCAAACCTCCTCCATCCACCCATTGTCTAACCTTTTCTCCATCCTTCCACCCATACATCCACCCAACCAGCCTCCTTTCCCTCCACCCTCCTTCAGTAGGAATGAGATAGGAGAGGTTAGAAGGGCCAAAGCTAGAAAGGCAGGTAACACTTTCCCTGAAGCCAGTTTTGTTGTTTCCTAGGGAGAGCATCACCTCTCATGACCATGAGCTCATTGCCACATGGCTTCCTCTGGATTTCCCAGTCCAGGGCTTAGCGGAGTCTGGGCCCACAGTTTGTGTCAAAGACTGGGGTGAAATGGAGTGTCACAGGATGGCTTTCTATCACCAGACAAGGCCTGTTCTTTGCACAGATACCCCTTCTAATGAGGGGTTGGGTGTCTAGGCCTCATCTTTAAAAATGCTCTAACAGGACTGTGATTGTGGCTCAGTGGTAGAGCGCTCGCCTAGCACATGCGAGGCCCTGGGTTAGATCCTCAGCACCACATAAAAATAAGTAAATACAATAAAGATATTGTGTCCAACTACAACTAAAAAAATAAATATTTTTAAAAAATGCTCTAACAATGAAGACTTGAGATAACTCTTAGAAAAAAGATCAGACAGCCACCTACAAGTACAAGGGCCTTTGGCTCTATACTCAGATGAGGAAACTGAGGTCTAGGAAAAAGAATAGTTGCCTGAGGTCTCCCTGCTAGGCCTGGATCCTAAAAAACCAGGGTGTCTGGACTCTTCTCTCTGAGGCCTGGACTCCTGCTTTGGAGGGGTTGGAGCCCCAACCTTCGCCTCCATCCCACCAACACCACCACCAGCCAAGACATGCAGCTGGTATTTTTCAGAGCCACACCCACTCTGTTGCCTAGAACCCATGTTTTCCAAGGCGCACCCAGGGCCCCACCAGGAGGCCGCCTTTCCCCTCTGGGAAGGGGTGAGCCACCAGGAGGCCGGGCCACGCAGAAGTACAGTACTTCATTCTAGAATTCAGTGTCAGCTAAAAATAAGTGCCTGGTGCCTGCACCTTCAGGATAACTTGGTGCCCAGCAGGCAGGCAAAGCTGGGCTTCCCACTGTGATTTCAGGCCGACATTCCTGGGAAAAGGTGTGCCTGGGATACCTCCTTGCCTGAAGGCCTTGGCCTTCCCGCCCAGCTACTGGGAATCCTGAGCTATGAGTGACCCAGGAGGGGCACAGCCCGGCTCTGGCAGGCAGGGCGGTCAGGAGCTAAAGCCACTGCCTGGGGCAGCTCAGGGTGTGGGGGTGAGTCAGGGGCCACCCACCCCTGGCTCCTCTGAGGCTTGGCAGATCCGGGTGCCAGCTTCAAAGCCTTGTGACTCAGGCTTGAATCCCCCCACCCTCACCGGATTCCCTCCAACCTTCTGTGGACAAGTGCCCGACACTGGGCCAGGCCAAAGGTAGTAAGGGCAGGGACGGTTCTGTGGCTCACTGTCACGTGACCAACGCTGCACCATGTTTAACCTTCCTCAGTGTCGGAGGCCACATCTTTCAAAGGCATCTCGGAAGACATGTCCCACCTGACAGCTGCTGGGAGGCTTTGGGGCTGAGCCAACGTAAGATCTGGCACAAGCAGGCTCTTCCAGCTGGCCTCTGGCCCCTCTTCCTCAGCTTGGGCTGCAGATATATATGGGCCTCATGGTAGGGCACACTCCTGGAAAGGAGTAGGGTGTGCATGTGTGTGTGTGTGTGTGTGTGTGTGTGTGTGTGTGTGTGCAGAGTGGACTTGTGTCATCTTCATGCTGTGGGCCAGATCCCCACAGGTAACCCCTCCACTGCTCTGGATGACCCCGACTCTCCAAGGCAAACATCCATCCTAGCTGGCTCCAGTCACCCGTGTTCACTTTAGGACACCATATAATGCCCCTCTGGACAGAGATGTGTTGAGATTCGGGAGACTTCTGGGCAAACCTGTCTTCCCACAAAAGCCAAGCTTTCCCTTGGAGTCTGTGACCAGGGCCCAGCCTGGCATCTGGGTGAGGCGATTCACAGAATGCCCAGGCTGGCCGGCATCGGGCTTGCCAGGGTCTGACCCTGAGCTATCTTTCCTGCCTCATTCCCTCAGGGCTGATCTGGGTGCCCAAGGCTTTAGGGCAGTCCCTGGCACACAGCAGCCCTGCCCGCTCCCACCTCTCCATGCACTCTGGGGCCACCCATCCTTTCTCCTTTCTTACTTGATCTCTTCTGCTCATCTTTCAAGGCCCATTGCAGATGCTACCTCCCCCAGGAAGCATTCCAAACTCCATCCAAGCCAGGCGTGCCAAGCCTCCCTGACACCCACACAGGTCTTACGAAGAGTCAACTCTTATTCAGCCTCATCTTGCCTGTCCTTGAGGGCAGGCTGGTGACTGAGGGCTCTAATTCTGGTGTCAGACTGAGTTAGGCTTTGATCCCAGACCCTCTCATCCCATGTGCCCTTTCCTCTTTCTCAGGGTCCTGATTTCTTCCCCTATGAAGTGTGTATAGTTGCAGCAGCAGGGCTGAGGGAGGATTAAATGAGAAAGAGATGGACGCCAACGTTGTTACTGATTGCGCCTGACGACAGAGCACAGTCACCAAGCTCCCACTTAATCCGTACAGCAGTAACCCTCTGAGGTACACCCATGCACCCATCTCCAGACTCTAAGGTTGGGGAGCTAGTCTTTTTGAATGGTTGGAGCTCAAACTCAGGCCTCTCTGATTCGAGGGTTGGAGCTACTTCCATCCTTCTGCCCTTTGTCACCTACAACATCTCTCCCAACCCCACTGCCCTTTTTCAAATCACATGCCCAATAAATACGAATTGAATTGGAAATAGGGAAGTCAGTGAAGTCCACCCACTCTTCATTAACCGACCCTGTCCAGCTCCACTGGGACCCTCAGCTTGGGGAGCTGCCTCCCGAGCATCAGGGAAGATGTTCTCCATCTCTCCATCATTCATTGAAAGCAATGCGGACCCACCATGTGCCTGGTACATATAGGATCAATCGTAGCTGCTATTCACTGAGCACTTTCCATGTGTCAGACGCTACACAGAACCTTTCACATGTATCATCACATTGAATCACCATAGCAGAGTCCTTGTTATTCCCACAACATAGAAGAGAAGGCTTAGAGGGGTGAAGTGGCTTGTTCCTTGAATCTAGGTCTGCCTGTGTCATGGCTGCATCGTGGCTTGCATCCTTAGCCACCATCCCAGCATACATGATCCACGTGGGATGCAGTTCATTTCCTTGCTCTTATTCTTCATCAGGAATCTGGTGTCTTGTCTAAGGTCATCCATCTAGCAAGGGATCTGAACCCAGGTCAATTGGAGTTTTAGGCCTGAATTCTCAAGTCCAGTTTGGATTTTCCTATTGGGGTCAGAGAGTCCCCAAAAGTAGGTCCAGGGGGTCAACCCAGGGCCCAAGTCTGGGGGCAGCAGAAGTCTCCCCCACCTATTCCTCAGCCTGGTCCCTGGTCCTTTAGCACTGGGAACCCTGGGAGCTTGGGGGAGAGGAGGAGGCTGTTGACGCACTGTGCCGGGTGGTGAGTTGAGCAGTGACTCAGGGAGGGAGGCCCTGTACGGGCGGGTAGCAGGGGCAGCCCAGGCCAGGCCAGCCATTGTTGGGGTCCTCTAGGAGGGGGAGGTTTGGGTAAGGCAGGGCTGAGTCACGGCAGCGAGATCAGACAGGGAGCTGGGATGACCTCACAATGGGTCTGGCAGGGAGCCGCGGGCCCAGGCGGGCCTGGTGGGCCCAACCTGGCAGGACAAGCACATCCCCTCTTTGGCCGCCCATAGCCAGGGGGTGTCTGTGAGACCAAAGGCCTCCCTTTGGGTTCCCTGAGACCTTGAATTTCTAGAACCCCAAAACCCTGCCCAAATGGGGAGCAGCTGGGACAGGAGCAGGTCAGAAAAATAGGGGACAGAATCTTGCTCTCTACCCCTGTGATGTGTGACTTGGGACAAACACTTCCAGCTCTCTGAGCTTTGACTCTCTCTGTCCTACAGATTCGTGCAAAGATCTTGTAAGTTGATGATTCCTGGCTATCTCCTGGCACCAGCTGGAGCTGGGGAGAAATGAGGGGGGCAGCCACCACCAGCCAGGAGCCCCCTAGAGAGCAGGTGACCGTGGCCCTTACTGTGTGGTGTTGGGAAATAGCCCTTTGATTTCTGGGCTCAGTTTCTCAATGTATCAAAAATAATAACCCCAGGCTCTCAGAAGGAGGTGGAGGATGGTGTGCAAGGTTCCTGAGAGTTCCCACCATACCGCAGGCCAGGTACTGAAAAGAGAGAGGGAGACCCACTCTGTGGAGCCTAGATGCTATGGGAGAGCTCCCATCATGTGTGCCTGGAAGATGAGCTTGGGGTCCTTGTGAGGTCACAGCCTGCCCCATTACAGCACTCTCCAGGATGGGTTCAGAGAGGGTGAGTGTTGCCAAGGTCACACAGCAGCCAGATGAACAGCTCCCCCAGCTAAGGGGAGGTGGCCTTGAACTTGGATGAATGTGGAGGTGGGGAGGGGAAGGCAGAGCCTGACTGCTTCAGGCTGAACATAAAGCAACCACTTTTCCTGGGACCTCCTCAGCCTGAGTCAACCAGGGGCTGCGGCTGCTTCTGAGTTCATCACCTGCCTGCTGCCTGCCGCCCAGCCTTGGAACCCAGGCCTCAGGCATAAGGGAGGTCTGTAATAAGGACCTGGTGGTAATGACAGCCGTGTAGGGAGCTGTGCCCACGTGCCAGGTACTCTCCCTGCTTTCCTTCATTTGATTCTCCAAAACAAACCTGGAAAAGTGGACTGGGTGGGGCCTGGGAGTGAGGTTCAGAGAGGCTGCATCAGCTGCTCAAGGTTACACAGCCAGAAATAGAAGAGAGGGGTCTCAGGCCCCAAGACCATGTTCCTGGTACCATGCAGCAAGCACGCTGAGCTCACTCTGTGTCAGATGTTTGGGGGGGGGGGAAGTTGAGGGATAGTTTTGGGGGGTCTCTGGCTTGGCTGGGATTTGGGGAAAGGGACCCCAGAGGCATCAGTACTTGTCTAGGACGGGGAGCTGGCAGTGTGGAAAGTCTGGGAATGAAAGTGCTGAGACTAAGGACCAGTGTGTGTTCTGTGCCTGGCTCAAAAGGGAAGGACAGATAAGGAGTACAGGCCCCCAGAGGAATGAGCAAGGCCTCAGCCAGGAGGCTGGGGGCGGGGTGGGTTCCTGGCAGGAGAGTCATTTGACTGAGGCTGAAGAAGCCGAGGAATAGATGGCTGAAGGCACTCGGTGATCAGAGAGGAGGCTGGAGGCCAGGACACAAGGGTCTTGAACACCAATCCAAGAGATCAAAGTGAGACAGAAGGGAAAGGGAAGGCTGGGGCAGGGCGGGGCCTGGGGTCCAGTCCTGGAAGGGAAGTGTGGGGACCTCCTTCAGATTCTTGCCTGGACTCTCAGAAGAGCCCCAGCCAGGGGAAGAGCTGCCCAGTCTATCTTGGCATCTGAGAACACCTCATCCTTGCAAGCTTAGGGCTAGAGGGTCTCTGGCCCCAACAGCTTCCAACTCCAAAGAGATCCATGTTCTCCGGAACCAGACTCCAATGGAGACAGAGGCTGGGCCAGAAGAGGAATCCAGGACAGAGCCCCCCCCCCACCCTCAGTTTTCAGATCTGACAAAGTGTAGATCCCATGGGGCTAAGGTACCTCAATGTCCCCTATCGGCACTGAGGTGCATTCCAGGAAAGCTCTGCCTGGAAGAAGATGCTCAGCTTAACTCAGCTCCTCTCTGTACTTTGCTGCTGCTCTGTGTGACCCTGGGGGGGTGGGGGTGGGGGTGGGGGAGAGGGGCAGCACACCACCGAGGTGTATTGAACCAAAGCCCCTTTTCCTCTTCTTTCCATTAGACAGTAATACTTGGATCCTCACTTGTAATTTCCCCCAGCAACCTCTGGGGGGCCCCCTTCTGCCAGGACCCACTTTCTGGGTGAGGGAAGGAGGCTTAGCCACGCGAAGTGAGGAACAATAGGCGCATCCCACCGACCTGATCTCAACCCCCGTGGGGCAGGGAGCTTGGAGGGCACGCATGGCGTGGCCACACGCGGTGCACTTTAGGGGATACGTGCAGGTTCTGAAATCTTACGACCTGGGTTCAAGTCCTAGCTCTGCGATTCCCTGATCACCTAGAGCAAAGCAGTGCCGGCATCTTTCTCTGTCATCTCCCCTGCCTCGGCTTCCCCATCTATAACCTCCCTGTGCTTCAGTTTCCCCATTTGTAAACGGGTAATGGGGACAGTACCTTCCTCATAGGAAGGATTAGGCGAGAAACCTCATACCACGTCCCTACAACTGTACCTGACGCGGCCCATTCTCTCTCGTTTTCACATCGTTTTGGGAGACCTGGGGCCAGGGGCCAATCGCAAGGCGGCGAGGCCAGCACCGAGCGGGTGGCGGACCCGCCCTCGCCTCGCGACCAATTTTGGGCAAAGCTGCGCGGCGGTGGCGGCGCGCTACGTGACGGCAGTGAGTCAGCGCGCAGGAATGCGGAGGACGCTTTGTTCCTCGCTCCGCGAACGAACGTGCCAGAGCCCGGGCGCGGCGGGGCCTGACATCACCTCGCGGCAGCAACGCGGCCACGTGCACACCGCTGCAGTGCAGGGCCGCCGCTGGCTCTCAGGGACACCACACGCCCCCCACCTCTCCTCCACCCCCCAGGGCCCGGTGGCCCAGCCCACCGCGGCTGCAGGCGGGGACACTCCACTTGCATCCAAGTCGTAGCAGGGCTGGCTCTAAATGGTCCTGGTAGCCCAGCAT
The DNA here is from genome assembly GCF_052094955.1 of Ictidomys tridecemlineatus. Lineage (NCBI taxonomy): Eukaryota > Metazoa > Chordata > Mammalia > Rodentia > Sciuridae > Ictidomys > Ictidomys tridecemlineatus. The sequence goes on from NC_135487.1 coordinate 29,852,401, forward strand.
CCGTGAGGACCACAGGGAAACCACGGTGGGGTGCGGGATTGTCCGAGGGGGAGAAAGGCACCTGCCCTGGAAGGGCCAGTAGGAGGGACTGAGACCTTTAATAGCCACAGCAAGTCCTGAAGCTGCCCTAGGGAGGCTATTTGGGGGCCATTCCCTGGTTCACATCAAGGGGGGTGTGGGAGAAGGAAGCCGAGGTGAGTCCTCCTCCAAGCCCTACCTCCAGCTTGCTGTGTGTTTGTCCCTGGACACTCCCCTTCTCTGGGACTGGGCCTGTTCAGCTTGCAAATGGGAGGATACTGGCAGTCTCTCCTCCCCAGAGTTCTGTCCTGGGTAAGGAGGCCTCAAGCCTGGAGACATAAAACTTTGCAAAGGAATGTATGGTCCTTGAGAAGTCTTTGCAAACTACAGATGGTCACATTGAAGGTCCTTGATGTGCCAGGCTGTGTCTCATCCTTCTAAAGGCAATGCCACCTAATGACCAGAACAACCTTGAGTAGCAGGCATTGCTGCTGGTGGAATTGGAGACAATTCCAGACAGGGGAAGCCATCTGCCCAGCCACACTGGTACTGGCCCAGCAGTCAGGACCCCAGGGCAGTTTGACCAGGCCCCTTCCTCCTGATGGGTGTGGCCCCTCCACATGGCTGAAGTGTCCTACTTCCCACACTGCTGCGGTGCTGCTGAGGTGGTCAGCTCCAGCAAAAGGAGTGAGAAGTCCCAAGGCTCTGTGTGGGCTGTTCCCTCCAACTCTGTGTGCGTTGGCATGTCCCTTGCTCCTCAGGTCCTTCCTTGACTGCACCATCTTCAAGTGGGAATCCAGTTTAGTTTCCTCTGTGGTCAGACATGACCAAGTCTGAGTAGGAACTACATGGGGCAGGCTGGGTGGCCAGCTGAGCTGCAGGAAGTACCCTATCCCTTCCCCTTCTGTTCCTTCTCCGTTCTCTCAACCACAAGGTCCCTGACACCAGGGTGTAGTCCCCACAGTCCCACCTAGCACACAGGGCTGGAGCATGGAGGTCTTTTTTTCAGGAGACCACCTTTGTTAGTCCTGGCCTTTGGGATTCTGCAATTGAGGACCCTTTACTGGAGACCTGGCCAGTCCCACCCCTGGCTCTTTGTTTTCTGGAACCCTTTGGCTTTTGTTTCTCTTGTTTTATATGAAGGAGATGGGGGTGACCTCTCCTTACCCTGGAGTTCACCTTACAGTGGCCTTGTTTCCACCTACTGCCCATCCTTTCTGGGTACCCTGACATGGCCCCACCCAGTCTCAGCTCACTTCCAGCGATGGGCACTGGCAGAAAAGTCCAAAGACCTGGATGGCTCTCAGTCTGGCCCTGCCCTGTATGGTGGTCTTCTCCACAGGTGGCACAGGTGGGGAAGGATATTTGCTGCAGGGGCCAGGGAGGCCCCTCTCTGCTTGGAGCCAGGGTCCTGGCATTTGGGCAGTACCTGTCTTTCTGCTGGCTATACTTAGATCACTTGTAGATCTCTCTATCAGAGAGTGAAGGGTGTGTGGAGGCAGAGCCGCCCGCATAGCACAGTGGTTTGATGGTAGACTCCGGAATCAACCAGCTCTGGGCTTTGCTTCTTTGCACCTCAGATTTGCACTCTGCATCCATAAGTGAGGAGCAGCCTCCCTTTTGAATGTTCAGGGAGTTTGCAAATTAGCCCCTGCTCCTAGTCTGCACCCAGAGAGTTACAGTGACCTCCACATAGTCATCATCTCCCTTGACCTGTAGCATTGCATCAGTCACGACAATCTTCCTGCAGATCTCGGTGCTCATAGATTCTTCTGGTTCCCCAGTGAGGAAGACCATGTGGTCCAAGCTTAGACCCACCACTGCAGCCCAAAGAAAGACAGGGCCCTGCCACATGGCACGGTGGTGGGACAGGTAGAACCTTCAGTCAGCCTTGTGTGGAGCCCTTTTGACCTTCAAGACCCAGAGGTTCTGAGGTGACAGGGGTGATGGAGAGATTGGAGCAAGCAAGCATCTGCACGTGCCCCCCCCACCCTGCACAATTCCTGGCACTCGAGGGCCCCACCTCAGTCTGGCACGCCTGCTGGGATTCCTGCCCATGCGGTTTCCCCTCGGCCTCTCCCTCACGTCCGCTGGCAGAGCATTGCCAGCTGTCTGCATTCTTCTGCCATGAAGACGGTCACCCTGGGGCCGGGCCTGGCTAGGACATCCGTGCGTGTTGGTGAGGATGCACAGGGACACACCTGCAGGCACCTGTCTCTCTGTGCCCATGTATGGCTGTGCCCTGTGTGTGCATGTGCATGAGGATGTGTGTGTGCACTGGCAGGTGCAGACACCTGTGTGGACAGGTATGAGTGCAATGCAGGGGGACTGCTGTGCAGGAGGGAACATGCACATCCCTAGGGGTCCCATCCACCTGAGGCAGGGGTCTGTGCTCATGCACAATGTTGGGGCATGCATGCTTCCTATGCTAGAAGGCCCTTGTATGTGGAGGATCAGGGGCCCAGGTGTGACCTTTCTCAGGCTGCACTCACAGCCACTGGAGAAAGCTGGAGGAATCAAGAGAAGGGGGTCAGAATGAGTTGAAATGTGGAGACTCTGTTTGCCCAGTTGGGCTGGATGTTGCCTACAATTCCCCTATTTAACCCTCATACCAATCCTAGGACAGAGAAAGGTGTGCCAAATGTTCTGTCCATTGGAGATTCAGAGAGGACCAGTCACTTGATGAAGGTCACACAGTGTCTCAGGGATGGAGCTGGTGTTCAAAGTCATGTGTGTCTGACTCTGAAAACCAGGAAGAGGCAGGGTCCTGCAAAGGCCACAGACCAGCAGGGTGCCATGTGTTGTGCAGCCCAGAACCAGGCTGTTCCCTAGAAATGTGAGGGCCTCTGAACTACCACCCAGGCCACCTGTGCCCACAGCCTGCCTGCCTCGGCCTGATAGTAACAAGCACAAATGCAGTAGTTGATCTGTGCCAGGCCCTGGTGGAACTGCTTCCTGCAGGTAGGAACTCATCCTTGCTATTATTCTTATACTACACATAATATTCATATTATAAAATAATATGTAATAATTATACTAATTATTATTAAAGGCTATGATTAGTCTCATTTTAGAGATGAGGAAACTGAGGCTAGAAAGGTTGAGTAACTTTCCAAAAATCCCCTGGCTAAAAAAAAGTGGCACAGGTGGGTGTCGAGATCCTGCAGCCTGGCTCCGGAGGCCAAGGGCAGAGCCCATACACACTCTGATCTGACCCTCATCTTCTAGTAATGAGACTCCAGCCACACCCCTTTTGGCTGGGTGGTCCCCAACTCCATCCGACCTGTAGGCCTCAGGAAGTTGGGGGTTGCAGGCACCAGTCCCCACCTCACAGGTGGGGAAACTGAGTCTGACTTGGAGTCTTGCCTGGCCTGGAAAGGCAACTCCTGTGGCCCAATGCAGCCCTGGCGCTGTGTGTTCCTAGTCTGCGAGCATCTGCTCTCTCTGGGCTGCAGCTGTTGCCCCATCTCCAGGGAGAGTAGGTAGGAAGGGCTGTCCCAAGGCTTCCAGGTGGGGAGTCCTGAAAGGAGGCGGGGCAGGCCTGGCAGCAGGCAGAGCGTGGGCAGGCCGGTGAAGGTGAGGCTGGGCCAGCGCTAAAGTGAGGCTCGGGAGCCGGTTTTCCCAGGCTGTGTCTGAGTAATCCTGTGTCTATATTTATCTCATCTTTTCTTGGGTGAGCAAACAGAGCCTGATGCCAGACAGGTTCCCCACCCCCTGTGCCGGCACGTTTCCCTCACCTGTTGGTGGCTCTGTAGAGCTCCTCACTGTTGGCCCCAAGCTCAGCTGGTCCCACGCAGGATGCACCAGGATGCTCGAACCCAGTGGTTTCCCTGCCAAACTAGGGTTCCCACCTGGGTTCCCTAGGTGTCAGTGGTGGCCGGGGCAGTGCAGGCAGTGGGCTGCCCACTTGGGCCACAATGAGCGTCCATGGCTGTCACCTGGACAATGTTGGTGCATCACACGTCTGGGAAAGACCCATCCCACTCAAGAGCAAAGGGTCCTCTTGTCTTGGATAATGTCTTTCATTCCTGAAATGCTACCAGACTCCTTTCTCCCCAGGATCTGAAACTCACAGAAGAGGAAATCAGGCTGTTGCAGGGGCCCAGAGTACAGCCTCTGGGGCTGCTGACTCCTGGCACCCTGACCTTGAGTAAAGAACCCTTCCATGACTTGGTTTCCCTGCTTGTCAATGGGGCTATATTTCAAACTTCCCAGAGGTCTCGTCGCATTAAGTTAGAGGCATTATGAACTGACAGATGGGGTGGGCTTTGCCAAGGAGCGGCTGACAACACACCTGCTTCTACCTTCCCAGACCCACAGCAGTGATCGTGGGCATACACAGGCCCACAAGGGGACATGCACACTTTCACAACATGCACGTGCAAGTGGACACCTCTAATTTCTGAGAGGTGCATGCAGTTTTAGACCCAGGGTGAATCAAATGGGTTGGGTTTGGACACTGGGAAGACCCCAGAAAGTCTAGGAGTCACATACTAACTTTGTTGAGGCCTTCCTAAAGGTAGAGGGGGCAGGACATGTGGCCAATCAGGCCAAAGGGATGATGGGAACAGAACAGTCTGGTCAAAAGATGCACAGCCTGGACCAGGCCTGGGTTCCATCACTCTGACCCCAGCCTGGACCCCCATGGCTGGTTGGGCCTCTACCTTGGGTGCCACCTCTCTGACCTTAGGGAGCCCTGGGCCTGGTGCACGTGTACCACAGCCCTATCTGCTCCCAGGCTGGATTAGGCAGAGTCCGAGGACGTGCTGGGCTGGCAGGCTCAGGGGTGGGGCGGGTGCCAGCACTGGAGCTGCCCTATGCCGGCTCAGGCCTGGGCTGCAGCAAGACCTTGTATGGCTGTGGCTGGGTGGCTCCGCGGCGGCACCCATTGGCTGCGCTGGCACTCCCAGCTGGGGCTGCCTGGGCCTCAAACCACGGGTAACCAGAGCTCCAGGAGCTGGTGGATTAGCATGCCTGCCTGCCCGCCTGCCTGCCCGCCACCAGGGCTGCTCTTTTCCTTTCCTAAAAAGGCAGAGCTGGGCAGGGGAGATGGGCAGCAGCTCAGGCCTGTGGCAGAGGTGGGTGGCCGCGTGATACAGGTGGCTCTGCAGGGATTTAGGAACCCTAGCCCTGGCCTTGGGCCAAGCTCTTCTGGCTCTAGACATCAGTTTTCACATTTGAAAAGAAGGCAAATGACAGCTGGGTCTTCCTAAAATGGATGAGGCCAGGATTAGATTGGGGACTACGGGTGCTGGGCCCTCCCAGCACCAACCCAGGTTCCAGGGCCACTCGGTAGCAAAGAAGCCCAGGCTCTTTCCTCTAGGGGAAGCTAATTATTTCCCAACTGTGATGATCTTGGTGCTCACCACAACGACCTTGGGAAAACAGGGTCACCTCTCTGAGCCCAGGTTTCTTACTATGTGAAGGATGATGCGGTGATAAGTCCCCTCCTCTCAGGGTCTACCAAGCTATAGCCATGCAGGCCTCTAGCCTGGTAGCATGACCCCGTGCAGCATGACCGCAGGCTGAAGCACTCAGGTCCCTCTCCCCCCTGCGACCCTTTCTTCCTCTGCGTCTCTCTACTCACTCCTAACTCGGGCTGGCCTGGCTTTCGGAGGCGTTCCTGCCTGTGTGACCTGTCTCCAGGGTTCTCTAGGGAAGAGCGTGGTCTCCAGGTTCTGAGCCCAGTCAGGGTACTGAGCAAGGTCTGCCAGTCCTGCAGATTCAGCTAACCCTGGGGATGGGAACTCAGGCCAAGCTTGGTTGAGGCCTTGGCTGCTGCAGACCACACCACTGCACTCCTGAGACTCTGGGTTGCACTCTGGGCCCAGAGTGCCACTGGTTAGGGGGTCCTCTTGGGCTCCACCCTTTTTCTGTAAAAATGGGAATGTGCATCCTGTCTTATTCCACTCCCAGAGGAAAAAGGTTTTGTGGCCTCGGGAGAGCCACTTGGGAGGGCTGGCGGCCAGCAACATGTAGTCAGTAGGGTAGGCGGATGATCTTCCAAAGAATTCATGTGTTCTTTCCGTGCTCTCAAGTCCTGGACCCCAGTGCTGGCATCTGCTGGTCAGTCCTCACACATCTGTGGCCTCAGGCATGAGAACCCTACGTGGCTGCCAGATGGTACTGTTGACAAGCCTGCAGCTGCTGGACAAGAGACCCAGCTGGACCCTGGGTGGTAGCAGCTGGGCAGTCTGGGGCCAGCCAGAGGAGAGTTCTAGTCCCCTTCTTGCCACTGACCAGCTGTGTGCCTTTGGCTGACTTCTTCTCTGCAAATGGTTACTCTGGGTGGTTTGAAGAACTGTCAATTGGGGTGGGTAAAATGCTGAACACAGAGCACGCTCTACTTCCTCTTCTGGGGCTGATCAGGGCTGCACTTCCCCACTGGCTGGACTGAGACTCAGACTCCCTGAGGCCATGCTCCCAGGCACCTGCTTTATTAGTACCTCCTTGTCCTTCCACGCTCCATGACTTTAATGCTGGCTGCTGTCTTTGCCTCCTGTGGCCTCCTCCAGGTCATTATTTCTTTGACTCCCTGCATAAATCCAGGCTCTCTGAGGCTGACACCATCCCCTCCCCGCCCACTGACATCTGCTCATCTCCTGGTCTAATTCTGAGAAGTCCTGACTTTGTGTGATTACCATTCAGGCTGTTTTCATTCTCCTCCATTAAGCCTGACCATTTGACTAGCTTTGGCCAGCAAAATGTGAATGGAAGGGATATGTTGCACTTGGCCATGGAGTGTCTGGATTTTTTTTTTTTTTTTGGTACCAGGAGTGAACCTAGGGGCACTTAACCACTGAGCCACATCCCCAGGCTGTTATTTATTTATTTATTTTGAGGCAGGGTCTCACTAAATTGCTTAGAGAAATAAGTTGCTGAGGCTGGCTTTGAACTTATGGTCCTTCTGCCTTAGCCTCCTAAGCCACTGGGATCACAGGCACGTGACACCGTATCCAGCTGGATTGCTTGTTTTTTTGCAACATAACAGAACATATTCTGATCGATACGCCCTGGCTCACAGCCCAGATCTCCACCTAATCCTGCCATCAGCTGGACTTATTTATTTATCACCTGTGTACCCACGTAGCACCTTGTGTGCTCACCTCCTGGCCTCTGAGCCTCCAGTGGCACTCTCTTACAGTATCTCTGCCACCACACCCGTGGTCGACAGTCTTCATCTACTACCGTCTCACTCTGAAATAGTAGGGTTAAGGCAACTCTCGGCCTTGACTTCTCTGTGTCCATCCAGCCCCCCATGGTGTGACCACAGGACTCCCTCTGCCTCAGCCACACCTTCCAGCCCATGGATTCAGTGGTCCAGATCTTCACCTCTTCACTTGCCAATATTCTCACTTCCAGTGCTCACTGTCCCTCTGTGCCACTGCTGGACAATAAACCACCCTCTGGATGAATCTGACTGGGTCCTTCCCCAGGCCCGAGGCATGGACGCTGGAAGAAGCCACACAGGGGGGCAGAGGGTGGCCATGGCCCTCAGAGCCACGGGGTGCCTGCCTGGTTCCCTGGTGGACTCTCTTCTCTCAGTGCTCACCCAAACTCCTCAAGTCTCTTCCTGAAACTTTCCCAGATGATGTCACTCTGTTTACAGAGAAAGTCCATCCCCAGGTGGCCTGTACCTCCTCCCTCTGGATGCCCTCAGTTACAACGGTGACTTCATCTCTTGATGGAGTCAGCGAGGGCTCTTGTCATTTCCTCCCTGTCAGCCTGTCCAGTGCTCTGCAGTCCTCCTCCCCTGGACTGCAGCTCCCACCAGCTCCTGCCCAGCTCGCTCCTTCCTGTGCCCTGGGCCCCAAGGCGTGGGCGGGTGATCCCCTTCCCCGGTCTCCTGGCTGCTCAACCACCACCTTCTGCTGCCACCACTTATTCAGCAGTCAACTATGTCTCCAAAGGGCCCAGGCCAGCTTCCCCTGCACCAGCTTGGACTCCTTGTTGTGCAAACAAGCAGACCGCTTAGGTCCTCAGTGCGAAACCTCTGGGTAGCACTTTGCCCCAAGAACCCCTCTGATTGTCCATCAGCCTCTGTCTGCTCCTTCTCATGGTTCCCCTGCCTTGCTGACCCTTAGGACTTTTCTCAGGGACAGGTCTGTGGGTGGCCCAGAGTTCCTCTGGACTGGAGCACACTTCTCTTTCGCTATGTACATCGTTTGGCCCTGCGATGGAGTGACTGACAGCTGCCTGTTACAAGAGCAGCTCTCAGAAGGTAGACGGTATCTGTCTTGCTCACGGATGGATGACTGCCCTTGCAGCACTCAGCAGATCAGCGTGGAATACAAAAGGGAGGGACCCACATCTTTCCTACCCTGGTGACCCCAGTATCCTGCAGAAGTCCTGCTCGGAGATCATTTGTCAGAAATCACAGTAAGTAGAAAGCTTCCTGTGTTCAAGGTTCTATTAACCTCCCTCTATGTACCATCTCAAGCACCCTTACATGCACAGAGCAATAACCTCCACTTTACAGATAAGGAAATAAGCACAGAGAGGTTAGTTGGCTTGCCCAAGAACACATAGGCAGGAAGTGGCTGTGCCAGGTTTGGATTTCAAGTATCCTCCTCTAGTCAGTTGAATGGCAATCCCTCCGCCTTTGCCTAAAACTGTCATATCTTACTCCCCAGAATCTGTGAGTGTGCCCTTGTTTGGAACAAGGGTATCTGCAGAATAATTGAGCATCTTGAGATGCGATCATCAATGACTAGTGTGCCTAGAGGAGAGAGAAGACACACAGAAATGTGAAGACGAGACAGTCACTGGAGTGGTGACCACAAAACCGGGAAGACCCGGAACAGTGGCAGTCACCAGAAGCCAGAAGAGTGGCAGGGAACAGAGTCTCCTCAGAGCTGTAGAAGGAGCCAACCCTGCAGAAAACTTGATTTCAAATCACTGGCTTCCAGGACTGAGGGAAAGAACACGTTTCTGTTATTCAAAGCAGCTGGTTGATGGTAATTTGTCATGGCAGGCCTAGGAGATGGACACAGGCCCTGGTCACAGAGTGATACATCTGGTGCTTTGTTGCCAGGCCTGAAGCGAGAGCCCTAAGACAGTATGGGCTGGGTGACTGTGGCCTAGTCACCCCGCTCTGGATCAGAACGGTCCATAGAAAATGAGTACTCGGTACACTGACTGTCCCCTCAATTCTGACATTCTGCCACTCTTGAAAAGACCACAAGGCAGGCAAACAGGGCTATGTTGGGATTTTCAAATTTATTCCAACGTGCTATTCTTTTTCTTTTTTTAAAAAATATCCTCCGGCTGAACACTCAGCTGGAGCTGTAATAAAGGCAATTATTATACTTGTAAAAACTTCTCATTCACAGTACAGATGTAATTTACAACAAAGGTCACACACATCAATACTGAGCATTTTTTTCCTTTTGTACGTCAGACTCTGTGCTTTAGACCTGCATGGATTTTTTGTTGAGTTTTTTTTTTTCTTTTGCACTGATATATACCATACTGACATTGCAAGATGCAAATGTAGAAACCGGAGTTTAAATAAAATTACAGGCAAAACTACCCCATCCCAGTGCAGTGGCTGTACATATCTACAGTACAATTTTTGGAATGTATTGCCATTTAAGAACATAGAAACTTTCTACAGACAATTTCACGTACAGAATACATACACCTTTTAGAAAAAAAAAAGGCAAATATTTATCTTACAGAGAGTGTGTATCTTACATCTGCCTACACGTTTTCTTTTTTCTGTTTCTTTTCATTTCTTTTAACACTAGATTTAGTAAAGTGATCATAAGTGCCGATGCGTTTTTTTTTTTTCCTAATGGGAAGCAGACTGGAATCACGACACGGAAGCAGAGTTTGCACAGATCTTCGGGAACTTTCTTCCCCCGGGCAGACTGGTCTCCGAGGATGACTGCTCGGCCAGGACTTTAGTTTTGAGAAAGACTTGTCTGGAGCAAGGTCTGGAGAGGAATTCAGCTCAGCTACATTGCTTATCCTTATTCCAAAGGACTGGGTGGGAAGGGAACAGGGCCTAGAGGAATCTGGAAGCGAATTCTTTCAGACTTTTTCTGACAGAGGGACTTAAGTCTGGGGGAGTGAGCAGTTTGCTACTGTCCGGCCCCTGGAGGGTCTCAGTGGCTGGGACCCCAGTGTAAGCTATGGACAAGGATAGGAGAGAGCAGGCCTGTCCTTGGAGAAGAAAGGGGTTGGTATCCAGAATGACTGATATTGCCAAGGTGTGAAGGGCATCCTGGAGGGCAGGTCTAGGTGGGGGGGAAGTGGATTGGGATCCCCAGCAGAAGATAAGGTTTGTTTGGAAACCACAGCAAGTTGGTTCTTCCCCCACGGCCAACATCCAAGGACAGGAGCTAGTCTGTCCCGAGAAATGGCATTTCAACAGAGCTAGCTCGGGTGCGTGCACCACGTCAGTGCCGCTGGCCCCACTGATCCCCCAGGGCAGGGGCAGTAGATCATAGGCAGGTTGGAAACTGTGTGGCTGGCAGGGGGCCGAGGCCCAGAATGGGGTGTGACTGGAGAGAGGTTTTTCCCAAAGCGGGAGGTTGTGCATCTGGGTTGGGGGCCCAGGGCCCAGGAGAGTGGGCGCAGGGTCTGGCAGAGAGGGTTAGCACTGTGCTTTGTGGTGGTATCAATTCGGTTCCTCTGGGCCCCTGTGGGGCAGCAGCTCTGAGGCCAGATTCTATGAAGGTATTCTGTCCCTTATATTTCCAGTGACCCCTGGCCCATTACTTCTTCAGGAAACTGCAGGGACTCTCCCCTGATGGCCACACTGTCCATTACTAGGCTGCCCAGGAAGGGGACCTTGGTGGATGGATTGTTTGAGTACAGGGGAGACAGTGCCTGGGAGAGCTTGGGGTGTATAGTAGGGTGGAGGGGGGTGGCTATCCCTAAGGTCAGGAGCCAAGCCAGCAGTCAGGGACAGGAAGATCTTGCCCTGTATCCAGCTTCTGAGGCTCAGCTCTTGAAGCCTAGGGGTTCAGGATGAGTGAGAGGACCCCAGGACAGAGGCCAGGGCTCTGTGACCAGGGCCCAGGCTCTTACTCACTTGCTACAGATCCAAAGAGTGCCAACGTGGTCCAGGTGGGCTTGCTGGTTTCTCCTAAGGTGAGCAGGAGCCCTAGCCTGAGTCAAGCAGCCAGGCACTACCCCAACTCCCCAGCGCTTGCTGGAGACTATAGGAGGCCCCCAGGGAGGCCCTGCTCTTTTTGTCTTAGCTTGGAGCAAGACAAAGAGAATGAGCAGCTGCTCTGGTGGAGGCTGGGCCTGTGGCTGGTTTGTCCACCCAGCAGGGGCCTGCAGGGAAAGGCCTGAGCTGGAGAGAGGGGAAGGATGGCCAAGCATGAGATTGAGGCCTGGCCGGAGATCTGGGAACTGGCCAGAGAGGTCCCTGTTCTGTGCAAGGTGGCACCAGCACCTAGCCTGGGTGGGACACACCATGGCTCCCCCTTTGTAAAATATTAGTTGTTTCTGGAAAGATAGGGGGAAACTCCTCCTCTCCCAGGTGGAAATGGGAACCTTTAGCAGCAGTGCACAGGAGCACTCACTTTTACAATTAATCATATGGGCTAAACATGCTGGAGGTCAAGTTCCATATTTTAACTTGGGATTTAAATTTCTGGTCAAATTATTTTTCTTGAAAAGCAGGGTTTTTTTGTTTGTTTTTGTCCCAGGAAATAGAGAAAAATTCAAAGGATGTGGTACAATTCACAACTCTTCTTCTAGGTTGAGAGAAGAGAAGAGGAGGAGGTGGGGGGATATCCCAAACACCATCTTCTTTTTCTATATTTATAGGTTGTTTTTTTCGGGGGGGGGGGCGTCTTAAAAGAGATTTAAGCCAAAACATAGGCCCAGACAGTTCCTACCAGTCACCATTTGGGGTATTTCCTTAGGTAGTAGAGGCCTAGCCATGTGTGGAGGGGACAGAGAAACCAGTCCTGCTCCAAAGGGACCCGGAGCCCTGTGAATTCACAGCGACGAGCACTGGAAAAGCCCAGCCATGAAGGTCGTGAGGCCCCTGTGCTGCAGGGACTGAGGTGAAGCAGAATCCAAACCCCAAGCTGAGGATAGTCCCTAGGCTTGGCTTCGGCCCTTCAGCCTTGCGGGCAGCCTAGGGCCAGGGCCAGGAGAGCAAGGCAGGGGGCAGGATGGTGGGTATTGAAGGGAGGGGCTGTCACATGGCTTGCTCACCTGGGAAATGCCAGGATAAGCCCACAACTCAGATGAGCCGGGGATCTGGGATCCCTGGGGGAACCAACCAGTTTTTACCTTCTACCTGCTATTTTGGGTTGAAATTCTAGCAAAAGCAACTGCACCCCCGCTTTTTTTCTTATAGAGAATAAAAGGAAAAAGAAGATGATCTCTTGGGGTTCTGCCTGCATTTGTGTTCCTCTGTCTGGGGCTGCTGGCCCTTCTCTGGCAGAAAAGAGTGGCCGCTGGCCGGGGCAGGGAAGGGGGAACTAAAGCAGCGATGAACAGGGACCCTAAACTTCTGTACACGGACTGCTTGCGTCTCCACTTAATTGTGTTCTGTGCCCTCAGTGCATCCCCTTTCCCTAGGCCAGCAGCTGCCTCTCGCTGTCCTTGGAGGCAGTGGCTGTGACTGCAGGGGTGCTGTAGAGCACCCCTCCTGCAGCCTTTCCTAGAAAGCTCAAACTATCCACAGCCTCAAGCTCCTTGTGGGTTTGTCTGGTTTTTATGTATGTGTGTGTGTGTGTGTGATTTGTTTCTTTTCAAGCAACAAAAGGTATAGAAAAAGGCACAGGTAACTGCAATACGTGGGAAGATATAACAGATGGGAGCTGAGCAGAAACTGTGTGGACAGATGGACAGATGGGACAGGGGGCCCATGGGAGCAAGATGACTCCAGGACGTTGGCTGCAAACATCTGTTGCGGAACACCGGAAGCCAGATGCTGACGCGGTCGGACGGAGAGAGGCTAAGTGCTTGGGGGGGCCCTGTCCTTGGGCTGGGGTGGCGATGCCCTGGGCTCCCCACTACCTGAGGGCTTGGGGGAGCCCTGGCTGGTCCTGGGTTCCCCAGAGAGGTTCCTCCTCCGGGCTGGGAAGCGAGCAGAGACCTCGGCCAGGCAGCCCTCGGAGCTGCTGCGGTCCAGTGGTGGAGCGACGGAGGCCTCAGGGGTGGCCAGCGTGCATGGTGACTCCAAGTGGAGGCTCCAGGACTGTGCCACCTGTTGGCCCTGGGGTGGCCGTGGGGTACAGGGGCTGAGTGTGGCCACAGGTTCCACAGGCACCGTGGCCCCATAGGGTTCCCAGTCAGGAGGTCTGCCTGGGCCTCTGCCTGTCCTCTCCCCCTCCTTGGGGTAGTCTCTGTCCTCCAGCTCCGAGGAGAGTGTGAACTTGGAGACCTTAGCCACGGGGGACACAGAGGCTGATGAGGTTCCAGTGGGACTCCAGCGGCCTCGCTCCTGGGCCTCTCGGGCCCCTGTCAGGTCGCTGCCACCCCCTGAGAAGCCACTGACCCAGGCTGTGGAAGGCCCTGGCAGCAGGGTGGGGTGGGCCCCAGGCCGGGCTTGTACCATCTGGATCCCACCGATGGGAATCAAGGGGCACGGGGCACGGGGAAGGTGCTGGGAGTGCAGAGGCAGGTGGCTGAAGATGTTCTCCTCTGTCCGGGCTGGGATGTGGCCGTGGAAGTCATGGGGGGCGGAGAAGGGTCGGGAGGAAAGAGGATGAGCAGGGCCAGGCGAGCAGGTTGGACTTCGGGACTCGGCCTTCTGCAGGGGTCAGAAAACAAGACAGGGGAAGGCAAGGGTTACATGCTGGGCCCATGGAGGACAGCGGCCTAGAGGCACGGAGAGCAGTGGGCCCCAGACCACCGTGAAACCAGCTGAGCTGGGGCCAGAACCAGGCTGCTGGCTGTACTCACGATGCTGCCCAGCGGGCTGTCTCCAGCTCTACAGTGACCACGGGCACACTCTGCCCCATTGTCTTCATACCCCCCCGGCCAGCACATCTGGAGGAAGGGTGCTCCGATGAAGGGGACCCTGTGGTCACTCTGGCCTGGCCCTCTACCTTGGTTCTGCTGCCCTCCTATTCCTAAAATGGTCTTCATTCAACTTCACCTTGGCCCTTGGGTTCCCACCCAAGGCTCTTGACCTTCCACCATGAGGAATTGTAACGTGACCTCCAAATTCAAAATCAAGGTAAGATTTCTCCAGGAGTGACAATATCAGGTCATGACAACACTGTGACAGAAAAGGTGTTGGTAGGTGAAGTTGACAGAGATGGCACTGTCCGTGGTGGGGTCCTGTGGTGACAGGGATGCTGGTGGTACAGAGATGGCATGACAATAGGGTAGGGACTGTGTGGATGATGGGACAACATCGATCAGGCGGACAGGTGCATCAGTGGGGTGATGAGGTGCCAGGATGACGGGCGGTGTTGGCCCATGGCAGCTGTGCTCATGGTCTGACAGGAGCAATACTGGCTGTGGGGAGCTGTGACAATGACATTGGAGATGGGGATGATTTGGGTTAAGCTCTGCCATCTGCCCAACAAGCAGGCTGGGTTGGGTCCGGTGGGGAATTACACGAGTATTTCCACCCATATCCAAGGCCACGGCTCTCACTAGGGGTAGGACTCTGACCCAGGAACTCCGGAACCCACACTTGCTGCTGCTGAAGTTGCAAGAAAGTTTCATAACCCAGATGGCTGAAGGTGCCCAGCCTGGTGCCTGGTCTAGTAGCGCCCAGGAAATTTTTGCTAAATTATCAGCAACGACTCAGCAGGCAGAGTCGTTCAGCTCCAGGTGTGATTCTCAGAAAGTGTGAACTTGTCACCCTCCCACCCCCGGGAGTGACAGGCAGGAACTCACCCACATGGAGGTGCAGGTCTCCGGGCTTCTGCCAAGAAGTCTGTGAGGTAGAGGTGTGGGCGGGAAGAGAACCCGCGGAGCTGGCCCCAAGCCTGGACCATGCTCACCCGCTGCGGGGCTGCCTGGCCCAGCCAGGGCCCACTTCCATGGCAGCGCTGACCGTGGTGGTGACTCAGCCTGACCCAGAGACCATCTCCTGGTGGGTGAGCGTCTGGAGAGGCCTGGATCTGTGGTTCCCTCAAGTTCTGGGGATAGATGTGTTCGAGGGGCCAGTTCTCTTCCCAGGGGGTGGGGAGTGAGAGAAGACAGCGCAAGTCTTGGAGACCCACAAGGAGGAGGGGCCGTGTCCCTTCCTGGACCCATCTGGGGGCCAAGCATGCTTGCAACTGAGGCCTGCGGTTCTGGGGCCGGTGAACACTGCTGGGGAGATGAGTCGTTTTTGGTGAGTGAGTGTTTGCGGGCGAGTGGTGGACGGCTGCCTGCTTCTTTGCTTGGGGACCATGGCCTTCTGGGGGACATGGCCTTAGAGCTCAGGGCTGAGCTTGTGTCCTTCTCCACAGGGCCCGACAGGGCCAGTCCCAGCTGGGGAAGACCCAGGATGCTCTGGCTGGACGTGGAGCAACTGCTGGCTGACAAGCGCTCAGCATCAGAGGCTGAGCCGCCTCGTGTGGCCTCCTTGTCAGAGGTGGCATCTGGGGGCCGAGGACCCTGGACAGGTGAGGAGTCTGCCCGCGGCACGGCTGTCAGACCGGGTGGAGGCGCCTCCGAGGATGGCCGGGACAGCTCGTCCTGGCTCTCCTCCTCGTCCTCATCCTCGTCGTCATCCAGGTCTGAGTCCGAGTCGGAGTCCTCCAGGTCTGAAAACTGATGTTCCTCCACAGCCTCGGAGCCCTCTCGCCCTTCCGAGTCCTGGAACAGGTCATCACTGGTTCCTGAGGGGAGAGTGCAGGAGACCTGAGGTCAGCCCTGGCTGTTCCTTCTAAAGCCCGGTTTCTTGATCTGCCACCCAGGCAGTATTGCTACGGTAATGGCACAAGACCTCTGGGTGGACCAAGTAACGTAACAGATAGGCGAATGCTTTGTAAATCATCCTGAACAGCAATGACTTCATCTCCACCACATGCAAGTTCAGATCTAAGAGCTTTAAGTGTATTAATCCATGTAGTCCTCAAAGAATGCTGGGACTATCCTAATCTTCAGATTATAGATGCGGAAACTGAGGTAAGAGAGATTCAGTAAGTTACCCAATAAGGTCACAGTAGGTCTGGGGCTGAACCGCAGCAGGTGAGACAGTCTCCTTTTCCATTAATAATCAGGACGGGTTTCACCATGAGCAAGTTATGTTACCTTGCTATTTCTCAGTCTCCCCTTTGGTCAAACAAATATGACAGTCTCACCTCCCAGGGTTAGCTAAGAAGAGAAAATGCAGGCCTGGCACCTAGCCAGGGTTCCAAAATTATAGTCACTGTGGATTCATTAAAGATGAAATTTATTATTCCAAGCCAGCCTGCATGATTAGTCTAAACACATATCTGACACCATAATCGGGTGCTGCTGGCTGGCACAATTGGTAGGTAGTAGAATAAATACGGCCCCTGTGAGAAGCTTGGCTAAGCTAGCCTCAAGTCACAGAGCAGGGCCCACCCTGGCCATGCCCTTGTCCTGAGGAGCCACTACCTTTTAGAAGCCTATGATGTTCCTAGCCTGGGGAGAGTAGCTCTGAAATGCCAGCTTTCTGGTTTGGCTTCTTGAGGAGCAACTTGGACCAGGTGGGTCACCGTTAGGTCTAGTCTGAGATGTATCTGAAATGGGCAGCATTCTAGATGCTGGGGAGAGCTTTGCTGATGTCTGGCCCACCTGAAAGGCCCTGAGGTTTGGGTCCTGCTGGCCCATTGCTAGATAATGATGACCTCATGTTTCTGGCCAGAGTATGGGCTGGTGAACCATCGGCTGGCCCATCACTTGCATATACCACTACTACACCCACTATTGACTGGGACCACCAGACATAGCAGCTGACCCAGGCCCCTGATGCACCCAGGCTATGGATCTCCTCCAGGCCCAGCTTCCCCAGGGCTAGGATGCCCAATACTGCCTGCTTCCAAATAATCAACATGCAGTAGTAAAATGGACAAAAGAGGACGTTCGGTGGGCTGCAGGTCCAAAACGATGGGGTAGAGCTGGGGAGGGCCACAAGAGGAAGGGCAGGGTCTCCTGGCAGCAGGGAGCAAAAAGATGAGAAATCGGGAAGAAATGGGGACGGGGTGGGGGTTGGGAGGGAAAGGGGGATAGAGATGAGAGGGCAAAGTTTTGAAATTTGGCTCTAGGGCCAAACTTGAGTCCCCTTGCCAAAGACTTTGGCTGTAGACTACTGCAGCCCCAGAAGTTCACCCAGGTATGGTGAAACAGAGGCACAGAGAGGGTAGGGGTACAACCAAAATCATCCATCAAGCTCCTGGCTGAGTTAGAACTAAGGTTCACAGCCCTTGCATTATTACACTGACAGCTTAAAAATGGTTTTATGCTTTGAAAAGCATCCATGGCCTTGGTTTGGATCCTAACTTCACCATTCCCTTGCTGTGTGACTCTGGCTAACTTCCTTTTATCTTTCTGTTCAGTTTTCTCACCTGTAAAATGGGGAGAGGGATTAGTAATAATAGCCCCTCATAAAGGTGTTGTGAGAGTTCTGAGATCCAGCACACAGTTAGCACCCAATAATCCTTAGCTTCGACCAGCTAAGAGGCAGGTAGCTGAGCAGCATTATGAGCACTGATCAGTCATTGGGTGGTGCAGCTGGTGAGGGAGTCAGGGCCAGCATCTCCTGATATTCACCAGGGAGGCCCCTAAAGACCTTCTTCACTGATGGGGAAGTGGAGGCCCAGAGACTGAGGTGGCCTGTGTTGGTCATTCAGCACATGAATAATGGTAGCCAAGGGTGCCCAGCCTGGTGCACGCTTGGCCATGCCTTCCACATCCAGGTTCCTGCAGGACTCTAGGGGATATGCCCCTGTCTGGTTCGCCCCTTCCTGATACCTCTCATAGGGATGTCTGGCCCCTGGGATCAAGGGCAAAGCTCAACAAGTCCTACCCACTAGGAGCTCAGGGCCCTAGGACCACCAAAGGAGCGCACCTCTGCGCTGCTAAGTGCCATAGCTGGAATGCGCCACACGGTGGCGCTGGCGCCCAACCTCATCTCCTCCGGGGCGGGGCTACAATGCGGGCCACCAGAGGGCTTGGTCTTCCAGGCTACCTTCCCAGTTTGTCCAGCACACACCAACTCCTGATGCCCTGAATCTGCCTAGTCAGGAGGTGGCAACTCCATCTTTAAGCTGTACACCTTGGAGTCATCTTTGGGTTCTTTTTCCTTAGCCTCTTCTTCTCCCCTCTCTGATGTGACAGCAAGATCTGTGAGCTCTACCTCTGACTCCACCCAGAATCCACCACTTCTCACCTGCACTGAGCCTAAGGTGTGCTTGGCCTGGACCACTGCCTCCCCTGCGCCCCCTGCCGGCTATGCCCTGCACCCAGCCAGAGCCCAGGCGGTCAGAGGATGTCATCTCACATTGGATGACAGCCAAGCTCACCCTTTGACCTTCCTGGCATGAGGTCTCTGATCCACTGTCCTGGTGTCAGTGGGCTCTAGCCACACGGGTAAAGTGCTGTGGTCTTAGGGACTCAGCACCTGCTGCTTCCTCTGCCAGAGAGCTCTCCCCAGACCCCACAAAGCTATGTTCTAGGCTCTCAGTTGTTTTTTTTTGTTCTGCCTCTCTCCCCTGCTCGATTCCATATTTATTCAATGTCTGCCTCTCCCTCTAGAACATAGGCTTCCTGACACTGTACAATGGAGCTCAGAGCAGAGCTGTCCTTGTAGTTGCTTTTGGAAGGAATGTGTAGACTTCATTCTCACAGAGGTGGGTATGGTCATCCTTGTCCACCCCACTGGGAAAGTGAGGCTGGGAGGGAGGCAGGGACCACCAGGGAGGCTCTGGGTTGGGCTCAGGGTCCCCCAGCAATGGGGAAGTAGTGTGGAGCCAGTGCATCTCTGTGATCTTTGGTGACTGCCTTTACCTGTCTGAACTTTACTTTCTTGAGATGCGGAAACACAAGTTCCTACCACCTGTTCTGAGGACCTAATTGAACAATATCTGTAAATGGCCTGATGTCCACTCTTGACAAGCATGGGAGCCCCATAATTTGGTGTTGGGAAGTACAGCCCCAATTTCATTCTGTTCTGTTCTATAAGAGAAAGGGAAACGTGATTTAACTCTTTTGTGAGACTGCAAATACATCTCCAAATCTGAAAAATGAAAACTGAACAAAATACACACACACACACACACACACACACACACACACGTTATCCTATGTTATATTCTAAGTACCTGATCCTGATTTCAAGAAATCTGTGGTCAAAGGTTTTTCTGCTGGAGGGACTACCTGTCCATCTGCCAAAGCTCTTCTGGCTTCCTGCCTGGGTGCTGAGACGGGGCAGTGCTCACCAGACCCACAGCCTCGATCAGCTCCCCCCTCTCCCCTGTGTGCTGGGAGACTGGCTCTAACATGACTCTTGGTGCTGGAGGACTTGGCTGGGTTGTGGTTGTGGGATGGGGATTGGTAGGTGACAGGGGCTGTTGCATCTGGCTTTGGCTCTCTCAAAACCCTCAGGCCCATGTCAGAGTGTGGTTGTGGAGCTTCTAGAGTAAGGACCCACAGAGTCATTGTGAAGTCTGCCGGGTATTTCAGGCACGTGTTTAGAACGTGCCTGGCACATAGCTGGTGTTCGTTGCCAAGGGTGATGAGACATGTGCTCATACTCAGTGCACATCCACAGAGCTCCGCGGGGCGGCAGTGCTCAACACCACTGCAGACGGGAGTGGGGGTGATCCCCTGTGAATGCCACCTCTGTGCCCCAACAGTTGAGGAAGCCAGAAGGGAAAGGCATGGGAGGGAGGGGGAAAAGCAGGGGGAGAGGCATCAGTGGAGAGGAGGGCAGATGGAAGGGACAGGGAGAGGGACAGGTGGAGGGTGCCCATTCCTTACCCTCTTCGGCTTCCAGCTCCTCTAGCACCCCTGTCTCTTGGCACTTTTTGCTGTGGGCTTTCGACTTCATGTGCTTAGTCAGATTCCCTGGAAAGGAACGAGGACAGACTCAGGTTCAGCTGCAGGACAGGGCTGGGGAGGGCCAGAGGCAGCTGTGGCTTCTCACACTAGAGGCCTTGCCAGCTGCAGAGGCTGGGCAGAGGCCAGGCACCCCTCGGCCCCAATGTTCAGGCCAAGGCGTGCAGCCAGAGCTGATGGTTGTGGTAGAACACAGGAGCCAGGATGGGGAGGGCATGGGGCTGTGAAGGGACAGACAGAGGGTCCAATGAGAAAGAGAGATGCTGGTTAAAAAACAAAACCAAAAAAAAAAAAAAAGAAAGAAAGAAAGAAAGAAAGAAAGAAAGAAAGAAAGAAAGAAATTATTAAAAGATCACTCATACAATTGTTTTTTTCCTAATTCTGATTTCAGTCTGGGCCCAGGAGCTGGCAGCTTGCCTCAGACAGGATGACTGGCCACCTCAAGTGGTGAAGTAACATAGGGACTCCCACTGACCATCATGAAGGGTGGGGATTGAACATGGCCTTCTGGCCAAGGACTCTTCCAGGCAGCCCATAGGGCAGAACCTTAGGGTCTGTGAAGAGGATCCAGGGCAAAGTTACTCTTAGGGTTGGAGAGAGGACAGAAAGTAAGAGTAGGGACATCACTGGCCATGAACCTGGGAGCCACAGGGCTGGGGCCCAAGCCTGGCTTCCCTAGTGGAGTGTCTTTCCTGGGCCTGTTTCCCCAGGCCAAGGTGCAGTGCAGACACAGGATGCAGGTGGTTCAGGGAAGGCCAAGGCTCTTTCCTGCCCCATGCCTACAAAACTCTTGGGGAGGCCAATTGTGCCCAAAGTTGTAAGACCAGCCCTGCAGGCTATGGAGCAGGGGCCGTAGCTCTGTGAGATCGAGAAATGGGAACAGCAGCTTCATTCCTTTCTCCTCTGCATGTGCACTGCATTTCATGAACTACAGAGTTCTGTGGACAGCCATGTCCTGGGAGGAGAGGTCAAGCGCCCCTAGCATGCCCCAAGAGAACAGGCCAGATGCCTTGGATGTTCCTTTGGCCCATCCCATACTGTGCTCTGAGGACTGCTGTATTTCTGTATGCTCTACCACATAATAAACCATAAGTTCCCCTAGTCAGGTGCTTTGTCTCATGAATTGTATTAATGTGTAAGTTTGAATGAATGGACGAGGAGAGGAGAATGGAAAGAGTTAGACATGCTGGAATGGAGGTAGAGAGAGATTGGTGGAGGGATGGATGGCTCGGTGGCTAGAGGAACTAAGGAAAGCAGAATGGGAAGAGAGCAGAGGGAAGGGACAGAATGAGCAGACAGGCAGATGAACAGATGGCAGATGAGTGGATGAGGGAAATGAACGGGTGGATGGATGGAAAGGGAAGTGGAGAGCTGGTGGAGGGAGAGCAGCCAGCTGGCTGCACACATGTGCGGAAGTGGGAGGTCAGACTGCAGGAGAGGAAGGGAAGCTACACGAAAGGAGAGATGGACGGAAGAGTGCGAGGAACAGATAGGGAAAGTGGATGGTGGAGAAATGAGCTGGAGAGGAGACGGACGGGTGGGTAAAGAGGGGGACTGCCCATGGATGATCAAAGGGTGCTTCTGAATCAGCCTGAGAACTTTGGGGTTCTGCTGAAGAGATGGGGGAGGAGAGCTTAAGCTGGGATTCCCTGAGGTGTGGGGAGCCAAGGGCAGCAGGACAGGTGGAGAGGTGTCCTCCTCTCCCGCCACTGGACAGAAGCCCGGCTGTTCTACTCCTGACCATAGGGGGAGCAGAACCATATCTTCCCAAGACATCTTGTGACCAAAGGGTTCCCAAAGGTCTCTATCAGCCTCGTGAATGCCACTTTCGCTGTCATGCCTGAAGATTGTCAAGAGGTAGGAAGAGGCTCCTGGGGTCTTCCGTGGACCAGAGACACCAACCCCTCAAGCCCTGGAAGCAGCCTCCTTGCATTGATGACCCCAGGCCACCGAGGACATGAACACTGCTCCTTCTGGCCATCATGCCATTTCTCACAAACATTTTTCCTGAGATGGTTTAGGTTTCTTGCCAGTCACATTAGATACTGAGCACACTGTGGGTGTACAGTGTCCCCTAGGGAAATGCCATCACTAGTGTCGGGGAGGGACCTCACAGACCATATAATCCCACCCCCATCAGGCTGAGGCCTGTCCCTGCTGCTCACCTAACTCTGGGCCCAGGTGCTGATGACTCCATTAGCTAAGATCACTGGCTGTCCTGGGTGGTGGCATGACTCCCCTTAACCACCATGGTTGACCAAGTGGCCCCAAGTCACGGTGCTAGCTAGTTGAGAGCACTGACTGGGCCCAGGTCTCGGGGCGCTGGGGGCCTTGCTGGCTCCAGGCAGGGGAAGCAACGGTCTAAGATGATTCTGAGCATGAGGCCCTGGGGTGGCCCAGGCTCTGCCGCTGCTGGCTGTGTGACCCTGAGCAAGTTCTGAACCTTGCTGAGTCTGTTTCTGCAGCTGTAAAGTAATACCTACCTCGTGGGGATGCTGAGAGGATTTGAAGACACAACCTGTGGCTGGCCCAGAGCAGACCCACCCCACTCTGTGACAGTCACTCTCTATGGAGCACCCAGGGACTCTGCCACACATGGTGCTGGGCCAGGAAGAGAGAGGTGCTCAGGTGATTCTCATGAAGAAATGGCTTCACCTTTCGGTCTGGGCCTCAGGGGTGCTCAGGAGAAGGCCCCACAAAGCTCCCAGTTGGCAGGTCTGCCTCTTCTCTGCCACCACCCTTGGAAGCTGCAGGGAGGCTGAGGTGACTCTGCAGGTCACGGGAGCAGATGCTGGGCGAGCGGCCCTGGGCTTGTCCTGTCTCCCCCACCCCCCACTCCTCCTTCCCCACCTGTCACTGCCTGTGACCAGGGAGAGGCTTCCTGACCCTGCAGAAACAGGCTGGAGGCCAGGTCCCTGTCAAGGGACAGAGCCACCGCTTCTCACAGCCAACCCAGCCGCCCCCCCCCACGGAAAGTGACAGCTTGGAGTGGAGGAGGAAAGCCGGTGGGGGGAAGGTGACGGGTATCTGGAGGAACCCTGCCCCGACCCTGCTGGCCCAATGGACGCGAGGCCTGTCCACAGCTGCCATCTCTGTCCTCTGAGGTTGCGATCGGCGCAATGGCCCGCACACAGCACAGCCACCCTGCTGACCTCTGGAAACCATCTGAAGAGGACAGACCATGGGCCTTTGCTCCTCAGGTGGCTCCCAGAGGCCTGAGCTGCCACTTCCACGTCTGACACAGAGACGAGACACAGACAGGCAGACAGAGACAGACAGGAAGGGCTCCCAGACACGGCACAGCCAGGCAGAGGTGACAGGGGTCCCGAGGACTGCCAGGCCGAGCCTGAATGCTCATGTAGGCTGCCTGGGCCACAGCTTAAGGAAGAGAGAGAGGAAAGTGGTGGAGGTCACCTGAGAGGTATGCAGACAGCCCAGGAGAGGGAGGGGCTGCGTTATCCGAGCTTGGCCCCAGGGAGGCCCAAGAGCTCCAGTGTCCTCCCTGCTTCATGGCCACCCACTCTCTGCTTCCATCTGCCACTTCCCCAAGAGGCCCCCTCGGCTAGGCACAGAGTTTGGATTCTGCCTTTTCAGATGTCCTCTGGCGCTGGCCGGGAAGCTCCCCGGCTGACCGCAAAGCTTCCCAGGCCTGGCCCTGCTTCAGAGGACACTCCACACCCCTGGAGATGTGGGGCACCACCCCACCTGCTCAGCTTCTGCACTCTGTGGTGGCTCAGAGAGACCCAGGAAGGGAGCTCAGGCCAGGGGGGGCCTCCAATGAAGGTGCCTCCTAGATAGTGGGGGTTCCCATGAAGACCCCAGACCTTACTCAGACTTGGCAAAACAGGCAAGGTAGAGGAATTCAGCAGGGTCCCTTAGGGGACTGCCTGTGCTGGGAGTCAACAGGGATGGGCTTTTCCTGTCTCACATGGCAGAGGCTCCCAGAGGGCTGTGTGCCGGGCACGGTGTGCTGTGTGGCCTGTGGCCAGGAGGCTCCCCCAGGTTCCTCAGGCAGACGATGGAGCCCTGTGATCCCCTGGGTGTGCTGGGAATCGAAGCAGCACTTGCCACCCCCTCCAGAGGTCATCTGACTGCAGACCTGACCCCTCCCTCCAGAGACAGGAGGACCTGCTCATCCAGAGGAAGGGGAGGGCTGCTGCCCTGGAGGCAGGGGCTCTCGAGCATGGTCACTTCTGGTTCCGGGACTCACTTTCTTCAGCTTCTCAGGGGCTTGGACAAGAAGCCTTCCGCTTTTAGAGCTGTATTACTTCAGACTGTGTTATTTAAACTGTCAGCCAATTTCCCCCATCTTTCTCTTCCATAAAATTCCAACTGGCTTCTTAAGGCCACAGGAAATTGGATGGTAGGGGACATGTGGGGACAGAGCCTGAGTCCAGGCTGAGTTGAGCTGAGCTGCCCTGGGTGTGGCAGGGCTCTAGGGATAGATGCCTTTGATGGGCTCATCAGCAGGGTAGGAGGCTCCAGGCCTAGCTGCACTCTCTGGGACATTGTTTCTGAGCCATTAAGAGAGAAGAAGACACAGAAAAGGAAGTGGGGGGGGGGCTGTGTAACTCCATCCAACCCAAAACCTTGGTGGGAAAATTTGAGTTCAACTCAAAGATGACGTTGAGAGGACAGACAAGGGTCGGGCTCAGCTAATGGGGTTGGGAGACCAGGAAGAGGAACATGGCCAGAGAGGAGGCCACTGAGCCAGGGCATGTGATAAACTGGCCTCTGATCTAGTACAGAAAGAACGGAAGGGGCCGGGCAACAAGAGGATGGAGGAAGGAGGGAGGCTGGAGCCTCTACTGGGTTCTTTCCACAGAGGCTGCCCAGCAGCCACCACTGGGAACAGCTTTATCAACAGAAGAAAGGACAAGTGGCAAAGCCCAAGTCTGTGCTGAGTTTTGCTCCCTGGAAAACAATGTGGGGCCATCATGAAGGACCCCAACATGCTCAAAGGAGAAGATAGCACCCTTGTGTCCAAACCATGACGCGGGCATTTGCAAAGCATAAGAACTGATCCACCAGGGTGCTGAGGGCCTGTGCCCCGCTCCGAGGCACCCCATTCTGCTCAGCTCCCCAAAACAGTGAGCAAGAGGCAGGATCCTCCCTGCAGGTCTCGCAGGGAAAGAACTAACTAAGTCCATCCAAGAATCTCATGGACTTGATTCATCCAACCCCCGGCGGCCAGGCTACTGCTGTGACCCATCACAGCTCTCTGGGATGCATGCTCTCAACAGCCGGTCCTTCCTTTCACAGGTGACTGCCAGAGCCTGTCCTGACCCTGATGTGGGTTGTGGCCGGGGCAGGAGTGACGCTGCTGGTCTAGGGGTGGGGCTGCTGGGCCCTTTGCTAAAGGCTACTGAGAAGCCTGGCAGAGCAGGGGCATGGTGGGAGGTGGGGGGGTGAGGAGGGGTGGGGCAGGAGTGAACTCTGCACAAGACGTGTGAGCATGCGAGTGTGCTGAGTGGCCCAGGGTGGGATGGATTTCCAAATGCAAGAGTGGCAGTGACGGGTGGGTGTGGATGCTGGACGTTATCAGATCAGTGGATTAACGGCTACGGAGACATGCAGAAGGAAGAGCGATGAGATAAGTAGGAAACCAAGAGCTGGGCAGAGTGCCCCCAGGGAGCTGAGGGGGTGTGTCCCCAGGGAAGTGAGGGGGTGTGCTGGTGGGAGGAGGGGCTGTGTGCGGGATCCAAGAGCACCTGCGGGGGGGCAGCCGTGGGTGCCACTGCCCAGTCTGGAGCTGGCTGTTCTGCCATAGGCACCAAGTGGGGTGGTAACTCAGGAGATGAATGTCAGGCCCCAGGCAAACAGGTCTGTGCTGGGGCTCCCAGAGGGGAGCTCCCTGCAGGGGGCAGAGCCAGTGCCCCAGCTGACTGTCTCTTACCTTTGGTTTTAAAAGCAAAGTGACAGTGCTTGCACACATAGGGTCGGACGTCAGTGTGGGTGCGGATGTGTTTCTTCAGCATGCTGGGCTTCTTGCAGCGAATTCCACACTCCTCACAAACATATTTCCCTCGGCCGCGGCCTCGCACATATACATACTCTTCGTTTGATTTGTACCTATGAGCAACAGGTGTCATGTAAAGGAAAAAAAAAAAAAGGGAGGAGAAGAGGCAGGTTCCCACCTCAGAAGATGCATGGTTTCCTAGCTTTGCCCAGCCCAGTCACGACGCCTGGAGTGGAGAATGTGGAGCACCGTGGGCTGGGGGAGAGCGAGGCGCCCTGGGGATCCACAGTGGACCCCTGCACCCGGCCACCTCTCAAAGGTACGCCCGCCACACCTGCCTTTCTCCCTAGAGGAGCAGGCAGGTGCTTCCTGCCAGGGGACACGAAGTGCATTTCTGACAGCCTCCTTTCCACAACCAGCCCTGACCACCGGGCCACAGAGAGTGAGCGCCACACAGAACAGCCACCGTAGGCCACCAGAGTCACAGAGTAAAATCCCACAAAATAACAGCAGCAGCTCTAGAAGCTGTGATTCACCCAGCTCGCCTTATGCCGGGCACTTGACCTGAATTAAATCACAATGACCTCACAACAAAGAGGACCTGACCTGACCCCAGGTTCAGAGAGGGCGAGACATTCCACCCAGGATCCTACAGCCAGAAAGGGACAGAACCAGGATCTGAACCTGCCTACCCTGAGCCCGTCCATTTCCCAGGAGGGGTGAAAACAAGCCGTCAGGAAGACACCCCGATGCTCCAGGGAGGCAAATGCCAGGGACCACCATTATTTTCCTGGTTTCAGAGCCTGGTGGCCAGGAGCCCCGTGCTCTCTCCCTCACCCCGGCTCAGTCACGCTCTGTAGGAAACAGATTCCCAGTCACATCAGGAAGCACCAGCCACTCTCAGGGGCCTCTAGACTGGCCAACCCATTTGCTGGGGCTCAGGGCCACTGACCCCAGGATCCTGAACTGGACACTCTCATTTCCACCAGCGGGAGGAAGCCCACAAGGCCCACAGGCTCAACCGAGGATGAGCGGACTGCCATGTTCTGGCACTATAAATGAGCACGTCTGCAGACGCAGGTGGGCGAGGCTGTGGCGGGCAGCGGGGAATCCTGGCCGGCTTCCAGGAGAGAGCTTTCTGACTCACGAAGCCTCAGGGCCGCTGGCAGGGTGCTTTGCAGGAGGTGAGCACGCCTTCAACGCCTGCAGCAAGAGCTGCCCATCACCACACTCAAGAGAGGCCAGGGAGTGATGGGGACTGGAGGGGGGGGGACAGGAGGTGACAAGGGCCCGACCCTGCTTCAGGAGCCTCAGCTGAGGGCTAAGAAAATGTCACAGGGATGGGCCTGAGACAGGGCTCTGTGAGGGGCTGCAGGCAGCAGCAGAAGGGTCACCCCACACCCCACACTCACCTGCACCCCCACACACCTAATCACACTCACACCCCAATTATACACGTCCCTCAAACTCTCTCACGTATACTCAGACTCTCATTCACACCCACACACTCATGCACCCTCACACATGTACGCCCCCACACCAGCTGCACACCCCTCCACAATCACACTCAGACACCCTATACTCACGCTCATACACACATCCCCACACTCAAGTCCAAACGGACCACTCATGCTCAGTCTCTCTCTCTCTCACACACCCTAGTTCCAGCCCCCTCACACTTTCACTCTCACACCCACGCTCACAGGCTCAGACCTCACAGAGACCTCACACTCTCTCACACTCATGCCCTATACTCACGCTCACACCCTCATTCGTGCCTCCACTGCCACCACACTCCTCATATTCACACACATACGCGCGCGTGCACACATACACACATGCACACACACACCCCTCTTACACTGCCATGCTCAGGCTCTCACAAACCTCTGCGCTCATACCCTATACTCTATCACACACACACACTGCCCACTCATGCACACTCGCATGTGAATTGCTGTCCCCTATGGGCCTGTTTTTTTGGTCACCTTAGATTTGTCCATCTGCCTCTCAAGGAACCTAACACTGTCCTTCCTTCACCTTTACAGGTGCTGACCAGCCAGTCAGGCAGGGTCCTCAGGCCCCAGGCCACCTCAACCCTGGTCAAGGGCACGCGCCATCTTGTGTTCAAGAGGAGGAACTGCAGGCTCTGGAGGAGGGGTGGGGAGAAGTGACTGTTGTGCTATTAGGAAGAGCACCCTCCCGTCAAACACGGATGTCTGCCTACTAAATGATAACTCTTCAGCATCAGGCAGCTGTCCACACAGGATTTTAATTCCCATGACCCTCTGTTCCCTGGGACCCAGGGGAAGCAGGTTGAGACAGGGCACCCTTTCCCAGCCAGGAGACGACGAGAGGATGGCTGGACCTCCTCTTTGCACCGGAGGTTCCTGCTGCCACCTGGCTTCAACCTCCACCCGGCCCTGCCTGGCGGGTCCACGAAGCTTGAGTTCCTCTGACCACCTAGCACGATGGTGTCCTTTGGAGTCAGATTTCCTGCACCCTCCTGCTGCCCACAGCCTCTCTGACCTCTGCTGCATCTGGGCTCCGCTCTGTGCTAAGGTCCTAGCGCCAGTCCACCTCAGCTATCCCAGCCCCCTGCATTTCTCCCTCCATATCAAGCTCAAGCGAACGGTGCATGGTCTTCAGAGAGAAAGAAAGAGAGACTGAGTCCTTTAGGCAGTGACTTGACTGGGGTTGGGGCACACGCAGAACCACGTACCACACTTTGCCAGGCCACAGAAGGTGTGTGCCCTCTGCAATGAGGGAGAGCCCGAGTGGGAGCAGTTGGGGAGGATGGTGACAGGTAGTTGGGAGGACTCCCAGCAGGGACCCCAGGAGCAGCGGCAGGGTTGATAAAGGCCTGGGGTGTGGTGGGCGAGAGGAGTTGAGGCTGGACAGGCAGGGCAGGGGGATCACCATCCAATGCCACCTTAAGGAGTTGAGACTTGCTCAAAGTGGTCTCTCATGTAGATATAAAATCTCAAGGGCAGTTCTGGATGGGTGGGTGTGGTTTGGAGGAGGGGAGTGAGTGTGGGATCCTGTGCCAGGATAGACCCGAGGGTCTTCGAGTGTGGACACCAGAAGACGTTGGTGGCCATCTGGTTGGGGTAGGGGTCAGAATGAGGGAGAAACAAAGATCCAAAGTTTGCAGCTTGGCTCCCTCAGGAGGCACCGTTCAAGCGTGAGAGGGATGCGATGGGGGATTCTGATTTTCAACTGCTGTGTCTCACACTCAGTGGGAGAGATGTGAAGGAACGTCGAGCACACGGGGATCTGTGGGACGCAGGAGAGTTTGTGCAGACCTGCTTGGAGAAGGTGAGCACACAAGAGAAAGAAAAACCAGACCAGTACCGTGTCATGGCAGAGGCCTGGGTTGCCCCAAGGATAAGGGTGAGCAGAAAATATGGAACCAGGAAACCTGCCCCAAACAGAGGAAGGTCAGAGAAGCCAGGAGCCAGGAGAGAACTGTGGTTTGGACGCCCAGAGGAGACGTCTTTCAGAAGGGTGGCCAGTGGGGCTGAAGGTGATGGAGAGCCTGTGGAGGGCCGCTAAGGGCTGAGCACCCCAGGCCCTGGAAGACACAGCTCTTGCAAAAAATGGGATCCTGCGACTCCTCTCCTCCATGAAGGCCGGGGCCACGCCTTGTCTTTGTGTTTCCTGAAGAGCACAGCCCAGGGACAGGCATGGGGCAGCTGTGTATCAATGTGGGCTGCTCCTCCTGCCTGAGGACCTGGCTTTGCTGCCCGCACAGAGGTCCCACCCTATTCACTGTCACCTCCTGGCTCCACAGACACAGGCTCCGTTCTCTCCATCACAAGCCCCCTTGATCCCAAGCCACTCCAGCTCCAGCTCCTCTGCTTCCCTGCCCAGTCCGAGGTTGGAAAGGGCCCTCTGTCCTGCTGTCCATCCCCTCACCACTCCACGCTCCCTGGGTCACTGCAGCCCTGCTCTGCTGACCACCAGTCCTTGCCAAGCTCACAGGGTTACCTTACCCTGTCTGCCCTCTTCCCTGCCTTCTGGAGGCAACTGCGTGGCTGGGGTGACGTTCCCTCTAGACTGCGCCTCCTCTGCAGCCCTCTTCCTTTCCCCCCCAGGCTCCAGCCTGTGTGCCTCTCACCTGGCCTCTTCCCCAGGTAGCTTCCCACCTGAGCACTCACGGCTCCTCCTCCTCTCTCCAGCTCCAACCAGGACTAGAAGGCTGAACATCCCCTCAACATGCACCTGGGGGACCTGGAGCAGGTAAGGTCTACCTCTAGGGAGGTAGTCAGTGGGAGGAAGTTGGACACCGGAGTGTGCCCTTGAAGGGGAAATTGGGACCCTGGTCCCTTCCTCTCTCTTTGCTTCATGGCCACCATGAGATGAGCAGTTTCCTCCACCATATGCTCCCCACCATGAAGTGCTTCCTCACCAAAGGCCCACAGGTGATGGTTGAAGTGGCCACGAGCTGAAACCTCTGAAACCAGGAGCCAAAGCAAACCTTTCCTCCTTTAAGTCAATTATCTCAAGTATTTTGTCACAGTAACAGAAAGTTAACAAACAGGAACAAAGGCCTAAAAGGTTCAAGTGACACGGCCAGGATCACCCTGACCTGATCTTCCTACTTAGTCCCCGTCCCCATGTAGACTTGCTGCACTACCACTCTCAGATGGAACCCACCAAGGCTTTCTTGGCACCTTCCCTCTCTGGTTTCCCAGGGACCTGTGACACTGCAGACAAGCAAGAATGGTACCCGTCTCTACCCAGCCCTTCCTGAAAGTCCAGCCCTGGGCTGGAATCCCCGGGTGTCCACGGCTGTAGCAAATGCCCTGAGAGGGCTAGGGCGGGAAAGCAGGCCTGTGCGGGGGCCTTCCTGGGGCACAGGCCTTCCTCCCAGGTCTGCTCGCTGCCACCTCCTCCACCCCAGGCTGCTCCCTGGAGACCTGGGTCATAGGCTGCCCTGATCCCATGCAGGGAGGGGACTAATCCCCTGGCTGCTCTGAGGCTGCAAGACAGCCCTCCACAGACAGGTCTGGGACGGTGGACTGCGGGCCCACTGCCTGCCTGTCTTCTGCTGTCCCGATAAGCCAGGGGCCTTGGTCAGGCGGTATGGCTGTGCTCTTAAAGGAAAAGAGCTTCTTCTGTGGGTTTCAGATATCCTGGCTGGAGGGACCTTGAGTTTGAGGTTGGGCCACCTGTTTGCCTGAGGTTCAGAACTGTGTCTGCCAGGGGCTCCGTGGAGGAGGGCCAGAGGCCCCCATGGCTACATCACCAGGGTCCTGGAGCCCTGGTAGAAAGCAGCTTTCTGTCCTGCTGCTTGGAGTCAGGAGATGATGGGTGACTGCCTGGGCATGGAACTGCTGGGCTCTTCCTGGGGGATGACTCTGCTTTCATTCCCTTGCTCTAAGACTCGGGGTCTCAATGGAAAAGAAAGCTGCTCAAGCAGCCTGTGAACAGGAGGGTCTTATGCACTTGCCTCTAATCCAGATGCAAAAAGAAACAGAGAGTTGTCCCAACTTATTAGACAGCT
The DNA here is from genome assembly GCF_052094955.1 of Ictidomys tridecemlineatus. Classification (NCBI taxonomy): domain Eukaryota; kingdom Metazoa; phylum Chordata; class Mammalia; order Rodentia; family Sciuridae; genus Ictidomys; species Ictidomys tridecemlineatus. The sequence continues at coordinate 29,883,834 of NC_135487.1, forward strand.
AGAAAGTGTGAAGTGGGGTGAGAGCCCAGATCTGACCCTGGGGCTGACTTGGCCAAGGTCCCACAGCTGGACTTGGTCAGGGTCCCCACTGCCCATAGCTGCTGAGCTGAGCTGCCTGCCTGAACAATCAGCATGTGACACCTTGCGTTGTGGCCTCAGACTCTCCAGAGGCAATTAGACCCATAAGTTCCACCAAGCCCATAGGGGCTTGGCACAGTGTTCCCAAAGGAGGTGGCATACCAAACACGCTGCTCTGGGTTCCACAAGACCTGGTGGGATGGGAATTTAAAAGGATTTCAGGCAGCGCGATGGATGAGGTTGCTCTTCCTGGATCTGAATGGGACAGATTCATCAATGAAGCTGCTCTATAAGGTAATGAGCTCCCCATCATCAGCCGAGTACCCACAGGGGCTAGATGAACAGGAAGGAGTTCCGGCTGCCATGAGCAATGGCATGTCTGGCACAGTGCCAGAAGGCTGTAGGTGGACCTTCTGGTTCACCATTGTAAAAGGGATATGGGCATTTCATCAGCTACTTCATATTCACCCCTAAGACCCAGCGCAGGCTCAGGGTGCCCGGGGGCATGGCTGGCACTGTAGTGAGCAAAGCAGAGGAGGCCTAAGGACAGGGGAGTGGTGGGCACTGTGCAGAACTGGAAGGCAGGACACACTCTCTCTCTACAGGGAGTACACCCATCTAGCCAAGTGTGGCACGAGGCTGTCACATCTTCTAGTGCTTTTAAGAAAAGCACACATCCAGATGTTTTTTTTTTCTTAAATTAAAAATATTAGCAAACTTTAAATAGCTCCTCCTGGGTGCCAAGCACTATTTTAAATGCTTTGCATGCATTACCTCATTTAAACCACACGACAGGCCTGTAAGACTGGGGCTCCACTCACTCCATTTACACCAGAAAACAGCAACAGGTTAAGTAACCTGCCTGAAGCCACACAGCCTGTGAGTTAATAGAGTTAGAACTTGAACGCACGTTGCCTGGCTACAAAGTTCAGGTGTCCAACTGCTGTGCAATTCTGTTTTTAAAAACACTTCCTAGCCAGGTGTGGTGGTGCACACCCGTAATTCCAGAGGCTCCAGAGGTTGAGGCAGGAGGACCACGTGTCAAAGCCAGATTTAGCAACTTGGCAAGGCCCTAAGTAACTTAGCAAGACCCTGTCTCAAATTAAATAATAAAAAGAGCTAGGAATGTGGCTCGTGGTAAAGTGCCCCTCAGTTCAATCGCAGTGTATATATATATATATAACCCAAATAAACAAACCAAAAAACCCTCCAAAACCAAACAAGGAGAGGCAGATCGAGTTGGGAGCTGAACTTCAGGTTTGAAGTAACTTCCTCAAGGTCATACAGCTAGTAGACAAAGGCACATCTCTCCTTCTAGCAGGACTTTTCTCTCCACCAAGCTGTGTTATTCTCTTAAAGGAAGAGATGAACTCAATGGCCTCCGAGTTACCTTCCTAATCCGAGATTCTATGAGGCAATTCCACATTTATGTTATTGACTTTTCCATTTATTATTAATATTTAATTATCAAACCTCACCTCTCCTCCAAATTGGATACTCTGAAGGCTTGTCAACCTTCTGGTTTTATTATCATCTCATAGCTCCACGTGCTTCCCCCTCGGGGGAACACCACTTGGGTATAATTGCACAAAGCGAGCGATCAGAAACCCACTCTGTGTACTGAGGCCTGCTTTCGAGGGCAAGCCTGTGTCCTGTGAGGCCAGGCTCAGGTCTGGTTCCCAGCGGTCACTGCGCCCTGGGGGTCTGGCCACAGTGAGCTGGCTGGCTTGTCTGCTCCCCGACGGAAGCTCAAAAAGGAAAAGATGTCTGTGGGGAGTGGAGCTGGAGGCAGGTGGCCCAGCCTGCCGAGCTGTGGATCTGCTAAAAATACTCAGTTGTCCAAAGTAGGAAGCACACGCCTTGGTGGAAAATGAGTCGGGACGGCTGAACTGCGGGTCACAGGGAAGCTCACACTGGGTTCTGAGCACATCTCAGATCCTCCTCTTGACTAGGTTCTGCAGAAATGACATCACATCCTAATGTCTGGGGTGGGGGGGGACATTTGAGGCACTGTCCAGACTTGGGCCTGCTGTGCCAGGAGTGCCAGGCCACACACATGTGATCCAACCAGGCACAGAGCCCACCGCCAGTGGAGTCTGTGTGCAGCGGTGTGAGCTGCGAGCAGGGTTCTGTTTACTCAATACTTATTTAGGCCTGGTCTGGGCCTGAGGCTGGTCCAGGGCCGGGAGTATGAAGCTTCATAAGACTGACCTTGGTCTCGAGAGTGACTCACAGCCACTGAAGAGATCACAAAACAGACAGAGACAGGAGTAGAAAGTGTACAAAGGGCATCGGCGGGGGTGGGGGTGGGGTGGGGGTGGTGTCTCAGGTGGCTGTGGGGTCTGCGGGGGCTGACCTGAGAGACTCCTGGTCTTTGAGTGGAGGATGGAGTAGAGGCAGTGCCAGAGGCCAGGGAGAGGCTGGGGCAGGAAGATAGAGGCCACAGAATCTAGAGAGACAAGAGCGGTTCAAGGACGCCCTCTTTTAGACCTTCTGGAAGCACCCTACTGCCAAGACCAGTCCCTGTCCAGTTGGCAGGCTTGCTGCCCACAAGTACCATTTTCACCATTTCTTGGCTTTATGTCACGATCTTTCAACACCAGTTTCCAGCCTCAGCTGGCAAGACAGAGGTGGCCTAGAGCTGTGACACCCGCCTGGCGGTGAGAACAGGAAGAGCCTTCTTATTCCACGCGCGAGGGGCTTGATAGGTGGAGATGTAGCGCAGTGACCTCTCATTGACCAAGTCAGACGCCTAAGCACCACCCCGCAGGCACCAAGCCCGGCTGAAGTCAGCTTAGGTCTGCAGAATGCGGCCCACACCCTGTTTCCGACCAGACAGGGAGATTAGGGAGGCAGGCAGGCAGCCAGAAGCCTGGGCCCCTCGTGTTCAGAGAAGTGAAACCGACAGAGAGGAGTGGACTCCTGGAAGCAGAGAGGGTTTGGAGTGGTGCCAGCCTGCAGCAGCCTGGGCAAGCTGGGTTCTAGAACAAGGACTTACAAACTGCTCAGGATCTGTGGGGGGTGGGTGTGGGGAGGCTGAGCAGGGCGTTCCTGGGGTCCTTCCTCCCACAGCCGCTCTGAATCGAGTTGTCTCTCAGAGCCGGTGTCTGTGTAAACTGAACCTGGTGTAAAGAGTCCTGTGATGTGAAAACAATTTGGAAATCACTGGGAGAGAACACTGGTGCTTGCAAGATCCTTCACACCTCCGACGCAGAGGGGCCGTGTGCTTCCTCTGGCAGGGCTGTCCCCTCCCACAGCCCGTCCATCTTTGGCACCTGGAGACTCACAGTTTCCCAGGCGTCCCCTGCTTTCTGGTGGCCTGTGCTCTCACCCATCATCTGGGCTCTGTCTAGTCCAGCTTCTCTTTCACAGGACGGTCTCCAAAAGATAAGACTCCACCTGAGGCTTCACAGCTCCAGTGTTTTCACATCCTTGAACAATTCCATGCGTGACGGAGCTCTCCCTGGACTGGCCACCTTCTCCTGGACTCTTCCAGGCTACTCTTTTAATGGTGGAGTGGCCCCGGACACAGGCCTCAAGTGGAGCTGGATCCAGCCCAGTGTGATATAGGATCACGTCTCCCTCTACTGTTCTTCCGACCTCACTCTCTTGTCTCAACAGAAGCAGGTGGGAAGTGACCAGATACTTCCTCCTGCCTTGGTGGAACTCTGTGGCCAGAGTTCTCAACACACAAGGGCCAGAACCGTGGGGACCCAGGGCCTCCACCTGCACCTGAGCTCATAGTTTTGGGGTGCCTGCTCTGTGCCAATCCCTTCCCATATGTTATCTTTTCCACTTTGTTAACATTGATGAACATACATTTTATTCACAAAAAAGCACTCAAAAAATGTCAATGAGGGTCAGAGGTGCAATCTCTAGCGTGGAAGAAGACAGCTATTGTTTATAGCTTACTCTGTGGGGGCACTTTTTTACAGAAATTAAATAGCAGAAATTTTGGCCCATTTTCATATGACAGCCCTGGGGACAAATAGCAGGAACTGAGGCTGGAAAGCCACCTGAGGCCAGCTTAGAAAAGCCCTGGCTCCAAAGTCCACCTGTTAGTTGTTTTTCTCAGGTATTTTGTTATAGTCAGGGAAAGCTAACTAATGTTAAAACCATTTAAGTTCAGGGAAATACAGATTCCTGTGTGGGAGGAGGCTGGACTCAAGGTCCAGAGGGTCTGGTGGGAATCTAAGTGGACACAGCATTCCTGCCACATCAGCCACAAATAGGTGAGGGGGAGTGGGAAAACAAGGAGGAAGGAAGGAAGGGTGTTGTCCTGGCTCAGAGGGTAAGACAATCTGTTGATATGGATGCTGACGGGGCACTAGATAGGGATGGGGACGCTGAAGAACCAAACTGTAGAATTCCTACCTGCTCATCACTCCCAGCCCCAGACAGGGCTACTGCCGACCATGCAGAGCAGGTGGCTGGTGGCTCTGGCTGTGACACTGTTTCATTATGGGAACTCCCAGGTATCACTCCAGGCTGAATCACCCCTTCAACAAAAGCCCTGGTCCTCTACCCCTCCCTACAGACATGTGATTTTCCTACATCAGGGCAGGTTTTCACTGTGGTGAGCTCTTTAGGGGTGCCCAGAGCCCTGGGTGGGGGGAAGGAGCCTTGGTGAGCCAGGGGCAGGTGTGTCGTGTACTGACAGGCGTCTGCCCACATCTCTTCTCTCCTGAATCCTTCCTGAGTGTACTCCTCCCTGCCCCCAGTACTGGAGATGGAACCTAGAGGCACATTACCTCTCAGGTACATTCCCATCCCTTTTATATTTTGGTACAGGATCTCTTTAAGTTGCCCAGGCTGGCTTTCAATTGGTGATCCTCCCGCGTCATACTCTGGAGTACCTAGAACTACAGGTGTTTGCCACCACACCCCCATGATTGCTCTGCTTTTAAAATAAGGCCTCTGAACAGAACATCCCTCTGAACAGAACTCCCTGTCTGGGACGCTCTTCTCCCCTCCCACTTTGATTAAGTCCCTGGGATGTGACCCTCACCCATCTCCAAAGGGAAGGCAGGGATTTGGTGCCCTGAGGCTGGTACAGCTGTCCAGCCCTGGTGACAGGGGGACCATCAGCTGGTGAGAAAGAAGAAGGGAAGCAGCAAGAAGAAGGGAAGGGTGGAGACGGTGTGGGTGCAGAGGAAGGAGGGTGGCCAGAGAAGACGGTCCAGAGCAGCAGCACCCCAGGGGACGGGGGTGGAGAGGGAGACATCGGCAAGGACGGTGTACCAGCAATGTGGACGGGATTATTGGCTGAGGACGTGACACACTTTAGCACCCATTGTTTACCATTAAACAATGGTGCTGGAGATCTTGCTTCTGGTCTCCCTAGGACATGGGACCATAGGACCCCAGTCTGTGCTGCTCTTACCCTTCTGACATGGAAATCAGTAGGACAAAAGATCAAGGTCTGGATAAAAATTATGCAGGGCCAATAAAAGCCCCTGTGAAGTTAACCTGTTAGATTTCGTGCAGGTTGATGGGCACAAGAAGGTGACAGGGTCAGAAGAAATTCCAGGTGAGGAATAAAGGGATTTGGTACCTGCATTTGAAAAGCATGGAACAAGACTTCTCTGATGAGCCCGTTGCCAGGACTGGGCAAGCTTTAAACTTACAATAGTGCTTTACCCCTCACCTTAAAGGCCTGACTGCTCCAAGTTGGGGCAACTTGTTGTCTCCATGAGCAGAAGGTGGGGTGGCTGAGCCACGGCTTGGCTCCAAACTGCAGAATCAGGGGGTGATTGGGGCTCCTGCTCGCTGGTCCCACCTCCTCTGCCTTCTGTTAGGCGTGCCCTATGCTTTGCACAGTTCTTAACAGGACAGAGGGAGGCATGGTTTTCACAGAGGGAAGCAGGTGAGAAACGTGGCTATCAGAAGCTTCTAGAGCTCATCCATTAAGACTGAGCTGGAGGGTTGTCATTGCTGTCTCGGCTGTCCTTCAGCAATGCCATTTCTGTGACATCTTGTCAGAGACTCAAAAACATGGTGACTGCTCTTGATCAGTAAATGTGCTCATGACCCAGATGCTGGGCCCAAGAAAGCAGGCCCGGCCTGGGAGACAGAAAGGGGCAGAGGCTGCGGTTGCGGAAGGGCAGGCAGGTGCTTCTGAACCACATGGAAAGGCTTTCCACTGCCTGGGGACGGCACCTAGTGCAAGGGTCCAACCTCATGCAACAGTTCAGCTTCTTAGAATAGTCCCGTCTCCTGGCCCATCTTTGTCATGCACTGTCCCCTTAGGCATCTTCCCAGCCTTCATCTCAGGAGCCAATGCCTCGCCTCAACTCATTCCAGTGACAAGTGCCCACCGTGGAGCTGCAAGCCACACACAATCTTGAATAAAGTTTCTGGCACTGTGCCACAGAGCCTCCTTCCTTGCCTGGTGGGCGCGAGGCCACACCTCGGCTGATGGGCGCTCCACGTCACCTCTGCTACCAAGGGCTCTCTGGGTTGCTGACAATGTCTTGGCCTGTGGCTCACAGGACTCAGTGCAGCTACTCAGCCGTTTCCTGCCCTGGCCACACAACAGAAGCAACACCACTGCACACTGACACCTGCCGTCCTGTGGCACATACAAGGCCTCTTCCTAATTTCGGGACTCCACTGATTCCATCTTGGAACCCAGTGAGGGGGGTGATGTCAAGCTTCTTTTCCAAGTGAGGAAAAGGAAGCTCAGAGAGGGAAAGCCACATGCCCGAGGCCACAGAGCCAGTGCATAGCAGAGGAAGGACACGAACCTCCCACCTCTGTATTAAACACCCCTGCAGAAGACGCTGCTGGTAGGAGGAAGGCTCTCCGCAGCACAGGAAGGTGGGCAGACAGCAGAGGGTAGAGCTCCCTACTGTGAACGCCCCCCCACCATGAACCCCGGGGAAGCAGCAGCACCTCCATATTCTCCTGCCTCTTCCCTGGGTCCCTCTGGGCCCTGGGCACAGGCAGGGGAAGGGATAGGGTCTCCCCAGGGGTCCACGCATGTGGCCGAGAGGGATTAGCACCGGCACCCCAGTTTGTGGCAGGGTGTGAAGGAAAGAGCGTGGGCTCAGGAAGCAAATGGGACTGACGGTGATGCCAGCCCTGCTCCCTACAGCTTGAGGGACCATGGGCAGGTCCCCAAGTCCGTGCCCTTAGTACGTGATGGCTGCTGTGGCTGCGGGTGGGTAGGGAGCATGGTGGATGGAGGCAGGTGGGACAGGTTCCAAGCCCAGGCCATGCCACATGCAGGTCCTCGGTGAGGTTCACCAGGGGTCAAGCAGATGCCCCAGGGTCCTCCCGAGGCACGGTGAGGCTGCTGGGAGGAGGCAGGCTGCGCTGACCTGGGGGGACCTCCCCCTCACTCACTAGAACCAGCTCCCCCAGGGCTGGACAGCATGGACTCGGGGCACAGAAAGGGCCCCCGTGATGCTACGGTGCCCTTTAGCAGCCAAGAGCTGACGGGAGGCTCCGGGGACAGGTCAGAGTGGCTCTCCGGACGGGCTGGCTGCACTCTCAGAAGACACACACGTCAGTAAGATCTGGGCGCGGAGGCCTGTGCTCACCTTGAACCTCCAGGCCCCAGGGAGGGGACAAGGTGGCTGGAAACTGGAGAGGTCAAGAGCCCTGTCAAAGGTCACACGACCATTGGAGCAAAGCCAGAACGGTGATCCTTGATCCCCTCCCTCCCCAGTGAGCCCTGCTCCCTCCACGCTGCCCTGCACAGGGGCCGCTGCCCGGCCAAGCACAGAGTCCACACACACACAGAGGCCCCAGAAAGCCTGTGGGCAACTCTCCAGCAGTACCAGCTGGCCCAGATGAAGTGTCACTTACCACTGCTATTTAAAGCATGTGAAGTGCCTTTCAGAAACACCCCCAGCAAGAAGGCAACCCGGGGGCTGGAAGTACATCCAGAGAAATGCAGGAGCACATGAATGAGAACAGCTCCTGCTAGCACAGTTGGCTGAGAGTGGGGGCAGACCCTGGGGTTCCTCTAGCCTCCTGGCTCCTCATGGGAGCCCCGTGAAGTGGAGAGAGTCATCCCTACACCACAGATGGGGAGCTGAGCTCAGAGAGGCACAGTGACTTGCCTTCAGCCACACAGCCAGTAAGTGGCACCATAAACCAAAGATCATTCTGATCAGGCCCACGGTCTACATGTTTAAATTTCTGTGTTTTAGGGCAACTATGGGCTTTATTAAATTTATTTTTCCTGCTTGTGGGCTCCAAAGTTGGCCATCAGGGGAAGCACTCATTTATCTGAACCAAACAGAAAACAATAAAGTCAGCAGAAGGTAACGTGAGATCCTGGGGCTGAGAGGGACAGGGGGGCCCAGCAGGCAGGGCAGGTGGGAGGAAGGTCAGGGGTGCCATGGAACTGGGGCATCTTGGCTTTGAGGAAGAGACGGCCCTCCAGATGGAGGGGATGGCACGTGCAAGGCACAGAGACATGGGATGGGAGGTCACAGGGTGACAGGCAAAGAAGAAGCCCGAGTGGGGTGTGTCTAGGCCTGACCAGCTGCAGATTCTTTGGAGACTCCACAAGGGCTCTGGCTGGACCAGTCTCTGGAGCCAACCCTGGCAGGGAGCCGCAGGAGGACCAGGCCTTGGCGATGGGAAGAACAGCCCCCATGCATGGGGCACTGGGAGTTATAGTAGTTTTCATTTCCTCATGTCCATTCTCCCCTCACAGAAGTGAGATGAGCGATTCGGCCTCCTCTATTTGATGGGAAAGAAACAGAGGCCCTTCCCCTTGTAGCTCAGAGATCCCCACTCACAGCTCCTCCTAAGCCTGCCCACCCGTCTCATCCTCTCTGGTCACCCCATCAACTGTCACCTCTTTTACCATTTCCCTCCAAGGTGCTAACCTCTGGTCAGCCTGGACCTTTGCCCTCACTGGTTCCTGCATCTGGAAAAATCCTTCCTTCCCTCCCCTCCCTTCTCCTTGCCTTTGTTAACTGGTCCTCAGACCTCACCTCAAAGCCCCTGCCTTCAGAGGTGGTCCACTCTCTCTGAGCCTCCTGGTCAAGGGTCTCAGGAGGTGCCAGAGCTGGGCTTTAGGACAGAGGGAGCTAAGGGCACCTAGCAAGCATGGCACAACCCTCAGAATGTCCCCACACTGTGGTTATTCTTCCTCTGCCCATTTTGCAAATGGGGGGGGGTACACAGAGAGGTTAAATAACTTGCCCAAGATGACAGCCTGGCAGGTAGTGGTGCTGGACTCAAATCCGGGCTCCAGGGATTACTCCTGCTCCCACCTGTTCCTGCCCTTGTCCTGTCCTGCCCACCCCTTCCACCTGCCTCCATCTCTGTGTGTCCCCTGGGTCCTCAGTGCTCGTGCTGTGCGTATACAGTTGTCCTCTCATTTGGTCCTCCAGGGCCAGGAGGCAGTACTCCTCCTGCACCCTCCAGATGGGGAGTGACTGGCTCTGCAGGGTGGGCCGCTTCCCTCAGCCGTCATGCCCACCAGGCACAGCCAAGCCCAGGTCTCAGCCTCCAGATGCAGAGGCGATTTTCCCAAGATGGTAGAAGACGACCCAGCCCTGAGCACCTGGCTCCCGCCACTCAGGGCCACCCTTGCCTTGACTGGCCTCCCGGAAGCACTCTTCCTGCTAGCTCCATGCAGACCACACCAGGCTCACAACTCCAGGATCCAGGTGTCTGAGTGGGGGTGGGATGGGGTGGGGGGAGGCAGGGCCAGAGGTTGGAGACAGACCTGCCTGAGCAGCGGCCTCTGGTCCACCTCCCCCTGCACCCACCCAAGGCTCACGGTCATGAAATTTCGAGTTTCATGGGTTACATTTTTCTGACTCCCATTAAAATAAAACAGGAAAAATGAAATAAGGAGCATTTGTCCAGGTGCTGCCTAAGTCACCCAGACGATCTGCATCGCAGCCTGTGACGGGCTGTTACCCAGCAGCAGCCCACACCAAGAACCTGCTAGAAGCGCAGGCAGCCTGGGGGGACCCTGGGGGGGAGCCTAGAGCCCAGCAGGCCAGGGAGGGAGACCTGGGGAAGATTCCGGGAGGATGGAATCCGGATTCCAGATGGCATCGAGAGGAGGATGGGGGCTGGGAGAGGGCAGGGAGCAGGAGCTGCTGCTCCCCGCATTCCCGCCAGGTGGGCTCTTCCCCATCACTGAGGTTGAGGTCCAGGGGTCACAGGGAGGAGGGAGAGGGTGGAGGAGGAGGGAGAGGGTGGAGGGGGAGGGAGGCTACTGAAAGGGTCCCCATGCCAGAGGAGGAAGACAGGGGGTGGTGGAGTGTGGCATGGGTTTTGACAAATACCAAGGAGCCCCTTGCTCCCCATTGCCCATTTGAACCCCTTCTCTCCAGCCCAAGTCAACACACTAGTTGTTTCTTAAAACAAAACACACGTATGTCTACGGGCGTCTATTCGTGTGTGTCACATCTGTGTATATGACACCGAGGCTCAGGGTTCTGGCACTGTGGTACTGGCAGTGTGCATGGGGCCTCATTTTCCCAGAAACCCAGAGAGCTGGACATTATTCTCTCCATTCCACAGACAAGAAGACTGAGGCCTCAAGACTGAAGTATACAGACAGGTAAGAGGTATGCAGGTAAGCAGGACCAGAATGACATCTGTCAAACCTCCAAGCCTCCCTGGGTTGCCTCTGCCTGCCAGGGACAGGGAGTCAGCTGCAGAGGGGACTGGCAGGGACCGAGCACCAGGAGCAGGTGGGCTCTGTGGGCCAGCTGCTGAGGTGCTCAGGGGGTGCTCGGGGATCTGAGCAGGGAGCTGCCGGAGGCCAGGGACCAGCAGGTTCAGAAGGATCCAGAGGCCTTGGGGAGTGGGCCATGCAGTCAGTGGAGAGGTCCTGCTGGCCCCCAATGCGCCCCGGCAGGGCCCTGCAGACTGACCAGGCTGGAAGCACGTGAGAAGCAGCTGGACGAGGAGCAGGGGTCGGATGTTAGGTGGCCCCACTCCTCCCCTAAGGCACCCCACTTCTGAGACATTCCACTGGCTCCACCTCAACAAATGACCCAGCTCTGACTCCTTTCACCACGCTGCCGATGGTCCCTGCCACCTCTCCCTGAGATTATGGTCACAGCCCATGACAGTTACCACCTTTGTCCCCCTCCAGCATATTCTCCACTCAGCCCCCGGATGATCCTTATAAAACCACTCCACACCAAACCCTCAGAGGACTCCCGCCCACACCTCACTGGAGGCAAAATCACGCCCTGGCCTTGCCCTAAAGGATCCAGGCCTCCTGCCACCTCTTCTCGCACCTGCCCCAGCCTTCACTCGCGGCTCCAGACACACTGGCCCTTGCTGTCCTTCACACACACCACGCGTGTCCCTGCTTGGAGCCTTCCCAGTGCCGGGGACAACAGGCATTTCCTTGGTTATAGGAGTTCTGTGTCTATCCTCGATATTAATCCCTTATCAAATAAATGATTTCAAATAGTTTGTCCCATTTCCTGGGATTGCCTTTTCTCTCTGCTGAGAGTGTTCCTTGATGAGCAAAAGGTTTACATTTTAATGAAGTCAAAATTGATCTCCCTTTTCTGTTGCTGTCCGTGCTTTGGTGTTCTATCTAAAAATCACTTTCAAATGAAGTCCAATGTCATGAAGTTCCCTCCTCCCCCCCAAGGAAAAGCAAATAACCCAATCCATAAATGGGCAAAAGAACTGAACGGGCACTTTCCAAGAAGAAGAAATACAAATGGCCAACAAATATATAGAAAAAATGTTCGATATCTCCAGCAATTAGAGAAATGCAAATTGAAACCCCACTAAGATTCCATCCCTCCTATGTTTCCTTCTAAGAGACTTACTGTTTCAGCTCTCATCTTTAGGTCTTTGATCCCTTTTGAGTCAGTTTGGTGTGTGGTGTAAGACAGGAGTCATACATCTATCTGAATTTGTACACATACAGAGTTAAATGAAAACATGTGTTTTTTTGTTTTGTATTTTGCATGAGGAGATTTAGTTTTTCTACCACCATTTGTTGAAAAATATTTCTCCTTCATTGAATGGTCCTGTCACTCTTGTTGAAAATCATTTGACCATAAACGTGAGGGTTTATCATGGACTCTGTTCTACCCCCTTGCTCTCACTGTCTTTATGCCAGCGCCACACTGTTCTGATGACTGTAGCTCTGTAGTCAGTTTTGGAATCAGGAAGTGTGACACTTATAACTTGGTTTTCTTGCAAGACTTTGTTGCCTTTTCAGGGTTCTTAGTTCTTCTTCTGTTTGCTCTTACAGCCTCAACGTCTATGAGAGTTGTCACCCAATAAAAATTTGATGAATGAAAAATAAGCATTCTATGGCATTTGTGTCATGGGCCAGGTACTGGGGGCTAAACCAATCTGCTCAGATCCCTGCCTTGAAGATATCTGACAGTTTGGGACAAGCTGGCAAAGAGCAGTGCATTTGGTGGCAGAATGCATGAGGTGGAGAAGGAGGTCAGTGGACTCTGGTGGAGCAGCTTTTCAGTAGGTGAGGGTTTGCCCAGTGGAGCAGGGGTCAGGGCACCTGAGCAGCACAGAGGACGGGGAGGGCAAGAACTGGAGATGATCAGGCCAGAGGCTTCTGTGGGTCATGTGGTCAGGGAGTGGACGATGTAGCTGGAGAATGGCTCTCAGGGGACCCGGCCTTGGGGAGCCCAGAGCCTCCACTGCTCCTAGGGATCCAGGGACAGCTCAAGTTTACTCCTCCCTTTGTTAAAGAGGTTCCCTGGGCACCCAGGTCAGCTGATCAGAGGTTTGAAGGGGGGCAGAGAAGGAAGAGTGGCAGACAGAGGTGTTGTTGGATGGGAAGGCCAGGGTTTGGATACACCTCCAAAGGAAAATTCAGGTAAGAGCTTGCAAAGGTCAGATGGGGACCAGCCCTGGCCACAGTTTATCAGCCTCTGAGAGGACACCATTCTGTGCACTTCACAGGGGCCTCCCAGAAACAGGTAGGTCCTGTTATCTTCCCCCAGGTACCAAGGAAGAAAGGAGCTAGACAGAGGGTGGGGGAATTGCCTGGGGAACAAAAGTGGCAGAGCTGGGACTGAACCTAGAGAGTGTGTCCACTGAGGCCACCACACCTGCTTCCTTCCTGGGTCCCCATCTTCTTCTAGGTGAAAGGGCAGGAGTGGCCTCCAAGGGTCCCCTCGGTGGGACCATGATACCTCGGTGAGGAGGGCCGGCGTCCCTAGGCTCAGGCAGTAGGCAAGGCCTTTGAGCCCCCCTGGGCCCTGACTGTCTGCAGAACCTTCTGGAACCACAGCCCCTCCTCACACCCAGGCCTTCCTGCAGAGACCCAGAGCTTGACTCTCGGCCAGGCCCCTCATTGTTGTAGGAGGGAGAAGTGAGAAGGCTGGGCCCGGTGCTTCCTGCCAGGTTGGCCCAGAGCCAGGGAACCAGGGGAGGCCAGCTTCCTGCTGTCAGTGCACTGTCCACAGCTGGGTGGCCTCTCTGGGAAAGACTAAAGCCAGCATGGAGCCCAATCCCGGTGGGCCCTGGACAAAACCCCACTGTATTCCTAGCAGCCTCCCCCAGTCAGTGCAGGCCGGGGTCCCACCCTGAGGGGACCACCAGGAGAGACGACAGGGATGCTGACTCCTAGGAGGGGAAGGAAGAGGACCTGGACCATGTGGCACATCCACGAGCTCTTTCCTGTAGCCACCAGAACCCAGAGAGACTCTGCCAGAGTCCAGGCTCAGAGAGGGGCCACCACTGGCCAGAATCGATGCCGCTGCTCCCTTCTTTCAGCCCAGGGGCCACCACCAGTGAGACAGACCTCAGAAAAGCTCAGTCCTGAGAGTCTGGTCCTGAGCCTGCCAGTTTAGCAGCCCCAGAGACTTCTGAGGGGAACCCTGGGGTGATGGGGATTCAGGTGGCCCTGCTGCTAGACTTGCAAGTCCACAGGACCCATCTGTTCTGCTGGGGAAGGCTGGCTCCCCTTTCTTCGAGTCAGCCCATGCCCACCCTGGCCTCCACTGGGGACTGTCTTTGCTGCCTGAACCCTGAAGATTCCAACCCAGAATCTGGACCACACCGTGGACATAGCTCCCTGGCCTTCCAGGGCCCTGCCAGCAGCCTCTAGTCCTTGCTGCCTTCCCTGGGGAGGTGCCCCACTTGCCCTTGGCTCAGGCTCTGCAAACCCTGCCCAGCCCCTGGCTGGGTGCCGGCTGGCTCTGGACTGCCAGCCTCACTGGCCAGCAGGTCACAAGGCCTTGCTCCCAGCCTGGCTTCTCCCTGGCTGCCTTACGCACATTTTGGCTCTTGTGTCTGTCCCTGTCGGCTGTCACCATGTTCCCGGGAGCCTGCCTGCTCAGTCGACAGGTCCTCTACAGCCCACCCAAGCCCAGCCTATTTTCTGCCCACTACTTTGTGGTAGCACACACTGTCCCCAACCTTTCAGTCAGGGGGCTTGTCCTACCCCGGGCTGCAAGCCACCTGTGGTGACAGATGACACCCATCCACAGCACAGATACAAAATTCTGCTTGGAACGGAGGTCTGGTTTCCTCCCTTGGTCCAGTGCTTCACCTCCCTGTCTTGGCCTTAGCCCAAGTCCACCTGTTCAGCAATCTGCCTGGAGGCTGCCAGCCTCTGTCGCCTTGAAACTTTCAAACTCTTCTCTCAATTCCCAGCTCCCCTGGTCTCCTCTCTACAAAGCCATACTTTCCTCTCTCTAATTAAGTTGTTATTCTGAAACAATCACAAACACATGGCAAGGCTGAATGTTGAGTGTCAAATAGTCCTTTTTCTTGAACTATCTAAGAGCAAGTCTCCAACCGATGTCCCGTCATCTCTATCTTACAGATGGAGAGACCAGGGCACAGAGCAGCTATCTGATTTACCCAAGATCAGCCAGCCGCTTTGGGAGATTCAGGAAGCCAGAGCAAGTGGTCTGGTTCTAAGTTGATACTTAGGCAAAGCCCTCGGAGAAGAGAGTAGATACCAGGCAGTCATAATTGATGCTGGAAAAAGAAGTCACCTTACTCTATGCCAGGCCCAGTGCCCAGCACATCACATACAAATATCCTTACATTGAATCATCAACAACTTTGAGAAACAGGTGCTATCAGTATGCTCATTTTCCAGATGAAAGACGGCTGCATGGAGAGATTAAGGATTTTCTAATCAGTGGCAGAGTCAGGATTTGAACCCAGGGCTGGCTGATGCCAAAGCTGTCCTGTCACCTGCTGGTAAACTGAGAAACAGGCTACACTTGAAGGTGGGCTGTGGAGGGTGCCTCTGGTTGGCAAATGGAATTGGGTGAGGGGCGGCTCTGGGCCAGTGTGCCACGAACCCCATTCTATTTAACATTCACAATAGCCCTGAGAGGCAGCTCTGATTCCAGCATGGATAAAGGCCCCAGGAGCTCTGAGGAGCACGCTGAGGTTGCAGGTGGCCAAGTGCAGGGTGTAGGACATGGCCAGAGCCTCGCGCTCCTGTGGTAGGGCCGGCAGCCAGCTGGAGAGCCTTCTGCAGGCATCAGTGCTCCTGGGGCTGGGTCTCCATCCCGTGGACAGGCGGGAGCTGCTGATGCTTGCCTGATGCCCATTCATCAGGTTCTTTCTGAGGCACACCTCTCAGTATTCCGTGCCCACTCTGAGGTCCCCAGAACTAAAGCAGCTCATCAGTGGACAGGAGCAGGAAAGTCTCACACGTCACATCCAGATCCCGGGAGACAATTCGCCCAAACCATGCGGAGGCCCCTCGCTACAAGGATGAGAAACTGAGGCTCACAAAGAGCCAAGGAACCACCCGAGACAAGAGCGCGTAATGACCAGTCTCCAGACTCCAGAGCCCAAGCCCTCGTCCCACATCTTCCAATTACAAATGAGGACACTGAGACCCGGAGAGGGAACATGAGCTGCTGGACTTCTCCAGCTCCTGGGCCCACAGCCCCTGACCCTGTAGGAGACCATGCTTCAAACCAGGCCCAGATGGAAAAGGTAAATGTTTCCGTGATCTTCAGATATGAAAATGCTGGGGCACCCTTGCTCTTCCCTGCTGCCAGACACGTGATCCGCCCAACAATCCACATCACTTTCCTTTCTGTTTTCGATTTTTCCTGCCTGTGGTTCAATACAGTTACAAAACTGGAGCAGAATTTTCTCTGCTGTCCAATGGGCTGTCCACGTAGGGTCCTCCCAAAGCTTATAGCCATCAGCAGAGTCAGATTCATGCTGGTGGAGGGCAGAAGGGGTGGGGGACAGGAAGAGGAAGGGGAGGAAGCACCACTTCTGCTGGGTACTTCCTGTGTGAGGTGGGGCTGGAATCTACCATGGCTCTGTCCAAAGCTCACAGCCTTCCTAGGCTTCCTAGACCACAGGCATTTCCCCATGTGCTCCCCTATTTCTTAGCAGGATGGTGTTGTGACCCCAGAAGTTCCATGGATAAACCAATTTATTAGTAGTCTTTTACTAAAGACGGTAGGGAAAACCAACATACTCTCTCTCTAATAAACCCACAACCAAGAGGAGTGTGAGAAAGGAGACAAGGAGACCAACAATAAAACTTTGGAATCTGGGGAGAGATGAATGAATGGAAAAGAAACCTGGCAAACCCAAGAAAATGGAGCCCTAAGTCAGCGTTAGGGAAATCTGAGAACCCATGTGTCCTACACCATGGGATCCCTCACTCACCTTGGAAGTGGGGATGGAGGGAAACCAGGATAAGGAGGATGGGTGAATGGTCCTGTTAGAAGCAGTCAGGCTCCATCCCTGCCTCAGCTCCAGCAGCCTGGAGACTACCCTCCTGAGCCTGAGCAGGAGAACAGGGTTATTCTTTGCCAAGTGTGAAAGCCTGAGGGCCTTTGAGGTGGCATGCTGAGGGCAGGGCAAGGGTACCATAAGGAAACACAGGGAGGAAGAGATAGCATGTGCGCCAGACGTGAGATCTCTCCGTTGTAAGATGAAATTGAGGGTGGTATACAGAGATCACAGCCAAAGTGCAAAGCAATGGAAAATCTGCCAGAAAGGTGTGTGAAATCAGAGAAACAAGCCAGGAGGGCCAACCTCTGAATCCCAGGAGCTCACGAGAGAGAGGAGAAAGAAAGATGGGGGAGAGGAAATCATCAAAGAAACAATTCAAGAAAACTTCTTCAAGCACAAGTCCCAGGTCACCAGATTCATGGTGAGAATGGACCCACCCCAAGATCCATTCCACAGTCTAGGGATGAAGAGAAGACCCCAAGACAGCCACAGAGGGTAAAACAGGACCCAGAATTGATCTGGAAGTTTCCTGGAGCCTTCCAGAGGGCAACAGAGCAACGAATATTCACACCTCTGAAGGAAAATGACTTATTTCCAGCCAAGAACTCTACATTTCAATTAATTGCACAAGAGCAGAAAGACATTTCCATCATTTCCAGACCTAGTAATGTCAAGAAATTTAACTCCTCAGTCACCCTCTCTGAAGAAGATCCCGTCAAATGAAAGATTTCTTAAACTCAGTACCTGTGTAACTTAGATAAAATGAAAACTGAAAGAGGGAGTGTGTGTGAATGCCACCATCCTCCATGAGGCTGCTTCTCCCACCAGAGAGGCATGGAGAAGATATCTTGCTCTTGGGAGCTCAGCCTGAGACCCCAGGACAGGAGCACTGGCTGGGACTTAGATGTTGTGCAGACCTGAAGGATGCTAAGCTCTGCAGTGGGTATGAGACCACCGTGTGCTGCCCTGGACCAATCCAGGAATCACAAGGGCTGCCTGTAAGAGGACGATTCTCCTTGAAATTTTAACAGGATGTGGTGATGTCTCCCCTGCGAGGCCACAGGGATTGCAGGGGCTCTGGCCCCAGTGTGCTTGCACAGTCTGTCTGGCCATCAACCCATCTTGTCTTTTCCATTTCCCTTTTCACATTTCTTTTTCTTTTCCCATCCATGGCTTGCCTTTCATAAGGACACAATCTGCTGTCTCTGAGGCCTGGCGTGAGTCCTCTGGGAGGGCCTTGGAGTACTCAGAGGGGAGGCGGCCATCCAGCAGAGTCAATCTAACTAGACTGAAGACAGTTAGTTTAACTAGTTAGATTAACCTCCTGAGATCTTTACTTTGGAGATTGTCTTTTGGCGATAATCTTTACAAAGGAAAAACTTTTCCAAGAATCTACGTTGTTTCCTGTGGACAAAAATGTCCTGCTTGCTTTCAAAATAGCCATTCACTCATCTGTTGTTGGTGAAGACCTTGAGCCCACGGGTGGCCTGGGAGGTGAAGAGGCCTGGGCCAAGGCAGATAGAAACCTTTTGTTTCCTACCCATGGAGCGCTGGTTCTGCTGGCATTGCCACCAGTGTCTTCCTTTTTGTCTGTCACTACCAGAGAAGTGGCCTGTCCTCACCATCACTGTGGACCAGCCCCCACACTTGCTCCTTGTCTCCCCAGCACCATCGCCTGCCCTTAGCTGTCAATCATTCCTAACAGCAAGTGCATGTTTGTGCACATACACATACATACTCATGCACACCCCCCCCCACACACAAAGATCTTTCAGTTCGAACACCCACATGCTCAGCCTCACACTTCCTCCAGGTACCACCTCTCCCATCTCTGCTGCTTCCCTTCATAGCCAGCCTCTGGGGACAGGGGTTTAAACATACCACCTCCATTCTTCCTCTTGGCCTGTGCCATTGGGAGTTCTTCACCATGGAAACAGCCTCCATCGAGGTCACCACAGACGTTTGCCTGTCCCCACCATCCTGGGCCTCTCGGTAGCACGTGGCACAGTCGAGAGTCTCTTCCTTCTTGAATGCTCAGCGCTCGGCTCTAGACTTGGCACCTCCCAGGGGCCTCCTGCCTCCCTACTATCCTTCAGTCTCTGTGCTGCGCATCTCGTCCTGCCCTCTGAATGCTGTTGCCCCCGGACTCAGTCCCAGATGCCCTTTTCTCTTCTCCATCTTCCCACGTGATTCCATCTACTTCCAGAGCCCTAGACCACATCTGCGTATTGACAACTCTCAAGTGTGTATTTCCAGCCCTGAACTCTGAGTGTCTGCTCAGGGGCCGATTGCCAAGTGCCTCCCTGCTCTCCCCTCCCCCAGCCTGCTCCTCCTGCTCCTCTCCCACCCGCCTCCATCTGCCAGCAATTCCTCAAGCCAGAAGCCCGGCAGTCACTCTGATTCCCACTCTCACCCTCCTCAGGAGTCCTACAGCACTGTCCCCTTCTTCACTGCTGCCGCCTCACTAGGCTTGGGAATATCTAACAATATTATCAATAATGGCTAATAATAATAATCCAATACTAATAGTCTCACCTAGACTCTCATATCCTGCCCTCCCTTCTGCCCAATAATCCTATCCTCTTCCAAAAGTTTGGGTCATATTCCCTAGGAGGGATGGAGTGTCAGGATTTGGGGGCATCAAGAGAGAGGACAAACCCAGTGTGGCCCATGGAATGGGGGTTGGACAATTTTCTCCCCAGCCCCCTGGAGCCATGCTCAGAAGTACACATCTGCACCTCCAGGGAGAAGCCTGAAGGTGATCAGAGATCAAGGCCCTGGGTCTCAAGAAGAAGGCAGGGCCCTGACCGCCCACAGCCTTGACTCTCCAGAGGGAGAGTCCATCCAGAGCAGGGAGCCCAGGACCAATCCTCTCTGGCCCCTAGAACACACAGGGCTCTGCTCAGAGCAGGCCCTGGCCTGGGAGCTGGCAGCACAGGAGGAAGCAGTCCTTTGCATTTCCTTTTTACATCTAATACCTGCAGGACAGAGTGATCAGCAAGTAAGAGGCCATGGCTTCCACCCGCAGATACCTGCCTCTAGTGGAGGCACCTGACTTCACCCTCCCCAGGCTGAGGTGACCTCAAGCTGATGCATGGGCCCTGCCTGGCTTGGTCTGGCCAACTGTGTCCTTGCTCCTTCCTGAAATCGGGAGCTGTCAGATCCCCAAAGCTGCTGAGTTCAAGGAATTTCCCTTCACCTGAGGCCTCAGAGAATCCTGACCATGCAGCAGAAGAGTCCTTCCTGCAATAAGCACTCTCCAGCACTGCCCAGCAGGATCCTCAGCACTGCGGATTCAGCCATGAACCAACGCAGTCCCTGTTGTCTCACAGAGCTCACAGTCTAGTGAAGGAGGCAGAAATACACTTACAAATATATGGAGAAAAACAGAGAAGGGGAGAGGATAAGAAATGCCAAAGGAGGGTAGAACTCAGGGTGACTGAGGGAAGTGAGGGGGCCATGACACTCTGGGAAAAGTGCCCCAGGCAAAGGGCACAGCGAGTGCAAGGCCTGAGGCAGGAGCATGTCTCACAAAGAGCCCAGAGACCTTGGCTGGACTACGGGGCAGGGGCAGAGCAGCAGGCAAGGTCAGGGAGGAGCTGGACCAGCACAGGCCACGCGAGGGTTTCAGAGGTGCCGAGCGGAGCCACCTTTAACAGAATCACTGGCTGTGGGTAGAGACAGGCAGAAGATCAGGATGGAACAGGACACCCTGATTAGCCAGAGACCAAACTGGAAGTGGCTTTCCCCAGAGTGGAGAGAAGTGGACAGACTCTGGATCTGGGTTCAAGGACAAGTTGACAGGAATTTCTAATGGACATGAAACAGTGATTTGGGGCCCAAGCATCTTGAAAAATGAAATCCGCTGAGCAGAATGCTCACCTTCTTTCTCTTTGTCAAAAGATGCCTCTTTCCCCCTTTGACCACTTGAAAGTCTTCAAAGAGACACTCAGTAAGTGAGTGTTGCTTTCACCTAGTCTGTGCACCTATCTTATGCATTTCATATTCTACATCACCAAACTCCAGGGTCACAGGTGTTGTACCAGTTTGGGTTTTATTGTGGGTAACCTGACGGGTTTGTGCCTACCCCAAAGTCTCCAACTTATCCCTACTTATGTAATCCAAAGTGAGATCAATTCACTTCCCAATAAAAAAGGCAATACATATCTCCCCAAACACACTCAACAGCCTTTTAACTCTGGCATTCCCAGTGAGAGGGGCCGAGGCACAAGGCATCTAGGCTGAGAGACAGGCATTTAGGCTGGTATGCTTCTGGATTCCAAAGGCTGAGGAGGAATGTTATTTATGAAAGATTATTAAGAAATGAAATAATCTTTATTAAAATGATTCTCTACAAACTACTATTTCATGAAGCACGCATGCACACACACGTGCTTTTTAAAGTATAGATAGATCATAAAACAATGTGTGTTAAGAACACTGCATGACTCTCAAGGTTTGAATAAAAATGAATGCAGCTACTAGAAATATAAATAAATGAGATGGACATATGTGTCTATTAATAACGCAATCCCTGCAGATGGAACAATAACAAACTAAGTGGACTTTGACAATGACTTCTTCGATGAATGTTGGAGTCCAGAGTCACAGCTGTTCTGGAGCATCCATTGTGCTGGGGACTAAGGATGGGTTCACTCGATGTCCAGATGGACTGTCGTGAGAATAGCGGGATATGACACGGAGCTCAGGGGAGGACTCCAGGAGGTATACACATGGCAGTTCTGAGCACAGAGATGGGGGAAGATCATGTAGGGAGGGAGTCTGGAGGAAAGGGGAGCCCAGGGCTGGGCTCTGCGGGGCCCTAATATGTATAGACCAGGAGATGATGGGACTTTCCACAGCTGACGAGAAAGTGAAATCAGCCAAGGAAGAGGAAGATTAAGTGTCTAAAAGCAAGGTGGACAAAGTGCTACCAGGAGAAGGGAGGGGTCACTGTGCCCAGTGCTGCCACCAGGTCATGAAGGAACAGAATGAGTGATCACTGTCCTCTGCAAGGTGAAGGTCACCGTTGACCTTGAGAAGAGCATCTTGGAGGAGGAAGAGGCTTCAGGTCCACAGCAGTGGGATTGCATGGGGTGGGAGGAGAGGTGGGGGAGCCGCACAGCCAGCTCCTTCTGGAGTTCTTTAAAGGGAATAGAAAGAGCGGGTGATCTAGGTCCTGCAGTCAGAGGAGTTTTTCAGGTGGAGACCTTAAGTTTGAGTGTGCTAATCTGCATGGAGCAAGGTCCTGGGGTGAGGAGTGAGGGCACCCAGCATCCACGCATTGGAGCATGCCTGGCTCTTCCCCAAGTGCTGCAGCTGGGATCTGTGGCTGGCAGGGCCTGGCATGGATTTGTCCTCCTAAAGGCCTGATGGTAGGGGAAGCCCTGGGCAACCCCACACCAAACCTCACTGGCCCAGCTGACCACTGGGCTTCTGTACCACTGTCCCATGTTCCAGCTCCAAGTTGAGGCTGGGCTGCCCATCTAAGCCCAGGCCATCTGCCCATGGCCAGCTTGAATTCCCCACTTGGCTGGGCCTGGTCTCCCTGTCTCACCATTTGAGCTCACCCCCATCTTCAGACCTAGACCCCTACCCACAGTGGGCTGGGATGGCCACTTTGGGTAGCTGGGGAGTTCCTGTGGGTTCCAGTGCTTCTACACCAGCCCACTGGGCTGAGTTCCCGGCAAGGGAACTTGAGTTAGGACAATATATCCATTTCCCTCAAGGAACAAAATAACTTTGTATGTGTGAAAACGCTGCTTAACAGAAGAGCCCTTCTACACACCCAAGGCAGATGCACGGTGTGGGTGAGAGCTGACACATTTCTGACTGGTGCTTCCAGAAGCCTGCAGGAAAATGCAGGTTTTGTTCCGATATGGAGATGACAGGGAATGCAGAGAGAGGACCATGTGCCAGGAAGTCAGGGCCATAGGGAGGGGTCAACGTATACTGTGTGCCAAGCATTTCCCTAGGATCCAAGTTGAGAAGGGACTCGGGAGAGAAAGGATTTTAGCACCGGCTGTGATAGAAGTGACTCACTTGGATCCGTCAGGGTTACCTACCAGTGATTTCAGGTCCTTCCAAGGAAAGTGTAGTCATACTTCTGACTCCCAAGAATGTACATGAAGCCATGAGATTCTCTCTGGCCAACGGACCTGGGCAGAAGCCCCTGGGCGGAAGCTCTAGGAGCCAGGCACAGTACACTGCTCTTCCCTTCTTATTCTCCTGGGCTCCACGGGCCCTAATCCCCTGAGGACCCAGTGAACAAGCCCCACTGCAGACTCTGCTCCATGAACCAGAGTGAAAAATAGGTGCTTGTTGTGTTAAAGGAAAGAAAGAAAAAGAAGTAGGAGTAACTGAGTCTAGGGCAAAACCCCGGGGTGGCTGCAGAAGGATGCATTCAGCTTTCTAGGGTGGGGGCAGCCTTGGTGTCTTGGGAGGGACATGGTCACGTGATTGGCTGAATGGATGAGGTGTCACAGGTGCCCCCAGGTAACAACCCAAAGCACCTTCCCTTTCTCCCAGACATTTGTAACTACTCCTGGGGGTGGTAACAACTGCCCAAGGAGAACCAGGAAGGAAGAGGATCGCCAGAAGTGAGGGTGGGACTCAGGGGACAGCGGGGACTCAGGTGGGACAGCCTGGCTCGGAAGAGAAAAGGATTTGATGGGAGACACCACATAAACCCATGTGCCCAGATCAGCCGTGAAAAGTTGGAGGAGGGGGGTTGAGAGTTCCCACAGTGGAGTGAGGTCGCCCTGGACGGAGATGAAGAGCGCCATACGCTGCAGTGAAGCACACCCACGTGCCCCTCCTGCGCTCCTGTGAACGGTACCCTCTCCCACTGGCCCCAAGGGTCCTATGGCAGGTACCACAGGTATGTTATTGTCCCCTTCACAGATAAGGTCACTGGGAATTGGAGAGGTGGGGAGTGGGATGGTCTAAGGCTAGACAGAGGCAGGTGGGACCGCTGTTCAGGGGCAGGGGTGACAAACCTCAAAAGACAGGGAGATTCCGGAACAGCAGGTGGGTGAAGTGTCAACCTACATGGGGCATGGAGGAGGAGGGGAACATTGCCTGGGCTGCAAGAAGAGAAGGGACTTGGGGATGACTTTCAGCCAAAGGCAGTGATGTCCAGGAGGTAGCTGGACAGGGAGAGGCTCCCAACAGCTGCCTGTCCAGAGGCTGGGCCTTCTCCAGGGATACAGGAAGCAGGGGGTGGCTTGGTGACCCAGGACTCAGGTCTGGAGGTGCCTGCCTCTTAGTACATACAGAATACCTTGAAGAAGCAGGATCCCTGTCCACCAGCAAACACTACACTGCCCCCCAGAGCCCCAGAGACAGTCCTTCAACCAGGAGGGAAGAGGGCACGTTCCTAGGACCAGATGCATAAATCAATCCTGGGATCCGGTCCCCGTGCCCTTGGGAGGACCCAGTGTATGAAAACACAGAGACACAAGAGGGCGCTCTAACCAAACGGCAGGAGCAGAAAACAGTTGTCCCCAGTCGGAAGGGTCAGCCCTGGGAAACACCCAGAGTTCCTGGATGGAGCCACTCCTGGCCTGGGGACAGCATGCTTCGGGCATGTGTGTCACCTCTGCCCCCTGCCCCACCGCTCTGGTAACCAATCATCAGTCCAAGGACCCCTCAGACCACAAGAAGATGCCTATGTGTGGCCTTGGGGAGGGTGGCAATCTCTGCTCCTCTCCACCAACCTTCTAGGGGACTCCTGTGCCCCCAACTTTGACCTGGTGAGTTAGGCACTTGCAGGTGCTGGAGAGTCAGAGCCAGTGACAGTCCTGTTGGCCAAGGCCTGGGGACCAACCCCTCGGGAGGCCAGTTTTCCTCTTCACTGTTGTCCCTCAGGACTGTGTAGGGCTGGGGGCCAACCTGATCACACCAGGGACACAGACACAGGACCCCGAGACAGACACCACGGCACCTGCTCACAGACACCCACATCCGGGGGAGCAGACACGTGGCCACATAGAACACAGCCAGCACAAAACACTTGCACAGAGCACGTCTGAAGCAAGGCTCCCTTGTAGAGCCCAGAAGGTCCCCACAGTGGTGAATTCTGAAATGTGTAGAGCAGCAGGCTTCAAAGCCATGCACCAAAAGCCAATGACCAGAGATGACTGTTCAAAACTCTCCAAACCAGAGCCCCAGGCCCTGGCGGTCAGAACGGGAGTGGGAGTAAAAGGCCAGTGGGTGCAACAGCTCTCCGCCCTGCAGTTGGCCTTGTGCGCAGAGTCCAAATGCCCAGGGGGCAACTGGGCATGCCAGGGGGGTGGCCTGGGCAGGATGCAGGTGACTTTTGGGGAACACACTGCAAGGGATGTGTAGCTGAGATGGGAGCTGGGAGGCTCACTATCACCCCCGTGCAGGGGCTAGAAAAGCATCCAGGAGCTGAGGAAATATCAGGGCTGGAGAAAGACCCAGACCAGACCCCTCCAGATCCTCAGCAAACACCCAGCGTGGCTTGTGCCCACCAAGGCGCCCCCTGGTGTTCTCAGAGGCGAACTGCAAGTTCCGTGACGGTGGCACCTGCACAAAGTCGGCGCAGGAATCTCAGGGTTCCTGTGGGCACCGCTCTGAGTGAGACGCCCACCGCCTCCGCGCACCAGGGGGGCGCAGGCTCTTACTCCGCGGGGAGCAGGCTGCAAACCGAGCGTGAGTCTTACCCTCCTTCGAAGATTTTGATCCTTGCCGGCTCCCCTCTCTTGGGGGCGGGAGCGTCCTCCTCCGGCTTCCCTCGCTTCTCCTCCTCCATCTCCACTCTAGCTAGCTCTTTCTGGCCTTCCGGGGAAGCCAGCGACGGGAGGTGCACCTGGCCCACCGCAGGGTGACAAAATCAGAGCTGGTTAAATTTTCCTTCTCAGTTGGGAGTGTCCTAATCCCTTGCGTGGCACCGAGCCACACGCAGGTGGACTCCCCTAACTGCTCCTCCCCTCAGACGTGTGTTGTCAGCCCCATGTGACAGAATGAAGGCACCCACCCCAGAGAGGCCAGGTCTCCCACGCTGGGGCTCTGATTGGCCTTTCTGGTTAACCATCCCACAGAGCTGGGTTGCTTTGTGTCTCTTGTACTAGTTTGGGAGCTCCTGGGGAGAGGTCCTTATCTTGTTCTCCTTGATCATCTCAGCACCCAAACCAGGGTTGGCAGGCTCTGGGCTGTTGGTCTAAGGGAATCCATTCTCTTTGCAGAGTTATGGGCCTCAATGAGACCTAGTTCAGTGTGGAGGCTGGCATTGACCTCGGGCTTCCCAACATCTTCCATTATTTCAAGAACATGTTCTCTCTACCTGCCAGGGATGGCAGGGGGTGGGTACCCCCTTGTGTAGGGAGCAACAATGTTGTACTGGGGATGAGGGCTGGTAGAACTGTGGAAAAAGGCACCCAGCTGGGAACCAGGGATCTGAATTCCAGTACCAGATAGGCCATCACATGCTGAGTTACTCCAGGGTGGATTTGCTTCACTTCTCCGGGCCTCAGAGTCTGGGGAAGGGGGAAGTTGGATCATCCTAAAGATCCATTCTAGCACCGACTAATATAATCTAGTGACCCCATATAATCTTTTCAGATTGGGAGGTGATGTCTGGATTAAGCTAGAGGAGGTTAGTTTGGGTGGCAACCTGAGCAGGGAATCAGGAATTCCTTTTAACTTTCAATGATAATGAGTAAGTACAGTCAGAAACATTTACTGAGTGTCAATGTGCTAAACACTGTTGTATACACACTTTGCATATTTTAACTCATTTAATTATCTCCATAGTTCTATGAGCTAATGATACTATTATCCATATTTTACAGATGAAGAAACTAAAGCACAGAGAGATTAAGTAACCCAGCCAAGGTCACACAACTAGTAGATGGGGTAGTAGGCTTCAACTCTGGGCAATGTGGCACCTGCATCATTGTTCTTAACTTTCTTGTGATATAATGTTGTGGTTGTAAAAATGACCCCAAAGGAGAAAAAAAAGAGAGAGAAACCTAAGGGAAGGGATGTCACTAAAAAGTGGAAGCTTGAGTTTCTTTGGGGCTTACAAACAGAAAAAAAAATTTTGTATGATCAAACTCAAATGTGATACAGTATCCTAGATCCACAAGAAAATGGTTAGGAAAAATTTCAAAATGCCAAGCATGGTGATGCACATGTAATACCAGCAGCTTGGGAGGCTGAGGCTTTGGAACCTCCTTGGGAGGATCGGGAACACAAAGCCAGTCTTAGCAATTTAGCAAGGTGCTTAGCAACTCAGTGAGACCCTGTCTCTAATAAAATATAATAAAAAGGTCTGGGTATGGCCCAGTGGTTAGGCACCTCTGGGTTCACTCCCCAGTACCAAAAAAAAAAAAAAAGCTTCAAAATGCTATGACAAACTAAAGGACGTTTTCAGAACTACTAACAGAGAGTGGAAGCCACAAGATGACAACTGTCAGCCTGGTGGAATAAAGGACTTCCCAAAGATTAATTGGGTTGTCCCACAAGGTGGTGAGTTCCCCATCACTGGAGCTATACAAGGAGAGGACAGAGAGAGAAAGAAAGAGAGGCCTTGTAGCAAGACCTCAACTTGTAGACTATGCAACTATTTTAATTGTGCAGATTGGTAGGAAACCTGCCTTTGAACCAAATAGCATATTCCAGGAAAAAGTTTGCAGGTTTTTGGCTCATTTTAGGAAGGTAGTATTATAAACAACTGATTGCCAAATCCAATTCAACCAGTTAATACTTCATTTTTCTTATAAATACCCTATACAATCTACATAAGGGAACAGAGGCAGCGTGGATCATCTGAGAGGGCTTCAGAGTATGACTCAGATTTGAATTCAGTCCCTGCCATTTACCACATGACCTTGTTCAAGTTATCCCAACACTGTGCTTTGGTGCATTTATCTATAAAATGGTGATATTGCACACTAACTTTTAAGGTGGTTGTGAGGATAAAAGTAAAGTTTAGCATAATACCTGGCACACAGTAGGTACCCCCAATATTATAGGTATAATTATAGCTGCATCTTGACAGCAGCTCTAGCTAGTAAGAGACAGTGAGAGCAAATCAGTCTGCTGTTTATGGTAAAAGAGGAAATTTTGCTCAGAGATGTCTGTAGACTGACAAAGACATAGAAAATGAATTGGAAAACAGTTGTGAAGATTATCCAGTTGAGATGAGGACAAACCCAATGCAAAAAATCCATTCAGTGCAGGAGAAAGGCATGGACGTGTGGGAAGTTACAGACCATACTTTTGCTCATCCATCTACAATAGGAGCTTAATTAGGGGAAATCCATGCCTGATTCAGTCAAAGCATCTGGTCAGAGGACACACTAGTGAACATCATTAAATCTGCAACAATATTTTAAGGGTTTCTTTCCTCAAAGAATTAAAAGAAGAAAAATAGACTCTTTGGAGACCGACAGGTCTGGGTTAATACTCCAGGTTTGCTAAACATTTGCCATGTGTTGTTGACCTCTCTCAGCCTTTGACCCTGATTCTTTCATATGGAGCATGGAGATGGCAATGCTGCCTCACAGGTGGAGGTGAGCTTTGACTGGATCCAAGGGTGTAGTACAGGGAGGTTGTTCAACAAGCAAGACCAATTTCTCATTTCACAAGTGCCAAGTTAGGACAACACATCACAGATGGCCCAAATCCTCAGGCTAGCCTTTTTAAGGTTTGGAGGTGTCTTTTGTATAATTCAAATTTGGAATTATTATATTTCAAACTTGCCAAAAGTGCAGGGGACCTGTTAACTTTATATAATTTCATAGCTTCTGATATAGCTGCAGGTCAGAAGCAATGAGGGAGTAAATTGGAGCCCTTGATATCATGAATATGAAAAATATGAAAAGTCTAATAAGACAAGGGACAACTATGAGGTAAGTAAATGTTACAAAGTTCTGAAACTGCTAGGGGCTTTTCCATCAACCAAGTGTCCAACTCAGTCTTTTAGAATTATTTTTTTCCTTGCTGAAATTCTTTGATTTTATAGTGGAAGCTCCAGGGGAAACAGGGTTGCTTTATAGCCAACTTTCTTGAAATGTATCTATTCCAATCATGAACGGAACACACTGATAAAGAGACCCAATAAACATATTTCCTTATAAGGTGACCAGTCACAGCTGTCAGAGAGGAAATCTTCCCCCTCAGTTCTAGTTCTACACATGGAACCTGAAGACAGTGTGGCTTTAAAAGCTCAACAAGGTCTTTAGCACTCAGTGGTGAAAAAAAGAACAACGCTGAACTTACCTCTGTCATGCGGGGCTTGCGGGAGCTGGATGGCACAAGCCTTCCTGCCTCAGGATGCGGAGCTGTGGCCATGGTGTATGTCTCTTTGCTCACCTTCTGCTTAGACCTCAGGAGGGACAAAGCAGCTTTAGTGGAAACCCCCGGAAGGTTGGGGTTGTACAAACTTATGCACCAACCAGCGTAAACAGAGGACCTCCTATCTGCATGCTGGATGTGATTTGGCTTAATGTAGTTTAAATAGCACCAACTGACATTAGTGGTCGTGTGGAGGCTGGGGAACTGCAGTACCTTCTTTGAGTCCGTACCTTCTTGTGACTTGGCAGGTCTGAGGGACGTTTCTGACAGAGGCAGAGAGCTGGGAGGAGCCAGGGGAGGGGGATCAGGTTGATCCTTGGAATCTTCTTTCTTCACGCTCAGTGGGGGCAACCCTCTTCGATGAGCTCTCCCAGATGGGTGGGCATATTCCTTCAAAGCTTCTGAGCCTGGGGCTGTCCCGTGGGACAATGTGGAGTGAGAGAGGGGAGGAATTTCCTTGGGGTCAGATGGATCTGAGGACAGGCTGGCCAGTGTTTCTAGCTCCCTCCTGCCCTGGCCCTGGCTTCCTGGATGGGATTTCTCTGTCCTCTTCCCACCCTCAGTGCTGGTCAGCACAACACTGCATGGTTTTACCAGCTCAAGTTTTTCATCTGCTTTGGAAGCTTCCTCTTCCTTCACTCTTTTTTGCTGCTGGGTTTCCATGGTAAGTTCAAGGCTGCCAGCTGGTGAAAGGACACGTTTGCTTCCCCCCACTGTCGAGGAACTCCCCTCAAGGCTCAAGGCACCTTCTGATGACAGGGAAGTGCCTTTTCTTTCAGGTAATGTCACAGGCACTCTCAGGTATGGAGTCTGGAAACCTCTGCTTTGCTCTTCACTTAAGCCCGGCAGTCCAGGCCCAGCCTCATACACATGTGCCCCACACGCGGCTGTCCCTTTGGATGAGGGCTCCTCACTCTTGGGAAGAGGTGCACTTGCTGAGCTGCCTTGAGACTGGGTGACCAAGATCTGAGAAAGGGTGGTGTACATTGCACTCCCATAGGACGGCGTGTTGGTCTGAATGCGGACGGGCACAACCAGGGACACCATGGTGTCTGGACAGGCGGGCAGGGCCAGCGGCAGGGCTGATGTGGGTGCCGAGGAACTGGCTGGGGGAGCTGCAGGGGGCAAGTGGATGTCACTGCTGTACCCTGTGCTGCAGGAGGGGCCAGGAGTTGCTGTCGCCAGTGGAGCTGGGCTGGTTTTGATCTGGGGCAGGTGGCTTTCCACATCAGGGAGCTGCAGTGCAAACTGGGATTGCAGAGGCAGGAAAAGCCCAGAAGAGAGTGCTGAGGAGGCCGGGTATGGCATGGGGAGGAAGGAAGGGGGCTGCCGGAAGGGAATGTCAGCTGGATGAGGCAAGAGCTGGGGGAGATGGAGTTGGCCTGGGTGCAGAACAGTAGGCTGGAGGGGAAGTGGTGGGGCTTGGAATAAGGACGGAGGGAGTGGAGGCATGGAGTATGGTGAGGAGAGGAGGCTGGACATGGCCTGGCTGGAGAAGAAGTCTGAAGACTGTCCTGGCTCATGCTGCAAGAGGTGCTGGAAAGAAAAAAGCGAGACAGGTGGGGGCAGATATGGTTTCTCCTGCAGGGGCAGCTGGGCCACGGGGTGGTGCAGCACCTGCAGTGCTTCCGTGAAGGGTGGAGTGGACCCCAGCAGGGGCCTGTCCTGCACCTGGCTCTTGCCTCCCGCGTGCCCACTGTGCGAGGTGGCCGCTGAGGAAATCTGGGGCAACGAGCTTTTGGTTGAAGGTTTCCCGGATGAGGACTGTGGGTCCTCACTCTCTTGTCTTCCCTTAGGGGTGGCCTCTGGCTCCATTTCCGGAGGCCTGCTCAGAGAGGCCTGCCTCACCAAAAAGCATTTTCTTCTCTCTGGCGGGGCTGCCGGAGCCGGTGGAGCCACTGGGGCTGGTGCAGAAGGGCCTGTCGAGGACAAGCTGCCGTAGTCAAATGATTTGCTGCGTATCTCAGTCATGTGGGCAGAGTGGGAAATGTTGGGGCTCTGCTCGGAAGCCGACCTCCGCATCTCTCGGGCGTGTGGGTGGTGGCTGGGGACAGTCAGCATATGGGTGCCCAAGGGTTTGGAGCGAGGATCAGATGAGGACCCAGGGGCCTCAGCTTTCCCATGGTCATCCCTGTCGAATGAGGCTGAGCGGCTGGACCCACTCAGAGAGACACTGCTTTCCTGGCTCGGGCTGCGAGACAGAGGCGCAGAAGACTCAAAGCTGGACTCCCCGGATGACTGGGCCATCTCAGCCAGGCGCAGTCTCTTCTTCTTGGGTGGCAGCTTCTCGGCTGGGAGCTGGGCCAGTGTCTGGCTGCGCTGGGGCCATTGGAACTCCTCTGTCTTCTCGGGTTCCTTGGGAGGTGGCTCGGGTTCTGTGTCAGGCCGGTCCGGCTCCTCGGTCACCAGGATCTCTGGAACCTGAATGTTGGGCTGGCGGACCAGCTTGGGTTGCAGGGAATGCGCCGGGCGTCCGTGCGGGGCAGGTGGCGGGGACGAGAACTGGGCCAGAGATTTGTCTTCCCCTTCCGGGCCACTGGGCTGCTCGAGAGGGTCGGATTTCTCAAAGGAGCTGGTGTGCTGGATGACAGAAATTTCTTTGGACGTTGTTCTCCTCTCCTTCCCTGATTCTGAACTGGACCCTGGCTTGGGAGTCCGAGGCTGGAAGCCCGTGGGTCCCTCCAACGAGGGCGCGGATTTACTTGGTTCTGCTGGTGACTTGGTGGACTCCAGGGGAAGGTTCCGAGCGGCGTCAGACGGCCCGGGGCTGCCAAACTGACTTTTTGTTGACTCAAAGGTAGGCGGCTCTTCCTCATCCCCAAGACTCTTCTCCTTCCTCCTCTTCCTCAGTGGAGTGAGTTCCAAGGTGGCCCCCAGTTTATAATGCATCATCTGGGACCACGGCTCGTGTTCCGATGGACTCTTCTCGGCTTCGGAGGATGTGTGAGCACCTGCAGAGAGGGGCTTGGTGATCTGAAGCTCTGAGCAGTAGTACTTTTTATGGGCTTCGTAATTATCCCTTTTCTTGTACCGAGCACCACATATGGTACATTCATAGATGACCCCTTTTGTTTTCAAGCCCTTCTTGGTCTTTTTGGTGAGTTCACTTTCCTTGGGTTCCGGTTCGTCGGAGGGCTTGGAGGCTGCGTCTTTGCTACTTGGTCCAGCCTCCTCAGAGCTGTACTCGCTTCCCAGAGGAAGCTCGATGGCAGGCTGGCGCTTCAGCATCCGGGGGTGGGAGGTAAACACTGGGCTGCTGCGGCTCAGGGTATCAGAGTCGGTGATATGGTCGTCGAAGGAGTAGCTACCTCGGAAGGTGTGGTGGGGGGTACTGAGGGTGCAGGTGGCCGAAGGCATAGATTGGCTTCTCAGGAGGGGCACAGGGGGGGTGGTACTGGGTGGGTGCTGGAGGCTCAGCAATGATTGTTCGGGCTTCGTCTTCTCACTGTGGGACGACAGGGGCTCCCGGTAGAGGCTGGACTTGGGGGATTCCATGCTGCTGCGCCTTGTCAGAGAGCTCCTCCTGGGCTTCACGCTGTCTATCTCGCTGGTGTCCACCACAGCCTCGTTGATGGTGATGAGCTTCGTGATGTGCTCGATCACCTGTGTCCGGGGCACAGACAAAGGTACCAGGCTGGGCTTGTCTTCCGTGGACAGGGGCAGGAGGGTCTGGGTGGAGGTGGCGGTCAGCATGGCGGTCCTCTGACCAATCCGTCCGCACTTGCCGAAGATGATCTCCGCATAGGACTTGGCATTGGTGTTTGGGGGGCTGACCTGCTGCTCAGCGCTCTCGGAGCGGGAGAAGTACCCAGACTCAGTACTGCCTTTGCTGCCTGGGCTCAGAAATGCCTGCTCATCAATCACCTTCTTCCTCTCACTCAGGCGGAGGGCCAGCTTCTGCTTAATGGTGTGGGTGTCTTCCGGCTTATGGCTCAGGGGATGCTCCGATGAGGGTTCTGCAAAGGGAGTCGGGTCCTCCAGCGACGGTGCTGCGCTGGACTGGGACAGGGAGGAGCGTTCGTGGCTGGAACTGTGGCTTCCGGAGCTGTACAAGCTGCTGGAGAGGAGGGGGTGCTTAGGCCTGGCGGGGAGCTCTGTGGGGGGCCCGGTCGTGGCGCCAGTTTCCTCTTCGGAGTCTGTGCTTTCTCCCTCGGTGGGCTCCTCAAATTCCTCCCCGGGGATCCTCTCCATCTCCAGCCCTGGCGGGTACATCTCGCCGCCCACGCCCGAGGCCAGGCCGGCTTTGATGCGGTGGGCATGGGACTTCCTGTGCTTGTAGAGGTTGCTCTTGGTCTTGAAGGAGAAGCCACAGGGGCCGCAGGGGTAGGGTCTCTCGCCCGTGTGCGAGCGGATGTGCTTCTGGAGCACGCTGGGCTTGGCGCAGGGCCGGCTGCAGTACTGGCAGATGTACTTGCCAGGCTTCTGGGGCTTTCTCTCCTTCTTGTGTGCCTCTTCCGTGGGCTTCAGGGACACCTGGGAGGGACGGGGCACAAAGACCTTGGGGATGCCAGGCAGGTCCTCAGGGGGGAGGATGGAAGCGTGGGAAGGGAGGAGCTGGCTCTGCGGGTGGAGCCCAGGTGTCACGAAGGAGCTCGAGGGCCCAGGTCTCATGGGGTCAATGAGCTGCCACGTGGACCCCTCCAGGAGGTGCTCCGGCTTGCCTGGTGACATGAATGCTGGTGTCAGAGGGTGCTGCGGAAGCTGGGAGATGTGGACGGAGGCTTCGATGGACGGCCTCTTGGGGGGCTTCTGCTGCTGGCCCGTTTTCTCCTGAGAGCCTTCCCTAAGAACTGCCGAGGGGCCGGGGAAGGGCTGTGGGGCTAGGAGCTCCTGGGGGGCACTCTCTTGGGGGGCAGCTGTGCTGCTGCCTGGGTAGGGGACGCTGGAGGAAACACTGGTCTGTACGGCCTCTCCTTTGGTCAGCCGCTTCCGGGGACTTCCCTCAGCCTTCTTGGTGCCCTTGATGCTTTGTTCAGGATCCATGACCTTCGCGGAGACCTCAGATGCTACTCAGGGAGGGTGGGGCAGGCTGCATTTACGAAGAATCCAAGTGTCCGGAGGAGGCGTCCAGCTTTGGCCACATTGGTCAAAAGCTGCAGAAGCCCACCCTGAGACGGCTTTGGGAGATTTTTTTTTTGCAAGTGTCACTGGCTGCCAGTGGACTCAGAGCAGGTCATCGGGGCCCAAGCTACTCCTCTGGGTGAGGCATGGCCCTCTACTTGGCAGACAGAAAGCACACCAGCGCTTCCTGCCTGAATGTCTGTCGTGAAAACGTCACGGGGGATGTCAGTATGGCCATTGTGTTGTGCCGGTGGGCAGTGGCAAGTGGCCCCCACGAGTCCCCCGTGTGCTATGCGAATGGCTGAAGGTAGGAGACGTCTGTGTCCATGGCCCAGTCATCCCTAGTGCCAGCCCAAGAGATGCCACACTGGATGCTGGGGGCAGATCCGTCCTGGCTTCCTCTCTCCTTTGTCCCGTGTTTGGTGATCGGCGGCCTCGGAGGAGAAGTCAGACTCTTCTACGGAACAAAAACGCACGCACAGAAACACACACACAAAAGAGAAGACAGGGTTACTGTGGTGTGTCCCCATGGCCTGGGCCACTCAGACTCAGTGTCAAAACCCACGGAGGCCCCTCCAAGATCAGCCAGAGAGCTCCAGCCTAACTCCACGTGCACAAGCGCTGCCCATCCTCCCCTCACCCGCCTCTGCAGCTGATGCCAATGTGCTGGTGACATGGTGGCTGTGTGGGTCGTTGGGGCTGAAGGTAGGGCAGGTTCTGGGAATGGCAGGGCAGTCGGGGGTCAGGAAGCCTGTCCTGCTTTGTGGACCCATTCTGAGTGGGCTGGAGCTCTCTAAGCCTCCACTGCCCAATCTATAAAACAGTCAACAGCATTTCCTGCCTCACCGCACCCTGAGGATGCTGTGGGCCCAGCAAGGTCATGGGTGTGGATGCTGTTGGATGAATTTTGGGCGGTGCTAGGCCTGGCACAGGAGGAAGTGCCCATGGGTTATTCAGGTGTAAGTTTCCCAAGAGGAGGATTATTCTCTTGTGAATCTTTCTCTCTAGCCCTAGATATGAAAGTGTCCACAAGAGAAAAAGAGAGAGAGACATCATTGCTTTTTATGCCCTTGAGAACCCACTCCCAGCCCTGCGCTTCAAGGAGAAGCCGCCAACTACTGCCGTAGCTCACGGGAACTCCCACTCCACACACCTGAGACTACCTGGCTAATCCAGACGATCCCCAGGGAGAGCATTTTGGAAGGTTCCTCCAGTTTTGGAGCCTTTTCGTGCCCAGTCAGTCCCAGGGAAACTCTGGAACCCGTTAAGAATGAAGGCCTTTGCCAATTGCAGGGACAGAGTTGGTCTGGTGGTCTGAGTGGACTCACAAGTGACAGCATCCTCCCAGGCCAGCCGAAAATCAGGCTGTCTAGGCTCCCTGGGTCCTGAGTGCATCTCAGGTCCCTTCTGACCAGGGCCATGGTTGGAATTTTGAAGCTGGAGGCCACTGTGAGTCTGTCACGCTCAATCACATGACTTCCCAGTTGGGAACACTGAGGGCCATGGAAGTCCTATTTAAAGCCTGATGTTTCTAAGCAGCAAGTTGTCACAGCTGGAGTTGGTCCCTCATCCCTCCTCGGTGCCTGTCCCCGGGGAGCCCCTGGGTGGATGAGCAGTGCTTCTGCACTTTCTTCTGCTGTAAGCGTGCACTGCCCCGGGCAACCTGCCCCGGGCCACCTGCCCCGGGTGCCCTATGTCCTTGTCTTGCTTTTCATCTCCCATTTGCTGACACAGAAGTGAGACGTTCACTCCTGGCCCTTTCTGGAGTTGCTCAGATGAACAAGTCTCTAAGGTTCTCAGAGAGTTGTCTCTGAAATGGCAGGATTTCAGCCCCATGACAAGGTTAAGGAGGGCAGATGACTTGATCTTTTTAGTAAAAACTGTACCCTATAAATGTTCTCCTTTTTCATTCTGTCTTGGTTCCAGAAAGAATTCAAGGTAACTATTACATCACATTTGTAGAAGAACGACAAACTGTAATAAAGATAACAAATTAGAACCGAGAAAATGTGAATAGAGCAGGAAGTTAGGATTGGTGGGATAAAAAGAACACCGAGATACCAATCCTAAGGGTTCTATAGTTCAGCTACACATGAGCTCCCTGATAGGCAAGGGGAAAAGAGAGATGTGGTCCATTACAGAGTGCTTACAGCCAGAGGGGAACAGTGACCTAGGTTCCTTACAGGAAGAAAAAGCTTGCTTGAAATGAAACTTTTCCATGTGGCACTTCAGTCAGGGGCAGTAATGATGCAGGAGCTCATCTGTGTCTTCAGTAATATCCCTCTAGCAAATGCAGTAATTGATCTTTGTTAATGGAAGATCACAATTCAGCAAAGGTTAGCAGCCAAATCCTTCCTACATTCTGCAGACAGGGCACCTGGGATGCAGTGGGAATGACCGGCCCAGGGCCACGCTGGTCCTCTTACCCCAGGGCCAGTGCTCTCTGCCACTGTGCTCTACCATAGCATGACAAATGCAAGTCACTTGATACTCGGGCCATGGGAGGGGCAGCGGGGGTGCAGGTGCAGACGCTGGATAAACTGCAACACCTAAGGCCTTGGGGTGTGCTGCCCTTCAGATGCAGCCCAAGTGGGTGTTTACTACCTCTTTAACTCCTTCAGGAAGACCAGGCTGCCACTGTGACCAAGACACCAAGAAAATGGGTCTTTCCTGCTTTCTGAGATTCTGAGACTGTGTGTGAAATTTTAATATAAGCCTGAATGACAAAGAAAACTCTGCTTCTCCAGGGTCACCTATAAAAGATCACTTACAAAAGCCACCAGAGGAGCTGGGGTTGTGGCTCAGTGGTAGAGCGCTTGCCTCGCACATGCGAGGCATTGGGTTCAAGCCTCAGCACCGCATAAATAAAAATAAACAACATAAAAGTATGTGTCTCTCTACAACTAAAAAAAAAAAAAAAAAAGCCACCGGAGATATTGGGGTCAGAACCTCAAGATTTCCCTTTCAGGCCAACAGGGGCCTGAACCCCAGTCCATAGAGGATGGATGTCCTTTGCTGATGATGTCAGAATGGCTGCAGGGTCCACATTGCCTGCCACTGAGGCCACAGCCCCCAGAGAGCTACAGCTTAGAAGATAGCTGATGACCATGAGGAGAACTTCAACCACCAACTGGTTAACATACCAGGTCATTTCCAGAAGGTTCCAGAAGCTTCCATAGGCCTAGCCATTGGAACAGCCCAACCAGGAAGAGGACAGGGCTTGCTAGGGCTGGAGCCACAAAGGCCTTGGGGGAGGAGCCGACAGACTCAAGGCAAGGTGGTCTAGGCCCAAAGCCAAACTATAAATCGCCTCCTGCAACCAGGCATTGGTACCACAGGACCAGAGCCCAGAGTAGACACCCTGGGGCTTGTAGGAGGTGGAGCTGGGAGCTGGGCTCTATCAGGTGGACAATGCCACCAGACCCGGAAGGAGACCAGCTGGACTGTGCCTCCGGCTCTAGGCTGAGGAGCTTGGGCCACTTGCCACGTAAGATAAGGCTGTGCCAAGATGGGGACAGGGGCCCCATGCCCAGGTCACTGTTAGATCAATCTGACCCCAGAACGGTGGGTCTGAACAAAGTTCTTTAATTGTAATTTACTGACATATATACTTATCTCCCAAGATGCCAAAATCTGTTAAAAAATTTTACTGATAGTAATAAAGCATATTGATCTCAAAATGCCAGGAAAATAAATCTTTCTCCTAACTCTGACAGCTGGGGACCCAGGGAACAGGTCCACAGGCTGGACTGGAGGTAGCAGTTAATATTCTTACTTAACAATCCAACAACAAAACCAATGTCTCCTCTAAGGACCTCTGTATGCAATACTGTGTGTGAGTTCATGTGCAAGGCCCAACTCTTCACCTGCAAAGAAAAGCAAAAGTGACCACAGGCTCAGATGGTGGCAATACAGGGCAGACAGGAGGATACGGTTCTAGAGAGACACAGGGAGAAGAGGTCAGGGATCTTTAGAACAAAGTCTAGGCAAAGAGAGTGGCCAAGGCTGAGGTTGGGTCCTTGGCTGGGAATGGGAAATACGACTAGCTATTTGTCTTTCCTTTTAGTCATCAAAGTCCACCTGAGCACTGGGGGTGTGGCTTAGTGGTAGAGCACTGGCCTAGTCTGCAGGAGGACCTAGGTTACTAAAAACAAAACCAAAACGAAAGCAAAACTCTACCTGAGCTTCAGCTGGGTCTACAGCCACCCAGCTAGAGCCTGTATTTCCCAGGCTCCCTTGCAGCTAGTTCTGGCCAAGGTGCTGTATGCAACTTCTAGGTCATGGCCAGCAGGTCAAGCGCTTGCCTTCCATTTGCCCATTTTCTCAGGAAGGATCACCATGGGGTGGTGGTGAGTGAATGCTGATCACACAGTCAAGCGCGTTACCTGAAGGCATGGTGGGATAAGACTAGGTGACGATGTGAAGCCAAGACATTGGCCTCAGACAGAAATACATCTTCCATCTGTTGAAACCAGCTACTTGGTCCCTTGGTGCAGCTGAACAAATACACTAACTCATCCTGGGTTGGAGTGTGATGTTGGTCTCTGGAAGGCGGCACCTCTGTAGAGCGGCTTCTGGATTCTAGAGGCTGGTGGCTCCCTTCCATCTTCAAAGCCACATCCTCTCACACTGAGTTATTCTAATCCTGACTCCTCTGCTCCTCTCTATCAACTGTGCATTTTTTTTTTAGATTCTGTTGGATTCATCCAGGATAATCCCTCGTGAGGTCCTCAATTTAATTACAACCACAGTCCCATGGTCATGACAGGCAAGGCAGGCTCCAGGAATTGGGAGATGGCTCTCTTGGGGGTTACTGTTCTGCTTACCACAATGGGATCTTATTTTTTTAAAATCTCTCTCTCTTGATTTCTAGTAAGGCTCAGCGTTTTTATGTAAACTTATTCATCAATTATTTCATCCAGGAGATTATTTTTCTCATTCTTTTTAATGTCTCTAATGGATCATATTTTGCCATAAATTTTTATAGATTCATATTTTAGGTGAACCATATTTTCTTATGGGTTTACATAAACGTTGAATATTGGGGATATCAATCTTTCACATCTAGGCTGGCAATATTTTCTCCTTACTGACTTATCATCAGTGTTCGACACAGCTGTACAGAACATTTTTGTCTCTATGTGGCCGACTGTATTATCACTCTTTCTCTTTATGACTTTAGGTTTCATGCTGAAGATTATTTTTTGGAATGTCACTCAATGGTTCCTTAGAAGGTCCTTTATAATTTTTTTTCCTTATGATTTCTGTGAAAGCAGGGAGGAGGCACACCCTCTCCCCACGGGGTGGCCTAGACATGCTACTGGGCTGGACCAGGCTTTTGGGGTGACTGTCCCCTCAACCCTTCAACCTGGATTCATTCATGGGAAAAAGGCACAAACTAGGTCCCAAGGCCAGCCTGTCCAGGAAGAAGATGTTTCCCACTCATCTAGTCGGTCAAATAGTGGTACTTCACCGGGAAGCCTGGGGTGTCTGCCTGACCCTGGCTTAGGCAGTCCATCAGCATCTTCCCGTGAGCTTGTCTTCTCCTGGACTGGGCAGGGCCTGGGTCTAACTCGTCTTTATATTTCTAGGGCCCGATACCAGGCTCGGCATGAAGTAAAATATAAAAATACTTTAAAAATACTCACCGACAACTACCACGTACCCAGCTGTGCTAAACACTAGCGTCATGATTCTCACACATGTCCCCTTTTTGCAGATATCAGAACTGGCACTTATGGCTTTAAATCAGGCAAGGAAGGGCAAAGGCAGGATTTGAACCCCAGGTTCAGGCTGAAACCCCCAAGGGGCCGAGGTTAGTCAGGGAGGCCCCGTTGAGTCCTGCCTTCCTTCTTGGTCTCCCAGCTCCTCCAGGAATCTCCCACAGTGGGCTTCAGCCACCCACCCTCACACCACACGTGACGCTCTGTGTGAACTGCTCTGTGTGAATCGCTCTGTGTGGCCGTGTTAGCTGGTGTGGATCTTGAATGTCCCCTGAGGGCCCACGTGTTAAAGGCTTGGTCCTCACTTGGTGCTACTGAACAGTGGTGGGGACTTTAAGAGTTGAGTCCTAAGGGAGGTCTTCGGTCACTGGGAAGGTGCCCTCAAAGAGGACTGTTGACATGCCCACCCTCCTCTTTCTTTGTTTCTTGGCTGCATGAAGTGAGTTGCTAACTCTGCCACGTCCTCCTCCATGAGCTACCGCCTTGCCACAAACACGGAAGCAACTGGACCTACGTAACGTGAACTGGAATCTCCAAACTGTGAGCCAAAAGAAACCTTCCTTTATTCAAAAGTTGATTATTTCAGGTATTTTGTCACAGTAAGGCAAAGCTGACCAACCTATTAACCTTAGGGCCGAGTTTCATGAAAAATGCTTTTTTTTTTCCCAACAATGAGTGGTGAATTATTCCTGGGGAGGCTCTTATTTAATTTTTCTTGAAGGACTGACCGCTGTGCTCCTACTTTTCTTCTTTACCTCCCACCCATCCCCGAGACCTAGATGGGGCTTGGAATTTCTGTGACTGGTTGAAGAACACATTCTGTTCCTACGTTGGGAAACCCTGAATCAGTTTTGTCTGGCTGGTGTTTGTTTTGTTTGTCTGGTCCAGGGACCAACACGAAATGGATATCACTTGGAAAAAAATGTACTCTCCAGAAACACTCCTGCGAACAGCACGTCTCACAGTGAAACCAAGCACGATGCAGCCAGAGCGCCCCACGGCCAGACCTGCAGAGGCCTGGACTCACCTCTGGCCATGGTGATAACCCAGGTGAAGACGGTGGAAGCCAAGCTTCTCTGTCTGGACTGTACACCTGAACTCTTTGTATGTGTCAGGGCTGTTCTCAGGGAACTCACAGATGAGTTGATTTATTTCTGATCATCACCCTACTGGTCAGGTGCTATTATCATTCCCATTTCATAGATGAGGAAACAGAGGCACAAAATCACAAAGCTGCTAAAGAGCAGAACCAGAACCAGAACCTGGGCCATCGGGTAACTTCTGCAGTGGAGACCCTCAGGGAAGCTGGGGTCCCACCACCCTTATCAACAGGACTGAGATTGGAGGCAAAGTCCTAACCCCGTGGTTGCCCAAACACTTTTCCTAGCAGCCTTCCTTCCTGCCGGGGGCGCTGGCCTTGTTAAGAATATTATTTTTTTCTTTCAACTGGAAAAAAAAAATCTACAGCATTGAAGTCTTGCTCCCTGTTGATACTGAAAATGAACTGAGATCCAGGAAGAGCAGCCCTGCTTCATCAAGGGCATGTGGGAGCCCTCACGCCTGGGCTTAGTTCATCTGCTAAGTGGCCTGTTGTTATACATCCAGTCATCTATCCACCCACCTCTCTGGCCATTTATTTATATCTGCTCTCCCCTGTAAGGATTCAAAGGCTTCTGCACACGGGTGAGAACTCAGTGGGCATCTGTGAACTTCGCTCGACCTATTTATCTTCAGTGGTCCAGGGAGTTCTTGTGGGTGAAAGAGCTTCAGGAAGAACAAAGCCCGAAATGAGAGTGGGCACCCGTCTCGGGGCCATCTGTCTTCTGTCAGTGTTAACATCAGTGCTGCCCGAGAAAGTCCTGGATTGCACAGGGGCCACCGGCTTGCCCGTCTCCAGCAGGTCTCCAGCTGTTCCTTTGATGGCATTTCGTTTCTACCTAGGTGACAGTGGAACAAAAGGGCCCCCTGCCTTCCAGCTTCCTGGGTAGTTCAGGTTCTGTCTACCAGGACACCTACCTGTGCATGGACACATGCTATAGAATAGACCATAGAAGGACAAAGGACCAGGGAGATGGGTGACACTGTGTAAGCAAACAGTGGTCACAGAGAACACCTACAGCCGCCATCATTCTTGCGTATGACCTGTGTGGATGAAATATAACCACACTGGTAATGACGCGGCTGTCTGAATCATCACTCTGCATCTCATTTCTTCATATATCAGTCTGCAATTATCACCTGGGCCTTCTCAATGCCAGGCCAGTAACAGGAAGACAGACGTGAATCACAGAAAAACCCAACTGAAAACAGCAAAAGTTAAAATGAATCAAAGACCTAAGCGTAACAGCTTTTAGAAGAAAGCATATAGGGAAAGCCTCAGAGCAATGAATTTGGCAACAGATTGACTCCGATGTGACACCAAAAGCACAGAGAACTAAAGTTAAACATAGATAAACTGGACTACATCACA
This sequence comes from Ictidomys tridecemlineatus, assembly GCF_052094955.1. Taxonomy (NCBI): domain Eukaryota; kingdom Metazoa; phylum Chordata; class Mammalia; order Rodentia; family Sciuridae; genus Ictidomys; species Ictidomys tridecemlineatus. The sequence continues at coordinate 29,926,149 of NC_135487.1, forward strand.
ATTAATAACTTTTGGGCTGGGGTTGTGGCTCAGGGGTAGAGCGCTTGCCTCGCATGTGTGAGACCCTGTGTTCGATCTTTAGCACCTCATAAAAATAAATAAGTGAAATAAAGGTATTGAGTCCAACTACAACTAAAAAATAAATATTAAAAAATTAATAACTTTTAAGCATCAAAAGATAAAATGAACAGAGTGAAAAGCAGCTGGCAGGAAAGGATTAATATGTAGAATATATAAAGAACTCCTACAACTCAATAACAACAACAACAAACAACCCAACTAAACAATGAGCAAAGACTAGTGACCAACAAACATATGAAAAGATGTTCAATATCACTAATTATTAGGGACATCAAAATCAAAACCACAATACAATACCACCTCAAGCATATTAAGATGATAAAAGAAGCATTGGCAAGGCCATAGGGAAGTGTTGAAAACCTTGTGTACTGTTGGTGGGAATGTAAAATGGTTCAGGGTCTATAGAAAACAGTGTGGTGGTTCCTCAAAGCAAGTTTTAAGGTGACTTTCTCAAAAATAGAATCACCGTATGATCCAGCAATTCCTCTTCTGGGTATATATTCAAAAAAATTGAAAGCAAAGAAATACTTGAACCCCCATATTCATGACAGCATTATTTTCAATAGATCAAAGGTGGAAGCAATCCAAGTATTCATCAATGGATAAACAGATAAAATGTAATATATACACACAATGGAATATTATTTAGTCTTTAAAAAGGAAGATATTCTGATACATTATGTAACATGGAGATCATTACTCTAAAGAATAAGCCAATCATAAAAGGACAAATACTATATGGTTCTACTCATATGAGATGCTGAGGGTGGTCAAAGTTCATAGACATGGAAAGTGGAATGATGGCTGCCAAGGACTCTGGGGAGAGAGGTGTTGGGATTTAGTGTTTAAAATGGTACAGAGTTTCAGTTTTGCAAAGTGAAGAGTTCTGTAAATTGGATGAGTGACAATGTTGATGTGCTTACCCCTATTGAACGTAAACAGGATAGTAGATTTGATGTGTATTTTACCACGGTTTTAAAAAATGGCAAAATATTTTAATAGCATTTCAAGAAAGAAGTTATCTAAATGGTCAGTAAGCACATGTCAGAAGTTTTCCCTAAGATTTTGTTTTATGTGTAACTCTTTAATCGATTTGTAATTGATTTTATTCATGGTGCAAGATAATGATTCAATTTCATTATTTTTTGCATGCGGCATCCAGTTTTCCCAGCACCAATTGTTGAAGAGACTATCTATCCTTTCTCTTTGCGTTTTCTTGATAGTCTGGTTGAAGACTGGTTGGCCGTAAATGTGTAGATTTATTTCTGGGATCTCTATTCTGATTCATTGGTCTCTATGCCTGTCTTTATGTCAGTAACACACTGTTTTGGTTACTGTGGCTTTGTCATATATTTTGAAATTAAAAAGTGTGATACTTCCAGCTTTGTTATTCTTTCTCAGGACTGATTTCAGCTATCCAGGGCTTTTTATAGTTCCACATTTATAAAATTGTTTTTAAATTCTATTTCTGTAAAAAATGCCACCAGGAATTTTTATAAGGATTGAATTGAATCTGAAGATGGTTTTGGTAGTATGGACATTTCAACAATATTAATTCTTTCAACCCATGGACAAAGATGTCTTCCCATTTGGTTCTTCTTGAACTTCTTTCATCAATGTTTTGTAATTCTCAGTACACTCCTCTTTTGTAGCCTTACTTATGTTTATTCCTAAGTATTTTATTCTTTTGGGTACTATTGTAAATGACACTGTTCCCTAATTTCCTTTTCAAATTCCTATTCATTGTTGTTAAATAGAATTGCAACTGATTTCTGGATATTGATTTTGTATCCCCCAAACATTATTAAATTTATTATTTCAAACAGTTGTTTTTAATAGAAATCTTTAGGGCTTTCTATATATATAAGATCATATTATCTACAAACACAGACAATTTTACTTCCCCCTTTTCAATTTGGATGCCTTTAATTTTTTATTCTTGCCCGATGGCTCTGGAAAGAACTTCCAAATCTATGTTTAATAGAAGTGGCAACAATGGGCATCGTTGCCTTGTTGTTGACCTTAGAGGAAAATCTGAGTTTTTTACTATCGAGCGTGATATTAGTTGTGAGCTTGTCCTACACAGCCTTCATTTGGTTGAAACACTTTTTTTTTTCTGGTGCTAATTGGCTAAGAACTTCTTCCTTCCTTTCTTTTTAATCGTGAAAGGTGTGGAATTTTTTCAAATGTTTTTCCTGTATCTGATGAGATGATCATGTGACTGTTGGTCTTTATTTTGTTAGTGTCATATGTCACATGACTGTTTTCATATGTTAGAACGTCTGCATCCTTGAAGTACATCCTATTTGGTCATGGTAGGATCTTCTTTCACCGTTATTGGATTTAATTTGCTTGTGTTTTGTTGAGGATTTTACATCTGTCTTCATCAGGAATGTTGGCCTATAGTTTTCCTTTTTTGGTGGCATCTTAGTTTGGTTTTAGTATCAGAGTACGGTAGCCTCAAAATGACTTTGAAAGAATTCCCTTTTCTATTCTTTGGTAGAACTCCAAAAGGATTGATGTTGATTCTTCTTTGAACGTTTATTAGAATTCACCAGTAAAGTCATTTAGTCCTGTACTATGCTTTGTTAGGAGGTTTTTGATAACTGATTCCATCTTCATACTAGTTATAGGTCTTCTTTTTTTTCCTTCATGATTTATTTTTTCAGACTTTTATTTCTTCATGATTTAGTCAGAGTAGACTGTATTTTTCCAGGTGGTGTCTTTTCCATTTCTTTAAGGTTATGCAACTTGTTGGCATGAGATTTTTCATAGTGATCTCTCTTACAACCCTTTTTACTTCTCTGGCAGCAGTTGTAATGTCTCTTCTTTAATTTTTGATTAAAGAGAATCTTCTCTCTCTCTTTTTAGTCTAGTTAAGGATTTGCCAATTTTATCTGTTTAAAAGACCAACTCTTGGTTTCACTGTATAATTTTCCAATCATTTTTCTATTTTGTTCATTTCTTCTCTAATCTGTGTTATTTCCTACCTTCTGCTAACCTCGGGCTTAGCTTGTTATCCTTTTTGTAGTTCCTTGAGGTATGAAGTGAGGTGGCTTATTTAAGATCTTTTTACTTTTGAGCGTAATTATTCATTACTATGAATCTCCCTCTTACTACAGCTTTTGCTGAATCCCTTAAGTTGTAGTAGGCTGTGTTTTCATTTTCATTTGTTTTGAGGTATAATTTCCTTTTTGATTTCTTCTTTGACCCAATGATAGAGTTTGTTATTTAATTTGTGAATTTTCTTGTTTTTCTCTCGCTATTGATTTCTTCTCTTATGGTTAGAAAAGATGTTTGTATAACATTAATCTTCTTAAATTTATTAAGACTTGTTTTGCAACCACATGTGATCCATCCTGGAGAAAAGATTCATGGCACCTGACAAGAATTTAAGATTCTGCTGCTGTTGGGTGGAATGCCATATCTATCCCCTCTCTCTCTCTCTCTCTCTCTCTCTCTCTCTCTCTCTCTCTCTCTCTCTCTTTCCCTCTCCCTCTCTCTCTTTCTCTCTCTCTCTCATAATTTGTTTCTTTACAGATCTCCTGTATGGATATTTTATCATTACTGAAAGTGGGATATTGAAGCACATGAAGAGATTCTCAACATGATTATTCATTAGGGAAATGTAAATGACATCCATCACATGTTCATCAGAACAACAAGCATGAAGCAAACAAAATAATACCAATGATGGTAAGGTGGTACAACAATTGGGACTCTTCTTGTACATCACTAGTGAAAAGGTAAACACAACCATTTGGGCAATCAATTGGCAAAAACCTAATGCCAAATAAACTCCTACCCTCTGATCCAGAAATTCTACTTCTGAGGATATATCCTACAGAAATACATGTGTTTGTCTGCCAAAAACCACTAACAAAAATGTTTATAACAGCTTTACTCATGAAAGCAAAAACCTGGAAACAACCCAAATACCGCCAATAAATAGAATGGGTAAATAAATTGTAATAGGCTTGCATAAGAATTGTTACCAGTATATCATGATAAAAAAGATCAAAGTACAACTACAGACAAAATTGTGTATTTTAGAGATGTAATAATAAACAGAGTCATTCAGATGCACTTAACTATATGATTCCGTTTAGTTGGTTTAAGTATAGGTAGAATCTGTTTTATGGGCAGAATCTATTTTATAGTGATTAGTTCTTGTGGGGCAGATGGGTATTAACTAGGAAGCCACATTATGGGGTGATAGAAATGTCTTACATATCGATATGATGCATGTACATACACATATAGAAACTATTGTAGGTGTACTTCTGCTTTGTGCATGTAATTGTATACATACTCTACCTCAACTTGAAAAATGACATGAACTTTGCTCTTAAAAACTACCAAGCCTATAAGGAGAGAGACACAAACAAAAACAGATCATAAGCTGTGGAAGATGCCATGCTAGAAACAGGTTCCAAATACAGGACGGGGGTTGGCTGAAGAGGGTAGGGAGGACGGCTCACTTGGTTGGTTTCAGAAACATGGACAACTCATAGAGTGGGTAAATAAACTGTAATCTGCTTGCATAAGAAGAGCTCTAAAGGATGAGTGGGCTTGTACCAAGCAGCAAAGGGTACTAGCACATGGGAGCTGAGATGATGCGGGGGGATTCCGCGTGTGGGAGAAGGCAGGTGGTCCAGGTGGTTAGGATGCTGGGTATGCAGGATTTACATCAGGAGTGGGGAACGAGGCTGAGAACGTGAATCGCGTCAGCCTTCCCATCTGTTTAAATGAGCAGCCCGGAAACATTTGTTGAGTGAACGCATGAGCCTTCTCACAGTCACGATACGTCTGCTGTCAGGAATCACAGGACAGATGTGTTTGGACAGAAGCAAGCACTGATGAGACACAGTACTGGTGTGGTTGGGGAGTCTGTTTCCTCTAAAATTGTTAGAAGTCTGATGTCTTCTAAGCCCTAAAATTCCAAAACCATCCTCGCTGGGATATGGTACTGCAGTGAAACTCAGGGAATTCTTTGCATTTACACTCTCCCCCAACTTTCTTCCACTCCATCTCACAATTTTATATTTGGTAGTTCTGACACTTGCCTTGAGCATCTTCAAATAATATACATAACTTGCTATTTCTTGGCCTGTCACGTTGAGAAGCTGTCTGTTTGTGTCCTTCTAGGAACAATGAAATCTGCACATTCCTTCTTTCCTGTCCATTTCCAAATTTTTGTAATTTATATATTACTCCTCTTACCTTGTCAAGTTTTACAACACTCACATTCTCTTCTATATTGTAATTTAGTCAAAAGGTTAATCCTCAAAAGTGAAGCTAATAAGCAATAAGATGGTGATGCTGTCATTCCCACGTGGTGTGAAGGAAACCTAAGAGAAAGAAAGGTAATTCCACACTGCCCGAAAATGCTTAGCTTCCTTCACTTCTTCTGGAATCTCATGCCATCAGCTTTTGGGATTCCCTTTTTGATTAGTAGAAATAATTATAAGAGGTTTTTATTTTCTTCCGGAAAATATAAGAGACTGAGCGACGAACTTTCTGAATTCTCACACATGAAAAGTCTTTACTTTGTTTTCAGAGTTTGACAGGATAAGACTCTCAATTCAAAATCACTGTCCTCCAGGGTTTTTGAAAACACTGCCCCCATGTACTCGAGCATCTTGTGTTGCTGATGAGGAATTCTGATTTAAGTTTTGATTCTCTCTGGATTTTTTTTTTAAAGCTTTGATGTTCTGAAATTTCACTAAGATGGGCCTAAATGTTCACATTACTAAGTCCTATCCTGAGTTCCATGTGCTCTTTCTATTCTAAAATCTGTTTCTTCAACTCACGGGAAATTTCTTTGGTTATATCTTTGACTATTTCTACCCATTCTTCCTCCCAACCTTCTACCACTGTCTGTGGTACCTTGCTAAAATTCACACCAGTACAGAAGAAGGGAAAAAAGATATTCGTGAAAAAAACTAATGAAACGAATGACACCTGTGAGGTGTGTGTTCTATTTCTGTGACAGATTCACCCTGCAGTGTAATGTGGGGGGGGGGTGGCTCCGATGGGGTCTTTGTAAGAAGATAAAGGATGGAGATTATAAGACTCCCAGGATGGGCTTTGTAGGGGAAGCCAGCCAGGAACCTCTGCCATTACCAAAAGAAAGATGTTCTCCATGGTGGGCACAATGGTGTATTTCACATGAGACAGAGCTGCTGACATTCCCCTGCTTGCTTCCTATCCTACGCTGAGCCTGCCGGAGTTGGCTGGAACTTCTTTACTCAGCCTCTCTCCAACCTAGGTCTATGACTTTTTTCTTTTTTGGTTTGAGACAGGGTTTTTCCTGTTGCCTAGACTGGCCTTGAACTCCTGCTTGAGTTCCTGGGCTCAAGCGATCCTTCAGTCTCAGTCTCCCAAGTGCTGGGACAGATGTGCCACCACCCAGCTCCTGTGACTTTCCTCAGACCATTTCCTGGGATGCATTTCCTGGCCTGCCCTAGGCTACCTGCCTCTTTGTGTGGCAAGTGGGGAGAGGTTGAACTGCACTGGATCCTCCCAAGAGATCTTCAGGGAAGAACGCTGGTAGTCAGTCCTACTCTGTTTTGTTGGCTCTTGGCATAAACTATACTTAGTTTTTCTGGGATTAAAAACCACTCAGATTTCTTGGTTCCTGGTCTACAATGTTTTCTGCTCTGATTTGCTGTCCGTGCAGTCTTGTGGGCACTCTATCTTCCTTAGATTTATGAAATTTCTGGTCCATGGACAGTTTCCTATCTTATTGTCCAAAGCTATTAGGATATCATCCTTTCAAAAATGCCTTATTCTGTCATCAGAATGATTCCCACGGGCAAGTTGGAGGTGGACCCTTGTGCTCCATGAGTGTGGAAATCACGACTCATTTCTGAGAGGCTGGTAGCCTTTCGAGGATACTGACACCAGAGGGAAGATGGGCCCTTCCAGGAGAGGGGCATCATCTCCAAGCTGCATGGCATCTGTCCCACTGAGAGCGCACTTGATACCCTGAATCAGGGCCCAATGAGGCAGCAGAGTCCATCCAGTTCTGCTGAGGGCAGGAACTGCTAGCCTTGATCTGAGCAGTCTGGTGGCCCATGGACCAGTCAGTGACTGGACTGTTCAAGGTGGCAGCTTCTGTGTGGCACCTGGCAGGTTGTATCTCTCTCTTTCTGACTGAGGGGGGCCTTTGGAGATGGCTGGTTAGCCAACTCCTTGCACCCTGTCAATCATAAGGGCTGAGAGTCAGCAAACTGTCTACTCCAAGAGCGCCAGGAGGAAGGGGCTGCATCCCACCCTCTAGAGGCTCCTAAGGGTTGTCTCCGACCCATAATGACTCTCTTTCTGAAGATCCTTCAAGGCTCCCCTCATCTCCTTCATGCGATTCTGCCTGAATCTCTAGTTTTCTCTACCACCCACCCCCACGTCAATTTATGTGAACTTTTCCCATCACCTAAAATGTCCTTTGCCTCCTAGACATGTGACAAACCGCACCATGTCCTTCAAACCCATCTGTGATGGTTAATCTTATACGTCAGCTTGGTTAGGCCATGGACCTAGACATTTAGCCAAAAGATAATCCCAGAAGTTTCTATGAAGACTTTTAAAGAAGAGATTAACATATCTGTAGACTTTGCATAAAACAGAATATCTTCTATAATGTGGGTGGGTCACATCCAATCGGTTGTCAGTCTTAATAGAAAAAGACTGACTTCCCCAGGAAAGGACAGAATTCTGCTAGCAGACCATCTCTGACTCTGCAATGCTTCCCCGGGTCTCCAGCTGCTGGCCTGCCCTGCAGATTTAGGACTTGGCAAGCCTCACAACTGCATGAGTCAATTCCTTAAACTCAAGGTCTCTTTCTCTCTTCCTCCCTCTCTCTCGGTCCCTCCCCTGACTGCTTAGAGGATTGTGTGTTTTAAATGTTTAGCCTGGTGCCTGGCATACGGTGCTCAATAATGTCATCGCTTTGTGCCATTATCCCAGTTGCTCCATAGTTTTTACTGTCACAAGATGTCATTCATCTTTTTTTAAACCACCAGTCCCTTTGCCAAGGAATAGCTCCTCTTTTATTTTATTGGCGGTGCTGGGGATCAAACTCAGGGCCTGCACACATGCTAGGCAAGCCCTCTGCCACTGAGCCACACCCTCAGCTCATCTTTCCTTGTATCTATATGGAGTGTGTGTGTGTGTGTGTGTGTGTGTGTGTGTGTCTCCTGATGGTTGTGTTTCCCCTGGAGAACCCTGACTAACAACACACTGCTCCAGGCTTCGGTTCCTCCAAGAACTTGCCATGACCCTCCACATTCAGTCAGGCACCTCTGGACCCAGGGCATGTCACTCCTATTACATGTCTCCCACTGTGTGGTAATTTACTTGTTTTGATTTTCTCCCCTAAGGGATGCTGAACTTTTAGGCCAAGGAGCCTGTCTGATTCACCACTTCATCCCAGCCCCTAGCGGTGGCAGGAGCACAGACGGTACTCAACAATTAGCATCTGGTAGGTGAAACTTCGAGAAGAGGAGACGACTATGGCTGGAGGTCAAGGGGAGTTCTCTTGGGTGGAGGGAGGGGATTTTGTTCAACTCTCTCCAAAGGGACCCTTTAAAAGAGTCCAGAGAAGGACAGGATAACCAGTCCCTGAAAATCTGGGTCACCATGACACTCAGGTCACCAATGACAAAAGGGCATCTTCCTCAGGACTCCTATCCCAAGTGGCCCATCAGTGTCCATTAGTATAGTTAAGAGAGGACCCACAGGCCAGTCCAGCTCCTGAGGCCCACCAGGGAGCCCATCAAATTCAATAAATACTGAATTCCAGCCTCATTTTCTGGCCAGAAAGTCTCACTTCAGGTCCTCATTTGGGTCTTCCTTTATTGACATCCACTGAGCTCTAAAAGCCCTTGGGGAGCACACTGTGTCCTTCAGGGAAGCCGCTCTTAGTTTTCTTAAGGCTCTCTCTCTCTCTCTGAACTCGCTGAGCAAGAAGTTATCCAGTATGATGATATTCTGAGACTGTCTTACCAAAATATTATATATATATATATTTTTTTTTCACACATCCTTTTTCCATCCAAGTGATTTTGAAAATTCTACCCTGGCAGAAGATCTTGGGCTGGGGGCATGGAGTTGAATACGGACCCTTTGGGAATTATTGCTCCATGCTTCTCAATGTTCCAAGCAGTCGGTTGGTTGCCCCGTGCATGATGAACAAGTGAATGAGTGAACGGGTGAATAGACACATGCTAACTTGATGGATTAGAGCATAACCCCAGTTCCTCCTCTAGAGCAAGCTGAAGTCAAGCGGATTTAATTCGGAAGAAAAGGAGAAGATCCAGAAGAAAAGATAAGCAAATTGGCAAAAGGCTGGAGGCTTGAGAAAGAAGAGTTGCATCTTGTGAAAGAGACCTGCACAGCCACTGGGCTATTAGCAAGAGGGTTTGCCATTGTTGAGCACTGGTTGTATGCCAGGACTCTGCTAAGCATCTGAGGTCCACTGAATCCTCAAAACAATCCTAAGAAGTAGGTGATGAGGAAGTTTAGGCATAGAAGGTCACAAAACTTGCCCAGAGGCACGTATTCCATTTAGTGTGGAGCTAGGAATCCAGGAGGGCTGGTGCCTCCCAAGTGCATGTTGCAACCACCTCCCAGATAGCCTCAAAGAAACAAGGAAAAACTCAAATTCTGTTCAGGCCTGGGAAATCTCAAGACCCAGCTTTGCCACCTCACTATGCAGCCTGTCTGAAAAAGAAGGTACTATATACTAGAGTTGAGTTCTGGGAGCTTTACCCACCCTGACATTCTGGATGCTTCTTCTCCCATGCCTGGGACCCTAGCAGTTCTTCTGGCCCTGACTGAGGCTCCCAACAGGTCTGCACAGACATGGGCTCCCCCTTCTTGGCATTCCAGGCTGTGTCTACAGGGCACGACCCTGCCTCAACTTCCTGTCTCGTTGTCTGGATATCCTACCCTGTGTCCCACCCACGTCCTCCAGCCTCCAACCTCCTGGTCCTTGCTCCTGCTGCCCAGTCCCTCTTCTTCCCTTCTTTGTGCAGTCAAATCCTACATGTCATCACTGTCAACTTCTCCCTGGGGCCAGGGATGGGCTGCCCCCTCCCCCATTTCAGATAATACTAACAACGATGACAAGAATAATGCCACCTTATGTCAGTGCAGTGACAGAGCTCATCCGACACTTTCCGGGTCACCACAGCATTTAATGCCACCCAAGTTCGTCCCCCTCAGAGAGAGGCTGTTGCTGCCTGCTCCCTCTGGTCCCTCACGGTCAACACCCTGGACCTCACTTCGTGACTGAGGAGTTCCTCCAACAGCCCTCTGGGAAGGGCCTTATCATTTCCTTGTACAGACCAGAGAACAGCGCTTGAGCAAGGTGGGAGGCGGCGGGGCAGTGCCCCCCCCCCCCCACTCACACTTCCTGGGGCCTCCCGCGCTCCTGGGTCTTGTCCAGGATCTGACTCACCTCCAAATTCCCCACCTAGCCTCAACCAGGACAAATGCTGCATCCTGAGCTCAGGGACCCAGAGGGCTTGTGGACATGGAAAATGAATTCCCCGTGGCCTCCTAAATGCCCCAGAGAGCTCCAGGACGGCAGCACCTTCCACTCCAACCTGCGAGAGCCTGAAATCTGCGGCCTGTTCCCTTCTCCCAGAGCCTCGGGAGAACCTAGACACTGGGGTTTCTTGTTTGTCTTGCCAGTGGCTGTCGCATGCAGGCAGAGATAACGCAGCCCCTCCTCTCAGGAAGCAGCCCCAGGAGGCTTTGGGGCACCTGGAGAGGAACAAGGGGATGCCCTGGGGAGGGTGCCATGGAGGGTAGCCAGGAGGGCTGGGCCCTGAATCAGCCACCGGGCAAGCACGTACTGGCTCCATCTCTCGGGATGCTCTGCAGGGCCCAGCCCTGCCCACTGCCTGCAGGGACTCCCCACTCCCTTCCCCAGAACTCGAGATCTTTCTATCATGCCACATTCCTCTCTTCGTGGGTTTCCCCATAGGTTTTGATCCAAGTGCAGAATTTCTTTTTCCCAAACTGGATCGTAGCCTTGCTTTCCTGCCCAGGTCACTCATAGTGACCCTCTCTTGTGGCAATGACACTGCTAATATTTCTATTTATTTATCTTTTGTGGTACTGGGATTTAACCTGGGCACTCTACCATGGAGCTATATCCCAAGATCTTTATACCTTATTTTGAAACAAGTTTTCCCTAAGTTGCCAAGCCTGGACTTGAACTGGCGATCCTCTTGCCTCAGCCTTCCAAATCACTGGGAATACAAGTGTGCACCGATTCTTTTTGAATCTAAGTTTTATTTTTAATTGACACATAATCACTGTGCATATTTATGGGATAGAGTGTGAAGTTTTGATACACATACACACAACATAATGATCAAATTGTGGTATTCAGCTGGGCGCGGTGGCACATGCCTGTGATCCAGTGGCTGGGAGGCTGAGGTGAAGAGGATTGCGAGTTCAAAGCCAGCCTCAGCAAAAGCAAAGTGCTAAGCAACCCAGTGAGACCCCGTCTCTAAATAAAATACAAAACAGGGCTGGGGATGGGTCTCAGTGGTCAAATGCCCCTGAGTTCACTTCCCAGTACCTCCCCCCACAAAACTGGGGTATTTAACATATCCATCACCTCAAACGTCTATCTTTTTGTAGTGAAAACATTCAAACTTCTCTCTTGTGGCTATTTTGAAATACACAATACATATCCTTGACTATAGGCATCCTACTGTGCAACTGAAAACCAAAATCCATTCCACTTCTCTGTAACTTTGTACCCACTGGCCACTTCCCCCTCTGCTCCCCAGCCCCTGACAACCACGACTCTCCTCTTGACTTCTAGGAGATAGACTCTTTTAGATTCCACATGGCAGTGGAAGCTGACAATTCCTGACTGTTTAGGACGTGACTCGTGGGGCTGGGCTCCTCCTGCTCTGCGTCCTCTCACTGAACTTTTTCTCATGTCCAACTCATAGCCACAGGTTTTAGAGAGCAGGGCTGTATGTTGATGGCCTTGTGTTCCCTGTGTCTGCCACACAGCGCGTAAGTGAGCAAAGGAAGGGAGGGAGGTATACTGGTGGGAAACCTCGGCGGACCGTTTACAGAAGTTGCTTCATTCCTTTCCATAGGAAGGTTGTGTTATTAATTTTTGATCAGACTATAATAATCTGTTAATGAATAAATAAATTTCCTAAATTGAAGTGTCTCTCATCTGCTTTCACAAATATTGAGAGATAACTCACGTACCGTAAAATCCACCCTTAATCACTAACGTGATTTGGGGTATAGTCACAAAGTTGTATAGTTATTACCACTAACTCTTTTTTTTATATCATTTTTAACATTTTTTTATCATTCCAAAAAGAAACGCCTGCCATTAGCAGTGAGTCCATTAACGGTTAGGAGGAGAAGGGCCTAGCCCAAGACCTAGCCCAAGACCCACAGGCCTGGCAGCCACTGATGGATCTATCTTCTGTCTCTATGAATTTGCCTTCTCTGGACATTTCCTATCAATGGAATCATACAATATGAGGCCTTTTGGGTCTGGCTTCTTTCAGTTAGTAATAATGGTATTAGTCATTTGCTTTAAAAACGTCGGTGTCTCATAGTGTTTCCCAGATATCCTGACCCTGGTAGCTCTGAGGTTGTAAGGCCCGTGAGATCATCACAGGAGCTGGCTGCTACAAGCCATGGGGACAGCTTGGGGTCTGGCAGCAAGTATAGAGGACTGACCAGTGCAGAAGTCAGAAAAGTAAGAAGTCAGAAAAGTTTGGAGCCAGCAGCAGGCCAGGAGTGGTTAGGAACCAGTGAAGCATGACCCTACATTTGGAAAGTTCTTTGGGGGCTGGAACCTCTAGGGAGCAAACCTGATTCTCTGCTAGAGAGACAGGGGTGTCAAAGGTCACCAGACCTGGGACTACCCTTCTGAAGGCAGAATCCCATTTCTCAGATGATTCCAAAGCTTAGCAGGGGTGTAGGGCTTGGTTGACTCAGATCTGTGGATACAGAAAGGCAGCACCCACCTCACCTGCTCAGCACCCCGTCTAATGCAAGTAGCCTTTTGGCAGGGAAGTGGCTCCTGGCAGGAAACCCCAGCAGGCAAAGAGAGCCCAGGATGCTTCGGTCGTGCGCTGTTGGTGCGCGCACTGATGAATTAACTAGGCCATTCCCTTTTTGCCAATTTTAACTTGCTTTATTCCACCGAGGATCTGTCCACCCAGGGGAAGTGAAAGACCCAAGGGCTGGACCCAAAGGGACACAAGAAGGTGAACAGGTGGCTAGAAAGCCCCACAGGCCCCGAGTCAGCGCAGTTTCCCTGCAGCCAAAGAAGGGCAGCACGGCTAGATGACATTCTCAGTTTGCTGATGATGAACAACAGGCCAGTTCTTCAATAAAAGCAGAGCTCTTCTTGGCACTAAGATCTGAAGGAAATTTCTCTCTTGCAGATTTAAGCAGAGACCTGTTCAGGAAACCATCCCTGCGGATGCTTTCTGGACTCCCATGTGCCAGCTCTGAGCTAGGTATTTAGTTCTCTTACGAATGCCCAATGGGTCCACTGTCTAAGTCACTAGCTCCTGTTTTAGACACTGTGCCATTTGGGGACCACCATTACAAGTTTTGTCACAAATCTATACCACCCCATCACATGTTATTGGCCTAATATTTGAGTTTACACTGACTTAAGTCTGACTTGCTCAAACACGGCCTTGTCCTAAGCAATAAGGATCCTGGGTGTATCTGCCAATGCTATGTTTTTATTGAGGTAGGTAAGTTGTTATTGAAGAATTTCATCCACATTTCTCCCAAATCACCCCATGTTCTACAAGTGGTCTGTGTCCTGTGCTCAGGAGAGAAGCCCTGCCCTGAGTCGCAGATGTGCTGGGCATGGCACGGTCCATCATTTCCCTCAGAGGATGCTCGTTCTCACCTCCAGTTCCTGGAGAGTGCTTGGAGTCACACCCTGGGCCAGGCTGGGTTGACCACCGCACTACAGAAGGAGCAGATCTGGAAGGACTGCAGTAGCCTCTGGGTTAAACCCACATTGGACAGATGACATTGGGTCCCAGGAGGAGAAGGGCCTGGCCCAAGACCCTAAAGCTAGACACAGGGTGGGTGTTGGGATCCCAGACTTGCTTCTCTCATTGCCCCAGATGGTGGGGACAGTTAGATGTGACCAAAGACTGGATCTCACGGAAGGAATCTCACAGGACAGAACCATTGGCAGAGAGAGATGGGGTTGTACCCAGCTCCTTGGCCAGCCCTGTGAGGCAGGCTAAACCCAGCGCCCAGGACTCTGCTTGGCACATAGAAGGAACCAGAAAACAACTGCAGGATGACAACTGCAAGTTCAGGATGCTGGCCGCCTCTGGGAAGGGGGGAGGGGGCCTGAGATCGTGGAGGGTATGCTGGGGCCTCTGCTGTATGGGGGAGTTCGCTGGCGTTCATTATATGATCATCTATTTTGAGGTTGTTTGGTTAAAATACTTCAAAATTTTTACATATCTTGTTAAATACAGAAATAACTCCAGGATCCCTTTACTACATGTATTTTTCTTTGCTAATGTAACACTCTGGACCCATCTTGAGTGGTTCTAACCAGAGTGAAAGAAGTGGCTCTGATTTCTACAACAGCCGCACCCCAGCTAGGGTCTTCTCAGCCTATCGCGGATCCCTCCGTTCCCAGAGCCCATGACACTGAGAGGTGGATCTGAGCATGGTGTGAATGGCCAAAGTGGGGCCCATCTCCAATGGGGCCATGGCATGGTTTCTTGATGAAGCTCACACAAACCGAGCTAAGCTAGGATGTCACTTGGAGAATCTGCCCTGGAACCAGGTCATCCCACCAATGACTGCCACCAGAGCAAGGAGCATTCCCCTAAAACCAAGCCACCAACCAATGCCTTTGTTCCCTACCTGCAGAAAGAAACGGCATATAAATCTTGCAAAAGGTAGGCTATTCCATTCTGTCACACGTGAGGATACCAAGGTGGTTACCAAGGTGGCCCCACAGTCGCAGAGTCTCAGGGCCTGAAGGAACCTCCAAAGGCTTTGTCTTGGTCTCCTATGAGACTCAGGTCTTCCTTAAGTCTACGGTCAGGAGGCCACTAACCACCTGGGGAAGCAGCAATTGCTTTGCCATCCCTTTCTCCCTCTCTGCCTTCTTTTCTTTCTTTCTTTGGAGGACAGGGTTAAGACTGGGGGTCATTTTTTGTTTTTATAAAAATAAGTATCACCTGGTGTACATTCTTCTGCACAGACAGTGTTTCTAGGTCAAAGACCAAATTATTTTTAGCAGTTACTATGTACCAGGCACAGTTATAATCATGTCATATACATTGACTCAGTGATTCCTCCAAACAAGTCTGTAGGACAAACACTATTATAATCTCTACTTTTACTGACAGTCTATCTCCAGACCCTGTGTTCTTTTTTTTTTTTTTAAAGAGAGAGAGAGAGAGAGAGAGAGAGAGAGAGAGAGAATTTTTTTAATATTCATTTTTTTTTTAGTTTTCAGCGGACACAACATCTTTGTTTGTATGTGGTACTGAGGATTGAACACGGGTCGCATGCATACCAGGCGAGCGCGCTACCACTTGAGCCACATCCCCAGCCCAGACCCTGTGTTCTTAGCCAGTGTACCATACTACCTTTCAAAGCAGACATAAATTATGTCTGTTGTCCTAGCTAACTGTCCTGGTTTGGATCTAACACTTTCAAAAATCTCCTTACTATTGAGTTTTTGGAGTTTTTCTAATTTTTCCCCGCTAGAATTTTGCAATCAACATCCTTTGTACACACATCTTCACAGACTGGTGCTATTGTTCTATATGCCAGATTCCCAGAAGTGGGACCATGGGTCAAAGCGTATGTGTGTTTTGGGTTAAAATAGCCTGGAGGCCTATTGTTTGAGGAATCTTCCTATTAGTGAGACATGTGATTTTCACTCACTTGTTTGGATTCTGTCCCCAGAACCTCACGGAACCCTGCTGACCCTTTCTCTCCAGGACAACCCCTTGTGGACCGTGGGCAGAGACAGCTTCTGAGGTCTCTTCCTGCTCATTTCCTCAGACATTCCTCTGACAGCATGGGTCCCTCGGAGGGGTCCAGATGCTGCAGAGGGCAGCTCCCGTGCCCCTTCCCTTCTGCCGAAAGACACACCCAGAGAGGGATGGCGTGTTTTCTGACACCAACAGCGCAGGAGAAGACTTGGTCCAAGGAGGCAGGATTCAGAGGTCTAATCTTCAGCTTCCCCAAATCACACATACCCCTTCCTGAGGCAAAGGCCCTGTGGGAGGCAGGATGGACCAGCCAGGTTCTACCCTTGCTTGATAATAAAATGGAGCTCACTCTTCTATAAGATGCCAATGACTCTGGAGATGAGCAGACCTTCCAGCAGCTTCTAGCCGAGTGTCTTCCTTTACGACAGTGTCCTGGCAGGCAATGGCCGGGCCAGGCTCACATGCTGGGTGTGTGCAGCCCTGCCCCAGCTGGGAGCAGGGTCTCCGGCTCGCGCTGCCGGCTGGTTCCTAGGAACTGTCTTACTAGAAAGGCACAGTGTAAATATTTGGCTAAGCAGCCAAGAGAGGAAACTTACCCAGGCTGAGCTGCCCAGGGCTGGGTGCTGGCCATGGACACAATGCTCAATGAGGGCCATTATCTGGGAAGGGAGGGCTGTTTGTTCCACTGCGGGACAGTGCCAGAGCCCAGAGCCACCAGGCTTGCCACTCTGGCTGCCACACAGAAGAGTCTCCTTGCACTTGGTAGACTCTGTGGTTATGCAATGCTGGGCCAGGAGGTTAACTCTCCCTGGCTGGGAGCCAGGCCTGCTCCTTCCTGCCTGAGCATGTCCATCTGAAAATGCTCAAAATTGAGGGCCTCACTGTTTGCAAAATATGCTCGGGCCCCCAACCTGCTGGTCTCTTCTAAAGGGCTTAGTGTTGGGGAGCTGGTGTGCTCTTCCCTGTAGCCCCCGGCCTCTGCCCACCTGCCCGGGTCAGTGCCCAGCCACGGCGCTGCCCGCCACTCTGTGGGCGCCACTCCCGGGTCTCGCCACCCTCTGCCTGGTTGCTTCTTTCTCCTCCTTTCTCTGTGGGTTGTACCTGGTCTAACTCCTTTCCTAAGCACACAGTCCACCCCACCTCCTCAAAGCCTTCCCCAGTCACCACAGCCCCCAGGGACCTGAGCCAAAACAGTGAGCTTTCCATATGCCACATTCCCAGAAGCAATCTGGCAGTTATCTATCCAAATGCCCCATTTTCCAGATGAGCAAATGGAGGCGGGGGAAGTTGACTACACTAGGAGTGAGTCCCTGGGAATGTCAGCGGGCTCTCCTCTCAAACTTTCTCTAATGGCTCACATCCCATTTCTCAGCGTGGGGTGCTGGCTGGCTCTCAGACGAGAGCCGGAATCCAGCTGCTGTCTGCAGCTTCTGCAGTTACTGCCCGGGTCTAGGACATCACCTTCTGGTGACAGCATAACCTCCTGTAATGGCCTCCGCACAGCAGCCAGGGCAGGCCACAGAACACTCGGACTCCTCCTTGGCCTCTGCCTAGACCTCCGAGGCTGTGCTGATCTGCCCTCCCTCCTGTCTGGCCTTCTCTCCCCTGCGCCCCACCTCACCCTCCGGTCACAGTGGCCTACTGCCTTTCCCAAACAGGACCCTTCCTCCACCCAAACACTCTGCCCAGCCACCCACAGTGACGGTCCCTCCCCTCCCTCAGCTCTGAGCTCTGACACCTCCCTTCCTGGTCCACCCTGACCATCTGACTTAAAAACCACCACAACCCACCAGCCCTGGAACCTTTCCTGGGTGTCATCTCGTCACATATGTTTGTTTTACATATATTTATATTTTTAATAGTTCACAAAATTGTGTGTGTGTGTGTGTGTGTGTGTGTGTGTGTGTGTGGTATGTCTAGTAGAAGGTAACTCCAAGAGGCAGGTGTCACATTTTATCACTTGGGATGGTGCTTGGTTCCTTGTGTCTAAGCAGAGCTGAATTTAAGGCTGATTCACTTCTCTGAGGGCAGATGATGGCGTGGCAGGGTATCACTGTCACCAGCGTGTGTGTCAGGAGTGGGGACGGAGTGGGACCCACGGAGGGAGAAGCTGGCAGGAGGTCAATAGGGAGGATGCTCAGATGCCATAGTTTTAGAGCCTGGTTAGGGGGAATACCCAGACAGCCGGGCCTCCGTGTCCCCCCAACCTAGGCCAAACTGTTCCAAACAGCAAAGTCACACAGCTGGCCACAGAGAGGCCGCTCGGACAAGGCGGCTGGCTGCACCCTCTTTGGGTCACCTTGAACTTGCGAGTCCAGGAATCTCTGGGTTTCAAGCTCTCTGGTGAGTGGCTCATGGACATGGCTGGGAGGGGCCTTGCCTGAGTCCCCCTGAACACGCTTTGCTCCCCAGGACGACTGTCTGCTGAACGAATGGAGAGGGACAGTGGGGGAGCTGGGTGCTGAGGAGGAGAGGTGGACAAGGTGAGCCCGAGGACATGTGCCCACAGAGCCTGGACAGACACGGGAGGGCAGGGCCTGTCCTGACAGGCGGGACAGGCACGTCCAGTTCTCGCCCTCGCCCGCTCCACCTGCACCCGGGCTGGCCTGGAGCACGCGACTCAGGAAAACAGAAACTCGTGACTTTGGTCTTATTGTGATGGACATTTTTATTTACCTACCGCATGCTCCCTCCTAGGCTGGCTGGCTTTCTTCTAAAGAGGGGCCTAACCTAAGTCCCGTGGTGACCTGCAGCACCCATCTCCTGGCCTCGGTGGTCCCCCGTACCCTGCTCTGCTCTGGCCTCTCTGAGCCTTCGCTTTCACTCCGGGTGGGGGTGCTCTGTCCTCGGGCTTTGGTCCTTGATCCTCCGTGTCTCTGCATTTTGTGCTGGGTTTTCTTGGCTGCCCCCCAGAGCTGCACATGTGGCCCGCCTGTCCCCTTATTCCTGTCCCGTGTCTCCGGTGGCTGGACACCTTGGCCTGAGAGGGGCCACTGGCCTCTCAAGTCAGCACGCGTAGCACCAAGCTCACTCTCTTTCTCCCTCTGCGTGGGGACCTTCCTTACTTGAACTTTCAGGACTGCAACCCCAGGGCCACCTCCGGATCCCCTCCCCTTCCCTCATCCTTCCCCGTGCCCCATGCCCTTGCTGCCCACGGCCCCTTCCCTCATCTGTTCCACGATCACCAACCAACCACCGTGCACCAGGCTGTAGGGACCCGGGGCAGGCACCAGGCTCAGCCCTCTTCTACCTGTGGCACCGCAGGGACCATCCCTGCCCAGAGACTGTGAGAGGAATCTGTTCCAGAATGAGGCGGCTCCATATCTGCAACCACAGTGTGATGCTAGCCAAGCCCCCTGCCATGTCTGAGCTTGGGAGTCCTCCTCTGCTCTCCAGGAGGATTATTCATCCCTGCCTCACCTCTTCCCAGTCTGGTGGGAGAGGCCCGTTCACCTGCTTCCTACAGGTGACGTTGATCTGAAAGATATTCATGGGCAGTACAATCTTCTTCTTCCTACAGACTGTGGCCTCAACCCCTTTTGGCCTTCTGGCCTCCAGTCAGGACAGGACCCTGGAGTCTAAACGTTCAGGAAACACCCCAGGTAACTCTGTTTCGGGGAAGAGCTGTGGACCATGCTTGGAGAAATTCTGGCAAATTCAGACAAAATCTAAACCCCCTCAGCATCCTACTCGTGGAGGGGTCCCTGCCCTCAGGTCTAGGCTCTACCTGTCCAGCAGCCATAGCAAGATATTTCCCTGCATGGAGAGCCCACCTGCTGGCCCTCTGTCCTGCCCTCAGTGGCCCTTCTCCTGTCCACGAAGCTCAGGAACACCAGGCGTCACGGGCACCCCCCACAGACACACGGCCTGTCTGGGTTGCGGGATGGCTCTTCTCCACTCACACCCCAGCTTCCTCCCCAGACTGTGAGCTCCCTGAGGAACCCCCGCAGTGTGCCACTGGGGTTCCAAGACGTGCAGGAGAATCCCTGATGGATGGAGCCCCCGAGGGTGGAAGTCCAGGCCTGTGCATGTTCCAGAGTCTAAATAGAGGCGGGGTCCACAGGACCCCAGACAGGGGCTCCTGGTGCCACGGAGGAGGGAGGGGCAGGTGAAGACAGGGAAGGGGAGTCTAGGAGGGAACAGCACGTGCACAGGGAGAAAGGAGGAGGAAGGGGCGGGGAGCCAGGGAAAGCGCTGCTGCACGGGAATGCTGAGCTCAGGGTCCTCGTTCCTCCCGCAGGTCAGGGGTGGCCAGAGCAGCCGCTGCCTGTGTCTGCACCTAAGGTCGCTCTGGAACACTGCCATGGCTCTCTTTACAGGTTGTGACAGCAAAGTCACAAGAGAGATGATATAGCTAACAAAGCTTAAAATATTTACTGTGTGGCCATCTAGGGTAAGTCTGCCGGCTCCTGCCCTAGGCATTGGAAGCAAGGGTGGATTTTCAGCAGGGGGCGGCACGGTCTGGTCTGTGTTTTACTGTCCTCTCACTCCGGGATGAGGAAAGGGCTGGAATAAACAAGCTGGGGAAGGGAAAGGGGTTGGAAGCTGGTTCAGTTGTCCAGGTAGTAGACAGATACTGACAACAATCTTGTTGCTTTTTATTAAAAGATATATTAAGAGTTGCTATGTGCCCCTACTGATCTAAACCCCTTGAGTCATATTCCTTCATGTAATCTTCTTGATAGAGCTAGAGTTGTTATCCCCCTCTTAGAGCTTTAGCACAGAGAGGTTAAATAGCTTGTCCAAGGCCACACAGCGCAGCCAGACGCCAGTCTGCAAACCCAGTAGTTCAAGTCTGAAATGGGGCCTCCACACCAAGCTCGAGGTCTTCAGGGTTGAGCGTGTTTGCTTGTTGACAACTCACTGGGAGCCTCTCTGAGAACTCACAGAACAGTCCTCTGAAGGAGAAAGTCTACTCTGCGACAAGCCAGGCAGGAAGTGGGAGGCAGAGTGAGGCTATTTTGGAGAAGCGACATGAAAAACCACGAAACTTCCTACCTGTCCTGTTTTGCTCCCATCTGTCCTCGGGAACAAGGCTGTCCCTCTCTTAGATAAAAAGGTGTTTCTCCCCACACAGTGGCTCTGCCGCTGGTGCCGGAGAGCGAGCACTAAGCTTAGCGCACATCTGCTATTTTTAAAGGACTATATAAACAAACAGGGCTGTGTAAATAAGAAAAAAAGGAGGTCATCCCTTTAAAATCTAAAAATGTCCCTTTTCTATGGGGCGAGCAGCGAAACCTCAGAAAAGACTGGGGCTTTTTTTTTTTTAATCCCCTTGAGGCCTCCTCCAGCCCAGAGTCACCCCAAGCCACCAGGCCTGGTGGCAGGGGACCAGGGAGCTGGGACTCCAGGGTTTCACGCCTGGCTCTGTGAGCTTCGCCTCCACCGCCTCACACCTCTGCCCCTCTGGGCACCACCTCCCCTGACGCTGGTCCCCCTCCGGTCACCTCAGCTGCCCAACACACAGGTCCTCCAGTGAGGCCCCTGGCTCAGCGTGCTAACCCGCCCTGTCCCCTCTGGGGTCTCTCCCTCTCCCCCGACCCACACTTGGGTCTGCTGCATGGCTGCCCTGGCCCTTGGAGTGGCCATTGGAAGAGACTTCTAGGCTCCTGTTTCCCTGCGCACGGTCTAGGCTTTCCCATTCTCCTCTGTGCCATTTCTTCCAAGTTGAGAGCTGCAAGTCATCCAAGGAACCAGGGAGCTGAGTTTAGGTCTGGCCAATGGTCAGAACACACCCCAAGCCGCAGCAGGAGCTCAAGTCCTCTGTGTTGCCTGAAGCTTTTCTCATTAGAGACCCCTCCCCACCCCTCCCCAAGCTGTCCAGTGAGTCCTGCCAACCACCTGGCCTCTCCTCTCCCCTCTGCCATCTCTCCCTCTCTCCTCTGCTGTGGTGGTGGTGGGGCGGGGGGACTCTCGTACACTGTAGATGGAAACATAAAGTAATACAACCACCATGGAAATCCCAATGGAGGTTCCTCAAAAGACCAGGAAGGGAACCACCCATGATCCAGCTGTTCAACTCCTTGGGATTCATGCAGAAGAACTCAAGTCAGCACACTCTACCAATATCTGCATCCCATGTGCACAGCAGAGCAATTCACGATAGCCATGCACGCTATGGACTCAGCCTGGGTGCCCATCAACGGAAAGAAAATGTAGTATTTATACACTATGGGGTTTTATTCAGCCCTAAAGAAAAGGAAATTACATCGTTTGCAGGAGAGTGGATGGGACGAGAGGGCAGCATATTAAGCCAAAGAAATCAGCCTCAGAAAGTCGAGGGTCATACGTTTTGAGAGAGGAAGGGAAGGGAAGGGGGGGACACTGAGGAATGAAATTAATCAAATTACATTACAAATAGGCCACAATGAATCCCACTATTATGTGTGATTATTATGCACCAATAAAAAATTTAAGAAGTCTTCATTAAAAAAAACAACCCCCAATATTTGTTGGAAGGGAAATTTTTAAATTGTGTTCCATGGAGCTATTTCAGAAGTTCTTCAGTTGATACATGAGAATTTTATCCTAAAAATATAGTCTGACTCCTATTAACATGGTAACAGAAGACGGACCTGCGCATCCAAACGTGTTCCGTGGCCCGCTGTAGCCCACTGCGTGCAGCCAGCCAACGGATGCTGCCGGAGTAAGGGCAGACCCTGCGCTAAGGTCTGGGTAGACCTTGAACTTCAGTGTTGAAATGGGTCTTCAGCCAGATAAATTGGGTTTCAGCTCTTTACTGGGCATCTTTGTGCTGTTGAAATTCAGGACTACGTCTACTTGCATAAAAACACACAAGCAAGAATACCCTGAAGCATTCAATGATAAGAGAATGTATTTCAAGGATTCTCACACAGGTGTCATAGATGATTCTGGGGCTTCCTGTCTGCTTTCTGTTTGTAATAAGAAGGGGTTCAAGCAACTGTTGGAGACAGTGGTGCACACCAGAACTCTCTTCTACCCCTCCCTGGATACCTGGATAATGTGGAGCTGAAGATCACCTTGTAGCTAAAAGGTATGCTGTTGAAAATTCACAGTGGTATTGATGCGATTTGGAATTCCTTAATACTGTGTAGCCAAGCCAAGCAAAACAAGAGAGAGAAGAGGAACACTGGATGTTGTGGCTGGTAGAGTAATACAATGGTTATCTAGGACACAGGTCAGCAAATTTTATCTGTAAAAGGCCAAATAGTAAGTAGTTCTTGCTACAAGGGGCAGACAATCTCAAGCAGCCGTGGATAACATGTAAATGAATGTGTTCCAATAAAACTTTATTTACAAAATCAGGTGGCAGTCTCGATTTGGTCCACAAAAGAAGTTTGTGGATTCCTGATTTAGAATTTCATATTTCCATGTTTTTATGTATCAGTGTTATTATTCCATGAATATAGTCATAATAAATACATGCTAAAGACTTGAACTTAAAGAATAGATGAATATTAATACTCTGCCACAATAACTTGTTCTATACATTGACATTCCAGGCAAGATCTGACTTTTAAAAATGGCTTCTCAGACAACAAAAGCTTGAAGACTACTAGCAGAGATGTTGGCTACTAAGAAAAATGCTTCCATGTCTATTTTTGAATTATCTTTGTCCTCTAGTCACTCAATCAGAAGTCACATTTATTCTGGAGAAAGCCCCAGTTCAGGTACCTTTTGAAGAGGGGCAGTGTCCCCATGTCCTCCTGCCCTCGGTTGACAGGGAACACAGCGGTCCCCAGGCCTTGGGTGGTGATGATGGATCTCTCCCTTCCCAGTAGTACACCTGCTGGCCTGGGCCAGCACCCTGCACCTCCACGGACGGGCCAGTGGGCAGCCATAGCCCATGATCCCCTGGGTCCCCCAGCAGTACTGAGTCAGCACCCCATTAATCATGGCTGCTTCCTTCCCCGGGGAGAGCACGGGAAGGAGTGGGGGTCAGATTTCTAGCTGGAACTGACGGCTCATTTCCTGCTCCTCCACAGATGCCCCCTGCAGCTGGCAGAGCCCAAGTAGACAAACCAGAGTTGGGGTGAAGTAAGGGAGAGGAAGTGCCTGGTCCTGGGAGGATCCCTGGGGGCAGTTCCCCCAGAGCTCTGCCTGCATCCCTCCAAGGATGCTGCTGAGGAGTAATGCAGACCCTGCCCTGAGACTGCCAGGAGAGGAGCCCACGGAGTCTACTGTGATGGACACAGAAGGAGACAAACAAATTGAAGTACAAGGAAAGGAAAAGTACAAGATGCCAAGGGACCATTCATTAAGGGGCTATTCCTACTAAAATGTAGATATGACTAGGGGAGGGCAATCTTTGAATTACTGCTGCCTTTCTTCAGGAAGAATCTGGTGGAGGAAAAAAGTATTGGGTCTTATGTAGCCAGAGGTACTGCTCCTTGTAGCTGTGTGACTGTCTTTCAATTACTGATCATCTCTGTGCTGTTTCTTAATCTGTACACAAGGAACAACAGGACCCACCTCCCTAGGTTCTCTGCAGGACTCAGACTCATCTGTAAAGTGCCAGGCCCTATGGGCAGCAAGGGATGATCCCTCAACTTCACCTGCCCTGGGACCATGTGGTAGAGCAAAGCAGATGTGTCACAGGGAGAGTAGTGGCCTGCCTGTCTGCACCAGTGGTAGACGGTGGTGGGAAAGTGGGGAGTCCTTGCTACGTTGTCTGGCCCTGTCCCATGGACCTTACCTGCACGTCGCCCCTGCGGTCACTGCCACTGCCACTGCTAGCCTCACTTTGTAAGTAAGAAGGCTGAGACACAAAGAGGAGCACCTTGCACCAATAAATACTGTACAAACTGTCAGAGCTGGGATTTGAACTTGCAGAGAGGCTGTATTATCAAGCACCAAAATGGGGCTCAAATGCCCAATTCTTCCTAGGGATCCAGGGGAAGCTTGCTCTCTACCTCTGTGGGAGAACTCTGGTCAAGGCCTGGGTCTGCTGGGCCCAGGTGTGCTGCAGAGGAGTGGGCAGAAGCCCAGGCCCTGGTCCTACTCCACAGTCCACGCAGCCACACAGATGCCACCTCTGAGGCACCTGAGGCCCTGGCCCCTATGCGTAGTGAGAAGATTTCTGCTCTCAAGGGACAGGATGAGTCACCGTTCACAGCCAGTCAGGTTGGGAAATTCCCCTTGGACCGCACAGCTATGCCCACAGACCCAAGCATAAGACAGGAGGGACATCTCCAGAGCCTCTGGAAGAATCTCCAAGTCCCCAACTTTAGCTACACGAGAATCCAAAGACCGATTCTTGCAGCCCAAGCCCCTGAGGTCTGAGGGTATGGGTGTCTGGGGGATTCACTCTGCCTTCTTTTCTTCTTTTTTTTAAAAAATTAGTTCCCCAGGTAATTCTAATGCACTCCATACCAAACACCCAAGGACTTGATCCTGACCCCAAAAGCTTTTTAATACCATACACCTAACCAGAACCACGGCCTGACCACACCACCTATCTGAGGCACTAAATATGTATATTTAACTATATATATTCCCAGGCCAATCCAATTTGGATCTTTGGAGCTGGGGCCCTGGTACTGGAATTTCTGGAACTCTCCATGTGATGTTGACACATGGCTAGGATGGAGGACCACTACTAACGACCTTCCAATTCTTCCAACAGTGGGGTCTGGGGAGCCGATCTCCTGCCTTCAGGGGGCAGGGGATACTGACCTCCTCTGACGGGCAGTGGGTGGGTGGGGGAGGGCAGGAGAGGAAGAGGCTCTGGAAAGCAGGTGTTGGATCCGCGAGAGGCTTTGTTGTGTCCAGGCACAGGACGGAGACTGTTGAACTGGGGGCATCAGGACAGCAGTTTGGGGAGACAGCATGGAGAAGTGGCAGGGGTGGCACCCGAGGGCTCACCCTCTTGAGCAAGCAGTTCTGAGAGCTCCCAGAGCTCCCCAGAGGCATAAGGGAGGCAATGATAATCACAGCAGTCACAACGCATTTTAAGAAGAATGAAAGCAAGCTCACGCTTCATCAAAATGGCGCCCAGCAAGCACATCCAGGCGTTGCTGTCTCCTACCTGTGCTGAAGGCACCACTTCCGGTGACCAAAACTAAAACGCTGTTCTCTTTGGAAACCAGCATTCATGTCCACGCTGCTGCGGCCTCCTCTTACGCACCACTCTGCCCTCTGGAGGGGAGAGCTTGCCTGGCCAGGGTCTCTTGAGGCTGCTCCATGAACTACTTCCAGGCTGCTGGGTTTGTGTCTCGAATCCTGTTGGAGGTGGTTGAAAGCCATGGTCAAAGAGTTTTCTTGGTCAACTTCTTTAGACACAGAACAATAATTTCTGCCTGGTCCCAGGAGACCCAAGTCCCCAACTCCTCCCAAGCTGCTCTTCTTGGTGCAGGGCCTGACCCCCGTGTTTGGTGTCGTGGCTCTGGAAACCCACCATCTGCTACCTGTACCCAACACTGAATTTCTCTGAGCCTTATTCTTTGCCTGTATTTTGGGTGGGAACTTCACAAGTTCAGTTCTGCATACACCCCAGGATCGTAATGCTTAGGTTCTGTTCTAGGGCACAGTAGATCTTCAAATGGGGAGATGATCTCAGCCTGAGCTAAGCAGGAAAGCCCGTTAAAAGAAGAGTCTTTTCTGACTAGTTAAGAAGAGAAAACCAGAGAGACTAGAATCATTAGGATTCAATGTGCCCTTGCTGATTTGAAGATAAAGGGGCCATAGAGGAATGACCTGGAAGCAGCTTCTGGAAGCGGAGTGCCACCACCCCACTAACAACTAGCAGCCGCAGTACCTCAGTCCTACAACCACAGGGATCTGAGTTATGCCAACAATAGGAATGAGCTTGGAAAAGCAGTCGCTTCTCCAGAGCCTCCAGATGAGACCCTAGCCCATGGAGACCTCCATGTCAGCCCTGAGCAGAGTCCAGCCCTTCTGTACAGACTCCTGACCTAGAAACTGAGCCAATGAATGCATCTGGTGGGAAGCCACTAAATTAGAGGTCATTGGTTACACAGCAAGAACACTAACCTGGCCCACGAAACTGACTCGAATTTGGGCATGGGTGAGGATTAGCTAGAATCATGGATGCAAGAGCACATTGTATTCCTCGAGTCACCAAATGAAACAGAATGTTCAGGACCAGCAGAAGCCTGGGTCAGGGGAGGAGCTCAATGATTACTGAATAAACAAGCCTAGGCGTGAGCATCACATTTCAATAATCAACCTAGCAGGCTATTTTAAGGACCAAGTGAGAAAATTCAGAAGAACGTGCTTCCTAAAGCTGGAATTGTTTTGGTCGACTATGGCATGGCATGTCCCCTCTGTGCTGTGCTCTTTGGGCTCTGCTCACTGTGTCTGCTCTAGGCAGTGTGGCATGATGGCTGGAATGTGGTTTCTAGGGCCAGGATACCTGGGTTCAAGTCCCAGTCCTTCTACCTACGACCTCTCCAACTTTGGTAAGTTGCTGTGCCTGAAAAGGAGGCTAAGATGAACAGGTGCCTCCCAGGGTTTTAATGACCTCACGTAAATGACCCAGAACAATGCCTGGCCCTTGAGACACCCTGCACGATTGCCATGCGCGCTTTGTCCCAGAGTGGCACTCAACCCTCTGGGCCTGGAGTAACCTGCACACAGGCCTGGGATATTGTCCCCTTGGGCACAAGCTTTGCATTAACCTAGTCTTCAAATAGTTAGTGCTTGGCAACCACTTTTCACTATTGATTCCTACAGGATATACAGGTCACCCAAGTCCCTCTGCTGTCCCCTCCCCTCCATACCTGCCGTTACTAAATCCTGCCAGTCCTGCCCCAGGCCCAAGGGTAGCAGGGCGCCACCTCACAGGGGTGAGGCTGGACTTGCTTCCTGGCTCCCATCTATCGTTTCCTGAGTCTGGCAGCCCCTCACCCAAACTTCACAACTCCACGGTTTTCCATCATTTCCGAGTGTGACCTTATGCCCTCTAATAGGTTGCAATTATTAATAAAATGTTCTATTTCTCCCACTGATTTCTCAGAACACACTGTTCCACAAACAATCCACCATTTCCTACCTCTGAGTCTTTTGCTCAGGCAATTTCTTCTTCCCAGAATGTACTCCCTTCCCCCACAACCATGTCTACCTGACCAAATCGTGCCCCTCCTCCCTCACATGGCTCAACCAGCTCCCACAAAACTGGACGTGAGTCCTGCCTTCCAGCACACACAAAGCACATTTGTTGTGGCTCTCTTAAGGTAAATAATGGCGTTCAGTATGTGCAGAGACAACCTGGAAGCCCTTTTAGAATTAACAAAGCTCAGGCAGGGGCAGTGTGACTCTATCCCTGACCCCTAACAGGTGTTTAACACACAGCAACTGTATAGGGTCTCTTTAGACCCCAATACAGCACATTTAACAGATGTGCATTCAGTGCCGAAGCTGGTTCCGGTGGGTGGTAGGTACCAAAGATAAAAGATAGCCTTGGTTTAGTCCCTTAAGGGGATCCTAGAGAAGCAGTTGATTCTAATAGTGTCTGAATGTGTGAAATAGGGAGAGAGAGAGAGAAAGAGAGAGGGAAGGAGGATATTTCAAACAGAGAATCCCCTAAGTGACTGGAATGTTGGAGAAATTGCCTGATGTCCCAGCGCCTGGAGGGAAGGGTGGCCACAGCTGCTGAGGGAGGAGTCAGCAGGGGCCAGAGCCCAAGCTTTATTGGAGGAGGAGCCGGACTTGGTCTTACCCGTGGAGTGAGGTCATGGGATCATTTTAACCAATGAGGTCATGTGGTGGGGATGAGGGGTGTGTCTCTAGAGGGGATGGGAGGGGGTGGGAGCTGGGAGACTTCTTTCTGCAGGAGCCCTGGGAGTGAGGCCAGCATCACTGGTCACTGACTGGTCCCCTTCTTAGCAACCGGTCAGAGAGCTGCCCAGCCATACCAGTATCCAGGCTACCTGCAAATGCCATACACATTGAGGTTCTAGATGGCCAACTAAGTCCATCCGTCTACCTCGACATAAAAAGAGAAATATGCAAATCAGAAGAGATCAGTAGTAGCACCAGCTGGCCAGGAAGCCTGAGGAGTGGGAGTGTCATGGGAGCCACGCTGGCCTCACCTGGGTAGCCTGGGCAGGGAGACACACTCAGAGGCAGGGGACTGGAATCCCAGGATACCAGAATGCGCTAGGCTTCCAAAGAGACCCGTATGGAGAGGAGGAAGTCCTGGGGAACGGAGAATTCCTCCCTGCAACTTTTGTGACCTTCAGTTCCGTGGCTTTACTATTCTGGGAGCCGCTGGCCGGGCAGATGGCTTGTCCGTTCATTACAGAAATTCCTGAAGGATCTACCCACTCTTCATCAACACTCTGTGTCCAGAAATTCTTTGAATCCCTTGCCTCAAACTCCTCGCCTCTCTGGTTCCCTTCTTCTTGGACGACAGTGCTTCAGGCCTTACACAGCCTCCTCGGGCTCCCACACTGACATCTTCATCTAAAGGAAGCCTCCAGTCCTTGGTGGAGACACCTTGCCTCCCCCATCCACATGTGCCTGGGCTCTGTGGAGTGGCACTCTCCCCTCCCAGGCAAGTGGCGAACTCAGCCTGGATGCTATCAGGAGCGCTGGCGTCCAACAATCCCTACAAAAGATGTTGAGAACCAGGCAACGTGGGACTGATGCCGCCTCACGGATGGCTAGAGTGAGACGGGGCCAAGATGTCAGATCTTGAGGGAAAAGGGTTAAAACCCTGAGATCTCAAAGTGAAAGACAGAAGGGCTAAAATAGGATGCCACCCACTTACCTAGTCTCAAAGAAGTTACTCGAGGAATTACTCCAACAAAATAAAAACGATACCAGAATAAGTCATCCGAGAAAGGGCAAGAAGGCCTGCCCAAGAAACAGGGATGATAAAAGCAGAACAAGTACAGCTATAGCTACACAGACGTCCTTAAGGCTGGGCTCATCTTACTGGGAATTAGATACCACTGAACTCTTAACATGAATAGAGAAATATCTTTAACTTAAGGACAGACATTTCTAGAAGAAAAATAAAATACAGACCTTTTAAGCCACAGTATGTATGGGAGAAGGGAGGAACAAACAAAATCCAATTAATTTAGCAAGAGTTAGGGAAGGAAAAATTAAATAGGAGAAAAAAAGTACAATAAGTTAGAGACCTAAGATGACAAGAGTATGACCAAACCTATTAATCAATTTAATAACATGAATAAATTCAATTGTCTTATTGGGTAAAAAATAAAGAAATCTAGCCATATGCTAGATTTGCAAGTAATAAACATAAAACCAATTGATGAAGAAAGGTTGAAATCAAAGAAATGGAAAAAAATACTTAACCGGCAAAATGATAACAAAAAGAATTTAGGGAAGTCAATATGAATCTCAACCAAAATGCAAAAATATTAAATAAAGTGGGACACTTTATATTGCTCAAGGGCCTACAGGAAGACACAAAAATCATGAAACTTTAACTCGGTCTGAGCAACAGGACCACAAAATAGATGAAACAATACATTCTTAAAACCACAAGGAGTAAAGGTAGAAAATAAAGATGGCTTTGGGGATTATGAATCAGTTTTGATGGGACCAGTTGCCTCCAAAGAAGAATAGAGAAGATCTGAAGATGCGATTAGTAGGCTTAACTTCCTACACATTCTAGAAACAGATAAAATTCCTTTCCCTCAAATGCCCTATATCACACTGCAAGAAAACCTCCAATCTAAAGTGTCCAAATTGTACAGATCCCGGCTGTAGTTCCCAATGAAATGATATCTGAGGTGAACAAACAGTGGAACACGAAAATAAAAAAAAGTAAACTTTGCATGTGCCAATTTTAAACTGCTTTTCTAAATAACTTTTGAGTCAAAGAGGACCAGAGAAAAACTGAAATTGAGAGACCTAAGTGTGTGTGTGTGTGTGTGTATGTTTGTGTGTGTGTGTGTGTGTGTGTGTGTGTGTGTGTGTGTGTGTGTATTACTGGGGACTGAACACAGGGGCGCTTTACCCTTGAGTTATATCCCCAGCCCTTTTTTATTTAATTTTGAGACAGGATCTTGCTAAGTTGCAGAGGTTGGCCTCCAACTTGTAATCCTCCCACCTCAGCCTCCTGAGTCACTGGGGTTACAGCCATGCCTCACCAAGTCCCACTGAGAGCCGTACTTTTTGAAATCTATGATATGTAATCAAAACTGCACTGAGGAACATATAAACCTTAAATTCGTTTATGACAAAAGAAGAAAGACTAAAACTAAATGAATTAAGAAGTCTATCTAAGAAACTGAAAAAAATCATATAAATGAAAATAGCCTAGAAGAAATACATGAATAAAGTTGAAAACAAAGGTAAACGAATGGGAATGACAGCAGCCACAGCAACAGAAACAAAGATCAGACTGGTCCTCGGAAAAGAGCAGTACGGACAAACTGTTGGCAAATCTGACTAGCAGTAAAGGGCAAATCACAAGAAGCACTCAGGAAGGCAAGGCGAACATACATATATGAAAGTATTTTAAGAGAACTGGAATATAACGTGATGTCCATGACTTTGAAAATTGATGATTTTCAAGAAAACTCTAAAACCAAAGGAGAGGAAAAAAGTTACAACTCTAGAAGAAAGAGGCTACCAAAGAGGGGATTTCAAATCAGCAAAGCAAAGCACTAGAACAACTGCAGTCTACTCAGTGGACACCTACTAAGTGCCTGCTGTGTGCCAGGCAGTGTTCTGACACTGAGGGTTCAGCAGTGGGCAAACAGAGGTCATTGCCCTTACAGAGCTGAATGTCCAGCCAGGAGAGAAGCACAGTAAAACAGGTAAAATAAATGGCCACAGCACAAGGTGGTAAGTGCCACGAAGAAAATCAAACAGCAAAATGGAATTCCGAGTCGGGGAGGGTGGGCGGAGGAGGGGGTCCACGCACCATGCACACACGGGCATTTATGTGGATTAAAAGTATAAGCCATATCCAAGACACTCCGTGAGAAAGGCCGGCACCATGAGAATTCTTGCATAGTGTAATATTAGGAAGTGACCTAAGGATTTAAGGACCTAAGCCTGAACTGGACCCCAGCGCTATTAAAAGAAAGATGAATACATTTGAATACGTAAAGCTATAACAAAAGACCATGTAACAAAAGATCCCCTCGATGGTTAGAAAGCAAATGACAGACTGGGTAAAAATATTTGGAGTTTTCTGAATTGTTAAGAGTAGGTTAAATTCCTAAAATTCTAGAAATATAAGGACTTAACCCTCTATTATTCATTCCATCAAAGTAACACTTTGTCAGACGTATTTCTTGTGTGTGTCTGTGTGTGTGTGTGTGGTGGCATGCTGAATAATAAAACTGGTATTGAGATATTTTGCAACACATATAAAAAAGGATCAATATACATGATACATAATAAGTACCAACAAAACAGTAAGACATATAGCCAATAAAATGGAGAGAGAAAATGAAAGATCATTATTGAAGGAATAAAAATGTCTAATAAAGATATGAACATTTGCCGGTCTCATTAATCATTAAAGGCGTATATTAAAAGTCAGTATTATTTTTTTCCCAACTGGTTAGCAAAGAGGAAAATGATTGACACCTTCACAGGTTGGAGAGGCCGGGCCAAAAAACATTGCCGATATGGGGGAGATTAGGAGGACATTTTTACCTATCTACCAACATTTACAGTTTCACTAGGACACACCACACACCAACCTAAACAAGCATCCACACAAATGCACATGTGATCGCTACCGCAGTATTTTTAACAGTAATGACAGAAATGGCCCCAGTGTCCATTGGCAGGAATTTGGTTTAGTGAGTTATGATGATAAGTCCACTCAGTGGAGTAGTCGTGGGACACTAGTTTTCTTAATGAAAGATACACATATATTCCTATTGATAATAAAAATTAATTGTGACTTTTCCTCTGTATATTCCCATTTTCCACATGAGTGTTAGAGAGGCTCAGAGGCCTGGCCAGGTGGTGAGTCTCAGTCCGTCTGATCCTGTACTCTGTGGCTGCACACACTTCCTCTCAGTGGGATGGCTAAGGTCCAATCTCTCTCTCTCTCTCTCTCTCTCTCTCTCTCTCTCTCTCTCTCTCTCTCTCACACACACACACACACACACACACACACACACACACACACATCTCCATGCAACCGGGAATGCTGGAAATGTCCAGGAGGATAAATACCCAGTTGTCAGCTTGCCCTAGGGTGGGACAGTGACATGGGTGAGATTTACAAGATGCCTTTTCTTCTGTACACATTTCTATTTTGTTACTTAAAAACAAACAAAAACCCGGCCTATATACAAGTTTCACTTTTACTATTAAAAGCTGGAAAGCTGAGGCAGGAGGATCGTGAGTTCAAAGCCGGCCTCAGCAACAGTGAGGCATGCTAAGCAACATAGTAAGACCCTGTCTCTAAATAAAATATTTTTTAAAAAAGGGCTGGGGATGTGGCTCAGTGGTTGAGTGCCTTTGAGTTCAATCCCCAGTACCCCTCCAAAGAAAAAAGGATCCCAAATTCTAAAGATAAAACAGAATGGTGGTTGTCCAGGCCTGGCAGGGGGAGTGAGGAGGGATAGGTTAGTTTCTGGTTTCTCTTTTGCAAGATGAGAAGAGCTCCAGAGAGGGATGGTGGAGACGTTTGCACAAGTTTATGAACATACTTAATCTCATGGAACTGTAAGCTTAAAAAATGGTGAAGATGGTGAATTTGATGTTACAAGTATTTTACCATAATAAAAAAAATTTAAAGATCTTCTGTTTAGAAAATAGTTGAACAGGGAAAGGCTAGTGAGAGAAGAGGGTAGGGTCCAGTCAGGGCAGGAAGGACGAGGGTCAGCTCCTCTGCAGTCCCCACCTAAAGCCCGATGGAGAGGGCCTGTGCTCTCCACTCCCCACCCTCCCATAGAACCAAAGCCTCGCAGCATGGCCTCTGCTGGTGGGTGGAGGGAGACCCATATCCTGGAGCCCGAGCACTGGGGTTGGCCTCACTGCAGCTGATAAATGGTGAAGGACGACCCCAGATGTCTGGCAGGGGCCAGCCACAGTGGGTCACAACATGGTTGGTTCCCAAGAGCTGGAGAGGGGCCAGGATGCTCTGGGCCGTGTGCTGGGCTTTAGACCATGAGCCCAGAGAGGTGGAGGAGGCTGGCTCTGAGGACCCAGTGCCCCCCTGACATGGGTGGCCCCTCCATTCTGAATGAGCCATCTGCAGACAGAGCCAGCACACAGAAAGCTGGATTTGCCCTGCCTGGGACAGGGAATCGTGGGACGAAGGTTTCTATTTTCACGCTTCTTCCTGCTGTTGTGGACTGTGGATCAATATGAAAATACAAAAAGTCAAGACACAGGGACACACGTAGCAGAGTCACATGGAATCATCCTAGTGGCCATGCCACTGAAGATTGGGAGGGGAAACAGAAAGAATTACTGATGTGCCTCCTTTGTCCAATGCCCCAGAAATAGCCTGGGACACCCCTGAGAGTCAGCCCTGACATCATCTGCAGAAATTAGGTCTAGACCCTGGGTTCATCCATTAATAGCTGGTGACCTCAGCTGAATTACTTAACCTCTCTGAGCCTCACTTGCTTCATGAGTCAGAAGTAAAGCACCTCATCTCTACCTGGGTTTGTCACGTGGATCCCATGCAACAAAGCGTCTGTGAGATTGGCACAGGCCCAGAATACAAGAGGTGCTCAATAAGTGCCAGTGCCCTTTCGTGGATTAGGGTAGGAGAACATCCAAACCTCCTTCCCACAGTCCATTTCTCCTCCTCTGGTTCCATTTTGGGGTTGGGTCGGCTCTTCAAGATTCCCACCTTCTTCCCTCTGGTCAGGGTCATAGCTGTCCCTTTCCTGGGCTCTTGCCTTTGCTTCAGAAGCCTGTGCTGTAGTCTGAGAATTCGGTCACATGCATCTGGCCACCCAGAGGCCATTTAGGACCTTCTTGGTCCCTGGTGGAGTTCTTCAGTGAGGCTTCTCACCCACATGGTGGCTGGATCCTGGAGGTGTCCCCACAAGAATGAGCAGAGCGCCACAACAGAACGAGCCCCGAGTCACTGCAAAGGCCAAGGCGTGCCTGCAGAGCGACCTGGAGCGGCCCTCGGGAGAGGCAGGGGAAACAGGATGGCGATGCACGTCCATTTGCATTGAGAACAGAAAAAGAGGAAGTTGGAGCCCAAGTGACTGCAGTGATAGGCAGGAAAACCATTCCACAAACTGGGCATTGGGACCAGCAGGGGAAAGACAGCTGCTCTCCAAGCTGAGCAGGGCAGGGCGGGGAAGGTGCTGGTGGTGTGAGGTGGGCACAGCCTCGGAGTCTAGGAGATGGGGGGGGAGGTGCTCAGAGAGGAGGTGGGGGGTCATTTCCTGCCCTACCATGCCATGCCTCTAGGGGGCCCTCTCTCCGTGAAACTGGGTACTCACCACAAGGGCACAGAGGACAGCTTCTCCCCTCCCTGGGTACAACAGAAAGCCCACTGGATGGTCTACATCCAGCCCACATCCAGCTGGCAGTGAGTGACTTCCATAAGACATTCACCAGCACAGTGCAGGACCCCAGGGTGCGGAGGTGATGGAGGCCTTGCCCCTGTCCCAGGGTCTCGTAGCTCTGGTAGGAATATGGACAAGAACCTTTCTCCAAGGAGCCCCCCACCCGAGCTGCTTCCCCGTGAAGACTTCTGACATCTTCCCAGTTTGTGGAGGCTAAAGCCAAGAGCAGGGACGGAACCCAGCACTGTTTAGTGCCTGCCACGTGCCAACACTGTCCTTAGGGTGTCAACGTCATACTAATCCTGCGAGCAGGCTCCTCATCACCATCTGACAGCTGAGAAAACGGAGGCCGTGAACAGAGAGGGCTGTGGACAGCCTTCCATGGCAGAGTCCAACACTTTGTGTTACCTAAAACTGGATGCCGCTGAGTGGCCTGGGGAAGTCATTGCACACCTTGGACTCTCAGTTTCCTCATCTCTAAAATGGGAGCAATAGCACCCACCCCCACCCCCGCCGCCAGTGTAAGAGGTAACTAATGCAGAGCTGACTTTCCAGAAATTTCTCTCTCTTGCTCTTCAGTTATTTCTGGCTTTTTAGTTTTACTTATACCTATAAGGATTTTGTCTTCTAAAATAAGGTGTCAGATCCCATTACGAGAACACTGCAACCTATTCGCAGGGAGGAAAAGAAGAGGAAAAGAAAAGTAAAGCTTCCTGGAGGTTCAGAGACAGTAGTGAATACAAAGAAAAGAAAAGCAAGTTGAGATCCGGGGAGACCCCAGCCACGGGACCTCAACCACTGGGCCGCAGTTGGGATGTGCTAATAAGTGCCTGCTGAGAAGATTGCAAAATAGGGTGTGTGTTTTTGGAGGGGGAATTGCTTTCTGTGCCCACAACAGCTGCCCTCATTGCTCAGAGGGGAAGCCTGGGGACATGGGCCCTTTGGAGTCCCTGGCCCAGCTTCTGGCTCAAAATCCAACCTGCCCCACTCTTGCCGCCTTTCCCCAACCCCACCACCACCGACTCAAAGTTTCACCAGACTCAAAGGCCACGCCAAAGGAAACTGCTGGCTCCAGAGCCCGCTCAGCCCACTGAGGCTCTGTCTTTTTTTGGCCTTGTGGCTGCATGAGTGGCAACCTTTTTCCATAGAAAGTTTCCATTGCATCAGTTATTTACATTCTTACCACCTATATGTGGGCCCTGGTTTCGAATCAGTGAACCAGAGCAGGCCTCGTGGGGCCCATCACAACTTACAGGGAGTGAGGGGACCTGTCACCCTGGCCAAAAGACCCACGGCCCTGGGGCAGCCCTCAGAGCCAGCGTTTAGGGTCACGGGCTCCTGGGTCAGCACCCACGCCTCTGCTTCCAGCTGTGCCACCACAGGCAGGTAATTGACCACTCTCTCGGAACCTCCACATGAGTCAACGAATGTGTTCTTCTACCAGCCTGGCTCAGACCCCCACGGCCTCCCCCTCACCTGGACCGACGCACGGCAGGGTCTGAACTCTCTTCCCAGCTCACCCTCTTTACGGCCAGACTCCTGACACCCGCTGCCACTCTCCCCCAATCCTCCAGTGGTTCCCCTGGAGAGCAGCATCTCCAGGTGGGATCTCCTTCCTGGGCCCGCAGGGCTGCCTCTGGCTTCCACACGCCTCTGAGAAACCCCTCCTTGCCAAACCACCAGGCTCAGTGTTCACATGCCTCTGAGGGTTCTCTCCGCCAGAAGTGTTTTTCTCCACTTCACTGCGAACAAGTCCAACCCATATCGGCCCACGGGAGCCCAGCTCACATGCCACCTCCTCCACAGAGCCCTCCAACCCCCGCCCCTCTGGCCGGCTGTGACCTCTCAGAGCATTTGGTCTCTTTATAAAGGTGTTTCCCTCCTCCCTGCATGAGGAACACAATCCACCCAGATGCCAGTCGGCACCACAGACGAAACACACAGTCCTTGAGGACTGGGATGTGTGTGATTCATCTCTGTCACTCACAGAGCCTCAGATACAACTGGTGGCAATGAGTGAGTGAATGAACACAGAGTTCTCTCATTTTACTACCCCTGGGTGGAAAGGGAAGATGAGTGTGGGCACGTGGGTGAAGATGAGTCAACAGCCCAGTGCCATCTACACACTCTTCTTGGCGCTTCCTGAAGGACCTGGTAGACTGGGGTGAAAGCCAGGACACCAAGGGGCTCCCAGGCTCATCCTCACCCAGCTCCACGGCTGAGCCCCACAGCCTAGGGCCCGGGAGGCCTGTCCAGCCTCACCCTCTGAATCTCCGCATGGAGGCCCTGGTGTCACCTGAGCAGCTGTGGGGAGAGCAGGAGCCATGGCGACCTCCAGCGCCTCCTGGACCCCCTGAGTCTCTCCAGCCTGTCAGCTCCTAGCCACCCTCCTGCTATCACCTTGGCCAAGGCTTCAGCACCTCCTGTCTCCCCGACCCCCTGGCCTCACCACATGACGCCCTTCTTCCCTGGTCTACCCTCCATGCTGCCCAGAGGGGTACTTCTTCTAGGCAGCTCTGATTAGGCCACGGTGCTCCTTGGCCACTTTGATGATTGTGGCAGCTTCTCCCTTTCGAATGCCCCCCGTCGTCCATCCAGAGCTCTGCCTCACAGTCCTGGGCTAGCTGCCCTTCTGCAGACAGTGCGGACTTCAGGGCCAGAACACGCCGTCCCGTCGACGTCTCCAGTGCCAAGCTCAGCGCTTGGCCTGCCCCAGGTGCGATGGAAGCGTGTTGAGTGGATGACTAACCAGGCACACTCACCCTGCCCCTGGCCGGCCTTCCAGGGTGTGGCCCAACATCACCAGGCCCAGGTCTTCACTTACCAGGACCGAGCATCAGGGCCATCTGCTGACCAGCAGGTACGCTGTGTACCTGGACTGGAGGGTTTTCCCAGGGAAACGGCCACCCCTCTGTCTGTGCTGAAGGTTTCTGAGCCCCAGTGGCATGAAGTCAGCGGGGCAGACAGTTGCCTTGTGTTGGCTCTGAGGCCTGGGAACACAACTCAGAGATGGGCCGAGGCTTTGGGGAGGTTCCAGATGCAGGGGAAGGAATCTGAGGGCTGTTTGCCCTCTGGCCCACTCTGCACAACACCTGCCAGGAGTTTCCTTCCCCGCTGCCCACCCTGCTCACCCCCTCCCCAGACTGTGCCCCCCACCTTCCCATCTTTTGATCCTTCCCCGGGTCCAGCCTTGCCTAGTTCCCTATTTTTTTGTTCTTAAAGTAGCTAAATTTAGAGAACTACGAGACTGTGGGGTCTGAGGGGTCAGGGTAGGTGGGCGGGACATGGGTGTGGCTGCAGCACCCTCATGAGCTGACCGCGTGTCCAGAGCTGCCACATTCCCAGCAGTCCTCAGGAAGCCCATCTCTTAAGGACTCCTTCTGTTCTAGCTCCCCGTCAAGCGGCTGATTACCAGCCAGAATAATTCTTCCCAGTAAAAGAAAAACAAACAGAGAGCCACATGTTCTTTGCTCTTCCTGAAAGCCGGGAAGAATCTCTAACCTCAGGAATTGAAGTGAGATCCCTTTTTGATCCTTGAAGGAATGTCCCCACTTGGTCGCAATTTCTACATCCATATATACCCAGGGCTTTCAAATACACTGGCGCATTTGTTCTGATTTTTATTTTAACTACTGGGTGAGATGGACCTCGATCACTCTCCCACTACAGATAACGTGAGGCTCTGGGATTGAGGGATGGTCCCAAGTCCCCCAGCTGATGTGAGGGAGAAGCGGAACTGGCTCCCAGGTCCTACACTCAGCTGCCCAGGTGCTCTCTGACGGACAGGCAAAGTACTTCAATAAAACAACAGCTCTCACCTCCCTATATTTTCCCACAAACCCTTGCCATGATGGACAGGTACACAAGGCAAGTTTATTTCTAGAAGGCAGGTCTCTTGCAGGCCCAATATTCTAAAGACTAGACAACACCCAGAGCTAGACTTGGTCTGGACAGTGGAGCCTTTATTTCTGAAGCTTTCACGCCTTCTGCCATCACAGCCTCTAGACCTTTGAGCTCGTTCCAGGACAACAGTAGCTCTCCTGCAACACAGGGCGAGGCCTCAGTCCTCCTGGTTTCCCAGGCCCTGCCCAGGTCCAGGCTTATGAGAAGTGCCCAGCACAGCAAGGAGACAACGGCTTCTGGGCATCCCAGGTGATACCTGCCACCGTTGGGAGAGGAGTACTGGTCCTGGCCTGCATCTCCAGGGGAGAAGAGTAACTATGATAGCAGCACTTCCCTGGAGAGTAGTGTCTTCCACGGGCTTTTATGGCAACCATGATTACCTTCAGCCTGAGGAGGAGGGAGGAGGCAGGGACTTGCCAAGACCAGCTTTACCAAGTGCCGGAGCCAGGACCAAACCCGATGTAGCCTGTGTGCAAGTCCAGACACCTGGGAGCACGTGCTGCAGAGTGTGGCCCCTATGCATGTGGGACAGAACCAACAGGCATGACACAACCAACAGGCATGCAAAGTGTCAGAGGAAGAAGTGACTTAGAAGGGACAGAATGGGAGCCTTGAGGAATGGGAGGGCCTACAGAATGGGAGGCAGACGGGGGGAGTGAGGTGGCATCTGGCTGAGGGGCTATATCTGCACAGTGCACCTGCAGGAGACCCCGCTCGGGGCTCTACAGCTGCTTGCTCACAGAGGGGACAATCATTTTCCTACTGTCCAGCCTGGACAGTGGAAACCTGTGCCCAAGAGTGGAGAAGCAGGCCAAGAAGAGACCCTGCGAATACCTGACAGCCTGTGCACAATGAGCACACTGGGGAACTGGGGGATACTTTTCCCATGACAGTCTTGGCCTCCCTGTCACACTGCATGGGTTCCGTGAGGCTGCTGTAACAAATTAACCACACCAAATACACTGAAACACCACAAAAATGTATCATCTGAGCTTGGAAGTCCAAAACGGGTCTCACCAGACTGAAACCAAGGTGTCTGCAGGGCTGCGTTTTTCTCTCTAGAGGTCCCAGAGGCAAGTCTGTTTGCTCCAACTCCCAGCTTTTAGAAGCTGCCCCATTCCTTCCTTGGCTGGTGGCCCCCTCAAAGCCATCCATGGCTAGTTGAGTCTTTCTCACTTCGCGTCACCCCGATGCTAAGTCATCTGCCTCCATTTACCATGTATGAATGATCACACAGCACTCCATAAATTTGTACAATTATAACAGTACCTAAGTGTGTGTGTGTGTGTGTGTGTATATACATATGAATATATTTATATTTTAAAGTTCCTTATGATCACATTAAGTCTACATGGATAATCCAGGGCAATCCCTATTTCAAGGCAAGCTGATCTTCAGCCTTGACTCCATTTGCTACTTTAATTCCCCTTTGCCACATAATCTAACATAATCACAGGTTCTGGGAATTAGGATGTGGACATCTTTGCATGTCGGGGGTGGGGCATTCCTCTGCTATTATCTTTCATGCAACAGTTCCAGGAGGAACGCAGCCCAAGATGAGGTGAGGGGGGTACTCACACCTACTGCAGTGGGAGCAGTCGCTTCCCAGCTGCCCGCTTAGCACACATCACCCTTGAAAACCTCAGCGTGTTTCCACACTGAGCCGGGCACAGGCCGCTCCCACAGTGACTGCAGGAGCAGAGCCAGAAATAATGCCACTGAGATGGAAAACATCCCCTGCCCATTACTCCACTCACTCTCCCACCACGAAGGGAGGCTCCTGTGGGGCCTAGGTTGGAGGCCCTTCCAGGGTTGGCTGAGGATAGAGGGAGCAGTTGTTCTACAATCTGGCTCTGGGCAGGGACACAGGTGTGCCGGGGCTGCTCTGGGGGGTCTGAATGTGGGCCTGGCCAGGCACCCCCACCTTCTCACTTAGGGTGGGGGGGAGCTTAGAGTCTGCCCTCCCCAGCCTCAATGCCCCTGAGCCACAGATCCCTACCAGCTCCCAACCACTCTTTCTCTAGCTTTTTGCTGCCAGATGCTGGGATCTGCTGGACATGCAGCTCTGAAGCTCAGAGCCCATGATACTCTCATCTTGACCCCTGGGCTCTGGGATGTGGCTGGGCTCTTTTCCCAGTCCTGCTTCTGTCCTGTGTGCCTGCCCGCCTCCTCTGCTTCCCGCCCTGGGAATCCCATCTGGGAAGCTCCATGCAAACCCTCTGCCTCCAAAACTCCTTTTCCTAAGGGTTTTTCAGAGAACAAGATTCACCCACTGAGGGGCCGAACAACTTGATGAATCAGCTATGTCTCAGCCTCACCATCCATCTCACTCACACATATGACATTGTGTCTCGATGGCCTGGGAATCTCCCCCATGACCGTCCAGTTTCTCAGGTCTTCTGTCCTGTTCTACAAAGGAAAACAGGAAGGAACGTGCCTTCCCCGTGCTGGCACGACACGGAGCGTGCCGTTCACATGGGCTCATTCGACCCTCTCTTCTCCTCCACTCTTATCATCCCCATTTTATAGAGAAGAAACTGAGGCTCAGGGAAGGGAAACACGTTGCCCAAGGTCACACAGCCAGAACAGACTGGACTTGTGTGTGCCTGGCTCCAAAGCCTGAGGCTGCCGTCCCATGTCACACCAGGGGTGGGGGGAGGAGACACACAGACGATCCATTCTAAGTGCTACAATGAAATGTTTCCAATTTATCTCCTAAAAACCCAAGCCTTTCGAGATGTCTCCAATTTTGTCTCTTTGTTATATTATGGGATTTCAGCGTGAGATTTTTTATTTGAGTTAAAAATAAATGTTGGAGGATCAAGGAGAGGTTCCACTATTTAAAACATTTACAGATCGCAGACTGTGGCCAACCCTTGCCTTGTACCCACGGCAAGACCGAGGCTCAGAAATGGAAGGGATCTGCTCACAGGCATGACCTTCCCAGCTGAAGCCAGAGAGCTCCGCCCGTACCTCCTACCTACTCCTGGAGGGAGAATTCATTGTATGCTCCATTTGGCCCTTTGCACTGCTTGGCTTAGAATTTAGAATCCAATGTGGTGTGTGTCCTTGTTCCTGCTCTCACAGTGCCACACAGTTGGTGGCCCAGGAGTGTGCACGCTCAGTCTCCATGTCCTTGTCCATACAGGAAGACATCTGTGCAGGGCAGCAGGTTCATCTGGGTGGATGAACTTGAGAAGACACAAACACACCTGCTCTGATCCGAGCCATGAGTGATGACATTGGGATCACAGATCACAGGGCTGGGCCCAGAGCTGCTGCTCCAAGGAGAGAGAAAGAGCCCTATATTTAGAATCAAAAGGCTCAGGCAGAGTCCCACTTCTGATCCTTACCACTTTGCGGCCTTGAATCACCTACCTAGCTTCTTTGAGTCTTCCTCAGGGGGAGAAAATTATGTCCCCTGAGGAGCTGGTAGGAGTTGAAATGAGATAAGCAACATGGAAATGCTGGAGGCCTAGGAATCCTCTAAGCTACAGAGTCCAGGGCTCCACCCTATGCCACTGTCTGATTCCAGAGCTGTGAGGAAGGGCCCAGGAATCTGTATTTCCCACTCCTGCCAGAACTTTATGGCAAGTAGTCAATGGACCACACTTCCAGAAATCCATCTAGAAAGCACTCAGTGTGTGTTTGTTAGATCGCTGGATCTGTGAACATCTGCTGAGCCGCACATGGCTGCAGGGAGACAGAGGCTGGAGGAAATAAGTAATTTTCTCCAAATACATTTCCTGTGAAGTCCAAATGATGGGAACTGGGTTGGGGCTTCTAGGACGAGGAGGAGGATGAATGACAGCTCCCTTCTCCAAGAAGCTGTTCCCTCTACCCAGGGAGAGACCTGGCTGAAAGGCCACACCCAGTGGCTCAGGGTCAAACCGGAAGGGACGCTCCAGGGAGACAGTCCCCTGGGAATGAGTTCCAGAGCCTGTTCTCTTCAGCATCTTCATGAAGACAGGAAAGAAAGAACTGAAAATATGCTCATTAAATCTGCATCTGGCACCCGATTTGGCAGGGTTGCCAAAATTCTGTAAGACTAG
Source organism: Ictidomys tridecemlineatus (assembly GCF_052094955.1). NCBI lineage: Eukaryota > Metazoa > Chordata > Mammalia > Rodentia > Sciuridae > Ictidomys > Ictidomys tridecemlineatus. The sequence goes on from NC_135487.1 coordinate 29,969,613, forward strand.
AATTAAATTAGCAAATTGGAAGTAAAATGATTTTAAGCAGGCATGATGGAATTCATCAGGGCCAGGTGGAAGCGAGTGGGGGAAGGGGGCTAGGAAAGCCCACATCCCTTGGCCGCGAATGGGAAAGAAACAAAGCAGTGAGCAGAAATGACCCACATGATGAAGATTCACCCTGAGGACGGGGTGGTGACCAAGAGGGCCTCAGACTGCAAGGTGGCAAGAGGCTCCCTCTAGGGGGCAAGAGACGTGGCTGGACAACACCCAACAAAGGATGGCAGCCTTTTCTTTACAATAAAGCCAAGAAGAAAGGACCCGGGGGGCTGCCTGGGAATGAGACAGGGCAGGATCTCTACACTGACAGGTCCCCGGGACCCTCACGGGGTGACGACAGCCTGGGGGAGGCTGGCACTGCCATAATCACCACTGCATGTTTACGGAGTCTGGGGAAAGCACTGGGATGGACATGGTGGGGGAAGGGAGCGGCACAGATGATATGGAGGAAAGAAGAGGAGGCAAGCAGAAAGTGGGCACTGCCTATGTGCCAGGCACTGCATTAGACAGTTGTCAAGTCCCATCTCCTCTAATCCTCACAGTGATCCCAACAGCTGAGATTTTTCTTCCCTCTTTTTCTTGAGCTTTCTTTTTTGTTTCCTTTGTTTAAAATGTGCGTGTGTGTGTGTGTGTGTGTGTGTGTGTGTATTTTAAATACATAAAGTAGACAAGTCCTCCTCCACTCTCTCAAATTCTACTTCCACTCCTGGTTCACCGGGTGTTTCCAATAGCATGGAAGTGCAGCCACATGTGCACACACACGCCTTTAACTCTTGGACTTTTTCTGCATGCACATGGTATGAAACTGAACCTATCACACAGAAACCCTCTTCCAGTTCAGAAAAAATGTTATTAATACCATGTCGGGCCCTGTAGGTTCCCTTCTTTATTTTTCAAATGGCCACAAAGGATCCCACGTGCACGTATACCACAGATAGTTTCAGCCCTGACACTGCTGGCCGCAGGGCATTCCAATTTGCCACAAGCCATGCTACAAGGGAATGCCCCCGTACATATCCATCTTTGTGTGCATGCTTTTCTATAGCTGGAAACTGCTGGATTAAAGCAGGTATGTGCGCTTACAATTTTCATGAATAACAATTTAGACTCTCTGGTGTCTTTGGCCCTTATCAACACGAGATCTTCTCTATTTTTTTTTTTTTTACATTTTTGGCACTCACAGGCAAAATACTCTCATTTTAATTGACAATCTCTTGATGTTCCAGCAGTGAAAGCATTTGTCATATGTTTATGGGCCATTTTTACCTCTTTGAACTACCTGTTCCTATTTTTTGCACACTTAAAAATCTTTGACTTTTTTTTTAAGTTAGTCCATAGAATTCTTCATGAATGATCACAGACACGTCACTTTCTATGTGCCAGGCGCTACTCTAGGCTCCCCACCAACATCACACCACTGAACCAAAGCCCTGAGAGGCGGCAACAACAATCCATGTCTACAGCCAAGGAAATGGAGGCTCAAAGGCTTGCAGTCACTTGTCTGAAGTCACACGCAGTAGGAGGAAGGGCAGGCCAGAGTCTGAAGGACTAGATGAACCAACCCCTTCATCCTCAAAGCAGTTGTTTCTGAAGCCTTCCCAGCCCCACCCCCACCAAGTCATTTCATTTATAGAAAAAGAAAACTCTCCCTTACAACTTCCTTCTTTCATGAAATGGAATCGAACCCCCACCCCCATACACACACCTCTTGCTGGGACACCGACATGCTCAGGGTGAGGAGCTACAAGAGTGAGGAGCAGGGTTTGGAGCAGGCAGGATTTGGAACGGGGCTGAGAACCAGGGAGGGGGAGTCTGAGGTGGGGACCCACTGGGAAGGGCCTTCAAGAGCAGGCCAGACGGTTGACAGGACGCTTCCTGCCAAAGGTTGGGACCAGAGGGTGGGGTGACGGTGGGCCTAGCATGAACTCATCATCCAAAGGGTGTTCTCGACGGGGCGTCTCCATTAGCCAGCACGCTGGTTGGTAAAGAGGGCCACCCGTAAGTGGCACAAACCCACCTGTGGGTACTCGGTGCTGGGGGGACCCTGTGTGCAAAGCCACACTCCACAGAGGGCTTTTCAGTCTTTAGTGGCGCTTTTAAGTGAGGTTCTTTTTGAGCTCCTAAAACACCAGTGTCACATGTAGGTTTCTGGGTGGCAGACCTGCCACTAATTTGTCACATGAGCCCCTACCCTCATCACGATGAATGCATGCAAGTCAGTACTTCTGCCTTCCTGGAGCACCACACAGTGAAGGGGGAAGGATCATTTGCATGCCATTTGCCACTTTTCTTCTGAGAAAAAAAAGAAATTAAGTTAACAAAATAGAAAAAAAAAAGTGAGAAACTGACAAGCTGAAGCTAACAGGCAGAAACAAGTTTTAGTTACTGTGCATTCACTTTATTCTTTTTAGCTTTGACCTCAAATAACTTCAGTGTTTCCCAAAATGCTTTGCTACTTACAAAGTAGGTAGTCCAGCTACTCACACTTATATGTGTATGTACACATATATATATTCTCTGATCAATCAATCTTGGAAAATTGCACATGACACCACTTCTACAGACATATTCACAATGCTCACACACTGTTTTGCAGATTTCTGATGCATGTTTGCATATTAAAGGCTCTGAGAAATCCTGCAGCATAAAGACCTTTAAACTTCTCCAAAGATACTTGGCTATAAGACTTTTATTTTCTCTTCATAACACATCTTTTCATCCACTTGCATTCTACCTAAGAAATGCTGCGTTGTTTTTTTTTTTAATTTCACAAGGTCAGAGCTTACTTAAAATAAGAGCCCACTTTGGAATGGATATCCTACTCTTTCAAACTCTCCATGCCTAAATGCTGTAAATCGACCCATGCTGATGGTTTCTTGCATACCTGAGCATCTTTGGCCTCTCCTGCATTTTAGGGAGACACTAATGCCCACATACCAAGATGAGGATATGTAGAGTGGCCATCAGCCCTCCAGAAACCATGAGGGACCTGGCTGCCCAGACAGGCTAAGCTGTGTGGCTCAGCAGTCGCCGGCTGAGCCTGGACCAGTCACTTTCTTTGGGTTCCGTGGTTTTCAGCCGGAGGGCTCCCAGAATCACTTGTTTTGTGAATGGGGAAATCAGGCCTCAAATATCGGAATCTTTTGGCCTCTGGTCTCTTTCCTTCATTCCCTGAGACACCCGTCTCTGGGCCGAAAGGTTTTCTATCATACAGAGAAACCAGATTACCTGTGAAGACCTCTTCAGCTCTCTCTGTCCTCACTACCTTACCCCTCCTCCTTCCTAGGTACAATTCACAGTCACATCATGTAGCTCTACAAATAAAACTAGGTTTCCATCTGCCTGTTACAAGAGTAAGTGAAAATGATTCAGTGAGCTTTCACCAAATGTACATGGCACTCTTCAGGTAGCCTGAAACAGAGGGCTGCCTGGTATACCTGAACTTCACCTCGGAGACATTCCCCCAGGCATCTCAACATTCCTCCACCACTGGTTTCTCATTTTGCTCTTTCTCACACAGGCTACTCTAGGTGGCACACTTGGGGTGACTCGCAGAGGTTCCATTACTTCATGACCCTGTATGGCTTTCCTGAGTAACCCTGAGGAAGCCAGGCAGTAGGAGTGTATGAGGATCCATTCATTCATTTTTAAATAAACTTTTCATTCTGGAGTAAGTTTAGATTGGCCTAAAAGTTGCACAGATAGAACAGAGACCCAGGTAATCCTCCACCCAGGTTCCTTCAAAGTTAACATCTTATGCAAAAAAGGGAATATTTGTCAAGACAAAGAAATTAACATTAATACATGAATAGTGACTGAACTACAGACTCTATTTCTATTTTATGCTTTTTCTACTGATGCCTGTTTTCTGACCCAGGAGACAACCCAGGATACCACATGGTTATTTAGTCTTCATGTCTCCTTAGTCTCTGGGTCTGTGTTGTCTTTAAGGAATCCGAACCCTCTCCACCCTTCTCTACTGCATGCAGGGTGGCATGTACATTACTGTGTGGGTCCCAGCTGCCCTGTAGGGAGAAACAGTGTCTGATGGGCAGCAAGTCTGCACTTGGGGTCTACTCTGCCCCTGACTTGTGATAGGATCCTGGGGTTGTCACTCCACTTACATGGCTCTCAGATTCCTCACCCACAATGTGGCAATGATACCTTCTATCTCATTAGAGGGCTGAATGAGATGGCCTATGCGCACAGGCATTTGCAGATTTAAGGCTCTATCCAGTTGCTTATTATTACTATTATTATTATTATTATTAATGTTATTGTAACAATTATCATTAGGCAGACTCTGTCCTGTTTCCAAAACAGGACAACCTGGTCTGAGCTGTCTGGCTGAGCTGACTATTTCAGCTCCAAATAAGACATTTCTATAGATCTCCATGTACCCACAGAGAAAGAGAATCCTCCTCGAATTTGTTCAGTTCTACGTTCCTTCACGGCTAGGCCGATCAGAGGCCTGACCACCTGACCATCCTACACAGAAGAGGTCTGGGAAGGCCCCACTGCTGGCATTCTCTGACTTTCTCTATTTTTCTCCATGGCCCTTACCCTGTTTCACATGCTACATCTTCCCATGTTCCTTTGTTCATAGCTGCCTCCTTCCCGTGGCTGGTTTATAAGCCATGTGAGCACAGGGTGTCATCTGCTTTGAACACTACTGCACCCCAGCACCTAGAACAATGCCTGACCCTTCTCGGGTGCTCACATGATTGAATGAGTGGCTGCAGTTTGACTCTGCAACCTCTTGCCTCCATCCCGGGAACTAGAACACAACTCTCCCTCCAAAACATACTGTTGAACTTAAATAAGAGACAGGCTATTCAGGAAGCAGGTGGCTCAGAGCCTTTTGGATTTTTTTTTAAGGAAAAAGAAAGGGTCATGTTGTTGTTGTTGTTGTTGTTTAATTCAATTCAATTCCATTAACGTCCCTTCTCCCGCCTCCTCTCTCATGAGTGGCAATGCCAATTAGAAACCACAGTCTCTTTCTTGTCCAGAGCCTGTCTGCTGGCCTCGCCACAATCAATTCCAACAGAGTCCAGGCTAGGAAGATCTGGTCAACTCCCTATACCCAGCCAGGCCACTTCGTTATTGGATTCACTTAGCACCTGCACATCAAAGGCCCACAACTTCTCAAAGCAGGAAGAAACCCAGGGGATCACACAGGCTGGCCTGCAGAGGAGGACACTGAAGTTCAGCGCAGGCTCAAGGGAATTGGCAAATAGCACACAGCAACTTTGTGGCAGTCCCACAAAGAAGCCAGGACTCCCAGCTCTGCACCCTGCCCACATTCTCCCAGGGGCTAGAACCACTTACCCGGGGCCCATCTTCCACTCAGCGGGGAGGTGGGTGGTGTGTGTGCTTATGACCTAGAGCTCCAATCTGACAATCTACCTACACCTGACAATCCCTAAGAACTTGAACTTGGGCAGCGAGGGGTCAAGATGACTCTCCTAAAACAGCAACATGTAAGAGAGCAGAGCTCAGAGCCAGACAGTAGAGTCATGAGGTAGAACTGGTTCACAGCCAGTACTTCATATCATCATCTCATTTAACACTCCCAGTACCCTCCAGTGACGGTGTGATAACCACATTTAAGTAAGGAAAAAGAAATACAGAGAATTTTTAAAATGCAGCAAATCTGCAGAGTAAGTAAGCATCAGAGTGAGTTCTACCTGGTAAGGAAGCCTTGTTCTCTCTGCTGACCACTCTATCAGAGGCTCAAAAACAGCACCCAGATGGGGTGGGGGTCCTCAAAACCACAAAATCTTCATCTGACAAGTAACTCAAAAGATCCCACCCTAGAGGTGAGCAAGCAGACGGGAGGAGAAACGCATCTTGCCGGTGGCCCTGGGACCAGTGGGTGGTGGGACCTGCTGCAGTCTGAGCTTCTCGAGGAGGCAGACTTGCTCCCAGTGCTTACCCAGAGACAAGCGCAGGGAGGACTCAACCCGCCGCTGAATAGACTCATGAATCATGACGGTGGAAGGTGAGGAGCGCCACTTCCAAGGCTCCCTCAAGCCAGGTATTTACCCCCAGCAGCCTCGTTCATTGACTTCAGGGCCAGGAGGCCAGGCTGACGTAGGTGAGCACAAGCCCAGCAATGCCCTCCAAACTTCCCATCCCCCTCCCAAGCCCACAGAATGGTCAGAGGCATGGCAGATGATGCTGACCTGGGTCCCCAGTCAGCTCAGCTCTGCCATGGAGAGGCTGAGGAAGATGGCCGAGCTGGCTAGTCTTTGGCACTAGGACTAGTGATTATGACATGAAACGTACCCTCCTCTCAAAAGGCGGCTGTTCGGAGCCAATTGGTCCATCTCCTGGACCCCTTCGGTAGCCATCAGCTCACAAATGCCAGTTTTATTATTATCATTCATTTTACATAAAGAACAACGGAAACTTTCTGGTTTGCTCTTTACCTACTCTGTGCTGGGCACAAGTATCTAATACAACATCTACCATTGGTGGCTTCCTGTTATCCAACCTGCAGGTAGCATAAGCATTCCCACCTTAAAGACAGGGGAGCTGAGGTTCAGGAGAGGGAAAGCAACTTGGCCAAGGTCCCTGGCCAGAGAGCAGGAGATGCAAAGCAGGTCTGTGAAACTCCATTGTTCATGCTGCTACCACGTGGCCACCATGAGCCTGGGACAAGAGCTAAGTTTGGATGGAAATAGAAGGCAGTCGGGAAGGCCCGCCTGATTTTCTCGGCATCCACCTCTCTGGGCTTCTCAGACCCAGTGGAACATCTAGCACCAGGACATTGCTGCATGTGCCCGGATGCCATCTCTAGAAACTCTGAATCAGATAGTGGGGGTGGAACTTGGAGCACTACTGTTAAAAGCCCTTAGGTGACAGTGATTGGCATCCCTGATTAAGAAGCCCCCCACTATCAAAGCTCAAGATCACTTTCTCACATTTATTCCCTCTCCAAGAAGATTCTAAAATGTTTCTTATGAATTTTTTTCATTGGTTTACAAAAGAACGTCATGCCTCAGAACCCTGGAACCTCACAACTCCAGGATCCTCTGCAAAACATAAGCTGATCATCCACAAAGGTGGTATGAAGGTTTGTTTTTATTAAACACGATGACAATTATTCCCAACAGCTGGATGTGGATATAAAGGACTTTGGAACTCAAAGTCCTGGGTTTGAGTCCTTGCATGGCGCTTCATGAGCTGTGCAACCTTAGGCTAACCAACTCAATTGCAATAGTTATTAAAAGCCTACTCTGTATTCAGGTCCCTGGGCTGGGAAACTGGGGTGACAGAATGAATGAGAACGTCACAGTGTGAACCAATGGTTACCAGGTACCACTCTATGGCAGCTCTTGACAAGCATGTTCTTACTTCTTCCTGCCAAGAGCCTCAGGCAGTGGGCTCTCCTGCAGCACAGGTTTGCAGAGGAGGAAGCAGGGATCCAGGGCAGTGAAGTGGCCTGGGTGAGCCTGCAGCAGTGTGTGGCAGTGTCTGAGCTCTCTCTGCCCCATCCCCCACCACACACACACACACACACACACACACACACACACACACACACACTTGGCAGATCAGTCCACAGAGTGAAGGGGATAATAGGAGAGAGTGCACTGCAGCCGATCAAGAACCGCACAGATGCATGACATCATGGTTATTAATAATGGAAGCAGTACAACCGATTCACCATCCCTCCAGATGGACCACCTGAGCTGTCTCAAACCTCGTGCAAACGGCATGGGATTCTGTAAGGGCAGAGTAGGGAGAGGCCCTGGGAGTCCAACCCTCTTCTCATTACCAGGCTGCGGGGTAGACCAAAAAGACAGGATGGTGCTCAGAGACAGCAAGGGCAGCCCCCAAAGCCCAGGATGCACAGAGTCTGGCCTCAGTGATTGATCCAGGACAATAATTAGATCCCAGATCAAACACCAGAACATACCCCTCCAAAGGGTGCTGGCAAGGGATTCAGCAGTGGGTGATTGGCAAGTGTGGCCTCTCGGTGGTCCTTCAGCTCAGCAGGGTCTTCCTGCCGGCTGTTTTTCTGCCTAGAGTATTCTTTCCCCAAAGTTTTTCACAGCTGTCATATTTTCATTATTCACATCTCAGAACAAATGTCAGTTCCTCAGAGAAGTCGCCATGTTGCTTCCCTGTCCCTCCTGACCTTGCTCCTGACTCTCCTTCTGGCTGCCTCCTTGTTCAAGTTCCATTCGTATTCCTTACCTCTCTCCCCACGGAATGCAGGCTCCTTGAACAAAGGGATTAGCTAGTTTCCACTGCTGGGATTCCCAGAACGCTGCCTGGAGCCCCCAGGCCCTGGTGAACACACTCAGTGCATCCCGCATCCCTCGGGAGGCTGGCCTGGGTCAGAGCCAAACTAGCAGCCAGTGGACACTCACTCACTCTGTCACTCATTCCGTAAATGCTTAAGGGACCTCTTCTCTGTGCTGGGGATTCTGCTAGGTCCTGGGGTCCTCGCCCTCACAGATCTTTGACAGTTGATTCAAACAAACAGGACAGTAGACCCTAGAGCTATGGCCGTTCCTTCACATGCAACCAAACAAAAGCTGACCAATACAGGCAAACCCGGCAAAAACTGGGAGAAACTGGGAGACAGCGAGGAAATGCAGCATAATTGGCCCTGCAAGGCCTCCCCATGTGCTTGGTGTTCCTCTTGGGGCATTAGTGCAGGCACCCTGCCAACTCTGGGGACACGGGGACAAGGGAGTTCTCTGATGAGTGACTCTTGGCTGCAGCCGGGAACACAACAGGATGGATGTGAATGTGAGAGAGTGGGTGTAGGAACGGATGTGTGAGGGTAAGCAAGTGCACAGGATGAAGTGTGTGAGAGTGTGTAGGAGTGGGTGTGTGTGTAAATGAGTGTATGGGATCAGGCATGTAGGCAGGTGCATGTGAGTGTGTGTGCAATTGGAGGAGCACATCTGTGTGAAAACAGGTGTTTTGAGTATGTAGCAGTGCACGATGAACACACATATGTGTGTGTTTGTGTATGTGTGTGTGTGTGTGTGTGTGTGTGTGTGTGGTGCCTGTGATACCATCACTGAGCTCCACACCGCAAGTTCCACATCTGCTTGAATTTTATATTCTTAAGTCCCACAAAGGACACACAGCAGGTACCTGATCATCACTTAATTGGTTCAATATAATAAATCATTTAAGTCTTTATGTTTTTCAAATATACTCTGAGTGGCCACATAAAGCAGAAAGATTAGTTCTAGTAGAAAAATTTCTCAACTTCTAGATATAATTCAATGAACTAAGAGCACTGTATGAGGAGTCTGGTTCTGGTCCCTGTTTTACCACTGGGTGATCTTGTGCCACCTCTTAACTAGGTGATCTCAGATGAGCCACTTACTGCTTTGAGCTTCTGCTTATTCACTAAAAGAGAGCAATTAGAACTTAGCTCTCCGAATTTGGTTGCAACCATACAACACCACACGATTTCTATGTGCAGCCCTTGAAGCACTATTTCCTCCAAGAGCAAGCCTGTGTAACTTGCAAAGGGTCTTAGTCCCTTTTCTTGAGAGAAATGCTGGATTTGACAAAATTAAATGAACAGTTCTTTTATTGCAGGACTTCTCAGAGCCTTTAATTTGCCAATGGATTGTAATTGGCCAGATGGATGATAAAGAGCTTGCAGAAATTGCCAGACTTACTCAAACAGGGAAACCTTTACTCGTGCAACAGCTTTCAGAACTAACATTCCATGGAACACACATTGGGAAATCTGCTAGCAGGCACAAAGGACACTTATTAATTCCCCCTCTTCTGCCAATGATGGAACAGAAATGGTGTTCTAAGTCACAGAACAGAGCTGTGACAAATGCCAGTCCAGAAACCATCCAAACCACAGCAAATGGCACATGCACAGGGCTTTGCATTTACAAAACATTTTTACCTATATGATCTCAATTCTCCCTGACAAGATATCTTGGAGGACAGATGATAAAACACAACCTGAAAAAGATGAAGATCATTCAGATCTATGTGGAGCCACTAAATGATAGACTCATACCTTGGTTCTACCAGTTTTCCCTCTATGTCCTTGATCCAACTATCCACAAATGCTTTATTTTTTAAAGATAACAATTATGGCCACTACACAGAGACCCCTGCAAGAAGTCAAGGCTGACACCACCTGCACCTGTTCTGCAGCCACCACCAGTCCTGGGCAGACCCCAAGCACCCTGCACTGGATAAGGGGGTTAGAAATGCTCAGAGCACAGTCTGGAAACACCCAGGCAGTGAGGCCAGGAGTAGCTCCCTAAGTGCCATACCATACAGGTAGCTGTATCCAGTGCCAGGTGCCATTCTGCAAGGGGGAGGGGAGAGCCAGAGCAATGTTTCACTTACTCCCAATGAGCCCAAGGAGCCTAAGGCTCTTGGCTCTGAGTGTGAAACTGTGACAAGGCCTCCAGCGGGAAGCGTGGCTAGGGCTGCCAAACCCATTCAGTGGTTACCTCGTGTGTGTGTGTGTGTGTGTGTGTGTGTGTGTGTGTGTGTGTGTCACACTATGGATGACAGAGCCAGGGGCGAGGGTCTGCACAGGACACAGGAGGCCGTGCATGTCAACCGCGGGTGGGGGCTGTACCCCGTGACAGAGAGACAGAGAGACAGACAGAGACAGAAACAGAAGTGTGTGGACGCGGGAGCGCTTGTGTCACCCTAGGGTGGTGACAGAAGTAGTGTCTGAGAAACGCTAAGCGCAGAGCGTGTGCACCCAGCAACCCCAGGCTGCTGAGAAGCCCTGGCTCCACGCACCAAGGGTCGGTGGAGTTGGTACCGACGCACCCAGCCCTGCTCCCACCCACCGGCCCCTCAGCCGCTCGCCCGCTCCACGCTGCCCGGCTCCGGGGCTGCCAGGCCGCGGCGGCGCGCGTGGCGCTCACAGCTTACCTGCGGGCGGCCGTAGCTCCGCGGCTCCGGGCTGGGCTGCGCCGCGCCGCGCTGCGCCGCGCTGGACTGGACTGCGCTGGGCTGCGCGCCCGGCCTCCGCGCGGCTCGGCAGCGCCCGCGCGCTCGGCTCCGCCCGGCTCGGCTCCGCCCGGCGGTGCCCCGGGCGCTCGCTGGCGGCCCACGCGGCGCGGGGTGGGCGCGGGGCGGGCGGCGGGCGCGGCTCCGGGCCGCCCCGCGGCCGCTTGGAAGCTCCTTATTTGGGCAGTGATGTCAGGGGAAGTCGCAGGGGCCGGACCACCCACTTCTTTCCATTCACTCCCCAGAGTTTCCTGTCGCCGAGCTCGGGGACCCCGCCGTCTGCCGGGGGCGCCTCTCCCGCCCGCTCGGCCCCGGCTGCTCGGCCCCGCAGCCTGCCGCCCTGGGACGCCCTGTCGGCCGGGGTCACGGTGGGGCCGGGGCGCAGCGGGCGGCCGCGGGCGCAGGGGCTCCTCCTCTGGGGAATCCCCGGCTTTGGCGGCCGCCGGGAGGGTCTGCTCAGCGGTCTCCTCGGTGACAGGCCGTGTCACTCCGGGCGCCGCCCCTCCCTCCGCGCCCGCCCCGGCTTCAGCGCTGTCATTTCCTCCCGGGCCCTCGGGGAGGACCGTCAGGGAAGCCCCGGTGGCCACCGCCGGGGCCGTGCCGCTCGGCGCCACGCCTTGGTCGCACCCGGGCCGGGCGGGCGTCCATCACAGTCCCCAAAGTGCGCCGCTCCCGGCTGCCTTCCTCCCAGGTGCCAGCCCCACTCCGGGAAGCCCGCGCCTACCCAGGCGGGAATCCGTTTTAATGAAGGCGGGCGGAGCGGGCCTGCCGGGGCCTCCCTGGGTTCAGGCCTGGGTGGGGGTGGGAGGCACCCTGGGACTTCCCAAAGGACTGACTTTACCAGAAGTTGCTGGATCCCAGGACCCGGGCCTGAGTCACTCTGGTCTGCGCTCTGGCCGGCATCTAGCACACTTTGAGCCATCCTTAGTCGGCCCCCAGCCAGCACAATAGCCAAGGGCTTCAGACTCATGGTGGTCTGTGGTTCACAGGTGCCTACCTACCTGAAACTCACACACTCAAGTGATTCCCAGTGGTCAGCCCTCTGCCACAGTAGAACCCAGGCTGACTCCATTTGGGAGAGTGACTCCAGGCACAGACTGCCTGTCCCAAAACAGCCTCAGGAGATTATGGGAGGAGGGGGGGGGGAGGCAAAGGACTGAAGTGAGGCAAGTGTCTAGGTTGCAAAATGTAAGGAGTCCCCTCCAGGTCAAGGACCCAGGAGGTCACTGTTCAGTATACTGACTAGGCTTCCAGCCTGTATGGAGGCTTCAGGCTCCTCTGACTCCAAAGTGGTGGATGCAAACTCACCTGGGCCCAAGGGACAGGGCTAATGGCCCTGGAGATTTCTGTGCTTTCATATACCAGCCTCTAGCAGAGCCACCAACTTCCCTCCAAAGTCAGGTCAGAACAAACAGACCCTGCCAAGACCACCAGCTTTAATGAGACAAGTCCATTAAGTGGCACTACACTCCTAGGGCCTGGAGGAGGAAGTCATGGTTCCAGAGCTTGCAGGGACTAAAAGCAGGAGTGAGAGCAACTGGACATGGGTCTGCCCACTCACAACTGTACACTCCCCCACCCATTGCCAAGCCTCTCCATCTTGATCTCCCCCCCCCCAATTTCCATCAGCTCTTCAGGCCCAATCCCAGCTCCAATTGAGTCATCTCCTTTCTGACAAAGCCCCAAAGGGAAGGACCACTCTTTTTGATGTAGCATGCAGGGCCACACTGACCAGCTGCATCTCCTGCAGCTCAGCCCGTTGGCACTTGGCCTAGCCCCTCCCCTCTCATACCACCTTGCAGCAATGTTCACTCCTGGGAGTTGTTATGTGGTTACCTTGGGGCTGTATCCTCCCGCTGCCCTTCACACCTTCAAACAAACCTGCCCTTGATACAGGTCCTTCCCTTGAGTAAATCAATGGGAGGGGTGCCCCCTCGGACAAATCACTATAGCTGCTCCACTTCTGTCCTGTCCCTACTGTCCCTGTCCACTGTTTGGGCTAGAAATGGCTCCAGGCAGAGGAGGTAGTGCTTTGTTATGATGCACATGTATGCCCCGTGGGGTGACTTTCTGTCATTCCCACAAAGGCTCAGATGACAGCCTGAGCCTAGGTTGAGTGTCCCTCTAGCCTTTGAGGGGTAACCCTGCCCCATGGACTCTCCCCTGCTGCCACAAGCAACCCCAATGGTTCTGTGCCTCTGCAGATGTGCTGTCGGCAAATTGCAGTCGATTGGGAGGGACCTCCCCTCCCTCCAGACTGGGAACTAGAGGGAACTTTCCAACTTGATTTCTCTTCCCTTCCAGGACTGATTTTGCAAATGTTTAATAAGTGGATGAATGGTTCTGGGGGACAAATCCAAAGACAAACTAACCATGAGAGGAGCAGAATTATCCAGCTCAGAATTGTGGTGAGGCTCCAGGGTCCCTGGCTGGGGGCTGGGATGGAAGGTGGATTCTCAGCTAGGTTGGACTGACTGGATGCTTGGGGGGTTGGGCCAAGGCACCTGGCCTGAGAAGGCATCCCTGAGAACGTAGGTTCCTTGAACTGCTCCTTTGTTTCAACTTTCTGTGGCTTGGGATTTGTCTTCCTTCTTATTTCCCTGGGAAAAAACTCTTCTGCAGCCCCCAGGCAGCCCAGGACATGCCTTTGCCAACCCCTAAATAGGGCCCTTAACTGGCCACAGCAAGGAGGAAGGGAAAGGAAGAAGGAAAGTGCAGCTCATTGAGCACCTTTTCTGTGCCATACACAGCCACTGACTCCTCTGGATCTGCCAAGCCACACAGGTCCCTCCAACTGTAGCCATCCTCCAGACAAGCAGTGACAGCTAGGGAGTCCTCACTAACTCCTTCCACAATCAGAGCCACCTGTCCAGGCCTCAAAACTCAGCCCCCATCCCAATTCTGGTGCTGAAAAGTTCTCCCTGGAGGCTAGAAGGTCTTCAGGAGTCTGGCCTCTGAGCTCTGGGATGCAAGCTGGGGACTCACTGCCTGAGCCTGACACTGCTCTGTGAGCCACCACTCCAACGCTGGAGCCTGGGGCACCTTTCCCAACCAGTAGTTGAATGGCACACAATTTAGAAGTCAGGTTGTGCCAGCTGCCATTTCCTTCCTGTTAGCCCCCGCCCCTGCATGTAACAGGGCCAGGTCTTGAGAAAGTCCCAGCAATTGGCCCTAGGGCCTTCCCACATTCCTTCATTCCTCAAATATGAATCAGGTACCTTCCCTGTGCTGGGAACATGCAACACACAAGCCTGTGTCCTAGGAGCGCCATCCAAGGATGGAGATCAACAGGTAAACAGGTACTGCAATGAAACTTGCTAAGCGCTACCTTGCTGTTTGCCAAGCTTAAGGTGGGGAAGAGGAGGGCATTCAAGATGGGGAGGTCAGAGTCCCACCTCTAGGGCTAAAGACTGTGGTCCAGGTGTCCCAGGCTATGATGCTGAATGCCTGTTTCCATGGAAATGCTGTGTGCACAAATGTGCCTACACACACACACACACACACACACACACACACACACACACACACACGGCTTGGTTCTGCTGTTAAGCCAACATCACACTGCAGAGACTTAACAGGCTAAAAGAGATTGGAGAAGAGGGCAGGGTTAGCATTTGATCTGCCATCTCAAAGGCTGTCTCCATGTGAAATTTTATTTGCAGTTCCTAACAACCAAATTACAGATACACTTTTGGAATACACTATTGTTCCTAAGGATCCAGGGGCTGTCACAGTAGTCTTGAGAGCATTTTCAAGATGGGGATGAGCAATAGGCCCTGTGGGCTCCTCTGGGTTATTTATATTGGGTCTCGTTCCTACCAACCATCCCCATCCCCTCTCTCATCCCCTGTGGCTGTCATGTCCTGGCCCTAGGGCTTTGTGTGGTTTGACCATTTTGTTTTGTGTGTGTGTGTGTGTGTGTGTGTGTGTTTTCAGGATTCTCACCTGTCTTTCAGGGCAGAGATCTAGAGATTCACCTAGTCTGTGGATGGCACCTCCTCTGGGGTCCCTCTGGACTCAGTCCCAACCTTTCTCGCCCTGCCTGAGGACTCTGGTTCCAGCTTCGTGACTCAGCGCTTAATATGGGTAACAGCACGTATATTGGTGCCACATGCACCTGGGTTCAGACCCCAGCCACACGCTTGCTGTGTTGCATTGGGCATAGAACTTGATGCTGCTGATCTTAACTTCTTCAAATCAAAATGTGACACGACATTTTAACAAGATACAGCAATAGAGCCCTTCATAGAGTACTCAGCACCCATAGGGATTCAAACAGCAGCAGAGATGATGACTTTGGTCCTATATTGCAACCCGGACTCCTCTTCCTCCTGTTCCTCTTGCCTTCATTATTGAGAGCATCTCTCACACCCGAATCTCTTGTCCACTCCAGCTGTCCCCAATCAGGCCTCTACCACCAACAAGTTACAATGGTCTCCCTGGTGCTCTGCCCAGCCTGCCCTTTTGGTGCCTTCTGTATACAGGGGAAACTCTCTAAGACAATGTTGAGTGGGACCCTGTCCAAATAACACACCCTGTCTATTGGCACCTTTAGTAACAGAGCCTCAGTTTACCCAAGTCTTCCTCCCTCCCCGTCACCCCCATTCCCTCTATGCTCCCACCACGCAGAATCTCCCCCTGTTCCTGAGTCTGACGAGTGCATTTTGTACACACGTTTCCCTGTTCTGGTCCCCTCACCTGTTTCTGCATGGCCGGCTCCTGCCCAGCCTTCCAGGCCAGCGAAGCAACCAAGGCCCCTGTAAGGGTCCCTGGTCCCCAGATCACTGGCTGCTTTCTTCTCCATGAGCATCCATCACTTTGCACAGACGGTCCTGGCTGATGCCACTCAGTGTATGATCATTTCTTCATGGACCTGTTAACCCTTCAGGCTCCACGTCTCTGTGCATGACCACATCTTAGCTCCAGGAGTGTCACAGAGCATGCTGACCGGCACACTTCTGCCCCTCTGGCTATCCTGTCCTGTAAACATCAAGTGCAAGAGGCCAGCTGACCTCAAACTCACTGCCTGGTCTTCCCTAAATGACAAAAGCAGCCTCTTTCCCTTCACTGAGACTGGGGCCAGCCTAAGCCCTGGGTCTACCATTCTGGCTTCTCACCAGTGTTTCTGGGGACTCCCACAGGCACAGGCCGCAGGTGGGGAAGGCGGGGCCTTTGGTTCCAGGAAATCAGAAGATTAGTCAAGCCACACTCCCCTTGCAGCTGTGAGAACAAATTTCCCCCAAGCCAAGGGACTTGCAAGATCATCAATAACAACAAACATTTACTCTGCACATGACTTTGTGCTCACCAGCAGAAGGGCATCAATGTCTGAGGTGCCGGTCCTGCTCTGACACTTACTACGGCTTAGTTCCCCAGTGCCTAGGTTTTCCTAGCTGTAAAATGCACAGGAGAACACATGTCAGGGAAGGATCACGAAGCTTAAACGAGAACTGATGAAATGGAAGGAGAAAAATGCATTTCAGTACCAAGAACAGAGGTGGCATGTAATAGGTGCTCAATAAAGGAAGCCCCTCCCCAAACCTCAAGCTCTTTGGGGGATACTCTGGGGAATAAGGCTCATAAAGCGAAGGAATGGGAGGAAATAAGAATTAAATCAGACCCCGTAAACCTAACCACAAGGCAAACAGTAAACAGGTCTAAGAAGAAAGTTTTAGAAGCCGCAAGATGGTGAGGGGGAATTCTGGGATGGCTTTAAATCCTCCCTCTGCCCTTGTGTGACCTTCATCTGACAGTGATTGACGCCATCCAGGTGGCCAGCCCAAGGTGAAGGGCCTGGTTGTGATGGGCAAGGGATGGGCAGGCAGGAGCAAGTCCCGTGGCAATACAAATCCCGCATTGAGTTAACTGCCCAGGTCCAGAGAGGCCCTGCACACGGAGGGAACATCTGGGAAGGAGAGAGGCATATGGGAGGCCATGGGGCTGGTTTCCAGGCTACTTCCAGGGGTCTCCCTCCAATCACAACAATGGGATGTAGATGTGCCTAGCCCCGCCCCTGCTCAAGCCCCACCCCCACCCCAGACTTGCTGACTCTGGGGCAGGAAGGGAGGACTGATCCTCCATCCTTAGCCTTGGAGTCTTCCCGCCTGAAAGATACAGAGGAATGGCCTGGCCTGGCAGGACAGCTCACGAGTCCCTAAACACAACGTGTTTCGTATACGCCAAGCCTTTGCTCTGCTCTTCCTTTTCCCTGGGATAAACATGACTATTTAGGAAACTCACCCTACAAGTTCTCCTTCAAATGTTCTGTTTTTCTTACTGTTTCCTAACTGACTCCCAACCTCAGCAGAATGTAAAGCGCCACCACTCTTCAATGTTCCTGTGACTTATTTGGCACCACCAGCAAGCCATTGACCACATGATAGCAAAGTATTGGTGGCCGAGTCCTCCCGTAGGTTGGGAAAGCTCTGAGAGAACTTAGTAGGTGCTCAATAAATAGGGCACCTGGAAGGCTTTCTCCTCGCGCTTCTGAGTGGTGCAGTGTATGTCAGCATCTGCCCCAGAGCCTGGATGTGTGGATGGAGCCTCTGTTGACCCCTAGGAACTCCAGGCTCTCACCACAGTCAGCCAGCGCCTCTGGTCTGAAAACCAGCCCTCCAGAGCTGTCTTCCCCAGGCTTTCCTGCTGACTAGCCACATCCTGCCCTCTGACTGGAAGGATGAGAATCCCCGAAAGCATCCTGGGGCCCCTGGCTGAGGACCTCTGAGAAAGGCTGAGTCAGGGGAACTTGGGAGCAGAGGCAATGTCCCCAGGGTGGCGGGCTGGAAGGGGTGGGGGAGAACTGGGGAGGGGAGGGTAAGCAGGATTTGGTGACGAGGTCTGGGCTCGAAGGTAAAGGATCCCTCGCCATTGCGGGTAGGGAAAAGCGCATGATGGATGATTCTATGCACCACCTTGACTCACTCAGGGGTGGCCAGACATTTGGCCAAACATTTTGGATGTGTCCGTGAGGGTGTGTCTGTGGCTCAGTAGAGCATAGCAGATTGCTCCCCTAAAGTGGGTGGGCTGCATTCGGTCAACTGAGGGCCTGACAAGAATAGTTGAACGAGAGGAAGACCCTTCTGCTTGGCTGCTTGAGCTGGGACACGGGTCTCTCCCAGCCTTTGGACTCAGAATGAAACACTAAGCTCTTCTGGAGACTCAAGGCTGCTGGCTTTCGGTTAGAATTTACACCACTGAGTAGGGTAGTTAGAGAAAGACTATTAACAGGTGGCCTTTGAGCAACAACTGGAAGTCATGTGATTATGGGGAAGGATTTTGTGGGCAAAGACTGCTGGTGCAAAGGCCCTGGGGTGGGAGCATGTCAGGGGTACTACATGGTCTTTTGAGCCACTGTGAGAATGGTGGCTTTGGGGAGAAATAAACTAGTTCCCCAAAGTAGTCTTCCACTGGACTCCACTCCTCCCTGCCAGCAGGGTCCAGCCTGGGCAGGCAGTGAGAGAGTCAGAAGTGCCAGAATGAAGTGGGAACAGGAGACCAAGAAGAGGTGGATAGCAATCTTTCCGGCTCAACTCCCCCTCAGCTTTGACTGGACACCCCCAAGCTCCTAGGGGCCTCTTGGAACTGTGGCCTGGATTTGGCACTGAGTTCCAGGCCTGCTCAGACCCTCCCTGGTGAGAGGACACGGAACAGGTTATCTAACTTCCTAGGGGAAGCCTTCAATGCCAAAGTCAGACAGAGGCAGCTCTTGAGGGCAGTCCCCCTGTGCCCCCTCCGGGGATTTGGTAGGTAGAGTGGTCGGGTGCGGCTCTGCTGGCGCGGGCAGCGTGCTCACGGGGAGCAGGGGCCCCTCTCCTCCTGAGCTACACACTGACAGCTGTAAGAGGCAGACCCGCTCCCGAAGCCTCCATGAAGTCGCAGTCAGCAGCCTAATTTTAGACTAAGCATCTGTTCTTCCGTCCCAGAGAGGCAGCTCTGTCTGGGATTTGCTCCTTCTGGAATTGCCAGAGAAACAAACCCTGCTCCATGGATACAGACGCCTGTGGTGTCCAGAGCAGAGCTGGCCAACGGGCCCCTGCTGGGGAGGGGGGGGGGAAGGCTCCCAGCAGCCGTGCCACACCTGGACATCCTGTGGCTCATCTGTCTCCTATCCCACAGCTACTGGCCCGCGTCCTGAGGGTGCCAGCCTTGATTTCTATGCTTCTCGGAAAGCGGACAGGACAAGGGGGACCTGCCTCAGCAGAAGAAGGGTCCTCCAGGACAGCAGTGACCTTGTCCACCCACCCCCACCTGCAGCTCCCGGCACAGGTCCTGAGGAGCTCATCCTAAGTGACAGGAGGAAGAGGAAGAAGGGGCCAGATGCTGGCCAACAGGTCCCAGGAGGTGACCTCAGAGAGGCAACCTGTGGGTTGAGTTTTGCAGAGCGAGTAGGTGTTTATAGCAGAAAAGCCAGGAAATGCCATCACGGCACAAGGAACAGGTGAAGAAACCTAAAAGAGGATTGAGGGCCTGGGGATGGCCCAAGGACAGGGAGGAGAAAGTGGGGGACTCGGGGTGAGGGCAGGAAGGCGAGGGTAGCTGGGTGGGTCACAATTCCAGGCCAAGGAGTGGTGGGAGCCTGTGGGAGGAAGCCCCGAGTCGGTGCTTTGACAGGTGGGTGGGAAGCCCTGCCCTTTTATGTCGGGGACCCACCTTCCTTGTTTCTCTCCTCCATGGCCTGCTGAGTCCTCTAAGACCCTCACCTGCCTCTCTGGCACATGGGAGCAGACCCCAAATGCAGGGCATGCCGGGGTGCCCACGGTCCTCCCAGACTCCCACCAGAGATCTGGCCTGTGCATCTCCTGGCATTACCTCCTGTCCCCTGGCCACTGAGATCACTGCTTGGTCCTCGTCTCAATCCTCCCTTCCTATGGTGGCATCTGTTCTCGTTTCACTGGACTCAGCGTCTCCACGCTGATGCTGCTACCTCCAAATTCCTCTGAAAGGACCCTGGAGGCCCACAGGCCTCTGCCCACCCTACACTTCTCCTGTCGCATGGGAAGGCTCATGCACGGGACGAGCCCTTGTCTCTAGACCACAAGGGCTTCTCCCATATCTCCTTGTTTAAATTCCCCTACCACCTTTACTCATCTCCTTCACAGGTGAGGGAAGGGGGTTGATCACGTCTCAGGAAGAGGTGGAGCCAAGGTCTGGACCCCTCCGTCTGGACCCCTCCGTCTATCCTTCCTCTGCTGCTGCCTCCCCCATCCCCAGGGGCAGGGCCTGAGCAGCTGGTGCCCACAGCAGACGGGATCGAGACATCTGGCCAGTTTGGGTGGAAAGGGAGGATGGACGAAGAGAAGGAGGCCTTGCCCAAGGGCCCCACCTTGATACCCTGGAGAAAGAATGAGTTAAAAACTTACGTAAAGAGATTTGCAAATAGATCCTACAGAACAACATTTGGATGATTGAAGTGTTAAGGCATCAGAACCATATGGATTCAATGTCCCTGACGCGACGTATGGTTTTAAAAATTAGAAGGAAATGTACTGGGAACACACATACATATAAAATATGTAAGGCCAGACCACATTTTTAGCTTTGTGGACATGGAGTTATTTGAAAAATACAAACCAGCACTCATCCAGCTTCTCCCAGGCCGGCCCTCCCCGTCCCTGTCCCCCCTCTGGACCTCGCCTTCTCCCCCGCCCCCAGAGGGGCTCAGCTCCCTCCCTGTGGGCCAGGCCTGAGAAAGACTTCCCAGAATGGCAGGCTTTAACCGCAGGACAGTGAGAGCCAAAACACTGGGCCAGGAACAGCTGGGGTCTCCCAGAGGCCAGATGGGTGGTCTCAGGTGTGAGGGGACAGTCGGAGGACATTTCCCTGAGCGGACCCTCATGTATTTTGCTGGGAAGGTGCTGAGCAGCCTGGAGGAAGCAGACACTGGTCGGGCCAGGACCTTCCGTTCCCAGGCGCTTCCTGCCTCCCTCACTTGTCCCAGTGACGCCGGAAGGAAAGTGTCCTTATCCCCATTTCACAGGAGGAGAAGCCAAGGCAGGGAGGGCTGGGGCTCTGCTCAGCTAGCAGACAGTGACCCAGACCGCAGGCTGGATTTCCTGCTCAGGCACCCAGTGCTTCTCCCCACCACACCTCAAAGTAAACCAAAACCATGAACTTGGGCCTAGTTTCTTTGACTGTAGGCAGGGTTTTTTTTTTTTGTTGTTGTTGTTTGGTTTTTGTTTTTTTAAAGAAAATGATGGTGTTGGTTTTGCACAGTTGAAAATTTATCCGTCGGGGTACTTTCGAGGACTCCTTGCAGAGCCAGAAATCAGATTTGATTGGGGGAGTCTAAATTGTGTGTGGCACTGAGCTGGGGAAGCGGGGTCACAATGCTCACTTTGGAAAAGCCAGACCCTCCAGAAGCATCCAGAAGTCCTGATGGAGAGGAGAAAGGGGAGGAACGAGAGCCACGGTGTGCAAGGGTCACACCAGGTGTGAGGAGCAGGGGCCCCTGGAGCTCACCCCAGCCTGTGCCCCAGGTGGAGGAATCGCGGGTGCGGAGATGGCAATTCCCCCGGGGGTCCCTCCTGCACCCCGGCCAACGTCTGTCTCCAAACCCAGCTGGCTGGGGCCGAACCCTCTCCAGAGGTTGAGATGTAGCCAGAAGCAGGTTAGTCAGGAGAACTAAGAGCCACCCAGACACAAATCTGGCCTGGCACCAGGAGGACTGGCCCCTGGTGACAGTCCAGTGCCTGACATTTGTTAAATGATCATGTCACGCGTCAGTGGATGGAGAGGAGGGAGGGACTCAGGAGCTGGTCTTCCTGCCTCTCTCCCCTCCCCTCCTCCTGCGTGGACATAGGAGAAGGCCTGTTCAGGGGGATCCCCGCTTTCAGCCTGTCCAGAGATCTCGGGGTGCTGAGTGGGGCCTGGGAGATTTCAAGTCCGTGGGATTCTCAAGGCAGGAAGAAAGGAAGGGAGGAGGGAGAATGGGACAGAGACAGCGAGAGACGCCAGCATTGGAACATCCTCCCTATTCCGGACCCAAAACCTCTCCACAAGGTTTGCGGCAGATGGGACGGTTGAAGGGCCTCCCAGTGGCCTCTTAAGAGACATCTCTGTGTCTAGACCTGCTCCAGCCAACCTGGCCTCAGGCCAGCAGGACAGAAGCTTCATACTGGGATCAGATCCAGTCTCCTTTCAGCTCTGTGGAGCACCTTGACCCCTAGCCTTTCCCATGGTCAAGTCTGTGGGGGAGACCCTGCCTGTTTCCACTTCTTCATGGGCTCCCAGGGCACCAGTGCAGGTTCATCCTTCACTCACACTCACCAGAACCGGCAGTCCCCACCCCTCGCCCCACTCCCTGCACCTCGTTGGTAAGTACGTGGAATTCTTTTCTGTTTATTTGGGTTTTTTTGTGGTGCTGGGGATTGAACCCAGAGCCTCAGGCATGCTAGGCAAGTGTGCTGCAGACACATGGAATGGGCACCATGCTGGCCCAGGCGGGCCTTCTGAGAGCTTCTCCTTTATAGACCCATGCTCCTCTCAGTCTTCCTGTCCCCTCAGAAGTCCCCAAATGTCTTTACTCCACACTTTAATCCATACCCTGTGGATCCCAGGCCCATCTGCTGAAGTCTGCCAATGGCTTCCTTCTACTGTTGAGGGGAAGATCAAAATCTTTCTCACGGTCTCCAAGGACTGCTTCAATCTGAGGCATAGGATCTTCTTTCAGTTCTTTGCCCCAGGGCTTTTGCATGTGCTGGGTCCTTCCCCTGGACCATTCTGCCTATATCCTTTCCTTACCCAGCTGACTCCTCTTCTGCCTTTCTATTTCCCCTTGTGTGTCACCTCCTCACAGAAACCTTCCCTGACCCCCAACTAAACCAGGTCCCTGGGATACACTCCCTAGCACCGTGGCCTTCCTTGTTAGAGCCCAGCAGGTAACGACATTGTTAATGTCATTTTCTTGGTGTGATTTTCTGGCTGATGACTGGCTGCCCTCTCTGAAGTAGGAGCTCCATGATTGGAAAGATGTGTGTGCTGTGCTCACCACTGAACCCCTAGGAGCTGCCACAGTGGGGTTTTTTTTTTTTTTTTTTGGTTCCAAGCTCTGGGATCACAGACCTGATCCCACTGTAGCATCATCACTGAGGGGCTGTGTCATTTGGAGATGCCTATCTTGGAAAGGTGTGTGTGTGGGGGGGGTTGTCACTATGCTCTGTGCCTCCTGTGCCCTCAGCACCAGTAATGAAAATGAGCAAGCACCGAGAGGGACACACTACTCTGACACAGTTCACTTGTACCATTCTGTCTAATCCTCGTGACAACAGAGAAATACAGTGGCATGAAAGAAGAGAAGGGACATTGGGTCATTAAAGAGGTGACCTCTAACCTTGGCTGTGTCAGGCTAGCTGTGTGAGGTGGAGCCAGTTTCTTAGCTTCTCTGGGCTTGTCTTCCCTTCTCTGTAAGATGGGATAGTGCTCCTTGCCCATCTCAGAGGCTGCCACGTGGAACAAGGAGACAAATCTAGTGACAGAGCCCAGCCTGGCTTCTGGCTAGGAGAACCTGGGCTGAGCTTAAATCCAGAAGTTCTTTCTAGAAAGATAGTTCCATTTGCCTTCTTTCTAAGAATGAGTGTTGGCCATTGGTAAAAGAAGAGAGGGACACAGGAGAACTCCCATGAAGCTCAGAATCCAGGTAGCACCCAACATGGACCCGTGGCTGTCAACTCTCCGGTGACTTGGGATGGGCTGCCTGAGGGGCCAGCTTCCCACCCTTCTGGGGGGTCCTTAAGATGGCAGCTCCAGGAAGTGGTGATGGGTCACGGAAGCCAGGAGCCTGTTAATGCCTCCTGGATAGGCTGTTGCCAGTCTGCCCTGGACAGAGTCGAAAAGATAGGGCTAGGGCTCCAAAAGGCTGAACTTGACCTTGAGTCCTCATCTAATGGGCTGTTGGCTTTACCCGGGTGGGGGCTGGGCTGTTTGTGCCACCTTCCCAAGGGCAAGTCTGAAAACTGCTGCTTGGAATAAATAGATTTTACCTGCCGTTTGCTGTGGCCGTGGGGAGGTTTCCCTCGAGCGGGGGCTGTCCAGGACATTCTCCTCTGTTTGCCCTGGAGATCCCCACCGCCTGTTCCTGGGAGGCGTCTGCAGCTGCTGCACTCCTGGGCCTTGGGGACCTGGATGCTCGGCTCCAGAGAGAGGCTGAGCCAGCAGGCCCTGCATGGCCACAGTGCATTAGGCAGCTGGCCACAGGAGCCCGCAGGGCCGCCTGCCCCCCGCCTAGCCCCGCCCTCCCAGCCAGCCCTGGCCAAGGCTGGAACTCTTCAGAGCCCCATTCCACCAACCAGGTCAGGGCTCAGAACTCCTGTGGGCTCTTCCCAGAGCCTCCCTCCTGCCCTCCGCCCCTTCCTCCCACCCACCTTCTCCCTGGAGGCCCACCACCCTGCGCCTTCTCCCACCGTCCCTCAGCTCTGTCTCCAACCATCCCCACCCATCCCAGCAATCTCTAGAGAAGGGGATCAGATCTAGCCACTGTGAGTGCACTGACAGTGAGTGCTGCCTCCCCCTTGGGGCCAGGTTTCCAGGGCCGACCAGGCCCTGCAGGCCCAGCTCGGTAACTGCTCAGACTGTGAGAGCTTTCTAGCCAAGAGGTCCCAAGAGGGATGGTCGGTGGTGGCGGGCAGCCTGGAGCACACTTTCCAACCAGCTCATCCCAGAGACCACTCCCACTACATGGCCGATTTCCAGGGCGAGAAGGGTCTACAGGATTAGGGTCTGGAAAGCCAGCCGAGAAACAGCACAAAGAGGGAGAAAGTCTCCAGGCATAGAGTTAGGTACTGCCACAAGGAGCTGGGGCCAGGGCGAGACCGTCCACGGGGTGGTCTCAAGGATCCAGGTTGAGAATCGCTCAGACCATGGCTGGCAGGTGACAGGCCTTCACGGCAGAGGCAGAGGCTGGGCAGATGTTCTTTTTTCCCACCTCTCCAAAGCCACTCTTCAGCTCTTTTTAATACACATCCAGTTCTGGCAGACCTAGAGCTTCCACGGCTCATGCTGTCTGGGGCCCCGTTTTGTGGGTGAAGGAGTGACAGTTCCCAGAGGCCAGAGTGAGGAAGATCCTGGACTTGGACTTATTTTCAGAGCCTAAATCCAGTGCTCATTCTGGGATACCATTCCTGCCTTTGAACGCAGAAAGGATTCCACGTCGCCAGCTGGGTGCTGGGCCTCCTTTGCCTACACTCACAGCGGGAGCTGCTGGTCCTTCCTCACCCTCTCTCCATGGCCCAGGGACCAAGTGGCATGCATTGGGAGAGGGGGCTGTGGCAGGACTATCTTGAGATGGAGGGGAGCTGACCAGCCACAAGGCAGTGAGGGCCATCTGTGGCTCCGCTGGCCTTGTGCAGACCAGGGTGCCACTCTTTCCTCCAGCCTCTGCTCCACTCCAGGATCTCAGATCAGTATCTGAAGGCTCAGCCCCACCCATCCCTGAGCTCATGAGCTCACCCTGCCCGGGCCTGGGAGGATGTGGGAAACTGAGCTCCACTTAGGGCTCGAATGACTTTTCTCACCATAAGCCACATGCCTGTGGGTGCCCTGGACTTGCCTCTGCTCACCTCATAGCCTTCTAATGCCGGGGGTGGGATATCTGTCTCGGGGTCTGACTTGAGGGGGGTCCTGCTATTCTAACCAGAATTTCAGGTTCAGCTCACTTTGCGAAGGATCTGATCCCCAGAGCTGTGCCCTGTGGCTCATACTGACAGGTGCCAAGTCCAGATCCTGCCTCAAACAGAGGCCACAGCTACTGGGCCCCCTTCTCATTTACACTGGTTGTCCCTTCCAAAGCACATGTGGGTCTCTGGGATGTCTTACCCAGGCCTAGACTGCCAGTGTGACACAGCCATTCCTTTGTAGGTCAGCTTAGGACCAGGCTTGAGACAAGGCCACTCCACTGAGGCTGAACTGCTGAGACCCCTGAGGCTGAGAGTCTGACTTGAGCATGTGTAAGGTGACAAAGAGGTCACTTGTGGCCCCCGGGCTCAAACTCCAGTTCTCTTCCTCCTTTCCAAACTCTTCATTCCATCATGAATGCTAAAACAATGGGAAGGTTTGGGGCATGAAGCTGTATGCAGGGATGTAATTTAGCGTTGTTAGCCTAGTCAAGAGGTCTGGCTTGGCGTGGCTGGGCCCACTGACCCAACACCACATTCAATCTGCTTCTCTTTGAGCAGACCCATGGTGATCTGGTCCCCTCTGGCAGAAGGGCTGGTATAGGAGGCATAATACTTACTTCTGTGCAGAAACTTCCCTGTGCCCTGGTTCCCATGTTGGTTACTTGCTCCCTTGGAGAGCATTCTGAATCTCTAAAAGACTATGCTGAGTTATTAACCATGGTCATGCAAGACGAACAGAGTGCAGAGATCTGCTCTACAACACTGCATCGATAGTCAATAAAAATGCAGTGTTAAAAATTTGTTAATCTCAAGTGTTCTTACTACAATGGTATTCAATTTAAAAAAAAAACACACAGTATGTGGAGTATAAATTGAAAAGGACACACCCCTTGTGGAGGCTTTCCTTTTATGGAATTCATTCCAGTTGCCAATTACTGAGCACTTACCATGTGCCAAAAGCTCTGGACTGAGCATTTCACATCTATTTCATCGTACAATAGTAATCCTAGGAGGCAGCACTAAGATCATTCCCACTTATAGACGAGGAAACTGAGGTTCAAGGTTTGTCTTACTCCAGAGCCCTTATCATTCCCTAGAAGCTGAGGACTGGCCTGTGCATTTGATCCATGGGCTTCAGGAGTCTAGGGGCAACTTGAACTTGAAAGACGTGCTCTCTCTCCAGCAGTGCACCATGCTCAGCAGGTGTCTGCCTGGCGTCAGGCCTCCTGCCTGCCGCACCCCAGGTTGGTGGATGACACATAGAGCACCAGAGGCCCTGACACTAAATTCTTTCATGGACACAGGTTGTCCAGCACATGACCTCTAAGCCAGCAGGTAGGAAGCTCACCTGCCCCTCTCTCTTCCCCAGAGGCCAGCCTAATGGGATGGAGGTGGCCGGTGGATGGAGAGAGGAGCGGAGAGAGAGGCCTTGTGTCTGGCTGTGTGTGAAGCCCACTGCTGCCACCTTGCCACTGATGTGTCTTCTTCTCCTCGTGGAGGCTGGCTGCCCCAGCCCGGAGGTTCTTTCTGACTATCTGTGAGTCCCAGTTCATTTACAAATCTGCTCCCAGCTCATCTCTGGGAATGATGTAGCCCTGCTGAGACACACCTCCCTTCCTCTAACACCCTCCCAGATGACATTTCCCTGGCAATTACGTAATCCAGCCTCTGCCACCATGCCTTTAGCTGGGCAGCTCTTTCCCAAGGGCCTTGGGGTACCAGCCTGGCCTCCCTGCCCTCACCCAGTCTCTCTCCCTCACATGTCGGCACACAGGCACAGCCAAGCACCGGCACCGACAGACCCCAGCACCTTGAAGCAGCTGACACACCTTCTGTCCACACCACTGGCCACACCTAGTGGTTCCCGTGTGCACTTGCTGTGTGCACGCTGCTTCCCTGGGTCTCTCAGGCCTGCTTCTCTGGGAAGTTCTCTCTGGCCACTACCATGGGCTAGCCTGGGGCTGGCCTCCTCCAGGCCCCCGTGGCACTCTGTGGTTACCATGCTGCTCTCGTACATATGTCTGTTTTGTCACTAGGATGCAAGTCCTTGAGGGTGGGCATCAAGTCTGATTCCTTCCTGAGCCCCAGAACCTGAATTGGCCAGGCCCTGAGGGGGCACTGGGATGGTTGATAAAGGGGGGCAGGGAATTAAGATCAGAACCCACCGAATGCCCTGTGGCCAGCAGGCAGGGCGTGGCAAAGGTGGCTCACAGAGTTCCAGAATCACCGCTGCGTGCCAGCCCTAGAGAGACCTGAGAGGCTAACCCATTTTTTTTAAGAGGAGAAACTGAAGTTCAATGGGGGACAGGCGGCATGTGTGGACACACAGCCTCTAAGTGGCAGGGCTCCCAGGGATGTCCCGTCATCATGCCGCTTTGAGCCTCAGCAACAGGCTGCAGCTCACTCAGGGTCCCTTGGGAAACCCACTGCCATTTCTTTCAATAGACATTCATGGGGGTAGCTGTCACCTTCCAGGTCGCAGATTCACCTGGACACAGTCCTGGTGCTCCGGGAGCAGTACAGATGTGCACCCAAACTGCCACCAAGCTGGGTGAAAAATGAAATCACAGAAACGTGTACAGAGGTGCTGCCGAAAGAGATGGGACAGGGTCTGGGGGGACATTTTGGAAGGAGCGACAGGCAAATGGTCCCTTGAATGTGAGTTTACCAGGAGGACAAGTGGGAGGTGGGAAAGGAGAAGAAATGGTGTCCGGTTAAAGAAAAATGACACAGCAAGTGGGAACCACACAAGCCAGGTGGCAAGGCTACAGCCCCAAGGACAGGAGAGACACTGACCTCTGAGGCGGAAACAGTGGACACATCAGAAAGGGCTCAAAAGCCACATGAAACCAACTGAACCCCAGCTTATAGAAGAGCCTTAAATTTGGAGTCATGTGCCCAATGGCCCCCTTCCTGTTTCATGCCACCACCCCTCCAGTGGAAGGAGGCAAAGGTGGGTGCTATAACCCTGCTCCACCATTCACCAGGCAGCCCTCCAGCCCTGGCTAAACTCCCCACCTCGCAGGACCCCAGACATCCTAGTGTGTCGGACTGTGAAATGTGGGCCACGGCAGAAGGGGGTTTGCATTGACTTCAGAATATGGCGTCCTTAGGGAGAGGTCTTCTAAACAGGGTTGGAAATTGTTGTAGCAAAAACAGCTCCTGTGGGTGTGGGTGAATGGAAGGGTTCCTGCATGGCCCCGAGCAGGATGTGGTCACTGCTGGACCCTGGGAGAAGGCCCGCATTGGCTGTGTATTTTCCCACAAGACTGAACCTGTGCTGGGAATCCCACAGATCTAGAAAGGCCCTCGACAGGCCCAGGCCTCAATAAAACTTCAGGAACCTGCATCCAGGGAGGTGCCAGAAGATGAAACTAAGTTAGAAGAGGACTGAGGCCTGTGGGTGGGCCCTTTGTGGCGACCCATGCGGTCACCATGCCAGCATTTGGAGGGGCTACCCTCCATTACCCTCCTGGTCCTAAGACTCTTGATGACAGTTAGGAACTGTGGAAAAACTCGGCTGGTTGTCAGGGAGCACAGGAGTGTTTCTATAGAGCAAAGTGACTCATCCCTAACTGGTGGTCCTCTGTCCTGCACTCTGTTCCAGAAAGCACTGTGTCCTTAAAGAGCCCTTGCTGACCTCCTGGAGATTTGGGTCAGGCTGCTTACTTGGCAAATATGGAAACTGAACCCCAGCAAAGGGAAGTGGCTGATTTAGGGTCATGAGGTGAGCTGGGGAGAGGTTCAGGAGGACCTAGGTCTCCCCACTCTCTGCCTCCCCACCCTGACTTCCTGCAGGTGACTCAGCAGGACAGTGACAGTCGGCACAGGAAGGAAGTGGGAAAGGGAAGCCCAGCCTGCTGGATTCCAGGTCACCACTTCATTAGTACAAAGCCACCAACCACCTTGGCCATGCAGCTCTGCCTGGTGCCTGTGACCCTCCAGCCCTTCCTTTCCAAGGCCACAACTGCTGACCATTTCCTCTGGGGTCAGGCTCCATTGGTCCTTCCAGGGCCTCCTTTCTGGACAGCATTTTCCTCCTGCAAGGGTCGGGGTCATCTGCACGGACTTGGCCGGTGTCTGAGGCTGTGTAGGCCAAGCTTCATCAACAAAATGATTTGAGATGCAATGACAGTGTCATGTTTAATAACCGAGGCTCTGGGGCCAGTTTTCATCACTGGCTGGCTGTGAGTGTTTTGCCATCTCCCTGGGCTGTTTCCTTCCACCTGTACAATGAAGTAATAGGGTCTTCTTTGTAGGTTGCTTGGAGGATTAGATGAGATTAGACTCTACTGTGCTGGGACCTGTTGGCTTTCATCCTCTGTCACCTTGCTAGATAAGCTTCCACACAGCATCTCATTTAGTTCTCACAATAATCCTGCCAAGTCCAAACTATTATTCTCATGTCACTGGTGAGAAACCTTAAGCTCAGGGAGGTTAAGGCAACTCTACAGCTCATGGCTGGTGAAGGCAGGATTTGAACCCAGCTCAGTCTGATTCCAGAGTCCAGTGTTCTCCCAATAACCACAGAACCTTTTCTTGCCAATACGTGGTCTTGTGCCCAAGTTTGTCTCAATAGCTGTGTGCTTGTGTGGACGGTGCCTCAGGCCCCTTTTCCTGGACTCCCATGCTGGCTCTGCCACTTCCCAGGATGAGGCTTAGCCTCTCTGAGCCTCTGCTGTCCCATCCACATAATGGGAAATCGGCCCTCCCCTGACCTTCTCATGGAGGGACAAGAGAGGGGACAGATATGCCTGTGCTCTGTAAGCTTGCTGTTTGAATACAAGGTGTGACTTCTCAGAGCGGAAGCTCTGCTGGGACTGTGATGCGTGCGGCCTGAAGTCAGGGATGCAGCAGGACCAAGGCCTGTAGGAGCATCTACCTCTGTCACCACAGGAAATGCTGCAGGCCCCGTTAGTCTGGGGCTTTCCATGTACTGAGAGCAGGTCTCTGAGAGTGAGGAGCACGGCTGCAGATAGGTGAAGAGCTTTGCCTGCTGGCCCATTTCCTCCACTGTACTGTGAGCCACTTGGGAGGAAGGACCAGCTCCCAGCACATACCTCAGTTGAAGGCTCACCTGCCTACACTCCAGCCACGAGGGCCTCCTGCTGGTTCACCATACGGGCCATGATGCTTCACCCCTACATCCAGCCTCGGTCCCACCCCAGCTGCAGCACTTACTCTATCATAATCCCAAATTCTACCTTGGATCCTTCTGGGAACAAGGTAAGGGTTTGAAAAAATAAGCACATGTGGA
Source organism: Ictidomys tridecemlineatus (assembly GCF_052094955.1). NCBI lineage: Eukaryota > Metazoa > Chordata > Mammalia > Rodentia > Sciuridae > Ictidomys > Ictidomys tridecemlineatus. The sequence goes on from NC_135487.1 coordinate 30,000,507, forward strand.
CAGAACCTGTTTTCCATCCATTTCTTTTGCTGGATTGTAAGTTCCCTAAAGGCACATTCTTTGTGATACTCATCTTTGACATTCTCCAAAATCAGCACCGGACACCTGCAGGGGTTGTAGCATAGTTCTCTCTCCATCCTGCCTTGCAGGCAGGGTGTGTTGGGACTGTTGTGTATGGGGTGAGAACAGATCCCTATGGATTCTACCACAAGCAAATGCACCGGCTTATATACATGTCAGTGGCCTCCTGTCATGGCTGTCTGGTGGCATTCAGGCCTTACGTCTGGCTTATAGCTAACTTTCGAAGTCCAAAGTCACCATGTAAGTAATCCCTTCCAGAAAAGTGAGCAAGTACTAGCTCAGTGGATGAGCATTTGCTTAGTGTGTGGGGGGCTTTGGATTCAATCCCCAGCACTGGTGGGGCGTGGGGGGACAAAACACACAGAAAAATGAGCAAGATGCAATTCATCAAAAAGACCCATAAAATTGTCTTCTTTTCTCCGTTATTTGCTTTTTACATGCCTGACCACTTCCAGGACACTTCAAAACGGGACTCAGCTGGATTGCCAGTTTGCTAGGAACTTTAACTATTGACAGGATCACGCACAAACACAGTCACTCGTCTGGCTCAAGGAGTCCTGGGGAGGGCAGTCTCAAAGCCCTCCGGGTGGAGAACAGACGGAGAGCAGAGTTTCCGAGACCCCGGGACCTAGGAAGTGGTTCCAGCTGCTATGAATCTCTGGTTCTCAATCGTGAAAAGGGAGCATAAAACCCACCCTGCAGAGTTTTTATAAGATCCACATGAGATTACAGTGTGTAAAAATGGTATGTAAAAACTGGGGCAGGGGAAGGAGACACTCATTCATTCCGCAGATGCTCATTGAGCACCTGCTGGGGGCCGGGCATTGTTCCAGGCACTGGGCACAGTCCATGGACAGGGACATGTTTCATGGAGGTCAGAGCTATCCAGAGAAACAGAAAAAGAGAATGGCAAATGGGAGTGGTGGCAGCAGGAGGTGTTGCCATGTGAAACAGGGGCCAGAGAAGCCTTCACTGAGAAGGGGACAATGAAGCAAGTGAGGGACTGACCCATGAGCATGTTCCCCAGCACAGGAACAGCAAGTGCAATGGTCCCACGTCAGCCTTTGAGGAACAGTATAGAGGCCAGAGGACCTGGGATGTGGGAAGTCATGGGTGACCACATCCCTGGGGTCATGAAGACATTTATAAGGCTTCTGGCTTTTATGTGGAGACAGGTAGCGACTGCAGGCTTTCTAGCAGGGGATTGATGCTACTCTTATAGCAGATCAATGAACTTTAGCTGCCCCTTCTTTTCAAAGCCTCATTCGATATGCAAAGTCTAGCCTAGATGCTCTCTCCTTAGATTTCTCCCAGCTTCCTAAATCTATCCAAACCAAGAGGGCACCTGTCAAGTGGAGGCTGGGCTGTGGTCTCGCAGAGACTTTGTGGCTGGGGAGAGGGAGGAACAGAGCAGAACCCCTGGTTGGGGATCTGGCTCCCTCCTCAGAGGCCCTCAGTGCCTAGTCCACACACCCTCGCTGCCCGGCAATGACGGGGGGTGCCAGCAGAGTCCCCAGTGCCATTTCACCATCTGAGATAGCTCAGTGCAGAACTGGGATTTCTCTCGGCATTCTCTCACCCTGCTTCTCCACCAAACAGTGAAATCATTTGTTTTAAAATAAAACAACCCCCATCTCCATCAGTGGTTTTTAACCTTTTTTTTTGGGTCACCTGTCCCTGTGAGAATCTGCTAAAAGCTATGAGCTATCTCTCCAGAAAAATGAGCAGGGGATAGGCACTCGTTTTCTTCGAATTTCAGGGGTTTCACAAATCCCTGAAAATTCAGGAAAGGAACCATTATCTATGCCAATGAGCCCCAGCCACAGCTCCAGCTGGATGAGTGAAATGAATAAATCAGACTAAAAAAGGGTGCATGCATTTAGAGGAACAAGAGGAAATGAACAGACAGACAGATGAGGCTGCCTCCGGGCCCCAGGACTCTTGCTGGTGGTTCCAGAAGCCACCCCGCAAGCACTGTGCCATCAGACCTTGCCCCACAGATGCCCTTGGGTGGCCAGGCTCATCACTTCTGCTCCACCTGTTGCTCCCACCTCTCCCCCTGTGACTGACCATCTTTCTCAAGGGTAGCCAAGCACTGTTCCTTGCCTTGCTCGGGATGTCCTGAGCAGAACTTTTCCTGGAAGACTGTGGGGCATCACAGTGAGTCTAAATCCAGACACCTAAGGAGTAGTCCTTGGCCACATCTCCGGGACAGCTGAGCGTGCGGAAGCCCAGGGGCCCTGTGACGGCCCCTCGTGGGCCCTCTTTCTGGGGCCCAGGTTTCTGGCCTCCCTGTTCTTTGTAGGTATTGATTTTTGACACAACTTCTGAGAAGATGGAGTGAACTTGAACTCCTTCTTAGAACCACACCTGCCACCATGAGGCTCTCAGCATCCGCCCATTTCCTTCTGCTGCTGTTCTCCATCCTAACGCAGGGAGTGCTTCGTCACTGTGGCCCTGGAGAGCTCTTCTGACACAGCAGGGCCCCTAAGGCCCCAGGCACATGGCACCGAGGGTCATTCCGCCTCTCTTCTGCTCATTCCACCCCGTCCCCCACCATGAGCTGCTGCCTCCTGCCTCTGTTCCTTTATGTGCCCGGTGCCAGCCACCTGGAACAGGCTACCACCTACTGTCTCACAGGAAAGCTCTGAGCTCCCTGCTCAAGCCTCACCTCCCAGCTCCGCAGAGACAGCTTCCTTCCTTTGTGAACCTGCATTCTCACCTTAACCCCAGAACCTATCACTTTATGCTTCCAACTTCTCTTTTGAATCTTTTGTTGGAGGGCGGGGGACAAAGTCAGAGGTCAGGTGAATGTACTTACAGTTATGCTCATTGCATGAACAGAGGTTGACCATCTTTGTCCCCCAGCACATGGCCCAGGGCCTGTCTGAATGTCTCAGTCCTTACTTGTTACTAAGTGTTTCCTTGGCAGAGTCCTGTGTCCTTCTCTGTGTACCCTCACAGCTGGGTTGTGCGGTGGCCTCAACCCCTCACGGTTAGGTCAGGCCTTTCCCTGCCCTCCCTTGGCCTCTGTTTCTACTCGGCTGGGAGACTGTTACAACTGTGTGTAAACCAGGAGGAAATGGGCCCAGAGAGACTCAGAAGCAAACCGAGGGCCAGGTCTGGCTGCCTGGGAGTATCTGTGCTCCTGGGATCCTGGTGGTAAGGTCATTGAATGGGAATCCTCCTTCAGCAGGTTGTCATAGTAACTGTGACTTTCAGTTTCATGTAAGAGAGTCCCTCAGAGGAAACACACACCAAGGGGTGGGGGAGGAGTGGAGGGAAGCCACCAGAAGCTCCTAATATTGTCCTCTTGTACCCTTTTCTTTGCTTCTGGCTGGCTGACATGCTCAAGGTAGATGCTGCTACGTGTGGGCATCTGAGTAGAAAGCTGTTTAAAATAGCCACCCAACTATTTCAGGGAGCAGTTGAATATGCATGAAGCTATTTTAAAAAAAGATGTCCCTGGCCTGGCCTGTCCCAACCCCAGCCTTCCCCCCTGGAAGTGCCAAGAGAAGCTGAACGGGCCCTTTCTTAGCCTCCCCCAGAGGGAGGGGGATTTTCAGAAGCCGCAGGAACAACACCCTGGCTAATGTTGGTCTTGCAGCTCTGTCAGCTGGGCCTCCTGATCCTGTGGTCACAGAGGCTCCTGGCAGAACGGCTCAGCCTCCAGAGACCCTCAGAGTCTCAGAAGCTCTGACAACTACTCTGCTACAACCCGGTATGCCTAGGATTTGGGGGATCTCAGACTCTTGGCATTTCTATCTGCTGGTTTGTATACTCACTCAGTACACTTTTACTGATCGGTAAGATGTGTGAGGAATGTGCCGAGTCCCTGGGTTACAGGAATTCCTGACACCAGCTCATGTGGTTGGACAGGTGAGAGCAAGATAATGGCCATAAAGTTCCAAGTTAGAGGAGGCCAGGGTGACGCCGAGAAGAGAGCTCAGGGGCCACAGAGGACAGGGAGGCAGTCTGTGGGAGACGCGGAGTGCAGGGCTGGTGGTACCTTCTCTGAGTCCTCGGGCTGGGCTAGGAAGGCCTCTCCTCCCCTGAGCTGAAATGCCAGCGCTCAATCCAGATGGGAAGCACTTCAGGACAGAGGCTGCTCGGATTCCCCTGGGCATCTCCAGAGCCCGGTGCCAGGCCAGGAAATACTCACGAACAGACATTCACTGAATGTCTGCTGAACGCTCAGATTCTGCAGCCAGGCTGCCTGGGTTCAAATCTGGATTCTGCCTCTTACTGGATGTGACCTTGAGCAAATTGTCTGACCTCTCTTTGCTGCAGTTTTCTTGCCCAAGTTATGGGGACAGTAATAGAACCCATCTTGTGAAGCCTTTTGGTGAGAAGCATGTGAAATAATACATTAAAGAGAGCTGGGCACAATATCATGCACCTATAGTGCCAGCTACTCAGGAGGCTGAAGCAGGAGGATCCTCGAGCCCTGGAACTTGAGGCCAGCCTGGGAAACACAGTGAAGCAAATATTTTTAAAAGTCAGGGGTCTTAGAAGTCTGTGTGGCACATAGTAAGGGATATATAACAATGTTTGCTTCTTACTATTCTCACTTTTGGTTTTTATCTTGAGAATGAAGTGTCATTGATTACAAGTTCTTTCTAAAATAAATGTAGCTTTATTGCCTTGATTAATTATATCATGTTTCTACTATAAAAATTTCAGGCATTGTAAGAATAAAGAGAAAAAGAAACTTCACCTGAAGTCCTAACTCTTAGACAACTACTATGTACATGACCATCTGCCTCATGTTTGTGTCCCTCCAAAATTCTTATGTTGAAATTCTAACCCTCAAGGTGATGGTATTAGGAGATGGGCCTTTGGGAGAAGATTAGGTCCTGGGGCAGAACCCTTGTGAATGGGATTAGTGTCCTTTTGAAGACCTGAGAGAGACCCTTCCTCCTGCCATCTATGACTCAGACAGTGGACTCTCAACAGATGCCACATCTATCTTGGTCTTGGACTTCCAGCCTCCAGACCTGGATGCAATACATTTCTATCACTTATAAATTAGCCAGTTAATGGTATTTTGTTATAATAACCCAAATGGACTAACACATCACCTTTTAGGATACAGTGAATCCTCAGTATTCACAGATTCAGATTTGCAAATTTACCTACTCGATGGAAACTTATTTGTCACCCCCAAATCAATATTCACTTTACAGTCATTTGCAAATGTGCAGAGTGGGGAAATTTTTGAGTCACCTGACGTTCCCAGATGAGGCCAAACAACGTGATGCTTTGCCTTCTTTTTTAGTTTCCGTACTGTAAACAAGTGACCTTCTATGGACTGTTCAGTGCCACATTTTTCATGTTTTTTTGTGCTTCTTTGGTGATTTTACTTTTTAAAACGGCCATCAAGTGCCCTGCTGAAGTGCTGTCTAGTGTCCCTGAGCACAAGAAAGCTATGAAGTGCCTTATGGAAAAGAAGCATGTTAGGTAAGCTTCACTCAGGCACCAGGTACACGTTGTCGGCTCTGAGTTCAGTGCTAATGAATCAGCAATCCATGTTGATTCAGGTGTCTCTAAACAGGAACACACAGAACGATATTATGTACTGACTGTTGACAAAAATGCTGTGACCAGAGTCTCAGAGAAACTTAATGCTGTAGTGCTCCTAGGAGCAATGACTCAGTATTCACTAATTCAGTTTTTGTGGGAACTTTATAGAACATAAGTACTATGGATAACAATAAGCACCTATGCCCTTCTAGATACCCAGACACATATCCTATGCTGTGTGCAACATACCTCCTAAACTCTTTCAACTCTTTTTTTTTTAAATCATACCCTAATATGTCAGACATCTTTCCATATCCATAAATACAAGTTTATACACCTTCCTTCAGTCATTAACTGGTACTTCCCTACTGATGGACAGTTTGGTTGTTTCTCATTCTTCACTATTATACACACTACTATGGTGAACATCCTTGTTGGCAAAAAAATAGTAATAATAATTAATATTAATTCAGCTCTTATAGTGTACCCAGCTCTCTGCTGAGTTTTGTAAATATTTATCAAATTTAAGCCTCATAACAATCCTCATTAGGAAGGGAGGATGACTGTTATCCTCATTTGACAGATTAGGATGCTGATGCTTAGAGGCATTAAGTAACTTTTCCAGCCTAAACCCTGGTCTAGCGGAACTCACATTCCACGCTCTTAACCAATGCTCTCTGCTGCCTTCATATACATACCCAATCCTGGGCACTGTAGGATCGTTTCCTTAGGATAGAATCCCGGGTAGAACTGAGCTACCGAGTTGAAGGTGATGCTCTGGAGGTGTTGGTAGGTACTGGGACGTCTCCCCTCCAGATGGTGAGTATCAGGTCCCAGCCCGCCAACAGTGCTGGAGAGCTCCTGCCTCCCATTCCTACCTCCCCAAGTGCTCTTGTTCTTTGCAATAGGCCCCCCAAAGTACATCTTGGTTCTGTAATGTGTGTCCTTTGACTGTCAGTTCCTCTTGTCGTATGCGATCCCGGGTCTTTCGTCTCCTGTGAATTGCTTGTTCACATCTCTGGCCGCTTTTCTACTGGCAATGCATCTTCGCTTCATTCGGAGAGCTCTTTGCGGCTGAGTACCGTTAACCCTTTCGTCCTCATTCGCGTGTGGAAATTCTTTCCTTAGTTTGTTCCCCCTCCTTCAGCCTTGACCATTATGGGGTTTTGCCTGGGGATTTCAAGTTCTCTTCTTTCACGGTTTCTGGATTTGGTTTTAAACTTAAGGAGGCAGCCTCCATCACAATGTGATATAAGTATTCCCTCATTATTTATGCCCTTTATGGTTTTATGCTTTCTGATCACCTTGGAACTTACTGGGGTGCAAGGGCCAAAGTGCAGAGCTGCTGCTGTCCCTCCACACTACCGAGTAGTCTTCAGAACATGGAGGGAGTATCTGTCTTTTCGTCTCTCATGTTCAATGTCATGCTTTCACATACTAAACCTCATGTACTCTGACAGAAGTTTCTGGGCTCTCTGTTTTGGTCCATTGGAGCACAGTCTATTCCTTTATTCACATTGAATTTTTCTAGGACATTCATCCGTGTCCATTTTTTTTCCAGGTGTAATTTGTAATCATTTTATGAATAAAATGTGTTGGGATTTTTATTCAGATTCTGTTTATACACCAATTTAGAATACCCTAAGTCCATTCTTGGCTATTTTTATTTCTTTGGAGAACGGGATGGTTTCTCCTCTAGGCTTTTGAATGGGCTCCTTTGGGTACCACCTTCCTCATGGAATTTTTCCCAATCGACCCTGTAGGCAGTGGTCATGCTCTCCCCCAGAGGCCTGCATTTCCCAGGTCACCTCCCACTTATTCACCTTGCATTACAATGATCACTTAGATGGTAAGTGAGCTTCTAGAAGAAAGGGTCCCTGCACGGCCTGTAGGGTCTGTACAGCTGCTACCACACTTGGCTGGTGGTCTTGGCTCTCGAGATACTTGTAGGATAAATAAATGAATGAAAAAAAAAAGATCCTGGAAATCTGGCTGTGTAGGGAAATGAACCTATTATAAAACCCACTTCTCCATGAGTTATATCAGCAAGCAATAGGTTTGTCCTTGGCTAAACCCCTAAGAACATGCCAGAACCAGTGAACTGGCTTGTGGCTAGAGTGGTATGCCATGTGCAATGGACCCAACACCTCTTCCCAGAGACCACCACCTTCACAGGTAGTCAGGGCATGTTTCAGGGGGGCTCCAGGAGAAGGAGCACAGCCAGGTGTTGGCTCGGTGCCTGATGCTGGGCTGGACATTTGAAAAGCACTTTCCCATGAGATACAGCAACTCCAAAAGCTGGAATCATGAATCCCATTTTGCAGATAAAGAAATTAAGGCTCAATGAGATGGAGCCCCTAGCTACTAAGTGGTAGAAATGGCTGGAACCTAGGTAGTGGGACTCTAAAAGCTTTGTCTTTCCTGTGATAATAGCCAGAGCATCTCTGTCTGGAAGGCTGAGGGGCTGGGTCCAGAGGGGCACTGTTTGGTGCAAGGGTCCTGTCCTCACTCAGCCCAAATGATCCCTAGAAAACTTGTTTTCCCCCAGAGCAGCTGTGCTGCTGCTGCTGTGAATTGTTCCTGAAGAGCATCCGACTTGGGTCAAAGAGCCACTGTCGGGGCAGGGGATGTATTACACAGGGTGTATTGTCACCATAGGGCCAGGGAGCTGGGGGGAGGTGGAAGATTGGCCATGGGGGCAGGGGTGAGTCTCAGCACACACCCGGGAATCTTTCACATTCCGATTCCCAGCCTCCCCAGGGCTTTCTGACTTGGCCCTGCAGCCCCCTCCTGGGAATATAGCCAAACAGCTACTCCTTACTGGGCTGGCAGCTGCTGGGCGGGCCTCAGCTTATTTCTAAGCCTGGCTTAAAACTCATGTTTCCAACGAAGGACCACAGGTGAGGGCCAGTACATTTAATGGCTTGACTGTACCCAGGCCAGTGCAGGGCCCATGGACATGGAAATAAATAGCCCATGGATGTCCTGCCTCAGGAAGCTTCAGCATCCAAGAAGCAGATCCTAAGGACAATTCCCAACCATACACAAGTGTCCTGCTAGATCAGTGTTGGGGAGCCCAGTTCAGGGGCATCCACATGCAGTGACCATGGAAACTGAATGCCAGCTAAGGTATGTGGGCTTTATCTTGTGGTAAAAGGAGATCCTCCGATTCTGAAGCAAGGATCTGTCACGATTAGAACGGTGCTTTAGAAACAGAACAACTGGCTATCTTCATTTTCAATAAACATGTTTTCCTTCCAAGGCAGAACTTGAAATAGTCCCATTTAGATGAACAAGACCAAAAATTGGGAAATACAAAGCTGATGGGGCATGAGCCTGGTCAGAGCCCCTTTCCTCTGTGGTGCTGGTGAGCAGAGACAGCCCTGGACTAAGAGTGAGAGAGACCCACATCCACGTTCAAGTCCCTTCCACTGACCTGCCGCGGGACCTCAAGCTAATTCCTTCTCAGTCTCAGCCTCCATGCCTTCACCTGCAAAATGGAAATGCTGTCACCAAAACCACTGAGCTGTTATCAGGACAAAGTGGGATGTCCAATGACATTGTCTCTTTATAAGAGTTGACACATGTGAGATGAGGCTCCAGAAGGCTCAGCACGCGCGCGCGCACATACACACACACACACACACACACACACACACACACACACACACGAGGACTTTTCAGACACCCCACACCCACAGCCACTTCTCAGGAAGTCTCTTGGCTGTTCCAGTTCAAACCAAAACCCATCCTGTAAAAACACTACCCTGTCCAGAGATGCAGTGTCCCGTGTGTGAGGGGTGGGCCACCTGCCCCTGGCACAGCCTGCTGGGCCATGAACATCAACAACCGCCCCTTCCTGATGGGAGAGGGAACAGGGAGCCAGCTTGTTCTCCGAGAGCGGAGCACTGGCCGGCGATGAGGAACATTTTAAGGTGGGACACTTCTTCCTGCACCGTTGGCCGCTGTCTACATAAGGCGTCCATTATGTGCAGGCCCCAAGGCCAGAGGGCTCGAGAGGCCAAGCTAAAATTAGTGTCAAATGTGCACCCGCCAGAGACATGGAACATCCGAAGGTCAGATGCCTCCAACCAGCTGCCCAGGCAGAAGTGGGAGAGCAGAGGCAGCTGCTCCTCCAGTTCCTCCCGGGCACAGGGACAGACGGCCCAGCTCAGTGGCCTGTTGATAGCCCAGCTTGGGTTAAAAAATAGAATGCAGATTGTCATCCAAAATACCTGCATATATTTGAAATGTGTGTATGGACATATGCATCAGCAAAGTGGGGGAGGGATTCACTAAGTATCTCAATCATGGACGTGGAGCAGTGGGTGCATTTTTTTCTTTTCCTGAACTTTACAAAATCTTCTCAATAAATATGTATGACTTTTGTCATGTATAACTTTTATAATCAGAAGAAAACACAATAAAAGGGGCTAAAAATTGCACATGTATCTTCCATACACAAATGATTGAATTACACGTATGTTTAGGCATGTAGGGTATGTATGGTAAAGCTATTAACATGGCTGGCTGGTGTAAAGATCAACATTGTCTAACGCTTCATTTTATAGAGCAAACTGAGGCCTCACTAGCAAAATAGGAAGCCCAAAAACTACTTTTCACTAAGCCTGGTGTTGTCCCAGAGTTTCTCCAAATGCTGCCCCAATTATTTCTATAGTTGCTTTGATTCCCACTTTATAGAGACGGAAACCAAGGAACAAAAAAGTGAATTGACTCATCCAAGGGTGCCCAGCAAGGAAGCCACGGAGCTAGCCCCAACCCTGTGTCGATGTGCAGCTCATCTAGTTTGAGGAAAGAAAGGGCCTTTTGAAAAACAAGGCAAAGCAAGCCCCAAATCCCCACCCTGCTCCCAAAGCCTAGAACATTCACAAAGCTTCCCATTACAGGAGTGCGTTTTGAGTAGTCTTTCTTGGACATCTTTGGCACACTTGCCCTACCTCTTGGGGGCTTATGGCCTTAGTGTATGGGAACCTTAGAGGGAAGAAGTGGCAAATTAGGATGTGGGGCCACAAAGGGCCCAGTGCACTCCCTTTCTCAAGGTAGGGCAGGCTGGGCAGGGAAGGCAGCAGGTGCCAGGTCTTTGGGATGCAGCAGGTGGGCTGCAGGGGCTGCCACTTAAACTGTCCTCTCCAGCCCCATCAGCCTTGCACACTCTACACCGGGCAGCACCTCCTGGCAGCTCCAGCTGCTCCAACCTGAGGTCTTTGTTCCAGCTGCTCCCTCTGCCCGAGAATCGATCCCGATCCCCACTTTCTGCTCCAGTTCTTTCAGGGGCCAAGTCATCAGGCCTTTGTGCATTCTTGTTAGTGAGCTCATTTTCACTGAGTGTCTATTGGGTACTAAAGCAAGACAGACTTATCTCCAACCCTGTAGGTGCCTGTAGTGCTTAGAGAAAGGCTGCCCAGGGTCATCTGAGCAGGGACTTAGGCCAGACTGCTTGGGTTCAACCTGGCTAAGCTACTGGCCAGGTCCTGCTTCAGATTCCCTCCTTACAGTGCCAAGCTGCCCCTGCCCTGACTCTCGCTCCTCCAGGGCCCCATAGTCCTTTGAACACCCTCTGTCTGAGTACTGGTGGCCAAGAATGCAGGTATCTGGGATCTTTCCACCTTTCCTCAGGGCCTGAGCTACCAGTGCAAATGCAATGATGTCTCCAGACCCCTCCAGGGTGTGCAGGTACACTGAGCCCTCAGCCCCAGCCAGGAGAAGCCAGAGAGTTTCCCCACTGACTTGCCACCGTTATAGGTTGCCCAGAGGCCCTCGTTACGGAACTCATCTGCCTCCTTCCTCTTAATCTGTGGGGCCTGGCTGGAGGTGTGACCCTCCCGATGACATCTGAGCTGATGGGAGCCAGATGCTAAGCTTCTGGGAAGGCTTCCCTGCCACAGGAGCTCTGCCGGGAAGGTCACTACCAACACCAGCCACAGAGGCCCAGCCCACAGGAGGCTCCCACAGCCAAGCCTTTGCCCATGCTGGTCCTTCTACCTGGGCCGCCTCCATTCCCTCCTGCAGTCCTGCTCATCTGAAGAACCCCACTGACCCCACAGGCGCCAGACCACATGCTCCTCTCCACACGCCTTCAAGTCACAACCCTCCCTGAATGTGTCGCCGCCTCTCTTCTGCATGTCTGTTTCTTCACCAGTCGCTGCTGGGAGCTTCCTCATGGTGCATGGCTGCCCCTTTTTCCACGTCTCCCTTCTGTGAAGGGACCATCCTATTGCTGACTGGGTCCCCAGAGTCTACCAGTGCCTGGAACAGAGTTTTACTGAATAGACTTTTCAAAGGAAGGTTGAGGCCTGTGCCCTCGCTTCCTGTTACGATGCACATGCTAACTGTGCGTGCCATGTTGAACCCAAGCCCTCACAGGTCTTTCTAGCCACTCTCTCCAGGGCAGGGATAGAAGTGGCAGAGCACAGAATGTACATGTCGACTACTATATGATGGGCCCTGTTCAGCCCTTTCCTGAGAGCTCTTGTGATTGAGTCTGGAACCATCTAAGGAGGCAGGGGTTTTGCAGATGGAGGTTTGACCAGCTTCCAATGGGAGGCATGGGGTGGGGCCGGAGGGCAGCTCTCTGGTCTCAGAGCCCATTTTGGCACAGAAGATATGAAAGTCTTTGAGTTGTGCCAAGAGAGGAAATTGTAAAACTCTAAGATTGACAAGTGTTCTCCACCACACAGACACCCCTCTGGGGCAGGAGTCACCTTGCTATAACAGTGATGAGGGGGAGGCTGAGAGGGGCTTAATACCTGGGCTGAGTCCCTAGAAGGTCACTGCCCTGGGGGACGCAGCCCACCGTCCTGCAGGACAGAGGGAGCAGAGCTGGCGGGGTGGGAAGAGGGCAAGCCAAGCAGCCCACGGCCAGAGCCACTGCCCAGAGCAGGGTGGGTGTCCAGAGTGCCTGGAGATTCTCTAAAGAGCTGCAGCAGGGCCCCGAGATAGGAGAGGCTGGGCCACAGACACTCATCAAGGAGCTGGCTGACCCAGGCCCCTTGCTGCCGTTCAGTGGGTCCTTACATAACCCCCTCCTCTGAGCTCTCAGCCACTCATTCAGAACCACGGAGCTGACTGTTCATGGAGGACCCCACCCCAACATCCCTGGGCCTGGGTGGGAGCCCAGACCAGCCAGCCTGAGGCCTGCCCTGTTCGCTGAGTCCCATTTATTGCCTCACTTGACAGAAAAGGAAACGGACACAAAGCAGCAGTTGCTTGCTTGGGACTTTGTGACATGAAGGCAGAGATCTGAGGTCACAACTATTCCCCGGCTCCCCTCCCCACACTCTTGTCACTCTTGCTGCCAACAGCAGAACTGCTAGCTGCAGGACTCTGGGTGTTTGGGTGGCTTTTTCCTGAAGTCTCCATAGAGTGTGGGGTTCCATTCTCCCACCCAAGGGCAAGGCCATCCCCACCTACCTCCCGGCCACAAAACCTGGCCCAGGGGCCTTTGGGCTGTGCCTGTGGTGTGTGGGGAGAATGGAGAGAGCTTACCTGTCAAAGGCCAGCCACCGTTTCATGGTCAAGATCTATCAGAGACTTCTAAGAGTTTCAAGAACTGTGATGGAGGGAGGCCTGTGGGGAACAGAGAAGTGAGAACATTATACCTCTGTCAATTTTCATTTGAGTTAGAAAAAACTGCATCAAAAAATGGTGAGCACCACCTTGCTGAGCACAAAGCCCCAGTCACTGCCCCTTCCCCAACATGGTCATAGCAGGGTTAAGACCAGGCCCCCTGGACGTGCAACCACAGCCTCATCACCCCCCACACAGAGTGGAAAGTCATAGCCCCCTGTCCCTGCCAACCCTGCAGGCAGGCACCCGGGGCCTGGAAGCCCTGATTTTTTCCTATTCCTTGGGGGAAACACCGTCCACAGACTCCCCATGCACCTGTTGGAGGTAATCCACTCATTCTTTCTTTCTTTATTAATTCATTCATACAAGCATTCAATAGCCATTTACGAGCTATTAGACACTGTATCAGTTCTCATGGAGAAAAGAAAGATGCCTGTGGGCCCAGGAGCAATGCCCCAGTCCTGTCCCCAGCTTGGAGAGTGGCTTCCCTCCTCCATGTGGTCACTGTGCCAGACACTGGGAAAAGCACTTTGAAGATGTGGCGCAGGGTGGAGGGATGCTGCCACCATTTTCAGCACACAGACCCTTTTGTATGAAGATAGTTCTCAAAACTCCTTCTGATGGTAACTGCACTCTTAGTATCCTCTCACCGAGAAGATAAACAACAATGCAAATGCAACAATGAACATAATACTTTGCAATTAACTTGCATTTTAGTAATCACAGCAGCACTGGGTAGATTTAAATAATGCTCATTCACATATTCACTTGAGACATTATTTGTGTCTCCTAGGCTTAGGTTTCAAGCCCTGGGGAATCCATCTATTCAATATTCACTTAACAGATATTTATGGTGTATCTCTGAGATGCCCAGCCCATGCCCTGCAGGGTAAGGATTGGCAGGGGGGAGGAGCCTCTGCGCTGCTGGAGGCAGCTAGAGATGCAGCCAGCTCAGACTGGAGGTGTGCCCTGGGGCAGGCAGGTGGCCTTTTTCTAGCTCAGTGTCCTGAGAAAAATGGGAATGAAAATTGTGACACTGGATGATTAAATGAAAATAGTAGCAGGCACCCAGCCCAGGGCCTGGCACAAAGCAGAAGCTCAGCAGATGGACACCATAAGGTTAGGTCATCAGCAGTATTCCTATCAACGTCATCAACGAAACCAGCATTACATCAGCATTACATCAGCAGCTGTGGTGTCACCATCACCACAGTCATCCTGCTGGTCCCTCTGTTAGGGTCCACAGCAGTTAATAGTTACCTCATTCTATATCTTCTTTCTCAGGTTCGTGCCAAGCTCTATAGCTTCAGTGTTGTGTGAGCTTGGAGTAAGTTACTTAGCCTGTCTAAATCTATTTCTATGTACGCAAAGGGGGGACATTAGTTCTAGTGATTCATAGAAAGTTTTGTGAATAAATGAAATAATGCCTACAAAATCTAAACATAAAACTTGACATGGGCTAAATGTTCAATAATTGCAAGTCATTATTGCTTCTGTTTTTATTATTATTAACATTTTTTTCTCTTAGCCTGGAAGCCCCTGGGGGCAGAGATCATTCCAAATTTGTCTGTCTCCCCCCAGAGTTGACTGCAAGACCTGTTTCCCAAAAGACATTAATAAATGATTGCTAAAACAGTCTTGGAGGCTCACACAAAATCAGATGCAAAATAACTCAAGGGACCGGAGCACCGGGGCATGGCCAAGGATAAAGAGTCTTATTGGGACGCTGAAAAACATCAACGGATGGCCCGAAGGGACCCATTTGTCATTCACAGAGTCAATCTGCAGGGCTGCTAGGACCATTCCTTCCTTCATTCATTCATCAAACTGACACCAAAGTTTCACTTTGGTCCTGTAATAAACCCTTGTCCGGTGCTCTGTTCCTGTTTTGAAACCTTGTTTCCATCTGCCACCTCATTTAGCCTCCATAAAGATGCCTGGAGGCAGATAGAATGGGCACTGACAATCCACTTTGCAAATAAAGAAATGAAGCCTCAGAGAGGTGACTCGTCTTGCCAAAGAGCACACTGGAGAACCTGGACCAAGATTCCATCCAGGACCTTGACTTTTCCCTGATGGCCCCGTGATGTCAAGCCTTTACTAACATTCTTACTTCTCAGTTGCTTCTCAGCAAATACAAGTGAATTACATCACTGTTGGTGGTGTTTTAGCTTGCCTGATTTAAAAAAAAAGACTTTAAGTTCCATGAGGGCAGGGACTCTAAGGAGCCGCAACAGTGCAGGGGAAGTTAAACATATGATATGCTCTGAGTCCTTATCAGTCTGATCTCAGACTGCCTGGGTTTAAAATCTGATTCAGACACTTGATAGCCGTGGGACAGTAGGAAAATACTTAACCTCTTTGTTCTCCAATCTCTTTATCTGTAGAGAAACAATAAAAAAAAGAAACAATAGCTATCTGTGGGTTAAATGAGGTAATTCACTAGTTCTGCTACCTATTGCAGCAGCCTCAGAGTGGGGGAGGAAACCTGCAATCCCTGAGGCACACAGTGAACCCAGAACTGAGAGTAGATCAGCAATGCAGCAATGCAGGGAAAGGGCCCAAGCAAGCACCTCGGTGACCAGGTAACTCTGTGCGCAGACCAAGGTAGGAAAATCTGTTCTCAAGAAAGAAGTACTTCCTTGGTGATCAGGACATCCCAGAGGTTGTATGAGTGTGACTGAGACATGAGTGAAAAAAAACCCTCCAAAATGGGGGTGGTGTTGATGGTGATGGTGGTTTGAACTTCTATTCAGAAACACGAGACTACACCCACAAGAGCAGGATGGGGAAGGAGCCACAACAGTGCAGGGGTAGTTAAATACATGACACCAAAATGCCCCAGGTAGACCTTTGGGCCTGATGTTAAAATATTGGAAAGATAGTCTTAGGACAAAAGGGAAAAAGGAAACTAAAGACGATAAAATATTGTTTTATTTGGGCTCATTGAGCAGATAGGGAGTTGAGGGTATACATGAAATCTTCAGGGAAAATTTGAGCCTGAGGGACAGGGAAGGAAAATGGACCCAGGCCCTCTCCAGGTCTGCGTCCTATGTAAAAATCTGATAGGCTCTATTTTAATTTCTAAAGGGTTAAATCTGATGGTTCTTTTGCCTCCTACAGGTAGGGATTTAATACCTGGTAAAGCACTACCAAATCAGTTTCCTGTCAGTTTGATGGATACTTGTGCATAACTGAGTTGTGCATGCCGCGTCTATATATGTACTGGTGTCTATATCATGTACAAGGTACCAAAATTGGTTTACAGATAAATGAGAACTCATCAGTTTAATGAAAGGACCCAAATGCCTTTCTGTTCACATGACTTCAATAAAACCTAACGAAAAGGATCAATTTAAATTGGTAAGTGTAAAGATGTCTCTGAAATGACTAACTCACATATTTTTCTAGGTGGCCAAAGCATTTGTGTCTATAAAATGCTTAAAGTTCAACAATGCCCACTGTTTCTAAGGACTTTTCTTTGGTAGGACTAAATGACTTAAAGTGTTAACCAGACTTGTTTGATACCTTGGTTTCATGAGTAACCTAAGTTAGAAATGGGCAAATTAGTTTTTTAACATAAATAGGATTAATCTTCATGTATTTTTTAGAAGAGAAATTTGATTAATTTGCAAAGTTAGAATACTAAAACATCAACTAAGTATAAATTTAAATACTCCTGGCTTTTTGAATTCCACAAGTTAACATATATTTGGATTCATTAAGTGTGTTTTTATAAATTGGTAAATGAAAAAAAAGTTAAAGATTGCTTATTTCTGGGCTTTAAACTAAAAGCAAGCTTATTAAGGTTTAAAATTCTACCATGTAGCCAGGCATGGTGGCACACGCCTGTAATCCCAGTGGCTTGGGAGGCTGAGGCAGGAGGATTGTAAATTCAAAGCCAGGCTGGGGATGTGGCTCAGGGGTTAAGTGCTCCTGAATTCAATCTCTGGTATTAAAAAACAAACAAACAAACAAACAAAAAAACCCACTTTTTTGAAGAGGTATAATTCTATATGTAAATAGATAAAAAGTTTTTTTTCAGCTCTTTTCAATTAAAATTCTGTGAAAAGTTTATTAAAAAGAAGCAATTGGGCTGGGGATATAGCTCAGTTGGTAGAGTGCTTTCCTCACATGCACAAGGCCATGGGTTCTATCCTCAGCACCACAAATAATAATAATAGTGTTAACGTTAAAAAAGAAACAATTTGTCTAAATTCAGAAAATTTATAAGAATTTTTTCAGAATGTAAATTTAAGAAAGAATCAGCAACTGGAATAAAGAGAGATACAACAAAGTTATAGGTATGGAAACATATTTTAGTATGGAAAATTAAAAGGAAAAATGTTTCTGGATGAGGAAGTATTTTATATAGTAAGTAAATTGTAGAATGTCTAAGTAAGTTGCACGAGGTTTGTAGAAGGTAAACCTCAAATAGTTCATGTATGTGATTAAGTTGGATATAATCAGCACAGTCAGCTAAAGTTATTCAAAGGTTTTTTTCCTAAGGTTAACCTCAATATGCTAATTCTCTATGATTAGAAACAAGAAGGTCTCCAAACATTGATATGCTCTTATCTATCTAGATAATTCTTGTGTTTGTTAGGGTTTATTAGTTAGGGAAACTAAGACTTAAAGAGATTAGGGCTTAAACCTGTTTTAAAGTCTTTTAGGGCTGGGGTTGTGGCTCAGCAGTAAAGCACTTACCATGAATGTGTGAAGCACTAGGTTCCAACACAGTACCTCGTAAAAATAAATAAACAAAGTAAAGGTATTTGTCCACCTACAACTAAAAAAAAATTTTTTTTAAGTCTTTTAAATATAGTTGGTTAAATAAACAATTATGATGTATATATATGAGAACTATTTGGACCTTGACTATGCTTTAATGTAAAAGTTAAACTTAGTTAATAAGGACATCTGTGTAATTGTGACCCTAACCATTACGGGATTCTTTGTGTATTAGATGTATTCATGTTCTTTAAGCCTTTTAAACTGTAAACCTTAAAACAGCATTTTACCAAGTGGTGTTCTCCAAACTAAAATTGTCTATAGCAATAGTCTCTTCCAGATTTATATAAATAACGAGTTTGAGTGGTATTTATGTCATTTAATGTTTTGGAACTAGATAAAAGTAACCCGTTATCAATAAATTATATATATATATAATTTTGTGTTACTCTTTACATTGGGATGAGAGTTTAAATGTATCTTTGGAAGTTAATAAGGAGAGTTGGATTTGTAATAGCTCTCTTAGCCTTTCTGTTTGATTCATGTTTCAGATGTAATATTGTCTATGTTAACTGATATTCAGATAGAGTCAGGAAATAATATGTGAAAACTCTGTAAAACGATATTTAAGAATGAGGCAAAGATCAGCTTCAGAAATAAAGCATTTTACCTAAGATTTGTCAAGAACCCAGCTCTACCTGAAATGAGACTCTGCCTCTCACCTTATTCCATGTTAGGATGCCTCCAAAGTAGGCCATAATTAAACATATTTAAAGTTATGTTCAAGAGATAGTTTTTTTTTGTTCTAAAGATTACTGTGATTTCAAAATAAATATCATACATAACTTAGTATAGGTTGGGGATTATAAAAATTATATTTCTTAGTTCATAGCTATTATACAAACTGAATATGTTTTTGTTCTTATTAATTTCATTCTGTATTTTCCTTGTAAAACTTGAGTGTTGCCTGTTAGTGTTTTGCAGAAGCACTGCTTCTAATAGAACAACCTGAGTTAATTTGAGACAATAGGACATCACCTATAGGAGAGAAAGAATATAACACTGACTTCCATTACTAACATTGACCACAATTAATTATAGACATTAAAGTTAAAAGCCAGTATCCCTACTTCAAGACTGGTGAAACTGACTAGCTGGATGTTTAAAACTAAAACTTGGAGACCAAAGTCAAGGAAATAAAAGGGTTAAGGAAGAAGAAGCCAATATTTTGGCCCTTGCCCTCTAGGGTCAGCCAGGATCCAGGGGACAATGGGACCCCTCAAAGGGCCCTGCAACTCCAGTTACTCACCTGATGGGTGATCGTGGGGTTCAAGAGGACCCTAAGGAACAGGAAGCCTATTAGTGCCCATTCTCCAAAGAGGAGGGTCATTGGAGAGGGAAATGTCCCCGATGCTTCCAAAGGAAGCCACATGTGGTCAGCAAAACTCTGAGCCATCCAGGCAGATGGCATAAGTGGTAGAGGAAAAGGTAAAGGAGCCAAGAGGCTTCTCGCAAGTTCCCAAGAGTGATCCCTGGTAGATCTCAGCTGACTCCAACAGGATAGGAAAAAGGTCAGTTGTGACCAACTGGGTCTTAGACATCTGGCAGGAGAGTAAAATCAAAATATAGCCATACATAGGCATTTAAAAGATAAGACAATTGTTCTTCAATCGTTACTTGAGTGTATTTTGTGTCAGTCTCCCGAAAGTAAGTAAAACTGAGAGGTCATAAGGGAAGAGATTTTTAATAGGAATGCCTGAGAAATATCACAAAAAGCTCTGTCAGAGTCACAGGTTTGTTCTGAGTCAGTTTGAGACCTACTAGTCTTCCTAACCTCCTGCAGAAGTGGACTTGGTCTGTGTCTCTGTTTTTTTAATTTTTGCTAGTATTGTTATTATGAGCTGCCACTCCTCTGGTGTTCACGATTCATCATTTCCAGCCTGGAAACTTGGTTTTATTCAAGACCTGGTAAAAAGACAAGCTTCAACAGAGCTGGAAAGGATCTTTCCAAGTGGTCCTGACCACTGGGGTGGCTATCTAAACTGCTTAAAAGGGGAGAACTCATTACCATGGGTGGTGTCCACCTCTAAGATTCAATACGTCTAGGATGGGTGGCAATTCCAAAGGGTACAAGAACAAAAATGAAAATGAGACCAAAGGTACAAAAAGAAAAAAAGGGGGGGGGGCTTATGAGAAATAGAAAGCCCAATGGTCCATTTTCCAGAATATACTATTTAGCCTTAATTGGGATGTGAGATTCAGGAATAGCCATTTTCACTATGGACCTTCCCTGTGTCCTCCCCAATTTTCAAATTAGCCAAACACATAGATGGTAACCTCAAGCTCCTCCTATCAGGCAAGGGACACTGCTATCTTGGGGATAAAAACAGGCAGAATGGCCACCCAAGTGTGCTTGCTTGCCAGACCTGTTCAGTAGCACACCCTTCTGCAGAAAAACGTTACATTGACCTTGCTGAGCCTCTCCCCAGCCTGTGTTTGATTCCTGCTGGCACCCTGGCATTTCTAACAAAAAGAGAAAAAAAAAATTCTACAAAGAAAGCCACCTGAAAACTGTTCAGAAACAAAACCCAGAGAAATAAAAATATTAACAGTTATGGGGGCTAGAGACACAGGGATCTTTGTTTCCTTTCTTGTTCTTGTCTCCGTTTCTAATTCTTAAGAAACACACAAATGTTAGATAATGGGGAAAAAAAATACTTATTTGAGAAAGATTGATGCCTAATTGGGTGTCTGAGCTCTGGGCATTCTAGCAGCCGAGGCAAAGAACAAAACAAGATGGGCTCTGTTGTCCAGCAGAAGGAAGGAGCCAGGGAGCTAGAGAGTCCAGCTCTCCAGGCTCAGACTTCTTTGGCTTTCTCTTCTTTAGAAAAATTGAATTGACACATAATCATTGTACTCATTTATAGGGTACAGCGGGATAATTTGATATATGTACATAACAAGTAATGATCAAATTAGGGTAATTAGCATTTTTTTGTGTTGGGAACCTTCAAACTCCTTTCTTCTGGTTATTTTGAGATATGTAATAAATTGCCATAAACGGAAAGTACCAGGGTCCTTGCTTCAAGGGAATCAGGAGAACACAATAGAAAGCTTGCTCTATTCTTTACCCATGTGCTAAGGTATTGCCTGCATTGATGGCAAGTCCAGGTAATGGGCCCCCAAATGATGCCAGAGAGAGAGAGCACTGAGCAACAGTTCTGTCCAGGTAATTCTCCCGGAGGCCAGGGTGAGCGGTTAGTTGAAGGATAATCTTGCGGGGTGGGGGGGGTGGGGGTGGGGAGAAAGTCATCATTGTATCCAGTGGTCTAGTGAATTCTATCTAGAGAATATTCTTAGAAGGCAAAACTCACATTGAAGACCAGTGTGTAAACCTGAGAAAGGGGGGTGCCCTGGTGGAAGCTGCGGGGGGTACATTTCACATCACTCTCCACAGCTCACTCCAAGACTGCCCCATGCAGGGTTTCGATGGCCCTCTGGGGCTTCTTGGAGCCCAGCTATATCATGCCAACCCCAGGGCACCCACAGAGTTGTCCCTGGTCTTTTGCCAGGCTGAGGACACTGGGAGGGCAGAGGGATGCTCTGCTGGCTGTAGAGGGCAGAGTCACCTCCCCTAAAGTCAAGACTATAAGGACAAAGACAAGGTTTCATTGTGAAAATTAAAAATGCAGCTTGTAAAAGTACAGACTGTAGGATGTTGGGCAGCACCGAGGACAACTTCAAGACCCTGGGATGGCAGTTCTGGGCAGTTTGAAGGCTCTTATAGGTACAAGGATGGGTATGGGGTCCCTGTACTGGAGGGGCAGAGAGGGCTCTGGGGGTGGATGAGCCTACAGGACAAGTGTGTGAACTAAGGTCACAGACCCATTTCCGCTCCATGCAGAAGAACAAGAGGCGTTGTGGGATGAGGGACAGTGGAGTGAAATGATTAGGAGGGGGCCTTGGGGTCAGTGAGCTCCAGACATAGGACCTGGCAGGAGCATCAGTCTCAGTCCCCCCGCCCCCCCGCCCACAACCAGGTTGCAGGGAAGCAGGGCACTAGCTGTGCCCATGGGAGGGGTATCAACTCCTCCTGAACCTGTTTCCTCCACATAGAGAAGGAAAACGGCAGCCGCATGTCAGAGCTGCTGGGGAAATGAAGTGGATTCCTGCCCAGGGAGCGCTGAGCACCTGACCTGCCCGCCCTTTACCCCCAAGCTGGCCCTGCACCACTAGGGACAAGTGAGCCTGGGAGTTGACCTTCCTTTCCTTCTTGAAGAAAGACTTGGGACTCTCTGGGGCTGTAACTAGTGAACAGAAAATTTGCTGACAGAAATTCTAGAGGAGCTAGGAAGGGCCATCCCCCAGGTCAGCAGCACAAGGAGCCTGTAGAAGGATGACAGAATCCTTTTGCCCCACAGGGTGACACGGGGTATCTTTGTGGACACCTGACAGAGGGTACTCACGTGACTCCTGCTCAGAGGGGCTGTCCCCATGCAATTGAGGTCACGTGTCCTATGCCTCCACAGGGAACCTGTACTCAGTTGTGTTTTGGGGTGGAGCAGAGAACGACGTGCTACTGTGGGGGGCATTTGCTGGTTTTGACTGCTCGGCCCCCTCTCCCTGCTTCTGTAATAGCACCTCTCTCTCTCTTCACTCGGAGACTCAGTGTTCCTGGCCACTGGGGATGGCACACTAAGCCTTCCTGCTTCCCTGCAGCCTGGTGGGGTGGGGTGGGGGGGACTGAGACTGATGCTTCTGCCAGGTCCTATGTCTGGAGCTCACTCTTCCATCTCTGCCATGTGACAAGACTGCTACTAATTAGTCCCTGTGTTCTGGTCTCTGGAGGAACCCTGGATCCTTCAGGAGCCTGGTCCTCCAGTCTGCCTATCAACTCTGTGTGGTTCTCATTATCCTTCCAACATACTCCCTTTTTGTCTGAGTTATCTCAAGCCAGCTTCTGTTGCGTACACCAAAACCCCTGGTGCACTCAGGGAGGAAGAGGTCATGTGGCTTCCCGTGATACAAAGGGTGATGACCAGGAGCTCTGGCACTAAATAGAAATAGGAGAAGTTCCGGTTGAGTCCTGGGAGGTACTCAATACCTATTTCTTCCCTCTATTTCTTCTCTGCTGGTGGAGGCCTGCTTTCATTTGGGCGAGTCTTTCTCCAGGCCCAGGGGGTAATTTACTCTGGTCTAATGAAGTAGGGCTAGTTTTCATTCCATTTTCTAGCGAATTGGTTCCCAGAACTCAATTCTGACCAATGGGATCTATGGCTCCCACTTGAGAGTGAAGCGAAGTCTTTCCCAGGGCTTCAGGGAAAGAGCTTCTTGGCTAATAAAAGGGAATCCGGGGGAGACATACATCTTCTGCACAACCCCATCATGTCACATGTAGCCCTGTGGGCCTTTGCCACCATCTGATGGTGGCACACTCGGCTCGCTGGAGCTAAATGCCGAGTCCAGGCACCTGATTCTAAACAATGAAGCTATATAAACAATGAAGCTAGATAATGCTGATGTGGAGGGTGAAGCTGGAAAATGCCTAGATCCTTAATGTCCAGCATTGGAAAACCCCCGCCCCCTCTAGACTTCTAGAGTTAACAGACCCCTGTGGCTTAAGCCCCTGAATTAGGTTTCTGTTACCTGAAACCCAAAGCCTGCAATACCCCAGCTGAGCTCAAACCTGGGACAGTACACCTACAGCAGGCTGGGACGATGGGACAGGCTGGCAGAAGGACGAGGTGCCCCCATCAGAAAGATGCCTAGAGAATGAGCATCCAGAGGGTGACAGGAGTTTGTAAAGGATCCAAGCAGGGCCACTCATGGATGGGACAGAGGGCGCTTCCAGGTGAATGACAGTGCCATTTCCAGGCCATCTTCCTTTTGGGGAAGGAGTCCAGTCTCAGCTGGAGGGCATGGGGACCATGCTCCGAGTGGCCCAGGACAGGAGGGTAATAGCTAGTCAGGGTCACACGGGGCTCTGGCCTTTGCAGAGAATTGGAATCCAAGGAGGGGACCCGAGGAGGAAGGGAGACACCCGGCCAGGTGGAGAGCCAGCGCACAGAGTTTGGGGGAGGCTGCAGCTCAGTGGCCTGCTGACCCCCACTGGTGCCCGCAGAAATGCCAGAGGCAGAGCTCAGAGCAACCAGGCTAACTGCAGCCCCTGGCTGCAGATTCTGACCACTTAGGCCAGGTTTGGCGCAGGTGTTGGGCGGCATGTTGTGGAGACACCTGGAGTGGAGCAGGGCAGGGCAGGTCCAGGTTCCCTCCAGAGCTGGGAGAACTCCAGGGAAACTTCCAGCTTATGCTGACTTGAGTCAGTGGTACACAAGCCCCCAGCCTGCCTGAAGAGACCCCTGCTCAAGTTCAAAAGCACAGCAGCCGTGAGAGAAGGTCTGGCTCTCCTTACCCACATTTGTCCTGTTCCAACAGCTGGGTCCCAGCAAGCTCTGCCCTACCCCTTGCGCTCAGGCCCACCCTCCCTTGTATAATGAGGGAACATCTAAAGAGACCCAGTGTTGGGCCCTGTGCCTAGAAACTGTACCCCTGTCTTGTTCCCAAGCCAAGCATCCAGCTTATTCCTCAGGGCGGGTCCAGAGGAAAAACCTCCTCCTATCCCAAGCTCAATGCCCCAGATCCTGGGACTACGCAGCAGGGTGGTGACAGAAGAGTGGCAGATATTGGCTTCCTAAGTGCCTACTTCCTACCAGGGATTCAGTTAAGAATTTTACATGGGTTCTTCCTTCATGGACTCCCCAAAGAGGGCCATATCAGGTAGTCACTATCTGTTCCCAGTTCACAGATAAGGAAACGGAAGCCCAGGAAATAACCCAGCTTACCAAAAGTCCCATGACTGGTAAGTGGCGGTGCCAGATGACGGGCCCTTGGCAGCCCACTCAGCCAGCTCTAGGTCTGGACTCTGTGCCGCCAGCCTCAGGCGGGCCTCCCAGTGCTACCCTGCCCATACTCATGGTTGGTTTCAAGTTTCTGGCTTCTCTCCCTCCATAGCACTCACTCCAGGCTTCTGTCCTGACAGGAATGTCCTGTCCTTCAGGACGAGGTGAGATGTGACAAGACTGGGAAGAACAGGAAGAACATGCAGGGCTTCGGGGAAAGACCTCAAGAAGCCAGAAATCCAGCCTGGTGATCAGTCAGTGTCTATCCCTGACGGTACCCACAAAACCAGGTTCCTCTCTCGACCGCTCACTGCCCGTCTCAGGGCTAGGTCCCTTGGGCCGATGATGCCCAACCTGGCCACCACTTGGGGAGTACGAAGTGGGATGGTGAAAACCTTGGGCTTTGAAGCTAGACAGCCCTGTGTTCAGATTTCAGTTCCACCCCTCAGAAGCTCTACAAAGTTGTCGCAATTCCTTGGGAAAGTGACCTCTTTCAACTTCAGGCTCCCCAGCTATGAAATGGGGCTAATGACACTGCTCTGGCTTGGGGACATAGGAAACGCACGATCAGACGCCTGGCTCTCACTGAAGGCTGGTTCCCACTGATGCCTTCTCCTCATCAGTTCCCGCTGCCCCTTGGGGAGGGCTGCTTGAGGCCAGAGACAGCCTCTTGGAGCCAAGCAGCCTGAGCAGCTTCAGTGATGCCCACCACGTGGCTGGCAGGGGCCCGAGCACACTCGGCTCGCTGGAGCTAAATGCCGAGTCCAGGCACCTGATTCTAAACAATGGGCTATTCTGGGGCTTTAATTGCTCATCAAGGGGAAGGCAGGCTCTGGGCAGTGACCAACCTTGGAAGTCGAGATAAGCATCAGGAGGCAAATGGTGGCGCAAATGCACCAAGCACAGGTGCAGAAATGCCAGCCACCAGGTTGCCAATCCCAGGGTGACACCAAGGGACGGCGCTCAACAAGCCTCTCCAGCGAGCACCCTTGCAGTGTACAAATGGGGAAACTGAGGCACAGAGAGGAAAGAGCTTTGGTCACGGTTACAACAAACATTCATTAAATAGCTCCTCCAGGCTGGGCTCCACCGCGTGCCGCAGGGACTTACGCAGTACGAGGGCGGCACAGTCCCCATATAGCAATTACAGTGCCCTGTGACGAGTACCAGGAGGAGGCACAGACAGGGCCACAGGAGCATGAGGAAGGCTACTTCCTCCTCACGTGGTCACTACATGAAGGTGTGCTCATTCTTGTGTGTGCCAGTCCTGTTCAGGCACTGGGGACAGCCCCGAACACTCTCATCCTGCCTTCACGGGGTCTGCAGTCCATGGCAGAGAAGGCAGGAGCAAGAAAGCGGAGAGGCACAAAACGTAACCTCGGGGCAGGTAGGTGCTCTACAGAAACGTAAAACAGGGTAAGGGGACAGGGTGCCATGGCTGGTTGATATTTTAGATAGATGGTCAGAGTCAGTGCTAACGATGGTACATTGACTTCAGCACTTGAGATAGGCAGGGGGATGGATGTTTTGCCTTTCTGAATGAAGAGCGGAAACCAAACCCTGAGCTGACCTTCCTGAAGTCACAGAGAACCAGGAGAGAACCAGGACTTGCCCCAGATCTCAGGTTTCAAAGGACAGAGCCAGGGCCCTGCGTGGCATCCCCTCCCCACCTAGCCCTGGTCCCCTCCATCCTCTCTAGGGAGCTCTGTGGGGATGGGGGTTCCAGCCAGGCCCCTCAGCCATCACTTCCTAGTTAGACAGTTCTCCAGACAATAGAGACTGACAGGCGGATCCTCTGCATCCTTCCCCACAGTATGGAAGTCTTGGGGTCTGACACATAATGTCCCTTCACTGCTGATCTGTGTGACCTTGATCAGTTCAGCAGAGCATGTGTCAAAACTGGATGCTGCTCCATCTTGAAGAGCCACTGGGAAGATTAAACAAAGTAAGATCTAAATGCCCACAGGGGCCTGGGGCCACCGGGGCCTGGCTGGTGCTGGACCCTTCCTTCTTTCATCAGTTCCTCCTACCCCACACCTGTCCCTCCCCAGCCCAGAGCATCCCTCCATCCTCAGGGCTCCCACAGCTCTGAGAGCACCCCTTTTCTCCTTCTGTATCAACTGTTGGCCCCTGAATAAGACAGGCAGCTCCCAGAGAGCAGCCGGTGCCTTCAGCAGTCTGCAAGCCACCTGCCAGGGGGTCAGCGAGAGCCATGTTCAAATGCTACTCCAGACATCTTCTTCAATGCGGTTTTCAGCAGCAAAGTTGAACTTGATGAGTAGGGCACATGGAATACTAGATTCAGAGTCAGCTTCTTTATTAGCAAAAGGATCCTGGGCAAGTTGACTTTATTTTTTTTTTTGTTAATGAGGATAATAATCAGTGTCCGAGGTTCTGCAAAATTATATGATGACTTCAATATTTTTGTTTCCATGACAGAACCATAGGTTGAGGCAAGATTTGATTCAATTTGTAACCTAGCATGATCCTTCCCACAACCTCCTGTCTTTTGGCTGTTCTGTCTCTAAGTTAACTCTCTAGTGAAGGGGATCTCACTGCCTTCTGGACAGCCATGCCATGTTTTGGCTGCTTCTGAGTATTAGAAACTTTGCTGTGTGTTGTTTTAACAGCTGCCATGCTGAGCTCTGGGATGCTCAGAGATGAGTGGGTGATGAGCGAGCCTGGGGGAGGGACTGGGAGAGGTGCAGGATGATGATGGGAGAGAGGTGTGGGGCCCAAGGCACCCAGAAACAATGCGTCCCGTCACTGGATCAGGGATTGCTCCCTCCTGTGACCCCTGAGGCTGCCAGCTACAGGCTGTAAGCTGCCACTGATGGTACCTGCTCCACTCAAGGCTTCGGGGCCAGCCGGCCCTTCCAGGAGACATCCCACCCTGGCTGCCTCCTGCCAGGGGCTGCTCAGTGGCCGGACCACAGGGGCCTGGGTTCTCGAGCCGTGATGTATGATTTATGACTCGGATGAGCTCACCGGCTCAAGAAGGGAGGGCAATCCGAGGGGGGACTGAAGGCAGGCTGCTTATGGATTTTAACCCTCTGATGTTACTGGCTGGGAATTCAACATCAATAATTCAAGACAGTGGGGAGGAGGGGAGCAGAAAGAGGCAAAGGGAGAGGGAAGAACAGGAGAGAAGGCATGGAGGAGGGGAAGCAGAAAGGAAGCAGCAGAGAGGCCTTCCTCGAGTGTTTCCCGGGCACCACGCCCCCTCACCTCCTTCTGCTCCTTTTTAGCCTCATCACAGTCCCTGAGGCACATGCCTCAACCCAGTCACCCAACAAGGACCCTGAGGCTTGAGGAGGAAGCCCGGAGGTTTCGGGGCTGGGGGGATTCGGACCCAGGTCTGCCGACTCTAGAACCAAATTCTTTCTGCTCCCCCTCGGCTCTGGAGGGCAGCCAGGCCAGGGAATGCAGAGGGTCGCTGCCTTGTCTCAAGTGACCCAGGCCCAGCTCACACCCTGGGGCTGACATGCAGGGAGAAGAGCTCGGAGGGCTTCGCCCTCAGAGAGAAACTGGCCACTGGCCTTCTCTGGACAGCACCAGAACTTTGTTGCTGAAGCCGAAAAAATTAACTGCTATATTTAAAAAGCATTGTTCAGTTGCTATGGCAACAGAGGGGCTAAGAATAATATAAAAAGAAGATGATATGCCAGGTTGTCACTGGCAACCCAATTTTAAGGGTGTGTGTGTGTGTGTGTGTGTGTGTGTGTGTTAAAAGGAGTTGGGGGGAGGGAGGCGGTGAGCTTCAGACCATCTTCCCTGTTCCTCTGGCACCATCTGCCCTGGTGACATGTCCAAGAGGCAGCCAGGCCTGGCATCTCCCGGGTCTGCCCGAGTTGGGGGAGAGTTGGCACACCCTGGCTCTGAGCCTAAAGGCAAAGGTGACTCTTGGTTCCCTAATTGCTGAATCCTCCCAGTAGCCCCTCAACTGCTGGGGCTGCTTCCCTCAGCTGCGGAACCCCCCGCCCGAGGTACCTCTCCAACAGATGGCCCCCAGATAGCTTCTTCTCTCTGACCTGGGAGCTTTCAACCAGCCTGGCAGACTCCCTGGGGACCACCAGGGAAAACAGATGGTCAGGAGAGAAGAGCAGGAGATGGATTTATCGATCGGCAGCCTGGATGTCAGGGGTGGGAGGTGGCTTGGCAGACCCGGGCATGGGCAGCCCTGCTCCCTGCAGGGCCTGGAGAGAAGCATGCATGAAGTCCAGCCTGGGACCACAGCCTGGGCCAGGTGACCTGGAGGGGACCCGCAACAGAGCTGGGGAGGGCAGGAAGGTCTAAGGGGAATCATGAGTGCCCTCATACTCCAGTCAGCTGCTTGCCAGGGATGATGGCAAGCACCCATGGGAGATGTGGGGGGCAAAATGGGATACAAAAAGACAGACAAAAATCCCCAAGGCAACTTATTGACCGTTGAACTTTAGAGAGAGGTCCGCAATTTTGGCTTCTATCACTGGCGTGCAACATGGAGGAAAGCTTTGAAATCAGTAGGACCAGGGTCCCCATGTCGGCTCAGTCCCACGTTGCCATGTGAACTCAAGCAAGGCGCTTAGCATCTCTGGGCCTCCTTAGTCCTCCCACAGAGGGAGTGACAGACACTTAGGACCATGGCTGGGCCTGAATAAACTGACGTTCTGAAGGTGCCAGGCCTGGCCCATAGAACATCCTCAGACTCAACACCATCCACCAGGAGGAAATGTTACTACAGCATTTCTCTATGCCAAGTCCAAATTGAAAGCCACAGGGGCACTTGCATCAGGAATATTATCACACCAGATCGGTGCCAGCACACAGAGATGGACAGCAAGGGGTCCCTGAGGGTTGTGCTGCCTGGAGGACTCAGTCTCTAGAAGGAGGATGAGAAGTGGAGGCAGAGAGGATCTGGGGAGGACATGGCCTGAGCCAAGGCAGGTAGGTGGGAGGGTCCAGGCAGGGTCTAGGAGCAGGGCCTGGCACCCTGGGGTAGGACCCTACTGGCAGGAGGAGCTGCCAGATAAGGGAGCCTGTGGGGTGGATGTGACATTGAGTGGGACACTAGATGGAGACAGGAGGACCCTGTGAGGGTTGGGGTGTGACTTTTAGTCAGAGGTAAAGGGGCCAGGCTAAGGCAGACGGTGCTTTTTGGTTTACAGACTTCACCCATCCATTAACGCCTCTGGTTCTCCCAGGATGGACAGAGGGACTATCCCTCCTAAGCTCTCTCCCATCCCTGACCACCAGGGCTTCCCACAGGCTGGGAAGGAGGAGTCCAGGAGTGGGAACATGTTGAGTCCCAAGCATTCCCCAGAAGTGAGAGAGTCCGTGAGAGCGGGAGAGGCCTCGACCAGGGAGAGGTCATGTGGCGGCTGTGATGGGGAGGGGAGGAGTCGGGCAGCCTTCTGGGAAGACGGGGAGAGGGCGGGTTGTGGTGTGCTGGGAATCAGCACCTGGACTTTGCTGGGGAAAAGCAGGCCAAAGGTCCAGGCAGGGCCAAGTCAGGAGCCACGAATTCCAGGCTGAGGGGCTGTTTTCTCCTGTGTGCAGCAAGGGGCTGAGGAGAGCCCAAGAGGGTGCTGGACAGGACGGGGGGACATAGGCAAAGCAGTTAGGACGCCAGGCGGGGCCAGGCCAGTGCCTTGCTCCTCTTCCTGTCGCAGATGGGATTCTTCTTCCCTCACTCGCTGGCTGAGTGCCAGCAACAGAAGCCAGCGC
Source organism: Ictidomys tridecemlineatus (assembly GCF_052094955.1). NCBI lineage: Eukaryota > Metazoa > Chordata > Mammalia > Rodentia > Sciuridae > Ictidomys > Ictidomys tridecemlineatus. The sequence continues at coordinate 30,031,034 of NC_135487.1, forward strand.
TCAAGCAGCCGGCCATGGAAAATGGGTACATTGGCTCAACAGCTGCTCTGACGTCAACAGAGTCCTGTCAGCCTCAGCCTCACTGTCTTCTGCTTGGGGGAGCACTCATGTCCCACTCTCTCAGGGCCCACAACTCTGGCCTTGGTTTCCCGTAGTGGCAGCACCCAGAGTTGTGCCTAGGGAATGTTCTGGGCTTCATGGGAGTACAGGCTGAGTCTGCAGAGAGCTGTTCCAGATGTCCCAGCATCTGGGCACTAGAACTGGGGCAGGGATGAGTCCATGAATCTTGGTCTTTGCCCTCTATTTCTCCTTTTCTCTTCCTTTTAATCCTATTTACTGAGCACGTACTATGAGCCAGGCACTTCTCTAGACACTGAATCAGACAGACATCACTCCTGTCATCTTGGAACCAAAATTCCAACTGGGGAAGCAGACAGTTATCAAACAAATGAATATTGACAGCTTGAACATTAGAAACTGAGGAAGGAGAGAGAAATGGCCAGAAGGATGGCAAGGAAGGCCTCTCTAAGGAGATGAGCTTCTATGGGTGGCATCTGAGCTCAGGCTGAAGAAGTGAAGGAACAGTGGCAAGTGCATTTCAGCAAGTGCAAAGGCCCTGAGGCAGGAATGAGATGGGTGTTGTTTCTTGGACTGCGTGTTTAGTGCTCGTGAGGAAAAGAGAAGCTCAGGTGTGGTAGGAAAGGCCACTTGCAGGAATCCTGATGCTGATTAGGTTACAGGGAAGGGCTAATCTACTACTAATCTACTACAGCATGGGAAACTGGACCCATTTCAAGGCATGGGCTCTGTCCAGAAGATGGGCACTCACTGCAGGGGGAGGTAGATTAGAAGGGAGTCAGTTGTTCAGTTAATAACTCTGACCGAGCACCACTCCATGGCAGGTGCTGGCAGGGCACACAGGGACAGAAGTGGATGCCCTTCTGGAGCCTACGTCCTAGTGAAGATCAGAAGAAATGGGATCATAGGCTTCCAGAACCCTAGACTCTGGGATCTGGAACTCCCAGAATCAAGATGATGTCAGAGAGTTCAGATCACAGCTTCTCGACCCAGGCCAGCCCGCAGGGTCCTGGGGCAGCATCCGGTCCATTCTAAAGCATGAGAAACTGGGTCACGTCCCCCATATGACAGCTCGTGGCTCCTGGCCCAGGGGTGGAATCCAGGCTGGGAGAGGAGACCAGCGTGGACTTGGGACCAGACAGACTGAGTGCGGGTCTGCGCTGCATGCCCATTGGGCCCTGAAAACTTTCAGACCTCATCTTCCTCGTCTGTAAAATGGGACAATACAGCACCTACCTCAAGCCAGTGTGGTAAGACTCGCCAAGCACTTCGCAGGGTAAATGCCCCAAACGCTCGCTACAGCAATTATTACTGGAACTTCAAGGACAAGTGGTTTCTCTCTTTGCAGGTGACAATGATAGAGGTGGGATGTGCTGGGGCTGAGCAGCTGGCTCACCTCAGGTAGCAGGCTTAGCTTCCCACCAGCACCCAGGCTTGTCAACTGATTGGGAACCAGGGCCCTTGCACTCCCGTCAAGACACCAACACGTGCGTGTGGCCTGGCATGAGCCTCTCCTTTCCTATTTGCGTCTCTGTTTTCTACTCCCTCCTCTGCCTGTCTTACACACACACACACACACATACACACACACACACACACACACACACACGCACGCACCCCTGTATTACAGACCTTGACCCAGCCCAGGGCCATGGGAGCTGAGACGGGGGGGGGGGGGGGGGGGGGGAAGCACAGAAGGCTCTTGTGGACTTAGGCCAGGGATTGAGATGCAAGCCTTCCCCCTCCTCCTTGCTGGGCAGAAACTAGCCTTGATGCCCTGGGGCCTACCAGGAGGTCAGGAGGGCAAGGACCCATGCCACGTGGGAGCAGAAAGAAGCACAACCCTGGTAAGGTGAGAGACTAAGGCTAGACACCTGGGAGTCATGGGTTAGAATGTCCTGCTGCAGCCACAGATGAGGGTGCACAGAGGGTCACCAGACACTCCTGAGGACCTCCTGGCAGGGAGAAGGAGCTTCGGGAGATGAGGAGGATTCAGCCAAGCAGACTTTGGTGCCCAGTAAGGGGACAGCCTTCAAGTAGAAAAGAGAATAAAGCCCGTCCCGAGGCACAGAGGCTGGGACTTCAGGGGTAGGATAACAGGGAGGGTCTGTTTCCGGGTTAGGTCTTCTCCATCGGAAGTAGGACCTGGTGGGAGGTGGGACAAGAAGTCATTTTGGATCCGAATTTTATCTTTACCTCGAACCCACAGTCATTCCTTCATTCAGAGGAATAACTCACCTCTCTAAAAAAAAAAAAAAAAAAGCCAAAGCAGCGTGAGCGAGTCATCTTTCCTTCCTGTGGTTCAACGTTTCCATCTCACAGTGGGCGTGCCCCTGCTCGGGGGTGGGAGGCTGCTCCAGAGCGGATGCTCCTGACCAGCTGCCGTCCTCTGCTGCCCTGCCCTGCTCAGGGTATCCCCATCCCTGCCAGGAGGCCTTGGGCTCCTCTAGAAAGCCCTGGGTTTCTTAAGAGACAACTCTGGAAGTCAAAACCCTGATAACAGAGAGGGAGGACGTGGTGGTGGGACTTGGGGACAGAACTCCGCATTGCCTCTATCCCACTCCTGTCAGCCCCAAGATGGGGGGACACCAGAGGCTCCATGTTTTGCCTGAGTCCCACGTCTGGTTAAGCAGCAGAGCCGGGAATCGAACCCATGACCTGGTGACTCCCAGCCTGCACATCCTTTCCTGCGGGTCAGGCTGTCTCTTGCCCTAAGTGTCACAGGCCAAGAATAGAAGCTAAGACAGGAGGTTATTATTCCTAGCCACACAAGGACTCCGGCTCTGGCCGGTGGCTGGGGCTCAGCCACATGACCTCCTCCAGAGGCCCAGCCTCCTGGACCACACATTCCGACTCCAGTTTCAGGTGAGGGGTCCTTCCAAGCCACTTGGCCCTTCCCACGCCTCCCCTGTCCACCCCCAAACATCCTGCCTGGCTTCTCTCTATGACCCATGTGCTGCAAAGCTGCCTTCAGAGCAGCCAAGGAATCCTCTCAACCTGACCAGCTGGAGACACCACCTCTGAGCAGGCGCTGGGGCCGCTTCTGGGCACCAGCAGATACTCTGAAAAGGACTAGATAGGAAGGGAGTTGTTTTTGCCACAGGGACATCCCACAGATAGCCTGTCCCTGCAAGGCTGACCCCACTTGGACACAGGAACTGGAACCCTTGCACGGCTGGTGGGGATGTACATGGTGCAGCCACTGTGGAACACGGTAGGGAGATTCCTCGAACAATTAAAAATAGAACTACCATATGATCTAGCAATCTCGCTTCTGGGTATTTATCCAAAAGAATCAAAGACAGGATCTTTCAGAGATGCCTGCACTCCCATGTTCACCGTGGCATTGTTCACGTAGCCACGAGGTGGAAAGAGCCCAAGCATCTATCAGCAGATGAATGGATATAAAAATGTGATATCAAATAAAATGTGACATATAAAAGTGTGCTCTCTCTATAATCAATTTCAGCTTTAAAAAAGAAGAGAAGGGAAATTCTGCAATACGTGACAACATGGATGAGCTTGGAGGACATTTGCAAAGTTAAATAAGCCCATCACAGAAGGACAGAGATTTTCGTGATTCCACGTGCATAAGGCTCTAACACAGTTCGACTCATAGGAGCAGAGAGCAGAATGGTGGCTGCCAGGAGCTGGGAGAGCAGCTATTCCCCAAGTTCAAGTTTTCAGTAAGCTAAGTGGAGTACGATCTATTGATCTTCTACACAACACTGTGTCTATAGCCAGCAAGAATGCTTTGTACACCAAAAAAATTCGTTAAAAGGATAGATATCTCACGTCAACTGTTCCAAAATTTTTTGAAAAGCTCATACACTAGAATAAGAGCTGTAGGCATGCTGGTTAGTGACTAGTGCTGGTGGCAAATGTTTATGTGATCCGTATCCTGTGCCAGACCCAGTCTGGAGTCTTATATCAACTTGTTGAACGCAATGGTACTGCAAAGCACCTTTATCATCTCCACTACATGGGAGAGGAAACTGAGGCACAGAGAATCAAGAAACTTACCCACGGTTGCTCTGCTGCTTCTAGGAACAGAGCTGGGGTTAGAACCTAGACAGGGGAATCCAGAGTCATCTGCTCCTACTGCTAGCTGCCTCTTGGGACACCAGGACACCCAGCTCTATTTCCTAACACACATCAGGAAGCGAGGAGGTGGACATGGTGGACTTCATGAGCCGGAGAGAGCATGGAATTTTTTTCCTAAGGGAACAATGGCTGCATCAGACTCTCAACCAAAGAGAAACCCCATCCTCGCTGAAGCCTGATGAAACCCTCAGCTCGGGAATCCCCACACCACCCTGCCCACGCTGCGTCCTCTTCCTCCCTCCCTTCAGCTCCTGGTGCCTGGGGCAGGGATCTCCCTTGCAGTGTGACCTCGGACAGCTGTGGCTTGCCTCACCTCCCTCCAGGGCAGTCCTTGGAACATGCTCGCTCTGACTTCTCAGGCTCCTAGCTCAGGCTTGGGATGGAGCAGGCGCTTGGGAAAGATTGAATTGACACTACCGACACCAGGGCTGGCCCTGCCCAGACCGTGAGATCGGCAAAATAAGTTTGGTTTATTCTGCCTCCTTTCTTTCTCCCTTCCTCCCTCCACTCCAACAGATATTTAGCGTCCACTGTGTACAGCCGCTGGAGACAGCAGGGTAACCTCCAGTGTCCAAGTTCTCCCAGTGACTCCGAGAATAACAAAAGGACCATTGCAGTGTGACAGGTCTTACCACAGGGTGGGTCCAGGGGGCATGGAAGCACGTCGGAGGGGCAGGCTTCGGCATGGAGCGGGTCGGCGGGGAAGCCATTTCAGAAGTGACTTTTAGACTGAGACTTGAATACTGAGTGGGAACTTGTCAGGAAGGTAAGATGGGCCCAGGTGGGAGGCGGTCTGTCCAGGTGTGGGCTAGGTCAAGGGAGGCGGAACACAGAGCTGTCTAAGGCAGAGGGAGCCACATTTGCCAAGGCCTGGGGACACGGTGTGCAACTCTGCCCTGGGGTGGGATGGCTGTAGCTTGTTGGAGAGGGAGAGAGGAAAGAGCAGGGGATGGCTATCCGAGGACTCTTGCAAGTCAAACAGAATTTGGCATCAACCATAAGGGCCCTGGGAAGCCATGCCCAGGATGATGGGCCCAGACCTGGGTTCTAGATGGATCTCCCGGGTTCACCATGGGGACCAGATTGGAAGGTAGGCATGGAGGTGGCAATTAGAAGCAGCTGTGGCAATCTGGGGATGACGACGAGGCTTTCCGCAGTGGGAGGGGAAGGACCGAGCCCACGGGACTTGACGGCCTTGAACTGGTAGAGATCAGAGCTAAGGCCTGAGCTTGGGGCATCTCCCCCCTTCCCCACCCGGGAACCCCTCTCTCCTCTGCCCGTCCTCATTCCCCTGCTGTAACTGGAAGTCATGGAATTCTTGGGGAACTCCATGAGATACTCAACGTCTGGCTCCATCACAGGAACGGGGAACAATTTCACTAGCAGAAAAGGCACCCACACTGTAGCATGAGAGCCGCAGATGTGCGCATGTGCACACACCTCCTAAAAATAGGCCACACGGCTCCTCGGAATTGGCTGGTTCTGATGCGTCTCATTAATGCTTGTTTATTACTCGTAGATTTCATTTTACTCCCTGTGAGCGCTCATTAGCAGTCAAGCAGTAGCAGGTGCCAAGAGCTCAAGAAAAGCCAATGAGAGCTAAACAGAAAGGGGAGGTAGCCCTAAGTATAGTTTTGTTCTTTACTGCCAATCGGGAAGAGAGAGAGATGGGTCTCGCTTAGCAGCTGGCCACCTCTGCACCGCTCTCAGAGCCCAGGTCTAGGGCTAGGCTCTAAACCCCACTGTGGGTTTCTGTGGTCAGGGCTGGAAAGCAAGCTGATTTGCTAGATCATGCTCGAGAGTGAAGGACTCAGAGGACCTCGAGCCCTCCTGCAGGACCCCAGCTGCTGCACTTTAGAGACGACAGCCAGCAGATTTCCCAACTTCCTTAAAATGGCATCACTTGCCTGTGTGGCCAGAAGCCTCCTGTAAACTACATGTAGCCTTCTGTTCCTCCAGGGTCACAGGGTTGGCCGAATCAGGATGCTCTTTCCAGGTCTGCAGGGGGAGGACGAGATAGTGACCTGGGGGGTAGCTACGTTCTAATACCCACTTCTGCCACTGTCCACTGTGACCTTTGAGAGCCACTCCAGATAAACAAACTCTAGTAACAAGTGTGCGTACTCTGCAGATGCAACTTCAGGATAAGTCTTCTATGTGCTCCCCCGCCCTCGCTGAAACCCTGCCCCGGCTTTTCTGAGAACAGCTGGTGAGGCTGGTTTTCCTGAGAGAAGGGAAGAAGTGGGCTGGCCTGCACATGCACTGCCTAGGCCTGAATGAGCAGTCACATGTGCTTTTCTTTCTTGCTACTGAAGTGAGTAGCAATGCCCACAGTGGTGGAGTTTACAGAGGAAGAAACTGAGGTTCAGGGTGGTCGAGTGACTTACCCAAAGACCCAAAGCCAGTGAATGAAAAAGGCAGGCTGAAATGCAAGACGCCACGTTTTCACCAGCTTTGAATCAGCCAACTCCAAGCAGATGAGCACACACAGAGGCCCCTGCCAGGCTATGACTACCAGCCTGGTCTTCAGGACAGCCTGGCGCTGCCTCTAAATCAATGATTCCTCATACCTGCCACCAGCCTCCCCCAGTTACGGAGACAAGGGATGACGGTTCCTCACAAGGAAAAGCTGTCAAGAGTGGAGAACAGAGTCGTCTTCCTCCTGAATTGCCCTATGGCCTGGAGGGGTGGTCAACCTTCATGGCCATGTGTGGACTTTCCTCATGAAGCAGGAAAAGAGTAGCTGAGAATTCTCCGGTACCATATATAGCCCAAATTACTGTCTGCTGCCGATAGCAGCTGCTCCTTCTAAGACGGACGGCAGCAGCCTGAAGGAAAGACGCAGGACTAATGCACGAAGCTGACCCACCAGTGTCCAGTGTCCTTACAGAACCTGCCTGCATGGAAAGTGAGAGCCAGCAGTCCTGTCCCTTCCCTATGGGCCCCCAAAGACAGGTAGCTACGACTACCAGAATTCCAGGCGAGGTTTGACAACCCTGAGAAACAGGTGATTGTCCCCACCTTACAGTCAAGGATAGAGTGACAGATGAGTTAACCTGTTCTAAGGCCATTTAAGACCCAGGAGCTATGACTTACTCCACATCCTATCAAATGTGTCCCTTCCCAAATGTATTTTTTGCTGAAAAAAATTGAACAATAATTTTGTTTTTACAATTAGGTACAGTAACTTGTGGGACTCAGGGCAGGCTCTGGCTCCTCAGCCAGCATGGTCGCAAGGAGTCTTGACAAAGGGAGGAGTGTCAACCCCACAGGGAGCTGGTAAACCAGGACAAAGAGCCCGTCCGGTTTGAATATACTAACCAAACGAGAGTTCTGAGCAGCAGTTTTCATATTTGAAACCAAGCTTTGTGTCTTTTCTTGACTCCAACATTTTTGTAAGCCCGAGAGCCCATGGAGAAGTGTGGGCAAATCAGACCTGGGCTGGATCTGGGATTATAAATATAGGTCTGGTTCCAAACCAGGGTCACTTCCTCCAGGCTGGCCACCCCCAGGAGTCAAGGCCAAGGTGCAGCAGGGAGACTCTAAGTAGAACCTCAGGGTTTGAAGGGGTCTGGAAAAAAAATGTCTTTGAGTAGCTATGAAAGATTTTGTGGATTGCTTGCTCTTGAATCCCAGTGGTGGTGGGTGGTGTTTACCAGGTACTTACAGGGTGACAGCACATGACACATGCGCTCACGGAAGTCCCACAGGTACCCCATTTGAGGCATACAGGGGTTAGGAAACTCCTAATATCACAAAGGTAGCCAGTTGCCACACCAGAGTCTGATCATGAGTAGGGGCCCTGGAGGCCAAGATCCTAACCTCTTGGACGCACAGCCCTTGATTGACTGGAAGGGGGAACTTTCTAGCAAGCAGAGCTGACCAGCGGGGGACGGGCTGTCCTGCAGTTCTGAGTTCCTGGTTCCTGGCAGTCTGCGGGGATAAGTTGGAGCCTCTGGGTGTGGACACCTGGGGGAGAGGCTTTTGCTTTAGAGGACGGCACCCGTCTTGGCGGAGGCAAAAGTGAGGACAAGCCCTTCCTCTCTCAGAGCCACCCCCCTGTGCGGCCTGGGTAACTCCACACCGAAGGGCACAGACAGCAACATCTGCCTCTGGCCAGGTGTGAGGCCCAGCCAACACGAGCTGGGGGACGTGACGCAGGCCTCGGGAGGCAGACTCAGAGACAGGCCCCGGAGGCTCAGAACTGGCGTTGGTTGGGTTTTTCTCAGTACTGGCTCTGGGCGCTTTCCGGGTGTCATTTTATTTCTCCTCACATCCTCTGAGATCCGCCGCCTTCCTCCCGTCTCACAGCCGAGGAGGAGCCTGAGGCCTAGGGGGCTGGGCAGAGGCCTGGGGGCTGGCTGGGCTCTGGGGGCTTTCTGAGAGCCACCTGGGCTTTCCCACCAGGAGGAAGAGGCAGGGTGGCGGCCCCCCTCCTGTCCCTGACCCCCACTCTAGTGGGAAATGTGGCCCAGGCAGGACCCCAAGGTGAAGAGGGGGACACAGAGGCCTGGTAGAGGAGGTGGGGGAGGGCTGGGGTGGGTGAGACAATGACAGGCGGAAATGAAAGTCGCCTTGAGAAAAAGGAACGAGGGAGGAAAAGCAGAAACTCAACAAGTGACAAAGAAAACGAGAGTGTCCAGAGGAAGTGGTGGAGGGGCGCGGCGCTGCGGGAGGAATCCCCCGCGGACTGGTGTTTCCTCTCCTCCCAGAGGACCAGGCCGGGGACCAGCTGACCCACTGCTCCGTCACCTCGGGCCAGAGGCAGCCTGGTGGCCGTGGTGGGGAAGGCCTCATCCCACCAGCTCAGTAAGGAGCCCTGGAGGCAGAGCCCCAGGCTGCGTAGCCATCAGTTGCTTCCATCCTGGTGAATCTGGGACACTTTTTAGGCCTGGCAGAGCCTCAGTTTTCTGTGTGTAAAATGGTATCACTGCCCACAGCGCAGCTGCTGGAAGGGTCTCCTGAGCCAAGGCCCTGGCCCAGGCTTCATGAGTGCTCTTTGGGGGTGAAGGGGGCTGTGCCTAGAGCTATAGGAAATATTTTAATATTCTTTTTAGTTGTCAATGGACCTTTATTTTATTTACTTATTTATATGGGGTGCCGAGAATCCAATCCAGTGCTTCACACATGCTAGGCAAGTGCTCCACCACTGAGCTACGACCCCAGCCCTCTACTGTCTTATTGTTTGAACAAACGTTAATCCCACACTACGGGCCCTCAACCTGCCTGAGCTCTATTGGCTCTAGAATTAAGGGCTGATCTTATTCCTGGTCACACACTTTGCACACACAGACTCCCTGCTCCTTACCCCAGCTCTCCCGCTGGGTAGCTGTGTGACCTCTGTGACCTCAGGCAAGTGGGTCAGAGCAAAAAAACCATCTGCCTCCGGGGTTGTGGGGATAAGTGAGGTAGGCTAGAGCTGGGCACAGATTCATCAACCTCAGTAGGGGAGCATGCAGCCCGGCTGGGAGCTGAGTGCTCTACTAGAGCAGGAGCAGAGATCACCAGGGGCTGGCTGGGCCCAGGGCACTCAGAACCGGGCAAGGGGGTGGGGCAGGCCCTGCCAAGGCACCCAAACAGGGGGCCCTGGGAAGCGGGGAAGGGACAGCGGGCGATGGATGAGCCCAGACTTGTCCTTGATCTAAGGCCCTCCTGACGGTGCTCAGAGGCCCCCGAGTTGCCGCTGCCGCCTGTGACTGCCGCTTGGGCTGCAGCTGTCTCAGGATGGCGTGGGGAATTCCTGGTTCTTGTGAACTGGTCGGTCTGAGACTCCGGGTCTCGAGTCAAAGGCAGCTGCTGTGGGGAAGGTGTCACAAGGCCCAGGCTGGGGACCCAGTGTGGCTCAGGAGGGGCTTTCTCTGTGGTGCATGTGCTTGGTACTGAGGACTCATTTGCATAGAGGGCAGCTGCTGCTCGAGGCCACATCACTGTGGTGGCCCACGCGTGGCTGCATTCTTGCTCTCAATCGCGCTCCTCACACTGGCTAGGGTTCTGCAGGCTTCTGGGACAGGCACCTCCCACCCCCAGCCATCCAGGAACAATCAGAAACCGGACTCCTGGGGGCTTCCATTCACCTGCGCAAGCATCAGGGGACCTTCTAGGATGGGATGGTAGCTATACTCACCTCCCGGGGCGGCTGTGGAAATGAAATGATGCTGGGCAAGGGATAGACTCGGGATCTAGAGGAGATAATAGGTGGGAGCACCTTTCCCTTCCCATGCTACCTCCTTCTATAATGCAGACCCAGGGCCGGATGACCCCTTAGCCTGCCTGAGACTCGAGGAACATTCCTCCAGCTCCTTATGCATTCACTACTCATCTGCAAAATGGGGAGATGTGCAGCAAGCTCCGGCCTTTGGTTGTCAAAGCTCATCCCAACTACCCCCACCTCCACCTTCCACCTCCAGGCACCAGTGTTTCCCAGGACTCTGGAACCCCTTCTCAAACCTGCTATTAAGAAAGAACTTGATATCAAGCATGGATCTTTTAGTCTGAAGGAGCCCCCACTGACTTTAAGGCCAGAAGATGCTTAGAAAGCTTCTAACCTCTTCCACCCGCACACTTTACAGAAGGAAAAAGTGAAGGATCAGAGAAAGGCCCCAACTGAGGCCACTGACATTACGTGGTAGGGCTGTATTTGGATCACTGGGGCTCCTGGTCACTGTCCTCCTGTCTCCAGTTATCTCAATTTAAGTATAGGTCAGCCAACCCAACCTGTTTCTGCGTGGAAAAGAGCAGGTACTAGGGAGCAGGCAGGAGAGGTGTGTTCTGCTCTCAGTTCCTTCCCCTGCAGAGATGAGGAGTAACCTGAAGCCCTCCTCACAGATGTGCCGGCCCTGTAGTCTGGGGTCCCCGATGCCGGTACTTCTGGCCCCACATGCTCCCCGTGCCCAGAGCCAGCTGCCTCATAGCACTCACTCTGGGGCACAGCCAGGCCCAACCACATGGGGCAGCCTCAGAGGGGGGCATCGATGGCCACCAGGGACATGCTACAAATGCTGCTAACAAATGTATGGGGACAGCAGGGCGTCACACCTCTGGGCAGAGCTCTCGTGCTCTCTGCATGTTAATAATGCATGGGCAGCCCGCGCGGGGCCATCACGGCCCGTGAGGTCAGGTGGCATTAGGAAGCCTCTAATGGTCCTAATTACGCAGGGAAGGCTCCCAAGTGGAATGTGGGCGGTATGGGCGGGAAGCCAGAATTCCGGGCACTTAGACCCCATAGGTGGAGGTTGGGGGGTGGAGCAAAAGGACAGTTTCCATAGACCAAAGCCTCATTCAGGGGACTAGAGGCAGGGCGACTGGCATTTCCTATAGGGGCTGAGGACGTTTGTGAAGAGGAGCAAGGGCCGATCTCCTGCAGGCAGGTCCCAAAGATAGCAGGGGATCCTCAGGGCTGTCAGTCTCCCCTCTGTGTCACCTCTACCTAGTGCCCTAGAGCAAACGCCTGAATACCTTCAAATGACAGGGAACTCCTTACCTCCTAGAATGACACACATCCCTTCTATAAACAAGTGTGACTTCCAGGAAACAGGTGACACTAGCGGTCACAAAAACAAGTAGCATGGGTAGAGGGAGTACATTGGATAAAGGGGCTGACGCGAGAAAAAGGTGCTGGTTTCTAACACTGAGGATTCTCATCCTCCAGCAGCTCCAGACCACAGCTAGGACAGCTTTCCCAGATGACCACAGTGGCAGAGCCCCCGAGCCCACCCCACGGCCCCAGTGGACCCCTGCAAATGAACTTTGCATTTCCATGCTCAGCCCTCAGGAAGAGTAAGGCAGAAAGATCAATCTGGCAGCTGCTGGCGCTCACAGGACTCCAAGGTACCTCTCAGGGATTCCCATCTTCAAGTGCTCACACAGGGTGGGGCTGATCCGAGGAACTAACAGGACATGGAGGCCTGACTGGCCTGACTTCTGAGGCTAGATACTATGTTTCTACCTTGCTCTCTGTTGAGTCCCTTTTGCTGGGAGAAGTGAGTAGCCATGTCATGAGGACACTCAAGCAGCTTCAGGAGGAACTAAGGTCCCCTGACCGTATGCCAGGGGTGTAAGATGTTGCCTTGCAACAAAACCCCCAGGCACCCCAAATTATAGTGTCCTGAGACTCCTCCTAGGTATGGGGTTAGGTGGGGTGTGGGGTAGGCAGAAGGCACAGGACAGGTTCCCAGTCCTCGCAGAGGCAAGAGAGTCCTTAGTGTCTGGTTCACCCATGTCCCCAGGACATAGCTCTAGGCCTGGCAGATAGCAGATACTCAATAGATGCTGACAGAATAAGTGACCCAGGAAAAGCAAAGCAACAGTCTGCAAACACAAAGTGGCTCATGGGTGCAGGAGTCCCATGGAGGGATGCTGTGGTAATGAGCTTTCCTGTTGGCTCCTGATGATTCGGGTCTTTTCTGTCATTGTCCCAGAAACTGCTGGTGGCCTCCTGGCTGCACTGGGCAGCAGGTCATATGGCTGTGCTGAAGCCAAGTGATGTGATGGTGTGGGAACACAAGCAAAGCGAGGCCAAGGGATGCCACAGGCACTGAAACCCACCTGCTGACAGCAGGGGCCAGCTCCAGGTGCTCGGCAATGCCTGCAAATGGCCCAAAGCCCGGCGGGGAGGCTGCAGACCCACCAAGGCCTTATGCTGTCCCTGCACCCTCGCCCATCACAGGCTTCCTATGGGAAGGGCCCTCAGGAGCCTCCAGCCCCTCCCTAGGTCCAAGAGGAAACTGAGGTCCAGCCAGAAGCAGAGATTCTTAAGTCTCCCCAAGAGGCAGTGGTGGAGTCGGCGCTGGAAGCTAGGGCTCCATGTACCCGGAGAGCTTGGACAGTGTGGATGAGCAGCTTGGGAGGGTCTATTCCACTGGCAAAGAGGACTCGGGTAGGTTCCTGGAGGTGAACTTGAGTCACCTGTGAAGGAGCAGACTGTGGCTTGAGAGTGTGCCTGGTGTGGGAGGGTCATCTCTGCAGGGTTGAGACCACAGTATCAGAAACAAGGCCCACCATGGACACTAACCACACAGCCTTGGCCAGTCAGTTAACCTCTCGGGGGCTTCTGCTTACTCAGCTGAAAAACAGGGCAGTGGCACCTCTCTCGCCGATAGGTTTAAGGAGCCATCAGGCATGTGCCTGGCATGTGCGTGGCACAGTGTGTGGCCCAGAGAAGGCGAAAGGTAAACATTCTTCCAGCAAAAATGTACAGAGCCTGGGTTCTTCTGGGCAAATGTTTCCAGCCACCCTCTCCTGAGCTCAGGGTGCAGGCCGGTGTGGGACACAGTTGGTGGCCACCAAGTGCTTTGCTGACTGATCACTTAGTGCTGCTAGAGGACATGCAGCAGGAGAGTGATGGGCTACGTGGGTGATTCCAGGTTACTAGGGTGGCAGACCCGGGAAGGAGGGGCAGAGCCAAGAGGCCAGGGAGGAGGGAGCCGCAATTCTGCAAGATACAGAGAGGGAGGCTGGCAAGGCTGGGCAGGCGGGGGCCGGGGGAGCAGGGGGCTCAACCAGAGACACCCAGGGCAGAATCAGAGGAAGCCGGCCCTGGCCTGGGAGGGAGGTGACGGTGACCCCGTCGTGGGTGGCTGCTGATGTTGGTGTGATATGGGTTGCAGGGGAAACATGCATGTAGCACTGTGGCAGTAAAAATGACAAAGTCATGCAATTGGTTTTGAGGGTGTTAAGAGGATGCTTAGAGGGCAATCAGAGTGAGTTGCTGTCTATGGGCTACAATGTTTGTGACATCAAATGCACCCCTTCTCCAGAACCAAGATGTCACCCAACAACTTGCTCTAACAACAATATTTCTGTGTCTGGCACTCGGTAGAGAGAGATGAGCCCTGCTGGAATGCTGCTGCTGCTGGTGACAGTGATGAAGGTGACAGAGAAGGGGACGAGGTGATTAGGACTACAATGTTAGGAGGAAGGGGTCAGTGTCCCTTAGCTCTGGGGAAACTGAATCATGGGAGTTGGCAGAGGTGTGGGGAGCTGAGCCCCAGCCCTACAGGCCAGCCTCATCCAGAACTCATTTGCTGCTCTCAGATAGAAGCTTCCAGGCCTTACTCGCGCCCCTCCCCCAAACTGCCAACCTTCTGTCACTCAGCCCTCTCCTCCCATGGGGCTGGCATGCTGTGGCTGTCTCCAGCCCCATCATTTGGGACCCTGGCGCTGCCTGAGAATCCAACCCATCCCTCCTTCTCCACCAACACAAGGTGAGCTCCGTGACAGGCGGATGGAGGGAGTCTGTGCTGCTCCCCAGCCACCCACCTGCGATCTAAATTCACCGCCAGACAAAGCCAGCTCTTTGTCTTGGCGCCTCCCCCCTCCCTGCCATTCATACACTCAGAGATTTCGTTTCCAGTAAGTGGAGGCTGGAGAGGGAGGCAAGCGAGCAGGAGCGGAGGAGAAGGCAGGAGGGGGGAGGCAGCAACGTTGAATCAGACCCAGGACTTAGCCCCATTGTCAAAGTGACAACTCATTAAAAAAAAAAAAAAATGATCTGTGGGCTGCGCGGGGGAGACGCCGCCTCTGAAGAGCCACTCTTCCATGTTTAAGGAGGCAGCACCTGCGGCGTGCCATGCAGGGTGTCCAGTAGTCCATGGTCACCATCACAGGTTCCCACCTAGGGAGACTTCCAAAATTCGGATCCTCTCCTGCTTAGAAGCGAGGAGCATCCCGGCTCCAGGGCCCCATGGTGGCCACCCTGGAGAAACAAAGAGTCCAGTGTCCATTTATCAGCTGTGGTGTTCAGCTCTCCGGTGCCTACAGAACATCAGCAGGTGCATCCTGACCATGAGGGAGCAGGCCAGGCGCCCTGGACACACCGGGGAGGCTCCGCTGGCCTTGGAAGAGGCTGGTGGGCCAAGAAGAAGTGGGGTCGGTCCTGGGATGGCAAGGATCCCAAGCTTCAGGAAGAGGGAGGGAGGCCTGCTGTTCACCCAGCAACTGACCACCTCAGGGAAACAGGTGATACTTCTACAGGTGACACCATGTCACCTAAGCGGGTGTTGGGAGAACACTCACCTCTCTGAGCCCTTGCCACCCTTCCACGCCCCAAGTACCTGGTGAGTGTTCATCACTGACAGAGGCATAAGAGAAGGCAGAGCATGGGTTGACAGCTTCCTTCAGCAAACGTTCATCCACTCCCAGGCCCTGTGCTGGACGGCCTGGGGTTTAGACACACAGAAGACTAACCGTGTGTCCTCAAGCAGACCAGAGCCTAAAGGAGGGAGCCACCAGAGAGCAGAGGCCCCGACAGGATTAAGACATTAAGTTGCCCTTCAGAGCTGTGAGGGGAGTGCTGAAGGACCAGAGGCCCTCTGGCTCTCTCTCCACCGCGAGGCTGACATGGGTGACCTCTGACACCCCAGCATCAGCCCCTCCACGCTCCAGACATCCTTCCTTCTCAGACCTCGTGCCCGCCAAGCGCCAGCCTCAAGCCTGGCCAGGCCTTCTCCAGCCTCTACTGTGGAGCACCGAGCCCCTCACTCCTGACTCACTGGGGGGGAGGGTGTCCACTTGGGAGCACAGACTTTAGGGTCTCATTGGCTGAGTTTAAAGCCTACCTGAGCCCCATGCAAGTTGTGTGGCCTTGAACATGCAGCTCAACACACCCCAGTTTCCCCCATCTGCCAAGTGGGGTGAACGGTAACTGCACCCTGTGCTGCCTGCCCCAGCCTTCTGGAGTCTCATTTTTGTTTTTTTGTTTTTTTTGTGGCTGATTCCTGCTACTCATCACATCTCAGATAAGACCCTTATCTCTGCCAGAAAAGGTCCCCCGACTCTCAAAATTGGATTAGATGCATCTCTTCAAAGGGACTTAGATAGATCCCTGTTATTGGACCTAGAGTCCTGGGATAAATGGGCCACTGAGTCATGTATTGCCCACTAGCCTCTGAACACCTTAAAAAATCTTGCCTGTAGCAGCTGATTTGCTCATTAGCATCCTCACTTACAGATAAAGAAACAGAGGGTCAGAGAAGACAGATGACTTTCCAAGGTCCCATGGAGAAGATAGGCTTGGGGGGGTGCAGCCCAGCATTTTTGTGCAGCAAATGCATTTAATAAAAGTCATCAGTGCCTTTATTCAAGGCCTTGGTGACCATGAGAACCTCAGGGAAGGGAGAAATTTTTGACAAAGGGGCTTTTATGAGGAAAATGCTTATTGGTTTGGGGGCTCTCTGGTCCTAAAATACAGCAGGCATCATTAACCTGTCCTGCCACATCCCTTGTGATGGACCCTGTGCTGGGACCTTTGCGGTCTTGCTGTCTTCAGTATCACCATAATTCTGTGAAGAAGCAGCTGGATTCACGTCTGTATTTGCAGAGGACAAAGTAGCTTGTTTATGTGACCTGCCCAAGGTTTCAGCCACTAAAGCTGATGTGTAGATTCAGCACATCTTGGGAGAGCAGATCCCCTTCTACCCGCTCTCACCAGGGTTGTGCTGCCATGGAAGGGGGTCCCCTACTGGAGCAGGCCCTCCCTAGGCCTTTGTCCCTAGGAAGGATGGGCCTGGAAGAACAGGTGTACCTGGAGAACAAAGGAGAACGGAAAACCTTCCGACATAGTGACAGTGTCCCCCAACACATGGCAGCATGTGGCCTGGGCCTTACAAACCTGAGCCAAGCCCTTGGGCTACACAGAAATCATGGACATTTTTACAAACCCTAGGAAGCACAAAAGCCTCAGATTTTCCCGACCCAGGCTGGGGTCCCTGCCCTTGTACTGGGGGTACAGTAAATCCATCTTCTACTTGGAGAGGTCAGGAGGAAAATTTAAATGAGCCCTGATATCTTAAGGAAAAGAATACAACACGTATGAGCACGTTGAAGGGAAAATACAAAACTCCAAAGAAACACATTTGCTTTTTCTTTGTGTGAAAGCTTAAAGACGCACTGAGCTAGTTCAACTCTCTCAGGACACAGAGACAGAAACGGGGGTTCAAGGAGGTGTCAGGTGACTTGCTCAAGCTCATATAGCCAGTTAACTCACAGAACCTGGGTGTGGGCCTGGAAGAGAAGCACCGACCAGCCCCGGCAGCAAAAAGCTGCTCTGTGGTCAGGCAGCCCCGGACCCCAGCTCAGACCCCAGCTCGGCCCTGCTGCTTGCTACCCGAGCTCCTTTGGGCAGCTCGACTCTCCTCCCAGGACATCAGCTTCCTCATCAGGAAAATGGGGCAACAGTCATGGCAGAACGGGATCAAATGCTGGACAGGTGCACAGATGCACCACAGGTTGGCCTCCCTGCCCTCCTCGGCCTCTTTAAAGAGGGTAAAGAAAAATCATGGACAGAAAACTACCACATCAGCTCTCAGATCCCCAGGAGAGTGGATTCCAGGGTCCCCCCCGCCATTTGCAAAGCACCATGGCGCCGTTAGACCACAGCATTTCATGCAGTTCCTCAAATACATCATCCATATGATGATACTGTGCTTGGAATCATCTCACAGCCACCGGAAGGCTGAATTCCCTGGGCCACCCACTGCTTCTTGTAGAGGAAACAGAAACGTCCAAAAATAGAAACCGAATCGATGCTCCCAACTCCCAGCCGCAAAGTGTGGCAATGACTGCGGTGCCGCTGCCCCTGGCCCTGCACAGCCTCAGCTGCCCCGGGGGTTTCCGGGCAGCCTGAAGCCAGATTGCGACATCTTGAGCTGGAGGTCACATGTGTGCGCAGAGCAGCTGGTGGCAAAGGGGAACTCCAGGAAGCTGGGTAACTGCGGAGAAGTGCGGGAGCTGAGGGCACTTGGGCAGGCACGGGGCGGGGTCAGGGGGTGAGGTCAGCAAGGCCTGGGGGTCTCCAGGCTCTGCTGGCCCTGAGAGAGAGGCCCAGTCTCAGCAGGCCACTCTTTCCAGGAACAGAGGCAACAGTGGGTCAGACTTGCATGATGACTGCCCAGGAAGCATGGGGCACATATAACTCTTCAGATGAGAAGTCAAAGGGTCAGAGAGTCAGGTGATGAGCCTGCATTAGCCTCCCCAGCTCATCAGAAGAGTCAGGGTTTCCCCCACACTCTCTCTCCTTCTCTAAGGAATTCTTGACCCTCTTTAGGCCTCTCCACCCCACCCCTAAGGGCACCCAATCCCTCCTAATATTTACCAAGCACTTCTCAACCACAAATTCCCAGTATGGTCTTGTAGGCTTACAGACAACCCTGGAAGGGAGACTGAGGACTCACACCCATTTTACAGGTGACAAAAACTGAGGTCTTAAGAGACCATCTGATTTGCTTACAGCCAAGGCTCAAGTCCAGGCTTCCTGGTCCACCTCCCCAACACTAACCCAGTGGCAATGACACTGCAGTCCCATAAACTCAGTGTTTCCAAAGTGTGCACACAGCTACCCGCTACACAGTCATGGGCGGCCCTCTCCTACCCACAACCATGGTTGTAGCAGAAAGTTTTAGAGATGAGCAAACAGGACCAGAGAGTCCAACTAATTTTCCTGAAGCTACCCAGCTGAGAAGTGGCAGGTTTAGGATACGAATAGCTTCTCCCATTCCCCCCAACCTAGTGCACTGAGCCAGGCTTCTGATAGGTAGATGGGATGATGACATGGGCACTGGTGACAGTATGGCTGTCAGCCCCATGCTCTGGGCCCTACAGCCCTGAGCCTCTCTTCTCGGATGGCCACTCTGCCTTCAAGATCATCCTAAAGCAGCTGATTGCATGAGCTGCTGAGGGTGGGCAGTGAGGGAGGGGACCAGGGTATGGAGGGGGGCAGGATCCCAGGACACTCCCTGGCTTCTGCAGCTCCCCTCTCTGCACACGGGTGCACAGTGCACCTTGTCAGCCTGGATTTGGGGGGCGGGGGACCCTGTGAGGCTCAGCCCACTCTGGAAGGGCAGATCTGGGCGAGGCAGCCCTTGGATTTGTTGTACAAATGTCCAGGAAACACTCAGCGTTGTCCAGGCCTTGGGAAGTGCTCTGACGTTTCTTCCCTCCCTGATCCTGATGTCCAACACCATGGCAGAGGCTCAGGACAAGGACAGGCAGGGGACACCAGGACTGGAGTGCTGTACAGGAGTACTGGGTCCCGGGACCATTCATTCATCCCCTGCCGAGTGTGCTAGGCAACACCCTTGCCCTCCCTGGGCCTCAGTCTTCCACTCGGAGGCCTCCAGAAGGCCCCGGCTGTAGGCTGTAGTCCCTGCCTTCCCTGGGCAGAAATGTGATTGGCGAGGCAGCCAGGCCCCCCAGAGGGAGGGGGAGAGGGGTGGCTGGCGGGATGGGGCTTGGCTCCCTGCGTCTGGCTGAGGCTGTCCTCCCATCAGGCTCAGCCAGAGGAGACAGGGGACGGGGAGGGAAGCTATTTCCTGGGTGCCCACCCTGTGCTGGCCCTGGCCGAGCGTTTTCACAGGTGGTATCTCATCTAATTTCTAAGACAACCCAGTGAGGCTCACAGGAAACCCCAGGTTCAGAGAAGGAAAGTGACTCACTCTAGGTCACACAGGTAGGAAGGGGGGAACTGCTGTAGGAAGGCAGATCTGGCTGCCTTCAAGGAAGGATGGCATGCTGCCCCTCCCCTCCCCTCTTTCTCTGACCCTGGGCATCTTCCCTCATTGTCCCCTCCTCCCCCAGCTGGCAGACAGACCTGGTGGGAATGGAAAAGTGGCGGGGGAAAAGGAACCCACCCACCCTGCCCCTGCATTTCCCCAGTGGGGCTCTGTCTGCAGCCCTCTCCCCTGGGGAGCTGGCTCCCTCCCACAGACCTGGCCCTCCCCACCAAGGGTGGGTGACTAATGGGCTCTGCTGCTGACTAAGCCGCTCTTCCTGGGCACCATGGTGGAAACAAACCCAGGTTCCTTCCTCTTCAATCCTGAGCCCCATCTCCTTCCCCTCGAGTCTCTCGCCAGGGCCTGAATTGTGCAGAGAACCCATGATATAGGCAAGTCACACGGGCTACAGCCACCTGGATCTGCCGCATGAGAAACATTATGTGTCTGTTTTTCTATGGGGTGTTGGGGACTGAGTTAGGACAACCCTGGTTTTGATTTCCAGTTCAGCCACTACTGTGTGACCTTGTGCCCTGGCTTTACCTATCTGAGCAGCCTAAACTCCCAATATTTCCATGGCAGGACTATTTTGAAAACTATAGAGTGTCAGACACATAGTAGGTGCTCAACAAGTCTTAGTGTTTCCCTTCAACTATCTAATAAGATGTACTGAGAAGACTGAGGGCAAGGCATTTGCTTATATCAGTCAGCCAAGAAAAGCAATTGGAAATGCTTTCTTTCCTATTCTTGATTTGTGGTGAGATCAACAAATGCTTTTCAGAATTAAGCTTGACTTGTGATTTGACCGTTAATTCAATACCACTGTGAATTGAACCCTGAATATATCTGGCCTCTACAAGATCCATGTAGGGCTGATGCTGAATCTTATCAATCTATCCAGGCTGGGGGCACTTGGGCAAGAGCAGGTGAATTTGTCCATCTGGACTTCTAATCCTTTATCCTTCCATCTATCTATCTATCTATCCATCCTTCTATTCATTCATCCTCCCTCCATCTCTCCATCCATCCTTCTATCCTATCCTTCTATGCATCTACCCATCCCTCCATCCCTCCACCTATCCCTCCTTCCACCTATCCATCCACACATCGTTCCTTCCTCCCTTCCTTCCGTCCACCCATCCATCTTTCCATCCATCAATGTGTGAATACCTACCACTTGCCAGCCACAGGGTGCTCCAAACAAAGATGAACTTCAGAAGGTTTCACGGAATCCACTGCTATTGTCTCCGATGCATACCATAGTTGGCTAATAATTACTTTTTCAGACTGGTTAGAGATGGACAGCCAAAGAGGGCTGCTTCCTTGCCCTAGCCTCTGGCTTGCTGGACACTGCCTTTCCTCCGATCCCTGTGCAAGTCTGGCAAGTGACTTCCATGTGACAGGTGATTCCTCCATGAGCACAGTGTTCCCTCTAAGGGCAGAGGTTTCACTAAAGCACACACCACTGAGTGTGCACACGTACGCTCCCCTCTACAGGTGATTGGTGTGTCCAGAGTGGCTGGGTGGCAAGCCCCGTGTGTGGCCTGCCATTGCTCCTTCTCTTTCTTTTCTGCCTCTGGGTCAGCACGATGCTTTATGCCTAGGAAACATGACATCACCTGGGTTGATTTTCAGTACAGCATCCCTCACTGCCTGGAATCTCCAGTTGCTGGGTTTTCAAAGCTGCAGATGAGAGTAGGAACGAGGGCAGGCTCTGGGCTGCAAGCCCGTCATGCCACCTTTGTGACCCTGAACAAATTATTGAGCATTTCTGTACCTCAGTTTCATTATCCAAAAAATGGGATGAGTAACAGAATCAGTTCCATGCAAATGTGGAGAAGATTAAATGAGATCATGGCATGTCCCTAAGGGGGGCAGTTCCTGATCCTGAAGGGGCATCTTTAATGGTCTGGGGATGTTCCATTGGGTGATACAGGGAACAGGGAAGGGTGTCCCTGACAGTAGGAGTAAAGCACCACCGATGCTAAGTGATGTGTTATAAACAATAAAACACTACCCACCAAGATGCCACTGGGTGCCCACTGAGAAACTGCACGAGAAGGACTTCAACAGGGCCTGGCACATGGTCGACACCCACTGACGGTGAGCTGTGCATTGGAGACTGTCCCCCTATCAGGTAAGCTCCATAAGAGCAGGAAAGGATCTTGTCTGTCTGGGTCAGTGCTGCCCAATCCCCAGGACTCAGGGCAGGCCCAGCCTGTGGTGGACGGTGGGTGAATGAATGAATGAACAAGGAGACAAACGACTGGGCTCAATCAATGCTGGAGAGTGGCAGGTGAAATACTGTTCTCAGGAGAAGAGAACCGACCAGAAACCTCGAGTTCAACCTTGGTCAAACATTCTCCTTTCCTTAGTCACCGGCCCTCCATGGAAACATACACCATCCTTCAATGACTAGAGCTCAGAGGCCGACCAGCCTTTTGAAATCTGTCCCTGAATCTTTGCTAAGCACCTACTGCATGCAGAGAAAGAGCTGAATGAAGCAACTAGTTCCCTGAGGCTGGAGACTCCAGTCTTTGGGGAGACAGCCACGATCGGGTGCTGGCCAGATGGAAGGATGTGGAAGCTTTAGATTATGTCACTGGGGATTGAGTGCTTAACATTCTTTGGAAGCTCTGTTCTGGGCGATAAGTGTCTAACGGGAGCTTTGTTATTATTTGCAGCTGGATTTTCTTGTTTTGTGTTTTGTTCTTCTGCAAACTCTGCTCAGTGGATGCACTGGCCCGTGGGATTCTGGGTAAGCATGACTTACAGGGTGTGCTCATCGGAGGGGCGAACAGGAGCCAACCCACACTGTCACAGACCTTATCCCAACACACACCCCTCTGACCTGTCAGGAGCTTGCCGAGGGCAGCAACCTCACCTTGCAGGAGGTGAGGAGTGGCGGGAAGCGGGGCGGAGGAGAAAGGCTGGCCACAGAATGGACCTCTGTTCACGTGCCAGGTGGGCAGAGGCCTGAGGGAGCAAAGAAGCCAATGTCAGCCGAGCAAGGAAGCCTGGTTCTGGAAGGCTCTGAACTCCAAAAAGCTGGGAGCCCCATGGAGACGCTTCCTTTTCCTGTTTCCCCTCCCTGCGGAGTTTGGATCTGAATGACAGGATTCTCTTCTCACAACCTCTCACAATCTCCATGATGGATAAGTTCTTCTCTAAGTCTACCTGAAGTGTGACATGGGCCAATTCTTCTCACTCATGCCACTGAGGAGGTGGAGCACAGGAGGTGGCCACATCCTGGAGATCACCCTTGTGAGATTTTTAATACCCTCCTTTTTTTTTTTTTTTTTTTTTTTTAACCAAAGCTGCACTAAGCAGGGGACAGGGCCAAGGGCACATTCCTCAGGGAGGCCCAAGGACATGGCCCAAGACAGTCCCCAGGAACCAAAATGGCCTTAGTCTTCTGTCTTCCAGATTCATGCAGGTATAAAATTCTACTCTACACCAAAGCAGACATCCACCCATGTGATAGACCACACAAGTATTCAACTTCCAACTGAGGGATGCACTGAGACAATGCCGTGGTCCCACCGGGTCCCTGGGACAGTGCCATGTTTCCCTGGGGTCACGGGCACGTGCGTTTGAGAAGCACTGGCAGAGGAGTCCCCTGGCCTGAGACTGTCATCAGCACTTGTTACAGACACACACTGGGTCTTTCCTTGAAGGAAGGAATGTTCTGACTGGAGGCTCACCCCTCACCACTGGGAGGAATACCACAAACCCCTGAAAAGGAGACAGGGCAACTCCTCAGCCTCCTAGCTAGGCTAAAGGAGTGGCAGTGACTCCTGGGAGATCAGTACCCAGCATGGCCCGTAAAAACCCTTCACTGATGTTTGTCGAATGAATAAAAGAGTGGTGAATGAATGAATGGGTAAGTTACAAAGAACTGGTGGGTGGCCCCTCGCCTGGATGATTCTAAGGTCCTTTAGAGCCCTAACTAGCATATTGGAGGCAGCTGCACCACCCCTGCTTTCCACTCTGAATAAATAACTTGATGTGCAGCCTTCTGGCCCCGCAGCTTCTCTCTGTGGCTAATGTAGTAAAAAGAGCCATAGATTATAAACCACTAATTGTATTTAGACCAAAAAAAAAAAAACTTCCATAAATCAAAAGTAATAATGGGTAACAAATGCCCAGGCTTCTAAGTAATCACCTCACATTCATTGTCCCTATATTTCTCATGCCAACTTTGTAATCTGAAAATGAGGATTTTGCAAGGTAACCTATTTGCTGAGGAAGTAGGGCCTGAGACTGGCCTTGACGTCTTCACGTTCTCCTCAAGAGGAACAGACAAGGGAACTTGCTCTCCCTCTGGTTCCAACCTCCTTTTGTCATGGTCACATTCCCATGAGAAGAATCAAAGGTTCTGGGTGATCCTAGTGCCCAGCAGCCTGGGCATGAGCACTCTGTATGGGGGTGGCAGGTGGAGATGGGCTACAGGGGCCCTGGCTCAGGGCACCCATCCCTAGGCTGCTAGGACCTGTGAACGGTCTGGTTTGGGGGACCAAGGACTTCCATTTTGCAATGAGACTGAGGACTCCAGCCCGTGAGAGGCAGGAACAGGGTGGAGGCTCGGGTCTGCCTGATAAAGGGTCAATGACCCGCCATGGAAGAGGGAAGGGAGGCGGGCAAGAAACCGAGGTGGGCCAGGCAGACCTCAGGGTGGGAAGAGGGGAGGAATGGGAGGCCAGAGAGAAGATGAAATGACGAGGCAGCTCCTCCATGACCCCTGCAGCTGCCCACCCTGCACCAGTCACCCAGGACCTGCTCTGGCAGCTGCCCACCCCCAGGGTACTCGTAAATCCCACCCGTGTTTCTGGCTGGGAGAGGAGGAAAGCAGAAGGAATCAATTTTTTTTTTCTGATTATAAACATAGTAACACTGTGAAAATTTCAGAGAGTATAAAAATAAAATGAGACTGACTTGATGTTCCACAGGAGAGATCACTAGCGGCGCCTAGGTGTCCTTCCTGGTGGACCCTTTTCTGGACACACGTGCTGTCGGGTCTTACCGATTACGTCCATGAGATGTTCCAATTATTGACCTGCTACTAGTCCATAGCTTTCAAGTCACTGAATGTGTCACCACCTTTAATAGCTACAGAGCACTGTGTTGTGCCCATGGGCCAGATTTTATGTCCATCAGTCTTTATTGATGGGCCACTGGTGGTTTTATAGTCAACAATGCTGCAATGAACATCTTTAAATAGTATCTTTCTGGGGGGCCACTTTAGAACATGGATCCAAAGGCCCCAAAAGGCTCCCTCTCCCTTGACGGTATGATTCTACTCCAAAGTATCTGCTGACCTTGAGGATGTCATCAGAGGAAGGGCCACAGGCACAGGGATCCTGGAGAGCTGGGGGTGATATCCACACAGGGACCCAGGCCAGGGCAAGTTGGCCTGCCCTCATCAGAAGGGCCACTCATCAGAAGGCCACATGCCCTCTGCCACCCGCCAGCTGGAGCCTTTGGGTGGCTCACTGAGTCTCTCTCAGACTTGAATTTCCTTATCTGTAACACAGGGATTCTGCTGTCCCTCTTGCTGGGCTCTGAGGAGTCTCAGTGGTCCAATGTCACAGGAGGACCTGGCACAAGCTCAGCACTCAGCTGGGCTCAGAACGGGGAGTTCCCTCTCCTCAGAGGATCCCAGACAGGAACAAGGCATGGGAGCTGCCTGTTTGCAGCAGAGCCTGATTCCCAGGGGAGAACCATACGTCCCCGGCACCACCACGCAGGACCCCTCTCCTCTGCTCAGGGTCTCTACGTTCAGTCTGCACATATTGCCTTCCTCTAATCTGACCCTCCCCCCCACAAGTCACAGACAGTGCATGTCACAACTGGAAGGTATGCGTGTAAAACGAAGTTTCTTTCAAATGTGTGGCTTTATAACCAGTACTTGCAGGACAGGGGTAGGCCAGCATCCAGAGCCATTTGCCATGGGAAAACGATTCCCTATCTGGGCCCCTCTTACTGCCCCCTGGGGGTCTCAGCCAAAGCAAAAAGTACAGATGATTCCTGACCTGAGGGTTGTTTCTGGGCTTCAGGGTCTCTTGGAACTCTCTGAAACCTAGTGACAGAGTGTGTGTGTCTGTGTGTGTGTGTGTGTGTGTGTATGTGAATGTGTGTGTGTGTGTGTGTGTGTGTGTGAGGGGGGGGGAATAATTCTGGAGAGAGGGTCTTCAGTTGGCAAGCTGTCAACACAACTTCACGGGACTCCTCTCACTCCTAAGATGATTCAGAAACGCTATGACAAAGTAGTTTTCCCCATGGAATGCCATTACACAAATTGGCTGAGTGCTCTCTGGGAAGGAATCCCAGCCCCCATCCGTGGAACAGACCTCCCCTTGTCCCATAAGCCCTAACAGTTTCATCTTCATTAGCTGTGTGGTTCAGGGCAAGATCTCTTGCGGGTCCATCCCATCTCCCTTCTGCAAAACGAAGTTGGACTTGGGAATGGCTTTCCACCTGTCACAAGGAGGCACCAGGAGAATGGTGGCATTTGGGTGGGGTGACTCACATAATCTGCTTGAAATGTTCTTTGAATAAATGGCTCTGTTGCTTAAAACCCAAATGAGTACAAAACTGGCACCGGCTGGTCACTGGGGTCCTTCTTAGCTTGTGAGGTCTGAGCCAGAACAGGGACAGGCAACTTGGGTTCCGCTTTCAGAGGCCTAAGAGGTGCAGAGCAGGCTCCTGGGTGGAATCCTGTCTACACATGGCACATGCCTACTTCACAGGGTCTTCGTGATGACTAAACCATAAATCTACAACACCTTGCCAGATGCGTGGCGAACGCTCAGAAATGTTTGCAGCAATTTTCTGTCTCCAACTTCCAGCAGGAGGCTGCAAATATGGAAGTAATCAATAAATGGCAGTAGAATCAACAAGGAAGTGAAGGAATGAACTTCCAGAGTCTAAAATTCCACTAC
Organism: Ictidomys tridecemlineatus; assembly: GCF_052094955.1. NCBI lineage: Eukaryota > Metazoa > Chordata > Mammalia > Rodentia > Sciuridae > Ictidomys > Ictidomys tridecemlineatus. The sequence goes on from NC_135487.1 coordinate 30,057,642, forward strand.
TTGGCTGTCTCTGTGAGCCCATTCAAAGCATTAGAGCATTAGGCCAGGGCTTCAGAAGCCTTCACGTGCACACGGCAGAACGCAGAACCCTGTTGTGCAGGGTTGGGGCAAGGCTGGGCCTCAGCAGGTCTTAGCTCCTAGGTGAGGCGCTGGTGTTGGGCTGAACTTTGGGTCCACTCTTTTTAGCTTGTGGGTTTCCACCTGCAGTTAGCAAACCACTCAGGACCTTGGAAAACACCGTAGATGGAATGCACTGTATTGGTCACCGAGCCCAGAGCACTCTTGTGCTCAATTCTGAAGAATGGACTTGAGTGTCAGGATGAAACCTGAGCTTATTTATGTCTAGGCCATGACTGGGCAAGTCCCTCAGCCTCTCCAGAACTCAGTGTTTTCATTTATCAAAGTGAGACCAGCAACTCTCCCATGCCCAGCTCGCAGAACCGCTATAAGGATTAAAAAGTGGCCGTAGATGGGCTCTTGCAGGGGACAGGGACCATGGCTACCCAGAAGGCTTCATTTCCAAGTTCTAGTCACCCCTTGAATTCTTCCCCAGTGGGAAACTGACAAGCATTGTTTTTTTTGCATATTGACATGTAAGGGGAGGGGAGAGGAAGTGGGGCCTGCTAAATTTAGTAGGTGCTGACGCCCCCTCACCCGGGGCTCGGCCCACGCATTTCACCCTGAGTAGGTGCCTTTCTATATTTAACTTGTGCCTGCACCTTCCCCCCTGAGCCCTGACACTGAAAACCCCAGGAGGATGTGGTGAGGAGGGAAGGGAAGTTCATGAAACACGAGCAGGGCTGACATCACATGAGCCACCACCTGCTCCTTCAGGTGTGTGTTCTTCCTGGAAGAAACCAGAAGGGTTTTAACTTCTCTTCCTCTTCTCCTCTTGGAGCTTGAGACCCACCAGGTCAAAATGCACCCACAGACCACACTGCCCTTTGGGACAAGGACGCTGAATCCAGGAACTATTGGTGGTCCATCAGAAGCCATGGAGAGGCGGGAGAGTCTCTAATGTCTTCTACGCTTCAGGCATCTGCCTGGTCACTTACACAGGTGGCCAGGTGTGGTCCACACAAAAGTAGCACGTGGCTGATATCTTACTTGGGCTCTAGGTGGCAGGTGGGAGCCCGACAAGGTGAAGGGAGATGTCTGGAGCCCATGATAAATAGAGGACCCAAGCCCGTTCCCTCTTCTTCTACCTCCTCACAGAGGGCTGTTAGGGAGGCTGTGTTTCAAGTCTTACCCTTGTCATCCATCAAGGGTGTGACCTTGAGTGAGTCCTTCTCCCTTATCAGGGTCTTGACCTCTTTACCTATGAAACAAGCCCACCGAGCAGCTTTCAAACTATGCTTCTGCCACGTGCTCATCTGCTGGTCAGCACACACACGTGTCTACGGCCATCTCTGGTGGAGACAGAGCTGCTCCTTATGCCTGGGGAGCTTCCAGGCCTCTACACTGTGCGGTCCAACATGCTCTGGAGGAACTGGGAGGAACTATGGGCCTGTCCCGGTGTCTGCCTCCTTACCAGGAAGAGTGACAGAGAGATGGCATGCCTATGACGAAATCAGTGCCAGGCCTAACCCAGCCTCCAAGGTTGCGGAAGGACCTAGCAAACCTAGCAGGAAATAGACCAAGCAACATCTGAACCCCAGGCCAGCAGGTGTCCAAGTGTGACACCCAGGCCTGTGGCACCAGCCTTATGGGGAGATGTGTTACAAATGCAAGTTCTTGGGCCCTATCCCAGACCTACAGACCTTAGAAAGATGATGAAACTTTACACTGTCAGTTGTCTAGATCCTGAGCAAGCTTGGCTAGGAGAAGAAAGAATTCAGGCAAGTGACCCACAAAATATGGCCTCCATACTCTCGGCCAGACACCTAGGTACTCGCGTCTAACCTGCTAGGGTCCTCCTGGGAAGCGCCACATCTGGACACCTACCCACAGCTCTGCCAGCTACACTTGTGGGCTCTGGCTTTGAGTTTCATGGACCATGGTTACAGCCACAGGAAGACCGCCTCTGACTTGCTGTAAAAGGGTTTGTTTTCTGCTAAGTTACACAAAGCTCCTTCTATAAAAACACACATGAGAATAGGGTGGCAAGTCACTTGCAGAGACTTTCTAAAAATGACAGGTCCCAGTGTCGGTGAGTGTGTGTGAGAAAAAGACACACGCATTTCTGGTAAACATGGAAATTGATACTGCCTTTCTTGAGACCGCCCATCAAAAGTCTTAAAAAAGGTACAACCCCTTGACCTAAGCGATTCTATTTAGAAATTAACCCTAAGGATGCTCGGGACCACGTGTGAGCACTTCATCTCAAGGATTCTCACATCAGCGTTGTTTGTTACAAAAACGTTGGAAGTCATCTAAATGTTTACAAGCAGGCTTGATTAGTAGGTGGCCATTCATTCATTCATTTGTTCACTCACAGGCTATTCATGACTAGTCAGCATGCGCCGGGCGTGGTATTAGATGTCAGTCATAGAGCAGTATGTAAGGAAATGAATAAACTCTCTGTCTTTCTGGGAGACACGAATAAGCAAATACACTATACATGGCACATCCGTGAGTGATGGGCCCACGAGGAGACAGTTGCAAAGCCCCGCGGGTTCCAATCTGCAACAGGGTGAAGGAGAGAACATGAGCTACGCGGGTCCTCAGGAAATGCATTCCAGGCAGAGGGAACTGTCTTCCAGAGAAATGAAACCAGAGAAATGGGTCAGGAACACACAACATTCTGGGTATGTTTGAGAAACAGGAAGGAGATATTGGCTTTGGTGGGTGTTGGAGCAGGTTGCATGGGGACGTGGGGACAGACCTTGCAGGCCACTCAGCAACCTCAACTTCTACTCTGGAGAAAAAGGGGAGGTTACTGAGGAAAGGACCCTGACTTGTGTTTTATTATTTCTTTATTCATTTTGAGGGTGCTAGAGACGGAACCCAGGGCTTTGCACACATTAGATGAGACCCTACCACTGACCCTCCAGGGCCCTCGACTTGTGTTTTAGTGACAATCTTCTGTCATCTGGCTTGAGAATAGACAAGCAGACAATAGACTCGGGGACCAGTGTTGGAGTCAGCCACGGTTGGGAGGCTAGTCCGGTGACAGGGACGGCATACTGGAGGGGGCCACAACGTGAACCAGGTAGGCGGGGGAGGTGAGAAGCAGTCAAATTCGACTGTATTTTGAAGGTAAATTTGGGCTTTTCTGCAGAGCGATGCCTGCCTGGGGCACGTGCGGCTGCCTGAGCAGATGGCTGCCTCTCCAAAAGCGGAGGTGAGAGAATAAGCAAGGAAGAGGGAGTGCGATACCTTCAGAGGGGAAGCGGAGTAGGCGATGGGCGCCGCACACACCTGCCTGCTGTCTCTGTTGGACATTTCTGAAGCCGGCAACATGAGGCTTCCTATCGCCAGGTGCCACACTTTCAGACTTTAGATCTGGGGGCGCGGGCTGTCTGATTAGACTCCAGGGCAATCAAAGAATTGCAGTTTGAAATAAAGATGTGATGTCATTTTCAGTTATCAGATAGGCAAAGATTCTTTTAAAAGAATGCTAACAGCCAGTGTTGGTGTGGGTGTCTGAAGCAGCACGCCCCACGGCTGCTAGCGGAAGTTTAAATCAGCCCCACCTTGTAGGAGCAGTTTGGTGATATGTTGCCACAAATCTTTTTAACAAGCCCATGCCAAAGGGACAAGTTTGGCTGAAACTATTTTGAAAATGAACAAAATAAAAAAGGTGAAAGGGATCACTCTGCCCAATTTTAAGATAGAGTAATCCAGGGCACACGTTATTGCTGGGATAGACACATAAGTCACTGGAGCAGAAGGATAAACCCAGAGATAGTTGCATGCAACTACAACCAACCAAATTTCGACAAAGCTACAAAGGCAATTCGTTGAAGGAAAGTACAATTTCCACGCATGGTGCTATAACAATTGGCTATCTGTAAACAAAGCCAAGGGAGGCCTTGCCAACCTTATGCTTTATGCAAAATGAATCCCCAAACAGGTCAATAGGAAATGTGAAGCCATAAAACTCTTAGAGATAACATAGATAACTCAAGACTGAGGACCCAGTGAAGAGTTCTTGGGCATGATAGCATAAACAGAATAATCAACAAATTGGCCTTCTTCAAAATTGAAAGCTTCTTTTCTGCAAAAGAGCCTGCTAGAGAATGAAAAGACAAACTATACACTAGGATCAAATAGTTGCAAACCACAAATCTGACAAAGAACTCATACCTAGAATACATAAAAACCTCTCAAAACTCAAACAAATAAGCCATGAGAAAAAAAAAAGACAAAAACAAGCATTTCACCAAAGCAGACATGCAGATGGTAAGCACATAAAAAATGTTCAATGTCATTAGCCATTAGGGAAATGCAAATTAAAACCATGATAAAACAGCTAATATTTAAAAATAGTGACAATACTAAATGTTGGTGAAGATGTGGAGAAACTGGGTTTCTTATACATTGCTGGTGGGAATATAAAATGTTATAGCCATTCTGAAAAATAATCGGGCAGTTTCTTAAACAAAAAAACTGAACACACGTGACTTAGCATATAACACAACAGTAGTACTCCTGGGCATTTATCTCATACACGTGCAAACTTTTGTGCACATAACCTACACACAAATGTTCACAGCAGCCTTATTTGTGAAAGCGATCAACTGTCCTACAACAGGTAACTAGTTAAACAAACTAGTACATCCATACCATGAAATACTATACAACAATAATAAGGAACAGACTGTTGATGGATATTAAGGGCAATATGCGGAGTAAAGCAAGTTAATCTCAAAAGGTCAATTGATTTAACTGAGACAATGTTGTTGAAATGACTGAATTACAGAGATAAAGAAGTTAAGGATGGTTGTGGGAAACGGGGAGGGGTCTGACTCTAAATGGCAACAGAATAAAGATCTTTTAGGTGATGGGATAACTCTATATCTCAATTTTGATGGTGGTTACCTGAATCTACACTTATGAGAAAATGACATATGGATATATTGTACCCACATCGATCCTTAGTTTTGATATTGGATTACAGTTACATAAAACACCACCATTGGGGAGAAATGGTGTGAAGTACACACAGGAGCTCTCTGTACCTCTTCCTATGACTCTGTAATTATTTTGAAAATTTTAATAGTCATTTAAAGCAAAAGAATTTTCAGAAAACAGAAAGAGGAGTGCATGTGCTCGGACCCCCAGATTCCACTTGTACAAATCTAATCTAAGGTGACATCTGAAAGGCATCCAAAATCTCTAGGTAAAGATGATCATCTCAAAATCGTTGACAATAATGAAAAATCAGAACAGACTCTCCATGCCCATGATTGGCTATGGGCAATTTTGATGATGATAAAATATCAAACAGAATATCACACAATTATTAAAATGATGCTGTAGATAGATCTACATTTGTTGATACAGAAAGACATTCTCAATGTACTATTGGTGGGAAAAGATTGCTTAAAGGAAACTTACTGTTCTTCATTTTTCTTTTTAATGTATTTACACAAATACATAGACTCCAGGAGGACAGGGATTTTTGTCTTGATTGTTTTACTCCAGTATCTCTGGCTCTCACCACAGTGCCTGACTGGGATGCAGTCAACACATATTTGTTATTGAAATGACTGAATTACAGAGATAAACAAATATCACACATATTGCATAGGAAAGAGTTTAGAAATCGAATACAAGAATTACTTAACAATGATGATCTCAGCAGAGAGGAATTTTTGTTGAGCCTACTTTTAAGTTGATTTATATTTTTCACTCTGTAATGATTATGGAGTGCTTATGGAATACGTATTTTTAAAGTAACCAACCAATCTCAAAGTGGAGAATGTTCCGTGGATCCCTGCAGGCTGAACTGGGCAATGCTGGGTGGATATAGTTGGAACACACCAACCAACACTTCCCGCCCTGGGAACATGTGGGTTTTATGGAGTCCGAGGACCTTTCCCAAAGGCCCAGTTTCTAGCAATCTGCTCTCAGGCACGCATGTTGAATGGCAGCCTTCATCAGAGACCTGGACAGCAGGGAAGACCCCCACCAGCCAGAGAGTTGAGGGGATGATGCTGGAACCCACAGGGAACCAGGTGGGGGAGGCATCGACCTGGTGCAGATCTCTCTAGAGATGGCGGGAGGGTACTGAATGGAAATGTGCAAACATGTCCACCCATGGGGTCCTCCTTATACACAGCCTCCCATACTTGACTGGGCCAGGGCAGAGGTTCCCAAATGACCTGTCCACAGACAAACCGTATCACAATTTCCCAGGAAGCTTTGTAAAATACAGATGGCTGTCCACAGCATCACTGAACCCGAGTCTCTGGGGATGAGCTCTAGGAATCTGTCATTTAACACAACTCCCTTTGTGACTGTGATACACAGTTTTGGGTTTGGGAATTTCTAGGTTGGGGACATAAATCCAAGATGATATCATATTAGCCACACACACACAAAAATGGTAGTGTTATGGCACTGTTCTGCCATTAAAGCGACAGGGGACCTAATGATCACAGGTTTGTAAGAGGACTTCTCGCTGTAAGGTTGAGAACATTTTCAAGACATTTCTAGAACTTAGACACCTCCCCTTTAAGAGAATGAGGGGGGATTACTGTCCCTACTGCTCCTCTTGGCACACTATGATACTGTTTTCTCAGAAAGAAGTTTCCCTTAGTCCATGTTTTTGTTTTGTTTTCTGTTAATTGTGATAAAATGCACACGATGTCAAGCTTCTCATTTAAACATTTTAAAGTGTAAAATTCCAGTGGCATTAAGTACTTTCACAACACTGTACAACAATCACCACTACCCAGTTCCAGGACTTTCTGATCCTTCCCAGTGGAGACTCCGTAACCACCGTGGCTCAGAGAGTGGCAGTGGCCAGTCACAGCTCTTCCCAAGGCCTCGGGTCTGCCCAGCTAGCTCCCTGCTGTCCTGGCCACGTCACGGGCAGGTCATCCTCAGCTCCCTTCTCTTTGTGGAAAAATAACAAATTCCCTGGGAGGAAGCATGCATGGCCAGACATGGAGGCACTGAGACCTGCCACCCTGAGGTGACAGGCCCCGGAGATTACAGGGACATTTGTCAAGAGCATTGCTGGTGAAGGGCCCTAACAGAAAGAGGTCCTGGTTGGTAGGTGTCCACACATGTGTGCACACATGGGTGTACCTGTGTGTGTGTGTGTGTGTGTGTGTGTGTGTGTGTGTGTGCTGGGGGTATTAGGGGAAGCTGTCCTTCCTTCCTGGATCCCCAGCAGCTCCGTTCCACGCATGCAGCCAGGCCTGGCAGCTGGGTCTGCAGGTCTGCTGTGGGGTGACAGTGCGAACACCAACACATAAACCACACGCCAAGTGAGGGAGCGTTCACACGTCATATAGTGTCCTGGTCACCTTGGGCAAGTCCCTTCCCTGGGGCTCTAGTTTACTATCTGTCAAGTAACGCGGGAGTCGGGGACCTTCTCTTTCATGTTGCATTAGCGTCTCTACTAAGAGCTGCCACTGCTGGTGGAGATGCTAGCTCAAGGGGACAGGCTGCTGCTGACACTGTGCCCTACTCCCCTGAGGCTCTGTCTCCTGAGGAGATGGCCTGGCGTCTGAGGAGAGCCTGGGATCCTGGGGCAGACACAGACCCAGCTGCTGTCCCCTCCTGCCCAGGGGTTCCTGAACCTTGCCCCAGTTGCCAGGCTTGCTCTGGTTGCAACGTCTGTTCCTTGGAGAGAGTGGAGCAGCAGCCAGGAAGGGTTCCTCTCCCGCCGGCCTGGGGTCCACGCTTCCCTAGTCTCCAGCCGACTGTTCCACCCTGTGAGCAGCCCCCACTTCACGGTCCCCCAGCCCCAGCACCCTTCATTCACCACGCCAGTGCTCTGCCAAGAACGGCATGCCCAGTTCTTTGGGCATGGAAAGAAAATACAAGGGCAGGTGTGTGTGTGTGTGTGTATTTAGTATGTATACAATAACATATATTAGTAGAGTAATTCAATTTAAAAACAAGTAGAACATCTATATGTTGGAGTGTATCCCCCCAAATTCTTTTACTAGAGAAGTATATGACCAATAAAACTTGGGAGACCACTTTAATGACAACTAGAAGCTGGTGTTGGGGAAAAATGTCACAAAAGAAGTGAAGGTTAAGGGAAGTGAAAGTTCAGGAAGGGATGTGATTACTACCATTAGAAGTGCAAGAGGAGAATTGGGGAAGGCTTCATAGAAAGGGTGGCTTTGGGGCTGAGTCTTACAAGAGAGGCCATGTGGCCATGTGGCCATGGGAGGGAGGGGCTCTCCTGGGGAGGAAACCTCATGAGCAAAGGCACAGAGACTGCAAACACAGAGCAGACAATGGGGACCAAAGCCCTGTGCCCAGGTTACACAGGGGAGAAGCAGTAGGAGATGAGAGGGGGTGGGCGGGTGGGGAACATGATAGAGAAGGAGCTCTCCATGATGTGAATGTCCGTGAAATGGGGGACCACAAAGGGAGCCAGCTGAGGTTTGCCAAGAGGGAGGAGGAGTCAGGGCCCACCTGTGTTTGGGTGTTTTGATCTCAGGGGGAGGGATGTTGGAGGAGACCGCATGACGTGTTGGAAGATGGAAGGTGGTCAGCTTCCAAGCCAGAAGGCTGAACTCAGTCCTAGAGGGGGATGGACAAGGAGGCAGGTGTAAGGAATCCTACAGAAGCTGACTCCACTGGAAGCCACCAGATGGGACAAGGTGTAGGGAGAGGGAGGACAGGAAGAGCAGACAACGGAGGACGGCCTTCAATGCTGAGTGACCACAGGGTGACCACAGATGGGACTCTTGAGGGAAAGTTCAGGTGGAGGAGCCTGGTCCATTGTCTGGAAATGACCACGAGATGGTTAGAGGGGGCTGGGTGGCTGGTTGGTTGTATAAAAAAAAAGTTGAATTCTCTATGGGCTAAAACTTGCTTGGACTTTTTTTTTGATGGAAACAGGTCTTCAGGTCACTCTACACATATTTTTGCATCTCTCCGATGGGGAAGCGGTCACACCTCGCACTGGAAAAGTGCAGAGGAGCCATCAATGCTGTTTCTGACCCAGGCTAGTGGGGAGACGACCACACAAAAAGTGCTTGACAATCAGTCTCTCACGGGGGTCAGAGGAGGGCTCACAGAGGGGATGCCTTAGACATGTCCCTCTTAGCGGACAGAGTCATCTTCTGGGAATACTCCCAATCTTTCTTTAGGACTCAGGGCCATCACCTGCAATTTTCAGACCATCATCACAGGCATGAGTGGCATATAACAGTGGCTGGATCTGCAAAAGTGCCAGGTACCCATGACCTTGCATTTTGAAGAAACCCATGATGTCAACTGTGTCACCCTCTGCCAAGCAAATCAACCTCAGAGTGCCCTGAGCCATGGAAGGTTGGCGTTTCCAACCTTTCCATTTGGGCTCTCCAGCTCCTTCGTTTGGCTTAGTTCTGGATTTAGGGAGTTCCCAGAAGTCTGGCAGGAAGGATGGCTCTGGGCTCCTGGGCGCTGGAAAGGCATGACCCCACCGTCCGTTTATTTTAATTCATTCATGTTCCCCTCCCTGTCCCCACCAGCTTGTTCCTTTTTCAGCCTTCCTCATCTCCCCAACTATTTATAAACCTCGGCTCCCTCGCTGTGACTTGCTTCCTTTCTCACTCTGGAGTCGGCCTGCTGGACGGTCTCCCCAGAGAGGGAGGTCCCATTATCTACTTGGGCCCATCTGATGCCATGTAACCCCCCGGTGTGTCCTGAAACAGCAGGAGCTTCTGAGTGGCCCAGAAGTCCATCAGCACCAACTCCTCCACCTGCCAGCTGAGGGTCTCTGGGCAGGTCCCTGAGCTTCGGAGCCTGTAAAAGCTCTCAGGTCCACCAGCACGTTCTCAGTTTGGAAGTTAACCTTTACCCCTGGTTCATTTGCACTTGGGCTTCGAATGATGTACTGCTCAGTTTAAAAGCAAGAAGCCAACAGAAGTTGGACCTTTAGCCTTCGACCTTCTCAGCCAAGTCCATGACCATACAATGCCATCCGCAGACCCTCTACCAGTCGCCCTTCCCTGCTTTCCCAATGCGCCCACCACAGGGGGACAGTCTCACACCACACTGCCTTCCTCGGCACCTTGCACAGTGCCCTGCACACAGCAGACATTTACTAAACATTTCCTGGTGACTGAAAAGTGAGTGGCATGGGCCTGTTTGAAAGTGGCATGAGAATTGAAGTGTGCCTGGTCCAACACCTCACGCACAGTAGGCACTCAATAATGTCAACACCCTCCCTTGCCCCAGTCTATTGCCTTTCCCCACCGACTGATGGTTTTCTACCAGGTCCAGATGTCACAGGATGTGGCACAGGGGACATCCTGTGTTATATCCTCTGTTTGGAGCAGTGCCCTCATCCAGGGGGTACCTGTTCCTCCGTGGTCTCTCCAAGCCAGCTCTGGCCCATGCTGGTCAGCATAGGCATCTAGAACTGATGGTAGTTTGCTGCTGCTCCTGCCCTTAGCTGGGCTTGATCCTACCTGCCCAGGGTCAGCCTCTGCCTCACCTACTCTGAAGGGTCCTTTGGAAGGTCCAGGTGAGCCCAGGACCTGAGAAACACTGACCAAGGCAGGTGTGGTCTGTCCTCGCTGGCTGCAGGCTTACCAGAAAACCACTGGCTGTCTGAAGACCAGCACATGGTGGGTGAAGTGTACACAGTGGCTCTCAAGTGGGGGCAATTGTGCTTCCCATGCCCCTAGGGGACATCTGGCACTGTGTGCAGATATGACATTTTTGGTTTTCATAACTGGGGGGTTGCTACTGGCATCTAGTGGATAAAGGCTAGGGATGCTGCCACCCTCTCACAATGCACAGGACAGCCCCTACATCCATGAAGTATCCAACCAAGAATGTCAATAGTGCCAAGGCTGAGAAAACTTTAAAAATAACAAACGACTTAAAAATAGCAAAGCCTTTGTTGAGTGCTCGCCATATGTCAGGGTGCGCTAAGCACTTTCTCACTTAATCACCCCCCATCCACCCCATGAGACAGGCAGTGTTGTTTACCTATTGTTCAGATGAGGAAATAGAGACCCCAGAGACACTTGTTCAGTCACATACAACTAGGAAATGGCAAAAGCAGAATTTGCTCCAGTGCCACTAGGGCACAGCTGGAGCTTGAATCATGGTGCTATGACACGCTCTTCATGCATCCCCAGCTCAGTCCCAGCTGCTGGGCATGTGCTTTGGTTTCCCTTCCTGGCACTAGGTTTGGAGTCCAGCCAGATCTGCTTTGGCCAGGTCAAGAATGCACAGTCTCTCCAGAGTGTCACAGAGCTCCCCATCCCTGCCCCACTTCCTGTTGCCCAGCTATACCCCAACCCCACAATATGAGAGCTGGTAAATTGTTCTGCTCACTGGACACTCTGCACTTACCTGCTCACTAGACTCCATTGTGATTGCAGCTCTAGCAGCTGGCCCAGAGCCCAGCCTGGGTCCGCTTGGCCCCAGAGCCCATCTGCCCCAGCCGGGGCCTCTGAGGTCCTGATGGTTTTGCTCAAGCCCCTGGGCCTCTGGCCTTTGTGTCTGACATCCACATCACATAGAGAGCTTTGTCTGAGCATCCTAATGCTCCCTGATTCCACTGACTACTTCTGATCCTCCCTCCAGTCCCCAAATCTGCTTATATTTTGTATGCAGTCCTACCCAAGTTTGAAGGAGGCTCTGTGCTGGGAGCTGAAGAGGATACGGAATCCAAGCAGACACCCCCCGACTCCCAAAAGCTTGGGTCTCATGGGGGTGTGAATTTCCCACAAGAGCTCACGGGAACGTGGGCTTCCCTGCCAGAGGCAAGCAGAGAGGTGTGCTGGCCAGAGGGTAGCCAAGGCTTCTCAGAGGTGGCACTTCTCAGAGGTGTCTGTCTCCTGGCCTCTGAAGAAGGAGGGTGTGGGCCTGCCAGCTCTGTCATTTGAGGATTCCACGGTGCCCCCATCATGCTGCGAATGGCTCTTTTATCTCTCTGCCTTGAGTCCTGTGAGCCTGGCGGGGCCTGGCTCTGCCTCAGGCCTCAAATCCTAGCCTGCTTTCCTGCCACACTTCCCAGAGCTGGGTCAGCCACTGCCGGACCTGCTCCTGACCAGCTCAGCTCATTCCATTGACATATCTGCAATGAGCGTCTGCTGTGTGTCAGGGGCCAGTGGCCACTCAAGTTCCAGATTCTCCTGGTGGGGAAGGACTTTCGATCATCTGGCCCAAACTGGTCCATCCTCAGGATAGTCTGTTCCCACTAGATTATGTTTGTTAGGAGATGAGCAGAAAGACTCAGCTGAGTTCATTCTGGATTCATGAAGGCACTGGGAGTAGAAGTGAGCAAACCCCATTCATTCCCACTCTACAGAAGAGGAACTGAGGCAGAAGTCTAAGATACTGCCTCCCATGTCCAGTGCTGAGCCATGTTGCTTTCTTTCTCTTCAAACTCAGCCCATTTAATGTGAGCTTCCTGGAAGGCCCAGCTGGATAGTTCTACCACTCTGTACATTTGCAGAATTATAAAATCTTGGTGCTAGAATTGATCTTAGCAGCCAAAGCCTCCAGCTTCTCCCATGTTTAGACCTTTGTTGACCAGCTTTCCTCCTTGAGGTGGGAAGGGCCTCTCCTTGGGGTGTGAAAGCTCCCTACTTGAGGTATGAAGGTCTCTTCTTTGGGGTGCAAAAACCCCCTTCTCGCTGGTGCACACCTGTAATCCCAGTGGCTCAGGAAGCTGAGGCAGGAGGATCATGAGTTCAAAGTCAGCCTCAGCAAAAGCAAGGCATTAAGTAACTCTGAGACCCTGGCTCAAATAAAGTACAAACTAGGGCTGAGGATGTGGCTCAGTGGTCGAGTGCCCCTGAGTTCAATTCCCAGTATCCCCCTGACCAAAAAAAAAAAAAAAAAAAAAAAAAGCCCTTCTCAGGGTGTAAAAGCTGCCCTCTCAGGGGATGAGAGGAGCTCTTCTTGGGGCCAGAAGAAAACCCACCAGTCCAGAGAACTGTCTTTGCCTCCTCTCAACTGAAGTCGCGGCTTTTAGGTGTTTACAGGGAGTATGCTGAGGGGTTTTGCGTGTTATTCTAAATTTAATTTAAGTAGTTCACTAAGGCTAAAGCCCACCTCTTGTCTTTGCTAGGTCTAACCAGGAACATCCCAGTGCCATCTGTTCTCTGAGTGCAGGGCTGTTCCTCGGGGTCTTGAGCCAGGAATGGTCAGGCATCCTGCAGGTGACCCCACAGGGCTCACATCCCAGCCCTTACAGAAAAGAGAGGCCTTTGGGAATTATGGAGGCTGCCGGTCTCATGTCCATGCCCCTGTAGGGGCTCCTGGCCAGAGTGTTGCAAGGCAAACCCTTTCTGATCAGTAGGTGTCTCATTGTGGCCCCAGGGAGCTGGAGACTATACACCAAACAGCCCCCCTCACCCGGCCAACCTATTAATTTCATCCACTTCTTGATTTTTAGGGACCTTGGGCCCTGAAACAAGAGTGTCAAAAGTCAGCCACAGGAATCAGCTTTTCCCTTTGGAAAGTATCACCCACTTTCCAACCATGTGCATATCCCTTAACAAACTCGGACGGCCTTATGAGGCTGAGTGACTCAGGGTCACCATTTCAGTGAGCGAGGGGTCAAGGAGTGGGGTCGCCTAATCCCACTGGCCCATTAAGGGTGTCATGAAGATCTGGTTGTTTTCTGCCTTTTGAAAGAAATCTAGGAAACATCTATGACCTTTCTGGTCACTTTTGGGTAGTTAAAAGTCTTAGAATCCAGGGTTCATTGTAGAAAGAGCTGATGGTAAAACTGGAGCATGGAAAACACAAATTGAGCCAGCATCTTGTAGTGCCCCAAAGTAAGAAAGTACCAAAAAAAAAAAAAAAAAAAACTGAAAAGAAAATAGGAAGGAGTGAGGAGGAAGGAAGACAGTCAGTCAAAAGGAGACATCAAGCAACCTGAAAAATCTTCCAATGACCAAAGGTGGAATAATTTGAGTGACAACAACAAAAAACAGAAGTATTGCATTATAACTTGATGAATTAAAAAAAAGTGAGTGCATAATAATATTAAACTTACTGAATAAATAAATAAATAAATAAATAGGTGAAAGGGGGAAAGGGATTTTTTTTCCATTACAATGGTGGTTTTTAACATGTGTCTAAAAATTATTTGATATTCCTGCTTCCAGAAGATGGAGCTTTGTCCTCCTCCCCTGGAGTGTGGGCTAGGTGTAGTGACCAGCTCCTAACCAATAGGATGTGGAAAGGGGAAAATAGTAACTTCACAGTGAACCTGTGGACACCACCTTAATCAAGCCATTAAGATGAACACAACAAACCATTGGTCATGGTGATGTCATGTGTCCCCACTGGGTACAATAAGCAGAGAATGTCTCTTCCATGGAATTTCCCCCAGAGGCCATAGCCTCAGCCAACCACGAGAAACACGGGTCAAGCCCAGGTTGAGGAACGCCCTAGAGCACGCCACATCAGGATGCTCCAAAGAGCCTAGGTCACGCAAGACACTGCCACAGAATGCAGGAGACAAAGGAGATGTGACAACTGAATGCAGTGTGGGGTCCTGGAACAGAAAGCAGATAACACTGGAGAAATCCAAGACAAGGTCCGTAGTTTCGTTCCTGCTGTTGTGCCAGGTTATTTCTAAGTTTTGAAAAATAAATCACAGTAGTTACATAAGATGTTAACACCGGGGGAGGCTGACCCAGGGCATATGGAACTCTCTAGAGCGTAGATTCTCAATAAAAGTGAGATAGTTTCCAAGGAGCAAAAATGGATTATTAGGCAGAGAAAAATACTTAGATATTATGGTGGTCTGTGGTCTTCAAAAGGACCACAGCACATAAACAGGCAAACTGTGCATTCAAGGGTTAAACTTTCAAGGGGAATCATTACAGAAATAAACATGTGAACAGACTCCTGGGGTGGAGATGGATTGATAATGAAAACTGGAAGGTTGAGAAATTCTACACTAGAGGTTCTATCATGGCGACTCTTCTGTAAATACAGGGTTATTTCAATAACAATTTAAAATAATGTTCCTATAATTTTGGGTTCTGAAAGCTTTACTGAATAATAATAACAACAACAACAACAACAACAACAACAAAATTAATTCAAAAATCCTCTGGTAATTGTACCCATAAAATAGTTTCAATTAAGTAATGAATCAGGCTGGAGTAATACTAAGGGAAGGAAAAAGTTGACCTTTCACCCAGCTGGTGCCTCTCTCCTCCCCGGCTCAGGCCTGCTGCTAGCTGGGCCCAGGCAGTGGGAAAGCAGCTTAGCTGTCTCCCTCTTCCTCTTGCCCAGTGCGTCCACAGTCCCTGCCGGGCTGCCTCTGGCTTCTTGAAGGTTTGCAGGCAGGCAGTCAGGGGCAGGGGTGGGAGGTAAGGAGGTGGGAAAAGTTGTATTTGATGTACGTGATGCCATCTCAAGCAAGCCACGAGGTCCTCTGGTTCTCAGTGGCCATTCCGCTGAGCAGCACTCTTGGGGGGAACCACCCAGAGGGACTCAGGACTATGCAATCTCTCTAACAAAGAAGAAATCCAAGATTGGGGCATGAACAAGGAAGCATCCACCCGGTTGCCACTGGGATCTTTCATCTTCTGATTACAAGGGGAATCTTGCTGAGGGGAGGGTGAGCAAAGGGATGAACTCGGGTCTCTGCAGCTTGCTGGCCCTTGATGCTTGCCCTACTCCCCGGGGTGGGATGGTGTATACTTCCACACTGGCTTAGCCAGCTCCAGGTGGGTTTGCTGTTACTCGTAGCCAAATGTATCACCAAAATCAAGCTCACAATATATACAGTGAAGGTGAAAGGGAAATGAACTAACGGAGAACAGAAAATAAAATAATTTTTAAAAAAGAGAAAAAGGTGGTAGCCATCAGAAGCAAAATATATCAGAAATGACAGGGAAGGCTGAGTAGAGGCAGCAATGAGGATGTTTCAGCACACCAATACAGAGATCAGGGGTGACGGAAGGAAAACAGGATCTGTGTATCTACTGTGTATAGGCGCTGTGGGAACATATGCATCGCTTACTGGCCCCACAGATCAACCCAGTCTATGGGGCTTTCAGGAAACAGAGGTTCACCAAATTAGTGGTAGAGCTGGGTCCCAAACTCAGGCCACATTATGGTGGGTTCAGATGCAAATTCAATAAACAACTCTTAGTGAGCCAGGTGCTGTGCTGGCTGCTTTACTCCCAGAACTTATTTGTAAGTTAGGGACTGTTTCCTGCATTCCACTAGCAGAGAAATCGGGGCATATAAGGGTGAAGTAACCTGCCAAGTGACCAGTAGATTTAAGCCAAAAGCTTGTGTCTTATAATTTCCAGTTTAATACTCTTTCTGCTTGGCAGGCCTGGATTTTCTCATTTGTAAGAATGTGTGTAAAAACATCACATGGGCCTGTCACTCATCTGGGAGGAGCTGAAGGGACTGCACGGTTGTTGAAGAGCTGAGATCTCTCTGTACCAGTTGGTTACCGGTCACTGCTCTGGGCATCCTCAAATGGTGCCCTGGATCCTTCTGTCCAGACACCTCCTGAAATCCAGCACTGAGAGTTAACTGGGGCTTCCGGAGGGCTGAGGCCTGTGTCAGCCCTACTCCACTGTTAAGCATCTTGTGGAGTGCTGGATGTTGAACCAGAGCCTTGTGCATGCTCTACCGCTGAGCTTTGCCCCCACCCCATTGCCAAATACTTTGAAAGCAGTCTCAAACCACCAAATATGTCTTTTTGTGCATCCTTCCTTCCTAAATGTTCCCATGGTCATTGCCTCCTCCCATGAGCCCAGACGTGACTACTGAGACCAGAGAAGGCAAAGGCTGCCCAGGGCAGCATGGCTCATTCCGAGTCAAGCCAGACTGTGGTCTGAGCCTGTGACTCAGGCAAGTGCTTTCTCCATGATTGGGGCCTTTCGTCACCTAAGTAGAAAATGTATATGAGGTAGAGTTAAGGACTTTAAAATAGATTATATTAGAAAATGTCACAGATTAGAGACAAGTCTTCGTAGAAGAGATTTGCTAGTTAAATACAAAATCAATACTATCAGCAAAGATTGAGTAGGCTTGGGATTTAAGCAAAAGACCAAGAGCTCATTACAGAAAAAAGGTGGATGTTGTGACTGATCAATACCCCCAACTATTTGTTCTCTTCTTGCAAATGGACTCCATAATCCTGTCCATTTTCACGTGAACTGCCTGAGCATCCTGGGGGCATATGTTTTTGTCTTTTGTCTTTGGCTTGGCCATACAACACCGCCCAACAAGATGAGGGGGCCTATGATGTTGCCAGATTGGAGAAGCAGCTTTCTGAATGGCTGAGATCCTGGCCACTCTTGTACCTACCCTTTTGCAAAAAAGAGAACAATGTATCTCAGGTGCAGCCACTCTGTCCATTTAGGTCCCAGAAGAGGAAGGTAGGTGGCACCTCTTCAGCCCAGGGATGTTATAGTCATCATGAAAATGGAGTGTGAAATAAACACGTTTTCTTAAGTTACTAATGTATTGGGTTGGTCATTGCTGGTAGCACAAGCTGATGAGACACGGGGAGAAAACAATGCTTTGAGCTTTTGAAGAACAGAAATGAATTGAATTAGAACTTTTAAAGTTCTAATTACTAATTAAACACAATTTTGTGAGAGACAACTCACTGGTGGGCCAGTACTTAGTAGATATTTTGATTTTTCAGAAACACCTTTATATTAATTGTTCAACAAAACTTATAATCAATAAGCCATGAAGCATATATACTATGGAACTCTCAAGGGGCTCTGGATAGATTATTTAGAAATGGAAAATAAATCACTTCTTGACCAATAAAAGGAATTTCTCAGTTCAGTGGATGATTAATAATACATTTAGGATCACTGCATCTAAGTCATATGTGAATTTTGGCTTAAGTTCAAACAAATATCTTTATGTACTATTTTTGGTAAACAGAATAACCCTACAGCCTTCTGTTTTCTGGTGAATGCTTTGAAACAAGTTCCTTCTCTGTTATTCCCTTCCTTTCTCCCTCCCTCTATCCCTATGTTCTTGGAAGTCTCTCCTCTTAGTAGTCATACTGCAGAGCATATAAACCTGAATCGAAACAGATTCCCTAAAGAGGGGCTTTGGACTGACATTTTTCTTTCCAGCAAAGTTGTTGGCTTCAGAATCTAAATGTAGCCAGAGGCGAGGGTATACCCTTGAAATCCCAGCAACTCCGGATGCTGAGGCAGGAGGACCTCAAGTTCAAGGCCAGCCTCAGCAACCTAACAAGACCCTGTCTCAAAAATAAAATGTTAAAAGAGGGCTAGGAATGTAGCTCAGTAGTAGTGTGCCCCTGGGTTCAATCCCTAGTATTATAAAAACAAAAACAACAGAAAAAGAAACAAGCAGAATCTAAATCAAACTCTCCACTTATCAGAAACAACCTTGCACGCTTTCAGATCTTCTTGAGACTCTAAGAGGATAGAAAAAGTGGTTTTGAGATTCCATGAATTTATGGAGACGCTATACAGCAAAATAAGCCATATTGCTGCTGGCAGCAAAAGGCCAGAAAGGGTCACATCTTACACTTCAGACAGCCTGACATCTCAGGCCCTGTTGTAGAGAGCAAGCTGCACCACCCAGTGTTCACGTGGACACAGTTCTATATGCTCCCCCAACACACACCATTTTTATGTGTTCCTGGTCAGCGATGAACAGATCAGAGAAGATCCAGTGCAAGGGAGAAATATAGGAAGGTTTGGGGTTACTGTGGTTGGAATAACAGCAATAATAAAGAGCCCCTTGGTGTTTAAACAAAGCCCTCAGTCAGATTGTGGACCTAGGCAGAGAAACCACCAATCAGGCCTGTGTGGTCCACAAAATAAAATCTAACAGACCCCAGACTTTTACAAAGGCCAGAAACCTGTTCTGGACATTGATGATTTGAGCCCAGAATATAAACACCTATCACATGTCCAGAAGACAAACAGCAGCCCCCTGTTGAGTCAGGCTGTGAGTTCAGCTGCATGAACTCTTCCTCGGGAACTCTGTGCTGGGCATGGCAATGTACTGTCCACCCTGAGCCAGTGTCCAGGCAGTGGGGTGTGTGCATGGGTCCATGACTCTGGGGGACAGAGCCAGGCTGGCTGGGCCTCCAAGAGCCTCTTCTACTGCTGCCTGGGAGGACCTGGGTCTGTCTGTGGCTCTGCCTGTCTGTTTGTGAAAGGAAGCCCTGTCTTGGAGCAGCTGGAGAGGAGGCCTCAGGTGAGTCTGCCACATCCACTCAGGTGGGTGCCAGCTTCTGCCCCACCTCTTCACTTCAACCAGATTCCAGGGGTCCATGACAGCCTTCAGGGCAGAGAGGATGATGTGGAGCTGTTGCCTGCTTTCCAGAAAGAGGGGTGTTCCTTTCCACTTCTGACTGACTTGTTTGTGTTAGAGATCTGCAGAAGGGAGTTGTGACAACAGCCTCACTCTGACCTCTTTCTGGAAACATCTTTAGCTGCTTCAAAATATCCAGGGGAAACCTGCTATCCCTTGCTCTCTTTTTCTCCTACAGCAGATCTCTACCGGGTGCATGCCGGGGGAGGGGGGGGGGTTGGACAGGTACTAAGCTCTTTCTCAGAGCTCCACTGTCTCTATAGGAGAGAGGGAGGAGGTGGAGGGTAGTGACCTGCCCAGTCACCAAGATCCTGAGCAGAAGCAATAAACCCCAGCCTAGGATTCAGACCCTTGGTTCAGGTTTTCTCTCCCCGTGTCACTCGCCAAGTGGGCAGGAGGGCTGTGGGAGCAAAGAGGCCCTGGCTCCAGCTGGGCAGCCCTGGGCACTGGCCGCCTGCCAGCCTCCATGCAGAGGCCAATCTGGGGCTCTCCCGGCGGTGCTCCTTGGCCAGCAAGCAGGAAGCTCCGAATCTTGGGCTGAAGCCCAGAGGGAGAGGAAAGGGGCTTCTCTATGCCTCTGATTGTCCTTGTGACTGCCCAGGAACAAAGCAGGGACTCTCGCTGCCTCCTGCCACCAGCCTCCACCCAGCTGTTCTGGCCACGCAGCCCCATCTCCTCGGCCTGTCTGCGGGAACACTGGGCGTTTGTCAGCTTCCAGAGTCACGCTGTATGTCCAGGGCTTTCTCGGCCCTAGGGCGGGTCAACAGAGCCACAAGTCCTCTTTCAATCCCTAAACCTATCACCCAGTGAAGCAAAATTCTGGTCCCTGATATGGTTCAGAATAACACCCTGGGGAGGAGGGTTTACACCCTGCCCTGGTCTGCTCAAGTGAGTTAAAACAACAGATAACAGTTTACAAGGGCTCACTCTCTGCCCTGCAGAGGAAAGAGCTTTGGGCTAAAGGCCAAGGCAGTTCACTTCCCAGACCCGAAAGCCTCAGTGTCTGTCAGCTAAACAGGAACAGGAGTAGCTAATTCTAAGAGCTAACGTCTGCAGAGGCCTCTGTGCCAGGCACACCCTCCACCCCACGTGCCCCACTTGTTAAATCCTCACCACGGCCCAGCTTCTGGTGCTCAATGAAGATACAGAGATATTACCCGGTAAAGGGATTAATGTGGCCCTGAGCCACCCGTCAGGAGCACCCAGGCTTTCATGCAGGATGTGGGGAGCCTGCTATGTCACGTGTTCAATGAGCCCATTCACTCCATCAGAGACAGGGCAGCTCCCGTGGGCCATTCACTGTGCACACACAACCCAATCCCTGTCCTCTGGGGCTAACATTCAGCAAAGGCTCAAAGACAGCAAATGATGTCTTAGTTGCATTCACATCACTGATGGGAAAGTTGGATTTTTCCCTTATCTTCAGTAATGAGCACAGGAAAAAAGGGATAAGGCAAGGGGGTGGTGGCCATTCCCTAGAGTTTAAGTAGATGAGATGCATTCCACCCCTCAGGGACAAGGCACCTCCTCAGTGTGGCTCCACTCAGCACTCGGCAAGAGAGGGGGACCTGCTTTTCTTTCTCAGTGTTGGCACATCTTATCAGGCAGGGTCTCTGACACGAGGCCTGGCATACTAAGTCCCCTGGCTGCTGAGGGTCCTTGATAAGGGCACTTGGAATGACATTGAGTCCCTGGAAGTGCAGCTGGGACCTGTGATTTCCAGGCACGGGCTCAGCCTTGCCCCAGACGAATCACATTGCTGGGAGCTGGGTAAGCCTGATACCGTATATCAGTTGTAGGAATCGGATTCTCCCCTCATTCATTTTACTTATACAAGAAATGTTTCCAGAGTAGGACTAGGAGTAGGCAGTGTTCTAGGAGCTGGAAATATCCCAGGGAACAAAACAGGACAAAGCCTTGCTCTTGCACAGCTTATGTTCTAGGGGGGAGAGACAAATTAGTCCATTATAGAACCACTGGCAGAGGTGGTAAGGAGAAAACACATCTGGGCAAGGAGAAGGAACATGCTGGGGTACTGTGTTGCATAGGGTCAGAAAACCTCTGGGAGAGGGAAGCACCTGAGCAGAGGCAGGAAGGGTGAGAGGGGAAAAGTCATGTGTGCATCTGAGGGCAGAGTATCACGGGCAGCAGAACAGCACGTCATAAGGCCCTGAGGCAGGCATATGCTTGGCAAGTTCAAAGAACAGTAGGAGGCCTATGTGGCTGGAGAGGCATGCCCGATCCTTGTGCCTTCATAGTAGCCGCTGAGCCCATCAGCGCCCTCCTACATCACTGTCCCTGGGTCTCTGGCCCCTATGTCAGACTGTGCAACCCCAGATGGTGCCCACTTGCTAGGATCACTTTGATCTGAGCACAGACCGTGCTGCCTGCCTTGCCTTTCTCCCAACCCCACCTGCTGGCAGCCCAGGTACGTCTGTTCTCCATGTCCCCTCACTTTCCGATGCCAATGAGAGGTGGCTGCCATGCAGTGGATGCAGTGCTGGCTTTGGAGTCAGTCCCTATGCCTGGGAGTCAGACAGAGACCCCAACACCCTCTGTTCTTCCATCCTCGGGAGAGCTGGGCAAGCTGCTCTTCGTGACTCAGTTTCTTCAACAGGAAATGAAGACATACAGAGCCCTTCACAGGGGCTGATGTGAGATCACATGCAAAGTGCATATTGAGTCATATTTAGCATTTATTAGGGAGAAATATGAAGATGACAGAAACCCTTCTATCCTTTCCACCAGGCAAAGATCTCCAGAGGTGGGCGCTTGCTGCCTGGGCAGAAAGGGAAAAGGATGCAGACTCTGGGGCAGACAGATGCAGATTTGGGTCTCAGTCGGGTGAGACTGAGTCTCGTTTTCCTGATTTTAACATGGAGGTGCTCGTCTGTCCTTCATAGTGCTTGGGAAAGACTAAAGGAAATAATATCAGATACCCAGCAGCAGTCAGGTAGAAGCAGCCTCACCATGGACAAGATTTTGGATCCATGGTCAGGACCAAGAAAACCAGAGAGAAAAGCAAAAAGCCTAGAGCTGGTGAAGGAGGGGCCATGGGAGGGGACAACCAGCTCAAACTGCCCAGGTCCACTGTGCTGGGGAGAGGCGGGCAGCCTCAGGACTTGGCATGGCTGGTGGCGGGGCCTGGGCCAGATCAGTCTGCCAAGGGGGCATGTGCCAAAGGGAGGACCAGGTGCTAAGAGCCAGTGCCAGGGGCAGCGGTGATCACTGGAAATGCCAGGAAGCAGAGTCAGGGCATCCACGGAGGAATCTGGACGAATCAGAGCTGAGCCAGGAGCTGGAGGGGCAGCTCCAAGGCCAGGTCCAGTGTGCAAGCAGGCTTATTCTCAGAATATTTCTGCCTGTCTCAAAGTGGCATGGTCAGGGACCATCTCAACTCTCTAGGCCCCTGGACACCGCAGCAGCAGGCCCTTCTATCCTTTCCACCAGGCAAAGAGCTCCAGAGGTGGGTGCTTGCTGCCTGGGGAGAAAGTGAAAAGGATGTGGACTGAGGAGGCCAGGAGGACTGTTGTCCTGCATGGTGTGTAAACCAGAGCAGGGAAGAGAAGCAGATGAGGAAGAATGGCAGGCATTGCCTGCCCCAGGGAGACCGGCCTAACTCCATCTGGGGATCATGATTCTGAGCAGCCCAGCCCAGCCATCAGGTCCATCCCTCAAGTGTCCAGCCAAGGGCCTCTCGTGAGCAAGGCCATGCAAGGAAGGTAGCAAAGCGACTGATTGCTGAGACAAGAACAGGGATGCTCTCCCCAGAGGCCACCAAGACAGGAACCCAAGAAAGAAAAGAATGTTGGCTGATGTTTGAATGAAGAATGGGAATTCAAAAAATGGAGAATTTTAATTACAAGTTCCCGCTTCCCTATTGTTCATGATCTTGTTAACGTCCCTGGATCTCCCAGTGGTGACAGGCCACAAAATCTCTTAAAACAAAAAGAGTTATGTAGGGGGTGCCCATGTTCCATTCTGCTGCTGGCTGAGCTGAGGAAGGAGAGGGCCTGGCTGTGGGCATCGGGGCGGGGCAGGTGCTTCTCTGAACTTGTCTTCTCGTAAAATCAGAGCTTGGAGCAGTCCATGCCTGGGGGGCCCTGCTACCCCGTCAGTCTACACAACCAGGCAGAACCCATATCATCCTGGGTGATGAGGGGAGGGGGGACGGGGGAGCTGGGGTACCACGGGCACAGAGTTTCATTTAGAAAAGATGAGTCCTGAAGAGAAATGGTGGGCATGGTTGCACAATAGGAATGTTCTTCATGTCACTGATTTATAGACTTAAAATGGTTCAATGACAAATTTTTTATGTATGTTTTGACTCAATTTTAAAAAAATAATAAAAGAGCAGTGTGAGGTCAGCAAGGAGTTTAAGACCATCTCTGAAAATGAATGAATGAGGAGTAAAGCAGGGCACATCTCGGAAGTCACTAGAAGAACTCAGGAGGTTGTGCAACTGGTGAGAACCAACAAGCCTGGGGACCAGGGTGGGCCCTGGCAGCCGCTGTTGGCTCCCTGCCACTCCTCTTGAGACCATGCACACCAGGGTTTCCAGGTCAGGCCCTTCCAAACCAGACTGCATCTTGGGTTTGCAGCTGCCTGGGAATCAGGGTTTGTCCTCAGGGTCCCTGCCACATTCTCCTGGGAACCTGGAACAGAGTAACCAATGGGACAGGATCACTCGCAGAGGAGAACAGGATGCCCTTTGGCAGAGGTCCCCCCTGGGGCTGGGTCTCGGCTGGGATGGGCATTGGGATCAGGAAGAACAGCGAGAGGCCAGAAGAAGAAGGTTGGGAAAGGCTCCTGCCACACTTGCTCCCCGAGTGAGCCACACGCTTCGGAAGTATCACATTAGAGAGATGAATCACACACTGACTCAAAGAGAGGAGGTGGCGGGGTTGTAAATCAGAGGAATGGCTTTTATTTGTCAGAATGCTACAATAAATAACATCTCCGTGTGCCACTTCACAAAAACAGAGTGGGGAGGAGGAAAGCGGGGCCATGCAGGCCTGAGAGCCCACAGAGCAATAGGAGGGGGTGGCGGGCAATCTAGCAGCTACAGGCCCTTTCAGGACACTTTCCCAGTCACTGTCATACATACTCCATGTTCTCTCTCTCTCTCTCTCTCTCTCTCTCTCTCTCTCTCTCTCTCACACACACACACACACACACACACACACACACGAGCACTGGAACATGAAAACATATCACCAGGCAGAGCTGGGGCAGGAAGGGAACTTCAAGGTCACTACGTCACCCCTGCTTTATGAGCACAGTAGGTGTCTTGCTGGAGATGATATTTATGGGGGTTTCCTCTTCAGAATAAAGGGGCTAGAAAATCACCCAGAGCCCACTGAGGTCAGAGCTGCCCTTAGAAAGGGGGAAAGAGGAGCCCCCAAATTGGTGATGGTTCCTGTCTTGGCCAGTGGTCAGTCAGGGCAAGTAGCCATGACCTGCAAAAAGGAGTGCAGAGTCGGGCACCATCCATGATCCATTGTCTGGGGAGGGATTTAGAATCAGACTTCTTGGATTTCCAGGACTTAGGAGTAATAGGCTGCGGGGTTCTACAGGGAGCAGGTAAAGGAGGAAGGATGCGGATTCTGGGTCTGCAAGGGGCAGACAGCACATGACCCGCTCAGGCCTGGTTGCTCTGGGCAACGGCAATCTGTGGAGGTAGCTGTGCCTCCGGGAGAGCAGTGTTCCCTGATCCCTGGGGAAGCCAGGCACCTGCCTCCCCAGCCCCAGGGTAGTGCATCTGATGAGGAAGCCACTCCCACCTATGGCTATTAAAATGAGGATAGCCCAAATTGGGACCTGCTGTAAAGATGAAGGACACACTGATTTTTGAAGATGAAGTATGGAAAAATATTGTAAAATCTGTTAATATTTTATATTTGTT
The DNA here is from genome assembly GCF_052094955.1 of Ictidomys tridecemlineatus. Taxonomy (NCBI): domain Eukaryota; kingdom Metazoa; phylum Chordata; class Mammalia; order Rodentia; family Sciuridae; genus Ictidomys; species Ictidomys tridecemlineatus. Next base: position 30,082,933 of record NC_135487.1, read on the forward strand.
ACATGTTGAAATGATGACATTTAGATGGGTCATGTTAAAGAAAATGGAGTGTCAAAACTGTTTTCCACTGTTTCTTCTTTACTTTTTCTCATGTGGCTACCAGAAAATTTAACATCATTCACATTTGTGACCCACATTGTATTTCTGTCGGGCCAAGTGATTCTGGAGGAGGAGTCGTGGGACCAGCCCAGGGAGGCCAACGGCTCCTGCCCCACAGCTGTGTCCAGGTTGTGGGAAGCTCACATGTGCACTCTGAGGATGTTCTGGGGTACAGCAGAAACACCCCCAAAGTGTGAGGGTCTGGGACAGGCAGGCTGGTTATACAAGCAACCAGCAGAGGTCTGAGAGTTTCTATGACTTGCTGCAACACCCTCGTCCCAAGAGCGTGGCCTAGAGTCAAGCTATGCGTCTGGTGTTGACTTCTCCCACCACATCCTATCTTAGACAGGTCCCCACAGAGCATCCTGGTAGATCTGCGGCCATCATTTCTTCTTTCATAAGCATCACTCCATAGGACAGCTGCCCCGGCCACCATCTCACCCCTCCTCAAACCTGCCCTCCTTGCTCCGTCAGGCCCGCCCACCTCTGGCTCCGCTCTCCTGAGCCCCTCTTCCCAGGGATCTGTTCTTCTCTCTGCCTATCAACAGATTATCTCCAAGAGGGCTTAAGCCCACTGATTAGGCAGGGAAGCTGTGTGTGTGTGTGTGTGTGTGTGTGTGTGTGTGTGTGTGAGTGATTCAGAATTTTACACACTTGGAGAAAGATCAATAGAGCAATAGATACAAGTTTACATGGGAAGATATTTATGATAGCGTTATTTATAACAGCAAAACCTTGTAAACAACCTAAACGTTCAATAAGAAATGGTGAGTAAACAAATTCTGAAGTTCTATAAAACATAATGAGAAGACTCTAAAACTTCTGGTTTTGAAAAGATTGGTTTGGGAAATTGTCCATAATGATATCAAATGAGACAGAAAGCAGAATATAAAGCTGTATATAAACTATGACACTGATTTTCTTTCAATTTATATATATATATATATATATATATATATATATATATATATGCAAGGAAAGTGCTTCTTGGGTGCTTTTCCCAGCTTTTTGATAGCTCTCTGGATAAGTAAGAGCAGGAGGTAACTGAAAGGCACAAAGTCAAATGCTCTTCCAGGTGTGCCTCTGAGCGCTGCAGCCCCTTTTCTGACCTGGGTTGAGGAGAAGAGGTGATGCAGAGTCCAGAGGCCCATCCCTGCCCCCAACTCCCCAGGGGACTTCCAGACATCTAGGAGGAGCAGGGACATCTGGCCCCATGACGAATGACATTGCCCTGATCACAGGTACCAGGGTTCAAAGAGGGCAGGCAACAAGGGCCAGCACAGTGGACAAGACAGTTCTTATAAAGAGTCACACTGGGGAAGGAGAACTTGCTTTGAAGGCAGGTGACCTAGGGTCAAGCACAAGCCCCAGGTAGCAGATGTGGGACTCAGACAAGTTCTTGTCCCCACTGAGTCCTAGGTATTCATCTGCATAATTAGGTTGCTGACACCTACCTCATGAGAGTGTTGGGAGATGTAGTGAGGAAAAGAGATGGCATGTGACAGGGACACAGCGTGCAGGCCCTGGCTGGGGCGCCTGGCACAAATTCTTACACAGTGCACTTGGGGAGGAGCCTGGCCTTAAGAAAATGGGACAGAGATGCTAGTCATATGCACCCCACAGGTTTGTGGGGAGGATGAAAAGGCTCATTACCAGGAAAACAGGTGACAGGTGCCCGGTACAGTCTCAGCACTCCACACAGGTGAGTGTCCTCTCATCTGTTCTGTTTCTGGAGGGCCTTTCTTACCCTGTCCTGCATCAGACACTGCCCCCTTAGCCCAAAACTTTGAAAATAAAGTTTTCTTGGGACATGGCTGCATTCATTCACATAGATACTGCCTCAGGCTTCTTTTCAAGGGCAGAGTCGAGTAGTTGTGACCTCCAAGACTCTATGACCCACAAGTCCTGAAATATTTACTCCCTGTCATAGGAAATGCTTGCTGATCCCTGTTCTAAACCAACATTTTCTAATAAAATATAGTATACACTATGTATGTAATTTTCTAATAGCTATCTTAAAAAAGAAAAAAAGTGACAGATGAAATTAATTTCAATAATATATTCCACATAACACAAAATATTCAAAATCTAACACTCCACAAATACTAAAATATTACTGAGGCCTGCATCTGATACATTCTTTCCAACACAGCAACATCTTAGGATGCAAAGGCTAAAGCAAACTCTAGTGTTTGGTGGAGAGATTATACAATGTCATAGTTTTGGGGATTTGATTTGTTTTGTTTTTGTTTTGGGCACCAGGGATTGAACCTAAGGATGCTTAATCACTAAGCCACATCCCCATTCCTTTTTATTTTGAGACAGGATCTCCCTAAGTTGCTGAGGGCCTCACTAAGTTCCTGAGGCTAGCTTGGAATTTGTGATCCTCCCTCCTCAGCCTACTGAGCTATTGGGATTGCAGCCAGGCACCCCCATGTCCAGCTAATGCCTTAGTTTTTAAACTTAAATTTAAGTGAAAATTAAAAATCCACTTTCTCAATTGTACTTGGTCACATGTCAAGTGACTTCCACATTGGACAGCCTGGGCTATCACCCTTTCCCTATGGTATGCTCAGGCCTTCCCGCACTCAGCTCACCAAATCTGAACTTGTTTCCTTCCTGTGCAAGGAGATCTTCAGAGTTTCAGGAGGAGGAGTGATGCAGAGGTAATGAGCATCCAGAAGGGAATGGATATTTTTCTACTCCTGCCAGATTCTGAGCCCCTCTGGAGGAACCAGAGATAGAAGTGGAGGGAAGTCTCAAAAGGACTTCCTATGGCTCTGGGCTCAAAACTTCCTATCCTCTGAGGCTCAGGTGACAGGTACCAGTCCTGTCCCTAACCATCCTTCCACCCTGTCATGACTGCCCTCATTCCTCCAGACAGAACCTGAAAGGTGGGGGCAAAGGTGAAACTTCTCCAAGCAGATGTGCCTATGTGGGAGCCAGATCAGGAAGGGAGAGAGCCCACTGAGGCCTCTGGTGACCACAGCTGATGGACAAGTTTGTGGACACTTGAAGACTCTCCCAAATCCACTAGGCAGTTTGGGTTGCATCCAGATGGGCACAGACCCAGAGAGGCAAAGTGGCCATCGAAGCCCACCCAGCCAGGAATCCCAGCAGAAGGTCAGGAGCCCGGAGCCCCCTGGGCAGAGAGAGGGGGACTGAGCAGGAGGGTGAGCCTGGGCTGCTGTCCTCCTCAGGTGGGAGCAAAGCACCACAGGTTATGTGCTGAGTCCTCCTGGGGCCCAGCCAAGGCCATTTGTTAAGGGAAGCCCAAGTTAATCATGGCAGTCAAGGTGTCCTGCTAAGCAAGAGCATCCTGGGATGTGGTCCAGATAATTAGTGCCCTGGGCACACAGATTTCTCCATGTTGCATCTCATCTAGGAGAGCAAAATTCAAAGAAAGCTGGGAATGGTGTAAATCATTCTGCTAGAAATGAATGAATGCCTGACAGAATAAGGAAAAGTCCAAAGAAGTGCTGAAGCCTAACCCAGCCATCTTCCCATGGAGCAGAACCCGACTTCCCCACCATCCCTAGGTCTCCTCCTGGTCCCTCCACTCCAGGGAACACCAGCAGTAAAACCCTGCGGCCACTGTCCTCCCTGCTTCCTGCCCTGCCAGGTAACCTCTGGACGGTGTTGAAGCTCTCCTCATCTTCCCCCGGGGTGGATGCACAGGAAGGAAACAAGTTCAGATTTGGTGAGCTGAGTGTGGGAAGGCCTGAGCATACCATAGGGAAAGGGTGATAGCCCAGGCTGTCCAATGTAGAAGTCACTTGACATGTGACCAAGTACAATTGAGAAAGTGGATCTTCCTAAGGGTGCACCTTAGGACCTCAGCCTTTCTGGTCTGTTCATTCCTGTGGCCATATGTGAGGCAGTGGAATCAATTGAGAAAGTGGATCTTCCTAAGGGTGCACCTTAGGACCTCAGCCTTTCTGGTCTGTTCATTCCTGTGGCCACATGTGAGGCAGTGGAATCAATTACAGAATCGTGGCACCTTAGGCGAAGCCAAAGTGGGGCACATAAGGTACTGGTGGGTTGCAAGTTTATTTTAGGCAGGTCTAGCTGTGTGATCTTAGGCAGGTTACCTAAGTACCCTGTGCTGCAGTTTCCCTGTCTGTAAAATGGGGATGATAAAATGCCTGCCTCATAAAGTTACTGGGAAGATGAAATAGGTTCATGAGGGCAATGCGTGAGTTCAACTACCATTGTTAGGAAGGCAAACTCTGACGTTTTATTTACAGTGTTGAGTGTGTTTTAATGAGACTTACAGAAAGGTCAAATCAAATCAAACCCATGGTTCTGCAGAACTTATTGTTTAGGTCAAATCTAAGTAAAAATAATTAGCTCAATAAAAATATATTTAAAGAAAATGTAAATAAATAATAGGGTAGGTGATGGGCTAGTGTTGGGGAAAGGTTGATCTAGGCAGGGTTCCCGGTTCAATAAAGAAGGAAACTCTAAACAGGAAACAGTTCCCAGACCCCATCTCAGCTGCGACCAGACAGTGGCCCACACCCTGCCCTTCCCACTAAGGACATGCTGCCTCCTTTGAATCACTGCATGTAACTTATGAATACATATACACAGTTTGCCGACCAGATAGGATCACACATGACACCCACATCAAATCCCACACCATGCCAAACAAAATAATCCCATGCAGCAAAGTCTAGGGACAGTCAGGTACTCTTTTCTGGCCTGAGGGTAAGAGATGGCTGGAAGAACTGGCTTCCCTGGTGCTGTCATCTCTTAACTGTGTGGCCTTGGACATATTGCTTAATCTGTTTCAGATCCTTAAAATGAGATCAGAGGTGGTAAAGCTGGTGCACAGAAAAAGAGTGGTAAAAGTAAGATTCCCTTTTTCTTCCTCCAAAAATAAGAGCAAAGCAACCCCTACAAAAGAGATGGGAGAATCTGTAAATAGGAAATTCATGCCATATCCCAACCTCAAAGCCTTCAGTACATCTTTGTTTCTTATTGCTGCAAGTCTTCCAACTGCAACAATGTGACCCCTTCCCACCTAACCAGCTTTAATTTCCTGATCCCCAACAACCATAGAAACACAATTCATGCTCCCTCTTGGCCCCATGAACAAGATGCACCCATCCTGACTCCCAACCCACATTCTGTCTCTGAGACCAATGTTCAGACTGATCTTCTAAAATCCAGATTTGATTAGCACCCCCCGCCAGAAGCCTCAGCATGAGTCACTCTGTCTCGTAGAATAAGTTCAAACTTGGATCACTGCTAGCACAGTCCCGTTCTTCCTCTCATAGCACAGACTCAGAATCTTCTGCCCCCTCCCACCCCACACAGAGTCTACACTCAGACCATGAGGTGCACTCACTGTTCCTCCAATAGCTTGTGCTTCTCCATACCTGCACCTGTGCACCTGCAGCTCTTCTTCCCCGGAACACCCTAATCCTGTTCTGTGCTGAGCAAACTCCTGCTGACCCTTTAGCACCTTGCTGAAATGGAGCATTCTGTTTTGCAATATCCTCCCTCCCTCCACTCCTTGCAGCTAGGTGACTAAGTCCTGGCCATAAGGTGTAGATGCAAATCATTGGATGGAACTATCAAAAATGTTCTTTGAAAGAATGGCTGCAAGGGCTCTTCCATATTTCTCCAGTTCCTTTCTGTAAAGTAGATGTGATGGTTGGTGCCCAAGTAGCCACCTTAGAACAAGTGGTGATCTTCCAGATGAAAACCAGGCTCTACAGATGGAGGGGGCCAAAAAGAGAAAAAGGAAACTTGGCTATTGATGATATTGTGGAGCCACTACATACCAAGTGTGGGCTGGATCCCTTTGGTTCTTTTGTGAGAATAGAAAACAAGCCCTTATGTGTTTAAGCCACTATTATTTTAGTTGTTGCTATAGGTAGAAAATCTAATCCTGTCTCATGTAGGACCCTCCATGGACCAGGGGAATGCCTGATAATCTTTTCAGACTCAACCCAAGGAGACCTCCTCCATGAAGTCTTTCCAAATACACTCTCCCCACCTCTACCAGGCAGAAGCAGCCACTCGTCCTGTTGTCTGCCCACAAATATCTATCCTGACATATCAAATACGTCATCATTTACTCATCTGTCTGCACCTCCCGGGTCCTGGGTTGCTTGAGGCAGGAGCTTTGTCATTCATCTATGTTGGCATGTAGGCTGGTACCTGGCCACATTGCAAAAGGACTTGCTCTCAGGCACACTTTGTCTGAGGAGGCCCCAGGAAAGGTCTGAGAAGATGGATGTGTGACTCACTCTCCCTTGCAGCTCCTCTCTCTGACTCCGACTTTCTTCAGTCCCCTTCCCCTGATGTGCTGAGCAGGTGCTCAGAGCCAGAGGAAGAGGCTCCCGAAGCAAAGGGACAATGCACCAGCTCCCTCCCTCTGACACCTGACCTTCCAGTAGCCACAAACCACCAAGGAACAGGAAACAACTGGCGAGGAGACCAGTGAGCAGGAGACATGGCAGCCTTGCAGAAATAGTCCTGACCAGGCCCTTCCCTCCAGCAATGACCTTGACTTAGAGAAAGGACACCTTCCATGGCTGTTCAAACCTACCTGTGGCAGCGCCCCAGGTTTCATTGCCTCCACTGAAGGCACCTGTACAGAAAATAAAGTGGGGGAACTACCAGAACCACAGTGGGAAATGCAGACTAATTTAAAGTAGCTGCATCTGAATCCCTGGCTTGCCTCCCCAGAGCCCTACAGTGGGGAAAGCTTCCCTTGAAGGAAAGGTGGATGGAGAGCAGAGAGAGGAGAAGAGTCGGGGGGAACTGGGACACTGCTCTTTTAGAGGTGGATGGCTACTACGTGGCAGAATAATTAGTGGGATTATAGGGAGGAGGACTTCAGTGCAATCCTAGCAATAAGTGCCCACGTATCACAACTGGGCTGCTTTTCCATAAGCCATGAAGTAGCCTAAATACCCAGAATCACATACCACCAAGGAACCCTCTGGGAACTTGGGGCCTGCTACCTTCTAGGGTTTTCTGGGGCATCTGTATACACTATAGATCTCTATACACTTTCCCCTTACATTTAGATCATTCTGTGCATGCCTTCTCTTCTCGCTTATATCATTAACATGCTTTCATTTGTTAAACAATAGTTTATGAGTCAGTCGTGCTTGCTACATGACATGTCTCTGTATAGAATGACCACAATAGAACTGATTTCCGCATTCTTGTATATTTGCATTGTTCCTAGTCTTTTACTATTGTAAACAATATGGTAAAGAGTATTCTTTTAGGTGATCCTTATCCACATTGATGATTATCTTACTGCATAAATCCCTAAAAGGGGAATTTACGGGTGAAAATGCACCACTAATTTATATATAATGTCAAACTGCCCTCTTGCTATTTAAAGCAATTTGTGATCTTATCAGTGGTTGTGTAGAGTGCCCAAGTCCTCCCATCCTCCACAACACTGTAAGTATTAGGTTTTTAATCATGAAAAGTTTGCCAATTTGACAGATAAACATGATATCTCGTATTGCAATCTGCCTTTAAAAAATATTATTGGGTTTTTGTATTTAGTTCTTTTTTATATAAAGAAGAATATCAAAAAAACTTTTTATTTGGGGATAATTTTAGAATTACAGGAAGATTACAAAGAGGTACAGAGAGCTCCCAGAGACCTGTCACCCAGCTTTCTCTAATGTGACTCCAGGCTTTATTTGGATTTCACCAGTTTTTCTATGAATGTGTATTTTTTTTTCCTACCCCTATATCCAGTCCAGGATCTTACATTGCATTTTGTTGTCATGTCTCTTTACTCTCCTCTGATTGGCGAGTTTTTTAGTCTTTGCTTGTTTTTCACGACTATGATTTTGTTTGTTTTTGGTACTAGGGATTAAGCCCAGGGGCACTTAACCACTGAGCCCCATCCCCAGCCCTTTTTATTTAATTTTTTTAAAATTTCGAGACAGGGTCTCTCTAAGTTGTTTAGGGCCTTGCTAAATTGCTGAGGCTGGCTTTGAACTTGCCATCCTCCTGCCTCGACCTCCCAAGCCACTGGGAATATAGGCATGGATCACCGCACCCTGCATGACCATGGTATTTTTGAACAGCACTAGTTCAGTATTTTGTAGAACACCTCTCAATTGGGTCTGTCTGATGTTTTCTCAAGATTAAACTGGGACTAGGGGTTTGGGGGAAAAAATATCCTGAGGGTGAAAAGTCCTTCTCTTCACTTCCTTTTCCAGGGCCACGTGATATTGGCATGACTTAGAATTGGTGTGTCCATCTTGATCCTTGCAGGTGGTTCTGCCAGCTTTAGCAGCTGTAAAGTTATTATTTTTCCCTTTCCACACTCTTTTCTTTGGAAGCCAGCCACTACATATAGCCCACACTCGAGAGGAGAAGAATCAGACTCCATCCACTGGAAAGGGAATCATATCTATAGGAATAAAGCAATGAAACAAATATATATATATATATATATAAAATCTGAAATTCTTCTGTAAAAACTTATTCCTTCTTCCCTCTTTACTTATTTATAATGATACATTCATAAGAATGATGGTATAAGTAATAAATACCATGGATCCTTTGGGTTCTAATTCAATCTTACCATTATTTATTTTGCTGCTCAAAGGTCCCAGCTTTGGCAACTGGGAGCTCTTTGTTGGTTAGCTTCTGTGTCCTTTAGACATCCCAGCATCTTTTTTATCTTGCTATGTGTTGCTTTTATGTTTAAATATTTCCTTACTTTGTGGCATTACAAGATGTTTCAGGCTTATATTGTATTTTCCCTGCCCAGGTCTGAAATCAGTCATTTCTCCAAAGAGCTCTGATTCTTTTGATTAAAAAGATGATATTTAGAAACCAAGGGCTGGGTATTGGGTGTGCTCATGTCTATTGGAGCATTAGTTGTTCTGGGCCTTCTCAAAAGAACATTGCCAGGAAATGTGTATGTAGGTTACCCCTAAACACACATCTGTTTATTTCTGTATGTGTCTACCTAGACAAATTCATTAAAAATACATGATTTTTTTTGAAAAAACTATAATCTCGCACCTCAAGGCTCATGAAGACTTGTTGAGGGGGAACACTATTAATTCCCTAAACCACCTCTGACCCGTGTCTAGAATCTCTATTTCCCATTTGTTCTCCAAGAACAAAAATCAAACCAATGGTGTGATCCCACTGCCCTCTGCTGGGACCACCAAGCAGCCCCAGGACAGCAGCAGCCCTGTTTCCCAAGGCCTCGAAAAGGTAGTCGAGAGCAGAGAACTGACTGAGGACAAAGTAGCCCAGCCTGGAGATCAAATCCCAGCCCTGCCACTAACAGGTTCTTTTTCTGTAAAATCAGAGGCTAAATGGAACAAGGCATAGGCCTGGTATTTATGACTACAGAGAATGCTCTCTCAGTGTTGGCTCACTCGGTTGTCGGGTGAAGAGAGAAGCCCGCACACTCTGGGGCCCTCCCTAGATAAGATTCACACTCCATCTCTCTCTTGGGCAGGTGAATTATCCTCATCAGGCCTTGGTACTATTTAATTGTCTTGGCACTTTTCTATACTTTCTCAATTTGATACAACACATGTGTTAGTTTATAATTCATTAAAGAAAACCCTTTAGTCTCTCTGTTTTTCTTTCTTTCTTTTCCTTCTTTGTGGTGCAGGGGAATGAACCCCCAGGCCTTGTGCATGCTAGGCAAGCGTTCTACCACTGACTATACCACAGCTCATTTCTTTTTTGAAGAAAGGAAAAAAAGAATATCTCCCATATTCCTTTAGAAAAACTTGTGGAAATCCAAACATGGATTTAATATTAATAAGTACTCCCAGGCAGGCACTGAGGACCACATGCTTCTGTGCAGGAAGACACACACACAAGCTTCCTGTTTGGACGTAAAGCAGGTTCTCAACAGCTATGAGTTTGCATTCTCTTTTTGCTCTCTCCTGGCGATCCTTCTAGAACTCTGTTATAAACTGATGACAAAAGCCTTCTTCTTCCTTTTCTTCCGGCTGCGACCAGAAACAGTAGCAGCATTAAAGTCACTGTCAAATGGGCTCCTTTCATTGTCACTCAAAGTCCCCTCCCCCCTTCTTAGTGTCCCCTAGTGAAGGCCTTGGGCCTATTCTCAAAGTACCTGGAATGTCCACATCAAGACCCGCAGTGGATGAACACACCGCCCAGACCAACAGGAGCCCGGCTCAGGACGACTCCTTCCCACTGCTAACCAGGGCCCAGCCCTCGTGACCCTCCTGAAAAGCCTCAGGGTGTGGGGCTTGGAGCTCCCAGCCCCCAGAGCAGGGCTCCTGAGCCACCTCAGCAGGCCCCACTTCAATTCTGTTTTTCTGTTCAAGACAAATTCCCCTGGGAAACTCTTCCTTTTCCTTCTTCTGAGAGGAAGGAGGAGAGAGGATTTTAAAATTAGATGCTTCTTTTTTATTAAAAAAAAAAAAAGAAGAAGAAGAATGTAAAAAGAACTCCCGATAGGAGGAGGGGGAATGTTCACACTTCTAGAATTAAGAAAAGCAGAGAGCGTTCAGTCATGGTGGCCAACGTCCCAAGTCTGGGGAAATCTAGCCTTTTCAGCAAAAGCCAAGGAGAACCAAGGGGTTGGTATGTAAACCAATCTAGGAAGACTTGACTTGGTTAGAAAAAAAAAAAAATAGCATTTTGGTCAGAACTCAATTTCCACAGGAGCTGCATTCCCTTCTATAGAATTAGCAACCAAACCTCCCCTCACTTTTTCAAAAAAACCATAAGAATATGCACATTTCCCAAACTTATTTGGCCATGGAATCTTTTTTCAGGAGACTTATATTAACATCTCTCAGGTCATTAGAGTTCTAGGAACCCAGTGTGCTCAACCCTGGCCTATAGGATACAATCCCAACTCCTCAACAGCAGGAAAGGCTTTCCATCTGCCTCCCTTCCAGGGTCCTGTGTTGCCTCTCTCCTACTTTCTCCTGATACTCACACTTGACCTACCCGCATGCTCCTAAACGTGTCTGATTCCAAGCTTCAATGCCTCGGCATGTGCTGTTCTATCCACCTGGAATGTTTCTCCTGTTGTGCTCTGAGGTCAACATTGCCAGATCCTTCAGGTTGACATGACGGCCTCCATGTTCCTGCAGCTCTTGTCTCATTTCTCCTTAGCACTTGAATCCCTGGACTACAGATGTGTGTTGCTAGCCTTGATCTCCTTACTTTGGTTCTTGCTCTCACACGGGCTAATTCTCCAGCCTCTCACCAATTCCATGAGGTACCCCCAATTTTCTTCAATGTTTCTCCCTCCTCCTCTTCCTTCTCCTTCTCCTCCTCCTTTTTTTTCCTTCTCCTCCTCTTCCTTCTTCCTTTTCTTTGAGTTTGTAAGAATTAGTTTCTGATGCTTACAATTAAAAAAAAAATCCTAACTTCTATACCTAGGAAGAAGAATTTTAAAATATTGTTAGTCTAAGAAACACATGCTAAAAAGGATAAAAACCATCCAGATCTATTTTCATAAGGGGGCCCATGCTCAGAAGGCGGAAGGAAATAAAGTTGGCATGATCTGAGTGGTGCCTGGAGAGGTGTACCCGATCATGACTCAGATCCTGAGAAAACCCTTTGCAAAGGGCAGGGTTAAAAGTCTTCATCCAGAAGGTGGGTGCGCACATTCCTTTGAAGCAGCCAGCACCAGTTCCACTCTGCAAACAGATCCCTCCCTGTGTTTCAGGGCAGGCAGGTACCAAAGCATCTGTTCCTGAGCTTCTCAACCATTCCAAGTTCAGAAGGCTTCCCTGGAAGCCACTGTCCAGAGGTTTCCAAATGCAGGACACAGTAAATGACTGCGGAGTGGTCCCAGATAACTTTGCAATGTGTCTTGGCCACCTCTTTGGAGGGGTGGGGTCTATTTCCCCTTCCTTTGAATCTGGCTGGCCATGAGGTTTGCTTTAAGCCCAAAGAATGTGGTGGAAGGAACGCTATGCTAACCTTGGTTTAGGAGGCCCAACAGCTTCGCTCTCACCCTCCTGGAATACTGATCCGCCACAATGTGGAGAAGCCAGGTCTTGCCTGGTGCAGGATGAGAGGTCATGTGGAGGAGAACCAGGGTGTCCCAGCCAAGAACCCACACCAAGGCTCCAGGTGTGTGTGTGTGTGTGTGTGTGTGTGTGTGTGTGTGTGTGTGTGGCGCAAGGCTAACTTGGGCCTCTCAGACCAGCCCCCAGATGAATGCATTTGTGGGAGTGAGCCCAGCCATGGTCAGCTGAGGACCACCAACCCTAGTGGGAGAAACCAACGCTAAAGCAACTAAGGGCGGGCAGTCTGCACTGCATGCAGACCAGGAAACAGGGAAGATGTGAGAACCCAGCGGGCTCAAATGGATCCAGCTCTAGGGGACTTACAGGAGAAGGTGCCAAAGCAAGACAGGTGCCCTTTTCACTAAATCTGCAGAGGACCCTGGGTATCAGGAAGGTAGGTGACAAGATGCCTTCTATACAGTGATGGCAGGCATGGAGGTGAGAGGGCAGGCTGGGGCTGAGCTGCCCTGCCCACCTGTGGTATACTGGGCAGGGCCCATCCTGAGACAAAGGAAGGGGTTAGCCACCTCCTTCTCACCCTCCACCCTCCCTTTCATCTATATTATCTGGCCCTGAACCATGACCATGGGCAGAACATGATTAATGCTCTCTGCACACTCAGGGAGCTACAGTTACTACATGGAGTTAAATAAAGTCACAGAAAAGCCAGTAGGAGGAGGCAGGTCAGGAGAGAGGAAGTGCAGATTCCTAGGCCTGGCAGGAGGGTGCAGGGAAGGGCAGTCCTGAGGGAGTGGAGGGAAGAGATGGAGGGACCACAACCCACAGGCAATGCCGTCAAGCCCAGCGGCCTCCTTGGCCTCCTTCCCTTCTCCGAGCCTCCACCCAACTTCCAAGGTCCCTCTGGTGACGCCCATGGGTTTTGGTTCTTGTCTTTTATCCCTCTACCCCATCCTGTGTGTACCCAGTCCTGGGTTGGATTCATCTGGGAAACTAATGATTGGAGAAGAGCTACTAAGACCTGAGAGAGCCCCAAGGTAGAGAGTCTAGCCTTGGGGTTGGAGGACTGTGGTCATCAATTAGTGATACTTCAGCATGGGGTTAACTGAAAGAATACACCTGTGAAAACTGGCTTCAGTTTTTCCTTACGGTAAGGTCCAGGGACCCAGGAGTAAGAGAATACCCAGCCAACCAAACAGACCTACACTTCTAGAAGGGTCTTCACTGTTTTAACCCCCAAAGAAGATAAGGCATTACAGGCTCTGGAACGGCATGTGGAAGAGGAGGGGAGAGGCAGATCCCCAGGGCCCCACGGTCCTGCTGGGACTTGGCCCTCCAGCTGCTCCAGGAGAGGAAATGTGTGCAAACATCAACCCAGGCCCTGACTGGGCTGGGCTGCCTCGCTGTGGGTCAATCCCTGTCCATGCCACACTGGCTTGGTTTCCCTGCCCGCTCAGAAAAGCAGTAGGCCAGGAACTACCAATTAACCAACTTTTCAATTCCACTAACTAACTAACTGAGTGAGTTTTTGCAGACTTTTCCGCCTCCCTCAGTGCCAGTAAACAGGTGGTGCAGGGAGGAATGTGAGCTTTCTCTAAGGCATCGTCAGGGGCCAACATCCTGAGCAAATGATTCTCACTGACTCAGTGTTTCTGAACCTCAGGGCTCCTTATCTAAAGGAAGGGAAGGATACAGAATTCAATGAGATGTTAGTGGCAAAAATGACTGCCACCCAGCAAGTGGCAGTCGACATCAGCGTCTGCTTCCTGCCTTCCAGGGATCAATGGCATTTTCTTCCAAGTCCCATCTTCATCCTCTTACTCAAGAGTCTCTAATTGGACCCTTTAGTATGAGATGTCCCTTCTTTGTGACATGAGCTCGTCTTTCCAGAGAACGGCACTGCCAAAACGAGTGTCATGACTTCAAACACACTTGGGCATCCTGGGAGGCCGCTGGCAGGGGGCCTGCTCCTGGCAATCCTGGGTTCCTCTTTGGCCCTCATCCAGATCAGAACTGGCTCAAGGCGGAACGATGGGACTCACTGGCGAGGTCACCTCCCTCCAGGCCAGGCCAGAGCCAGGGCAGGCACAGACAGTGACAACCACCCATTTTGCAACAAACAGGAAACCAGTTCACCAGCCTCAAAAATAGAACAGACAAAACCCCCAAAATAGGCTCTGGGAGCGGGGCAGCTCAGGTTTCTCGTATTGCTTCCCGACGGACCGAGGGGCATGTGTTGTTGTTGTTTTAAATTTTGTTCCAGAAAAGGCCTGACAAGCCTTGATAGAGGTGGCAAGTGTCTGAGGGCTGAGACCAGGAGGCAGACTGGCCAATCAGGCTTCCTGTCTTGCCCAGGCCCCGCCCCTCCCACTCCCCAACCCAGCTGCCAATGGCTCCAACCACAAGGGCCACAGAAGCCCTGAGCCCTGTCTTGTCCCTGCTCTACAAAGAGACAGCCTGGCTGTGTCTGCAAAGTGAGGCTCCTGGCCTGCAGTATTTCCTGTGGCCCCACCTCGCACACTCATCCCCATACTGCTTCCACAGGTATCCAGAGATCCACTGAGTCATAGCACCCAGGACCATGTGGACCACAGGCCCCAGACATGCCCTACGCTGGACCCCAAAAAGATGTCCAGCTATGCTCATGCTGTTTCCCTCTGCCAAGAGTACTGTCCCTTGACACATGCCCCTTCAGAAGCCATCACACTGGAAGGACATGATTACTGCAGAGATGTTGTAAAGGACAGTGTCACATTGAGTCCCCTTATTGAGAAGTCATGGGGAAAATGTGTGTCAGGTCTAGCCTCAGGGAAGGCTGTGCACATCCTGGGCACCTGATGTGTTTTTATCCTGTGGACACGATGATTAAGAACTGCCAAGTGATCATGTTCCTTTTTTGTTTTCACTGCTAAGAAGCTTAGTGCCAAATTTACTTATTAATCGCCTCCAGTAGCTTTATGTCCTAACTTGCCCCGTGGCTTTATTTTAGTTTCTTCCCTTATTTTCTATGCCCCTGATTTCCTCATCAACTTTATTTTACCTTCATATAGAATGCTTATGAGCCTTTTCAAATCTTTATTTGGAATAAATTGAGGTGTATACAAACAATGGAACAATCAACTCCTACTTATGCTGCAAAACCCACTTCAAATGTCCCCACCTCTGAGTTCTCCCTAGCCACTCCAAAAGGTGGGCCCCCCATCCCCTGTGGTCCCACAGTGCCTGTTTGTACCTTCCTGGGTTACACTCACTCCTGTGCTTTATCTGCTCTTTCCACCATCACATAGAAGGTTCTGGGTGGAAGCTAAGAGCTCCACCTGGTCACCTTGGTCACTATCTGCTTCCAGAGCTCCACACACATCCGCTTGTTTAATCCTCAAGATGACTTTCCAGACAAGGCTGATGAAACCGAAGCTCAACCACGTGAGGTGCTTACGCAAGGTCACATACGAGGAGGGCAGAACTGCGTAAAACCTTGTCCTAACCTCATCTTGGGCTCATCTTAAGGTCACCCAACAAGGGAAAAAGGGAAAAAGAGAAAGAGGGAAGGAAATTGAGTTTCCATAGACATCAGATAATTCATGATGGACGTCAAACTCATCTACGCTACTTATAGCATTTAAAATGCAGCTCGATCCATCAAAATCCATTCTCTGCAACTGTCCAGAAAAATGTAAATGCATTTAGCTGTGGCTCCTTCCTGATCGACCCCCAGCAGGCTTGTTAGTGCAAACAGATACGAGAACTTAACTAATTACCATCCTCCCTCCTTCCCTCCCTCCCTCTCTCCCTCCTTTCCTACTATGCTGAGGATCAAACTTAGGGCCTTGCAAATGCTAAGCACACACTCTACCACTGAACTATACCCCCTGCCCCCAAATTGCATGCCTGACTGTTTCAGAGCACCCCCACCTTCAACCCCACACGACACACATATTTTTAAACTCTGGGAAGTGGTTACAGCATGAAATATCACCAGAAGAGCTAATTTTGCAAGAAGCTTCCAGAAGAAAACAAGGCCAACTTGTGAGCAAGTACATGTGAACCACAAGGCTAATCTTTCCCCAAGCCCTGCAGTATGCAGACAATTAAACAACATGAAAGGATTTTAAATATTTAATGTCCCAGTCGGAAACCTAATTGGCCTGATGCCTTTAATTTAAAATGCCCACTGGATATACACCAGGGCACCACCCTTCAGGGAGGGCTGTCTGGGTGTGGGAGCGGTGACCTTGGGTCAGTTTTGGACTCTCCCTTTTAAGCCTCACTTTTCACACGTGTAACTGAAGGGGTAATAATGGCACCCCACCTAGGGCAGGAGTGAGGATGCAGCTGGCACAAAGAGACTGCTCCATAAATCACTGTGTCCCCAGCAAGAGCTGGAGAGAGGAGAAGTGGGCAGAACCCATGCGGGTAGGGAAGGAAGGCTTCGGAGCAGCCTCTTCATGGAGCAGCGTCTCGGTGCTAAATGGAGACCCTTCCAGGGTCTGACTGGTCTCCCTCTTAGGTCACTTCAGACCTTGTGTGCCTGTGACTGTGCACGTGTGCACACTGTACCTGGTGCAGCCCAGTGTTTCCCAGCATCAGGTATGGGGCTGCGATCTGTAAGTGAACTATGTGAGCAGGAGCAACACACATGGGTGCACAGGGGCATTTCCATGCCTTGGTTCTTCGTCCCTCCTCCCAGGTGAGCCCTCCAGGGCCTCCTTTTCTGAGGATTCAAGGGTGCCAGTTGCTCCCCTCTCTTCTGTGGACACACACACTCACTTTCCCACCAAGTGTCCTTGGTCTAGAGAGAAGGCCATCCCCCCGGGCCGTCTCCCTCCTCCTGGGGATCATCAGGTACTGTCACCTCAGGGCAAGTGACCTGCCTACACCAGGAGAAAAAGCGATCCATCCAAATATCCTGATTTTGTCCTTTGTCCCACTCCCCTGTCTGGCCTGTTCTGTTTTAGGAACCCATAGACCTGGGAATGATCCTGCCTATGCCGCTCACACACTTTGGAACCTTGGCTGAATAATTTCACCTCCAGAAGCCTCAGTGTCCCTGGGTGTTAAGTGAGGGAGAGGCATCCACCCCCTCTGGAGGGTGGAAGGAGAATGTCAAGCCTCTATCCCACCCGCTGCACCTGGGCCAGTGAGGGGTGGCTTCTGTCATGGCACTGACAGGAGGAGACCGGGGCAGGAAAGGGCATCTGTGCTTTCTCTCTGCAGCACTTCAGAGGGAATGAGGGCCTTGGCAGGGTGAGGACAAAGCCCACTGGACCACTCAGGCTTCAGATGCAGCAGCCAAGTGGTGGCCCAGGAGGACTGTGGGGTGAGGGGGTCGGCACAACACCTGCTTCCTTCCCTAAGAAAGGTCCACCCAACAGGACCTCTACCCTCACCCACACCCTGTACCCTACATCCCTCGGGACCACAGGGTGAATCATCATGAGGTCACTGGCTCAGCGTGGGAATGTCTGGGGCTTCATTTCCTCTCTTCTTCCAACTCCGCCTTCTGGCCCTATCCTCCCACTCCATCCCTATACTCTCCCATGCCTGGATGTGGGAGGGACACGGGAGACCCCTTTATCTGTACTGGATACATTCCAAGACCCCAGTGGATATCTGAAACTGTAGCTAGTACCCAACCCTTTATAGTACTGTGTTTTTTCTGGGAATGTCACTACATTCTCAGTCCACCTGGTGCTATGTCTTTCCACATTTTATGCCCAAGTGCCTCCTCTCCACCACTACTCTTGCACTCTGGGGCCACTGTTAAGTAAAATCAGAGTTACTTAAACTTGTTGACAAGCACTGCATTACAGCAACAGTTGATCTGATAATCCAGAAGGCTACTAAGTGACTAATGGGTGGGTAGCATATACAGTATGGATGCGCTGGACAAAGGGATGATTCATGTCCAAGGCAGGACAGAGTGGGACAGTGAGAGATTTCATCACCCTATTCAGATTGGTGTGCCATTTAAAACTTATGCATTGTTTATTTCTGGAATTTTCCAGTTATATGGCCAAACCACAGGTTACAAAAACTGAAACTGTGGATAAGCAGGGAGGGGGTTCATGTATTGCCTGTTGTGTTTCCCAGTTAAAAGTAGAGAACATTTAGCAAAGAACACAGCTCCCAGCTCCCAGGGTCTTCTGCTGTGCTGCTGAAGAGCCCCAGCCTATACTAGATCATGAAGCTAAGAGAGGAGAGGCAGAGGAAGGTGGGAGTGCAGCATCCACTGATCCTGCGTCAGGCCTTGTGATGGATCCCAGGGACCCAAAGGACAGGAGAAGAGAAGGGACATCAGAAATGAGCACGCTTAACCTCTGCAACATCAGGCCCCATGCCAGGCACAGGGAGTCATAGGGAGGGACAGAAGAAAGCACCTTCAGGGAGAATCTTATGGTCCAGACAGATCCCTACTGGACTGTTCACAGGTGTAAAAGAGAGAGGTGAGAGGTCAGAAAGAGGTGAGATCCTCAGTGTCTCATCTGGACAAATGGTGAGCCAGAAGGCACATCTGGTCTGCCTGGATCTATGGAGCCTCCTGATGGAGACCAAAGAGAGAACAGACCACTGAAGCACAGTGTGGCAGAGGCTACTAATGTTTAAGAAGGTCAGGAAAGGGCCTATGGGTCCTGTCTGGAGAAGGAAGGCCGGGAAGGATTTCACGATGGTTGCAACATTTGGCCTGGGTCTGAATGAGGCAGGTGTGGGAGTAGGTCACCAGGTCAAGGAGACAGAGCAGGAGCAAAGGCACTGAGGTGCCTGGCAGTGGGGTGGGTCAGCAATCAGGAGGCTTGGGGGAGGCACCCAACAGTCCTTGTGGTCTTCCTTGTAACTCACTACCCAGAAGTCACTGCTGTTCTAGATAATTCATCACCGCCGGCCCCATACCATTAAACACGGGGCATTTATCGTGAGCTAGACATTGTCCTAAACACTTGATAAGCATCATCCTACCCACAGCAACCATGTGTATAGGAAGAGAAGTCCCTCAGTATACACAGGTTGGTTCCAGGACCCCAGGGACTCCCCAAATCCATGAATGCCCCAAGTCCTTTACACAATATGGTGTAGTATCGACATACAACCTGTACATATTCTCCTATATGCTTCAAATTATCCCTAGATTACTTGAATACCAAATGCAATGTATATGTCATGTAAACGGTTGTTATGTTGTACTGTGTAGGGAATGATGACAAGAAAAAAGGTTGTACATAATCAGTACAGATATATACATATATTTTTTTTCTGAATATTTTCAACCTGTGGTTGGATGAAATCTGTGGATGCAGAACTACAGGTGGAGAGGGCTAAGTGCACTCTTGTTATCCTTGCTTTATAGATAAAAGAATTAGGCCCAAAGAGGTTAGGGCACCTGTGTAAGGGACACACCACTGCAGTGGGAGGGCTGGGGGGGAAGCTGGCAGGCAGGCTCCCCAGGACACGCCCTCCAACCTCTGGGCATGGCTGCCTCCGTGGACTGCAGTCTGCCTCTCCTGCTCCCTGACAGCTCCAGCTTCCCTCCTCCTCCTCTCCTAGCTACAGGCACCTCCCCAGCAGGCCACCTGTCCTCCCTCTGAGTGTCCCCCCAGCCTGGCCTTTATAAAGGAACCTGATGGGCACATGGTGACTGGCAGACTCCAGGGGGGAGAAAGCCCTGTTGCGGTCCAGTTCAGGCTGGGAACCAACAATTTGTTGACTTAATCAGGCAGATTCGGAAAGGTGTTGTCATGGTGGCGAGGTTTCTATTCCAGGCGGCCAGGCCGTAATTAAATGTCCTGACCTGCACACCTCCAATTACTGCGCAAGAGCTGGTTTCCCGGGCCTGTTAACTAGCAATTATAGAACCTTCCACTGAAATTCCAAATCACTTAGTAAAGGTCACTTCCTTTATTTATTTTTCAGATTTGGGGGGTAGGAGTGGGATGGAATTATTGCCCAAATTACAAGTGACATCCATTATTTATAACAGGTTTATTCAGATGAACAATCTGCAGCCCATGCTGCAGTCCACAGGCCTTCTTGATGGTTGTTATAAGGTCTCCAGTTTATGGTACACCTACTGTGTGCCAAGTCCCATGAGAGGTGCTTTAGATGTGTCCTGAGAGGTGGGTATTATTATACCCGTGTTATAGATGAACCAACTGAGGGCCACACAGGGTTACACACAGCTGTACCTAGAAGATTTAGAATTTACAGCCAGGTCTGTCTGTCTCTGAACTACAGTCTCTCCCCATTATATGAGGTGGTCTTAAGGTAAAAAATCTAGTATAGAGTTCAGAAGAAACTGGCTATGTGCTCTATAAGAGGTGCTGAGAAGTCTCAAAACGTTTCCTTCTCCTGGCCTTGCCCTGAGGGCCTAGTTGAGAAGTGAGTCTCTTCCAGCCTCTGGGATGGTTAACAGGTTCGGGTAATAACCTTTCACCACTGATGGCTCAGACAGCTTTTTATTTACAAGAAAGACTTGTGACAGCTTGAGGACAGTAGGACCTCAAGGAACAGAAATGGTTGCCCAAAACACAATCCCTACACTACTTGCCAGATGATGCCACAGCAGACACCAGGAATCAACAAATGAGAGACTCCAGCCTCCTTCTCAATATAGGCAATCCCTCCAAGGGGCTGGACTAGCCCAGGTGATGCAAATTATTTAAACTGTCTTAGATAATGATTACCATATTTCCTCTTCGCCAAATTCTGACATGTGGCTTAACTGAAGATCATTTTTCCTGATTAACAAATTTATATGTTTTTTTTAAAAAGCATAAAATCAAATCACACTTAATCTGACATTTAGCAAATCACTCTTAATAATCAGAATCAATGTTCCCATCATTAGAAATGTCCCTGAAAATCCAGGGAATATGGATATTACAGTTGACCACAGGTGCATACTCTGCACAAGAACAGATATTCAGCAAATGCACAGGGAATAAGTAAATGGATGGGGGACTGAGATGAGAGACACAGGGGCAGTGGAAGGCCCTGAGGATGAACTCCTGCTGTCCTCACCACCCCACCAGAGTCCTCATCTGCCTGGGGACTTTCCCAAACCTGCACAGTATTTATTTAAATTGCCTTGCTCCAGAAGAGAAATATCCACACAAGACACTCTTTGGATAAGAAGCAACAGTAGCCATGCACACACCAGATGCATGTGGGTGCATCTCCCCAAATTGCAGCCAGTCAGTGTTTACATCTAACTTAATCAGGCTCCAGTATTCAGGACCCGAAGCCAGTCACAAACATTTCAAAGCCAGGTCTCACCCCGCATCTCACAAGACAGGGCTCCAGCCACACACAAGAACTGGATGGATCAGGTAATTGTAGAAATCCACACACCCATAGGGTGAAATAGCAGAAATGTGAATGAGCTTGTCTCAGTTCTTTGATTCGGACTCAGACAGCAACAACCCTCTTGATCGTTTATCTCAAACTCAGAGGCCTCCACCAGAAACGAGGTGCTACCAACCACTTGTAAGAAAGCAAAGATCCACGAAGACCCTAGTGTCAGGGTCTGTAGCTGACTATAGGAACAGGGTGACGATCTCCCCTGAGTACCAGGAAGACCCCATCCAGAAAGAGTATAGATACCAACTTCCATCCTGAGTCCCTTGCTCCCTGTCTGCCATCACTGCCTCCCTGGGGCCTGCCCCTAAGGGAAGGAGCACCAGCCTTTGCAACCCAAGCCCGGTGGATGGGGCTGCACACAGCAGCAGGCTTCTCCTGGTGCTGCACTAGTTGCTGGCCTCAGCGGTTTGGAACCCCTTTGGAGCTCTCCAAGGTACTGACCCTCATTCCTGGCTGGGCCCCTAAAAACACGTGTCGTGGTGAACAGTGACTATTCAGAGCTTATCCATGTCTATATGGCTCTATTCTTTAAAAATGAGTCAATTCAAAAATAAATTTGGCTTCATTGTTATACTATTTTTTGTCACAGAAAAAAAGAGGTATATTCTTGTCACTTTTCATCCCCCATTTATAGTGTGGGTCTTTGGGAAGCCAGATGGCCTATGTGGCATGTGGGTTATAGATTGGTCTAAAATGGCCCTGAAGCCTTTGATGTCACCAGGTCCCCACACCCTTGGATCTTGCCTGTCCTATATTTTGGTCTTGTGCTCTTCCCAATCCCGCTCTATCAACTCTAAACTTCTAGGATGGCTTTTTCCAGTCATTCCAGGGCACTGATTGTTTACTGACCCCTTTATCTCTCCTGCTTATCCAAGTCCTCCCTTGCTGCTGAATCTTCTGGGGACCTCAGTTCATGGGTACTGTCTAGGGGAAGGACCATGAATTGCCTCATGGCTGTGACCTCATCTCTTAAGCCCTCAGCTTTTCTGACTGTCCAAGGCTCACTCTGCTGGCCAATCATCTGTTTCTGCTCCTGGTCGTGGGGACAGTGGCCAGTGCTGGTCTCCTACTCAGAAAAAAATCCCCTTCTCTTACTCTCCCTGGACATTCCACTGTCTGTGTCTTCTGCTTGCTTGTTTGTTTCTGTTTGTTGCATTTCCTAGAGGAAAAGGGTCTGGCGGTGACTGGGTTACACTGCCTCCTCACCTCACAGAAGTGCGACAATAGCAATGAATGGTTCTTCTGAATCCTGCCCTGCACAACGCTAACCACTTTATGATCTTTTGTCTCACTGTTGATCATCATCCTGGCAGCATCCTCTTTTGACAGTTAGGCAGAGCCAGAAAGGCTCTGTGGCTCTCCTCAGGTGGCCCAGCTGAGCAGTGAGGACACACTCAAACTGGGCCCACCCCAAACTAGGCCCACACCCAAACTGGACCCCTCTAGAGACATGCCAAGAGGGTGAGCAATGGCAAAATGTTGGGGAAAAGTGAGAAATAGGAATTGGGAGGTAAAGAGTTAGGAAACAGGTGAGTCCCCCTACCCCCGCCAACACACAGATATAATAAATTCCTAAAAGAAGAGCAAACTCACAAAAATAGCAGCTATTGTAGCTATAAATATGGGTCCTTATCTGGAGATGGGGTTGTAGCTCAGTGGTAGAGAGCCTGCCTCACATGTATGAGGCCCTGGGTTTGATTCTCAGAACCACATAAAAATAAAGAAAGGAAAATTAAGATATTGTGTCCATCTACAACCAAAACAAATTTTAAAAAGATGGGTCCTAATCTAACTCCCAAGGAGACATATAATTTAGAACTGAAAATATTTGCTTATTTTAAAGATGAGCAAGCAGGGGCCCAGAGAAGCCCACAAGTGCCCAAGTTATAAAGAAATATGCCCTCAGGCTCTGGCTTAAGGCGACAGATAGGTACTCAGTTGAACTGTTTTTACAATGACATAAAGAGCCCCCAAGATCACATTTTCAATAAGCAAAACAACCCAGGTCATTAAACTGCTGCCTTACAACATATACTCACAGGCCTGTGAGCTGCCAAATCCATCCTGCAGGGGGAGCCAGAGGAGATCCTTCCCTTTCAATAGGGCCTTTGTCACCAACTTAGAAACAAGAGGAACACAAACCTAAAACTCTCCTTTGGCTGCAAATGGACAGATGTTTAATAAGAAGCCATCGATTTGAAATAGTTCAAGGATAAATCCAGCGCAAAGTCTGAATTCTAGATGATTCTCAGCAGTCTTCCTGCCCTCCTCTCTAACAGCTGGGCCGCATCTGCACTGTGTTCCCATCTGCACACCTCATATTCAGAACGATAGTGACAAGTTGGTCACTTCCCCAGGAAGGGAAATTAGCAAATACTAAATCTTGTGGGGGTAGCTGAGATTTTTCAGCCCAGAGAAGACTGGCCACTGAGCTAAGAACCTGCCATGTTAATAATTCTCCATCTGCAGAAGAGGGACAGCCACTGCCTTGGGAATGCACTCTGAGGACAGCAAAGTGAGGCTGTGAGAGGTCTCTGCTTCCCAAAGGCAGCCTCCTTGTAGAATGAGGCAGGGGACAGTCCTGGGTGAGCCTAATCATGCCCCATGTACCTATCCTTTGGGGCATCTCAGACTCTTAGAGCAAGAAGGACTTCAGCTGTCTCCAGACCCTGGTCTATTACTTCCATTTTAAGAATGAGGACACCGGAGTTCCAGATTCCATGACTGATGAGTAGGAAGGGCCTTGAATCCAGTCATCCAGACCCCATCTAGGACTCTCCTTTTTCGCCAGCAGGGGGCACACTATTCATCAACATGTCCTGTGTTTCTGGTGACCCAAGAGGCAGCAATGGCATGGCAGTTGGACAAGAGCGACTCAGATACCTTCCAGGCAATCTCCACCAGTTGGTACTCCTCCCAAACACGCTGAGCAAGACCCAAGGGCACAGAGGGAACATGAGCCCAGGAACCCACATACTTCTCCCACCAGCCATTAACAGGGGTGCAATTTCTCTCCCCAGGACCATGGTGAATAGAAACAGCTGTGGCACTCTCTTGTCTGCTGGCCACAAGGAATCAGTCCTCCCTCCTCATCCACAGGGGTTTGACATCAGACTCCCCCACATATACTAAAATCTGAGCATGCTCAAGTCCCTCATATAAAATGGATTAGCCCTTGCATATAAACTATGCTTATCTTCTCATAAACTTTAAATCATCTCTAGATTACTTCTAATGCCTAATGCAAGGCAAATGCTATGTAAAAGCTGTTAGACTGTATTGTTCAGGGAACAATGATAAGGAACAACTATCTGTACATCTTCCAAAGAGATGCAATTTTCTTTTCTAAATATTTTTGATCCACAGTGGGTTGAATCTGTGGGTGTGGAACCTGCAGATATGGAGGACTGAATGTATATCTCTTAGGGTGAGGGGAAGCCTTAGTATTCCATCAGGACAGGACAGTGCTCTCTGATACCCAGGAAATAATCATAATGCATAACAGACAATGTAGGAAAGCTGAGGACCCCCTGCCCTGTTATGCTGCAAAATATTTCCTCTTTAACTCCAGGGCAAAGCTGCAGGGTCTGAACATGGGCTCTTCACAGCCAGCCCAGATGAGACGCACATGTGAAAAAGGACACATGACAGTGGCCATGCCACAGACTCACATAGCACCTTGTTGTGGAAGCAGCAGATTCCTCTCTAGCCATTCAGATGGCAGCCTGGCTTCCTTATGTAAGGAAATTGTGCAGCCCCAGCACCCTCCTGCAGTGACCCAATGACCCACAGCTGCCCAGACACAGTCCTTTCTAAAATCTCAGCCCCCACCCCATCCAGCCCATCCTCGGTTAGTGGGGCTTTGTTTATTAAAGTTCTTGACCTTGGGCACTGTAATTCCACTGTCTGAGGGAAATCCCCAGAAGGCTCTGAATAATGAAAGCCAAAAAAGATGGGACTTGTTTTGGGCCATGAATGAAATTCAAGCCTCAAAATGTCATGTCTGCAAAGTTTGTGGAAGGCTAACTGTGACCTCAGAGGTTTGAGAAAGTGAGCATCCCTCGGCCAGCACTCAGTAGATGTTCCTCTGGCATGACCTCTGCTCACACTGCCAGGGCTGGAGCACAGAGTAGGGGACAGAGAGGTTACGTGATGACAATTCTTCCTGGGTGACAATTCCCTCTCCCATGTCATGTGTATTATATCCAACACTCAGTTCACCCTCACAACTACCATGGTAGTGAGTGTACTCCCAATTTCCCAGATAGGGAAATGTAGGCCCAACAAGGTGGAGGGAATTGTCCAAAGTCCACAGGGCTGGGTGACACAGAACTAGACCTGGAACTCAGGTCTTGCTTCTTTAAGGCCAGAGCTTCCTATCAGATTACATCCAGGAAGCTTGTAGAGCCTGAGTGGAACAGATTTTCAAACTCTCTTTAGAATTAAGAGTTGGGCTGGTGTCATGGCACATTCCTGCAATCCCAGCAGCTCAGGAGGCTGAGGCCCAAGGATCGCAAGGTCAAATTCAATCTCAGCAACTTAGCAAGGACCTAAGCAATTTAGCTAGTCACTGTCTCAAAATAAAAAAATAAAATAAAAAGGGCTGGAGATATGGTTCAGTGGCTAAGCACCTCTGGTTTCAATCCCTGGTGCCAAAAAAAAGAAAAGAAAAAGAAAGAAAGAAAGAACTAAGTTGGCCCCAAATATGCTAGGCTCAATCTCTGTGCCTCCCACAGCATGTTAATCTACTAATTATTATTCATGCATCACCACTTTCGTTTGTACTCAACCACAAGATTTAGGATGTATTACTACTTTGACTTCGTGCAGAGTAATAGATTCCAAAGAAGTTGTTTTCCATTTTTAAATGAACTGTTGTTTCTTCTTTCTGAAAGCAATTCTTTCAATAAATCCTATTCAATTGCCCATTGCTTTTTTTTTTTTTTTTAAAAAAGCATTTGTTTAGTGTCTAATGCATACATCGTGCTATTCTGGGTTTGGGGGACACAGCAGTAACCCTAACAGAAAAGGTTCCTCATAGTAGGAGACAGACAATGAAACAAAGTGCGCGAATAAATTAAGGTCGTTTCAGGTAAGAAGTGCTGTGGCAGAAAATAAAGCCAGAGGGAACGTTTGAACTGACACCTGAAATCTGCTAGGAAGAGGTCAGTCATAGAAAGATAAGAGGAAAGAAAGTTCTGAGCAGAAGGAAAAAGTTTAAAGACCCTGAGGTGGTCATGAGGATGGTCATGGCCAGCATTAATGACATCTAGAGAGCGCAGAGGGAAACTGTGGGAGATGATCTAGGCTAATCCTTGCAGGCCATGGAAATGGGTTTTAGATTTTATTCTAGTGCAGGCTACCTAAGCTTAGAATAAGATGGCCTTCGTAATTAAGCCACGGAAACTCACACATCATGGATATAACCTGTTGGTGATATAACCTGTTGGTTCCTGTAGAGCACCCAGAGCTGGGGAGCATCCCAAACAAATCGACGTGGCCCTGGAGTCAGCGCCAGGACTCGTAAGTAGGAAGTGGCAGAGCTGGCAAATTTGAACCCAGCACAGCCTGGCTCTGCACTCCTGGTTCTCAGGAACTCACATGGACGCTCAGAGGCACTGCTCACTTAAGATAGCAAGAAGGATGAACAGCAATCCCAGCCAGGAAGCAGAGTCTAGGTGACATTTTGCTCATAGCATAATCAGGGATAGGTCCACGGAGCAGCCACAGACTAGGCTAACCAAACTGGCAAGACAGGAAGCTCAAGTGTCTTGCCCCCTTCAGATCAAACCCAGAGAGCAAGTTTTATTAAACAACTACTAGCACCCACCCCGGTGGCACCTGTTAGTTCTTCACAGCACGTTCTCCACGTGGTTCTCCTCAGAGGCCCACAAGATCAATGAGCAGCAGCTGGCCTCCCTAACAATACCCCTGCGTCCTGTTGCCCTGCTTTGGCCTCCACTAGCACTGTCTACCTGGAAGGTTCAGCCCCACCCTTCAGCTCCTGTACTCAGTCTGCCTGACATCCCATCCCCTGCTCAACCCAATCAATCCATTCTAAGGGCACCTCTTTTCTCACTGTGTGCATCAGATGGCTCAAATGACTGTCCCTGATACACTCTGAGCAAGGTGAGGGCGGGGATTGTCATTCATTGTAGAATCGCTGGTGCCCACCACAGCACTTGACCTGGAGCAGTTTATTGAGCGCTTGTCGCTAAACCCACTCGTGGCTGAGAAAGGTTTTCTTGCCACTGCTAAGAAATGGCAAAACTGAGACCCACCTCCAAGCCTCAGGTCACATTTTCATTCCATTATATCATAGTAGCTAGGTAAGGACAAAGGTGATGGACACATCAAAGGGACAATAATTTGGGGTGGAAGAAAGTCCTATGGTAGGACAAAGGTGGATCAGAGGAACCCCAGTGAAGCCCAGTGCAGCAGGGAGGGAAGGATGGAGACAGAGAAGGGGCAGGACTTGGCAGAAACCAGGGTAGAAGTGAGTCAGAGGTGATTTACCTGAGGTCCCTTGTGTGGGATGCCCAGAAATGAGGTCACAGCCTGCTGGTGTCAAGGCTGAGTAGGGGAGGTGGGCAGACTGGATAAGCCTTCCATATTCAGCTAAAGCCATCAGTGTGATCCGGGTCATGGACAGCGCCTGTGGCTCAATGCTCCATTTAGAAGTCTGCTTAGTGTCCAATAATTACAACCAGGAGGGTGATGGTTACCCCATGCTAAGGTAGGCAAAGCAAGAGCTTCCGCCATTCCAGAAAAGACCTTTAAAATCACAAAAGCTCAACCTTTAAGCACCAATGTAGCTTCTGCACACCAGTGGCATGTTACCTCCTAAACTTTCTGGGGGTATACTACCATCTTTCTTTCCAGATATGTGAATGCTGCCTTAACTGATGGGAACTTCCCTCTGATGGGAGATTAGGGAAGGGACAAACACTATGGAAAGATCATGGACCTTAGTGGGAGACCAGCTAGGTTTCCACCCTGATTCTGCTCTGCTGAGCTGAGTGACCAGTCGGCCAGCTCTGCCATCTAATGAAGGACAACACAGCCCTGTCACAGACATACAGACTGAGAGAAGGTGTCTATGGTGTCTGAACACCACACAAGGTCAATTTCTAGAATACAGAAGGAACTCCTGAGAGCCAATCAGAAAGAAGCAGTAAATTCAGTAGAAAAGTGGCAAAGCATATGAATTAGCAATGCACGGAAGGGAAAATCAAACGAATAATAGTGTGTCAAGAGAGCATGCTGGGCACAGAGGCACATGCCTGTCATCTCAGAGGCTCGGGATGCTGAGGCAGGAGGATCAAGAGTTCAAAACCAGCTTTAGCAACCTAGGGAGGCCCTAAGCAACTCAATGAGACCCTGTCTCTAAATAAAATACAAAAAAGATCTGGGGATATGGCTCAGTGGTTTAGTGCTGCCATTTAAAAAAAAAAAAATCCCCAAGTCTGCTAGTAATTAGAAAAACGCAGAATAAAAACAATGAGATGCTATCAAACTCCCTCGTGGTAAATACTGATAATGTCTATGTCGGTAAGGAACCAGGAATCTCCATGCGGAGCTGGGGGTGGGGGCACAAATGGGCAGTACACGGTTAAAATAAGTTATGTATTCTGCGACCTAGAAAGTTCACTCTCAAGGATAAATCCCAGAGAAAGCTCTACAGGAGTCTGCATGGAGCCATGTATGAAGAAATTCATGTTGGTTTTTTTTGCAGCCAGGAATTGAAGGCAACATTAGGGCCACAGACTCGGGGAGAGTCAGGAGAGGTTGTGGGGGATTTCGCTTACAGATGGAGCACCGTGCTCTTACTAGAAGTGAGAAGCTAGATGTGCCAAGGCCTGTAGAAGTTGACGTGTAATAGTGAACAAAAATGAGGACCATCGGTGGCAGATAGCATTGTTATTATCATTACTTTCCAGGGAGGAAAGAAGCTTCCCATCTAGTGCCCTAGCCAATGCTCTAGGGAATAAATAAGTCCTGGTGCGCTCCCAGCTCTGCCTCTGCCTCCTCTTCCCCCCAGCTGGAGTTCCAAGGTCCCCTAGAGCTTAAACATTCCTGCAGAAAGGTGAGGGAGATTGCAAAGTGATTCTAGGGCAAGTGGAACTCTAAAAGAGTATTAAAAAATCAGTCAATGAAACCTCATCCTGAATTCCCAGCACCTCTTGAGACAGGCAGTGTGAAGCTGCTGGGCCCGGAGCTCTGATCATCTCCATTTTACAGAGTAGAGAGCAGAAGCAGAAATTGGAAGGAACTTGCCCCAGGGCACTCACTAATAATACGGAGAACTGGTATCAAAACTCAGGCAGTTTGAATTCAGAGCCCAGATTGTTTGCAGATTTTGGTGTGTGTGTGTATGTGTGTGTGTGTGTGTGTGTGTGTGTGTGTGTGTGTGTGTGTATGTTGAGATCTTTCAAAAATACAGAAATAAAATAAAAAGAATGCACTGTGCCCACCACCCAGCTCCACCCAGTGCTTTGTCATTAGACCACAAAGCCCTCTCCTTCTCAATCAAGTCTGTGTGTTGTCTTCCCCTCCATCTGTCTTTCTAAAGGATTCTTTATCTTTTGTTTTCTGGTTTATTTGCTGTTTTCTATTGTCTGATTTCTACTCTGTTAATTTGGTCTTCATCATTTCCTTCTAATTTGAGATTACTCGTTCTTTTTCTTACTTCTTGGGCTCTTCTTTTCAAATACAAACATATACAACTATACATTTTCCTCTCTGAATTGTTTCAGCCATTTCCGACTACTTTGTAAAGGTAGTGGTTTCCTTATCACTCAATTTAAATATATAATTTGCATTTTGATTTCTTCTCTGGTTCATTCATTATTTTGAAAAATTTTTAAATTTTTATAATTTATGGGAGGGTTTTTAAAAAATTTTTAATTTGTTTTAATTAGTTACACACGACAGTAGAATGCATTTATGTACTTTGATATATCATACATAGATGGGACATAATTTCTCATTTTTCTAAGTGTACATATTGCAGAATCATATTGGTCATGTAGTCACGTAGGTACATACAGGAATAATGTCTTTTTCGTTCTACTATCTTTCCTATCCCCGTATCCCCTCTCTTCCCCTCCCATCACTCCCCTCTACCTAATCTAAGGTAATACTATTCTTCCCTAGTGCCCCCCACCTTATTGTGAATTTATCCCTGAGAGAGAACACTCTAGGTCACAGGAAAGATAACTTGTTTCAACCATGGACTGACAGATCGCTGCACCCATTTGTGCTCCCCCCAGTTCGGCATGGAGATTCCTGGTTCCTTACCGACATAGACATTATCAGTATTTACCATGTGGAAGTTTGATAGCATCTCATTTGATAGCATATTAGAGAAAACATTTGGCCTTCGGTTTTGTGGGATTGGCTTATTTTGCTTAGCGTGATATTCTTCAGCTTTAACCATTTACTGGCAAATGCCATAATTTCTGTAAAGCTGAGTAATATTCCATTGAATATATATATATATATATATATATATATATATATATATCACATTTTCTTTATTCATTCATCTTTTGAGAGAACATCTAGGTTGGTTCCATAGTCTAGCTATTGTGAATTGAGCTGCTATAAACATTGATGTGGCTGAGTCACTATAGTATGCAGATTTTAAGACCTTTGGGTATAAACCAAGGAGTGGGATAGCAACTGGGAGGGTTATTTTTTAATTATTGATTTCTGAGTTAATTTCTTTCTGATAAGGATATGGGTAATATTGAGAATTTCTATAATTAGAGCTATAGGTAATATTAGGATTTTAAAAAATTATTTGTATTAATATGATGTTTGCTACATTATCAACATTTACAACTGTTCATGTGTACTTAAAAAGAATATGTACTCTTTAATTATTAGAGGCAAGATTTTGTATAAATGCTTTGTACAAGGTGTGAAATATATCTTTTAAAAAGCCAGATAGAAAATATTTTTAGCCTTGGCAGACATATGGTCTCTGTCACAGCTACTCAATGAGGCCCTTGTAGAGCAACAGCAGCCAGAGTCAATATTTAAAGAAATAAATGTGGCTGTGCTCCAATCAAACTTTATTAACAAAAACTGGTGTAGAATTGAAATTGGCCCCTCCATAATTTCCCTATCTCTGCTTTAGATCAAGTTTGTTAATGGTATTGTTAAAATAATATACATCTCTAACAATTTTTTTCTGTTTTTCCTACCAGTTGCAGAGAGAGTTAAAATTAAATTCCCCTTTATGATAATAGATCTGTTTCTCCTCCTCAATCTGCTAGTTTATGCTTTATGTATTTTGAAGTTATGTTATTAGGTACAAACAAGTTCAAATTGTTATGGCTGCATGAACCTGTTTAGCACTAAGTGGTGGCCTTGTATTTTATCTCCAAGAAGACTGAAGGTTCCAGTTTACCTGAGATAGTTGTAGTTAATACATATTGTTTTTATAGATCTTATTAATAGCACCTCTTAGGTTAATGCATGTTGTTCTCCCACTCCTTCGACTCTGAAAAGTGTCCATTTAAACAACAAATTACATTACCACTTTTACTATCCTAATGTTCTTTGTTACCAGCTGCTCTCTGATGATAATATAGTTATACCAGCTTTCTTTTTGTAATGTGTGATTGGTAAAGAGCCATCCATGTAAATTCAAATATTTTAAGTGATCATTGTATCTTTACTTGTCTCTTGAATTTTTACTCTTTTAGGTAACAGTTCTGTGGTCACTTTAAGTCACAATGTAAGATACCAATTTAGAAATGTTTAGTCCTACCTTTTAGTCCACTAAAATATTAGCTCCGTGAAGGAAGGTCTTTTTCTGTATTTTGTTTATGGCTAATGCCTACTGCCAACCAATACCTAGCAGAAGGTAGGCACTCGATAAATATTTATGGTAAGGATGAACAATTGAATCTTGATTTCAAGATAAGATATCTGCTATCCCTAAATAGGCAGGTTAGAGGTGATTTCTCCTCTCCCTGTACAGGTACGAACTCAGGGTCAGAGAAAGAGGGTTTCATGAAATGCTTCTTTCTCCTTTTAACCTCCTGTCCTCAGTTTATTAAGCAGGGGTCCTGGTCCCAGAGCAGGAGGAGAATCAGAAGTGGTAAAGCTCTTACTTGGCTATTGACAGATGTCTGACTCCAGTTTTCAGAGAGCCTCCTGTAGGGCTCTGGCTGCTAAGAGATGCCCTAAGGTGACACTGCCCTGGGACCCCTCTGCCTGTCCCACCCCTCATCCCCAGAGGTCCTCATCAATCTCACTTGGTGTTCATAGGCAGATCTTCAATACATTCATCCTTTAAGGATGGTTTCTGAGAGATGCATCTATAAGCCATTTCATGGTTGTGTGAACATCAGAGTGTGCTTACCCAAACTCAGAGGATAGAGCCTGGCCCCACGGGGAGGCTACATGGCACAGCCTGCTGCTCCTACACTATATCCTCTACAGCGTGTACTGTACTAAGTACCCTAGGAAACTGTAACAGAGTGGTAAGTATTTGAGTATCTAGACATATCAAAGCAGAAAAGATACAGTAAAAATATTAAGGAATTTTCCAGCTCTGTTACAATCTCACAGAACTACCATTGCCTATGCAACCCACAGTTATGAGGTGCGTGGCTGCATAATGCTCCGTCTGACTCTGTGCGATCTCCATCCTGCCCATGGAAAACACTCACGCATCCTTTGCCCTGCCACAGTGGGAAGGCAGATACTTTCCAAATGTGGCCCTCTATGTTGTCTTCCCTGTCAAGGCTACTGAAGCTTCTCAGGCCTATGACAAACATCTAAGCAAACATTTTCCAACCCCAGGAGACAAAATCAGTTTCTCTACAAAGTCCAGGTAGAGGTCCCCAGCACCAGCCTCGCCCTTCACACACTGGAGTGTGAATGGAGAGATCCCTTCTTTTACATGATGGACCTGGCTGATGGGCTGCAGAGTCATGGAGCTGCCTCCAAAGATTTCCTTTGTAAATTCATCATTTTGATCCAGCATCCCATTGTGAAAGCATATTATGATGTCTCCGTCGAAACTTCAATTTAATATCCCGGCTTTTAATTTTATGTTCTAATTCTTCTCTCCATGTTTAACCTTGAGCTTTTTAAGTATACACAAATTCTGAAGTGATGGTTCATCATCTGGTACCTAATAGCCAAGCTTTAAAATGTTTAAATACTGAAAGGAAACCCTTTTCACATAAAGCTATTGTTTGATATTTTAGGTCTACCTGGTTATTATGCCCTCAAATTTGTGATTATTGTTGTTTTTAAAAGTGAGTACTTATTTATATTTATTCACATATTTACTGATTTCTTTGCCCAATTCTATTCTCTTTTATTTTTTTTTTCCTTTTGGCTTCAACTTTATTTTGTAATATGTCTGATTTTTTTGGTCCTTATTCTTGAATGATAAGTGTTATGGTTTGGAAATGAGCTGTCATGTTGGTAATGGCAGGAATATTTTGAGGTGAAATGATTAGATTATGAAAGCTGTAACATAATCAATGGGTTAATCTATTTGATGGGCTCACGATTTGAATGGATCATTGGGTGTTACCTGTAGCCAGCCAGGTGGGGTGTGGCAGGAGGAAGTAGGCTCTGGGGGATTATATTTTGTCCCTAGCTCCTAGCTCTCTTTCTGCCTCCAGGCCGCCATGAATTGAGCAGCTTTCCTCAACCAGGGCTTTCCGCCATAATACTCTACCTCTCCTCAGGCCCACAACAATGGAGTCAGCCAACCATGGACTGGAAGCTCTGAAACTGAGCCAAAATAAACATTTCCTCCTCTAAGTTGTTCTTGTCAGGTATTTTGGTAAGAGCAATGAAAAGTTGACTAACCCAATCGTTTAGCTCGGTATAATATTCCACGTGGACAGTTGTTTAAACTCTCAGCAATTGAAGTATGATTCCATGGGAAGGGCAGAGATTGGGTTTCCATCATTGTGATGTACCATTTTTCTTTTCTGGGTCATTTGTTCTTCTGCTGCTATTTTGAGATCCTTTTTGATCTTTGATATTCTGCAATTTGACCATAATCCACATGGAATAGTTTTAGTTTCATTTATCCTGCTTGGGGTTCATTGTGATTCCTTTATAGATGTCTTCATTATTTCATATTGTGTATACATTGCTGCTTCTTCATTCTCTCATATTTCCTTTTGGAATTGTTCTAGACATATACTAGACCTTCTCCTTTTTTTTTATATTTTCACCTCTTGGTGCTTCATTTCTGTTGACGTGGCAATTTCAAATTTTGTTGATTTGTTAATTAGTCAACCAGAGAATAGAACTCTGTTTACTAATTCATTTTTCGTCCGAGTCTTACTAGATGCTTAATTCATCCACTGGTTATTCGACATTGATAACTATATCCAGATATAAAAGCACTGACTCAGCTTCTGGTGTAGCTGAATAAGTTCCTATTGAATTGACTCTCCTTTACATAATAACCATATATTCAAAAACCAAAATATAACAGACAAGAGTCCAAAGGCATTGGAGAGTGAAACCCAAAGTAAGCAGACTCTGGAGGGGAGCTGACACTTGCTAACGGGTAGTTGCATGGGATGAGTTCCCCATTTTTGCAGTTTTAGATTAACAGGAGGCTTTAGCACCTTGGGGTGGCTAAAACTGCGATGGTGGCAATAGCAGAAAGTGAAGGATAAATCCCAGAAAAGCAAGATCCAGCAATGTAGCCCCAAATCCTATGTAAAACTTCTGCCCAAATCCCTGGGCCCTGAATCATGCATCTATAGATCAGAAACCAAAAACACCTTGGTCCTTGCTAAAAACAAGGAAATGGATTGATACTCAAATGTCCACCCTGAATTAACTGCTGATAAAACCAATCAACCAATGAAATCAACACATCATTGGAAGAATATAAAAGAATCCAGAGTGTCTACCACAAAAACACTGACAATATCCAGGATTCTTGACAGGTTTGCTTAAAAATACTTGATAATATGAATAAAGAAAAATGTGATCCAAGGGAACAATGATTAAGACCTACATAAAGATAATCCATATATTGGAAATTAACAGAATTTTTAAAGCAGTCATTATAACTACATTCAAATATGTATGATTCAAGGAAAACAAACTCAGAATGGATGAGAATACAGGAAACATCAACAGAGAAACATGAACTCTTAAAAAAATTCAAATGGAAACTCTAGATTTGTAAAACCTTATATCTACAATAAAAATTCACTGGTAAACTTTATAGTATGACAAAGAAAGAGATGCTAGACTCAAAGGTAGATCAATAAAAATTATTCAGACCCAAGAACATAGAGAGAAAAAAACAGTATTTAAATGAACAGAGTTTCACTGATTAGTAAAACAAAATAAAAAAAAATTAGAAAGAATAGAAAAATGAGAAGGAGAATAGAAAAGGTATTTGAAGAAATATCAGCTGAAAATTACCCAAATTTTGTAAAAGATATGTCACAGATTTGGGCATACCAATTAACTCCAGGCAGACAAAATATGAAGAGAAAAAAAGTATGTATTGATATATAATAAAAAATGAGAAATCAAAGATAAGGAGAAAATCTTGAAAAAAATCAGAGAAAAATGACCCATCACAAAGGATCAAATTTCAAATAATCATTCATTAGAGAAAACGGCAAGCAAAGACAATGAAAGCATCCTTAAAGGGCTGAACGAAAAATTAGTAGATGCAGAGCTCACAATGTGAGAAAACAACCTTCAAAAATGAAGGTCACCCCCAAACACTACCCTAAGCCAGATATGAGGCCACATACCATATCGTCCATTTAAATAAAATATTCCCAAATAACAAATTCATAGAGGCAGAAAGGAGAGAGTGGTTAACTGGTGCTCGGGATCAAAATGGAAAT
The DNA here is from genome assembly GCF_052094955.1 of Ictidomys tridecemlineatus. NCBI lineage: Eukaryota > Metazoa > Chordata > Mammalia > Rodentia > Sciuridae > Ictidomys > Ictidomys tridecemlineatus. The sequence continues at coordinate 30,119,237 of NC_135487.1, forward strand.
TAAATACAAATTGGCCAGAGGGGTGGAGAGCTGGTTAGCTGACCCCCAACCCTGCCCCACTACATGTTCCCAGGCAGCCTGTCCATTTCCCACGTACTGTAATTATGCTTTAGCTCTGTCTTTTCCAGTGTCTGATAGCTTCCTGACCTCAGGACCTTTTCCAGAATTGCTTTTCATGATATCCTGAGTCCCAAGTACAGTGCCTGCATATAGCATTGGGGCTTAACAAATACTTGTTGAGTGGGACACGGTGGCACACAACTGTAATCCCAGCTACTTGGAAGGCTGAGACAGGAGGATCACAAGTACGAGGCCAGCTCAGGAACTTAGCAAGGCCCTCAGCAACTGAGAGAGACCCTGTCTCAAAAAAAAAAAAAAAAAAAAAAAAAAGGCTGGGAATGTAGGAATGTAGGTTTGTGGCAAAATGTCCCTGGGTTAAATCTCCAGTACAAAAACAAAACCCTGCTGAACTGAATTTCTCATTCACCACTCATGAACCTTTTCTGCAAAGTGATGATTCCTTAACAAATTTTTTAATTCTTCTCTTCCATTTACTCCCCTCTATTTGGAGACCACCTGTTAACTGTTCTATTTGTATTATCTCTTTTGTCTCTTCTCTGTGTTAATCTAGTTCACAATGTTCTACCCTCTGCCCTTTTCCTTTGTAGTGTTTATCATTTGTCCAAGTCTTTCCAGCACATCACTGATATTTGCAGTCATGGTTGTACTCCTTGCTATTTCCCATGGGTTCTACATTCTGCAGTAGTGCTGTCACCATCAGTTTCTTGTCTTAATTGTGTCCATAGGGTTTGGGGTTTTGGTTTTGGTTTTGTTTTTTTTGCGTCTGTTTATTATTTTTTTATTATTTGTTTTCTTGTTGTAAAGTTCATTTTTTCATGATTTCCTCAATACTACAAAGTAATTGGCTAAGAAAATCATTTTCTATATATCAGAGTAAGTATTTTTTGAAAAGGGACTCTTTCTTTATTTTTGTCATATTCTTTTTCCTCCTTTTGGAAGAAGGCAAAAGAGGGAACCCAGAGTTTTTGCCTAGATTTCTGCTTAGTACATTCATGCTATTGTACCAAAATACCCAAGCTAGATAATTTAAAAACAACAGAAATTTATTTCTTACAATTCTGGAATTTAGGAAGCCCAATATTAAGGTGCCAGCAGATTCAAAGTCTGGGATGGGCCTGTTCCTCATCGATGTCACTTTCTGTTTTCCTTACATGGTAGAAGAGGTGAACAAGCTCCCATAGGCCTCCATTATAAGGGCACTAATCCCTTTTGTGAGGGTTTTGCTCTCGTGATGAAATCATCACCTACAGGTGCATTGAAGATGTTTCAACATATGAATTATATGAGTTGGTGCGGGGAGGGGGGCACAAACATTAGACCATGACAACAATCTCTCTCTCTCTCTCTCTCTCTCTCTCTCTCTCTCTCTCTCTCTCTCTCTCTCTTTAGTTCTTCATCTTTGGCTCAGATGAATTTCTTTGGGGCTTATTATTCCCCAAATAATGATTCTCCTTAGGCCTCACCCTCTCTATCTCCTGGCACCGTTTGAATCCTGTACTTAGAACAGGACCTAGAGGGATGGGTGTCTGTGATTTGTGCATTCTTTCCGCTGGCTGAGCAAGAGGAGGAGGAGGAGGATGGGACTGGACCACGGGCAGCTCCGCCCAAAACCTAGTCTCTAGGCACTCACGCCCTTTAATTTTATTCACCCATCTGCCCAAGGACGATCCCTTGGCCTGTGGAATATCCTGCTTCTGTGGAGTGCTGGCTTCTGAGTATTTGACCATTTTGATGTGAAGATGCTCCTGCTTTTCTCCACTGCTGTCTCACACACCACTCTAAATCGTGGTCTTCAACAAGACACTATACTACTATTTCTTGCTTGTGATTCTGTGAGGACCTAGCACGGGGCTCAGTGAAGACAGCTTCTCTGGGCTCCATGAGGTGTAACTGGGGCAACTCAGTGGGGCTGCAGGGCCCAGGACAGCCTCACCCACAGGCTGGTGACTGGGCACTGAGGTTCTCCTCCGCATGGGCTCTTTCTTGTCTTGTGATCTCCATCCTCCAGGGCCTTACTTGCGCGCGCTCTCTCGCTCGCTCTCTCTCTCTCTCTCTCTCTCTCTCTCTCTCTCTCTCGCCTTTTTCTCTCCAGCAGGATATCTGGTTTCTTTGCATTGTTGCTGGGTTCTGGGAAAACAAAAGTGGAAGCTTTCTGGTCTCAAAAGGTCTAGGCCTGGCGCTGGCAGTATCACTTCCACCACACCCTATGGACAAAGCCAGTCACAAGGCCAGCTCAAGTTCAAGGGAACGTGCATGGGAGAGGCAGCGTAGGCAGAGAGGATCAGGAGGAATGGCTGATGGCCATCTAGAAGAGCTACCACTGTCTTTTGTTGTTCAAAGTCCTTGCTAATGCCTTAGAGATTATTTTCCTTTCCTTTCCGCAGGGACAAAGAGCAGTGGTTTGGCTAGCAGATCTTCAGCCAGCCAAAGGCCTCAGGATGCTCAATTTTCCATGAGGGAGAAGTTCCATGAGGCTAATCTGCATTTCCCCCTAGTCCAGTTATACTCCTAGAGTCCCCATATTGGAGGACATCGGTGTAGGTTCTCAAAATTTCCGCACAAAACTGCTGGCCTGGTTATGGGAGCTGCCTATCAAATCCCAGATCCTCCAGCCATGCGCTCTGCATGGCTCTGGATCTGGACCTGGGCTGCTAAAGTATGTAGAGTGTGGTGATGACCCCTCCCTATGTAGGCAATCGAGTTCTGTTCTTTGCTGTTCTTATTTCCTTTTGATTATTTTGTCTAATTCCATTTTCCACAAGATTATGGAATGAGTTCTATTTCCCCTGAAATTTACATACTGAAGTCCTAAACTCCAGCCCACGTGACTATATCTAGAAAAAGGGTCTCTAGGAAGTAATTAAGGTTCCGTGAGGTCATGGGGTAGGACCCTAATCCAATAGTACTGTGGCCTTCAAAGAAGAGGAAGAGAGAGAGCCAGAAAGAGATCTCACTCTTTTCCCACTGTTCTTCCATTCTTCTTCCACAGCAAGAAGGCAGCCCTCTGCAAAGCCAGGAAGAGAGCCCTCACCAGAACCTAACAATGCTGGAACCTTGATATCAGATTCCCAGCTTCCAGAACTATGAGAAAACAAATGCCGCTAAGCCACCTCGTCCACGGCATTTTGCTCTGGTAGCCCAGGCCGACTGGCAGACCTGCAGAATGCATCATCTGCTTTAATCTCCTCTGTAGAACTCCTGGATACAGTGTCAGAATCCCCAATTCACAGATGAGAAGATGAGACTCTGTCTTGGCTTTAATACCCTGACCCAGGTCACTCAGTGGGTGACAGATTGGAACCCAGGTGACTGGGTGTGAAGCCCATCCTCTATCTTCCCTGCCAAGAGCCCTCCTGAGCATCTCCTCATGATCTGCCGTTTGGGAAAGGAAGTGGAATCCCCGGCGTCTGCCTGCTGTGGCTGGCTGCTCCCCTCTTCTGCCCTCTGCCTCCTTCTGTACTCTGCTTAGGCACAGGCCACCCAGAGCAGTGACCCGGGACCCAGAGGAATTCTGCCTGGGCTGCACATTCCTTCCTGGCCTTGGGGAGGGCAACAAAGAAGCCCAATTAGTGCCGAGTACGTGGGAGGCTGGGAGACAGTGGCTTTTGTCCTTCCTTCTGATGTCGCTGGGAGTCCACACAGCTTCTTTCCTAGGCCCGGATCATTCCAGGAGGGCACTAGGACACCAGCAAGCTCACATCAGCAACAGAAAAGCACTGAAACCAAAAATTTAAAAAATCCATTTATTTCTGTCTTGGCGCATGGTCCGGTTTCCTTACAGTGTCAAAGCCGGCAGTGGAAGCAAAGACATTGATGGGTGGACTCCAGTGACAGACGACAGCTGCCATAGAACAGCATTCAGGCCCATTTCTACCAACCCAGCTTCATCGCCTGTCAGAAGTCGGTGGGGCATAGTTGGGTTTTATTTCCCTCATCTCATAGGTGAGAAAATGAAACTGAGAATAGGAGAAACTAGCTAAAGGAAACACCAAAAAGCCACCCCGCGGCTCTTGTCACACTCTTCATCTCAAAGGGATCCCTATCACTGGAGATCCCCACCTACTTCCGATACAAGTAACCCTTCTCTTCGAAACTATCCACCATTTGTAACTTAATCATAGCCAGGTGTCGTAGGAGAGGTGATGCCTCCTTTTCAATTGGGGTCAGGATCAGGCAATTAATGTGACAAGTGCTTGAGGCCACCAGAGCCATGGCATTTTTTCCTTATTATCCACACAACCCACCTGCCAATCAACAACCTCAACAACTCAATCCCCATTAAAAACCCCTCAAACACCTAAGCTGTTTAGGTAACAAGATATTCTTGTGTCCATTCTATATTGAACCCAGGGACATTAACTTGCATAAACAGGAATGAGAGTTAACATGTCTTGGTGATCCCATCACCAGGTCCTGTACTAGGAGCTGCACATGCAATGATTCATCTAGTCCTCACTACTTTTGATTCTTGGTTCCATGAGCTGTTCCACCTCCCTGCAGTCTTGAGACAGAGATGGGTCATGACGTGCAGATGCACCCAGTGCTGGGCAGGGCATGACCTGAGTGGCCCTCCTGCTGGACTCTGCTGCTGTGGGCTAGAAGTGATCTGAGGTCTTCTCTCTTACAAGCAGCTGCCTCCCTTCTTCTCCAGACTCTGAGCTCTCTGCACGTCTCTCTTCATTAACCGACATTTAATGAGGGACCAAAGCCGAAGCTGAGTGAGGAATTAGCTGCTCTAGGAAGTGGGAGTTCTAAATGGAGACGGTTAGGCTGGGCATTAGAGAAGATAAAGGAAGAGGGCACCAGGCACTGAGCCAGGGACTTGACTTCTCAGGACACAGACCCATTTAGTACCAAGGAAAACTCTGTCAAGGTCATACCATTATCTACATGGTACAGAGGAGGAAATGTAACCTCAGAAACTGCTCATCTTTCAAAACCCAGTTCAGGGATGTAAAGTGATACATCCTTTTTTTATTTGGCAATAAATTTCCAAGGCCTTATATTCCCTCTGACCCAGTAATGTACTCCTAGGAATTTATTCAAATGAAATACTCCAAGATGGGCCTAAAGAATACGCTTTTCATTGCAATACTGATGATTGATTTTATTATTAATGATCATTAATAGTAGGGGAAAAGGATCATTAAATGAGCAGTTGGGGAAATGGTTGAAAATAAATCATGTAAAATACAAATAAGAGAATACCATATGACCATGTTTTCAAATGAGTTGTAACTGACCCGGGAAAACATTCATGACGTATTAAGAGAATAAACAAGAGAATCCAGAACTACAGATATAGTAAAAATCACTTATCAGTGTAGATAAAAGGAGAAAGGGAGGGGGGGAAGAGAGAGAGAGAGAGAGAGAGAGAGAGAGAGAGAGAGAGAGAAGGGGGAAGGGAAGGAGGGAGGGGAGAAGAAGAAAAGACTGAAAGGAAATATATCAAAACATTAACAGTGACTGTTGCTAAGTGGTAGAATAACTAGTTTTCTTTTTCTTCATAAATGCATATCTTTTTCAAATATTCTATAATGAACAAGTAAGAAATGGGCTGGGTCAGGCTCATTCTCCCTTCTCACCCAACCAGAACAGGGGTTTCCATGTTTGGGTGAATTCTGGGCTTGGTCTGAAGAAGGCATCCAAGGCTATAGACTGTTGGAGGCCACAGCTCTAGATAATTACTATAAATACTCTGGTAATTAAATTATTGAAGAAAATCACATTGCAGAACATGTCTTTTTGTTCCTAATTTTTAAAAAAGATTCAGGAATTCTGAAATGTCTCGTAGTTTCCTCCTCTGTAAAATGGAATAACAATAATATGGGTTTTGTAGAGCTGCTGGGAGGCCTGAATGAGTTGACTGACAGTTTTCAGGACACACAATAAAGGCCCAATAACTATTAGCTGTGATTATTATTGTTGCTGCTGTTATTGGGGAATACAGCACAATTTATCTCTTTCTTTACTCCTTCCTTCTCCCAAAAGCTAATCAAGTGGGTTTAATAAGTTCTGTGACCTGTCCATTAGGTAAAGATGAGTGTATCCAGGTATAAAACTCTTACTGACCTGTGGGTTGGAATGTTGAAGTGACCACAGTGTCCATCACATATGTATTTTGGTACAATTAATTGGCTAGAATTGTTGCATGGAAATACCTCTTCAACCGTCTCTCTGTCTAGTTGTGTCTCCCTTCAAAGGCCGATGAACTCTAGGATGGGAACTTGCCTAATGCATTTCTCCAATACCCAACCCATGATTAGGAACTTGGCAAATATCAATAAGGACAAAACCAATAAATGAACATTCAGACAAGTCAAACCTAAATCAAGATAGAGACGCTTCCTTTGGCGGGATAGTCCTGCCAGCAATGAGTCTTTGGGGCCCTGGTGAGGGTGGGGGTGGAGACAGGATGCTGCCCAGAGCCCCTTCCCCTCTTTCCTCCAGCTGTGGAAAATGAGGCCAGCCGACAGCTCACACTTGAGTCCTCCCCAGGAAGTGGCTTCACCTAAGTCAGCTGCATTAGCAGAGACCATAGTTCTTCCCAAGACCACATGCTGTCAGTATCCAGTGATTGATCAGCAGCATGAAGACAAAGGCTCGTCCCTTTGCTTGGTGTGGTCTGCTTCAGCCCCACAACTCTGCAGAACTCATTCAGGTTCTTGAGGAACCTATGTCACAGCCCACTTGTGCCCTCTTCCCAACTCTGCTTCCTTCATGCCCCAGCAAGCATCCTGGACCTAGGCAGAGGTCCATCTCTGAGGCTGTGTTTGCAGAAACCAACTGCCACAGTTGGTACCAGGAATGAGAGCCCAGAGGTGGGAGCAGGTTGGCTCTTGCTGGAAGCTTCTGATCCCCATGCCTGCATTCATGGCTCATCTCAAGTGCACCACCTCAGAGAAGATATCTCTGGCTCTCCTGTCCAAGGATCCCCAACCCTGGATAATCATTCTGACCATGTGAACTCTTTTTGTCTTCCATATGCTAATCAGCATCTGAAATTGTCTTGTTCTTTGCTTTCTTGTCACTGTTCCCCACCATCCTATCAAGATGACAGCTCCAGAGGACAGGTACCTTGCTATGCTGCTCACTACTATATCCCTAGCTTCTAAACAGCACCTGACACAGTGCAAGCCCTTAAGAAATACTTGTTGAACGAAAGAATGAAAAAACATCCACGTATCTGTAATGGGAAACACCGGGCTAAGAATGAGAAGCCCCTGCATCTAGTTGCTTCTGTCATCTACCACTTGGGTGACCTTGGCAAGCCACTTGACCTCCCTGAGCCCCAGTTTTCTCATGTTCGGAAAGAGAAGACTGGGAATTTTGACAGCTCTGGCATCCTCTAATTTTACATGATTACTCAGCTTGGATCACTCAGTCTATAAACTACATGGGGATCATAGAATTTTTTTTTTAACTGAAAAGGAGCTTCCTAGAACATTTCACAATATCTGATGAGTATGTGGTTTCAGAGGCCAATTTCATGATTAAATCAAAGCTTGAGAAACTCTCATGTGAAACCTTGCACTTGAGAATCTGTTCAGCTGGGGTTGGAGGAGGCAGCCACTAAGCTACAGAGCACTGTGAAATCACCATCCCCTTCTTTGGACAAAGAAATCTGTCAAGCCTCTTTCTCAAGTCCTAGGAGTTAGGAAAAGGTGAACATGGACTGAGGTTGCCTGGGTGCCAGCACAAGCCTCTGCTCATAGGAACTCTGAGAACACTGCCTGGCCTAGGGCCAGTGTCATGGAGGTTGGTTCTGAAGACCAACCTCATTCAAGCCAAGATACAGTCAGTTCAAGGTCGGGGGGGGGGGGCTCTTACTAACCCTCCTGGACTGAAGGACCCTGAAGCATGGAGAGAGAACCTAACGTCCCCAACGTCACAGAGCTGATAACAGAAGGAGCCAGGGTTTGAACCTGAGCAGCCAGGGTTGAGAGCTTTGCTGTTTAGCCCACATACTAAGCTACCACCCAAAGGGATGGGAATTCTGGTTTAGGGACAGGTCACCATTCTACCCCCAGCAAGAGGGAGTGTGATGGTCTAAAGCCACACTCCTCCAACTTTAATGTGCACGTGAATTGCCCAAAGCAGCCTTCTTAAAATGCACATTCTGAATCAGAAGATCTGGGGTGGGAACTGAGATAGGTATTTCTACCTGTTTCCAGGTGACACTGATGCTGTTGGATTTTGTAGCAAAGATTCAGAAGAAGGGATTCCAGAGACTAGCCTAGCAATGAGACCATGGCTAAGTCACCCCTCCTCGCCAAGACTCAACAGCCTCCTCCAATGTGGACACAATCCCACCTGTCACACCCGTCACCTAGGAGGGTGGTGCTGATCAAACCCCAGGGTGTGTGTGAAAGCACAGGACAAGCCAGAAAACCCCAAAGCAAGGGCACAGGCACCTGCTTGTTCACTGGTCTATTTCTCTCTAGGACCCAGAGCTTCAAGGGGTCCCCAGAACAATGCCTATTGCATAGTGGGCGGTAAGTTAAGCGTTCCAAGGACCAAGCACTTTAAATGCCATGTCATTGCAACTTCGCAATGATCTCTGACTCCCATTTCACAGATAAGGAAACCAAGACCTAAAACCTCCAAACCACCTCAGCAGTGAATGCCGGAGCCTGGATTTTAAACGACCACTGTCCGGTTCCAAAGCCAGTCTGCTTTTACGCTCCACTCCTCTCTCTCCTCCAGCACAGAGGCCCGGCTAAGCTCTACAAATGGATCCAGGCTTTGCTTAAGTACCGGTCATTTAGACGCAGGGAGCCCAACCTTACCTTAGAACAAATGGGGCCCTGGAACAGCAGCCTCTGGTCTGTGGAAGATCCCACGAATGCACGTAAAAACTCTCCATTTGGGAGAAGGCACAGGAACAACGATTAAGCCAAAATAAACACTTCTCGGGACCCTCCAATGAGAAACAAAGTCAAGGGCCTCCTCTTCTCAGGGCCTCCAAAGCCAATGGCCAGAATGTGTGGCCAAGGTTAAAAGGAGCAAATGCTTAAGTGGTGGTTTCAAAAGTGGGGTCCAGCAGAGTCTGCAGAAGGCCCTAAGGGCTGCACTATTTTGTCCTTGACACTGGTCTATGGTTCCCGCATTGGTGGGCAACTTAGAGGTCATGGAGTTCAGCTTCCCAGGCACTGCAAAACCATAGGGAAGGCTGGTTTTGGAGGTCTTTAGTCCAGTGACCCACTATGATTGAGGCCCAATGGCTTAAGGAAGGAAAAAACTGGGCTGGGGGTTGTGGCTCAGCTATGGAGCTCTTGCCTAGCACATGCAAGGCCCTGGGTTCTATCCTCGGCACCACATATAAATAAATAAATTGAATAAAGATATCGTGTTCAACTACAAAAGAAAAAAAAAAGAAAAGGAAAAACTAAAATGAGAATGTGGAACTGGTCCTATCTTAAAGACAAGGACACAGAGCTCCAAGAGGCTAAGGAATTTAGCCCTTGCACAAAGGGATGAACAGGAGAGGTAAGACTTGACTCTAGAGCCAACTGACTTCTTTCCTCTGCCTCCCGAGGGGCCATAATTACCATTCACAGAAAGGGCAGCGGGACCCCAGACTCAGGAAGGGCTGGGCACGGCTCCAGAGCCTTCCTTGAGCAAGGCAAGCTTCGGGAATCAAGGCCACCATGAGTACCTTACCTGGGGCCACAGGGATGAGCACACACAGTGGCCCCATTTTCCCAAGTCCTTCTGCTGGTGGGACCCAGGTCACCTGGTCAAGGACAGCCCCAGCTGGCCATGGTGGGGAACCCAAGGTCTACTGAACAAACAAAGGAAATTCCTTTTAAAAGGTGCTGCTGAGCCTGCCTGGTGGGGACTTCCAGCTTCCGCAACAACGGAGTGGGCAGTGCGGGACACACACTCAGCCCTGACCACAGGACGTCACTCCTCAGGGTACTTCCCTGTGTGTAAGAGGCCTGGCCAGGAAGCACCAGAATAAGAGAGATCAAGGAGCTGGAGAGAGCCTCGTGAGCCGGCAGGTCCCAATGCACCTGGCACAGCCTCGTGTAAGCCTCCTCACCAATGGGTTGGAAGCCATCTAGATGCCCCCTCGGTTGCAGTTCTCTGCAGAGACAGGGGACATCTTTGTTTATATCCCAGTGTCCCCCTCTGGGGAGTCAGCTTTCAGGGGGCAGTGGAGTACATGGAAGTCCTTCTCCTGTACCTGTCCCCTGTGGCTATTCTGTGGGCTCAACTGGCTGTCCCTTACCCTATAAAACTGACCAAAATTCAGTTCTCATCAACACCTAGTGCATTCTTTGGCACATTAAGTCTTCAGTAAATGCTGGGCTGTGACTTATAACCATAGTATAAAGGGGCTGATTCAGGTGGAACATGAAGCCTGGAACAACTACCCCATGTTCCTATTGAAAAATACAGTGATCTGGGGGCTTCTTCACAAAGGGTTGGTCAGAATTCTGGTGGTAAAGTTATTATCCATTGATTCATTCAGTATTTATTGAGCATCTACAATGGCCAAGTAGCACCCTGGGAAAGAGCTTTTTTTTTTTTTTTTGGTACTGAGGATTCAACTTAGGGACACTCAACCACTGAGCACATCCCCAACCCTATTTTACATTTTATTTAGAGACAGAGTCTCACTGAGTTGCTTAGTGCCTCACTTTTGCTAAGATTGGCTGTGAACTCACGATGCTCTTGTCTCAGCCTCCAGAGCCACCAGGATTACAGGCATGTGCCACCGTGCCTAGCCCAGGAAAGAACATCTTAGCAAGCAACTTTGAAAGACTGATGGACAGTGGACAACTGTAGCACTTCCTGGGCCACACTAGAAAGTAACACCAAAAATAAAGTTAATTCCAAGTCACCAGATTTTTATAAAGCAAATACAAGACCATTTTCTGTGTTTCTCACAGTTTCATCAAAAGGAGTCGTTAACCTAACCACCACATGAGTCCCTTCTGGTCCACCTGACACTGGTCTTTCTAGATTACATGGCTTTTAGGTCTAGGACAGTCCACAAACCCTGGTGACAACCACATCTTTGAGGATCACCGCTGGCCCTTGGCACCTGAACTGCTATGCACATTTTGTGTTCTGTGATTCATGGGCCACAAGTAGGCCAGGAATATGTTTGTGAGCCAAAGACAATGACCTTCAGGAAAAACATCAAGGACTCCAGCTGCCTTAGTCTGGGACTGGCCTGAGCCCTTCTCCCTGCAGCAGGCCCTGTGGGGGACTCTGTGCTGGGAGCTGGAAGTACGAGACCCAGAGAATAAGGGGCCAAGCAGCATGGCTGAGGACAAGGACAGCAGGGAGCATATCTGTGCTAGGACCACGGAGACGTGAGCAGTGTGCAGAGAAGCCTAGTCTTAACTGCTGCCAAGGAGGGTGGGAAGATGAACGGTTCTCCTTGGACATCATAAGGCAGCTGCTAGGACGGTCACACCTTCCTCACCTCCCGATCCATCTCCTACAGCCAATTCCATTGACACGGAAAGTTGAACATGATCCTGGCTCCCTGCAGAACCACTGTCAGAGTCCCCTTTGGAAAAGTGAAGAAGCAAGAGTCCAATATCCTCTGATGATCGCAGCAGCAATCAAGAACCTGTTCAGGAAGAATCGAGCTTGCCTCTGCTGCTGCTTCCTTGTTCTTCCAATTTTTATTCCATTCAAGCCATCATCCTATTGGTCGGTGCTGCCCACACTTTGGGAGCGTCTCCATTTCAGTTGGCCATCCCACGTGCCAGTCATTCCTAGACACACCCTCACTGGCACACCCTAACCCTTTCACTCCTTGCCATCTCTTAATCCAATCGAGTTGATAATTCAAATTGACCATGACACCACCCATATCTAGACCCTCAGTGAATCTCTTAGGGATACTTTCAAAGTATCCCTAAATCTCACAATTCTTCATCTCACTGCCAAAACCCTAGTCCCACTACCACCATCTTACACAGACTACTGCAGTAGCACAGCACAATCTCCTGTCTTCCACTCTTGCCCCTCTAAAACCCAGGCCCCCAACAGCAAATTGTGTCCCTACTTAGAACATTCTAGGGGCTGCCCAATACCAACTCCTTACCAAAGACTGCACGTACCTAGAGGAACCGGTCCTTTCCCATCTCTTCAGCTTCATCTCTAACATCTCCCACTCTGTGTTGGAGGGCCAGGAGATGAAACACAGCACGCTTGTCTCTGCCTCAGGGTTCTTGCACCTGCTCTTCCTGTTGCTTGGAATATTCCTCTGCACGTGTTCACACGGCTGCCTCCTTCTCATTCAGGTCTTCCTCAAGTGCCACCTCCTCAGAGAAGCCTTCCCCACTACTCCTGTAAAAGCAGCCCCTCAGCCACTCTGTGCATTTTCATAGCACCTAGCAGCACCTGATATTGCTCTCATCACTTAGTTGTTGCCTTTTTATATCTCTCTCCCTTTCTAAAAACACAAGAATTGCAGGCAGGCATGCTGGCTTTCTTACCCTCGATTCCCGAGCCCTAGAACAGCACCTGGTACTCAGTAGGTGCTCATGAGTGCTGCCTGACAAATGACCAATATTGACTCCATACCCCATACCTCTGGGGATTCTGGCCATCCCAGTCTCTCCTACTGCCATGTACCTTAGCGGTGCTCTCAGCCAGGGGACCCCTTTCTGCCCTGCCTGAGTGTATCGGGTTCAGACATGGTCCACGCTCCCTTTCCAATGCTCAGAGAGAATGGAAACTCTGCCCCTCTGATGCAGATGGCCCTGTGAAATCCTTGCTTTCTTCCTTTCCTTTTCTTTTTCTTTCCAGAGCTTACATATATTTTTAATTCAACCTTTTGAGGTAATTGTAGGTTCACGTAGAATTGTAAAAAATAACGCAGACAGATCCCACGTACCCTTTCCCCAGTCTTCCCCGATGATAACGTCCTGCAAACCCAGAGTCTATCACAGCGCCTGAACCCACAATGCCACGGGCACTGGCCAGACACAGAGCTCTGCTGTCACACAGGCTCCTTCCTGTGCCCTCTGGAGCCACAGCCTCTTGCCCCTCCACACTCATGACCACAGAGCTGTTCTTCTTTTTCATAACTTTGTCATTTCACTCCTTGCTTTCGGGTCAGACTGTCTGGCCACCTGCTATGCACTGTGAGGGGGCTTCACGGCTGGCCTCCCCTTCCCTTCAGAGCCACATGTCTCCTCTTTGCTTTTAAATGGCACCCTGATTTTTAGGGCCCTCTCTCTGATTCATGATGGGCATTTCATATTTATCACTGTCCTAGGGAGATAGCATTTCCCTGAGCAAAGAGCACAGGCTTTAAATCCTCTCCACTTCCCTGAGCCTCTACTTCCTATATCAGGACCATAATACCACCCTCTGCCACGCAAAGTGTCACATGCCTGTAATCCCAGGGGCTCAGGAGGCTGAGACAGGAGGACCATGAGTTCACAGCCAACCTCAGCAAAAGCTAGGTATTAAGCAACTCAGTGAGACCCTGTCTTTAAATAAAATACAAAATAGGGCTGGGGATGTGGCTCAGTGGTCGAGTGCCCCTGAGTTCAATCCCGGTACCAAACAACAACTACAAAAATGACCCTCACTGAGCCATGGAGATTAAATGACACAGTGAGATGAAGGACTGTATTCTGCCTGATACCCAGCATGGTAGCTGGGAAGGGTAACCATGCATATTTAGGAACGTAATGCAAAATGCATAATTTAGGAACGACCTGAAAATCTCAGCCAGTCCACAAAACAAAAACAGTAGCTAAACAAAACACCATTCCCGATGGGATTAAAGCCAGAAGTGGCATCTGATCCTGCAGCAGACAGCCCACCGTGTTTTCACAGAAGTTGACAATTAGACCAAGTTATCTTCCCTCAAAAAGTATATCAAGGATTTTAGGGGGACTCAGGCAATGGATTCTTAGAAATAGGATAACAATATTCATCAAACCGCTTGCTGTGTGCCCTTGTCTGATTTCTCTACTTCTCTGGACCTCCTTTTCTTGAGGTCCCACAGGGGTGCCAGGCTTAACATGTGGTTTCCTCACCTGTGCTTAGGGGCCACAGAGGAGATGAAGTGGAGCCCCATGACGGCCTCTGGCCTCCAACCCTCACCCCCCCCTTCTGTTATTGATACCAAAAGTACAAATGACTTCTCCTTTGAAGGGAGACTGTGGTGGTTTGAGAACTTTCCGGGCTCTCCTGGGGCTGCTGACGTTCCTCCTGGCTCTGAGGCCTATGAGCTCCTGAGTGCTTGGCTCAGAGTCTGTCCTGTGCCAAACACGGGAGGGTCCTCTGCAGCAGGAACTGCTCTCGGCCTCTGCACCACGTCCCCAGGAAGCCTCCTGTGACCTGGAGATGAAGGCAAGGCACCCCAGGCACCTCCTTCCTGCGGGCCCCACAGAAGGGTTCTGGAGGAGGACCTAATGCATGGCGGTGCCCAGAGCACAAGGTCTGAGAAGGCCTGGCTGAGAATTCCCCCGAGCCAGGTCCGACTCAGCCCCAAGGGACAGCCCTGACTGGGTCACGAGGACCCCGAGCAAAGCACAGAGGGTTGACTGTGGCTCAGAGATTCCCTGCTCTTGGTCCAGGGAGAGGCCACCTCTTCCTTGCTCAACTTCATAAAGGGTTGGTGGCCACCTGGATGCAAATGGCCCCGCGTGGACTTCTCAGACACGGTACCTCCTCCTGTTCCACCCTCAGGAGGGGCTAGGGCTGCACTCTGCCACAGTGGCCACAAGTCACGTGATTGTTTAGTTTAAATGAGACAGAAATTAAAATTCAGCTCCTCGGTCATGCTGGCCACATTCCCAAGGGCTTAGCTCCAGAACCTTCCCATCACTGCGGAAAGTTCCCCCTGACAAGGCTGTGGAAGCAGTGGTGCCCCACACTCTTTGTCTCCACCTGCAAATCAGCCTGTCATGGTCCCCATTTCTTTTTTCAATTGCTCCTAAAAGGCTTAGACTATGTTGGAGGATGCCTCCGATATTCACGTCCACCCAGAACTTCAGAACATGCCTGTGTTTGGAAACAGGGTCTTTGCAGCTGTGACTGATTACCATGAAGGTGTAGGGTGGGTCACAGTATGACTCGTGTCCTTATAAGATGACGAGACACTCATGCAGATGCACAGAGGGGGAAGGTCCTGTGACCAAGAGGCAAAGATGAAGCGAGGAGGTACCTAAAGGATGAGAACCAGTGAGGACAGCTGGCCGCCACAGAAGCCAATAAGTCTGGAAGGATCTCCCCGAGAGCCTGCGGAGGGAGCAGGCTCCACCCACAACTCCCCAATTTCTGGCTTCTGGCACTGTGACAGAATGATTTTCTCTTGTTTGAAGCTACTCTATGATATTTTGCTAGAGCGGCACTAGGAAACGAATACAGGGCCCCATCGTGAGACCCCCCACCCACCTTCTCATCCAACCCCTCCCTCAAAGACATTCCAGACCTTCAGCTTCTTCAGATGTCAACCTCTAGCCAGTGACACCCACAGAGTCCGTCCAGTCCCTGGCTATACCAGTCCCTGAATGGGACTCCTGGCACTGGAGTGGGGTCAGGCACTCAGGGTTGGCAGGGCTGGCCAGGAAAGAGCCAGAAGGGTCGAGGAGAGTCTGCAAATCCCACAACTTTTCTCTTTTCAATGCTCCAATCATGTGAGAAGTTTCCCAGAAAACAACCAGCCCCAGGCCCTGAGGCCAGCGGTTGGACCCAGCGAACCAGATCGCTTACTTTATTAACTCGCTAAATCAAAGGGCTGTTAAAGTCTCTGTCCGGTAATAAAACGCAGGAAGGAGCTGAATCACCCACCGATTAGCGGTGGTGTGGCACAGTTAATAGATGTGGACAACAAAGCCGCCCCACGAAGCCACCTACAAACCCACCGCTTCCTCTGCCCGGCCAGGGGCCTGTGCAGCTCGGGGGCCACACACACCTGCCTGACTAGGAAGGCTGATCCCAACCTGGTGGGGGTGCTTCACTCTCAAAAGTGCACCCAGAATCCTCCCTGTGGAGCACATTCCCATCTGACTCTTCCAGGATCCCACCACCACCCCAAAGAAATAAAACATCCAAATGGAGGGTTTATTAAATCAATTCTTGAAGGAAGCAGCCAACAGCGAGATTTTACAGTGCACTGTAAACAGATGCAAAGCCCCAGAGCCTAATGCTACACAGCTCGGACCAGCCCAGCCCGGCACCACTGTCACCTTCTCTGGCCACAGAGAGCCAGGAAAGCCCCATTTACCATCTGTGCCCCACTTTCTTGCTGTTCCTCAGCACTTTCTCCTGTTATTCTAACATGGAAAAGATGGCAGGCTGTATGCTGTTCTCCTGAAACTGGTGGCAAGACAGGGCCCCAAACCACTATCTCCCTTTTGTCACCTACCAGCAAAATGAACAAGTTACCTAACACTGAGCCTCGGTCCTCAGGTGCAAGTAAGGTACTAGTACTAGGTACTAGGTATGAGTACCTAGTATAGGTACTAGGTCGTCTAGGATCTAGTAAGGTCAGTTTCAAAGTCCTTAATAAGAGTTAAGCACATTATAAATCCTCCATTAATGTTACTCATTAATGATTATCACGAATCATGCACCTAACATAGTTAGCACTCAATAAATAAAACATGCTCTTCTGACTTCTAAAGTAATGTAGAAAGAAACCTGGCTCCCAGTGCCACAATAAGTCATGATTAAAAGGTCATTATAGCTGAGTGCAGTGGTGCATGCATATATGCTGAGCTACTCAGGAGGCTTGAGGTAGGAGGATTTCCAAGTTCGAGGACAGCCTGAGCAAGATAGTAAGACCTTCAGAAATTAAGTGAGATTCTGTCTCAAAATAAAAAATTAAAAGGGCTGGGGATGTAATTCAGTGACAGAGTGTCCCTGGGTTCAATCCCTAGTAGTGCAAAAAAAAAAAAAAAACCAAACAAAAAGTGGGGTATCTATAATAGATGAAAATTACAACCATCCTAGTTACATCCCTCAGGATACTCTAGACTTACCCAGGACAGACTAAGTGTGAATCCCCACTATTGTTAAAAGCAACCCACAAGCCACAGAGTCATGCAGAGCCAGGTTTGGCCATTCATTCCCTGCTGTTTGATTACTGGCCCCTCCTAAAGGCTACTTGACTCTGCAGTAGCACTGGACTCTCCCCCCACAGGAAGCTTGCTCCACTCCGCTGCATTACTCTGCCCTCATTTGCAGGCAGCCTCTGGGGCTTCATGCGCGTCTGTCAGGAAGTCCTGGTGGGAAGAGCTCTGTGTGCTCCTGCAGTGATATAATTCCAGCCTCCCAAATTCCAGATTCACTGAGAATCTTGAAGAAGGAGCCCAGCATGAATCCATTTTCCTTCCCAAGAGAAAAGAGAGCGAGAAGAAAGAAAGAAAAAATTCTCTCTTTGCCTGACCTGATTTGGTGAAGTTCTTTTTCATTTGGGTCCGAGGTCTGTCAATCAGGTGGCCATGTCAGCCCACCCTTCTTCTGGGAGCACCAGGAAGGCACTAAGACCAGCAGACTTTTCATCTGTGATTAGATCTGTGACTAAGATCTGTCCACCTGGCACTGACCTGGTGTGACCTCAGATCTAATTGCTATAGCTTTCAAGAATGGGTGTGGGGAAGGGGTTTTGTTTCATATTAAAGCTTTTTTTTTTTAATACTCAAAAGCAATTCACCCTGGAAATTGTTGCTATGAGGACAAGAATGGGGGGGGGGACACAGGCTCCAGTCCCCCTCACAAAGCACCTCCACTTCCTCCCCGAGCAAAGACCTGATGAAATGCTGAGAGTGGGCCACCACAGTACACAGCTAGTCCCCAAATCTCATGGCATATGTGCTTTTCCAGATGACTGCATGGATACGCTCCATAACACATTGTTAAAGTGATAATTAGCGATAGACTTGTTATGAATATTCCAAATAAAATCTCCCTCCACAACAGTTGATGGAGACAAAGGGCACTGCGCAGAATGGAAGAAGTAATAGAGGGATTGTTTGCATCGACAGAGAGAAAAGGCTCTGAGCACATAGCATAAAGGAGAAGTTTATTTCAACAAATTAAATGTCTCGGGATCCCTCGCCAGTGGAAGGTGTGTGGCATGTAAATTCCCCCCACAGGGCCGAGGGAACACAATGTCCCCTCGACTCCAACAGGGGAAGAGAAGCCCAATTTCAGAAGCCAGTCTTCTGTGGCCTTTTTAACAGCAGCAAAGAAGGCCACAGATGGGCAGCCTGGGGGGAGGGGGGACAGAAATACAAGGAAATGCTGAGGAGTCAGCCAGAGTCACTACAACCCAGGTGACTCAGCTTTGAGAGAGGAAGAGGCAAGGCTTCTATTCATGCTGAATTCTCTTCCCAAGGCCCGGCTCTGCCCCCACCGCCTTTTACACACATCTCAGTTTTAAATTCACAGTGATTTTTCTCCACATGGAACAGGGGTAATGCCAATGACACGCTCCCTCTCCTCCACACTGCCAAAGTCACCAAGCAGATGAAGAATCCGGCGTCCAAATTGAAGAGAGCAAAGGTGGGGTGCAGGAGGGGGGACCTCTGGGGCCAGAGGGACAAAAGAAGGAGCCCCAGCCCCACTACGGCCACCTCTGCTGCAGATAGAAAATGAGCTTAGCCAAGGGGTACAGAGGAAGCCAAGCTTTTCTGAGTTGAGAGGGGACAGACACTAAAAGCAACGAGGAGAAAGAAATGGATGACCCATGTCTCCTCTGCTCACATGGAGGACTCTGGGCTTCCTCAGATGGAAGATTCTATTTTCCGGATGAAGCTGAGCTCGTGGAGTCCAAGAGGGAAAACCAGGTGGCACCACATGCCACGCAGAGTCCTCGGCTCCTAGAAGCCCCTCTGCCTCTCTCTAGCACTGCTAGCTGCTACCTAATGCCACCTCCTACCTTAACTCTTCACATGGTCACAGAGTTTGACACCCACCATGTTGGAGGCAGCCCTGAAGCCCTCTAAGTATATCCCCTTCACTTTCTCAATGAAGAAACGGAGGACCAGAGAGACTGAGTAGAAAAGAGGCCACAGGAAGAATCCAGGACCCCCAAGACTCAAGTCTTGTTCACCTACTATAATAATGCTGCTCTCTTCTTTCCTATGCAGACCAAATGAGCATCCAAACCAGAGAATTTCCTTAGAGTAAAAGCAAGATCAGGATCGAAGTTTAAAGAAAGAAAAGCAAACATCAAGTATCAGGTAACCTCAGCACCGTGAACAGATCACGCCAGCCTCACCTCCGCTGCAGGGTCACCAGGAGCAGCCTGGAGATAGAGAAGGGGGCTGTAGGGAACCTCTGGGGCTCCCTCCAGGGGTGCACTTCCTGTGGACATCCACAGAGCTCACCCCATCACCCTCTTCAAGTTTATGTTCATGTTCCTCCTTCTCAATAAAGCCCTCCCCGGTTTATCACTTTAAAATTGCTCTCTCTCACTTCCCATCTCCTGCATCCTACTTCATTTTATTCCTTAGCACTTATCAAATTCCAATAGACTCTATAATTTCCTTATCAATTATATTTATTGCCTACCACCTTCTATTTTTAAATACTCTCCTAAGGACAGATTTTGAATCACTCCCGTATCACTTGAGTACAGGATAGCATTTGAAACATGATAGGTGCTCCCTAAATACTAGCTGGACAAGTGAACAAAAGATTGCTCTTTCCTTCACCCTCCCCCTCAGCAACAACCACCTACTACACACACACACACACACACACACACACACACACACACACACACACACTTTTCTCTCTTCATCTCCACCTGCATTCAGGCCTGCTATTAGAATTGACAAGGACAGTTTAGGCTAAACTTAGAACTTCGTAATAATATTTCCAAGCCCCCCATTAAAAATTCATATGATTTTATATGTACCAAGAACTCTAGAAGGGCACACAGGAAATAAAGCACTTGGTCTCCAGGGAACTAGATGGACTTTCTAGTCTATATGCTTTTGTACTATTTGAATTTGGAACTATGGGAATGTAGTTAACTATCAAACATTTTAATTAAAACGAAAGACAAAACCCAAATATTCCTTCACTTTTGTCCTCAACATCATCTTACTCCCAAATTTTCAAGGTGAAGGTCATTAGAAGCTACCAGCCCTGAGATAGGGTGACAGTTCTCTTTTTCTCTAGTCCTCAAGTTTTCTGAAATGTGACTGCTACTTCTATAATGAAATATCTGAGAAAAGTTTCCATCAGGCAGAAGGATATGAATTAATGCAAATTCTCCTCCATACATAAAACATGGAGTCACTGTTTCAACTCATGAATCCCTTTACCTTTAATTTTGTTTACTCCCATTTGGATTTTGCATTGAACAGATTTCAGAATAAGTTGTTAAGATGGTCCAGGTTGTTAGAGGTGCAAAGAAAAAACATAGGCAATACCATCAAATAGGCTGCATCTGGCGAGGGTGGCCACAGGCAGCAGGTCTCATGACCTAAAGGACACACTCAAAGATGCCACCTGTGATGAGGGGACAGAAGATTATGTGATTTTCATACATCTTCTCTGGGACTTCCAAATGGCTCCCCATTTTCTGCCCTGAGATGTATTTCTGATCTGATATTTTCTCTCCAAACACTCGGGGGTAATAGATGTGTACTATATACCTCACTGCCTCCTCCACGCTGTGTTGGAGGAGAGGGTAGAGTCCTGGTGAACTCATCTTTGTTGCCTCAGCCTCTACCCTACCATTTTCAAACAGTGGCTGCTTCCTAACGGGGAAGGAACGAATTCAGGACCATTGCTCAGCACCCAAGAAGGAATTGTAAGGTACACCCAACACCGAGCTCAAGGGACTAACCTGCTCCCCCACTCAAGACCTATTTCAACCAGCTGTCAGTGGTGGGTGTCCTCCAGCCAAAGGGGAGTCAAAGGAAGCCCGAGCTGTCCAAGTGGGTGTATAAAAGGATCTAAGAAAGGGCGTGTGTGATCACCCCCTGGCCTGCCTCTATTGCTTTTGGGTTCTGAGCACTTAGTGGAGGGATTGGGAGCATTTATAATCTTTGCTGACTGTCCTTTGATCCCCTTCTGGGGATGTACCTTAAGGAAATAACTATAGGAAGATTAAACTAAAAACAAGCTCATTAATGCTTGTTAAAACAGAGAAAGTTTTAAGAAACAAGCTAAACAAAAACCCATAGGAAATTAGGTAAGTAAATGATAGTGCATCTATATAATTGAGTACGCTCACATTATAATTGCTGCAGAGCGGAGCTTGTTACTGTAGAGAGCAGTTCAAGACACTAAATGACAATATGTGTTATCGAAGATTATAAGTGATATTGTGACATTACATTATTCATATACATAATATATATATATATATAAAATACTCTATACCTACAATGACTCAATAGTTGTCTTTGAGGTAAGTAGGATTGGGGTAGTTTTTTCTTCTATTTTTCTATATTTCTGAGGTTTTTATGATAAGCATGAGCTGCTTTGTGATAATGAAGAGTAATTATGTTTAATTGGAAAAAGAAAAGCACAACCATCCTGGATTAGGACAGACACAGAAGGCAAGGGTAAGAGTCATGAGAGTACAACAGGCCATCAGGGCTGGCCTCCTTCACGGTTACCTTCTGTCCATGCTCCACAGCCTCCAAGACCCCAAGACCCCAGGGCCAGCAAACCACACTTTCTCCCCCGCATACAATCAAAGTACCAGGAGAGGACAGCATCACCACCGAGCAAGTATCATGTGGAATGGGCAACAGAGGGGAGAAAGAGCCATCCGGGAGACACGCTGACCAGGCCAGAGAGCATCTGTCAGAAATGAACCCCTGGTGGCAAAGGAAAGAGGTGTGGCATGAACTTGACCACTTCTGAGAAGCAGCACTGTCGAGAGATGCTTCTAGCCTAAGTGATCCAGTTTCAGTTAAGACCTTTGAATCCAGACCTTCAAGGGAGACAGAGTGAACATTCCCTCCGAGGGAAGGTCAACCAGAACTCCCACAGCTGAAACAGGACTAGATGCTCAAAGGTAGGTAAAGATGGTCCAAGTCCCATGAAGAGTGACATCCAGGTATGCTGGGATCCAATGGGATCCAGTGTTCTCTTTTCACAATAGCCGTTGGCACAACGTCGTAATTCCTTGGACAATGCTCCAGGGTTCCTGTGACAGCTTTGGATTTCATGCTGCTTCTTTGGCTTCTCTGTCCTTTGTTCCAGCTCTTTCGGTTGCAAAGTGAGAAAGACCCCACTGTGCTGTCCTCTGTTCAGTTGGTTCCGGGTGGGTTGCTCAGGAGCTGATGTAGGTGCCCTCAGTCATTGCTGCTATCTGCAAACAGGGAGAGCACTTATCACAATTGGACTCTACTGTTCTCCTGTTCCCCTCGCATCAGAAATGGTTAGAAATGAAATCAGGAGTGTGACTGGGAGTGGGCAGGATACAGCAGGAGCTTGAGGACAGAGCACACCAGGTTAACAGGAGTGGAGGGGTCCCTAGGATGGCAGGAGGGATGCAGCCAGGGATGGAACTTTATCAGAGATGAAAGAATACAGAAAGAGGGCAGAAGGCGCCGGCAGAGAGGCAAGTCCAGCCTGAGCCAGAGCGCTCATATTCCTGGCCATACCCTGACAGCTCCTGTGTTGCCCATCTGACTCCCTGTCTCTGCCTTCTGGCCCAGTAGGGGCCTCAGCCCCGCTTCCCAACCCCCACCTCCTACTGGCCATCCTCTAAGCCCTACCAGAAAAACCAACTTACTTCTACCCTTCTTCCGCCCACGTGCCTGCTGCTCCGGCTCTCCCGAGGCTCCTGGTGCCGTGTGAGCCACCCAAGCGCGGTGTCCTCGCCTCTGGTGGTACTGGTTTCAGGACCTCCTTTCTCCCCATTCTTCAGGAAGGTGTCAGGACGTTTTGTCCCTCCACTGGACAAGATGCAGCAGGAGTGGGCAACGCAGGGCCAAATCCATGACACCAGACTGAGAGGGACAGGAAGGGGAAATAGGGGGCAGTGCTGGGTGATCTGGATCACCCAGTCACCTCGTTCTAGTTTATGAGTAGAGGAAACCAAACTGGACCAGAACTGCAAATTCAGTGTACAGCGAGCGGGGTCACCAGGTTGTGTTTTATGGGAGATCCATGACCTTTCATCACATCGATTTTCACAATACAGGTGCATACAGACATAGGCACCCAGGACAGTTGCATACTCTCAAAATGCATGAAAACTAACCGTAATCAACAATCTGCACTACTTAAGTCTGTCTCCATGGGAGAAAGCACTTTCTTTCAAGCTTCTGAGATGAGTCACCCCTTGCCAGGGCTCCCCTCCAAGCAGGTGCCCATCTGGAGTACCCGCTCCATCAGGGGCATGCATCCAAGTGGGAACTGACACCAAGCATATCACCTGGGCTCAACCCCAGCTCAGGAGCTTTCCTCCTCCATGCCAACCACAGGACTGTGTGCCAAGACAAGGTGGATAAACATTCTACAAGTGCAACCAGGTGATGTGTCCGTGACAGTGACCAGAATGTATAAATCCACCTCTGGGAGCTCCAAATGTTAAATCACACACCATATGAGTGGTCCTCAGGCTTATTATGCATCAGAATCATCTGGAAGCCTTATTAAAGCACAGATTTTTGGTATATCTTTAGGATTCCTGAGTCAGTAGATCTGGGTGAGGGCAGGTAATCTGCATGTCTATCAAGTTTCCAGGTGCTGTCCAGAGACATGCTTTGGGAGCCACTGGTCCGCACCAAGAGTTCCGTAGCAGTTGCCTTACGTGAAAGGAACCACCAAGGACTCACTCTCACCTGGTTATGCTAAGCTCACCCAAAGTGGAGGCAGAAAAGTTTGCCGCACAAAAACCATTCAATGCATTCATTATAAGATTAACAATAATCTTAGAGTTTATCTAATCTTACCTACTTCACTTAAAATAATGTTAATTAAACTAAATGTAGAGATGGTAAGTAACTTGCTCAAAGAAACCATGAGCGTATAGCACAGCCCAAACCAGAAACCCTCTGTTCTCAAAAATCAAAATATTAAGGCTTAGAAAACTGCCATATTTTTGCCATGACTGGAGTCACAAGGTGAAGAGTTTCTGGGATGGGGAATTTAGGCTTCTCCTTCCTGTGCTCTATGCCAGAGCACTCGAGGCATGCCCAAGGTCATTTCTCAGTAAGGCAGTGATCAAAGCAGGTCCTGGCTATCTCCAAGTTCAACCGCGAGTCTGTTCAACTGTGGGCCTCGACCTCAGAATTGATTTTCTCAGAAATCCCATGAGACACATGTAGGGTCTCTGGATAACTCCTCCCGCTAGGTACAGTATGGCAGAAGCACAGTGACGGTACACACAGACTACCTACCGCGGAGAACAGCGCTTCCTAACACTGCGCTCCTAGTCCACCTTGGAACTTGCTCTGTGCTGGGCCCTCTTCCTAGAAAACGGCTGCCCTCAGTTTTCTCACATCAGGTTGTCACCCCAAGTTGGAGCTCATACATCTCCCCAAGAGCTCTCCGGAGCGTCCGTCCACTGGTCCCCATTCCCTCCTCCTGCAGCTGCACTCTGACTTCATTGTCTTTATAGCCCCTGGCATTTTGGAGACAGTGTGCTCATCTCTGGCTTGCGCACCGCCACCTGACAATAGGAATGTATACTCCAGAGGGCAGGGACCTTATCTTTCTTGTTCACGGCTATGACAGCACTAGAACAGTGCCAGGCACACAGCACATTCTCTTTCCTCGTGCGCAGAGTCAACAAATGAATGCACAGAAGAATGAGAGAAGCGACAACATCACAAGTGTCTTCTTGCACTGTGGCTCCCAAGGTTGGAATTCAAGACCTTTTTTTCCTCATTTCTCTCCTTTTTAATAGAAGGAGCTGGACTCCTTGAACTTTAGCAGGACATAGAAGGAGGAAAGTATACCCTCAGGCTGGTGTTCTCAATGACAGGAGAGAGAAGATGGAGTCGAGGGACGGGGGTGCTGAATCCCTTCCCCACTCTTGTACCTTTCATATGGAAAGGACTTGGGTGAGGCAGGTGTCTCCAGTTTGGCTCTACACCTTGTTCTATCTTCCCAAGGTGGAGGAAATGAAGAGATGCTTAGGGTCACGATATTTGGGTTCAAACCTCGGCTGTGGCTTCCCTCTGTAAGGGGGATAGTTGTTAATACCTAGAACTGAGTATCTGTGAGGATCAAGGAGGTTAACACAGGCAGAAACTCCACACACAGGAAATGACTACATCTTGCCACTGAATGCTGTTCATAATAAGACCAGGCAGGCGTGGGAGCCATCAAAATAGGTGAAATTTCTCAGGGAAGGCATCTCTACTCAGTCCTGCTCTGCTGCTTCTCTGAGAACTTCCCAGAACCTCCAGACCCCAGGCTGCCACGTGGAAGCCCGAGCCTAACAGGAGCAGCCTTGGGGTGCTGGCACTAGACACTCAGAACCTCGGTGACAGCCTGGAGAAAAGGTCACAGGCAGTAACACAGCAGGAAGCTCAGGAGAAGACCACCGTGGGAAGCCCAGAAGAATTCAGGGCACCACCAGTGGAAATGAACCAGGGTGAGCAGGAGAAAAACAGCTGGGAGCGATGCCGTCGCTTCTCTCATTCTTCTGTGCATTCATTTGTTGACTCAGGCACTCCTGGCCAAAATTCTCTGGATAGATGAATCCCAGAAATAGGAACTTCAGAGAAGCCAGGTGTCTTCTTATTCCTGGGCCTTAAGAGTGAGGTGTTTGCTCAGAAGGCTCAGCACACTCTTCCCTTCACTCCAGGTCTCCTTTACCAGCCTTGGTGGGCTGCACTGCCAATTTTCCCCCATTTTGTTTTTTTTATACTAGAGATTGAACCCAGGGATGCTTAGTCACTGAGCCACATCCCCAGCCCTTTTCATCTTTTATTTTGAGACAGGGTCTTGCTAAGTTGCTTAGGGCCTCTCTCAGTTGCTGAGGCTTGGCCTTGAACTTACCATCCTCCTGCCTCAGCCTCCTGAGCTGCTGGGATTCCAGGTGTGTGCCACAGTGCCCAACTCCTCCCATTTTGTTTAAAGATCTTTTTCAATTGGTGCATTATAATTATGCCTAACCCTGGGATTCATTATGCCATATTCATATATGCACATAATTCCCACTGACCATATTTTAACACTCCAAACATCTTGGCCATACGGTCCCCTTGTGTTACAGACGTCCCCTCCTCTGACCCATTCCAAAACTCTTGCCACTCTTTTGTAAGTGCTAACAATGACAAGTCTCATGCAAAGAGTGAATTTACCCCTTCCTACAAGAGCTCAGTTCAGTCCAGCAACTGGCTGCTAACAGTTGGGCAGTTTGATGAAGAGCTGTACTGCTTCTCATGAGGACAGAGTGTGTGGCAGCCAGTTCCTGCCACTCAGCAGCGCACGCTCTGGCCAGGGGCAGAGAATCCATCACAGGCACCAGAAACTGCTGTGTGTCAGAGTTCATTGCCAGATAAGAAACACATAAGGTTGGGACATGTGGGGAACAGAGTGAGGTGCTGGATGAGGTCATCCTCAGCGGCTGAGCTCTCTTCTAGCTCTGAAATACTGCATTATTGAGAGGTGGATGGATCAGGGTGAGTGCTCTGTTTCTGGCACTGTTGCTGGGGTGTAATGGGTGTCCATGGCTGCTTGAATTAGAAAACTTCAGGGAGCCATCCTACATCCAGGGCTTCAGGAAGGGAAGGACTTCAACATGCAGAAAGGGGATTCCAGGCTGCAGAGAAGGAATGAGGAAAGGAAGACCAAGGTTGTGCCCAGGATGGGGTGTGGAAGGGACCAGCCGCAGCATTAGCTCTACAGAATTTGGAGACGCCTGTGAACTCTCTAAGGTGAATCTTCCAGAAGCTGCCTGGAGTCTCCATCTGTCAGCCCTCAGCACACAGATCTGGGCAGATGATGCCAGCTGAGGAGACATCTGCCGATAAATTATAATGAATGTGTGAGCGCACCAAAGGAGAGTGCCCCAGGAACCCCTGACTCCAGGACTGCTGGTCTCCAGGGATGAGGAAAGGTGCCAGAGAGGCAGAGGGAGGATCAGGAGGCCACAGAGCCTCAGTCAGCCTGTCCACTCACCAGGCTGCACACAGGGCCACCTATTCTCCTTTGAGGGTAGAGACAGACCTGTGACCTGCCTTGTCATTTCTCTCTCTCTCTCATTCTCTCGCTCTCTCTCTGTGTACTGTGCTGGGTAGAGAGGAATAGCCGGGCTCTGTTACTTTTGGTAAATCTTGGCAGATGGGATGGGGATGGCTTGCAGGACCACCCATCAGGCACTGGGGAGGGACGTCCACTCAGGGGCTCACTGCCAAACCAGGCACAGGTCTGAAGGATCTGGGCCTCTGGCTTCGGGTTGGCAGGGCTGGCTGTGATCGTCCGTGAAGAGAAAGAGCCTCGTCCCACCTCTGCTGAGGCTCGCTCACTCCATCCAGGGGCTCCACTTTTTGCTCATGCCATCTGTCCGAGCCAAGTCCTCTGCCACGGGTGCACCTAACTGGGTGCTCTTGCCGTGTTCTCATTGAATTTTCAAAACCCGACTCTTCATGTCAAAATTAACCTTTTCTTCAGGATCTCTGGTCCTGTTTCCCCACTGGACCATAAAACCCCTCAGCCTGGAGACTACACACAGGGCCAGGCAGGTTGCATCCAGAGGCAAAGCAGCTGATTCATGGGTCAAGGGTGGTGACTGTCTTGGCATTGGACCGTCACAGAGAGTCATAGGCTATATGATGCATCCGAGGAGCTGCCCTTATCTAGTGGGGGCAGCTGCCTGTGTGGAGAACACTACTGCATGGTGACATGGCACGTATGCCAGGATCTTCAGATTTTCAGGGAGAAGCAAGGGATCTGCGTTCTCTTGTGAAACTGGTCCATCTTTATGTGTCAGCAGAAAACTCAAATTTCAGACACTATGTTGAGAGCCAAATAAAATGCATCTGTGACCAAATCCAGCTCATATGCCACCATTTGCAGCCTCTATATTGTACCCTTTATTTTTGCATCCCCAATGCCTGGCACATCATAGGCGCTCAATAAAAGTTTGTTGATTGGAAAATCAAATGAAAGAACAAATGAATGAATAGACAAGAAGGAACAGATGGGTGGGAGAGGGAAGCAGGATGGATGCCCAAGTGTCAGGATGCCAAGGGGTGGGCTGGGCAAGCTCAAGGTGACCCCGCTGCCAAGCTGTCAGTGTGAACATCGGCATGGTCTTGCTTGTTGGCTAAGGAGGATAAAAGGCTGCAACCCTGTGAACTCAGAGTCAGCCATCAGCTGCTCCAAAGGCATTGCAACCAGAAGCTCTTGCTGCAGCCAAAACACAGACGCTGACAATGAGCGTGTGCACACCCCATGCACAAGGTGTGCAGATGCCAGAGACTCAGCAGGCTATGGATTCCACACCTTATGCCTCATGTTATAAACACGGTGATGGAGGGAAAGAGGGACAACTTAACCGCTTGGGAGGTTCAGGGGAAAGTCAAGAGTCATCCAGCCAGGATGCTCCCCATCCCTAGCCAGAAACTCCCTCTCTGGCCTTTTTGACCACTCTGAGGCTTCAGGGAAGGCAAGAGTAAGTCTGGTGTGGGACAGCCCCTTGGCCTCCAGGAACACTACTGGGAGGGAGTGGCATATGAACAGCCCATGTGGAACGCCTAGGGTTGCAAAAGCAAAGTTATTTCAGGTTCAACTGAGTTATAATTTATTTTTTCTAACTGATCATTACTGCTGCCGGCTCTATAAATAACCACCTAGGGAGTCTGCTTTTCTGCTCCCAAATCCTCCATAAGCCTGGCCAGGTTCTCTGTGGTTTCTGGCCTGCCAAGCACACAGCACATTTCTTTTTCTGTGCAGCCCTTCAGGGAATCCTGTAGCACATGCCAAGGAATCTGCTGAGTTCTGCCCAACTCAGTCCTCCCCTTCCTGACCTGATTCCTCTCCTCCCAACCAGCCACCCCACCCGCCACCCTCCTTCATGAGGGGCCCCACTCCCTGGACACAGGTGGTTCCCAAGCCAAGGTCCTGGCTTCTCTCTGTTTACTCTGCTTCCATCCAAACGCAGCCCTCCACGTTCAGAAGACAAGAGTTATTTGTACTACAGAATTCCAACTGTAGCATCATCTGAGGTCAAGGCCAGGAAGAAAAAAAGAGTTGGCCTGATGGTATCACTGGTAAAATATCAAGGGTCAGTATGGCCTCTGCAAGGATGGTTGTGGTTTCTATGAAATCAACTGAAATGATTTAAAGAACATATTTAAGTATGACTCAGTTTAATCAAGTACAAAAAAAAAAATTCAAGCACATTCTTGATGGTATTGAGAAAGAGGAATGTTTAGGTCCTATTTATTTTAATTTTTATTTATCTATTTTTGGTACCAGGGATTGAACCCAGGGTCACTCAACCACGGAGCCGCATTCCCAGCCCTATTTTGTATTTTATTTGGAGTCAGGGTTTCCCTAAGTTGCTTAGGGCCTCACTAAGTTGCTGAGGCTGGCTTTGAATTTGGGATCCTCCTGATCCTCAACCTCCTGACCCACTGGGATTACAAGTGTACACCACTATACCCGGCTGTTGGGGCCCTTTCTAAAAGACATGGAGTTTTCTCTTTAAGCAGCAGAACCAGGATGGAACTGATATTCAGAGAGGCCCACTGAATACCAAGGATTATTTTTTGTATCTTCACAATACAATGCCCATGAGGTGGGCATCCTTACGCCCATTTTGCAGGTGAAGACCTGAGGAAAGAGACTCAGTCAAAATCACATAGAGAAGAGGAGCAAGAGTGAGACGCAAGCCCATGTTGTCTCATCATTTCTCTCTCCAGCCTTACTAGCTAGAAGACTGGAGTAGAAGGTTATGGCTAGTTCCCGAGTTTTCAGAGTAAGTTTGCAGCCCAGAAAACAAGATCAGCTTTGTGGTATTTAACCCTAGTTCAATAACAGCTCTAATATGAACTCGTTGGAGGTAACCTCTCCAACTAGTTAACTATGAAATCTTAATCACTCTCTCTTTCACCATTTAGGAGGACAATTACCAATTGCTTTAATGGTGTAAAAATGTTTAGTCAGTTTTTAAATCAATAATCACTGATGTTAACAAAATAATGGAAAATGGAAGTTGAAACAGGTATTCACACCTCCAAGGCAGATGAGGGAACCTTCCATGTGCTTCCAAAACACTCTGCCCACTCCGCTAGCAGCATCTAGTGCGCCATATTGGAATGGCCTGTTTCCTCATCGGCCTCTCCTAGGCTGATGAGCCCCAAAGCGGCCACACACTCTAGCAGCATACATTTGAGTACACTCACTTACATGCATATTTGTCACACTTATAAATTATATTCATAACCAATTGCTATAGTTGGATCTGGAATGTCCCTCAAAGTTCCATATGTTGAAGGCTTTTTCCTAGACCATGCACTTTTGGGAGATGGTAGAATTTTTAGGAGATGGAGTCTACTGAGGGAAATTAGGTCATAGAGGGCATGACCTTGAAGGGGACTCTAGGTCAGCGGTCTCATTCCTTCCTTTCTCCACTCTTCCACATGCTCCCCACTAGAGATGCTGCCTAATCCCAGTCCCAAAAGCCACACCGACAACCAACTGTGGCCTGAAACCATGAGCCAAGATAAACCTTCCCTCCTTGTAAGTTCAGGCATCGTGCCACAGTGGGAAGCTAACATACCTGCCATCCACAAAAAAAGAAAAAAGTAGATAATATGTAAGTGTGTATCTGCCAATCTATGCATGGTCCTATCTATTTATCTAGCCTATTTTTTTCCCACCCTGCAGGGATCATCTCACCTCCCATGACCTCCAACATGCATATCCCACTTGGGGGACTACTACTATAGGCTGCATTTATCCTTTATCATTTTTTCATTTTTCCTGTCCCAATAGCACCTACTCTGTACTGAGTACTGTATTAGGTGCTAGGGATACTTGGTGAACAAGATGGATAAGGATCATGTTTTCCAAGCAGCTTACTATCCAGGGGGTGAAACAATGTCAGATAGTGATAATGGTCATGTTCTAGTCAGCTTCTGACAAGAAAAATGTAGAGGAGGAAAATTTTATGTTGGGTCATGGTTTCAGAGGTCTTAGTCCATAGACAGCTGACTCCATAGCTCTAGACCTGAGGTCATGGTAGAAGGGCATGGGGGAGGAAAGCAGCTCAGGACATGGCAACAGGAAGCAGAGAGAGAAAAACAGGGAGACAGGGAGGGAGAGGGAGGGGGAGGGGGAGGGAAGGGTAGGGGGAGGGAAGGGAGGAGGGAGGGGGAGGTTGGGGAAGGGAGAGGGAAGGGGAGGAGGGAGGGGGAGGGGAAGGGGAGGGAGGGGAGAGGGAGGGAAGGGGAGGAGGGAGGGAGAGGGGAAGGGGAGGGAGGGGGAGAGGGAGGGAAGGGGAGGAGGGAGGGGGAGGGAGGGGAAGGGGGAGGGAAGGGGAGGAGGGAGGGGGAGGGGAAGGGGAGGGAGGGGGAGAGGGGGAGAACTGCTCACCAGGGACAAAGTAAATATCCTAAAGGCATGCTGGCAGTGACATACCTCCTAAAGCCACACCCTACCTGTCTATAGTTACCACCCAAATAATCCATATCAGTGGATTAATCCACTAATCACATGAAACCTCTCATCATCTAATATTTCACCTCTAAACATTCTCGAATTGTCTCACACATGAGCTTTTAGGGGACACCTCATATCTAAACCATGACAGGTCACAAAGCAAGTTTAACAAGATGCTATGATGGAAAGTGCTTTCAGGAGTCACGCTGGACAAGGAGCTCAGTGAAGGCCTCCGTGGGCTGCACAAGGAGAGGCTGCTGGGCAAGAGGCCTTGTGAGAGAGGGGAGTCTGGGCAGAGGGGACGTCAAGCACCAAAGTCCTGAGCTGGAAAAGAAAGCCAGTGTGACTGAGTACAAGAGAATGGTAGGAGGAGAGATTAGGGAGGGTGGGGCTCAGGCTGGAGTCTGTTGGGGAAGAATCTTGGCCCCACTGCTACTGGCCGGGTGACCTTCGGCATTCATGCCACCAGGGTTATTAAAGGGATTAGGCAAAGGACCAAAAGAGTCAATACAAGAAACATCAACATCAGCTACGGGAATGCCCAGCACACAGTTGGCATCAATACATGGAAGCCCCTGGTGTCTGTTTACTTGTTTATCATTGATCTCCCCATGGCACAAGCTCACGCAAGCCAGGCCTGGCCAGTTTTCTATCCTGCTGAACCAGAGCGGCTGGCACCATGCCCAGCCTATAGGAAGAGCTCAGTGAAAATCTGGTGAATGAATAGGTGGGAAAATGGGTAATGGCTACAGAAGATCAGAGATTGAGTGAATACAAAAAAATAGAGTTTTTAAACAATTTTTTTTAATTACAAGGTTAATGCGATGTATATTCTGGAAGTCTTCAATGTTTTAAACAAAAATGGGATCATATTCTCCATAACACTTCATGCATGTTTTCCACTTCAACTGTCCATCACGAGAGTCTGTGGAGCAGAGTGGGGAAGAGGCTGGAGAGGCCACCTGGGTCCCATCCTGTCTCTGCCATGGGCCACCTATACCATCTTGCTGAGTTACTCACCTCTCCTGGCTCAGTCACTCTATCTGCAAAATTCCTAAAATAACAGGCCAACCTTATAGCAGTATCACAGGGATGAAGTGAATTAAATGATACCAAAGGTTTAGGTGGAGGTATCACTGACTCAACCAACCCCTGTGTTCAGACACTTGGCTGTTCCTCATGTTTTATTATAAACATCATGGCTAAGAAGACCTGATGGCCGACCCCTCCTCACACAAACATGATCATTTCTTTAAAATGAGGCACTAGATATGCCTTCGCCAACCCAAAGGTTGTAGGGATTTTTAAAGCTATTAATGTATATTGCCAAACAGTCCTCCATAAATAGGCTAGAGCCCTTTTAGACAAATCTTTGACTATTTTCTAGGGAAAAAGAACAACATCTCATTGTTTAAATTTACCTTTCTTTAATTACCAGGGATGTTAAACAGTTTTCTCGTTTTACTTTTCTTATGAACAGCCTGTTTGGGTTTTTCAATGGAAGTCCATTGGTATAATTAGAGGTAGCAGAATTGGTGGCCTCAAAATGAACTGCCCCTCTCCGCCATTGGGAAGGGCCAGGTAGGGCGGGCTGGACATACATCAGGGAGTGGACATCTCTTTACCTGTGGGAACTAAATGAGCTCTGAGGCCCTGGCTTACTCTGGGCTTGTTCAGCTCTGACTCAGACCAGGTAGGGAGCACTCTTCATGGAAAAGAAGCCAAGAGAGGGTCAACAGCTCCATCGAATCAGCAGCCCCCATGGTTTCCCAAGATGGATGCAATCCTAAACCTCGCTGGAGTTATGTCAAAAAATGTCCAGCAGACACAGCTGTGCCTCTAGTAGCAGCACATAACCACAGTGGGGAATTCCTTGAATCTCCCCTTTACTAAGATGGAAACTCTGAGGGGTCACAGACTGAATCCTGTTTCCACAAACACATTCAGAGTCAAAAATCAAAGAAGCACAGAAACTTCTAAGGTGTG
Source organism: Ictidomys tridecemlineatus (assembly GCF_052094955.1). Taxonomy (NCBI): domain Eukaryota; kingdom Metazoa; phylum Chordata; class Mammalia; order Rodentia; family Sciuridae; genus Ictidomys; species Ictidomys tridecemlineatus. Next base: position 30,152,840 of record NC_135487.1, read on the forward strand.
GTCAGCAGCCTGCTCACCTCCAGCCAAGTTTGTATGGAGGTCTCCCTTGCTTTGCATTTGGGTTTTGGTACAATACCTTGGCATGTGACCCCCTCCCACACCCCCACAGCTATTTACACAAAGCTTTTCTCTGGAGCTGGTCAGAACCCTGCTGGGACATGGAGAATGCCATTATGATTGGAGTGAGCAAACATCTAATCCAGGTTGCTTGGTGTCAGTTTTGAGAGAAGAAATTGATCTTGGATTAGAAATGGGTCTGGATGTGTCTAACTCCCTCCTGCAGCAAGAACCTTGCAGTGAGTTCAGAGGACCTTCTTGGTTTTCACAAAGGGGATTTTCCCCCCTAAAATCTCCCTCATTTTGACTGTCCCAGTTGGAGTTTCCTGCGGGCTTGGTCCCCACAGGCATAAGGCCAGTTGGAAACTGAATACGCACATCTCTTAAATTATTCATCTAAGCAAGAAGTCACATGTGCAGTGACAGATCCTGGCTAAACTTTCCTGTGGGCACACCTTAAGCACATAAACCTGAAAGCAGCAGAGTAGTCAAGTAGCAGCCAAAATAAAGCAAAAAGAACATCTTCCAGCCGGGACAAGGAATCAGATTGAGACAGAGCCAAGACTAGATTCCTGGCGACATGAATAAGAACCTCACACTAAGAAGGAGGAGAGGCCTTCCTGCCAGCCCCCTCACACTCTTCAGACAGGGCTGTGGTTGGGTGGGGAGAGCCTCTAGCTCTGCATGTGACCCTGTTATGGACAGATGGGCTAGGGCCCCAAAGAAAACTCATCTGCCATCTTCAATCTGGGGACCATGCTATAGCTGAAACTAAAAGTCACTAGGAAGCTTGCCTGAGCAGTCCACTTTAGTGTCTCCATAAAGGATTTATGGAGACCTGTGAGCAGACCACACTGGGTCAAGTGCTGGGGTTAATAAAAAGAAGTGCAAGACCTAGCCGCTCTGCTCCAAGGGCATGTGATGTAACCAAGGAGATGATACTCACAAGGGTAGCTGGCAACACAGTAAGCAAGCCAGGAATCAAAAGGGATTCCAGCAGTGAGAGCCCCCAGAGGCCCAGGAGGACAGCTGGCCTATTCAGGAGAAGTCAAGGTGGCCTTTATGAGGAAAGGAGTTGAGTTTAACCTTGAAGGGTGGGGAAATGCAGACAGGCGGATGAGAACTGAGCCAGCTTCTGGGGAGCAGTGAGACCAGCAGGAGAAGGTCTGGGAGTCCTGCGCATGCGCCCTGCCTGCGTTGCTGGCTCTGGAGGAGGGCTTGGGCGAGGGAGGTGGAGAGGAAGAGTAACGGATAGGGCGGGAGGAGGCCAGATTCAGAGGGGTCTGGATCCCACACAGAGAGGTTTGGACTTGATCCAATAAGCAGTAGAGAGCAGTTGGAGACTTGTGAACAGCAGCTTAACATAATTAAAGAAAAATCTTTAAGACTTCAGCTTTCAGTGGGGATGTAGACTACACAAGAGGGGATAAGAATACCAGGAAACTTCCAAGATCCCAGGCTGGCAGCCCCAGGCCTGGACCACGGTGCTGTATCTGTTCCAAAGAAACAGATCTGGGAGATCCCACAAGCAAACGCCCATGGGGCATGGAGAGAGATTCCCCCAAGGGGGTTAGGATTCCTGAGAGCAGGGAATTCTGAATTTTGAAATTTGGTGACCATGAAATGAAGGTGACATCAACTTTAAAAACACAGGTCAGTGTAGTGGATAAGTTCAGAGCTGGACAGTCGGAGCCTCTTTATAAGAACTTTAAAAGGCCAAAACATTAAAAAGAGTAGGCATCAGCTAGAAGCAGGAGGATTTGAGTAATGCTTCCTAGTTTTTGTTCAAAGGGAAATTAACAACTCAGTAGAAGTTTTATCAGTGAAACAGCTGTCTGTCCACACAAATAACCAACTAATGTGAGCTCTCCTTCTTCCTGCCGCCCTTTCTCTCTGTGCACCTTCAGACCACAGGTTCAGAGCAATCATGGAGATGGGGATAGGACTACTGAGAAATCCAGAATTCGCTTTCTTCTGCTGAAATACCGTTGGACTTAATTATTTTCACACTTAAGCACATCCTTCAATGTGTATGCTCAATGTGTAAGAACTGACTCATTCCTTTTTCCTCTCTCCTCTCCCAGCTCATGATCTCTCCTCTACCAGATCTTCCTCCTCCTCCGCCCCCCAGAAACTACCACCAACCTCCTGGTATGCATCCTCCCCCACCTCATTTCTGCATTCCTCTCAACATTTCCCATCCTCTCTGAGCTCGCATCCAACTTCTTGAGAAATTCTGAGAGTCCAGGAGATGAACCACACATTGAACAGGAAAGAGGATCACAAATTTCAACATAGGCAGGCAGCTTGAAGGGCAAATCAGGAGACAGGTTTAAGGAGTCAGGCAAAGGAATCAGATAAAGATCCTCGGAGACAAGGGGAGATCAGGGGAGCTTATCATGACTCAGCTTCACTGACAGACAGACAAGTTTTCTCACACCATAGATTCGGATGGAAGATAAGTAGTAACCCCAAGGACAGTGCTCACAGCTGTGGTTACTCTGAATGACAGTGGGAGGGAAGGAAGCCATGAATGAGAGAATCAAGGAAGAAGGGAAGAATAGAGAGAAGAAAAAAGGGGAGGAAGGGAGAGAAAAAGCAACAGTGTGAAATGCACAACTTCTCCAGTTCCTGGAAAACAAAGATGAGTCAAGTGGATTTCAGAGGCATCCCTCCTCTGCTTGACACACACATTCCCAGACACAGACTCATCTGTGCACATGTCACTCAGCATCTATAGCTACGAGCCACTGCCTCCTTGGAAGTTAAGCTGGAGAGCCAGATCTGCTTCTGCTGGGGAGCAAAGAAGACCGTAAAATGATGGTGAAAGTTAGCACAGCTCTGAAGACAGGGGCCAAGGATTTCCCAACCTGTACAGTGTGGAGTCTGCAGTGATCTTTAGTTTCCTAGACAACCCTGCCTGATCCAGGCAGGAATCTGAATCCATCTCAAAAAACAATGCAAGTTCTGGGACCAAAATATATATATAAAATATATATATTCATATATATATATATGAATGAAAAGGCAAGGAGAGGTGAACCATGTGCCTTTTCAGGGAAAGGGGACAAGATGAAAAATGGGGGTCTTCCCAAATGGAAGCTAAACACCCATTAGGCTCTGCACTTTCAGAAATTCTGCACTTGTAGACAAGAGAATGATTCTTATTATGGTTCACCAGTGGAGGTGTGGATTGCATGGGCGAAGAGTTTGATAAAAGTGGTCTGATGGTATCGTGAAAATCTTTCCATTTCACTGTATGTAAATTTACTCTAGTAATTCTGGCTCTACCAATTAATTGGTTGTATGACCCTAAAATAAGTCACTTAACTTACTGTAGTCCAGGGTTCCTTGTCTATAAAATTGAACTAAGAAGCTGACTTCCACACTTTTCATTGGCTCTAAAATTCGCCATCGTAAGAGCTGATTGCAGCAGGAAAATAGATTCAGATTAAGAAAGACTACACTCTTTAATAGAAACTAAGAATTATTTCTGAATAGAATTATCCATATGCAAAAAACAAAACAAAACAAAAAACTGTCCCCAAATCATCCATCCCAGACCCAGATCTAGAGACCAGTGAAGTCCATGGTCTGTATCAAAAAGAAGTAACCAGCCATCATTGGCTTGACACTTCCCCTTGTCTGAGTTCAGCCATCCTCTGTGGGCTCTCTAAACTCTTCCCTTGAGATCTCCCAATGGCCCTAAGATTGTGGTAGGCTATTTTCTTCCCTTCCTTCCAAACTCCCTGTGGTTTTCAGCACCCTGGTCAGACAGCAGGCAGGAGCAGGGTTCTTCCCAGGCAGGAAGAACTTTTATACTTGAGCATGTGCCACAGGTCAGGAGAGCTGGCTGGGCGCAGAGCCTGATGTTCATCTCCCCATCCCACTTCTTATAATTAGGAAAGATCCAGAAAACAGATGTGACGTTCCATGACTTCTGAAGTTCCCCAAACATGGGAACCATGAAAGTAGTGTGCACTATCTTTAGGCCAGTCCCCTACAAGGGGGGAGGTGCCCCTGCTTGCTCCATAAATAGGTGTCTTGGGGGTGACCTTCAGACAGAAGATCAGACCTACCATAAACAGGTAGATTACCTGGATCACTTTTTCTCTTCTCTTGAGGCATGAAGAGAACCTCTGGATATACAGAATGGAGCTGCTGCTTCTGACATGATGGAAAGGGACACACAGCAGCTACCCAGTGACCCAGCTGAGTGGAAGCTGGCCTTTGGACAAGCTGGATAAGAAAGACTATCAAAGGAGCATCTGCTCAGATTGCAAATTGCTTTAGCAGCTAAAAAAAAAATGGTGAAGAAGAAGCAACTGACCCTAATTCACAGGGCGTATGGCTCTGCACTGGCTGCCTCTCGCGCTCATTTGGCCCAGCTCATTCATCTGCATTTTGATAAGCAGATTCCCTTCATGGGGCTATTTAATCTGAGAGCCCAGAGGAGTCTTGCAGAGATTCGTGTGAGCATTCTGCTTCCTGCCAGTTTTTGAGACCGAGACAGTCAAAATGACAAAAAGAAAGGGACTCGTCATAAAATACACAAACAATCCCAACATTGAACTTCACCACACGAGGAGCTAACCAGCATCTTTTTTTTTTTCATTGGATGTTTGGAACTGTTTTTCAAAAGCCCACTCCCTCCATCAAAGTTAAAGCCCTTGTTCATATACTCCTAAGTGACATCTTTTTAGTTAGGATGACAACAGCATCTGGGGCTACAGAGAGATTAGGGGCAGCAGTGAAATTACCAGGACAGAGAGGAGACCTGGTTCAGCAAGGGACACCATCAAGAAGCTAAATCCCCCCAGCAGGCCTCCCCACAAATGCCTTTCTGCCTCTGGTGGCATTGGTAGGGGGAACTCGGTCTGTACCAACGAATCCTGAGTCTCATAGAAATGCAGCCACCTCTGTCATCAGTCTCCTCAGAAGATGCTCTGGGGAACTGTCACATCCCAAACTACAGGAGCAAAAAGATAGACACTGAGCCCTCTGGTCTCCTCATTATCACAGACTCCTCCAATTGTCTTTAAAGAAGGACAACTCTGGGTGCCAGGTCCCCTCTTAGAAGAAATTTTGGGAAACTGTCCAGATTATACTCTGCAGAAATGAGAATGATTTTAAACCAAAATAAGAAATGACCAGGGAACTCTGAATGAATTCAGCTTGTGAATTACTAGGTAGAAATGGAATCATGTTTCATTAGTTTACAGGATCTCATATTTGCCATGTTATGAGAAAAACTCTTAAAAATTAAAAGCGACACCTCTATGAAGGAGCAGGAGGAGCAACAACTCCAGCTATGGCCAGTGCCAAGGACAACATCATAGGCCCATTACATGTGGCCTTAGCATTTGGGAAAAAAATTAAGTAACGTGGGGCTCTGAGCTCACAAACAGGCCAAAAAAGAGTGGACCAAGAAAACAAAGAGGCCTTGATGGTAAAAGATGATCAAAGTCTGAGCCCCTCTGTGCCTTCTGCCTGCTCCTGGTACCACGACATACTGTCCACGATCAAGACAGAGGGATGGATAACTGTCTAACCGAGTCCAGCCTCCCCAGGCAGGCAGATCAAAGAACAGCTCTTGAGGTACCATTTACATTGGCTGTTCTCAAAGTGGAATGGGACAATAGCTAAATTATGGAATCATCCCAGATGCCTATCAATACAGGAACGGATGAAGAAATTGGGGTGGTGGTGGTGTATGTGTATAATGGAGTTCTACTCACCCATTAAAAAGAACTAAATAAATTAAGGCATTTGTCAGTAAATGGATGGGAATGGAGAAGAACAGCATGCTAAGTGAAATTAGCCAAACTCAGAAACTCAAAGGTTGAATGTTTTCTCTCACACACTGCAGCTAGAGTAAAGTTAAAGGAAAGGGGGCGGGGGGGAGGATAGCATGACATAAAGAGCCAATCAAATACACATTAATAGCAGAGCGAAAGGAAGGAAGTCTAGTAGAGAAGGTGAAGAGGAAAGGGGAGGAAGGCCAGGAGGGAAAAGGGTCATGAACTGAAATAGATCCCCACGCAGGTGCGAGTTGTCAGGGTGAACCCAACTACTGTATATAAAAAGCTTTAAAAAAGAAAAAAAGTGGAGGAGGAGAGTGGGGGTGCCCAGGTCACTAGGGTGGGACCAGGCTCCAGCCCCTCTGTGCAGCCACTGCCCCTCAGAGCCTGGTTCTCCCAAGCCCAATGGGGGATGGTGGTAGAGAGCAAGGATCATAATTGCTGAAGATCCTCCCTTCTTCAGCCAGAGCTGGAAGCCCAAAAGGCTAGGCAGTGAATATCAGGCCCAGGCCAGCAACTGTTGGCCTCTGTATGTAGGGCAGCCTGTGATCTGTGGCAGGACAGTTGGCAAGGATTCTCAGCAGACTTGGCTACTCCCTGTGGGATTTACTGGGTCTAGACCTAGAACCAGTCTGGCTTGCCTGGAGTAGAAGGTCAAGTCAATTCAAAAGGTGATCCCTGTCCCTCACCTTTCTATTCTCCTTCCTGCTACCTTCCCTTCTCCAACTGTCCTCTCTTGGTTGTCTTTCTCTAACCTTGGCTGGCCACTGGTGTGCTGGGCATTCCCCCAGGGAACACATCTGGCCCAGCAGGCACTCCAGGCAGCAGGGCCGATCTGTTCCCTCAACAAGTCACCTGGTGCGGTCAGTGGCTCCTGACAAGCTCAGGGCCATTTGCCCACTACTGAAAAAGCTGGGTCAAGGCTCTAACATCCCAGCTCATGTCCTGCCTTAGCCTTCGTGTCTCAAAGGCACTCAATTTGGGGCTATCCATGAAGGGAAGAGCGATTGCTGAGTCTTCCAGCCACACTGGACAAAACCGTCTCTATTACTCTACCACCCACAACATCCCCACTACCACAGGGGTGAAAAGCCAGAGCTGATCTTTCCAATCATTAACTCAGTCTTCAAATGGCTACTGGAGATGGGACACTCTGCAGGAATGCCAGGGAGAGAGTCATTCTGCAGGGACCGGGACAAGCCTACATGACCAGCTTTCAAGCACAATCTTCAGGGGAGCAGATGAGGTTGGGTGGAGGGGCCTGCCTTGTCCTTCTAAGATTCTTTCTCTCAAACCTTCATCTGCCTGCATCTGGGGTCAGCAATCCACCTGTAAGGAACCACACAGCAAACACTGCAACCTGGCAGAGTTCCACAGGGTCTCTGTTATATATTCTTTGATTTATTTATTATTTTTGCAGCCTTTTGAAAATGAAAGTAACCGTCTTGGCTTGAGGGACTATATAAAAACAGGCAGCAGGTGAATTTGACGCTCAGGCAGCTGTAGTTTGCAGACCCTGGCCTATAGGAAGAAGCTGCAGTCTCTTGTGCAGGTCCTCACCCAGCTACCGGCTCCACCTTCCCTCCCTGATTTGACACCTCCAGACACCCCCACCTGCCCAAGGAGGCCCTGACATGGCTCCAGCTGCACTGGGCCCCAGGACAGCCTCCTCACTGCATGCAATCCACTGAGAAAACCTGTTTCTTGTGCAGACTGTGCATTAACCATGTCTCCCTCATGCTTAACCTTGAGAGGCACCAGGACAGGGGACCCCACTTGACCTGGCTCAAGCAATCTTGTCCACTTGCCTCCCACTAAGAGGGCCGGCTGCTGGTAAATGGCTTCTTTCTCATCTGTCTTCCCTGCAGGCACAGGGAAGGTAGATCAAGGGAATGGCAAATCTTGTCAGTTCTACCTCCAAGCAGAGCCTGGGGACACTTTGAGCTGTCACTGAGGCCATGCCGCCTCTCCTCCTCAAAAGCTCCCATCTGGACTTCCTGTTTCCACCTCTGCCTTTCCCCTCGCCCTTGCCATCCCCACCCCAGCTTCCCACCTCACTCAGAAGAAAAGCCAATGTCTGTGGGCAGTGAAAACAACCTGGCATGTCATGAAGGTCCTGTATCCACCCTACTTCTCCTCCTGCAAGATAAGCTCATCAAATAGAGGTTTTGATTCCCTTCAATGTTATAGCCCAAAGAACTGTGCCCCGCACAGAATAGATATTCCCACAAATTCACAAATACTTGGGGAATGCATGAGGACAGGGTATCTTGCTGGTAGGTGAGAGGTGGCAGTGTTAATGGTGGTGGCACTACATCCATTTACCTTTATGCAAATAAGTGTCTTGTTCTTAAGTTCCCTCAGCAGCCAGGTAGACGAACAAAACGACACACCCTTGGTGAGAGCAGGGTCAGATTTTTTGTGTGTCTGTATTCAATCCTAAAGAGCAAGGACAAACTCAGATTGCAGCTGAACTGATCAATGACATGGGGAGAAACATCAAATGACTGCTTTAAGGTTTAAAGCACACGGTGGCATGGCCTCTTCTGAGTCTGCCACAACCCCCTGGTAGGAGCAGGGAGAGAAAAGAGAAACCATAGGCTTGAGCAGTAGGGGCCTGAGTTTCAAAGCCCAGCCCTGCCGTTTACAAGTGTTCTGGTTCTGGACATGGTACCAAGAGCCCCAGGCCTCAGCTTTCTTACCAGTTAAACAAGGGCACTAATTAATACTGACTCTCCAAGGTTGTGATGAGGCTGAAGTGAATGACTTTTAGAAAGGGGCTAAAGCACAGTAAGTATGCACAGTCATTGCTCAATAAACAGTAATCCCCCTGCCTCTGCTACCACTGCCTTTTGTGCACGAGGAAGCTAAAGTTCAGAACATCAGATGATCTGCCTGAAGTCAGAGGGTCTACTCCTGGCAAAGTTGGGGTCCAACCCAGTGGTTCTGTTGGGGTACTTTCCCTCGAGCAACCTGCCTCCCTCCTGATCAAGTTCCACACCCCATTCTCTATTTAGGCCAGCAGAATGGAGCAAGTATGGGCTCCCCCTCCAGCCTACCTGTAGAGGGCTTGGGGATGGGGCCATTGTGGACTAATCAACCCTCCTGCTTAAAGATAATACCCTTTCGGGGAGTCATCGCACATTGAGAAATCTGAGTGTCCCCAGTGAAGGGTCCAAAAGCTAAGAGAATTCACCTGACCTATATGCTAACTGTCCTTGAGCAATGCCAACTGAAGGTGATGGTCACAGAGGCCTAGAGTCTAATGAAGCCACACCTGAGACCTATACCAAGGATACAGCCAGCACTGAGGAAGTCACACCGGTGACACCAAAGTAAAAAACTCACCCCAACCAGAATGCTCCCATAAGTGGACTGCTCTCTCGGCGCACAAGTGTTTTGTTCACAGAGCACACGGATTCAACGATCTCATCCAAAAAGTAAATTTTTTGAAAAGCAAAAATGAAAATCAAAGGAACACGAGAAAACTCATGAAGGTGGTTTACGTGTTTATTACCTTGATTATGATGGCTGTGGGTATACACATAGGTCCCAACTACTAAATTGGAAACTTCAAATAAGCGCAGCTTTTTGTGTATCAATTATACTTCAAGAACATCCCCCCAAAAATATATATAGTACAGCAAAAGTGCTTCTTCCATAAGTTTTCATCATGAAGTTGAAAATGTGTTTCTTCTGGAGAAGAAAAACATCAACTCCAGATACTCTAAAAATGAGCATTCCTAAGTCACAAACCTTCTAGGTCACACACTTAGAGAACAATGAGCAGGCAGCCTAATCTCATGAGAATATCAACTTCAGACAACTTCATGTCTAAAGCAGTTCAAAAGGAAGCAGAATTTTGTGACTGCAAGAGGAGAAGGCTTTTCTCAGGGTGAGTCTCAAGACAAGGACCTGAGACTGTAGACTCCCCAAATGTAATATTCCTGTGACTCAGCACCCCTACTCGCCACGCTCACCTGGCTGAACCCTGCTCGTATCTCAGACCTTAACCAAAATATCACTACTCCAGAGAGGCCTCCCCAGCCTAGCTTGGGTGACTCATTCATTCAACCAGTGATTACATAAATCAGGTTTTCGGTATTCCACTCTCATTTCAACTTGATAACTAATAACAAAATGCACAAAATTCTGATTTATTATCCCTCTCCTCATTAGACTGCTGTTCCATGAGGACAGATGTTGTGTCTGACTGGTTTGTCATCCTATCCCCAACACTTGAGGCTGCAACACAGCAGGCATTCTGTAAATGTTGGGTTGGGTGTGTGGTCAATGCATAATCAGAGCATTCAAAAGTCCTATCCATGTTCTAAAATTCCAAATGCACCTTGTTGTCTTCCTCACCCAGGTATAATTAATGTCACAATAGTATTTTAAATTTAATAAACAAAATTAATTAATAAAAGAAAGTAATTAATAAAAGAAAGCTTATTCCTTATGCCTCATGGAATAAGCATATAGACTAGAACACAGAACCTCTGAGTGGTGCCCTTGGTTGACAGAAGCAGTTTAGTGTGGCAGTTAAAGGAAAGGTGGATGGGACTAGATTGTCTAAGCTGCTGAGAGTCTTGACTACCCTGCTTCCCCATCTACTGACCAGCTGTGTAACTATGGGCAAGCTACTTAGCCTCTGTGTTCTGGTTTCCCACTCTGTAAATTGGGAATAATAAGAATATCAACTTTATATGATTTCATTAATAATTAAATGAGTTAGTATACATGAACTACTTAGAACAAACGCTGGCCAATGTGAAATGCTATCTAAATATTAGCTGTTTTATTTTCTGAAAGAATGAGAACAAGAAAGGTTAAAACCAAGAAGTTGACAGACTTTCACTAACCACCTGGACCAAATCTCTAAGGTTTCCTACTACTGAAATTAAGTAGCTCACAGGCAGACAGATGAATGGCTTCTCTACTTCCCCTTCCCAGCCTCCCTGGCTTACCTGTGCAGGTAAGGATTCTTGCCCATCTAAAGTGAAAAGCTAGGCCAAAGTCCCCTCAGGTCTAGAGTCTAGAACTGGCCTCCACACATCCCCCCAAGTGGCCAGCACAATGACAAACATGTGTTTAAAACTCCAAAAATCCCCGGTGGATTAGATTATAGCAAATACCATTTAAAGCTAAGAGAACCGTGCACATTCCAAAGTGTTGGCATCACATTGTCATGGTATTTGCACTAATGCCTGGAAGAAAGGAGGGCAGTAGCACGGAGCTTCATGACAGAGGTAAGACTGGTTGCCCCTGAGCATCTCCCAGCTCTTTAAACACTATGTGGACAATGGAAAAGGGAATGAGGAATTCTCCCGATAAGGAATCAGATGATGGTGAGCACACTCCTCAGAGGCCGGAGCAGGCTGGTCTGCTGGAATTGCCAGGGAGGGGAATAATCCCACCATCTACATAAAACACTGTTCCAGGATCTTTTTATCATGTGACAACTACATCGATACAAATAATAGTCTTAGCAATGATTTCATCAATGACTTATCAGGAGGGAGCAACTGGAGGAAGACAAGGAGGCGCTCCCCAAGAAGCTCAAAAAACTTCAACTTCTGATGCCACCAAACCTCAGCCAAATGGGTGTGTCACAAGCAAATCCCTTCCTGCTGAGAACATTTTAAAGGAAATCTTCCTACTTATCAACTTTATTGAGGTGTAATTCACACACAGTAAAATGCCCATGTATCAAATGACGGTTTGACAAACGTAGACATCCAGGTAACTACCACCTCAATCAGGAAATGGAAGTGGCTATTTCATATGGAAATGTCTACTTCCAGAAAATTCTCTTGTACTCCTCTCTGGTTAAATCCCTGCTCTTACCTCTCCTTGCCTCACCTCAAGGCAACTGCTGTTCTGATTTCTCCCCCACAGATTAGTTTCTCCTAACCCTAGCCCTCTACTCTTTTATATCTGCCTTCTTTTGTCACTATACTTTCCATGGATGCTGTGGCATGTGTCAGAAGTTACTTCCTTTTTCTCACTTAGTAGTATTTCATTATTTGGACGTACTTCAAGGGGCTTATCCTTCTCCAGTCGATAGCTATTTGGCCTGTTTCCAGTTTTGGACTATTATGAATAGGCTCTTAGGAACATCTATATCCAAGCCTTTTGTTCCCGCATGTGTGTTCACTTTTCTTGGGCAAATAAAATGCTGGGTTATATTCTCTGTATGTCTAACATTATAAGAAAAAAAAACACATTTGTTTTGAGTAATAGAAATCACCTATTGATTCACTCTTAAAGTACTTATTAGTTTTTGTTTTGTTTTGAAGAGGAAACTCGAGTAGCGAAGAAGACAAACTGCATTCAAAAGCTTGTTGAAACTACTTTGCTGAATTACTGGCAGGCGCTCCTCAGGCAGGTCTCTGGGGACGGCACTGGCTGGGCACCTCTTCTGGAAAGCACGCACCTTCCATGGGCCCCTCCTCATCTGCCTTCAGATCCTTCTATCCTGACCCTCCTGTCGCTGGCAGACTTTTCCAGAAGAACCAAGGCTTGGAGAGCTCAGCTAACCCAAGCTCGGATAAGCCAGCATATCCCTTTACCACAGGAGGGTCCCAGCATCCCCTGTCCTCAGTGAAGGCCAGGGGGAGTCTTCAATGTCATCTCACATAAATATCAGCGAAACCGCAGAACCTGCACGTGTATAAGTTGACCACCTACCTGCTTTATTTCAGGGGTGTTTGTTGTTCTTTGTGCAAGGTAATTTCCGAAGTCACTGGCTTGGAATCAAATTCAGATTGTTCTATATTTTTACTTACTTGTGTTTTTCACGTGGGCATTATCTTGGTTTCTGAGAGATAACCCACTCTCTTAAAATTCTTCCAGAATTCCCCACCTTCCAGAATTCAGAAAGGGAGAAGAAAGGAGAAAAAGATAAAAACATGTGGGGGGAGGGGAGGTTCAAGTCCTCGAAGGCAGGGAATCTCAGAGCTTTGAGACTTTAAACAGAATTTAGGAATCAGATGAAAGATATCACACTGTGGTCCAAGGAAAACGAATGGTCCTCAGAGGTGAAACAGCATCTCAGACAGCCTCATCCTGCAGGACTTCCTTCCCACCCTCCCTTCCATCCTCCTACACTCATTTTATGGAGAGCAGGCTGTGCTCTGAGTTACTCCATGATGTATAGAACAGCAGCTCTCAGACTACACCTGGACCCGTGTTACTCCAGTCTATAAAGCACTAGTTTGCCATAAGTGACTCCATTTCGAGTCTTCAGGTGAGGTAGACTACTTCTAGAAACAAGGTCTAGAGTCAAACACCCACCATCTGCCCAGGACAACCATAATGAACAGACTCAGAAATAAATTAACTATGCTAATAAAAATGAACTTATCAAATTAATCAGAAGCCCATGGATTCATGGGTATATCCAGCTTATGTAAAAAACCAGGTCCATGAGTGTATTGAATACCCCAGGCCCCAAATGAAGCAGCCCCCTTACTTGAGGCCCATGACAGAAGGGATGACCCAAGACTGGACGTGGCAGTACACTGACCCTGTCACATGGTCACTTATCATGAACCTTGCCCAAGAAAATTGCCACAGTAATGAACTGAATCTCTGTCCTTGGGCTTCAGCAGAGCATGGTTTCTCCTGCCCATGACCACCAGGCGCAGCCCACCCCAAGCTGACGCTCTGAAACTGCCCTTAGTTAGGACCCTGGCCTAGAATGAGTTCCTGGGCTTTGGCAGCTCCACACCCTGAACGAGTTCTTCTGGCTGGTTCTGGCTCTTAATAAACTTCTCCACCACCCACAGTGACTCTCTCTGCCCTCTGCCTTTGCTCTCAGTTCAGCCTCCTGAACCCCTGTGGCTGCTTTAACCCTTTCTTTGCCTTTCTGTAACATATATTGTGTTAAGTACAGTATGTGATTGTACCATAGTAGAAATTAAGATCAGAGTAGAACTGTGTTTGCTTGGCTCCTGACTACCAACCAGGAACCCCACAAGCATTCAGTGAACTACCACTGCTGAAAGTGGTACAGCCTGAATTTATTGTTATTCAATAAATCCTGACGTTGTGGATGGACAGACACAAACATGTTTGGTCTATGTTAATAACAAAGCTCACTCATGACATGCTTCCAACTCTGCTCCAGAAAACGCTGTTAGGAGATGAACCAGGAAAGGGCAGTGGTGCCCGTGTCCACCAGGCCAGTGGGAGCCAGGCTAGCTCAGTGATCTGTCACCCACCTGCACTTAACAATGACTCCTGAACATGGCAGACCTTCCTTGGCCTCAATGACACTCTCTTCCTTGCCTTAAAAGCAACCAGAGGAACTGTGTAGTCGATGTGCCTTCCAGTTCCTTCCTCACTGAAGTGGACAGGCCACAGGTGGGCTGGCTATATTTTATTTTATTTTTGTTCATTGAGGTTTTTAAAAGAAGCCAAGAAAGGGGAGAGGGAACCCATTTATGTGCTGAGATTTCACTGGGATGTTCCTGTTTTAGGGAGCCTTACCATCGTTGTGATCAAAATACCTGACAGAAACACCTTAGGAGGAGGAAACGTTTATTTGCACCCATGGTTTCAGAGGTCTCAGTCTATGGTCGGCCTGCTCCATTGCTCTGGGCCAAAGAAGGGGCAGACCATCATGGCAGAGGAGAGCCGCTCAGCTCACGGCAGCCAGGAAGCAGGGAGAGAGACAGCGAGGAGCCAGAGACAAAAATAGAATCCCCAAGGGCACAGCGCCAGTGACCTTCCTCAGCCACACCCCACCTGCCTACAGTCACTACCTAGCATGGCAGTCCTTTCAAGTTAGTAGTCCATTGCATGAATTCAGGCAGTGACGAGTTTACGGCTGTTGTGATCTGACCATTCCACCTCTGAACATGGCTACATGGGAGAACCCACGAGTTTTTGAGGAGACACCTCATATTCAGACCACAGCAGTCCGGAAAGCACGATGAAGCAGCAAGATGGGGTGCCTGCTGATTTTCTTCCATTTGGAGATCTCTGCTCGGGTCAGGCATGGCTGGCCAGAACATGAACCTGTGAGGAGAGAAGTCTCCTATTCCAAGGCCTGGTACATCCACTGCCTGGGGCCTCATGACTGGTCCGTGAGGCAGGCCACAGGTGCGCCCAGCGAGAAAGGCCGGAGACGTCTTCACCAGCAGGGCAGCCCCACCTGCTTCCTGCACTGCACAAACCCAAACCCATGGCCTCTCTGTCTCAGCATCTGGTGCATGGGTGATTCTAGAAGATGCAGGGATATTCCACACTGAGGGACACCCACCATAGAACCATAGTCACAGCTGGAAGGAACTGTGGTGGACACCGAGTCTGTTTTTATAGATGGAAACACAAAGTCCCTGAGGAACTCAGGCAGCTGTCCCCAAGGGCCAGTCCACAGGGAAGGGAAAATCTCCAGCTGTTCTCCCAGCTACTTTCCGTCTCCCAAGTTTCCTCCTCAGAAAAGGGCATCAACTGATAGGTCTCCGTGGGTTTCCCACCAGATCTGCCTTCCACCCTTTCTGCCTGCTCTCTGCCCAGGCCAACCACAGCAGTGGGCAACCTTGGCCTGGTTCCTGGTCAGTGGGGCATGGGCAGTAGTTCACAAGGAGGGTGAAGGGGAGAGAGGTCAGCGAACTCATGCCCAGCTCTTACCCTGCGAGGAAGGGAGAGCTCAGCCCTCCCTGGGTGGCTGCTCCCCACCAGGTAGTCCCGTCCTTCCTGTCCTTCCAGATTCCAGTCACCTCCCCTGCCTCTGCCTGCCAGGGCTCCACGGCTGTCAGCCCCAGCCCTGACCCTAACCTCAGTGGTACCCTCCCTGCCTGCTGTTGTAGAGGGTGCCTCCTAAGTGGGCCCGATTTGTTTCTGAGCTAAGCATGGACTCCACAGGCACACCCCAATGCACCCTGCCCACCTCCCTCCAAGGCCCATCTGGCCCATCCTAGCTCCAGCTTCCCTGGCCTCTCTGACTGCAGCAGCCTCCCACTGGACTCCCAGCTCCCTTCGGGCCCCTCTTTGCCCCTGCTCACCGGCAGCATACAGAGCCAGCCCATGAAGTGCAAGTCAGGTCACGCTCTGCCTTGAGAGCTCTCCCCAGCTTCTGGGTTTCCCCTTGCACCTCCAGAAGTAAAGTTCCCACCAGCCCCAGGCTGGCCTCTGCAGCCTCCGCTGGCCTTGAGCTTCAGGATACCCTAGCAGCCCCAGCCTCCTTCTTCTTCTCTTGCCTCCAGGTTCCTCTCTGTCCCTGAGCTTCCATGCTGGTCCCTGTGCCCACATCTGCACCACCCTGCACAGGCTGTCTCCCACCTCCTGGGAGAGCCTTTCTTGGCAGTGCACATACCGTCCCTATTCCATTCTTTGTCCTTTGGGGCTATGACTGTCTCCTTCCAAGTGCCTGACAAATGTGGCATTATATAATTTTTTTGGTTTACATTTTTAAATGACTACCTGACCCACTGGGAACACAAGTTCCCCAGGAAGGGACCTAGGTCTGTCTTTTCCATGGACACTCTCTGGGCACTTGAGGCACATTTGCCAAACACACGGCTGAGGATGTTCCAGTAAAGTGGACAACTCACCTTTCCTGGGAAGGACTGTTCTACAGTCTGATTGTGGCCCTCCTGCTTTTGGGGGAAGGGGCTGTATTAAGATGGTCCTATCTTTGATGAAATGATAATAAGAATAAATGGTACAAAAACTTGTAATGCCAACCTTATGACATTCTCTAAAATATTTTTCAAATTTTATGAATCTATGATATTTTCAATTAAGCCATGAGGGTCACAGTGTTTGGCTTTGAAGTGACAGAAGAGGGATAGATTCTTCAGTCAGACCCCAGGACCTGGGCTCAAGCCCCAGCTCTGCCTGTTTGGCAGCTGTTAAACTCTGAGCAAGTCACTTTACTTCTGTGCCTTGGTTTCCTCATCTGTGAAATAAGAATAATAATAGGACCTGCTTCAAATGACTTTCTTAAGAATTAAGTGCATCCATACTTGTAATGCTCTTAGAACAATTCCTGGCACACAATTCTTGACAAATATTATTATTATTTAGTATTATTATTGTTTATTATTTATTATTATTGTTATTATTAAATCCATGTCTCGCCGGGCACAGTGGTACATGCCTGTAATCCCGGTAGCTTGGAGGCTGAAGCGGGAGGATCGCAAGTTCAAAGCCAGCCTCAGCAATGGTGAGGTATTAAGCAACTCAGCGAGACCCTGTCTCTAAATAAAATACAAAATAGGGCTGGGGATGTGGCTCAGTGGTTGAGTGCCCCTGAGTTCAATCCTCAGTAGCCACTCCCCCCAAAAAAATAAATAAAAATAAACCCACATCTCCTAAACCCCAACCAGGAACCTTTTCTCTTTGAAATATTATCTCCCAATGTTGCCTCTTTAAATATTATCTGGATGTTTCTAAAGCTCAGGGCAAAACACAGCACTTGGAAAACAATTCCACTCCAGCCAAGCACGTTGTCTGGATAGCTAAGTACCAACTCTCATGAAAGGAATCTATTTTGATATAAATGTTTCTAAACTATGTCACATCCTCCCTCCTTCTTATCCATTTTGATAAGATGAGCATTACTGTGGAAATGCATGGTGCGATGTAGCTGCAGAGGCCAGCAGAAGACAGTGGGTGGAGGCCCTGCAGACTCGGAGCCTCCCCTGTGTTCAGTCTGCCTCCCCAGGCACCAAAGCCCCATGCACTTGGCCTTTCTTCTCCTCAAAGAGGTAAGGTCACATGCACAGACAGGTTAGGTGGTCCTAATGAGCCAAGTGAACACACATGTTCAGCTCCTAAAATTCTTTTTTCTTTTTTAGTTAGTAACATTCACCTGGGCAAAGGCTTTAAGTGAGTTCCCAAGCAGCATTCTCCCCCCAAGCTCTGCCAAACCCCTTCCCAGAGAGACTCAGGGTAACACATCAGGGAGCGGAGCCTTCACCACCCTGCACAGGGAGAATTCCTCTCCAGGGCTGGGGGTTCAAAGGACTGATGGCAAGCCACCCAGGGGCTGCTCCTGTGGGCCTCTGCTTGGCCAGGAGCAAGACAGGCCTTTGAAGCTGTGATATTTCTGAGTTTGGGCTTTGACAAAGACACCATTCTTCCTCACAGCTTTCCATGCTCTGATTCAAGCAATTTAAACTCAATTCTATTTCCCTTCAACAGAAGGCTATTTGAAGATGCAAAACCTTACTAATGAATGAATCCTACCATTCTACTTGCATGGTCAATTCCACTGGATTTCATCCTCTATATCAGGAATAGTTCACCATTCTGAGGCTCAGAAATATTTCCCTATCCCCAACAATATCATGAAAAAAATTTTTAAGTTAATTTTTTAATTTGATACATAAAAACAAAAAATTGCACGTATGAATGGGTTCCATGTGATGTTTCGATACATTTACCATCATCGGGTTAAGCATACTCATCTCTTCAGACATTGATCACTTCTTTATAACAAAAAAAACAGTCAAAATTCTTTTGTCCAGCTTTTTGAGATCTACAATAGACAAGTCTTGTCTCTAGTCACCCTACTGTGCAAAGCCACACTAGAACTTCTTATTCCTATCTAGCTGCGATTGAGTACTCATTGGTCATGGATCCCATCCCTCTCCTAATGACTCTCCCAACCTCTGGTGACCACCACTCTCCTCTTAATTTCTTTGAGATTAACATTTTTATATTCCATACAAATACATGCATATTTTTTCCACATGAGTGAGATCACGTGATACTTGTCTTTCGGGGCCTCGCTTATTCCATTTAACATGACTGCCACTTTGATTCATGTTGTTACAAATGATAGAGTCTCATTCCTTTTCATGGCTGAAGAGTGGTCCACTATGTATATACACCACATTTTCTTTATCCATTCACCAGATGATAGACACTTAGGTTTGGTCCATTTCTTGCTTGGAGTGCAGATGTCTCTTCAACATAGTGATTTCATTTCCTTTGTATTTATATATATACCCAGGAGTGAGATTACTGGTAATTCTATTTTTAATTTTTGAGGAATATCCATACTATTTTCCATAATAGCTGTACTAATTTACATTCCCACAACAGTATACAAGGAATCGAACCCAGCACTTCATGCATGCTAGAAGTGCTCTACCACTGAGCCACAACCCCGGCCCCTTAAGTAGATATTAATAAGGCTAAAAATAAAAGGTAAGAAAATGAATGAGATTCTTTTTATCTTTGTAATTTTATTCATTATCTGGAGCCTGTAACCCAAATTAATACACTTTCTGACTATAGCAGTCAACAATAATAATAATAATAATTATTATTATTATTATTATTGTTATTTTGTGATGCTGGGGAATGAACCCAGGGCCTTGGGCATGTCAGGTAAGCACTCTACCAACTGAACTATATTCCCAGCTCTAACAAAATTATTTGATTCCCAAATTTGTCCTGGATTATCCTGAAAAATAAACAGCACTTAGCTGGGTATAATGGTGCATGCCTATAATCCAAGCAGCTCAGGAGGCTGAGGCGGAAGGATTGCAAGTTTGAGGCCAGCCTCAGTGATTTAACAAGGCCCTCAATAACCTAATAAGACTCAAAATAAAAACTAAGAAAGGGCTGGGGATGACATAAGTGGTAAAGTTCTCCTGGGTTCAATCCCCAGTACCAAAAAAACCCCCAAAAAACAAAAAAACAGCACTTCTATAGAGAAAGAATGGAAGTATAAATTAAAGAAAGAAAGCAAAACTGATGCAGAAATATTATTCTTGCATTTGAAATTTAAAGATATATATACACATATAATTTTACAATTTCTACAAAGCCTAATTTCATTTGTAAAATACACCAGGGTATGCTAGCAAGTTTCTGTGGAACCATGCAACTAATAAGTGTCTTTAATTAATTGCACATCTAGCATTCCACAAATATGAATTAAACACCATGAGTTGACACTGGAGAATTTAGGTCTCTGCCCCGACAGAGCAAGCAATTTGCAAAACTTTGCTCTAAGATACACCAAAACCAAGGCCCTAACTACCGATTTTAAGGATGTTCTGTTCTACAGGGGTTCATCTTTATTCTCTCCAAAAGTATATCAGGGTCCTGCTGTGTTTCAATGGAACCAAAATTCCTAAGGCTAGGAAAGAAATAATTTCACAAGAAAAATAGGGCAAGATTATCTCTGAACAATCATTTCATTAGCATAAATCTGAATGTGTGATATTCGGTCATTTTGTTTGGGTTCATAACCACTTCTGCAAGTTATGGAATATACATTACTGGTGGGAAGAAGGGATGAAAAGAAAACACTGCACACACACACACACACACACACACACACACACACACACACTCACATATACACATGATCACAGGATTCAACAAGCAGAGGTGAAGGCTGAGGTAGCCTAACCTAGATCTATGAACAAAAATGACTCCTTCCTCTGCTCTCTCCTTCCTTCCCCCCACCTCCTCCCTCCCTCCCTCCTTCTCCCTCTCTTTTTCCTTCTACCCTTCTTCCCTCCTCCCTCGCCGTCCTTCCCTTCCTACCCATCAACAACGCCACATGATAGTAAGAGCACCTCACACTGGCTAGTTCCAAAGAACAAGGGGTGGCTTGTGAGCGAATGCAAGTGACTGATGTCCCATTCGGCCCAGGCCTCATTTTTAAGTTTTATTTCCCAGGGTGTCCTGGATTTGTAACTCACACATAATGCAGGGATACAGCATTTCTAATCCCCTCCTAGAAATTCAGGGATGAGTGAGGCCTAGCTCCTGCCTGTGCTCCAGGACTTGGCAGCCAAGAGGGAATGTGCTCTGGGATAATAGAGGACCACAGTTTACTCACAAGACGTGTTCCATGTGCCTGAGGTTTTCTACCTAAAGGAGGACTCTCTTCAGCCCAGCTATGGCCCACATGAAGGATGGCGTCTCCTAACTGGATGGGACATGCCATTTGCCACAGGAATCCTGGCAACCTCCTTCCTCCCCATCAGGGCCAATCTCAAGAAACACACTCAGGCCCTGCAGGAGTTGCTTTCCCCAGTGAATAGCAACACAGAGATCCCAGCATGCACTCTGTATGACACGCTGGGGCTGCTTGGTTTGCACCATCTTTTCTTCTTGAATAGACCATGAAATTTCTCATTAAAGTGAATCAACACAATTTTGCCTTCCTGTATTCAGGAGCACCTTGCAACATGTCTTGAACGGGTGCAGTGATCATGGCTGTCTGGCAAAGCTCCCTTCATTCCCCAGCCTCCAGCAAATGGCTCCCTGCTCTGTGGCCCCAGCCCACTTCCACCTGTTCCCATCCCAGTTTTCTCCACCCCGAAAGGTACATCCAATTCATTTTACACACTTCAGACCAAGGGGCACCACACTGTGAAACCTCTGCTTCTTCTTCATCCTGTGCATCTTGTAGCTAGAGAACATTCAGGCTTCTTATTCATTGTTAGAAAATTTAAGGACATTCACAGCCCAAATGGTTACCAAAAGAAGGTAAAGGTAACAGTGACAGCAGACTCCCAAGAAGCCCTGACTACGCCTAGTGTGGTGCTAAGTACTCTATATTCAGACCACTAAGCCACACCACAGCCCTGTGACAGAGGTATTATTCTGACCATCACTTTACGGAACATGAAAGCAAGGCCCAAAGAGGTTAGTTAGTTCCTCCAGCGTCATGCAATCCATAAGTGGTAGAACTGAGATTTGAACCCAGGTGGCCTGGCTCAGGAGGGTGTGACTGCGAGGAGCACTGGTAAAGGCCCTCTGTGCCTCTTCTGTGCATCAGTACCTTATAGCACATGGCGGGCAACTAGGTAAGCCAGTTACCTAGGGCTCAGCACCAGGAGGCGTCAGTGGGCTGTGAAGGCCACATTCTCCAGTGCTGAGACGGCAGCCAGAAGCTCAATTCCTTGACAACCAAACTATGATGTCAAGGCCAACTCACCATTTCCAGAAGCTTGAAAATCAAACTCAACAATTTCCCGCTCTCCTAGCCTTGCTTCCTAGAAATACTAAGTGGAAACATCCCACAAGGCAAGTGCCTCAAGCTCAAGTGCCCTTTGGAAAGAGGAGTTGGCCACAGCCCCAGCCTTGGTCCCTGGAGGACGTTCATCACAGCCGTGAAGACATGGCAGACGAGGGAGGAGAGGCGGCAACAGTGATCACGGGAGCTAGTGTGTGTGCATCGTGGATGTCCCTCGGTCAGGGAGAGTCTTTCATGCCCAGTGCTTTTCAAGCCCGATTGTACTTAATCCACAGCACTTGCGAGAGGTAGGTATCACAAAACATCCATTTTACAGGTGAGGAGTCAGGCCACATTTCACGGGCAAACTTCTGTGAATAAGGTCACCAAAATATTGGGTCCAATCTGGCTCTACAATTTCACATTCCTATCCCATCTCCTTATGAGAAAACCTTATTATAGAAAGTTCTGGAAACAGGGTATGCTGATTACTCAAATTTTCTGGAAAATACATATGCAATTAGTTCAAAATACTCATTTTGAAAAAGTTTCCAAAATGTTCATGGTCCCTTTCCTGCCTTAGTAAATATAGTACACTAAATATAAATCTAGTTCTGCTTTATGAATACATACATTAGGGACTACCTCCTAGTATTTGCCATACAGATCGGTTCCCATTGCAGAGTATTCCAGATGTAGGTACATGAATTGAAGATGAATGTGTGCTATGCCCAGCACATGCTGCGAAACGGGGGTTATTAAAAATTAAGATCTAAGAAAATTTGTTTTACAAATTGCCTTTTACTTATAAAACTGTAGTAAACTGTACCAGTGACAGCCCATGATGTACATAGAACATAAAAGAGTTGAAAAACAGGTAAAGGAACAAATGAAAAATTGAAAACAAACCAAAATAAAAATTAAAATGACCAGTCCTCTAACCCCAAAGACAGTCCAATTTCTCACAGGAGGGGTGCAGTCCATATATTTTTATCTTGTGGTTTAATGTTTTTGCAGACACATTAAATTGTAAAAATCCAAGAAACCCTATCTCACCCCCAAACCACACAATGTATTTTAAGGAATGTGTCCTTTTTCTAAGAAACTGCTTGATTTTCAGGAAGTGGCCAAGTGGCAGGTGTGTTCCCATGATCAGCCAAAGAAACCAAATAAACGTTCCCCTGGGCAAACCTGTTTCTCTCAGATAAACAGCTGCATGCTACACTGAGAAGGGAAAGGGAACCAGAAGACTGTCCCTGTGTTGCTGGGACTTCTGTTTTTCTGTTTAAATTGGCAGATTCTATTTAAATTTAAAGATGGCAGCCTACAAAATCCATCCCTGCCCCTGCACGCGTTGGGAGCTTCAAACTCCCAGCTTGGGACAGAGGCCCTGGGTCTCTCTCCCCTAGGTAGACACAGAAAAGCTTGGCTAGAGTTGCAAGAGAAACAGATTTCACATGAAAAAGACATCATTACACAACCAGGGAGGGCAGAGAGAGGTGAGGACTATTACTCACTCCCTGGGCAGCCACACCTTCCCTCTCACCCCACATCAACAACAGACGTGAGCTCCTAAGGCATAATAAATACCCCCCACAAAAGATCATTATTGTTCCTACAATGTGTGCTCAAGAAATATCTGTTGAGCAGGCCCAGTGGCACATTCGAGAGGATTACAAGCTCCAGGTCAGCTTGGGCCATTTAGAGAGACCCTGTCCCCACCCCCACCAAAACAACTCTATTGAATGAATGGAATAGAGGAAGAAATGAAAGAACAAGACTTTCCCTTTGGAAAGTCTCTTGCTAACTGCTTGGCCTTGGAGTTCAGTAGCTAGAATGATTCACTATATTGTAGCTTTGATTTGTTGTGTGGTAAACAGGGTTAAAGGTACATTTCTTTTACAAAACCAAAACGGGGCAGAGCTGAATTAGTTTGCTGGAAATTCCACATTAAAATAAGGGGCTGTCTAGGGGAAGGGGGGCAGCTGGCTACTCATAAGGAAAAGCCCTAATGGAAAGGGTCTGAGGGACACTGTTCCAAGGGGTTCTCTGGCCACACAGACAAAAGAGGGGACAGTGTTCAGACTACTGCAGAGCTCTCGGCATTCACAGACTGACTGGCTGGGATGGGGCCGGAAGGTGCTGCTGGGCCAAGCTGGGGCAGCCTCGCAGTAGTCCTGCCAATAAATGTCTTCCAGGACAACTGTGCCCTGCCCTGAAGGAGCTGTAGTGAAAATGACCTAGGCAAGCAATGAGACTGCGGCCTCATTCCCCTGCTGAGGTCCTCCACGCTGCTCTCCTCTCAAAGAGCCAAAGTGCAAGACAGAATGGGCGACCAATGCTTACTGACCTCCTGCCATGGGCCACGAATATCTCCCACCAAATGCCTGGGAGTTTGGTGACATCACCAACGTGACACAAATGACAACACAGAGGCTGAAAATCACAACTTATCTATACCTAAACAACTGATAAGCAGTGGAGCCAGAACTTTGATTTTGAGCCAACTTCTCCAGGGACAAAAGAGAATCTGAGATCTCTCAGGACTGAGCCGGCCCTCCAGTGACTGATGGGCACAGAACTGGGCAGCAAGTTGCCCTTGGCACAGCCTGCTCTTCTGAGAGCCCAGCAGGTTACTTCCCACTACTTTCTCCCTGCCTGTCCCCAGCCAGCCACATGGAGATGAGATCTTGACAGAGTCCCAGATTGACCTGGATGTTCAGCTCGGCTCAGCCACCTGCTGTAAGCTAGATCAATCCTAACACTTCTGCCAACCCAGCACCAAGGGAAGACAGAGTTCCTGGGCCGTCATGATCCAAAGGGTAGTCCCTGGGAGGTCTGTGCAAATGGCAGATTCCAGGTCCCTCCCCAGACCCATAGAGTCAGAATCTCTGGGAGATGCTGGTGTCCCAGAACCAGCAATTTTAACAAGTTCCCTGTGTGGTTGTCACTCCAGCTAAGGTATGACTTCCCTGGGTTCTCCCAGGAAGACAGGGGCCACCCCATCTCTCCCTTATAAACACCTCCCACCTATTCCCCAACTCCAAAATATAATCATATTTTCTTAACATAAAAAAAAATTGGGAGAGGGATTGAAAATAATTAAGGAAAAAAAGAGTGATGTATTATTGTACCACATTCAGAGAAATGCTATTAACATTTTGGATAAATTCCTTGCAGTATTTTTATATGCATACAGACATATGAATTACCTCCTTTTTTATGATATTATACCCACTATTCCTGACCACCCACCCTTTGGTGTTGGGGATCAAACCCAGGACCTTGTGCATGCTATGTAAGCACTCAACCATTCAGCCATGCCCCATCCCCAGACCTCTGTCTAGAATCTTGTTCCTTCTGGCCCAGCCAAGCATGAACATGTGTAATTCTGCCATCTGGAAGGATGGGCAGGATCACTGCAATGCCATCTGTGTACAGCATTCCATGGCTAGCTGTGACCATCACAGATTATAGACAAGTGTGGCTGATGCAGAGGAAGGCTGGAGAACTGAAATCAGGATGTCAGGGGTTGGAAAACTTGTGTTTTTTGCTGACATTGCCCATCTCACCAATCTCAGAAAGCTACTCCCTGGAACTAGGTCAGTCCCAACATACCCACATTTGGAAGGAATTTCAGAGGTTATCAGGCCCAAACCTCCTCACCAGCAAATGAAGAGACAGAATGATTTCACTTATACTGGAGCCTCATGGTGTCTCCCCACCAAGCCCAGGCTCCTCCCAGGACTCTTGTCACCAGTCCTTATCCCCCAGCTGTCTGCCATACTGGGCAGAGAACAGGATCCAGATAAGGCCCAGGTAGGGGTTCAGGGTCTCAGATTCACCTTTTATAGACAAAGAATCTCTCACTAAGGTTGCCATAACTTTTGGCCTAATCTTTAATTTTCAGACCAGAGAGTATGGCACTTTGGTAGAGAAACTTTGTTGGGAGGGTCCTAGACATAGCTGTCATATTCCAAGGGCATTGGGTACCCATGGTCTTGGTTGAGCAGTCCCTTTTTATATAGGCTTAACCAATTCCAGTCTCACAGTGCTTAAGGCCCTTCTCTTGCCTTAACAAAACTCAAGGCACAACCTCCAGTACCGTAGCCTGTGGGAAACTCAGGAGCAGCAAGATTTAGTTTGAGGATAATTACCAAGTTCTTCCCACTCAGAAATTTCCTTGGGTGTGCTCACTCATGTGAGCTTGAACTTCAATATCCAGTTCTCCACCCCCTTAATGACTTGGTTGGGGCTTCCCTCGGACTGCTCAGAGGTCTGAGGGACTCTGAATTCAAAGCAGCAATCCCTATTTGAAGCAGATGCTAGCAAACATGAATTCATTCATTCATTCTTCCCTTTCTCCTTCCTTCCTTTTTTCTACCTTCTAAATATCTCTTCTTCTGGTTCAAGGTTAATAGCCTTTCAAATACGGTTCATTGAACACCCATGAAACTCTTTGAATTGGGCCTTATTCTTTCCATTTTTAAAGACAAAGACTCTGCTCAGAGTGGCAGCAGACACAGATTTCTTGTGCTGCTAATGAAGAACACTTCAGGCTCCAAGGGCTTGGCAATGTATTCTCAGACTTCAGAGATAATTTTGCAGTTGCAATGGTAAGATATTTTCATTGCAGCTAGTGAAGAGAACTGTCCCTTTCCAAATGATGTCTCTTCCTGCTACAGTTCTCCTCGTGTTCATATCTGGGGTGTTATAGCAGTTATAGGCATTTTGGGATCCAGCTAAGGGGAATTTGATTTGGGGATAAATCCAGTTTAGACATAGTGGGATTTATGTATGTGGTTCACCGTCATTTTAAGGCAAAGTCTAATCATTACTGGCTGTCCCTAGGATCCCCTGAGCCTCACACATCTGCACCTACCATCCATTGAGCAGCCTGGGCTACAAGGGGCAATGTGCTGTTGGAAATGAATTGGCAAACTAGGTTTCCATTACCAATCCAATACATTCAGTTTCTACTTCACCTGACAAGGGAAGCAGGAGGCTTTTGGAAGACCTGAGTACACAACCTGCCACAACTTCACTGTTAGAACCAAGTGCCCTGATTAAGGATAAAGAATCCCAAGTTCCCACACAGCATAACTGAACTTGATTTGATTCTTCCATGTGCCACATTCCCTAGACTTACACTGTGTAAAATGCTAGTCACATGTGGCTTTTCAATTTAATTAAGATACAATGAAATGAAAACTCCAATCCCTCAGTTGCACCAGCTGCATTTTACATGCTCAACAGCCACATGAGGCTAGTGGTTCCTGTAGTGAGCAACGCAGACATGGAGCATTCCCCAGCCCTGCTGTTCTGCTCAGCTGATATGAAATACCCACTATTAAGACGTATCGAGGCCCTTCTTCTCCAGCAGGGGATGATTTCAGGCAAATGCCTGAGGAGAGAGGAGGAGCAGGAGAAAGAGAGGTCAGCCCAGGAGAATGGAGGTCAACCCAGGGATTGGAGTTTTCATTTCATTGTATCTTATGGAATATCAAAAGGCAGGAGTCCAGAGGTACTGGCACCATCATCCACTTCTTCAGGCCTCCCCTCCACTGCCAGTCCACTTCCCAGAGAGCTGCTGCCATTCCAGACCTACACCTAAGATTAAAGCACAGTTCAGAGCCCCTGGCCCCTTTCATGGCTGTCAAGATCAGAAGTTCAATGTATTCTTGAGTTAGCAAGCCCGGCAGAGCAGAGACCCACGTTTTCTCAACAGGTCTGTGTGTATGGGTGGAGAAGTTGGGAAGTCCCAGGGAAAATGAATTGTCCCCTCTAGATCAGTAATGAGAAGTAGCTTACACTAGGAATTAGGGATTATTATAACAATGGTGAAATTGTGCAGGCAATGACCACCCTCACTTTGAACAGGGCCTTTGAGTTTACCTTACATTTCTTATTCCCACCTAATCATTACAAGGCCCCCAAACCCACTCCATCACAAAAAAAAAACTGGCTAGAGAAGGTAAGCGTCTTGCCCAGAGTTAACAGCTAAAAATAATTCAACCATTACAACATGGCCCCACCTACTCACCATCCTGGGAACAACTCTAAAGAGACAGCTTGCTTATAGTGGCTAAAACTGCAGGTTCTGGAGCAGACTTCTTAAGCTCAAATCCAGGTTCTGTCAATTAATATCTGTGTGCCACTGGGCATGTGACCCAATCACTCTGTGCCTCACTTTCCTTGTCCATACAGGAATAATGATAGTAGTATCCACCTCTGGGCTGTGTAGATTAAGAAATTTATCATGTAAAGTTCTCAGAACCGAGCCTGGAAGGTGGTAGATGCTCCTTACTGGTCAGCTGCCTTGTTCCAGGCACTGGGCACAAAGATAACCAAACATAGCCCCTGTCCTCAAGGCATACCCAGCCTAATGGGACAAGAAAAATGTAAATAAGAGCCAGAGTAGAAAAGATGCTCAGGGGACAGATGAGGGACCCCAAGCCAGGAAGGGTTGATTCCTAGGCAAAACGACAACAACTTGGTCGAGTTTTGAAGAACCATGGGCCCTTTTTATATAGTTTCTCATTTAATCCTTGGTCCATTTTACAAATAAGGAGCCTGAGACTCAGAGAAGTTAAGCAGTTTCCCACTGTCACCCAGCTGGTAAGCAGTGGAGCTGGGACTCTAGCTCATGACTGTACGATTTCAGAATCCTCACTCCAAATCTGGGCAGAGTGTGGACTGATCACACAGCTGCGGAGAGGACAATTCTCTACAAGGCAGAGCAGGGGAAATGAGAAATGGGGGGACCAGTTAACTTTCTTTCCTTATATAACCTGCAGATCGTCACCAGTCAGGCACCTCTCCTGTTCTTCACTACATAATTATTGGATAATGTGAAAAGGAGAGGTGGGAATGACTAGCCTGCCATCGCCACGTAGGAGCCCTGAAATTAGCAGGCCAGTGGGGAGGGTGGGCTGACACACCCACAGTCTTCACCAGAGGTTCCGGCTCCCTCCAAGGTCTCCACCACTGGATGTCCTAGTTGCACGTCTCAGGAAGGACTGCCCAACCCAACCCCTTTCCAGGGAACATATCTGGGGCATGATTCATGTACCCAGACTCATTGGCTTTCCCCTTTTGCCCCAGACTAACAGACAAGAATTCTGATCAATGTGCAGGAACATGGAGGAGACCAGGAAGCCGCAGTATACCCGCTACTGAATGCCCAGGCAATCTCCCATTTATTTCATTCACATAAAGGAGTTTGCGTTCAAATGGGGGGAATTTAGAGTTTTAAGTAAACTTGGTCAAAACACAAAACTCACTTCCTCTTAAACTGTGCTTCCCAACCATGTACTAGTGGTGGCAGCAGGGCAGGAGGAATGGGACACACATTTCCACGTGAGGGCCAGGCCATGGGGCTGCCTCTCGTGACCTGGGAGTCAATTCTTGTTGGGTCAGGAGCTTTGCAGGTATCACTGGCACATCCTCAGCTCAGGACCTGGCTGAGACTCAGCCAATGTCGGCTGAAGGAAGGGGGCTCCCTCCAGCTGGGAAGGAAATCCCTGCTCACAGAACTTTCTAGAAGGTTGTGGGGCTTCACTTTCTCTCGGTCCTGAACACCCACAGGGGCTGGTAGAGAACAAGCTCACTCAAGGTGTGGCCCTCCAGGGGAGAACTAGGGTTAATTGTTTACTGATGAGCTGTCTCTGCAATGCTCCCTGCAGCCACATCTTGCTGTCCTGACTTCATTGCTGACAGAAAGGGATGGAGTCAAACTCACAGAAGGAAATGTCACATGAACAATTTTAAGGCAAATCATAGCACATCTGGTCCTGTCAGCACCAGAGAGCCGCCTGTTTCCTGACTGTATATCAACACTCAGCAACTCAACACGGGAGCAAATATCATCTTTCCACAGAACAGGAATGGAGCGTGTTGGGAAAATAAGGAAAAACCCAGGATCCCAACTAGAGCTAAAACATTTTGGACATTTGAGCTGTGAATGCTGATGTAAAACTGTTAACCTACCCCAAAAAAGCAAGAGTTGGGGGTAAAACTCAGCAGAGTTCCCTTTAAGGGACTCCAAATGGGAGAGCTTTATCTTTTATGAAAACGTTTGTTTCCTTCAGCCCCCCACCTGGTGTGAACTCTGAATTTTCTAAGAATCAAGTCAGAATCACCAGGTGGCTGACCAATATGGTTCTTATAAATGGGGTTGGAGGGCAGAACCAGCAACTGGGTGCCAAGGACACGTCAGCTTTGCCCACTCCAGCTCTGTACTGGCCTTGGCACTGAATCACAGCCCATCGCCACCACAAGACAC
The DNA here is from genome assembly GCF_052094955.1 of Ictidomys tridecemlineatus. NCBI lineage: Eukaryota > Metazoa > Chordata > Mammalia > Rodentia > Sciuridae > Ictidomys > Ictidomys tridecemlineatus. The sequence continues at coordinate 30,182,922 of NC_135487.1, forward strand.
GGTGCCAGTAAATGAAGAATCTCACTCTCTTCTGCTCAGTCAACCCCTCTGCTCTGGGACTCTTCATATTCTAAGTCCAATTAAGCCAACCAGCTGTGCTGCCAAGGAAGCAGTCAGTCAGTCTGGCTGCTCAGGCTCTGCTGCTGACAGCTGCAAAGGAAGCGCCAACCAGCCGGCAGCTCGGCCTCCCTCGTGATCTCGTGAGAACAGAGACCGCATTTCACCCAAATGTCTACCAGACCAAAGGAGGGAAAGAGGATGGTTCAAAATCACAGCCGCTGGCCTGAGCCCACGTGCAGAAACTGGTCCAACGCAGCATGTGCTAACATGGGCCACCATGGTCCTGGCCACTTCTCTGGTCTATGAAGAGAAGAGGTGGGAACTGGGAAATGGGCTTTGACCTTGAAACTGAGAAACCCTTTGCAAAAATTAACTGTTGGCCAACTCTCTAGAGTGTTAAGCCCCCTACCCAGTAGTTCTTAAATGAGAACCCTTGGGAGTTGACCTCTGAACTTTACGCCCCACCCCCTCGTAGAGATGTTTGAAAATGTCTGGAAACATTTTGGGTTGTCACCATTGGAGATAGGGCTTGCTACTGGCATCCAGTGGTAGAGGCCAGGATGCAACTATGCATCCTACAGTGCACGGGACAGCAACCCACAGCCAAAAAAAAAATCTCTGGCCCCAAACATCACTTGTACTGAGGCTGAGAAGCCTTGCTCTAGAGCCAGAGAGCACTGTCAACTAGCTCTGGGCCCTTTATATAAGCCACTTCACATCTCAGAAATTCCCCTGATGTAGGAGTTTCTAAGTGCCAGGCATCATTCAAAACACTTTGTAAAAATTAACTCATTTAATTTCCCCAACCACTCTATGCCATAGTATGGTTTTTATTCCCTGTTCTACAGATAATGAAACTGAGCTACAGAAAAGTGAAATCAATGGCCCCAAATTACCCAGCTAATTGCAGGAGAAACCAGGACTCCCCTATAGCATTTTGTAGCCAAAGCCCACACTCTTACATCACCCCATTCTTAGAGTAACTTAGGGACCAAGTGCCTATGGCACATTTAGCATCGACCTTAGTCCCTCATCTAAAGATGTGCTACAAATGTGTCTCTCATCCGGCACTGAGCATTGCCCCACATCGTTTACATTCATTTGAATACCAAGGATCATACCACTTGCTTCTCCTACTTCCTTTCCACCCCCCAGAGAATGGCAAACATCCAAACACTTCCACTCCCCAAACTTGCAGCAATCCCAAAATGTTTATTTAGAAATTCAAAACGAGCTCCTGCGAGGCTGGCATTCATGCATTCAAACATGATGTTTCCAAATGTGGTAGCTCCATGACAGGGACCTCTGTCAGGGTTCCTGAGACTTGAAATTACTCTCTGCTATAAACCAACACTAAAGGACACCCTGGTCCTCTGCATCTGGGCTTTAGAAGGTCCCAAGTGTGTCTACTTGGAAATAAATTGTGAAATGTTTTCTATACTTAACAGATAGCTGGGCCTTAATAAGCAAACTGAGAAGAAGGCCTTTAGAACATGCTGTGAGTCCCCTGGCTGGCCACTTTTCAAAACCCTGCACCAGCAAGCCAGGACAAAAAGAAAAACCCACAAGTTTTAGTATAGACAGGTCTGTGAGCACAAGCAAGGAAGTAATTAGCCAAGCCAAACAGTGGGACACTTGATACTTTCAGGAAAGACAGTCACATTGATTCACTTGGAAAAGCAGCCTGGGTCCTGACATGGTGCAGTCACTCACTGGAGCACAGGCCGGTCCCTGTGCCACTAAGCCAACAGTGGGATGCCCATGGCAGTGTACCTTTCCCCAGGGTACCTTTCCCCACTTCCTTCCGCCTGCTCCTCTTTGTCTCCCTGCACATAACCTTCTTTCCAGGGACATCTATACAGTCTGGTCCCAGCTTTCAATTCTACTCCTTTGCTAGAATTTTCACCCTGGGTATTCAGAGCCATGGGGTCCAATGGCCACGCTGAGAGTTTCAAATAATTCCATAGTGACCGGAATCAAAGTACTTAGGTGAGGGGCTGGGGTTGTGGCTCAGCGTAGATCGCTCAACTAGTGTGTGCAAGGTCCTGGGTTCGATCCACAGTACCACATAAAAATAAATAAATAAAACAAAGGTATTGTGTCCAACTACAACTAAAAAATAAATATATATATTTTTTTAAAAAGTACTTAGGTGAACCACCAAGCAGGGCCAGACCATCAGCCACCCAGAGTCCTCATGCAGGCCAGCCCAGGCCAGTCAAAAGTGCTAAGTGGAAGAAGGGTACATTTCTGACTAAATAAAATTTTAGAAATTGTTTAAAGATTGCAATTTGACTAGAGGTATAAGTAGGTGAGAATCTTTCAATCTCGGGGTGCAGAAATGAAGAAACCCCAAGGTTCAAATTTCTTTCTGGAAATAGAATAATAAAGCTGGTCCTTGATGGTTTAGAAACAGGACTAGGGGTCACACTTGGAAAAGCACCAATGAATAAGTCTGTCCTGAGAGCCCTGCGGAGGGTGCCAGCCAGTGAGGGCCTGGGAACTCACTTCCTGATCCCTCCTGCAGGTCCCTTGAGCAGGAGTGGCCCTGAGGGAAGTTCACTGTGGCTAAGGACTGGGGGGCGGGGGAGCTGAGGAAGGCCCTGGAGGTAGGAGGTTAGGCATGAAGCTATAACCACCCTCCAGGAACATATCAGGTGACATAAAAAACACATTTATTTGCCTTAGGCTGGGAAAAGGAGAAGATGGCTTATATGAAAATGGAAGTGCTAGAGCAAGGAAGAGGCTGTGCTGGGGGAAAGTGGGAAAGAGAGAAGAAAGGCGAACCTCTCCCACTGTAGCAGGTCCTTAGAGATCTGCCATCAACTCTGGAATAATCTTTCCAGAAGTTGAGGAGAGAAGCAGGAAAATTCCAAAAGAAAGACCATTCACTGGTCCAGATGCCCTGTTGGTTACTAAAACACTATCAAGCACTCACAGCACCCACCCAATGATTATCAGTCGAGTATGAGTTTATAATATATTATATATTGAGTGAACAACCCTTACTACTGATGCATATTAACATGTACTAACATCGTTGCCCATGTGGGAGGGAGAAGGGGGTATGTTCTGGAGCCAAATTTCCTGGGTACAAATCGCAGCTCTGCCACGTTATAGCTCTGTGACATTTGGTACATAACCAAACTTTTCCATGAAGAGTTTTCCCCTCTATAAAATGGGGATTAAAAACAATGTTGGCTTCAAAGTAAAACTCTCAGTAAACGCTAGCTTTTATTTTTAAAAAGCCTCAGGATTTTGAAAGATGCTAAAAGACCTGGAGTGTCAAGGAGTTTATAAACAGTCCTTTTCTTCGGCAGTAAGTGCTGAAATATCTTGTCCTCCGTGGTCGCTGTGAGCAGGGGTTTTATCTAGAGACAGAGAATTTCCTGTCAGTGTCTATGAAGGCAATGTGCTAGGTGCCTGGTCCACAGCTTCGCTGCTGTCCATGCTGAACTCCTCTTAGTCTGAGAGGCCCATCTCTCCAAGTGCCCTGGATCCCTGCTCATAAAACCGTGCCTTTTAATTAGCTCCAATTCTCCTGTCTAAAAGGGACTCGGAGTCTTCAGGAAGAGGTGACCCCAGTAAGACAGAGGATCCTGACAGCAGTCACAGAGGGCCGGCTAAAAAATTGCATGGTGGACTTATTCAGGAAACAATCACAACAGGCGTAGAGGCCACTGCAATGGGGCTTTGCAGTCGGGGAGAGACTGCACCCCCACCACCACCACCAAATACAGCAAGGGAAAGTGGGAATTCATAGCCAGCAGTGCAGTGGGCATGAGTGGATGGAAAGTTTCCAAGAAGAAACATCACAAAGCTAAAGCAACCCAACTGGTTTCTCACTGCAGGCAGGCCAGGGTGACGATCACCTGAGCAATGGTAGAAGATGACACTGTGGTCTGAATGATGATGTCCCCAGATTCATATATTAGGACTTACCCCCCCCCATGCTGACAGTATTGAAAGGTGAGGCCTCTAGAAGGGGATTAGTTGTGTGGGCTCCACTCTCATGAATGACATTCATGTCCTTTTAAAAGAGGTTGAAGGGAGCACCCCAGCCCCTTCTGCCATGTGAGGACACCGAATGCACCATCTATGAGGAACAGGTCCTCACCAGACACCAAAATTGCTGTTGCCTTCATCTGACATTTCCCAGTTTCTAGAACTGCGAGCAATACATTTCTGTTATTTATAAATCACTCCATCTAAGGTGTTTTGTCACAGCAGTGCACATGAACTAGGACAGCTGAGGAACCTGATTGGATCTTAAGCTGATTGGATATTGACAGCGGGGGATTCTGACCAAACTGGATTCTTTATAAAGTTAGACAATGCAAAGATAAACACAGAGGCCCAACTAAAACAATGCTCAGAAGAGCAGGGAAGGAATTTGGTCACACAGAGGATCTCTGACAGAACGAACTTCAAGGACAGCATGCAGGGGTGAGATCCCCCCTTTTCGGGAGATGTAACCCTTGAGTGACTACTTCTCCTGTGCGGGGAGAAGGAGGACCAGGGTGAGGAGGCAGAGCAGAAAGAAAGGAAAGTGCTAGAAGCAGGGCCATCACCAGTGACATTACTGTGTTCTCAGATGGTCCCTGTACTCTACATGATAGATGAGTTGTTCCATCTCCCAGCATCCTGGGGCGGAAAATAATGGTTTCATCTGTTTCTTATTAATTTGCTTCAGTCTTGGTGCACCTTGGAATCAAAGTTCTCATTGAATGGAGACAAAACTAATTCCGGATCTTTTTATCCGACATGCAAGAAAACTTGGTTTCTATTAAGTCACGGTCAATGGACATCAAGCCAGCAGCACAGAAGGGAAGGCCTTTCCTTCCCAGGCAGTCTTCCCTGGAGGTAGGATGGAGCAAGAGAAAGGAAGCAAGTGATCTGGGTCCAACAATGAAAGACCTGCTGGCGACTCCAAGACCCAAAGCCCTTCTTGCACCCATCTCCAGGTAGAACCCTCCCATAACCCAAGAGTGAAGGTCTGGGATCCTCTCCTTAGGTCCTGTGTGGTTCTCCACTACATCCTTCAGGTGAGAACCCTCAGGGCTAGCTGTCTTCAGGTCAGTCCTCCCACCTGTAAACTGCTCACACATGGACACGTGCAGGAATGAACACAAACATGCGTGCACACACACCCACACTTCCGTTCCATGAAGTACTACTATTATCCCCACTTCATAGGTGAGGAAACTGAGGCTCCAAGAATAATCTACCCCAAATTCCCACAAATTGCTGTTGCCTTCATCTGACATTTCCTAGTTTCTAGAACTACAAGCAATACATTTCCGTTATTCATAAATCACTCAGTCTAAGGTGTTTCGTCACACCGGTAAGCCTCTCATTCAAATCCAGCTTGACTTTTCTCCAAATCTACATTCCTATCCCTGCACCCAAATGTTTTCAGGCCATGATCTTCTGACCTGTCAGCAGAACCCAGGCATTTCAGAGAGGACTTATCAGGAGTTTCTGGGTTCCTTTTGAACTACAAAGTGCTTTATGGGAAGCACAGGCCTTGTGAGTGCTGTGGGTAGGGGACAGAACAAGATCAGAGAGGCTGCTAGGCCCCACGCCAAGCACCACCACACTTGGCTGCATCAGGACCAGCCACGTGCAGACCTTCCCCACCAACTGCTCCAGACATGCCTGTGTCAACTTTGCCTCTCTGGTCCCAGTTTCCTCACAGAATAAAATCTGCCCTGTAGGGCTGTGGTGAGAATTTAATGTGATAAAAATCCTAACACACCCAAGGAAGTGCCTAGCACACAGGTGACCAGTGAGTGTGGCTATTGCTACTATGGCGGGCGGATTCCCAGAAGCCACTCCCAGATTCAATCAGGGAACAGGAGAAAGAGACCGGTCCTTCCTTGTAGAAAGACTATTCTATCATCAGTCTGTTAAAGAATTTCTGGTGCACAGTGAGACTGTGAATCAAACAGATTTTTCGTTGGTTGCATTATTTTTATCTTCTCTGCATAAGACGACACCTTATGGTGACCATGATACCTCAGGGAGAAGAATGCAGCCCCTTCACAAACACAGGCCTGGCCCCAAAGGCCTCTGAAAAGCGTTCCAAGGCAAAGGAAATGTCTGTGGAAAGCCTTTAACAGAGAAGAACTTGCTGTTGAGGGAAGGCCAAGGGAGGGACAAAGGAGAGTGGCCAGAGATGAGGCTAAAGTGGGCAGGCCTCATGAAGAACTCTCTGTTATCTATAGTTCAGCAAGAAACCACAGAGAGGATCAGGCCAGTGCAAAGAACAGTCTGGAATACTCAAGGAAGAAAGTATAACAACTAGGAAACTTGCAGCAGTCAAGCAATGGTGGCCTGAACAGGGGAGTGGAAGTCAGGTGAAACGGATTCAGACACTCACCCTTAGGAAGAGGAATGCGTAGGGGTTAGTGAGAGATTAGGTACTGGCAGGTGGCAGAGAGGAGAGGATGAAGGTGGGTTTCAGACTCAAGCTGTGGAGAGACACACAACAGTGGTGCCCTGTATTGGTCAATTTTTTGTCATTGTGATAAATACCTACGGGAAACAACCAAAAGGAGGAAAGATTGATTGTGGCTAATGGTTTCAGAGATTTGGGTCCATGGTTGGCTGGGTCCATTGTTTTGAGCCTGAGGCAAGGCAAACCATCATGGTAGAAAGATGTGGCAGAGGAAAGCTGCTGACTTCCTGGAGGCCGGGAAGCAGAGAGGACAGAGGACAGAGCTGAGACAAGACAAAGTTCCCAAGGGCACACACCCTCAAGGATCTACTCCCCTCCACCAGGTCCCGACACCTACAGTTCCCACCATCTCCCAGCAGTCATTCAGCTGTCAATGGATTAATCCACTGATGAGATCAGAGCTCTCCCATCACTTCCTCAAAGCCCTGCCACTGGTATTCTGGGGACCAAGCCTCTAACACATGAGCCTTCAGGCTAAGTCTGGAGAGGAGACTCCAAAGCTGAAGGCACGGGCTGGGGGCTAGTGGGGTAGGCAGTGAGCGTGAGATGATGTTGGTCAGAACTATGCACATGTCAAGTCACCCCAGTGGAGATGTTGTTATAATTTATAATCAGGTGTTCTGGAGGGCAGGCTAGATCAAAGGTGTGGAAGCTGAAACCACGGAGGTGACATCTTCACCAGGGATGAAGGACACAGTAAGAAGAGACATCCTCAGTTTCTGCAGAACTCCAATCACCATCCTCAGCGGCCCAGCAGAGAGGGCAGTGGACAGCAGGAGAAGCAGCAGTAACCAAAAAGAGCAGGCAGGGGGCCAGGAGCCTCAGAAGGCAAGGGAAAGAAAAGCATCCCGAGTTTAATGATCTTCCTAAATGCCACTCAGAGAGCAAAAACGTGGAAGACAGAGCCACGCCACCAGCATTTTGGGAGACGCAGGCCAGCAGTGCCTAGGTGTAGCTGGGTGTGCAAGGGCTGAAGAGACAGGCACACGCGGCTCAGGGAGCTGCCCCTCCAAACCTCCATCACGTCACTGAGCTTATTCTAGCCTCATCTTAACGTATGATATCACGCTTCTTTAGGTGAATGCTTGTTGACCGTCTTCTTCTCCTTGTACAAATGCAAGGGCCGGAGGGCAAGCTTTCTGTTTTGTTCCCTGGTAGAGTTCTAGTACCTAAAAGCATGCTTGGCACAGGCAGGAACTCAAGCAAAAGGAATGGTGACTGTTGGACGAGTAAAACAGAAACAAGAGTAGAGGTCAGTTTGGTGAACAGGGAGGGAGAGAGGGAGTTGGGAAGTGCTGGGCATGAGGAAGAAAGAGATGGGCTAGTGCCCCTGACAAGGTGGGACCCCCAGCTTGGGTGGAGGTTTGGGAAGAAAATGTGGGACACTAATATGCTCTCATAGTAGAGAATATGAGAGGTATTTTACTGTCTAAATGGCTTCTAACCCTCATGTCCTCATCTTAGGTAATGTCTCCCAGAAGCAAACCTTAAGACAAGGACTCCTGAGCAAGTGATTCACTGAAGAAATGCTTCCAGGGGGGTGTGCCAGGGAGCAGAGGAAGCAGGAGAGAAGGGAAGAGGACAGTCAGGTGTCACCTCAGGGTACAGCCCAGCCCCTCGCAATGAGCCTTCCAGGATGGAACCTGCACCTCCTCTGAGCTTGTCCCCCAACACCAAGGCCAAGTGGCAGAACCTTCAGCTGCCCCACCTCACCCTAGTTAATACTGGCTCCTGACTGCCACAGGGGGATGCCACTCACTCCCAGGAACTCCATCTCTGTTGGCAGAGGGCAATCCCCTGAGAAGGTGGTGGGCTTTACCAAGAGCACAGATGGGCATGCAGAACTGGTCAAAGTGGCCCAAGAGGGTGTAGGCACAGTGCCAGCCATGTGTTCTAGTAAATCTGGACAGGACTTTGCATGAATTACCCTGGAAAAGCCCACCAAACAAATAGGCTCATCCCAGGGGGCTGGTGGTACAGGGACCCTTACCACTCAGAATAGTTTCTATCCCCAAAAATAATCTCTCCCAGGAAGATATGCAGGCCCATAAAGTGTTCAGAGTGCTCTTCGTGGATATCTATGGGGTGTGAATTCAGAACAACTACTAAAATTGAATGTGAGATGTTTTTACAGTATTCAGAAATACTTCAAAGTCAAGGAATAAAACGCTGGATAATGTGTGTTACATTCCTGGGACATATATTATATCACAGTACAATGACATTGCAGAATCCTCAGAAATACAACCAATTGAAATAAAACAAATAAATCAACCAGCTAATATTTATGAACTCCTGCTATCAATCCAGCCTTGTGCTGGAGATGGCAAAATGGAGAAATGTCCCCCTGCTAAAAGTCTGTCATCAGGCTGGAGGTCAGATGATGCTCCAGAAACAATTAAAGAATTGAGTAACATAATCCATAGGAGGGCGTGTAGTATGATGGTTAAGACTTCTGCCCCAAAGCTGAATTAGGTTTACCCTAATTCCTGCCACTAGATTCTCTGTGGCTCAGTTTCCCCATAAGAAAAATGGAGATACTAGTGCCTCCTTCACAAGATTCCTCATGGGATAAAATGAGGTCATTTCTGGAAGGTGTTGTGTGGATGCATACAGCTGACACTCAGTCCTTGAAACTGCTGTAGTTATATTAGAGGTGAGGCACAGAAAAGACCCCTGCTGATCCAACCTGTCCTATCCTGCTTTCCTTGGGAAGATCCAAGACATTTATACCTGACTAGGGGGTTCACAAGGGAAAAGAAATCAAGAAACATCTATCATTGTTTTCTTGGACCCAGATGTGACCAAACTAAGCTGAAGGACGGATGGCGTGCTCCTCTGCTGAGTGGGCTGGGAGCCAGGGTCAGCAGCTTTCTGTCCTGGGAGCCTTTCAGACTCAGAGCACATACACACTCAGACTCTTAAAGAGGGTTAGGTCAGCAAACAGACATTGAAAAGCCATTAGCATCTCTGTGTCCCTGTTGGCTATCTCCTGCCCAGCAACCAGGAACCAGTGCAGACAGTTCGCTGATTAGCCTGCAGAACAGGGTGCCCAGATCCAAGGAATGTAGCCACATGGCCTATATTCCAGCTGCATCTTCACGCACAGCTGTGCAACCTTGAGTCCATGACCTTGACCTCTGAAAACTCAATTCTCTTGTCTATAAAATAATTCCTGACCCAGCTACACAATAAAAACACTGGGGGAAGGAGAAGTGTTTGAAAGTCCAAATGCACAGGCCTCACCCCAGACCAATCAGATCAGAAGCCCCCTGATGGAACCAACTGATGTAAGGGGACATGCTCACCTTCTACTCACAGAAACAGAATTAAATGAGATATCTGTGGAAGACATTGACACCATGCTTTTGCTCCCCTCTGAGTTCCTAGACCTACATCACCAGGCCCCTGGAGGAATGCACTTTAGAATTTTACTCTGCCCATGGGAAGCTTCTGCTCAGGTACCTCACTTTAGCAAATATCAAAGATCAATCCGTCATTTTGATCTTTCTAGTTCTTTTGATCACCCTAGTCCTGAATCGTCTTACTATGGGAGAGAGGAGAAGTTCAGGCCCCTAAAGTGCTTCTATCTCTGGACTAAAGCCTGTGGGACCACCTCCTTGTATCCAACTATGCTCTTGATGGGCCAAATGTCCCCATCCTGAGAAGAGAGTTACAGAAGTGCCAGTGGCTTGCAGAAGTGCCAGGGCCTGAGATGGGAATCCATGACTGGCTACTATGGAGGCTGCCCCAGCAGTCACATCCTGGCAGAGCTGTAAGACTAATATCCCTGGTCTGTGGTTCCTTTGCCATGTCTCCAGTCAACACAGGGATTCAAGCCTGTGAAGCATGGAGACCAAGGACAACTAGGTTAGGAGGATTTAAGAGTATGTGTGGGGGCCTCTCCAGTCCATCCTTGCTTCTTGGGTTGGTATGTCTGGACCCAGAGCTGGAGAAGGAAGTGGGACAGAGTAAAAAGGGTGGGGTCCCCTTGTAGTTTGTAGTTATAGTGTTTAAAGAATAATAAACATGAAGAACAGAAACAAAACTTCAACTCAAGGGCTGGTTTTGTAGCTCAGTGGTACAACACTCATCTGTCAAATGAAAGGTCCTGGATTCCAGCCCCAGCAACACTGGAAAGTGGGAAATATGGACAGACTTCAATTCAAGTGGTAAAGGGAGATATCCATCTGGGAGATGAGCTGGTAACAAGGGGGAAAGTGCTGTCCTTCCAGGATAAAGGCATTGATTTTGCTGCCCAATGAGAGGTCAGGTGCCAGGGTTCCAGGAAGCAGAGCAGTTGACAGAGACTCTTCCAGACTCCTCTTGAGCTGCTAAAATGTGCACGTCAGACCCCAATACCCATTCTTGTCAAGTCTCTCAACAACACAGTATTTAATATGGGCTGTCTGTCTATCTATCTATCTATCTATCTATCTATCTATCTATCTATCTATCTAGTTATGTATCATTCAAGCTCATAAAGTAGCTACTGGTATTACCCCTCATTTTGCAGGTGAGAAAACTGAGGCACACAGAGGCTAAATAACTTGTTCAAGGTCATATAGTATGTAACAAAGTTGGGATATGAACCCTGTAAGTCTGGATTCAATGCCTGTGCTCTTACTTCTTATGCCAAATTGTCTAGTGAGGGTGTCAAACAGGTCAACAGACAATTAGAATACAGTGTCTAAGTAATTCCTGGGGCCTAGCACAGATGGTGGTATCCAAAATCCTATTATAATCTGACTGTTCACTCACAGGAAGGAAAAAAGAACCTGGTGACAGGCTGATTGGCACAAAGACAGGCAAAATGGACATTCCAAAAGAGACCTGATTAGGTATTTTCCTGAGCAATAAAACGATAAGAACACAAAGACGTGTACCTAATTGTTCTTGGAAGCTTTATTTGCAATAGGCAAACTTTGGAAAGAACCCAGATTTCTACCAATAGGTGAATGAATTTTTTTTTTCTAATTATGCACGTTAAGTACACCGTATCTGACATGCTTGGAACTGGAAACATTTCAGATTGCAGGGTTTTTTTTCCAATTTTGGAATATTTTCATACACACAATGAGATATCTTGGGAATGAAACCCAAATCTAAATACGAAATTTATCTTTGTTTTTGCTTGGTGCTGTGTTGCACACATCGTAATTCTAGCTACATGGGAGACTGTGATAGGAGAATCACAAGTTCAAGATCGGCCTGGGCCACTTAGCTAGGCCCTATCTCAAAATTAAATGAAAGGGTCTGGGAGTGTAGCTTAGTAGCACAAGGGCCTGGATGTAATCCTGAGTACCACACACACACACACAATATATATATATATATATATATATATATATATATATATATATATATATATATATATATATATATATATATATATATTTCACACACCGCTATACACACAGCCTGAAGGTAATTTTATATAATATTCTTGGTGTCTCATTGTGACTGTGACCTATCACACAGGCCAGGTATGGAATTCTTCACTTACAATGTTCTGTCAGTGCTCAAAGAGTTTTTGAGTTTTGGAGCATTTGGGATTTAGATTTTTGGATTAGGAATGCTTAACCTGTATACCCTCTCATCAGAATACTATTCAGCTATACAAAGAACGAAGTACGGATAAATATAACACAGATGAATCTCAAAGCATTATCCTCAACAAAAGGAGTCAGAAGAAAAGCGTGCATACTACACGACTCCATCCAGATGCAATTCTAAAAAAAGTAAACTCTAGTGTCAAAAATCCAGATCAATGGTGGCCAAGAGATAGGAGTGGGAGAACTGACTGAATGAGACATGGGGGGACTTTTGATATTGATTGACATGTTCTATATTGTGATTACGATAGTGCTGAGGGCCATTACCAAGTAGGAATGACGCATGGAAATTTCCTTGCCAAGCGTACCCCATGCTGCTTAGAGGACATTTGATGGGACATTGCATGCATGCTTTAATGAGGTGACCTTGCTCAAGGACCTAGGCAGATCCGGGTTTAGAGCTGATCAGGTTTGAGGAAGTAACCGGCTCCTTGAGTTTAAGGCGTTGCCAGTTTAAGATAAGGGGTTTTAGGGAAGTTGGCGGTTGAAGATTATTGCTGGGATTAGGGTGTTCCTGCTGCTTGTTCCCGTTGAGTTCTCGTGAGATTAAAATGGGATTTGGAGAGAGCCTCGTGGAGTAGGTGGTTGGTGCGGGAGACAGCAGAACGCGTTTGCCCCTGGACCTGTGTGGAGGTGGTGTGAGAGCTGGAATAAAGAATTGCTGTTTGAATCTACAAAGCTGTGTGGTGGCTCGTGATTCTGGTGCCAAGCCGAGACATTGGCCTTGGCACGATAGAAGCTACACAAGTATAGATACCTGTTAAAAACCCTTTGAATTGTACAGTTATAACCATGAATTTCATTATACATAAATTACACTCAATTTTTTAAACTTTTTCAAAAGACTCTTGAGATTACCAAGTCCCAATTTAGATGTGCTGGGCTTTGAAGGTAGGAGTGAGGGTTGGACATCCCTTTCTCTCTTTGCTTCTTTGCTTTTGTTTTTCTTTCTTTCTCCCCCTCCCATTTCTTCATTGGCTCTTCCTTCCTACTTTCTTCTCTCCTTTTTTCTTCCTTCATTCGTCTTCCCACCTTGCCTCCCTTCTTTCATTTCTTTTTTCCTTTCCTTCTTCTTCTTCTCTCTCCAAAACCTTCCACCTTCTTTTCCAAGCCAAGCCTGGTGACAGGCCCCTGTGCTCCAAGCACTTCCAGTACTGCCATTACAAATTAGTGGAAATGATCAGACACCCAGGTAGATTGGTTCTCAGTCCACTTGAGAGGGGCAGATGCTCTGCAAAACTGGCCAGTGACCCACAGAGAAGGCTGGCAAGACCACAAGACTCTTGCTGGGTCCCTCTGTGGCTTCTGCCCAAGAGGTACAAACTATGCATATATTAAACAAAAGAAGAGGAAGTGCCTTTCTAAGAATCACTAGGCTTTGGGAGAGAGGAAGGTCATTTGTCTTCAACCAAGTGGGGGAAAAAAAACGTTCCTTCCTTGGGACCTCCATTAGGGGATGAGGGGGGATAGGTTCATCCAACCAGTGCCCACAGAGCCAGCACCCAGGTCAGACACATCCCCACCCTCACTGGATAAGAAGAGAACAGAGAAGTTAACCGGGCAAGGAGGCAGCAGGAATGGAGACAGAAATGAGACTGGCATGGTTCCCTCTAGTGGGCTGCAGGAGGCCCCTGGCAGCCGGAATGTCCATCTGCTCTGCCCCACCACTAGTAGGAGGCTCACAGGAAGGGAAGGGGACATTGACGGACCTACAGCCCCTTGCTCAGAAATATACCAGGAAGTGAGCAGCAGGACCCACCAGCTTGGGAGTAAACCACCACAGAGTCTTCAGTCGGGACTCTCTTGGACACAGAGAGTGAGAAAGTCTCTCAGCCAAGAGGTGGAGGTTGAGTTCAGCCAAGTTCAACCCAGACACATGGGCAGTGGGAGGAGGACGGCGGAGGCCAGCTGCCCTCCAGGTTCTGTTTCATGGAAGTTGAGAGAGCCAGTCTCGGAAGACTGGTGCTTTCACTATTTTTCCCCAAAGAAGAGGTGGTCCCCATAACAAGAACGTAAAGAAAAGGGAGCATGAAGGCAGAACCTGACCTAAGACAGAGAAAGGCATCCACAAAGACAAGGTGCAGAACTCTGGTCTTCTAGGAAGTGAAAGGGTCAGGAGACCAGCTCCAACCCTGACTAAACTCTGCTCCAGGTTTGGGGAAAAAAAAAACTATATCCAGGAGAAATATCCTGCCAAAGCAGGACAGCCCATGTGTGGAAGTGAAAACCAGCCAAAAACCTGTCAGCTCTCCCAAGTTACAAGAAGGAAGAATTAACGCCCTAGAAGCTGGTGTACTTTTGCACTTGGGGCTAAACTACATATTACATACTCAACATTGCGTCATTTGCAGGAAAATGGGTGGAACTGGAGAGAATCATGTTAAGCAAAATAAACCAGGTTTAGAAAGTCAAAGGCCATATGTTTTCTCTCATATGTGGAAGCTAGGGAGAAAAATGGAAACTAAGGGATCTCATGAAGATAAAGGGGAGACCAGCAAGGTAGAGGGAGGAGGAGGAGGAGGAGGAGGAGGAGGAGGAGGAGGAGGAGGAGGAGGAGGAGGAGGAGGGCAGCGACAAGTGGAGGTACTGGGGATGGAAACTGATCAAATTACACTATGTGCAGGTACAAATATGATACACTGAAACCCATCATTCTGTTTAATTATTGTGTACCAATAAAAAATATCACCCCTATATATACCCTGTTTATGCTGCATTACTAAGAACATATCATTGTGTCTATTATGAATCACAGAATAGACTGACCATTGTAATAGAACCAAGGGTACACAGGCTCTGTCTGCAGAGTCTGTCCTTGTTATCAAGTATTAAAATTTGTTGTAATTTTAAAGAAAACCTTATAGGGTTTTGTTTTATTTTTAATTTCCAGAACTAGAAAAAACTCTACTGAGAAAACAACTTAGAAAACTGGATACTATAGGGGAAAAAAATCTGTTAATAACTAACAAGCTGGCAGTTTTATAAGAAATATTAGCAAGCAAAAAATAAGTAAAACCTGAAGACCAGAACAAAAGTCATGCCCTGAAGCTAGCTCGAGGGCATCTGCCAAACAAAGTGACCTTGAGCTTCATCTTTTGTAGCCTCATGGGAAGAGGAGACAAGATGAGAATTCCCACAACTGATAAAAGATATTATAACTTGGAATTAGGGACTCCAAGGAATACCAAGCATGAGAAATAATAAAATATATATATACTGACACACTTTGTGAAACTGTAAAATACCAATCAAAAATATATGATGAAATAAAGTAGAATTATATAGCTTATAATGCTTATTGTAGGAGAAAATGCCTGAAAATTTAAAAAAACAAGTATTCAATTTAAGAAGTTAAGAAAGAACAACAGCTCTCTGGGCACCGTGGCACATGCCTGTAATCCTAGTAGCTCAGGAGGCTGAGACAGGAGATCACTCAAAGCCAGACTCTGCAAAAGGCAGGCACTGAGCAACTTAGTGAGACCCTGTCTCTAAATAAAATACAAAATAGGGCTGGGGATGTGGCTCAGTGGTCAAGTGCCCTGAATTCAAACTCCAGTACCAAAAAATAAGAAACCCCTCAAACCTAGATAAGTTAGAAGGGAGACAACAATAAAAATTAATATACAAATTCATAAATTATAAATTATATAATAAATGGTAGAATGGAAAAGTCAAATGAGGATCCTGAAGTCAACACCTGGTTCTTTAAAAAAATTAGTAACTGACAAAATTATAAAAAGACTATGCAACAAGAAAAAGCTCAAGACACACAAGTAATAAAAACCAAAAGGGGTCATAACCACAGACACTACAGTACTTAAAAAGATAAAAGCATGTTTTAAATACTTTGTAGTAAAAATGTGTAAACACAAATAAAATGCACAAATTCCTAGAAAAATCTGACTTAGACCAAAATTGAGTTAAGGCAAAAAATTAAAACCTAAATATCCATTAACTATTGAAGACGCTGAGCAGTGGTTAAACAACTTCAGGGAAGGAAGAATTCTAGCTGCGTATAAACTCTTTTTGAAAACAGATAAGAAAGAAACATTCTACAACCTACTTTACAAATCCAGCATAACTCGGTAACAAACCCGACAAGGAGAATCTAAGAAGGAAAAATTATAGTTCAATACATCCCTAAACATGACCAAAACTTCTACACTAACATTAGCAAAATAAATCTAGCAATGTATTAAAAAATGAACCCATTATGACCAAGTCAAGTTTATTCTAGGAAAGCAAGATTAATTTAACTTCGGAAAATAAGTTCACCAGACATTAATAAATTAAAGAAAGAGAAAATTAAGTAAGTCCTCAATAAATGCAGGAAAAAGTATTTTTAAAGTTTCATTTATGATTTCAAAAAAAAAAAACAAAACTCTTTTGCAAACTATAGAAGAAGGGTAGCTCCGTATTTTGATAAAGAATATTAAAGCCATAGATAACATCATTTTCAGGGAAAATGTTCAATATAAAAGGCAAAAACTAAAATTTTAGAAGACAATAAAAAAGATATATTGTTCTTCAGACGTCCTTAATAAGATATGTAGTGTTGAATGATAAAGGAAAGATTGATATATTTTTATTATGTGAAATTAAGAATTTCTGCTACTCTAAAATACTAAAAAGAACACGAAAACCTACCACAAATTAGGAGATGATATTTGCAACCCTGAGTAACAGTCTTCATCATAAATAAAGAGCTCCTACAAATAAATAGTAAAACCATAAACTACACAATTTTTAAATAAATAGGCAAAAGACTTGAGAGGCACTTCACACACAGAGAAAGAAAATCCAAAAGGCCAAAAATATACAAAAATATTCTGCACCACTTTAGCAATCAAATATATGTAAATTAAAATCAGCTAAGTCATTGTTCTACCCCCATAAAACTGACAGCAATTTCCAACAACATATGACAAAATATTAAGTGTTAACAAGGACTCTGAGCAACAGGAAGCATTCCACACTGTATCTAGATGTAGAAATTGGTTCAACACATTGGAAATTAATTATTTGAGGTGAAATTTATATAACCTAATGGAAATTAATTTCAAATGATTCTAATAGCATTGAAAATGCTCACAGTCTGAGACCAATAATTCAAACTACTGTGTTTCTTCCCTAAGCAAACTTATATACATGCTCAGCAGGACTTGAACAAAAATGTTTATAGCAGCACTATTTACAACTGCAAAAAAAATGGAAATAGGTGTTCATTAATAATATACTCACTCAATTGAATATTGCAGTTCAGCAAAATAGAAAAAAAATCAGTTAACAGTATGAATGAATCTAAGAGTAAAACATCTAACAACCATCTGGCATTCATGGTTACCCCATTCCTGTTGGGGCAGGTGTAATCCCCTTAGAAAAGGATGGGAGGACTTGATGAGACCCCATGGGAGCTCTGCAGAAGGAAAAGGTAAGAAGCAACCTACCAAGTGATGACCAAGTGATAGGGAGATAGTCCAGTTCTTTCCACCAGTGTGGCCTTACTGGTGTGCAGGGCTCAATCTGAGCAGAAGAACAAAAGGGTACAAATGGGGTTCCCATCATATTTAGTCACAAACACATACAACTAAATAGGATATCATTGAGGGCTACAAATAGAAGTGTAAGACCATAAAGAAAAGCATAAGGAGAAGACATAGAAATATCTGGGAAACAGTTACCCCTGAGAAGGGTTGGGGGATGGGATGTGCAGCAGTATTCAGGGGACTTCCAAGGCAGGAGTGACATTCTTTCAAACTGACTGCTAGGCACATGGGTGCTGGTCGTACTACTCATCAGACTTTTAGATACAGTTTAAGTGCATACACTTTTACGCTTTTCAGTTTGTTGTATCTAGTATGTCTATTCTATTAAAAATTATTTTAACGGAAACTCACAGAGAAAATTTTAAGAAGAAACCATCATATGGAATCACTGTGGTTTAGGCCATATCTTGTCTAGTTGCTGGGCAAAGATGATCTTCTAGCTTGCAATTGGTGGTGCTCAAATCCACTTAAAATTCTAAGAGCTTCTCCCAAAATTAACCCAGAAACATTCTTGCAAGAATCTCTCCTGCCATGTATATAGCAAAGCTCAGTACATTCTGCTCTGGCTCCTTCATCTAATACAATCATAGTCATGGTATTTTTTTTAAGTCTCCCAGAATTCTTCCAAATTTTGAAATGTTCAAAATGAGGGCATAGAGCAAATGACTATACCCTGTGTCTCTTGCATAGATTTCAGGAGTGATGCTCCCATTGTAAGTTCTTCACCACACGCTTCAGCTGTGCAAGGCCCCATTCCCCTCATCAAGATTTGCTGACAGAGAAGTTTCGAACAGTGCATTAAGTATATACTAAGGGCCAGGGAACAGGGGTTATCTCCAGGGCGTGCACACATGTGCGATTTTTTTTGGCAACCCCAGCAACGCTTGGCATTAGTAGATTCAAACTTTCAGTTTTTCAGTTATTTGTGAATAACCCCTAAGAGCCAATCCATAGTAACTCCAACTCCTTCTCCTTCTCCTTCTTTTTTTTTTTTTTTCCCTAGAGCACCAATGTGAACTATGTGTTGCAAAGTCACAGCACAAGAGGGAGATGCTTACTAGAGACTGAGCCTTCTCCAAGGTCCGGCATCCCCAACCCAAGGTGCTACCGGAGATACAGAGACTCTACGGACATAAGAAAAACTTTCTTTCCTTAAGTACAAGTTGAAAATGCAAAGAACTGGTGGCCTGTGAATAATCCTAGGAACTTTTCTCTCTGTGAATCCAGTCAACAGCCTATGCAAGTAGTTTTGCATTTGCAAATTTGGAAATTGACCAAGTGCTTAAGATGTATCCATTGGGAGTGCCAAAGGTCTACTGTAGTGAATCTTGGTTGAGGAAGCTTTCAAAATTCTTTTGTTAAATTCATTCATTCTTGTCAGGGTTTCTCTGATCTTAAATAGTTTCACCATCTAATGTCAAGTCTGAGAGTTCAGTGAATGACTAAATAGACTAAAGTCGGTGACAGGCTCAGCAGAGCATGTCATGTATTTATAACACTGCTTTTAATTTTTTTCCACCTCTTTCTATTATCTGTTCCTCAGCTTTGCCTTGGATCCCAGTTATGCAGAAATAACTGTTCTTTAAAAGTTCACTCTGGACCTCTCTTCAAGGATCCAAGAATGCTCAGAGAGATTCCTCGGACTAACTTCCCTGTCCTTCTGCCTGGCCTCACTCGTCAGATCTGCGGAGCATTATCACATCGTTTCTAGGCCCATCTGGATATAAAACTCCACCTTTCACTTTTCACAAGAATCCCAGCCACATCTGGCATTCAGTAATGCTTGTAAAGAAGAGAGAAGTTCCACTGCTCATTCGCACGAGATGGCCATGGCTGGAAAAGCCCACCCTCACCGTCCTGTCCCCAAGGAACAAGAACGTGTTCCCCACAATGAGTCTCCTCTGATCTTAAGATAGCTTCACCAACTAATGTCAAGTCTGAGAGTTCAGTGAATGACTTCCAAGCTCCCTGGGATTCCAAGGAATCCTTTCTTCTCCATCTTAGTACAATAGGACCTTGTACTTACATACATGGAACCTTTAGAGAGTTCTGAGCAATTCTGGTTATACTCAATGATCTGATGTTGAGAGTTGCTTTTAGAAAAATTAAGAATTTCTTCCCATAGATTACCAAAACAATGAATTTATGTGTATGTAGAAAGTGAGTATTATTCTTCTCTTAATTTTAACAAGGTTTTCGCATGTTGCACATACTGCATTTTTAAAATACTCCCTAAAAAATGAAAAAAAAAGAGGAAAAAACAAATAAATAAAAATACTCCTTAAAAAGCATCAGCATTTCATTTTCCTAACCTTTTTTTTTTCCTGTTACCTTTGTTTTGGAGCAAACTATAATTGCAAAAATCAGCAGAGGGTCTAGCCAAGCCGAGTATCACTCACATAAGTCAGCTGTCCTTCCAGTTTTGAGTATAAAGTCTAAATTAAGGAAACACGGCTGCCGAGCATGGGGTGTGGCCAAACATCTTGAACTCATTTCTCCAATGGCAAAGGACACTGGCAATGATAAATCCACATTCCCCACACAGATGCAGAAAAAAATGCTACTAGGGAACACCTCTCCTGATCCCTTTCCATCAACTCTCTTCCAACACCAGCATTCAGGCTGGAAGGGCCTAAGAGTGTCCTCTGGTCACAGGACAGACTGAGGTTCTAATGTCTCCTTAGTATTTTCTGTAGCATGAAATGTTGAAACATAACCACTACTAATAATAGCATAATAGTTTTCCCTAATAAATTTCAACAAAAGATTATAAGGTTCGAAATTAATTTCAATAGCAGGGTTTTATCATTGTAATATAATTTGATCAGCAAACCCCTAGCTGGCCAGAAACCCAGGAGGGTTCTTTTATCCTGGATAGCTATGCTTTTTCTTCTAACTGTCCTGCTTAAAAAAAAAAAAGAAGCCATTCTCATGCCTTCTTAAAGCGGACACATAAAATATCATTTAAACTCTTCTTAACATACATGACTCATTGTGAGCATCAGTTACTATGCTACAAAACAGAGTCCTGAAGACCCAATAAAATACATAAACTTTCACTAAATGCTTAAAGCAAACACATTCAACTTAAAACCCCAAGTTTGGAATACTTGCATCTCTTACATTTTATTTTACTTTCTTTTTAATTTTTTTTGTTTGTTTCTTTCATTACTATTTCTTCATACTGTTGCTTGACAAAAGAACTTTAATTATCCTTTTACAGTAGTTTATGACTCTCTTCCAATTTGCTTTTAGAACTTCTATAAACAAAAGCAGAGTCCTAAAAAAGGGTCTGCAATCACCTTCAACAATCAAACTGACTGAACCGTAGCTCATGGGCTTATGACATCTCTCTTGGTTTACCTTTTGTAATTCTGCATTCCAGATTGTTGTGGTACTATTCTAACACCCACCAGCTACAGAGCACATGTTACTGTTTAGCTGATCTCATTTTCAACTCAATACTTTCCGGTACACTTAGAACAAGTCAAAGGCTTTGGCCAGGTCTAACCCCAAATACCAGCCCTGCTTGTTCACCTAGCTGGGGTTTCCTGCCCTGCCTGCCCAGTACAACTGTAGATTTGCAAATATACTTCGACTCCCAGGGAAACAGAATGAAGAACAGCCTGTCATAGGCTGTCTGATGGGCAGCACGGAGGGCAGAAAAAAATCTGAAAGACACCTGGGAACTCACAGAGAGCATGAAGTAAGAGACAAGTTAAAAGTTATCCACTTGTCACCAGCTTTCTTAATGTTATCTTTGATCAAGGCGGTCCTGCAATCTGCCAGGACTTCTTCACACTAAATGCATCTTCTTCTTGCCTGTACCTTTCACACACTAAGTGACTCCATGGCTTACTTGGCAAGAGCCCAAGGGCAGCACACACTTCTCCACACCAATGAGGATGGCTGCCACTAAAACGCAATGGGTGGAGACAGCTCAATAATAGTGCCAGTTGAGCACATCTTGATTCACTGCCACAAAGCACATGGTAGTAGTTGCTATTGGCCCTCAAAGCGCACACACACACTAGGATGCTAAGAGCAAAAAAACTCTCCAAAACACCCTTAGCCTTAAGTGGCTAGACTTTGTCACCAAATTAACAAATCTGCCCAGCAGCCCTTGACTGAGCCACTAAGGAGTGTGACAGAAAGACTTTGTGTTAACAATTCTAGATTCTGTGGGGTATCTTAACAGAGTAGGGAGGGAGAAGAATGCTAAGTGTCACCACACACACCCTCCTCTCCTGCCTGCAGAAATCTCAGTGGGACAGCTGTCTGCCTACCTTGCAAAAAAAAAAAAAAAAAAAAGGAAAAAACCTCCACTATTTTAATGCAAGGATGGAAAAGGCCACCAACCTCTACAGGTCTTCTCAGCTTTAAAGAGCAGAGGTCCAGCAACTCCATCAGTACCCAAGGTCTGCTCTTCAATTCCACAGAGCATCCAGCCTCAGAGCAAAACTGACCCCTGGTGGGACAGGCACTCTTCCACTTCAGCTGCTCACCCAGAAGCATGAAGAAAAGCTAAAATCTGAGCCTTCACCTGAATTCAGAATTTTCTGCTTTGAGTTAGGAACCTAGGGGCCCTGCAGGGGAGATTCCAACCTCCTGCAGGGACCAAGATGGGTGAGATTGCCCACTAAAAGTTCAGACAAGCAATGACTGGCTCAAAGAGACATGGGACAGTCTCAGATCAACACCAATCCAAAGCCAATACCATGCTGTGCTCAACAGGATACATATGATCTTTGCCCTGTGCTCTCACATTCAAGTCATTCAAATGATTCCTCCTTGTAGCACGTTCCCTGTTCCCAGCATGAGTGTGGGGCAAGCGCGCGTGTGCACGCGCACACACACACACACACACACACACACAATTACATAAAGACATCATAAACAACAGTAGCACCTAACTTCTGCAGTTGGGGGAGGGCCAGGAGATAGTGGGGGATTGGTTGGGCATAGGGTCTGATCATCAGTTGGGCTTACATAATCACACAAATATGGCTGGAGAACACTTCCCTGGAGATCAGTTTAGCAGATGCATCAGTCTCACTACCCCCCTCCCAGAACCAGAGGCAAGCCAGGGTTAACATGGAAGCACCCCATGTAGCTGGAGGGGGCAGGGATCTGGCTGCTGCCACAGCAATGTCAAAGGCTGCCAGAAACTTCAGGGTCCAAAACACAGGGCACCTGTTCCTTCAGACCCTCTTCCTGCAATCACTGTCCCCAAAGTTCAAGGACAGGCCAAGCCACAGAAGTGCTGACTTGCAATGTAAACCAAACCAGTTGCTTGAAGGAAACCAGGCCCTGACCCCCAAGTTCCTTTACGCTACCATTTCTGTCCAAGCTATGGGGCACAGGCTCTCTGCCACACTTGGGAGTCTTCGGACAGCCTGGACCCCCCATTAGGAGCCAGCCAATTCAGCACCATTCCCGTTTCCATTTTAAACGATGGTAAATGTGGGGCATAAGTTGGAGAAGGGCCCCCCACTTTGCTAGTGGGAAGGCAAGAATCCCCACCAGAATAGGAGCATGTGCTTAGTTGGGAGTTCTGTGTTTGGGACAGAGGAGTGATTTTTTCTCTAGGAACATTTCAGAGGGGCAGGATTAAGGGGGAAGGGAAGGCTCTTCCCTCTGTCTCGGCACCCAGCATCATAGGAACCTCACTCTCAACCAGAGGATAGAGTCCTGAACAATCCTGGAGCACAGCCACAACAGCAGGGGGTAAAGGGCCATGCCTTTGACGACAGCTAAGGTTCTGGTAGCTCAGAGCCCAGTTCCCGGCACAGCACGCCGGCCTCGGGCGAGCCAGCGCTGGAGCGAGCTCAGGAGCGCGGCGCACACAGGGTTACAGCCCAGCCGCCGCCGCCACCGCTGCCGGTGATTGACGCGCGGGGGTCACTTGAGGCTCGCGCAGCTCCCCCAGCACAGGCAAGCGGCGCGCTCAGCCCACCCGGGGCACCACGGCCGCCCACCCAGCCGGCCCCTGCCCTTGGCCTCCCGACACCTGGCGTAAGAAAGGAAGCGACAAAATGGAATCGGCAGCTCAGCTCCTTATGGCACTTTTCCGTGGCGGCCGCAGGCAAAAACACAATCGTAAAATAAAGCACAAGGAATCCATCCGCCGAATAAAAACCCAGAGTCCCCTACCTTCGGCCTTGGGATGGCAAACGGGTCCTGTGTTCTCTGACCCACGGATCCAGCCCCTTCTTCATGAATTATTCCGGCCAGTCGGGATATTGTGCATTTTTTTCATGAACACCTGTTTCAAGTAAGGGGTAAAGACCTTATTGAAAGAATTGTCCTTAAAAAACAGCCTGTGCCTACGTATGTCCATCCAGGCATGCATGCGTGTTTGTATACACACGTATGCACACGGAAGATCCATGTACATTGGAGCACCAAACTAGGCAGTGGGATAATGGGAGAGTCGGCTGGTTGTGAGCATGCTCGCGCCGGGAACAGATCCACCCTCTGTTATTCCTCTGAATAAATATAAATCACCATCAGAAACCCAAACAGAAGCATCCCTCTTGAATTCCTGCTGCTGAAAAACACGGAATAAATTCAGCCCGCAGACACAGAATCTAATCAGCAGCTGTTTTCTGAATCCAGAGCCAACCCATGCCTGGCTTGTCTTTTCCACTAGGAGTCCAGGCCTTTTTTGAAAGGAGTTTTAACCTTTTAAAGATACAGTACACCAATTATCACTTCTGAACAGCCATCCTTTGGAGTGCAGGAAGCCAGTTCCATGCCTACAACCACACAGGGCAGGGTGGCAAGCAATGACAATGATTTTATTTATTGGTGCCCTTTAAAAAGTACATTGCCTGTGTTTCACATACATGCATGCATATAAAAGGCATATATATATGGAGAGAGAAAATATGCAAATGTAAGGCATAAGACTAGGCATACATATTCATTGCCTGATGAGCTTCTCAGTGATGAACTGGCATATTATGTAAACACTATGATCCTTCACTTCCGAACACACATGTTCTCTTGGTCAGATGATCAGGGAACTCTTGTCAGCACAGGTGCCATCCTGCACCGGCCCGCTTACTGCTCATCAAGAGCCAGGATGCCTGCAATAGTGGCTGAAGGAGGTGGGGACCTATGCGGCCCCAGAGTTCCCCACAGGGCACTGCTTGCCAGCCCTGCAGTTTCCGGGTCCATGTCCTCAACTCAAAGGATAATTCTGACACTATTTCTCAACTCTAACATGATCTAGGACCAGACTGTGTTCCAAGTCATAATTTTTTCCCACCAGAATGGGGAATCAAAACTACCACCTAAGACTTCACTAAAGTAAAAAAGAAAAAAATAATAATAATAAAATAAAAGTAAAAAAAAACCAAACTACCACCTAAATCATAGTGTATCAAAAATTGAGATTTGCCCTTCCTCAAGATTTCAATTAGCTTTTGTTACTTTGTTTTTATTTTTACTCTTTTTTTAAAGAGTAGGATTGAGCATGGAGGTAGAAAAAAAGGGTAGAGAGATAAACCACCTCCAGTCTAAATTAAACAACAACAACAAACAATCAAAAAACCTCACCAAGTACTTTAGCCACCCAGATGGTGTTTATTCTAGTTTTTCTTTGGCTTTTAAAGAGGTAACACTGAGAAGAAGCAAAACTTCTAACCTTACTCATGTTTGAAAGAAAAACAAATGCCTTTTTCTGTTGTATTTTTTTTTTCCACACACATTCCTGCATGGCATCCTGGCCCCTGCAAGCCCCACAACTTCAGAATGGAGTGGCCCTACTCTCCCCTGGTTCTTGCCCATTAGCCACAGGGGCCACCAGGCTCACCTCCGTGGTGGTATTCCTACAGTCACTCCAGGACAGGTCCCTCCAGCTCTAGCACTAGCACCTACTCCCTCCCTTGCCCAGTTCTGTCAGGCACACTACTGACATCAGTGTGTTGTCACTCTCACCTGGTCACAGGCACTGTCTGCTCTGTCCTCCCCGACACTCATACACACACACACACACACACACACACACACACACACACTCTCTCTCTCTCTCTCTCTCCCATCCCTCCCCCCACTTCCAGGGCTCTTTAGCAGAAAATTATCATATTTCATGTGTCATCGCCCTAGCTAGCTGGGCCTGTCACCGATTGGCTGGGCACTGGCAGCCGGAAATGTTACCAGCCACACAGCACGGAGCTGGCTCTCCCTCAGTCACCACAGACCTGAGCCCAGGAGGCTCAGTGACAAGGCACAGACCTACCACAGGGAGCCTGTCACTCTCTCTCAGCCTTGCCTTCACCCAGCACTGGGGGAGGGAACAGCCAGGGGAGGAGGTGGGAGGGCACCCGCAGTGAGGGAGGGAGCTGTGTGTGGAGAAGAAACCAAAGATGTCTCCATTCGGATTGAAAGACCTGGAGACAGTGTTCCTGACAAAAAAACATTCTCTCTTCACATAAAGTAGACAAATGAGGACATTTATCCCTCCATAAATGATTACATCTGAAAAAAAAAAAAAGAAGAAGAAGAAGAAAAGAAAAGTCGGGAAGGCTGGGTGTAAACAAGATCTCTACTCGTGGGAGTTCATCTGCTGGGCTTATTCCCCACCTAACAGCACGTGTCCCTGGTGGAGAACCACGGTATGCCGGGCTGGCCGGCAGTCCAGAAAGTGATTCTGGTCCATCCGGTTACCTTTACAGAGAATAGCAATTAACCCTCCAGGAAAGGAGGCGTCTCAGCCTGGCTCTGCAATGCCTTATAAAGCCCACAACTTTTCAAGAAGCAAATGGTCTTTGTGACCACAGGAGTCACTTGCATTTGCCACCTGTGAGTCTTCTGCTGGTTTAACGAGACTGAGCACTTAAAGGTCCCTTCATTCTCTTCTCCTGACTAAACTACATGCTATGTCTCTGGCCCTTTGTGTAAAAGTTATTTCTCAAATCTTTCATTATATTTAGGGTCTAAAAGAATCTTCCCAGAGAGTCAACTCTGCCATCCCCATGATGTTTCAGTCCCCTAGCCTAGTTCCACAGTGTGGCTTTTGGTTTGGGGAATGATAAATTGGGCTCCTGTGCTTATCCCTTTTCCTTCCGACCCCACCAAACCACTTTCATGACCAAAAACATTAGTAGCCATGCTGGGACACAAAGAAAAATGCCTTCAAGAAATCAGAGATTTTAGCAGGATGCAGTGGTGCACACCTGTAATCCCAGCAGCTCAAGAGATGAGACAGGAGGATCGAGGTTCAAAGCCAGCCTCAGCAACTTAGCAAGGCACTAAACTTAGTAAGACCTATCTCAAAATAAAAAGCAATCAATAAAAAGAAAGTAGATCTTTTGAGGAATAAGGGGAAGATCCAAAGTTGACAGGGCAAGGGTGAGGAAAGGCTGCTTCACGGTGATAAACTCATGGTTCTGCACGGGCCCCTGAAGAAGTAAGTACTTGGGTTTCCAAGTTCAGAGAATCCAGACTGGACAAGGGTCATGGGCACCGATGCAGGAGTATATTAAGGACATCAAGAACAAGGACAGTTAGCTCCACACAAAGTAATTGTACACAGAAGTTATTTCACAGCTTCTTTGGAAAGTGGGAGGTTTGTTACTAATATAAAAAGGAGCCAGAGATTGAATAGGAGCAGGACACCAGCTCTTTTGGCAACACCATTAAACACACATGCTTGTGCGTACACACACACACACACACACACACACACACACACACACACACACCACAAGATAAAGAAACTGAAATAAGCAGAAGAAAACAAGATGTTACAGAGAAGGACTGGGGTTGTGATTAGCAGTAGATTACCCGCCTAGCATATGTGAGGCCCTGGGTTCAATCCTTAGCACCACATAAAAATAAATAAATAAATAAAGGTATTATGTCCAACTACTATATATATATATATTTGAATATATATATGTAAATAAAATCTTATTTTAAAAAAGACGTAACAGAGAGATCCAGAACATCCAATATTACTCCAACAGGAGTTCCAGATGGAGACAACACCATCAATGAGGAAGAGAGCAATGACCAAGGAAGCAAGAGAAGACCATTCCCTTGAGCTAAAGAAAGAACTCAGGGCTCGGATCATATCCTGTCTGGGCAGCAGGATCACTGAACAAATACACACTTCTTGATGCAGTCTGCTACCCCAAGAACAAAGACAAACAACCACAAGCTTCCTCATAGGGGAGAACAATCCGGCTGCTTAAAAGGAAATTAAACAGACTGACCTCCTACTTCTCGTCTGCAACACTCTGCTCAGAGACACCGACAGAGTTTTTAAAGAATTCCAAGGGAATGTTATTTGAACTCAAGAGTTCAACTGCTGCCTGACTCTAATTTCCCTCTTATGTGATGACAAAATAAAAGTATGTTTGAAGACACAGAAATTACATCCCTCAAATACCCCTTATTAAAAAAGAAAAAAAAAAACTTTTTTTAGAGTAAAGATCTCTTCAAAGCAAGAATAATGAATTCAAGAAAAGAGAAGATCTGTTATATAAGAAAATGTAATGAAGAATAAAACCAACAAAATATAAGACTAAGCATAATAATTGTTAATGAGGTTGTAAACTTTGTTAGAAATTTTGAAAAATCAGATATAAAAGATTTAAATACATAGTTGTTCCCACAGTCTGCAGTTTCACTTGCTTCATTTCAGTTACCCATGGTCAAGAAGAAAAAGGTAAGTATAGTGAAATGACATAGACAGACCATATCTGCATAATGTTAATTACAGTGTCTTGTTATAATTATTCTATTTTATTATTATTGCTGTTAACCTCTTCCTGTGCCTAATTTTTAAAGGAGATTATATATATATATATATATCTCATTTATAGGATCCAGTACCATCTGTGGTTTCAGGAATTCTCTGGAAAGGGTCTTAGCACACCCCTCTGGATAAGAAACTATTATTGTATAATCTCTATCTATCTATCTATCTCTCAGATATAAATGTCTGAAATTAAAAGTCCATATTATTTTTTAAAAATTAGAAAATCTCAGTTGAGACAAGTAAGTGAAATCTGTCTATAGAAAGTGTCTGACAACAGGGCTGGGGATGTGGCTCAAGCAGTAGCGCGCTCTCCTGGCATGCGTGCGGCCTGGGTTCGATCCTCAGCACCACATACAAACAAAGATGTTGTGTCCACCGAAAAACTAAAAATAAATAAATAAATAAATATTAAAATTCTCTCTCTCTCTCTCTTTAAAAAAAAAAGAAAATAAAGTTTCTGACAACAGAGTTTGTGAATGGTAAGTCATTAAAAGACAGAGAAATAAGATGAGAGGATCATCCTGGCAGGAGATGATTCTATTCTGTTCTATTCTTCCCAAGACCCACATTTAAAGTGATGATAAGGAATCTTAAGTTGAAATACTCAATGAGAAGAAAATAGTAGAAGAACCATTGATCAGGAAAATTGAAAAAGAATAGAGGGGGACTTAATATATCAGCTAGAAATATATACTTTAACGCTATAGTAAATAGTACAGCATTGCTCATGGCAGAGATCTACATCTAAGCATAGATCTGAAAGAACAGAATGAAGTCAAGAAAATCTAGTTTCCTATGGGAAGGTCAGGTATAAAAACAGTTTTAAATCAGGGAAGGAAAGAATATATTATGTAATAAATAGTATCACACTGCAGCTATATATTTGAAAATCATTCTTTTACCTCTCCTACCTTATTTAAAATTTGTTCAATTTTCAGAAAAAAAAAATTCTAAAGAATAGATAGGTATTATGATTGATCAGTAAGTCATAGACTGGTATGAACTTTTTTCCCGCCAATTACAAAAAGAAAAATGTGGTCTGTCAGATGATGTTAAAATATCATTGTGGTATGCTAAATCATGGCTCCCAAAGACATTTACTTCCTAATCCCAGGAAGCTGAATGTTGCCTTATATAGCAAAAGAAATTACTGAATTAATGATCTTGAGATGGAGAGATTACTCCACATTATCTGGGAGGACCCTGAATGTAATCATCAGTATCCCTCATAATAGAAAGGAAGAGAGAACAAGAGAGGCCGAGATCGGAGCGATGCAGCCACAAAACAAGAAATGCTAGAAGCTACCAGGAGCTGGAAGAAGCAACAAACAGATTCTACCCTGGAACCTCTGGAGGTAGGCCAGCCCTGCCAACACCTGGATCTCAGCCCATTTTCTGGACTCCAGAACAATAAGCAAATAAATATGTTGTTTTCAGCCACCAAGTACGTGGTATTTGTTACGGAAGCCAGAGGAAACTCAGAAAACCATCACTATGAGAAGCACAGTACTTCCTAGGGATTATAGTTATTATTATTATCATTCTCATTATAGTTATTATTATTATTATTATCAGCAGCACTACTTATGCATGCTTAGCACTGCAGGATTATTTATATGTCTCATTTAATTCACATATGAGGAAGCGGCAGACAGTTGGGGTTGTTATGGCTCTGCCCCTTAGCAGCAAGTGTCCTTGTGTAAGTAACCTTCTAATGCTGCTCTTTCTCACCTGTAAAGTAGAGGTAAGAATGGCACTACCTATAGGGGCTGTTGAGGATCCAGTGAGGCTGTCTATGTCAAGTGCCTGGTGATAAGGCTCATACATGCTAAGTAATAATAAGAAAGTCCTCACGCAGCATTGCAATCTGTCTCCCAGAGCTTTCTCACTAATTCTCATTCTTCCCTTTGGATACGTACAGAACAAGGGTCTCTCCTAACTTCCTGAACGTCCTTCAAATACCTATTACAATGGTCAGTCTATTCCGTGATTCATAATAGATACAATGATATGTTCTTAGTAATGCAGCATAAACAGGATATATATAGGGGTGATATTTTTTATTGGTACACAATAATTAAACAGAACGGTGGGTTTCAGTGTATCATATTTGTACCTGCACATATTGTAATTTGATCAATTTCCATCCCCAGTACCTCCACTTGCCGCAGCCCTCCTCCTCCTCCTCCTCCTCCTCCTCCTCCTCCTCCTCCTCCTCCTTCTCCTCCTCCTCCTCCTCCTCCTCGTCCTCCTCCTTCTCCTCCTCCTCCTCCTCCTCCTCCTCCTCCCTGATGTCCTTTCTCTACCTTGCTGGTCTCCTCTTTATCTTCATGAGATCCCTTAGTTTTCATTTTTCTCCGTAGCTTCCACATGTCATCATAGTTCAAGCTTCTCTAGGCTAAAATGGTCATTGTCCTTAGGAGTTCATCTGGAGTCCCTTCCCATCCTGGTCACCTCCTCTGAACACATTCTGTGCATCTTAAGATGGACCCCAGACTTGTCACCATGTTTATTCTAGAGTAGAGTTCCCCAAACTATAGCCTGTGATACAACCTCATTTTTTGCAGCCACACGCAAAGCATGGATTTGACATTTTTTGAAGATTTATAGAAAAAGGGGCACAGAAAATATTTGGTGACAGAAACCATAAAGTCTAAAAATGTTTTACTATTTTACCCTTCTCAGAAAAAGTTTGCCAACTCCTTTTCTAGAAGGTACTCTACTTCTTCTACCAGAACAATATAAAGTGCTTAAGACTTTTTGGCAACCAAATTCCGCTACTGTACATTCTGAACTTAACTCTAAGGCTCCTGATTGTTCCATCTTTATCCATTCTCCCCTCCCTTTTCAATTATTAATACACTTCTTAGCTAGGAACATGGCCACTGGGCTAAAGATGACATTTCCCCAGCCTCCTCTACAGGAGGGCATGACCAGGAGAGAAGGCTCCAGCCTTGAGCCTGGGGTGTAGGGAGATATGAAATGTGTCATTTCCCTGTCCTGCTCTTGAAAGGAAGGATCCCGTTCTCCCCTTCCTTTTCCCTGTCCTCCTGGCTGGATGGGGGACCTGAGGGCCATGTGGGAGAAGGGTGGAAGAGTAATGAGAAAGAAGACTCCTGGGTCTCTGGTGCTGCCATTTCACTTCGTGCTCCTTATTCTTAAAGGGAAACAAACTTTTAATTTATGTATCCACTGTTCTTTCTGGTCTTTGTGACAGCAAGTGAATCTGTGCCCCAGGCAATATGACCATCACTTCCAACTCCCAAGTATTTTTCAAATTGCTTAGTACCAAACTGCACACCACCCTGGCCTGTACTCACACAGCTGATTTGTGGAACCCCTTGACAGGACTTTACATTGAGCTCTACCACACTTCTTCATATTGTTAGAATATGAAGCCCATTATTTTGCCCTGACATCTGGGACCTAATTCTATCACCCAAACTAGGTTTTATCCTTTCTAATTTTATATCATCCTTCAAAATGTACTTTAGTCGTGGCACTCAAACTACACAGAGTGCTTGTCAAAACATCTGAGCAAAATGAACAATAATGCCGTGGAAAAGGCTGTGGTATCCATTTGTAGGGAAAGGAAATAACAGATCGAACCAAGGTCTAAATGGAGAAGGTGGGGGAGGGGAAGGAGAGCCTTTGCTATGTTCCAGTCGCTTTATTGGAAACTTCCCCCACTGTTAGCTCATTTATTAAATATTTTCCCATGTATTAATCTATTTCATAAGCAGTCATTTTAAATTTTAAAATATTGACTACAAATGCCAACTTCGCAGGGGAGAGAAAACCATCACCTGTAAACACGGATGAAAACACAGCCCGTGCAAATCTCTCTTTGCCTAAGTCTGCCTACACCCAACCTCTCTTTGGACTCCTGAAGAAGGCATTCCCGGCATTCCTTGTAAGGCTTGGAGTTAAAGGTGGATGTATTCCAAGAGTATAACTCAAGAATCAAAATCATCACTGTAGACTACTGATCAGTGTTTTCAGAAACATCTAGCTGGTCCCTGGTGTGACAGGGTGAGAAGTGATGCCTGTTGCCCTCTGCAGAGCTGTGTGGCAAAAGGCTAGGAGTAGTCTCAGACTCGGGGGGTCCAAGCCCTGCAGGACCTGAGCCAATCACTTATCCTGTGCTGCATGGTTTTCGTTTTCTGTAAAACAGGCATGTGTTATCCTTCCCACAATCATCTAAGATGGATCCCCTCCCTCCATATTTTGCGGATGATGAACATAACACTTATGTTCCTTGTCCAAGGACAAACCAATCAGGTCACGACAGCATGAGGATTCAATCCTAGGCCCAACTGATTCCCAATCTCTTGCTCTTTCCTATTCCAGGGCAGAGAAAGAAAATATGACAATTAAGGTATAAGGTATCAAATCATGCCAAAAAGGATGACCTTCCCAGGAGAAGTAAGGTCAGGTGACTTCATGGGATGCTCAAGATGAAGTCCAAATGGACTCAAAGGTTGTTTCCTTCTGGCTTCCTTAGAGTTCCTCTTGCATTGGTTAGGGTGGAACATACTTTAGGATAGTGTTTAAAACAGACCTAGTGTAAGTCCCACTCCCCTCTTACATTCAGCCTGTTTGGTGGCCTTATCAGGTAGTTTCTAACACAGTAAAATCAGCCAAAACAAATACGCATCACCCTTTTTGCTTCTGTTTATCTAAAATTATAATCATATGTGAATAAAGTCACACACACACACACACACACACACAGTTCTGTACCTTTCTTCTATTCCTTGTGTGCCTAAGACATGAGGAGGCGCATCAGGGGCCTCAACCCTGAATGGCAGGTGTCACCAGGAGGCACCGCAACTCTCCAAAAAGAGTGTTTTCTGATTAAAAAAATAATAATAATCCTGGACCCATTTAGAATTGGTGCCTTAAGTGGAATAGTCATGAATTTATGAACAAACAAGAAAGGAATATGAAGAGACATTTAAAAAACTATGTAAGCTAAAATATTTGCATCCTGTGGATGCTATTTGAGATGGCATCTCAAAACCCCTGAGGAGCTTTGGAAAAAGTATAGATGCTTCCAAGTTTCTCCAGGAATGTCTTGGCATACACGAATCACTGAAGCTCCGTGGGCATTCTGACAAGCCTACTAAAGAACCAGTGCTGGTGTCAGCTTCAGAAAGCCAGAGTCCCATAAAATTTTAGCAGTTCCAGACCCAATCTGAATAAATGTGATATAGAAATATTCCAGCAGATGACGGCTTCTAAGGCATCAATGGATTCCATCTACTCAAGCATAACTTGAATAAAATTGGCTAAACTCAGAACAAGAAAAGGAGTCGAAGGGCTCAGGGACTTTGAAGTATACCGTAAAGAAGCTGGAGTCAGCTAACAACTCCTGGAGTCTGAGCCTGCTTTTCCTCTCAGGTGAGGATGTGGTTATGTTGTGCTGAGTTTGGGCTCCGGAATCAGGAAAGTCTTATGCTGGGGAATAAAATCCCTCTAAGGAAGCCTGAAACCAGTGACTGGAACAGTTCCTGTCGTGCTGGGAGTCTCCAGAGCAAGAACAATGAAGCACAAAAGAGCTGCTCAGGTCTGGTGAGGCTCCCCTTTGGACAGCTGGTGACATGGCAGCCATGCGTCCCTAATGGAAACTCTTGGAAGCCACCCTCTCCTGCACTGACACAGCCACCTGTCTCAGTAGAATGTGGGTCCCCATTTCTTGCCTAAGTAGTCTCTGTGTGTGTGTGTTGAAATGGGTGGGGTTCCACCAAAAACTGCTGCAAAGACAGACCTGGGAAAGGTACCGTAGTAAATACCAGGCCACAAATCCCAAAATGAATCTAAAGAATTAGAGGATCAAGATGACAAATCTTGGTCAGACTGAAAAACAGCTATAACTCTAAAAGGTTGTCAATAAACACCACAAGTCAGATGATCCTGGAGATTAATGATCCTGGACATTATCAGAGGTCAAAACTTCTCTTCCCCTTCAGGGGCCAAGAGAATAATAAAAGTGTGGGAAGCAGCTTGGATAAGCAAAGGAGAAGTGGAGTGACAATGTTTCTCTGTGTGTTAGTTTAAAAAAAAAAAAAGAAAAAAAGTTGAAAGCCATGTTGGCTAAGAACAGTTGGAATCAGATGATAGGCAGCCAGCCTGCACCCGCTTCCCCATGAGCACTGTCAGAAAAAGAGAAAAATCCATCCCTCTCTTAGAAGAATAAAGAAAATAAGCTTTTAAATTTTTGCTTTTTTTTTAAAGCAATTTTTAAGAACACACCCCAAAACAGGATGTCTTCAAATGAGTTGGGTCAGAGGATCCCATGACCGTAGATCTCAAACTACAGTTCAAAGGGCACAGCGGATCACATAAGTATCCAGGTAGTGTGCAAGATGCTCTTCTACAAGTCCTGTTACAGCCTAAGGGTTTCCATACTACGCCCCTGTGGCATGCACAGAGGATTCTTTGCTTCTTTCTTTCAGGGCTATTTCATCAAAAGCTCTCTGTACTTTGAAAATGTTTATTTTGAGATCATTTTAAACTTCAGAAGAGTTATAAAGATTGTACATAGAGTCCCCATTTGCCCCTTTCTCAGCTTTCCCTGTCGTGAACATCTATCTATACCACTACAGTACAATGATCAGACTAAGAAAATGATCCTGTACAATGCTGTTAACTAAACTACAGATTTTTCTCTAATGTTACCAGTTTTATCACTAATGGCTTTTTTTCATTCCAGGATTCCATTCAGGATCCCACACTGCATTTAGTTTTCATTTCTCCTTGAAATCCATTCTATGTCTATGCTTAGTCTTTATCTTTTATGACCTGGACACTTTTGAACAGTACTGATCAGGTGTTTTGTAGACTGTCCCTCAATTTGGGTTTGTCTAATATTTTCTCATGATGAAATGTGGGTTATGGGTTTAGGACGAGAACAGTAGGGAAGTGATGTGTTCTTCTAGCACATCACCATGTCACAGTGTGCCAATGAATCTTATTACAGGGTGAGGTGGTATTGCTAAGTTTCCCACTATACGGTGACTATTTTTTTGTCTCTGCAATTAATAAGTATTTGGGAATCTCAAATACCTTGAGATTATACCAATGTCTTATTTCTCAGCCTTTCACCACTAATGCATCAGGTGACCTGTCTGCAGCAATTAGTCTGCAGTGTTCTAATAGAGATTTTCCCTTTCCCTCATTCCTCTATATTTATCAAGTAGAATTCTTCTATAAGGAATAATTGTCTTTTCTCCTCATCAAATAACCAATTTCTTCAGCCTTGATTTTATCAATAGAGACTCTGTATATTTACCTTATTGAGTTGTTCAATTACCCTTATTTAATTTTTGGCTCAAATTTTATGATTTTGGCCACCGAGAGCTCTTTCGAGTTGGCTCCTGCATTTGACATGTTCCCATTTTTGTTGTTTAGCACTTTCATGATTTCTGGTAAAACAAGATGCCCTAGGTTCATCTTGTATTTTCAATATCCAATTCTGTAGTGTGCTTTTTGGGTTTTAGCATTCATGTCTTATATATTATACTGTTAAATTTACACCTAAGGACTTAATTGATGGGTATTATTGTAAGTCTATTGTCCTTTCAAAGTTCAAATGTCCATTTCTAGTGTATGGAAATATGATTCACTTGTAGCCTGCAACCCTTTTAAACTTTGTGTTTTTCTACATAGACAATCAAGTTACATGTGAATAGATGTTGGTATTATTTCTTCCTTTCTAGTTTTATGCCTTTCAATACTTTACTTTCAGTATGATATTGAATAGGAATCTTGAGAGAACATCTGCAGTATTCCTGATACAAAGGATAAAGTATTTAGTTTTTTACTATTAAGTGTACATTATTTATCTGTGGGTGTTTGCAGATACCCTTTATAAGATCAAGGGAGTTCCTTTCTATTCCTAGTTTGATGAAAGTTTTGATATTGAATGTGTGTTGAATTTTTCAAGTGCTTTTCTAAATCTGTTAAAATAATAATATGGTTTTTCTTTCTTCATTCCGTAAATATGTGAAATATTGATTTGTTTTCTAGTGTTGAACCATCCTTTCATTCCAAGGATGAATCCCATTTAATTGTGATATATTACATCACACACACACATACACACACATACACACACACACACACCCCACTAAATTTTATTTACTGTATTTTACTGAGGATATTTGCATGTATGATCCTGAGTGACACTGTATTGTGATTCTCTTTACTTACAATCTTTTTACCTGATTTTAGTATTGGGAAATGCTGATTTCATAAAATAAGTTGGAAAGAATTCCTTCTCTTTTATTTCTTGAAGATTGTATTGAATTAGTATTCCTGAAATATCTGATAGAATTTATCACTAAAACAATTTAGTCCATGAATTTAGTTTTGGTTGTTGATAACTATAAATTTTTTTGTTGTTGTTGATAACTATAAATTCAATCCCCAGGACATAAAAGACTATTCAGGATATCTGTTTCTTCTTGATGGAGTTTTAATATTTGTATTCTTCAACGAATTGGTTCATTTCATCTAAGTTTTCAAATTTATAGGCATTTAGTTGTTTGTAATGGTAATTTGTGTCTTCTCTCTTTTTCTTGGTTAGTCTGGCTAGAGGTTAATTTTGTTGATTTTCTTCAAAGAATCAACTTTTGATTTGGTTGATATTTCTGAACTGCTTTTTTGTTTCCAACTCATTGAATTTTTGCTCTTATCTTTATTATGTACTTTCTTCTTCTTCCTTTAGTTTTTTTAGTTTAAAAAATTTTTAAAATTTATTCTAATTATACATGATAGCAGAATGCATTTCAATTCATTGTACACAAATGGAGCATAACTTTCCATTTCTCTGGTCGTACACAATGAAGTGCACCACATGTGCAGTCATACATGTACCTGGGGTTATGATTCCACCATCTTTCCTACCCCCATGCTCTCTCCTTTTCCCTCCCTCCCCTTTGTCCAATTGAAGTTCCTCCAACCCCCCATAACCCCCCCCATTATGGGTCAGCATCCACTTATCAGAGAGAACATTCAGTCTTTGGTTTGGGGGGATTGGCTTATTTTGCTTAGCATGATATTCTCCAACTCCATCCATTTACCTGCAAATGCCATAATTTTATTCTCTTTTAATGCTGAATAATATTCCATTGTGTATATATGCCACAGTTTCTTTCCATTCATCTGTTGAAGGGCATCTAGGTTGGTTCCACAGTTTAGCTATTGTGAATTGAGCTGCTATGAACATTGATGTAGCTGTGTCACCATAGTATGGTGATTTTAAGTCCTTTGGGTATAGACTGAGGAGTGAAATAGCTAGGTCAAATGGTGGTTCCATTTCAAGTTTTCTAAGGAATCTCCATAGTGCTTTCATAGTGGTTTATCTAGCATTTTTAAGGGTGGATGCCTATATTACTGACTGAAAGCCTTTATTTCTAAGTTAAGCATTTGACATGATAAATTTCTTTTTATTTTTTTAAATTTTAGTTATTGACGGATACAATACCTTTATTTTATTTATTTTTATGTGAATTTTGCTCTTATCTTCATTATATACTTTCTTTTTTATTGGTTGTTCAAAACATTACATAGCTCTTGACATATCATATTTCATACTTTAGATTCAAGTGGGTTATGAACTCCTATTTTTACCCCATATACAGATTGCAGAATCACTTTGGTTACACATCCACATTTTTACATAATGCCATATTAGTAACTGTTGTATTCTGCTACCTTTCCTATCCTCTACTATCCCTCCTCCCCTCCCCTCCCATCTTCTCCCTCTATCCCATCTGCTGTAATTTAATTCTCTCCCTTGTTTTTTTTCCCTTTCCCCTCACAACCTCTTAAATGTAATTTTGTATAACAATGAGGGTCTCCTTCCATTTTCATGCAATTTCCCTTTTCTCTCCTTTTCCCTCCCACCTCATGTCTCTGTTTAATGTTAATCTTTTCCTCCTGCTCTTCCTCCCTGCTCTGTTCTTAGTTGCTCTCATTATATCAAAGAAGACATTTGGCATTTGTTTTTTAGGGATTGGCTAGCTTCACTTAGCATAATCTGCTCTAATGCCATCCATTTCCCTGCAAATACCATGATTTTGTCATTTTTTAGTGCTGCGTAATACTCCATCGTGTATAAATGCCACATTTTTTTTATCCATTCATCTATTGAAGGGCATCTGGGTTGGTTCCACAGTCTAGCTATTGTGAATTGTGTTGCTATGAACATCGATGTGGCAATATCTCTGTAGTACGCTCTTTTAAGGTCTTCAGGGAATAGTCCGAGAAGGGCAATAGCTGGGTCAAATGGTGGTTCCATTCCCAGCTTTCCCAGGAATCTCCATATTGCTTTCCAAATTGGCTGCACCAATTTGCAGTCCCACCAGCAATGTACAAGAGTACCCCTTTCCCCACATCCTCGCCAGCACTTGTTGTTGTTTGACTTCCTAATGGCTGCCAATCTTACTGGAGTGAGATGGTATCTTAGGGTGGTTTTGATTTGCATTTCTCTGACTGCTAGAGATGGTGAGCATTTTTTTATGTACTTGTTGATTGATTGTATGTCCTCCTCTGAGAAGTGTCTGTTCAGGTCTTTGGCCCATTTGTTGATTGGGTTATTTGTTATCTTATTGATTAATTTTTTTAGTTCTTTGTATACTCTGGATACTAGGGCTCTGTCTGAAGTGTGAGGAGTAAAGATTTGTTCCTAGGATGTAGGCTCCCTATTTACTTCTCTTATTGTTTCTCTTGCTGAGAAAAAACTTTTTAGTTTCAGTAAGTCCCATTTGTTGATTCTAGTTATTAACTCTTGTGCTATGGGTGTCCTATTGAGGAATTTGGAGCCCGACCCCACAATATGTAGATCGGAGCCAACTTTTTCTTCTATCAGGCGCAGAGTCTCTGATTTGATATCAAGTTCTTTGACCCATTTTGAGTTAACTTTTGTGCATGGTGAGAAAAAGGGATTCAGTTTCATTTTGTTGCATATGGATTTCCAGTTTTCCCAGCACCATTTGTTGAAGATGCTATCCTTCCTCCATTGCATGCTTTTAGCCCCTTTATCAAATATAAGAAAGTTGTAATTTTGTGGATTGGTCTCTGTATCCTCTATTCTGTACCATTGGTCCACCCGCCTATTTTGGTACCAGTACCATGCTGTTTTTGTTACTATAGTTTGAAGTCTGGTATCGCTATACTGTCTGATTCACACTTCCTGCTTAGAATTGCTTTTGCTATTCTGGGTCTTTTATTTTTCCATATGAATTTCATGATTGCTTTATCTATTTCTACAAGAAATGCCGTTGGGATTTTGATTGGCATTGCATTAAACCTATAGAGAACTTTTGGTAATATCGCCATTTTGATGATGTTAGTTCTGCCTATCCATGAACAGGGTATATTTTTCCATCTTCTAAGATCTTCTTCTATTTCTCTCTTTAGGGTTCTGTAGTTTTCATTAAATAAATCTTTTATATATACTTTCTTCTTCCTTTAGTTTTAGTATTCACACCATGGCTGGTGAAGAATAAAACAACTCTAGAGGATTTCTGCCCCATTTAAGCTAACTTCAGAATTTTGCATACATGTCACTCCTTAGTGAGAAATGTGATAGGTAACTAATTACTCAAAATAAGGCCAGAGACAAAAATACAACACTATGTTTTACTATACTTTATACTTTCCCCAAAGGTAATGGCCACTAGCCATTAATTACTTCATATATTATTAATAAAAATAGTATTATATTAATAATACTAATAATAATATATTATAATATTAATAATATATAATAAAATATGGTTATATTTAATATGATATATAATTATAATAAAATGATAATATATAATTAGCAACAATGATAAAATAAT
This sequence comes from Ictidomys tridecemlineatus, assembly GCF_052094955.1. NCBI lineage: Eukaryota > Metazoa > Chordata > Mammalia > Rodentia > Sciuridae > Ictidomys > Ictidomys tridecemlineatus. The sequence continues at coordinate 30,223,229 of NC_135487.1, forward strand.
CACCATTTAGTGATCACTTATTACAAGCCAGAGACTGTATGTAGCTAATTACAAACATTTCCTCATTTCATCCTCTTCACAATCCAATGAGAGAACTCAAATTTAGAGGGATTAGTGCACAAGAATAAATATTGGCTTAGAATTCAACACCAAGTCATATTCCAAAGTCCTTACATATAGCTTCTCAGCCAGACTGCTCTAGAATGGTGTTAAGACTTCACATGGCCCATTGATTATTTTCGTTTGTCATTTACAATGCTGGAAAAGGTTCAGTTTTGCTATGTTTGTAAAATATTCTCTTCTTCCCTATAATACTGTATTATTATGCTATCATCATAATTTATTTAGTCTTTCTGAAATTCTATAAACACATATGTATCTTTATTTTTAAGATCTATAAATATTTAGGTATCTACCATATCTTTCTTAATTTATTTTTGTTCTTGGGATTAAACCCAGAGGTGCTTAGCCATTGCTGAGCCACATCCCCAGCACTGCCCACCCCCTTTAATATTTATTTAGAGACCAAGTCTTGCTGAGTTGCTTAAGGCCTCCCTAAGTTGCTAAAATTTACCTTGAACTCACAATCTTCCTGCCTCAGCCTTGAGCCACTGGGATTACAGGTGTGCACCACCATGCCCAGCAGTAGCTACCATTCCTAATGCAAAGGTATAACATGACACAGTAAAGTTATTCAGGTATCTGGAACATAGTGACAGTATAGAAATGAGTTTAAAAGACAATAATGTGAGACAAGCGTGTTGGCGCATGCCTGTAATCCCAGCAGCTTGGGAGGCTAAGGTGAGAGGATGGTGAGTTCAAAGCCAGCCTCAGCAACAGCGAGGCCTGAGCAACTCAGTGAGACCCTGTCTCTAAATAAAATACAAATTAGGGCTGGGGATGTGGTTCAGTGGTCAAGCGCCTCTGAGTTCAATTCCTAGTTACCCACCTCCAAAAAAAAAGACAATAATGTGAACAGATATTATTAAATCTTCAGCTAGGAAAAGCAAGCTGGACTCGAGAGCATATTTACCTAACCTAAAAAAATCTTTTAAAGCATGCTAAAATATTAGATAGGAAAGGTAATTACAAGTCATGGCAATCACCTGCAAAGAAAAGAGGAGGAGTGCTACAACAGTAGACAGAAGTGGTCGACCTGGGAAAATTCAGTTTAAAGATAAATGTAAATTCCCTCTGTAACCACAAGATGGAGGACCACCCTAGGTGACCCTGCCAGAGTCTCTGAATTACGGCACGTGTACACACACACACACACACACACACACACACACACACACATACACACACACACATACACACACACATATACACACACACAAATACACACACACATACACACACACATACACACATACACACACACACACACACATACACACATACACACACACACAAAATAAAATAAAATAAATTTTAAAAAACAGTGCTTCTCCATCCTTTACAAATCAAGATGCAACTAGAAAATGAATCTGTTCAGATGACACAGGAGGAAGAGCTGATCCAGGACTTCCATCACTCCAATCCCCTCTCCTGGCCTCTCTAGAGGTAGAGTGGAAGGATCCTGTTTCCACAACCTGTAATCCATTCACGACATACCCGTGAGCTTCTGTCCACCAAGTAGAAAGCTCTGCAACTGCTCTGTCAACAAGTACTTCAATTATGTTTGTATCCTCCTCTTAAGAAGTTGAGAAAATATACAACTGGGTAAAGTTCTCATTTAAAGTGGCTAAAGGTTAAAAACATTTTGATATTTAAAGAGCCGAGCTCAAGTTAGAAAAATTGACTCTTGGAATGCCTCATTCCCTCAAGGTGCAGAAATATCAGGTGTGATGACCCTTTTGCTAGGCTTTGAGGCACTCTATCAAATCATTCTCTCATCTTTGTCATATTCAATCTCAATTAACTTCATCAGTACCCATCGTGATCATCATTGCTCTAAGGCTGGGATGCTCTCCAGGGGAAATGGGTTCTGCTGCTGATCACACTGTAACAACAGGTATAAGCCAGGACTATTCTAAGCAAACCAGTTCTAACTGGCTTTCTAGCACCTGCAGCTGAATTCTAACTGATATGATGCATCTGTAGAATTAGACCTCACATTTCAGATACTCCTCTTTTCATGAACAACCGATCATGTTTGATCACCCTCGTATGACATCATTTCCCCATTTGGAAGAACAACAACAACCAAAGTTTATCTTCCTCATTATAAGCAAAAATATAATAGTTACATGCTAGTATAAAGAAACTGAAATACATAAAATGAAATAAAAGTGCTCCCTTTATAGCACCTAGAATTATACTTCTAATAGGTGATATCCATTAAAAGTCTGCCCTGGGTCTTCTTCCAGATGGGAGGAACAGAATCTCCCCACAACTACTACTCAAGGTCAGATAATTGGAAATAAAAGTCTACCCCATACACGGAGTTCAGCGGAGGCCCACCCACCCCTGCACTCCTGAGGTATAACATGTGATATCAGCCTAAGCCACTGGGTGAGCCACTTTCATCCTGGTCACAGTGTTGGTTCCAGGTGGCCATGTGCCTTTTTCAGTACCAATGACATGCAAAGAAGCTTTTGCTCAGACTTCCAATTGACAATCCAACTCATGCTCACATGAATTAAAATGGAAAGAACCCAAGGCCTTGACTTGCACAATCCAAAATGATAGCCTCTAGCTACTGAGCACTTGAAACATTATTAGTACAAACTTAGATGTGTTGATAGGCATCAAATACACCCTGGATTTCAAAGACTGTGAAAAAGGGATGTGAAATATCTCACTAATATTTTTATATTGATTACCTGTTGAAGATATGCACATAGCTCACATTGTATCTCTAAAGGACAGTGCTGGTCTAAAACATTTGAACCCCTGATAAAGCCAGGCCTGTTGGTAGCCCTACCGTGGACTTTTCATGTATGTAAACTAATAAGTACATATTTTATTTAATCAAGTTCTGACTGGCTTTCTAGCACCTGCAGCTGAGTTCTAACTGATATGATGTGTATGTAGAATTATACCTTACATTCCAGATCATGGGCATTTTCCATGTCAGTACCCTAATAGCAGTGTGAGAAGATATGCACAAAATCCTTCACACGAGGAGAAATCAGCCATTGTTTTCCTGTTAATACCAGGATGTGGTCTCTGCTTTCTCTCAAGACCCCCTGGCCAACACTCTCCTAACACCTGCATATCCATTACCTTCTGCCCATCACACTCTGCCTTCCCTTTTCTTTTCTATTTTGTGGCTGGGGATTGAACCCAGAGTCTTCCTGATCTACATCTCCAATATCCCCTTTTTAAATTTTGAGACAGGGTCTCAATAAGTTGTCCATGATGGTGTCAAACTTGTGATCCTCCTGCCTCAGCCTCCTGAGGAGTTGGGGTTCCAGGTGTTTGCCACCACACCTGCCGCCTTCTCTCTCTTTTCACTTGCCTGACTCACATTAATCACTCAAGTGACCATTTAAATGCCACTTTCTCACAGCTGAGTTCCTTGACCACTTGACTTAAAGTAGGTCACCCCTATTTTGACACTCATAGTACCTCATCTTCTCCATTTGGCATGGAAGAAAATATGTCTTGATTTCTTTTGGTCGCTGTTTAATATCCACCTTCTCCTTCCCACTATACCATACTCTACATTAGTGCAGGACTGATGTGTTACAGTTCACCCGTTTGCTCCCAGCACCTGGAACAGTGCCTAGCACAAAGTATATGCTCAATAAACACCCCAAGTGCCATCAGCCAATGCTAAAATGTTCAGAAGGAGGAGGAAGGACAGGGGAAGGTAAAGTGATGGTGGTAAAAGAACTCAGATCATTAATTCAGTGAAATCAAACTACTGATGAGTTGACTGACTCTGTCCAGCAGAACCACAAAGAAAATAAGGATGAGAACTGGAAAATGAACAGCAGGTTGGACATGGGAGAACCGAATGGTCAATGAATACCTAGTTCTTCCTCCAGGTATACAAGTAAGTACTCAGAGAAGCAAATGGTGAAGCCCATAGTTCAAAAGGATCCCTAAACTTCACATGATACACCTAAGGTTGAGTGACCACCTGGTTCTCAGACTCATTCTTTTTATTTATTTTTATTTTTTATTTTTGATAATGGGGATTGAACTCAGGGGCAATCAATCACATTCCCAGCCCTACTTTATATTTTATTTAGAGACAGTGGCTGAGTTGCTTGGCGCCTCGCTTTTGCTGAGACTAACTTTGAACTTGCAATCCTCCTGCCTCAGCCTCCCAAGCCGCTGAGATCACAGGCATGTGCCACTGAGCCCAGCTCAGGCTCATTCTTATAACCTGAATGCAAGAACATGGGAGAGCTGGGGTCCACTCCAAGGGTTCTCATCCAACTCTGTCCAAGGGCAAGATCATGGTCTTTCACTTGTGCATTGTGAAACACTTCCCTGGTCATATCCAAGCCAGTCTTTCTGGGCTCCACAAAATATCTAGAATTTCCTCTATTTTACTGTCCATACTCTCATTCTCACATGGGATGTTTACCACTACCTGCTTGCAATTCTTGAAAAACTTTATACCTTGGAAGGAGGAGGAAAGTTTTTATTTTATTTTTTTACTGAAACCCTTAGCATTGATATATTATGGTCTCTTAATTATTCCTCTGGAGGTGAGCCCCTCTTTAAATAAGAATGTCTCATTTTAAGGTGATATGTACTTTTAATGCATTAATTTTATCATGGAAAATATGACTGGTTCAAAAGAATTTATGTCACGCAGGCTATTATACAAAGTAAAATAGAAAAATGAAACTCTTGAACCAAGCACTCAATTTAAGGTCTAGAATGTTATCTTGAAGTCCTCTGTGTGGCCCTCCCTGTGTTCATTTCATTTTTAAAGAATGCAAAATACTTTATTAGTGATCTCCAGGAACCTGGGCTCAGAAAGGCCAGGAGCTTAGAAATTCACAGCATGGTGCTGTCCATCATGCAGGTGCTGACAAGCCTCGAGTGAGATGGGAGAGCCTCCCTCTCAGTATCCTTCTCTCTCATCTCTTGTAGCCCTCCTTACTTTTCTCTTTTCTCCTTCCCCTTCCCTTCCTCCTCCTCTCCTCTTCTCCCTCCTCCTCTTCCTCCCCTCCCTTGCCCTCCCTTCTCCTTCTTTTCCCCCACCCCTGAAAGACCAGGAAAATTTACTTATAGAGGAAGTGGGCACCAAATCTAGGATCCTCTCTCTTTCCTTCTCTACCAGAAGGATTCCATTAGCATTAGCATTTATCAAGTAATTTTTTCTTAATGGGGTGGGAGGGGAAGGGAGGTGGCATGGGGTAATTAAAGGTGGTTGAATATGATAATCATTATTATCCAAAGTACATGTATGAAGACATGAATTGGTGTGAATATACTATGTATACAACCAGAGATATGGAAAATTGGGCTGTATATATGTAATAAGAATTGTAATGCATTCTGCTGTCATATATAAATAAATAGGAAACAAATAAAAGAATCAAACACATACTGGAAAGACAAACAACAGAATCACAGAGCTGGAAGTCTAGATTCATTGCAGAACAGAATTTTTACAACTGGGAAAGACCTTAGAGATAATTAAATCCAATCTTCATATTTTAGAGCCGAGGAAAGCATAGGACTTGCCTGAGATCATTTAGCTAAACACTTGTCTTCAGCTTCATGATTTCCCCCCCCCCAATTATTCAATTTCCATTATTGATACATTTTCATTATTAATAATTCAATCACATTATTGATAACGTTACTTTAGTCTGAGGCACTTGACCTTACCTAGTGAAGGAAATGGAGACTTACAAAACCCTCAGGGGAAAAGCAAGCTCAGGAATCTGACCCATTGCAATTTTCTCTTATCTGCCCCAATCCCCCTGCTCACCAGAAAGTAAGCCTGCCAAAAATAACTGATCAACTCCCCCCATGACCTGGCCCTGCTAAACCCTATAAAACCCAGACCCTTGTTGCAGCCCATCACCATTTTCCCTCTTGAGAATGTGCCCCTCATTGCCTAATAAAGCATGACTGATCCATTGAGCTCTGTCTCCTTTTCTTTTTCTTTTTGTATTCACTTTCATTTGGTGCCAAAACCCAGGACAACAGGGTTTAGGGCTCTCTACCCCTTCCTATCCTAATGAACTTCTACCATCTTTTCTCTTCTCATCTCCTTCCGTTTCTTTCTTTCCTCCTGATACAAGGGAGGCCCTTCACATGCTCCAAGTCCACTCTAGCTCAATGGTGGCTGGTACGCAACCCAAAATTGACCCCAATCCTGGGCTAGATTTTTGCTACCTTACTGCCTTAGGGATGGAACAAGGACCTATACTGGGTCCTTTGTTGGTGTTGGAGGCATCCTCCTCCTAACCCTATCCTTTCCAATTCCTTTATTCTCTTACGTATTCAGATCTCCAGATGAGAAATCACTTTCTGCCATTTTGTTCTTGCATGCAACACCCGCCTTCTCATTTATCAGAGAGGAAGATCCCTTCCAGTCTCTCACAGAGACACCCTGCCTGAAACCTTTGTATTTTGGCTCATACTGACTCCGGGGATCCTCCACCATTGGGACTGCAGAAGGGGACTCCCTCTCATTCTCTGGTGGAACTCTGTCCAGTGACAGGAGACATCAAGGAACATTTTGATCTCCACCACCACCAGGTCAAACCTCTCCAACATGGGGCTAACCAATCCATCCCATGGAACTCCCATTTTTAATGGGTTGTCCCATTAAAAATCTCAAAATCCTCCACTTCCAATCTGACCTCAAAAGCAAATGCCATATTAGGCTGAGTACCCAGATCTGGCTGCAATATAAAATAGACAACCTAAGTCATTTGCCCTAAATCAGGACTTTTGACCCCCAAACCCTCCAGAACTTAGATAATTTCCTCCAACAAAATGGCAAATGGTCTGAAGTTCCCTACCTCCAAGATTCCCTTCACCTCTGCTCAAAGCCCTCCTTATGGCAACATTGCTCGGCTCGACAATCGATTCTCACTGACTCTCCACTCTACAAGTCACTAAATCAAACTCTGACCCCCAACCTTCTTCTTCCTTTACTGTCCCCAAAATAGAAGATGCCTTATTGGTCTAAAGGACCTTCTGCCCTCTCATCTTCACCTCCTCCTCTCTCATCTTCACCTCCCACCCAAATATCAAATCTCCAATCACCATCCTCCATATCTTTACCTCCAATCACTTGATCCAAAACCCTTCTCTAAATAAAATACCTTTCCCTTTGGGCGGTGGCCAGGGCTGAAAGGAAATATGAAATCCATGTTCCTTTTGCCATGACAGATATGTCCCAAATTAAGGACAGATTAGGTTTATTGTCTGAAAATCCCACCAAATTTAAAAAGGAATTCCTACGTCTGAGTCAGGCTTACCATCTCAGCTGAGCAGACAATTATTATACCCTCATTTCCACCCTGCCCCTGATGAATGTGCCTGAATTTAGCAAGCAGCAAGAGAACGTGCCAACCTCCTCCATATCCAAAACCCTCACGCAGTCCTATGGTGGATACTACTCTCCCCATGGTTGGATCTAATTGGACATACCCATCCCAAGACCTGGGAACTATCTGACTCCAACATATGATTACTCCCTCCTTGAAGTCGTGACAAAAAAAACTCTCATACTCAGGTCAACTATGACAAAATGAGGGAAATCACTCAAGGCCTGGATGAAAACCCCACACTGTTTGGGGCGCAACTTACTGAGGCCACTACTAATTATAGACCCTGGATCTCAATACCCCTGCCAGTGCTCTCTTTCTTCATGTTCAACCCCGACATCCGAAAAAACTTAGACAGCTAGAAAAAGGTCCGGAAACCCCTCAGCAGCAACTTTCTGGATGCTGCTTTCAAAGTCCTTAATAATCAGGAGGATGAAGCCAAAAAAGAAAAAGAGAAACATCTCAAAGCTAAATATCAACTCTTGGCCTCGGCCACTTAACCCCAAATCAGCCCCTGCTGCCCATGCCCTCACTAAACCCTCTAGTCCTCCTCCTGGGGCCTGTTTCTGCTGTGAACAGACAGGACACTGGGCCAAAGCCTACCCAAATCCGAGGTCCCCCCACCAAGCCCTGTCCCAACTAGGAACAAAGGGGGCACTAGAAAATGGACTGTCCCCAGGGGAGGACACTCCTGCCCTGGGTACAGACTTTTCCCCAAGTCCCATACCCTGAATCACTGGAATGAGGAGGCCTGGACTCCACTGCCCCTTCACCTCAGGTGATACCTCCCAGGAGCCCCAGGTTTCAGGGATGGTGGACAGACAGGCAGTTTCTTTTGGGGTCAACACTGAGGCAAGTCTTTCCCTTCTGATACAATGGCATGGACCTACTTGTGAAATGAATACTCCTATTATGGGAGTATCTGGGACCCCTGTATATCCCCTAAAGTCACCTCTCTCTTTTGTAGTACATTTGGATCCCTCTCACTCTCCCACTCTTTCATTGTCATGCCAAACTGCCCGTCCCCCTTCATAAACTGAAGGCTTCCATCTCCATTCCCCCTTTACAATCCACTATCATCTTTCTAGTACATTCCAACCTGGACCTAGTCCCCATGCCCCTTAAGCCTCCAAATCATTCCTTACTAGCTTGGATCCACCCTACAGTCTGGAATACCCCCTCTTAAAGGATATCCCACTTCATTCCATCTCTCCTCTCCTAGATTACTGACTTATAGCTCCAAGGAACCCTCTCTCCTTTCTCCCCCCCCCCTCCAAATTATTTTCTTTTCCTTCTGCTTATTCTTAGGCTCTACTTGGACTAGCCTCATCCACAACTCCTTCCCGTTCTCCCAGCTCTGCGGCCACAGCTATGAACTCTCTTATTCCTCCTCAACTCCTCAGCTGCCCTCCTCTTTGAGGCTAACCCAACATGGTCAACCTATTGGGTGTAGACTCAGCCTTTTTCCACTAAATGGCTCTTCATCCCTGTGCCCCTCGACATTTGAGCTACAAGTTCTATGCAGCTCTATCACCATCGATACAAGGGTTCTACATTCTCCCCAAAAGAATCCCAATCTAATGTCCCTAAAACAGCCAACAGCTTTCCAGACCCTAACCCAACAACTTAACTCGTACTCCACCACTCTCCAGACCCCGCCCCCTACTTTCAGCCATATTGTTCAAGGTCTTCCTCAATCCCAAGCCCCTCTTCATTTGTTGCCTTCTTTTCAGGGAGGAAACCCCCGAGGTGCTTACCCAAATTGCTCCCTCTACCCTTATGAACGCCTACCACTACAGGAGGATATGACAATGAATGGCCTCGAATCACATCTACTCACCCACTTTAATACACCTCTTTTCAGGCTATATCAGGGCTGACCACATCCACAACATCAGCCTTTTATCAAGGTTGAATCCCCATAAACCAGGGGGCCCCACTTATGCCTTATCCTACCCTGAACCTCTTCAAAACAATGATTGCAGAGGGCTTCCCTCCTCTTACCCTTACTGTCTCTTCCTCCACCAAAACATGGGAAGACTCACCTCTGAGCACCTGATTCCCTCTACTGCTAACACCAAACTACAACCACTTACAGCAGCACGTCTAAGCACCACCTGACAGTTTATCACGGTGAGCTGAATGCAGATCAGTTAGAACTGCTTCTCTGCTCCACTTCCTAGAGAGGCCTGGAATATAAGCAGGGAGTATTCTTCCTATGTGGGGGTCAGGTCTACTTATGCCTTCCCTCTAATTGGATGGGAACCTGTACTGCCTTAGCAGTTCCCCCTTTACCCTACACCCAGGACACCTCTATTATTCCTATCCGTGCCACCCATTTTCTCCATCGCAGGTGGCAGAACCCTGGCCTGATTCCCATCCTTGTGGGTCTCAGAGTCCTCACAGGGGCAGCCACAGGAACAGCTGGTCTTGGGGTGTCCCTAGACAAGTATGAGCAATTGTCCAGGGCCCTTGGGGAATCACTTGACAATATAACTTCCCAAATTAATGACATCCAAGATCGAGTGGACTCTCTGGTTACTATCATCCTTCCAAACCTGAGAGGTCTAGATTTAGTTCTCATGGAAAAAGGAGGATTATGCTTATATCTGGAAGAAGATTTCTGTTTTTATGGTAATAAGTCAGAAATAGTAATATAAGTTACTATTTCTGACTTATTAACATAAAAGATAAGGAAGCTAAAGAAACAGGCACTAACCTAGCAACCACCTCCTCCTCCCCTGGATGGTGGGGAGGACTCGCGGCCTGGATTGGGCCCATTATGACCCCCTTATTTCTCTCCCTTTTTCCATGTTTTGTTGATCTATTCCAGAGGTTTCTAACAAAACACGTCTTCACCATCTCCAGGCCACCACCCAAGGACACGTGAGAGCTATGTTCCTCCTTCAGACTCTAGAGGAGTGTCCCAGTGACACCCCTTCCCAGCAGGAAGTAGCCAGATATGATGATGTCACCCCAACTCATGAAACCCCTTTTAGAGTCTGGAATGAAGGAAACGGAGACTTACAAAACCCTCAGGGAAAAAGGAAGCCCAGGAATCTGACCTATTGCAATCTCCTTTATCTGCCCAAATGCCCCTGCTCCCTGAAAGTAAGCCCGCCAAAAGTAACTGATCCACACCTCCCATGACCTCCCCAGCTAAACCCTACAAAACAGACTCTCACTGTAGCCTGTCACATTTTTTGCTCTTGAAAATGTGCCCCTCCATTGCTTAATAAAGCACTGCTGATTGTTGAGGTCTGTCTTCCTTTCTTTTTCCTTTTGTATTCTCTTCATTTGCTCTCACCTACAGTATCAATACTTTCATTTAGCAACATTAATAAAAATTATTTTTGACACACACACAAAACAGATATTTGTATTAAATATGCTCATCTTAATACGAAAATATTATTAATCAAAAGTCACTAGTCTATCACTTTTTTGATACCTTAATATTCATTGCTTCTTAAACTATTTCCATTTCTATTAAAATGCATAAATTTAGTCGAATCGTTTAAAATAGAGATACTTCGGGCTGGGATGTGGCTCAAGTGGTAGCATGCTCGCCTGGCATGCGTGCGGCCCGGGTTCGATCCTCAGCACCACATACAAACAAAGATGTTGTGTCCACCAAAAATTAAAAAAATATATATTAAAAATTCTCTCTCTCTCTCTCTCTCTCTCTCTCTCTCTCTCTCTCTCTCTCTCTCTCTCTCTCCTCTCTCTTTAAAAAAATAGTTAGAGATACTTCAATATCCTTTCAAACAGTGAGAGTGATACTCATTAAGATTTTTGCCATATTAGGAACCTATAGATATTGCTTCTATTCAATCAGTTAATCAAACCTCAAAGGCTCATTAAGTGCCCAACACTATTTTAGACATTCTCAATTTTGCATCTTCTTCAAAGTAAATATATTTTAAATTTTAGACTCCTTGTATGTATGCACACAGGTATGTATTTGCTTTTTTTTTTCTTTCCATAAATTCCATTTCTATTACTCTCAAGGCACTGACAGACACTGCAGGGGGAAATGTGGAACCAACTCTTAGGAAAATGCTTCCACGAATAGCAACAGCATCTGGGCGGAGAGTGATCAGAGACACCAGCGCCCACAGAGGCCGGGCAGGCAGTGTAAACGCAGGAAACGAGCTGAGCCTAAGGCAAAGGGAAAGGAGGGTTATGGGGAGCTGTGAAATGAATGTTCCCTCTATGGAAAGCATGGAGAAAGAAAGGAAAGAGGGTCACACCAAGTGGTCAGGTAGAGGAGGCAGGCGGAGGGAGAGCAGTGGGGGCAGGGAGGTCATCAGGGCAGGGTGTCCCAGGGAACCCAAGCAGGCCTCCTGCAAGACGCAAAAGATGGTCAACTGTGTGAGATTCTTCTAGAAGTATCTATTGGATTTGACAACCTGGAGTCCCTGGAAGCCTCAACAAGAGCAGGCACCCCAGCAAGGCAGAGGTGGAGGCCAGACTGAAGTGAACTGGAAGTAGAGGGACAGAAGCAGCATAACAACAATTCTTTCAAGAAGTTTTATAGTGAAGGGAAACAAAGAAACAGGCCCGTGGTCAGAGGGAGATAAGTGGTTACGGAAAGAGTGATTTTTAAAAAGAGAGTTGATAGCAGATCAGGCTTTCCTACTGATGAGAATGATCCAGAAAAGGGGGAGCCATGGAAGGGGATTCAGAATGCAGACATACACAGAGAGGTCTTTGATCTAAGGAGGGCCACTTCTTCCATCACTATATAGAGAAGGAGAGAAGGTGTAGATGCTGGGTTGGTGAAGATACAGTGGTGACACTGTAAAAGAGTACTCACTGATGGCTTCTGATTTCTGCCTAAAATAGGGGAGATTTTTATTCTATGGTACTTTATATATTTTTGTAAGTTGCCACAACACTTTTTTTTTTGCATCAAGGTGGCCTATGTATAAATAAAATCTATGGTCAAAATAAATAAAATAGGGAAGAACCTTGAGAATAAAAAGGGAGGGTGAGTGAGAGATTTGCAGAAGGGAGAAGAAATGGAATAATCCCCGTGGGACTATAATAGCTGTTCCACTAGAGAAACATGGTAGGAAATACAGGGTCCTGCTATGATTTGAAATTGCAAATTTAAGGCACAACCAGTAAAACTGTGTTTCAATTTTGTCCAGGGAAGTCCAACTGTTCAAAAGGGCATTACTTATGAAATTGGAGAAAATGCAGATTCTGAGTCATAGGTCTAGGGTGCAATCTGAGTTGTTTTGTTTTCAAATTTTTTTTTTGGTTGTAGACAGTCAGCCTGCCTTTATTTTATTTATTTTTATGTGGTACTGAGGATAAAACCCAGCGCCTCCTGCATGCTAGGCAAGTACTCTGCCACTGAGCTACAGTGCCCAGCCCAGAGTTTATGCATTTGTTATTTTTTAAGGAGGTTCTAAATTCAAAGGTATAGCTGAAAAGTACATTTGTTTATAACTATTAAAAAACTAGGACTAACTTCTTTATGATGACCTAAGATTTGGGGTATAATGTACATGATTAGGTAGAAATAGGTGAGCTCATACTGGTAAACTGACTCCATTTGGCCTCCACTTCCCGATTGATTTCTGTCCCTACTCTCTCTTCTGCCTTCTCCATGACTTCCTGACCAACTCCCCTGGTCAATTCTATCCCCCTGCCTGGCCACCTGACCAGCCTGCCTAGCCAGACCTGCCACTCGATCAGTCATTCCTTTGTTTAGAATTAGAAGAGTATCTCCATCATAATATTCTTCATTTTTAGTTATTGTGGAGGGTACTTAGGGCATTCAGTCATGCCACTCTGCCTGCAACCTTTCTGGATCTAATGTAGGAACAGCAAAGCAAACACCTTTCAGGGGGCATATTCTGGCCCTTTGAGACACAGCATTACTGCTTAGCTTTCTGTTAAGTTCTTTCCAAGCTCAGCTGACATCCTGGATTTCTTCTGGGCTTTCCAGAATCATGGTCACAAAATGCTTATCAGAGCTGATAAGAGATCATGGTTCAAGGTTCAACATACCAAAAATTCGTGTGAGGCTGTAGCCACTGCTCCTTTCTCTTCTATCAGTATATGCACTGATGATCAGGAAAAATCTACATCAGCGTAAGAAATAAAATCCAGAGAACTGATGGCACTCATGCTTTTTGATTTAACTAAATTTTAGAAACACCTATGCATTTAAAAGTAAAGCTTTTTCTTAGCAAAGGAAACAATAAAGTGAGAAGAGAACCTACAGATTGGGAGAAAATCATTACCACATCTACCTCCAATAAAGCATTAATCTCTAGGATATATAAAGAACTAAAAAAATTAACACAGTAAATCCAAGTAATCAATCAATAAATGGGCTAAGGAACTGAACAGACACTTCACAGAAGAAGAAATACAATTACTCAACAAATATATGAAAAAGCTCATATTTTCATTAGGAAAACACAAAAAAAGCAATTAGAGAAATAGCAAATCCAAACTACTCTAAGATTTCATCTCACTCCTGTCAGAAAGGCAATTATCAAGAATACAGGCAACAATAAAAGTTGTCGAGGATGTAGTGAAAAAGGCATACTCATACATTGCTGGTGGGACTGCAAATTGGTCAACTACTATGGAAAGCAGTATGGAGATTCCTCAGAAAATTGGGAATGGAACCATTATTTGACCCAGCTATCCCACTCCTTGGTTTATACCCAAAAGACTTAAAATCAGCATATATAGTGATGCAGCCACATCAATGTTTATAACAACTCAATTCACAATAGCTAGATTATGGAACCAACCTAGGTTTCCCTCAAAAGATGAATGGATAAAGAAAATGTGGTATATACACTCAATGGAATATTACTCAGCTTTAAAGAAGAGTAAAATTATGGAATTTGCCAGTAAATGGTTGGAGTTGGAGAATATCATACTAAGTGAAATAAGCCAATCCTATGAAACCACAGCCTGAATGTTTTCTCTAAAGTGCAGATGCTAATTCACAATAAAGCAGGGGGCACTAGGGAAGAATAGCATTAACTTAGAGGGAAGTGACAGGAGGGAAAGGGAGGGGGTGTAGGGATACAAAAGATAGTAGAATGAAACAGACATTTTTACTGTATGTATATACGTGACTACATGACCAATATGATTCTGTAACATGTACACTCAGAAAAATGAGAAATTATATCCCATCTATGTATGATATATCAAAGTACATAAATGCATTCTACTGTCATGTATGACTAATTAAAACAAATAAAAAATTTTAAAAATAGAACAATTATTTAAAAAAAGATCAAGTTGCTTATGTTTTCATTAGGAAAACACATTGTCATTGTTTGCACCAAGTTAAAATGTATTTTATTCTATGCAAAATTCCAATTGTTATCGGTTATTTGCTGTTGTGTACAACACCGAGATGTGTAAAGGTATATTTAAAGTAGAACTGTTCATCCCAGCAAAGCAAAAGGAAATCAAATGCCATCCCTATTATCAATTTTTAGGAAGATGAATGGCAATTATTTCTGTATATTCACATGGTTGAATACTCTATGTAGGTGAAAATAAATGTGCTGTGGCTCTTTATTTTTTTTTTTAAAAAGTAATTCCTGCTTTTTATTCCACATATCTTAGTTGACTTCTTTCTCTTGGTTGGTAAAAATATGCAAATTCCTGTCTGGTCAGCTCTACTTGTGCCTCCAGAGTGATGGATATAGGATTAACATCCTATGAAGGAGAACTTTGAATCAACAGATCAACCTCAAGAGTGTCCAAACCATGGACAGACATTTTGGTGGCCACCCAAGCTTGAAAACCACCTTCTTGGAAGCCTTCCAGTGTAACTTCTCTTTTGACCATGCAACTGCCACATGGAAACACAGGGAATTCTGTTTCATGTGGATTCACGGTCATTTCAGTTAGATTCTTCTTGGTCTCACCGAATACAATAGCGCTCCTTTCATCACCGCAGTGTACCCGAAGGACATCTCCAATACTGCTGGCCTCTGAGACCAATGGCACTGGGCAGCCAAAGGTTCCATAGTACTTGCAGCCTTCTGAGTCACTTTTCCAACACGGTCAACTCGTTCATATCTGGACTGCATGTATTCTTGTATTTTTTTCCCTGCAAGTTTGTATACCAATGCAGACAAAGTGAAGTCTGAGGATTGTCTTCAGAATCATTTTCATAGGATTCATGGATAATATCTTTAATTCACTCAGCAAAACCTAAATCTAACATTTCTAACATTCAATTCACTTCATCAAGTGCAGAACAGCTTATTTAGAAAGATCCAAATAGTCATTCTTCAGATGACCTTTGGTACAACCAGGAGTCCCAGCCAAGATGCAAATGTCACTTTGAATATAATTAATTTGGCTTCGATAAGCTGTTCCACCATAAAACAACCACAGTATGTTTCCTAGTTATATCTCTGAAGCGTTGGGTTATTTGGTTTGCCAGTTTCCTTGTTGGGGTCAAAACAAGTACCTTTGGTGAGCTGCTTTTAAAAAATTGTTTCTTGGTTTCTTTCGAGCCTTTCAATCTAAGGTATGGCAAAAGGGAATGTCTTTCCTGTTCCTGTCCATGCTTGGTAATTCAATCTTTTCCTTCATATATAAGACCAAAGGTCTCAACTTGAATAGGAAAGAAAGATGTTACCCTTTACCTTTCATGAGCTTTATAGTTTCTTCAGAAGTGAAGAAATTGGAGAAGGCTCCTCTTTTCTGTTCATATGTTAGGATCTCCTCTAATTTATTATCACCTGACTTAAGAGTGGAACTTTCTAAGGATGACACTTCAATTTTTTTCCCATGGTCATGAGTCTCTTCATTGATAGATTCTTTTTCTTCTTGACTTATGAGATGTAGAAATTCATCTGAAAGTCTATCAAATCCTTCTTCAGTGTCTCCATTTAGTTTTTCTTTCATTTTTGCTTTTCTGGGGGGTTGGGAGCATGGAGTCATCACAGCACTGTTTTCTGTGGTTTCTGTTTTCCTGTCTGAGTCATGGTGGTGCCTTGACTTCCTCCTATCATGTCAGCGTTGTGGGATGTGCTTTTGGTTCACCTCGTTGAAGTCTTCATAACAACTTGTAAGGGAAGTCCAGGTGCATAATGCCTTATCAGAAATTCTGCTATCCATAAAGGTTTTTTTGCTGCTCCTTCCTCTAGATTTTGGGCTTTTCCAGGGGTACTTCCATAATGTTCCCAGAGGGGATTCCCAGGCATTACTGGCTCCACCACCTCCCTCCCACCAAGGTGGCCACCACCATGTACAGGCTGTGACCTAGCTTCTGCATTTCTAACAAGCTGACAGGTGATATCGCTGCTCCTGGATCTCAGAACCACAGTTTGAATGACAAGGGGCCAGGGCCTTTCATTTGCCACTATCTTTTCAAGTATTTCACAAGGGGATACAACAGATAAATAAAAATTATAAACCTCAATTATAACTGAAAAGGAAGGGGACATGGACAAGGTAGATGATTTGATGAATCCAACTGTACCTGTTTTAGAAATATATTTTCTTGCACTTCTTCTCGTCTACATTTCCACATTTGGCAATTTATGCAATCTCACAGTTTCTTTTTATTTTTTTTATTGTTGGTCATTCAAAACATTACATAGTTCTTAATACATCATATTTCACAGTTTGATTCAAGCGGGTTATGAACTCCCAACTTTACCCCGTATACAGATTGCTGTATCACATCAGTTACCCTTCCATTGATTGACATATTGCCTTTCTAGTGTCTGATGTATTCTGCTGTCTGTCCTATTCTCTACTATCCCCCCTCCCCTCCCCTCCCCTCCCCTTTTCTCTCTCTACCCCTTCTACTGTAAATCATTTCTTCCATTTATATTATCTTGTCTTACCCCTCCTTTCCTCTTATATATCATTTTATATAACCCTGAGGATCACCTTCCATTTCCATGCGATTTCCCTTCTCACTCCCTTTCCCTCCCACCTTTCATCCCTGTTTAATGTAAATCTTCTTCTCAAGCTCTTCGTCCCTACCCTGTCCTTGTTTACTCCCCTTATATCAAAGGGGTCATTTGGTATTTGTTTTTTAAAGATTGACTAGCTTCACTTAGCATAATCTGCTCTAATGCCATCCATTTCCCTCCAAATTCTATGATTTTGTCATTTTTTAATGCAGAGTAATACTCCATTGTGTATAAATGCCACATTTTTTTAACCATTCATCTATTGAAGGGCATCTAGGCTGATTCCATAATCTTGCTATAGTGAATTGTGCTGCTATGAACATCGATGTAGCAGTGTCTCTGTAGCATGCTCTTATTAGGTCTTTAGGGAATAGACCGAGAAGGGGAATAGCTGGGTCAAATGGTGGTTCCATTCCCAGCTTTCCAAGAAATCTCCATACTGCTTTCCAAATTGGCTGCACCAATTTGCAGTCCCACCAGCAATGAACAAGAGTGCCCTTTTCCCCGCATCCTCTCCAGCACTTATTGTTGTTTGACTTCCTAATGGCTGCCAATCTTACTGGAGTGAGATGGTATCTTAGGGTAGTTTTGATTTGCATTTCTCTGACTGCTAGCGATGGTGAGCATTTTTTCATGTACTTATTGATTGATTGTATGTCCTCCTCTGAGAACTGTCTGTTCAGGTCCTTGGCCCATTTATTGATTGGGTTATTTGTTATCTTATTGTCTAATTTTTTGAGTTCTTTGTATATTCTGGTTATTAGGGCTCTATCTGAAGTGTGTGGATTAAAGATTTGTTCCCAGGATATAGGCTCCCTGTTTATCTCTCTTATTGTTTCTTTTGCTGAGAAAAAACTTTTTAGTTTGAGTAAGTCCCATTTGTTGATTCTAGTTGTTAACTCTTGCGCTATGGGTGTCCTATTGAGGAATTTGGGGCCCGATCCCACAGTATGTAGATCATAACCAACTTTTTCTTCTATCAGATGCCGTGTCTCTGATTTAATATCAAGCTCCTTAATCCATTTTGAGTTAACTTTTGTGCATGGCGAGAGATAGGGATTCAGATTCATTTTGATGCAAATGGATTTCCAGTTTTCCCAGCACCATTTGTTGAAGATGCTATCCTTCCTCCATTGCATGCTTTTAGCCCCTTTATCAAATATAAGATAGTTGTAGTTTTGTGGATTGGTTACTGTATCATCTATTCTGTACCATTGGTCCACCCGCCTGTTTTGGTACCAGTACCATGCTGTTTTTGTTACTATTGCTCTGTAGTATAGTTTGAAGTCTGGTATTGCTATACCGCCTGATTCACACTTCCTGCTTAGCATTGTTTTTGCTATTCTGGGTCTTTTATTATTCCATATGAATTTCATGATTCTTTTATCTATTTCTACAAGAAATTCCGTTGGGATTTTGATTGGCATTGCATTGAACTTATAGAGAACTTTTGGTAATATCGCCATTTTGATGATGTTAGTTCTGCCTATCCACGAGCAGGGTATATTTTTCCATCTTCTAAGGTCTTCTTCTATATCTTTCTTTAGGGTTCTGTAGTTTTCATTATATAAATCTTTCACCTCTTTTGTTAGGTTGATTCCCAAGTATTTTATTTTTTGGGGGGATATTGTGAATGGAGTAGTTGTCCTCATTTCCGTTTCAGAGGATTTGTCGCTGATATACAGGAATGCCTTTGATTTATGCGTGTTGATCTTATATCCTGCCACTTTGCTGAATTCATTTATTAGCTCTAATAGCTTCTTTGTAGACCCTTTTGGGTCTGCTAGGTATAGGATCATATCATCTGCAAATAGTGATAATTTAAGTTCTTCTTTTCCTATTTTTATGCCTTTAATTTCTTTCGTCTGTCTAATTGCTCTGGCCAGTGTTTCGAGGACTATGTTGAACAGAAGTGGTGAGAGAGGGCATCCCTGTCTTGTACCAGATCTTAGAGGGAATGCCTTCAATTTTTCTCCATTCAGAATGATGCTGGCCTGACAATCTCACAGTTTCAACCACCATCTTTAGGTGGAGGTAGTGACCTCTTTCTTAGCTCCAAGGGTCTAATGAATACATCCACAGGGGTGTCCCCTGAGCAACTCAAACAGTAAATTGCCACCTATGTCTGCTTCTCCTTGACCTTTTTTAATCCTTTGACTCTCCTTCTCATTGATCTCCACATTTAATTAATTGTTAAGTTCCACCAATTTTTCCCTAAAATACTAGTAGCTTCTGTGAATGAAAATCAGAACGACACCAAGAAACATTTGCCCTTTATCAGAACTTTTGGCTAAAATCCAAAATTTGACAATATATTCTGCTGGATTGACTGAAGAAATAGATTTGCACATTTTGCTAGCAAAAATGCAAAGTGCTACAACTTCTGTGGAGTTTTTTGTTTGTTTTGTTTTGCAATATACAGCAAAATTGTTAATGCCTTGACTCTTTGACCTAGGAATCTATCCCCAAAACACAATGCACCTCATAAAATGACACGTGCACAAGGCTATCCACTGAAGTACAATTCATAACAGCAAATAAATCAAAATAATACCCAAATTCTCAATAATAGTGGACAAGTTGAATAAACTATGATACTTTCACATACTGGCATGTTATGCAGATACAGAAAGACATAAGGAAAATCTCTGTACACTGTCATGAAGGAATTAAGTGAACATGTAAGATGCAGAAGAATGCGCACAGTATGCTACTTTTGAATTAAAAAAATAACAAGATGAACAGATAAACATATTTGCTTATATTTTCAAAAAGAAGAAATGGAAAGTAAATCCAAACCTAACAAAAATGAATTACCTATGGGAGAAAGAAATGAACAATGGGGAGGGGAAAGGAAGCTAGATTGGTTTGAATATACCATATTTTATAGTATTAACTTTAAAAGAATGTAAAGATTTTACTTGAATAGAAAATAAGCTAATCCATAAATAACAAAACAATGTGCAATCTTTAGTGGCATTCAACCAGGGATCCAGATTCCTCGGCCTGGATTCAATTCTCTTCTGTCTGCCCTGGCCAAACATTGCCAACTTACTCCTGGATGTCCCTCCCATCTCCTCTGCCCACATGCTATTAACATGATCATTATTTCCCCCACTGGACCATGTGTCTTTGAGGATGTTTTTCCTCCTCTGATGGATTTTGGAAACCCACCTTAATCAGTCCCTAGACTTACTGCAACATAAATTGGACAATTCTTCTAGCATTTAAAAATTATTGTCTGAAAATTTTATATTTATTCCAAAGAATTCAAGGAAGCCATAGTTCCTTGATACCATATAAAACACCTCACCAAAGAGTCACTTTCTGGTTAGAAAACAAAAATGAAAGTTGAAGAAATCCAATGTCCATCGGGCAATGAAAGGATAAACAAAACATGGTCTATCTTAACGGGGAAAGAGATTTCAACACACACCACAGCATGGATGAATCTTGAAGGCATAATGTTAAGTGAAATAAGTCAGTCATACCGGGACAAACACTGTATGATTCCATTCGTATGAGATGCCTAGAGTAGTCAAATTCATAGAGACCAAAAGTGGAATGGTGGTTGCCAGAGGCTGGGATGAAGGGTAGAAGAGAGAATGGAGAGTTTTTGTTTAATTAGTTTTTGTTTAATTGGGTCACCACAATGTGAATATACTTAATGCCATTGCACTCTACACTTAAAATTGGTGAAAATGGTAAATTTTATATCATGTATATTTTTACCACAATTTAAAAATTTTTAAGCAAGGGAAAGGAGCCCTTTGGGAATGTTTCTAATGCTGCCTCATTTTATTAATGCACCACAGTTTTGTTTGTTTGTTTGTTTTAATATTTATTTTTTAGTTCTCGGCGGACACAACATCTTTGTTGGTATGTGGTGCTGAGGATCGAACCCGGGCCACATGCATGCCAGGTGAGCGCGCTACCGCTTGAGCCACATCCCCAGCCCAATGCACCATAGTTTTAGCCAAGGCTGTCCTCTCCAGAGCCATTAAGGATCACCTGGGGAAGAGACTTGGCTCTTTGCTTAGAACATGGTACCACACTCTTGCTCCCCAAGAGTTATGTCCAACAGAAACATTCTACCCTGGGACCATATGCCACCCTGGGTTTTGTATAACCAGGAGTTAGACATAGTTGATTGATCCATAATATTTGTATTTGTACTTCTGAGTAAAATGCTCTGCCCCTATGTCCTCCCCTCCATGTCTATACTGTGAGCTACTGCTGAGGCTGAGAAGCCACTTGAAATGAATGCATCTTAGACTCAGTTTTGAAACTGCATCTTTTACCACAATAATTTGAGATGTAAACGGTATGAGGAAAAGAAGGGATATATGGGGAGTTCACTGCACATTCAGATGGATTTTTTTTGTCAACCTAAAATTGCTCTAAAAAGGTAATTGGAATCTAATTAAAATTAATTAATCATAAAAGTTTTAAATTAATTCAGTTAATAAAAAGTGAAATTCTACATCTTAAATTCTTTTAGTTTTTGGTATAGCAAATGGTCTTATTGGTCCATGTAAGTGAAATTGATGCTTTCTTAACAAAGAAACCTGTTTTTGTTTAAATACTTAATATATCTGCCCCAAAATTGAAGGCATACTATGCTAGTCAGTGACCACTATAGCCATATTAGTACCTTATAGGAGGAAAAATAATTAGAATCCAGCCCCCTATTTTCTGCTCCTGGTTGCATTAGAAACCCCCACATTTCTAACACATGGTTTTGCTTTTCTCTTGCCACCCAGAGAGTATAGAAAGACATACTGAAGTCCTTGACCACAAAACAAGTAAACACTGGATGAAGGGGCTTTCTTGTAAGAAAGGCCAAGCACTGTGTACCGAGGTTGCCTCCACAGAGACTTGAATTTTCCATCTACTTGGTTTCTGGTAAAAGGTATGGTTTCTGGTAAAACTTCCCTCAACGACTGCCCAGACTGTGTACAAACCCTCATCAGCCTCAAAAGATAGGGCACTACCCCCAGTGACTCACATTGGGTGCTGTCTATGAGCAGGAACCCCCACAGGCAGAGCAAGAGCCTCACAGGTGGATCAAGAACAAGTCCCAGTTCTCTCCCATCTTCCAACACCTCACCAGCCTCAACTAGCAACTCAGCTGACTGAAGATGAACAAATTAGAGTAGCTCAAATAAGTAGCATCATAGAGAATCTGCCTTAAGAAATTTATAATGCTGAAACAGATGGATCAAAGAAGAGGTGCCAGAGTGTATGATTTGTTGGACAAAACTTATCTGTGGGGACTCCATCTTATATCAGCTATACAAGCACATCTACCACCTGGTCCACATAGGTGAGTAGCTGATGGGGTCCCTCACATGCATCTACTATAGGGGGCCAGTTGATAAGGTATGGCCTATACTCTGAAGACTAGTGGAATGACTTCAAGTAAAACATCAATTTTGTTTATTTTGTGATATTTTGTCATTGAGTGCAAAAAGCTAGAGTTAGGAATTTTGAGAAAGATTTTTTTTAAAAAAATTTCCTGAATGTGTATTAATATTCGGATATAGAGAATAACATTTTTAAAATCAGATGGGGCCTGTCACAGTGCCACACATTTGTAATCTCCGTGATTTTAGAGGCTGAGCAGGAGGATTGCAAGTTCAAGGATAGTCTGGGCAACTTGGAAAGACCTGTGTCTCAAAATAAAAAATAAAAATAAAAAGAGTTGGAGATGTAACTCAGTGAAGAGTGTCCCTAGGTTCAATCTCCAGTACTGAACAAAACAAAAACGGAAAAGTAAGGTAATATCTTATGTACAACATTAATCCAATATTTATAAATGTATGTATCTAGGTTGTGTTTTTGCTCAAGTTCATTAGGATTGTGTAAAGTTTCATGGCAGCTATGATTTAATAATTTTTTTCTACCAAAAAAATTACTGAAAGAAGGAAGAAGTTATTGAAATGACCTTCTAAAAATTATTCAGAATGTGGATAGTTGCTTATTCTTCCATCTGTGATGGAGTAGCTACTATCAGACTAACACTCTAGCTAAGCGCATCTGTGGAAGCTAAACAAAATCCCACTTACACACACACACACACACACACACACACACACACACATTCATCCAAGTTAACTGCTTGAACATGTTGGAGAATAAGCCAACAGTAAAGGATCTAAGATCCTAGGGAGTTGAAATATTCACTGAAGGGAGGCTCCTGTCCAGGACCACACTTTCCCCTTAGTACATTCAATAATACACAAAGGAAGTGTAGAGGCCAAATACAAACCAGCAGCCTAAGATGGAAGCAGGCTCAATGGGCAAGACAAAAATTGGGATTCAGGGATCACTAAGAAACAAGGGCTTATTAAACACCAGACTTTTAACTTAAATTCTGGAAGAGATTTATGATGAAGAACAAACCAGAAATAGACCAATCTTAATAGGACTAAGGTGATTTTATCATACTCTATCTGGGAAAATTAAATGCTATGCTATCTGAAGGAAGATAAATCATCCACAAGCTCTACAGTAGTTCATACATAATGTCCAGATTCAATGTGAACTACCAAGCATTCCAGGAAACAGAACCAAACCACAGAAAGCCAAGAGAAAAACAGAGAACAAAGACAGATCTACTGATAATCCATATATTAAAATTATCAAGCATGGGCTTTCCATCAACCAACAAAATATTTAAACCAACACTTCATAAGAAAAAAAAGAACAGATAATTGGCCAGTAAGAAAAGAAACTCAGTATCATTAGCCATCAGGAAATTCAATTAAAACCACAGTGAGATATTACTACACACCTTTCAGGAAAGCTAAATACAAATATTAAGCATTGATGAGGACATGGAACAAAATAAACTGCATAAACTGTTGATATAAATGTAAATTTGTGCAAATTACAAATTGTTATGCAGTGATTATAAAAGTTAAGCATGCATATGCCCGGTGCCCCAGTAATTTCATACCTGAATACATATAGAACAAAAAAAAAATAAGAGTTTGGGTCTTTCAAAATAGAATAATCAAGAGTATTCATAAAAGTCTTGTAGCCCTGAGTTACAAACAACCCAAATATTCACCAGCAATAGAAGGATATATTCCACTGTAATGTAGTCACCCAATGCAATGATAAGAAAATAAGAAAGAACAAACTTCATTCATGAAATCCACAACGATGAAGTTCAACAACATAATGTTTAGAGGAAAAAGTCAGATAAAAAAGAGAATGTGCTGAATGATTCCATATATTCAAAGATTCAAGCCAGGAAAGATTTGTCTATGATGATATAAGTCAGAATAACGTTTATACTTGATGGACAGGCAAAGACCGACTGTGAGTAGGAAAAGTAAGATTTTTGTTGTTCTTATCATGGCTCAGGTTCCATTCTTGGTCCCAGAGAGAGAGTATAGAAGTATTAATTTGGTGAAAATTTTACAAATCCTGAACTTGTACACTTGGTGGGCATATGTAACACAATAAAATAAATAGCAATTAAAATATGAAGGGGTTGGGGAGATAGGAAGGATAGTAGAATGAAACAGACATTATTATTACTGTGTGTATATATGTGACTGCATGACTAATGTGATTCTGCAACCTGTATACTCGAAAAATGAGATATGATCCTATGTGATTCAAATATATGATATGTCAAGGTCATTGAACTCTCATGTGTAACTAATTAAAACAAATAAAAAATTATAAAATAAATCATGAAGTTAGAATTAAGTTACCTGGACAACTAGGAATTCTCTGACAATGGGGACAGAGAGACTGTGGACTGGAAGATTTTTAAGACACTTCTCAATGTGATTCTCCTGCCATTCCGTAAAGCAGCCACGCTCCCCCAGGACTATCATCCCTCGAGGTATATACTCTCTCCATTCCTTCTGACTTCCATGCCCAATTTGGATTTTGCAGCAAGTGGTTACATTTGTTTTCTCCATTTAACATCAGAGTCAACATATTCAAAACAGTCATCATCTCTTACATCTCCCTTTGTGAATTTCTTCCCACATTTTCTACCACATATGAGAAGATAATTTCCTTGCTTTTTAAGGAAGAAACTGCATCTTCATTGCACCATGATGTGGTTCCTGGAGGTTGTCTCTCAAAAATCTTCCTCAGATCCATGCCCTCTTCTCCAACCACGTGGTGATTTTCCTCTTTTGCACATTCATTCATTGACTAATGTGTATCCGTGAGGTGTGTGGGGCCTGCTAGGCTCTGGGAGAGGGACTGAGGATTAATGGATCAAGTTAGATCCAGTCTCTGCAAAGCCCTTTAATTGCCCTAGACCCCCCAACTGCTTTCTCTGTGGTCTCACCAGCAAGTTTCCCTCCTCACCGCACTCCTGCCTCTGGACTGCCACCAACTCGCACTCTCCAACACACCAACTCTTTACACCTGGGTATGTATGCACATGTAAAGTATCTATGTGTTATTTAAATGAAGAAAATGAGTTCAATAAAGAGAATTCAGAAAACACATAAAACACTAAAGAGGAAAAAGGCTGCGTCATTTATATTCCAAACACCTAACACTCAAGGATTTTTAATGGTGGGACTATATTTTCTCTATTTATTTTTAAACAATGACTGTCTAGTATATAAATTCTGATCATTTTCTTCTCTTCTCAGAAGATGTCAAATTATTCCACTGCCTACAGGACAAACCTCACCTTGTGAGTACTGGATGTGAGGCCCTTCACAGTCTTGGCCCAGCTGCCTTTCTGGGCTCCTCTCTTGTTACTACCCATCACCCAGCTCATGTACTGTGAATTCCCAGGCTTCTGAGCTTCTGTCTTTGCCTACCCTGTTCCTTATGCCCCCAGTGCTCTTCCCTCACTAGAGATTAAAACAATCCAGGCAAGATTCAGATTGCACTTCCGCTAGACCCTACTTCTGCGATGCTGTCTCCGCGTGCTGTAATTCAGCAAGAGGCAGCAGAACTGTTCGTAATGCTGATGCTGGAGTCAGGCGGCCTGGGCTCAAGTGAGATCTGTGACATGCTGGTGGTGCGACTTTAGGCCAATTATTTAATCTGTCTTTGCTTCAGCCTCATGGATAAGAGGATCAAGTGCCAGAATTCCCCCTCAGAGTGTTTCTTTGAGGATTAAATGAGATGATCCAGTGAAAGGGTAACTCAGCACAATGCCAGGTGCACAGTAAGTGCTGGGAACATGGTATTTGCTCTAACTGTCAGATGTCTGCCTTTTCCCTCTTGTATTAGTCTGGGTTTTGTTACCATAGAAAAATACTTATGTCGGGGAAACGTGTAAAGAAAAGACATTTATTTACATAGTTCATAGTTCTGGAGGTTCAAGGGCATGGTGCTGGCTTCTGCTTGGCTCTGCTGAAAGTCTCATGGCAAATGGAATCACAGAGGTGGGGTTCAAGAGACAGAGAAAGGGAGATCACATCGCAAGACAGGAAGCCAGAGAGCAAGACTGGAGTTTCATGAGAATTATGTTAATTCCCTCTGAGGTCATGCCCCCCCCCAATAACTAATGACCTCCCGCTAAGCCCCACCTCTTAAAGGTCTCACTACCTTTTAACATTGTCACTCTGGGGACCAGGATGCCAACGCAAGAGCCTTTTGGGGATACACCTAACCACAGCATTCCTGAACTGCACACATCCCATAGAGAGCATTTCTTATTTACCTTTGTATCCCCCATTCCATGCTCAGCTTATAGCAAGTGCTTTATAAATGTTTGAGGAATGAGTGAATGATCAGCCAAATTTTGACATTTTTTTTCAGGTTTCATTCACTTTAATTTTTTTTTTTTATAAAAACCCTATATTGTAGCCACAGCTGGAGGCTGGGTCCTCTGTGCAGAGACTCTGGTGTGGGTTTTCACAAGATGGTCAGTGAATTCCTGATAGGGAGGCTTGGTGAACACACTTTCTTTCCAGAGATAGCTGTTTTCTTGGGGATGGCATCAAAGATGGCCTGGATGAAATTGCCCAAGGTGGCAGTGTAGCCCCTGGAAGAAGTGTAGCAGTCATCAACAATAGCCATCAGCAGCAGCTTCTTGGGCACAGGGGCTGGGACAAGGCCAGTACCTCTGGGGGCAGGGATGAGCCACACCAGCACAGAACCACAATATCCTGTCCCCTTGCAAGGGTGTGGTGCTTGCCAGTCTTGTTCCCCCAATAGCCCTCTCCACACAGAAACAATGGAGAGCTTGGCCAGGATGATGGCCCCTCGGATAGAGTGGCTACCTCCCTGGAGCCATTGTAGTCCCTGATGGCTACAAACTCCTTGAACCGGGTACGCTGGCCAGCACGAATCTGCATCTGCACAGCCATGATCTTCAAAACCTCATCCTTGAGTTATGCCCCCAGGAAAAAGTCAATGATCTCAGACTCCTTGATGGGCAAAGAGAAGATTAAGATCTCTCTCCTCCAGGGACTTGATCTTCATGTCCTTTATCAGGTGGCCCAACTTGGTGACCAGGATCCACTCCTTGTCTTCAGCCTTGCCTCCACTAGCAGCCACTGCTCCTGCCCCACTGTGGCCAAAGCCTCCACAAAAGCCACCATGGCCACCCATCCCTATGCCCTGGGACCTCCCACTGCTCCGGCATCATCCACCATTTGGTGTTTTCCCAGAGAAGAAGCTTGACATTTTCCTTTTTGTTATTCATATTTTCAAAGGAGAAGCGGGGCAGAAGGAAGATGGGGAGAAAGAGAGGATGAAGAAAAGGGATGAAAAGAGCAGAAGCAGAAGGCAGGAGAAGGAGGAATAGCAAAGAGTTGCCACCAATAATAATGGCATTTGACTCTCAGGTGAACCAGAAACAGGTATCAGTTACAGGACCCCAGTCTTAGCAGCCACCCTTGCTGCTGAGTCTTGGACACACAGACTCTTGGGAACCCCCAAACTTGGTGCAGAAGTCCACATTCTTCAGTGGCCTCTGGGGTAAATGAGTTGTGCAAATGGTACTGTGCCCAGAGAGGGGACCTTCAGCTGCAGAGCCACCCAAGGGGCCAATCTGCAAGGTCTACAAAGGGCCTGCACAGGAGGCCCCAGAACATCTGGACAAGAAGGATTCTGTGCAGGGCTCGGGCATCCACATCAGATAATCCTCAAATTCCCCCACACAGATGCAGCACCGGATGTGTGGAATATTTAAAGGTTCCCTTGCAGCTGAAGTGTCTTGGCAAAACCCTGTTTTCACTGATTCCAAATATCCTGGCTTCTACTTCTATTCTAGAGTCAGTGATAAATCCCCAAGAACTCATTAGTAGTTTCCAGCATATATAAAAGTACAGAAAACCTTTGTTTTGCTGATTAGGGAGGCTACATTCGTTTCTAACTTGATTATTAAGAAATAAATGCCAGCCTTTGCAGAGAAATACATTTATCTCTGACTCTGAAAGCCAAGGAAAACTTCAGAGGGTTCATCTTGGCACAAGCCAGGTGATTTCACCCCAGCCTGTGGGGGCTGATCTAGCATGGCAAGAGCAAGCCACTTGTTCTGAGGTTCCCAAGTCTCCGAACATGAGGCACGGGTCTTCGATAGTCAAAACTCTCATGGGCAACACTTATTTGCAAATTTTTGCAAAGCCATGAAACTGAGGCCTTGGAAGTACATAAGGCTGCATGCAGCTCCACCAGTACCAGCTCTGTGGCCTAGGGCAAGCTGCTTCATCTCTCTAAGTCTTGAGTTTTCTCATTTGTGAAATGGGGACAAAAGTCACAGCAGCTGTCCCTCAGGGCTGGGGTGAGGATTAAAGAGATAATGCACATAAAGGCTTTCGAATAGTGCCTGGGACACAAGTCATACTCAGTAAATGACGTCTATTGTTACTCTTATTTAGAAACCATTTTCTCAGCTTCCAGATTTTGATGCCATCAGAGGGAAGAAATCAAAATTGAGGCTAGGAAGACTGAATTGAACATTAGAATAACCAACCTTTAGAGTATTTACAGTGTCCCAGGTATGATATGGATGGTATTGACAAGTTTTATCTCAGTTCATCTTGACAACAGATCCCCATTTTACAAAAGAGTGTCCTGTCTGAGGCCCAAAGACCTAACTCACCTTGGGGAGGGGATAAGAAAGGAAAGAAATGACTTGGAGGGCTGGTGGGAGGGGTGGTTTTGGAAAATTTGTAGTGGGAAGGAAAGGAAATATTAAGAAGCGTCTTTGTGGGTTATGAATTGGTTCCCTTTAATGTTCTTTCAAAGATACAAATTATGATTGGGATTCTTTTTTAGGAATTGAACCCAGGGGCACTTAACTACTGAGGTACATCTCCAGCACTTTTTTTTGCATTTTTTATTTAGACACAGGATCTCACTGAGTTGTGTAGGGCATCAGTTGCTGAGTCTGGCTTTGAACATGATCCTCCTACCTCAGATTCTGGGATTCCTTTTTAATGAGCAATCACATCTTTGTTTGGAGACCACCTAAGGTCGGAGGGCATAGTTAGATAGGAGGGAAGAGCTTTAACCAGAATTATAAGCTGGTGTCATAGGACAGCACAAACTCACATTAGACTCAGCCACAACCAATGACCTCACTGCATTAAGTACAGCATCACTCAACGCAGGACACCTTACCCAAGGAGGGGAAGAGACAGACTCCAGATGCTCAGTCACACCTAACCACAGCCAGCCACCCCGGGTTTCTCCCAGGGCACAGCTCCTTCTTGTTCTTTCATTTTGGTCCTCTCTATAATAATGAATGTGTGACTCAGAGGTTTAATGAGTTACCAGGAGAAGTTAACCCGAAGGGAAGCCCATTGAGTAAACTCATAATTAAAATTGTGAACGGACAGAGGAATACAATCCTCGTGGGAGAAGGGGGCATTCGGGAATGACTCAGGGGTTAGCCTGGTTAGAAAAGGGCCTCCGGGACTTAAAGTATTGATGGCGGAGATCTGAAGCTGAAGGAAAATTCTGCAACCCTTCTACAGTCAAAAGAGACAGGAAGGCCACCTGCGGCCTTTTTTTTTCCCTCCCAAATGATCCACACTGAGAGCCAGGATTTGCTTCCCTGCAGAAGCCGAACAACAGCAAAGGCTGGCTTCACCAGGGGAATCATTACATCTTTGTTGCCAACACCACCAGGCTCGGATGTCAATTGCTTCCAGGTTTAGACGCCAGTCCTGTGGGAAACTCTGACAGTCAGGTGAGGTGAAAAGCAAAGGCAGCATCCCACTGGATTTCGACCTTTAGCCCAAACCCAGAAATATTTTGCATCTGTTGAGGCCTGGCTGCAAGAGAGACTGAAGAAGCCAAGCGTGCACTCCTACTGCCTGTAGGGAAGAGAGACTGGGCTGTGCTAGTTAACAAAGTCCCTTCGCCCACCTGCGGCCCACTGTCTGTTTTGTGTATGGGCAGGACCAGAAGTGAAGTAGTCCAGGGGCCTGTGAGTTCTTAGGAGAAATGCAGGCTGGTCCTAAACAAGAAACCTCAGGGCTCTCCACATTAGGCAGGCTGATGGAGCAGCCATATAAAATAATCACAAATATCCGATGATCTAAATATTGTGACTCATTGTCTTATTCCCACACATGTGTGTGGAATGCTTGAAGAAGGTCAAGGCTGTCCTCTCTCTCCTGCTAGGATACAGAGTCAACCACTTTGGCCAGGTGGAGAGGCAGGCAGGACTCAAAGGTATCTCCCCTAATGGAAATAAAAGGAGGTAAGAACTCAAAAGTTAGGGATGGAGTTTGAAATTTACTTTCTGTTCAAATATAAACTTTCACAGGTGTGACCCACACTGAGAACAGACTATTGGCACTATAATGTGAACCATGGAGAGGACTTGGAAGGGGCTCCCAGTTTTGGATCTTGTTCATTTACACAATGCTCCAAACTTCTCCTCCTCTGCTCAGGGCAGACTGGGAGTGAGTTGCTTGGGTAGTTAGAAGACTTACTTAGGAAGACTGGGGAAGGAGCCTAGATTCTTCTTTAAGTCAAAAGTGTATGTTTATTTTGCATATAATAAATATAAAATATTTAAATATAAAATAAATATTTAAATATGAAACTATTTAAATATATAAAATTCTTCTTTAAGTCAAAAGTATATGTTTTATTTGCATAAAATATTGCATATATAATATTTTTATATGTGATATATAAAATCACATATATAAATATAATATAAAATATATAATATTATTTTTATATATCATATATAAATATATATTATTGATATATGTCTTGAGAGATATATCAATAAATTAAGAAGTTAAATGAACATATAAAATAAATTATATTAACCTTAAAGGACTCAGTGATTTATTTTTCAACTTTACTCAATAAAATCAGAAGAGTTATTTATATTTTTACCATACTTTCTAAAATTCTACCTCTGACTAGTCTATAAACTACTATGAATAAAAGTTAAAAGAACTCTCCTGAGTCCCAAGAACATAAATATTTTGGATCTTTTTGTTTGTTTGTTTTTTATTCTAATTTATTAAAGAACATAAAGGTTTACCAGAGTAATCTTTATGTCAATCATTAAAAGTTCACCTTATCGAATAAAGTAGAATGAAATACAATATTGTTACTATATTGATCCTGATCCAAACAGTTGTAAATTCCCTAAGACACAGCTAAACAAGTATGTATTAGTTTCTCATCGATCATTGTCAATAAATATCAAATTTATTTATGGCATGGGCCTGGTCTGACTCGGTGGAGCTGAATCATCTGGGGTCCAATCCCGGCTCCTGCTAAATAGCTTGGGCATGTGAATTAACCTTTCTGAGCCAACCAATTCCTTCATGTTCCAGTCAGTTGCCCTTCAGTCCAAGGCAACTGGACAGAAAAAAGAGTCAAGTTCAAAATGCAGTGGTCCCTATATGCAGGGGTCAAAAAAAAAAAAAAAAAAAACCTCACAACTCTAGTGGAAGAGGACAACTTCAGTAGGGTTTATTCTTGGTCCTGATCTATTCTTAGCTAGGGGATACGATGAATACCTAAAGGGTTATATTGCGATCCCAAAGTCCTCCCGGATTTAGCCAACTCTCAGTCTGAATCACTTACTGAGTCAGGGAAGGACACAGCACCAGCGCCTGTCCTTGAACAATACAGGTACCTGAGTCACAGCCTATTTTGAAAAGCTAAAACTGATCTACATCTGGCATGTCAAGGGCGAGCCAATTCTTCCACATGCAATCAGCCACAGGTGAGTTTTTCTTCTATTCATAGATATCCTGGAAATAGGTCTGAAAGCATAGAAGAGGCAATACTGTGAGCCACCTCCTTCCAGCTCTCCAGCTCTAAGACCTTGATGATTATTTAACCTCTCTGAACATAATTTCTCATCTAAAAAATGGGTGGCATAGAAGATTACACGTTCTGCTGGGATTCGGAGCCTAAGTCCAGCCACAGGTCTAAATCGGCAATACAAGCAGCCCTGCCCTTTGGGCCACATGACCAGGCAAAGCCCAGAGCATTAATGGTAGCTGAGATAAAGGTGTTGTGAGGATCCTTGGATATGTGCCTCAATAGAGAATTTCAGTGCAGACCCCTAGGGTTCTGGAGTGAGGCCGTGGCATCTTTAGCAGAGGACTATATACCATTCTAAAAACAACTCCACCACTCCCACTCCCAGGGGTGGAGCCTCATCCGCTTGGAAGGGGAAAATGACCCTGAGTGAGGATGTACATACAGACTTATAGGCAGTAGTGAAAGGCTCCATTGATGGATCAGGGGCTTGGGCTTAGGTAGAACAAATCAGAAGACTAGAGACAAGGAAATCTATAAAAGGGCATGTGGGTGGACCTTTGGGAGTGATCACAAATTATGAGGAGCTCAGCATTACCTGCTAATGCCCACTAATGAGCACTGACCACAGAGGTGGTACTAACAAGCACCTGGACAGTAGATGTCAGCCAGCCTCTGTCCTTGGCCATCAGTGTTTATGCAATGGGCTTGTGAATGGAGCACCCCTGATCAGGATACCCATGGTTCCAGGAGTACAGGATCCTCCCTTCTAAGGTTCATCTGGTTCCTTCCACTGCTCAATGTTTAGCCTGTTAGTCACAAATGACAGTACCCCTGATATGATACCATGCTTAAAGGAAATCAACTGGCTTGATGACAAGTTCACTTACTGCCACCCTGTAAAGGGTGATATTTCATCCTGATTAGAATTGACAAATATTCCAGGCATAGATTTGTCTTTCCTACCTGTAGGCCTTTGCCACTGCTACTGTCCCAAGGACTACAACTCAAAGTCTGAAAAATCTGATCCTGCATAAATTCACTTTAGACAAATAAATTCACATTATAGCAAAGAAGTTTCCCATGTGATCCACTGGTCCTGCTATTTACGGCACCATTCTTCTGCTGCTGGCTCTATAAAGCACTGGAACAACATCTTGAAAACATAGCTAAGGTGCAAACTTGGCCTTAACACCTTGCACAGGGAAGGCACTGTCCTTTGGGAGGCCATATAAACTTTAAATCAGGAGCCATTGTGTAGGATTGTTTCTCAATAAATAGAATACATCCGCCTGGAAATCAGATTTGGAGGATGAGGTGGGAGTGGCCCCACTCACTATTACCCCAGGTGTCACTTGGGAAATTTGTACCTCCTACTCACAATACTATAGACTCTGTAGGTCTAGAAATACTTCCATCATGCAACAGTTTTTTGATAAAATTAAAGCAGTATCTGCTGTCTGCCTGGTTACTTTGGGCACCTCATTCCAACAGTAGACAAAGAATGCAAGTCATCTTATTAGCAAGAGGGCTTGACCATGATCAACATGTGGAAGTAGTGATACTTCTTCAAGATGGAAATGAGGGAATACATGCAACACATGATACATATAGTAGCTGATCCAATGGGGTGTCTTCTGGTACTTCAACATGTGGTTTAACTGTAAACTGGACAGTTCAAAAATACAGCCTGATCAGAGCATGATAACAGGAGCTCAGACCCCTGGCATGAAAGTCTGGGTCGCTCCACTACATAAGGATTGGCAGCCCAGTGGTAGCCAAGAGAGGGATTCAGAAAGGGTAGTGGACAGAGAAGATTATGGGAATCCATTATGACCTCAGGACCAACTGCAACAATGGGGACTGTAGTTTGTCCTACTAACCCAAAAATTCTGGCCAAGAATCCTAGAGAAGTTGTGAGAAGACAGAGTCAGTAAGCTTAAAGTGAGAAGCAAGTAGCTCTGAATGGTATAAGGGGTGGGCTGTAGTGGGCACAAATTATGTGTCATACATATCTCTATTTACTAGGCAGGTGACCTATATTAGTCAGTTTCCCATCACTATAACTAAGTATCTGACAAAGGCTACTTACACAGCAAAGGGAGGTTTATATTGATTTATGGTTCTGGAGGCTTACATCCAAGTTTGGGTAGGGTGTGCCTCTGGTAAAGGAAGAACATCATAGTGATAGTGTGTGTCAGAGTGAGCAGCCACATCTCGAGCCAAGAAGCAGAGAGACTGAGAGAACAGTCTCACAATCTTCTTCCAGGGCATGTTTCCAATGACCTAAGAATCCCACACCCCAGTGGATAAATACTGCTACCCAGGGGATGGGTCTTTTAGGGAACATTTAAATTATACCCAAACCACAGCCTGTGCCCCTCCAGCTGCTGCTTCAGGTGTTGGCTGCTTATGGCTCCCATGTACACTCTTTACTGGAGGATTCTCCATACTAATGGGAACTGTCTTGCATAGAGATGTCTGAGAAGTATCTCAGGTGTTTCCCCCACCTTCCCCATGTAACATCTGTGACTGACTGAGACAGGAAAATAAAAGTTCAACCTCCTGACCTCAAGGCAGGACAACCTTTATTGTGCAATTCATACTTAGGGCTTCTGAGAAGATTAGGTTAAAGTCAAATTTATTCTAAAACCGCATTATGACCTACTTCTTCCCCTGTCCTTGGCTGCTTCTCTTACCCTGTTAGGAGTTTTCCAGAAGAGCAACCCCTCACTAAACTTGTTATACAGGCTTTCCATCTAGGCCATGCTTCTGGGCACCCAACCTAATACAGTTATCCAACAGGGAATTTTGCATATGCACTCTGTTTATAGCCCTATACCATGTGCAAAAGGCATGTGATGTTTGGAGGTAGTGTTTAGCCAATATCCATTCTCCTCTCCCCGCTGCGGGCATAGAATATTTCCCTGCACCACTGTGGCAGATTGTACTTTCCAAAAATGGCTGTAACACTATCACTCATTCCTCATGTGCTTTTTATAATGTGACCTTCACACACATCCCATTGAGAAACATTGGGATCCGTGTTTCTTCCCCTTGAAAGTGGGCAGGCTTTGTGACCCTTTCAGCCAATAGAAAGCACAGAAGTGCTGCTCCATGATTTCTAAGCCTTGTTGGAAAAGATAGGTACCTTCCATCTGCTTCTCTGGAATGCCTGTGCAGGAGTTCTAACTTGCCATGTAAGCAGTCTGATGACCCTAAAGCCACCAAGCTGTGTAGAAGCTCAAACTAGACCACTCAGAGACAACATGGAGAGAGGTCAGGTCAGCCGCCTGCCGTGCCAGCTCCATCCACCCCTGCATTGTACCTGCCTGAGAGATCCCGAGTCAGGACCACCTAACCAAGCCCTTCTTGAATCCATGACCCACAGAAACCTGAGAGACAATAAAATGATTGTGGTTCTTTTAAGCCACTAAGTTTCAGGGGAAGTTTTTTTCATAGCAGTAGTATCCAGGACTCCTACTAATACTGAGTTTGGCCACATCTCTTGTTTTTGGCCTAAAGTATTTGCATCTAGTACTTCTGCCGTCATCATAGAAAAGCTTGTCTTGAGTACAGACCAGACTCAAGTATAAGAAAATTGAGAGAGATATGCAGCAGACCTGAACAAAACCTGCAACTTGGGGCCAGCTCAGCCCAGATCAGTCGATTCTTAGCCAACAAACTTGCAGAGGCATGAATGAGAAATAAATGCTTACAGTTTTTCATGCTACTGGGTGAGGTTTTTTAAAAAATTTTTTTGTTATATAGCATTAGAGTGTTAATTCATTCAATGTGGGAATATGAAAGGAAGAGAAAGCATTTCCTGTTCCCAAGGATAAGATATTTCATAATTTATAATTAAGGGGGCTTTATAATTATTATCAATAAAAATAATGGAAATAGTAATATTTTCTAAAACCTCTATTCTGAAATATAATATCCCTCTCCCTTCTTTCCAATGAGGCTGAACTAGAAACATTTCTTCATTTTTTTTTTTTTTTGTGTGGCTCTAAAGTATAAAACAAATTACCCCACAGTTTTTTCTTAACCAGCCTCCATAACATGAAGTATAACCCAACTCAAAAAGAAGACAATGAATAGGTAGGAAATGCTCCTGGCAATGAGAATTAGGGACACTATAATTCCAAGAATTAATGTCCAAGTCTCTTAAGAGAACATGTAGGGAATTCCATCAAGGGAATGGGTATTGATCTATCCAAGTGGTATACTATGGTCGAAAGTACAAAACATCAAGAGATTCATATAGGCCAGGAATACAGAAAGCTAAATTTCAATCTCAATGATGAAAGGGCGATAAATATTTACCCATGGAACTCTGAGGACAAAGTGAGAAGCCATGCAAAACAAGGGAAAAGCCAGGGCCCAGTTCCCCAGATCAAACCCAACCTCAAACCAGGGATTATTCAGGGTCAGTCTTGGCCTAAAGATTTTGGTTCGCTGGATCCAGTTGTTTGAAAACCATCCACAACATATTAAAAATAATGATCACTCTCTGTGTCTTTGTATAATAGAATATAAGTTGATTGGGAAAAGGAAGGAAATTTCATACCACATTCATATTTTGATTTTATGTTGATCTCCCAAAACACTTGTCATCTGTGAACTAAAGAGTTTTCCCCCAGGGGCTTTAGTGAGACATTTTGTATCTGAAAGTTATTATTGCAGCTTTCTCTGGTACAAAAAGTTGGGCCAGCTGGGATATGGAACTCTTCTCATCACTGAATGGCTTTGAGGATACTGATTGGATTCTACTTTTATGCTCATTCCATGACACTAATCAGAGTGGCAAAGGTATCGAGAACCTCCAAGTCTCCTAGAAAAACCAATGATGAAAAATTTGAGAGAAGGGTACACCAAACTCAAACCAAACATTTTATTACTATCACCCTAGATGCTGAGACGCACACCTTCACTGGCACAGGTTTCTCAACAACAGTACAATCAACACCTGATTCGGAACTGAAGACGAGTAAGTCTTCCTTGTGGGAGTAAGTCTTCCTTGCATCGTACAGTTTATTTAGCAGCATCCTTGCTCTCCACCAGCTAGATGCTAGTAGCACCTTCCCCCTACCCAAAGTTATCATGGCCAACAATGTCTCCAAACACTGTCAATGTCTCTAGACAGTAAAATACAGTTGATAACCATTGCACTGGTGTGAGCTAGTCTTAAATGGCCAGATTCCTAAGGATGAAGGATAACCAATGAGACAAGCTTACATTACATCAGTGGTCTTTATTTTTTTTTTCTGCCTAATGGATTCAAGTTCACGAGCAGACACTTGGACGCATATATTCTGATTGACATAATTTGACTATAGGTTATATGCAAACTCCACCTCTTCTTTCTGACCTAAAAAAAGAATATTAAAATCCAAGTGCATGAAAACGACATTGCTATAGATTGACTTGTATCTCCAAAAAAGATATATTGAAATCCTAACTCCCCCCCAGGACCTCAGAATGTGAGCTCATTTGGAAATAGGGTTTTTGCAAATGTAGTCAAGTCAAGATGAGGTCAGTACGGTGGGTCCTAATCCAACATGAGCGGTGTCTTTATCAAAAGGG
This sequence comes from Ictidomys tridecemlineatus, assembly GCF_052094955.1. Classification (NCBI taxonomy): domain Eukaryota; kingdom Metazoa; phylum Chordata; class Mammalia; order Rodentia; family Sciuridae; genus Ictidomys; species Ictidomys tridecemlineatus. Next base: position 30,261,426 of record NC_135487.1, read on the forward strand.
GACATGTGGACACACACACAAGGCACTACAGCAGGAGGGCTCTGTGAAACAGGAGGGACGCTGTCACAAGCTGCTATCCATCTGCAGCTATGAGAAGCTGGAAGAGGCAAGAATGGACCCTTCCCCTACAGGTTTCAGAAGATGCATGGTCCTGTTGACACCTCGATTTTGACTTCTGGTCTCTACAGTTGTGATGCAATAAATTTCTGTTGTTCTAACCCAGCCAGAACTTCCTTTTGATCTAGGAAAACTTACAAACCTGATTTAATTTTTTTAAATTAGTGAGTTATTTGAGGACACTATTTCTTTACTAATTGTAGCAAATAACTTGTAATGCAATCACAGTCCGCCCAACACCCAGGTCACCAGTGGATCACAATGAAGCCCAATTGAAAATAGTATCTTCAAAGAAAGGGGCAGTAAAGGCAACAGTAAGAACTGCCACCTGAATTGTGCTTCTGAGAAACATGAAGTAGAATTTACAACTTCATTTGGACCACGTTAATCTGAAATCTTTAAAAAATACATACACTATTCATAATTGTAATAGGAATGAGAATGAGGTCAGAGAACAGATAAACTAACTCTGGTGCCCCATTTCCTACAATCGAAATCCAGACTTTTGCTGAGCATGGAAGACCCTTTACCTATGTGGTCACAGCCTGTTTTCCAACTCAGCTGATGTCCATCACACCTGCCTTATTCCATTTGGAGTTGATCCAGTGCCTCCCAAATTCATTCATGTCAAGGATCACATGGAAGATGATCCTATCTGAGGCTAAGCTCGGGTAAACAGACAAGGCTTTGAATGATAGCAAGTATAATGGGAGCTCCTGTCACCCCAGACCCTACCTGGAAGCACAAAAGCTTAAAAGATCAATAAATTACTAAACCTATACCTAGACAGGGCAGTCCCAGGATACCATCACATCACACACTACTTGGTTGGGAAACTCTGTTCTAATCCACTATTATCCTGCTTCCTCATTATTGTTTGAATGTTTCTGTATCCCCCAAAATCCATGTTGAAACTGAAGTCTCAATGCCGCAGTGGGTTCTGTAAGAGATATCTAGACGGTGAAGACTCAGTCGTCATGAATGAAAAAATGGGCTTCAGGAGGCAAGTTCACCCTTCCATTTCTTCCACCATGTGAAGACACAGCATTGTCCTCTGCAGAGGATAATCCACATAGTGCCATCTTGGAAGCAGAACTCACCCTTCCCCAGACACAGAGCCTGACAGCACCTTGATCTTGAATTTCCTAGCCTCCAGAACTTTAAGAAATAAAATTATGTTCTTTATTAATTACCTATTCTCAGAAATTGTGTTACAGCAACAACACAAATTGACTAAAGCATGGCCTTTATTTCCATTTAGGAAACCCTACTTCTCATTAAGTTCACCACTTGCAAACTGGTATTTCTCCTCCGAAACCAAGTTTGATTATCTTTCCATCTGTGATGTCTTTCCACCTCTCCTCCACTATACTCCCATCACACCCAGTATTGAGGCCAACATCAAAACACTTGCCACACTGGGCTACCTACCCCACCTAGGATGTGATCTTCTGAGGTCGAGGGAAAACAAAGAGCAAACTGGATCTAAAGTGATTTAGCAGATATTTGTTGGGCTCCTATTATAGGTAGGACATCAGACCAGTAAAGGGAAAAAAAAAAAGGACATTATTCCACCATTTACATAATTAACTATTTAATGACAACTGTAGGGCATGTTTCAAAAAAAAAGTATAGGCAATGATAAATGTATATAAGTATACCTGATATATTTTAAGAATCTGGGGAACCTGCATTGGAAATATAGCAAATAACAATGAACTCCAAAAGATAAATAAGAACTAATTAAGTGAAAGGTAAACGTGTATAAAGGGAGCATGACATGTTCCAAATTGAGTATCCTGGTTCTTGACATCTTCATATGCACAGGAACAGGACCATATGGATCCTAAATACATATTTAATATATTGAATGTTTTAAAAGTTTTTAATACCTTTAAATACTCTGTCTCTAAGTGGAATCTTCCAAATACTTATTATTTTGGAAATACTTTTTAATAATTCAAGTACTCAAATCTTTATCGACACATTATTATATAATATAAGTCACCAAGTACTTGAGGCTAAAAAAAAATGAGCAAGAATTTTCCAGGTAAAGAAGGTAGAAGAAAGTGTTCCAAGCAACGTAGAGATCACGTTTTAGAGGAAAACCACGGAGACAAGAAAGCACACACTGTGGTCTGGAAATAGCATGGAATTTAGTTCTGGAGAAGTATGGGACCTTGATAAGGAACAAAGAGATTAGAGCATGCATAAGTTATCTATTGCTGAATAAGAAACTATATTCAAAACTCAGAGGCTTACAACAACACACGTGCGTTATTTCGAGTCTCTGAGGGTCAAGAAGCAAGGCATAGCTTAGCTGGGTCATCGCTACTGGCTTCAAGGTCTCCCACAAGGCCACCATTAAGGTCTTGGCCCTGGGTTTCTCACAAGGCCTCAGCCAAGGTATCGTCTGGGGCCATAGTCATCCCAAGGTTGAAGTGGAGCAGGATCTGTTCCAAGTTCACTGAGTGGTTGCTGACGCTCATAGGCTCAGTACAAATTTCTTGAGAGGGATAGCAGATGCTCTGGTCCCTTCCCATCATCTCCATGGAGCCCATCTTTAAGACTGAGGTTTTATTCGTCACACTGCAGACAGTTTTCAGCCAGGTCCATGTCCGGGAATTGTCCTGGACTGAAAACACCTGGCTCTTCCAGGACCACACCCCTTCCTGAGGAGGGCAGCTCAGGTGTCCGATGCCTGTCAGTGCTGGAATTAGAGATACAAAGGCCTGGTCCTCTTATCTCAATTTGGGGCAATTATAAGAAGCCATCCCAGCTTCCGAGACTCCAGTGAGGCCTTCATTGTGATTATATCCCAGTTCAACTTTCCCCCTTCCCCATCCTGCTTCCCTCATTTCTCCACAGTCATTGACCCAGAGAACATTCCCCAGTAACCCTCCTGCCTGCAAATCTCCATCTCAGAGTCATTTTCCCAAGGAACCTGACCTGAGACAAATGGGTAAACACAAATGAATTTTATCCAAATCACTCCCAAAGCAGAAATGACACAACAATATTTCTAGGTCAGCCCTGATGGTAGGACATGCTGGACTTTCCATATATTAATGGAGGAAAGCACTCTGGCCATTTGGTCCTAGAATTCTTCTGGCAACTCTGACCATACACTTTGAGAGTCTAGTTCAAATTACTGTATTTCTTTGGAAGTACAAAACATTTATTATAAATGATCACCCATTCTTTCAGTTGGTCTCCATCTTGATGCTCTATCCCAGCAGAGGATGGTTGAATTCTGCTGCTGCTATCACCAGAAAAGAAAGCAGGATGCCCAGGCTATTCTTAGAGAAATTTTCTTTAGATCAAATAAAGAATGGAAGACAGAGATTTTCTATCCCATGACAATATGGACAGGATACTGGTGCCACTTGTCTTGAGTCACAGAGATTCTAGGGTGGCTCATGTCCATAGAGAGATATGCTTCTGGATTGAGAACCATTCAGGAGTTGACGAACCAACAAGGTCACATTCAGAGATCAAGGGCCCTACTGTGGACTTATAAGTGGAAGTGCACCCAGCCAGCACTCACATAAAGGCAAATCATTCTCATGTCAGAATGGGGACACTGTGTACCAAACTCAGAAATTTATTTCAAGACCAGTGAATTCATCTACCCGATTGATTTTCTCTTTGATTTGCCCTCTAGGTCAACCATGCTTACTTCTACACTTGTGGTTACAGCTATGAACCACTGAGATAAATAGAAAAGAAAAGAGAAGATAAATAGAAAAGAGAAGATAAATTCTTGTGTCTATTCCAAGTTGTAATTAAAAGTTTAACACTACTCTTGCAACACCTTTCAACTGAGGAGCTCCTGAACTCATTTACAGCATAATTCATTAATTGCCATCACTCCTCTCTAAGGCACTATCATTCTCCTCCTGAGACAGAGTAACCTGAGGCTCAGAGATTGGCTCAGGTGGAGGTATTCAATTGCCAGAAACCCAATTTGGAGCTTCCAAGTCTTACCCTGATGAGGCTGGAGCTCAGTTGTTCCAGATTGTTCTCCAAGAGCTGTCAACAATGGTTCACTCACCTCCATTTCTTCTGAGTCTACCTCCAACAATTCACACCTGAGAATTTCACTACCCCTTTCTGTGATTCCTAATTTGCATGTCATTTCCATCTTTTCACCATCTTAGAAGTACGCATGTTATAAAAATTTATAATACAGTATTTGCTTACAAGCCTAATCTCAGAAACCCCAATTTAGACTATCATCATAATCACTCCTCATTGGAATCCAAAACTACTATTACCGAAATAGGGCCATCACAGATGTAATTAGTTAAGATGAGATTATAACAGACAGAGTGGGCGCCTGATCCAATATGAATGGTGTCCTTACCAAAGAAACTAGAAAACAGACACCAACACAGGGAGAGTGCCCCATGAAGATTGGAGTTATGCTGCCAAGGACTGAGGAATTGCCAGAAGCAAGGTCTTCACTAGCACCTGCTGAGGGCATGTGGCTCTGCTAACACCTTAATTTTGGACTTCTGGTCCCCAGAACTATGAAGCAAAAAATTTTTTGTGGTTCTAAGCTATCCAGGTTGTGATAATTTGTAATGGCAACCTTAGTTAACTAAAACTCAATATGTCTCCAAAGTATACAACTTTAAAACTTCACAGGGCTCACAGCCTGTTTAAACAAAGGGAAAAGGGAATGGGGAAGCTGAGCAGGAGGGAGAGCTGGGCTTGTGGAGTGTGTTATTTCCAAGGTGTGAACTCAGGTGGAAAGAAGGGGAAAGAGAGAGAAGTAAAAGCAAAATTCAGACAGGGAGTCAGGGCAGAATTTGGCAACAGCAATGTGAAGGGCTAGAAGAAGAATTCCTACTTTCCTTGGCTCCTCCAACTCCACAGTCCAAAAACTCCAGCAGGTCCTTTTCCTGTGTGAGCTATGGAACTGCTGCTATCTCCAAATGAGGGAATATAGCTACCCCAGGAGCCCTCCAAGTTCCCCACCTCCCAGCTGCCTGCCTGCCTTGCTCTTGGCCTCCAAAAGTCCCAAGCTGCCTGTCCCAGGGGGGGAAGCAGGTGCAGGCAAGGAGGTGAGCGACACGTGGCCTCTCCTGCAGCTCTCAGACTGACTGATGCTCAGCCCGGGCACTGAAAGCAAGGAAGGCCACGTAGCTGAGGAAATGTCAGGCAGTCACACCAGAGATATCAAACTCATTAATCAGGACATTTGCAAATAAAATAGAGGTCCCAGGTATAATGCATCCATTCAGAATCTGCAAGGCCCAGGGCTGTGCTGTGGAAGGACTAGATGCTGTGAGGCTCAAAGCAGAAGTGACAGATTCCATATTTCCTGCCACCACCCAAAGGGCAAAAAGAATGAGACTCTTCTGCTGTGTCTGCCCTGCTGTCTGATTCTGCTACCTCCTCTGACCCTACCAAGTGGCACACCTCAGTGGAGGCATCTGCACTACAGTCAAAATTTAGAAGTATGAGAACATTGAGAATGAAGAGAAACATATGAGAAATGAAGCTGAGGATAACCTCCTACAGTTTCATAACATATACCAAGTTAAAAGAGAATCAGACCGCCAATAGACAATGGCTCTACCATAAAAGAACTGGATAGCTCCCTTAGAAGTCATGTCTTTCAGCACTTTTGTATTCCTACCATTTTCCCCATTAAGGCCCAAGTCTATGTCTTTAATTTCTGGTCTAAATTATAGCATTTATTAGTTTACAACCAAAGACGGTACTTCTCTTACTTGGCTGGTACCTCAGCCTTTCATAAGGCACTAAGGTACCTTTCAGATTATGGATTCTCATCCCTTGTGGAGCTCCATGCTGAGAAATATGACCCCTCCTGTCAGCAGGTGGGTCACTACAGTGGTGTTATGGACTGCCCTGCATCTCCCCCAAAATCCCCAACTCCCAATGGGCCTGCATTTGGATATAGGCCCTTTAAAGAGGTAATTAGGGTTAAATGAGATAAGAAAGCTGGTTTATAATCCAATATGACTAGTGTCGTCATAAAGAGAAAGAGACTCCAGGGATGCACTCACAGAGAAAAGACCAATTGAGGACACAGTGACATGGTGGCCATCTATGTAAGCTAAGGAGAATAGCTTCAAGAGAAACCAAACTTGTGACACCTTGATCTCAAACCTCCAATCTCCAAAACTGAGAAAATGAATTTCTTGTTTTTAAAGCTTCCCAGTCTGTGATATTTGGTTAGGGTAACCCTAGCAGATGAATACAAATAGTAATTCTCTACGTTCCTTCATTCAACAGATGTTTATTGAACACCTACTCTGTGTCAGACACTCCTGCTACCAATACAACAATAAATAAGACACAAAGCATGAGGAAACCAAAATGCAATATTAGAATCTTCTGCTGGGAAGGTAAAATGTGAAAAGGTCCCTGTGCAGGGTCTAAGAACAACAAAGGCATTAATGGTGAGGATATGGAGAAACAGAAGTCCTCAGATGTTACTGACAGCAACATAAACTGATTCAACCACTTAGGAAAACAATTCGGCAGTTTCTTTAAAAAAGTCAAACATAAACTTACCATATGACCCAGCCATCCCCTCCTGTGTCTAGTCAAGAAAAATGAAAACATTTTGACATAAAGACTCATACATAAATGTTCACAGCAGCATCATTCAAAATAGCCAAAAAGTGGAAACAGCCCAAATGTCTGTCAACTGGTGAATGAGTAAACAAAATGAGGATTATCTCCACTCACTGGAATACTATTCAACAGTAAAAAGAAACAAACTACTGATACATGCTGCAACATGGATGAACTTCAAAGGCACCACCAAATGAAAGTTGCCAGATACAAAAGACACATTGTATGATTCTATTGATGTGAAATGTCAGTACAGATGTTTTTAAAAGGGAGATAGGGTGTAGGTAGAACCACCTGAAGTACACAGATGATAGCTTTTTGATTTGGCACAACTAAGGTTTATTAACCCTAACACACATCAGCCCCCGGGAGAAATAGCAAATTGTTTTCTTCTTTAATAAATGCCTTGAAGGACAATCCAAGGGAACAGTCCTAAAGCAGATGTGTTGCTGCTGGGAAAATCCTCCCTGAGGAGTGTTAAGGCAGGGATGGGCCTGCCAGGGTCTTGGCCAGAGAAAGAAATTGGGGCGGGGCAGGGCAGGGCAGGGCAGGGCAGGGCAGGGCCGGTAATGCCCAAAAGGGCACACTGTGGAGCCTGGGCTGGTCTGAGAGAAGCCTTGGTCAGGAGCACCATCAGGATCCACTTGTCCACAGGCAAGGAAGGGCAGAGAGTGGGCAGGGTCTGATGGGATCCAGGAAGTGGGGCCTAGGAGCAAGGACAGAAGGCAGGCCTTCCCTCATGACAGAGTGAGGAAGGCGAGAGAAGGCCACAGCTCGGAGGGAGCAAGCTTCTCCTGCAGGACATGCCCTTCAGCTTAGGTGATCCTCAGGAGAACTCCAGCAAAAAATTCCCCCAGGTGCCTCCTCGGACAATAACTTCAAAAGGCTCCAGAAAGACTCCATCTTCACCCTGCTGAGCTGGGAAACAAAGGAGGCCTGAACATGGTGGAAGACTGAGACCTGTGGTGGGAGAAGGGAGGGAGGAGTGGGGAGGAACCACCACCCCAGGGGAGGCTCAGCCTGTCAGGCCCAGGCTCTGCTGAGCTCCTGGCAGCAGGAACAGGAGGCTGGACTCAAGGCAGGCCTTCTGACCCACTCCACAACACTCTAGTCCTAGACCATGTAACTACACCATCAAATGGAGCTTCTACCTGCTTCAAAAAAAAAAAAAAAAAACTGTATAAGGATGGATGACAGGATAAAAATCAGCAAGAGACATAGGCACGAGGTAAGGGAGATGGTACTATATTGAATGCACAGCTTCTCACTGGATTCGTCATTCTGAGACTCAAAGGCAAGGAAAGAGAAAAGAAATATTATAGAAGGAAATATTCCACTTCATGTCACGTCAACATTATAAAGACGAGTTATATCTGGGAACTATGTAGCTGAAGCTAGTTGGTACATGACATGGTGATACCCTACTATCAGTCTGCCCATGACTCTTGGGGAAGAAGCTGCGCTTTGCCAGAATTTCATTTCTATGCCAATGCTCCAGTTAAAGGAGAGCCCACCGTACATGGCTGGAAAACGTTATCAAGCACTTTATGTTTCTTGTTCAGATAGTATACTGATTTCAATTTCTTTGCACAGCCCTTCTATAGCCTGTCTCTGGCCAGATTAGATTTTTTAAACTTAATCACCTTAATCTTGGAAGGGTCCCCAAATGCACACTTCCTGTAAGTCACAGCTTTGACTCAACACTGCCAAGCTCCTTCTCGGCACGCGCCAAGGACCCAGATCAAGAGCTTCCTCCTCCTAGCCACTTCAGTCTAACATAGAGGACAGAGATGCATCTTAAAGCATCTTCTGATGTCCATGAGATGCTCAGAAACTTAGTCACTTGAAAAACCTCCCTGGGTGGATACAGAGTGGACAGTCGCTGTCCAACATGTGGGGGCTGGGGCTACCCCAGAAGAACTGCTACAAATGAGTGTGCCACTTAAAATTCAAACAGAGGGCAGGGTTGGTATTTCTGAGGAGAGTCATTAAAAGCTAAGAAATGCTTACCTCTTGAAAATAAGGAGATGGGTGGGATAAAAGGAAGAGGGAATGGGAGTGTATTTACCCCACTTGTAAAACCTACTTCAAAGTCTGTACTTCCAAAATCAGTTTTTCTTATCCTGATACTTTATAAGATTTCTTTGTTTGCTTCTTTTTAATTAACAGCAAGTAGACAGCATTCACCAAGAGAAACCTCATTCGCCACTCATGTCAAAGGGCCTGGGGAGGTCAGAATCAACCTGAGCGGCAACTATTAACTAAAGTTTGGAGAATGGAAATACAAAAGGGGATTCAAAGATAATAAAATCCTTATGCTTGCATTTTTTCTTCTTTTTTTTTTTTTTTAAAAAAAAGCAGTTTAAAGGCGGTAATGGAACTAAGTCCCCTTTTCATCTTTCCTTTGCCTACTGAAGCACTCAGGGTCTCTGAAAATCATGAAAGCCAGTCCTAGAATATTTTAATAAACAACTACAGCCAGGGTAAAAAAAATCAGCATGATTTTGAAAATAAACATGATGAATCTTGTCCTTCAAGGAGAGGTGCTTTAGGTTTACCTTATATGACCTACCTGTCATGAAACTGGGAACCTGTAATTTATGTATCCAGTGAAAACAAAATTGATTAACAAGTCAGTGTAAATGTCAGCTAGGAAGAAATTACCAAATGCAGTTCCAGGGGGTCAGTTCTTCCCTGGTACTATTTAACATTTTCATTAATTACTTGCTGACAAAATAGGTAATAGAATTGGAGGTGTTCCATTAAACCTGCCATTTAAAAAAAAAGTTAAAACACAAATAGATCTTGACAAGTTGAAAGAGAGGGAGGAATTGTTTGGTATTCTCAAGGCTCTGTCTAGTACAGAGTAGGTGCCTAATACATGATCGAGTGAAATAAATGCCAACCAAATGCAAGTCCGGCATGAGTGATTCCACAAAGGAGGAAAAGGAAATTCATTTAACAACAGTTTTAATAGATATCTACAATGTCCTGATAAGACTCAGCCCACATCCACCTCCCACAGGATCAGTAGGACTTAACCAAAAAATACAGACCCGCACAGAAGGGAGAAATTGGAGTACTACACAGGCATGGAAGTAGGGGAAAGAAGAATTCGTTTTTCAAACTATTTTTGACCAAATAATACTTGGATAGAACTTTCTTGGGAAAAAAAAATAAGCAGACAATACCCAAGGGCTCTTCAACAACAGCAACAAGAATGCTGGGAAGAAGTTAAACTGTGTTTCATTCTCTTAAGGAAACAAAGGGAGTATGGCTCATAGGGGGGAATAAAAGAGTGAGAGGAGGATCAAAGCTGTCCTATCACAGTTGACATGATGGCACTAAGGGAGAAATGAGGAGAAAAGCAATATCAATTCAGAAATCAAAACTTTAAAATGCATGAGAATGATCTAGAAGCAGTATATTTTCATTTCAGAAAACTACATCTACAAAGAGGAACACTGAGGTGGGCGAGGGGACACACTCCTGCAATCTCAGCGGCTTGGGAGGCTCAGGCAGAAGGATTACGAGTTCAAAGCCAGCTTCAGCAACTTAGCAAGACCCTGTCTCTAGATAAAAAAATGAAAAAGGGCTGGGATATGGCTCAGTGGTTAAATGCCCCTGGGTTCAATCCCAGTCCCCCCCCCCACAATAAAAAAGGAGTACTCACTTAAGAGGAGGTGGAGGAAAGGAATAGAGTTTAAAAAGAGGTTAATGTGAGTCAGACAGCAGAGTTTTGTTTTTTATAGAAGAGAACATTTACCACTAATAGAAAGATACTGCTACGCTTTAAATACTGACCAGTCCCAAAAGGCACATGTGTTACAGACACAGTCCCCAGGGTGATACTATTGGGAAGCAGTGGGTGTTAGGGGCTAGGGCCCAATGGGAGGGCTTTAGGAAACTGGGGGTACATCCTTGAAGGTGACAGTGGCACCTCAGGTCCCTCCTTCTTCTCTTTACTCCCTGGCCATGAGGTAAATGGTTCTCCTCCATCGTGTGCCCCCATCACAGAGTCAAAGCAAAAGGCCAACTCCTCACTGTCTAGAAGCTCCAAAACTGTGAGTCAAAATAAACCACTCTTTATATTATCTCGGGTATTCTGCTGTAGTGACAGAAAGCTGACTAACACAGATACGGTTTTGCTATTGCACAGATCTTAGGAAGAAAGTCCGCCAAGGCCACAGGATAGCGTGTAGAAGAAACTCCAACGGAGATATCATTTCATTATAGTCATTCATTCAATGAAGGGTTTCAAATTGCCTTCTGTTTGTCAGGCACCCTGATAGGACCACAAAACAGAACCATAGACAAAACAAATGAGTTTCCTGCCTTCTTGAGGCATAAAATCTAGTAACAGAGCAGAGAATAAACAAATAAAATGATTACAAATTCCCACATGTGTTTTATATGAAAGTGCTGAGAAAGAGAACCAAAAAAAAAAAATTAAGGACTTGGTTCAGACAGAAAGGCAGGGAAGGCCTTCCAGGGTAATGATTTTAAGCTGAGGTCTGAAGGGTGAGAAGGAGCAGCCACAGGAAGAGTAGAGAATTAGTTCAGGGCTGAGGGGAAATAAACTATGAAAAACAGGGTGTGTTTGAGAAGAGGATGAACTGTACTGAGCAAGATGACAGTGACACAACATGAATCCAAGAAGCAGGCAGGGGCCAGATCCTGTAGAATCTTGGAGGCCATTGTAAAGAACTGGAATATTCTACTGTTGCAATCCACTGTTACAACCTATTGCCATGGACTGGGTGGCTTAACCATCAGAGTTATTTTTCATAGTTTTGGGAAGTCTGAGATCACAAGATCAGGGAGAAACACGGCAGCTCTTGTATCAGGCTGTGCCTACCACGTTTTTCCCCCCCCTGTATCTATGAGAAAGAGAGAGGGGGGGTGGGAAATAATTATCTCATGTCTCTTCATATAAGGGGACTACTCCCATCACAAGGGTTCCACCCTCTTAGTCTAATTACTCTCCAAAAGCCCTACCTCCGAATACCAACCCACTGGGGTTAGGGTTTCAAAATATAAATTTCATGGGGGCACAAACATGCCGTTCATACCATCCACTAAATACTTCTCCTCAGTGTGGGAAATGCTGAGTTCCTGCTGCTTGTCAGATCTGGGCGAGAGAGGAGCAGCAGTTGTCAGAAGGAGAGAATGCCCAATGCCATCCCACTTAGCCACAAAGGACAGGAGCTCAAAGGAGAAAGCTTGCCCGTGTCCAGGAGGCTGGGAAGTAGATTTGCTTCCTAATGCAACAGCAAAAATTTCAAGTCAGGGTTAGAACACTAATTCTCTTCTGTGAATACAAAGGCAGTTCACAAGGCGATCTCTCCATGTAAAATTTATCTCAGATTTGGTCTATCAAGTTCAAAGTTAAGATCTTGGAAGGGAAGTCTGCTGAACAAAGAGCTGCATCTCTCATCCAATGATGTCACCTGGCTTAAGTCATGCTACCTGGGTCTCAGTTTCCTTGTCGGTAAAACCACCGGGAGAAAATACCCTGCTTCCTAAGGCCCTTTCAGAATCTAAAATGTGGGAAACTTGTTTATATAAACAATCAGAGGATGAATGTTCCAAAGTGGAAGGAAATGTTGGTGCTTAAACTGAAGTAAACTGTTTCAGTTTCCCTTACACATGATGAGTGATATTAGTTTCACCAAAAACATGTCACATGCTTCTTTGGCATGGCTTTGCTGTCATGGATATACTTTTTATTTTGAACAGGAAATTTTTAGTACAAATGGATTTATTAATCTCTACTCATTAATAAACTCTTTAGTAAGATAATACCCTTCACCTAGAATACTAAATAAATACTATTTGTCAAATATATTTAAATGTATTGATTTTAAATACATTTTTTAAATACATTGGGGTTTTTTTGAGTGTTGTGAATGTGTGTGTGTGTGTATTTGTTTGTTATTGGAGAGTAAACTGAGGGGCATTTTGCCACTAAGCTATATGCCCAGTCCTTTTATTTTGACACAGTGTCCTTCTAAGTTGTTGAGACCGGCCTCAGATTTGTGAGTCTCCTGCCTCAGTCTTGTGAGTCACGGTGGTTATAGGTGTGTGATACCTGTATAGGCTGATACAATTTCTTTAATTCATACATTCTACAAAAACTACTTATTAGTCCCTACAATTATGAAACTATAAACATGAAAAGATTAATATCGCTAAAATGTCTATATTACCCAAAGCAACTTACAGATAATGCCATCCCTGTCAAAATTCCAATGATATTTTACAGAGAAATAGAAAAAAAAACAACCTAAAATCCACATGGAATCACAAGAGAACCCAAATAGCTAAAGCAATCTTGAACAAAAATAATAATGGCAGCAACATAATAAAATCTACTATAAAACTATAATAACCAAACAGCATGGAGCTGCCACACACAAAAAAATAAAATAAAATAAAATAAAACCCAGAAATATAGGCTAATGGACAGAATAGAGAGCCCATAAATAAATTCATATATTTATGGTCAACAGATCTTTGACAAAGGTGCCAGACACATACAACGGGGAAAGGACAATCTCTTCAATAAATGGAATTGGGAAAACTAGACATGCAGACTAGTGAAATCAGAGCCTTAGCTTACCGCATACACAAAAATCAATTCAAAATAGATTAAAGACTTACCCATCAGTAAGACCTGAAACTATAAAACTTCTAGAAGAAAACATGGGGTAAAAACTTCTTAATATTAATAATTTGGATATGAACCCCAAAAGCATGGTCAACAAGATAAATAATAGACAAGTGGGACTACTTCAAACTAACGAGCTTCCGCATAATCAAGGACTCAATAAACAGAATAAAGAGATAAGTTATAGAATTGGAGAAAATATATGTAAATCATATATCTGATAATGTCTGATAAAATCTTACATCCAGTCGTCAGAAAGGGATCACGGAGAAGGTGGCTTTTGAGCAGAGATCTGAAGAGAATTAAGGACTAAGTCAGGGAGCTCTCTAGGGAAAGAGAAAAGGCATCCACAGTAGGAATTTGCTGTCCAAATTGATCTTACCTGCATTGGCCAAACCAAACAAGCCCTAAATTCATTTAAAAATTATAGTAAACTAGAGTTGACCCTAGGCACCTGGCAAAAGAGAAAAAAATCCTCTTTGGAGAAGGATACCATCACCTTAGGGACCAACAAATTCCTACAACTTATTTTTTAACAATGATTTTTTTAAAAACAATGATAATCTCACAGAGAAAAAAAATATCTAAGCACCTAAGGGCACAGCATATCAGAAGAAACACATCAGTAGAAATAGATCACCAACACTAGTGACCCTGGAATTAAGAAACACAAGTTAAACAATCACACTTTTCTGTGTTTAAAGAAGCAAAGGACATGCCTGACCATGTCTGGTAATAAAATTTGAAAAATGACACGAATTACCTGAAAAATATTCAAAGAGAAGCCCCAGAGATAATTGAAAGAATTTTTTTTTAAAAAAAATACAGAAGATCAATGGCTTGGTTTAATAAAGATTAGATATTGTTGAAGAAATAGTGGAAAAATTCAAAAGAATTACCCCCAAAAAATTGCAAAGATTGGCTCTAGAAGAAATAAGGTTCAACATCAGAATTCCAGGAAGAGAAGAGAATGAATGAGTAGAAGCAATATTTTAAATAATAATCACAGAGAATTTTCCAGAACAAATGAAATGTGATCACAGATTCCCAGTAAAAGACCCAGGGAAGCCCAACCACAGTAAGAAGAGACCCACTTCCAGATACATCCCAGTAAAATTTCAAAAAATTCTGACAAGCCGAACATCTTCAAAGCAGCCAAAGGAACAAGATTACCCTCAAAGTCCGGCAGTTGTCTCCTGACAGCCACAGTGAACGCCAAAGATGATGGAATGATATCTTCAGTGTATTAAAAGACAGCCTCTAATCTAGAGTGATATTCTCAGTGAAAACATCTTATAAACATGGGAGTGGGCTTTCAGGTAAGATGGCAGAATATAAGTATCCTTTGTGTGACTCAACCATTGAGAAGTCGGGGCAACAAATAAGAAACAATATTCCAAGAGAGGGAAAGCTCTGGGAATCAAGGAGGAGGTGACAGGAAAGCTAAAAGGCATGAAGCAGAAAGGCAATTCACAGAAAGGTACAAAGCAGTCAGTAACTCAACCCCAGCTCCCTGGGAGGCACTGAGAAGGGAACCCCACAACCAAAAGCACATGGTAAGCCCAGAAAGTGGCGCAGCACCTATGGCAAACAACGAACTGGCTGTTAGTCCTGCCAATCAATCAACGGCATCAAAGAGAATACCTGCTCTAAGTTTAGTGCAGGCTGTTAGCTGAAAGAGAGTTTTCATATCTTTGGAGGCGAAAGCCATCATAGCATTCACCATATCTCAGAGTGTTATAACCAGGAGCCATCTTGAGAGCGGGGCCTATGGTTTGGGACTGAGCTACTCTGGGGATCAGCAAACTCAGAACAATCAACAGATTCCTTCTGTTCCATGGCTGCCTGCCTCTGGCACAGAACTCAGTGGTCTGTTTGCTTCACCCCCTCTCCAGTGCATTTGAAGACACAACTTGGCTTGAGTGTTTGCCAGGTTCCAGGTGCACAGACTGGGGGGCCTCTAGCATGAGTGGGCACCTCCCCAGCCCACATGCCATGAAGCTAGTCGGGGCTAGTAGTGACTCTGGGTGTACTTTAAAAAAAAAAAAAAGTCTCTGAAGTGAATGCAGTCCTGCCTTAGTCAACATCCCACTAACCAGCCTGGCCTGGGGGAAACTTAGGGCAGGGCTCAGGCTGCGTTCAGCACCAACCTGTTGGATGGGAGCAGAGAGGAATTACAACAGTCCCCAGCTGCAACTCACTGGTGGATTCCAATATTACAATGGATCCTCAGCACCACAGGCTTTTCCGATCCAAGCACCTCAGCTAGGGAGGACCAGATGAAAAGTTCAACAGCAGGAAGCTCAAGCTGTGGAGCCTGAGCTTTAGACTCAATTTTTCTTTTCTCTCTCAATTTTTTCTACTTCTTCTTACTTTTTAATCTAATTCTATTTACTTAATTTTTATTCTTTAATTAGATTTTTTTGTCTTATTCTTTTCCCTCCTCTTTCTCATTTTCTTTTCCTTTTCAAAATCTTATTTCTTTCTATTTCCCTATTCCCATTTCCCTTTTCAATATTTTATTTATTATTACTTTTACCTGTACTTGTTTTTAACTTTTTAGTTTATTTCATATTATTTTTACTCTTTTCTATTGTTATTGATGGTATAATCGTTGACTTTAATTTGTTTCTGCTGATATTTCTATACCTGATCTGTCTTTGTTTTGGAATTGTTAGAATAGTTTGCTTTCTCTTCTCTGAGTCGTACTGGGGGTCAGGCCCTTGAGAGAATCCTACTCACTAAACAGACCCCTAAATAAGAGTAGAAAAGATATTCATCACAACAGATGCATAAATCTCAATGTAGAAACACAAGAAATATGAAAAAACAAGGCAACATGTCTCCTCCAAAGGCTCATAACTCTTTAGTAACTGGATGCAAGGACACCAAAATGGATGAAATGCCAGACAAAGAATTCAAAATGAGGCTTAAAAATTAATCAGTGACATCAAAGAGAATGCAAGCAAAAGAATTAAAATGGCTGAATGAATTAAGGAAGATAATACAGGAGAGGAAAGAGCAATTTGATAAAAAGATGGAGCTTCTGAGAAAGAACCAAAAAGAACTGGAAGAGAAAATCTCAATAAGTCAAATTACAAAATCAGCTGAAAGCCTCATCAATAGACCAGATCAGGCAAAGAAATAACATCAAAGTTTGAGGACAATGCTGATGAATCAGAACATTCCGACAGTAATAATGAAAATACTTAGAAAAAGAAAATGACTGGGGCTGGGATTGTGGCTCAGCGGAAGAGCACTGGTCTAGCACATGCGAGGTCCTGGGTTCGATTCTCCGCACCACATAAAAATAAATAAATAAAATAAAGGTATTGTTTCCAACCACTTCCAAAAAATAAAAAATGTTTAAAAAAAAGAAAAAAGAAAATGACTAACAACCTAGATTACTATATCCAGAAAAGTTATCCCTCAGAATTGAAGATGCAATAAAGACCTTCCAAGATAAACATAAACTAAAGGAATTCATACCCCCTAAGTCATCATTATACAAGATAATTAAAGGAATCCTACACACAGAAGAGGAAGCAAGACAAACCCAAATATGAGAGCATAGGAAAGAATAAGTCTCACTAGAAGAGTAGACAAAGAAATGAGAATTAGGAAAGAATCAAGCATGATTAATTCATTAATTAAACTATCAAACTTCTAAGATGAATAAGGGGAAAGAAAAAGCTCATTTACAACAATTTAAACTAAACAAACAAAATGATAAGAACTAATACATGCCTTTCAATAATAACCTAGAATGCAAATGATCTGAATTCTCCAATCATAAGACAAAGGCTATGATTGGATTAAAAATAAGTCCTGATGTTTTGCTGTCTGCAGTAAATCACCTTACCACCAGAGACATAAACAGACTAAAAGCGAAAGAATGGAGACCTATATCTTTCAATCGAATGGAAATCTGAAAGCAAACAGGAGTAACTATACTTACACCCAAAAAAACAGACTTCAAGCCCAAAAAAGACAGAAGAGACAAAGAAGGTTACTACATATTAATAAAAGAAACGATCCATCAAGAAAATATAACAATTGCAAATATATATGCACCAAATATTGGAACACCCAATGTTATAAAGCAAACACTACAAGACACAAAAGACAGAGGCAGGTTCCCATGCAATCGTAATGGGTGAATTTAATACCTCACTCTCACCATAGACAGATCTTCTGGACAAATAAAATATCAACACGGAAACATCAAAGTTATATTATACTATATGTTGGAGAAAAGACAACCTTTTCAATAAACAGTGCTGGGAAAACTGGATATCCACATGCAGATGGATGAAAACTAGATCCCTGTCTCCTGTCTTGCACAATAATCAACTCAAAATGGACCAAAGAACTTAACTTAAGACCTAAAACTTTGAAGCTACTAGAGGAAAATAGAGAACACACTTCAAGATACTGGTATAAGCAACAATTTCCTGAACAGGACTCTAAAAGTTCAGGAAATAATAGATTTGACAAGTGGGTTTGCATCAAATTTAAAAGCTTCTGCACAGCAAAGGATATAACCAACAGAATGAATAAACAGTCTTCAAAATGGGAACAAAATCTTCACAAGATATTCATCTGACAGCAGATCAATATCTAAAAGATATAAAGAACTCAAAAAAAACCAATGCCAAAAGAACCAACAATCCAATCAACCAATGGCCAAATGCATTCAACAGATACTTCTCAAAAAGAAAAAGTACAAAATGGCCAATAAATGTATTAAAATGCTTAATATATTTAGCCATCAGGGAAATGAAAACTGCACTGAGATTTCATCTCACTCCAGTCAGAATGAACATAATCAAAAAAAAATAGAAAAGGAACTATTATACTGTTAGTGGAAATATAAATTAGTACAGACACTATGGAAATCAGTATGGAGGTTCCTCAAAAACCTAAAAATATACAACCATCATTTATAATCAGAAGGAAAGTTAAGTATAACTACAGGGTCCTGAGGTCAGTGTGTCATTCAGGAGAAGGATACAGGGATTTATTAAGTAATGCAGATGGATGAAAACTAGATCCCTGTCTCCTGTCTTGCACAATAATCAACAATAATCAGGGATTTATTAAGTAATTGTAGATTCTGATAAGTGAAATATGCATATTATAATTTCTAGAATGATCACTGAAAGAACATAACTAGAGTATATAAATTCAGAATCAAGAAAGGAAAAGAATAGAATGATATAAAGTTTTAAAAATGGACAAGAAGTGAAAGAAAACAAAACCTAGTATAAGAAGAACAAATAATAAGCCAAAATAAGATATTTAAAACCAAATAGATAAGAGGTAACATTAAATATGAATGGACTATTTTCCAGCTAAAATTCATTTTGTCGGAATGAATGTAAAACAAAATCTAATTTATATGCCATTTACAAAAGATACACAGAAAGCACAACAGACAAAGTTAGGATGGGAAAAGACACATATGGCAAATGCTTACCAAAAGTAAAGTTGATATCCATGTATAGATATACATATAGAGAGAGATAATACACACACACACACACACACACACACACACACACACGCTGTCTCTCTCATACAAAATATTTTCCCGAAGGCACCAACAGCCTTGTCCTGAGCAAAAGCAGAGATGGAAGTAGCTAAATGAAGGATGAAGAGGGATGAAGATGGGAGAGTCTATAACACGTTTGCATGTTGAGAAGCTAAAAAAGAAAAGAAAAGGTAAAACAGATCAGGCAAAAAGAAAAAGAAGCAATTGCTGAAACAATGTTCTCAAGGAGACAAGAGGTGCTGAGACCTAGTAGCCGAACAGAGGGTCTGGCCTCAGAGGGGAACACAGCCAGTTCATCCACAGGCAGGAAGGCAAGGGTGTAGAGCCAGATGTCTCTAAGGTGTGGAATTGGAGGCAAAAGGAAGCTCCCTTCTGGTAGTTTCTCTATCCTCGGAAAATAGGAAATAAGGTCTTCATCTGAGAGTGAGGCAAGAAAGAACACACATGTGTGGGAGAAGAAAGTGAGAGAGCGCCCATCTGGCATAGGAGGAGCTCTATCAGTGTTTGCCAAGTGAGTGGATGGAAGTGAGAGTACACGGGCTAGTAAATACTGTAGGACTGTCGGAGGGTTCTCAGGATCCACCTGAGTTTAGTGATCATAAATTTGAGATGGCTGCATAGTTTTCTCCAACCATCAACTTTTTGGTTTATTACCCCAAGGGGATGATCTGTGGTACAAACTAACATGCTAAGGATGGCAGAGCAGAAGGATCGTGTAAAACTGCTGAACCCACCTTCTCTTGGCTTCTTTAAGCATCTTTACATTCTCACTGCAGGCACCCAGGGACTCTGGGGCATACTGCAGGGATCATCCTAACCGACACAACTGTGGTTGGATATCCCAAGCCCAAGGTCTTCAACAAATCATCTTCTATCAATCCACACCAAGCCATCTGAGGATTCAGATTTCTTGGCCACATCTCTGTTTCCTTTGACCCCACCCATCACAGCCTCAGTCCAAATCAGCCTGTAGCATTAACTCATCACCACAGACCAAACCACACTGGCCTCTGAGTAATAAGTGAAATGTTCTGCCTTGGTTCCCAGACTCTCGCCTCCTCCTTGGCCTCAACAATTCACCCTGTACTTACTGGTATAAAACTGCCATTTTATCAAGCTTGTGGATTCTGTGGGCTAGGAATTTTGGCAGAGAAAAGCAGAGGTGGCTTGTCTCTTTGTCACTATGTCTGGCATCTCAGTTTGGAAGACTCAAAATCTCTAAAGGTGTGGGCTGGGGGTAGAGCTCAGTTAGTAGAGGGCTTGCTGGCATACACAGGTGCAAAGGCCCTGGATTAAATCCCTAGCACCACCAAAAAAAAGAAGAAGAAGGAGAAGGAGAAGGAGAAGAAGAAGCAGAAGCAGCAGCAGCAGCAGCAGCAGCTAATGGGTAACTCGAATGAGAGGAGGTCAAAATCCTACAGAGATTTCTTAATATACATCTGACACCTGGGCTGGGCTAGCTCAAAGCTGAGGCTCTCTTGAGCAACTGACTAGAGTACCCATGTGTGGCATGGGTTTCCCATAGCATGGTGACTAGATCCCAAAGAGAGTGTCCTGGGAGGAAGGATGGGGAAGCGAATGTCCCAAGAGATTCAGGCCTCTCCTGACCCAGCCTTGTAATGTTAGCTTCCTATTTCTGCTATAACAAATTATCACAAATATGGTTCTTTAAAATAATATAAATGTAATGTTTTAAAATTTTGGAGGTCAGGAGGCCCAAGTGGGTTTCCCTGGGCTAAAATCAAGGTGCATTTCTTCTGGAGATTCTAGGGGAGAATGTTTCCCCTTGCCTTCTCCAGCTTCTAAAGGCACCTGCCTGCCTTGGCCTGTGGCCCCTTCTACCACCTTCAAAACCAGCAGCATAACATCCTCAAATCTCTCTTGGACTGTAACCTCCTTGCTTCCTGCTTCTAAGGACCCTTGGGATTACATTGGGCCTACTTGGCTAATCCAGGGTAATCTTCCTGTCTCAAAACAATCAATTTATTCACCTCTGCCAAGAGTCTTCGCCAAGTAAGGGGACATTGTCACAAATCTGTGGATCAGGATGCATGTGAACGTCTACAGGTAGCAGGAGGGAATATTCGTTCTGCTGACTACCCCATGGAAGTCATACAGTTTCATTTTCACTGCACACTACTGGTCAAAGCAACCACAGCCAGCCCAGATCCAAGAGGAGGGGCATAGACCCAACATCACAATGGGAGGAGTGCAAATGAATTTGTGGCATAGTTAAAAACTGCCACACCCCACTCTGTTGGGACTGGTTCACCCCAGGACCACTCTGTTGTGGGAGCTCCACTCCCATTCTTGACTCAAAAGCATGAATGCAAAACAAGGCAGATAGTTAATGCTTTCCCAGGCATGTGAAAGGAAGCAAGAGCCACAGGGTACAGCAATATTTTATGCAAATTTTAATACTGTAGGAAAATATTAATAAATCCCTTCTTTATGCACAGTTGAAGTCAAGCAAATCCTACTTTTTATTTATTCCTAACTGAAAAATTAGACTTGGGTTGTGCAAGTCTTGAGTTATGAGAGTTTTTGTGGAATGCATCCCTTGCATAAAATGCAAATATTCTGTACTTGTTTTAATTCTGTAAGGATCCAAAATATAATATAGTATAAGAAAGAAAATGGAGGAGATGTGAAAATTACATCCAACTTTTAGCATGAGGATTAAAGAATCACCAAATGATTAACTTCCCTCAAAATACGAGTTTCCCATGCTGTTTGAATTGAAGGAACGTTTCTTCTGTTGAAATCAAGCATTATTAGTAAACAGCAGTTGTGAGAACTCAAAGTGGCTAAATTGCAGGCTTTGTTGGAAACAGGCCTGAACAGAACATATTAGCATAAATTGTATTTTTTTATGGTTAAGCTGCAGTGTTAAATATCAAACTGTGCTAAACGATTGCTCTCCATACAACAGCAACACTGAACTACCTGTTATATCAGTTTAGTAAATTGTCCAACTTGGAGGAGTCAGTAATTTAATGGACATATTTATAAAATATCCTAAGGTACCCTGGCTTAACATCAATGAACAGAACACCCCTTAGAGTGTTAAAAGCCTGTCTGTTAAAAAGAAGGATTAGCAAGGGGGTAAATATAAGATTAATTTTTAAAAGGAAAGCCAATTACACTGTGAAAATGAACATCACACTTTCAGCTCAATTTTCATGTAAAAAATGTTCATATTCTGCCTTAATTTTCTCTAAGTATTATATTAAATTTGTGCCTTACCGTTGCATCATCATTTAGGAGACTGGACATTACATTCTGTCCAGTTAAGCTGACCAGCACTATTTGTTCCCTACATCTTTGACTTTGGATATTTGGCACATTTTATTAAATGGGGGAAGGCAAAATCCCTCATGACCTCATCCTTGTTGCTAAATTTCATATGCTCTTTGAGAAACTGTACTGAGAACTTCTATCTTAAATGATATGTTAGGACGCCACACAGCAGATACTTAACACCCGGGGAGAAGGAAGGTAGACTATGCTCAGTTCTGTCAAAGATGAAAATTAAGCAAACATATAAGACAGCCTTGGGTGTCAATGCTGATTGCTGAAGGTCAAACCATAAACCCATATTTGAGGTCTGGCCATTTGGAATCATTAGGGATAATCAAGGTAATACATGGTTTGCTTATGCCTTCTGTGTAACATGAAGATTATTAAACAATAAGATACACTGTCATTGTCACTTCCTTCATGTTATGTTGTCATTCTTATTTTACATAATAGGGAATCTTTTTCATTGTTCTTAATGCTTTTCTCCAATTACAAAAGCAATACATGTCCCTTGTAGAAAATATAAACCAATGAAATAAAAAAGTAAAACTCCTCCATAATAATTTCTCTGAAACCTCCCAAATCAGATCCCTATTCTTATTCCCCAAATCAAAAGACATTAAATTGGAGCAAAGAGGTAAACATAAAAATGAACCTATAAAGTTCTAAAGGGAGATATAGGTAATTTTTTACAAGCACCTGGCCAGCAGTCTCGCCCCTAGGATCTTCATAGAGAGAAGGCCAGGTTTGTAACTCACATCCATGGATATTTGAGCTGGTGTCATTAGGATCTCAAAGTCAGTATGATTCTATATAACAAAAGGGTCACATGGATAATTAATCCTAATATAGGGAAAGTTCAGACATAGAAAAAAAATAATGTCCTGGGGGAACCCAGGAAAAGAAGAGAAAAAATCCGACCGGTAACATCAAAGATGAAAAACATCTAAGCAGAATTCTAAATGGACCAAGAAAGTCAGAGGTCAAAGGGAACCGTCTCACCAAGAAAGAGCATTAAGGATGCCAGAGAGTCATGAAGTCCAGTAAGGTTGGTTTTGTGATCAAATCACAGAGGAAGGGCCTCAATAACCTATTCCTAAATCAAGAGAGTCAAGCCAGGCAGAAAAATTGATCATTTCTGTATCTAACTTTTTTTTAATGAGGTCATCTCATAGCATTCTAGAAAATCTAGTACATAAAATATTTATGGACTCTACAAGTTGGGATTGTTTAGCAAGAGTTGACAGAAGCCCAATTCAAATCAGAAAATAAAAGAAAAAAGAGGCAAATATAAAAATTATAGGGGGGAGGAATTTGTGAACTCACATAATTCAGCTTAGCATATGTTCCCTGGTTCAGGTAAAGCTGGATCTAAGTTCTCAAATGATGTATGATTCTGTCCATTTCTCATTCTCTACTCTGCTTATCTATCTCTCTCTTTGCATGTTAGCTTCATTCTTTTCTGCAATAGAGACTCTTTCTATCCACAGGAGAGCAAGCACGGGCAGCCCCATGCCAATCTTCTCACAACTTACAAACATGCATGAAGAGAATGGTCTTCCTTCATTAGATCAAGTAGAAGGGCCCCGGGGAAGCATCTCTGTAGCCTAGACTGGGCAAATGCCCATCCCTAAATCAGTCACTGTGACTAGAAGGATGTAGGACTGGGGTTGGCCCACCACTGGTCCCATGCCCATCAATGAGGGCAGGAGGAGGTACAAGTTACCTGAATGGACAGCCCCACTAGACCCACAGGAGGTAGGGGAACAGCTCCCTAAAGAAGGACATACAGGATGGGAGAGTGTGCCTGGCACACACCAGCTACCAAGTGTCACAGCCAGCCATTCAGAGGATCCCCTCCATCCCAACAGCAGGGATGCATCATGTAACTCCTACAGCTGTCCAGGTAGGAATGCAGGCAGATGATGGCCCCTGCAACCGTGACAGTGATGATAAGAATACTGATGACGCATTCAAACCAGCATCAAAAAGACCCCAATGACAGTGTTCCAAACGGAAAGTGTTCTAAACGGAAAGCCCCATTGAATTCCAAAAGAGAGAAGCAGAGCATCTCACTGCCCCCCAACCTCACCACCACGTATAAAAGTCACCAGGTTTAGCTCTTGTGTCTTACATTAGCATATTTGAAATCTGGTCATTTAAAATTAGATCAGAAGTGGAGCATGCCTCCATATGGCACTTAGGATGTGCCAGGCGCTGTCCTAAGTGTGTTATGTAAAGTGAGACTTGTAATTTGCAGACCCAAAGGCAGAGGGGTCCCCATTTTCACACTTTGTTCTTGACCCTGCCTGTTCTTGCATTGAAGTAGGATCTATTATTGTTTCCCTTTGTGATGGAAGAAGCCAGAGCCCAGAGAGGCCACACTTACATGGAGCCAGACTTGAACCCAGGTGATCTAATTCCAGAGCCTGCATTTATAACCTCAAGGTTAGACTTGGTGCCTCTATTCAAGACAGATCAGAAAGCAAAGATGGTGAGCCAGGGAGCAAGAAAAAAAGAGACACGCTGGACCAAAGGGATCAGCAACAGAATAAATAAGTCAGACGTAATGGCAAATCTAGACGCTGAACTGTCAGCTCGGAAGCACAGGATTGTCAGCGCAGCCCCAACACTGTCTAGGGAGGGTGTGAGCAGTCTGGTTTAACGAATCCAGGTTATAGACTCACCACATTCCCCTGGAACAAAAATATCCCCTTCTTTTCCACAGATGCTGTGCCCACGAAGGCAGCCTGGTGTCTGGGGATAACCTTTCTACACAGTACCAGTGTGGTGTCTGGCGCATTGTCACGCTCATCTGTGTTTCTTTAATAGTGAGGCATCTGCAGCCACCTCCTCTTAGGAGAGTCATAAGAGCTGAAAGACTATGTTTAGTGATCAAGTATTTGTTGAGCACCTGCTATGTGCCAGGCCCTGGACTGGTCCCTGAGGACACAGCAACAGAAAAGATACTTGCCAGTCGGTATCTTTTAGGCAGTTCTGGCTTATCTCACACTTGAACTGCGGTAAAGAGAATTTTTACCAGCTTTTTCAAGCAGATCTGAGACCTTGATAGTACCTACCCATAGAGCATACCCAGTTGTACTAAAATATTTTTGTAGCACTTGGTAAATAGCCATTGCCTAAGCCTCTACCCACCACTGCCCACCCTGCCCTAGGCCCTCTCAAGGATGCCCAAGACATCTCCATGATTCATCATCTAGCGAGATAATCCAGGTCTAGCAGCGAGGCCCCCAGGACTCTGCTGCAGCTCTCATCCATTCTGCTTGGTGGGGACCCATGCCCTGGCTCAAAAGCACTAAAAGTGACGAAAATGCAAAAAAAGTGCCTCCCCCACCGCATCCCCTTAAGCAAGCTTTAAACTCACACTTTTCTGGTCGACTGCCAGTTCTCTTTAGAAACAGTAGGTCTTTATTTAAAAAAAAAAAAAAAAAAGGAAAAGCATCAGACACACAATGTGACAATCAGCAACTGTCTGAGCACAGCCTGTTGACGCAGAGGACATCATGCCAAGACAGGACCAAATTACCTGCCCTCCCCCACCACCCACAACACCTTCTACCAGCAGGCACCTTCAGAATGGAGGCCACAGGGAGCTGGACCCAGACAGCCCAGCAGCCAAGGTGACTAGAGGGTCCTTGTCACCTCCACAGGCCCACAGAAGGAGCAAACAACACTGGTCAGGAGTTTCACCTACATACCTTTGTGGCTCCTCAGTCACAGGGAAATCCCTATATCAGCCTAGGTGCCAAGAGAGGTTATCCCTGACTGACATCTGCAAGACAGACTCAAAAGCAGAAGGAGTCCCTATTTCCACACTTCGTTCTCAATCCTGGCTGTTCCTTAGCATCACTCAAGGGTTCCTTTAAAATTATAGATGCCGGGTCCCAGCCAATCCCAACAGCTGATCCAGTGAGGCTCATCCTGGCTTAGGGGACCCCGGTTCCATGAACTACTTTTATGGACCAGAGGGACCCCCAAGGTTTCACTCTCCCACACACAAGTCTGCAGCCCAGAAGGGGAACATGTCCAGACTTCCCTCTGGCTCCAGGTTCCCCGCCCACCCTGCCCATGGGCTCATGATCTAGGAGAGAGAGGTGTCTCTTTCCACCGGGGGACACAGCGTGCTGGCATTTCACCCACACATGATGGCTGGACAGTGAGTGCAAGAAAGACATTTATTCAAGTCCTGATCTGAGATTGCAATCTTTAATGGCATCGTTCAGTATTTCCTTTTAGGAACTCCTTAGGGGGATGGGGTTCCCAACTGCTAGCTCGTGTTTCATAATATTAGTGACCTATGTAGAAATTAAGACTTGAAAGCTGACTTCTCAAAGATAATATCATACAAAATGGAAGAAAACCATAATATAAATGAACATTTGTTATTTTCTGAGCCTTTCTGCAAAGTACTCCATCCTTAATTGAGCCAAGGGGTCCTTGTCCCTGCACACACAAGTCAACTGAGTCAGCAGAGAGGCAGTAGTGACTGAAGATAAATGTCTTTGGGAGGCAGATCCTCCAGGCACTCCTTCCTGGCACAGATCCTGAAATCAGGGCCCTCTTCCCATGAGACTGCTGGATTGGCAGGGAACCAGGCCACTGAGCCAAGAACCTGCAAAGGTCTCCTTTCTAAAGAAGGATCACATTTCCTGCATTACTGACAAGAAAACTAAGGTACAGGGAGGTAAAGGGGACAATTCAATGGGCAATGTCTTTGTAGGGAGAAAAAAAATGTCACTTTCAACACCTCGAGAATGTAGCAAAAAGAAAAACCTCAGACGTGCCTCTGGGGAGACAGACTCTCAAGATCTTTAGTTAGAAGATGCTGCTGTTAAATGTGTAGGAATTTTTTAACTCACAAATCTTATCACCACCAAAAAAAAAAAAAGTGGGGGGGATCAATGCAGATGTCTCAGGTTAGGTCCTTGATCTGGGTGGAGTGACAGGGCATCTTGTGCTGTAGGTCACCCCTCCTGTTCTGTCAAGAAAGGCAAAGGGGACATGACCTCACCATTACCTCTCCCAGCCACTCCTACACCTCTGCAGAAAGAATACCAGGCAGGTACTAGGGCAGGCTCCAGACGCTATGGAAAAAGAAAGGGAGAGGAAAACAAATCCCGGAAGTGAATCAGAGCCAGAGAAGAAATCTGAAGCACTCATGTTCAAAATACACAGAGCCCACGCCCATTCATCTCAGGGATCCTAAGCCTAAAACCATGGCAAAGATACAACAGATACTTAGAACTTTGACTTTTCTCATTTAAAGCCAAAATATGTTTTCCCTTCCCTAATCAAAAAGCAAGATTTAAAGAGGTTTGCATGTCTGATAGTTCTAGAAACAAGGAAGAGAGGAAACGTTAATTCCATAGCTTTGGCATATCAACATCTTTTCCAAAACTTCATAACTATGTTACTTGGGCAGTAAAAACACAGCAAAAATTATTTCTCTAAAATGAAAAGGGTTGGACCTGCTGACCACATGAGCCCCATAATACATAACTATAGGAACTATTGAGGAACATGTGGTATTTACATGAAAGATATCCTCTTAAAGAGTTAACAATACAATATATTTAAAGTGCATCGCAGTGTAATGACGAGAGAAATTCTATTCTCTCTAGAGCAGTGATTCTCAAAGTATTGGGACCCAAGAAGCAGCAGCAGCAGCAGCAACACCTGGGAATCTGTTGGAGAAAGAGCTCTTTGAGCCCATCCCAGAATAACAGGCTCTGAACCTTGGGGTTGCATCCAGGCACTTTTAGTTATTCCCATGATCCCATGTATGCTATGTCAACTTATATAGTAAACAAAATAGCTCTTCATGGATTTGTTGCAAATATAACTTAGTTGTGTATTAGGTTTCCACTACTGTAACAAATACTGGAGACAAATCAACTTATAAAGACAAAAGGTTTACTGTGGCTCACAGTTTTGGAGGTTTTAGTTCATGACAAGTGGCCTTGTTGCTTTGGGCCTGTGGCAGCACACCACATCATTGCAGGAACACATGGAGGAGGAAGCCTATTCACCTCATGGTTAATGGAAAGCAAAAAAGACCTAGATCCTACAGTCCCCTTCAAGGGCACACCCCCAATAACCTAAGAATTCCTATTAGGCTCCACCTCTTAAAAGTTTCCATCCCCTCCCAGTAATGCAATGGGCTGGTGACCAAGTGCTCTCATACACAGACCTTTGAAGGCTGTTAAAGATCCAAACTGCAGCAGGATTAAAGTATGTCTGTCTCATTACTTCAAATGGTCAGTATCTGTTTCAGAGAAGAAGAAAAAAACCCACAGGGGCTGCCTTGCCTCCCTGGACACCCCTACCTTGGGGGTCTTTGCTTTGGCCATTCCCTCTGCCTGGAGCACTACCCTTCCTTCTAACCCCATGCAGGACTTGAGTCAAATATTGTCACCTGTTTAATGAGGCATCTGCTGCCCACCCCCCACTCTGCTTCCTCTTTTCTTTGGTTCCCAAAGTTTTATCCCCTTTGAAGAACTCTGTGATTAATGTATTAATACAGAGTTTTCTGTATGTCTCCTTCCAATAGCCTTGATGTCAGTCTTTAATGCCTAGCACATGGTAGGCTCTTCTATACAATCGCATGACTAAAAGATTCAGGCAAATCCCAGAATCAACCTTTGGGTGGACAGTTTTTGTTTATGTTGTAAAGACTCAGGCAAGGGGCTACCTTGATAAATTGAAGAGAAGTTTCCATCTCTCATGGGAGGTCCCAGTGTGGGAGACCATCCCACTCTACATCCTGAAATACCCACATGGTTGAGAATCTTGCTTTGCAACCAATATTCATGGAAAAACAAGTTGCTGGAACCATACTCTGAGCCTCTGTTGCAGGTGCTGGGTATAGAGATCTCCATGCATCTGCACCACTCATGTGGCAATCCTTTCCCTCAAATAAAGCCTTAACCACTGTTTAAAAGTTAATACTATTAATTACATTGCATGACCATCAGGGGTAACTAAATTCCAATATATCTGCTTCTAGCTTAAGTTAGAAAATGTGAAATTGTGCCCAATATCAATTATCTCTTCTGAGCTGGTTCAATGGGGCGATTTGGAAGTAGGCTCTCCAATCTTTCATAACTTGTTTCTTTTGTATGGTCTTCCCAGAAATTTCCAGTCTAGCTATTTTTCTAGATGGCTTTAAGGTCATCAGAGGGTCAAAGTGATGCTGACCATTAGAAAAGATCATTGGGCCATTGCAAGAGGTTTCCACACAATCTTGCATTGCCACTTCCTCCAAAGGACTGAACCATACTGAAGCAACTTTAAAAAAAATTTTAGTTTGGAAATTAAGATCTGGTGGAAGAACAAGCTATAAACTGCTGGTTTGTCTTTTAGCATGTTTGTTAGGATGGTGTTTTGGGGCAGAAGGGAACAGGCAGACAGAGGGGAGGAGAGGGACCAATCAGATATTGTGCAGGAAAGTGCCCTGCTAACTGCAAAACACTAGTCCAGCAATTCTGAAATTCTTTGGTCTCAGGACCTCCTTTCAGTCTTAAAAAGTATTGATGACCCCAAAGAGCCCTTGTTTATGTGGATCATGTTCATCATTATTTGCCACACTAGAAATTAAAATAGAAAGCATCAAAGTGCTTATTTATTCATTAAAATAACTCTAATTAACCCATTGCATGTTCATACAAGTAACATTTCATGAAAAATACTGTATTTCTTAAAGCAGAAAAAAATGTGAGAGAAGAAATGCTGTTTCACATTTTGCAAGTCCCTTTAGGGTAGGCTGGATAGAAAATAATGGGTTCCAGAATCTCTGCTGCAATATCAGAGGTCCCATGGTCTATGGAAAACTCCACTGCAGACTACCCTTATGGCAAAGATGACAAAAGGTGAAAACACCTTAGTATAATTGGTCTTGACCTCACAGAGACCCCTAGAAGCCCCCAGATCCCACTTTAAGAATGACTGTACCAGACAAACATCATGACTCTATCCCCTATTTAGAGAAAGAAACTGAGACCTAGAGAGGGGAAGTCATGTGATTTACCAAAGGTCAGAACTTACACATGGGTTTCTAACTTGTGGCCAAGCATTCTTCGCATTAGACGTGTGTTGTCCTCTCTGTGTAGTAGTTTCTGCCTAAACTAAGTGGGGATTTTCTTTAGCAATAAGAACAATTGTGAAATACAATGGGGCTGGTTCAGTCAGTCAAGATGAACTTCGAACTTAGGATCCCCACCACAACAGGGGTGGGGGGATTTCTAAAGACTGATCGATTATATGTGCAATTTCACTCCCAGGCACATGCCCTACAGTGACAGTAAGGCAGGAATGACACCATAGTTCTCTCCAAGTATAAACATTTTGCCATGTTGGGTCAGATCCTTGAGATGAAGAGATTTTTGTTGGTTTAGTTTGGAAGAATGTAGCTTGAATACAATAGTCACGGTTTTTATTTAGTACGCAATCAACTGAATGGGGAAACACCAGCTTTTATTGAGTTTACTGCAAGATAGCAGTTTCTAGAACTGCAAGCAGAGTATTTGACAGGCAATTTGAGGATGTTCAAGGTAATAATGACCTCCTACTGTCTCTGAAACTTCACCTCATCTAGGGGCAAGTGTCCTCAAGGAGGAAAGACCTACAAAGAAAGCAACACCTGAGAGATGGGGATGCTTCTGATGAGAGCAAAGGCCCAGTGGTGGATGGGAGCCAGCCCCAGTGAAGCCATGTTGCAAATTGCTCACCAAATTGCTCACCACCAAGGCTTCTCAAGCTGACAGTAATGCCTGGCACAAGTGAAATACTACCACAAAACTTGCTACTCCATGGTATGCCGGCATCTGTATTAAAATTCCTATTGTAAAATCAAGCCAAGCACTTTCTTTAAAAAACTAGTGCAAAAGAGCAGGAGAGTCTCACTCTGACTCCACCCACATGACAGTCCCACGCCGCAGACATAACAAATCTGTTCCTCTCTTTCATTCTTTGGAATGGTTTCCTTCATAACTCTAAAGCACTTACATCTCCATTTCTTGATTTATCCACTTTAAAAATATGAACTCCCACTAAAGGAAGACTCACCTGGATTTCCCTCCACTTCGCTTCCTACGCTCCAAACTCGGTTGACAGATTTACATTCTATTCAGTAATTATATTTTCCATGCTTTGTCTTGAAATTGAGCCTTCAAAAATAAAATCTACCAAATAACATTAAAAATAGGACTGAGAGTACAGGACTGAGAATTATGATTGCACCCAAAAGAATGAAGTGTGGATCCTATGTCGTGAAACCTGTGCCACTTGAAGAATGAAGTTCTGAGTGCAAAGAGCCAGCAAATTTTCTGTTCTTCCTGTTCATTCATTGCTGAGAAGCAGAACACATTTTTTTTTGTTTCCTTTATAGTTGAACTTTGACTTTATATTTTCCCCAGAGTTCCTAGGAAGGAAGAAAAAGAATAGTATCTCCTGCATCGTATCATAATGCCCTTAAAAGATCCTAACCACACAGTTTCTATAATGGAACCCACTTTCTTCTCGATATCTGATTGCTACCAGTGACTTTCTAAATTTACTCCAGAGGGGTTATTTGGGGATTTTCTTTTCATTATTCTCCTGGGTTATTATCATTGGTTTCTTGGGTCCCATATTTTCATTATTTTTTTCATTATTTCTTGATCATTTATTGTTTACCTGAAGAATATTCTTCAGTAATTGCTCTTTTTTGGAAAGGCTACATGGAAGTAAACTTCCTCACTCCTTGTTGTTTGAAAACATATTTATTTTACTCTCCTATTTAATTGTTCATGATTGGTACAGCAGACACCACTGGGTGTCACAATATCTGTTTGTATAGAGGTCTTCTCCTCCTCCACGTGACCACAGAGGGATGGTTTCTGATTCATCTACCTTCCAGTGATTGACTTAGGAGAACACACATACCAAAATCTGGGTCAATATGAAGAAAAGCCTGCTGGGACTTCTGAATGAGAGGCTTCCCATCTTCCTCTGGAGTCTGTCTTTTCTGGATATGGTGCCTGAAACTACTATAGACACCTTGTCACAGGAAAGGAGCCAGCCTGAGGGTACAACTAATTGATCCAACAGAATGGTAGATGAATCTCAAATCTTAGTGATTATCATTTGTCAGTATCAAACGAATGGATTTATCAACCTGGTGATGCCCACATCTGAATTTTATCTGAGGCAAGCTAACATAGTGCCTTTTTGCTTAAGTTCCTGAGAGGGCTTTCTGTTCCTGCAGCCAAAAGAATCCAGGTAAATACAACTGGGAATCGAATTCTTCATTTATTTTCTCTCAAAACTTTGCAAGCATGATGCCACCGACTACTGTCTCTACTGTTATCAATGAATGTATTATTATGTGAATCTATTTCCCATTTCCTAACAATAGTATGGCTTTCCCTTTTCTTTTTTATTTTTAGAAAGAGAGAGAGAGAGAGAATTTTTTAATATTCATTTTTTAGTTTTCGGCGGACACAACATCTTAGTTTGTATGTGGTGCTGAGGATCAAACCCTGGCCGCACGCATGCCAGGCGAGTGTGCTACCGCTTGAGCCACATCCAGCCCTGGCTTTCCCTTTTAAGGGGAGCTTTTATACTTGTCTTTATTTTCTGACTACTGAAATTCATCAGAAGTATCTTGCTTTGGATGTTTTCTCACTTATTAAGCTTGGCAATCTTTTTAGTTGAAGAATTTAATTTTATATCTTTTTATTTTAGCTCAAAGAAAGTTTATTCCATTATTTTTAATTTCCTTTGTACCTATTATATAAATATTAGGCGTATTTTTTTATACATCTCATACTTACCACATTTTTGTTCTAGGTCGGAAAGATTTCTCAAACTTTATCTTCCTGTTTACTTATATGGAATTTATCAGTGTCCTTGCTATTATTCTGACACTGTTGCATTTTAAAAACTTAATCAATCATATCTTTAAGATTATCTTCTAATTACATCTTTTATAGCAGCAAATCATTGTCTTATCTATATGAAAATGTCTCAATTGCTTTTAATATCTTCTCAAGTGAGTTCTTCTTTGTATATATTGGTCTTTATTTTTTATGATTTTGAGTTCCTTTAGATGTCTGGTGGACCTTAGGTGATCATTTTAATTTGTTGGTGAAGGACAGATAACTCATGTATGTTTCCTTTGTAGTTAGGAAGACCTATTTGCTCTACATGTCAGGGGTAAACTGTAGCCTTTGTGTGGAAAGATACTTCTCACTGGTAGACATAGCCAGGGAGCTATGGGCTTCATCCTACGAGATAAGAGAACTGGAACTCCCACCACCATCAATGTAAAGTAGGGTACTTCTATGTGGTTCACCCCTAGTCTGGGGTAACTTCCCCTTTACCCTTTGTTTCCATGTATGTATGTATGTATGTATGTATGTCCTAATCTCTAGTCCGACTACCCCACCCTTTTGTACTTTTGCTGGTGTTCCACCACACAGACACAGGAACTTCTCCACTGGGCTTCATCCTACGAGATAAGAGAACTGGAACTCCCACCACCATCAATGTAAAGTAGGGTACTTCTATGTGGTTCACCCCTAGTCTGGGGTAACTTCCCCTTTACCCTTTGTTTCCATGTATGTATGTATGTATGTATGTATGTATGTATTTATGTATGTATGTATTTATTTATTGATTGATTGATTGATTTATTGATTTATTGATTGATTGATTGGGGTATGGAGGATGTACTTGAAATTTAACTCAGGGCACTTGACCACTGAGCAACATCCCCAGCCCTATTTTTTTGTATTTTATATAGAGACAGGATCTCACTGTGTTGCTTTAGCACCTCACTTTTTGCTGAGGCTGGCTTTAAACTTGCAAACCTCCTGTCTCAGCTTCCCAAGCCCGTGGGACTATAGGTATGCCTGGCCCAGAATTTCATTTTTATCTGCTGGATCTGCCTCAGCTATTGCTCTGCATTGCTCCCTGGCCCCAACTTCATATCCTGGGCTATCCCTTAGCATATCTTTCATAAGTTAAGAAAACAATTCTTAGAATTCAAATTGTTCTGTACACACTGTAGAAAGGAAAGAATTTCTTAGCAAAAAAAAAAAAAAATGTCCTGAGGGCATCTCTCCAGTTAACCAGCCAGACTGTTGCTTAAAGCTTTCTCTTCTCTCCAAGCCTGGAGCTTATCTGAAGTTTCCCATCTGAGATACAATTCTCCATCTGAGTTCTTGGCTTGTTTCCTATTGTATTTTGAACACCTGAAATAATAAATTGCAAGCCCATCTAGTTCCTACCTTGCTGATATGTGATGTGTCTCAACACATTGCAATGCCTCCTGTTTTCAGAGTTGTCATGAATTCCCTTTTCCCCCTCTTTCTTTAATTGTTGTTTCAGTGGGTTCTAGAAAGGCAAATGAATGTACTCATTCTGTCAACGTGAACCAGAATTTTCACTTCATATAGAAATTGTATTAACAGAATAATACAATCAACTTTTTCCCTCCATTTTTTAACAATGTAAGGAGTTTCAGAGTATCTTGGAAGCCTATATAATGTGGATGTAAAGATAATAAGCTAGGAGGGAAAATTAATGTACTAAGTAAAAATGATTTAAATCTAGATCCAAGTGTATAAAGTCAAATACACTTTTCTCCATAAGGATAATTAGTTTCTGTATTAACCTCCCATTCCCTTCAAAGTCAAAAGTTTAATATAGGTTATTTCCAGGTAAACTCATTCACTTCTGGGTAATATTAATCATTTCAAGATTAATCTGGTCAATTCAAGATGTTACATCACTGTCATCCTTCTTACCAGGACTATCTAGGGTAGCCCGGGCGTTAGGGTAGGGAATACCTTTCCTGCCCTCCCTCGCCTGCCTTCCTCCGACCTGATCTTTGGCCATTGGCCTCTATCCCACAAAATGCTTCACTGAAGTCCATGGTCCTCATATTGGCCCAAGCATCAGGACAGAGGGGCCATGCATCCTTCTCACCTCAACTATGAATTCCTCTGGGTTCACTGTCTCCCCACTTCTCAACCTTCTCTTTCTCCATCTGCCTCTTTGCTGAAATTAACTTAAAAACCCAGAGTTTGAGATGCTGTCTTGTCCTAATCTCTAGTCCGACTACCCCACCCTTTTGTACTTTTGCTGGTGTTCCACCACACAGACACAGGAACTTCTCCACTGGGCTTCATCCTACGAGATAAGAGAACTAGAAAGTGAGGTAGGGAATGTCCCTATTCTTGGATTTGTCCAACGTCATCTCCAAGGCTCGGCCCACTGCCAAAATAAAAACCAAGATGGAACACTGGCTGTCTCTCCATGAACCCACTGGAACATAAGTCTATCTCTTCTGGTTGTTCTCTGTCCCTAGCTTAGGCTATGCTTAGCTAGTTAACAGAACAAGGTCCTCATCTAAGATGTCATTAGTGAGTCTAAGATATATGTTTCTTTACAAATGCACACCTTTTTAAATTTTCAATTGGGAGGTACAATTGATGACATCTTAGATGTTACCGACTGAACATTGGCATCCCACCAAAATTCACATGTTAAAGCCCTAACCTCCAAAATCTATGGGATTGGGAGAAAGGGCTTTTGAAGGTAAATAGGTTTAGGTGAGCCATGAAGATGGGGCTCCATGACTGGGATAGTGTCCTTGTATGAAGAAGATGCGATGAAGCATGTGCCTGCACACTTTCTCATGGGAAAGACACTGAGAAGGACGAGGGCCCTCACCAGAACCCAACCATACTGGCACTCTGATCTTGGAGTTTCAGCCTCCAGACTCTGAGAAATAAATTCTTGTTGTTTAAGCCCTGCACCCCCATCTATAGTATTTTGTTACAGCAACCTGAATAGACGTAGACATTAAATCTGATGTAATATGGTATTTCTAATCTATTGTTTATGACATAACTTTATGCTTTTTGTATTAGTTTGCTGTGGCTGCTGTTATGCTTTAGAGGCGAGGTGTCCCTCAAAAGCTCATGTGTGAGACAATGAAAGAAAGTTTAGAGGCAAAATGATTGGATTATGAGGGCCTTAACACAATCAGTGTGTTAGTCCCCTGATAGGGATGAACTGAGGGTGACTGCAGGCAGGTGGGCTGTGGCTGGAGGAGGTGGGTCATCATGGGCATGCCTTGGGGGTATATTTTTATCCCTGGAGAGTGGAGACTGTCTTTCTGCTTCCCGGTGCCATATTTCCAACTGCTTTCCTCCACCACGCTCTTCCACCAAGATGTTCTGCACTTAGGGCCCAGAGCAATGGAGTCAGCTATCAACTGAGACCTTTGAAACCATGAACCCAAATAAACTTTTCCTCTTCAATGGTTCTTGTCAGGTCTTTTGGTCACAGCAGTAACAGAGCTAAGTAAAACAACTACTATAAACTGTCACTTAAGCAGCAGAAATTTATCATCTACGTTCTGAAGGCTAAAGTTTGGGATCAAGTTATTGTCAAGGTTTATTCCTTCTGAGGGCTGAAGGAAGGATTTGTCCAGGGCTCTCTCCTTGGCTTACAGATGGTCATCTCTTCCCTGTGTTTCTTCATACTGTCCTCTCTCTGTGGATGTCTGTGTCAAAATTTCCATATTTCCTAAGAATATCATATCAGATTAGAGCTCATGCTAATAACTTCATTTTACCTTGCTTACTACTATAAGACCCTATCTCCAAATATGGTCACATTCTGAGATACTTGGAGCTAAGACTTCGCCATCCGAATTTGGCGGGGAGGGAGACATAATTCAACCCATATACCTTGATTCCTTCAAAGATTTGCTTTTGATATTCAAACCTAAACTCTCACAAATGAAGTCTTGCTTGTCTCTGCTATGAATTTGAAAACATAGGTATTTAAAATCCTGATGAGAGTGCTGCTTCCCTATTTTTATCATTATCTCTACTTTTATCATTTCTGGAGAGTGGAGACTCTCTCTATAACAATTCAAATGTTCCCAGTAATGAATTAATAACAGAATAAGGAGAGGGGCATAGAAAAAAATTTTAAGGGGTGAAGAAGAAAGAAACTTCTATTAATACTTCAAAAGATTTCCAACTTAATTAAATCAACCCAAGATCCAAAATTTGCTGGGTTAAACCAGAATCAGCTTGCCACTTACAGGGAAAGCCTTAAATGCTACTCAAAAATCTCTACTAACGCGTTTCCTAAAAGCAGAGGAGTGGAAAGACACCCCCAAATTCTGAAGACATAGGCAAAGCAGCTTATCAGAAAAAAAGGAATGTTTACACCCCCTTGGTGAATCTCTAAATGCATGTGAATTTTATGTCACCCTCCACCATTCTTCCTCAACCCTGGGTGGTAACAGGTTTTACAAGGAAGAAAAATTCAAAACAATTCCCCCCCTACCCCAGTTTCGAGTAACATCCAGGAAGATGCACCCCGTTTATCCTATGATTTCATGTGCCCCTGGCATGATGCCCCATGTCTGAGAAGCACGGCTTTCAAGGGAGGAAACAGGAAGTTCCACAGATAAAGATTTTGTTGTTTTCAGCCAAAAAGGATCTTCATCTTGGCACTGCCAGGAAGCCAGTCCTTTCCCACCCAAAGGACAGCATTTCCTGAAGAGCACTGCCACGCTGCTCCCCAGCTGGCAGACAGTCTGCGAGGTGGAAAGGAACAACGGAGCTACATGGAGGGAGCTACATACACACTGCAAGGAAAGGAAGGTGCAAAGCGTGGGGAGAACATGGAGAGGAGGAAAAGCAGCCCCAGCCCAGGGCGAGGAGGCGAGTGGGCGTGGGGGCACACCCAGGAACGCAGAAGGGAGGAGGCAGAGGAAGGGAGAGCTCAGGTTAGGGTCTGGGCCAAGTCAGATGCATCTGAAGCGACGGTGGGACCACCTTGCAGGAATAAACCCCAAATACCCACAGCCTGAGAATGGTTGCAAAGCAACAGCCTTTTCCCTCGTAGGTCCAGGGACTCTGTCCTGTCCTTTCCTTTCCACTGGTTTATGATATTGTGACAATCCACTTAAGTGAAGTTCCTAGTGCTGATGAAGCTGGAGCTGCCTGGTGACTTCTAAAGTTCTCTCTAAATTCTATGAGTCGATGATACATTTGGGTCTGCAAGTCACTGAACCGACTCTGGAATGAATGCGACTCAGCGGCAGGCGTTTTCTCTCAGGTTTAATACATTAGAAAGAAGTTTCTGGTTGGTTTTCATTTGCATCTCTTCAGTATTCGGCATCAACTTTGAGTGTGTGTTGGGCTGGGTGCCTGTAGAGTACTGCCCAGGAAGGTCTCCTTCTATTCACCTTTGCCTACCCATCTCGCATAAAGATGCCAAAGAAGGTGGGAATCAGGCCTGTGTTTGTGCCAAAGATCCACCCATGTGGGCAGCCCATCAAAGCAGCAAGGAGAACCAAAGTGGGCCAGCTTCTGAAGATGAGTTCTACAGAAATCCCTGGAGCTGGTGGCTAATCACGTCCAAACCCAGCCAGCAGCCGCACCAGCACGAAGGAAGAAAAGTGAACCTCTCCACTTCAGTTTGGAATGGGGACAGTTCTGAGTTTCCAAACTTAAGCACATTAGGGACGAAACTTTACGATTCTCTAATCAACTCATTTATATTTAAATCTTCTGTGTGATTAACTCCACAGGTCTCCCCTCCCTCCCATCCACCCCCAGAGGTGAGTTTAAATTCTGGTCTTCACTCAGTGAGTACTGAAGCCGCTGGGCTTGACCTACATACTGGGCCCCAGACTGTCTCTGTTCTTAGGCTCCCCAGACCTTCAAAGAGTTTGCCCAAGTCACTGTCCTTCAGGATCCAGTCTAGATACAGGGCCCAGTGGGCCTCCCCAGGGGCCACTAACTGGCCGCCTCTTCTTCTTCCAGCTCTTCTCTCCCCTCACTAAGGACACCGTCGCCCCACTGGGAAGGGGGTGTTAAGAGGAGGCTCCTTGAACTCATCAGGCATCCTTCTAAATCTTTTGTCTAAACATTGAGTCCTTTGGTGTCCCCATGAGGACTAGGCCTTGGGAAATCAAATACCAAGCATTGATTTCTGAATTCTGCTATGTCACTGGTCCCCTGAGGTCATGGACATAGAATGCCCTCGCTGCCTGAGCAGGGGGATGTGCCATAGCTAAAAGAAACAGAGGGACAAAAACCGCTACGAATAACTGGAAATAGCATCAGCCACATTCCCCACCGTCCTTCAGCTGCCTGTGTGTCCACAGCCATGTCTGTGCTCCTTTGATGCTCTGTCGCTTTTGAACTGTTCCATCTAAAGTCCTTAGGAGAAACATCAAACAATTAGGTGCCGTAATTGCCAATTGCACAGGGATTAGAGGAAAGGGCAAAAAGGGCTTTTGGCTAGTCACACCAGGGTGAAACAGCAGGGATAGTTCAAGGAACCACCAGTCAGAGAATGTGGTCAAGGTGTAGGGGTCAAGTCTGCCATTTATGTCTTTAAAAAGACTGGATTTAG
Organism: Ictidomys tridecemlineatus; assembly: GCF_052094955.1. NCBI lineage: Eukaryota > Metazoa > Chordata > Mammalia > Rodentia > Sciuridae > Ictidomys > Ictidomys tridecemlineatus. The sequence goes on from NC_135487.1 coordinate 30,301,133, forward strand.
ATATTGACATATATACGTGTGTGCCTGTACAAGAAAAGATGGGGCTACCACTTTTTTTTCTTTATTGGCTCTAATTATTTCCAGTAAAGAAGAATAAAAATGAAATGCAGAGTGCAGGTAGAAGATGAGCAGTAGATAAAAATAAAGAGGCAGGAAGGAGAAGGACGTTTCTTCACGGGCAGTTCAATTTTTATCATGAAGTTGGTAAAACACAAAGACAAAATTTAAGAGTGTTAATTAGCATCTTCTCATTGTAGGGAATTTGGAAACTATGAAGAAATATAAAAATAAGTCTAAAATCATCAGTAATCTCTCAAAAGATAGCCAGTGTGACATTTGGGCATAATTTCTACATATTTTAAAACATGTATATGAATATTTTTAATTATATAATCATTTTGTAAAATGATTTTATTTGCTTTTGTGTAATTTTAGTTGTTTTTCTATTTACATAAGTAATACACTCATGAAAAATTCAAACAAATAACTTATAAAGTGAATATTTTCATACCATCAGAGTTAATAGTTTGATGTACACTGTCCCAGAATTATCCAATAAAATACACATTTCTTTAAATGGGATCACACTACACAAATGTTCATCAACTTACTCTTCTCAAAATCTCCTGGTCATCTGATTTTATCAGTTGAAACACATCAACCTGAGTCTTTCTACCAGACCCAGTTAAAACGGGGAGTACCTTATTTAACCAGTCTTCTGTTGATACACAAAGTATTTTCAAGTTTAATACAATGCTTCAGTATCTTGATATACATATACATACACATATATCACATGTACATATACATAAGAATACATACATATGTAGGTATATATATACAAACGTGTGCATGAGTGAATGAACAGATATATAATATATATTCATTTGTGTGTGTTTGTGTGTGGTATATATTTCCTGAGATGAAATTCCTAGAAATGAACTATTAGGTCAATAGGAGTCACATTTTAAGTTTAAAGGATATTGCCAAAAATGTTATGGAAATAGAAAATTCCAACAGTTTTGCTATCGTTTTTGAATCCTGAATGTCCCCAGTGGCCCATCTGTTGGTTTATTCCCTGGAGTGGGAATATTATTGGGAGGTGGTGAAACTGTTAGGAGGTGGAGCCTAGTGAAAGATCCTTAGGTCATTTCATCATTGGTGTCACTTTGCAGGAGATTGTGGGACCCTGTTTCTTTCTTTTTCTGCTTCCTGGCCATGAAGTGAACAGTTTGGTCTAAGATGAAATGCCTTGCCACAGGCCCAAAGCCTTACCTACTGTATGTAGATCATGGTTGAAACCTTCAAAACTGTGAGGCAAAGTAAACCTTTTCTCTTTATAAGTTTATTATTGCATGCATTTATTACAGTAACGGAGGACCAACACAAACAGGGTGTACCCTTTTGTTAAATCTTACAAACACTAGGTATTATCAATCTTTTAATATTTAATGATATGATTGGCAATACATATTATTTTTTTACAAATATTTCCCTGGGGTTGATATTTCTTTACCTTTTGATTTTTATTATAATTTAACTTTTGCTTTTCAAAGAAATTTTTAATGATATGTAGTCCAATTCCTGGTTCCAACATTATAAAAATGCTGACCTGAATTTCATTTTATATTTAAATACAAAAGCTGTCTATAAATTACTTTGCTTTAAGAACTGAAGTGAGGATTCAGATTTTTTAAAATAAAAATTTAATAAAGTGTAAGATACATACCTTCTGTACAAAACATAAATGAACAACTTGATGAATTTTCACAAAATAAACTCCTCATATATTCTGGCATATGGGGTATCATCGAGATCAAGAAACAGAACATGACCCATACCTACAAGTCCTCTTAATTTCCCTTCCAGTTATTACATCCCCCAAGTAACAACCACTCTCTCTCATTTATATCACCAGAGGTCAGTTATGCCTCTTTGCAGGTCTGGTATCTTTTCCTCTGCATTATGCTTGTGATTCACCCATGTTTTCACACATAGTTATAGATTACTAATTCTCATTTCTGCCTATATTACACAAATATGATTTCTTTAAACAATTCATTATTCCATGGCCTTTGGAAATCCAGGTTGTTTCTAGTTTTGAGGCCAATGTGAATAATATAAATGCTATGTACATTCTTATACCTGTGTACTGGTAGACATATAGACATATTTCTGTTGGGTATATACAAAGCAGTGAAACTTGGGTATAAGGTGTATGTATGTTCAGCTTTACTAGATAGTTACTACTGAACAGTTTTCCATAGTAGTTGTATCAGTTTATGCTTCCACCAACAAATCATAACAGACCAACGGTTCCATGTTTTCTTCAAAACTGAGTATTGTTCGACTTTTTAATTTTAGCCATTCTGCTGGATATGTTATTGTAGTCTTATTCTGCATTTCTCTGACAACTAGTGAAATTGAATAACTTTTAATAAATGGATTAAACAACTGAACATCCCCTATGTGAAGTGGCTGTTGAAGTTTTTCACCCATCTTCTATTGGGTTACTTATCTTATTGATTTGTAGTTCTTTTATAATATCTTCACCTACTCTGTGTCTTGCCCTTTCATTCTTTAAATGGCATCTTTTGATGATCAGAAGTTCTTGATCTATCAAATATTTTCCTTTAATGTAACAGTGAATTCTGCCATTATGTATAAGTACAATGGACCAATAAAATATGGAAAAATATCCTTTTCAGTGCTTTCTATCTTGTCTAAGAAATGCTTGCCTAGTCTAAGATTACACAAATATTCTCGTGTTTCTAAGAAATCTGTGTCTTATCTCTTGTATGTAGATTGCAATGCAGCTAGAATTGATTTTTATGAATGTTTTGAGGAAGATGTCAAATTTATTTTTTGCCATGTGAATATGAAGCTGGACCAGCACTATTTATTGAAACCCCATCCTTTTTCTATCATATTTTAGTGTTAACCTTTGTTGTAAATCAGGTGTTTATATGAGGAGCTCTTTCTAAATCCTCTAATCTGTTCCATTGAGCCAGAAGAAATGAAAATATGTCACCCTGAAATGTACCTCTTTAACATAAAAATTATCTTTTAGATAATGACAATTAAGAAGCAATAAGAAGAAAAGTTCTCCTCACTCCCCCACTTTCCTTCCTAAAGGCAGGATATAAATTCTCCTCTCCTTGGGACAGCTCTAGAGTCTTAGTCCAAAGACAGCACCAGAGGAATTTACAAGCAACCTTACTCCATAGTTTCCCCCCATATATTTACTTTCTCATTAGTTTTCCTCCCTTTAAAGCCTAAAATCTCTTCTTTGTCCTTCATTTATCTATAAATCTATTGCTCTTTGTTGAAGATGCTACATAAAACAAAATTCCAAGCCCCTGCCTTAGGTTACTTTTTATTGAGCTTTCTCCCCTATGATGTGTACTTCACACATTAATAAACTTGTTTTTCTCATGTTAACCTGGCTTTTATCCATCACAAGAACACATGGGGGTTGAGAACAAACTGCATTCACTCCTTGACAGGGCCATTTGTCTATTCCAGCACAAATACCACACTGACTTCATTATAATAGCTTTATAATAAGTCCAAATATATTAAGGCATAAATTCTCCCAGGTTTCTTCTTATTCTTCATGTCTGTCTTAGGTAATCTTGGCCCTTTTCCTTTTCCATACAGATTTTATAATCAGCTTTGAGATGTCCATTTTAAAGACTGCTGGAATTTTGAATGACTTCCTTAATTTCAGATTAATTTTGGTAAAACTGATATCTTTACATTATTGAGTCATTCCCAATCTGTGAATATGGTATATCACTCCATCTACTTAAGCATTCCTTAATTTCTCTCAATATGTCTTTCTGGTTTTAGATCTTGCCCATCTTTACTGCATTTGTTTCTATGGATTGGTTGGCACTTTTAAAGGCTTTTATAAATGATATTGGTTTTTGAAATTTCATTTTCTTTTTGTTGTTGTTGTTGTTGTCAATATATAAGACTACAATTGATTTTTCTTATTTCCTCTTTGAGACAGGGTTTTTCTATGCTGTCCAGGTTGGCCTCAAACTCATAAACTCAAGTAATTCTACTACCTTAGTTTCCCAGGTTGCTGAGACTATAGACATGCACCACCAAGCCCAGAAAAGTATAATTGATTTTTATATATTGATTTTTGTATCCAGCAACCTTGATAAATTTACTTATTAATTCTAATAATTTTCGCTGGGTGCAGTGGCACACACCTATAATCCCAGTAGCTCAGGAGGCTGAGGCAGGAGGATCATGAGTTTAAAGCCAGCCTCAGCAAAATCGAGGCACTAAGAAACTCAGTGAGACTCTGTCTCTAAATAAAATACAAAATAAGGCTGGGATGTGGCTCAGTGATCAAGCGCCCCTGAGTTCAATCCCCCATTAAAAAAAAAAATTCCAATAGTTTTTTTTTAATAGATTCTTTCAGATTTTCTGTATACCCAATCATGTTTCCTCTTAATAAAGATGGTTTTCCAATCCATATGCCTTTTATGCCTTTCTCTGGCCTTACTACAATAGCTAGGTCTTCTAATGCAATGTTAAATAGTAGGGATAAGCAGACATCTGAGAGAGAATACTTTCAATATTCCACCATTAAGTATTGTGCTTACTTTAAGATACTTTTAGGTATTTATTATCAGATTAAGGACTAAGACTTTTTTAAAATCATGAATCAATATTGAATTTTATCAAATCCTCTCTTTTTTCATATCCACTAGGATGACAATATATTTCTCTACTTTTTTCTCTTACTATAGGGAATTATCTTGATTTGTTTTAAAATATTAAACTGCTCTCAGGGCTGGGATTGTGGCTCAGCAGTAGAGCACTCATCTAGCACATTCGAGGCCCTGGTTCAATCCTCAGCACCACATAAAAATAAATAAATAAAATAAAGGTAGTGTTTCCAACCACTTCCAAAAAATAAAATAAAAAAGAATAGTTTATTCTTCTTGTGGAAGAATAAACTATTAAACTATTCTTGTGGAAGAAGGACACTGGGGATCGAACCCAGGGCCTCATACATGCGAGGCAAACAATGTACCACTAAGGTATCCCCCTGGCCATTTTTATTTTGGCATAGTGCATTGCTCAGTCACCCAGACTGGACTTGCACACTTGAGCTTCTTTTGCCTTAGCCTTCCAAGTAGAAGAGATTAGGGGCATGTGCCACCACAGCCACCTAAACTACTCTTGAATTCCTGAAACCTATCCCACCGGTTATGATACATTAGCCTTTTTATGGATTGCTGAAATCATTTTGATTATATTTTGTTTAGGATTTCTGTATATATAAGAGTTTGGTCTTTAATTTTCTTTTGTTGTAAGGTCTTTGCCAAGTTTTTGTATGATGGTTTTTCTTTAGAAAAAACTTGGAAGTGCTAACTTTTTTTTTTTTTTTACTTTCTAGAAAAGCATGTAAGATTGATGTTATTACTTTTTTAAAATGTTTGGAAGACTTTACTAGAGAGATCATCTGCAAATAAATTTTGTTTGTTTATCTTTCTGCTATTTGGTGGGAAGTTCTTGAATAATAAAATAAATTCTTTAGTACAGTGCTATTCAGATTTTCTATTTCTTCTTGTGTTTTGGTATGTCAGGTTTTTCAAGGAATTTATTTCTTTCATTTAAATTGTCAAATATGTTGGCATAAAACTGTTCATATCTTCTAACTAAAGATGCATCTTAAATGTCTAAACAGTTTCCTCAAAATCACTTATTGAATTATAAAATTATAAAATACATTATATGTGAATTTCATTTAATCAGTCATTCAAATATATAGATAAAGAATTTGTCTTCCAATCTGTTTCCCTTCCTTTGGTTAGATTGTCCTGGTCCCCAAAGCACCTTCAACTTTTCTTGCTTACAAGAAATGCTTTCTTCCTTTCTCCATAAATTTAACCACTTTCGATATATAGATCAAATCTTTCTTCCCCTGTGATAGCTCCCCCAATTACTAACTACATTAGTGTTTTTTCTGACTTCCTAGATACTGATTATATATATATATATTTTTTTAAATGGTCCAGATTTGTCATGAATTTTTCCCTATTTCCTACAACCTCCTAAGAAGACTAAAAAGTCCTCTGTGAAAAGGTCTCTGTTTCATATTTCCATGTATTCTTCTCAGAACCCACCTAATCCTAAAACCATAGTTTCTACACTGAAAAAAAAATTTTAACAACTGCCTGATTAAAACTACCATCCCTATTTCTTTTTTCCTCTGTAAGAAATGAACAGTAACATAAGAAAAAGCAAAAAAAGAAAGAAAGTTTTTATGATGTGGATTCTTCCCTTGTAGATGAGTAGCCATCATTTGGGAATGATTATAAGCACTTAGCACATAGTACCCTGAATGCTGGAGCTTTGGTTTTAGGCACTGTGGAAGTTAAAACAGACATCCTCTGTGTCCCTGTAAAGCTCATGAATTTCTTAACTTATTTTTCCATTCTTTCCATAGTGGCTTTGGATCAAAACAGATCCTTAATTTTAACATAATCATTTTTTTCAATCCTTTCTTTAGTGAAAGATAATGTTTTTGCATATTATTTAAGAATCCTTCCCTATGCAAAGATCACAAGAGATATATCTAATTATTCAAAACTTTTCTAGTATTTCTTTTCCTAATTAAGTTTTTCAATCCCTTTGAAATTGATTTTCATGTTTTATGTAAAGTGACAATCAAATTGTATTTTTTTCATATGCATACCCGTCAGCCTCAGTATCATTTACTGGAAAGTTCACTCTTTATCTTAGTGTCCCCTTTGCAACACACCAACAGTCCAGAAATGTGAAATAGTTTCCAGGTTTTCTATTTGTTCTATTAGACTATGTGTTTATCCTTGAATCAATACCATGTTGTCATTACTACAACAGCAATACCCATACAGAAAGTCCTCTGACCTAGTTCTTTAAAATGTCTTATCTGTTCTCATTTAACATATCTATGATCAATGTTACTTCTATTTCTCTTGGTAGTTTGTTTTTGTTTTGGGGGGTGTATGTGTGTGTATGTGTGTGTATGTGTGTGTGTGTGTGTGTGTGTGTGTGTGCTTTTCCTCCTAAGTATGCTCCTGGACTTGATCCATTGCTGCAGGAGTCTCAGGGAGCCTTGTATACATGTGTGGATTATTTATTCACCAACGTTAAACCCCAGGATAGAAGATGTGAGGAACAGGACTCCTTCCTCCATGGCATGTGTTGATTTCAGAGGCAGAGGTGGTCAATGTGGAGAACAATGGAATTTTCCTGGGAACTGGGCTATCATGAGAGGTTCCATCCATGATTATAACCCACCATCTCTTCCCCAATCCTTTCCTTTCAGTTTCTGAAGATAAGGCAGAAAATAATCTTCTCGGAAGATATTTGATAACAATTCCATAGAACAAAAACACATGCTTTATGTACCACTTTCAGATATTCTGAGTTTACTTCAGCTGGTAGATGAGCTGATTGATGCTTCTGCCCCATACCCCATCTTCCTGAGGAAGCTCACTCTATTCTTGGTAGCATGATGGGCCACAGAGAGGTGGAAAGGGTGCCAGAACCAAGCGAGTGCCTGGAAATACTCCCCTGGAAGGCAATTTTATGAATGAGTTCTTCCAGACAAATGTCACCAAACCTCCCCAGGTGCTCCTAATCACTGTGTCATCTCTCAGGGGGATGGTCTTATTCTGGACCTCTGCTTGTCCATGTTTTAAGATGAGTTCCTGGATAGCCTTCAGATTTGGAGATCCCCAGGTCACAGAAGGTTTCACTATCCGTAGCATTTTGGGGTTTGGGGGTGACTTTGACAAATACCACTAAACATTTTCTTCAGACAAAGTCTTGCGATGGCCCTTGACACCAGTAAACTCACCCCATCAATCCTTTGGATGGAACAACAAAGACCAAGGAATGTCCATCCGGCACATCCAAAGCATGAGGTTTCACTCAAGTCATCTGAGGCATACTTTGTCACATTGCTGCCACTAGGAATTATGTAGATGATTCCACGTCACTTAAACCTGAACTCTTAGCCTTTCCTCTGCTTCCCTGCCCAAAGCACCTGCTTTGTCTGGGCAGCTCCAAGGGCCTGATAAGCTTTCCTCTTTTTCAAGAGATTTTCTGGAACCAAAGAGATCTTTTTTCCTTGCTCTTTCTCCACCATCTTCCCAATGCTGTGATTATTGCTCATGCTGAGTTCTTTTTTTTTGTTGTTGTTGTGGTTTTGATGTTGTTTATATGGTGTGCTGTTCTTTGGTGCAAAAATTTTCAACTAATATTTTCCTGAGGAAAAGAAATTTTGTATTCCTAATAATGCTTTAATCATAATGCCTATTTGAGCTAATATTTGGCTTCTTATTTGACAGCATACATTTTTCCACCCTTTTACTTTCATTCTCTCTGTATGTTGCAGATGGATCTTCCTCAAGGAGCTAGGCTGTTTACTTACTCTTGCTTCCATTCTTTTTGTGGTTATTCTAGAAATTACACATACATTGTTAACCTAGCCTGAAGAGAGTCATTATCTTTACTCTCCTTCCAGGGAACACAAGGACCTTGGAATGCTTTTGATTCCTCTTACCTCCTTTCTTTACTCACATGTCATTTTTTTCTTTATTTCAATTCCATATATTTTATCCAATAAGATAATAAAATTTTGTTTTATACTTCATTATTAACCTGCATTACCTACATATTTATTGCTTTTTTAACACCCCTTATTTCTAGTCATCTCTTAGCTTTTCCACCAGGAGTCACTTTTCTTCAGCCTGCAGAATATCAATTAAGGTCACCTTTAATAGAGGCAGAAGTACTATCATGGTGGAGCACTCTGATTTTTCAATTATTCTTGAAGGATATTTTCTCTGTGCGTGGAATTCCAGGTTGTCAGCTATTTTAGTTATAGACCTTACTATGCTGTCTTTCTGGCTTCTGTAGTTAGGGTTAAGAAGTATGTAACCACTCTTTCCAAGGTAATTTGCCTTTTTAAATTTTTTCTGGTTGCTGTTAGGATTTTCTCTTTGCCTTTATTGTTTTGAATTCAGGGCTTAATAAATTTTACCAATTCTTGGAAAATCTCAATGCTAATTTCCTTGAATAGTTGCTTCTGCCTGGTTCTTTCTTTCCTCTCCTTTATAAACTCCAACTAAGTACATGTTGGTTGGAGTTTGAGATGTGGATTCTACCTGTAGATTCTTTTAACTTCTCTTCCATATTTTCTTTTTTGACTCCTTGTTCAGAATTCTGTATAGTTTCTTATCCCTCTTCATCCACTAATCCCTTTTTGACCTTATCTAATAAGCCGTCTAATGGTAAGCTATTACATTTTTAAATTTTAGTTTTGCATTTTTTATCTTGTAGAAGTTCTGTTGGTTTTTTTCAAATTTGCCAAGCCACTGAAGATATATAAGTTTGCCTTTATCTCTAAGAACATAATAAGCATAGTTTTTTGTCTCTATACTTACAATACCTAAAGAATTTGAGTCTTTTATTTGTCCTGTTAATCACTTCTACTCTTTCATCATATTTTATTTTCTTCTGGGCCTTATTATTTCCGATTATACCATTCATCAATCCTAGAAAATTAGGAAAAAGGTAACTTCCTACAAAGACTCACCTTTGATTGTTCCAGGTATCTAGGGTTGATATAGGATACAAAACCAACCTGCAGCTACCTACACCAAGTTCATGGCTTAGGGTTCTCTGAAGTTGAGGTGATTATAAAACCATCAAAATCTGTCAAAAGGCTGGCTGCTGACCACAAAGTTCGCTTTCCTTTTTATTTGGGCTCTTTTCAAAACCAAGGCCATCTTCTCTGCCTTGGGGTGAGGACACGGTTTTACTTCTGGTTTACTTTTGTCCTGGCAAGTTACAGATCCATATGGAGATGGTCTCCTATGAGACTCTCACCTTGCGCAAGCCATGTACTTTGACTCCTAACCTCCTTGTCCCTACAGGGCTGCCAAACCACAGTCTATATTAGGATCAACAAATATTCTCAGGGCAAAAGCAACTTAGATGTTCTAGTATTTTATCCAGCTCTCTAGGTTCCCAATTGATCACAGATTTTGACCTCATAGTTCCTTTTTATCTTCTCAGCTTTCAGTGCTTTTAAGGAAACCTAAAATGTTTTCAACCTCAAAAATATATTCAACATTTTAACATTTTCAGCGGAACTTTGGTTCAAATAACCTAGCCTACCACTTTCAGAAACAGAAGTCTAACAATTTTTTTCTTCATAATAATTGAGTGAGCTAAGTTTTCCTGGACATCTATTGTATTTGCATGAGATCCTCTTGGCAGAACAGGGGACATGCCAAGGATACTTTCAGATGACATATTCTCATAACCCAAAGGCTCTCTCTTCCCTGCTACCACAGAGATAAAATGCTTCCTACAAATATGGCGGCTCACCTATGTGATGATGCAAATTCTCTTCTTTTGCTCTCTGAACCAAACTATATACCCAGCCACACATTCAGTTCCTACAATTGTTGCAGCAAGGGATTTACTTGCTGTAACAATTGTAGGAACATTTATATATACATATATATGTATATGTATATGGCATATATGTATATATACATATATACATCATATATATACGTGCTATATATAACATATATACATCAGGGTATACTTCCCATCTTATAAATATGACTTTTCTGATACTTTCTAAGAAAGTACTGCTGAGCTCTGTGTATCTCTGTTCTACTTCTCTTCACTTCCTACCATGTGGCTTCCACCTGAGCTCATCTACTTAGAACAGTCTTTGCACATATTTTGAAATCTGTAAATTAAATTCATATCCAACTACCATTAGAATTTTCAAAATATTTATTTTTATTTTTTCATTTTCCTTGTTGCTTTTGAATGTCTCCCAGGAAGAGAAATGGAAATACAACCCAGCGCAGTGATGTTTGTGCTCAGAGGTTCAAGTCATCCCGACTCCCCTTTTTCTCTCACATCTAATATCCAATACACTCTTTGTCAACTCTACCTTAAGATGTATTCAAACCTCTATCCTACTCAAAGCTACCACTGTATATCATGTGGACTATTGCACAGCCTCCTAATCAGCATTCTGATTAAGAGAATCAGACTCACCTAGCAGAGTCACCCTCTCTGGGCTGTCTACAAAGCTGGAGAAATGCTGGGAAGCTTTAATTCAAACACAGAACAAGCTTTCTCTAATATATCTTCAACACTGGCAGAAAAAAAATGTACATAACTTCTATTAGATGCCTCTAACTCAAAGGCCTTCAGAGTCCTGGCAGGTAATATAAATGAGTAAGGAGGGCAAGGTGGAAATAATGGCAAACAGGGGAATTCTATGCTACATCCAAAGAGAGAAGCCACTCTATCTAGTTCCAAAGAGGAATGGGGATCTTCCAATGGTTCAAGAGAGACCAGAAATCTGTATTTTAGTATAAAATCTCCCACTTTTCAAAAAATGACAACTAACTTGATTTTTAAAAATTCTATGCAGAATAAAACCCATCTCCTGACAAAATTTGGCTGGGGGCTCTCAGTGTGCAATTTCTATTTTATATAGTCAGCTCAAAATTAGGACACAGGTAATTTATCACACTCAAAAGCAAAGTTTCCCAGGGGGTTCAGCGGGAAGATTTCATTAGCTGGAGTAACCAGAACTCTCAGTCCCTTTCAAAACCTCCCTCCAACTTCTCTACCAATTCTGGTATAAACTCCCACCAACTTTAACCATGAGAAAACATCTGGGCTTTAGAATCAAAAGATCTGTTCAAAACCCAGTGCTATATCCTAGAATTCTTTACCTTCTCTAAATCTTAGTTTCCTTATCTGCAAAATGGGAATACTAATTCCCATTTTGGAAGAGTGCTAAAGAATAAATGTAAGTAATGCACCTGGCAAGTAATAGAGGCACAGATAGATAATAACTATTATTAACAGTCTAGGACCTACCTTTCCCAAAGAAAATCATGATACATGATAATTCAACAACTATGATACACAATGTCTATAATAAGCTAATAGCACCTGCACCTCTTTGTGAAATAAGAGAGTAAAAATGTTTTAATAAGTAGAATAAGGATGGGAAACAGCTCTGTAGGAGCCCAGGTTTTGACACCAAGGTACATGCTTGTGAACTTAGTCCAGAATGTCTAAGTTTGTAGAAACCAGTACTAATTAAAATTCATAGACATCAATTATCTGATTATTCAAGAACTCTCACAGCTCTTGAAGCCATTTTTCGTATGCACATTACAACACGACACCGAGTCAAGTGAAGGCATGCCAGTTCCCCAAAGGCCTGAAAAGAATGAATCCTGTAGCTCAGGGAGACACAACTGGGAAAGAAAGCCAAGTGTGTGCAGCAACGCTTTCTCCATGCCAGGTAGACTGCAGGAGCTGAATGAGAGTCCTCCCTCCATTGGCAGATGCAGGGAAGAAGCAATCTCTGAAAGGGTGTTTCACTCCTGTTGGAAAAGCCTATCCCCTGCCATCCCACCTGCCCTGTGCCTTTCCAGGAGGAGCAACTTCATGAAGAGCCATGAGGTATGAGAGAGAATGCGTAGGACACTAGGCCCTGCTCCACACAGTGCACACGTAGAGAGTCACAGACAAGGTCGGGGCCATCCCAAAGGAAGCACAAATTGTGCTTTCTCTAGGAGCCAAGAGAACCCTCTAGAGCTGAATCCAGAAATGTGTTTCAGCAAGCAGAGAATGCTCAGTAGGCTTCTTACCCAGGAGGTTTAAAAAGAAAGGAATTCATCTCTGATCAGCTGTACTTCCCCCCGAAGAAGGGCTGAACTTCCAACCCCCATGCCAGATTTGCCTGGTCTAGTCCTATTTCTCAGACCCTCATGGTTCCTATAATCATGCATACCCATTATCAGTTTTCCTCTGGGGAGACCCAAGCACTGGAAACCACTTACCTCCTTTACTGCCAAGCCTCTCCTAGTAAGCAGGTGATCAGTAATCATTGATATTATTTCTAGGTTTAAGAAAAGGGAGCTTTGGGACCAGAGATATGGCTCAGGGAGAAAGAGCTTTCCTAGCATGCACAAGGCCCTTGATTTGAGCTCAGCACTGAAAAAAAAAAAAAAAAAACAGAAGAAGAGGAAAAAGGAGGCCCAGAAATGGGACAGAGGAGTTGACAATTGCTAAAGATGTGCATGGGGTAAACAGGGATTCAGAATATTTTTTTATAAATTTCTGTGTATGTTTAAAATTTTCCATAATAAAAAAATTGTTAAAGGAAAGGAGGAGGAGGATGCAGATGCAACTTGAAAACAAAACTATGTTGTTCACTCTCTACACTGCATCTGGACACAGAACAATCTGGGAAGTGCTCTGGCTTTCAGATCCACAGCCTAGAAGGTCATGTGCTCCTGGAGCAGAGATTGTATCTTCTAAGCAACACACTCAATGTCCTCAACAAAATAACCTTTGCAAATTTCCCTAAAACTTTTCAAAATTATTCTGGCAGAACCCAGCTTCCCTTCTTGGCCTGTGAACCCTCTGCCTCCACAAATCACCCCTCCAGCCTCTTCCCATTACAAGAGCCTCTACTCCCTGTTCCAAACTACTGTGTTGAGCAATTCAGCCATCAAAACAGTTCCTGGGTGGCAGCCGAATGCCTGGGTTTCAGCGACTTGTTTAATTGAGACTCCCTCTGGATGTCAGATGTGAGGATACTTGCTTTCACTTATTTTTTGGGGGGTGGTGAGAGGCAGGGGAACCAGGGATTGAACTCAGGGGCACTTGACCACTATGCCACATCCACAGTCCTATTTTGTCTTTTATTTAGAGACAGGGTCTCACTGGGTTGCTTAGCGCCTCACTTTTGCTGAGGCTGGCTTTGAACTCTCAATCCTTCTGCTTCAGCCTCAAAGTCACTGGGATTACAGGTGTGCGCCGCTACACCCAACTTTGCTTCCCCTTCCTTGACCCCTTGCTTTCACTTTTAAGGGGTTAGGGAATACTTTGTAGTTTCTTTGCCTTCCTCTTCTCTTCAACCTCAATTTGCTCTTCATCAATCTCTTTTTAACCTTAAGTGGAGTTTCACAACTGTCCTGTGCATTGTAGGATGGTCAGCAATATCTCTGGTCTCCACCCACTGGATGCCAGTAACCCATATGCCACTCCCAGCTGTAACATCCAAAAATATCCCCAGGTTTTGCTAAATGTTCCCTGTTGGTGGGGAGGGTCCCTGGTTGAGAACCACTAGCCATAAAGATGTTGAAAAAATATGACCAAAATTGTCCTGGTTAATAATAATAATAAATTATTATTATTATTATTATTATTATTATTCAGTTTATTTCCATATATACTATTAGACAATATATTTTAACTTACAAATTTGTAAATATGAGTATTTAAGAAATGTTGCATTCTAAACCAGAAATACATAAAGTAACAAGAAAAAAATGAATCTAACATTCGAAAATATGTTTTCTTTGCCTTGGTGGTTTCCTGTGTAAGTCTTTTTTGCTTCTCCCAAATGATCCTGTTTTCCAGTCAACGTGGTCATCAAGGCATCTCTCGCTGAGCCCTCTTGGAACACCACACAATCTCAGTTTAAATTGGAAGAAAAGCTTCCAATGCCTTTCTCAGCACTTCCCATGACGTGTGCTGGCTCTCGAGCACATACTTAACAGGGGTCACTGGAGAACAGAATCCCCCAAAAGAGCATTTCTTGGAAGGGGGGACGGGGGGAATGTACTGCTAATGTGTTCTAGTGGTCCAGCTCTGAAACAGTTGCACCCAACTCCTCTGCATAACCCAGTGAAAGTCACATCCTTTTGCATCTGAAACCTTCCATGCCTAGAGCACCTACTTCCAGTTTTGACTTGGAGACATAGGGGTCCAGTGGATGCTCCAATGCAGGCTTCACCTCTCTCCTCTGCACATCCTATACCTCTGAGGCCAGAGAAACACCCAATTCCCAACCCGACCAGAAGTTTAATGGGAGGTTAAAGCAGCCAGTGTCAGAGGCTGCAGTACCCCTGGGGAAATGCTGTTATTTTTCTTCATTAGGCAGAGGGAGTTTCCCACTCTATTTAAATGGACACTCCCCTCTTGAGAAGAAAGGAGATCTGTTTACTGGTCTGCAGAGGCCTTGCATTAGCCACACTTTATTGCACAGCTTTGGGAAATACGCAGACAAAACTGTCTCTCCTCCCCTCTCCACTGACTTCCCAGTTCCATCAATGGCTCTCCCAAGCCTCCACCCTCTCATACACCCAAGAGATGTTGATCTCTGATGCTGTGGGCAGACAGTCACTGGATGTAGGGGGTTCTGTCATCGGGGGTCTAGTTCCTCCTGGTCTTCTGTAGCTTCCCATTCCCTACCACTGGATACAGTCCCATCTTCTCAGGTGCATGGATTTGTGAAGCAGACCAAATGTTTGTCCTTGGAGGTGTCCAAGCAGGAGTGGGCTGAACAAAGGTGCCCACTTAAGGGGGCATTTATCCACTGGACAGGTAATGGAGGGAGAAGGAAGAGGTCTTTAATTACGACTTAAAGCATCCTTCCATCCCTGACTTGCTGTGATTCTGGGAACTTCTTGATCTGCGATTCAGGTCCTGCCATCCTCCAACCACAAGCCTCCTGTAAAACGATACTCAAATCTTATGCTGTGCCTTACAGAGGAGGACAGTTCATTCTTGGGTGCATCTACTGGTCTCTCCAATAGGCTAGTTAGCTCATTTAATTTAATGACTATTATTCCATCAATGAGGAAATGGGAGGTATGGAGATGAGGCATCTTAATCAAAACCATAGATGAGTTGGTGGCAAAGTTAAGTCCAGAAGAACTCCTAACTTGATTCTTGTGATGACACTGTAAAGCACTCTTCTGCCCTGATGCAGAATGCAACACTCTACAAACAACATGTAGAAATGAACACCTACGGAAAGAAGGCAGACCCACACGTTGGTTAAGGATGTGGACTCTGAAATCAGGTTACCTAGGCTAGGCTCTGGCTGTCATTGGCTTAATTATATGACCTGAGTTAAGCAAGGGGGCTTCAATCTAATTGCCTTAAACACAAGGTAATGATAGTCCCTTCCTTATGGGATGGTTGTGAGAATTAGATAACTTAATAACTGTAAAACACTCTAAATAGTGCCTAGTAGCTAGGGCAGTGGCACATGCCTGTAATCCCAAAGGCTCAGGAGGCTGAGTCAGGAGAATTACAAATTTGAAGCTAGCCTCTGCAACTTAGCAAGGCCCTCAACAACTCATCGATACCCCATCTTAAAATTAGAAAATAAAAAAGGGACTGGAGATGTGACTCAGTGGTTAAGTGCTCTTGGGTTCAACCCCTGGTACCAAAAACAAAACAAAAACACTAGTGTGTAGTAGATATGCTAATAAAATATGACATCATTATCATCCTCACAGCTCTACTATAACCCCCAAATATAACAAATACCTTGCTTTAAAAAATACAGCCTAGCAAATCAAAACTGAATCTTGTTATCTTAGAAATTCATCCAAAAAGAAATCAGTATGGAGCATAAACTCATATGATATTAGTCCAAAAAATATATAAGTGACATAGTGACTGCAACCATTACTACCAGCAAGAATGACCTCATAAAACCTCACAGATCAAAATCATTTTAACACCTACCGAACCAAAGAATTTTTTAAAAATTACCTAGCCTCTAGCAATAATTATCTTAAGTAAAGTGGGCTGCAAATCTGTTAGAGAATTGTTTTTTTCTGTGATATATTTCTAGTAAATTGCTGCTTCTATATTAAAAGTTCTGGTGTTGCAGAACTGGCATACTAATAGAAAGATTATTATAGAAAGACTATTAAAATGAATTAGATGTTATTAAAGATTCAACACTACAACAGCACCTGATTACAAAGGATTTCAAGCCTATTGCTTAATGGGCAGGTGAAAGTGCTAATTAAGCCCACTCTTAAAGGATGTCCCTAGGCAGGTCTGTAAACCACAGGTAGCAAGAGGTCTTCAAACTAAATGAGGAACCAGTAATGCCTACCCAGTTGGATAAGGTCCTACTGGGAAGATGGGGGGGGGACAGGAAGACCTAAGTTTTTCTGCACTGGAGGGGTAATCTAGTAAAAGTAGACAAGTATTCAAACTTAATTTGAACCGTAGCTTTTCCCTTAACTGCTTCATCAGCAACACTTGGAATTCCTCCTTTGCTTGAGTGAAGAAAACCAAAGAACCCGCCATAAATTGGAAACCTTCAATAAACAACACAATCAAAGAGAGGCAGAAAAAGCTTTGCCATCATTACCCAAGTCTTCTCAAGCAACCAGACTACACTCTCTTCTCAGGCACCTTGGTTAAAAACACCTCTCACTGCAAACACAGCCCAAAGCTCTCAGTGGTTCTTAAAAAGAGTTGCTAGACTACAGGCATCAACCGTGCGTTTCAGGATCTATTTTGCTTTCCCACCTTGTTAATTAACTAATCAGGGATGGCAAAGCACCTCACAGATATGAAGTGTCAGGAAAATGCTCAGTAATTTCGCCTACCTGGTCTAAATATCAATACTAAATTAAGAAGGTGGAAGGGTGAGAGACGCAGCTGTCCCCAGATTGCTGCAATCCGGGGCTCCCTAATGGAGAAGCGGAGAGACCCGCGTGCCCTGCAGCAGCCTCCAGCCCCAGAGCAGGGCTCTCGGCAGGACTTCTGGAAGAGAAACCTGGACCAGGGCCACCTCAGGGCAAAGGCAACGCGGCTCGCGAGGCGCATCCTCGCTGCTCAGCCTCCATCTCCCCGCATCTCTCGGATGTCAACAAACCCGGACCACAAAGTGAAACTTTCCTGGCCCCAGAGGTCGCTCCGGGTCTCTGTCCCTTGCTTGGGAGCAGACAGGTGTGGGGCTGGGGTGGAGACCCCCGCCCCGAGTCCCAGGGATTGTGGAATTGGCCCGGGAGGGGGCTCAGGACCAGCTCCCTATGTCTGAAGCAGGAGGGCGGCCGGGTACCCTGGCTGCCAGGCGCGGCACCCTAGATTTGGGAGTGGGGGTGGGGAGGGCTGTTGTCCCGCCCCCCGGGACCGCCCCCGGCGGCCAGGGGAGCCGCAGCGCTGACACAGTCTGGAGGGGGCGCCCGCGCGGCGGACCGATCCCGAGAAGGGGGACGCGATGGCTCGGCAGCCACGGCCGGCCTTACCTGAGCGCCGGGCCGGGACACGGGAGGTGGCTCGGGATGCCTGATGGAGAGCGGCTGGCAGCAGAGCTGGCAGCCACCAGGGCCACAGCGTGCAAGGAGCCGCGGTGGCGGCGGCGGCGGGCGCGGACTGACAGCCCCAGGCCCCGCCTCCAAGCCGCGGGCCCCGCCCCCTCCGTGGCCTCGCGGCTGGCCCCGCCTCCTCCGCCCACCGCCGGGGTCAAGCTCGGTCCACCGGCGCGGAGGGCGGGGGCGCTCGATTTCGATTGGCCCTGGAGATGTCCGCCCCGCCTACTTCCCGCCCCCTCCTTGGCGGGAAGCAGCGCGTGCGCAGTGGCCCAGAGGCGGGAGCGGTTCTGCCAAGTGCGGTTGTGCCTGTCCGCGGCCTGAGGTACCCGAGCATCTCTCCTTATTCGGGAGGACTGGGAGCCCCGGCTAACCCGAGGAGCAAGAGTCGGACTCAAGACTTCGTGATGAGCTGTCTTCACTCACCTGTGAACGAATCTGCGGGAGGAAAACCACCCTGAATGGGCCACAGGCTCCAACCAGAGGAAGCCCTAGAAGTATGAACCACATCAGAAAACCAGCCGGCCAGCAAGTGTGAAGTGTGCGCGGGGTGTCTAGTAGATGCGGAGGTTAGCATTGGCGTTAAGGGTCGTGATAATCAGAGTGAGTGACACGGAAGGAAGTAACACTTCTCTCTTCCAGCATCTTTTCTGCTCCCCTGTCTACCTTTCCCATCTCTCCCTCTGCACTGGCTCCCTAGCTCAGCCTGTAAACAAGATCAAGTCACTGAAACTCAGCAATTCCATTCCTAGTTAAATATTCAAGAGATTATGTTCGTACACACACGCAAACCTGTACACAAATGCTCAGGCAACACTCACAAGGACAAAAAGTAGAAACAATTGAAATATCTGTTGATTGATGAATGGATACACCAATCATGGTTTCTACCTGCAACAGAATAATATTTGGTCATAAAAAGAATGAAGTTCTGATACATGCTACAACTTGGATGAACCTTGAAAACATGCGAAGTGATAGAAGACAGTCACAAAAGACCACACACAGTGTGCTATTCTGGGCTTATGTGAAATGCCCAGAATAGGCAAGCCCACAGATACAGAAAGTAGATTAGTGGTTGCCAGGGAGGGACTAGGAGGAGGGGAGAATTAGGAGTGACTGCTTCCTGGGTACAGAATACTTGTCATGATTGTACCACTTTGTGAATATATTAAATACCACTGAATTATACACTTTAAAACGATTTTTCTAGGATCTGAATATCTTCATTTAAACATAAACAGCTCCCTGCATGCTGTGTGCCCCCTTCAGTTAACTAGCCATTCTCATCAAAGATCCTTGCAAGGGTACCTGCTCATTTTTACCCCCACTTCCTTGCCTCCTATTTACACATAAGCTGCCTAGAATGTGGTTTCTGCTGGCACCAGGACTCCAATCCACTCACTCCTTGAAACTACGCCTTATCTCTGACCCTGCACATTCCTCATTCCTTCCTTCCAGTCTTCCTGTCTTTTTGACTTTCTTTCTTGGCTCCTTCCAGGATCCTTCCTAAATTATGGGTGTCGTGCCTATGAGTTCAGCTACTGTGCTTCAACTTCTAACATCCACCAGACACCTACCAGTGTTCTCAAACTTGGTGTGTTGTTAGCAACTTGCCATCTCCCCTCTTACTCCTCTCTCCCCTCCTCAGTAGTGATATCTAGTTCCACTTTCTGGGACCCTTTCTGGGACTCATCCATCCTTGGTTCTGCCCTCTGCTAAAGTCAGTCACCAGTTTTTAGCTCATAAGTATTCTTAAAATCCCTCAAGTCTCTATTCATACTACCACAGCTGTCGTCCATTACCTCTCTCTCTCTCTCTCTCATCTTCTTTTAAATTCCTTGGTCTTTTTTCCTCTTCAACTCTAGCTTGCAAACAGCTGTTGAAGTGGGCACCCATTGCTTCAGCTAACATACCCAGCATTCCTTTTTTATGGTAATAACACTCTGATTTTGCTTTGGGAATCCACTCTCTCCTATGATATAGGCTTGGGGAGACTGCCAACTTTAAGCCAGGTGTGGTGAAGCACACCTGTGTTCCCAGTTACTCAGGAGGCTGAGATGGGAGGATCATTTGAGTCCAAGTGATTGAGATCAATCTGGGCAACATGGAAGACCTTGTCTCAAAAAGGAAAAGGAAAGAGAAGGAAACATTCAAACCAAGCTGCTAACTTCACCCAGCCCAAACTGGGTGTTCTCCTATGTTGGAGCAACTCAACGTCTTTCACTTGGGATATAAATCCTAAATAGAACAACAAAAATGAGGCAGTTGGATCTGATTCTTGCCAACTAAAGAGACCTGTCAGTCGACTGCCACTGTTTCTGTCCTGGAATCTCCCTTCAGATCCTAGGTTCTTCAGATTTTCTTTGTTTTCTGAATGATCCCCTATCTCTCTAATGCATTCCTCTGAGGGAACTTAACTAAAATTTCCTACAACCATAGAATCTCATACAAAATATGTCTAAGACACAAACCACATCTTGGAGTTACTTAAAACTCTTCAGTGGCTTCCTATCACCTATACAACAGACTCAGCTCATAACCCAAGCCCTGAATCCCTACAGCCAGCTCCTACCTGCCTCCCAGCACCTCCTCTCCCTACTTTCTGCCTTGTCTTACATCACTGCCTTCTGCATTATTCTGGTTTTGTGTAAACTTGCTTCAAGGTTTCACGCCTCACTACTCATGTGTCCCCTCTGCAGGACCCCTCTGCTTCCCACTCAGCTAACATGAGAAAGCCTTCCCCAACTCCTACTGCTCCCAACATCCTGCCTTCCTGTTCTCAAAGCACCTCATTCTTCAGTGATTGCATTTTATTTAGCCACTTAATACTTTCTTCTACCAAACCTGAAGCTCCTTGAGGGCTGTACCCTTATGTTCTGTATCTCCAGAGCTTAGGACAGTGCCCAGCATGTCAGGGACTCAGAACCTTCCTTTCTACTTGGAATGGAACCACCATTTAACCCAGTTATCCCATTCCTCGGTTTATGCCCAAAGGACTTAAAATCAGCATACTACAGTGACACGGCCATATCAATGCTTATAGTAGCTCAGTTCACAACGATCAAGCTATGGAACCAGACTAGGTGTCCTTCAACAGATGAATGGATAAAGAAAACATGGTATATATATACACAAAATGTGGTGTGTATATACACAAAATGTATATATAGATAAAGAAGAATGAAATTTTGGCATTTGCTGGTAAATGGATGGAACATTGGAATATTACTCAGCCTTTAAAAGGAATGAAATGATGACATTTGCCAGTAAATGGATGGAGCTGGAGAAGATGCTAAGTGAAATAAGCCAATCCCCAAAAAACCAAGAATACAAACAAATGGATGAAATAAGTGAATCCCAAAAAACCAAAGGCTGAATGTTCTCTCTGATATGCAGATCTAACACACAATAAAGAATGGGAGGGAAGAATAGAAGTTCATTGGATTAGACAAAGGAGAATGAAGGGAAGGAATAAGGAATGGGAATAGGAAAGACAGTAGAATGAATCAGACATAACTTTCCTATGTTCATATATGAATACACATCCACTGTAACTCCACATCGTGTTCAACCACAAGAATGAGATCCTAAAAGAATAAGTTATAATCCATGTATGTATAATATGTCAAAATACATTCTACTGTCATACATATCTAAAAATAGCAACACACACACACACACACACACACACACACAAAAAAAAAACCTTCTCTTCCTTGGTTCTTCCTAAGTGCTATCTCTTGGATCTCAAATGCCCCCAAAGGGCTCATGTATTAAAAGCCTGGTCACCAGCCTGTGGTGCTATTAGGAGGTGGGGCCGACTAGTAAGAAATTAGGTCACTGGGGATGTACCCTTAAAAAGGATGGGATAGTGGAACCCTGCCCCCGCTTCCTGACCGCCATGAGGTAACAGACTCCTCTGCCCCAGGCTTCAATCATGGTGTGCTGCTGCCTCACCTCTAGCCAAAAACGAGGGGAGCTGACCAACTATGTACTGAAACCTCTGAAATTGTAAGCCAAAATGAATCTTTTCTCCTTGTAAGTTGTTTATCTCGGGTGTTTTGTCACAACAATAGAAATATAACACACCTGAGCAGAGAAGGGGCTCTCGATGAGAACCATTAACAGTGAAAACCCAGGTTTAAGGCATCTCCTAGTGGTTGCCCCCAAACTTTAGTGTAATTCTAAAAACATCCTGCCACACTGCCAAACTTTCAATAAGACTGAGGGATACTTATTTAATTTTTTTTTAAAAAGAGAGAGTGAGAGATTGGGGGGGGGAGAGAGAGAGAATTTTAATATTTATTTTTTAGTTCTTGGCGGACACAACATCTTTGTATGTGGTGCTGAGGATCGAACCCAGGCTGCACGAATGCCAGGCCAGCGTGCTACCGCTTGAGCCACATCCCCAGCCCCGAGGGACACTTATTTAAATGATAGCTCTCATCTTCTAAAATCTACCCAATTTCTTCTGAAAGTCTTCATGCTTTAGTGAGATGCAAAATTAAGGAATCAGATTATTGTCTTCATTAATATGACAAAATGACAAGGTGTGTTTTTGTACATATTTCCAATCACAACAAGGAAGTAAACAGAACATAAACAAATCCACAGATCCACGTGGCTATCTATTGGAATTATGCAGTCATCATATGCAAATACTGAGTTAAGAGAACAAAGTTCTACTTCCAGCTTGGGTATGACCAGCTGCTTGACCTTAGAACTAAGTTATTACCCTTGAACACTTGCTGTCAGCCTTCCCAGTAGTCATACTTTTTTCTCCCTCCATCAGATCCCCAAACTCTTTTCTCCATCCTAACCCATGTGGTCTTGCTATTATTCACAGACCCCCCAAACTCCAGGAGTTGGTCCTGATTAACTTAAAGCTATGTGTCTTATTGGTTCTTCTTAGTTGTATATGATAGTAGAATGCATTTTTACATATTATACATATATGGAGTATAACTTCTCATTCTTCTGGTTGTACATGATATAGAATTACATTGATCATGTAATCATATATGCTCATAGGAAAGTTATGTCCATTCCTTCTACTATCTTTCATATTCCCATTCCCTTCCCTTCCATTCATTCCCTTTTGTGTAATCCAAAGTACTTCTATTTTGAAAAAGTAGGCCCGATTCTTCACCATGTCAGCTTAGGAACTGACTTCTTTAACAAGACTTCTAGAGCACAAGAATTAAGATCAAGAATCAATAAATGGGATAGATTCAAACTAAAAAGCTTCTCCACAGCAATGGAAACAATAACTTAAAGAGAGAGCCTACAAAATTGGTGAAAATCTTTACCACACACATCTCAAATACAGCATTAATCTGTAGGACATATTAAGAACTCAAAAAAACTTCACACCAAAAAATAAATAATAATAACCCAATCAATAAATAGGCTAAGGAAGTGAACAGACACTTCACAGAAGAAATACAATTGGTGAACAATATATGAAAAGATGTTCAACATCTCTAGCAATTAGAGAAATGCAAATCAAAACTACTCTTAGATTTCATCTCACTCCAGTCAGAATGTCAGTTATCAAGAATACAAACAATAAATTTTGGTTAGGATGTGGAGGGGAAAGTACACTTATACATTGCTGGTGGGACTGCAAATTGGTGCAACCAATGTGGAAAGCATTATGGAGATTCCTCAGAAAACTTGGAATGGAACCACCATTTGACCCAGCTATCCCACTCCTCAGTTCACATCCAAAGGACTTAAAATCAGCATATTACAATGATGCAGCCACGTCAATATTTATAACAGCTCAATTCCCAATAATTAAACTATGGAACCAACCTAGATGCCCTTCAACAGATGAATGGATAAAGAAAATGTGGTATAGATAGACATTGGAATATTACTCAGCCTTTAAAAGGAATGAAATGATGGCATTTGCCAGTAAACCTATGGAGCTGGAGAATATGCTAAGTGAAATAAGCCAAACCCCAAAAACCAAAGGCTGAATGTTTTCTCTAATATGCAGATGTTTAGTCACAATAGGAGAGTGTGACTCAGGAAGAATAGCCATATTTTGGATTAGAGGGGAGTGAAGGGAGGAGAGGGAATTTGGGGAGAGAAAGGATAGTAGAAGGAATCAGACATTATTACCCTATATGCATATATGATTACATGACCAGTGTGATTCTACATTATGTACAAGAAGAAGAGTGAGAATTTGTACTCCATTTATGTATGATGTGTCAAAATATAATCTACTGTCATGTATAACTAACTAATTAGAACAAGTTAAAAAATTTTTTAAAAATTAAAAACAAAGTAATTCTATTCTTTCATATTCTCCCTTATTGTGAGCCAGCATCCACATATCAGAAAAACATTCAGCCTTTGGTTTTGGGAGATTGGCTTATTTCACTTAGCATGATACTCTCCAGTTCCATCCACTTACCAACAAATGCCATGATTTCATTTGTCTTTATAGCTGACTAATATTCCATTGTGTATATATTACCATTTTTTTAAAATTCCTTCCACTGGTACACAAGTTCAAGGGTAGGCAAGAAACCGAGATAGGGAAATGAAATTTGAGATGATACTAGCAAGGGCTCTGATAAAAGATCCCTCTGTGGCTTCTATTAGTGATATAAGATCTGGAATTAATGAAGCCACATGTGGCCACATGAATAGAGATGAGATTACTAGGTAATAAAGGAATAATGAGGAAGGCAGAATGGGAAAGTGAAAAAGAACCAGAGCCTTGATTTCATTGTTGCGTAGTAAGCAACTATGTCAAGCCATACCTGAAGCTGATATGTCTCTCTACTCTTCAGTCATATGACCAATAAATTCCTTCATTATTAAAATTTAGCTTTCAGAGAAAGAAAGTTCTAACAGTAACAATCCCTTTGGACCTTCATTTTCTCATAAATCGAATAAAGGTAATATAAATAATCTCTATAGATTCTGATAATTCTCACATCCTATGAGTCTCTGAAGGGTAAATACATGAATAAAGTTGCAAGTGTATAACTTATCAATGAGCACTAAGGAAAGCAACACTGTCTAGTTTAATGCAACAAAACGTAGCTGAAAAAGAGAAATCCTTAATCTGTAATAGGAGTTACTCCAATCTCCACTCCCTTTCTGTACTTCATCCACTTTTTCCTATGCTCTGAGAACAGTGGGGGATTGGGGACAGTGATCTGGGACAGAAGCAAGCAAGGCAGCCCTGCTTTAGAAAACCTGAGAGGCAATAGCAAGACCTTTTGTCACTGATGCCCTGCGGCCTTGGATCTCATACAAAGTCTGACCTCTTCTACCAAGCTCTTTGACTTAGGTCTTCCCTGTGCGCTCCCCTCCATCTTATTCCTCTCCCCATATCTGGCCCCTGAATCCTGTATTTAACTTGCCAGCCTCCCCTCGGGTCTGCATTCCTGGCACTGGCCACCTTCACTTACCTGGAAGAAGTGATATATTAGCCAGGCAACGCCAAAGCACAGATTCATTTATCTGTTTCATCAGGGTATAGAGGAAGGAGACCGGGGGTGGTTGTTTAGTGGAGGAGAGTCACTTAATAAAAGAGATTAAGCACCTAGAAGCCTGAAGGTTTGAACAAATTGTTTGATACACTGCTCTAGCAATTACCAGTGAAAGGTGTCACAGGCCTGGCTTCCTGGATACATACCCCTTTTAAAATAATGCATGTGGACATGCAGTTGTAATCAACATCCTAACTGCAAAAGGCATTAACTGGGTCCCTGGCAGGTATTGCCTTGAAGCACATACCTTGAGGCACTGGGAACCTCAGGAAGAGGCGACAGGCAAAGAATCCTGGGTGCTTTGCTGGAAATGGAAACTAAGAGCTTGCTGCTGGTTGAGTTTGTCCTTTGTTCTGGTTTTGCAAGATTCGTGGGAAAAGAAAGAGTCTGGGCACAGTTTTGATTGATTGACTGAACACTGTGTGACCAGATAACCTTTGCATACGGAGATGCCTGAGACTGTGCTCTGACCTCCTCTTCTGGAGGGGATCAGGAGTCAGGGGAGGAAATTGCTGTATCTGTTGGGGCCCTGCAGGGAACAGAGCTCACCCCACACAACTCAGATTCTGAGTAGACTTCAATGAAGAGTCTGGGCAGGAGCGCTGAGACATCCAGATAACCAATAACAGCAGAAAACCACCACCGCCTACCGACCCCAGGACAAAGACTCAAGCAGAGAAAGCAGGAGAGCAGGACTCTTGGAGGAGGGCTCCCTAGAGGGACCTAGGAGAAGAATAGGCAGAGAAGGTGGAGAATTGGAGGATGGATACAGGAGTGTAAAGGAAGCCTAACAGTCTACTCCTTTGCCATCACTTTTACCTTCCATTTCTGCCTGTCATTTAAATGATGAAAACCTCATTCCATGCATAAGAAGATGCACTGTATTTATAAGGTCCTTGCTTAGCATCTGGACGGCCATCTTAAGTGACAGCTCACCACGCCCTCACAGCACCCCAACCCCTAACCAGCCACATTAGGACCCGCCCAGCTCTGACTCCTGAGCCTCCCCCATAAGAGTCCCGGAACCCAAGCCAGTGTTGCCTCTCTCTGCTACAGAGAGGTGGCCTTTATAAATTTATAAATTTATTCTGTCAGATAAACTCTGTGTGTGTCTCTGCCTGGCCTCTGTCTTTCATTTCTCACTGACGAGTCTCTCGTTCCTCACTTTCCTTTCCGCATTATGACTGGCAGTTGTCATTTCAAGCACCCCACCTAAACCTAAATGACAAGGCTGGTTACCACCAGTCCTCTTCAGGGAAAGTAGCAGGGAAGGAGAAGGGAGCAAGAACTACTTAGTATAAAGTATGGCCGCGGTGGTCTCTCCTTCCACACCGGACCAGGCTGGAGCTAATAACCATGGCTTCCTTCTTTCTTCATTTTCGAGGCTTGCCTGATTCTCCACTGACCCCTCTGCAGTCAGGGACACCCTGACCTTCATCTCCACAGAGCTGAGTCCTCCCCAGCCCCCTCTATTCTGTCTCTATGCTGCCCGGCTCTCCACTAACCTCTGGCTAGCAGCAGCTCAGTTTCCCTTGGTAGCCAACCTGTGACCAGGCCTAAACCCCTCTGTGTGCAGAACATTCTAACCCTGCCTCCCCTCCCCTCCCCCACCCACCTGCACCTGCTGCAAACTTGGGGGGAAAGGGAAGAGACACCCAGAGGCTAGTGGGGTGGCCTGAACCTATTTTGCTTTGCTCAGGCCCCATCCAGACCCACGACTGTCCTCAGGTAACTCCACCCCTGCCCCACGTTGTTATCACACAGTGACACACCCAGTCACCTTCTGTCTCTCTGGGGGATTCTCATAGGCTGTTGGTTTTTCAGACCCATCAACCTCCCAGTCCCTCATTCTCAGGGGAGTGGGAAACCCTTGCCAGTGCCCTGTCCCAGCTGAGATGGGGATGCCATGAGGGGAGGAGGCAGGTCACAGGGAGTCTGTAGCAGGGTGGGGGTGGGAGGAGTGGGGCTAATAGTAAGACAGTTGCTTATTTCATGATTCCATTAATAGGAAATTTCCAGAATGGGCAAACCCATAGAGACAGAGTTCAGATTAGTGGTTTCCAGTGACTGCTTGGTGGACATGAGGTTTTGTTTGGGGGTAATGAAAATGTTCTCAAATGACACGGCGGAAATGGTCACATGGTGCTGGGTGTGTACTAAATGCCACTGAATTGCATATTCCAAAATGGCTAAAATTGTGTGATTTATGTGAATTTTACTATAATAAAAATTACCATAATTTATGTTAATTTTACCCAATTTAAAAAACTGGAGTGAGGTTTTATTCTAATTGCAGTAAGAAAATGTTCAAAGGCTATTGGGGTGACTCTGGCAGTGGCAGAGGTCAACAGAGCAGTAACAGATGCATTTCACCTTGTGGTCCTTCTTGGTGCATCTGTTCCCTCCTGCTTGGGGAGGAGATGAGGATGGAGGAGAGTGGGGAGGCCAGACGGAGTGGAGGATGCCGACTCCAGAAAGGGGTGAAAGCCAGGCAGCTGGGCTGCACACTGTTTCTGAATTTTCCTGATTGCCATGAACTTTTGTGTTGTTTTTGCTCATTTGCTTATTATGAATTACCCCACATTCTCACACCTTCCTGTTTGGGGAGAATACATACGGGAGCATTTCTCTATTGTGAATCCTGGTTAAAGGAAGGGATTTTGAGTCTTGCCCTACTGCTTACCCTCAACCACCATCTAGTACTGGATCTCAGACATCTGACCCAGCTAAGCTAATGGGGTACTCCTTCTGGGTCCCTGGACCACAAGAAAGACTCAGGGTAGCTGAGCTACCAAGGTCAAAGTCCACTGGCAGCAACAGCTTGGGGCTAATAATGCATTGCATGTCCAGAGACAGCCAAACCTGGCTGCATCTTCACCACACTGATCCTGGGTGGGCCAAAGCTTGATCTCCTATTCTGGTTGTTTTCCAAGCCTGGTTTACCAGCTTCCTTCAATTTTCAAGCTACCTGATATCTCACTCCAATATACCCAAAGTGACTGGCTACGTTAGCCAGAGCTTGTTTCCATTCCTTGTAAGTAGGAACTCTGTTGTGTTGATATAGCCTTGCCACCTCCCTTCAGAACGGAAGATATGGCACATTCCAATTAAATGCCTCTAGCTCCTTGAAAAATGGAAGTGCTGTCCACTCCTTGATCCCTGTGCATGCATGTATATTTCACTTTCAACATTACAGACATGAAAGAGCTCTGCTCTAGCAATTCCAAGACCAAGCCACAGCTAATCGTACAACCTTGGGCAAGTCAGTTCCTTCTCTACTCATGCTGAGGTGAAATGTGGGCCCTTTTCCAGGGTTTAAGATTCTGTGATTGAAGAAATGTAAAAATGAATGTAAATAAATAACTTCTGTTAGCACCATGCCTAGAAAAACAAACTCTCCTCTTCCATGAGACTCTCAGTATCTTACAACTAAGACAATTGAAGTTGTCAGTCTTCATCCATTAAATAATGCACAGCCTCCTAGATAAGCAATAAACTTGACCCCAGCCACACCTCCCCATGGAGTATGTCACTCGTAATAACAATACTAATGAGAGCTCTGCCTGGATGGCACTTACTGAATGTCACTGTTCTAAGAGTTTTGCATACAGTACTCATTTAACCTTACAACAAGCACAATAATGAAGCGATTGTTATGATCCCATTTTACAAATGAAGAAACAGAAATTTTGGAAGGTTAGGTGCCTTGCCCAAAGTCACACAGCTGGTAAGAGACAGAACCCATATTCAAATTCAAGCAATCTGACTCTAGAATCCAACCACCTTACTGTGTGTGTGTGTGTGTGTGTGTGTGTGTGTGTGTGTGTGTGTGTACACGGCACATACGTAACAAATTCACTAAGGAATTTCATCCTCTTAGCCATCTTGAAGGACACAATCCAGTAGCATTTTGTATACTCACAAAAATCCATGCTTTCGAGGATATGCCATACCATCAAAACTATTCATATCATTAGATAATGGACTCAACTTACAACGGTTTTTTCCTACAGAGCTGGGGATGAGAATGAAGAGTCATCAGTCATCGTCTCTACTGCATTTGATGGTAGCAAGGTAATTCCCAAGGAAGGCTACAGAGTCATGTCGTGATTGGTATTGGAAAGCTCCTGGTTCAAGTTCATTTTCTTGTCTCCTCAAAAGTTGTGTCTAGTTTGAATCAGCCCAGGAAGACAAGTGTCCATCACATTTTAGTTCTTCAGTGGAGGATAGTGCCAGGGGATTCTACACTTGCTCCAAGGGCTGGTCCCACTAATGACATCCCCCTGCAGAAAGTCCTGACCTGCATCTTCTTCCACAAATGAGGGCTTTCGCCTCTCACCCAGACTTTGGGGTGAGAAGCTGGTTAACATTTCCCCTGTGATGGTCCTTCACGGCCTGCCTGTGTGTGGCCTGGGGCATGCTATCACTACTCCTCTGAAGTCCCTCAAAATATTAGCCCCCTCAGCAACCACTGGAGGCCCCTGTCCAGCAGCAGGTGCTGAGAGGAGCCCTGGAAGCAGGCCAGGTAGGAGGGCAGCAGGGTGGATGGGCACTGGGCAAGTGCTCTCTGCTTGGCTGGGGAGGAAGTCTCCTAATGGAGTGTTCCCTCCTAATGGGTCCTGATGTCCCATGTGACCTATGGGGGCTGGAATGGCAGATGTTTCTAGGGAATGTGAGTATCAAAAGTCCCTCCCAGATATATCTCACCTTCCTTATCCTCACCCCCAAACACTACTACCCAATCTCCCCTCCCAGATACACTATTCTTACAAAACTTAAAATTGGCGATTTCCAAATTTAGCCAGGTGTGCTAAACTCCGCCTCCTTCCCACCCAATTCTCAAGTTCTGCATTTCACTTGTCAATTCAACATTCCTTGGTTTTGTCTATTCTATGCTAAGCATGGGAGGTACAAGCAGAATTAGACTTCTGAAGATGGGGCCCCACTCCCTGGACAGACAGGCAAACCAATAGTGCCCATAGCACACGAGGAACCTGGGGTGCAGGACAGTAATTTCCAAACGAATATCCCTTTGGTGACACTTCAACTTTCTATTCTCCAGAGCAAGTGATTCCTTTGCCTTCTTTTCAAGGTTCCCATTTCCTGAAGATAGAACACAATAATGTAACCAGCCCCTCACACGTTCTGCAGCCAATGCGTCTACCTTCCCTCTGGTTTCAGATGCAAAGCCTGTCCCCAACACAGCCTCATGCCAGTTCCAGATCCTGCATGCTGACACCTCTCTGCCAAAAGGCCATTTTAATGAGGAACTTGGTTCAGGCCTCAGCTATAGAGCATTAATATTCATGGTTAGTATTTGTAAAAACCTTTATTTCCATCTTTTGTTTCTGTTGAGGAGGGAGTCTTCAAATGGCCAGAAATTCCCAATTCCTGTTTATATTATCCAGGCCTCTATTTTCAGAGTATTTTCTTTTTGGCTCCCTTATTTCATCATGGTTGGCAAGGAAACTTAGTTCTGCTCCTGTCCAAGTGTTAAATGGATACTCATGTGTCTCTTTGCCACATTGGTATAATTAATTTTATTGCAAATAGGATTTTTCCTTTTTCTTTTCTCCTCTGCATGCAAATGTGGTACTCTTTCAGTGTTTGCATAATAGCAGTAATTCTTTCATTTGTACAAAAGGACATGCATTATTTTGGCAGATAGATGGAGCTTTGATGGAGAGATTATTACATTTCCAAAAGCAGAGGGAATAAATCAGAATTTAGCCAGACGCTGACAAAACCCCCCCTTCCCCAGCTCCGCTGATCATGAGCCAAGTGTCTAATGTGCCGCACTTTCCTCCCAGACAACAAATCTTGCCACTCGTCTCCATTCTCTGCCCTTCTTGTCCTTGCTCTGCAGACGGACGCCATCACCTGGGCTCCGTGGTGGGTTTGACCAATGGGAAGCACCACATCGAGAAGATGGGAGTCCAGAGCAGCTGGCCTGTTTATTCTGCTGTTCCCTCCCCGCCTTGCTGTGGGCCAGGCAATGGCTGTGCTCCTCCTAGGCCACAGCTCTGTCCATCTGCCCCTCTTCCACCAACCCAGGCCTCACTAGCCTCTGGTAATGCCATCCTCCTCCTCCTCCTCCTCCTCCTCACTGTACCAGGCAGCTCCACTGCCCCCTGACTAACCTTGCCCACATCTGTGTAAATAGTCTTTTTGTCCAGCACCATCAAACATGCCACCTCTCTCCTTCAGGGACATTGGGGGAAACACCATTATTACCTCACTTAGCTTCTCAGGTACCCCCGTCCCCAAATAACAACAACAAAAAAATTCCATAGCCCTGGGAAAGTAATTAGGAAGCCCTAAACCACTGAGGTAGAGCGGGATCCACCTGTCCCCACATAGTTTAGAAATTCCACAAAGTAAAAGAGGTACCTTCCCTCAGCGTCTCCTGCTTCACTGTGGTCCTGTACATAGATGACTGATACCTGTTCTTTTTACCTGCCTGTCACCTGCTCACACCATCTTCTTCACAGCCCCTGTATGTCCCCTGAGGAGTCACCTCCTCATGGCACCAGTCTTGGTACAGGTGGATTGGGTGGGGCTCTTCCCACCTTCAGCTCAGAGGAATTATGGGACATCACCCCACTCTCAACCCCTGCCTCCAGCCTCCCAGCCACCCCTGCCCCAGCCAGTTAGCCACTCAGGGCATCTCTTCTCCCAGGTTGCAGTGATTGGTTCAGGGATGGGCATGTGATCTAAGCCAGGCCAATGAAAACTAACTGGATGAAATTGTGAGACTTCGGTTGGAGCAGCTGGGGAGAGATGGAGCCCTGGGAATTGAGTAATCACGGAAGAATCAGAGCCCAGTAATGAAAAGAGGAAAACTGGAGTCTGAGCACATCATTTGAGCCCTGGATCAAACCTGGCCTTGCTTTTGCCATTACATGAGAATTTTGTATTGTTTTTTTGCTTAAGCTGGGTTCCTGTCACTGAAAGAATCCTGACTGGTGTACTGAAGAAGACATGTTCTTTATACACTAGGACCATCATGGACTAGGTTAGGGGAAAGCAGAGAAGAAAACAGCATTTAATTTCTCTGGAGCATCCATCGTGTGCTCTACAACAGAGCACATACAAATGTAGGTTAATTTATTTAATTCTCAAAATAACTTTGCTCAGCTAAGTTGAGGAACTTGCCAAGGGCTACACAATTATCAAATGGCAAAGTTAAGTTCAAACCAAGGACAGTCAGCTTATAAAGCTATACACCTGCTCACTCTAATGGGCTGTGTTGTCTTCTTGTCACCATCTTTGGGAAGCTCACACGGGAGCTGGACCATAGACAGATAGACAGACGGTCAGATAGGAGTGTGTGAAAACTATAACAAGAAGTAGGGAGTGCTCAGTTCCAATAAGCAGGAACAGATCTGATGTTAAGATAGCTTACTACCTTTTGAGGTTCTAGAAGAATTTAGACTTTCAGAAATGAAGAAGGGAATCCAACTACAAGAAAGCATCCAAGCAGAGGCATAGGAATACCAACTGTTACAGGAATACCATAAAATGATTCAGTTTGCACATTTACAACTAATAGCACTCTCCTGATCCTCCAAGATTCTGTCCTTGGCTCTCTCCTCAGTTTTCTCTTAATGTTCTTCCTTGGCAATACCAAACCCAGGAAACTGATAATTCCCCAGTCCCTCGCTTACCACAGTGTTTGGCACAAGTCTCTGTAAACTTCAGAGCACAGCTATTCAGTCTTCTCATGTGAGCACACCTACCCTTCACCTCACCTTGAAGGCCCAAGGAATAGTGAACTGGCAACCACACTGGCTGGTGTTCAAGGTGAACCTAAAATCCTCTGGATGGATCCTCAGCATGTCTAGGCTCCCGTCCAACTCCAAAGAAAGAGGCGTCACGTGTTCTAACATTGACACTTGTTCCAAATATGGTGTGAATCCAGCCCTGGCGATACCACCCTTTCTGTCTCCCTTGCTCCTGACCTCTCCCTTCCCCCATGGTTGTCTCCTTACTCTGTGACCAAGAGACAGCTTTCACACATGCGTCAATACCTCATTTTAGCACGCTTCTTCCTGCATCTGTTACCAAAAGGTGTCTTGCTGATGCTAAACCAGGCGGCCAGACCAACCCCACCCCCAGTCAGTGTGTCTGCCAAGTAAAGCACACAAAAATTCAACACACTATTTTTAACAGCAAGTTAAATAAGGTGCCTTTTAAGCCAGGTCCCCTGGGATTGTACTGAGTCCCTAGGTTTTGGGTTTTATGAGCACAAGAGACCAAACAGGTTAGCTTTAATTGTTTAACTAGGCCACTTAAGTCTCCGACTGAGCTCTTGCCTAATAGGACAATATTTATAGGGATTACATTATCTCAATGTTGAGCTATTCTTCTTGGATTGAAATCATCCTTCAGTTTTTTGGGGTTTTTTTGAGGGGGGATGTTTAAACTCAGAAGAAAGAAACAACTATTTCTTCATTAATAGAAACCACTGATAAAAATGAATGAGTAGAATAATACTGAGATGGTAACTTTTTGGAGGCAAGAATGGTAGGAATTTAATATTCTCTCCTCTCTCTTCACAGCTATGGAAAATCTGAAGGTGATATTTTGGCCATCAGAGGCTGCAGTGAATTTGATTAAAATTACTAGGGTGGAAAAACTCAAATTTCCTTCCCAAAGCACATTAATGTGGTTTGATAGATTGTTTGTGTGGTAGAGATTGATGTGGTTTTCATTGTTTTGACGCACATGATATGTTGTAAAGGAGTAAGTTTATTTTGTTGTTATTTCTCCATAGGAACTTTCCAACTATGTCATATCCTCATGATTTAATCATAATGATAGTGATGGCTAACATTTATTGAGTACTTACCATGTGCCAGGTGGTGTTTATAAGCACATAAGACACTTTGTGTCATTTAATCCTCCAATAATACTATCAGTTTCTATTATTGCTATAACATTAAAGATGAAAACGAGGATTAAAAGGGTGTTCAACTCAGAGTTACACAAGTGTAATCAGGAGAACTGGGACTTTGAACCAGGACTGAGTAATTTCCCAGGATTCCCAAGCCTCTAAGCCACAGTAGTGGGACACCTTCCATTGACTCATGGGTCATGCACTTTCTCCATCCAGTTCTGCTCTGCAACCAAAGAGTTATTGAGATGTTTTTGCTGAGAGAGGTGCCATGCTCTCTGAAGGACCCAGAAACCCTCACAAAAACAAGAGACTTGTTCTCACTAAAGCATAAAAATGTGATATATTTTGGAATGTTTTTCTGTAATAAATGCAAGTAAAATTATTTTAATAGGAACTGTTACATTTAAGTAGGTAGTTATAAACCTATAATAGGTAGCTTTCAGAAACTGAGTTCTCAAGAAAATAAATAAATAAAAAATGAAAAACTTTGCAAGGTAAGCAGACTTCCAGTCAAGATGAACTAGCAAAAAATGAATGCTTTGATCTACTCGCTTCACTCCAAATACATTGTAATGGTTGATAAATTAGAAGAGGAGGGGGAGAGAAAATGATTAATATCTCTATTCACCAGACCTGGAAATGAATCAGAAAGTAGTAAGTGGGTTCGAAGCCACCGGCCTCATGTTCCAGGATTCCAAGCACACAGAGGCAGTTTGAATTCTGGCCCCTGACCAGGTAATACGAACTAAAAGTGCTTCGTGCACAATAGCTGATCAGAACCAGGCTCTTCCCTGCTTGAAGCCAGGGACAGGGAGAAGCTCTCCCAGCTACAGAAAGAAATCTATTAAGATAAGGCAATTATCAACTTGCTTCCTGAGACTACAAGATTTACAGGAAAGCAGACAGTAGATAAAACTTCCTGGCCAGGAACTGAGCCAGTCACCTGCTGTCCTGTGCCTAGATCTGCCAAAGCCCCAGTTTCCCTGCTAAGCAAATTCCACCTGGTCTTATACCAGGAACTCTCGAAAATTCCCAAAACTACTAGACAAACAGGATGAGAGTAAAACATCACACACATGTGTGTGCACGCTCAAAATAGAGCTGCCATAACAATCGAACAAATCTTATATTAAAGAAGACAAGCCTAGAAAAATCATGAAAATCATTGATGAAAACATGATCCACGTGAACATGTAAGTATTTCTAAAATGTTCACAGACATAAATTCAGGCATTACATCCATTAATGGTGACTAAGAAATCATGAAACACAAAGCAGACATAAATGAAACAAAACCAAATGGATATAAGGAAAAAATAAATTTATATTGGAACTAAAGGAAAACTAGTTACCAGAATTAAATCTCAAAAGTCAAGATAAACTCTAGATTAGCTCCAAAGAGAATAATAGTAACTCGGTAAATAGTTATGAGACAAACACTCAGAGCTTAGGCCAAAGTTCCAGTTTTTCAGTGGAGTGGTTAACAGACATGAAGGACATATCAAAAAGCTCCAACATACAGCTGGTAGATATTATAAAAGAGGATAGAGGGAATGATGGGAAAGTAATATTTGAAGACATTAGAGCTGAGAATTTTCACAGTTGACATGTCCTCTGATGGAAAGGACACTCTGAGTAGAGTCCAGCCCAAAACAGGGCCAACGCAGAGCATCATGGTAATTAGAAGAAACTCCTAAAAGCTACCAGAAAGACAAGAAAAAAATAAATAAATAAAACACAGAAGGAAACATTAAGCTGATGGTGGGCTTACTTTCATTTTTGGCCAGAAGATAACAAAATAATATCTTTAAGATGAGAAGGGAATATAACTGTTAATGTAGAATTTTATATTCAGTCAAATTATTATTTAAGAGTAAAGAGGGAAAAACAGTTTCAGAAACATAAAGACAAAATGAATCCCCCACAGACTGAGTTATACCAACATACTTAGTAAAGGATGTATTTCATTAAAAAGAAATGTGAAATTAGCAAAAATGGGGACAGACACAATGACAACATAATGGTAAAAAAAATTAAATATGTTTGTGGATTTAATTAAATAATGACTGCTTGATAAAATTTTGCTTAGAAAAATAGAACTGCTATGTAATAAAATTTTGTTGGAATACTTTTAATTCAAAAACGATATGTTAAAACTATAACTACTAAAAAGAAAAATTAACAACCAATGGGGAGGAAATTAGCTTTAAAATAATTTTCCAACTTTAAAAATAAAAGCCAAAATATCTGGAGGGAAACACAAGGAAAATATCAATAGAGAGAAAACACAAAAGAATTTAAAGTTTATCAGAAATCACAATAAATGTAATCATACTAAATGTATCTATTATGAAGATTAACATATTGGTATGAATTTAAGAATCCAGCTACTTGCTGAATACATATTAAAATATATTGAATATAGCATAAATCCACACAAGAAGATTAAAAATAGAGAGTAAAGATCTTATCATTCACATACTAACCCAAATAGAGCAAAGTGAGGTGATGGTAATTTATGCAAAAAGCAAGAAAAAACTACTAAGAATTGAAAAAGACATCACCAATCTACTTAGAAGAGATAAAAACATGAATTTATATGTTTAAAAATATACAACACAAAATATACAGAGTTAATTATAGGAAAAATGGATAAATCTATCAGTAGAGTCTGGGATATTTTAAAGATTTCTATCAGAAACTGATACATCAAGCAGGCAAAAAAAATAGTAAGGCTATAGTAAATAAGAAGAACAAAATTTACAATCATGATACACAATATGGAATTTTTCAAACTTTTTAAAAATATGGCCCCTTTAAGAAATATATTATATTAGAATTCAGTACACAAATGCATCTGCATGCACATATATTTATATAGATTGATTAATAGGTAGACAGACATAAAGATATTTAACAAACAATACCCACCTTTTATATAAGTAAGGCATTCTAATACTATTTGCTTTATTCTGTTTTTTAAAAACTGAAAATTACAACAAACTAAATTGACGCATAGTGACTTTCAATTTGCAAAACACTGAGTTTACAAATATATCCACTATGCATCCAAGAAGTAAAAATAAAAAATTCTTTTCAATCTCACATAAGTAACATACACAATGGTGACACCCCAGAAATCTTCCCAATAAAGTTAGGAGCAAGCAAGGATACTTGCTATCAACAATTATATTTTAAATTGTATCTGGGGTCAAAGTCAATGTATAATAGGGGTAAAAAGAATCAGAAGTGTAGTGTTTTAAAAGGCTAAATATAACAAATATCAGCTGATTTATTATCTGCATAAATAATGTAAGAGAATTTACAAATTTTTAGTACTAATAACTGAGGTTAACAAGGTTCTGAACACAAAAACAATAAGCATTAATAGTTTTTCTTAGATGCCAGTGATAATCAATTTAAAAATGGAATAGAAAAAGGTTATCATTCATTATAGCCACAGAAACATAAAGCACTGGAATATGTGCACTGCCTTCATGGAGAACATTACATAACACTACAAAAAAAAAAAGGTTAAAAAGGGGGCTGGGGTTGTGGCTCAGTGGTAAAGTGCTCATCTAGCATGTGCGAGGCCCTGGGTTCGATCCTCAGCATCACATATAAATAAATAAAATAGAGGTATTGTGTCCAATTACAACTAATAAATAAATAGATAGGTTAAAATATTTTTAATAAATGGAGAGACAGGGGCTGGGAATGTAGCTCAGTAGTAAAGCACTTGCCCGACATGTGTGAGGCCCTGGGTTCCATCCCCAGCACCACACACACACACTCATACACAAAAAAAATGGAGACACATAACCTGTTCAAGGATGATGGAAAGTTGATATGAAAGTGGTGACTCTCTTCAAAGCAATCTAAATTGGTAGGCAATTTCAATCAAAATCCCAACAGAAAAAATCTGATCCTGAAATGCATTAGAAAAAGCAAAGAAGTTTGAATAAATGAGAAGTTTTGAAAGAAAAAGTTGGAAGGGGGATTAGCTTAACAGATAGCCAGGTCTATGTCAAGCCATAATAACCAAGACAATGTGAAATTGGCTTAGAGATGGACAAATGCATCATTGGGGAAAGATAGAGAGTACAGGGACAGACAGATATGAGGATAACTTTACTAATGCTTTGACATATCCAAAAGGAAAATTTAAAGTTTAGTCCCTCATTTGTTATATAAGATTTAATACAGCTGGGCGCAATGACACACGCCTTAATCTCAGTGGCTCTGAAGGTTGAAGCAAGAGGATCACAAGTTCAAAGCCAGCCTCAGCAACTTAGCAAGGCCCTAAGCAACTTAGTGAGGTCCTGTTTCTAAATAAAATATAAAAATGGTTGGGGATGTGGCCCAGTGATTAGTGGTTTAAAGTGCCCCAGTGCCAATACAAAAATCAAATCTTCAAATTTTCAGAAGAAATTATAGAAGTATACAATTGTAGAGAAATAAATATTTCTTTTATCTTTTATAATTTATTTATTTATTTTGAGATTTTGTAGTCCAGGATGGCCTCAAACTCTCAAACTCCCAGACTTTTAGCAATCCGCCTGCTTTCACCTCCAAAGTAGAGAAATAAATATTTCTTTAAAAATAAGATTTCTTGAACAAGAAGTACCATTTATTGATCATGATGTAAAAGTGTAAGGGACCGGCGAACGACAGAGGAAGAGACCACCAAGACACCGTCTCATGCAACAGCAAAAGGGGTTTATTGAAGATCCAGCGTGCTGGGGCTCCGTGCTCACTCAAGAAGCGAGAGCGGCCCAGAGCCCCGAGCAGGGGCTAAGCAGTGCTTAAGTACACTTTTGCGGGAGGGCAGGGGCTTTGCATACATCAGAGCAAATCATCATGAGGCGCGGGAAAATCGAACAACAACTTTCAAACATGATTAGCACATTCATTGGCGGGGACAGGTCGGGGAGGGGTGATAGGTCAGTCCTAAAGCGGGATATACATTCAAACTGATTGGTTTAGGCCCTGAGGTGCCTACGTGCTGAGCTGCACTGGGTCCGAGTTGTTAAGCAACTAAGTGGTCAGGGGGGATTCCTACACATATCTAATGGGCAGTCCCGGGAATTGTCTTAACAGCTACAGGAATTTCAGGCTTTGAGTGTAGCTTAGAAACTTAACAATACCTGGTCCTTTACATTTTAACTCAGGCTTTGCAGCTTAGAAACTTTACAATGCCTGGTCCTTTACATTTTAACTTCAGTTTCTTTTACTCTTTCAAAAAGTGTTACATTTGTCATTAAAATTAACTTATGTCCAGCCATA
The DNA here is from genome assembly GCF_052094955.1 of Ictidomys tridecemlineatus. NCBI lineage: Eukaryota > Metazoa > Chordata > Mammalia > Rodentia > Sciuridae > Ictidomys > Ictidomys tridecemlineatus. The sequence goes on from NC_135487.1 coordinate 30,341,050, forward strand.
GTTATCATAAATGAATTTCAATAAAATATCTAGAGAGGAAATGTTTGTGATGAATAAAACTGTCAAAGGATTAATGTTCAAAATTTACACAGAACTTCTATGAGTTGATAAGGAAGGAAAAAAAAACCAGTACAATAAGAAAATGAGTAACCATATGATCCAATCATCCCATTTCTGGGTATATTTCCAAAGAAAAGAAAATGAGCATAGCAAAGAGATACCTGCACTCTTGTGTTTATTTCTGCACTAATCACAACAGTTAAGATACAAAATCAAACTAGATGTCCATGGACAGATGAATGGAAAAGCAAATGCAGAGTGTATACATACACAATGGAATCTTATTCAACCACCTAAAAGAATGATAGCCTATTATTTGCAGCATAATGGGTAGAATTGGAGAAAATGTGCAGTAAAATAAAACAAACACAGAAAAACAAGTTCCACATATTCTCTTTCATATGTAGATGTTTAAAATGTCTATCTTAATTTAGAATAGTGGTTATTAGAGGTTGAGAAGGGTGGGAAAGAGGGATATAAAGGAATTTGGGGCAATGGGTACCAAAAAAGTAGGTAGAAGTAATAAGTTCTAGCATTCTATAGCACCAAGGGGTGACTATAGTTCATAATAATCTATAAGAAGTAACCAGAGAGGAGCTTGAAGATTGAAAACTTGAGTGATCAGAAGATGGAAACATTACTTATCCTGATTGGATCAGTACATATCACATACTTTTATGGAAAATCACTATGTTACAAGTACGTACAATCATTATATCCTAGTAATTTTTTTTAATATTTAAGGAAATGGAAACTTTAACTACTCTGATTTAATCATTAAACATCCTATACATGAATCAGATTATCACACTGTGCCATACAAAATGTGTACAATTAAAAGAATTTATAATTTTTTGGACCTTTTAAAATAATTTCTTCATAAAAGGGAAGCAAACTTGAATGGACCATAAGTCAATGAAAAACATTTTTGTGGACCCTGGGAATTAGAAAGTTGTAAATCACACAACATTTCATATCAACAAATTGTCAAAATTTTTAATTTTGGTAGCACAAAGCACTGGAGTTACTTATAGCTATAAGAATGTCCACATGCACTTATGAAAGTTCAAACTGGTGAAACCACTTTGGAGAATAATTTGGTCTTGTCTAAACAAGTTGAAGATGCACCACATTGAGTCAGAAATTCTCCTCCTAGCTATGTACTGTAGAGAAATGCTCAGACATATGCAAGCAGACATGAGTGTTCTTTGCAGCAGCGGAGTGAACACAAAAAATGGAAATAACCTAAGTGTTCATGAAAAGGAGGAAGGATAAATAAATGTGGCACGCTTGTCTGCTGTACCACACAAAGGTAAGCAGATAAACTACACATTTCCACATGAGTAAATCTTCAAACATGGTGCTAAGTGCAAAAGCAAACTGCACAAAATGTCATGAGGATGGTCACATTGGCAATAAATTTGAAAAACTGAAAAGTATGCCAACTATTATTTCTGGAGCATGAATCTTTTGAATAATTGCTCTCACAAGGTGAAGTTTCTGTTTCTAATGCCCTATGGAAATGTTTGATAGTACAGGGTGACTTGATCTAGCCACGGACTCCAGTTGTAATTCTGTAGGAATAATTACCATATCCCAGTGCTAAATTTATTCCCCAGAGTTGTCCTTGGTTACAATCCTTGTGACTATTTCAAGAAGACAAGCTGAGGAGTGTCTGTCTTGACCAATTTATAAAATTATCTGAAAGATGACATGAGACCATGGGACCTTAAACACCACGTATATTCAGTCATGCATCACTTAATGTTCTGAGAAACACATCCTTGGGTGACGTCATCGTGCAAAGACCATGAAGGATACTCACACAAGCCTAGCTGGTGTGTCCTACTACACACACCTACACTCTGTGACAAATAACTCACACAGCACCCCGTCCTGATGCAATTAAGAGTCACAGTAAACACAAGAGGCACGAGGCTGCTGCCAGCATAACACGGTGTCTTGTCCTACATTTGATTCAAGTAGAAGGTGTTCACTCAAAAGTAATGATTTAAAATATAGTAAAAACATAACTAACAGCATACCCATATATTGTCATTATGGAGTAATGTCCTGCTACACCAGAACAATTATGTATAGCACACATTGTTGACACCAGCACCACCACACACACATGAGTGAGATGGCTAGAACAATGCGGGGGGGGGGGGGGGGGGGTCTGTCAGCTTGTTATAACCTTATAGGACTACTTTGAACATGCTCTCTACCATTGTCTGAAATGCTGTTCTACAGTGCATGGCTATAATTATAAACCCTTACTTAATGATCATGCCTTTGAGTTTGCCTAGCTTAAAACTATGCTCAGAATTGGGGGCACAAAAGAAAACATTTATTTTTTTTAATCTAAATTATAAATGGTCCTTCTGAACTTTGAGTTTTTAAAAGCCATGTGCCTGGGAACTCCTGTTTATCTTTCCTGAAGTGTGAAAGGAACATACTGAGAAGCACCAAAATATGAGAAATGAAATATAAATAAAGACATTAAAATCCCAATCTGTTCTCCAGTGATTAATTAGAATTTTATAAAATCAACACATTTTGGGTTTTTTTCTTCCCAAATGGGTTAATTGGGGCATATATTGAAAGTAACGAAGTGGTGGTAAAACTTACAGCAGCTACTACATGGGATGTTCTTAGCAGCACAAAAAGGTAGAAAAACTTCAGACAAAGTGAAAGGCTATGGTTAGAAAATGGTTAAACAATTGCCAGCTACAAGCTTTGGAATATGAGGGAGGCAGCAATTAGAAAATGACCTTATCATTGGCCTCTTGGTTAGAGATTTCTATAGGTTACCACTAAGTAAGGAAAGAAAAAGGTAAACAAGGGCTGGGGATATAGCTCAGTTGGTAGAGTGCTTGCCTCACATGCACAAAGCCCTGGGTTCTACTCCCCAGCACACCCCCCCCAAAAAAAAAGAAAGAAAGAGAAATTTAGCCAAGATTATATAAAGAAAATGACAAATAAAAATACCATGTGAGTATATCTACTTTCATGTGATTATTAACATGAGTTCCCTATGAGTAGGAGGAAGGTGGGGGAAGTTGGAGGGGAGACAAGAGAAGGCACAGGGAAATTCCTCAATTCCTACAGAAAACCTGGACAACAGTTTAAGTAAAACTTTCTGAATGGGCAGTAAAAGAAGCAGAAGGAGACACAGTATTGAGAACTGGTGGAAGATTCCACTTTCTATTACTTATATTTAATTTGGTCTAAGATAACCCGATAGGAATCATGGAATTCACATCTATAATAAATAAAAATAAAATCTTATAGAATGAAATAAGACTGACTAAAAAATATCATTTCAAAATCAGTAAGCCAATTTTTCTTATTTTAAAATGAAACAGATGAGGTGACCCCCTTTTTCCATATGTTACATTAGAAAATATAACCAGAGCACAAACAGAGCATTCAAGGTTCTTATGACTTTGGCCTTAACTTCCTTCACTGACTTGGCTCAGTAGTGTGCATATACAGAACTTGAAGAAACTGGAGGTGTATATGTCACCAAATATCCTGAATGTATTATGTGGGCTTACCTAAAATAAATTAGATTAGTCACATTTCTCTGAAATCTTTTTCCACCTGTTCTCATCTCTCTCCTTGCTAGCTCAGAAATCCCTCCATTTGAGAATATATTTAGTTGTGAAAGAAACTGCCAAAGTGTCTTACACAATAGCTTTACCATGTCTGCTCTCCCACTAGCAGTGAATGAGAGTTCCTGTTGCTCCACATCCTCGTTAGCATTTGGTGATGTCAGGCCTCTGAATTTTGCCATTCTAACAGGAGTGCAGTGGTACCTCATTGTTATTTTAATTTGCAATTTTCCATTGATGTGATGTAGAATATCTTTTCACATAAACATGATTATAATTAATAATATAAAGCAGTATGGAGATACTTCAGAATACTTGGAATGGAACCACCATTTGACCCAGCTATCCCACTCCTTGGTTTATACCCAAAGGACTTAAAAATCAGCATACTGTAGTGACAATGTTTATAGCAGCTCTATTCACAATAGCCAAACTATGGAACCAACCTAGAGGCCCTTCAACAGACGAACAGATAAAGAAATGTGGTACATATACACATGGAATATTACTCAGTCTTAAAGAAGAATGAAATTATGGTATTTGCAGGTAAATGGATGGAACTAGAGAATATCATGCTAAGTGAAAAAAGCCAATCCCAAAAAGTCAAAGGTTGAGTATTTTCTCTGTTAATCAGATGCTGATCCATAGTGGGGTGAGGGAAGGAAGAATGAAGAAATTTTATGTAGAGAGGAGTGAGAGGAGGGGTGGGGCAGTGGAGATGGGAAAAATACAGTAGAATGAAACAGCCATTAATACCCTACATACATGTATGATTACACTATGGGTGTGACTCTGCACCAAGTCCAGCCAGAGGAATGAGAAGTTGTGCTCCATTTGTGTGCAATGTGTCAAAATGCACTCCACTGTCATGTATAACTAATTAGAACAAATTTTAAAAAAATAGAAGGGAGACCAGTAGAATAGAAGAAGGGAAAAACGGGGAGGGGGAGGAGGGAAAGGGTTGGGATGGGGAATGAAATTGATTAAATTATACTGTTTTATTGTGTGAATGTATGAATATATTATAACAAATTTAAAAATAATACTTTTTTTGAAAATCAGAAGAGCAACAAAAAATTAATCATATAATTAAAATGCCATCTGTCTTTAGTGAGGTGTCTTTGGTGATGTGTCTATTCAGGTCCTTGGTCCATTTTCATTTGAGTTGTTTGTTTTCTTATTGTTGAATTTTAAGAGTCCCTTGTAAATTTTGAACAATGGTCCTTTATCAGATGCATCTTTCCCCAAGTATTTTCTTTCAATCTGTGACTTGTCTCATAATCACAGTATAGCCTTTCACAGAAGAGTTTTTCACCTGAACAAAGTCCAGCTTATCATTATTTCTTTGATGGGTCATGACTTTGGTACTGTTTGTAAAAATACAGGGTTATAGCAGAGGCCATCTAGATTTTCTCCAATATCATCTTCCAGGGGTTTTATAATTTTTCTCTTTACATTTAGGTCTATGATTCACTTTGATTTAGTTTTTGAGAAGGGGCCTATATTCTTTCATTTTCCCTTTTTTTCTCTTTCTTTCTTTTTCTTAATGTGGCTATCCAGTTGTTCTAACACCATGTGTCCATTTGTTGAAAAGACCATCTCTGCTTCATTGTACTGTCTTTGTTCCTTTGTCAAATATCACTTGACGATACTTAGGTGACTATACCTGGGCCCTCTCCTCTTCTATTTACCTAGATGTCTATTCTTTCACCGTTACCACACTATCTTGATTACCATAACTGTACCAGTAAGTCTTAAAATTGGGTAATGTCATTTCTACATCTTTGGTTTTTTTTTCCATATTGAGTTGGCTATTCTGAGTCTTTTGCCTCTTTTATGTAAACTTTAAAACAATTTTATTGACATCCACAAAACAACTTGGCAGGAGTTTTATTCATAAGGATGACTAACATCTTGACAATACTAAGTCTTTCTATCCATAAGCACAAAATATTTCTCCATTTATTTAGTTCTTCATTGATACCTTCCATCCTATTTTTTTGTAGTTTTCCTCAAATATACCTTATACATAGTTTTTTTTAGATGTATAGTTAAGAATTTCAGTTTGGGAGGTGTTAATGCAGATGATTATGAGATTTTAACTTCTAATTTCAATTATTGGTTGCTGGAATATGATAAAGTTGATTTTCTTTTCTACATTAACCTTATATTCTTAAAACTTGGTGTGATTGTCTGTTAGTTCTAGGGTTCGTTTATTTGTTTGTGATTCTTTTAAATTTTCTACAAAGACAATCATGTCATCTGTTTTAGTGAGCTTTTACATCACTGTGACAAAAATACCTGACAAGAACAACTCGGAGGTGGAAACATTTAATTGGGACTCTCAGTTTCAGAGGTCTCAGCCCAAAGACAGTCAACTCCATGGCTCTGGGCCCAAGGTGAGGCACCACCTCATGAGCTAAGGACTCAGCAGAGGAGAGTTGCTCCATTTATGGAAAGGAAGAAGAGAGAGCAAGAGAGATCAATCCTTCCAAGGCACACTCCCAGTGACCTACCTCCTCCAGCCTCATCTCACCTGCCTGGAGTTACCACCCAGTCAGTCCATTCCAAGGAGGATGGACTGATCTGTTTACAGCTCTCATAATCTATCTCACCTCTGAATATTCCTGCACAAACACAGGAGCTTTGGGAGGAACACTTAATACAAGGTCAGCAAAGGAGCAGGATACAAGATGACTCTTCATAAATCAATAGTTTTCCTATACTTCAAAAAATGAATCTGCTGAGAAAAAAATCAGGAAAGCTATCCCATTCACAATAACCTAAAAAAGGAAATACTTAAGAATATATCTAACCAAGGAGATGAAAGACCACTATATTGAAAAATATAGAATGTGGAGAGCCACAGCCGAGTCGGAATGGCCCCTGGCATTTTGCCAGAAGTAATGGTTGAGAGGCGAGCCATTAAGATGATGATATTAAGTTAAGCTGTCTATAATTGCTGTGAATGGATGATGCTGGATTGAAACAGGCTGTGTATTCAATTGTATATTAGACCTTTACTGTCTGCCTCAGGTGCCCGCTACTTTGGAGTTCCCGTTGAGTTCTCTCGGGAGTGAGTGCCCGTGCAGCCCAATGGTGTTCCGGGAGAATTGGAGGGGGGGGGTTCCGGTTGGTGTGTGGTGTGTTCCTGGAGGAGCAGCGTCGGTGGCGTTCGGGAGAGTTCCCAGGGAGTGTGCGTGGAGTGCTGTTGGAGTTCAGGCAATAAAGTTTCCTGTTTGAACATACAAGTGCTTTGTGGCGGCTCGGTGATTTGTGCCCAGCCAGACTGCGGCAATAGAACACTGAAAAAAGACATTAGGAAAATGAAAAGATCTTCCATGTTCTTAGATACGCAGGATTAATATTAAAATGTCTAATCTATCAAGAGAGTTATACATATTCAATGCAATCCTCATCAAAATATCAATGACATTCTTCACAGAACTAGAAAAAAACAGTACTAGAATTTATTTGAAATAATAAAAGACCCAGAATAGCCAAAGCAATACTGAGCAAAAAGAGCAATGCTGGAGGCATTGAATAGACTACTTTGCTGACCTTGTTTATCAGCTCTAGAAGTCCTCTGGTGAAGTTTTTTAGGTCTTCTAGATAGAGATCATGTAATCAGCAAACAGAGATAATTTGACTTTTTCTTTTTCTATTTATCTCCCTTTAATTTCCTTCTCTTGTCTGAATATAAGTGATGAGAATGGACATAGTTGTCCTATTACTGATTTTAAAGGATCATTAGAAACTATTTGAAAATTTATGCTCCAACAAACTGAAAAATTTATAAGATATTGTCAAATTTCTAGGCACATATGACCTACCCAAATTGAACCATGGAATATAGAAAACCTAAACAGACCAATGTCAAACAATGAGATTGAAACAGCAATATAAAGCCTTCCAAAAAAGAAAATCCCAGCACCAGATGGATTTTCATCTCAGTTCTACCAGGCATTTAAAGAAAAACTTATACCAATCCTCTTCAAATTTTTCCACGAAATAGAGAGGGAAGGAACATTCCCAAATTCATTCTATAATGCCAGTATCATCCTGATACCAAAACCAGAGAAAGACACATCAAAGAAGACCAATTTCCCTGATAAACATAGATAACAAACCCTAAGTAAAATAAAACCATATTCAAAAGCACTTTAAGAAGATAATACAACATGATTATGCAGGTTTCAGCCCAGGGATGCAAGTTTGGTTCATCTTATGCAAATCAATAAATATACTTCACCACATAAGTAGAATTTAGGACAAGAATCACATGATCAAATGTATATTTTCTTCTGAGTAGTGTCTGCTCAGCTCCTTAGCCCATTTATTGATTGGATTGTTGGGGGGGTTTGTTTGGTGTTAAGTTTTTTGAGTTCTTCATATATCCTGGAGATTAGTGCTCTATCTAACGTGCATGTGGCAAAAATTTTCTCCCAAAATGTAGGCTCTCTCTTCATCTCATTGATTGTTTCCTTTGCTGAGAAGAAACTTTATAGTTTGAGGATGTGGGGGAAAAGGCACACTCATACATTGCTGGTGGGACTGCAAATTGGTGCAACCACTATGGAAAGCAGTATGGAGATTCCTTAGAAAACTTGAAATGGAACCACCATTTGACCACTCTTTGGTCTATACCCAAAGGACTTAAGAAACAGCATACTACAGTAACACAGTCACATCAGTGTTTAGAGCAGCTCAATTCACAATAGCTAAACTGTGGAAGCAACCGAGATGCCCTTCAATAGATAAACGGATAAACTGTGGTATATATATACACAGTAGAATATTACTCAGCAATAAAAGAGAATAAAATTATGGCATTTGCAGGTAAATGGATGGAGTTGGAGAATATCATGCCAAGTGAAGAAAGCCAACCCAAAAAACCAAAAGCCAAATGTTCTTTCTGATAAGTAGATGCTGATCCATAACCAGGGCGGGGGGGGGGGGGGGCGACATGGGAAAAATGGAGGAACTTTGATGGGGTAAAGGGTATGGTGGGGTGGGGAGTGGACATGTGGTCAGGAAAGATGGTGGAATGAGATGTACCTATCATACATCATAGGTTTCATGTATGCCTGCACATATTGTGCAATGCTACATCATGTACAACCAGAGAAATGAAAAGTCGTGCTGCAGTTGTGTACAATGAATCAAAATGCATTCTTCTGTCATCTATACCTAATTAAAATAAATTAATTTTTTAAAAAAGAATCACACGATCACCTTGGTAGATGCAGAAAACGCCTTTAACAAAGTCTAGCCTCCATTCATGTGAAAACACTCAACATTAGATAGATCTTTCTCCATTTCTAATATATGCATTTAATGCTGTAAGTTTCTAAGAACTGAATGCTATGCATTTAAAGTGGTTTTTTTTTTCATTTTCAATTACTTCAAAACATTTTGACTTCTCTTGAATTGCCTTCTTGGACGTACATGTGATCACTGTGACCAAAATACCTGACATAAACAAGCAAAAGGAAGAAAGACTTATTTTGGCCGTGGTTTCACAGGGTTCAGTGCGTGGTCAGCTGGGTCTGTCGCTTTGGACCTGAGGTGAGGGAGAAGATCATGGTGGCAGAGAAAACCTGCTCACCTTGTGGCTGCCAGGAAGGGGGAGGGAGGAGAGAAAGGTCCCATCACCAGTGACCTTCTTCCTCCAAGGCCCAACCTCCTACAGATTTCACCACCTCCCAATAATGCCATGGGCCTGAAGCCCATCAACGGATTGATCCATTGATGAGATCAGGGCCCACATGATCCCATCACATCCCAAGAGCCCTGCCTCTGAAAAATGCCTGATTGGAGACCAGGCATCAAACACATGAGCCTTTGGGTAACACTTCACACCCAAATGTTAAAACTCTCCCAGTATTTATGGATCTTTCCGCTATCTTTCCATTATTGATTTCTGGTTTAATTCCATTGTATTCTGAGAGCAGACATCATATGACTTCTATTCGTTCAAATTGGTTAAGCTGTGTTTTATGGTCCAGAATATCATCTATCTTGGTGCTTGTTCCGTGAAATACTGAAAAGAATATGTACTCCGCTGTCATGGCATGGAGTTGTCTGTTGGAGTCAATCATAAGTTGATGGGTGATATTTGCTATGATTTGAATCTGAAATGTCCCCCCCAAATCTCATATGTTAAAAGGTTTTGTTCCCATGCATCAGTTTTCAGAGGTGGGGTTTGGGGGCAATTGGCTCTAACCCCACTCATTGAGGGACTTATATCTTAGTGGGCTACAGGGAGGAGGTGGGAAATCTGGGAGGGGGGCTCTGGTTGGAAGAGTGGGTCATTGGGACATACCCTTAAAGAACATTTCTCTCTTTCCTCCCTTCCCGGCCACCATGAGGTGAGCAACTTTTCTCCACCGCATGCTCCCTACCACGATGTTCTGCCTCATCTCAGGCCCAGAAACAATGAAGCTAAGAGGCCATGGAACTCTGAAACCAGAACCCAAAATGAATCCTTCTTACTTGGTTGATTTATCAGAATTTTGTTACAATTACAAAATTATGACTATCAGAAGGCTATTTAATTCAACCATGTCCTTCGGGATTTTTGTACCTGTTAGGTCTGTCCATTTCTGATAGGTGTTAAAATCTCCACTACAGGAATGGATTCATCTATTTCTTCTTGAAGCTCTATTAGTCTTCACCTCATGTGTTTTGATACTCTATTGTTAAATTCATACACATTTAGGACTGTTATGTCTTCTTTTTTATCTTTTATTTTAGTTGTACCCAGACACAAGGCCTTTACTTTATTTTATTTTATGGGGTGCTGAGGATTAAACCCAGTGCTTCACACTTGCTAGGCAAGTGCTCTACCACTGAGCTACAACTCTAGCTCCTTGACCTCTTTATCATTATGTAATACTTCCCTTTATCCCTAATAAGTTTTCTTACTCTGATAATTACTCTCTCTGGAGTTAATTTAATTGCTTCTGCATTTTATTGGTATATCTTTCTCCCATTTATTACTTTTACTCTATATGTGTCTTTAAATGGGATAGTATGAACATACCTCAACATTTAAAAACTAAACCCAAGGCCAACATCATTCTAAATGGAGAAAACTGAAAGCATTTCCTCTAAGAACTGGAACAAAACAAGAATGCCCTCTTTCACCACTTCTATTCAACATAGTCCTTGAAACTCTAACCAGAACAATTAGACAAGAAGAAAGAAATTAAAGGAATACAAATAGGAAAAGAACTCAAATTATCTCTATTTGCTGATGACATCATTGTATATTTAAAAGACTCTAAAAAAACTCCACCAGAAAACTTCTAGAACTCATAAATGAATTCAGCCAAGTAGAAGGATATAAAATTATCACTCATAAATCAATTGCATTCCTATACATCAATGATGAATCAACTGAAAGAGATATTAGGAAAACCATCCCATTTTCAATAGCTTCAAAAAAATAAAATATTTGGGAATCAATCTAACAAAAGAGGTGAAAGACCTCTTCAATGAAAACTACAGAATGCTAAAGAAAGAAATTGAAGAAGACCTTGGAAGATAGAAAGATCTCCCATGTATTTGGATAGACAAAATTAAAATCATCAAAATGGTCATACTACCAAAAGCACTATACCAATTTAATGGAATTCCTATGAAAATTCCAATGATGTTCTTCATGGAAATAGAAAAAGCAGTTGTGAAGTTCATTTGGAAAAATAAGAAGCCCAAAATAGCCAAAGCAATCTTCAGCAAGAGAAGTGAAGCAGGAGGCATCACAATACCAGACCTTAAACTATACTACTGAGTTATAGTAACAAAAATGACATAATCTTTACCAAAACAGACATGAAGACCAATGGCACAGAATAGAAGACATAGATGTGTCTTAAATAAATATAGTTATCTCATACTAGACATAAAGACACATTGGAGAAAAGATAGCCTCTTCAACAAATGGTGCTGGGAAAACTAGAAATCCATATGTAGCAAAATGAAATTAAACTCCTATCTCTCACCCAGCACAAAACTCAACCCAAAGTGAATCAAGGACTTAGGCACTAGACCAGAGACTCAGCACCTACTAGAAGAAAAAGTAGGCCCAAATCTCCATCATGTCACCTTAGGAACCAACTTCCACAACAAGACTCCTAAAGTTTTAGCAAGAAGTAAAATCAAGAATCAACAAATGGGATAATATTAAACTAGAAAGCTTCTTCACAGCAAAGGATACAATCAAAAACTTGAAGAAATACCACAAAATGGGAGAAAATCTTTGCCAAGTGCATCTCAAATAGAGCATTAATCTCTAGGATATATAAAAAAATCAAAAAAAGTTAACACAAAAATAATAAATAACCCAATCAATAAATGGCAAAGGAACTGAGAAGGCACTTCACAGAAGAAATAGAATTAGTGAACAAATGTATGGAAAAATGTCTGACATCTCTAGTAATTAGAGAAATGCAAATTAAAACTACACTGAGATTTCATCTCACCCCTGTCAGAATAGCAATTATCAAGGATACAGTTAACAATAAATGTTGGAGAGGTTGTGGGGGGAAACATACACTCATATTGCTGGTGGAATAGCAAATTGATGTAACCACTCTGGAAAGTAGTATGGTGATTCCTCAGAAAACTGGGAATGGAAGCATCATTTGATCCAATTATCACACTCCTCAGCATATATCCAAAGGAATTTAAATCAACATACTATAGTGATGCAGCCACATGAATGTTTATAGCAATTCAATTAACAATAGCTAACTTATAGACCCTAGGCACCCTTCAACAGATGAATGGATAAAGAAAATGTGATTTTATATACATATATAATCTCAAGGGAATATTATTCAGCCTTAAAGAAGAATGAAATGATGGTATTTGCCAGTAAATGGATGGAACTGGAGACTATCATGCTAAGTGAAATAAGCCAATCCCCAAAACCAAAGGCCAAATGTTCTCTCTGATGCTGCATGCTAACACACAGTGGTGGGGTGGGAGAGAGAAGAATAGAAGTTCATTGGATTAGATAAAGGGCAATAAAGGGAAGGGAAGGGAATGGGAATAGGAAAGACAGTAGAGTGAATCAGACATAACTTTCCTGTGTTCGTATATGAATACACAACCAGTGTCACTCCACAGCATGTTCAACCACAAGAATGGGAAGTTACACTCCATGTGTGTATAATATGTCAAAAACACTCCTCTGTCATGTATAACCAAAAATGAACAAATAAAAAATTTTTAGATGGGTTTTTTGTAGACAACATAGAGTTAGGTTTTGTTTGGTTTGTTTGTTGTTTCACTCTCACAATCTCTGCCTTTTCACTGGTGTATTTGGACCTCTGACTTTCAAAGCGACACGGATAGAGTTAGACCAATGTTACAGTTTGGGTCTGGAATGTCCCCCAGAGGCTCCTGTGTTGAAGGCCTGGTCTCCTGGTGTGCTGTTGAGAGGGTGTGAAAACCTTAGGAGGTGGATCCCTTGGAATGTGCCTTTGAGGGTGTCCTTGGTCCCTGGACCCTTCCTCTCTCTGTCCCTGTTTCTAGGCTGCCATGAGGTGAGGACCTTGGCTCTGCCACTCTGTCCCCACCATGAGGGTCCAGCGGCAACAGAGAGGGGTAAGGCGTGGACTGAAACACTGGACACTGTTGGCCAAATGTTCTCTCTGATATTGTCTTTCCTCCTTCAAGTTGTTTTATCTCTGGCATTTTTCACAGAAATAAAAAGCTAACCCAGAAATTGGTAGTGGGAAATGGGGTCTTTTCTGTGACTATAGCTGACAATCGAGTTCAGAAGCCCTCATTGGTTTGTGGGAAGAGTCTGGAAAGGTTTGGAGATGCAGGCCAGCGAGGGCTTAGAATGTTGTCAGTGGAGCTTAACGGGTGTTTCTGGGGTGAGATCAGAAGACCAGGATGTAGACAGAAATGCAGACAATAAAGACGACGCTCAGGTGGTTTCAGAAGGAAAGGAGGAGTCTGCAGGGAACTGGACCAGAGGTCATTCATGTTACATTTTGGCAAAGAACATGTCTGTATTCTGTCATGTCCTGAGACTCTGTGGGAGGCTGAGTTCAAAGGTAACAGACTAATTCATCTGGTGGAGGAAATTTCAAGGCAGCACAATATTCAGGCTCTGGTGTGGATCTTGCTGGCTTCTTTTAGCCCGTTTTAAAGTGAGAATTAGTCGTAAAGAGCAGAGCAGAAAGATTTGCTAAATTTACAGATTGGCCAGAAAAAAAAAAATAGTATGCTGCCAAAGAGGGTGCGGTTGCCAAAGAGATTAATGTAGTAAGCCAAGTACTGTACACCCAGACACTAAGAAAGATGCTTTGAGGGCATCTCAAGAATTAGCCAGACCCCACCCACCACAGGTTCAAGGATATGAGAATGTAAACTGTTTAAAAGTCCTTGCTTTGGGAAGAAAGTCCCTGGTCATCCTGCTCCCAGAGGGTTGCCTAGGATGTTATTTCCCCTGGACCTGTCACCATGCTTAGCTACCCGGACCTTCGGAGATGCTGCAATCATGGTCCAAGTGAGCCCAGCTATTACAGCCATTGGTGGCAGACCTTGGCATCATCTACACGATGCTGCTGTTGCAGGTGTGCAGAACGAAAAAACTGTGGGGTGACGGAGGCTTCCACCAAGATTACACAGGATAGCCAGTGACCAGAGACTGGGAGGTCAGGCAGTGCGTGGCAGGACCATAACCCCTGTGAACAGACATTGAGTGGGTGACGCATGAAGATGTGAGAGTGAAGCCCAAACTGCAGTGGAGATCCCAGAAGGCTAAAGATGCCAGGAACAAGAAACGACTATCAAGGAAAGTTGCAGACAAGGAGCAGAGCAAGCCCCAAAGAGAAGCTACGAGGACTCCAGCCAGCCAGGCCATAAGGGTGGGGCTCCCCAAGACCTTTAGAACTGACGCCATTCCAAAATGCCCCAGATTCCAGACACGGAGCTCATGATTGAACTTTTGCCTTTGGATGTTGTCTTGCTTTGGTCAGATCCTTATTCTCCTAATCTTCCCTTTTGGAATAAGAATGTTTCCTCTGTGCAATTTTATGTGGAAGTATATAACTTGGTTTGTGGTTGTTGCTTTTTTTTTTTTTTTTAATTTCTGCAGGGGTCCATGGCTAAGAGTTTGCCTTGAATCTCAGAGGAGACTTCCGACTTGGACTTTTGAGCAATGCTGCAACTGCTAAGAGGATGGGACTCTTGGAGCTGGATTGAATGCATTTTGCATCTTGAGATTGACATAAGCCTTGGAGAAGCAAGGACCGAACGTTTGTTTGGATCTGGAATGTTCCCGCAAGGCTGATGTGTTGAGTGCTTGGTAGTGCTATGGAGGTATGCCTAGCTGAAAAAGTAGGGTCCCTGAAGGGTGTGAGATGTTCCTGACCCTTCTCTTCTGTTTCATGGCTGAAATGAGGTGAGCCCTTTTTTTTTTTTCTTTTGTCACACCCTCTCTGCCAAGATGTCTTGGCTTACAAACAATGGAGCCAAGTGATCATCTACTGAACCCTCTAAAACCGCAAGCCAAAATAAATTTTTACTTCTTTAAATTGTTTGTCTCGGGTATTTTGTTACAACAATGAAACACTAACACAATATTTACCATATTTGTTACTGTTTTCTGTGGCCTTTGTTCTGTGTTCCCATTTTTTTTGTTTTCACACTTTTTGTGGTTTGGTTTTGTTTTATTTTATTTTTTATACCAGGGATAGAACCCAGGGTTGTTTAACCACTGAGCATGTCCCCAGCCCTTTATATTTTTTTCTAGACACAGGGTTTTACGAGTTGCTCACTGCCTTGATAAATTGCAGAGGCTGGTTTTAAATCTTCAATCCTCCTGTTTCAGCCACCCAAGCAGCTGGGATTATGGGAAAGTGCCACTGTGCCCAGTTTTTTTCTGGGTTTTAATTGATCATTTTATTGCTGCCCCCAACCAGCGTGGGCATCTAAACTGGGGTCGCTCCAGTGAAATGGTATCAAATAAAACACAGACACACAATTTACCTTTAATTCAAGCCCCAGGACGGCTCCTCCACCCTGGGCCTCAAACACCCCAAATTGGAGAGTGAGGAATGTCACAAGAGGCTGGGGAGAGAGAGAGAGAGAGAGAGAGAGAGGGAGAGAGAATGTTCAGACGTTCAGGAGTGGTCTTTTATTTGGGGGACTCTGGTTCTTTAGCAATTTCCATCCAATAAAGATCAAGAGGGGCAGGGTTACAAGGACAGGTAAGGTAACTCGACCCCTGGGAAGGCACTCCCATGCAGGAAGACACATTTGTGACGTATTTACAACTTTCAAGATCAGAGGCCACCATCTATGGCCACTTTGATGTGGCCAGATCATGGGAAGTGACCGACAGAGCCTCACCAATCAGGAAAAGAAAATGCTGGTTGCATCACGTGGTGGCCTTCCACGTATTGTGATTCACTTTTTCTCTTCTTTCCTAACATATCAGTCATAGCTCTTACCAATTAGAACTTTTTTTAACTTGGCAACATTTACAACTTACTCGAATCCACTTTCACACGGCAGCAGGCCACTCCACAGGTAGTATGAGTACCTTGTGATAACAAATAGCCCCAGTTCCTCCCTCCTATCCCTGGCACCATTTCTGTCATTCATTTCACATACAAGCATATGTAAAGCACATGCATTTACATAAATGCATGAGATATGTACATAAAATACATAATTGAATACATTGTATTATTTTGAAAGAATTTCTGTTATATCAATTAAGAATGAGAAAAATAAAAGTTCTTAGTTTATCCTCACTTATTCCCTTATTGACGCACTTCCTTTCTGTACATAGAGCCAAGTTTCCAACCTGTATTATTTTCTTTCTCCCTAAAGAACTTCTTTTAACATTTCTTGCAAAGCAGGTCTACTGACAACAAATTTTCTCAATTTTTGTTCAACCACTAAAGATTTTATTCTCCTTCAATTTTGAAGGATAATTTTTCAGGATACATAATTCTAGTTTCTTATCAATAATAAATACTTCATGCCACTCTCTTCTTGGTTGCATGGTTTGAAGGGAAGCTGGATGTTTTTTATATTCCTCTAGATTCTTTAAGGATTTTTTCTTTTTTTGTACATACTATTGTTGGATTTTTTTTCTACTGGGTATTATCTATGCTTTCTGGATCTGTAATTCTAAGTATGATGTCAATTTGGTGAAATTCTCACTCTTTTTTTTTTTTTTAATATTGCTCCTGTTCCTTTCTCACTGGTTCTCCTTCTTGTACTCCCCTTATACATATAGTTCATCTTTTGTCATTACCCCAGCATTCTTGGCTATTCTGTTTTGTTTTTGTTTTCAGCCTTGTCTTTTGGCTTTTTGGTCTTATAAGTTTCTATTGTCACAGCTTCAACCTCAGAGACTTTTTTCCTCAGTTCTATCCAATCTACAAATGAATCCATCAAAGGCATTCTTCATCTCTATTATTATGTTTTTATCTCTAGCATTTCTTTTGCATTCTTTCTTAGATTTTTTTAAACATCTCTGCTTACACTATTCATGTGTTCTTGCATGTGTTGACTTTTTCCATTAAGATTCCTGAGGCTGATCATAAGATACAAACCCAGCCTCAGCAATTTAGTGATACTCTAAGCAACTTAGACCCTGTCTCAAAGTAAAAAATAAAAAAGGGGCTGGGGATGTAGCTCAATGGTTAAGCACCCTTGGGTTCAATCCCTGATACCCCCACCCACACCAAAAAAAAATCCCTAGCATATTAATCAGGGTATTTTAAATTTTTCTGGTCCGATAATTCTAAAATTTCTACTATATCTGCTCTGGTTCTGATGTTTCTCAGGCACTTCAAACGGAATCTTCTTCATTGACATCTACCATTTTTTTTTTTAATGAAAGATGGATACAATGCAGTCAAAAGGCCTTTAGTCATGTGGCATTAAGTTGTAAGGGAGAGGGATTTGTTTGATGATCCTAGGATTAGGTCTCAGTCTCTTAGTGGGTCTGTGTTCCCGGACTATGAACCTCACGGGTACTTCTCAGGGTTTTCCCTCCTTAGGTGGGGCAGGATAGCTAGAGGAGTATGGAGTTGGTATTTGCCTTTCCCTCCATTGGTTTGACCCTGATTTAAAAAAAAAAAAAACTCATCATGTTATTTTCTGATAAAATAATTTCTCTGGAGGGAAGGCTGTCTTAAGAACAGAATGCTCTGGTGTATTTCAAAATGATTACTTTCCCTCTCACCCTGTCAGAAGCCCAAGAACATTTTTCTCTGATATTGGCTGTGAGAACTTGATAAGGTTCCTGGAGATGAAACTCAAAACAGCATGAGGCACACTAGGAGTGTGTTGCCCTAAAGTTCTTATCTCTCTGACTTGTCCCCACTGAGCCTCCAGCAGTTTATCAATTACGGGTCAGGTTTCTTACCCTGACACTGGTTCCTGTGGAAGCTTCTGCTTATAGGTTTCTGCAAAGTTCTGATTCTCTGTATCTGCCCATTTGTCTCATTTTAGGGGCAATGATTTGTCCTGTGGCCTTAATTCTCTGAAAGTTCTAAGAGAAGTTACTGATCTTTCTGTTTGTTCCCCTCTGTACTTGTTAGGACAGAATAGCAACTTCTAACTTCTTGACGCATTGGACCAGAACCCAGTAATCCCTCAAGGTGTTATTTTGATTAATATTAAGACTAATGTCCCCAAACCAGCCCTCGATGAGGGCTTCAATGCTCTCATAAAATTTCTAGGAACAATGAACACTTTGGGGGGACTGGCCCAGGTTCTAATACCTTACTTCCTTACCTCTCTCTTGGAATAACCCCTGATCGAACCAGGGTAGGTTGCTTGAGTCCTGTTTGTACCATGGGACTATACTTGGACCAAAGGTGATCATGTGTCCATGGGACAATCAGATTCTCTCTGATTGACACTGAGGAACTCAGCCCATTTTTCTCTGCGGATAGCTATAAGTTGGGAGCCCTGCTCTCTGCCAAGAATGGACAAAAACAGAGAAAGCTCGTCTCCAATGACAGACTCAAACAGAGAGACCCTGAACACTTCCCAGATCCTGGCTTCAGATTTTCCTGATGTGGCTGCATTTCCACTTTGGGATTCCATGAGACACTTCCATTCTTTAATAAAATTAAAGTCCTCTTCCTGGTTATGCCTATTTGACTGTTTTTTTTTGTTTTGTTTTGTTTTTTGTTTTTTGTTTCTGGCAACCTAAAGAGCCCTAGTGAACATCCTAATCCATGAAGAGTGAGAGCAGGAATTCTCCAGAAATTCTGACTTCATCAGGCAAAAATCCTAATTACACAACTACCTTTGTGCTTTCCTCCCTCAGCAATTCAACAAGGAGGGACCCAGGAATGGCAGGCAGAACCCTCCCTGCATACACCTCCACTGTGCAAACTTTACCCATGTCCCTGTAACTTCATTAAGCTTCATTTTTTCCCCCAACTATGCAGCAAAGATAACATTTACTGAACCTTCTCCCCATAAGTGGCAGGAGAATGAAGTAATAAATGTTTGCTAGGGATGCTGAATTTCTTTGATTAAAAACTGTGACCAATGACATATTCAGTATTACATGAAACTTACCTCTCAGAGAAATATATTTTCCAGGAACGTCTACCCAGAGAACTTGGAATGCTGAGCTATCTATTGTACCTAAACCTAAACTAAAAGTCTGAGACTCTTCGTGTGACCTTTCGCCAACTATTTTCCCACTTGCAGAATCAAGACTTGACACTTGAAATAAATTCTGAATTATAATAATATGATCAAGGGGAAAATACATTAGAAGAATTTACATATTTTTCAGAGTCTGTTACACCAACCTCCTCTCTAGCAAATGCAACTTCGGCTTCCCTTCTTCCTCTGGGGAACACAGGAAGGATGCCAAAGCACAGCTGGGCTGTGAGCAGCCCTCAAGCAAGATAGGCTTATCATAACTCACAGAAAATTTGCTACCCTATAGTTTCATGACCTTGGAATCTTAAGAATTAACAAGGAGAGCTGGGAATTTGTCTCAGTGGTAGAGTGCTAGCCTGGCATGCATAAGGTCCTGGGTTCAATACCTAGCACTGTAAAAAAAAAAAAAAAAAGTAGATCTTTAAGTATTAACAAGGAGGAAAGCTTAAAATGACTTGAAATGAGAAAGAAGCCGAGTTCTCATGAAGGTAAAGAGACTTGTTTTTCAGGACCAACCCTGTACTGTGTCAATCCCCGTTTCAGCTGGTAACTAGGAGGAGTGGTAGAGGGCTCCCAGAAGGGAAGCCTAAGGTAGTAGGCTCTCCCTTCACATTATTGATTGTTTCCTTTCCCAGTCCTTTTGTAATGCTTTTTTTTTTCTGAGACAGGGTCTCCCTTAGTTGTTGAGGGCCTTGCTAAATAGCTGAGGCTGGCCTTGAACTTGCGATCCTCCTGCCTCAGCCTCCTGGGCCGCTGGGATTACAGGCGTGCACCACCACACCTGGCTATGTTGTTTATTTTTAACTTATTGGATTTGTAGGCATTCTTAAGATACAGATGTGAGTGCTTTGTCAATTGTGTGTTTTGTTCTATGTTTGTGGCTTTCCTTTTGGGTCTCTTAATGGCTTCTTCAGAGGAGTGTAGTTCAATTTGTCCATCATCTTCCTATGTTATATTTAGGAAGGTGGTTGTCTTCCTACTGGTTGCCGTTGGCGATCTTGTCTTCAACCTTATGTCCATATGTGTAAGACCAAACGCAGAGGGTCCAGCAACAGATTCTATCTGTGGTCTATTTGTCTGTTTTTTGAAGGTCACACTGTCGTAATCGCATCTTCATAGTAAGTCTTCGTATCTGATAGTATAAGTCCTTTAGCTCTGCTCTTCAAAATTCCCTTGACTACATTTTCATAAAAATTTTAGTGAATGTTTTTTGTCAATTTTCACACAAATCAAAACCTTCTTTATTTTACCGGAACTGTTTTAAATATCAATAAGTGGGGAAACAGACATTTTAACAACATTGAATCTTCTAACCATGAACATATTACTTTTCCCCCATTTATTTATGTCTTGATGTTTTGGGTGTTAAGTTTTTTGAGTTCTTTGTATGTCCTGGATGTTAATGCCCTCTCTGAGGAGCAGGTGATATGGTCTCTATGGAAACTACTATGGAGTTTTATCAAAAAGTTAAACATAGAACTACCATATAATCCAGCAATGCCAATGCAATTGCTGGATCATATGGTAGTTCTATGTTTAAAACACACAATACCACCCCAAAAATTGAAATCACAATCTCAAAGAGATGGTTCATGGCCATGTTGACTGCAGCATTATTCACAATAGCCAAGCTATAGAAACAACGAGTTTTAGTGCATTTTTTGTTGCTAGTAGACAATACCACAGATGGGGTAAGTTATAAAGAAAAGAGGTTGATTTTGGTTCCTGGTTCTGGTACAAATAACCCCATTAATAAATGAGCAAACATAGAAGCTAAACCACAATAAAGCCAGGGAGGAGGAAAAGAAAAGTCCAGTAGATTAGACAATGAGGAATGAAAGGAAAGGAAGGGTTAGGAATAGGAAAGGCAGTAGAATAAATCTAACAGAATTTTCCTTTGTCCACATATAAAAATACCTAAGTGAACCCCACCATTTTGTTCACCCACAAGAATGGTGTCCTAATTAGAATAAGATATATTCCATGCTCGTATAATTTTATCAAAATGGATTCTACTGTCATGTATAACTAAGAAGAACCAACATAAAAAAGAACCAGACAGACACTTCTCAAAATAAGAAATACAGATGGCCAAAAAAAAATGAGAAAAATATTCAATATCTCTAGCAATTATGGAAATACAAATCAAAACTTCATTGAGATTTTATCTCACTCTAGTCAGAATGGCAATTATCAAGAATACAAATAATAAGCATTGGTAAGGATGTTGGAGGAAAAAGTAAACTCATACATAGTTGGTGAGATTTCAAATTAGCACAACCATTCAAAGCAGTATGGACCCTCAAAAACTTAGGAATGGAACCCCCATATGACCCAGCTATCCCACTCAGCATAGAGACAAAAGATCTAAAATAAGCATATTTTACAGCCACATCAAAGTTTATAGCAGCACAATTCACAATAGCTAGAATGTGGAACCGACCTAGATGCCCTTCAATAGATGAATGGATTAAAAAATGTGGCATTTATACACAATGGAATATTACTCAGCACTAAAAAATAACAAGATCATGGCATTTGCAGGGAAATGGGTGGCATTAGAGCAGATTATGCTAAGTGAAGTTAGCCAATCCCTAAAAAACAAATGCTGAATGTCTTCTCTGATATAAGGGGGGTGACTCAAAATGGGATAGGGAGGAAGAGCATGAGAAGACGACTACCACTAAATAGGGAAGAGAGGTGGGAGGAAAAAGAGGGAGAAGGGGAGTTGCACGGAAGATGGAAGGAGAACCTCATTATTATACAGAATACATATATGATGTTGTGATGAGAAAAAGTGTGTCACATTATATTGGATAGAGAGAAGGGATGGGAGAGGAGGGGAGGAGTAGGGGGGCTAGGAAGGGCAGCAGAATAGAATTGACATTATGATTGCTGTATGTATATAAGTGACTCTATGACCAGTGTGATTCTGCAATCTGTTCAATTAGAAAAATGAGAAATTATACCCCAATGATTCAAATGTATGAATTGCCAAAATCATTGTAATGTCATGTGTAGCTAATAAAAAAATAAAATTTAAAAAAAGTACTTCATGGAGGAAAAAAAAGAAACTGTGGTGTATATTTACACAATGGAATATTACTCAGCCTTAAAGAAGAATGAAATTATGGCATTTGCCGATGGAACTAGAGAATATTATGGATGGAACTAGAGAATATTATGCTAAGCGAAATAAGCCAAATCCCCAAAAACCAAAGGCCAAATATTTTCTCTGATATGCAAATGCTGATTCACAATAAGGAAGGAGGAGAATAGAGATAATGGACTATACAGAGGGGAGTGAAGGGAGAGTAGGAGGCACCAGGGCAGGAATGATAGTAGAATGAATTGGACACTATCACCCTAGGTGCATATATGATTACATGACCTGTGTAACTCTACATCAGGTACAACCAGATGAATGAGGAGTTACTCTGCATTTATATATATATATGTATCCAAAGCATTCTACTGTCATATATCACATCAAAACAAATGAAATATGTATATTTAAAAATAATTAAAATAGTCAAACAATTGAAAAGGGCTGGGATGTGGCTCAGTGGTTAGTGCCCAAGGTTCAATCCCTGGGACCAAACAAACCAACAAGTAATATAATAGAAAAATGGGCAAGAGACTTGAAGAGGCACTTTACAAAAAAAGAACAACCAAATGTCCCCTAATAAAATTTATGAAAAGACATTCAATTGTTTCACTATGTGAGAAACACAATTAAAACCATGAGTTACCACGATGCACCCGTCAGTACAGCTAAAATTAAAAGGACTGATATTATCAAGTGTTGGCAAAGAAGTGAAGAAAACTAGAACTTCCATATGCTCCAGATGGGTCTGAAAATTGGTATAATCGCTTTAGAAAATAGTTGAACAACACTCAGCAAAGTTGAAGATATGCATTCAGTAGGACCCAATAATCCCATTCTTAGTTGGGTACCCATTAGAAATGTGTGTTATATGCACCAAAAGACACATACAAGAAGTCTATAGCATGATTGCCATTGCCTCAAATTGGAAAAATAAACCAATGTCTATTAATAGTGGAGTGAATGAATAGACAGGCTAATGTCCTACTAGGAAACAATGTTATCCCACAGCACGTTGTACATATTCTCAAAAAAAAAAAATAGTCGTCTTACATTTCAATCCCATCTGGGCAAATCGTTAACTTGGATAATGGCCTTGGGCAAATCACTTAACCTCTCTGAGGTTAAGGATTAAAAATAGCACCTGCTTTTCACGTTTGTGTCAAGGATAAGAGATAACAGGTAGGCACTGAGCACAGAGATTTACACTTTGCTTAATAATGTCATTTTTGGTTTAAAAAAAAAAGCAGAAACTTTAGGTGTTGATTCTTTATTGATAAAGTGGGCAAATCAAATCAGAGCTTGAAGCCCTAAGAAGAGGGCAGGAAGGAACCACAGGCATCATTGGCCAATCTTCCAAAAAAAGCATGACCCTCCACCTTGGGGATTGCCTGTGTCCATCTTTATCATCATGGGAAACAGCACAGTGAAGCCCACGGGCTTTACTAATCCAGCCGAGACATATTTATGGTCGGCATGCTGTGTGCCAGGCACTGTGCCAGGTGTTGAAGATGCAGTGAAGACAGTCCCGACCCCGTCCTCTGACTTGGTGGGCAGAGGGTGCCTCCCTCTGTAGGAAGTCCTCTGTGTAGCAGTGTGTGGCGCAGGCAGGATGTGTGTCCAAAGCAATGGTATTTTTGTCCTCGACTGTCCTTTCAGGAACCCCTTTGCCTTTTCTTGTCACTCTGGGGTACAGCAGGTCCTCCATTCAGTCCTTAGGATGTCCAAGCTCATGTAGTTATTAACACTTCAAATTCCACTCAAATGTACAGCTTCTCCTAGAAGACTCCTAAAGCACGAGAAGTAAAATCAAGAATCAATAAATAGGATGGAATCAAATTAAAAGGTTTCTTTTCAGCAAAGGAAACAATCAATAACATGAAGAGAGAGCCTACAGAATGGGAGGTCATCTTTACCACATGCACCTCAGAGCACTAATTTCCAGGACATATAAAGAACTCAAAAAAAAAAACTTAACACCAAAAAAATAAGTAATCAATAATGGGCTAAGGAACTGAGCAGACACGTCACAGAAGAAGAAATACAATCAATCAACAAACATATGGAAAAATGTTCATCAACTCTAGTGATTTGAGAAAAGCAAATCAAAACTACTCTAAGATTTCATCTCACTCTAGTCAGAATGGCAATTGTCAAGAACACAAGCAACAGTGTTGCCGAGGATGTGGGGGAAATGGTACACTCTTGCATTGCTGGTGAGACTTCAAATTGGTGCAACCACCACAAAAAGCAGTATGGAGATTCCTCAGAAAACTTGGAATGGAACCACAATTTGACCCAGTTATCTCACTCTTCAGTTTATATCAAAGGACTTAAAAACAGCATGCTATCGTGACGCAGCCACATCAATGTCTATAGCAGCTCAATTTACAATAGCTGAGCTATGGAACCAACCTAGGTACCCTTCAACAGATGAATGGATAAAGAAAATATATACAAAATGGAATATTATTCAGCCATAAAGGCGAATGAAATTATGGCATTTGCCAGTAAATGGATGAAGCTGGAAAAATATCATGCTAAGTGAAATAAGCCAGACATAAAAAAAAACAAAGGCTGGATGTTTTCTCTGAGAAGCAGATACTAATTCATAATGGATTGGGTGCAGGGGAGAAGGAACTTTGGATAGTGCAGAACGGAGTGAGGAGGAGAAGGGTGTAGGAATGGGAAGGACAGTGGAATGAGATGGAAATGATTACCCTATAGACACGTATGATTTCACTACAGGTGTGACTCTGCATCCTGTTCAGCCAGAGGAAGGAGAAGTTGTGCTCCATTTGTGTACAATGTGTCAAAACGCATTCTCATGTCATGTATAACTAATTAGAACAAATTAAAAAATAAAAATATGGGGGACAAAAGTCCAGCTTCTCCAGCCCCTCAGACCCAGTTGTAGGTGAAAAGCCCTGAGCAGGTGTCTTTCCTCTTGCTCCTCCCTGATCCGTGGGTCTGAGGTAGGAGAGAAGGTGGAGGGTAAGAGAAGTCAGGGAAGTTCTGATTTGAGGGTCACCGTGTGCTGGCCCTGGGCTCTGGGCCTGGCAGGTGTTTAAAGCTGACCTGTCCTTTCTGTGGTTTCCCTGGGGACGGCCACCCGCCCATCGTGGACTTGGTGAAGCTTCCCCAGTGTGTGGCCACTGGGACCCCCGCCTTTGTGGGAAGCCGATCTTGCACGTGATTTGAGCTAGCTCCCTGGCTGGGTGGGAGGAGCTTAGCCCAGCCGTGTCAGAGCCCTCCCGCCCTTCCCCAGGTGCGAGGGCTTGTCCATGTGGGGGTGTGCCTGACCACTGACCTGAGAACCAATCACTGACCCTGACCTTGGAATGCTGCCCCCCTTGACCTTCGTTGGATGGAATTTCCCCCTGAATTTCTTGTTCCCCAATAAAAGCTCACTCCCTGGCGTGCCTCTCTCTCTCTCTTGCTGGCCTCTTGTGTCAACCTCGATGCCGCGTCAGGTGGCTAGAGGCAGGAGCTGGGAGGAGCCGTCTCTGAGCTGGGCATAAAAGGTAATTGAGAGTCGTGTCTCTTTCATTTGAACTCACTAGCTAATTTCTAGGTTTCGAACCTCTGTGATGAAGCTCGAGTGCTGGTGGCATGGCTGAAGCCTTCTCCCATGGGACCTACTGTGACCTCCCCAAAGTGGCTCCCACCCAACATTTCCTTTGCCCTGACCACCTGGGCATCCAGGCCCTCCTGACGTGTCCCCCAGCTCAGTCCAGGACAACTCCTTCAACCTCAGATCAGAATCAGACGCTGGATTACTGTCCCTCCCCCTGAAACTCCAAAGGCATAAATCATTTCTTTTATTACAGAGCACAGCCCTCTCTCTTGGTAAGTCAGTGGAGAATCAGCAGCATCCTAAGGTGGGCAGGGGGCCATGGGAGCCCTCTGCCCTGGGTGCAGACATGCACTGCTGTGGAGCACTTAAAAATCATTTTAAAAAATAATTTATATTGGCCTAAGAAGTCTTGCCATTCCCCCCCCCCAATAGGATCTAAGGTCTTTAGGTGTCATGCCTTCCCTTAGTAGATGTTTATGGCTGGTGACGAGTGTCCTGCCAGTGTTCTGGCCACTTATGGGAAGAACCTACCTTTATGCACGGGATGACCTTTGTCCCTGATACCATCCAACACTGTGCCGGAGGAGAAGCAGGGAAATATCCAAGCTAGGCAGCATGGTGATCATTGTGCTTTACGAAATCTGAAACATCCTTGCAGGATTTATTCGAGTATGATTTCTCAGAGCTAAAGTTAGATGTTTGATGGGCTGTGAGCACTGATCCAATAACTCTCTTGCACATTTTAGACATTCATAGGATTCCTAAGTGAAGCAGGTGGCGGAGGGAACTGATGACAATAATGACCACATTTGTTGACACACTCAGTCATTTGTGAGTTGATTCTCTGAAACTGTAAGTTGACTCAGCTACTAGACACAGCAGCTGTGAGAGAAGAATCAACAGAATCTGGAGAAAGTGGCTTGGAGTCTTCTGACACCCAAACAGGTCCAAGTCACAGCTGTTGTTGGTAAATGGCAGGAAGGGGAGCTGGGCAGAGTGGCACACACCTGAAATCTGAGCAACTTGGGAGGCTGAGGCAGGGCGATCTCAAGTTTGAGGCCAGCCTCAGCAACTTAGTGAGGCCATAAGCCACTTAACAAAACCCTGTCTCAAAATCAAACTTTAAAAAAAAAAAAAAAAAAAGGACTGGGGATAGAGCTCAGTGGTAAAGTGCCCTTGGGTTCAATCCCCAGTATGGAAGGAAGGAAGGAACGAAGGAACGAAGGAATGAAGGAGGGAGGGAGGGAGGGAGGGAAGGAGGGAGGACAGGCAGGGAGGGTTCAAACTGGAGAAAGCATTAGAGTGAGTTTGAAAAAGGAAGATCAGGGCTGGGTGAGTGATTGCTATTACAAAGTGGATACAAATTATCAGAAAGTAGAACTCAGCGCTCTCTGATACTCTGTTAACCTGTGGGCTGTTTGTAATGTGGCAAATTTGCCAGGAGGGTTTGAGGAGGCCCTGGATGAACATCTTCAGGGAAAGAGCTTCCTCACTTACCAGTGTGAGACCATGTGACTTGGCCCCTTTTGATTGAATGGCCACCTCCTCCTGCATTACCCCAGAGACCCTTACTCTTGACCACAGCATTATGAAAGGTCCTGAGAAACCACCTTTCTGTGTGGTTTGTATACTTTCTAAATTATATCTACGCCCTCCAGGCGTCCATGAGCTAATACCCACCACCCAGCACTGCTTTGCTATAAGGTGTAAAAACTTTTACAGACTGTACTAAGACAGATGGACAATTTAAAATGTGGGTGATACCCCTTGGATCTCCATTCCCTAAACAACTTAAGAGACTTCTCCCCTAAAATTTATCAAGGCAAATATTTAGCCATCATTACAGAATCTACCACCCGAAGGCAGAGCTGCGGGCTGTGTGGCTTTGAGGCTAATGATGGTTCAACGTGGGGTGAGGGCAGCCACCTACCACCCATCCTAAAGGTGACTCAGGAAGAAATCCATGATGGTACCAGCCACCAGGTGTAGTGGGTCATCATCAAACCCCACCCTGTCACCTTTCACTTGAGGAAACAGAACCAGAGAAGGAGGGCGATTCTGCAGAGCTGCACAGCCCTCACCTGGCGAGGTGAAGCCTGGAGCCGAGGCCACGGGCCCTGCCCAGCTCACTGCCTCTCACTGGGGTAGATGAAGCTTCTGGGTAAACTGTAAGGACTGCTTTCTGCTTCCTGAAATCCTAACACATTTTGGCGAGGCGATCTGCAGCAAAACCCTTAGGTTCACTACGGCAGTCACTGAAGGATCCCGTGATTCAGTGCCCGTGGGTTTCACATCAGATGCCGGCTTGGAACAAAGAGTGCATGCTAATTAGGAGAGTTACACAATTAGGCAAAGAACTGGCCGTGGCTATGTTAGGATTATATCAAAAGTGTGGAAGTGAATGTGAGTTGGAAGAAGATGGATCTACCACCAGCTCTCCCAGGCTGCAGTGGCCGGGTCCAGCACAGCCGCTCGGTTGGCACACAGATGGTGCGGCTTTCCCTTCCTCTCCTCTCCTCTCCCTTCCTTCCTTCTTTCACTAAGTGCCTTCTATAAGATAGGAATTGTGTTCAATGCTGGAGGTAAATAGAAAGGGAGCCTTAGTTTTCTTAGAGTTCACCGTAGAGTGGGAAGATAGACATTCAATCATAAAAAACAAATACATCAAGTTTTAACTGTGATAAATGTTAAGGAGGGGAGCATCTGCTAAAGGTCATGGAGCTGAGCCAGGTGCTGTGGTGCACACCTAGACTCAGGTGGCTGAGACAGGAGGACTGCCAGGTCAAGGCCAGCTTCTGAAATTAAGTGAGACCCTGTCTCAAAGTAAAAATCTAAAAAGGGCTGGGGGTGTGATTCCGTGGGTAGAGGGCTCTCAGGTTCAATCCCCAGTACCACCAAAAATGGGGGATCATGGAGCATAGGTAGGGTCAGCTTTCCTGAGGAGGGAGGGAAGGATGGAAAAGATGAACACTAGGTTGAGTGAGATTCCAGAGATACTTCGGAGCATCATCAATGCAGAGGGGAAAGAAGAGTGATGAAGTCCGTGGCCAGAGCATGTGCAAAGGTCCCATTGTAGGAGACAAATGTTGCCTGACACAAAATTATTCCTAGACATGGTCATTTTTGACCTGTTCTTATCTATTTTTCTATAATACTCTACATGACCTATAAAATTTTCAAAAATCAGCCACAAATATCCTGGTTGCTGCAAAGATAATTTGGGTTTCTGTATCAGGAATGCAAAGACAGAAATAGTTAATGGTCTATTTTTTCCGTGTCTTCAATCAACTTCTGTGTTGAACCCCCGTGTCAGAAACAATCGCTGTAAAACCAAAGCTTTGGATTTGTAAGGATTGGGCTTTCTTGAGAGGGAAAAAAAAAAAAAAGGTGTCTGATATCTTTTGAGACTCTAAAGGGAAAGGATGTGGAAGTGGGTTGCAAAGCTGGGGGTGCTTTGAGGGAGGGAGAAGAGCCCCTCACCCTCCCTTGGTGTTGGATGGGGCTGAGCGGCCGGGAGGAGTGAGCTTCAGGAAGAAAACCAGCGGGTCCTGGACAAGGTGAGCAGTGAGAAGAGCAGGTGACGCGCACCAGTGCCCCGTGGAAGCCCAGCCAACGTCCCTCCAGAGAGCCCCACGGTCTTCATGTGGAGGGGCCACGAGAGAAGCACTGTCACCCATGATGGAACCAGAAAAGTCACTCACCTGGACCCCAAAGCTGTGCTGAGTGTCCCTGGAGCCGCCTCTTGGACAGCAACCCGAGAAGCTCGTAAATTCTCGCACACAGAGTGGTGCTCCCGACCCAGCGGGCAGGGAGAGGGACGGGGGGAAAGCACTTGACCGTGCTGGGATGTGAGGAAGCCCCTGCCCTGGCTCATGCCTTTTCAAAACAGAGAGGTGGACCTTGTAGCTGGAGGATGGGGCAGGTTAGGAGGAAGGACAAATGCCACACCACAGGGCCTTTGCTACCTGCTAAGAGCTGTGTCTTTACACCAGGGAAAACAGGCCAGTGCACAGGAGAGTGGCTTCGTGGCAAGAATCTGGAACTGAAGCCCCTTCTGCTAGGTCCAGGCAAAGGACACGTAGGTGGATGTCCACATCCTCATCCTCCTCCCCTTCCGGATGCTGGGCTCATTGTCAAGCACCCCCTCTGTCCTGGGCTCAAGCTGACCTTTGGGTCCTGATTCTTTTCCCATCGGGAAGCAAATTGGTAACGTGCACATTGATGAGAGGGGAAATGGAGCCGTCTACACGTTGGTGAAAGTAAAACCTGGTACCATAATTCAGAGGGCAATTTATAGGAATGTACCCTTAAAAAACAACCTAAACGTCCCTGAATGGGAAGTTAGTTAAATACAGCAGGGAACATCCATGTGTGGAATATTATGCAACTGTTAGAATGAGACGGTATCATTTATGGACATGAAAAGATTCCCAAGACACTGGGTAGTACACACAGTTCACAAAGCTTCATGACACACGTGTGGGAGTTCATGTGTGTGTATGTGTACAGGAAAAAAATCTTGAAGATTATTTCAGGCTGATGATGGTGACTTTCTTTGGAGGGGAAATTATGGGGAACTTTTACTTTTTAAAGAATGCATTTCTCGGGCTGGGGATGTGGCTCAAGCGGTAGCGTG
The DNA here is from genome assembly GCF_052094955.1 of Ictidomys tridecemlineatus. Classification (NCBI taxonomy): domain Eukaryota; kingdom Metazoa; phylum Chordata; class Mammalia; order Rodentia; family Sciuridae; genus Ictidomys; species Ictidomys tridecemlineatus. Next base: position 30,371,718 of record NC_135487.1, read on the forward strand.
CTCGCCTGGCATGCGTGTGGCCCGGGGTTCGATCCTCAGCACCACATACCAACAAAGATGTTGTGTCCACCGAGAACTAAAAAATAAATATTAAAATACTCTCTCTCTCTCTCTCTCTCCTCTCACTCTCTCTTTAAAAAAAAAAAAAGAATGCATTTCGGCAACATCTCGATGGTCATGCACTCCATGTTAAGACAGGAAAAAGAAGTAAAGAAATTAAGACCATTTTGGAAGTTGGATGAAAGCAGCTCTGACCGTTGGCTTGAAAGGCCCCTGCCAAGGGTGGTCCCAAGGACAGGACTGTGGTGTCCTCTTTCCTCTGACCCTGGACAAGTCTCTCCTCTGGGAAAGCCTAAGACCTGCAGGCAAACCCCGATTCTCCCATTAAGTGACTCGGAAACAGGGACTTCTTGAACCCTGGCTGCCCTGTGCCAAAGGGGACCACTGAAGCCCCTTAATGGTGTCCAGGACGGTCTCACCCATTGGTGGCAGGGCAGATGCTTCTACAAATTGGTTTCCTGGTCCCCAGTGACCTCCAGAGCTCCTCCACCTGTGCATTCAGTGACTTCAAACCCCTGAGCGGTCTGGCCTTAAAGCAGGACCTCGGCTCCCCCGTTGGCCTGCTGTGAGAAATCGTCAACCCGTCACAACGCATGTGTACAACTCAAGGTCTTGTCCAAAAAGAACTCTGACTATATCCAACATTCAAATAGCTTTTAAAATCCTGAATTTGCCAGATGTGGTGGTGCATGCCTGTAATCCCAGCAGCTCTGGAGGCTGAGGCAGGAGTATCACGAATTCAAAGCCAGCCCCAGCAAAAGCGAGGCACTAAGCAGCTCAGTGAGACTCTGTCTCTAAATAAAATACAAAATAAGGCTGGGGATGTGGCTCAGTGGTCTAGTGCCCCCCGAGTTCAATCCCCAGTACAAAAAAAAAAAAAAAGAAAAACTAAATTTTAACAAAGAATTGAAAATATATTTCAAAGAATACTTGGAGAATACTCATCAAGCCCTCATCAATAAGTAACAAACTATTCAATGAGTAGTTTGATTTGGGGTCTCCACTGTGTATCTAGGTAATAGAGATCATAGTTTTTAAACATATGGGAATTTTAAAAAATTTTGACCCTGAAGGAACTAACCTTCTATTAGGGATGGGAGTCAGGGAAATGACAATGAATAATGTGATGGGGGGAGTATCAGGAGACAGGAGTTCTAATTAAATAAGGGGTCATATCTAAAACCTCACTAAGACCAAAAGCCTGGATATTTAAAGCAAGTGATGTGAACAAAGCAAGTGCAAAGGCCCTGAGGTGAGATGAGCCTGGCAGAGCAAAGAAATGGCCAAGCAGCAAGACAATGCTGATGGAGCAGAGGGACGGTCAGAGACAAGCCTCAAAGAACAGCGGGGAGGCCAGGGGCGAGAGAGTGGAGCTGAGAGGGGATGACAGGAGAGGAGGCCAGAGAGGAACGGGGGCCAGCCCTGCAGAGACTTTGTAAGGACCTTGGCTTTCACTGAATGGGGGGAGGGTTTTGACCGATGCGATCTGGAGTAGAGTGTAAGGAGGTGGCCCTGGCTTCTGTGATAAAGAGCAGAGAGAAAGTGGAGTTAGATCAGGGTGGGAGCTGGGGCTGACGGGGTGTGCGCAGATGCTGGGTCTGTTAGCAGTGGAGAGAAGAGCTTTCCAGGTGGGTTAGATGTGCAGTGAGAATGTGGGCAGGGAGGCATGACGCAGCGGGGCCGGCCCCAGCACCGGGAAGGACACAGCAAGCATTTGCTGCTGAGATGAGAAGGAACCAGGGTCGAGGGAAGACCTCGACTCGAGTTCACACGGGGCAGTGCCCACTGAGAGGCCCATAGACGTCTAAGTGGAAATGTCCAGCAGGAAGCTGACCCCCGAGAGGGGTCTGGGGAGAGTAAGACTTGGGAGCCGTTAGCATAGAGATGGTGCTGGAGACTCGATGCAGAGATCACCAAGAAGAGAAGAGCTCCAGGGGCCAAGCCTTCTCAGCTGAATGCCTTAAACACCTCAGAAATACCAGTGTTTAACGTGGGGTTGTTACTCTTACATTAAAACCCTGAGAGCCAGCGGTGGTGGTGCCGCCTATCATCCTAGCCCCTCGGGAAGCTGAGGCAGGAGGATCGCAAGTTCAAGGGCAGACTTGGCAACTCAGCAAGACCCTGACTCAAGATAAAAAATAAAAAGGACTGAAGATGTAGCTTGGTGGTAAAGCACCCCTGGGTTCAATCCCAGGACCAAAAAAAAAATTAAATATAAATATATGAGAGAGAGAGAAAGAGACTGTATATATATACAGAGAGAGAGACATAGAGAGACTATAGAGAGAGAGAGACAAAATGCTCAGGTCACCGATTTAAAATTATTTCTTGGTTATTGTTATTCGTTTTAAATATATTTTTATTTGCTACAAAGTAATCAGACAGATTTATGGGGTACAGTGTGACATTTCAATACCTGAATGCACTGTTTAATGAGCAGATCAGGATAATTGGTGTATCATCACCTTGGACATCTATCACTTAATTATCTCTATGCTTCGGCTTTTATTTATTGTCATTCTCATTTTTCCTCTTTTCTGAGGTTACCTCCTAGGATTTTATTTAACCGGATAAGAGTATGTACCTACTTTGTCCAACAGAATAGCCAATAACTACATATGGCTAAATTTAAATTAAATTTGATTTAAAATTCAGTCCCACCAGCTAAACTGCAATCGCTCATCAGTAGCCACCGTAGCTGGTGGCTACCAGATGGACAGTGCAGATTTAGAACATTTCCATTGCAGATGGTTCTTTTGGACAGAGCAGATCTATACCATCTTTGGGATGTAGTCATCTCACTAGACTCAAAAGAAGAAACAAATTCCATCTCAGAGAAGTTAAATTTGCAAGATCTGGGGCGTCAACCTATTGGATCTTAATTGAAACACAAGGACCCGGTTGTATCGCCAGAGAAGATTCCAACCTGAGCCTCCACTCACGAACCTGATTTTTAAAATAACATTTCATTCATTGCATCAACAGGGCTTATTTCACGTAAAATCTAGATTTATTTTTGTCATTTAGTACCTTTCCCAGATAGGATGCTTTCTTTATATTTCACAAGCTCAGAATGGCGGCTCGGATCACACTGCCTCTGTGATCTCTTGACCTATTCTGTCAGCAGCATTGAAGTTGTACGCGAGCCTTGTCAGAACTTCCTTATAATTAGTCAGAAGAACTAAATGAGAGAGAGAGAGTCTGTGCTGCTATTTCTCCTCTTTGGGAAACTTGGCTGATTTATCATCTTAAAGCTCCCTTTGGTCCAACAGTTATGATCACTGATGCGGAATAATTGCTGACCCCTCATCTACCTATTTCAACTGACCCGTGGCTTCAAACAGTCTTTCTTGTTTTGAGCACCATTCTTAATTCTTTTCCAGGATTCTTGCTTATTCCCATACGTCTGTATTTGATCTTTCTCTCTTTTTCCTATGGTCTTATTTTTGATTGACATCATAATCGTACGTCTTTATGGAATACAGTGTGCTGGGTTTTTTTACATGGATACACTGTGTGGTGATGAAGTCAGGGTAATTAGCACACCATCACTTTAAACATTTACCATAGCTTTGTCGTGAGAATATTCAAAGTCTTCTCTTCTAGCTATTTTCAAATAAACAATAAATTATTGGGGTGGAGAGGGGAGAATGGGGAGAGGGAGAGATTCGTTTGTTCCGTCTTGCTTACATGTATTAAGCACTAAATGCATTTCATAATCCAACACATGTTTTTAAAAGCACCAAAGATTCTAAATATCAATATTCTGCTAAAGTAATGAAAATTGGGTATATCTTATCATACCCATCCCTTTTTCTCTCCACCCTCACCTTAGTACTAGGAATTGGACCCAGGGGTGCTTAACCACTGAACTACATCACATCCCTAGCCCCCACCCCTTTTTTTTTTTTAATTTTGAGACAGAGTCTTGCTAAGTTGCTTAGGGCCTCCCCAAGTTTCTGAGGCTGACTTTGAACTTGCAATCCTCCTGCCTCAGCCTCCCACGTCACCGGGATTATAGGCGTGCACGGCCGCACCAGGCTACCATCCCTTCTTTTGTATCACAACTACTTTGTGTACATTTTATGTTCACTTTTATCTTTTGAATATTATTAAGAATGTATTAATTCATTCCAAATAGTGACACCCACAATAATAACTTGCACTCTATGCTCAGATTATCACAGTTTGTGAAATGGGAGCTTCCTTAAATCCATTCAGCTCAAACATATTTGAAAATATACTTGCTCCCAGAAAACAAAACTTGTCCAGAGTCATTCTGGTTTTATTTTTTTGTTTGTTTTTATTTTATTTTATTTTTTAGTTCTTTAAGTGAGGACATGGAGCACCCAACTCCGAGTTATCAAGAAATCTCAACCTGGTGCTCAGTGTGTTTCTGCTACTGTTGGGCCCTACTTATGAACAGGGCTTGAAAAGATATTTCTTTTTAAGGTCGTAAGTTCACATTGATTTCTTTTCAACTGGGTATTCGTTTGCTGTACTCTTCTCTCCTAACGACACGATGTCTCACTTACCACTGGGGATCACTAACATAACCCAACAGCACAAATTTCAAAAAGTCTCATGGAAGGTCATTTTCCCCATAAAGGCTAGTTGTTATCATTTCTAGAAGAAAATAGGATTCTTTCATCCCAGACTTCTATTTCCCTTATCGCCAGCAAGGTTATTTGGACTGGGTAATGAGTAGATTATTTTTCAAAACTGCTTAAAAGAACTGAAGAGTCACCAAGAAAAGTAAGAAATCATCAGCCCCAAACCGAAGGAAATGCAGAAACCTGGGGACGGGAGGCGCTCAGATTACTCTTGCGGAAGGACATTTTCAAATCCTGGCAAACCTGGGTGTTTCAGTCATCCTTTTTGCTGCTGTGACGAAAAGACCCAACCAGAACAACTGTCCAGGAGGAAAAGTTTATTGCAGGGCTCAGGGTTTCAGAGGCCTCGGTCCATGGACAGCCGGCTCCATCCCCCAGGGCTCAAGATGAGGCAGAACATCATGGTGGAAGAGTGTTACAGAGGGAAGCCGTTCACATGATGATCAGCAAGCAGAGAGAGAGAAAGAGAGAGAGAGAGACTCTCCTCCCAGATACAAATATATACCCCAGAGCCACACTCCCAATGCCCACGCCTCCAGCCACACCCCCCTGCCTCCAGCCACCACTCACCCAACCCCATCAGGGATTAATCCACTGATTTGGTCAAGGCTCTCAGAACCCAATCATTTCCCCCTCTGAACCCTCTCGTGTTGTCTCACATGTGAGATCTTGGGGGACACCTCACATCCAAACCCTAACACTGAGCTTCCGTTTTGACAGCTCTGAGCCCAGCAGATGGAGCACACCTGCGGTGGGTGTCTAAGGGAGACCTGAGGAGATGCTTCTTCAAGGGGAAAGGGGAACCCAGGCAAACTGTCCTCATGTACTGGAAGCCCTAATTCACTTCATGGTAGTGGTTCAATTTAAAAAAAAAAAAACACACACACACACAACATAAATTAAAATAGTGCCAGACTATTAATACCCCAGACACCTGGAAGAAACACAAAACTCTTTGGAGAAAGATACCCTAAGCCAGAGGTCAGCGGAGTAAAGTCAGTTTGTGCTTTTGTAAGATCTGAAAACTGAAAATAATGCTAACTTGTTTCAAGTGTTGTGAAGAAGAAAAAAGAGGAGGAGCAGGTGCAGGAGGAGCAGAAGCTGGAGGAAGAGGAAAAGGAGAAGTAGTAGAGACTCTGTTGGTACACACTGAAAAGCCCAGAATATTTGTTACACGGTTCTTTACAGGGAAAGTTTGCCAATCTCTGTCCAGCTCTTCACCTTAGGCCTGAACACCAAATAAGCAAAAGCATAAAGAATCAACTTTCCACGAGCAGAATCAGAAGATACCACAGATAACAGAACAAGACCCGCCAATTTTTCTGGAACTGGAATTATCCGAAAACTTAAGATAATTATGCTTAATTTAAAAAAAAAAAAAAGAAAAGTCAATATGCATAAGATACGTGTGGAGAAAAACTTCAGAATAACTTGGGAAATATTAAATAGAGTCAGAACTTTAATTATGTATTTGTTTGTTTATTTTTGGTACTGAGGATTGAACCCAGAGGTGCTTTACCATTGAGCCCTTTTTATTTTTTATTTTGAGACAGGGTCTTGCTAAGTTGCTTAGGGCCTCACTAAATTGCTGAGGCTGGCCTTGAACTTGCTTTCTTTCCTCCTGCCTCAGCCTTCCCAGTCACTAGGATGTGCCACCACACCCGGTGCCAATAGAAGTTTTGAGAAAACAAAAAAATAACATCCCAAAGTAAAATTTTAATTCTAAAAGTAAAATTAACATCCCAACAAATGGGCTTAGTTAGACATGTAAAATAAGTTAGGAGTCATAGACTATAAAGCAAGATTTTCTATTATATGGCTAATGTTTCCTAATACAGAAAAAGAAAGAACGAGTCAGAGAAATATTTCAAGAGGAGACAGTTGATAATTTTCCAGAAGCCAAACACTCTAATCAAAATATTCAAGAAGCTAAAAAAAAATCCCAAGCAGGATAAATAAAAATAAATACACAACCAGACACATCATAACGAAACTACCAAAGACAAACATAAATCTTAAAGGCAACTAGAGATAAAAGGCTGATTGCTTATAATAGATCCTCAGGTAGTCTGGGAGCAACTGCTAAACAGCAGCAATGACATGCAGAAAACTATAAAATCACAGTATTAATGACCTAGAAGGGAACTGCCTATCTATGATTACAGAGTCAGTGAAAATGTTTTTCCAAGATTAAGGGTTAAAATTAAAATATTTCCAAATAATCAAAAAACGAACAGAACTGGCCACTAGCGAAAGCACACTGAAAGACATTCTGCAGATGGTACGTCAAACCAAAGAAAAAGAATGAAGAGCCTGAGGTCCAGGAAGGAATGATGAAACCGATGTCCCTAGGTGCTGACAAAGGTGCCGAGCTCCTCCCACACCCTGACAGTGTAAGGTAGGCTACTTTGGAAAACAATGTGTTACCTTACTAAGAAGAGGACTATGCACTGACCACTCGACCTGTTCATTCCAAGTCCAGTCATTTATTCAAGATAAATACAGTTATACAATACCTGTAACCAAATGTTATAGCAGCTTTACTTTTAATAGTCAGACACTGGAAACGACTCAATCCAAGGCAAATGTCTTATTGGGAGAATTGACAAATGTACAAAATCTTGTCCTGAGCAGAAGAAGAAACAGATGAAAGAGCATTTACTGTATTATTCCATTTATATGATATTCTAGAAAAGTTGAAACTAACAGGAACAGGAAAAAGAGTGGCTCCCAGAGACAAAGGATAGAAGAGAATTGAGGCCATAAAGGGCAGGAGGGATGGGGGGGGGGGTGATGGAAATGTTTTTTGATCTTAATTGCGATGGTTGTTGCACGGGTGTAAACATTTGTCAGAGCTTAACAAACTGTACTCTTAAAACGGGTGCATTTCAGCCAGGCATGGTGGTGCATGCCTGTAATCCCAGCTGAGGCAGGAGGATCTCGAGTTCAAAGCCAGCCTCAGCAACAGAGAGGCACTCAGCAACTCAGTGAGACCCTGTCTCTAAATAAAGTACAAAATAGGGCTGGGGATGGGGCTCAGTGTCAAGTGCCCCTGAGTTCAATCTCCAGGACCACCCCCCCAAAAGTGGGCGTATTTTACTGCAAATTATACCACAATAAAGTTGTTTTGAAAAAGAAAAATAGCATGATAGTATACACACACACAAAAAAAAAAATCTGATACCTAAAAATAAATCTAGCCAACATGCAATTCCTCTACACTGAAAGTTAAAAATGAGAAACTTTAAGGACTTAAGAATGATGTGGGATATTAAATATCACACAAATTCTTTAAAGCTCCTCTCATTAAAAAGTAGACTATATCCGCACCCCTTGAATCTGGGTGGCCTTGTGATTTTCTTTGATGAACGAGGGTAGTGGAAATGATGCCGTATGACTTTTGGAGTATGGGCCTCAAGAGGACAGCTCTGACCTCTTGGAACACTACCCTGAAATTTCCATGTTTAAAAACAAACAAGGCAAACTGTGTTGGCCTATAAAGGGTGAGAGGCATGTGGAGGAGACCCAGGGTGCCCACAGCCCTGCGCCACCTGCCCTGTGTGAGGGTGCCACCCTGGACCTTCTGGCCCAGCCAAATCTCTGGCTGACACCTCGTAAAAGCAAACAGAAATCTTCTCCAGTAGAAGATATGATCATCCAAGGTCATTTTTCCTAATGCAACATCTGACATCGAATCCAAGTAAACTAGGTTCTATCATTTGGACTTTGAAGACCCCCAAAGGCCCATGTGTTGAAGGTTTGATCCTCAGCCTGTGACGCTGGGATGTGGCCTAAGTGGCATACAACAGTAAGCACCTATTCTCAGAAGTCCCTGGGTCCGAGGCATAGCCAGCTGATCTGAGCTGGGCTTGGTGGGATTTGCTCGTCTGCAGTCATCAAGGCATTGAAGTGTTCTCAAGTTTGCAGCCTTAGCTGGGAGGATCTCTCATCTTCCATCGGGAGAGTGCAGAATTGTACTCAGGGACAGCTTTCCAAGGGGACAGGCAGATGGACACAAGGCCTCAGGAGATCTGGGCTCAAAATTGGTGCCTTGTCACTTTTGCCACATTTGGTTGATCAAAGCAAAGGCAAGGGTAGCCCAGATTCAAGGAGAGAAACCAGATTTACCCCTTCTTGGGGACACTGCAAAGTCATGTGGCGGAGGATACAGACAAGGGAAGGGTGAGAACTGGGCCTTCTTGCAATTGTGTGAATACAAACTTTTGAAATTGCATTTCTTTTTCTTTTGTTGTATCTTTAAATGTCAATAACACCAGAACCAAGTGCAGCAGCGCACACCTGAACCCCGGCTACTTGGGAAGCCAAAGCAGGAGGATTGCAAGTTGGACACCAAACCTGGGCAATTGAGCAAGATCCTGTCTCAAAATTAAAAGGACAGGGGATGTGGCTCAGTGGTACAGGGCTTGCCTGCTTGTGGTTCAAATCCCAAAGCACAAGCAGAACAAAGCCAAAAGGGAGAAGGAAGAAAAGGCAAAATACCAGTAAGATCCGATATTCTACTGAGGAAAATGCTCCCCGCCAGGCGCAGTGATGCCCACCTGTAATCCCAGCATTTGGGAGGCTGAGGCAGAAGGATCGTGAGTTCAAAGCCAGCCTCAGCAAAAGCAAGGCCCTAAGCAACCCAGTGAGACCCTGTCTCTAAATAAAATACAAAATAGGGCTGGGGATGTGGCTCAGTGGTTGAGTGCCCCTGAGTTCAATCCCCTCCCACTGCAAAAGAAGAAAAGAAAATACTCCCCTAAAAAAGTTCCCTTCTAGGACCTCCATCCCCCTACTTCCATCTAGACGGGTTGTTTTGATGACACCTTAGGGCTTCTTCTCTTTCTTTTTAATTTATTTTAGTTGTTGATAGACCTTTATTTTATTTATTTATTTATATGTGGTGCTGAGAATCAAACCCAGTGCCTCACACATGCCAGGCAAGTGCTCTACCACTGAACCACAGCCCAGCCCCTTTTCAATGAACTGTACTTTCGTGAACTATATTCCTATTTCTAGAAACTGATTTTTTTTTTCTCTTCAGTTTGCCTCATCTTGCTGAAGCCCACCTCCAAGATACTTTCTTTGGGTATATGGAATGCTATTATTATCATTATTATTATTATTATTATTATTATTATTAGGCCCATTGTATGTCTGAAAATATTTTTGTGCTATCCCATATATTTGACAAGTAATTATTCTGCTGTAATAATGTACACTGAAAATAATTAGAATATCAAATAAGGCATTGATTCATTCTATTCTATTATCCAGAATTGCTGTATAGTCTGATGCTCTGTTTTATTTTCATTAACATAGTTTATTGTAAAACATAAACACATGCAGAAGATTCCATGAAAATATAAAACTAATGATTTATCACACAGTGAACATTCGTGTGTAATTATTAGCCTGATCAATCCCTTCCATTTTTCAAAACAAATTTCCTCTATTCTTCCCCCTCACCCCTAATCACTACTGCTTCCCTTTCCAATAAGATAACAATTATCTTGGGGCTGGGGATGTGGCTCAAGCGGTAGCGCAATCGCCTAGCATGCGTGCAGCCCGGGTTCAATCCTCAGCACCACATACAAAGGAAGATGTTGTGTCCGCCGAGAACTAAGAAAAAATAAATAAATGTTGAAATTCTCTCTCTCTCTGTCCCCCTCTCACTCTCTCTTTAAAAAAAAAAAGATAACAATTATCTTGATTATTCTGGTAGACATTTTCATTTTATTTTTAGCTTTATCACACCACCTTGTATAACTCATGCCAAACACAAAGCAACAAAGTCAACTTCTGAAAGTATAATCCTAAATATACTTTTTTTCTTATAAGTTGTTTATCTCAGGTATTTTGTCACAGTGACAGAAAGCTAACTAACACACTGGACACAGTAGTAATCTGATATGACTGGTATCCATCAGGGGAAAAAAAATATATGATGGAAGAAGAGATGCTCAGATATTAGAATTAGCAGACACAGATTTAAGTTATTGGGGGAACTATTATATGTTGAATACTTGTGCTAGGCTCTGATTGTTCTTTTACGGTCTTCATAAGAAGAAAGACAATAATCAAAGAAATCAACTTATACCTGAGGTGAGGCAAAAACATTGTGGTGGGGAGCACATGGTAGAGAAAAGTTTCTCACCTCCTAGTCACCAGGAAGAAATGGAAGCTGGGGCAGAGTCCTAATATTCCTTCCAAAGGCACACCCCCAATGACCTAACTTCCTTCCACTAGGCCCCACCTCCTAAATAACCACCTCCCAATAGCATCACAGGCTGTGACCAACCCATCAACACATGGGGCTTTGGGGGATATTCAAAACCCAAACTATAATAGTACCTGGTTTACTTGGATTTGACGTCAAATGTTATATTAGAAAAATTGTTTAGAGGCCCAACTTGAGACCTTGGATTATCATATATTCTGCTGGAGAAGATTTATGCTTATTTCTACCAGGTATCTGGTGGGAGGGGCCTAGTCATTTAGGACCATGTTAACCCAGTGCCAGAGACTGAGGTTTCTCTGGGCCACCAAGAGAAGCTGCAGTCTGGGTAAGGACTGGTTTAGATCTCCAACACAACAGACTATTTCTTAACATCCTCTCACTAATGTCTTAAGTCTTTGATCCTCTATGACTAGAGGTCAAAATTTGCCCTTGATAAATATTTGTTCCATGAGGCACCAGCTAAACCTAGCGGTCTCCATTTGGGGGCCTTTTTGCAATATTTAATGTGATGGGAAGAAACGAACACGTTGCAGTTTTCAATGAGGCCTGCAGCTGTTTGTGCATTCTAGGGGTGGCAGCAAAATTCATCTTTGGAGAAGACTGTTCTTTTGTTTGGGAAAATGCTTTAATGAGCCTCTTGAGTATGCAAAGGTGAGGCTGAGAAATGAGTCTAGAGGGAGAGGGGAAATGCAGAGAGAACTGCTCTACCAGAAAAAACAGCACAGGTTTGTCTTGCCAGTGCAGAGGTTTCGTTCGATGCAAAAAAAAATTTTTGCTTTTGGGGGACCCCAGGACTCAGGGAAAGAGGATTTGTATTTAGCAGCTCAGATCCTGGGCTGCAATCCCTCTGCTCCATTCAGACCTCTGCTCCTTTGTGATCTCCACAGTGTGCAGTCCTCAAGGGAATAAGAGATGGAACTGCAGGCACACAGGGGACAGCCCTTTTGGGGGAATGTGACCTCCTTCATGTCATTCCCTCCTCTGGGGCCAGCAAGGGACACAGAGACAGTCCCCAACTCTAGCAGCCCAGAGTAGCTGCTCAGAGCTGGCAGCTGCAAATGGTGCCCAAGCAAAGACATCGGCCACTGACAACTCCTCTGTCCCCTCTACATTCATCTGCTCCCCTAATCCTGGCCACTTCACTCCTTAAATGTTTTCCCTCCTCTCCGGTCCACTGCCCCTGGCCGTCAGGTCTCCCCAGGTCTGCTCTGGACAAACTGCAGCAGTCTTAAGCCAACCTGCAGTTTCTTCTATTTCTAGTTCATTATCACAGCTGCTAAGGTGATTTTTTCCCCCAAAACACAGATCAGCTGGCAAGCTCTTCTATGCACGATGCTTCTGTGTCCACAGGGTGAAGGCTCAGCTCAGGCAGGTGACAGGCAAAGCTTCCACCACCCAGCCCTAACAAACATGCCAGAGCCCCTCCAGCTTGGCTTCCTCCACTCCTGAACATGGGCACAGGTAGATGGTGGCGATGTGGTATGAGACCCAGGCCCAGGCGCCGGGGCCACTCTGCCAGCCTTTGACCAACAAAATCAGTATGTGAGGATCAGTGAACTTCAAACCCAAGAACAGTGCCTGGTGCTGCTGCAAACGCTTTGGCTGATCTTATCGTCATTGCTATATTCTCTGCACATTCCTCTTTACTGTCACTCTCTTATTTTCCCTCCCAGCCACTCCCACTCCAATGTCCTGCCCATCTCTGTGACTGAAAATTTCCTATTCCTCTCTCCATGTTTCTGTCACCTCCTCTGGGAAGCAATTTCTGACCCTTCATGACCCACTCCATTCTCCCAAAAACACCTGGCGTCCACTTAGCCTTTGGGATCCCAGTTCTCTGATTGCATGTCAACCTCCCCCATCAAATTGTGGGCTACAAGCAAACAGGGACCCCAATTTACTATCTCTATTTCCCTAGTGCCTGGCACAGAGTAGATGTGCAATTAATATCACTAGCGTGAATCTCCATCTCCCTCCTACCTTGGAAAGATCCACAAAATGGGCCCATGTAATGGTCATCCTTGTGACCTCAGTCCTCACACACTGAATGTTATCTTTTTCCCTGTTGATGCAACTCACCTAGCCCCTTGGGAGCCGCATGTGTTATTATTCAGCCAGTTGGAATAATTCTGGTCTTAGACACTGGTTCTTGCCTCGCAAATGCCAGAATACATCTGTGTTTCACCTGTCACCTGCTCTTGCTGTGTGCCAATCTGATACTGTTTTGTCAATAGCTCCCAGCCACAGACAGGTGATTCAGAGAGTGTTTAGAGGATTGACCCAAGCAGAAGATGAGAGGTTTTTATTCTGACCCCAGTTCCTACAGAATGCTGGAATGGGGGGGGGGGTCTAGAGAATTTGATGGGGCCATGGGAACAGAGTCAAATGGTCTTTAATAACAGGACAGTTCATCACATAAGAAAACATCCACTTAGAAGGTGAAGCAAAGCATCATACCAACTTTATGACCTTGGATATTTCTTATTTCATATATTAGGGTTAAAACACTATCTATGATCTTAAAAGCATTGTCAAGGATATCCATCTCTAAGACATATTCCTCAGCCTACTGTGCAGCAGGCATTAAAAATATTAAATGCTTTGTGCTGCCAAATGACCTGACTGTAATTCTTAATTCAATACCTAGTGAGCTTGTGGAATGTACAGGACCCCGCCCACTCCCCGGAACAAGGAAACCAGCGTCCATCTGTGTTCCCTTTCTTTCTTTTTTCTTAATAACATTTCCTTTATTAGGTGACATTCAATAGAGTTATTTCATAATTTACTACAAATATAGCAACATTTTCTTCAAATAGGTGTGTACATCTGATGTAAAAAGAGTATTTGCAGCAAATAAAAGGTCAGACAGTATATGGAGAGTTGAAGGACACAGGAGTTTTGAGAACTAATGTGTGGGGACATTAAAATGAGCTCAGTAGCTATCTTTCAATCTGTTGTAAATTATAGGAACTAAAAGTGTTCTATGAGAAACATCTTTTTTCTCCAAAAAAAAAAAAAACACATAAATTCACGGCATGATTTTGTCAGTGCTACAGGAAAATGTCACATCTTGAGCTATGGATTTCAGTTTCATGAGAAAAATATCCTCTCATTGACTTTATCTTCCTTAAACTACAAGAGCTCTCCTTGCCTTGAAGCATCTTATATTGATGAGCTTTGTCAATGCATATGTTCTATCCCCTAAAGTTCAGAGACTAATGACCCCAACTTTCCCCAAAGCCAACAACCCGTCATTTCAAGTGTCTCTTACCTGCCTAGGAACCAAATAGGAGAAAACTCGGGGTTTGAAGGTCATCGGTTGAAGAGAAATACATGCCAAGGAAGGCCACAGAGAGAGGAGACTGGGCTTTTGAGCGGCTGCTGCTGAGCCTGGTCTCATCCTCTGCTGGGTTCAGTTTTGTTTGCGCCCCAGCTCTAAGATGGGCTTTTAGTAAACCAATCACAAGGCCCCACAGCACGACCCAGAACACCGATGGACTCATTTCCCCTGGGGACCATTCTTTCCAGTCACTCCCTGGCTTCTCGGAGGTTCTGGAAGGCAGGTTAATGGACAGAGGGTGGCTCATGTCAAGGTGGCTTCAGCCTGAACTGGGGGACTCTCTTAGGATCCCTCACACTTCAGCAGCTTGGCCTTTTTTTTATTTTATTTTATTTTTTGAGACAGGGTCTCACTAAATTGCTTGGGGGACCTCTTGCTGAGACTGGCTTTGAACTTATCATCCTACTGCCTCAGCCTCCTGAGCCGCTGGGATTACAGGCGGGCACCACCACACCTGGGGTTATCTTTCTTTATATGGTGAGCAGGACCACCTGGAGAGCATCTCCACTCCTCTCCCTTAGAATTGTTTTCTACCTGCAAGCACAGGGGACTCCAGGAAGGGAAACTGAGGGACTAAAGAACAGGGTGAGAGTTATACCATTTTCTTATCATTTTTTAACTTCTTGCATTTTGTGCCCTGTTACTTTGCATGTTATGCATATCATACTTAGAGGATAAATAAAATTATAAAAAAGAATACTCCTACCTTTCTGAGCGTCTGGAGAGAGCACACTCCCCAAGCTGGCTCACTGTCCCAGTGTTTGTGGAACCCTGGCAAGAAGCACACCAATCCCCTCGGGTGGATGGCCAGGCACCAGAGCCGCACACAAGACGGGCACCAGGGCATCAGGCCGTCCTCCCGACAGTGCTGAGACAGCTGGACCTACCCTCCCTGCTTTCTATGAACTTGTGCTGCTCTTAAGTAAATTGATAACAAAGATCTCCTGTGTGGTCACGCAGCAACAAGCTCCTGAGCCGCACGTGCAACCTCTGCAGGCAAAGGGAGCACCCTGGAAGAGCGATCTGAAGTTTCTGAGTCAGAGACTTTGGAAACTGAGTCCTGGCCTGAACGATCACTGGACATGAAATTTGGGCAAATGGCTACACTTTTTAGAACCTCAAGGTTTTTTCACATTTTTAAGTTGGGGCCAATAATGGTCCCTGTCCACTGGAATGTGAGCTCAGAGACGCCAGGGACTTGCCCTATCTTGTTTTCCATCTGTATCTCATGGTCTACACAATGCCTGGTACTCAAGAACTGGTGCTCATGAACTTGTTCTTCAGTGAATGATGAATGTCTCATAGGGTTGCTGTCAGGATGGAACAAGAAAATGCATGTCCGGTGCTGAGCAGAGTACCTGACCCTTGCTGAACAGGAAATAAATATTGCCTTTTATTGTAACAATTTGACTGGGCTAGACATATGACAAGATTATTTTATTTTCCCTTTTCATTTTTTAACTTGCTGCTGAAGGTATACACCTCAAAGCACAAAATGATTGCAATAAACTGGAGAATGATACTGGCCAGGTAACACTGTTGTATCACATGCGCGTGCAAATACGTAACAACGAACCCCACCATTATGTATAATTATAAGGCACCAATTTAAAAAATGGGGAAAAACTTATTGCCATCTGCCCTCCCCTCTTCACCCCACTTGTCCAAGGGCACTTTAGCCTGATCCCCTCTGCTACCACACGGGGTTTCTGGCCATTCTCAGCAGGTGTCATACTTTAAGCTAAATGGTCCAGTTAAATGGGACCAGTTGGCTTCACTGCTCCACCTTAGAAACCAGTGTGGGGAAGTCTTTGATCCCTGCAGATACCAACAACATCTAGGGGAGAGGCTGGCGAGGGGTGATGTCCGTGTAGACACTTATTGTCAAGAATCCGTCTTGACTGCGGAGCCTTCTGTGGTTTCTGAGTGCTGCCGGTAAATGCAGCCACAAGGTCAAAGGCTTTCTCATCTCCTCCCTTATGTGGGAACCTGCCTTATGAGGATGGTGCAAGAGCTGCTAGACAATAAAATACTGGAGACAGGGGTTAACTGGGGAGTGGTCTTTTGCATTATTCATTCCTTCATCGCACACTCAAGTTATCACTGAGTTAAATGCTTAGCACAAAGTCATAAATGAGTTATGGTCCCTGCCCCATAGACTTAGCCGTCGAGTAAGCTAACTAGATACTGAAAGGATAACTGCAGGTGTAGTGAGTGCCCTGGAAAGGGGAGTTTCGATTTCCTTGTAAATACATAAAGTATGGGAGGTGGTAACTCGGTGGAGTGAGGGGGCATCTTGGAAAGGCCTTCTTGGAGGGTCAAGGAGTCCAAGCAGAGACCAGAGATATGGGCCCAGGCGAAGCTACTCTCAGGACCCTCAAGGAATTCCCTCGGCCACTGTTCCTCTGCCGTCCCCAAGCCATGTCGGAGCAGCACCATTCCAAATGCAAGATTCTTCTGGGCACCTTGAAGATGCCCAGGCCCTGCCCAGCGAGCCGCTGTGTGCTCTGGTTCTGAAGGGAAAGCCGGGACGTTGCTATCAGTCCCCACTGGGCCTTGCCTACCTCTGCTCCAGAGGGAGTTTCCCGGATCCTACAGGACAAAACCCCCCTGTGCTGTGTCCTTGTCCTGTCCTTCCTACTCTAGAGGGAGTCCTTCAAGGTTTGGATTTTCATATGTAAAACTGCACCTTCAGATAGTCCAAGAAAATGCCTCCTCTCTCCACTGTCATCCTCTCTATACCAGGATCAATAAAGTTGGGTTTGAGGGTTTTTTTCTCTTTTTTTTTCCTGTCAAGGGCCAGGTAATAAGTATTTTAGGCTTTGCAGGCCACACAGGCCCTGCACCACTTCTGAACTACGCTATTCTGCAAAAGCAGTGCAGATCATAAGTCAGCAAATGGGCCTGATTATTCCCAGTAAAACTTCATTTACTAAAACAAGCTCTGGATCTGGCCCACCTCCCGGCCTGGGCCAGCTCTGCTCCAGGCGCCGGTCCCGCGGGTTTTAGGAGTGGGTGAATCTCTGCCACGCGCTCTGTTTTAGGAGTCATCCTCTGCAAGGAAAAGTGGATTATAAAGAAGGATAAATGTGCCAGAAAGTTTTTCAGAACATCATCCTATGCCATGTTAAAGGCTGGGGGGAAAGTATTTTGGGCATCTAGAATGAAATCCTTCCTGACCTTCCCGCCACGACGGAAGCTTGGACAGATTAGAAGTAGTCTCCTCTTTTCCCTTCATCCCTCCTTTCCGCCCATTCTCCACTCCCCTGCCAGAGTGTCTTTTAAAAAATCACAGATCGGATCATGTCACCGTCCTGCTCAAAGCCCTGCAATGACTCCCCGTTGCTCACAGAACAAAGGCTCTACTAGACAGTCCCCCCACCCCTCCTCACCACTAAACCCACTGGGCCTGGCCCTGAGAGATGAACTGTGGCAATCCTGTGGCAGGGATGGGTCTGGGGGTGGACCTGTCTGTCACAGCCTCTTCTCTACTTGGGTAAGAGGCATCTAGAGTGAGATGAGGGGACTGTCATAGCACCCCGGGTGGCAGTCCTCCTAGGCTACACTTTTGAGAGGATAGAGTTGATCCAGAGTCCCTTAGGACCCCTTAAAGATGTCCACCACTTATTCTAACATGAACAAAGTGACTGAGAAATCTGGGACTAAGGGCTCAGGGTATAGTTCAAGTGGCAGAGCGCTTGCCTGGCCTGTGAGAGGGCCTGGGTTCAATTCCCAGTACTGGAAAAAAGAAAAATGCAGGACCAAATCTCATCTTGATTACATAGGGAACCGGAAGGCCCCCAGCTCACGGCGGACAGCAGCCTCTCTGTCCCTGCCCCTGGTGCCCAAAGCAGGAGCATTCCTCTCACAGGGGGTAGGTTCCATGGATGCCCACTAATGGCCAGTCTGGCTCATGAGCAAATGCTCTTACAAAACTTCTGGTTGAATTAACACGCGGAGCTGCAGGACTCTTTAGTTTTATTTCCCCAGCTCGGCACGCACATGGATTTTTCAAGACATTGAGCTCTTCTGTATACATTTCAAACTGCCAGACTGGCTCTAAACTCCTGGGCAAGTCTCTGTATATCCTAGACCAGTCCTGGCTCCCAGTGGTCACCCTCCAAGGTTCTTGGAATGTGGCCAACGGTCTTAATCAAGGCCATCTCCAAATATGTGCATAAAGTTGTGAAAGCTCTGCCTCCTCCGGCCTCGTCCAGTAGCCTGGGACGCCCTTGGGCGGGAGCCAGGGGAAGCTCATTTTTCTTTGACTCGGTACTAGGACAGCACCTCTTTATTCAGGCTGACTTTAAATGGAAGCAGCGTTGGAGGAAGGAATCCAGCTGTTGGCGAGAAGCTGGAGTCAAGGTCTGCAGAGAGTTCACACCTCGTGTCCCCTCACTGCCCCAAACTCCTCCCTTCATGTCCTCAGACCCCCACGGAACAGAAGCCAGCAGCACTGAGCAGTGTGGAGTTTCTTCCTGGGAGATGGAGAACATAAATGTTTTCAGCTGGAACGTGTCTGTGCACCTGCAGAGAGGAGAGCCAGGGCTCCTGAGTGGAGACACCCAGCTCTGGACCCCGACGTCATGTTCCGTCCCATTCCGCAGGTTCTTCACACAGGAACTCCTCAAGCATCCCAGCAACCCTCGGCAGCACCCCGTCTTTACAGATGTGGAAGCAGACACGGAAGGTGTCTTGCCCAAGGCTTTGGTATTAGTGACAGACTCTGATTGGAACTGGGCAGTCTCATTCCAGAGACCTCTAGATGGCCTCTCAGGAACAGAAATAAAACCTCAGAGTGAGATTGTCAAAGGGCGCCTACAGACCCTGTCACCCTGCTGTTCAGAATCCTCCAGTGGCTTCCCATTGCTTTGGGAACGGAAACCAACACCTTGCCCAGGCCCACAGAGCCCTGCGGGCTACATGCCCTGCCAGCCTCCCCAGCCCGCCCCCGGCTCTCCATCCTGCACCTCCTGTCTGTCTCAACGATGCTGTCTTACTCAGTGTTTCATCCCTGTGACCAAAAGACCTGACAAGGTCAGTTTTAAGGAGGAAACGTTTATTTGGGGGCTCACGGTTTCAGAGGTGTCCGTCCACAGGTAGCCGACTCCATTCCTTGGGGCTGGAGATGAGACAGAACATCATGGCAGAAGTGTTTGGCGGGAGAGAGCTCTGGGAGCATGGCACCAAGAAGCAGAGACAGAGAGAGCTCTGCTCCACAAGGACAGGGCACGCCCCTGGGGGACACCCCCTCCAGCCACACCCTACCTGCCTAGAGTTACCACCAAGTCAACCCCTGTGGGCGGTTAATGCACTGGTTAAGTCGCACCTCCCACAACCCCATCACTTCACCTCTAAGCTTCCTTGCACGGTCTCACAGGAGCTTTGGGGAACACCTAATCTAAACCATAACAGTTGCCATGCTCCCCATCCCCCCCCCACCAACCACAGTCCTTTGGCATTGGCTCTTTTCTCTGCACTAATTGCATTTCCCCCTCCGTCTACCTCCTCCCCCGCCCCTACCACCAGGGTTTGGATAAGTGTCCCCCAAGGCCCTGTGATAAAGGCTTGGTCCCTAGCCTGTGGTGCTATGGCAGGTGGTGGAAACCTAGAAGAGATGGGGCCTACGGGGAAGGTGTAGGTCACCAGGGCGTGCCCTTGCAGGGGACTGTGGGAGGCCAGTCTATTCCTCTTTCTCTTTCATGCTAAGCCATGAGGTGGAAGGGCTCCCTCGGCCACACTCTCCTGCCACGTTGTAGCGCCTCGCTACAAGCCCCAAAGCAGCAGGGCCAGTGGACCAGGGGTTGAAACCTCCAAAACCATGAGCCGGAATAAGACTTTCCTTTTTTTAAGTCGATCATCTCGGGCCTTTGCTCCAGGAGTGGAAAACTGAGGGGTCCCTGGCTATGGGGTCCAACAGTGCCGCCGAGGTCAAGTGTGGCCATTTTGCAACCAAAGTCAAAGGTGCTGCAGGGGAGAGAGAGACCCCCGTGGCCCTGTTAGTTCTCCTGTGGGCTCCTTGGCTGGATCTGGAAATCCAGTAAATACAAGAGCCGACTGACAACAGAGAGAAGCAACAAGTTTTATTCCTTTTACGTGTTCACGGGGATCTTCCCATGAGAGAGAGAGAGTTGTGGAGAAATGACCAAGACATGGGGCTGACGTACTGTTTAGATGAAGAACAATAAATCTGTGGACAGCGGTATCTGGACAGGGTAGTCCACCCGAGGGCTGTTCCAGAGAGCTCTCCGGGGCGTGTGGAAGACAGTTACTGCAGAGCCACTGCAGGTTCATGGCAGCTCTGTCCAGTCGTAGTAGGGGAAGGCCATCCCTCCCACAAAGGACCTCCACAGCTGCTGCCCGTGGGAAGGGTGTAGGTCCTCAGTGGATTCAGTGTGATCATCAACACACCAGTTTGGCACGACTTGAGATGACTAACCCCTTCCGCAGTGGGTCCAGTTCTCAGCCGGGGTGAATGCTCCTGCAGGGGACATTCGGCAACAATCACAAAGTAGGGGGGTGGTATATGACTGGCACCTGCTGACCAGTACTGTACGCCCAGTCCACGGAAGCTGCTACACTTCCTCCAGCGCCCAAGACATCACTCACAGGGCAGGATTGTTTGATCCCAAATGCCTCCAGTGTTCACGGTGAGATGAACTTTCAGAGACAGGATTCGTTCGCTCGTTCATTCATTCCCTGCTGCGTCCCGGGGCCTGTCCCCTCGATGGTCCACACTGTCCACTTGTAGCATCTGCTTCGTTAGCCCGAAGCCTGCCTCTCACCATCAGTTCAGCAGATGGGCCCCTCTTCTCAGTCTGCCAGGCCAGGGCCAGGGGGAGTTCTGCTCCTGCCTCCTGGGGCGGGGCTGGAAGCCAAGTAGCCTTTGCCCCGTCCTCATCCCACCTCCACACAGGCACCCCAGAGGCTGGAGATGGAACCCGATCATTATTTCCATTGCAAACCACTTCTGAGCCTCATTAAGACTCTTCCCCAGAGTCTGTGCAAGGAGTGAAAAGGCATCAGATGGTGACCTAGCACATCCCCAGCCTCGCCCGTCCTCCAGTGCCTCCACGGAGGCCAGCTGCTATATGAAGGACACGGCTGGCTTCCCAGGCAACTTAAAGGGAGCTTGAACCCCCAGGACCTCTAGTAACTCACACGCCCTTCACTCTTCACATATGATTGGTTTTTACAGATTTATTGGGGTATAATTTATATGCAAACACTGAAGACAGAGCTACAGTGTGATGTTTTGACAAATGTATACACCTGTGAAACCATGGCCACAGTAAAGATGGTAAACACGTCCATGCTCCCATCTCCTAAAGCCTCTTGGGAATCCCTCCTTCTCCCCACCCCCAGAGCCACCTATCTGCTTTCTGTCCCTATGGGTTGCTTTGTATTTTATATCATGTTTCATAAGTGGAGTCATAGAAATCTATTTTGAGATTCTTCCATGTGGTCTATGCCCCTTTTTAATTGCTGAGTAGTATTCCATTACATGGACATACCAACATTTTGTTTATCCATTCACTTGATGAATAAACACAATGGTTATGAAGGAAATTTTCATATGGACAAGTGCTTCCATTCCTCTTGCAGAGATACTTAGGAATATTTACATAGGAATGGCTGGGTTCTCAAGTATGTACCTTTTACTTGTTAAGAGATTGCCAAACTGTTTTCCAAAATGGTTGCAACATTTTAAGTTCCTATCAGCAGTACATGAGAGTTCCCGTTACTTCACACCTTGTTAACATGGGGTCAGTCTTTTTAATTTTAGCATTTTTGTGGATGCGCAATACCTCCTTGAGGTTTTAATTTGCATTGAGACCACTATGATCAGTGTGCTTATTTGTGATTCTTTCATCTCCTTTGTTGAAATGTCTGTTCTTTTGACCATTTAAAAAAATTTTTTTGGTTATTTCTTTTTTGTTACTATTGCCTCTTGAGAGTTGTTTATATACCCTGGATATAAATCCTTTTCCAGATATGTGATCAGCAGATCTTTTCTTCCTGTCTGCTGCTTATCTTTGCAATCTCTTAATAGCATGTTTGGAAGGAGAAACATTCTTAATTTTTTAAAGGCAAAACAAAAACTCACCTTATTGTAAAGTGGTTTTCCACCCACTTGGGGTACATTAGGACCACTCCACCTAATAAGAATGGGTTCTCCCATCCTGAACCAGGCCACCCCCTTGCTAAGCAGCCTGAGTCTTGCGGAGCCTTCCAAGAGATTTCCAAGCAACCCCTCTGTGCCTTCGTTTCTGCATCTGAAATGAAGATAATAATAATATTATTACCTACTCACTTTATAGGGCTGAAGAAGGAAGGAATTGAGCTAGTGAACACATTGAAACTCTTACAAGAGGGCCTGGCACTGAGTAAGTTCTGCCTAAGTGTTACCCTGTTATTGTTACTCCACATGCAGAACAAATACACCACAAAAATACACCACCTTGCAGCCAAACACCTGAACAGTCCTGATTGTTTTGCTCTGAAAAACATGTGTTTATCTTTATGCCAGTCCTGGGCTTGAATGCCTCACCTCATCGACTCAGGGAGACAACCCAAAGAAGGAGGCGCCATCATTGCTCCCATTTTATATGTGAGAAAACTGAGATCCAGGCTTGTCACGGGTTGGCCAAGCTAGAATTCCAACTTAGGTCCATCTGACTCCAAGCCCTTGCTGCTGGCCACCAGCCCCCTCTGGCTTTCCTCCTAAGATGGAATCCTTGACAACCAGGGGAGGGCGCCCTTCCTGAAATCCTGTGGGTCTTCTGCCCCCAGGCCTGGGAACACAGACCCACTGAGAACACGAAGAGAAGGAAGAGAGACCCTCTATCCATTCCCTAAGCCTTTTTAAAAATCTGGAGTTGAATCTATAGCAGAGATAATGCTGGAACATCAAGAGAGTGGGCACTGTTCAAAAACGAAGGCTCCATCACGTTACCCCCGCCAACCTGGGAGGGTCCCAGGCTGGAAGCGTTGTATTGAACAAGCTTAAGGCAAAACTCTTCCAGAGAATTAATGAGCTTATTGAGCAAAGAGAAAGGTGCTGGGGTTCACCCGCTCCCCCCAGAGAAGCTTGTGCTCTGAAAACAGGTGGGAAGGAGCCCAGGCTGCTGCAACCAAGCCCCTGTGAGTCTCTGGCATGAGAGACGAAAAAAGCCTCGGAACTGTAAAAATAAAATGAATAAAATAAAACAATGGAGTACTTACTGAGCACATTCTTTTTTCCAGCACTGGGTTAAGCTTTGGGAGGATTAAAAATGAGTAAAATTTCATCCCCTGGCCTTGAATAATAACAATAGCAGCTTATGCTTTTAGAGCCTTTACTGCGTGCCAGGTTCTGTGTAGGCACTTGACGTGCACAGTCGTCCCTCAGTCTCCGCAGGGGATTGCTTCCAGAACACCCCAAACATACCACAATTCCTAGATGCTGAAGTCCTTGTATAAAATGGCACAGCATCAGCTTATAACCTACGTGCGTCTTCCCCTATATTTTTAAGTCATCTCTAGATCATTGTTGTAGTCAGGTTTTCATCACTGCCACCAAAAAAAACTTGACAAGAACAGCCAGAGGAGGAAAAGTTTATTGGGGAGGTTCAAGGTTTCAGAGGTCTCAGTCCAGAGACGGCAGGCTCCACTCCTCAGGGCTCAAGGTGAGGCAGAACATCACGGCTGAAGAGTGTGGTGGAGGGAAGCGGCTCACGTGGTGATCAGAAAGCAGAGAGACACCAGGCTCAGCTCACAAAATACATACCAAAGGGACATCGGGGGACCCACCTCCTCCAGCCACGCCCTACCTGCCCACAGTTACCACCCAGTTAATTCCCATCAATGAATTAATGCACTGATTAGGTTAAGGCTCTCACAACCCAATCATTTCACCTCCAAATTTTCTTGCACTGTTTCACACATGAGCTTTTGGGGGACACCTCACGTGTAAACCATAACATTAATAAGACTTAATACAATGTACCTGCTGTGTCAATAGTTGCTACGCTTTGTTGAGAGAATATGATAAGAAAATATATATTTGGTACAGATGCACCATTTTTTCTCAGTATTTTCAATCTGCAGTGGTTGAACCTGTGGGTACAGAACCTGTGGATGCGGAGGGCATCTTTAATAACCCGTTTACTCCTAGAGCGATGCTCTCAGGAGGACACCTTCATAAACCCCGTTTCATAGTTGAGGAAACGGAGGCAGGGAGGCACTCCGAATGCTGCCCTCAACCCCACAGCCACACGACTGCAGGGTGGAACCACGGAGAGCTTGAGCTTGGCGGGCAGTGGAAAGGGAGGAATGCAAAGTGGACAATGCGCTTGGAGGACACTCAGGTGTCCTGTCAGAAAGGCTGAGTCACCCTACTCCAAAAAGGCCAGGGACACCAGCCCCGTGACTCAAGAAACATTTGTGACCATGTGCAGTACGCCAGATGGGCCACCAGGAGCACACCTGGCAGAGCCCCTCCCCACCATGGAGGAGACATACCCGGACCAGGAATGACAAAGGCACCCAATGTCACCAAGGGGTTACAGAGGCATCTCATGTCGGGACCAACCTCCTCTGAGAACTGTGGCAAGCTTGCTGGAAGGAGGGATGTTTGGGTGGAGAATGAGCTAGGCCATGGGTGCCAGGGGGCATTCTAGACAGAGAAACAGCATAAAATCACAACGTTGCAACTTCCTGCAGCATTCAAGGACATGAGAGAAATCCAGTGCAACTTGTGTGCAGAAAGAAAGGGGCAAAGCCAGGAATGATGGCACATGCCTATGATCCCAATGACTCAGGAGGCTGAGACAGGAGGATTGCACATTCAAGGGCAGCCTCAGCAACTTAGTGAGGCCCTGTCTCAAAGTTACAAAGGGCTAGGGATGTTGTGCTCTGGGACTATATGGCATAGCTTTGGGGAGGAGGGAGACGCAGAACCTCTAATACAGCCCCTCTACCGTGGGCCCCTCCAAACATGTTGATTCAGAGACCCTGGCTTCTTCCATTGTGTGACTCTGCCACCTGGTACAGCCTTGTCATCATCTGTAACCAATCAGTCAAGGGAAAATAAGGATGGAGAAGGCCCACTGCCTCTTAAGAGCCTTGAGCTATGGGCTGGGACTGGGGCTGGGGCTCGGGCTCAGTGGCAGAGGACTTGCCTAGCACTTGTCAGGCACTGGGTTCAATCCTTAGCACCATATAGAAATAAATAAATAGAAAACAGTATACTCATGCATTATATATACATATATACTCATGCATATGCACATAGCATATTGTGTCCACCTACAACTAAAATATTTTTTTTTTTTTAAATGAGAGCCTTGAACTACAAGTGGCACGTGGCACACACCCTTCCTGTCGCCTTCCACAGATGCAGCCCAGGCATGGGCCTGCACCCAGCTACAAGGACAGCTGCTTCCCAGCCACGACTGTGCAGGGTAGATGGGGAGAGTGGATTTAATGAACCACCAGCCATGTCTGCCACAAGGAGTGTCACTATTGTGTGCCCCTAGATCTCTGAGACAATGAGGATCACAGTAAAAGCTTTCTGCATGATAGTGCCACGTCAGGCAGAAGAGTTGGCAGACCCTGCCTATGACCAGAATCTCCCCCTAGACATGTCAGAGGGGCAACGGAGACCAGACAGGGTTGTCACGGAGACAGTATCACTGCAGATTCTAATGCAGTAGACATAGATAGAGACAGGTCATGTTACATTGTCGCTGAGCTGCACCTCCTGAGGCCACACCTGAGTACCTGGTGGGACTTAGTTGACGGAATCCCTTTCCCTCACTGATTTCCTTCTCCCACCTGCCAAGGAAATGCTGCCAGACAGCACTTGGCCTGCCTAGCCAGGGTCAAGTTCAATAGGCTCAGCCCCGTGGGGGAGGGGGGATCCCAGCAGGCTCTGCCCTGCCTCCCGCTGAGCGGTGCACCCAGGAGCATGCCTCTGGAAAGCTGTGCGTTGGCTTGCCAAGCCTCTCTCTAGAAAGCTGAGACACCAAGCGAATGCCAATGGTCCCCCACCCTGGGAGGAGGGGGACGCAATTACAAAAAAAAAAAAAAAAATTCTGCTTACAGCTCAGATTCAATATTTGGAAGGGATAATCCTGAAATAAGAGATTGCCTGATTTCTCTCCCAAGCCTGTGAATGCTTCATTAGCTTCTATTTGACATTTGATGGTTGAGTCTGATTGGCTTTATTGTGGAGTTGGACTTTAAGAAGTCCCCAAGACAGAGCAATCAAGTTTCACAATGACCCCCCAACTGCAGATTTTAAAACATAAATGGCAGCTGCGCCTTGGACATCAAAGCCGTGCATGCTGTGGGGAATTTGTATTTCATCCTCACTTAATGACACTCAATCCTGCTTGGCAAATAGGGGTCCCTGACTCAGCAGTTAGGATTTCCTCTGCAGTTCAGCCTGGGCGCAGCAAACAAAGAACCCCCAGGCTTGAGCATCAACAAGGAGGCAGTACCTCGGGGAGGGCCAGCTTGAGGAGGCCCTGGAGTCTCCCAGGCTGTTCCCTGTAGGGGTACTCAGTCTAACTGCCCAGGAGGGTCCCATGCACCAGAAACAGACATGATCAAGTAGCAGGTGCTCTACGGAATGGCGGGGGCCCATGGCTGCAGGAATTCCCAAGAAGGGGAAAGTAGGAGGGAGTTATGGGCAGGGGGATATCCCAGGCACCAGATGTCACTCAAGGGCTGGAGGAGACTGACCCCATAGCTCCCCTACCTCCTGGCCAGGCATGAGGTCTCCTCTGGGTTCCCTCCACCCTGTGCCTGCCCGGGCCTCATCTCTGTGTCCGCCATGCTGCACTGTCCTCTTCTGTCCTCCTCAACCAGAGGCTCTTTGCTGGCAGGGTCTGCCTTATCCACTTCTGAGCCCCGGTGCCCCACAAAGACTTGGAATCCAATACCTGTTTGGTGGCTGAGTAAAAAATTGCCCCTTCCCATGTTACGTGCCCCTGATGTGTTGATTACTTTGGGTGGCGGTTTCGTTTCAGTTCTTTGAAAGATCGGAGTTTTAGGAATCCAGAGCCTTCTGTGGGGCAGTGTTCAGGGGGGATATGGAAAGGATTCAATGTCTCCCCCAATTGTTCCCTTTAACCCCTAGAAGGGACATATGCAGAGTGAAGGGGATGCGGGGATACATCTAAAATGTGCCCAGCACCATGAGCAGAACATTGTGCACACAGGCCAGCGTGACACCAGCTCAGGAGTCTAGAACACTTAGAAGCTGTGTGTTTTCAGGCAAGTTAGTCAATCTCTCCGTACCTTGTGTTTTCTTTTGTAAAAGGGGGAGAGCTCTGTACTGCCCCGGGCATGCGTGCGCGGGGGCAATCTGTGTGTGTTCATAAAGCCCGCCCTTAGAGCAGGACCTGGCACTTGGTGGGCTCCCAATGAACACTTGCTGGGTGCTGTGCTCACATTCCCCCATATCCTGACCAGGAGGTGACGTTTCCATCTCACAACGCGGGGAACCAACACTTGAGAAGTTAAGGACTCAAGCCAGGATGCCACAACGGTGGGACCTCAGCGCAGGATTCCAGAGCCACAGGCTCTGCAGGGCTGCTGGAGAGAGGTGGGGGAGCCGCAGAAGGGGCACGTTCCGCTGGGGTCTTCAGGGGCTGGATGCCTCCTCAGCCTCCGCCGTCCTCCGCAGCTCCCCAGCTTCCGGGCAGCGGCGGGAAGCCCCAGCCCAGCCGTCCACACCACCCGCTCCCCACAGTAACGCTCAACCGTGCGCCCCGCTCCTCCCCTGCGGAGCCTGTGCGGCCGCCCACGCAGCACCCCCACACGCGCACGCACCCGGCACGCGCCCTCCCGCACGCACCCGGCACGCGCCCTCCCGCACGCACCCGGCACGCGCCCTCCCGCACGCACGCTGGCTCGTCTGCCGCCCGGTCCCAGTGCCATTCCTGCTGCGGCTGAACCTTCCCGCCCTCCTCCGCCCACCCCAGCCCCGGGCTCTTCGGACCACTCCGTCCAGAGACGGCGGGACGCGGGCATCTCCCAACCGAGGGACTTTCACAGCGACCTCACGCACGTCCCCTTCCGCGCCTCGGAGGAGCATCTCTAACCACGCCCAGGCGTGGACCCGGGCGGAGAGGCCCCGGGCCCAGACGTGGGCTCAACCCATTAACTCTCAGGGAAGGTAGAGCCTCGCCGGCAAAGGAGCGTCCTCTCGCCCTGCAGAGTGCCCCGGCTGTCGCCAGGGGGCAGCCTTGACCCACTTACTTGCGTTAACCCATTACCCAACGCCCACTCCGCAAAGGAGGCTGGGAGAATATAAAGTAGTTGGAAAAGATTGTGTGTGTGTGTGTGTGTGTGTGTGAGAGAGAGAGAGAGAGAGAGAGAGAGAGAGAGAGAGAGAAACACGATCAATACACTGTGGGTAGCCTGGTAAAATGACAGATGATGTGGTTCAGTTGAATTACTAATGTAATGTTGGGCCAACAATTTTGGTTCTGAGTTTCCTAGTGGCCATAGCAAAAACAGAACCATTTGTTAGATCACCCGCCTCAGCTAGAGAAGACCAAAATTTTATTCGAGGAGCTGCTAGGAAATTTGCCATACCTTGGTTTCTGAAACTCCCACTACAGGGTCCAGATCAACTCTACACTATATGCTGATCCTTTAAATTTGTCATCTTTCTGCTTTATCTTTTGATTTAAAGTGATAGGTAAGAACTCACTCCATTTTCTGTCTTCCCATCTTGCCTTTTGTTTTATTTGAGTGTTTTATTGTAGTATTCTTGTAGTAGTGCTGATTAGACCAAGGACACTCTACCACAGAGCTACAGCCCCAGCCCCAGCCCCTTTTAGTTTTTTTGAGACAGGGCCTTGCTTCATTGCCCAAATTGGCCTTGAACTTGCAGTCCCCCTCCTCAGCCTCCTGAGTAGCTGGGATTATAAGCATCCATCTCCATTCCTGGCTGGTATCTGTTCTTGAACACATTCCAGTCAGACTTTCCTTCTTACCACTCTTGGAATTGATCTTATCAAGGTCATCAGGGACATTCATGTTGTCAGATCCAGAAACAGTACTCAGTCCTCATTTCGCTGGAGCCAACCATGACCTTTATCCCAGGCCAGCACCCTCTTGCCCTGAAACGTATTCTTGGTATCACTGACATGGGTCTCTCTTGATGTCCACTTACTTCTTTATCTGCCATGCTGGTCCTCCCTTAGGGCCTCACCTCCCAATGCTTCAGAAACCAAGAGCTGTGGCCTGCACCTCCTTTTATCCATTCTGTCACTCCCTCAATCCAGTTTCAGGACTCAAAGTAGCAGATACGCCAGGATGACGACAGTTATGTCTATGGCCCACATCTGAACTCAGATGTCAAACAGGCATCTCAGACTTAACATGTCCAAACTAGAATCTTGAAACCCTCATGTGGAGTATCAAGAAGCTAGAGCGATTAGAAACCAGAGTGATCTGTTCATTCCTATCTCCCACGTCAGCAAACAGCAGCATCAGTTGACTTGGTGACCCAACCTGATTGTCATCCTGGCCTCCTTTCTTCATTCGGCCTTTTATATCCAAGAGCACAGAAAATCCTGTGGGCTCTGACCTCAGAGCCTCTAAACTCCCAGTCCTTCTCACCACCTCCATTCCCTGTCCCTGTCCCAGTCACCATACTGCTCTGTGGGCAGTAGCTTCATTGTTCTTGTTAATAACTTCATCCTTCATGCCGAGACTGGTGTCTAGCAATGAACCAGCAGTAAATATTTGTTGATTCCAATTATTGAATGCTCTGGAGGTTTCTATATACCAGGACACACAAAGGGTGGATTTCTGGAAAAGATTTCACAGCTATGAAAATTTTAAAAAAAGAGAGAGAGAAAATGCTTTTTGAACACATACCACGTGCCAGGAAGATGCTGGGTGAAGTGACTGTGGCTCGGAAAAGTGGGAAAGTGTCCAAGAGGAAACATTTAATTGTTGGTGGAAGAGATCTTTGAATCATATTCATTTACTCACTTCATCAAGTATTTGTCAAACACAAATTATGGGCCAGGTATTGTTTTAGGAGAATAAAGTAGGCGAATTTCTAACTTTAATGGAACTTGCATTCTAGTAGAAAGACTCCAGAAATGATGTGTGTGTGTGTGTGTGTGTGTGTGTGTGTGAGAGAGAGGGGGGGGGGGAATTAGGAGTCACGAGGGAAGCTCTCAGCTCTCTGAAGTAGTATGATCAGGAATGATCTCTTAAAGGAAGTGGCATTTGAGCAGAAACCTGGAGGAAATGAGGAGGTGACTCATAGCAGTTTATAAGAAAAGAGTAAAACCCCAAGGCGAATAATCTTTGACAGGTTTGGAGGACATGAGAGTGAAAGGCAGAGTTTTTGGAGCTGAGGTCAAAAATGAAGAGAGGGTCCCAAAGGTGCATTGTAACTGGAAGCCTGTGATTTTTACTTGGAGTATAGGGGGAAGCCATTCATAAAAACGGGGGAGAGACTTGGATTTTCATACAATCTCTCTGCTACATGGAGAAAGGATTAAAGAAAGACAAGAGAGATCTCTGTGGATGTTTGTCATGGTTAATTTGACACGTCAACTTGGCCAGGCCAAGGTACCCCATTGTTTGGTTAAAAAAAAAAAACAGTCTAGCTGTTGCTGACAAGAATATCTTTTTAGATATAATTAACATTTATACTCAATAGATTTTGAGTAAAGCAGATTGCCCTCCGTAAGATGTGAGCTTCATCCAGTCAGTTGAAGGTCTTTAGAGCAAAGATAAAAATGTCTCAAAGGAGGAATTCTTCCTCAAGACTGTGACATAGATACTCTGCCTGTGTTTTCCACCTGCTGACCCACCCTTCAGATTCCAGACTCAAATCGGTTTGAATGAAGGATGTTTAAGATAGAGAACATCTCTCCCATGATTAAGAGAGACAACACGAGATGACATGGAGATTTTATTATTTACAGGTCCTGGGAGGTTAAAGGGCACTCCCAGAGGCCACATGCATGGAGACCAGGGAGAACATGGAGAGAGAGACCAGTGTGCCAACATCTTTATTGGGTTCAGGGTGTTATCTAAACAGGTTCCCCATAGGGAGTTTTAATTGGTGGGTTTAAAGCAAACAGGCACAAGTTCCAGGAAGTCACACCATGACTGACAGGTAGTTGCTCTGATGTATCTGCACAGTCCATGCAGAGCATGAGGGTCAGGGGGACCAGTCAAACAAGCTGTATCTAGCTGTCCCACAGGGAAGTATTCACCAGGGTGCAGTTGTATGAGGCAGAAATCCAAATCGATCCCATTGAGGAACTAGGACGGAGGAGATAAAACTAGAGACTGTGCCAAGGGTGATGGAACCCTACTTCTTGTGTGAGAAAGTCC
The DNA here is from genome assembly GCF_052094955.1 of Ictidomys tridecemlineatus. Taxonomy (NCBI): domain Eukaryota; kingdom Metazoa; phylum Chordata; class Mammalia; order Rodentia; family Sciuridae; genus Ictidomys; species Ictidomys tridecemlineatus. Next base: position 30,403,336 of record NC_135487.1, read on the forward strand.
AACTTACCTTTAAAATAGATGCTGGCACCACATAAAATTAAAAGAATTCACTATAGACTATAATATCAACTCTCCCCTGAATCTCCAGCCTTCCAACCTACCCTATAGATTTCAGGCTGACCAGCCCTGACAATCACATGAGCCCCCAAGTTCAAGGCTCCTCTGGGCAATTGAGAGAAACCCTATCTCAAAATAAATAAGTAAATAAGGCTGTGGATGTAGCTCCTTAGTAGAACGACCCTGGGTTCCATCCTCAGCACCAAAACAAAACAAAAACAAACACACACAAATTCTACACAGAGAACTGCCTTCAAATTCCTTTTAAGTGAATTAGATAAAAGATTGATAGATAGACAGATGATAGGTAGGTAGATAGAGCCTGTTGATTCTGTTTCTCTGGAGAACTCTAATACAAGGGTGTCCTAGTAATCTGTGAGACTAATGATGGACCATGGTGGAGGTAGTGAGACATGGTTGGAGTCTAGAAATATTTTGATCTGGGTCTGCTGATGAATTGAATTTGGTAAATTAAAGAATGAGAAGCATCAAGAATGCTTCCCAGATTTTCCACCTGAGCAACTGGGGAAATGGGCACACCATGGACCTCGATGGGAGACACTAAAGAAGCCGCTAGACAAATGAGCCTGAGCCACAGGGAGAGGTCAGGCTAGTGAGCCAAAAGGCAGTGATGGTGTTGAACTCCTTGAGACCAGATAAGACCACAAGATGGTAACCACAGACAGAGGAAAGAGGTCCAAGGACTAAACCCAGAAGAGAAGGAAGTGCCATCGGAAGAAACAAGATGGAGCCCGTGAGATAAGCAGTAGCGCTAGAAAACATGGGTCCCAGAAGCCAAATGAAGAAAGATCATTATTCCAAGAAAGCTGGAGTGGTCAGCTAGGAGAAATGCTGCTGGGGAGTGGTCAGTGAGGCGGGGAGAGTCATGGGCTCTGGAGTACCGTGGTGGTAGATGCTAGGCAGGGGCCCAGTGTGGGAAGGGAAGCAGCCAAAGCACGTGGGCAAACTCTCTCCCACCAGCATCCACGTGAGGCTTCCGTGGGCTGATGTCAGCGTCATTGCCACGTCCACAAAGAAGGAAGTGCCTTGATAATACTTGTCAGCAGACGCAGGTTGGCGGAGGCGGGGGAGAGGGGACAGCCAGGGTTTGCATCTGTGGCCAAGTTGATTTTGATGAATGGTAGGTCATTTATGACGAGATTAGGAGGAGATGGATTTTGAAAAATGAATTTGAGTCCTATCAGGCAGATGAGGAAGTCATACCTTGTTCCCAGGGACAGACTGACACTCACTGGAGGACCCAGAAGGTAAAGAAAGGAAAGAGGCCACAGCCACAGGATTCCAAAACCCACAAGGTTGCTCCTGATGTGGTGGCAGAGCCCTTGATGCTGACAGAAAAAGCGTGATCAAGAGGTCTCATGACAACTTCTGATGCTCATTTTTTTTATTATTATTAATGAGAAACTGAGACCACAGAGGTTTTGTCCCATGCTCAAGTTCAGCACTGGACAGAACTGCATCAAGTTCAGCTTGCAGAAGCCAGCGATCAGAACTGTTCCAGCTGCATCTTGTCTAGGAGGGTTCCATGGAGAAGAACAGGCAGGGAAACCACCCTATACTGTAGGTTTCCTGTGGGCTAGGTGCTTCCTGGGAAAATGGTCAGTCAGGGGACAGAGAGAGTCACATGCTCCCTGGAACAGGGAATGCCCAGTTTTTCCTTTTAACAACCATGGTGGAGTGGTTCATTATATTTGCCACTTTCCTGTTGAAGAAACAATGGCTCAGAGATGCTAAGCAACTTGTTCAGGGTCATATAACTAATGACTGCTGGATTCTGGGTTAAGAATGCTCTGGATAGAAAACCTGCAGCCAGGCGTTTGTGGTGCACACCTGTAATCCCTGTGGCTTGGGAGGCTGAGGCAGGAGGATTGGGAGTTCAAAGCCAGTCTCAGCAAAATCGAGGCACTCAGCAACTCAGTGAGACCCTGTCTCCAAATAAAATACAAAATAGGGCTGGGGATGTGGCTCAGTGGTCGAGTGCCCCTGGGTTCGAGTTCCCAAACAAAAGAAAAGGAAAAAAAAAAAACACTGCTCACTCCTCCTATTCCCACAGAGAAACAAATGGGGTGCCTCACAGGCCTCAGGCTACTTGTTTATAAAATGGAGACAATCGTTACACCCATCCCATAGGATTAAATGGGATTATGCTGTTCTACAGCATTGCACCTGGCACACAGCCCTCAAGAAATGAAAGTTATTGTTGTCTGATGATCCTTTTCATTTTACGGACAGGAAAGCATGTCAAGTCTATTCATAAAGGCTGAAGTTGGCATTCAAAGCAAGACATAGGAAATTCCAAAGTTCACTTGAGATTGTTTTCCATCTCAATCCAAGATAAAAATGAGATGATGGGCATTTCCAGCAGATGGACGGCATCGGTGAAAACGTGCCATGGTATTAGGCATACGTCAGTCAGGGTGGCGAGATAGAGCAGGTTTTAGCCACCAAGTTGGAGTGGGATCTTGGAATCCAAGATGGGCCATGGGAGCCAAGATCATGCATGGGGTGCCCGCCACATGCCAGAGTCGGTGCCTGTCAGATCTGAATCCTGGCCCTGCCACTGTTGACAGCCACCTGAGCTGGCCATGGTGATATCACCCTTATAGACTTTGCCCTCTTCTCTCTGACCCAACCTTCGGCCACTGAGGCAGTGAGTTACCCATTGCCTAGAAGGTAGTTGTGAGAGTGAGGAACCTCCTACAGTTGTGCTACCCAGGACACGAGGGTGACTCAGGGGGACTGGAGCCCCCTCGCACTCATAACACCCTTCAGCCGTGGGGTGTTTTTTTTTTTTTTTATGTCCACGTGATGGAGGAGGAAATGAAGGTTCAGTCAGACTTGATGAAACTCCCAGGATCACAGAGCCGCAAGCCCAGTGCTCTTTCTTCCATGCTGGGTTAGGCTGTTGGGTTCTGAAAGGGACGGACAGGACAGATGGGTCACATGACGCCAAGGGCCCCAGGCACAGGTAGGAGACAGCAAGCAGAGGCCTGGGCAAGACCTGGACAGAAGGATGGTCCTTCAACGGACTGGGGAGAGGAGTGGGAGATGTGGTGGTTTTGAGGGCGTCAGGGCTGGAGCACCCTGACATTAGTGCTGTATCTGCCCACCTTGTCCTGGCACTTCTGCCCCCATGCACCTTTCACAGAGAAAGAACTGTGGCTGACGTGGGCCAGAAAGGGCTGGCTGTAGTCTCTCTGCCATTGGTTAGGCCTGAGACCTGGGACAAATTGCTTCATCTCAGGAACCTTACTCTCCCTGTCTTTCCACTCCTGCAGGTACCAAGGAGTGGAGGAAAGTGCAGTGGTCTGCGACCTGCACAGAGAACCCTGCCCAGGCAGGCAGCTGACCCAGCCCCACCATGTTCCTGTGTGCTCTGGGCGTCCCCTGGTCATCATCCCCAATCCCCTGCCTGGGAACCAGCTCTGGGCTTGTCAGAGAGCCAAATTTCTGACAATCCCGCCCCAGATGGCCAGTTAATGAGTGACCAGGGCTCTAGAGCTTGGCCTATAAAGGCTGCTAGCCAGGGAAGCCGGTGGGAGCCAGGGGGACAGCAGCAGCAGCGAGAACACAAAAGGACAGAGATGGACAGCAGGACTGCGTTGGGGCACCTGCTGGGGGCAGCTGTGGGTCTCCTGCTTCTGCTGCAGAGCACACAGTCAGTCCTCATCAAGGTGAGTCCCTCTGGTTAACTTGGAGTTGGCATTATTGCCCTGTGAGTTCAAGGAGAGTGACCTGTTAGTGATTATGTCCCAGAACCAGGATCCCTAAAGGAATGTCAGATAAGGGAGCGGAGGCTCAGATGTGGGAAGAAAGTCAGCCAGTCCAGAACACAGCTGGGATTGGAACCAGGGTCCCTCATCTCTGACATCCATGCCTTGAGCCAGCACGCTCCAAGGCTCTGTGTAGACCTCGCCAGGCCCTCACAGCCAGCAGCAGAGTGGGGAGCCAAGGGCTGCTTCCTCCACCCAGGTGGCCCTTTCCCGTGTGTCCTGGACTTTCCATCAAGACAGGGAAGGGGCCAGAAGACCTATGGGGTCAAGTGCCTGCCCTGGTCCAAGGCCTGACCTCCTCCCATCTCCCCAACACCCACCCCCAGTACCAAGGCTTCGAGGTCCAGCTGGAGTCGGTGAAGAAGTTGAGCGCCCTGGAGGGGCAGCAGGAGCCCAGCCCTGACCTGCAAACCAAGAGCCTCCTGCCCTCGGTGTGCCACCACCCAGCTCTGCCCCAGGACCTCCGGCCCGTCTGCACCTCCCAGGAAGCCGCCAGTATCTTCCAGACCTTGAGTAGGTGCCCCCACCCCTGCACACCTCCCACCCCTCCTGCCGCCTCCACCATCCCAGCTCCTCCTCCACAGGTGCTTTCTGTTAAGCTCCTGTGGCTACAGAGAGGGAGGTTCAAGTACCCGACCCCCCCCCGGCCCCAGGACGGCCCCCGTCTGGGCACAGTGAGGCCAGGAGCCCCCTTAGTCCCAGGGAGTCCCTCAAAGCCTTCCCGGGTGGGAGGGAAGAGAGCCCATAGAACAGCCCCCTGAACGCACAGTGAGTGCACGGGAGAGCAGCAGAAGGGCCCGGTCCTCACACCTGATGGGACAAGGGTCCAAAAAGCTCCCAAGGGGAGATGGTGGCTGAGCTGACAGCAGAGGGATGAGGCAGAGCCAGGCAGCAGAACACAGTGACTGGCAGGCATTTTGCTGAGCCTGTTCTGGGCCAGTCCCCGCGTCCCTCCTTTGTCCACCTTCCCTCCTACGTACCTTTGAAAGGTTTAGCTGTCCACGGAGCAGACAAGAAAAGGGCACAGACCAAAGTCCCCTGCCCAGTCCCTGCTTGGAAGGAGAGCACCTGGGATGGGGACCAGCCTCACTACTTCCAACGCTCCCTGTGCCCATTCTGTGAAGAAGGTGCCGGGTCTCCTCCTACACAGCCCCTCTCTGCAGTCTGTCCAGCAGCTCCCCTGTGGCCACCCACCTTCCAGGTTCAGGGTTAGGGTCAGCTGGCTGCCTTTCTTTCCTGCCCAGGGACCATCGCCAATGATGACTGTGAGCTGTGTGTAAATGTCGCCTGCACCGGTTGCTGAGATGCCCCTGGGAGCCTTGAGCTCACCCTGGATGCCTGGCCCCTCACACTCAAGCAGAGACTCCTGGCCACTACAGTCGTCACCACCCTCCCAGGCCAGAGCAGCTTGATCAGGTGCAAATCAATGGGACACAAGATTGAGCAGGGTTCCCTGCTCCTGAATAAACTCTCCACTCACATGGAGCCAAGTGTCTGTTTGTCCATTGGAACATCTTGGGAAGCTGCATGGGTTGAGGGCAAGGTTGGACAGAAGATAACAGGCAGAACTTCCCAAGCCCAAAGAGCTGATTCATTAAGCCCCATATCATAGATGAGGGAGCAAAGCTCAGGTGGAGAGTCCCATGACCTCACAGAGCAACCCAGGCTTGTAAGACCCTCAGGCTGAGCTCCAGGACCCCAGCGTCAGAGCCAGCTTCTGTACTCCTGACAGGGGTGAGGACAATGGGAGGAGGGATAGAGGGAGGTCACCTGTGCCCTTCCCAGGCCCACACCAGGGCTGGCTCTGCCAGTGGCCTTCTCAGAAGACAAAGGTCTTCTCTAAGCTCTCACTCTGCTCTTGGCCTCCTGGGAGCCATCTGGCCAGCTCCAGCTGGAAGACCTTCCTTTCCCCTCCCCAGCCCAGTGGCCCCAAGGAGTACTAATAGTAGCCAACATTAATTGAGCATTTGCTATATCCTGGACACCATTCTGAACATTTGGCACATGCAACTCACAACAGTCAGGTGAAGTAGACATTGTGGTTAACTCCCATCTCCCTTACCAGTCAGGAGGGTAGGCACAGAGAAATACTCAGCCTGGGACCAGAGACTTGGAAAGTGGCTAAGCAGGTTCTTCCCAGGATGCCTGGACCATAGTCTGTGTTCTGACCATGCCGTCCCTGCCTTTCCATGTTGCCAGCCTACTGAAGCTGCTGCTGAAGGCAGCCAGTGCAGCCACCACCACCTCCCAACAGCCTTCAGGGCCCTTGGCTAAAGCCAGGGGACATGCTAGGAATCCCTGGGAACAGAGTTGATCCAAGAGCTGTGCTGGGAATTCCCAGTAGTGGGGCCTTTCCAGAGCAAACTCCATCTTGTCCTTCATCCTGGGCAACCAAGGAGGAGGGAAGCCAGATACAAAGGACCTGTGCCTTCTAGAAGCTCCCCAAGGCCATGGTGACTCCTCAGTCAGCTGCCCAACCTGATTGTCCAGTTTTTCTCAGGAATTCTGCAGGCTCCAGCCTCTTTCTCTCCCTCCCCTAGGGTGAGGTTGACTGGGGCCCTTTGCAAGGCCTGCTGCAGCAATTTAGGCCCCTACTCCTCACCCTCAACCATCACTCAGGCCAGGCCAAAGCTTCCTTCATGGCCTTGTAGCCTGTAGGCCCCCCATGCTCCTTATACTGCTGTGGTTCCCCAGTGCCACTTCTCAAGTCTAACTTGAGCCCAGACATGCTCTGGATGCAAGTGCCACTGCTCCCTATAGCTCACCTGGTGGAGATAGCGAAGGGAACAGTCACTGTGGAGCACCTCTCATGTGCAGAACAGCAGCACTTACAAAGTGCTCTCCGTGGTCCAGCAGAGCTTTGTTTTCCTTCCCCTTTTCCCTCCTCTCCCCCTCCTCTTCCTCTTTCTTTTTACCATGACCCCATTTTCTCCCCTGCTCCCAGTCCCTGGTAACCACCCTTCTACTCTCTGCATGGATGCATTAGATTTCTTTTAGATTCCACCTGAAGTGAGGCCATGCACACCTTGTCTTTCTATGCCTGGCTTATTTCACTTAGCACAATTTCCTCCACGTTTATTTATGCTCTTCATGGACAACAGAATCAATCCATTTTTCTATTTTTCTTTTTTTTTTTAGTGATTAAAAAAAAAAAAGTCAACAAAATACCCAAGAAAAACAATTGAGGAGGAAAGGTTGATTTGGGCTCATGGTTTCAGAGGTTTCAGCCCATGGTTGGCTGGTTCTGAGATGGAAACATCATGGCGGAAGGGTGTGGCAGAGGAAAGCTGCTCACCTCATAGTAGCCATGAAAAGGAGAATGGGGAAAATAGGCCAGGGATAAGATAAACCCTTCTGGGATACACCCACATTGACCCACCTAGGCCCCACCTCCCACAGTTTCTAACACCTCCCATTATTGCCATCAAATTGTTAATCCATCAATAGATGAGGTCAAAACTCTCATGATTCAATTATTTCCCAAGGGCCCTACCTCTGAGCATTGCTGCACTGGGGACAAAGCCATCAACACATGAGCCTTTGGGGGACTTTCTAGATCCAAACCACACCAGGGCTGAATCGCATTCCATTGTGTATGTGTCCCGTATTTTCTTTATTCCATGACTTGGCTATTGGGATGGATGCTGCAATAAACATGGTAGTGAAGACATGTTAAGGTCTGTAAACAAGTCAAAATAACACCTGGTATTTTGCCAGGGGCATGTTAGAGTTCGTAAACAAGTCTGGATGGTGCCTGGCAAAATGCCAGAGGGAGTGGTTTGAGAAATAACAAAAGCGAGCCATTAAGTGTGGAGATTCCTTATTGGTTGACTGATGTATCTAGTTTATGCTAATTAAGATAAGCTGTGCAAAATGTATAAATAGCTCTGTTGTCCTACAATAAACGGCTCCTACTCCTGCTGTATCCATCTATACAAGTTATTCGTCACCCCCCGGTTATTTTGCTGCAGCCGTACTGCGGCAAAGACACATTTTGGACATGTTGATTTCTTATCTTAGGTATGTCCAAAATGAAATTGCTGGGTCCATATGGTAGTTCTCATTTTAATTAGAGGAAAGACCTCCATTCCATCAGAGGGCTAATGACTGCACCAATTTACATTCCTACCAACAGGGTACAGGGGTCTGTTTTTGCTACATCCTTCCCAACACACCCTTTTACCTTTTGGAATGAATATATATGCCTTTTTTTTTTTTTAAAGATTGAGGTGGTATCTCATCATGGTTTACTAACACTTCTCTAGTGATTGGTGATATTGATTACCTTTTCATATACCTTATGGCTGTTCATTTATCTTTTTTTGAGAAATATCTTCTCAGGTCCTTTGCCCACTTTAAATTTGGATTACTTGTTTTCTTGCTAATGAGTTGCTTGTGTTCTTATATATCTTGGCTATTAATCCCTCATCAGTTCTCCATTCCATAGGTTATCTCTTATTCTTAGCTCTGTAGAACTTTTTGGGTTTGATGCCATCCCATTTTTCATATCCAAAACCAATGCCAAGAATTCCCCCCTCCCTATCTTCTGGTAATTCTACAATTCAGGTCTTATACTTAAGTTTTTAATTCATTTGAGTTGATTTTTTATATGGGATGAAATTATTCTTCTGCATGTGGATATCCAGTTTTCCTAGAACAATTTATTGGACAATTATTATGTGATTTTGGCATTTTTGTCAAAGATCAGTTGTAGACTTATTTCTGGAGTCTATTCTGTTTCACTCATTTGTATGTTTGGTGTGTGTGTGTGTGTGTGTGTGTGTGTGTGTGTGTGTGTGTTAATCAGTACCATGCTATTTTTATTACTATAGCCTTGGAGTAGATTTTGAGATTAGATCATGTGGTGCATTCAGCTTTGTTCTTTTTGCTTGAGATTTCTTTAACAACTTTGAGTCTTTCATGCATCCATTTGAAGTTTAGAAATTTTTTTCCTATTTCTGTGAAAAAATATCATTGGACTTTTGATAAGGATTGCATTGAATCTGTAGAATGCTTTTGGTAGTGTGGACATTTTAATTATATTAATTCTTTCAATCCATGAACATGGAATATTTTTCCATTTATTTATGTTTTCAATTTCCTTCATTAATATTTTGTATTTTTCAGTTTATGGTTCTTTTGCCTACTTTCTTAAATTATTCCTAAGCTTTGTTTTGCTGTTGTAAATAATATTTCCTTCATTTGTGTTTTGGACAGTTCATTGTTAGCATGTAGAAATGCTACTGATGAACCCAGGGGCACTTAATCACTAAGCCATGTCCCCAGCCCTTTTTCCATATCTTATTTAGAGACAGGGTCTCGCCGAGTAAATTAGGGCCTCACTGAGTTGCTGAGGCTGACTTTGAACTTGCAAATCCTCCTGCCTCAGCCTCCCAAGCCACTGGGATTATAGTTGTGTGCCACTCCGCCAAGCAATGCTATGATTTTTGTATGTTTATTTAATATCCTGCAACCTGTTTATGAGTTCTAACAATTTTTTTTTTGGTGAAGTATTTTTGGTTTTCTATATCTAAGATCATGTGTTCTACAATAGAGACAATCCAACGTCTTCCTTTCCGAGTTGCATGCCTTTTATTTATTTTCTATTGCTAGGATTTCCATCACTATGTTGAACGGAAGTAGGAAGAGTGGGCATCCTTGTTTTATTCCTGATCTTAGAAGAAAACCTTTGATGTTTTTTATGACTCTTCTCTTCTCCCCCTCCTTAGTCTAGCTAAAGGTTTGTCAAAATTTTCATCTTTCAAAAGGCTAACTCTTAGTTTTGTTAATTCTTCTATTGTTTTTCTAATCTCTATTTATTTCTATTCTGATCTTTATTATTTCCTTCCTTCTGCTAACTTTGCTCTAAGTTAGTGGATGTTCTTTTTCATGAGTAGCTATTTTCCTGGTTCCTTGAGGTGTAATATTAGATGGCTTACTGAGACTCTTTCTGTGTGGGCATTTAGTGCTTCCCTCTTTGAACTGTTTTTTTTGCTGCATCCCATAATTTTCGGTATTTTGTGTTTTTATTTTTGCCTGTCTGAAAATATCTTTCAACTTTCCTTTTGATTTCTTCTTTGACCTGTTGGTTGTCAAAGACCCAGGGAGCTTTAAAAACTTTACCAGGTATTACTTCCTCTCATCTTCATTCAACTCTACGAAAATAGGAACTCTTGCCATCCCATTTTTACAGATGAGGGAACTGAGGAGTAAACCAGCCCCAGTCACACAGCTCTAACAAGCAAAGCCAGGATTAATTGCCGGAGAGTCTGACTCCAGAGTTCAAGCATTAAGCGATTCTACCCACCACACGTCTCGTCACTCCCCCAGCCACCTGGGGAGGCAGGATCTGTTCTCATCCCATTTCCAGATGAGGAAATCAAGGCTGGGGAGGGGCACACGCCTTGCAAATGACATGCTCAGGCTCAAATCCAATCTGACAGCCTCCCAGGCTCCGCACTGTCCCATCTGAACTATTACTATTCCAGTGCCTCTTTGTTTATGTGTGCATCATCCTAACCTTCTGGAAATTTCTCTTCCTTCCTCTTCTACATTGGTTTTAAAGTCCATCCATTCTGATGCAAGTCCCCAAGGGCTAATGAAAATGTATCTCACCTCAGCTAGATGAGATGTCACCCTCTGAATATCACAGATCCTGGGAATCCTACCTGAATGTCTCTGTGGCACTTCCTCTCCACCCGACTCCCCAAGAAGGACCCTGGTGATCTCCTCTTTCCTTGTTCCCTCTCCTTCCACTGACTGGCCTTACTTCCTTTTCTTAGGTCTCACACAGCATGTTGAAGGCTTGAGGCTGGAGCCCAAGGCTGAAACCACCTTGTCTTAGCTTCATCCTCTACCCTGGTCTATCCCCATGCTATCAACATGTGGGTAGACTTCACCCTGTCTGGGGATAGAGAGGCTCCCCAGACACAGCACAACAAGGTAAATAGAGTTGTGCAAGGATGTGGGTAATCAACGTGCACAGAAAGCACCAAGGACAGAGTGGGAGCACTACACTCTTCTTGGGGGAATCAGACAAGACAACTGGAGGAGAGGGCATGGAGTGATGTTTGGAGCCTGGGTCATTTACCTGGCCAGCGGTGCGGGCAGAGGGTCAGTGCAGAGGTAGGTGAGTGGGAGCAAAGGAAATGGCCATAGGTGTGCAGCTTGGTGGGGGAGGGCAGGAGGCAAGGCTGGCCTTGTCAGAGGAAGCCAGATCCTGGGTGCCTTGAATGTTAAGAGCTTGACACTGATCTCATAGTAGAGCAATCCACTGCGTTGGACATCCTAACCAGTTCAGACAGGCTTTGTGGTCATATGTGGCTTTGTGATTTTGGTGACCCCAGAAGTTGTGAAAGAAAAGCAGTGGTTCCACCCTCCTAAGTGATGGCCTAGAGATTCCAGTCCCCTTTATTCCCGTGTGTGGTGGCAGCCCCAAGCAAGTAGATAGCTTAGCAGGGAGCCTGGGATCCTTCCACTCTGGCATGCTGAACCCTGAGTTTCCCAGGATAGGACGGGCATCCACAAAGCAAGAGACAAAGGCAACCTGGAAGGACTCTGGAATCTGGTTTATTAGTCGAGCGTTGGTTGGATCTCTAGTACCCCTGCCCCTCTCTGGGCTGTTCTCTCCTCACCCCCAACCCCCACCCCCAATTCTGGGGCAGGGCAGGTCGTGCAGCTGGGTGTGGGAATATCAGAGTCTGCCCCTCCAGCAGAAGACAGGGCTTCCCTGCAAAGTTGGGAGAGGGCAGTGAGCACCACCGCCCTAGCATCCAGCACAGGCAGCGAAGGCACAGATCTCACACGTGCTCGGGTCTTCAGCGATGGCCTCTGGACAGGAGAGATGGGGCCTGATGAGAGCCAGCAATCCCTCCCCCATGGGCCCCTGCCTCCCTTCAGCCAGAGCTTGAATAGCAGCCACCCAATCCCCAGGAGAGGCCCAACAAGCCTGGCCTCTCTGACCCACGAAGGGGCTTTCCATCCCAAAAAGGGCATATGGACCACTCAAGCCATCCAATCAGAATGCAGGTTCTACCCAGAGAAGAGATAACACTAGCACCAGATGTTGGGGCACAGTACTACCTACCAACCCATCCGTCTGAACCAGGATCTCCCTAAGTCTCATCAGTTACAACTTGGAACTAACCGTAACGTGAGCTCAACAGACCCACCAATTAGAACAGAGCCCCACCTACCATAGAACATCTCTTCCTCAAGAGCCATCAACAGAGAATCCCCCAGCCCAGCCTTCCCAGAGGAGGTCGCTCACCCAGCCTCTGCAGGATCTCCTCAGCATTGGGCTCCTTGCAAACAGGCTTGATTTCTTCTGGAAACGCTTCATAGCTGCAGATCACAGGAGCCACAGGCTTACCAAGGGTGGGCACAAGCTTCCTGAAGTTCCCAATCTTAGGCTCCGGGAGATCCCAGAGGTCTTTAAGTTTCTTCACTGACTCCAGGGAAAAGGAGAAGTCTCCATCCTGAGCAAGACAGCCAAGGCAGGAGGGCAGGCTTCAGCTCCCTGGTGGGACCCCAACCCTGCAGTTTCAGCTCTAGGGCACACGAGCAATGTGCCTAGGAAACAGATGCTCCAGTGAGCTGGTGTGGGGGTCAGAGCCGGTCCCTGCCCTGCTGGCTTTGCTCTGTGACCCTGGGTACCCGGGGGCCTCAGGTTCTGCAAGCTGTCATGAGTAATGAAGAAAATGGAGGTGGAGGGCCAGGGACACAGTAGGTGCCTGATGAGGACTCCGTGAGCTGGTGTTTAGGGAGAGGTGCAGCAGAGTCTCAGTTCCACACAGCCATGCACAGGCTGCATTCCCCTGCCCGAGAGCCAGCTGCTTGCTGGGCAACCATCTCCAGCCTGCAGCCTGGTTTTTGTTTAAGAGGCTCCAGGAGTCTCTCATAGTGAGGATCCCCTACTGGGTGCCAGCATTCTTGGCCCTGTCCTGCAACCAACCATCTGGACCTCTGGGGTGTCTTCACAGTTACTGGGACCCAGATGGTTGCTCTAGCTGAGCACAGAGCTGAGGAGTAAGGCCTGGGTTTGAATCCAGCTTTTTCATTTCTCCGCTGGACATCTCTTTTATAGAACCTCTCTGGGGCTCAGCTTCCTTCTCCTGTAAAATGGAGTTAAAAACCGACTCCTCCCAGGGTGCTGGGGCCTCAGTGAGAAGCTCGGGGAGGTACCGTAACTGGCAGGCATTCCATCACTCACCTTTCCCAGTCTTCTCTCCTACCTGGGTTCTTTCTGCTCCAGGTTTGAAGCAAAAGGTGTGTGTGGCTGACAGGACGGAAAAGAGGGTCCCCAAGGAAGTGCAAGCCTCAAATGCCACCTCCACTCCAGTCCCCAAAGCTGCTGCGCTCTCTCAGGGGCCAGGTAGGGATGGGGCTTACCTGCACGGTGACCCCCCCTGCCAGGGTGGCCCAGGCTCCCAGGAGGCACAGCGCTGAGAGCAGGAAGGTATTCATGACTGCAGTTCTCTCTCAGCCCTAGTTGGAGGAGCAGCTGGTCTGGATGTCGCAGGAAACAGTGGGGCTTTAAAGAGGTCAGGGTTACTGAATAACCCTGAGCTTGTGTCAGTGTCTCATCTGCTGCCTGTCAGGCCTCATCAGATAAGGCTCAAGGCAGCCCTGGGAGATAAGAGATCAACCCCGAGCCTGGCAGAGCCCCGGCCGCTCCCAGGGCACCACTTTGACCCACAGGCAGGCTGGGTCGGGCCCTGTGCTGTGGGGTGGGGCCTGCAGACCAAGCCCTACCCTTCAGGATGGAGGCCCAAACCCAGACAGTGACGGCACTCAGGGCCATTAGGGTGGGGGCAACAGGGCTGCTACTGGGGTGGGTGCCAGGGAGGCGCTACCTCACAAGGGGGGCGGCAGGGCAGCTTGGGAGGGTTTCCCAAGGAGGTGGTGTCAGTACTGAGGCCTGGAGAATGGGGCTGGGGTGGGGGTTCTCTGAGATGGGATAGGGTAGAGGATCATTTTGTGCAGAGGGTGTTATGTCTGGGACAAGTGAGAAGTAAGAGAAGCCCAGGATATTGATTAGACCCTTTCCGAGTCTAATTGTCCCAATGTCCTCTGTGGGGACCAATATTAATACCTACCTTATAGACAGGTGTTATGGTTTTGAGGATTAGATGAGGCTTTAAATGCCTGGTACACAGGGAGCACTCCGTAGGGGGGCATTTAGTTACATTGTAATCAGCAGCGGATCCTGGTCTTCACTGCCCCTTTGTGTCACCTGCCTGTCTAAGCCACAGTCTGGCCTCTTCATGTGCTGGTCCCTTGATCCTGCCAGCCCAGCAGCCTCAGAGTGTCCTGGCCTGAAATCCTCCCGATGGGTTTGCAGGCGAGACTGCCTGATGTGTCCTCTGCACCCCCAATCTGATCCCACTGGGACTGACCTCCATCCGCACTGCGTGCTCACTGTGTGATCTTTGGCAAGCGGCCCCAGCACACAGGAGAAAGCATCTCCTTGAGGCTCGCAATCTTGCTACTTCATACCCTAGCTAGTTGCCCTGACAGCTCCAAAAAGGGGGTGGGTAATCCCTGGGCCTGCTGCGTAATCAGCACTGAAGAAGGAGCTGGAAGGAGCAGAGCCCCTGGAGGAGGGAACTACAAAGGGGCCCAGGCCACAGGGAGGGGCAGGAAGCTTTTGATCCACCTCAGACTGGACTTCACTCCCCTTGCTGGTGTGTGTGTCTGTATACACCCAGGTGCATGCATTTACACTAAGGAATGTGTTGTGCATGCCAAGATATATGTGTGTACTCTGAAAGGTGTGTGCGTATGTAGATGTGTGTATCACAGAGGTTATGTTACATTTGGGCATATGCTGGGGTGTGTGCATGTGTATGCTAACGTGTATGTGTGTTTGTATATTAGGGAGTGTGTGTGTGTGTGTGTGTACATTGGGATGTGTATGTGTGCCAAGGTGTACATATCTGTGCATGCTTTGGGGATGTGGGTGTAAGTTTATGTGTCTGTGTTAACATGTATTTCTTCATGTGCTAAAGTATGTGTGTGCCTGCTGAGGTTTCCCACCCCACCGGGTAGAGGTCTGGAAGGAGTTGGGTTGGAGGCGAGGCCAGTGATCCCTCTGGGACTAAAAGGGGTGCTGGAAAGGGATGAACATCAGGAACACTCAGGCCATGCTGGGATTGCTGGGGGCTGGGTGGACCTGAGTGGGATTAAGGAACATCAGCTTTAGGTGAGGGGTCGGCCCTGGGGCTGTTATAATGGGGTGGACTGTTGTAGCAGTTGGGGATGGGAGTCCATGTTGGGGTTTGAACTGGGATTTGGATTAGGGTCAGGGTTAGACTGGGAACAGGGCAGTGCTAGGCTTAGGTTTGGAATTGGGGGCCCAGTTAGGATTGGCCTGATGAGGAGAATGTTCCTGATGTGGAGGTTGCTGTGAGTGTAGGTTAAGTTGGGACCGAGTTGATTTGCAGTTGAGGTTGGAGGTGTGGCTGGGCTGGGTTTATGATTGGGGTTGGGTCTGATTCCATGTGAGGTTAAAGCTGCCTTAGGATTTGATTTGGCCTTAGGATGGAGTTTGGGGTGGGGCTGCTGCAGGCTGAAGGAGCCCTTTCTCTGACTCTCCTTGGTTCTCCAGTCTCTGTCCCCTCCAAGGCACAGCAGGATTGGGCTAAGGGGAGGAGACTTTTGTTCCTGATGCCTCTTCTTCCCACAGCCCCCTGGCCAGGACTTGCTGGAATAGAGCAGGAATTGAAGGGCTAGGGACTGTGGGAGTGACATTGCTCCTTGGTAGGAAAGAGGAAGTGGCTCCTAGGCCTTGGCCCTTTGGGTCCTGCCCTACCCAGCCCCCTCTGACATCAGCATGGGAAATAGGAACCAACTGTTCTTTCCTTGCCCCAGTTCCCCTCCCCAGCCCTGTTCCCAGCTGTGAATTTAGGCCCCCTTCCTACTCTCCAGGGGACATAGGATCTCAGCTTGCACTGAGGTTGTTAGAAGATAGATTTTGGGGTCCTCCCAGGACCTCAAGCTTTCTAGACCCCATGCCCACAACCCGAGTCCCCTTGGTTCCCAGCAACCCATACTCTTCATCATTCTTGTGTGGGCAGGAGGTAGATCTGAGGCTGTTTGGGTTCCTTGCATCCCAAGACCACCTCTTCTGGCAAATTCTTGCTCCTCTGTGGTGTTCCAGGCCATGCCATCTCCTGCTTCTCCATGGAACCCCAACAGAAGCTGCTCCAAACCTCTGGGGCTGAAAGCCAGACACCCCTGCTTGGCACTCAGGGTCATCATGATCAGGCTTCTGCTGAGCTCACCATTCAGCCAAGATCCCAAAGGACTCCCTCCCCAGGACGGGACCAGGAAGCAGGGGCCAAACTTGGAGGTCAGAGCTCAGGCTTTGGAGCCAGGCAGCGCCACCATTTAAATTCTGTGTGGCTTTCTGGACCTCAGTTTCTGCCTCTGAGAATTAATAGCTCCACTGCAAATTTCAGCTCTTTTAGAGCTTTCCTAATCAACCCCAACCCTGGCCCCAGCAGTGAAGGTTAAGAGCACTTCCCCTCCTCTGTCCTCCACAGCCTCTACATTCTTCCCAGCATGCACCTCATCAGGCCCGTGAGCTGCTGAAAGCAATGCTGGAGTGGAGGGCCCCCCTCATACAGGGCCTGGAGCTCGGTGGGTGCCGCAAGTCTTTATGGAGTCAGGAAGGTGGCAGCCACTGTCTGTCACATTAGCGATGACAGTTAATGCTGATCGGGACTCACTCTGTGCCAAGCTCTGGGCTAAGTGCTTGTCATCTGTGGAAACCAGACCCACCCCCCACCACACTGCAGGAAGCTGCAGGTTTTGCCTACTGTCGGGAAGTCCTGCCCTGGGAGGAGGCCAGTGCCATTCCTTTTGGCCAAAAGGTCAACATTTGTGTTTTAGTGACCTTGTCATGGCTCCTGTGTGCCCATTAGAATTGGGTCCAGTTTGGCTCAATCTTTTGGGGCCCAGCTCCTCTTCCCTCAGCCCAGCAGCCTAAGCTGGTCTTAGCAGAAAGGCCTGGAACAGCCCAGGTGGGGGCCTAGAAACTCCAATCCTGACCTGGGTGTGGTTCACATTTCACAGCCTCACCTTTAAAACTTATAAATGTGTTTTAAAGAGTGTAACAATCTTTGGTTCCTATGGGAACTCAAGGAATCTGAGGTAGACATTACAATGGATATAAACCTACTAACAGTTCAGGGAATACACAAGAAGTAACTATATAACCCCATTTTATAGATGGGTAAGCTGAAGCTCAGCGGCTCAGAGGTTAAATACCATGATTATCCCAAAAGTGCCTATGTGGCTGCAGGGTACTGTTGTATTGCAGAGGGTCACCTGGGCTCTGGAGAGTATAAGTCTAGACACTTATACCTCAACTCAGAGGAAGGTACAATTTAACAGATTCATTGTCAAGTGGGCTTGGTAGCAGATGTGGTCACACAGCTATAAATTCCCAAACAGAATTCAGTTCTCTCAAATTTCAAAGAAAAATCTGAACTTCTACTCAATCCAATACCATACCTCCTATACTGTCTTTCTGGTACCAAACTGGCATCTTTTTGCCCCTTCCAGGGAGGAAAAACAAGAAAGGAGTGGCCATTGAGTCAAACCCTGTGAAGGAGGTCAATGACGTCCACTTAACAGGGAAGGAAGCTAAAGCTCTCAGAAAAAGAGTGCTTAGTGACACACCAAGTGGGTGGCAGTTGGGATTTTAGGCCTGTCAGCCAGAGCCCAAGTCTAGGCTCATACGGAGAGACTTCTCTCCACCCCTCAGGCCCCAGGTGGGTCGGCTTTTTCCCTTGATGATCCAGGGGGGGCATCTGTGGAGTGGACAGAGGGTGTGTCTGCCTGTTTGCACAGCAGTGTCATCCCCTGTGCCTGGCCTGGGTGAGGTGGTGGGGTGCTCCACTCACCATCTGTTCCCACTTGGCAGCTGCCTCCTCCTCCCATCAGCCATCAGCTATGGAGGCAACCTCCCACACTGAAGGCTGCTAGGAAGGAGACACACAGCTGGAGAGCCTCCGTGTGTCCCAGAAGGGATCTCCCAGAGCCTAGTTGATTGGCAGACAGGACATGGACAGGTTCCATGAGACTCTGTGGGGTACATACCAGGGGCCACGAGAGAAGGACAAACTGAGGGCTGCAGGTCCCCTTAGCTCCATCAGAGAATGCTTGCCAGCCAGGATGGGGTCTGAAGCAGGCTTGATCAGTGGAAAAATGTGAACGTAGGAGATGCAGAGGGAAGGAGGCTGGCTTGGGATGAAGCAGTGTGTCTAGAGCAGCCGCCAGAGGGAGGTATAAACACCAGCTCAGAAACAGCACATGGTGCAGGCCTGTAATCCCAGCAACTGAGGCACTTGAGGCAAGAGGATGACAAGTTTAAGACCAGCCTCTGTAACTTAGTGATACCCTGTCACAAAATAAAAATATATAAATAAAAGGGCTAAGGGTGTAGCTCAGTGATAGAGCAGCCCTGAGTTCAATCCCAGTACCCCGAAAAGAAAAGACGAAGACACTACCAGCATTTGCCCCTAACCTGGTGACAGTGGGAAGCCATAAAAGGCAAGATCAGATCATGCCAGAGCTGTGATTTAGAAAGACCACAGTGGCAGTGGCATTGAGAGGACTCTGACAGGGTTGGGAATGTGGCTGAGGCAGTAGCGCGCTCGTCTGGCATGTGTGCAGCCCGGGTTCGATCCTCAGCACCACATACCAACAACGATGTTGTGTCCGCCGAGAACTAAAAAATATTAAAAATTCTCTCTCTCTCTCTCCTCTCTCACTCTCTTTTTTTTTTAAAAAAAAAAAAAGAGAGGACTCTGACAAGAAGGGAAGGGGTAGGTGGAAGGCTGCCGGGGCAGGAATATCAGCTGGTTTTGTAACATGGCAGCAGATAAAGAGAAGACAGTTCCTTGGGACCTCCTGCATGCCTGCACCTGGCAGGCTGCTCTCCACTTGCCTTCTCCATGACACCTTGAGGTATGGCACCCACTGTGTGGATGAGGGAGGGCAGTGTTTTGCCCACATAGAATTCTAGGTCCTTCTGACTTCAAAGTTCACATTTTTCCCCCACTGCCTTAGGACCTGCAGGGAACAAGCTGGCCCGGATGCACAGTAACACATCTGACCAGCTTCTGGTCGTCAAGGAAACCAGGGATGGGCAAAGTAGGGGCTGCCAGAGGACCCAGCTCAAAGGCATGTAGGTAGGAGGAGTAGTGACAGGGACAAGACAGAAATGTGATGAGAACACACATGACCTCACTCTGCCAGCATCTGAGAAGCCAGGTTGATCCCAGGCAAGATCTCCCCAGATATGGGTCCTTGGAAGAGGAGGAAGAGGCTAACAAGCCACCAAATTTGAGTGAGGAGCTGTCTCCTGTCTGCAGCTTCTGAACACAGAGACCAAGTCCCAGGCACAATCACACAGGCTGCACAACCACATACCCAGTCAGACACAATTATACAACTACATGAGCACACGTGTCATTCACTCACAAACTTATACGTACTTTCACAGAGCTAGAGGACTGTTCCTGCCTCTGCCTATGAGCATCGCTCAGGATGGGAAAGGTGGGAAGTGTCCTCCTAACATCTTTATTGCCCTTGTCTGGGACTGGAAGTTGCCCCTATGACCTTTTGGGAGCTGCAGTATGAGAGGCATTACAGGGTGAGTGACGTCAGCTCAGTGTCTCTGAGGTAGGGTGGGATGGGGTGGGGTGACATGAGAGAGGTCAAGGACAACTGGGAAGTGTTGGGGAAGAGGCAATCTGCCTCAATGCAAAGAGCAAGCAGAGTAAGGCGGATCTGGGTTCTCTCCTCTCATTCTCACTGGCAGCGACCTTTGGGCAAAGCACTTCACCTCTCCAAGTGGCAATGCCCAGCAGTAAAAAGGCAGATAATGACACCAACATCACCAGGCAGTTGGGAGTGCTAACTCAGATAATGGCTGTCAAGTACCGGGCAGGGGCCTGGCAAATGGTGGCAATAATCATAATATTTGTGACAGCCAAAGGAGCCAGTGTGTGTGTGTGTGTGTTTGTGAAGACACCAAGGCCCACTCAGGCTCAGAGGCAGGGCTGGGGAGGACAAGGTGTGTGGATGGCCCAAAACACACTTGCCCAAACACTTGTCAGTCCTGGTCCCAGAAGAGGAATAGAGCCTCAGGAGAAAAGAGTTTGGGGATGAAAGTAGGGCAACCTCCCCCAACCCAAACCTCGCAGTGGAGATGCAGTAAGCATCAGGAGGTCTAGGAGCAGAGGCAGCTGGGGAATGGGCCTCATCATCGTTTGGCTCTGAGGACTAGAAGGAATCACTGGCTTTCTCCAGCTAGGAGGCCTCCAATGCTGGAAAAGAGGGGCACGAATTCTGAGGGCTGGCACCTAGTAAACCTTCAACAGCACTGAGCTCTGGGGGTTGCAGAGAAATGGAGCACAGCCCCACGGGTAGAGGAAACCATCCTGAAGGGAAAGAGCACACAGCTGGCTGCTCCACCCTCTGGTGGCCACAGGTACTCACTGCACCCACCGTTTTGTCCCAAGGCCCTATGGTCGGTGGCTCAGGGAACAACACCAAGGAGCAGGGACAGCAGTGTGCTAGTGAAGAATGCTGACGCTGGAGCTGCAAGGCCTAGGTTTGAATTCCTAGCTCTACTGCTATTATCATCATTATCTACCACTTACCAGCTGGATGATCTTGGGTAAGTAAGTAGCAAAGATTCTTTATTGAGATTAGTAATAACAGCAGCTATCAGCCACACAGCTGTTTCTCAGAGTAAATATGGTAAATGCAATTTGAATCAAATGCTTGGGATAAGTGATACCAAGTTAAGATGCACTTAATAAACGATAGCTGTCTATGCTGTACATCTGGGTTCACTGTTGCTTGAATTCTGGTTTTGTGTGCAGCCAATTACTGAGTTTATGCTTCACACATGTTGTTACTCCCTTATAAAGAGGGTAATGTGCAGGGAGGAAAGTTCAGAATCACTCTTAAAAACCCCCTAGGAGTCGGGTGTGGTGGCACAAGCCTGTTATCACAGCAATTCAGGAGGCAGAGGCAGAAGGACTGAAGTTCAAGGCCTGCCTGGGAAACTTAGTGAGGCTATGCTGGGGTGGGGGGGGGATCCCCTAGGAAGGTATAGGTGTTGTGGAAATCCATCTTAGTAAGCCCAACATGGCCAGTTTTTCTAGGTCTTGGCTGTAATCTGTCCATAAGTGCCAGATGAAGCAGCAGGCTTACACCCAAAGTCCATGTTGCCTAAAATGTGTATATCTTTAGCCAATGAAATCATGCTCATGTGGAGAAGTACACACAAGTAGAAACCAGTCACAGTCTCAGATGTGAGTCTTGTGTCTCACTCAGAGGCACATGAATATTCCATTATAACACTATTTAAAATTTGCATTCCTTCAGTGGAATGCATTCATGATACATCTACATTGTGCCTTACCTCTCTGAAGCTGTTTCTTCTTCTGTAAAATGGGGCAGTAACTGTACATGTCAAGTTATTTTGTAGATCAAATAAGACAATTTATCCAGAAGCCCTTTGCACAAAGCTAAATGTTGAAGCCTTGAGAATTTAATATGGAGCTTAATGATTTTGTTTCCTATTTCATTTGATGATGAAATAGGAAGATGCACTTGAATTGAACAAGGCAACTAGATCTAACTGTGCCCTTCAAAGGCACTGCTATTGATCAAAACTTAACCTGTGATGGGAGGAAAGCACAGCCCCACTTTCTCAGGGACACACACAGTGGGTGAATAGCCCCTACTCCTGCCTCAAAATTTAAATAATTCTTTTTTCTAATCTTTTTTTTTTTTTTTTGTTACTGGAGATATAACCCAGGGATGCTTTACCACTGTACCACATCCCCAGACCTTATTTTTTGAGACAGGATCTTGTTAAGTTGCCTGAACTTGTCTCATTAAGTTGCCTCACTAAGCTTGGCCTTCAACTTGCGATCCTCCTGTCTCAGACTTCTGAATTGCTAGAATTACAGGTATGTGCCACTGCACTAGGCTAATTTCTCTTTTTGGACATCAGTGGAAGTAAAAGGAAATGAGTTCTGGAGTCTGACCCAGGCTGAATTATCCCAGATTTGCCACTAGCTGTGAGAATTTAGGCAAGTTAACCTTTCTGAGCTTGTTTTCTCTTCTGTAAAACTGCAATAAATTGATGTTTCTGGCAGTGTTGTATAAGTTAAATTAGAAGAAGCCAGGGGCTGTAGGTAGATCATGGGATTGGTTGGAAGCCCCCTGCCCCCCCATGAGATACTCCTGGATCCATTCCAACTTCCCCAGAACTGGCCTGCCTGTTGCTTGGCCTCTCTGAGACTTCCACGTCAGTGAAGTCAGAACCCCACCATTTTCATAGAAGACTATGTTTGGTGCTTTACTAGCAGCCTGACACCCCTCCCACCTCAGCCCACAATCCCCATGCTAATAATCTAGCTCCCAATTGGAGTTCACAGCAATAGTGCCAATAAAAATTACTTTCTCTGAACTTGGAAAATTTGAAGATTCAATAGGAATAGCCCATACTCACAAAAGGCTTTCCTAGACCCTATCCCACTCACCCTCTTCACCATGACTCTTGTTTTTGCCAAGGAAAACTTTCAGAGAAGCCTCCCTGACCAGTTTCCCAGGACTGGTATTTGCTACCTGTCTTGGGCAAGTCTATACCCCCTAAAACCAGAACTACGACTTTCTCATCTCTGGGCTGCCTGTGGGAAGTGCTGTCACAGAATATTTGCTTGGCAAATTATAATCTCCACTTTTGCCTTTTAGGAGTAGCTCTCTGAGAAAGCAGTGCTGGGACAAGACTGGCAGTCAAGTGGAATAGGGATAAGGCAATTCTCTTGGAATGAGAGGATCCTATTAAAAAAAAATGTTTGAAGTCAAATATCAGTTCTGTCACTTGCCAATTAAAGAATCAAGATAAGTCACTCTACCTCTATCTGAAGATCATGGCACCTGGCACATACTGAGCACCACCAAGTTTTATGCTCTGGGTGCTATTCTACATGTTTAGATGTGTCGTTCAATGTAATTCCACTCCAATGCCAGCAGGTGATATTATCCTCATTTTACAGGCACTATAAATAAGGACACTGAGGTTCAGAGAGATTAAATACTTCCTCAAATTCACAGACCTAGTGAGATGCTCAATAAATGGCAGCAAGCACTGTGGACACAGTAGTGCACTGGGACACAATCTCAAATACCCCAATGGCTCTGGGTCCTGTCCACATCTGAACTAGCTCCAGTCTTACTCCCTCAGCTGCAGCAAATGACATGGACCAATCAATGTTTTAAGAGTTAACGTTATATATTTATTTTAAGTGCCATTCATGCATATCAGTCTGGCAGCAACAATCCTAATGACACTTGGAATATTTCTTTACAGCACTAAACAGTTACAAAGAATGGGTGCCGTTCATCATAGAGGCAGAATATGAAATCGTGCAATAGCAAAACTGTAGAAACATTAAAACACTGACTGTCCAACAGCAGTACAGAGAGCAGGTTTGTGTTTGCACAAAAAGCCAATGCATTTTCATCACATATATACAATATAGATATGTACACATCACCCTCTGAATGAACAATATCAAAATACTCTATTCCATTTGAAATTATCCCCAGATTGTTTCCCTCCCACTTCAAAGGACATTTGAGAGACACATATTTACAAGAACACACATGAATACATTTACATTTCAAAAACTGCCACAAATGCCAGTCGGATTATTTTCCTGGACAGAATGCCCCGTTTGATTACATGCATTTATTATTCTTTTTCCCCAAAGTCTTTAGTCAATCTAAGCCCAAGACAGAACTTGCATTTTTGCATTAGCAACTACCAACAGAAATGACCAGTAGAGAGACTCTCAGATAGCCCTGTCTGGTCATGGCCCAGATGCCAGTCCTGGGTTTCTGGGCCACCTGGGCCACAAGAGAGTGGGATAGGTATGGATGAAGACTTTGCCCCCAAGGCCATTCTTGGTAAATTTAAATACTCACAAAAATATTGACCCCTGCAAATCAGTAAATGATTACCAAATGAGAAATTAGCATCACAAAATTTGTAAAATCATTGTTGGTGTTTCTATCCAAATCATTCAGTTTAAGAGACTGCATTCTAATACCCAAACTGTTTAAAGTGCACATTTCTACCCAAGCAATTCAGACAGTTTCAGAACAGCTATTTTGGTGACTAGGAAACAATGACTTGAGCAGACTTCTGAAAATCACTCCCCCTGTTTTGAAGCTTTTACTCTGCAGGCTGCCATCTCATCTTGCCTTGATCCTTCTAAGAGGGGTCTGCTGGCTGCCTTTCCAGCATCCTCTGATTTTCACTGATCCAAGGGGCTGGAACTGAGCTTCCCTTTCATGACAAGCAAAGTCCAAATGACAAAGAAACATAAAGCTCTTTCTTCCTCCCCAATGTCGCCAGCCCTTACCACAGCTGGCTTCCCAGTGACTCATTCAAGGCCACACTCCATTTAAAAAAAAAAAAAAAAAACACAAAACACACACACACACACACACACACACACACACACATGCACACATACATACACCCACAGAAACAAAAAAAAAAATGTATGTTTAGTTCAAGTAGAGATCACTCAACCAAAGAATCACTAAGGCTAATTAAAGTGATTTAGCATATGGCTGATAGAGATCAGAGGTGCTAAAAAGCAACCAGTGAGCAGTCATTCCTCCTTGATTTGATGGAACTTATATTCCCATTAAAATGAAAAAAACATTTTTTTCTCTAAAGAATCGATTCAAAACCTATTCATTAGGGAAAAAAAACTCATTTCTTCTAGTTTCATTATAAAACTATGACAACCAATCCATGCAAAGTAACTGTGAGATGACATGAAACAATACAAAAAAACTAATAAAGACTCCTATACAAGGTAGGCTTCATTTCAAAGAAAGCCACCCAATGTCATGCACACACAGGACAACTGAAACAAAAGTCCACTTAGTAACTGCACTGAGGCGAACAGTCTATGTGTAGCTCCATCCTCCTTCCAGTGCTACCTAAACAGAAAGAAGAAAGTAGGAAAACCTGCTTCATGAATCCTGTCCTATTGTTCTGTTGCCTAAATGTTCTTTGATTCAACTTCTAGAAAAATCCTATTTAGCTATTAAGTCTCAATCAGCAGGAATGCTAAGACAGAGAAATACACTCACCTGGTAAAAGGATTGATGATAAAGAGAATGACACAATATCCCTCTGATTGTCTTGTCTGTAAACTCTTATCACGAAAAATAATTCTGTGCTTTTCAAACACCACATTTCTCCTTAGTGAATCCCAATAGAAGATGAGCATTCACAGAAGGTAGTAATAAATATTAAAATAACACTTCTGAATAATAAATACATAAGTGAATGTGGAGGCATTAATTTGTTTAGAGCCAAGCAATGCTCAGCTTCTAGCCATTGAAACAAATTTCAGAGCTGTCATAATGCAGATTTAGGAAACAGACATTGACAAGGTACAACATATACTCTATAACCTCCCAAGCATCAAAACAAATTTGGTCAGTTCTTTATGCTGCTCAGGAACAACATGCCCCTCTGGATTGTTTGAAGAGTATCAAACCCCAGGTTCCTTGACTTAATGGACAGAATTCATTATTACCCACATTTCTGAAAAAGATTAAATAAGTGAAACAGCTTTGGAAAAAATCTATTTCCTTTCAGTTCCCTACATCAATTAAAAGCATCCTGCAGAAAATAGCCTAACAAGAATAAAAACTGACAGTAACTTTCTTTTCAAGACATAATAATCCAATTAGAAAAAATTGAAGTCTTTCAGTAATTTTTGTACATATATTTACACATATGTATCTATAAACTGCTTGCAGCAAAATAGGCTCTGTCTGAAAAATCAGTCTGGCACTTGTGGTTAACATCAAACTGACACAAATATGCAAAAAGCTGTCCAAATCACACAACAGTTAGGAGCTACATAGGGCAGTTGGCAGGGAGACAAACATGTAGTACTTGTTTGGGTCAGATAAAAGCAGTAAGTTATCCAGCTAAAATCTTTTTGATTGTCTTCAAAAGAAATTTTGATAACATTGGTGAAGTGATTAGCAACTTTGTTTTCTCAACTGGATTCTCTTAAAACCTTTCCTTTAACTGCACAGAAAGGTGACGCTGGGGTCTGATGCCTTGCAGAACACAAGCCCTACACAATTGAATCCCAGTCAAAGTCATCCTGGATGTCATCTGGAGGCAGGGAGCGCCGCATCTGGAAGGCTTGGGAAGGCATCATGTGCTGCTGGTTCATGGCTCCGTGATGGCCTGAAAGGAAGAAAGTAGTATCAGTAGTGACTTGAGAGAGAAGAATGAAATACAATACCCATTCCTGAGCATTTTCTATGTACCAGATAAACAACACATACAATAAACCTTCATCCAATTAGCTCATATGATGATCTTCATTTTATAGGTAAACAGACAAGGTTTAAGAGGATGAGCAAGTTAACCAAAGTCACACTGACGATAAGGGGCCAAGATAAGATTTGAACTCAGTTCACCTGACTCTAAAACCCATGCTCTTTTCATTATACCAGACTGCAGCAAGTAGACATGAGAAAAGTGCAGACACAACAGTTTTTTTTGTTTGTTTTTTTTTTTTAAACACTCGGTTCTGCTCCAATACATCTGGGCAACAAACTGGCTCACGTAAGAATAGAAAAGAGGAGAATGATGTCAGTGAACTATTGACGTCAGATTGGGTCATACTGAATTTTCTACAGCAAGTTCATTTTTTAAGTGAACACAGAAAACATTTTTGAAGTGAACACAGAAAACAATGAACCATGGAGAAAGAATTAACTCCACAATTCCTGCTCTACCTGCATTCTTCTTGGATCACTATGGCCTATGTCTGATCTTCCCAAATTCAGTGCATTCTGCCCGAGTCTCTGTATCTTGACAGACCCCTTCTAAATCAGTTTCATTGTTTTTAAAAGTAGAGATTGAAATTTACTCATAGAATTCATTCTTTTATTAGTGATTAAGCATATCTTTTCTGTTTGGAATTTTTTTACTGGATCATTATCTTTGTTAGTACCGAGATGACAAAATGTTTACTAGTCTCCTAGAACTTTTAATGTAAAATTATATAAAATGCTGAAGCTTTCAGTAGATTATGGTATAGCAAAAATAAATGCCTGCATGCTTTTTATTTAACAAAAACTTTTAAAAGTCTTTACCATACCTCAGGGACTAATTTATGTGATTTCCACATTACGTTACTTTACGCCTCGTAATAACCCACAGAGCTAGGTAGTGTTCTTAGTACTCTTTTACTGACAGGGAAGCTGAAGTAGGAGGGTTCAGAAGCTTGATCAACATCTCATAGCTATTAAGTGGTAAAGGACCAGGATTCAAACCCTGGCAGTCTGGCTCCATAGTCCGAACTAACGTATCACACCACCTACAAATTACTATGTGAGTGCTAACAAAATATAACATCTTTTCCCTTCATCAAAGCATGTGTCACTTGGTCTCACTCTTTCTTCACTACTGTCTGGCACACAAGTCTCTGTAAGTTTTAAGCCAATCTTCATCCTCCACATTACCTTTTCTTTCCCGCATATAGTTTAAGTAAAGGGTGGTGTTAGGTATATGAGAATAACAATGGACTCTGAATCAGAAATAATGCCTTGAGTCTTGGTTTGGCCATCTATCAAACTGGGTGGCCTGGGGAAGTTCTCTTTTCTTCTGAGCCCCTATTTCCTCATCTAGGTGATCCTTAAGGAACCTTCCAGCTCTAACAATGTGCTTCAGTCCCCTAGCTAAATATAACTTTCCCTATATTTAGGAACCTAGGAGGAGGAAAAAAGGTTATCAACTAGGAAGTCCTCAACTTACCTCCTCTGTAAGAAGTATCCCTAGCTGAGGGAACTCCACTGGAATGAATGGAGCAGAATCTACAGGAGCTAATCAAAGTAGGTTCCCTAAAGCCCAATAACCTGCCAGTGTCCTATCCTCTCACAACTACTCTGTTCCCAGGCCCCCAACAAAGAATTTACTCCTTTCTGAAGCAGCATCATTGATCGTTGGGACAGCTTAAGCTTTTTAAAGAATTTTACATTTATTTTTATTGGTGCAATATATTGTACATAATAGGATTTATTGTTGCAAATAACAATACAGTTTCATACCCCAGACCTCTCCTTCTCCTTTTCTCTGGTCCTTTGGTTCTATGGGTCTCCTTTCTATTTATATGAGACCACATACCTTTTTTTTCCCTCTGTAAACGTCAACATATGAGAGAAAACAAACACTTGACTTTCTGCAGCTCAACCTTTTCAAGAGTAAGTGCTGAGCACCAATTGCAACAAACACATACACACACTTACCTGCCATCGTTGTTCCTGGAGTGCTGAGTGCCTGTGGGATATGAGGATAACCAGGGGGTGGCATCACTGAAGGAGGGAGATTTTGCCTAGAGTCTATGTACAAGTTTCCTAATCAGATTAAATAGCAGAAAAAAAAAATTTACCATAAATCAAACAAATAAAGCATTAAAATCTTAACAAAATTATGACCTAGAACTAACTGGTAGGGTGAGGAGGGAGAAGGAAGAAAAATCACTCTTTTCTGATAATAAAGCTCTGTAGAAGATTGGTACTGGCCTTTTGAACAGCGTTCTAGGCTGGGTGGTGTACACTGGCACTAATTCTGGCACTGTCACTAATTCTCTGTAAGCTCAGAAGCAAGTTTTATCTATTGCTGGTGTCACACACCTCATCAATTCACAAGTGTTTTTATACTTATTACTTTATCTGATCTTCCACTAAGCCCACAAGGAGGGTTATAGGAATAAATAGAAATCTACACAGATAAAAAGCTACTATTCCTTTTCTACAGATGAACCTTTCTGAAGCTCAGAAAGGCTAACCTGACTGGCTCAAAGACATGAGGTTGACAGGGGCTAAAAGAATCCAGATCTCCTAACTCATGAATTCTTTTAACTATTGCCTAGTTCTCTATTTCTCTGATTTTCTCACCCCAAAGCAGCCTAATCGTGTGTGTTTAAGATTAACAAAGTCACTGAGACACACAAAGTAATAGTAAAGATCTGCACAAGATAAAAATGCTACACCAAGCAAAGGTGACTAAAAATGTATTACTCTGAAGTGTGAAAATGTGTGTAACAGATCTTATTCAACTGATATTCCAGAAAAAGTTCTTAATGTATTTTCATGGACAGAAGCCATGGAGTGTAATGGCTCCAAAATGTTAATTACATTGTATTTTGATGCAAAATAAACCAGGAGGGGGAGAAAACATCATGTTTCCCCCCACCCAACTCTAACTCCTAGGGAAGAAGGACAATAAAAATTGGTTCACATTGTGAGGAACACCTGAAATTTTAGAAAGGCTGCTTTCATAAGGGTTTCTAAAGTTTTATACAAAAAACACTAAAACTAGTTTCATTACAGCATTGTTAGAAAAGACAACAATTTTTCCAGAAGAAATTAAAAAGGGAAGACGATCCCCAATCATGCACCCCCAAATTAAGGAAAAGCACACTGACTGGCTGCTCACAAGTTTTCACCTGCCACAAGAAGGTCAGACCTTATCAGGCCAGGCTTGGCTTAAGATGGCGTCAAAGACCTAACCCAATCCAACCCAACCTTTGACCATACAGATGGGGAAACAGAGCCAGAGAAAAAGAAAGCCAGAACCAAGAATAGAGTCCAAGACATCTAAGTCCTAGTCATGCATTCCAAGATAACATTCCTTTTAGACTAAAGCTCACAGTTGGAATTGAGCTCTTTAACTGAACATACTGATGATTTAGGAAAAAAAGACAGGAGAAATTTTTTTTAAAGTTACAACTCTAGTATTCTTGGAGGGGGAAAAAAAAATCCTGTCCCTAAGTGCTCATCAGTCAACACATGCATGGCTAATGCACTTTCTAAAGCATGCACCAGGTTGGGGAAGCCACGATACTAAGAGTAATATGGTCAATCATACATTAACATTTTCCAGACTCTGTCCTACAAAATCTTAGCTCTCTTTTTACACATCCTCAGAGTCTAAGCCACATCCCAAAGACAAAACTGATTTTTTATTGGAGACTAATATCTTTTAATGGCTTTGAAATTCTGACTTTAAAGGCAGAGGGGATGGGAATTAAGAGAGGGTTATAGGAATAAATAGAAATTTACATTAAACATTCTAAACTATTTTTGGAGTTCTGTCATAATTTTATTACTTTTATTTTCACAGAGAAATTTTTATCATTTCTCATTTTTTTATGGTCCCATTTTAGAGCCTGAACAATGAAAACCTGACTCTCCAAGTAAACTTGGAATTTGTTAGCAACATAACAAGTTGCCTAAGAGTGAATTTCATACAAATGAGAGATAAAATCAAGAAGATTCCTAAGCCCATACCTGTTCCAATGTGTTGGGAAGGTTTTGTTTGATGCATGGCACCATGACAAACATTTTGCTGAACATTACTCTGTGAGTGGATAAGGCCAGTTTGTGTAAAGAACTGATTAAGAGAAGAACAGAGATCAGCAAACTGAACCTGATCTAAAGACCAGTTCTTCAGATCTGCCTGTCTCATACTCTCCATCAGACCTACAAGGAAAGCATTTGAAAGATAGTTAGCAGAGTTCTGCAAATGCTGGGATGAAAACAGCAAGGTACTATTTTTCTTAGCCCTTAAATTTCCAATGACTCATTTTAAATTTACCCATACAATGAGGAATGAGAGATTACTCAAAGCACAATTCTTTTAAATATAGTCATACTTCTTTCAGAACCCCTCCATGACCCTCTGCCACATCAATTGGCCAAATATTTTATTATGAATTTTACAAAGTGTTCTTTTTAAGCATACTACTATTTGCAAAAGAAATGCCTTTACATGAGATGTTTCTACAAGAAAACATAAGCTTCCAGACAAAACAACCATGTATACATAAGAAAGAACCAGTACTTACCTTGGAACTGGGAAAGGTCTACATCTGACCAATTAACACTGCTGGCAATTCGACAGCTTTCTTTTAGCATATCAAGTGTTGCATACCAATCATTAGAAACACCTATAAAGTAATATTGACAATCTTGTAATTCTCAAATAATGAGAGTTTTAAGAGTATGTTAAGAGAAGGCAATGAGCTGACCTTATTTCTGACACTGGCTGATCCCTGTCCAGGCTTTTAGAAAGGGAAATGTACCCAGTTTACCAGGTGTTAGGACAATCTGCTCTGTGAGATAGGTAGAAAGGGTATAATTTCTCTCCATTTTACAAATGAAAGAAACTGAACCCAGAGAGGTGGTTAAACTTTACAAGGTCCCTATGATGAATCTTAACACTTGAACACAAGTCTTCTAACTTATAGTTAGACAGCCTACAAACTGTCATAACACCTTGTAACATCAAACTTGATGCTGTTCTTTTCATTTTTTTTTATAGGACCAAGCACAAAAAGTTATGCAAACTAGTACTTTCTTCTAGTTGTTTCATTTTCCTGTCTTGTTATAATCTTAAAAGACAAGCTCTTCCTCTCCCATTGAGAAAGGCACACGTTCAGAAGCAATACATAGTATAATTTAATGCACTGTTGTCTTAAGAGAGATAGGCCACCTCATATAATAATAGTGGATGCTTCTTAAAAGGCAAACTTAGGAGAGAAAGAAATGCTTTAACATAGTTCTCTGCCAAGGTAGTGAATGAGAAGGCTGAGACTTTTGTAAGAAATGCTAATGAATCCAGGTCAGGACATTTCTAGTTAGAAATGGTATCCTCTGCAGAATGTGACATCATCAGGAGAATTTAAGACTTCATACTCTACAACAAAGTGGGCACTGGGCAGGAACCATGAAGAAAGAATTGCCCTCAATGAGAAGGTGTTAAATAGAGGAAGAAAATCATCCATTCAGGGATAGCTGCTAAGTTACTGTTTTTAGGATTACTTCTGAAAGGATGAAGGTGAGAGCTAATAAAAAAGATTCTTTTAAGAAAAAGAATCTCACGGAAACTCTTAGTTATATCAACTTCTGGTTACTTAAAAAATTCTTCCAATATGGATTTTTAAAAATAAACAATGAACCAGAGACAACATGACCCACCCTTCCCTCAAGAACCCATAAATTTAGGGAGAAATTTGTTGGAGGAAGAGAATTTAATTAATGCTCCAAACAAGCCACAAACATTCAAGTCTCTCATACTCAGATCCTCTAGTCTAAGAACTTTTCAGATAAGAAAACCAAGATTCAAAGGAATTTTATGATTAAAGTCACCTAGGTAATAGATAGCCAAAGCAGTACTAGAATCCAGATCTCTTAATCAGAAGATCAGAGTAGCACAAAGGCCCACTGAAACTAATAGTATGCTAGGAACCAGGGCATTCTTGCCATGACTGATTCCACCCTCACATACACGAGGAGGGCTCCTTTGATAAATGCTTATTTGATAAGCCATACTAATAGTAAAACCTATGCAGAGATAGTAGGGGAGCATACCCTACCCATTCAACTTAGTAAATGTCCACTGATTTTATTCCTTTTAAAATAACCGCTCACAGGCTTCAAAGTCAGGCAGGTCAGGATATAAAAACCACTTATACCACTTAATGGTAATGTGATATTGAGGAAACTACTTTCTTTTCTTGTACTTTTCCTATCTATAAAATGTGATGATTTGGGAGGATAATGAGATATTGCCTAGTACATAATGAGCACTCAAACCACTTCTATTCCTTTCTTGTTTCCTCCCTATTTAAGACAACCTGCTTAGTCCATTCTTTCAAACAAAAATGAGTCATTCACAGGGTTGAATTGTTGTCCCAACTGTAATAATTATTCCTTCCCACAGTGAAGTCTATTTCTTCCTGGGCAAGCTACTACTGGCTAGTAGACTACCAAAGGCACATCATACATTGTTCTCAGCTCTAACAGTACCTTTTTATTTCCTGGCAATCATTAGACTAAATGAAAAGGCAGGTATGACAGAGTACCACAGACTTCTACTGATGCCCAATCTCTACTCATTAGTCAATCCCCATAATCATATTAAGGAAAGGCTTAAATTTCTGAAAAACATACTGGTATTTCAAGGCAGGCAATAGTAACTGACTTGACCCTAAAGAAGTTTAAATGCTGATTTTTATATAATTTTTTTTCTCTAGGTGTATATCTAAAAATAATTTCAAGATGTTTAGGAAATATTCCACCAAAGCAAGAACTATTTGCATTTTGGGAGAGGACTGAACCCAGAGGTGCTCTACCACTGAGCTACACCCTCAACACTTTTTATTTTGAGACAGGGTTTCACTGGGTTGCTGAGACTGGTTTCAAACTTGTGATTCTTCTGCTTCAGACTCCTGGGTCATTGAGATTACAGGCAGGTGCCACTGACCCAGTTCACTATTTTTATTTTATCTTTAGAACATAGAATCACTAACCAGAAAAAGAAAGTCAAATAAAATACTTAAACATCTGTTTGAATTTCTTTACCTTATCTCATAATTCTTCCCCCAAAACTTATAAGAGACTATATCTAAGCTCATTTTCTTTACAACAGTCCAAGTGCCTAAAACGATGATCAATTTTTAACTGGTGGGATAAGAACCAGCACTGTCTAGTATTTAGAAATATTCCTTCTAAGACAAAGATCTCATCAGAAAATATATCCTATGCTTGTATAATTTGATCAAAATGGATTCTACTGTCATGTATATCTAAGAAGAACCAATAAAATAAATTAAAAAAAAATCTCAGTAGTTGGTAAGAGATCAGCTAGACAAGCTGAAGGAAGGACCTGTCACATGTATTTGCTAGAGAGCAAACCCAGGGCCTGTGTGCCTGCTAGGCAAGCAATCTTGACACTGAGCTATCCTTAGGCCCTTTATATTTCTTATGTTGCCCAGGATGGCCTCAAACTTGTAATCCTTTTGCCTCAAAGCCCCCAAACAGCCAGAATTATGGACATGGGCCACCACTGCCTGAAAGGACCTGTACTTTGCATTCACCTTGTAGTCCATTCCATGGCACTCCCTTGGAGTTCCATAGTGCAAAGACTGTCTGGCTTCTGAACAATGTCAGTGAGGAACCTTGCCAGAAACCATCAACACATACCTTTCTTTTTTTTTCCTTCAGTACTGGGGATTGAATAGAGGAGTGCTCCTCTATCACTGAGCTGAATTTCCAGCCTTTTTAAAATTTCTCTTTTGAGCAAGTGTCTTGCTGTATTGCCCATACTAGCCTTTAACTTGTGATCCTCCTGTCTTAGCCTCCTGAACAGGTATATGTTTAACCTATAAGTTGACCTGGAGATTTGGGATTACAGGTATATGCTGCCACACTAGTTCATGAAGATTTATTTTAAGAGCAACAGATTTGGGGAGACAGGAAGTGGGGGCAGGATATAATGTTTTTTTCCTTTACAATCTTTCATCCTGTGAGATCAAATACTTGGCAACAATAAGAAGAGGAGGTATAGGCATGAATAATTATATGAAAAGTGTCAGTCTAGGCATTTTGCATCTGTATTCTCATGACATTGTACACCACAGAATTTAAGCTTCATTTTTATAGGCAAGCTAATAACAAGACAGAAGAAGTTAAGTAATTTGCCCAAGGGTACAGCCATACTGAGGATTAAAACATAGGTCTTTCTGACACAAACCTGTTCTTTTAGAATCACACTGCATCACAAGAGATTAGAAAGACTATTCATCCCACACACTTCTTTTTTGGGGGTACTGAGGGTTGAACCTAGAGGCACTGTACCACTGAGCTATACCTCCAGACCCCCACCATTGTGGTCTGGCTAAGTTGCTGATCAAATTTGTGATCCTCCTCTCTCAGCCTCCTGAATCACTAGAATTGCAGGCATGTGCCACTACACCTGGCTTCCATTTTCTTCTCAAAGTCTCATTGGAAGCAGTGGCCAAAAGAATAAGCCCATGAAGGTTACTGAGTTTGGCTATGATACCATAGTATAATTCTTTTTTTTTTTTTTGGTACCAGGGATTGAACTCAATCAACCACTTAGCCCTAGCCCCAGCCCTATTTTGTATTTTATTTAGAGACAGGGTCTCACTGAGTTATTTAGCGCCTTGCAGTTGTTGAGGGTGGCTTTGAACACACGGTTCTCCTATCTCAGCCTCCCGAGCTGCTGGGATTATAGGCGTACCCATTGTGCCTAGGTCCACAGTAAATTCAAACTGGGAAAATCTCCAGGTCAACTTATAGGTTAAACCAGTTGCAACTATAGAATTACAATAAGTAAACACAAAAGGAGACAAGTGAAAGGGGTTTGAAATAAATGCTACATGAGGCCCAAATAACAAAGAACAGATCTTAATTCACAGTTAGCCATATACATGCCAGTAGATGAAAACTTACCAGAATTACAGGATACCTGTTGTGGGGGTGGGGGTGCCTGATGTGTTAACGTCTGATGCTGATGATTCGGATGGTGCTGTATGTGTTGATGTGGAGAGGGGTGCTGAGGGTGAGTGGACTGGAGCTGGCTGTGTTGCTGTGGGTGTGGTGCCGTGTGTTGGGGACGCTGTGGATGCTGTGGTAAACCATGCGGTCGATGGGGTGTATGTGGAGATGGCTGTGTGTGCATCTGTGGGTGGGACAGTGAGACTTGTGCAACAGAATTACTGCCTGTGGTGTTGAGGCCACTGCCATGACTGTTGGTCAGGTTGCTTTGGTTGCTGTGTGGGTGAGAGCTCACTGTACTGCTAGGAGAGTGCTGATAGGAACACGAAGTGTGGGACTGCTGGGAAGATTCAGAAGGGATGCTCATCAAACCTACAAACAATCAAAGAGAGCAACATCATTCACGGTCAGATTTCAATTGTACTGTATGTCAAACATCTGTAAAATTTTTAGAAAGCAAAGCATTCCTGTCTTAGGAAGCAACAGTAGTTCTGTTTAACAAGTGTTTATAGAACATCTCATACACCAAGCTCTGGGATTACTGATAAGAGTAAGAAACAGCATTTCCTGCCCTGAGTAGAACATGGTTTAGA
Source organism: Ictidomys tridecemlineatus (assembly GCF_052094955.1). Classification (NCBI taxonomy): domain Eukaryota; kingdom Metazoa; phylum Chordata; class Mammalia; order Rodentia; family Sciuridae; genus Ictidomys; species Ictidomys tridecemlineatus. Next base: position 30,439,235 of record NC_135487.1, read on the forward strand.
GAGAGAAAGACATTTAACAAGATTATGACCCACGATTTAAGTACTTAAGCAAAAGTATACAAAGGATTACAATAGCTTAGCTCCTTGTCTATTTAGCTAAGAATGGGCTAGAGATACAGAGAGAAGTCTTCCTTGGAAACACAGTGTCTGAGTTAAGTCTTCAAAGCTGAGTAAATACTGGGGAAAACATGGAAAGGTGTTGAGTCACATTCAGGATGTTTCTCTATGGGTATAAATATCAAGACTTTGAAGATAAGGTGAGAAATAAAGACTGGTTATTTCATATTTTTTATCTCTGACTACTCCAAAAGCATTATACCCTAAGTGGCTGACGTCCCTAAAACTAAGCAAAAGAGCCACCTCCACTCTTCTTCATTATTCTATGGAATATTCTTGAAGTACATGGAGTTAAGGGGCTAAAAAACTGCATACTTTATATTACCAGAAAGTAAAGGATCAAAACTTCTCCACTGTCGTTTACTAACTTCTATGAACCACAATTATCTCACCTCTAAATGGGCACAGTAATAGTACCCACTTGAAAGAGTTGTGAGGATTACATGTCTTGGTGCAAATGCAAGAAGAGCTCAGTAAATGTTAGTTGCTATGAAAATGATTAGGTCAGAAGTGCCTAATGTTAAATAATGCATGTCTGGTTTGAAGTAGTTAGTAAATCTTTCAGCAACATTTGGTTCTACATAACTAGGCTATTTTCATATCCCAAAGGACAGTCCATACAATGTTTTACTGCACCAAATATAAAGCATTCTCTATTGGAGGAAAAAAAAATTTTCACAAGATATTTATCAGTGAATAAAAAGAATCAAAAGTTTTAACAATGATAAAAATTGTTCTCATATTTCTAGTTAATAATAAAACTGTACTTGGGCCCAGTGAAAGCAAAACAAAACAAAACCTGACAAGTTAAGGTTTTGATGGTAGAAGAGTTAAAAAATTCTTGAGGCTGGGGGTGTAGATCAATGGCAGAGTGCTCTCCCAGCAGGCATGAGGCTCTGGCTTTGGTTCCCAGGACCAGGAAGAAAAAAAAAAAATCTATCTTGGCCTTGGAAAATTGTCATTTATGGGGAACCAAAGGGTTATTACATAGGAAGATGAAATAAAAAATTTATTTCTAATAAAATTCTAACATTCTAAAATTGTGATAGAACTGATAGGTGACCTACATCATATTTCTAATCTCAAATTATTTTTAAATAAAGTAAAACAAAGCAAAATATCTCCCCAGAAACCCAAAGTTGCTTTTTCTGAAGTCAGGGAAGGAAGCTGCTAGATTTCCCCCTCCATCTGCACATTTCTCCTCCTTCACCTTCTAAAATCTTTATAAAAGCCAAGGGCTCTGAGGGGAACAATATAAAAACCCCTGACTAGTCCAATCCCCATTTTATAAATGGGGATCCTGAGGTATGGAGAGGTGGAATTATAGTATAACCTGCACTAGAACCCAGAATTCCTAACAATGCTCCTTTCTAAAAATAGTGTGATAAAATGGAACTATGGACTTCAGAATTTATCACCATTGTTATTTCAAAATCAGTATTTTTCTATTATATTATGAAGGCTGGATATGTTTAGAAAAGTCTTACATTAGTTCTTTTTATACTCTCATAGATAAAACATTTAAGACAAAATTTGAGAAAACATGACTCTTACTTCAAAACTACTGAAGAAAAATACAATTGGTATACAAGCTATCATATTTATCAATTAATGTATAACATTAGTATATAACATTAACTTTTATATCTGACAATAAGCATTAAAAAGTAAACTATAAGGACAAGGACTTTTGTCTGTTTTGTTCATTGTTATCAACAGGTAAACTCTGAGTTGGGGTGCTATGGTTTAAATGTATACTTCATTCAAAATTCATGTTGGAACTCAACCCTGGTGATATACAATATTAGGGCCTTTAGGAGGTGGTTAGGAATTAGTACTTAAAAGAGCTCAAGGAAACTAGCTAATTCCTTTTTGCCCTTCTCTCTCTTCTGCCATGTGAGAATGCAGTATTCAGCAACATGTGTGAACACAGCTAGAAGGTGCCATCTATGAAGTACAATCCCTCTCCAGATACCAATCTATCTTCATCTTGGATTTTTCAGCCTTCAGAAACTTGTGAAAAATAAATTTCTATTTATAAATTACTCTCTCTTGGGTTATTTTGTTATAGCAACAGGAAAGGAATAAAACATAGGGTATAAATAGTTAACCTGACAATTAACTGGGAAATGCTTCAGTAGTATAGTTCCCAACAATTTCTGACTAATGTTCTATGTGGGAAAAAATACAACATTTTGACCCTAACAAATGACTCTGACTAAAATTAAACCAGTTATTAATGTAACAAGAACACATTATAGCAATAATCTAACATCTGGTGAGAATGCAATACTATATACTACCTTTCAGGATTAAAATCTGATTTTAGTATGTTGTGTAAAATGATTCAGATCTACCACTAGCTAGTATGTTCACTTATAAGTAGCATTCACAAAATCACAAACTTCGTGCTACTACAGTCCAAGAGATACCCCTTTGTTAATGTCAGTCAGAACAGAAGCAAGGCCCATCAATTCTTGTGGTGCCTCATTCACCAAACACTTCACATTCCAAATATCACTAATTAATCATGACAGTCTTTCCCAGATGGTATAGATAGTCAGAATTTGTCAACTTAGTGCTCCAGGACACTTTAGTAACCAACTAAAGTTGGCATACAAGATGAAATTTATCTGCCATCCCTGTGCCTGATTAAATACATACAGAGCATAATGACGGCACAAAAGGCAAAAGAAAATTATCTGATCCTGAATGTAATAATAATATCTAAAATTAAGGAACTACAACCACTGTTGTGTGAAAATAATTAAAAGACCATTTCTCCATAAAATTCATGTTACAAAAAAGATATTTGAAAAAACTCACCTTGTTGACTAAGTGACTGCTCAAAAACTGACTTATAAAGGCTCCGAAATGAGGCACTAAGATCTTCAAAATTATATTCTGAGAAAAGCAGTTGCTTGTCTCGTTCTGGAAGGTTGTATTGTGGCTGCTGCTGAGGAGTTAATGATTGAGAGACTGGTTCTGGATGGTTTGTCACCTAAAAAAAAAAAAAAAAAATATATATATATATATATATATATATATAACTAACTTGGTGGCTTTATATTGCAATTAGTTTGTTACATGACATATTTAACTGAAAACATGAGTCAACATACAACACTGAAATCCAAAGAGCTGAAATCTTCCATTTCTGTAGAATTATCTTGATTTCTACAGAAACAATTTGGTGTCAAATTCTATTACACTATGAAGCTACTAACATTTTCTTCATTTATACAACTATTTTTAAGAAAATAAACTCAAATACCATGAGTACTGTGAGCAGATGTGTGGCATTGCCCAAAAAAGCATGGAGCTTTAATATGCCTACCTCTTCATTTCTAAAAGAATTTTTATTTTTAATGAAATTGAAGGTAAATAAGAAATGAAGAAATAAAACACAAAGGAGGTACTGGGAACTGGCTCAGTGGTAAAGCATGCTGTGAATGTGAATCTTATTTAGGACAATGGCTCCACGATTGGCACCCTGGTGACCTTATCAGTCACCATGCACACCATATGGGCACTGTACAATGGGAGGACAACTTAAACCTTAGAGGAACAGCTTAATTACCTTGGAACATGAGATAACAAGCGGTCTTACAAAGCAAATTCTCATTTGCTCTCCTGTCTTGTGTGAGGTAACCATGGGGCAGCTTTGCACCTTTCTCATCTGTCTCCCAGGAAAGGTACAGCTATCTGTTCTTCCACTATAGAGTGACTCAGTACTTTCTGTAGTCTGTCATTTCTATTTACTGGTTTTGTGTGGGATGCAGGGAACTCATACTATGATGATCTGGCTTACATGATGATGACTACATTTTGTATATTACTTACACAGATTCATTATATACTTAGAGTAAGTCTTGCATAGACTTCAAACAGTCTGTATAAGTAATAAAACCGCCTCATTCCATGAGGATTCACTATCTTTACAGGTTTAATTTGTAGACCTGTGACAAACCCAAGGAGCAGCAGCCACTACACTACCACTCTTCCTTAAGGATTACCTAACCACTTCACATCTTGTTATTAAATGAAAATATAGTCGACAACGTCTACCTTTCAATAGGGAAACTTAACCCATTTAAACTGATAGGTATAACAGACTTGTTAGTTTTCACTTTTGTCACCTAGTTCTATAAATGCTTCTGTAATGTTTTCCTTTTGTTGTATTTTGTGATATTGGACTCTGTATACTTAGATTTCTATTCATCTCAAGTTTTTTTGTACTTAACAATTTAAAATCATTAAATTTTTGCTTAGTTTGCATCAATGCTCCAAATGTTCTTTTTTCTATCATGACTCCATCAGGACTAAGTCTTTAAATTAATTCATTTTGGGTGGGTACAACACTTGTTATTCCAAATCTACACCCTCAAAACTGTACAGTACTCCATTATCTGCTAACACTTAGGAGAACTGAAGATAAGCCTGATTTGTGTTTCTTTATATGTAACTTATTTCTTCTGTCAGGGTATTTATAGGGATGATTACTTTTCAAATTTTTAAATTTGCCACAATGTATATAAATACAAATTTTTTCCTACTAATTTTTTCTTAGAACTCAAGATCTCTTACTGAAAACTGACTCTGTACGACTTTTTTTGGTTTCTTCAGCACGGGCACTTAAGAATCTAGTTTTCCTTATTTATTGTCTTCTTTTACATATTTTTATTCCCTTTCTGTTTCTTCTGCATTCTGAGAATAATATTTTTCCAAAACACTGAAGATAATTTTGAAGAGTAAAATTTGTTTTTTCTTACATTTAATGTGAACTTTAATTCTGCTGAGTTTTTGTTTCCCTTGCATTATTTTCCTATCTCAAGTCCCTCCTTTTATATATTTCCTATTTACTCATTTGGAACAGGGAATTATTTGGTGAGATGGAAGTTATACTGATGAACAATGTAGTGTGCAATTCTTAGGCTTTATTCTCTGCCCAACTGTAAGGATAGTAGTACATGTTTGCAAAGAAATATCAGATAATCCAATGATCATGTAATTGGTAACAAATTAGCACACTGGCATTACTTATACACAGGTTCCTTTATAGCATTGTTTTTCCCCCCCAAAAGAAAAATGAGAATATCATCAACTATGATTCACTAAAGTATATTTTTTCCCCACTCTAATTGCTTTTTGTTTAGGCACAGAATAGATAAAGTGTTTAATACAGCACAACCATCCACATATTTCTTTCTAACTCAGTAAAATACAAGTACCAAATTAAAACATTACCAAGGTAGAGGTCTGCTCTACTTATTAAATTAATAAACTGATTAGTGAAAGATATTTCTTTGTTTGCATTTTAATTAAATTTGGTTTCGTTCAAGCACTAAATGATTATCCAAAAAGAAGCCAGCCTCACTAAGACTTACCGGTGTATAACTATGCACACTCCCAACACTGTTCAAATTAACAGATGCCAAACTCTGGTCTGAGAGACTGTTGTTAAGGCTACTGCGTGGGCTATCACTACCATCCTGATCAGTATTGAACAATGTTACCTGGAATGAAAAGAAGAACATCAACTGAATAAATAGTTCCTACAATAAAAAGTACTTTTACAGCAATTCTACAAAAAACACAATTGAGCAGGCATGTGACAAGAAGACAAAACATCAGTGGTCTTTCCTATTAATCAAATTCCATGCTTCTCATTTTTAACTCCATATTCTTCATGAAATAATTTGCTCAATACTCTTCAACTAAAGGTCATGTCTGTCTAGAAGTACATAAATTCAATTTACCAGGCAAAATTTATTAACAACAAAAAAACCTAATTAATAATTAACAAAAATTATGCCTGTAATAAGATTATAGGTTTTTACTATTAAACATTTCTATAATGTACACATTTATTTTTGTTTAAACTTTAAACAAACTCACTGTTCTATCAAAATCTTAGGCATGAAAAACACCAAACAAACAAAAAAACCTCTAGGATTTAAAAAAAAAAAAAACATACACACCAGTGTTGATGGTATTACAAATTAGAAACAATGTCCAATATACACATAAAACCATAGATATGTGATCTAATTTTAAAAAATAATATGCTAATGTACACATTAGATGTGAATGACTAGATGTTAAATTCTTAACAATGGTTAACCGGCAGGGGCTGGGAACTGCTGTAGACTTTTGTCATTCTTCTATAATAATTATTGTAGTTTTAAATTAGAAAGAAAGCTAACAGAAAACTAGCCATACATGTCCTTCAAGGTTCTGTTCAGATGCTAATCTCCACTTTTCCTTCCAATACTTATTCTTCCATGAGAATAATTGATAAATTTGCCTCTATGTTCTAACTAATTTGTAGCAAATTTTTATCTGCCACTAGACTATTACCTTCTTGAAATCCCCATAAATAACTGAAAACAACATACAGCTTTCTGCTCTATATGCAGTTATTTACTAGTAAATTTTAGTAAATCTAACTGTCTGGCTTAATAGAAAACAGTGAGATTCTCAAATTTAGCAACCAACTAATTTAACTGATCATCCTCTCTGTGCTGAAAACAGGGTTATGCTCAATGCTCATTAACATTTGCCAAAAAAAAAAAAAAAAAGAAAAGAAAAAGAAAAGCTGAACACATGAAAAACTAGGTACATATATCTCTATACTGAAGGCAAAACCCAAACTGTCCCACATTCAAATGTGCTGGAAATAAACATCTAGGGAAAAAAAAGAAAAAAATAATAAAGAAAATTTGGGCCAGGATTTTTCTGGAGAATAACTACAGTATAAATTTCACAAAACAAACCCTATAGAACTCTATGAATAATTTAAAAGCTATAAAACATTAACAACAAATTTCAAACATCCCATGGTTATTTTCTCAGCTGCTCATTCTCTCCTATTCATGCTCAGTTACCTACCACTCAAGCCAGAAATACTTTTCATCATTTTGGACAACTCCTTTTGTTTTACTTGGATAGAGCATAAACATTTTTTCAACATAAAAAGAGTAGATTGCACAAATTATTTTATTTTTTGCAAGATGTATATCCCACACAATCACTACCCAGATCAAAGTAAAGACTAGTACTTCTCAAACTTTGATCTCCTACCTCTTTCTTCAGTCTTAAAAATTAAGGAGCCAAGAGAGTTTTGTTCATATTAATACATCTATCAGAAACTGGAGTATCTGAAAGTATAACTTTAAAAATTCTAAATTAATTCATGTAAAAAAAATTATAAGACCAATTTACACGTTAATATGAAAATATGTTCCCCAATAAACAAGTAAAATGCAAAGAGTAGAACTGTTTTACATCTTTATAAATCTAACTGTCTGGCTTAATAGAAAACAGTGAGATTCTTGTAGCTGCTTCCACATTTAATCTGTTCCAGAGTACTGTTTGAGTGGAAGTACAGAAAGAAAACATGGTAAAGAGAGGAATGTTTTAATCAACTTTACATATAACTGTGGATACCCTCCCTTGATACTCCCAACACACAACAAATGTTTGTTTTGGCAGTACTGGGGCTTCACATTGAGCTACATCTCCAGTCCTTTTTAATTTTCATTTGAGACAGGGTCTCACTAAGTTGCCAAGCTGGCCTGCAATCCTCCTGCTTCAGCCTCCTGAGTCACTGGGATTACAAGTATGGCTACTACATGGCTCAAGTGGCAATTTTTAAAAGATAAACTGCAATGTGCAATGTGAAACCATGGCAATAAATTTTTTATGCTCTGCTCCATTAAAATATACTGTTTTGCTTGTACTCTGAATGGACCATTTATCCATGCATACTTTTTAAATTTATTTTTTATTCTAATTTGTTATATATGACAGCAAAACGCATTACAATTCATATTATACATATAGAGCACAGTTTTTCATATTTCTGGTTGTATACACAGTATATGCACACCATTCATGTCCTCATACATGTTATCCATACATAAATTTATAACATCATAAAATTGGTCATTTTAAACATAATGATTTGCCAAATTATGTAGACCTTCCATATGTTGATATATTTCATCTTGCAACATCAAAAATTAGACTTCTTAACATCATCCCAATCTCATCAGAAAAATCTTTTTAAAAACTAGGAATCAGGGGCTGGGGTTGTGGCTCAGAGGTAGAATGCTTGCCTAGCATGCGTGAGGCACTGGGTTTGATCCTCAGCACCGCATAAAAATAAAATAAAGGTGTGTCTACCTACAACTAAAAAATGTTAAAAAAAAAAAAACTGGGAATCAAACTCACTGTAGCGAATATCTCCCCAAATTCTCTCCCCCCCACACACCCCAAAAGCTCAAATTTTACCACAGGAAACAGACATGATCAACTGTTTTCCTTAAAATGATCAGACTCAATTTGTTCATTTTCAAGAAAGTATCTGACAAACAAAGTATTCAAATTAAGTAATCATTGTCAGTTGTTCTTTCAAGTAAAAATAGTGATCTATGAACACAGGAGGCAGTTGAGCTTCCAACTCAAATCTCAAAAATGTTTTTTAAGAAAAGCAACCAATGCATGCCAGTATGTAGTACAAATGCTTCTTGCATCCTCCCATGTCATCCCATGGTATACTAAAAAGATGTGAACTCAATAAAACTACTTTTACAGGGCTGGGGTTGTGGCTCATCGGTAGAGCACTCACCTAGTATGTGCGCACCCTGGGTTCGATCCTCAGCACCACATAAGAATAAATAAAAGTATTGTGTCCAGCTACAACTAAAAAATAAATATTAAGAAAAAAACTACTTTTCCAAAGTAAAGTGAGCGTATTTTTTAAAAACTCAGTGTACAGCAGTAAAGAATACAATGACTGTATAGTTACATGTTATTGCCTTAATGGATGCCTAAAATGCCATCAGGCGTACACACCATCTCTTTTGCCACAGCAATAAAAATGCAAATACAAAGAAAAAGACAAATAAAATATCTTTTACTAAGAAAACAATTTTGATCTCATGGAATCCCTATAAAGGTCTTGGTTATCCATACAACCACAGACCTATCAAAGTCTGAGAATTGCTGACACACTACAGTACCAGCAGTCCAGAGCCCTACTTGTGCACTCTCACAATCATTCTTCAAAGTTAATTGATAATCCTTCCACATTTCCTGTTCTAGATAACTGCTATGTGGACTTCTATCATTACTGTTAGGATTTCCTGTTTTGGGCTAACTATAAGTGGAATCATATATCGTGTGATTTTCTTTTCACAAAGTCTTGTTTTTCACTGCATTAATATCTGTTCTTAATCTTTACAATTTCTATTTTTTTAAATGAACTTAGGGGTGGAGCTAGTTATGTCTCTAGACACACTGAAATCATGTGCAACTTTATTTGCAGTTTATACACTACAAAAATGCTCTACCACTGAGATACATCCTCAGTCCTCCCCTCTTTTTTTTTAAAGACAGAATTTTTTAATATTTATTTTTCAGTTTTCGGTGGACACAACATCCTTATTTTATCTTTATGTGGTGCTGAGGATCAAACCCAGCGTGCCGCGAATGCCAGGCGAGCGCTTTACCGCTTGAGCCACATTCCCAGCCCCCTCCCCACTTTTCTGACTGAGATACTTACAGTTTCTTATTTATCTTTCTTTCCTCGTATTTTAATGTCACTTAAAGACTTCATTTTTTCTCTGCTTTGTTGTAAGGGTGATTATTTCTATGTCTTTGTTCCAAGGATAGAAGCTACACCCTCAGTCCCATCCATCTTTCCTTAAAATTTATTCTGTTTTATGGGGGGTGGGGTCTAATTGAGAAATTCATTATTTTATTGTTTATATTTAGGTCTTAAATCCACCTGAAATTAATTTTATACACAATATGTGCTTGTTGTTTTATTTTTCCCCATTGATCTAGCACCACTTAATTCTGCTCTGGGTCTCTTCTTATGCCAATACCACACTTACAATAGTTTTCTACATGAAAATTATACATCTATTTAGTTATACTTTCTTTGTTTTACCTCAGTAATTTTTAGTTTTCTATAAAATTCATCCTCAGTATTTAATGTTTTTGAATTGCTAACATAAATGTAAGCTTCTAAATTTTATTTTCTACCTGTTGTTAGTACGACTGATTCCTAAAATCAAATAGTGATCTTCTAATAAGAATCCTTGCTAAATTTATTTATTAAGGCTCTATCTATAGATATCTTTTTAAAAATTCTTTTTATCAATGCATTGTAATTATACATTATAGTTGGATTCACTGTTACAGATTTGTACATGCACATAACGACAACAATAAAAAAAAAATAGTCAATTTCATTCCCCACTACCTCCCTTTCTTCTCCCTGTTCCTTTTCATCTACTCCACTGGTCTCCCTTCTATTTTCATGAAACGTTCCCCACTACACACACCTTGACACCCCATTCCTTTTCCCTTTAGCTTCCACATATGAGAGAAAAACATGACTCTTAACTTCCTGAAGAAGTTTGAGTATGGCTTATTTCACTTCACATAATGCTCTCAAATTCCATCCATTTTTCTGCAAATGGACATAATTTCAGTCTTCTTTATAGCTAAATAAAACTCCATGATATATATAAGTTTAATATTAACATAGTCTTCATAATAAAATAACTCTTGACTTTTAGTAATATGTCTTTCTTTTCATTTAAAATATATCTCATCAATTTTAATTTGGGAGTCTTTTAATTTGGCCTGATAATCTTTTAAATTGAGTATTTAATGTATTTACATTTAATATAATTCCTAATGTAATTAGATTTAAATATTATTTGTCTTTCTTTGCTCCCATTGTTTCCTTCTCTTCCTACTTTTGGATTAGCTAAGGATTTATTATTTTTTTTATTAGTACTTGTATATTCTTTTAGTTGTTTTTTTTAAGTAATCCAGAGCAATGGTTTGTAAGGTATGAAATTATAATCAACAATTTATAACATCACAGAAGTTCTGGATGGTGTTATCTTCCGCCAAACAAAATTTAGTTTTTTTCTTGCAAGAATTCTAAAATAGTTGAAACTATTCTATTTTTGTATGCTGCTACAGAACAAAACCTCTGTCAGGTAACATCTTGAAAACCTACAGTATTTACCATGGTACTATCCTTCTGGCAAGACCACGAATTACAAGGAAACTTGCAGGGCTTATCTCAATGTGTTCACCTTTTCAAAGATCCTGGTCCCTGAAATAACTATAAAATTGTCTTGGTCCCACTGTCTCCTTCCTCTTTTTTATCATGTACATGACTTGTGTGTGTGTATGTGTGGTGGGTGTGTGTGTGTGTGTGTGTGTGTGTGTGTGTGTGTGTGTGTGTATTTTATAGATAGGCAGAAAGGTCTTTCTTATACTAGCTACTCTGTATCTAAAAGGAGATGTCCAAAAATCCATCCCCTTTGACACTACTTTATTGCCTCAAAAAATCCCAGCATTACTACTTTCTAACTGCTTCCTAATAACCACCTATGTTTAGGCTCTTAGTATTTCTAACAGACTACTGCAAAGAGCAGCATTAGAAATTTCTGATTTCAATCAGACCACTTCACCAGAATTTTTCCAGGCTAGTTGGCCAGAATAGATATGATGTTTAAAAGGACAAATTTCTAGGCCTTACCTTATTCATAAGAATAGAGTAAAACTTGGTAGAACAGCATTGAAATCCTGGTATTACCACCAGCAGCAGGGGGGGAAAAAGCCCTTCCTAAGTGATTGTGATGTGATCATTACATAGACTGTCGTGTGGGAAAAACCATTACTCTATACATCATCTGCCAGTTTCTTTCCTAAATTGGAAATCTGATTATGTCACTCTGATTATCTGTAAACCTGTCTTCTGTTTATTCATTTTACCAACAAAAAGATTCTATGAATACTATATTACTATAATGGTGTAAATATGTATGGTATTTGTATTTATGTGTTTGTTGAGCAAGTGAAAAAAAAAAAAAGAGAGAAATAATGCAAGTGCCAGCAAAAGCCAAGACAGAACAAAGTGTGTGTGAAAGCTAGAGGAGGAAAGTGAGAGTAAGACTGAGAATGTGTGAGCGTTGAGTATGAGATATGGCTTTAAGAAATTCATTTCTGGTAGGAGAGGAAATACATGCATAAACTAAATTATTTCATGAACCTCCCAGACCTTTTTAGAGTTTTAAGATATGAGATTAAAATATTACCTCGTAAAGATTTAAATACTATTTGAAAGAAGAGACATTAGTATCCCACTACCTATCTAATGACCTGGCACAAAGTTTTAACCCTTGCATCACAAAAAATGCAGCAGACTACCATATACTGTTTCTGGGTATGTTCCTAGACCTCAATACCATAAATATAGATTGACCACTGTTCCAATGAGCCCTATAAGGTTGCCCAAGTATTTATTATACTAGAGTCTGCTAACTCCCTAGAATTTGATTATCTTATCTTCAACCACATATGAGGAGATGTAACTAAGGTTTTGAAACAAATTGATCCAATAAAATGCTTGCTCAAATATTTTAACAACAGAAACTAGCAGAGTCAAGAATTTAAATTAGTATATAACTTCACAATAAGCACATTCTAATTTCTCCAGAGAAATATTTTCTTTTAATTTGTGCATACCGTAAAACATTCTGGATTCGGTTTTAAAGCTCCATGTACAGGGTAAACAAATCTACACCACCTTAAAACTCTATTGTCATTATAAAAGCAAATTAAATATATTATTCAAGGACATTTAAAAAATGTTTAAAAAATGAAATTACTTTGTTAGTCACAGTGTTGATTGCCAGAGTTGGAGAGGCACTTCCCGAAATAATACACTCCATTCCCAAAGAATCTGAATCTATGCTATATGGAGTTGAGGCCTAAAATATAAGAACAAAATAAATAATTATTATCTCATATATCCAGCAATTTTAACACAATTTGAAGGGATTTCATCAATTCTCCAACATCCGGTTCTGTGCTTTGTTTCTGAAAATAATAAGCTACTGAAATGACTTCTATTATATTTTAGTATGCTACTGATCTGATAACACAAAGTCCATTATTACAGCTATTCTCTAACAACTCTTCTAATGGGCTACAGGATAGGTTGCCAAAAACTATAAATAAACTTCTGTAATGGAGACTGCTAATGGTTCTCTTTTCATTCTTTCCTTTTCCCTTTTAGTGATAAAATTCTAGTTATCTTCTCATGGCTACCCAGTTAGAGACTACCTTCTCCAGATTCATTTGCAGCTAGCTGTGGGCCATGTAACTAAGGTGTAACCAATGGGATATGAGCAAGAGTGACGTGTGCAACTTCTGCAACACATCTTTGCAAGGGACTTGTTTATCCTGCGGTCTCTTATTCCCTTTCATTGCAAACTAGAGTAGAGATGGTGATGATACTCTTGCTTAACCATAAAGGTGAAAATTCCCTGAGAAACACTAGAAAAACACGATTAGAAAGAATCTGGATATCTGAATAACCTTGTGGAACAAGAGTTGTACATCCTTCCAACCCGACCTATCAGCTTAGAATTTGGCCCGAAAGAGAAATCTCAGGTATTATTTTATTGTTCTTACTTTGTGGTTAAGAGTAACTGAACAATATTCTAAATATAAAAGTTTATGTACATTATTTATAAAGATCACATCCTGTCAAAAGTAATACAGAAGGTTTTCTACATCTAGAATTTAGAATTTATAAACATTATGACAATTCACCTCTTATCTGCAAGACAATTTGATTACCTTAGTGAGTCCTCAAAAGTTCAATTTCAATGGTGAAAGTTAAAGAATAGCAAAGATAAATAACATGTGGCTATGATGCCAATCTCATACATATTATCTCCCTGGCAAAATGTACTTATCTTACACATGATACCAACTGGATATGCATTTAAAAAAGATGAAATGGGCTGGGAGTGTAGCTCAGTAGTACAGTGCTTCCTAGTATGCATGAGCCCTGGATTCCATCCCAAGCACTAGACACCAAAAGAAGAAAGATTATAATGAAAGAGCAAGAGAACAATTTTACAGAGACACATTTCAAAGATTAATCTATTAATCACTAAATTCCTCAGCATGAATTTCTTTCATCAGATATCAACAAACTTGATAATGAGCAGGGAACACGACTGAAATGAAAAAGAAGGAAAAAGATGCAAGAGTCCAGCATGAAGGTGCTGGGTACTCATTAAGAATCAAGTGAAAATGAAAAGAATTAAAAAATATAAATGGAAGAACCACAAAAATAACTAGGTCTTTGCTTCAATTTTAGTGCCCACTAACTTAGTTATATCTAAATTAACACACAGATTACTTTATTTATTTATTTATTTTTGAGAGAGAGAGAGAGAGAGAGAGAGAGAGAGAGAGAGAGAGAGAGAGAGAGAGAATGAGAATGAAATATTTATTTTTTAGTTTTTGGCAGACACAACATCTTTGTTTGTATGTGGTGCTGAGTATCGAACCTGGGCCGCATGCATGCCGGCGAGCACGCTACCACTTGAGCCACATCCCCAGCCCAGCAGATTACTTTAGAAAGCTGCAAATCTCGAGTTCCCCTAACTCAACTGAGTCATCTTAGTCCAAAGTACTGGTTCACTAATTCTCATTCTCCCCCACTGATAGAAAGAGAGAAGCCTGTACTTGGTGATTTCATGCAAATTATTCTATGTTTATGCTTTTTTTCTCACCTATACAAGGATTGTGCCATTTTCTTTAGAGGTTTGTTGCGACCATTAATTACATAATTTATGAAAAGTACCTGAAATAATTTATGAAAAGTACCTGAAATACATAATAAATGCTAGTTACTATGATAACCACTAGGATTACAGATGCCAGAATGTGCAAAGGAATACTTAATGGTGATTAATGAAAAAGGAGACAACTTTAGTATGAGGCACAATATTAGTATGAGGCACAGTATTCCCAAACAGATTTGTGGCTTCAGCTATTAGAAATTAGACAGTAAATTTTAAAAAATCCTTTAATTAATATTCTTTCACTTGTATTCCCAGCAACTTGGGAGACTGAAGTAGAAGGATTCCAAGTTCAAGGCCAGCTTCTGCAAGTTATCGAAACCACCAAAAAAAATAAAAATAAAAATAAAAAGGGCTGGGGATGCAGCTGAGTTGTAACATACCCCTGGGTTAAACCCCCAATTTAAAAAAAAAATTTTTTTTTTTGGTTTTTGGCATTTATTTTTACTTGTAGGTGCATTCATTCTGTTATGAACAGGCAACAAGTAGTCTGATGAATAAAGCCAGTGGGTCTAGGCATCCCAAAATGTACTAAAACCATAAAACCAAATTCAGTATCAATGAATCTAATCTGGGTGGCATCAGTCAGTTTGTAAAAGGTATCTTTTGCCGTCGTGTCAAGTTCCACTTCCAATAAAGCAGTATGATACTCATACAGACCAAACTTCTGTAATTAACAAATACAAACTATAGTGGGGAGGAAAAAACAGTTATCTAAGGATTCTGAGGAAATAAAGTAGGCAGACTGTGGAGAGAAGCCAGAATTTGGAGAGATCATCATGTGTATGAATTTCCTATTTTGATACAGCTTGGTCCCAATGTTGGGTACTAGAAGCATGGACAGATAATGCTGGCAAGGGGAACCAGAGAAAAGAGAACAGGTCAACTGCCAGCCACCAAACAAAGAAGGAAATCCCATAAGAAATAAAGTCAAAAGAGATCCCACAATCCTGGGTGTGAAACACTACAAAATTCTCAAGTTGACCCCTGAATCATGCATATACAGATTAGGATCAAATCAGAAGCCTAAAGAATCAAATTCAAATTGGAATTCCTACCCACAGAAGGTGAGAGTGGGAACTTACAGTCTGAGTTGAGCTTAACAAAATAAAATTTTGGCTCAAAATAAAATTTAAAAGGATTGGGGATGGAGCTCAGTGGTAAAGTGCCCCTGGGCCCAACCCCCAGTACCAAAAAAACCAAAAGAAACAATATTTGCTCTCACATTTAAAAAACTCATGTTTGATTATTTAAGGCAAAAGTTATAAATGCTATCCTTTGAGATTTATGATGTGTGCAGATTTAATTCATATTACTATTATGGGGAATAGTGAGGGAATGACTGGAAGATTTCTACATATTTTATGAAGTGATAAAATAATAACTGAGTAGACTGCAAAGCATAGGGAGATATGTTGAAATCCTTAGCCAAAACATAAATTAAAATAGAACCAAATAATTTAAAAGAAAGAAAAGAGAGAAAAAGATAAACTAAAACATAGAGGTCAAACAGAAAACATAAGGTCGATCTATATCAACTCTATCAGTTACATGTTAAAATGTTTAACAAAATTATGCTAATGAAAAAGCAGAGATTGTCAGAGCTTAAAAAAAAAAAAAGTAGGCTCAGTTAAATGTAGCCTGTGTGTGTCATACCCTCAGATACAGAGGAGAAGCAGCCATGGGAAGGAAAGGAAAGGGAAAGGAAAACTGTTTCTATTCCAGTTGATATAATAATTATTCATATAGAATAATTCCAGGGCATCTTCAAGCAACTATTAGAACTAATAAGATCAAATATATAAAGTTAATAGATAGAAATTTATTTATACACTGGCACAAGCAATTAGAAAATGTACTTTAAAATCAATTCATAATAACAACAGAAAACAAAATACTCAGGGTTAAATCTAACTGGAAATAGGTAAGTCCCACGATAAAAAAAAAACTTTAAAAAAATCTGAGAAAATTAATTGAAATTAATTAAGATAAATAAGAACTAATTAATGGAGTGATGTAACATATTCATGGATTAGAAAAAATATTAAGTGAATTTTTCCCTAGATCAAGGACTAAGGACTAGAGTAGAGGAAACTTTGGGGGCAGGGGGTGATAAAAATGTTCATTTGACATTGGTGTTATTTTCAAAATTGTATAGATGTCAAAACTCCTCAAATTGTAAACTTTAAACATGCAGTTAATTGTACATGAACTATCCCCTCAATAGTGTTGTAAAAAAAATTTATTAAAATGAGCCCTCATGAAACTTCTTCATCTACATCTTTAACTGGATAGGATTTCTCCATCTTAAAAATCCTCAGTTAATTCTCTCTATAAATATTATCTTGGAGGCCACATGCAGTGTCTCCCATGTAATGTGTATTACATGTTTATTCAACTAAAATATTTATTCAGTTCTATAGCTAAGAGTAGAAATGCAGACTGCCTTCCTTTCTCTACTTGCTCACATCATTTCCTTTAACTTGAATCTTCACTTTCTCAGGTTCAACTGAGAAACTGAGTCATAAAAAATAGCATGGAAACAATCTCAGATATATAGCCAGATGCAGATGATCCTGCCAACTCTTCTCTATTTACCCATCAGTCTTCCAGCTATCACCCTGATTAAACTTATAATCAGCTTTGAATAACAGCACAGGATTTCATTTTTTATTGCTTCTGGTGATCAAACCCAGAGCTGGGCAAGCACTCTATCTCTAAGCTACATCTCCAGACCCACAATTTAGCTCTTAATTTCAGGAAAAATTAATGTGCATTTCCTTCATCTCTGTGTCAAGGAAAGATAAAGATAATAGCAGATTAAATGTTTTTTCAAAGGCCATGTTTGGGATAGTAAGTTCATATATAATTACGTGGACTTTTATTCTTCCCCCTCACATAACATTGCACAGTCATAGGGGGCTCTTTGTAGTTTCTCACCATCTCAGAACTTCTGCACTTGTAAGACTGAAGAATGATTCTCTCCTAGACCTATGTAACTGATGGTTCACTAATACAGGAAGCGATGCCCTCAAAAGCTAAATATCTTATTCTAAATTATAACACACAACTTAAAAAATGGGTTAGGTTAGAGATGTGGCTCAAGCAGTAGCACGCTCGCCTGGCATGTGCGGGGCACTAGGTTCGATCCTCAGCACCACATAAAAATAAAAAAATAAAGATGATGTGCCCACCGAAAACTAAAAAATAAATATTAAAAAATTCTCTTTCTCTCTCTCTTAAAAAAAGGGGGGAGGGGTCTCCTGGGCTGGAGGTGTAGCTTAGTGGTAGCACTGAGTGTATGTAAGGCTCTGCATTTAATCCCCAGCACGTGCACGTACACACACACACCCCCATTAGGTTTTATAGAAGATGGCTGGATTATATATCTGCTTCTGCATTCAATCTACAGCAAAATCACAGGTCACACAGTCTATAGAACCCATCTAAGATAATGAGTGAAAAAGACAAAGAACGTTTTAATATTATTATGAATATAGTTTGACCTCATGTACTCCCTGAAATAGCATCACATACTGAGAACCACTGCTTTAGCATAATATATTTCTATAAGCAAAGAATAACATTAGAAAATAGTCAAGATATAATTTAAGTTTAAAAAAAAGAAGAAGAAGAAGAAGAAGGGGAGGCAAGTTAAAGAATCAACAGAGAAGAATATGATTCTTTGATTACCAACATGATAAAAGAGAAAATGCACAGGTAACTTTCAAGCACTCATTCTTTCAAGTCTTTTTTTTTTTTTTTTTTAAGTTGTAGCTGGACACAATACCTTTATTTTATTTACTTACGTTGTGCTGAGGATGGAACCCAGTGCCTCACACATGTGAGGCAAGAGCTCTACCACTGAGCTACAATCAATCCCAGCTCCTCAAGTCATTTCTTTAACAAAAAAAATACCCAGGACCCAGGTTTCTTTTTCTACTCTTTAAAGAGTGTGAATAGTTTGATTACTTGCCAGTCTTCAAAAATACCCAAAAGGTAATATCCATCTTTTTCTCCTGCCCTAAGCAGCTTCCAGTGGACAAAGCCCCTTTTATTAATGCATACATAACATAACCTTTGGTTGAACTGAACAAGACCAAATTAAAAAGCAAAATAAGCCAAAGAAGATATTTGTTAATATAAAACAAATTAATAAAGAAAAAATGAAAAAAAAAAATTTTTTTAAATCACTGCCTTTCTTTTTACTCCATGGCCAGCCATAATGACCTGTCAGTTCCTTATACTCTGTCCCTTTCAAACATTCCCAATAATATTCATCTATTTCTGTTTATCCATTAGGCCTCTACTGAAACATCACTTCAAGGAAACTTTTCCTGACTTTTAGATCTAAATCACGCCTCTTTACTATGTGGTCCCAAGGTTCTCAAGAACATTATCTTTAGGATGACCAAATAACTTACCATTCAAATGTTATTTTGAAAATGAATGAGGAGGGCTGGGGATGTGGCTCAGTGGTAAAGCACCCCTAGGTTCAATCCTCAGTACCAAAGAAAAGAAAAGAAAATGAATGAAGAACTAACAATTATGCTCAGAAAACAAGCTACGTTATGGAATATACTGCCATCTTACCATATCAATTTATCCTCCCCGCTTGAGTGGGACCTTTAAGAATATAAAGCATACTGGTCTGTCTGTTCTCTGAGACTTAGTTTAATGCAAAAGAATATTCTCAGTTCTATGAATGACATGATTTTTTATAGTGCAAATTAACTTAAAAAAAAAAAACTTATCTGGAAAAAAAAATCAACTGTACTCCCTCCCAAATCCTAATACTGTTCTATACCCCATACCCCTGTCATGATTTATTTACTACCCATGATTTACCCTCCCCTAATCACCCCTGCTCCAGTCCATACTCTTCAATCAGAAGATAAATTGAGCAGAAAAGGTCCATTTTGTTCATTGCTATTTCCTCAGGACCTAGAAGGGTACCCATGTATGGTAGGCACTTGACACTTACTTAATACATGTACTGTAAATGAATGCTGCCCTCTCTAGTTGCTCTACCTATCTCCACCTAAAAGTCAAGCCACATAACCCATGAAGCCTTCTTAGTCCCAGGAAGAAAAAAAAAAATCTCTCTTCTTCTATACAGGATAATATTTCATACCTTTCTTATAATACCTTCTATACTTTACCCTTCTGCTAAAATTATCTGTCTTGTCTTGTTCTTCTTGGTATGTATCTTAGTATAATGGCTGGCCTGTAATATCTACAAAGATCTGTCAAATTAAACTGATAACATATTACAATGATGGATATATATATATCTGGTACCCACTAATTTTCTAAAGAACTCTCTTATTCATATAGCTTATACCCTTAGCCCATGCCACTATCACTGCAACTCCTTCTACTCAGTATCTTCCTCTTGCAATGAGTATTTTGTGAAGAGGAAGTATCTTTTAGAAACTGTTTTGATTCATTTTTTAACACCACAGATTGTGAAATCAAAGCAACATTCTTGATCCTATTCATTTTAGGCTTTCTTCCTCCCCACTCCCTGTACTGGGGATTGAACCTAGGGTCTCATACACACTAGGCAATACTCTGCTGTGTTGTGCTATACTGATCTTAAATTCTGCCTCAGCTTCCTGAACAACTGAGATTCTGTACCTTCAGGCTTTCTACTGGAATCTTTCTACTCTTAAATATATACACACTATCTTAAGTTTTTCTTTATAAAATGACTTCCAATATGCCCATCTGTATTTCTTACTAACAAGTCAATCATGCATTTTGTTTTTTCCAAGTGGAATGCCTTTATTATTTTTATGTCTATGAAAAAAGTTCACTTCTACATCAATACTAAAGCCTCATTTCTCTTCCCAGAGGCCCTCATAGGCAGCATTGTCTATTTTGAGTCACTTTAGTTATCAGTAGTTGGCCTAACAAATTATTTAGTACTTTTTTTGTCATTTATAATCACATTTATGTTACTTGATCATGTGTTCATATTAAATGTGGGAAATTTATATGCACATATAAAATGAAATGTGATTCAGTGTTATGGGTTTCAGCCTAACAAATGCTAGTGGTAACTGTAAACAGCATAGACTGTGAAGGCAAACTACCTTAGTTCAAATTCTGGCTTTGGTACTAATTATTAGTACAGGAGGATAAGTTAAAATTCATGGTTCATCAGTGTCATCATTTTTAAAATTAATTACTATATATTAATAAGTATCTGACACAGAAACTCAATGTTATGAATTCTACCCTCTTATTTTATGTGAGGGTACTGAAGCTTCCAATCATTAACTAAAATTGCCAAAAGTCATAAGAAATAGCAACTTTTAAAGCTAAAAGAAAAATACAGAACTTCTAGTTGAAAAATCCCTTGTGTTACCACTTTATTCAATGTTTTCTCGATATTTTAAAAAATACTGCAACTTTATCCATTATTTTAAGATCTTCAGGACCATTGTGTGATTTTAAAACAAAAAATTAAGAAGATGAAAGAAAAGGAAGAAAGGAAGAGAAACATTTAAATACTTAAGAAAAGAAGGAAGAAATATTACAATAAAAGAGAGTAAATGGTCTGATAACCATGAAAATGAAGGGAAATCAGATAAGTGCTCTGGAGAAGGATGTTAAGAATATCAGACTAGAGGCTGTGGTTATAGCTCAGTGGAAGAACTTGCCTAGTATGTGTGAGGCACTGGGTTCGATTCTCAGCACCACATATAAATAAATACAAAAGCTTATTTCTGGGGCTGGGTTATAACTCAGTGGTAGAGTGTTTGCCTAGCAGGTGTGAGACACTGGGTTTAATCCTTAGCCCCATATAAACGTAAATAAAATAAAGGTCATTGACTACTAAAAAATTTTTTTAAAAGCTTATTTATCTTCAGAATAAAAAGTGTATGAGACATTTAATTTTTTTACATAGAATTCTGATATTTACACATGGACAAAGGAATTGCATTCACAGAAATTTAGCGAAGAACTTTTAGGGTTGTTAATTTCTTTACCATCTACATTCAAAAGTCCTTTTATCCTTTAAAAGTTTTCAACATATGGGTCATGGTCAGCTTGGGGGAAAACTTTACATCTCTAAAGATCATGTTAAGAATCATTCTTATTTGACTGGAATAAACATTTCCTTAGTAAAACTTTAAAAAATGTAAACTGTCCTAACAAAAATATTACATATTATATAACCTTCTTACCACCCTTACCCCCAAATCTCTAAGTGGAAAAGAAAATATACACACATCTGTTTATTGGGGCAGGAAATTATGTTTTTGTAAAATAACTATCTTCCAGAATAAGTGTTAAACAATATCTGTCTTACTGATTTTATGTACTTCACTTACAGCTGACCTCTTTGGATAGTTGTTGGTGAGAGATATATATGTATATATACACATACTACAGTGATGTAGCCACATTAATGTTTACAGCAGCAGAATTCACAATTGCCAAAAGTCATAAGAAATAGCAACTTTTAAAGCTAAAAGAAAAATATAGATACCCTTCAGTAGATGAATGGATAAAGAAAATGTGATGTATATATACACAAAGAAATATTACTCAGCATTAAAAGAAAATAAAATCATGGCATTTGCAGGTAAATGGATGGAACCGGAGAATATAATGCTAAGTGAAGTCAGCCGATCCTAAAAAACCAAATGCCAAAAGTCTTCTCTGATAAAAGGATGCTGATTCATAATGCGGGGGGGGGGGGGGGGGCAGTGTGGGAGGAAGAGATGAACTTCAGATAGAGCAAAGGGGAAGGGAGCAGGCCTGGGGATAGGAAAGATGGTAGAATGAGACAGACATCATTACCCTAATACATGTATGAAAACATGATGGTGTGACTCTACTTTATGTACAACCAGAGACATGAAAAACTGTGCTCTCAATAGATAAACTGTGGAGCCAATCTAGATGTCCTTCAGTGGATGAACGGATAAAAAAAAAATGTGGCATTTATACACAATGGAATATTATTCCACAATAAAAAAGAATAAGATCATGACATTTGCAGGGAAACGGATAGCATTAGAGAAGATTATGCTAAATGAAGTTAGCCAATCCCCCCCCCAAAAAAAAACAAATGCCAAATATCTTCTCTGATATAAAGGGGGTAACTCAAAATGGGGTTAGGAGGGAGACAAGGGAGGAAGATTACCTCTAGATAGGGAATAGGGGTGGGAGGGAGAAGGGGAATAGCATGGATGGTAGAAGGAGACCCTCATCATTATACAAATACATGTATGAAGATGTGAATTTGGTGTCAATATACTTTATATACAATCAGAGATATGATAAATTGTGGTATAAAGGTGTATTAAGAATTGTAGTGCAAAAAAAACCCCCTGTGCTCTATTTGTGTGATATAAATTGAACTGCATTCTGCTGTCATATATAACAAATTAGAATAAAAAAAAAACTTTAAATAAAGAGTCTTCAAAAAAAGGGAGGAAAGAACTCTCAGAAATAAACAAGGATTTCTCTAAAAATTGTGAAACAAATGTAACAGAATAAAAGGCAGGCTTCATATCCAAAAAGAAAATGCACAGTTGTCAACTCAACCACCAATTCCCACTTCCAAAAAATTTAAGTTTCAGAAACCTTCAGAAGAAGAGATAAATAACAGAAAAGACCACAAATCCTTAGCCCTTCAACTTATACATCCAAGTTGTTTTGTAATGGTGTGGGTTAAATAAAAAAATAAAATAAAAATGAGGATTTTTTTTCTCTCTTTCCTTTGAGTTCTGGCAACAGAAGCTAAATGTTTTGTACTTCACAGTTCTATAACAAGTCCAAGTGGTAAGTCTGTTTCAAAAGGCAGAGGCATGAAAGTAGGAATTGAGCTTTGTTTCCTCTCAAACCACAACACACAGAGCATATCAATATCTCAGTCTTGAAACTGTTCAGATCTGGTACCAGAAGACTATACCACCAATTTTAAACTTCAACTTCTTAATCTTTGGTTGTGTAAAGCCAAATATTATGACCTAAGAACTCTCACCTTTAATTCCATACAGATTGATAATTAATTGACTTACTGAATTTCCTCTGCTGGCTTCAAACATGCTACCCCAACTAAGCCCCATTTCTGTAGTACCTTAGGGGCTCTTATGATCACAATATTAACTCTGTCTAAGGTCCTTGCCTTTGAGACTCAGAAGCCATTCCTTTATGAAGGAAAGGCATAGATTTATTTGATCAAACATTTACTCAGTTTCCTTCATCTTTCTATTCTCTCTGCAAACACTTTCTGATACTCAATATAAACTGAGAAAAACACAAAAATCAGTGACACAAATACACACACACACACACACACACACACACACACACACACACACACCTATTTTACTAAAGCCCTTAAAAGGGCATTAGTCCAATGAAAAAGACATATAGAAACAAAAAATTTCCATGAAGTAAGAGAAATACTAGAAGAAAACTTTACAAAAATTCGTAAGAACACAAAAAAATTAAGAAAAAACTTCACAAAGTGGTAAACACTTGGAATGGATCTAAAGAAGAGTAATGCAAAGTATGAGGATGTTTTTATTGAGATGTTGGCTGGGATTTTGGCTCAGCAATAGATCACTTGCCTACAACATGGGAGGCACTGGGTTTGATCCTCAGCACCACATAAAAATAAAAAACATAGAGGTATTGTGTTCATTTACAACTTATATATGTATTTAAAAAGGGGGTGCTGGAAAAGTTAAAGGGTAAAGTAAATGTATGATGGCAGCTAAAAGGTTGACTAAAATATAACCAAGAATATCAACGATAGTTTCTTTTCTCTTTTATTCCTGCAAATTAATTTTAACTTGAATTCACAAGTAAGAATTATCTTACAAACAACAAACACACAGGCAGAGATTTTGTGTACAAAGTGACTATTACATGGATGCTAGCAGGAAAAAGCACTGTGAGAACAATAAGGAAAATTCCATGTAACCAGAAGGATTATTTGCAATTTATTATTTGCAATTTATTTTTAATTAATTCCTTAACTGCTCACCTCACTCGTAGTAAAGATCAAATAAAATAATGGGTATGAAAGGTACTTGGAAAAATACAAAATACTATACAAATAAAATCTTACCTTGGTTACAGTTATACTTGCTATACTGGAAATGAACTTTTGAAAACTTACATCTGACATTCAGTCTGTCATACTAAATTTATGATAAAGAATTTTTACCCGTTCTACAGATCGTGCCCTCTTCTTTGGCCGAGTAGGCAGCGCATCTTCCTTCGGATTGGTGTCTATTGCCCAATAGGATCCCTAAAGGTAAAGAAATAAATTATATTAACAGTATATTACAGTAACCCTATGACATTAAAAGGGATTTTTTTATAATCCTCTGCTCCTAAAGTAAACATTATGCAAATACAGCAATGGAAAAGCATCGTAAGAAATACTAGTTTCAGATTGAGAAAAGTAAAGGTTATGAGAAGAAAGTCCATTTATAATGAATTATTAAGAAAAAAAATCGTAAGCCGAAGAATAAGTCCAAAAACTTATGCCATTGCCAAATTAAAAGAGGAAATGATAAACCAGATACATTTTTTAAAAATATTATTTTTTAGTGGTAGTTGGACACAATACCTTTATTTTAATGAGGTGATGAAGATTGAACCCAGGGCCTTGCGCGGGCTAAGTGAGCACTCTAAAGCTGAGCCACAACCCCAGCTCCCCCCATACATTTTAAATATACACTAATTCTTAATTCATATGATGACACCATATGACGTTCAAATCTCCTAATATTTTACATATAAAGGTACTACATTTCTAGATCCTGTGACCTCACAAATCTACATGGTAAGTAAAACAATTTATAAAGACAAATTGCTTGGGCATATTTTATATTATATATAATAAGAGTATCCTGAGAAGCAATGGTCTGTACATAAATCTTTCATTGCTTACTTCTACTATCATGACTTATTTTAATTATTCTCTTTTGGTACAAGTTCTCATTTCATTAAAAAAAAAAATATGTATTGAGTGTCCATTGCACTCCAGGCATTCAGGAATTCTTACTCCCCAAAATACTTTGAAAAGCATAGACTATAATAGTTTGTACATATTATACAAATAAGGAGACCAAAGCTCAGGAAGATAAAGTGTTTTACCCAAGCAAGAATATGACAACCAACAACCAACACCAGAAACAGGATCTTAATTCTTAACTCCTTTCTCCTTCAATTATTCTGTTGCTATATACAAACATGAACAGATATGCACACACACACACATTTGGGGAAGGCAGCAACAATGAAGGGAGTAAGGGAAAGAAGACCTTTTCAGAAACAGGAATATAATGTATATCCTAGATCTATGACGTAATATTCAAATTTCATCTTTGCCTCTATTATTTCATTAATCGTATTAGGTTGATTTTTTCATACAATACTTTAAAATAAAGGGAAATACAGCTTTCATCTATCAAGGCTCACATTTTAGCCTGACACAAACTATGGGTTTAGAGTTTTTTGAACATACCATTATGTTTCATTGCATCTGTACCTGCCCAAGAAGTTAATCTATCTTAACATCCATCC
Organism: Ictidomys tridecemlineatus; assembly: GCF_052094955.1. NCBI lineage: Eukaryota > Metazoa > Chordata > Mammalia > Rodentia > Sciuridae > Ictidomys > Ictidomys tridecemlineatus. The sequence goes on from NC_135487.1 coordinate 30,465,613, forward strand.
TTCAATGGACAAATTCATAATCCACCTTCAAAATTTACCTCAGATATTATCTAAAGGAATCCTTCTTTGATGGTCCTGCCACATCCAAGAACTCACTATTCTCCACCTCTATGACATTTCTATACTTTTTACTAAGACTATTCACTGTACTTAACAATTTTGTTTATGGGTCTGTATCTTCTAGGCTGTAAACTCTTGAAAGGTAGGAGCCACTTTATTCATTTCTGATTCCAGTGTCAGGCACAATGTAAGACACAAAGGAAGTACTCAAGGGCTGGGGTTGTAGCTCAGTGGTAGAGCGCTTGCCTATCATGTGTGAGACACTGGGTTTGATTCTCAGCACCATACAAATAAATTAAATAAAGGTCCATTGACAACTTAAAAAAAGATATATATACATATATATATATATATATATATATATTTTCAATAAACATGTTGAAATGGGAAGGGAAAAACGTTCCTAACCAAGTGTGCTGACAATGTCAGTATATGAGGTGTGATGCCAGACCCTCTCAAATACTAGTTTATATATAAGTACCAGAGTTTAGCACTAATTTCATCTCCCAGCCCCTACTGGTATACTCTACTATGTACCTTTTTAAGTGGTCACTGTATTTCAGTCAATGAATCTACCAGTCCTGGTATAAACTTGCCAGCAAACACATAAAATGTCGATTTTACAGAAAGTAAGCACTAAAACTGAAAACCAAACATCTTAATATGTATTACTTCTTACTTGAACACATGATAATTACATCATGATATTCAACTCTAAAAGAATATTATACATTAAATTTACTGTAGTTTCAGCACCCTGGGACCTCATAAATCTAAATGGTAACTAGCAAAATAAAGTAGAAAAAAAAAACTCAGACTGATTTGTTATGAAAATAAAGCTGGAGGGAAAATATCAAAACTCATTCAACAATAGTTTTTAAAACACTGTTTATGGAAATGATAAATTCCAGTGTTTATTTTGGATTAGTGTACATATGCGTATGAATCCGGAGAAACATTCAACATCCAAACTTTAGACTGATTTGTTATTGAACATTTTAATAAAACTTTAAAAAATGCTTCTGTTCTACACAAAATATGACTAGTTACAGCTTCTCACAAAGAGATCAACTACAGGGGGAAAAACACACAATCCTGAACATCCAAATATAAACATTAATGATTAAAATGTTTCACAAAATAATAAAATCTTCTATCTAGTGTCTCTGGTAAACTAGTATCTAAGTTTCATCTGTGAAATGACAGGTTTGGACTAAGAAACTTTAAATTCCCTTTCACAAATAAAAATCACAATGAGATATTTCTCATATACACTGGGCTATCTATTATCAAAACAACAGAAAATAACAAGAATTGGTAAAGATACAGAAAAAATGGAACTTTTGTGCATTGCTGGAAAGAATGTAGAATGGTGCAACTGCTGTGAAAAATGTTATGGCAGCTTCTCAAAATATTAGAATTACCAAATGATTCAGTAATTCCACTTTGAATATATAACAACAACAACAACAACAACAAAAAAAAAAAACCTGAAAGCAGGAGCTTGGTATACCCATGTTCATAACAACATTATTCACAATAGCCCAAAGGTAGAACCATCCCAACTGTGCACTGACAAACAAACAATGGTTTATATGTTCAATGGAATATTATTCTTTCCTTAAAAGGTAAAGGAATTCTGGGGCTGGGGTTGTGGCTCAATGATAGAGGGCTTGCCTAGCATGTGTGAGGTGCTGGGTTCAATCCTCAGCACTGCATACAAATTAAAAAATAAAAAATAAAAAATTTTAAAAAAGGTCCATCTACAACTAAAGTTTTTGCCGCAGTCTGGCTAGGCACAATTCAGGAGCCACTTGTCAAAAGAAACTAACTTTATTTTTAGAACTACAAACGCGAAACAAAACAGCTCCTCAGGGAAAAAACCCTCAGAGCCCAACTGCCACCACCGGATTCCACAAGCCTCTCACCCCCACACCAGCCTCTCCACCTCCCACAATCCTCCTGCTCTTGAGGCCAATTGGCTGGGTTGCGTGGGCAGAGCCAAAGAAGTCACCCAATGAGCAGCTCCGTGGAGGAGCCAATCAGCTAGATGTTGCTGGGGCCGCTGTGAGCCAATCATCAGCTGGCAGTCTGAAGGGCAGGGAAACAGCCCAATGAACATCACCGCAGAGGAGCCAATCCGCTAGATGTTGCTGGGGCCACTGTGAGCCAATCATCAGCTGGCAGTCTGAAGGGCAAACAGCCCAATGAATATCACCGAAGAGGAGCCAATCAGCTAGATGTTGCTGGGGCCGCTGTGAGCCAATCATCAGCGGGCAGTCTGAAATTTGCTGGCAGCTGGAAGTTTGCTGGGGCCCCTTTGGCTGTGGCTCTCAACAGTTTTTTTTAAAAGGATTCTGACACATGCTACAAAGCAGTTGAATGTTGAAGATATTATGCTACGTGAAATAAACCAGACATAGAAGGACAAACATTCTATGATTATGATTATATATACTTATAGTAGTCAATTCAGAGATAAAAAGTTGAGTGGTGGTTGCCAGAGACAAGGGGAGGGAAAATAGGCAGTTATTGTTGAATAGATACAAAGTACATTCGGAAAGATGAAAAAAGTTCTGGAAATGGATGGTGGTGATAGATACACAACAATATAAAAGTACTTACTGCTACTGAACTATGCACTTAGGATGGTTCCAATGGTAAATTTTAGGTTATGTATATTTTACCCCCCACCCCCCGACACACACACTCACAAAAAGTCCCTTTAAGCTACTTTTAGAAAACAATTTCCCTCTCAGAGTAGTTCTTTCCTCTAGGTTTCTGTGGAGCAAATAGGAAACAGGAGGTTTTTGTTTGGTTTTATTTTTAAAATCAATTTATTAAAGTGTGTCTAAAAGAAGATGCATGCAGTTTAAGTGTATAATTCAAGAAGTCTTGACAATTGTTACACATACATGTAACTAACACCAAAATCAAAGACATTAAGCATTCCCTTCAACTAAAAAGCTTCTTTGTGTGTCTCAACAAGCAATTCCCTTTCCTTTGCCTCCAATTTCCGTCCCATACATCCACTGATCTGCTTCTTAACATTATAGTTTTGCATTTTGTATAATTTCATATAAATGGACTCAACCATTAAAACTATTTTCTACTCTCATCAGCAATATATGAGAGTCCAGCTGTTCACCCTTGCTGACACTTGCTATTTTAAGTCTTTTTAATCACAGCCATCCTAGTGCTGTGTAGTTATGTCTCAGGGGTTTTCATGTATATCTCTGTAAGAAATAACAATGCTGGACATGTATTTATTTGCCACTCGTATATTTTTTGTGAAATTATTTTTGGCCAACGTTTTATTTGGATTATAAGAATTTGGCTATTTGTACTGTGAGAATTTATATATATATTCTGAATAACAAGTCCTCTGGCAAATGATATTGTGAATATTCCTCCCAGTGTGTAGTTATCTATTTGTTTATATGCACGATGATACCTTTTTAAAGGATCAATAAGCTTTTAATTCAGTTAAGTCTAATTTATTGAGTTTCCTTTTATGGTTTGTTTTTATTGTTGTGGTTGTTTATTTGCTTGCTTGCTTGTTCATTTTGTTTTTTGGAAATACTGAACCCAGGCTTTGCACATGCTGGGCAAGCACTATACCACTACATCCTCAGCCCTATGGTACTTTTTTTTGTTTTCATTTTTCCTATATAAGTGTAAGGTAGGGATCAATATTAATTTTTTTTACACCCAGATACATAGCATCTCTCTTGAAAAGAACTTTCTATTGAATACAATAATATATCTGTCAAAAGTAAGCTGAATATAAACATGGGTCAATTTCTGAACTCTACTCCATTGAACTGACACTACCTATTTATCCTTATGCAAAGGTCATTTTTGTCTTGATTTTTCTAACTATAAACAAATTTGAAATCAAGCAATATATATATGCTACAACTCTGGTCTTCCCCCAACTAAACTGCTTTGCCTATTCTACATCCTTTGCATGTCCATAAAAATATGAGAACTGGTGATAGTTTCAAAGAAAGAAGCCTGATGCAATTTTTTTAAATAGAATTACATTAACTATATAAATCAACCTTGGGAAAACTGATATCTAGCAACAAAGAGTCCTCTTAGTCCACAAACATGCTATTTCTCTCCATTCATTTAGGTCTTTTTATATTTCTCTTCATAATGTTTTCTACAAACAGATGTAGAAACCTTAAAATGTCATTATTTTGAATGCTATGGTAAATGGAATTGCTTCTGTTAATTTCATTTTCCAATTTTTCCTTGTTAGTATAGAAAAAATTATAATTACCCTTTATCTAGTTTTAGTATTAATTCCATAGATTCTTCTTTGGAATTTTCTACATATGCAATAATGTTGTCTACAAATGAAGAATTTATTTATTCTTTTTAAAAAATGGCTGTCTATTATTTCTTTTTCTTGCCTTATTCCATTGGATAGGACTTCTTAATAGAACGTTAAATAAAAATGTGGGAATGAAAATATGCTTGTTTTGTTCTCAAACTCAGAGGGAAGGAATTTAATATCATATTATTAAAAATAATATAAGGGCTGGGGCTGTAGCTCAATGGTAGAGTGCTTGCCTCTCATACACGAGGTGCTGGGTTCAATTCTCAGCACGACATAAAAATAAAAGGTATTATGTCCATCTACAACTAAAAAAACATTTTTTAATGATATGACCTGTACATTTTTCAGATACTTTAATAAGGAAATTCCTTTTTATACCTAGTTTGCTAAATGTTAAGTTTAATATATGACTTTTCAGCCCTCTTTTACTCACATGGTGAGTAACACCAGTTTTCTAATTTTAAGCTGCAATGCATTCCTGGAACAACTCCCATTGGTCATAATTTTCTCCTTTTTTATGATACTAAGGATTGCACCCAGGGGTGCTCTATTACTGAGCTTCATCCCCAGCCCTTTTTATTTTTTATTTTGATACAGGGTATAAGTTGCCCAGGCTGGCCTCAAACTTGCAATCCTCCTGCTTTAGACTCCTGAGTCACGGGGATTATAGGCATGTGCCACCTTGCCTGGCTATTTTCTCCTTTTTATATAGGGTCTATGTTCATGAAGAATATTGGTCTGTAGTTTTGTTGTCACTTCTTTGCCTGACTTTATTATCATGGTAATACTGGTCTCGTGAAATTGAGATGAAAACTATTCCTTCTTCCACTATTTTTTAAAAAATATTTGTGTGAGTGGGGGGTGGTATTATTTTTTCCTTAAATGTTTCAGCTTCTGGTTTCACTACTTTTGTTTGTTTGTTTTCTGTTTCACTTATCATCACTATTGCCTTTATTATTCCTTCCTTCTATTTCCTGTAAATTTTCCCTTTTCTAACTTCTTATGAACATGCTTAGGTAACTGATTTTTTTTATTTTTTATTTTGAGACAGGATTTCACTAATTGCTGAAGCTGACCTAGAACTTGTGATCATGATACCTCAGCCTTCCAAGTTATAGGCGTGTACTACTACACCCAGCTATATGCATCTTTGTAAAATACTGCTTTAGCTCTACCTTACAAATTATGTTCTGCTCTCATTATCATTCATTCCAAAATATTTTCCAATATGCTTTCTGATTTTTCCTTTGATCCAGAGGTACTTCAGATATAGAACTTACTCTTTGTGATTTCACCCTTTAATAAATCTACTGAAACTTGTTTTGGTATACGGTCTGTTTGGTAAATATGTCCTGTGCATTTAAAAAGAATATATATCCTGCAATTGATAGATATTGTGTTCAGATCCTTAATTACTTTTTTGTCTAGCTATTCTATTTCCTAAAATCTCCAGCAATGCCTGTGGGTTTATCTACTTCTTTCTTCAGTTCTGAGAGTTTTTGCTTCTTTTTAAAGCTTTTATTTTTTTTGACACACATACATTTCTAATTCTTAAGTATGCCTAATAAATTGATCTTTTCTTCTGCTATCTCCAATACAGCATTCAGTGAATTTTTCATTTAGTTAGTATGCTTCTTAGCTCTATAATTTTCTTTTTTATTCCATCTCAGCTGAAATTCTCTATCTGTTCATTAATTATTTGAATATATTTTATTTAACTCACTGAGACTGTTTTTTGAGGAGTTGCTGGAGATAGTGCTCATGAGAGTTCCTGGGGTCTATCATCACTAAAAAAACAAATAATGGCTATTCTGAAATATATTTCTCCTAAAGTTAGGACACTTGTTGCACCTGATTCAGGAGCTCTGCCACTGTTTGGCTGTACCATCCTTAGGCTTGTTCCTTAACCCAACTTGGTATCAGTGTCCTTATCTGTGATACAATGGTGATAATTACATCACCATCTCGATTAGGCTCTCTGACCTTGTGTAGTAAGTGTTTCTTTTGTACTTAGCAAAGCTGCCCTTCCTGTGAGGCAACGTGGGCTGGCATTTCCCAAAGTCAGGAAAATGATAGTTAGAATCACAATTTTAGGAGGTAAATTCACAGTCCTTCAACACAAAATCACATGCTTCCTGCAGATAATTTCAATTTTTACCGGAGCCATTCTGACATCACTTCTTACTCTTCAGGCAAGGTGCCTGTGAAGTTTTCCCTGAGTAATGCACTACTGAATGCCAATAAACCGACTTTGATATTAGATGGTCATGTGGCATAATAAAGATTCCATCTATTAATCCAGATCTGCCTGTATAACTATGCATGAATTACCAAAACTTTGATCCATGTTACCCATCTATTTCATAGAACTGTCATGAGAATTAGTCTTAAGTTATCACTATTTACTGTCCGAGTCCAAAAGACACTTTGTTTAGAGTTAAAATCATTGTACAAATATTTTATACAGTAAGGAATAGTGAAAAACAACCTTGAGACATTTAGCAGAAATTTAAAGCATAGCAAACACAAATTTCATATATACACACACACACACTTTATATCTTTCAATACTCCTAGTTTTAAAAGTTTATATACTGAAATGGTCAACATCTTTTGAATGCAACTAACTGCTTATTAACTGCCATGTATAAAACTTACACTTATCTTTATAAATACTGAGTTCATATCTCATCTCTCTAAAACATTCTACTTTACTATTCTGGTTTTTTTTCTTAAATCTTACTATTGAAAGTCAATCCTTCAATCCAGTTTTCAAATACATTTCTAACATATTCTAGAGTATTATTATTTCTGGTTCTTCTTGTACTCATATTCCCAAAAGCAGTACTCATATAAGATGAAAAAATACTGTCCTATGTCCTTCTGGTAAAACAGGTTAATTCAACTTCTAGTTACAAAATACTGTGTTATGAAGACCTTGTTAAATGATTAAATAGATGAGACTAATACATTATCTTTTTGTTCTTAGATATCACTAATTTAATACTTTGAGAAAAAATATCTAGTATATCATCAACTCAATTTCATCATCATAATAAGAGTCTAAAATGTTGTTACCTCTTTGTCATCTCCTGATTAATGGATAATGGTAAACCACCTTTCTCTGCCAAATCTCTTTAGCATGATGAGAAGATATTAAATTCTCATTTATGTTCAGTAAAAGCCAAAAAAACTTAAAATGGTGTGTGTGTGTGTGTGTGTGTATACACACACATGCCTTTATTTATAGACTCTATAAAGATGACATAATATTTTGTGAAACAATAAGAAAACTCAAGGATAACAGATGATTTCATTATTAAAATATCCTATGTTATTCATTGATACTTCTGCATTCTTATTATTTTAGTATTTGGGCACAGTGGAGACAATTTATGAGTAACAATGAGAACACTCTTAGGATGATGAAGTCATTTCAAGATACAGGAAAAATAAGATCACTAAGATCCCAAAATGTATCTAAGATTTGCAAAAAATGCCATACAATAATAGCAAGATACAAAGCAATTTAATGATATTTTTTTCCTATTTATTCTTTGGAAGACTTCTAAGAAAGGATTTTAAGTCATAAAATACTAATCAAGTAGTCAGAAGTGTTCAAAATAGGTACTTAAAAATCCAGCTTGAGGCCAATGAACCCTGATAGTATACTGAGGATTAAATGAAATACATATGAAAATATTCCCTCCTCCACTATTTGACCTCATAATGCCTTTCATTAATCTTAAAATACTCTTTAGCACTTTCTAGAATCAAAGAGAAAGCACACAAATATTTGGCAAATCCTAAATTTTAAAAGCTGTCCATTTAGTATAGAGCTTTTATGTAATTACCTAAGGGAATTACAACTAGAAAAGGTAAATAATTTGGCTGCTTGTAAAGATGTATCCTTTCATTTAGCATCTGCCACATGACTACTTTGCCAAAGAAAAGGCAAATAAAAGGTAAACACCAAAGATGTAGGTATAAGACCAGAAATTTTACAACTGTTAGAAGAAAACATAGGGGAAACACTTCAACATATAAGCACAGGCATCAACTTCTTGAATAAACTTTTATAGGTCAGGAAATAAGAGAAAGGATCAATAAATGAGATGGCATCAAATCAAAAAGCCTCTGCAGAGCAAAGATAACTACAGTGTGGACTACAGTGTGAGGACAGAGTCTACAGAATGGGAGAAAACTTGCCAGCTACTCTTATGACAGAGGATTAATATCCAGAATACATAAATAACTCAAAAACTCAATATCAATCAATAAACAAACAAACAGATAACTTAAGCTAGGTATAGGAATGTACATCTATAATTCCAGCAATTTAGGAGGCTAAATTTGAGGCCAGCCTAGACAACTAACTTAGTGAACTCTGTCTAAAAATAGGGGAAAAAAAAAAAAAAAGGACTGGAATGTAGCTCACTGATAAAACAACCCTGGGTACAATCCCCAGTATCACAAAAATAAGTAAAAATATAAATAAATAAATAGCCAGCCCACCCATTCAACAAATGAACCGAACAAACACTTCTCCAAAGAAATATCAACAGCCCCAGCTATATGAAAAAATGTTTAACATCTTTAGCCACCAGGTAAATGTAAATCAAAACTATACTGAGATCCCACCTCACTCCAGTCACGGCAACAATCATCCAGAATAAAAACAACAAGAAATGCTGGTGAAGATGCAGAGGGGGGAAAGGAACTCATATATATATTGTTGGTAGGAATGTAAATTAGTATAGCCACTTGGGAAATCAGTATGGAAGTTCCTCAAGACTAGAAATGGCACCACCACATGATCCAGCTATACCACTCTTCAATATGTATCCGTAAGAATTAAAGTCAGCATAGTTTAGGGAAACATGCATACCATGTTTACACAATTCACAATAGCTTATGGAATCAGCCTAGACTTCCATCAAAAGATCAATGGATAAAGAACATGAATACATATATACAATAGAGTTTTAGTCAGTCAATAAAGAATGAAATTATGTCATCTGTAGGAAAATGGATGAAACTGAAGAGAATCATATTAAGCAAAACAAGCCAGACACAGAAAAGTAAGTATCATGTTTTTTCTCCTATGTAGATGCTAAAGGGACACCTCCCACCCCACCCACCCCGAAAAAAGGTCATGAAAGTAGAGTGAAGGAAGGCAAGCAGGGGAAGGGAGGATGGAGGAGGGAAAGGCACTGGAAAGTAATACTGACCAATTATGTTATGTATTTTGTATGTTTGTTAGGTATGTACGTATTATATGTGAATATGCCACAATGAAACTCACTGCTCTGTATAAAAAGTGTGAATCAATTTTTTAAAAAGACAAGTAACAATAGCCAAAATATTTTTAGTAAGGCTTATTATCAAAATGAAATGAGCCAGGTGCAATAGTGTGTGTCCTAAGTCCCAGCTACTTGGGAGCCTGAGGTAAGAGGAGCTCCTCAGCCCAGCCAGGAGTTGAAGGCCAGCTTGGGCAACATAATGAGAGTCCTGTTATGAAAGAAAAAAGAAGGAAGATGAAAGGGCACCTAGCTATATATGAACATAATCCTGAATATGATATAACCCAACAAATGAGAAAGTTACATATTAAATCAAACTGACTAAACATTAAATCTTAAGCAGATACCAGAAAGGTAAATAAGTCATCTTTATGAATTCATCAAGGCCTGGCCCTGTACTAGGCACAATGCTGGCATTAGGAGTACAAATTAAAGAAGTCTCATCCCTAGCATGGACAGGGAGACAGAAAAGATATCCACATGGTTAACTTTCTCACCACCTAATTGCCATAGCTCAAATGTCACTCCCTCAATGAACTTACCTAGCACACTTTTGAAAAGTGCAATCTACATGGATATCCACCTTTCCTCGCTCTCTATTTTTTCCTCCAGTATTTACACTGTATACCATTTTATATATTTTAAGTATTTGCATTCTTTGTCATTCTTCTCCCATTAGATTGTAAGTTCCTCAAGGGAATTAATTTTTGTCTGTTTTTGTTTGCTGGTTTACCCTAATGCCCAGTACATAAAAGACAAGTAAATAACACCCATAGAATTCTAAAGCCAAAACATTCAATCCATAAGGATCATTGTGCTCAGATATGGTGGGAAGAAGAAAAGGACAAAAATAACTTTAGGCAGATAAAAGAGTTCACATTCAATAAGCATTATTAACCTAAGGTTCATAAATTCCCCAGAGGGGTCTGTAGATAGGATTTAGGGGGTACATTAATTCAGATAAGGAAAACATGCTAAAATTCAGAATTTCCTTCCATTATGAATGTAAGAAATAAACCAATGTAGCATTTGTAATACCAAAAAATCAGTTTATTTCTTACTGTGTTAATAATTTTTGCAAATATCTCAAAATGGCAACTACATTATTACTTCAAATTTTTATTTTACCAAGGAAACATATAAATTACTATATCATAGATTTGTTTCCATATTTTTATAATTGTTCATATTTTTAATCTTATATGTTTTGGGATATATCCTTAAAAATATTATTTTGAAAAGGGGTCCACATACTTGACCACATCTGTCATCAGAGCCAAGGCATAAACAAATGTTAAAGAACTCTCTGGTACTAAAGTCTTAAGACCTATGAAAGAAGAGAAGACACTATGAAAACTATTCATGTGACTAGGTTAAAGAAAGACATAATAAGAGATGAATAAAGAAAATTAAAATTTATTTTTAACTCTTATTACAACTAGATAACACTATAAGGGAGTAGTGCAACACTATAAGGGAGTAGTGCTAAGAAGCACTTTATAATCAATTGTCCTTACCTCTCACCCTACTGATCAAAGAAAAGATCAGAATAAAAAGAAGCAAAGTGACATTTGAGCTAGGCATTAAAAAATGAGACAATGGGGCTGGGGTAGTGGCTTAGTAGGCATACACCACGGTGCCCAGCAGCAGTCGACTTCTTCCTCACAAAAATCAGCCATTTACTCTAGTATTAAAATTACACTCTTATCTTCCTTCTTCAGGATAAATACCTATGATTCCTTGCAACACTCTTCATTATCTAACATTATATTTTTATGTTTTCTCAAATCTCTCCAATTTCTCTTTTTTACATCTTTTAATTCTTTCTTTCTTTTTTGAGGGCAGGTAGGGATACTCCCAGGGGCACTTAATCACAGAGCTACATTTCCAGCCCCTCTCTCTCTCTCTCATTTTATATATATATATATATATATATATATAATTTTTTTTGAGACAGGCTCTTACTAAGTTGCTGAAGCTGGCTTTGAACTTGTGATCTTCCCATCTCACTGGGATTATAGACAGGCATGCATTACTATGCCCAGTCTTTCATTAGCTCAAGTGCTCCTCCTGCCCCAGCTCCCAAGTAGCTGGGACTACAAGCATGAACCATAATGTTCCCTTCACCTTTTTAAAATAAAATGATCCAAATATGATATCAGTGAATAATAGATAATTTGTAAATAAATATAGTACAATACTAACATGGCTCCCTAAAAAGATTCTCTTTTGCAAAGAAATTAATGAATCAACTACAAGGTTGGAGGATAGAGAATCAAACAAACAAAAAAAACCACGATCTCAAGAAACTTTCGAGTTACTTCTCTGCCGGTATGTTTGTGTCCTCACAAACCAAAAAAACACCAATCTTCAATTACTTCACCTTTATAATCTCCCATTCCCAGACAAGAAAGAACTCCCCTCTTCAGCACCAACCCCCACAACAAAGGTAGAGGGACTTTCGTTACTATGAATTAATTGTAGTTATCTCCCCAAGATTGGGAAGTTTTTTTATTTTCACAGTATTTTTTATTTTCATATTAAGGATAGAACTCAGTGCCTCATATGTGCTAAGCAAGTGCTCCAACACTCAGCTACACCCCCAGCCCTCAACAGGCAGTCTTTAAAAAAAAAGGTCTTACTATCTTCTCACTGTTGACAATTACTTAATACAATTGTTGAAACTACTTCCTTTAGTTCAAAAATATATATATCATTTTTCTCAACTGAAGAAAAGGGAACAAGGTTATGAAAAATTAAGCTGGGAAGGAGAGAAAGAACTCTTCTTTTAAACTAAATTTCGCTAATGATTTGTTTTTCCATAATGTGGGCAAAATATTTACCTTTAAGATAATTAAGTAGCATTATTCTGAATTAAAGAATAATATCCCTTCTCCCAAAAAAATTCAGAGAAAACAGAACTAATGAGAAGAGGAGATAAAAGATAAGACATTTAAAACAGAGACAGATTGTAGGATATTTACTTAGGGAGAAAAGAGTTGTAATCAATGGGAGAAGAAATAAATAAATCTGTCCCTCAAACTCAGAAGTCATGGACGCAAAATATAATTTAATTTTGTGTTTCTTGTTTAAAAAAAAAGCAATAATATGGTTACTTGAAATAAGTTTCAAAGAATAGAGAAAAATGGATTTAAGATCATCGATGTACATGAAAGGGTACCAAATATAAAGCAAAATTTTATAATAAAACCTTCTTTCATGAAAAATTGAGCAAGGAAAAAGTAGCCATAAAAAAGTTTCTATAATTCAACAATATACTTCAAGTTTAAGTTGGTTTTTATACCTCTCTCATAAAACAACGAACAGGAAGCTATACCATAAAAATAAAGGGAAGAAGATGCTATGAGTTACTTCTACCTCTTAGACCTACTGGGATCATGGCTGCATCAGGAAAAATCCTAAGAGGTTAAAGTCCACCCCATACCCAAGATCAAACTCTACTCCCACCCCACCTTGGCTCAATGGTTTTCTCCCACTGTGGTGAGGATGGTTTTGGAAAAGCTCCTCAAATGCCAGGAAACACTGTAAATACAAAAAGAAAGAACAATTCATAAGTACCAAAACTTAACTAACATTTTGGTCTCTCTCACAGGGAAGATTGGTATAATGGAAAAAGTACTAGTCTACAAAGAAATCAAGCTCTGGCTGTAATTCCGGGTGATTTGGGGGTCAGGGTGAAGGATCCAGGATACACATTGTTTTTGATGTTACTAAACTGGTAATATAAGCCAGAAACTGTTGATGCATCTCTGTCACTAACTGAGTAGGAAAAGGAAGTCATCGGAGAAGTTAGCAGAACTAAAGGATACAAAGAGACATTTCTGATAAAATAACTTCAGAACCCGGTCCCGAAGTATTTTTCCATCTAAGGTTGTCTATATTGGGTTTCTATGACTGGCAAGTAAATCTGGTCAGTATACCTGGGTCCTAATTCCACAGTGAACCTCAGCAAGAACCCATCTTCTGGCCTTTGTTTCCACTTTCATAAAGCTTTCAATGCATTTGAAAAGCACTAAAACTTTTTTTTCTTTTTAAATAAAATCTCACTGAGATATAAAAAATAAGTCAGGCATGGTGGAGCACATCTACAATCCCAGCTACTTGGGAGATTGAAGCAGGAGGATTGGAAGTTCAAAGCCAGCCTCAGCAACTCAGTGAAGCCCTAAGCAATTTAGTGAGTCCTGGTCTCAAACTAAAAAAGGGCTAAGGATGTAGCTAAGTGATTTAGTACCCCTGGGTTCAATCCCTGGTACCAGAAAAATGACTATACTCATAATATATTTTGTGCATTGTTAAATAGCAAATTCACATCTATTTCTGACCAAAATCAACAAGAACAATGACTAAATACTCCTCACTTTGAGACCAAAAATAAGTGACTCTATTACTATAAATGTACATTGTAGACCAAAAATGATATTCACTCATTAAGACCAGAATCAATGAGAACAAGGCTGTTTTGATATATCAAAACTTTAAAATCAAAGACTAATGGCAAAAACTCATGATCCAATTTATTTTTATATTTGTTTTAGCTGTACATTATTGAGATAATCTTAATTCCAGAAGAATAGTTTCAAAGAATAACATATTTCCACATCTGCCTTATCCTGATTTAATTAAAAATGGAGAAAAACTTTAACTTTTGAACAAAAGAAAATCAGCCTGATGGCACAAATTTTCTAAAAACTCTTGAACTGGTTAAAATTTAGTAAATAATATAGTTAACATTCATGTGTTGGTTTCTAATTAATTTAAAAAGCAAACTAAAATCAAATGTTTATGAATCTACTTAGTGCTTTCATAGATTTCTAATAAAATAAATCTTTCATTTTTAAAAAATATTTTTTAATCTAATTCATATACACTGTCTACAGAAAATTATAATGTAAGATATATAAGAAATTAATGGATTTTTTAATAATGTCTATTTAAAGTAAAGAAAAATTTCACCACCAATTCATATTCACAATCTTAAGAGAGTTATGAGTATGGCCAAAACTTGAGACTATTACAGTAATAATCTATTCAATCTTAATGAAAACTATTTGATAGAACAGATCACTGAAAGTGCTGTAAAATGTTTATTACATAGAAGTGACAATATTAAGACAGAAATGAATACCTCTCCATCTCCAATTGTTAAGAAGCTAATAGTCTAGCACAAAATACAATTTATATATTCAACAAGGGTGTCTCCTCAGTGCCGCCAGTCACTGTGCAAGCAACTAGGGCTAAACAATGAACCAGATACAAGTGATCCTACACCCTCATAAATTTAGTATTTAACCTATAAGTATTTGATAACTAATGAACACTTTGGAAAAAGAAAGGTGGGGGTGAGGAAAGAGACTATATGATTAATTAACATTTTTGAGAGACTGTTGGCTACTATGTGAAAGTTACTATAAACTGGAGACAGTAAGCTCCAAATTAGATAAGTTAGGACAATGATAATGGCAATGATGATGACCTTAACAGGAACATAAAAGAGGGAGCAACAAACTCAGTTGAAGTATAAGGAAACAAAAAAATATTTCACAGAAGATATGTTACAGCTCAATCCTGAAAGACAAGGAATAGAATAAATAAAGGCAAAGATGCAGTGAAACCAAATAACAAACATGTCTGGGAAACTTCAAGACGTTCCTCACAGTGAATCTTGAATGAGGTGAATCACAGCTGCAATGATAGATTAAGAAAAAGACAGTAAAGGCTATATTATAACAAAGGAAGTATACCACCTCTAGGACATGGATGAGTAAGCAGTGTGCTTATGTAACCAGCCTTACATTTTAGAAATAATTCTTTCAGGGACAATTAGCCTCAAAAAAAATACAAGCAGCCTAGCCTTGTGCCACCAGTCACTGCACCAGCAACTAGAGCTAATCAATGAACAAGATACACGTGATACATCTTGCCAATAGGTATGCCATCTCAAAATTCTAACCTAGTAATTTATCTTGACAACAAATATGATCCAAACAAATACTCTGAGCTTAAGAAACCAAACAAATTTAGTCCACATAGTATGACATGGCTATTAAGACAACAAAAAGGGAAGTCTCTGTAGATAAACTCTCAAAATGTAATTTTATAATAAGTCTTCTAACTTTAAAATAAAGTTGTTTCTCTGTTAGTACCACATTTCCTTAGTTGCTCTACATTATCTTCTTAACTCTGCCTACCTCCAATTTTTAACATTCTATTTTTATGAGCTAGGGTTGTGGCTCAGAGGTAGAGCACCACCTAGTATGTTTGAGGCACTAGATTCAATCCTAAGCACCACATAAAAGATAAATAAATAAAGGTACTGTGTCCACCTACAACAAAAAATATTTTTTAAAAAAATTACATTTTTAGAGTTTTGTCTGCTCCACTTTTATATGCTTCATTCCAACAAAATAAATCCTACCTTTCCGGGGTCATCCTTTGAACGAGGCACTTTAAGGAAACATTTGTTCAGTGACAGATTATGTCGTATGGAATTCTGAAATTAAAGAAGAAAAGTCATTGGGTTATGGAATCCAAAACATAAAACCTATCTGTAAAAACAGAATCAGAAACCTAAATATCCCTATGCACTGTAATACAATTACAAATGGTATAAAACTTTTATAATGGGCTTCAAATTAAACCTAACTTTCCAATACAAATAATACAAAGGGAAATAGTTATTAGAAAAGACATTTTCTAGTGGACTCCATAACAATGTAACATATGTAGTACTGTAAATGTTTAAGACCTTTTTAATAATGCAAGAATAAGCCTGTGATGTAATGTTAGGTGCCAAATATAAAACTACATGTCACAGCTTTAATCATATTTTTCAATTTATGTATTTATTCTTGGAAACAAATCAGAATGCAAATGATATAAATTATTCTACAATGAATTTTAGGTGATAATTATTTTCTTATTTTTTACTTTCCTATAAGGTACAAATGGTCTATAAGGCACAGATATTAGCATTTTTAAATTAATTTTTTAAATGTAATTAATGGATTTAATTAATGTATTTAGTTAATTTAAAATTTAATTAATTAATTTAATTAATCTATTTTTTAGAATGTAAGGACTAGGAGTGTAGGAGGGTGCTTGCCTAGCTCGCACAAGGCCCTGGATTCAATCCCAAGGGGGAAAAAAGTTTTTAAAATTCCTCTGCTCTATTACAAAAGCATACAGAAGTAAATTCGGAGCCCATTGCAGTGGTGCACACCTGTAATCCCAGCAGCTGAGGAGGCTGAGGATCACAAGTTCAAAGCCAGCCAGGCAAAAGCAAGGTGCTAAACAACTCAGTGAGACCCTGTTTACAAATAAAATATAAAATAGGGCTAGGATGTGACTCACCTGAGTTCAATCCCCAGTACCCCCCCCAAAAAAAAAGTCAATTTGATTCTCACTATATCTGTAATGGGAAAAAACACATGGAAAGAGATGGCTACAAAGGATTAGAAAGAACATCTAGGTTCCTCAATGTAGCAGGGAAGAATAAACCTGGGTGGTAGGAAGATGCCTTTGGAGACCTAGTGAGTCTGTGAAACACGAAATTTATTCATGAGTAAGTGGAATTATACCATAATTCTCACAGAAAATACCCCTAAAGTTCTTTTCTTCTCAATTAAATGCACCAAAATCCATTCCCCGATAATGTTGTTACCAAATGACCACTTATCTGGTAAAGACAGGCCCCAACTGTATTTAATCACTGCTTAGAATGGTACCTTCTGGGGTCATTTTCTGGCATAATCTCACAGGGGTGAGTTAAAAGAGGTACAGAGAATATAAATTCAAGCCTACAGTATTGCCAAAATAGAAATTTAAAATTTATGAATGGGAATTCTACCTCTGCTTGGTATATAAGCAGCTACAAATGATGCTCCCTCACAAAAAAATGAGAAACACTGGGTAAATTGAAAAATCACACAGGTTGTAAGGCAACTAAGCAAACAACATTCCTAAAAGAGACAAGGCTATTCAAGGAAGAACTGGACGTGCAAACTGCCTCAACTTTGGCAAGGTGTGTGAAAAAGATCTGGCCACCATTAAGTAGGTAACAAGAAATTAGTTAAAATTTTAAAGGCCAACCACGGGCTAGTGAGTTAGTTTAGAACAAGGGCTCAAGTCAAAGAATTTCCACCCACTCTTAAACTTTTCTCCTTAAGCCTTTACCATGTGCTCCTTAGAAACATTAGGGTAGGATAAGAGACTGGAAAACATCTTCCTTAGTGGCACAACTAGCAAGGAGGTGACCGAAGATAGCAAAATAGTGAGGGGTAGGGGAGCTACAAAGCCCACCAACCTTGCATATATTTTTACAGAGAAAAAAAAAATCTAAAATCTAAGTTTGAAGTAGAAGCAGCAAAATCTCTCAACCACAGGACTCTGGCAAAAATTCATTACTTCTCAGGGGAAAATAGAAACAGAACACTTTTGTCTCTAGAGAGGAATAAGAAACCCAAGATACACATAAAGATCTACTGGTACTGGAGGAAAGCCTTTCTGTGGAGGTGATATAGAAACTTCTTGGGCTCAGCATTCTATATTAACACCATGCAAAAGGTCTGCTGCAAGTGGGGAAGTGGGAGACACTCCCATTCAAAAGCAACTACAAATACAAGGTTAGTTTGGCTGAGGGAAAGAAGCATTGAAAAAGTCCTACCCCCAAGTTCAAGAGCCTACGTATGATTGAGGCTGGACCAACAAAACAGAGAAAAACCCTCACCTCTTACCAAAAAAAAAAAACCAAAAAAACAAAAAAAAACCTCTGCACTGAATACAAATAGCACTCTACTGACAGAACCCCATGTATAACAAGGTAGGGAGAGATGCCAAAGTCCAAAGAGATGGAAAAATGAAAAAATCATATTGTATCCAATGCCCACACTCCAAAAGCACAAGTAACAGGAACCTACTACCGAAAGAATGCAAAGTGTGCCATATATTAAAGACCACCAACAAAACTCAAATTCAGTTAAACTGTGGACAGACTGACTTGACCCCCACTGCAACATATAAAACCCCTGAGAAGGGCTGGGGTTGTGGCTCAACAGTAGAGTGCTCATCTAGCATGTGCGAGGCCCTGGGTTTCATCCTCAGCACACATTAAAAATAAATAAATAAATAAATAAATAAATATTTTTTTAAAGGCCAGAGAAAAAGATACTTGTCCATTTACAAGTACAAATACTATTTACTTCAAATCTCCACTATTCTTCTAAACATCATGTATCTGGTACAGAGTCAAAAAGTACAAGGCATAGAAAAGCAAGGGGAAACCCCACTATCAAAAGATAAAGCAACCAACAAAACCCAATTGAGAAATAACTCAGGTATTACAACTATCAGACAAAAACTTTAAAATAATCAGGATTAACATTAAAGGCCAACAGAAAAAACTGGACAACTTGAATAAAGAGATGGGAAATTTCAAAGGAGATGTGAAATTATATGAAAGAGACAAAGAAAAATAACAGAAATAAAAAATCCAATCAAAGATAAAGAATTCCAGGCTGGGACTGTAGCTGAGTTACAGTGCTTGCTCATCCTAGGTTTAATCCACAATACTGCCCCTTCAAAATAATAGTAAAGAATTTTTTTTTTTGGGGGGGGGGCTACCGGAGATTGAACTCAAGGCACTCAATCACTGAGCCACATCCCCAGCCCTATTTTGTATTTTATTTAGAGACAGGGTCTCACTGAGTTGCTCAACGCCTCGCTGTTGCTGAAACTGGCTTTGAACTTGCAATCCTCCTACCTCAACCTCCTGAACCACTGGGATTACAGGTGTGTGCCACTGCACCAGCCAATGGAAAAGAATTTTTAAAATGGGTTCATCAGTAAGCTGGACACAACTAGAGAAAGGTTTGGAGAACTTGAAGATAGATCAACAGACGTTATCTAAACTGAAACCAGCCCATACATGAGTATATGCATGCAAAGACTTAAAAGAGAAAGAATCCTTCAAGAACCGTAAAACAATACATGTAATTCAAATCCCAGAAGGAGAAAGGAGAAAGGAAAAAGAGTGAGGCAGAGGAATATCTGAAAAAGTACCAGTGAATAACCTTCCAAAAATAATGCAAGACAACAACTCACACATGCAAGAATTTCAGAAAATACCAAGCAAAATACACTAAAAATCAACACATGTATAACAAGGTAGGGAGAGATGCCAAAGTCCAAAGAGATGGAAAAATGAAAAAAATCATACTGCATCCAATGCCCACACTCCAAGCACAAGGTAACAGGAACCTACTACTGAAAAAATGTAAAGTGTGCCATATATTAAAGACCACCAACAAAACTAGAGTTGTAGCTCTGTGGTAGACTTTACCTAGCAAGCACACAGTCCTAGGTTAGAACACCAGCAACACACACAAAAAAGTCAGAAAATAATCCATACCCTTATCTTCATTGTAGTTAAAATGCTAAAAACCAAAATGAAGAAAACATCTTAAAGGCAGTAACAGGAAATAAGATTATGTCATGGAAGAATAAAGACAAGAATTACAGCAGAATTCTCCAGAACAATGGAGTGATAACTTAAAAAGTACTCAAAGGAAAAAAAGTATCAATTATATACACAGTAAAAATATCTCTCAAGAATGAAGGCAAATTAAAGACTTTCAGGCTAACAAAAGCTTAAAGTACCAGCTTGCTGAAAATGTTATAAGGAAATTCTTGAGCCAAAAGAAATCAAATGGAAACTTAGGTCTATAAAATGAAATGAAGAGTGCCAGAAATGGTAAAAATGAAGGTAAATTTAAAGTACATTTTTATTACTTGTAATGTCTTTAAGACAAATGTAATAATTTATTATAGCACACAAAATGTATGTAAAAGTAAAATTACATCAATGACACAAGGATGGATCAAAGAGATTGAAAAAATATAGTTCATAAAGTTTAATCCTATTTGAAGGTAGAACATAGTAAGTTAAAGATATTACAAAGGATTCTGCCCCCTCAAAACCCTAAATATTGAAATCTAATTCCAGTGTGGTATTATTTATAGATAGGGCTGAGTGGGGGTAGGCGATGATTAGGTCAATGTTTTCTTCATCAAAGGAATCAGTTATTATTATTAAAAAAAAAAAAAAAGAGTCCCCATAGAGTTTGTTTGCTGCTTGCCCTCTGTGAGATTACAATGAGAAGATTGCCATCTATGAATCAAAAGGTAGGCCCTCACTATGACTAGTTCAATAACTTCAGTCACCAAATCTGGCAGTGCCTGAATCTTTGACTTCCCAGTCACCAGAACTTTTAGAAATAAACTGTTGCTTGTAAACCACCAATCTATGCTTTTTTGTTTTAACAGCCTGAACAAACTAAGACAGGCAGATGTATATAGTAAACTCTAGAGAAATATCCAAGAAGAATTTAAAAAGAGATACAATAATTAAAATAAATGTGAAAATAAAATGGAATCATAAATACTGAATCCAAATCTTAAAGAAGACAGGTGAAAAGAACAAACCGTCAGACAAAATGGAGTTCTTCTATTCATCTTAAAAGTTCAAGATGGAAGTAAAAACAAATCAAATCAATATCATCAGAAAATAAGAACCATTATTTTGTAAATGGTTCAGTGTGAACATCAGGGGAAGAATAAACCTCCCTTTGACCTTTCCACTCTACCAAAAGCTTAAATACTGGAAAATTTCAGGTTTCTGCCCTAGGTCCGTTTTCATTTCTACACTCAATCATCTATAGCCATGGCTTCAATTGAACATCTGCGACATAAAACTCTTAATCTCCAACTCAGATTTTTCTCCTCAGTTCCGAACATATTTTTCCAATTTTCAAGTAGACATCTCCAGAAACCCCTCAAATTCAACATGTTTAAAACTAAACTTAATCTTAATGACCAATGTGATCTTCTTCAAAGTTACCTCTTCTCCGTTTGAATACATTATTACTCCCATCAGAAACCTGTGAAGCATATATCTTCCTCCTTCCTTACCATTTAAAATAGATCCATCCAAAATCTCATTAATCTCTTAGATCTACTTATTTTACTCCTACTTAATTTACTTCCTAATTGCTGTCCCACTTCCTCTCTCTTCCCCTCTTCTGGCACTAAACACCTTGCAGGCTTTGCAAGGTACTGTATTTTCTTTGCAATACAATTTTGTTGCTATTTCCTCACTTAGAACCTTTCAGTGATTTCCCACTGCACTGGGATAAAATTCCAAATTCTTAAGCCTCCAAAGACCTTACATTGTTGTCTTCATCCATCCATTTCAATGTTTGCTCTCATTTTAGGCCTTCCTTAAATTGTTACATCTGGAAAGATTTCTGCTCTTCGCCTTATTTCTCCTCTTTAACTAAATGAATCCACTCAATTTTCAACCAGCTCTTGGTCTAAACATCAGTTTCTTCTGGGGAACCCATTCTGACATTGGGAGGCTAGGAAAAATCTCACCGTGATTTCTTCTTCTTCTTCTTTTTTTTTTTTTTTTTTTTTGAGGAAGGTGGTAATAGTGCCATAAACATGCTAGGAAAGCACTTTACCCCAGATACGCTATGTTATGCCATGCCACACCTTGCCATCCTACTCTATGCTGAGACAGTATCTCACTAAATTGCCCAGGTTGGCCTCAAACTTGTGATTCTCCTGCCTCAAGTCTCCCAAATAGCTGGGATTATAGGCATATGTTACAACACCCAGCTTGCAATAAACTTTTTTTTAACATCCTGAATTTTTCATCACACTTGCAATAGTTTGTTTAATGAGGTTCATCCTCTATGTTGTATTCTCTGCCAAATGTAAATAGGTTACATGAAATTGGGACCTTGTATAGCACTGTACCACTAAGCCACACCTCTAGTCCCACAAAAACATATTTAGAAAATGAAAACACCCAGAGATGCAAAAGCCAGAATATCTGTACACATACACACACACACCCATTAAAGATTACTTCAAACCTCACAACTTGGGTAGTCTCTATCTCTAATAGCCCCAAGAAAAGAAGTCAGGAGAGTAGAGATTAGAATGATCAAGGTTAGATTGAAGAAAATTTGCTGAGGTTAAATAATATATATATATTTTAAAGACATACTGCTTGGCTTTGAAAATTTCATCTCCAAAAGTAGCTTAGTAAAAAACTGGAGATGCATTTTAATGCAGATTCCTAGGCTTCATTCAAAGCAACTGACTAAAAATCCCTGGAGTTTTGGCCCATGAATCTGAATTTTAAAAGCATTCTAACTGAAATATATTTTAAATTTGGGCTTAAGCTGGTACCTCCAATCCAATCAACCATTATATGTCTACCTATCTCTACTCCCACTGTGAGTGTCCTAGTTCATCCCCCCAAAATTAACATATATACTCCTCTGTTCTATCCTACTATGCACATAAAATAGTTCCAGTATTGCTTCCAACTTTCTAACTTCTTCCTTCCTAACTTCTTTTCTTTTGGGTTACTGGAAGTAAACAATGCCTCTAGTGAAGTACTACTATCAAACACAAATCTGCTAACTTCATTTCTCGATAATTCCTTCTGACCTTAGAATGTCCCGTGAAGGCATATAATCAGAATATTCTGGTCAGCCAGCCACAGAGGTGCACACCTAAAAGCTCAAGAGCAGGCTAAGGCAGGAAGATTGCAAATCAAGACCAGCCTCAGCAACTTAGTGAGGTCCTGTCTCAGAATGAAATTTTAAAAAAAAGGTGGGGGGCTAGCAATGTAGTTCAGTGGTAGAACACACCTGGTTCAATCCTAGTACTGAAAAAAGAGAAAAAGAATGCTCTAGTCAAAAGTTTCTTCAATTTTTTTATATCTGATTATGTTATCTGATTATGCTACTAATTTGTTCAGTTTTAGGGTCTCTTTTTCCATCTCTTTTTACTAACATATAAAACATTTAAATAGTTCAAAAGTCAAAATTGTTATTATATTCAAAATCTTAATCCTTTCTCTATTCCTTCCACTTCAGTTGAATCCATTCCCTATATGTAATATTTATCACAGCTCTGATTTATATTCCTAAATTTCTTTTACATAACAATGAAGAAATGTATAATGTATTGTTTCTTCTCTCCTCCAAAGAAAAGTTACACCCCCACACACTACTTTTGTATTTTTTCTTTTATTTACTCCAAACATCAAAAACTTAATAGGTTAACTTTTCCCAGTAAGGTGAGAAAATTTAAACTCCTTTCCTCCAGTTCAGATTACAGAATCACTCATTATGAAATATTCAAAGAGTTATTTTTAATAATGTAATCTTCCCTACAAAAATGAAACGGAGTTTTAACCAAATATTAAAACTCTTGAGTCCTTTCTAGTGAACATGGAAGCATTTTCTCCTCTAGGTGAACTGACTCTACGTTTTTTGAAAGGTGGTGATAGTCACTTTAATCTGGATCCTACCCTATCTTCAATCAGTATAAACTATCTTCCATTTCCCCTAATCTATCTCCTCCACACCTAAAGAGGAAGTAGTAGGCAGATTATAAGAGTATGAAACTGAGGTCAGACACATTAATGAGAAATCAAACTTTCTATGCTTAATTCCCTAAAATTTAGACCAAGTTATTCAGGTGGCATTCATATATGCATAAGCTTTCAGTATTCTAGCTCATCCTGAAAAGGGTACCCCTATAGCCAAGTGTTTCCTATGAGTTCTTTTTATTTTTCTTTAAATATTTTTAGCTGCAGGTGGATACAATATTTATTTATTTGTTTATTTATTTATTTAATGTGTGCTGCGAATTGAACCCAGTGCCTCACACATGCTAGGCAAACACTCTACCACTGACCCACAATCCCAGCCCTCCTAAGAATTCTTAAAAATATCCTTCTTCAAACACAGCTCAATTTTCACTTCCCCCAATAGCTTTCTAATAACTGCCCCTTCCCTTTACTCTCACAGCATTTGTTCTTTGTACATTCACTTTAGAGCCTCATCCTACTCCCCATAAACTCTTTTAGTTGTAACCTTCAGTTACATGTAAAATGGATATGTTTATGGCTTACACATAGGTGTGCCCAATTAGTCAACTATTTATAGCACTTACTCCACATTTCTCTATTAAAGAGCTTTTTATACAGCATCATAATTACCTGTGTGTGCACACGCGCACATGTGCATATCTTCTCCATCCAATAAAGTTTATAAACTCCCTTAGAAGCCCTGTGCTAGGCTTCTTAATTTTGCCAAAGCCTTAGAATACTACTTCACAAGAGTACATAGGAAATAAATCCTTTCCAAATTAATGAGTGAAGGATTATAAATTAGCTAGGATTATAAATTAGGGTATTATCTAGATTAGAGATTCCAAATTAGTGGTCCACAGACTCAACACAGACAAGGGACTTATATTTGTACTGCAAAGTACTTAACAAAGAAGCAATTGACTGGGAACATTTGAAAATGGGAAAACCACATACAAAAATACAGATTTATTGCTTTTCTTGGGGAGAAGAGAACTGAAATATCTACTTTGTGTCCTAAAGACCACAAGTAACTAGAAAACAGCTGTTCCTTTTACATTAGATATGCACTCTTCAGGTGATAGATTTTTACTTTGTTCATTTATGCCACTTGACTGTTATCTGCAAGCATTTAGGTCAACAACTACTGAAAAAAACCCATGAATCCCTAATGGCTGTCTTATTCAAATTTGGGCCATTTCTACTCCCTGGCAATGATGTTTTTCTATCATCAAATGGGTTTATCAAAATCTCCTCTTTTCCTTATCCAAATCTTTAAAAAAAAAAAAAAAGAATCTACAGCATCCCTGTGATAAAAACAAAACAAAGTTTAGATTGATGACTTACTTAAATTGATGGCTTGCTTAGATTGATGCCTTGATTCTTAGGTCAAATTTTATCATGTATTTCCTCCACTGAAATATTCTGTTAGAGTGAACTCTATTCAAACGACTACTAATAAGTCACTTTTCACACTGAGAGCCAGTGGCAAATTAAATTCAATAAATATTTGTGAAGCTTTTGCAAAATCATAGCTCCTGTGTACTAATTAAAAACATATGCAATGAAATTGTCAAATCTACAAAGTCTGGTACCAAATCTTGTCTCTATCATTCTCTAGCCAAGAACTCTGCAAAGTTACTTAATTTCTCAAAGTCTTTTTAAAAATTTTTCTTATATTCAAAATTTGAACAACAGTAAAGTGAAAAGACAAAGGTTTTGAAGCAGAAAGGCTTATGAGAAACTCTAGAACAGCTATCATTCAGTGGAGACATAAAACCCATAAACCGCTGCCACACTACCACACAACAGACAACTGGATAGATAATTTCTGTGTAAGAAAATGAATAAAACGTGCAGAGACAAAGGAAGTAAATTAAATTATTTGCTGTATAACACAAATTAGCTAAGAAACTAATGTGATGATACACCAAAATGCTCCTTAAAGAAGTGGTTAATTCTAGGGCTGGGGAAGAAAGATGCATGAAGACCCTGGAACATCTATTTGGTGGTGATGCTAAAAAGGAAGAAAGTGCTAAACAAACAAAAAGAATGGGGCCAACCTTTAAGAATTCCCAATGGCCAAAGCTGCAACAATTTGAATAAGAGTAACACACACACACACACACACACACACACACAAATAATAATAATAATAAAAAAATAAATAGCTATAAGTGCACAGTATTACAAATAAATGAGTTAACAAGTAAATAGAAGGAAGAAAAAGAATAACTCTTTCTTACTGAAAATATCAATTAGCAAATGTAGAAGGAAATGAGGAAAAGAGGAACTCCCCACCAGGAAACAGTAAAAATTGCAGCAGTTATTACCTACCAATGAATGCTTAAATGAATGGGAAAAGGTTTAAAAAGAAAGAGTATCTGCATACACACAAAGTATTTACAAAGTGGTAAACAGTAGTTTTATAATGAAGAAACCTGGCAGATATCACTTTGAACAAGAGAATCATTAATGTTGTTAACATTAACAACAGTAGGACAGACTGACATCATCCAATACTCTCATATGCAGAGAAGGACACATTACCTCTTCATTATTCTTCCCCCAAATGCAATACAACTATCTAATTATGAGAAAATATCAGACAAATCTACACTGAGGGAAATTCTACAAAATATTTGACAAGGGCTCTTCAAAAATATTCATGTCATAAAAGACAAAAAAGATTGAGAAACCTTTACAAATTGGAGGACACTGAGAAGACATGATGAATAAATAAAATGTAGGATTCTAGACAGGATCCTGAAATAAAAAAGGGCACTAGTGGGAAAACTGATGAAATCCTAATAGGGCCTATAATTTACTCAGTACTTAGCAGTACTATCTGGTCAAGAGTATTGTAGCAATATTAATTTCTTAATTTTGATTACTATAATTATGTAAAATGTTAATATTAGAGGAAGCTAATTAAGTATATAGGGGAACCTTTTGTACTTCTGTAACTCATACATAAATCTAAAATTCTATCAAACTAAAGACTTTTTAAAAAAGACTGTGGATAATGAATACACTATTAGTTACAGTACTATGTTGTTTTTACGTTAGTTTTTACATCAATTTACCTAAACTGTAAGTATTTTTTCCCACTGAATGCTACAGTCTCATCACTCTTTATGCTACATAAACACAGTAACATAATAAAGCTCTAACAATTTGTCAAAAATAAATTTATCCACCTAAATTTAAATTTTCTAACATCCTAAAAATGACTAGAATCATCTTCAGCTTCAATTATATGAGCTTCCACAAAGCTTCATTTTCAACAGCTGTCAACACTATTATCATTGCTTATTGCATAAAAGTACATTTTTAAGTAAAATACTTACCTTCCAACCACTGCCAGCCTCTCTATAATATGGAAAATTATCACAAATCCACTGGTAAATCTCACTTAAAGTCATTTTCTTTTTGGGAGAGCTATTGATTGCAAATGTAATGAGGCTGGCATAACTGTATGGAGGTTTCCCATCTTTGTGCTGTTGGACTTCTTCCTGGTCCAGAGTTGTATTGGGGTCAAGGAGTGCATTCTTCTTAGAAATTCCTGTTCCATGTGCATTTTGTGTAGCATCAGATTTTTGGATGGCTGCTCTCATGGTGAGCTGTGGTAACCAGTCCATAGATGTTAGGCTGCTCTCCAGTTCAGATGTCATCCTGAAGGTAAATAGACTCCTTAGTCAATATCAAGGAAAGAACCCCTGCTTCTCAAAATAATCCAATATTCACAAATCTAGGAGTTCCAAAGTGAGGGAAAGCCTGAGTTAAATCTGGAGGAAAAAGATTGAGTATGTTAATGACCAAACCAAATATTAAGGGATCAACATTTCCAATCTTTTTTCTTACTTTTTTCCTCTCCAAAACATATAATACACTTGTTTTAAAGTGTTTAAAATACAAAATGATATATACAGACCAAGTGATGTTGATGCTGATCTTTCTTTTAAAAAAATAATGTCTGCTACTTTAACAGGGCAACAGAATCTTGGTATGAAAAACTTCCATCTACTGCCCAGCTTTCTACACACCAAAACACTGCATGTCCTTAAAAATTTGAAATAGTAAATCTGTACAATTTCTTTTATACAAATTTTAGGAGAGTTATACAAACAAAGGAATGCCAAAAATAGAGTGAAGAGATCAAAGAAGTAACTGAGAAATACACACAGGAATTTGAATGGAGGAAAGAGGGCAGAGTTGAGCAGGTGGGAGGCAGGAAAAGTAAAGCTGGGTAGACAAGAACAGCAAGGAGACAAGCTAGCTGGGGGAGTGTACTAAAAAGAGGAATGCAAAGTCAAGGACACTGATGAGTAGGGGTAACGGAAGATAAGCAGTACCAGGCAGTTATTAAAAAAAAGAACAAGTCAAGGAACCAGCTTGTAAAAACTAACTGAAGTTAGTTAGGAAGTATAGGATATAAGAGACTAAAATCACATAAATGGCCAGGAAAAAAAAAAAAAAGGCATTCCAAGCTCAAGGCCAGCCTTGGACAAATGTCCAGTGATTTGGATTCTAATACATTCATTCCAAGGCTAATATATTCACCCCATTACCCCTCAAAGAAACAAAACACAGTCTGCCAGGTTGACACATATTCTACAAAAGTCTTAGAGTAGCTCTTCTAAGAGCTAAAGATGAAAATACAGAAAGGAAGCTTGACACCTCACACTGAAATTGTTAACTTTCAACAGAACATACACAAGTCCTTCTATTCTATTATCAAATTCAGGAACAATGACCCTGACAATTAAAAAAAAAAGTGAAAAAGAAAGACTTCTAGTGACAACAAAATTTAAAAGAAAGAAAGAAAGAAAAGAGGAAAGGAAAAGAAAAGAAAATTAAAGTACCTGAGTCAAAAAAAAAAAAAACACATTTGGGGCTCAATGGTATAGAGACTGCCTAGCATGGATAAGGCCAGTCTGGGTTTAATCCCCAGCACAGCCCCCCCGCCCCCCAAAAAAACTGTGGGTAAGAAAATCCCATATACACCTCTCATCCCAAATGGCTCCTAGCAAAAGCTAACTGGGATACTGTACATAGAATCTGAACTTCTGGGAAGCAACATAGAATAGATAAAGACCATAGTTGTGGAGACAGTGAAACTAGAATTCAAGTTCTC
The DNA here is from genome assembly GCF_052094955.1 of Ictidomys tridecemlineatus. NCBI lineage: Eukaryota > Metazoa > Chordata > Mammalia > Rodentia > Sciuridae > Ictidomys > Ictidomys tridecemlineatus. The sequence goes on from NC_135487.1 coordinate 30,494,928, forward strand.
GTTTCAACAGTGACTAGCTGTGGGATCATAAAAATGTTAATCATCTCTAAACCTCAGCTTCCTCATCAATAATAGTACCTACAGTTTAAATATTACTTTGAAAATTAAATGTGATAACACATTTACAGAGAAAATATTCAGTAAGTGTTATTAGTAATATTAGTCTAAGACTACCTTAGGAGGGTAGTAATATACTATTAAGTAAACCAGATTAAGCAATAGCAATTATAAATCAAGAAACAGTTATGAGGAGTCTACCTGCACTGCCAGTCAAGAGTCCTACTGTACTCTTGTTTTTCAGATATTTTGGTCCAGTTTTGCCCTTTCTCACTTCTTTGAAACCTGAATTTTAAATTTCCCTAAATAGTACTTCAAGTATCTTTCAAAAAAAAAAAAAAAAGAAAAAACTTATCATCTTACTGTATAACATCAACCAGAAATGCTTGTTCCCAGCATGAGGCAAGTTATAAGGACTAAGAATAAGGAGACAGGATAACTTAGAAACCACACTATGTCAAAAGAATGTTTCTAATCTCTTCAATTATAAGATGAAAAACTAATGTCCAATGAAGCTAAAGGCTCATTTATTTTCACTTAGGTAATTAACAGGAGAATTAAAACCAAAATCCAGATCTCCTGATGCTCAATTCAGAGTTCATTTTGTTTTTGAGGGGTACTGCAGACTGAACCCAGGGCCTCACGCATACTAGGCAAGCGCTCTACCACTGAGCTACATCTCTAGCCCCAAAGTTTTGGGATTTTGTTTTGTTTTCGTTTTAAGTGCTGGGGATTGAACCAAGGCCTTGTAGGTGCTAGGCATGTGCCAAGTGCTCTGACACTAAGTTACATGCCCACCCCAAATCAGAGTTTTTCCTACCATATCTCTTCTGTAAAATAAGAATGATAATTAAGACAGTACCTAACTGATATAAAGTATTTAGAATAATGCCAGGCAAACAGTAAGCATTTAATAAACATTAGCTCCTTTGGTGGTGGTGATAATAGTAGTTGCTGTCATTATTCATATTTCATTCAATAAACACTGACTATTACTATATAATGATTTCATCCTATTTGCCTCAATCAAGTCTTCACTGCATAGAGCTTTATTTTTTGAAATTCAAAAAGCAGTCAGCTTTGTGCATTTTCAAAGTTAATATAAAAGCATGTTCTAAATTGAGATATAATTAGTGTAGATACCCCCTACTGAAAATCATCTTTACCTTCTGTTCCCTTCCACCAGTACCAGTAATGAGACTTGATGGCTCTTAATAATGTAAAAAAAAAAAACCACATATACAAAGAGGAAACATGATAAAATTCCTGTCCTCCAGGAACTTATAGTCCAATTAGGAAGGTCAGACACAAGAAAGAACTCAATGAAAGAGCAAGGCTAACTTCTGGATGCTGTAAAGGTTTACAAAAGGGACAGAACAATGCAGACAATAGCCTTGAAAGAGAGAAGAATGAACTTTGGATAAGTTGTGAAGAAAAGTTAAGGTCTAAATAGCCTGGAAAGAAAAAGTCCCTAGTCTTCAAAGATGTCCCATATTAAGAATTAATCACTGTTGTGCTTATATTTATCAGTTCTGCTAGAACAAATTTTAAATATACTATAAAACATGTCTCAAGTTTAAATTAAAAAGTGGATCTTCTGTTTTGTTTGTGATTTACTGAATTTTACATATTGTTAGTAATGAAACCAAAAGTGCTTGCATTGTTAGTACTGAGGGTGAAGCAAGAACACAAAAGATAATCACTAGACTTAGCCAGGTCATGTTAGCAAGAAACCTATTAGTGGAATGGTGATGACAGAAGTCCACTTGTATAAGAGAACAGATGGTGGTAAATTTAAAAACAGCATAGGAAGCTCTGAGGAATCTGGTTATGAAAATCTGGTTAAGAAATGTCAGGTCCTCATTACCTCACCTCATTCCAAAAGCTTCCTACTGGCCTCCTAGACTCACAATCCCCTCCCTGTTAATCACCTCAAGTCCACACACACACTCCAAGAAAAACCTATCCTGACTTTCAATGTCTCCCTCTCTCCCAATTAAACCTAAACTGATTTTCAACTACATTAGCCATTTTGGTCTTTCTCTAAATTTCTAGAGCAATTATAACTTAATTGGGCATTGAACATGCTGCTTCATATGCACAGTTGAATCATATTTCTAAACTTTCTAGTCTCACCCATCTCACCACCTCCTACTGAAGATGGTGACCAAACACTAGTGCTTCTGATGCTACTTGTAACATGCCAAGTACAAATTATCTAAAAAACAACAGTGATTAGATAAGGAGTAAGAGCCATCTTTTCCCATTGTTTTGTTTTGTTTTTTAATATCAGGGATTGAACCCAGGAGACTTCTTTTCTGAAATGCCTTTTCCATCTCACTTTATATGAATAGCTTCTACTTTTCCTTCAAGAATCAGACCAAACATCTCCCTCTCCCAATACAGAAAGTATGGTTAATCCCCTCTTCCCAATCTCTCTCTCCTAAAATTAATGAAATCTTGGTCCTATAGTGGCATATAAATATCTCTAGCACAGAAGTTATAAAGTCCTATAATTTGAAGCCTTTCAAAGTTGCACTATAAAAAATTATAATAATCATCAATGAGACTGTCAGCTCCTGAAAGTAAGAACTTTCATGATTAAAATAATGACCATCCAATGGTGCACTCCCCACCAAAGACCATAACAGCTGTATGAGCCAAAACACTTGTTAGGGGCTAAAACATCCGTTAAAATCAAAAAAGAAAAGGTGAACAAGAGGACTTAATAGCATAAGGGAAGGATATTCACAGGATCAAAATCCTTTAAAAGCTCAAAAAAAAAAAGAAAAAAAGCATAATGCAGAACACATAATGACAGGCAACATTATACAGGACCAGAAAGTTATGTTGGAATAGCAGAGAAAATAAGAGCAGAGTCACTTGTGGGAGAAATCAAGTATGGAGAGTGTACAGTGAAAGTCTTAAATCTATGATGATATCTGTCACTTAAAAGAACTTCCATAAGGAATTTCCTTTACATAAAATTAAAGGGTAAGAAACATCAAGATATAACAACTCAAACCTAAATCATGAAATGAGAGTAAATAAAAGGGCTCTAATCTCATTTTATTAAACACTACCACTGATAAAATCCCCACACACAAACTTTTTAGTTACTTTTATCGCAATGTTCTGGTATCAACCCTGCAATCTTCCTAATTCCCAAGAGGTAGTAAAGGCTTACTCAGAAAAGTTTTCAAGTTCCAACAGTATCAAAAGGGAGGAGAATGACAGAGAGATTGTAGCCCTTCACAGAGTAAGAGGAAAACACCAGAGACAATAAAAGGAATAATAATAATGAGGATAAAGACGCTGTGGCCCAAATATTACTAAATCTTCCCACTCCATTCCTGGCATTCAGCATTTCATCTTAAGCCTTGGCAGCATATGGAAAATTGAGCAACTAAGAACTCTGAAGAAATCCTGCAATTACAATAGCAGTGATTATTATATACTTCCGATCATATGCATCTCTGGGGGTCACTATGTGCTATCACTCTATTTACAGCATTTCAGCACCAAAAGCAACTAGAATCAGAGGCTGTGGCAAGGACCACTAATTGCCATCTAAAATATCAATTTTACTTTCATCCTTAGGAGTACAACCCATTTTATTCAGGATGGCATTGCACCCTTTTGCCCTTCTTGCTTGATGGAATGAAATATAATAACTACTGCTCCACCAGCCATTTTGAATCATTAGGTAATCTTGAGAATTGAAGCCACACACTTAGGATATAGAAGTAGAGAGAAAGAATCAGGGTCTCTGATTTTTCTGTTTGTGAAACTGCCATCCCAGCTCTGGAAAGCTTATCTTTCAGACTTTTTGTATATCTACCAGGAGGTGCATGATTTGGGGATAGGGCAGTGGAGCAATACAAGTAACAAAACCTAAAATAAGGCACTATCCTAAAGAGGAGTTAACAAGTTAATGAATTCTGATACTACAGGTTGGAAAAACTGGTGGCAAAGGATTAAGCTGACTGTCACCTGTGAAATTAGAAAAGCAAAACGACAGGCTAACTAAGGTTATAGCAAAGAGATATGTAGGAAAAATTTAGAATGTGTTGCCTCCTTCTTGTCACTTAAAGCAAACTCCTAAAAGAGAAATAAACTTTCATTAGTACAAGCAAAGATAGAGAAAATACAGGTTTGCTTACTAAAGAAGGTACTCCCTGCCCATAGCCTGCAATTTAACCCAAGAGTCCTATAACTTGAAGCCTTACAAGACTGAATAAACACAAACTGCTCCTTAATTCCAAAATGAAGTAGTTAACTGTACATACACAACTGCAGCTTTAGGAAAAAACGCCTTGCCATGGCAAATCTGTATGAGTTGTCTTTCCACCCCAAGATTATTGATCCAAATGTCCTCACCATAGCCACCCTTCCCTCCAGAGCTAAAGAGGTCCATAAAAAATTTAATGGAGGAAAACAGTCTTTATTTTTACTAACTTATAATTTAATTATGAAATAATGAATCACACTAGCATCAACAGTACTTGTGACTTTGCCACCAATAAAAATCATGAATATATTTATAACAAATGTTGCAGAAATCTCAAAAGTTTTATTTCAATTCAGCAACTATTTCAAAATTATGCCACTTTCTTAAGATTTGACACTGGAGCTTTTGTTTAATGTGATAATTTAAAAGAACATATATTACTATGACATAAAGTTAATATTTTGATTATTAATCAAAGTTAATATTTGATTATTTTGTATATCAATATAATATTCAAAACTGGTTTCCTTTGTAATCTTAACCTTTTTTATTTTAAATAAACTGTGAACATCATTCTAAGAAAGATCCATAAGCTTTATAAACTATTGAAGAGGTTCCCTTGCCCCAAATAAGGAATTCCTGAAGTAAAAACAGCACAAAGGGCAGAGTCTTCACTAAAAAATTCTGGCTCGCCAGTTGAATTCTAAGCAGAGTTCTACCAGACCTTTAAAGAACTAAACCCAAAGTTCATCAAATTATTCCAGGAAATAAAAAGGGAAGAAACACTCCCAAACACATTTAATGAAGTCAGTATTACCCTGATACCAAAACCAGACAAAGACCCACCTAGGAAAGAAAACTACAGACCAATATCTCCTTAATGAACATAGATACCAAAATCCTTAATAAAATATTAGCAAACCGCATTCAAAAACATTACGAAGATAATACATCATGATCGACTGGACTTCATCCCAGGGATGCAAGGCTGGTTCAACATATGCAAAATCAATAAATGTAATTCACCACCTAAATAAGAACAAGAATCATATGATTGTTTCAATGGATGCAGAAAAGACTTCTGATAAATACAGCAACCATTCATGTTAAAAACACTGGAGAAATTGAGATAGAAGGAACGTACCTCAACATTAGAAAGGCTATATTTGACAAACCCATAGCCAACATCGAATGGAGAAAAACTGAAAGCTCTTCCTCTACAATCAGGAAGAAGATAAGAATATGTCCACTCTCATTACTTCTATTCAATCTAGTTCTTGAAATTCTAGCCGGGACAATCAGGCATGAGAAGGAAATTAAAGGGATATGAATTGGAAAAGAAGTCAATCTATCATATTACTATTTGCTGATGACATGACCCTGTATCTAACAAGAACTAAAAAATTCCACCAGGAGACTTCTAGAGCTAATAAACATATTTAGCAAAGTAGCAGGATAAAGATCAACACTCATAAATCAACAGTTTTTCTATATTCCAACAGTGATTCAGTGAAGAAAGAATCAGGAAAATCATCCCTTCATAATGGCCTCCAAAAAATAAAGTACCTGATAATTAACCTAACCAAAAAGATTAAAGATCTCGCCTATGAATCGTATAAAACACTGGAGAAAGAATCTGAAGAGGACTTTAGAAGATGGAAAGACTCTCTGTTCTTGAATAGGCAGAATTAATATAAATTGCTTTTCTTTTTTGCTTAAAATATGCAATGCTGATTTCTTTTATTTTCAATAACACAAAGCCTGACTAAAATAAACTTACCAAATCAAATAAGTTTTTCTAGTTTTCAGTATTATTTTATTCTATGTGCACTGTTAGCAGGCAGAGGTTATTTACTCCACCAGTATATTCAGTGATGCTTTTTATTCCCTATCACTTCTGGTATCACTTTCCCCACATGTATAAACAACTCAAATTTCCCTACCATCTCCCCTTTAGTAATAATTTTTTTTCAATTTTTATACAATGTATTTTAAAATTAAATAAGTGGCTTTCTATCACTTTTTTTCCCTCAGTTTCGTACATGGGTTTTGTTTTGTTTTGTTTTGTTTGGAGTAGGGGTGGCCCCAATTAAACTGGATGTTTGTTTGGCAACATTTTTTTTTTATTTTGTTAATCCTCAAACTACAATAATACTGACAGCTGACAGGCAGAAGAATTTAATGGTTAAAAACATGGGTACTAGAACAAGATATATATATAAATCCTAGATCTATCCCCAATTACCTGAATGTCCTTGAGTTGCTTAAATTTACCTCTGTTTCCTCATTTGTTAAATGAAGGAAATAATGGTACTGACCTCAAAGAATTATGGGGGGATTTTATTTTAACATATAAAGTACTTCAATAGGGCTGGGCTCAGTGGTAGAGAACTTCCCTAATATGCACCAGGTCCTGGATTGGCTACTAAGAACCATCAGGGCTGAAAAAACGTGCTTAAATAATGTCTAGCCTAATAAAAGTAGTATGAATACCATAAATGTTAGCTACCAAAGTCACTATTCAGTTACAAAAGAAAACTTTATAAAGGGTCCTTAAGTTAATAAATAGTTAATAGCACTCCTTAGTATCTTTTCAGAGATCAAGGCTCCAAGGACACTAGCTACTTAGATCAAAGATTATATTTAGAATAATCTAGACAAGCTCTGTCCAATAGAACTTCCTATGACAATGGAAAGGATTATGTATTCTCCGATATAATAAGCCACTAATCATAAGTGGCTAGTAAAATGTGAATGGTGTTGAACGAGAAACTGAATTTTTAATGAGGCAAGTGGCCATCATATCAGAGAAACTTTTTAAAAGAGAACTCAAGAAAAGTTCTAAGCACTTTGTGTATGTATGGTCCCAGGAACTGAACCCAGGGACATTCTACAACTAAGCTACATCCCAGTCCTTTTTATTTTTTATTTTGAAACACGGTCTCACTAAATTACCTAGGGAGGCCTCAAACTTGCAATTCTCCTGCCTAACTCTTCTGAGTAGCTGGAATTAAAGGCATGTACCACCCTATATGGCCTCAAAGTGTATTTTAGAAATGATTTCTGTAATGATCAAATTAGCAGGCTTTCTTATTATCTTTCTTTTTTAAAGTACTACCAAGTTTACTAGAAGTCTATCATTAATGTATACAAAGTAGCTAATCTAGATTTTATTTTCTTTTTTTGTTTTTTTATTTTTAATTGCTTTTATTTTTTAAATACATGGCAGCAGAATGCATCATAATTCTTATTACACATATAGAATTCTTATTACACATATAATTTTTCATATCTTTGTTTGTATTTAAAGTGTGTTCACACCAATTCATGTCTTCATACATGTACTTTGGATAACGATGTCCATCACATTCCTAACCATCATTGCTAACCCCCTGCCCCCTCCCTTTCCCTCCCACCCTTATGTCCTATCTAGAGTTTGTCTATTTCTCACATGCTTCCTCTCTCTACTTCCACTATGAGTCAGTCACCTTATATCAGAGAAAACATTCGCCATTTGTTTTTTTGGGATTGGCTAACTTCACTTAGCATTATCTTCTCCAACTACATCCATTTACCTGCAAATGCCATGATTTTACTCTCTTTTATTGCTGATAATATTCCATTGTGTATATACACCACATTTTTTTTTATCCATTCATCTACTGAAGGGCATCTAGGTTGGTTCCAAAGTTAAGCTATTGTGAATTGTGCTGCTATAAACATGGATGTGGCTGTGTCCCTATAGTATGCTGTTTTTAAGTCCTCTGAGTATAGACCAAGGAGAGTAATAGCTGGGTCAAATTGTGGTTCCATTCCCAATTTTCCAAGAAATCTCCATACTGCTTTCCAGAGTGATTGTACCAATTTGCAGTCCCACCAGCAGTATATGAGTGTACCTTTTCCCCCATATCCTCGCCAACACTTATTGTTGTTTTTATGCATAATAGCTGCCATTCTGACTGGAGTGAGATGAAATCTTAGAGTGGTTTTGATTTGCATGTGTGTGTGTGTATAAAATAAATAATAATAAATATCACATGATGATAAAGGGCTTTTTCTGCCAGTGTGTGGAACAGACCTAAAAGCATAAAATTTTAACTATATTAACTACAAATACAATAAACAGATAATATTATATGTCAGCAACATCCTTAGCCTCAGCGTCAGTGGCAAATCTGAACATTTGGCAGGATTCTAGAATGTAAGATTTAGGATAAAGAAGAAATAGGAGATAAAGAAATCCTCTTCTACTCCATGTTCTTGAGCTGATAGCAAAGGATACAAATCTGTCCCATCTTATTCTAAAAATGATGAGTCCTTTTTCTTTCTACTATTGGAAAATGAAAAAGTGCAGAAAAAATGCCAGATATCTTATGTATATATTTAATCCCATGAATCCTAACATTTCAGTAAAGTTAACAACCCAATTAGAACAAAATTAGAAAAAGTAATTTGCCCAAGATTACATGGCTAATTTTTATCAGACAGAGAACTGAATGTGTATCTATTGGTTTTAAGACTACAAACCAGGGGGCTAAGGGTTGTGGCTCAGCAGTAGAGTACTCACCTACCACATGCGAGGTGCTGGGTTCAATCCTCAGCACCACATAAAAATGAATAAATAAAATAAAGACATTGTAATATCAAACTACAACTAAAAAAAAAATTTAAAAAAAGACTACAAACCAGAACTGCTTTGTCAATATCAGCTACTGAAAATAAAGCAGCAAAAAGCCTTAAAATAAATCTAACCTCTTCTCATCATTCTAAACATCAGGGTCATCAATATCAAAAGGAGGAAAAGAGGAACTAGATGGACAGGAATTCATCTGGGGCACTAACACATAAACTTCTCTGGGAAAGCTCATGCTAAAATATCTTCGTGTTCCTTAGCATACACCAAACATACAAATTAAATCAATAATAAAGGGCTTACTTAAGGGAGAAGCATAACAAAAAGGAAATAAGCAAGAAAAATGAATACACATAGAAAAAGACAGAAGAAAGTAATCTCAGATAGAAGGTGATAAATGTCACCAAAAATTACTTTAAGTGCTACTGCCACCCTATGTCCCAAGCTAAATACATTGATGGACCATAAAAAAAATCAATAGTTCAGAAATGAAGGGCTCATCTTAACAAACCCAAAGAAACATCAAAATTTATTTTGCTTTGACAAAAATCAAATTGTAAAAATAGTGTATTTCGGGGCTGAGGATGTGGCTCTAGCGGTAGTGTGCTTGCCTGGCATGTGCGGGGCGCTGGGTTCCATCCTCAGCACCACATAAAAATAAAGATGTTGTGTCCACTGAAAACTAAAAAAAGATAAATAAATGTTTAAAAATTTTCTCTCTCTCTCTTTAAAAAAAAATAGTGTATTGCTACATTATGTGAAAAAAATAGTAAATCATGTGATAAACACGTTTACTTGTCCACAGAAGATAAAGCAAATGCTCAAGCACCGTATTTACTTTTATTGAGTCTGTACTTGGAAATAAAAAGCAGGCACACGTCAGGATTCCAATCTATCTTATCCAAAAAGAAAGTGCTAAATTTTTAAGTTTCTACTGTTTGACAGAAACTGATCCCATCACTACTTGAACCCTTACCCTTACTATCCAAGACTCCAGAAATGAACAGATATGAACAACCTGGTATCCTTCATTATACAAACTCTCACCATCCAAACTCAAGATATAAACACAATAGACTCAGACTGCAAGGAATACTTATCTTTTGATTCTTACAAAAATTTTTAATATAACTTCACACAAGAAAACTTGGTGCTTTTCAAGAACATGAAGGTAATTTCTACCAAAAGTCACATAAACACTGGCTGTAAAACAGAAAACATCTTTTTATATTATCATTCTCGGCAGTCTGCTAGAACAAGTGTTGACAGTTATAAAGTTACTAAACCTCAGCTCCAAACTGAAACACCCCTCAACTCATTCTGCTTTGTGATGCTAGAGCTGGGATTCTCTGCAAGACACTTCAGCTTTGCTAAATGGCTTCCTACAAAGCTCTACCAAGAAGAGGCACTGAAAACAGATTCAAGCCTAGAAGAAGAGGAAGAGACTTGTACCTTCCTGCCTCTTCTATGAGAATCATAAGAGCAATTCCCTAGCAAAGCCTTCTTCATCCCTGAAGCAGCAGTCTTTCTCATAGCAGCAGATAAATCTAGCTTGCAGTGTTTCCAATACATGCAGAAACACCAACACTAGCCAGCATCCCCTTCTCAGAGGCCTAGGTCTCAAACTTATAGGTCCCCTCTTCCAAGATCAAACACCAACTCTAGCTATGCAGCAGCTTATTCTTACAGGTCTAAGTCTCAGTTCAACAGGGACTTTATTTCTAAGTCCCCCATCCCCAGCCTTAGAACTCCCTGAGTTCTATGAGTAGTAGTTGGCGCACTGTGTGTCACCTGTCACCCTGCTCCTACCCCGAAACCAAGGACTGAACACAGGGGCACTCTACTACTGAGCTACATCCCAGCCCTTTTTATTTTTTCTTCATATCACTAAGTTGTTGAGGCTACCTTTGAATATCACTAAGTTGTTGAGGCTTAGCTTTGAATCTGCGATCTTCCTGCCTCAGCCTCCCCAGTAGCTGGAAATATAGGTGGACACCAATGCACCCAGACTATTGTGTCTATCTTCTTTTTTTTAATATTTATTTTTTAGTTGTAGTGGGACTCAATAATCTTTATTTATTTGTTTTTATGTGGTGCTGAGGATCGAACCCAGGGCCTTGAATGTGCTAGGTGAGCGCTCCACCACTGAGCCACAACTCCAACCCTGTGTCTATCTTCTTGATACCTAAAAGTTTTATTTTATTCTATTACCTAATTCTATTTTATTACCTAGTTAACAACTTTATATCTAGTTAAGAATTCTATTAAAGAATCCCTGTTCAAATAAGTGGTATGATTTCTACCTCCCAAAAGAGCCCTGACTGACAGAAGAAAATAGTCTCATTACGTATACAGAATATGATATTGTTACTGCAACTTTAATTATAATGTATTTTTACCTATATCAGCAAGTAAAGGAGAACAAAGTGTTGATAAGAGCAGTCTGATTAAAATTAAAGAGTATATCTAGCTACTGCTACAAATTTTCTATAAATAATCTTAAATAAATTTACATATAATCTGATATGGTATACAATTATATGATATGAAGATATTTTAAAAGGCTTTCTTTCCAAATTTTCTACACTAAAGTGTTACATTTTTTTAGTTGTAAATGGACACCATATCTTTTTATATATTTATTTTTATGTGGTGCTGAGGATTGAACTCAGTGCTTTACATGTATGAGGCAAGAACTCTACCACTGAGCTACAGCCCCAGCCCTAGAGTATTACTTTTTAATCATAAAATATAGTGATTTTCAAAATAATCAACACATTCAGATAAAATAAAGATCCAATATAATCTATAAAAGACAATATTTGTTTACCCTAAATATTTAAGAGGACAGAGGGGGTTTTTTTTGTTTTTTTGTTTTTTTTTTTGAGAGAGAGAGAATGAAAATTTTTTAATATTTATTTTTTAGTTTTCAGTGGACACAACATCTTTTATTTTTATGTGGTGGTGAGGATCGAACCCAGCACCCCGCGCATGCCAGGAGAGCGGACTACCACTTAAGCCATATCCCCAGCCCCAAGGGAGAGTTTTAATCTATTTACTAACTATCCTAACCCAAAATTTTTAAAAAATACTTCACTATTTTCATCCCACTCCTTACCTTCACTTACATATACACTGTGCACTCCCACTCATACCTGTGCTTATAAACCCGTACATGCCTACCCATGTTCTCATGTCCAGCCAATACATCCATTTCTTCCCCACCAACTCATGTGCTCCAGGTCTTGAGGCTAGCTACTTCATAAATAAACACATAGTATGCATAATCATATACACAGTAGTATATACAACAGCGGTAAGGCAAACAAGCAGTATTTTTCAGTGGGTCTAAGTTACTTTAAGAGTTCTGGTTCTCTTCTTATTTGGGTAATGTAGCTGATAGAGGGGAAGCATTTCTGGTAATTGTGGAAAAAGTAGATCAGCATTTATTGTGGTTTTAAGTTACCCTGTTTTATCCTCTTCCGCTGCCCCCCCCCAAAAAAATCAGTCTTTTTTTCCTCTTATCTCAAATCAATACTGGCTTCCGCTTAGAAATGCAAATGATAATAGTCTTCTATGTATATACATCTAAGAATGGAATTCTTTGCTTCAGAGATGAGCCATATAGAATATTACAGAAATGAAAGACATACATAAAGATACAAAATATTGTGACTCGGATGGTATTAGGCGACTTGGTTTAATAATTCTGAATCTACAATATGGTGCACAGGAATTATAGCACAAAGAATAAATCATAAATAACTTATAGTATCTCTTCTCTTTTATCATACTTTCCAGTTCTACAATTTTATCAAGCAAAAAATCAGGACATATATTATTCCTAAACCAATGCCTATATCAGCTTAACCTAAATTAAATATTCAAATTAAAGAATTTAAATTTTCAGTCAATGGCCTTAATATAGTATTGTTTCAGCATATTTCACTACTAAAATATCTTTAAGGAAATCTAGTTAGTGGAAGATTAAAGTCTACAAAATATCCTGATGTAAATTTATCCAAAGTTTTAAATATTCAAAAATGACTCCTTTCATCATACTAAGGAGAAATCAACATTAAGTCAAATTAATTCTAGAATGGCTTTAGAAACTAATGAAATTATTTTTTAAATTTTTTTCAGAGCTATATAGGTGGCAGGCATAAGTTAAGTAGAAAAAGAATCATTATTATAAGATTAAAAAATGCATTCTCATGGAAAGAAATGCCATAATGGCATAACGTTTACCTTCTGAGGAAGGGAATAACAGTCTTTACCTGCTGAAAATTCAAGTACCCAAAAATTAAAGGGCAATTTCACTGTTCATTTTCATTTGTGGTAGTCTAGAAAACCAGAATCTCTTTCAAATCTAAGGATTCCTTGACTTCACATTCATGTTTCTAGCAACTTTATATCCCTTCTCTTTCCTCCTGCCCTCCATAATAGGACAATTCCAACTCTCTTTATCACTTAGGCTGTTCCAACCACACTGGCCTCTTCAATGTTCCTCAAATACACAGAGCAGACTTCTGCCTTGGCATTTCCTGGAATTTCTCTGCCCAGAATGTTCATCATCCACATACCCAGTATACGGTTCATTCCATCACTCAGCTCTTCATTTAAATGTCACCTTTCAATGAAGCATTCTCTGGCTAACCTGTTTAAATAACATATACTCTATATCTTATTCTTGTTCTCCATTTCAATTATCTTCTTAGCCCTTATTGATTTTACTATCTAACAGAATCTTCTACTTATTTTGTTAATTATCCCCTCACCAGAATGCATATTCTATGAATATATGATTTTTACCTATTATATTAGGATAGTGGCTGATTAGATATTAGGTGCTCAATATGCTAAATGAATAAATGATACAGCTAACTTTGGCAATATCACATGTAACTAGTACATGCTGTCATCAACACTTTACATTCTAATCTGTAAGATGATTTCAATGAACAGATTAGGTTATTTTTGTGTCTCAGTTTTCAGAGGCTACTATGAGAATAGACTATGGATGTCAATACAAACAAAAAAGTCCCATATGTACCTGCTTTATCCATGAATTTCACATAAGCTTTAATTTATAGAAGGACTTGCTAATTTTCCAAAAACTACTGAGCAACAACTTAAAAATTCTTGCATTTTTACATTTTACTATTGTAAATGATGGCAATTCAGATACTTACACCATTCCTCAAAAACAAGTTAAAACTAGTATCCTCAGTAATATTTAATCTGTAAAGAAGTTAGTCCAAAATTTACTATCTGCTAATTTAAACAGGGAGAAAGGGTAGTTTTTAAAAGAAAAGAAACAACTAAAAAGTACAAAATACATCATTTCTGTATAAGATTATACACTAAATTTACTTAGTTCACTAAACAGATATTAAAAGTAGATCCAAATCTCATTACCAAAAAAATCTCTGAAAGCAAAAATATACTCAGTCAAATTGTACTAACTGACAAAACAGTAATATTTTATTCTGAGACATACCTTTAAATTCACTGTAATATGCCTTGACCGGCAAAATTTTTTTCAAGTATTGAATATCTCAACAAAGAAAAAGAGCACTTGACAGGCACAGTGGCTTATGCCTGTACCCTAACTGCTCAGAAGGCTAAGGCAGAAGGATTGCAAGTTCCAAGCCAGCCTCAAAGCAAAGCCCTAAGCAACTCAGTGAGACCCTGTCTCTAAATAAAATACAAAATAGGGCTGGGGATACGGCTTAGTGGTTGAGTACCCCTGAATTCAATCCCTGGTATCCACCCACCGAAAAAAAAAGAAAAAGAGCACTCACCTTAATGAAGTTACAGATGGACAAGCCTGTCCATACAAACCCATCTGGCCACAAAGAGAATCTAAAAAATAAATAAGAGTTAATTATTACATGTTCCTAAGCATGTTAGAACTATAAATTACACTACAATTCTAATTAAAACATCTGAAAAAAGAAACAGAAGACTAAAAGAATCACCATTATCAGAACACAAAAATCACATGAACAAAAAATACTATAGATTGATAAAAAGGATTACACTGAGGAAGACACACATACTGGAAATATGACAGAAATAAACACATTAAAACTGTATAACATGGCTGAGCACGGTGGCACACACCTGTAATCCCAGCAGCTCGGGAGGCTATGAGAGGAGGATTGCAAGTTCTAAGCCAGCCTAAGCAACAGCTAAACAGCTCAGTGAGACTTTGTCTCTAAATAAAATACAAAACAGAGCTGGGGATGTGACTCAGTGGTTGAGTGCCCCTGAATTCAATCCCTGGTACACATACACACACACCAAACTGTGACATGCAAAAGCCTGCTCATAAAATTTAACAAATAGTTATAAATATAGAATAGAGAGAGTGTATCCAAACTGTTTAGGAGAATCCTAAGCATTCCAGAGGGATACCTAAAAGCTATACAGTTGAGCATGCAAGTCTCTACTATACCACATTAATTGATCTCCCCACAATATATACAACTACTCCTCAATAAAAGCAGTGCTACCATTATTGGTTTTATATATACTGAACTGCACTAAGACTTCATCTGAAGTTAAAAAAAAAAAAAAAAGTTAAATTAGCACTAGAACAGAAGAAGCTTTAAAATAAGTTCTAGGTTCAAATTCTAACTGTGTCCTATTGAGACCTTGAAGAATTTATACAACCTCACTGAACTCCAGTTCTTTCAGCTGAAACTTGGAGATAATACCACCTACACATCTTTATTTATCATGTGGGTTTGTTGGAATTGGTTTAACTGTATACATACATATACTAGACAAGAGATTAAGACTGTGAGCAACTAAAAAGAGCATGTTTAATAGGAAGGGATCAGCTGCTACTCCCAGTTCTATCTAGCCAAATGTTGCTAGGCAAGAATATTTTAGACCCAGTATTTTAAGAACTTAAAATTTTTCAAAAGAAGAAATTCAAAATATTATTTGAAATATCTTAAATTTTGTTGTCTACATACTAACTTGTCAAACAAAATACTGGATTTTGTTCTAAATTTATAACCTTTGATTCAGAGACTGAATGATTCGCAGCAACTAATTGTCCCTGTATACACTTAAGAGAAACAGATGACAGACAATTCTATTTCTGCTATAATGACAAGATGGATGGATTGGTCTGAAAATAACCAAATAGCTGGATAACGTATTTTTAAACCTTTAAAAAGGAATCTAAAGCCTGACAAAGAATAAGGTATGAGCTGAAGCCAAAAATTAAAAGAAAGAGGGAAACTAGGAAGGCATGCAGAAAAGAAAAAAAAAAAAGCAATTTTCTTTCACCTTTAGGGCATTTTTGGCATATCCTACAAATTCCAACTTGCAATTTTAAGACCTCTTGGGGTGCAAGTCTTACCAAAGAGAACTTTAAGGAATGTTGCTTTTATACCCTTGGCACTAAGTGTTGGCAAGATGATGATGCTATTACAGCAATGCAGTGGTGTCTCCCTGATAGTTAACAACCACAAGTTAAACCTCTCCTAGATTTTTAGTTTTAAAAGCTTCATACCTAGAATTTTGTTTAGGGCAGCTGTAGGATAGTAGTATCCCCCACCTGATCTTGACAGAAGCAAATGCAGATTCTAGGGAAACTCATTCTTGCTGTAGGCCTAGAATAAGTCCCACAAGTAGAATTCCAAAATAAATGAATGTGAGTAAATGAACTCACAATCAAAACTCACAAAAATCAGAAATGAGTCACTGATAGCAAGATACAAAGAAACATAAGTTAGTATACTCAAAACCACAAAGATTTCGGATATAGAAATTACTGGACACCTTTCTCTACTGTTTTACTTTATAGGTGAATTACCTAGTCCTGTATTTTAATTGCCTATATGCAGATTAATCTCATATTTTTATCTCAGGGAGAAATCTCCTGATCTCCAAACATAAATGTTCTTTTTTTTTTTTTAAAGAGAGAATGAGAGAGGAGAGAGAGAGAGAGAGAATTTTTAATATTTATTTTTCAGTTCTCGGCGGATACAACATCTTTGTTGGTATGTGGTGCTGAGGATCGAACCCGGGTCGCACGCATACCAGGCGAGTGCGCTACCGCTTGAGCCACATCCCCAGCCCCAAATGTTCTCTCTTGAAAATACCAAATTTACCATATCTAAAATGGAGCTCATCATTTTCCTTGATATACTTCCTATCCTGACAAAACAGACAACCTTTTCATCTAAAAATGGCTTTCAGGTTTCTTTTTCTTTTTTTTCCTTTCAGGTTTCTTGCTTAACTTTTTTTCCCCCTTTATTAGAGGAGAACACCCATTTTCAACTTTTGGTTTCTATAGAACAAACTTCTCTAAACACTCCTGGCCTCTTAGCCTACTCTTCTCCAAAGAGGTATCATGGTAGGTGGGCACACTACACCCAGGAGTTAAGTCTTTCTTTTCTCTCTCCATTCAGGATTCTATAAGGCTGTGATTTTAATATATCTGCTCTGCTGACACAAAACATCCTCTAAGGTAGGCTATCCCATGAGCAGGTGAGTATAAGAGGCTATGGAGTTAGCCAATTCATTTGGCTATCAAATCTAAGTTACATTCTATAATATCAGTTTCATCAAAACCAAAAGAGGCCAGGTGTGATGGTGCATATAGTTTCTCAGTGACTTGGTGGCTGAGGAGGGGGAATCACAAACTCAAAGACAGCCTCAGCAACTTAATGAGGTCCTAAACAACTGAGCAAGACATTATCTCAAAATAAAAAAATTTAAAAAGAGCTGGAAATGTAGTTCAGTGTTTAAGCACTCCTGGGCTCAATGATCAAGAATACTAATAATAAATGTTGTCGAGGATGTGGGAGAAAAAGATTCACTCATACTTTGCTGGTGGGACTGTAAATGGAGATTCCTCAGAAAACTTGGAATGAATCCACCATTTGACTGAGTTCTCCTACTCCTTGGCATATACCCAAAGGACTTCAAATCAGCATAATACAGTGATGCAGCCACATCAATGTGTAGAACAGCTCAAGCAACAAAAGCTAAGCTATAGAACCAACCTAGGTGCCCTTCAACAGACAAAAATGGATAAAGAAAATGGGGTATATATAAACAATGGAATATTATTCGGTTTTAAAGAAGGATGAAATTATGGCATTTGCTGGGAAATGAATGGAACTGGAGATTACCATGCTAAGTGAAATAAGCCAACCCAAAAAACCAAAGGCCTAATATTCTCTCTTGATAGGTAGATGCTAATAAACAATAAGGGGTGGGGGAGGGATGGGAATAGGAAAGACAATAGAATGAATCAAGACATAACTTTCCTATGTTCATATATGAATACATGACCAGTTAAACTCAACATCATGTACAACTGCAAAAATGGGACCCTAATTAGAATAAATTATACTCCAAGTATGTATAAATATGTCAAAATATAATCTACTGTATGTATACCTAAAGAACAATATTTTTTAAAAGTTTAAAAAAAAAGCCTTTTGCTAAATGAAAAAGTCAGATACAAAGTCACAAAAGGCCACATACTGTATCAGTCCATTTACACAAAATGTCCAGAATAAACAAATCCATAGAGATAGAAAGTAGGTTGGATCTTTCCAGGAGATTTGGGGTGGGATGGCAGTTGGAGAGTGGCTGCTACTAAGTTCTTTCAGGGAAAATGAAAATATTCTGTCTAATAGCGATAATGGCTGCACAAAATCTGGTGAATATAATAAAAACCACTAAATTGGGGCTGAGGTTGTGGCTCAGTGGTAAAGCACTTGACTAACATGTGTAAGGCCCTGGGTTCAATTCTCAGCACCACATATAAATAAAATAAAGGTCCATCAACAACCAAAAAAAGATATTTTTTAAAAATCACTAAATTGTATACTCTAAAATGAAGAACTTTATGGCATATGAATTTTACCTGAATAAAAAATTAATTTAAAAAATGTATTACATATTGTTTCTTCATCTGCTTATTCTTGTTTTATTTCTCAGTCAGTTCAGAACTCAGGCAAGTAACAATGATCTTACACTCTGAGCCCCCCAAACATCATAACCCTTAGAATCAGTTACCATTTACTACTAATTCTAGATCCTGGTTATCTTTCTAATTTCCTAAATGCTTTAGTCTCAGATTTCTCCATTTTTCACCTAAATTTATTGTCCCTAAAAAGCATCCCCAGTCTCAAACTTGCTGACTGAAGAAAAACAAACATATGTCAATCTTCTCCTTAATAGGCAGCTGACCAGCAACATGAAAATCTCTTAAAAGGTTAAGATTCACACCAAAAGTCAGGATCTTTCATTAGTATCCTCCAAGCTAAAACTTATGTCTCTGTGGCACCATTTTCAGTTGATCATATTATCTTATTCAATTACATTCATAATTTATGTAGTTTATTTTCTCCAAATCCCTCAAAAACCACAATGTATCATAAGAGTTTGTATAGAATAATACAAAATAAGGATACTAAAAGTCAGTCAACCAATAACATGCTAAGTGAAACAAGCCAGTCTCAAAAAACCAAAGGTAAATGTTCTCTCTGATATGTGGATGCTAACCCATAAGGAAGGGTAGGAAGGGGAAGTATAGAAGTTCACTGGATTAGACAAAGGTGAATAATAGAAGGGAGGGGGACAGGAATAGGAAGGACAGTAGAATGAATCGGACATAACTTTCCTATGCTCATATAAGAATACATGATTAGTGTAACTCCACATCATGTCAACCACAAGAACGGGATCAAAATTGTAATGGGTTGTACCCCATGTATGTAAAATATGTCAAAATACACCCCCTACTGTTATGTATATGTAAAAACAAGAAATAAAAAAAAATTAAGTCAGTCATCCAGTAACAAGTATGCTCCAATACATGCTTATTTACTGCATCACATTTCATTGCCAACAGAAGGAATGTGGAATTCCTTCACATCAAGAGTATATTAATAAGTTACAAAGTGTTCAGATTTAGGAAGCTGCTGTTATAACACACGAACAGTTGTATAATAAGCATTATTTGGGGGTGCAGGAGGTGAAATTGGACTGTTTTCAAAAAGTTCCCAAGTTAATTCTTACAAGGGATCTCCTCTTTCCCATCCAGAGATATTCTTTATAATTTACAACAAAATTAAAACAATAATGACTTTTGATCTAAAGATCTACCCTGAAATTTCAACAGTTTCTGTGTGACTTTGGATATATTGTTAATTTCTCTGAGACTCATTTTCCTCTGCCATAAAAAAAAAAAGAAAACTTCATGCCTCTGTTTACTATGTAAGTAACTGAGAGAGCATCAACATAATACCAAAGGTAAGAAAAGTTTCTTGAAAATAAACATTGCCCTAGAGATCAAGAGGCTATTTCTTCTTTTTGAACTTCCTGAATTCAGCCCCATTTTTAAAAAGATTTGAAAAGTATATAACTCACTAAGATCCATGAAAAAAATAACTCTTTGATGAAGATTATTTTAACATTATTTTTTACATCGTTAGTCACATATAATCATTAAAGCAGCCATGAAAGTAACCTGTGCTTTAATCAGCCAGTATAAAAGAAATCTACCAGAAAAAATAGTACACAGAAAAGAATTCTGCTGCATGAGTAGCAATGCATTGTCCATCTCAGCTGCACTAGGTAAACCTGGTGCAGCTTGAGCTAAGAAGACATCTGCTTTCAGACAGATTAAATTTGTGAGGGTGGGTCTGGGGTTGTGGCTCAGCGGAAGAGTGCTTACCTTGCACATGTGAGGCACTGGGTTTGATCCTCAGCACCATATAAAAATAAACAAAATAAAGATATTTTTTTTAAAAATTGTGAGAATCCTCATTTCACCTTGGGAATATCAGAAGAGAGGCCAAACAGAGGAACTTATTTTAAAAACTAATAAGCCTTGAAAAAATTATACTTCTGACAGCAGCAAGTGATCTAAGGAAGAAAAAAGCATTAGTGTAAAATACAAACCACAATGGATATAAACTGAAAAGAGACTACCACAAAGAGTGGGTTTTGTGGAAGAGTCAGGGTAAAATTTAAACTGCAAGAGGGTTAAGAATCAAGCATATGAGAAAATTAAAGTTTAGCCACAAACTACATAATGTGAAAGTAAATGGAAAGTGCAATAAAGCCAGTCAATCAAAAACATTTACAGGGCTAGGGTTGTGGCTCAGTGGCAGAACGCTCGCTTAGCATGTGCAAGGCTCTGAGTTCGATCCTCAGCACCACATAAAAAGAAATAAGTAAAATAAAGATTTTTTTTTAAAAAATTACATTAAGAATTCAGGAAAGGCAGTATGGCCTTGTCCTCTATCTTTCTCTTCTGAGCAGACACCATCCTACTCTCCTCAGCCTCTGGTCAGCTTTCTTCTTCAGACCAAACACCATGCCTTCAATTAAGCTGCAGAGTTTTGATGGAGAGATATTTGAAGCTGATATAAAAACTGCCAATCTGTAACTATCAAAACCATGTAGGAAGATTTGGGAATGAATGATGAAGAAGATGATGACCTAGTTATTCTACCAAATGTTAATGCAGCAATATTTTAAAATGTCATTCAGTGACAAGGTTGACCCTCCTCTTCCTGGGGATGACAAGAATAAAGAAAAATAAAAAAAGAATATCTCCATTTTGGACCAAGAATTCCTGAAAGTTGACCAAAGGACACTTTTGAAATTTATTCTGGGTGCAAACTACTTAAAGACATCAAAGGCTTGCTGGATGTTACATGTAAGACTGTTGTCAATATGATCAAGAGGAAAACTACTGAGAAGGTTCTCAAAATCTTCAATATTAATGGACTGGGTGGGGATGAAGCTCAGTTGGTAGAGTACTTGCCTTGAATGCACAAGGCCCTGGGTTCAACTTCCAGCAGAAAGAAAG
This sequence comes from Ictidomys tridecemlineatus, assembly GCF_052094955.1. Lineage (NCBI taxonomy): Eukaryota > Metazoa > Chordata > Mammalia > Rodentia > Sciuridae > Ictidomys > Ictidomys tridecemlineatus. The sequence goes on from NC_135487.1 coordinate 30,516,708, forward strand.
AGAGAGAGAGAGAGAGAGAGAGAGAGAGAGAGAGAGAGAGAGAGAGAGGGGGAGGGAGGGAGGGAGGGAGGAGAAGAGAAGAGAGAGAGAAAGAGAAAGAAAGAAAGAAAGAAAGAAAGAAAGAAAGAAAGAAAGAAAGAAAGAAAGAAAGAAAGAAAGAAAGAAAGGAAGGAAGGAAGGAAGGAAGGAAGGAAGGAAGGAAGGAAGGAAGGAAGAGAGGGAGGGAGGGAGGGAGGGAGGGAGGGAGGGAGGGAGGGAGGGAATCTTGAGAAAAATATTTTTTAAAAAATCTTTAATATCAAAAATTTTACTAAAGAGGAGAAAGCCCAAGTATACAAAGAGAACTGGTGGTATAAAAAGAAGTAAAATATTGTGGCTAACAACCATGACTTTGTAAGGACTGTTCCAAATACCAGTGGTACTGCTCTATTTACAACTGTTAATATTAGTCAAAAGTAAACAAATTCAGCAGCAAATCAGTTAGTTGAATTAGCTGTCCTGACTGCATGTATATTTTGAGTACAGATTCCAAACCTACGGCTAAATTTCCTCTAGTATGAGCAAAAATTTCTCTCTTATTCTCAATAAAACTAATCTGTGGGTATCTGTACAAAAGGGGCATTTGGGGGCTTCCCTCTTTGTGTAAAATGATTTCTGCTTAGTTTACTGTAAATCAAAACTGCAATGAGATACTACTTCACACTTACTAGGATAACTATTATCAAAAAGGTAAGAACAAGAGTTGCAAACATGTGGAGAAATTGCAATCTTCATATATTGTCAGTGAATGTAAACTGTTGCAAAAAGTCTGTCAGTTCATCAAAGAGTTAAACACAGATTTACCATATGAACTAGCAATTCCACTCCTAGGATATAAATATACCCCAAATGAAAACATATATCCACAGCAAAGCCGAACTAGAATGTTCACAGCAGCATTAAATCATAAAAGCAAAAAAGTGGAAAGAATCTAAATGCCTATCAACTGATGGATGGATAAATGTGTTATATTCATGCAAAGGAATATTCTGACAATTAAAAAAATGATCTGTGCTACAACACATACAACCCTTGAAAACATTATGCTAAGTGAAAAACAGACTACATATTGTGTGATTCCATTTACATCAAATATCCACAGTATACTAATTTATATTAGTAACTAGACTATAGATGAGAAGCTGGATTAAATTAAGTAGTTTCTTAGGGCTAGCAGGGAAGGAAGAGAGATAAAAAGTGAATAGGGATTCACTGCTAGGGAGTATGGGGTTTCCATTAGAGGGGGAGGAAAATATTCTAAAATTAGACTGTAGTGATGATTGCACAATCCTGTGAACATACTAAAAAAATACTGAATTTTACAATTTACATAGATGAATTGTATGGTATGTGAAGTACATCACAACAAAGCTGTAAGAAAAAATAAGTTCAGATCCACCACACACAAATGTTCTTATTTATCAGGATAGTGCCACAAGATCCATTCCCAAATCCCAAAGCTGGAACAGGAAGGGGAGGGGAAAAGTAAAGACTTCACCAGAAAGTACTGTACAATTAGCTATTATTTTCAAACTGATAACCCCTTGAACTATTCAGTGGAGTCTGTTTTCTGGTAGCCTCCACTATTTCCAAACCATACTATTTACTCACTAAATATGTTTAACAAAGATATATGTACAGTCCATAAAAAGAATCATACACCTGAAAAATTTCTAAATAAAACCACTTTATTTCTATCTAAAAATCAACTCACTGGCTATATCCTTCTCCTCCTAAAACTAGACCAGGGCCAGGAAGAGACAAATGGAAGACGTGAAAAAGGATGCTACTCAACAATCAGCTTCCACTTTTTAGACTTATGTGTATGAGCAATAAGTGTTAAAACTGAACAAACTTGCCTCTTTTCCCTCCATAGTTTAAAACTAGTATCAAGAAAACAGGTGGCAAATGTAGGGGGAGGGGAGATTCCTGACCAAACATCAGAGTGCTGAGCCTTCTTCCAAACCCAAACCTTACTTCCTGCAATTTATGTAAACAGATCACAGGCCACCCTCTTCAAACCAAATCATAACCCAAGCAAATAACACAGGATTCTATTTCTGGGTCTGTCATTAACTCACTGGATAATCCTGAAGCTTCAGTCTCCATACTTTGCTCAATAACTTAACCACAATATCCAGACGCAAAATCAAATCATGTGGTCTAATAAAGAACTCCCCCCCACCCCAATTTATAGATTTGTTTTTATGGAAAACCTGACAAATGTATGAGATTAAATCACATTGTATGTTTATATCACCTTTATTGAATATATGAAATATTAAAAGTCCAAAAGAAATCCACTCCAAAAATGTAAACTCTTCCATTTTAAACAACTTTTAAAGTACTCACTAAACAAAAACAAAACAAGCTTTCAGACGGCTAAAGTGTTTTGAGGCTTTAAATCTGAGCTCAGTTATATTTAGAAAATCAAGATGCCACTTCTCTGGATCCTGTATCTTTATCTTGGGCATTTGATTCATGTGCTTTGCCTGGTGTAATTCAAAGCAAGAAATTCTACCATACCCCTAAAAAGAAAACTGAACCTATCAGAACTTACTGGTTGTCAGAAGAAAATGCTGTACTGCAAATGAAAAGATAGTTTGTTATAGTCTCTACTAGTAGAATTGTTTTAACAAAATAAAAATACTTGCCTGCTCCCGAAGTTAGTATAAAAATCAATGCTGATTTCACAAGAATCATTTCTATCCTATTCCCAGAAATTCTGATTTAGGCATATGGGACAAAACAAAGGAAATTTATTAATTAAAAGCTGCCCCAGCCTGGCTCAGTGACACACCTATTAATTCCAGTGATTCAAATGGCTGAGGCGGAAGGCACAAGTTCTTAGCAAGGCCCATCTCAAAATAAAAAGGAATAAGAGAGGTAGCTCAGTGGTAGAGCATCCCTGGTTCAAGCTCCAGGACCACCAAAAAAACCCAAACAAACAAACAACAACAAAAAAAAAAAAAAAAACAGTTATCTCAGGTGATTCTGACATACTAGTTAATACTGAAAATATCAGTTTAGGTAGAAAGGTTTCATATCATTTACCAATCATGCTCAACCAATAATGGCTGCCTAGAGTACTTGAGAAGGTCATGTCTAAATACAACCAGAAATTAATAGTTGTCACAGCCAAGGTAATGGAGAAGTGGTAATGTGCAAACCATGTTATCTGTCATTCCTGATTCAGACCATTGAATGGACTCTTTTTAAGGAGATTTTTGGAATGCGAGCCAGATCTACATTATTTCCTTTTAACTGAAAGAAACTCCTGATAACTTAAGGAAGGTAGTAAGAACAGGCCTGGTATATGAACCAGGATTCTCCAAATGTTCTTGTTTCCAGTACTACACAGAAAAAGAAAACAACATGATTTCTGCTCTCAAGATGCTTACAATCTTGTTGCTGAAAGAAAATGCTACATGATAATATAAACTTGTGATTAGTTCCACTTGAGGAAGGTAATAGGAGCCAATGGGAAAACTGAGAGGCGAAAACCAGCATAATTTAGAGAATCAATCATGGACTACTGATCAGTATGTGATTAAAATGACACATTAAAAAGATTCCACCAGCAGCATTTTCCAGGGGGGAAAAATGGGAAGCCATCAAGACATGACCCACTGGAGGGCAAACAATCCACTTCGTATTGTTTCAATATGCATCTGGAATGCTCGATCCTAGTGAGCCAATACATGTCAAATTAATTGTCATATCTCCCACAGTACCCAGCATATGTTCTGTACATAAAAATATTCCAAAATGCTTGCTGAGTTGATGTAAAGGAAGAAAATAATCTGATATATATTTCAAAAGGAATTGTAACAGAATTTAGTGCAAATAAAGAGAAAAAAGACCAGAAGAGTAGAAAAAAATCAAATATGCCAAAAAGTAAGAGAAAAGGACAGCTATGGTTAGGATAAAAGATATTTGAGAAATATAATCAAATATAATATATGAACCTTCCTGAATCTTGATTCAATTAAAAAACCAAACTTAAAAAGGCATTTTTAAACAATCAGGAATTTGATTATGAACTGGATATTAGATGATATCTAAGAAATACTGTAAATTTTGTTAGATCTAATGATGGCATGTGGTTACATAAGAAAATATATTTTTAGAGACACAAACTAAGGTTAAAAAATGTGTCACAATTTTCTTTAAAATAACAAAAAAGGGGAAAAAGATATTTAAGGCACATGTGGAAAATGTTGAATTTCATTGATGCATAAATGGGGATTTCATATACTCTGACTATACCCAATAGGACAGTTGAACTGAAGTATTTGGGTGTTACTTGCTCAACTCTACATTGTACAATTAATTCTTTCTCAGATTTCAGGAAGCTAAGAATGACTAGTACTTCTGAGAAAACAGCCTAGACTCAATCAGAAAAAAAAAAAAAATGGGCATTCATTTGTTAGCTCTACTAATAGGAAATCTCTCTGAATCTACTCAAAGAACTTCTTGTAAATTAATATGAGAACTGAATATGAGCCAAGGTAGTGACTCAGCTGCTAAAAAAGAAACAAAATACAGTCTTAGGCTTCACCAGAAGAATAGTATCCAGATCAAGGAGGGTAATAGTCCCACGCACTCCACACTGGTTAGTTCACAAGGGAGTACTACACTCTGTTTTGAGCAACATATGTTAAGAACACTTACAAGCTACAATGCTCACAGGGATACAGATTAGCAAGTAGAATGAATAAACTGGGCGTGTTTAGCTTAGAGAAAAAAATACTTTCCAACCTTCCATCTCACTTCTACCATACAGACTCTTTATAATATTTTCCAGAGAATTTCAAGAGTTGTTAATGGGCATTCAAATAAATGAGATAAACATTTTTTTCTCTAAAAGTCTTACCAAAGTGTTCAATATCCTAAAATTGCTTTATGAATGTCCAAGAAAAGGATGTTCAGTATTTCCCAAACATGACAATTTATTCATTCAAAAAATATTTACAGAGCCCTAATTATTTGGCATACATTTCTCCACATGCTGAGGATACAACAACAAACATTTTTAATACCATATAGTTTGAGAAACAACCAAACTGGATCTCTTTGTACTCCTCTAACTTTTCTCTTAAAAGTCTTTGATTATGCTCAGCTTACGATGACCCATTTCTAATCTTAATTCAAATACACTCTCCTCCATGAAGCTTTCTTGATCATCATAAGCAAAACACTTCTCAGCAAACCCATGTCTCTTTATCTGTACTCATTCCTTTCAAACAAACTAGGTCTCTTAATTACTGTTGGATTTTTCACAATGCTCAAGGCATTCTTGCACGCCCATGTACCCAAAATATTTGCTGAAAGAATAATCATCTTTAAATATTTGAAAGGTTATCTTGCGAAAGAAGGAAGGCTAGGTCTACTACTGTTCCACAAAAAAAAAAAAAAAAGAGATGAAGTTAAAAGCAAATGCTGTCTCAATTAGAGATAACAACAAACAAACTACATTTCATCTATCAGTGACTACTAGAGTTCTAAGAGTAGTCCAATGTCTGTCAGTGTTTTAGTGGGCTACCTGACTAGCTTGAATGAAGAATTAATTAAAGATTCTAGGAACCACTGTATCTCTTTATATTAAAGGTAACTTTTGATACAAGCTATCTGTAGCAATATTAAATTTCTTAAAATTTTTTATGATTACACATGAAATGTCCTTTCATTTATTAGTATAATGAATACATAATGATGCCTACTATGTGTCATGCAGTGTTAATTCAGCCACACACAAAATAATAGTTCATATATATGATGGTAGATGGGCCTCATATCATCTAGTGTCATCACAGCCATCTTTATTCAACACTCTGGTGTTCCCACAATGATGAAATCACCTAACAACACATTTCTTAGAACATGTCCCCATCATCAAGTAATATGACTATAGAGAACATAAAAAGCAAAAAAGACACTGCCTCCATCCTAGAATAATGGATACGAGATTTCCCAAAGCAAAGGTGATATAAATCAGAGTGCCCAAGTCATATACCTCAATAAGATCTGCTCCTTAGATGAAGAAATGTTTTAGTTCAATGATCTTCAATATTTTACAAAGAAGCCATCAGCACCTCTTAAAGCTACCTATCCACAACCCACATGCATTAAGTTCTTCAAAAAAGCAAACCAGTCATTCAGAATGCCTTTCAAGTTAAAAACTAGTAAACAGAAGAAAATGCAGGACACCTCCATATTTCAAGACTATCTCTATGACATCTCTCCCAAATTAAAAGCTGTGGTCTTTGCTTGCTGGGATCTTGCTTCTCATTTGTGTCCCTAGTACTTAGTACAATGCTCAGGAAAGACACAGCAGCAAGTAAAATGGTCCAGCAAATGACAGAAATGAGTGAGTACAATGTCCCTGGATTAAAAACAGTACCTTAAAATAAAAAAAAAAAACTAACAACTTGTTTTTTCTTTAATTAGACACCTTCCAGGAAAGGCCAGGCATGGTGGTGCATGCCTATAATCTCAGAGGCTAGGGAAGCTGAGGCAGGAGGATCATGAGTTCAAAGACAGCCTCAGCAACTTACCAAGGCCCTAAGCCACTTAATGAAATTGTGTCTCTAAATAAAATATAAAAAGGGCTGGGGATGTAGATCAGGTTAAGAACTCCTGGGTTCAATCCTTGGTACCAAAAAAAAAGAAGAAACTTGTCAGGGAATGGAAGCAGATAAATAGATCCTGATGAAAACGTCTAGTTTTCATTACAAACTAGAGTGTTACTGACAAATAATTACTATAAGTAAACCTAAAGTCTTGGGTGCTCCTGAGGGACTATAATTAATTTCCTAAAATTACCAAATTCTAATGCAAAGAAAAACTTATATACTTAACATACTTACAACTTGACCCATTTGATTAACTACTTAGAAAGCAAAACACTTACTAGGAATACTTTTCCCAGTGACCTTGGAAGCTGAGGCAGGACTATCACAAAGTTCAAAGCCAGACTTAGCAATTTAGCAAGACCCACTCTCTAAATAAAATATAAAAGAACTGGGAGAGGGACATGGTTGTACATATCTGTAATCCCAGTGGCTTGGGAGGCTGAGGCAGGAGGATCACGGATCCAAAGTAAGCCTCAGCAACTTAGCAAGGCCCTAAGCAACTCAGTTAGGCACTGTCTCTAAATAAAATATAAGGGGCTGGGACTCAGTGGTAGAGCGCACGCATGGAGTACTAGGTTCCATCCTCAGCATCACATAAAAATAAAGGTGCTGTGTCCACGTACAACTAAAAAAATATATATTAAAATAAATACACACACACACTTTAATAAAGGGGTCTGGGGATGTGGCTTAGCGGTTAAGCACCCCTGGGTTCAATCCTCAGTACCAAAAGAAAGCAAAATGCTCTGACAGTAGTACAACATGTTTAAACTGCTCTCAAGTCCAAAGATTCACATTTTTCCAAATTGTCATTTGAACTATAAAAATCCCTTGTTTTCTTATTATAAAAAATTAAATAGGCTCACTATAGACAAGATCAAAGGAGAAAATTTAAATTACCCATGTGTTTTCCTCCCAGTCCTTTTTCTATTCAGTTATAACTTCTTCATATACTGTCAGTCTTCTATCTACCAGGCAAAGCAATAATAGATGTCACACTGTGGCATAATCCAGGCTCCCTCAGTAGAAGCATGTTCCAAGTATAATTTCTCAAGATCTAAATTTTATAGACATGTACTTCTGTAAAATAAGACTGAATCCACTATTTAGCAATCTTTTAAAGTTTCTATTCTGATTCCCTCCCATCCTCTCAAGAATTTTAAAAATAAATATGTTTCTAATACTAACACATGGACTTAAATTTAATAAGAGGAAGTTGTCCTCATTAGTTTTATGTCCCCTGGGTTTGTTACTACCATATGTTCTGCACCAAGTGGTCTTGGTCCTTTGGGGTCTCCATAAACTTTCATCTTTACCTCAAAAACCTAAAGTCTATTCCTCATTAAAACTTTGTCATATTTTCAACTAAGAAGAATACAATAGAGCAGAATGCAGGGTGTAAATTCTAGTGTCTGTTCAACTATTAAATAATTGAGTGATACTAAATAAGTCTTAGCTATGCTTCATTCTCTCCATTTGTCAACAGAATATTATTTTCCTGACCTATATTGCAGGGCTACTGTAAGGTTCCAAAATCCAACAGATCAGAGGAAAAAAAATGATTTGAAAATACATCATACAAATGTGAAGTGGAAATGTTTCAAAAATACACATACTATATAATAAGTGATGTAAAACATGATTTCCTGAGATATGCAAAGATCACATTTCTAATGCTGATTGCTATCCATGTGTTGGGACAAAACCATCAATCTATGACACATTTTACCTACCTACTGTATATACAGAGTATCACAGATTTACAGACATAACCACATCATCAGAAACTGATGCCATATATCATTCACGTCCTGTCATAACAATCTACTCCATCTTCATTCGAAATGGTCAACCCTCTCTTTACAGCTACATATTTGACTGCTGTGGCTATAATTAATTCCCAAATTTAACAGCAAAGCCACAGAAACTTTTTTAAATTACTTTTGATAATTTAATAAGTTCCCATGTACCCATCAGCCAAATGCTAGTAGCTTAACAATAACCTAGTTCCACCATATTACACTGTCACCCCAATCTCATCTCTGTAAGCAAAGAGAATCTGAAACTGTTATTGAGTTCTAGCAGTCTTTCCCCTTCAACCAATTCTCTCACAAATTTCAAATTATCAGAAACCAGTCCTATTAATGGTATCAACATAGATCACGTCTCAGTCTCAGGGAAATGCTAATTCCAACTTATGTTTGAGGTTTACAGTAAGATTACACTGGCACCAAACTCTTTCAACAACCAGAAAATCAACTTAATTTTCTTGATATTATTTCACCACTAAGCAGGACTCTATCTAAGCAAAATTTAGTTACAACTTTTAGCTTTGTACTCCAGGTGAAAAACTGCTGAAAGTCAGGTAACTGTATGGTCTCCTTCAGATACAGGGTCACCATGCAAAAGTTGATCAACTCTTCAATGGTATCCATGACCCTCTCTACATGATTTGAAGATAATGAAAAATAGACAACATGGTCCATTTGGGGAGAATCTAAAAATTCCCTAAGACTATATATTAATAAGAGTTCCTCTTAATTCATTTCATAAGTTTGAGTCCATTACAGACTACTTCATCCAGGGATGATGAGAAATAAGTCAGACAGTGCAGTGTTAATATAGGTCCAATTACACCAAAATGAAATCACTTCAGATTTAAAGTAATAATCTTAAAGCAACCAAAACAAACTAGGTATTTAGTAAAAACTAATCCTATTAATAGTGTCAAAGTAATCAAACAGGGTCCTAATTATCCTGTCACATATCCACATTTATCCTACATTTTATCTTGTTAAAGAACTAAAGTTTGACACCATAAGTCATTTGCTTTGTGTTTCATTTGTTTTGTTCTGATCCTCCAGAAGAACAATCACTTTGAAAGACATTACATTCTCAGGTCATCAGCTGACACATATGTCAAGTAGAACAGCAGTCAAAGGTACCTAATTGCAAAAGGTTGCTTAAAATAAATAGAATGCCATTGTTATAAATATAAATACAACATCTGGTTCCATGTAACAAAGCTATTTCCATATCCCAACAGATGGCCCACAGTAATAATGCTTTGCTGATCTGGTTATAACAAATTCTATTAAATCAAAAATCCTGTATAGCAGATGCCTTTTCCAATTTCAGTATAAGTCAATCTCTTTAACCAAAACACTGTGCTTTGGTTCTTATTTGTACACTAAAATCCAGTTATGCCCAGTAAGATGGTCAAAATTTTGGGCAGTTGTTATAAAATACTAGTGTGGTATTTTTCAAGTTTGGAGGTGAAAGAGGTAGAGTACCTCTCTAGAACTGAAAAGCTAAGAGTTCAAAATGGAAAACAAAAAATCACAATTAAAGGAAGGCTGAAAAAAGCCAACGTTTCTGAATAATGGCAATGTGGAAAACTAAACAACTAACAAAAGTCAACAGTGAAGCGCAGTGAAAAAATGTAATTTCTGAGTTGAGACACTATTAGCAGGGTCAAACAAAAGGTCTAAATAACATGTATCTCCATAACACTACAGTGTTAGTGAAAGGTACATATTTTTAAAATATGTAGATGCAATGTCATTGCATCTCCTGTTTATCTGCTTCTCCAACTATACTCTTGTCCTTACTTGAAATATTATCCTCTATTAATTCATAACGAGTAAACAGAACAGTGAAGTGATTAAGAGCTACTTAGTTTGAAAATAGACTGCAGGGGTTCAAATCCTAGCTCTTTCCATTTCTAGCAAAGTACCTTAGGTAAATTACTTGACCTCTCTGTTCCCATATCCTCATCTGTAAAACTGATAATAATAAAATCTACCTTTGAAGAGTTGTGAGGATTATATAAAAATGCAAAGTACTTAGAACACCGTTATGCCAATAAGGCCTCAAAAACTGTAGCTATTATTATTATCACTACCACTATTGTCATCATCACTAACCCTCATTAAAGTTCTAAAAGACAGAAATAGTGCATTCCCCTGTAATCCCAGCAATGGTTGAAACTAGTCTGGACAATTTAGGGAGATCCTATCTCAAAATAAAATTTTAAAAAGGAGGCTGGTTGTGATGCTAAGTGTGTTGAGGTCCTGGGTTCAATTCTCAGTACCAAAAAGGGGATAAAAAAACAAAATCTATCACACAGCACAAACAAGCAACAAAATGTGATAAATTGTGATTTAAAGTCCCAAATATTAATCATTAAAATTCAGTGATTCCCCAAGTAAGTAGATTTCCCAGTCTGTCTTCAGAAATTTACATGGGAATCTTTCAAGTAACACAGCAGCACAGAATAGTGGAAAGAGCACAGACACAAACTAAGAAAATCTATTTGCTCCACCAAGGATTTAAATGTGTCATCCTAAACTTCAAATTGCTTTTTCCTACATTGCAGGGTGTTGTGAGATCAAATGAGATAATACACAAGAAAATATACACAAACTATTAAAGCTCTATGTGAATGTTCAAGAGTCATGTCCTGGTCTCATTTTTATATCCCTAATGCTTAACAAAATTCATAGCAGAGGTTATAATCTAAAAGAAAAGCCTTGGAAGGGACTGGTAAGGTGAATATCAGATGACAACAGAGAAGCATTAAAACAAATAGCAACCCAAATGTGTATAAACTGATAAGTGGATAAAAATGTAGTATATCCACATCGGGGAATATTATTTGGCAATAAAAAAGAATGAAATACTGATACCAATTACAACATGAATGACTCTTGAACTCTTGAACTCTTCTTGAAAGAAGCCAGACACAAAAGATCTTATGAGATAGTATTTCTTTTTTAGGAAATGCTCAAAACTGGCAAATCCACACACACGGCACATACAGTAGTTGCCTGGGACTGGGAAATGTACAGTGGCTGATAACGCGTACACAGTTTATTTTTGAAATTATATTCTAAAAATTATCGCGGTTATATTTGCACTACTCTATGAATACACTAAAAAACACTGAACTGTATACTTTAAATGGGTGAATTACACGGTGTTTTTTAAAAGAATGACAAAAACTTTAAGAATTGCTAAAACAGCTGTCTTTAGAACACTCGTTTCTTTTTTGATGAATAAATAGTGAATTTTCCAATATTTGAATAGCTCTGTTTTGTGAGCAAGAATGAGACTGGAGGAAACACTAGGAAAAAATAAATAAAATTACTACACAAGACTGTAACATTTCTACAGATTCTGTGAAAAACAAATCTGGCATCTTGCTATTTCTTCCCTTCAAAATCCTAAGGTTACAAATTACCTCATTCTGGTCTAGTTTGATAGTCTTTTCACTATGGTCACGGTTACGGTTTCTGAACTTCAAGACTGCATGCCATACTTCTATAACCCTAGCTTGTAGAAAATCTTCCTTTCCTTGGCTTCTGTGGAACTCATATACTTCCTGATTCTTCTCAGAATGCTTTATTTACCTATTAGTCTATTATGTTACCCCAAATTCCAAATCTCAAAGCTCTTTTCCTACTCTACTAATTCCCTCTCAACACACATTTACTCACATGTGTTTTTACCATTACTATATAACCCTGTCACTGAAAAAATTTATACTTCATCTGACTATTCATATTTGCTAATGATTAAATGCACAAGGTTAAGTAACTTTCCCAAAGTCCTTTCCTGATTATAAAACCTTACAATGAACATTTCCTAAATTAAAGAGATGTAAAGCACACAGAATGATGGTTGCCATACAAAAAGTATTCACTAAATGTTGGCTATTATTTTATTCTCACAACCGCTACTTCATGTCAGGCCTTCATCATCTTATTCTTAAAATTCTAGTCAGTTTCCCTACTCCCAGAACACTCAGTATACACAAAAGCCTTCCTCAGGAACAGTGTGTATCATCTTACCCTCATTCCTTAGAACCCTTTATCCTTGAAAGGTCCTTTCCCAATATACCCTCACAAATCCTAAACTCACTTATTATTCACCAATTGAGTCTCTTGATATCTTTTGTAAATTTCCACTTCTCTACCTTTGCATATATGCCTTCAATCTCCTGGGATACACCTCTTCCCCTTTGGAAATTCCTCTTTCTCATGTTACATATACTTTTGACCTTGGTTGTACTGTTATTCCAAACAGGAGTTGGATGTTGTTTGGTGATTATAAATGATGTACATACCATTTCTCCAACAAAAGGACAAATCTGTTCCTCTTGGTACAGAGGTTGAAGCTTTTGAAGAGACCCATATTTTATTCTGTGTATTTTTTCATACCAACTACTTCACATAAAGGCAACATAGTATTTTGCAGAAGTAAACAAATGCTGACTTATTTTATTTATACACACACACACACACACACACACACACACACACACACATATATATGAGCCTCAGAGTATACTCAAATGACATTCTCTATTTTTCCATGCCCCACCCATACTTAGCATAATGAAAGCAGATAGAATATGTACTTAAATATTTTTAGTCTATATAGGAGACTATACTAACAATTACACCAGATTAAAGGGGAAAGAGCAACATCAAAATGCACTCAAAATGACTGCACCATGTGAAAAACAAATAAGAGAATCCTGGCCATTTTAGTATATAAAAGAGTGACTTCAAAACAGTAAGATATTTTATTTCACCCAAACTTATGAACTAAAAAGAGCCAAAATAAACATGCCCTGGCCTCATCCAAAAAACACCTAATAAAGGCATGAGTAACTCCCCAGGATCTCCAGCAGCACAAAACCAAGAACAAGATTCACCTTAACTCTGACACAAAACCAAAAAAAGGGAAATCTTCAGATTCACATCAGAAATCAAAAAGTTCAATTAATCCACCAGATCAGAAAAAAAAATTGAGAAAAGTTACTGATTTTCTATAACTATACGCTAAGGTCTTGAAGGAATAAAAGGTTTCTCTCACTGCTACCGTAGTCTCTTCCCTGTGGAGAGAGCAATCTATGGTCTCAAAGAGCAAAACACGGTTAAGATGGAAATCTTAACCTGGGAAAGACATTAAGAAAAAAAAAAAAGAAGAAGAAAGAAAAAGGTTTCAAAACCTGTGTCAAGAGACAAAAGTCTAATAGTACTCAATAGAGAAGGAAAGTGAAATAAAAGAGCTTCCACGAAGGAGGTAACTAGGTGGAACTATCTAGTGCTGCCTTACAACATATATATGCACATACATGCATACATATGTGTGTATGTGTGTACACATATATGCATTCCCATATGACATGCACACCTTTTCAATAGTAAGCAAAATAAGAAATAAAGTAACATCAGAAAAAGACGTAAAAGATGCCCACCAATCTATAATTCGTTGGCTCTATTCATTCAGGAATTCAGCTAGGAACAACACAGACATGCACTGCAGCAACACAGAATAGAAAAACCTTGGACAACAATATGCACAAAAAGTAGAACAGAGAAATGAAAACTATACACCTCAATGCATCAATACCAAGCACTTATTCTCTTTTGAGGATTAAGCAGTAGAAAGCAATGATGTCAATGAAACTAACCCTGGTATCCCCTATAGGTCTCAATTTAAGAGAGTACAACTCTTGGTTCTTCCATCTAAACAGTGGGCCCCAGCAAAGCAAACTGACCTTAACACCTTCCATGCCAGCCAGAGAAAATCACACAGGGAAAAATCATGCCGTAAATCTCCCTCTTTACCAGCTGCAAAAATGGAAGGGGGTGGGGGGCACGGGACACTCTACCACGTGGGCAGGATGCAACACACACAGGACAGCAACACGTCCGCAAGGAACGGTTGCCTTTGCCCTAATGCCAGCAAAGGACACAGCAACAGGATGGGCGGGAACCAAGGCCCCTCGCAACGGCCTCCTCACCCCGAAGGGCACCCGCCGGGCGCAAGATATTGCCCGCCTTTCTGGCCGAAAAGCGCTCCCGAGCTTGAAGGGAAGCAGCCACATTGCGCCGGGATCGGGGACTACCCCAGGCTAGAACGCAGCTCACGGAGGGAAGGAGACTGTCGCTGTCTGCGGACTCCGCGCCCCCGGGATTCACGTCCAGCTCCCCCGGGCCCCACCTGGGGGAGGGGCGGGAGGCGCGGAGCCGCCGATTCCAGCTGAGGGGCAGCAGCAGCTGAGAATCGCCGCGGGGAAGGGAGGGACCCAGCCCTCGTCGCCCGCCAGGCCCCAACCTGAGCCCAGGCCCCCTGGCCCTCCCGCCGCCCACCGCGCAGCGCGCGACGGCTAAGAAGGGACAGGGCGTCTCGCGGAGAGCAGCCCCAGCCTCCGTCGCGGGAGATGCCCCGGCCCCGCCTCCTCGCCCGCCGCCCCGGTGGCGGGCACTCACCTCAGGCTGAGCAGGCCGGGACGGCCCGGCCGAGCCCCCGGCCGCTACGTGCGTCTCCGCCCCCCGGGAAAGGTCCCAACGGCGTCTGGTGCGAGCGGCCGAGGCCCCGAGCAGCGCCGAGAGCGGCGGCAGCAGCGGGAGCAGCCAACATCCGGGGCCGCGCACCCGGAACTACTTCCCAACCCGCTCCCCCTGCCGCCCCCGCCGCCCCCGCCTCCCGCGACGTCGCAGCGCCACCAGCCCAGCGTCGGCGGCGTCACGGCTCTCCGCGGAAGCGGTCTCTAAGTCCTGCGCGGATCCCTCCGCGGGAGCAAGTAGTGCCCGGGAACTTGAGCGGCTCTCTGGGCGCACAGTCGATGTCTACAAGAGGCTGGCAGTTTCGAGCGACGCGGGTCCCTGCGCCCCACAGTGGCGTCAGTGGGGTGAGATCGGGGACCCCATAATGAAGGATGGCAAGGATCAGCGGCTTTGGACCCTTTCCAAGGATTCCACAGGTCCCGTGTTCCAGAGGAATCCTGCCTCGTGACCTCCCCCAGCCCCCCAACCCTGCCACCTCACCGTAGGGACTGGCACCTTAGCCTGTCCAAGAAACCGGACCCCTTTTTCGACCTGGCGCAGCTTGGATTCTGCAGGCCCCAACAAAGGCGCCTTGTACCTTCCTTCAGGACTTCTTTTCAGAACTTCAGGAGGCCAGGATTCTAGGCCTACCTCTGTGGAGGCCATTCCCCTGCCTAATCATACTTTCCTTCTACTTAAAAAAAAAAAGGACTTGGAACTCTAAAGGCCCTTCTGATTCACAGGTTCACTGTCCAGGTTATGGTCCTGCTGTCAACAGGTGGAGCATTTAGAAGGGTAGTTGGGCGCATGGTGGACTTTGGAATTTACTTCTACGTCAATCTTCGCTGATTCTTTCTCCAAACTATTAGCACTGATAATCTGCCCTGTAGTTTCACACTTGATTACTTTTGAGGTATTACTTGCTGTTGCTTCAATTGCGTTAGTCATGTATTCTCCCCACAGCACCAAGAACACTTTTTTTTCCCCAAGAACACTTTTGAACTCAGTAGATAATCAATACGTGGATAATCAGGTATTTGTTAGTTGAATATGGGTTGTTTGGATGAAAGGACAGAGACCGGAATGATTGACCCTGGGAACTTTTTTTTTTAACCTCAAGGGGATCAGATAAAGACCTCAAGTAGTTAAAGATCTGAGCCTCTCTATTCCCTCAACAAACATTGAACACCTGCCTTTTAGCAAGAATCTCTGGGAACTGGGGATACAGAGTACTCATATATTTCTAAGTAGCGCTCTAGCAATATTCTGAAGTTTCATTTACTCATTCATCCAACAAATACTTGTCAGTCACTGCTAAGTTTGCCAGATACCAGTGCTCAAGATGTATCCATAAACAGAAAAGAAAGAAGGAAAAAACATTTATCTTTCCCTCTTGGAGCTTTCATTTTATAGTATGGGGAGAAAGATGAAAAACACAACAAGAGAATTACTAAGTATGTTAGAAGGCATTGAGTACTATTGGAAAAAATAGAGTAAGGAGCTATAAAGAATCCTGGAAGATAGGTGTTGTGATTTTAAATAGAACTGTCGGGGGGAACCTATTCATCTTACTCTAATCAAACTTTAAAGAGGTGAGGGATAGCTGGGGATATAATTCAAAGGTAGAGAGCTTGCCTAGCATACACAAGACCCTGGGTTCAATCCCTAGCACTCTCCCCACCCCCACCCCCCAAAAAAGGGGGAATGAGCCATGTAGGGTGGCAAAACATCTCAGGAAGTGTTATAAATAATGAGAAGGCCAAGAGATTTGGAAAATAAAGACAGACAGTGGAATCTTGTAGGCCATTGTAAGGATCTTGGCTAAAACAGATCCTCTACTGGGCTTTGAACAGTGGGAAGTCACTCTTACTTATTTTGTTAACAGTAGATGGTAGGAGGGCAATAGTGGAAGCCAGAGGCTCCATTATCCAAGTGCAGAAGATGGCTTGGACCAGGATGACAGTAGTGTGTAGGACAAATAAAATATGGACTCTATACTTGAAGAACTCAAGTCGAGTGGGAAGCAAGTAGATGAAATAATTACAATATATTATGACAAGGAAAATAAAACCCAAAAAGAAATCTGCCCTTGCCATCTTCCCTGAGAGATAGAAGTTCCCAAAGTTCCAAATTGCCAAAGGAATTGGAAGGTCCTGGTTCTTTGTTGATCCATTAGGTAGATCCTTGATAACACCTGATACTGGCCATTTTCCCAGCCTTCCACCTCTTAAAGCCCACCTTTTTCTGAAAGGAGTTATAGGCAGAAGAGTACTAAAGAACAGTCTGGATCATATATTTAAGGAGATGGACAATGCTGATATTATTCCCATTTGTTAGAGGAAGAACTGAGGACAGTAGTTATGAGAGTAGAGTTAAGGCCACTTGAATGGAGTCAGCCAGGCAATGGAATAGAAGAGAAAAAAGACTAGTATTTGAACTTAGCTCCAAGTCTGAAGATTTGGGCTTCTAATCACCACCTACTCTTATAATAAAGTTTTGGGCAGTTCCTCACTTCTCACTTGTCTGAGATTCAGAGGTTCTTCCCTCAAGTGCCTATTCTGGGCTTGTGGGTGATAGGGCAAGAACAAAACAGAGCTGGATGGCTAGCTGCTAGAGTGGGGTAGGGAGGTAGGGATCAGCCACCTTTGGGAAGAAAAGAATCATGAGTCACAGAGTATCAGAAGATGAAGAAGCAATCAGATGAATACCGGGTTCATGCTTAATGAGTAGAATTTAGCTGTTCTTGCCACAAGAACAAAGAGTAGGTAACTGTGAGATGGTGGATGTTGCTCCAATAACATGTTTACTATCTGCATACATCCTATAATATCATTTTGTTCACCTTAAATGTACAAAACTTGTTTGAAAATTTTTTCAAAGAAAAAAAAGGTGTCAAATATGATGGCACATACCTGTAATCCCAGCTACTTGGGACTGAGGCTGAAGCAGAAGGATCATAAGTTCAAAGCCAGCCTGGACAACTTAGCAAGACCCTGTCCCAAAAATAAAGGGCTAAGGGTGTAGCTCAGTGGAAGTACACTTGTCTAAAATGTGTGAGACCCTGGGTTCAATCTCAGTACAAAACAATAATTAAAAAACAGGGCTGGGTATAGTGTTCAGTGGTAGTGTGCCTCTGGGTTCAATCCCGAGTAACACCAAAAAAAAGGTAGAGGAGCATACCCATCCCCCAACTCAAAAAATGTAGTGGTCATAAGCAGCCAGGAAGGATTCTAGGATCCTCTAAATTTCTGAGGAGGAAAAGTTTAAAACCAAATTAGAAGGGCAGACCTGAGTTCAAATCTAATATTCCATGATTTATTTCCTGCATGCCAATATCAGGTTAGTTTCTCTTAGTTTATGTTTCCATGCCTATAAAATGGAAACAATAATCATAGCTACCTAGCCAAAGAGATCATGCACAGGCTATTAAATAAAATTAATAAAATCCATTAATAAAAATATTTAATAATCATTAAATGAAATCCCCCAAAGATAGCTGTGATTATTATGTACAAGGCTTAGTGTCAGCAAAGACAAGAGTAATTAGTTCATTGTTGGAAGATGGGAATGGGTTCGGAGATCAGGAGAGCCCTCCAAAAGGAGATGGTATTTAACTCAGGGAACAAATTCTTGAAGTGACAAAGATTGCTCAAAGGGAGGAGAATAGAGGTTTTATTGTTTTGTGTTGTTTACAATCTTCTCCCAGCTTCATCTGGATTATAAATTTCCCAAAAGGAACACAGCCCAGAGCTGGGCTGCAAGAGTGCTACAAAAACTTTGATTCAGCACTGGCTGTACTTCAGCAGCAGGATGTTCACCGCTTTACATGACCCACAACCACTTAGACAAATTAGGTTTTTTCTGATCTTTTTCTCCTTTTGTATTTATTGTAAGAGGAAAGCAGAAAATGAAAAATGAATTTAAAATGATCCAAGACCTGCAAGAGGGAGATAGAACAACAAAAGGCATCCCCTTCTATCATCCTCAGTCCTAGAAAAGCCTTCCAGATTCCCTTGGTATCTTTATATATTACTTCATATTTCAAGTACTAGATGCAAAAAAAAAAAAACTGTACATAGGCTACTGAGAAGCTTTCAATACCTCTTACTGCTGTTTTTTTTAATATTTTTATTGTTATTTATTTATTTTTATGTGGTGCTGAGGATAGAACCCAGGGCCTCACACATGTGAGGCAAGCACTCTACCGCTGAGCTACAACCCCAGCCCCCTCTTATTGCTATTAATGACAACATTTGGATGTTAGTCACTAGGCATACTTACTTAAATAACATTCAATAATCATTTATCAAGCACATACTCTATACCAGGCATTGTGCTAAATACCAAGAAGTCAAAAGAGTAAAGAGAAGGAAACATGTAAACAATTTCAATGCAAATTTGTAGAGATTTATACTTGTGCTATGGAAACAGAGAAGCAAGGCTTATCTCTGTTCTGTTGGCTGGTGGGTGGGCTGGCAGGAGGTACAAAAAAGCTTCACCTTTAAAAGGTAAGGGTAAGACTATGCCTTAGTAAATGAGTAGGCATTTGTCGTGCAGAGACAGAGGAAAAATTGGGAAGCAGAGAAAAACAGGGCCAAAGGAGAATGGCTTGTATCCACCCAAGGGGTTGTGTGGATATAAGAAAAATAAAGGCCACAGAAGTTATAGTTTTATAAATGCTCTTTAAATACTAGTGGTTGATAGAAATAACTAACTCATGGAGCTAGACCACATTGTTATATTGAAGTCATTCTTAAATTGATTTCCTGCCCTCCAGAAGTTTGGCATTAACTTCAGATTATTATCAGTACGAAAAATGTGACCCTTCCCAAACAAAGACCATACTACTTAATCATTCTCTGTAGAAAGGAATACCTTAGAACATTTCCCTTCAGTAAACAGCTAATATATGTCTATCTATATTTTTTCTTCTCTAATCTAGCGATGAATTTGTACTCATGCACTCATAACATCCTCCAGCCATTCCATCCCCGTTCCTTGTTACCACCTGGCTGAAACCTTGGCATAGCTCTCCTCTCAGAATCAACTGAGCTAATTAAAAATATAATGCAAGACACAAAGGCACTAAGACAGCTGAGCAAACATTAATGAATACGTAGATTAAATAAAATATTTACATTATGTGTAAGCGATGGTGCAGATGAAACTTGGGTGGCGCTAGGAAGAGTGAGTCAGAGGATGTTCAAATAGAGTGGGTTCAGGGGAGATCTCTGGACCAGTTACTTAGCAGTATCTTTTGGAATGATAGAATGAAAGGAACCAGCTTAGCAAGAAAAAGATAGCCAAAGCTTGCAATCCAAAGGAGCCTAAAACTCTGGGTACAAATCTGGTAGTTAAGAAACCACTAATTTCAAGTTGTGATGTTATTGGCCTACTTCATACCTAATGAGTTAAATAAGAATCATTAAACCTAGATCCTAATGAGAGGCTGATGAGGGAATAGCTAACATTTATTGAGTATCCTCACATGACTGGCAACCAGAGAAGGTCCTTTGCATATGTTTTCATTTAATCCTTATGGCAAAACTCCATTTTAAAGAAGAAACAGAGGCTCAGTAGTTTGAGAGTGGCAAAATCAGGATTTGAATCCGGAATTATCTGATTCTAAGCCCTCTGTTCTGCCTACTTTTAAAGACCATCTAAACCAGCAGGGTTGTTTACAATTATATGAAAATTGCAGGCTTGGGGCTGCTAGCCACTGCAAGGTGTATTTACATCCAAATACCACAAATAGAATGTAAAAAGGTCCTCTAGTAGACTATATTATTGTTCCCAAACATTTACTGTACCTCTCAGGGTTGGGTTAAATTTCCCCATTGAGAGCATGCTTGGCTGTATGATTTGCATTATCTAATGAAATGTGAGTGGCAGTAGAAGCCAAACTTTGAGGCAGTGTGCTGCTCCATGTTTTCCTTTCCTGCTGTCCTGATGACCAGCAATACTCAGGATAGAGGCTAATCCATGAATCTCAGTCCCAGAGTGAAGACAATGTTTCAGCAAAGCCACAGCCGACCTAGGCTGTGAGAAATGAAAAAAAAAAAAAAAACTTAGGCCCATTGGGCCACCAAGATCTGGGAATTGTTACTATAGAATAACAGAGCCTCTAGATAAATGGAGACATCTTCTGAATCTCTTTTTATGATCCAAATTTCTGTGTCATCCACAGGTAAAGAGATTGCTTGGGGAGTATGGAGGATGTAGGGAATGGCATGATGGGTGTAATGCAGCAAAAGCCTTTTTTTTTCCCCCCCAAAGCCTTTAAATACAGGATTTAAACCTCAGTCTTAATCTATAGGATTATACAAGCCTTATAAGCTAGGTGCCATGGGCCATGTCATGTCCAGGACTTGGGGAAGTTACAGGTAAAGATACCGTTTCTCTTCTTGAGGCAAGGTCCATGCTTATTCATTTCTAAACCTAGCACCCATGACTGTAACTGGCACTCACTAGACACTCAATAGTTTTAATATTTTGTCAAATTAATGCAATAGAATGATCTAGAACTGTAATTCAAATCTCCTAACTCCTCACAAGTTTCTTCCTATGTCATGGTGCATTGTCTACTTAGGTTAGGGGATTATTATTAGTAAATTTTTATGTAATACTTTATAATTTCTGCATACCTCACTTGGTTGAAATACACATAAATTAAGATCTGCAGGGCCTGGAGTATAGCAAGCATTCAACAAAGGCACACAAACCTCACTGAGGGAATCACAAAGTGTGAAGACATTGAAGAGACCAGAGGACTTAGCAATGGGAACTCTAGCTTGAAGTTCACTGTGGATCAAGTTTTTCATGGGACCAGATTAAGAGAACACATAAGTGAAGATTAGACTCAGGCAAACATATTTCAGGGCCCTAAGGCATAATATTTTCCAGGCATCTCCAGAGTACCAGACAGTAATTGAAAAACCTTCCATGGTGGGCTGGGGGTATAGCCCAGTGGTTAAGAGCTTGCCTAGAAGAGGCAAAGCACTGATTTCAATTCCCAGCATGGAAGCAAGGAGGGGAGCCTTCTATGGAATATCATTAATAAAAGTATTAAAGAGAGTCCTGCAAATTAATTAGGACCGGCTAAATCTAAGGATCAATCTTTCCAAATCAGGAAGATAATTCAACCAATTATACTCTTCACTTAAAGTTAAGATACTACAAATATAATATGCATCTAATTTTAAAATACCATATTTTAACCTGTAACTTCCCCAATTATGTTGGGCATAATTAGAATATTTGAAGAGCTGAGGCAAAGCAGAGAAATTAAGAGTTCTCTAGTGCATTAAGGTTGACCCTAAAATTTGAACTTAATAACATGTGCGGAAACATTATTTGTTTATTGGTCAGGATATTACATTGAACTTCTTTTGCTAAACATAACTGAAATCCAGTTGGGCATGGTACTGTAAACTTAAAGTCCTAGTCTGAGGCAGGAGGATCACTTTGAGCCTGGGAGTTTTTTAAAGATCCTGTCTTTTTAAAAAGGGAAAAGACAGTAAGGGAAGGGAGAAATCTTTGCAACTAAAGTATTTAAGATGAACCAACATTTGGATTTACTTTGAAATATCCCAGGGGAAGGGGGAAATGCATGAGAGGTAGATGAGCCAAGACTGATAAAATGTTGATGTCTATGGAATTTTGGAGGAGGGAATGATTGCTTCTATCAAGAAAGGGAGTGGGAAGGGGAATTACTGTTTTACCTTTACAAATTCTCACAATGATTCTCAAAGTCAGAAATTATCTTCCCCGTTTTATAGGCAAAGCAAACTGAGGTCTGGTTCTAGTGAATGGTAATGTAAAGATTTGAACCTCAGCTCTATGACTAGGAGTCCTTCCTTTTACTAATTCCTCATACAAAATGCTAAATGTGTTTTCTTACATTCTTGTATTTTAGCAGAAATGGAGAATTGATTTTTTCTCAATAATGGTAACATATTTGTAATTCCTTTGTTTTTCACCTTTCCTTAAAGGTTCTAATTTCCATCTTCTGGCAACTATTTTGAATACTTCCTGACGCATGAAATTGTTTTCATTTTATTTAATCTAAATTCATGATCCACCTATGGTTTGCTTCCACTATTCAGTGTGGTAAAATAAATGTGGAGTGTTTCTTTTTGCAGGTATTCTCAGAGCATTAAGATTCTAAAAGGCATGTCCACATGCACAAATGTAATCCTTCTGTTCAAGTATCTAAGTATGGTATTTCCCTTTTAATCATTAAGCTGTCAGTATGTGGCCTACTATGCTCTTTCTTCCCATTTACTTTTTTTTCCCTGCTTTACTCTTGTAGTGAGGTTTCTTGTTCCGTGCTACCATGAATATGCCACCTTTGTGTCTATAATTTGCATGTGGATTTTATATGTTTGTAAAATGAAATTTTCAAGAAATGCTGGTGAAATGAAAATCATTTATCCTGTTAATATTTATTAAATGCTAACACTACTGTGCTAAATAAGGGCTGGGAATACAATGATAAAAGCAGTAGCCAGGGGGCAGTATAACATAATAGTGATCAAGAGTATGAGCTCCCTTGCCTACAGTTAAAATCCAGTCCTGTCACTCACTAACTCAATGAGTTTGGTTGGGCAAATTGCTTAATCTCTCTAAACCTCAGTTTCCTCATCTGAAAATGAGGATAATAGTAGTAGCTACTGCATAGGTGTTCTGTGAGTTAACTTACCACAAACAGGAAGAGTGCTGTGCTCAGCACATAAGAAGGGTTATAGATATTAACTCTTTGTCTTTCCCTGTGTGATTCAAACAAAAAAGATAGTAGGAAGAAATTTGATCTGATCAGGGAGGGAATTTGATCTGATGGGGACAAGTATTTTAAGGAAGAGTTCACAGATATGGAAACATTTGAGCTCAGCCTTGAAAAATGAGATCAAATTTATTGAGGCAAGATAAGAGGGTGATTCTAAGTATAAAGGCTTGGCTCCATTCTTTTAGGCAGGACATATTTGAAGGGCCCTTCCATCTCCCCAACTCCCTAAGGGTCAAGGGGAGAGATCAGATGAGATCTGTATGGCATCTCCTTCTTCTGTCAATTCCTGTTTCCTTTACTCTTCCACTAGGGTTGATTGCAAAAGTACTGTCTCTCCCTCCCTCTCCCCTTCCCCTCCCCATCAAGAAAACAATTTTTGCTTATAAAAGTTCCTATCAGAATCTGTTTTTCAAGGTATTTAACCTATAAAATCATGGATGATGCTAGGTATAATTTGAAATAGAAATATACCATGTATGTGTACAAAGTAGAAACCTTACTGTGGAGGACTAGCTAGGGAATATATATTAATTTATTCATTAAACCATCACAATGTATTTGTCCAACACTCTACTAAGGAATATATCTAAGTCTTTATTGTACATACAAGATTGTATTGTACATACAATCTTGGATAGATACACTTAATGTTTTAAAAATATGATTCCTTAATCTTCAAAATTTTCATTTTGAAAAACTTGAGATACATAAATGAAAAGGAATATAATTGAATTCTCCTATGCCCATCACCTAGCTGCAACAATTATCAAGTAGTAGCCAATCTTGTTTCATGTACATCCCTACCCTTACATTGGCCCTTTTGTGTTATTTTGAAGCAAACTCCAAAAATCATGCTATATTAATACACACATATTTTTAAAATATGTCTCCAAAAGATGTAAACTCTTATTTTAAAACAATACAACCATAGAACAACTATCTCATCTAAAAATTAATGCAAATTCCCGAATTCATTGGTATTAAGATATATCTTTTCTTTTTATATATATTTTTAGTTGTAGATGGACACAATACCTTTATTTCATTTACTTTTATGTAGTTCTAGGGATCAAATCTGGTACCTCACCCATGCTAGGCAAGCGCTCTACCACTGAGCCACAACCTCAGCGCCCTAAGATATGTCTTTCATCTATCTTATCAGTGTTTAAATTTCTAATCACTTTATAAATTTTTTAAAACTTCATTTTGAATCAAAACTTACATAAGATTCCCACATGGAAATTGATATGCCCTTTAAATCTTTTTTTACATTGTAAGTTCCTTCTCTACTCTTTTTTTCTTGCAATGTGTTTGTTGAAGAAACCTTGCCTTTTTTGCCTTTAGTATTTCCACAATCTGGATTTTGCTGGTTACTTCCTGGTAGTATTTAACATGTATCTCTGCCCTCTGTATTTCCTATAAGTCAGTAGTTGGATCCAGATACAGGATCAGATACATAAGTGGTTTTGATTTTCATTTATTGCATAACTACTTAATTGGTAATATGCTTTTCCACCAAGGAGGCACAAAATACCTGGTTCTTTTTCCTTTTCTAATTAAATTAATTGATCATTTCCTCCCAACAAACTACAATCGACATAACTTGGATTGCAAACTAAGAATTGTAGCTGATGTCTGCTTGGGCCTCCATAGGACAAGTGATCTTTAAGGAATCTTAACATTAAATCCAGTCCTACTGTTATCATTGTATCATTTTGTCATTATTATCTTATTCATCAGGTATTACTACATACTAATCATGGCATCTAGGACTAGGCTAGAAACCATGTTATAATAATTGGAATCATCTATTGAGTCACTGCTGTAGACCAACTAATCTATGTAGGTCATCTCTAAAATTATAACACCACCAACCAACAATGCAAGTCTTATTATCCCCATTTTATAGAGGAAAACCAGATATCAAGAAGATGAATGACTTTCCTAAGTGCACACAATTGGCAAAAGACAGAAACAGAAGTGATATGAAACACAGATCCAGCAGTCTCCCAAGGTTTGCCTCTTTCTACTAGTTCCCAGTTATTTGAATACAGAACTGAACAGTAAAAATGATCCCTGCCTTCAGTGGGATTACATCTGTTTAAGGGAAAGAGGTAAGTTACTAAAATAACTGAACAATATCTGATAAGAAAACACTATCTAGAACATGAACAATGAAAATGTGTGCATTTTGCAAGTCGTGACTTCTTTAATTGAACACTAAGAAAAACGGGGCTGGGCATCAATGTTGATTGAAGTTCCTGGGGAAAGCTCCATCAAACAATGCAGAAATTATTACAAATATAAAAGCTTTCCCAATGAGCAAAGGGTCCTTTGCACAAGCATCCCCTCCCTTGGGATCCATGTCACACTGACACAAAGATTTTGTCACCATGGCAACTGGTCATTGAACCAATGAAATAATCAGTTGTCATGGAAACATGATCTCCATCTCACTCCCACCAGGCAGCTGTTCTAAATCATCACATCCTCCAACAACTTTATACCACCTTAAACATCCTTTCTTCTTTCCCTTAGTAACCCTGTTATCCCTAGTCACCTAAATTTACGTTTGGTTGGCTATAGGAGACTGTTAAAGCCAGAGCAAATGAAAGTGACTTTGTAATGTAGAGCTGCACTATTGACAGAGGAAACCCTCTAGAATGTGGAGTTGAATAATCCTGAGCACTGAAGAAAGAATATGTGATGCAGCCCTCCCCACAGTTCCTTAAGTGAGACTCCTTTGGATTTTCAGACACGATAGTATCCTGATTATGCTCCTTCTCTGTCAATTCCTTCTTTGGCTCCTTTTCCTCCTCTTGTCCCCTAAATACAATGTCTCTTAAGAATCCACCCCTCACATCTGCTCTTTCTCTAAACTGCACCGCCCAATATAGTAGCTCTAGCCATGTAAAAGTTATTGAGTCCTGGGAATTAATTATAAATGTGCAGACTGAGATGTGCTATAAGATGCTCACCTGAATTTAAAGATTTACAAAAATAATGTAAATATCTCATTAGAAATTTTTGTATTGATTATACATTGAATGGAAATGACTTGTATATGTTGAATATAATGATTTGTATTATGAAAATTTAATTTCACCTGTTTATGTTTTTAACATGGTTGTTGAGAAATTTAAATTCTATACGTGGTTTATGTTCACAGTTTGTGTTTTATGTCTATTATACAGCATTTCTCCAAACTTATTCACTAAAGCTATGGTATCTGATACTCTAGGTGTCAAGTGTTCCCTCTATGATTCCAAGATCCCAATTCCAACCTCTCCTTTGAGATTCAAATCCATTTGCTGAATGGTCTGCTGGCCCTTTCACAGATAACCCACTAGCTCTTCAGCTCAACACAAGCAAAGCTATGAGCTTTCTCTCAAAACCTGTTCTTTTTCCTGGTGGGCTTTATTAACCTTTGTATTCATTGTTATTGCCATTGCAACAAATTGCCACACAGCTGGTGGCTTAAAATAACACAAATTTAATTACTTACAATTCTGGAGGTCAGAAGTATGAAATGAATCCCAGTGGGCTAAAAACAAGGTGTCACAGGGCAGCATACCTCTGAAAGTTCTAAGGCAGAATCTGGTTCCTTGCCTTTTCCAACTTCTAGTGGCTACCAGCATTCGTTGGTTCAGCGCCCCCTCCCATGTTCAAGCCAAAAACATTCAAGTCTTTCTCATGAAGCATCATTCTGACACTGAATCTCCTGACTCCCTCTTTACTTCTGAGGTCCATTGTGCTAATATTGAACCCTCCCAGATAATTCAGGATAATCTCCTCATCTCAAGATCAGCAATCTTAATTCAACCTTCAATCTTAATTTGTCGTTGCCATGAGACATAACATATTCTTAGGGATTCCAGAAATTAGGGTGTGAACACCTCATCTGTAAGGGTTGAGCAGAGTCAGAGAATATATGTGTTCAAGGAAAACAAGAAAATAAATTATAAATAGAACTGATCATTGCTTCAAAAGCAATTGATAACATCTAGAGAGGGGTTAAAATGGCCACCTGGGATGAACATCCACAGTCCAACTCTTCATGGTTCATTGACTCCTTCCTCAATCACTCCTCATGCTAAGTTATAAATTCATTCTTTAATCTATGATAGCTTTTGTATTTCATGGACATCTATCTTAATCTGTTTTGTGTTATGATTAGTTATATAATACTTGATCTTAATATCTCCACCAGGTTGTAAAATACTTTTTGAATAGAACTGTTTGCATTACCTTTTTTGTTTACCCATGATGTCTAATATGGTACTTAATGTATAGTAGTTTCTCAATACATATTTCTTGAATTTAGTTGAATGGAAACAACTTGTGGACTTATAAAAGGTGTACGTGTCACTGAAGCCACTAATTTCCTTAGACAGTGCACTTTCTTAATTGACTTCCATTAACTTGAGACTCTCCATTCTGTCTTAGAAGAAGAATCATTGTGAATCCTTGTCAGAAATGGTTATTGTGCACTTGTTTTATGCTCACCCAGAATAGGTTGTATTTTATTTTATGACCTATTGATGCCATGTATAATTGATATCATAATGATATAATTAATGTAAGTTTATTTAAATCAATGTGACATGAAGTCAAAATGAGAATTGTTTCTGTAAGTGCTGAGTCAATTATCCTCCAAATATAAAGAAATGCAGCATCCTAAAACCTAGAAGTGTCACATATCACTTTAACTGATTAAAGGAGATAAACTATGATGATCTCAACAAATACAGAAAAAAATGAATAAAATTTAACACTCATTCATGATTTTTAAAAATCTTTAAAACTGGGACTAGAAGGCCTTTATATAGAAATAATATGGTTAGTTATACACAGAACTCCAAGATAAGCTCTAGAATAAAATCTATTAAAGAATTTAGAAAATTTGTCATATTCAAGACATCTGAAGAAATCTGTAGCAAGTCAATATCCATAAATAATTAGAACATGTATTAGGAATGAATATTCTTTTCATAATAGTGACAAAAATAATATTACTAGCAATTGATCTCACAAAAAGTATGTAAGATCACTGTGAAGAAAATTATAAAATTGAAGAACGCATACCTACATAAACTCAGAGAGAACTGAATAAATGAAGAGATCTACTAAGTTCATGAGTGGGAAGATTCAATATCATAAAAATGTAAATTCTTCTTAAATTTATTCATAAATTCAATATAATTCTAAATAAAATCCAAGTGTGACTTTTCATGGAATGAAACAGTCTGATCTTAAAATGCAATTGGAAATAGGAAAGTACAAGACAATTGTGAAGATGTAGAACAAACCAGAAAGACTTTCTTGCCAATATAAACTTATAGGATTTAAGATGATATGATATTATCTTAGGGGGAGACAGATAGGTGGATGGAACAGAAAAGAGACCCAGAAAGAGATCTCTGAATGTATACAGAGGTATCATCCAAAGGTGTCATTAATAGTGTAGTAGAAAAGAACGAACTATTCAATAAATGAGAAAATTTGTTATAATGGATCCCCATGACACATCTGGGCCCACCTGCCCTTGAGGAGCCTCAGTGGCTACAGACATTTATTTATCTCCTTAAATTCATAGTTGTCTCAATCTCCTCCATAGAATGAAAACCTGGCTTTCACATGGTCTCCTCTAGTCTCAATATAGCAGGAGGCATAATGGCTCTGGTGTCCAGGCAACACCCTACCAGACTCCTGGAGAATATGACTCTTCCCATGACTACCAGGCTCACATAAAGTATCAAGCACCATATAAGAACACTGGAGACCAATTTGACAACTGGCTATACAGAGAAGTTGTGTAATACAATCCAGAAGTAAATTAGCTCCCTGTGGAGCAAACTTCCAACAACAAGCAACAATAAATAGAGCCAGCCAATAAATTTTTTGTCCTTCTTCCTCTCTCTGATGGACTCTTCCAAGGTATATTGCTTCCACAAAACCTGTTGGGAGACATCCTGGGTGACCAAGCAACAACAGGTGGATTTCCTTGGGAAGATGAGGCCAGCTTGGTAACACAGTACCCTGTATTTGCTTTCTTCCTTTCCATGCCTCATTTCCCTTGATCTTGCTGCCCTGAGATCACATAATACCTTACCATGTAGGTAGTGCCTCAGGTTCTGTGTTTTTGACAACCTGGTTAAGATAGTTGTATATACAGAAAAAAGATAGGTAGATCTCTATCCCCCAGCCTACACCAAACTATTTCTAACTGGAATAAAGGCTTAAATATGAAAAATAATGTTTTAATACAGTTTGAAGACACTGTAGAAAAAATATTCTCTCAAAATTAGGAAGTATTTCTTAAAACACAAAATTAAACTGTAAAAGAAAAGATTGATAAACTGGGGATGGTGGTGTCCACCTGTAATCTCAGCTACTCAGGAGCCTGAGGCAGGAGGATAAGAAGTTTGAAGCCAGCCTGGGCAACCTAATGAAATCCTGTCTCAAAATATATCAAAAAGATACCTATACTCCAATGTTTATTGCATTTCTATTCACAATAGCTAAGATTTGGATCCATCCTAGGTGTCCACCGAAAGATGGATGGATAAGGAAAATGTAGCATATAGTCACAATGGAATATTATTTGAAAGATAAAATAATAAATTTTTTTGGAAAGATAATGAAATCTTGACATTTGAAGCAAGATGGATGAAACTGGAGGACATTACATTAAGTGAAACAAACCAGGCACATAAAGATAGATACTATATGTTCTGTCTCATGTGTGGAAGCTAAAAAAGCTGATCTCAAAGTAGAAGAAAATAGAATAGTGATTACTAGAGGCTATAAAGGATAGGAGGGAAGGAAAATAGAAGGAGAATAGAGAATAGATACCAAAGTGGGTTAGAAATGGGTAAGGTCTTGTGTTCTGCAGCACAGTAGGATAACTGTAGTTATAATGACCCATTACATGTTTGAGAAGAGCCAGAAGAGAGAAACTCAAAACCTTCAAACATAGAGACATGATAAGAAGATGGAAATGCTAATTACCCTGATTTGATTAGTACACAGTGTCTGTGTATTTAAATATCACATTGCACCTCGCAAGTATGTACAATTATTACATTAATTAAATAGGAGGAAAATTAAATATAGAAACATTTATTCAACCAAAAATGAAATGAATAAAGATAAATTATAAGAGGCAATCTGAGAGGATATTTGTAATTGTCATTTAATTGACAAGGACTAGAATTGATCCCACAAAATTCATAATAAAATTCCTATAAATTGTGAATATAAGACAAACAACAAATAAATAGGCAAAGGACAGAAATTTTAAAAATTTCTAGAAGAGGCTTTTGGAGAACCAGTAAACAAATAAAAAGAAAATGAACCTCATCGTTGATAAGGTAATAAAAGCTCCTAGGATGCTAATTCCACACCCATCTAACTAGAAAACAAAGTAAAAGAATGGTAGTACAAGTGTTGAATCTAGAGCAATGAACTCTCATATTCTGCTGGTGAGTGTGTAAATTGTTATATGTTAGAAGATAATTTGACAGAATACTTGTAAGGGTGAAATGTGTATGCTCTTGACTCAGAAATTCCACTTCTTGTTATATCTTCAGGGCTAGAGAAGCCCTTGCATATAGGCATGGAGAGAGTCATATATATAAATGATTCATCAGGCTGGAGATGTAGCTCAAGGGTAGAATGCATGCTTAGCTTGCTTGAAGCCCTAGGTTAAAATTGCAGTATATCACAAAATAAACAAAAAAGAATGGTCACTGAAGTATTATTTGTAATTAAAAATGAAGACATCTCAGATGTCCAACAAGAGAAGAAATAAACTAAAATTTTAACATCATCACAAAATAGAAGATGATGCAGTGGTTTAAATGATTTAACTAGTGTCACATATATCAACAAGGATAAATCTCAAACACATAATGTTAAGAGGCAAAAAATAGCAGGTTGTATAATAATACATACTGTGATACAACTCATATAGATTACAAATGTGTAGAACAAAGCCATATATTTATTTATGGCACACATATGTACATAAGTATAAAACACACGTGGGAAATTTAAACACCAGATTCAAGAGAGTTGTTGTTAGGGATAGAAATGAAATCAGCATGGAGTGTGCAGATTTCTTTCTATTTATAATGTTTACTTCTTTTTGAAAAGTCAGAAGCAAAGTATGCATTTATGTAGGTGAGTATAGGAACAGATGTCTGTTCTCTTTTTTTCTCTTTGTATGTTTATAACATTTCCTTATTTTTTTTTAAACTAAGAGTAATGTTTTGGGAAGGCTCAGTGAAAACTAGATTACTAAAAGAGAGAGAGAGAGAGAGAGAGAGAGAAAGGGAGAGATTGATTAAGTGTGAGCAACATAATTGCAAAACATTGAGTAAATAGTGTCCTACACATAGATTTTCTGAGGTGTATTTAAGTTTTTGCTCCCTTTTAGTGAAAGCCAGTTTGGGAACCATAAAAATCCGAGTGTGTTTTGTTCAAGAAAGAAAATGCAGGATTCCAACTAGTGGACTCATTCTCAAAGAGACGACATTGCCTTTCATCAAAAGGTTAGTGGATGGCTGGATTCAGTGGTGCTGTAATCCCAGCTACTCAGAAGCCTGAGGCAGGACAATTTTGCAACTTCAAGACCAGTCTTGGCAATTTAAGGAGAGCTTATCTCAAAATAAAAAGGGGGAGGGGCTGGGGATATAGCTCTGTGGTAAAGCATTCCCAGGTTTTATCCCTAGTACTGGGGAGGGGGGAAGATTGGTTGATGAAGGTATAGCAGCATGTTTAAAGTTAAAATGAAATATTTAAAATAACTTTAAATCATATTTTATGGTTTCCTGCTTTAACAAAATTATTCCATTCCCAATTACACTGGATAAGAACGATTCTTCTGTAGTCATTCCAAGATTTCTTAATGCATATTAAAGTCTTCCATGCTATGCACTGAACTAGGTGCAGATGGTTCTCTGAAGGACTGAATGAACCAAAGAGGTGGCAATGCAAGCATCCGGGGCAGAGTGAAAAAATAGCAAATTAGCAAATTCAACAAAACATTGATAGGGAATAGAACACAGATTTCTTCTACTGGAGGGTGTAGGAGGAAGGGAGAGATAAGGTTGGAAGATAGAGTATGCTTAAGATTGAAGAAAGAGGTACCTGAATTTAATCACAATTTTATCATAATATGGCTCCCTCAGGTTTGGGAGAGAAACGCTCCTGTTGAGTAGGTTTATGTTCTCTGGGATTAGCAAATATTTGAAACTGGCTATTTCTCACTTGGGGCATGTTTCTGAGTTCTGCGGAAACCCTCACAGGAACAATTCTATTGTCTCTCACATAGTGTAGGTGATACCATTTCCTTTTCATTGGCTGTTTCCAAGTAGCTTCTATTGTTGGATGGTCCAATTTCATTGGATCATTCTGTTTGAAGTCACATGGCTTTTCCAGGAAGTCTCCTTGGGCAAAATTTAAAAGGGTTCAAGGCAGCTCTCTTTCCAAAGAAAATATCCACCTCTGGTCTTAATGCAGCATAAATTTACAGAAAAGCACTGTGAACTATTGAACTAGGTATGATTTGGTATTTCCCATTTCTATTTTTTTCTATTAATATCACTAAGCTTCTGTTTATTTCCTTTGTTGTCACTAGTATGTGCTGACAGACATGTAAAAGGGGATACTGATGTTAAATGCAATTAATGGGAAACACTTTTGAAATTTATAACATTCCAATCACTCATGTAACTTTTTTTCCCATTGGGAAAAAGTCCATAATTGTTTAATTTTAAATCTAATCCATTAGGTGTTCCTTATGGCACACTTAGCTTGAGTATTTCTGACCATCTATTTGCTGGGCTGATGAGCTACCAACCAGAAGGTAAAGTCTTAGGACAAAGAATAGGTTTTGAGAGCCACCATGAACCTATGCCCCTGGAAAAAGTCTCTAACCTTTCAAGTTTAAAGATCATTTGGATATAGTAGGAAACTAACTACGTGAACTATGTAACCTACATGTTCTAAATTGCTACTGGGGAAAATATCACTAGAATAAATTAGGAAAATTGTGGGTTCTTTTTTTCCCCCAAATATCCAAAAGCAACATAAGTTTTTTAGAAGGGCTTATTGAATAATATTGTTATTATTATCTCATCATTATCTGATTTTGGGTAAAGGAGAAATGATGTGTGAGACTGTCAAAAATGTTTAGATTCAGAATGTCCTATGTGGTATAAAGGGAACAGATTAGGGCATGATTTATCAGCAGAGGGGCACTTTGGTTTTAGGGTTTGTGTTTTCAGGAAGGTAGAATGATGACCCCACCTTCCAAAGAAGATGTCCACATAATAATCCCCAGAATCTATGCATATTTTACCTTACTTGCAAAAGGGTCATTGCAGTGTGATTAAATATTTTTAAATAGGGGTATTATTCTGGCTAATCTGAGTGGGTTTAATGTAAAATTAAGCTCCTGGGACAATGGAAGAGGACAGCGGAAGAGAGAAAAGAGCTGTGACTACAAAAGCAGAGGTCAGAAGGATGCATTGCTGGAAGAAGACCCTGATCCAAGCAATGCGACTCAGGGCCTTTAGAAGTTGAAAAAGACAAGGAATGTGATCTCCCCGGATACCCTCCTCCCATCTTCCAGAAGGAGCGCAGTCCTGCCAGCATTTCACTGTAAGATCCATTTCCAAACGACTGACCTCCAGAACTGTAAGATAGATTTGGGTTGTTTCAAGCCGCACAGTGGTAATTTGTTGCAGCAGCAAATGCACAGCGACAACAGAAAATAGATACGAGGGGAACATAGCTCAGTTGATAGAGTGCTCACCTCCCATGCACAAGGGAGGGTTAGATCCCCAGCACCACAAAAAAAAAATGTTATCTAGAAATGAAATCTATCAAGATAATGAAATCTATCAAGTTAATCAAAAACAAGGTAGATTTGTGAGAAGTGTCACAGCTGAGAAATCTTACATGGCAAGTATATATGTGGCATCCTAATGGGATCCTGGAACACACAAAAAATACATTTAATATAAACAAACAAATCTGAATAAAACATGGACTTTTATTAATAATAGCAAAGAACTAATATTAATATTGATTCTTTAATTATAACACTTGATCTTCACTAAAATAAGGTGTTGACAGGGGAAATTAGATGAGAGGTATACAGGAACTCTCTATGCTATCATTGCAAAATATAAATTTTTCTGAAATCTAAAACTATTCTAAAATATGAAGCTGAAACAAAATGAATCCTGATTTCTGATGTAACATGTATTGGGAATTTGACTAATAATAGGCAAGTTCTTAATTTTCTATCAGTTGGCATGTTGAATTCCATAGTCTTGGATGGCATCCTGATATCTCACTCTACTCTTTGGTTTTTCTTAGGAAAAAAATCCCTAAGAATACAAATCTAGCAGCATCCAAATAATTATTCTATCATGTTACTATCACCACACTCTTGCCAGCCACAGTCATCCCAAAGGAAGAAGTTACCCTGGGTCTCACAGTTGGAGGACTGTGAGACCAAGATGAGCACATTATTTCCCCTTGTCTATTGTACCTCCAAAGGACAGTCTTTGCCTAGTTTTAGGGGTGCTTAATTTGTTTCCTTCCAAGGGGTGGGTTAGAAAGGATAGAATGTGCTATTTCACTGGGGAAATTTTAGGTCTTCCTGTGTTCATAGAGAAAAAGGTCTAGGCTATGTTAATAAGATAGGGTAGCTGCATGAGGCAATGCTTCCTCTCCTGTTCAAATGCTCCTTCCATTGGGCAGAGTCATATTTTTGCATAATACTGGGAAAATTGGATAACCTTCTCTGATTATTGAGTTTGGAGAGAGTTGCAGGGCACAAGAAGAGCAGAATCCCTTCCTATCTCCTTCCTTGTAGAAGTGGGTCTGCCTAGCATAGTCTCTCTGCTCTGAAACCCCATGTTGTATGCTTTATAAGTATACTTTCTGGATAGAGGAGTTCCACGGAAATTCAGTGTTTTCCCCTGAGCAGGTAATAAGTCCATCCAACTCTGAGGTTCAGCATTAAGAAAAAAAAATTGACTTTCACATCTAAGTCACCTTCTGTAATAGAAATAACTGTTATTTTTGCCTCCGTTTTGACAGCTCTTACTTGGATTATCAAGTGGTTCCTAACTTAGATGGAAAAAAGAAGTTTGTCAATTGTCCTAGAAGGCTTAAGTTTTGGGGTAATTTTCTCTAGGAATGTCAAAGTGATGGTATATTGAGCTCAAATGAAAGCAAAATATTGCAGCAGTATGCTTTGACTCTCAGACTCTCGTATTGAGACATAAGAGTATGTAGATAGTGACTCTTGGGAATTGGTAATGTTCAGAAAGATTTCATAAGTTTCTGATGGCTTGTCCGCAATCTCTGGTGATATGACTTACACTGAGCCTTAAGCCAGGACCCCTACTGTGTTCTTTATTTTCTTCTCTTTCTCTTTCTCCTTCTCCTTCTTCTTTTTCCATATGAGTGTATGTGTAGTACTGGGGATTGGACCCAGGACCTTACACACACTAGGCAAATGCTCCATGAGTGAACTACATTACCTCCCTTTTTATTTTATTATTATTATTATTATTTAATATTTTTAGTTGTAGATGGACACAATATCTTTATTTTATTTTTTATGTGGTACTGAGGATTGAACCCAGTGCCTCACACTTGCTAGGCAAGCACTCTATCACTGAGCTACAACCCCAGCCCAGCTACAACACCAGCTCTTTTTATTTTATTTTGAAATAGAGTCTTGCTAAGTTGCCCAGGCTGGCATCAAATTTGCAATCCTTCTGTCTCAACCTCCTGAGGCTTCTCCTATTCTTATAGACAACTAAGATGGCATCAGGAATCTAAGCTGTACCATGGACAAAGTGTAGATCATATCTTCAGAACATAAACAACACCATAGGTCAAGCAAGTCCAGGAGATAGCTAGTAAAACCTTTGGCCCACGTTTGATACCATTACCTAACGTGGAAGCAATTTAGAAATGCAGGTTACATAGTTCATGTAGTGGATTTCTACCTTAGTTCAGTAAGACTAAACTAGACTTTAGTCCCTGTGTGTGCCTTCATGAGGAGCCCTAATGATCAAACAGCTTTTGTAACTATTCATACTTACATAACTATATGCACTAGTCCCTGTCAGAGCATCTGAGAAGCTCATGGGCCTTTCTCCAAATAGACCACTGAGAGGAGGTCCAGGAAAGAAAGTTAGCACAAGCAGTAGCCTGAGTTCAGAGTGGTCAATAGTGGTCCAGATAAATGATATCAGGGTCAGGCGGCAGTCCAAAGGAATCACAAAGCAGGGGTCCGCACAGAGTGCAAGCAACAGTCAATGTAAAACATCAAGAGTAGAACTCTGCAGAAGCATGAGTGTTTGGTGGTAACATATGAGTTATTTACCCAGGACTCTCAGGCATTAGAAAGGAGAGTATAATGCATATGTCCTGTTTTTGTCTGCCCAGATGCACAGGCTACACATTATATCACCCTCACTTCCCAGTCCCAGATGCCAGCCAGTCAAGGTGCTCTTGGCCATAGTGACTGGTCCAGAGGTAGGAATGTGACTTGAGGTGGGCCAATCAAAAAGTCCTTCTTGGGGGCTGGAGATATAGCCTAGTGGTGGTGTGCTTATCTAGCATGTATGAGGCCTTTTGATATCCAGCACTGAAAAAATTTTTTTCTTTTTAGAAAAAAAGCATATTAATGGGGCCATCTTTCCTGCCACATGAAGAAAGGTAGCTCCTTTGAGGAAAATGGGATCAATGAAGAACAGGGTGGGGAATTAAAAGAGTAAGAAAGATCAATTTGGAAAATGTCTTTTTGTCCTCATCTACTCATGACTGACAAGTGCCCCCAATCCTTCCAAGAATTGTAAGCCAGTACATTCCCTTTTTTGCTTATGTCAATTTAAATTGGATTTCTGTCGTATAAATGAATGACTTTTAACCAATATAGATAAGGAAACCTGAAAGAATTCTGGACACTTGAGCTACCCAGGTGGGAGCTATCAGCAACTGTTATGTAACTTTTTGGAACTGAGAATCTTTGCAAACTGCCAGTACATACTCAATTCATCAAAACCTCTAAAAGTTACCTGCCTCTTACTTCTTTGGGTATTGCTAAGGTCTTTAAATGATCTGACTAAATTTCAGACTTTTAAAAGTTAAATCTCTTCTCTCTGACCCATAGCTTTGATATACAAAGAGACAGATTATGCAGCTCCCAAATCATCACTTGACTTGGGAATTCAGCCTCCCTGAACAATTGCTAAAGTTACAGCAAACAGAGATAGCAATTAGGGTCCCAAGGTGAGACAGAACTCCAAGCAGATGGTACCTTATGGCTAACGTGCAAAATTTGGTAGAAAGATTGGAGAAAATAACGGGCCAACTGGAAGCATTTGGTTCTGCATGCTTGTCCTGAGACAGAGTGCTTGAAGATGAGTACTGGAAGATCAGTAAAAAGATCTCCAGCACCACAAACAAAAAGACAAAAAGGAAAAGGAAAAAAGGCAAGTAAATGGGGTCATTTTCCCTTCCACGTTGAAGAAGGTAGAGATTGGAGAAGACATGCAAAAACGTGCAGAGATGTCCATATGAGTTTGAAGTTGGACAAAGTTGTTCTCTTGTTACAGCATCAGTGCCAGCAGCCAACAACCAATAAGCTCTCTGATCAGTCAGCAATCATCTCATAGCAGATCCAAGAAATAGTAACCTTTCAGAGAAGAACCGAGGCAGCAGATTGTTCAATTGCCTGTCAGTTAGCAAAAGCATCTAAGGCTTGGTTTTATTAGTTATGGCTTCCAAGCCTGGCTCCTATGTGAAAGAAATGAATGATGCCGCCATGTTCTATTTAAACCAAGTCCTCAAGAAACTCAAAGACCTGAATAAGAAGTATTTGAACTGGGTCTACGCTTATTTAAGTATATGGACTACAGGCTTACATCAAGGATTTTCACATCACTGGACAGGCCTGGAGCAAAATGGGGCCTGTGGCAAAAGTGTGGAATGGATTTCCCACTAGACAGACGCTTTATTGGTTAAGGTCCCTTCCTGCCCCCTCTGCCACCAGGCTTAATTCCCATCAGTTCAAGCTCCAGTGACTCTAATTCTCACTCAGCACTGTTAGTGCAGGTTAGTCAAGGGTAGAATATCACATATGCCCTGAAATGTGTATCTGATCATAAAAAAAACTCACAAGAACCCTGCCCTGAGGCTCAGAGTGACCCAATAAGAAGAGGTCCCAAACCATTTTCTGCATCCAGTCTTGAAACCAGCTACAAGGAAAAGCCAGCTCCAGTTGAACTGGAGGGTAAAATGGGGAGAGTGCAAAATTAGGAGAATATTTCCAACCTGGTGATTGACAACATAGAACTGAAATAGGTGGCTTACATATATACATGTCAGCATGACAGTGCAAATTAAGGGCAAAATTTTCTCAATCATGCTAGATAACTAAGAAATTGTGTCTGGTATTAAATCATGTGGTGGACATTTAGAAATGATAGTAAGGATATCAAAGTTCAAATAATAAAACAGATGGCCGCCATGTTTACCTAAACAAGAATTCCTGGATTGTGAGATAATGATAAATCTTCTGAAAGGAATGTACTCATTCCTACACAAGTTGGTGACTTTATGAACTGACAGGTTCCCAGTCCCTGTGCAGTTCAAAACCCTATGGAATGGGCAGAAATTGGTCACCACAGAGACAAATCATTGGATAAATGAATCGCCAGTGGGTTCTTTGCCCTCTCTCTTTATACCATGGAATAATCTGTTATCAAAATGGTTCTTTTCTACATTTGCTCTACTTTTCTGCTCTTAATTGCTTTTCTACTCTACAAAGCCCAGCTACCTGCCTTCACTGAAATATACCTCAAGCTGAGATTTGGGGTGGGATAGCAGGTCAGTTGATCTTCTGCAGGAAGGTATAGAATCTCCATATCAACGCAATCACACTGCCAGTCCATTCTTAAGAAACTTCATACCTGAAACTGGTCCATTTTAGCTTTCAGATTTTGGGGGGTTATTCTACCAACACACAGTCCTTTGGGAAGAATTAAAAATTCCCAGGAATTGATAGATCAGACTGTGATCTTTTCCTAACAATGAGCACGAAGGTAGCAGAAGCTGGTGTGATTAACCAAACTAATTTTTCACTGTACACAAGTGAGGCATGGGTTGCATTGGACCAACAGCTGAGGCCTGGCCACCTAGCATTCCAAGCAAAATTTGTTTCCTGTAAGCATTCTTTGATTCTGCATTCCATCCTGGGTCTGCCTCAATCATGAGACATTGGTTCTCCAGTCCCAGCCACAGCAGCAGTACAATGGGTCTCATACCCTTTCTTTCTCTGGGATCCCTGCCCAGCACCTTCAAAGCCAGGCATGGTGGCATACATCCAAAATTGCAGCAATTCTGGAAGCAGAGACAGGAAGATCAGAAATTTGAGTTTAGCCTGGGAATCTGAAAGAGACCCTGTCTCAAAATTTTTAAAGGGCTGGGATATAACTCAGTAGTATAATGTTCCTGGGTTCATTCCACAGCACTGGAGAAAATAAACAAACAAACAAGTAAGGAAAGAAAAGGAAAAGCATCACGTCATTCCAAGGAATGGGGCCCTCCTCCTCCTCCCCTGCTAAGTGCCTGTCATCCACCTTGGTTTGCTGCCTCCTTTCGCATGTCATGCTCAACAGTTTAGGGCTCCTGTCCAGATTCCTGAGCAGAGGACTAAAACCTCCAGTGCAGGCTGGTTTGGGGTCTTGATTTATGTAAGAATCTTGCACAGCATTGCTAATGTAAATTTCAATGTTCCCCTTCTGAGACACACTTACCAAAATGTGCAAGTTGTTTTTTTTTTTTTTTTTTTTTTTTTTTTGTGGGAGGAGAGATTTTCTTATGACTTCTACTCATTTCCTGAGACCTGTGGGAAAAAAACCTTTATGTGCTTAAAATTATACAGAAAATAGAATAAATTTAATACCAAAAGATTAAGAAGAAGAAGAAAGAAATTCATTTCTAAGATTTTACTAGTAAAACCTTTTGCAAAATAAAGAATATTTGCAGTATGAATAACTTTCTTAACATACAGGTCTGCATACCCGAACATCCATATTTTAAGCACATGTATATGAATAATATAAACTCATATATTCCTATCCATCCAAAGAAATCTATACAAATTGCATTTTGGACCAGTGATACACTACAAAGCTGAGAATCTATTGCCATCATGGACCAGTTTACCTTCTAACAGAAAGTACTGACAGTGCTTATCAGTCTTAAAATGGACATATTCATCAGGTCAGGCATGATAGTGTTAGCAATGATGAGTACAAAATGTCCAGAGCCTATTAGGAGCCGATCTAGGAGGAAGCAACCCAGCTAAAGGGTCCTTTATCAATGTCTAGAAACAAGGTGTAAGCCAGCACTGGTTTGCAGCAAATTTCACTATCAGGGAGATCTGTAGTAGGTGAAGCACAGCAGCAGGAGCTTCTAAGATCAAAGATTGTATTTGGCAGCATGCCATTGAGTAGTTGACCCCTAAGATGCAACAAAAACAAGGTTTACTCACCTCCGTGGAGCAAATCCATAGGAACTAGCAAGTGGATCAGGATTTGAGACAAGCAATGGTGTTGGGCTAGTACTTCCATCCAAATGTGAAGAAGAAGGCCCAGTAACAGAGCTTGACCATTGCTAAGGAAAACTTTAACTCAGCAGGAAAGTGCTCAGAAGATAGTGTGACTTATTTCACCCACTGCTGGGCACAAGGAATTTAGCTCAAATTAGGTACTCAACTGGGAATCTGAAAGAGACCCCCCCTCTCAAAATTTTTAAAGGGCTGGGGATACAACTCAGTAGTAGAATGCTCCTGGGTTCATTCAAATGTGGATACAAATGTGGATACAAATGAGACTAAGACATTACATAATTGCTTTCAAAGAGATTACAATAACATAGATAGAGCACCGCCATCAAGTGCTGTCAAACTTGTACAGGTAGTGGGGGAATTTGATAAAGGCCAAAAGAGAGGAATGGGTGGTGTGATGTAAACACAAAGGTAAACATACTGAGGTTTGGGAAGATTTATTGGGGAAGATATTACTTGAACTGCTCCTAATAGGCAAAGAAAGGTAAGAAAGATTTAGCATGAGTGGTCATGCGGTGAAACACAACAAAGCATGTTTGGGGTATTTCAAGTAATTGGATATTCCTAGAATGAAAACCCAATTTCCCATAAGGTCTCTTATCCCATACTAAGAAGTCCATTCCACTGGCCATAGTAGATATTGTGGAAACTACTTATCATCCCATCACCATTTCTTCTCTTCCTTTTTGTAACATAAGCCCTTCTAACCCGCACTATCTTTTAGCTGGACCAGTCACCTTCTAACAGAAAGCACTGACAGTTATCTTTCCAGTTAAGGAATATATTCTCCAGCCTTCCTTGCAGTAGATGTGACTGTGTGTTGCAAGTTTTGGCCAGTGGAGTGTGAATGGAAGTTAGGAATGTAATTTTCATGTTACATCATTAAAAGAAAATCATTTGCTCTCTACTTTTTCTTTCCCTTCTTTCTCTTTCCAGGGATCTGGAACACAAGTGTGACCAAATGAGCCAGTCTTAACCATGCAAACAAAAACTGTATCTTGGAGTAGATGGCATAAAAGATAAAAAGAACCTGGGTCTCTGGGGTGACAAATGGAGCAAAGACACTTCTACACCCCAGGCATGCACCCTACTGGAGATAAATAGACTTCTTGTTAAGTCAGTGTCTTTGTCGGGGAGTGAGATTTCTGTAATTTTGTTATCCTGTATCCTAATATGGGTAGGGAAGAAAAGATAGTGTTGTAGCTTCCAATATCATTCCTGACTTGGTCAGATGGAGCTACAGAACTAGGAAAGCCTGGGACAACAGCTGTCTTGTCTTTAATAATTTGAGTTGAGTGAGGCTAATGTTGGCAGATACCAAAATAAGCAATTGTGCAGCCTTGTCTCAAGAGACAAGAAAAGCCCCTTGAAAACTGTAAACTTCGACCTGGTTCTAGGAGACAAGTTCTTCCAGAACAGAATCCCAGCCAGCAACTCCTGAATGTCTTCTTTCCATTCCACCCTGCAAAACTATGTGCCTTGCCATCTTCAAAAGCTGATTCCAACAAGCCTTCCTAGGAGGACTTCATTGACTAAGCCCACATAGTCATTTTGTGTTCACCATGTTTGCAAAAAGGAAAATTCATTTATAATACCCTTTTGTTTCCTGAAAAGGATGAACTTGGAAGACCTATTTTGCTGAATACAGTAATTTGTCTAAGGTGCAATTTTGGAATTAGGAGTCAGGATGAATAATGAGGAATTTCCAGGGGACTCTAGCTTGGGAAGTCAACATAGCAAGACTAGAGACTTGGTGGGGACTAGAGGGGATGGAAGTGAAAAAAGACCTCTAGTAGCAAAATTAGGGAGAGAATACTCTGGAAAAATGTTTATAGGAAGATTTCCATGTGAAATGTTGTTAGATGATATATATTGTGTCTTCCTTTCGATAAGTTCTGTTTTGTTGACTAAGTCCCTGGTATGAGAGGGAGGTGAACTTGAATAAAAGGATCAGAGAAAAGCTAACATCTGGATTACATATAGCATTTGAAGACAGAAGAAATGACAAAAAGGAAAGCCAAGTCACTGCTAGTGTTAATGACTTCTCTTCTGGCTGGGTGCATTGACACATGCCTGTAATTCCAGCAACTCAGGAGGTTGAGGCAGGAGGATTGCAAGTTTGAGGCCAGCCTGGGCATCTTAGTGAGATCTCATCTCATACTAAAAAGATCTG
Source organism: Ictidomys tridecemlineatus (assembly GCF_052094955.1). NCBI lineage: Eukaryota > Metazoa > Chordata > Mammalia > Rodentia > Sciuridae > Ictidomys > Ictidomys tridecemlineatus. The sequence continues at coordinate 30,560,353 of NC_135487.1, forward strand.
GGGATACAGCTTAGTGGTAAAAGCACCACTGCATGTAATCTCCTGTACAGGCAAAATTTTTAAAAAAGACTTCTTTTCTACAATTTTATAAACTTTCCTTTTTAAAAATTGTATTATGCTTTCCATGTATTCTAGTATATTTGAACCTACTATTGATAACCATTTCTCTAATTTACTGAGGTCAATTGAACTTTGATCTTCTATGTATATGGCAAATCCACCTGCTTGGGGTCATTTGTAATATTTATGAAGACTCAATTTTGTTCTACTCTAGACCCAAGTCGAACTACCCTTTAGTGCCAAAATATAGTTAGAAGTGAGAGGGGAAAAAAACAGCCCTGTAATCTCCAATTACAAAAACCTAATAGAGTCAGCTGTCCATATTGGTGGCTCTGGATCCATGGCAACCAACTATGAATTTAAAATATTTGGGAAACTTTTTGTCTTGATTGAACATCTTATAGACTTTTTCCTGTAATTATTCCTTTAACAATATGGAATAACAACTATTCAGTTAGCATTTTTATTGTATTAGGTATTATAAGTAATCTAGAAATGATTTAAAGTATACAGGAAAATGTGCATAGGTTATATGTACTAGCCCATTGTATATGAGGGACTTTAGCATCTGTGGCTTTTGGGGGGTTGTGAACCAATTCCTCATGGATACCAAGGGATCTATGAAATCACAGTGACATCTCTTAAATGATAATCAGAATTGTTATCAACAGGTACCTGAGTACCTACCACATGTAGAAACAGTATGCATGAAGGATTGGCCCCTGTCCCTGAGCATTGGTGTTGATGCAGAGGCACTCAGACAATGAGTACATATTTGTTTGGCAAGGACTTTTCCACTCATTTTTCCAAATAATTAAGAAAGAACAAAAGTGAGAATGTAGCAACATAACAAGGGCTCACTGCCCAACACTCTTAAAAGCCAATAAATACAATGGTGCAGTTTATTAAGTAGTCAACCCATAAGGAGCCCAGGAGCTGGGGAAAAATGAGCTCAAATCTACCTCCCTATTAGTTGGTTTTGGGGGAATTCATAGGAAGGGAGAGAGGAAAGAAATTGCAAGTTGATTGGATGATGATGGGGAACACTTGGGGTCCTTTTGTTCAGGCATAGATGGTCATCATGCCTTTTCATAAGTCACATGTTTCTTTTCATGAGGAATTATCATGTTCTGCATGGGAGATTTGAGTCCACACCATCAAAGCTGGACGGGTTCCCTTCTTCTGTCCATATCCATTGTTGAAAAGCTACCTCCAAACCACCCTTGAGTAGATTCTGGAGGCTTTTCCTACATCCAGGTGTGTCCAGACCTTAGCAAATTTCAAGGAGAAGGAATTCTCATCTCTGCCATATCCTCTTATTGGCTACCTTCAGTAGGGAGAAGGAGGGAGTGACTGTGTGTGTGTGTGTGTGTGTGTGTGTGTGTGTGTGTGTCTGTGTGCATGCATGTACGCGCACACAGTGCTATAGATTTAACTGTGGGCCTCACACATGGTAGGTAAGTCTTCTATCACTGAGTTATAACCTGAGCCCAGCGTTCTTAACCTGATTGGTCAGAGACCAGGTAAAAAGGGAGGAAATCTCCTTTTCTATACTCACACAATACTTCTAATACCAAATGTGTGGATCTCTTCATCACCAAGAGGAGGGTCATGAAAGGAAAGTGGACCCCGACTCAGACCATGAGGGTTGTATGAAGGATTTTAAGGACAGATCAAAGTGAGACACAGATTGAATGTATTGAGAGAAAGAAAGAAATACACAATCTGAGTGATGGCGTGGGGTGAGGCTGCTGGAGAGGAATGTGCTAGCTGTATCGAAGCTAGGCATATTTATACAAGTCAGATCAGTCATAAAGGGACATGATCTAGGTGAGTATTTGTCATTCTCCTTTGTGTTGGTAACCAAGCATGTGGACTATTACCGTGATTGCAGGGTGTGGGTCATTTACTGACACGTTGACCATTATCAGGGATGTTGGGGGTGGGGTTCATGTCTTTTCTTCTTGGTTTTCGATGCATTATGCTTTGTGAATTTAAACAGTACCACATTGGTGTACCTGTGAATAAGGTCTAATAATTAATTTAATAGTACTGTTTGTGATCAAGATCACAAGCTTTTAACTGGCCTTTTAATCCATGTGAAAGTGGACTTTAAATCACGGCTACTCTTGTGATGTCTCTCATGTCTCCTTTCTACCTATTCCTATGTATTCTATCTTACCTCACTTCTACAACATGCAATTACCCCTTTGTGTGTATGTGTGTGTGTGTGGGCAGGGGACATCATCAGGGTATCCTACAATGAAATCCAATTCTGACACTATTTTTACTTGGAGTTAGAATCAGATCCCACAGGTTGAGGGCTCAGTCCTACGAGATTGTCTCTGTTTTAGGTGCCAATTGCAAATGTGGGCCTCCTATACTTTCTATTCACTGGCTATAAATTAGACATTCCCATGACATCCTCTAGAGGTTCAATAATTTGCTAGAATAGATCACAAACCTCAGGGAAATAGCCAGGCACAGTGGAACATGCCTGTATTCCAAGCAATTCAGGAGGTTGAGGCAGGAGAATAACAAGTTCAAGGTCAGCCTGGGCATCTTACTGAGACCCTATCTCAAAATAAAATAAAAAATAAACCATAGAAATACTTGACTTACTTTTCTAATTTTAATAAGGGATCCAGTTCAGAAACAAGCAAACGGTAAGAAATACGTAGGGCAAGGTATGGGGTGAAGGGACATGAAACGTCTATGCCCTCTCCATGAGCACCACCCTCCCAGTACCTTGAATTCAGCCAGAAGCTCTCTGAATGCTGCCCACTAGGATTTTTATGAAAGCTTCATTCAATACACATGTTTGATTATATTATTGGCCATTGGTAATCAACTCAACTTTCAGCCCTCTTCCTTCTCCAGAGGTGATGGTGAGGCTGAAAGTTCTGACTCTGTAATCACATGGTTTGTTCCTCTTATAATCAGCCCCCTATGGGGGCTTTCTAAAAGTCACCTCATTAACATAAACACAGGTGTGATTGAACGAAGCTTGTAATAAATAACAAAATGTGTTCCCTTCAGCTGTTCAGGAATGGAGATAAAGCCAAATATAACTATCACTTAGGAAATTACAAGTTTTTGGAGATATAGTTAAGAGCTGTGAACAAAGACTAAAATATATATATCTTGTTATATCACAATATTGTACCAGGACATTAACTAGTCCACATTTTATTAGTTGTTGTGGTTGATTTGTATTAAAAGGTCATTTCCCATATCCTGCTGTATAGATCCAGCCCAGTCTCCATTTAACAGACACTTAGACGAGCAAAACAGGTGTCTTAGGTAGAAGGATCACTTTGAACCCAGGAGCTTGAGGCCAGCCTGGGCAAAATAGTGAGAGCCTTATCTCTAAAACAAACAAAAATGTGGTCTGCTTTGTACATCTGGTCATCTTCTCCTGACTGCAGGCATGCCTAAGTGTACAGGCCCCAAAATTTGCAGGGGAGGAGGGGAGCAGGGAATTTTTGGTAGGAGTCTGCTTTAGAGGTTACTGGGTGCTAAATTAGCTTGAATAAAATGATTTTTTGGTTCCCATTCCGATTTCTTTTTTGTGCATAGTTCCCTTGGGAATCCTAAGGAGAGGAGAGATGATTAGAAGAACAGGATTTGGCTATTTCCGGTCTTGATTGCAGATAATTCTATTTTTGGTTGCAATTTCTTGCAAATTTTTGCTGCCCTTCTCAGGGAAAGATTATACTTCCTTACCCCATGGGTATCAGGTATGGCCAGGTACACCTATTCTGGTGAAGAAAATGTAAGCATATCTAACATGTATAAGTTCCAGGCCAAATTATTAAGAGTCAGTATGTAGTTCACCATGATTGTTTTCCTTCTTCCACGAGATACTAACATTGTTCCAGTTATAAATTGCTCTATCAGCCTGGGTTCCGGCATGAAGACAACCAGAGGATAGTTAATCTGTCTTACAGTGGACATACATGATATTTTGAGAAATAAAATTTTGTTATTAGAAGCCACCTTGGGATCATTTGTTACCATAGCTAAACCTAGCTTATCCTAACTGATACACTTACCATATTGCCATCTGCATCAAATACCATTGTTTGTCTTCCCAACCATTGTCTGATCTTCCAAGACAACTCCAGTTTTGCCCAGTATCATCCATCTCTTCAAGGCCATGTGCTTGGGGAGGGAAATATAATTCCTAGCCACAGGGGGCAATCCTAATTAACTTAAGTCATTTATGATAGTTTCTTACTCTTTGCTAGTGTGAAGCTGAAGTTCTTTAAAGAAGCCATGTGGATTTAAAAGATTATATAGACCCTTTGACCCAATAGAGCAGAACATTGTGACTGCAAAGAAATGGAATGATGCAGGGTAAGAGCCAAAATTATCTTGTGCTTTCTTTGGCCCCTTAGAAAAATAGTCATTTGCTGGTTTTTTAAAATATTTTTTAGTTGTTGATAGACCTTTATTTTATTTATTTATATGTGGGTGCTGAGAATTGAACCCAGTGCCTCACACATGCTAGACAAGTGCTCTACCACTGAGCTACAACTCCAGCCCACCATTTGCTTTTAACCTTTGTGTCTGACCTAAAATCCCATGACTATTAGATAAACCTGTAGGAATGTATTGTTAAGATTAGCAAGCCTCTAACCTCCATTAATCTTAAAGTCAAGAATTCTATAACAGCTGAAACCTACACAAAAAGATTTTCCTACTTTTCTGTAGTCTACCTACCTAATACCTAAACCAATGTATTTGTTAAATGTATTGCTTTATTACCTTCTTTGTTCTGTAACTATAAAAATTCATGTAACCTATGACAGAACACATCATTCAGGGCACCTTTAAAAATATGGATATCTATCCCAAGTTTTCTTATACATGAGAGAATATATTTTCCTTATTGCTTAAGACAATTTAATCTGGAATAAAGGGGAAAATAACAAATTTAGCTTTAGGGACATTGAGGTGAGGCAGAATGCTATTGGTATCCTTTTATTTTGCTGAAGCTCAGCAAAATAAATTTAAATTTGAATTTGAAAGTAATCAATGGAGAAATATTACATTGTTTCTTTTCTTTGGCAAACATGCAAACATGTGTTAGTCTGTTTGCATTCTCATAGCAAAATACCTGAGACAATCAACTTATAAGGAGAAAAGGTTTATTTTGGCTCATGATTTTAGAGGTTTCAGTCCCTGGTTGGTAAGCTCATTATTTGGGGGCCTATGGTGATGTAGTACATCAGTGTGGAAGCATGAGGCAGAGGAAGCTGCTCAACTCATAGCAACCAGGAAGCAAAGAAAAAGAGGGAATGGCTGGAGTCTCAATAACCCACCTAACTTCCTTCCACGAGGTCCCACCTATTAGAAGTTCCACCACCTCCTGATAGTAAGACTGGCCATGACCAAGCCCTTAACCCATGGGCTTTTGGGGGATACTTATCCAAACCACAGCATGATCTATCTTAAAAAATAATCCTATGCCTGGAGAAGCTACCTCTGCTTGTGGAATTTTGGTGATATAACAAAACATGACACCCATGCAAAAATAGTCATTTCCTCACTGCTAGTCCTACTTTGAAACTATGAAACTATATTTGTACTCTTACTTCTCTAAGCTCCCCCCCCCCAAAAAAAAAAACAAAGAAAAAAGAAAAGACATTTTAATGAGCTGAAGAGAAAATGAAAATTTCAAAGATGGCTAACTTCGGTCCTACAGTTATTTAGAAAGAAAAAGCTCACTTCAAACACTGTTGTTTGCAGGCAGGATTTGCAACTGGCTAGGACCAGGGCGATGTTTAAAGATGACTCAGGTGAATTGTTTAGAAAAGAGACAGGGAGTGAGAGAGGGAATAGAGACAAGCAAGTGGTCCTTCTAAATAAAAGGTGTCTTAGATCTATTTTTTATGACATTGAGGTTGTGGAGGCCCAGAGCCGGTGCAAACTAGAAGGGAGTGTTCTGTGTAAGAAATCTGAGATCCTGACAAATGTACCTCAAATTATCTGAACCGGAGGTTGCTAAAACTCAACTCCCACCCACACCCACCACTGGCTTCCGAAGGCCAGAATTTGGGAAAAGAAATCTCTCTTCTAAGGGTAGAGTCCAATGGGGGGGGGGGGGCTATCTGTGTGACCTTCGCCAGGCCCCGGAATCTCCTTTGGGAAATCCCCGAGGCCCTGCCCCGGGCTCTGCAGACAGTCGTGGGTATCCCAGCCCCAGCGCTCGGGATCGCCTTTGGGGAGGATCTGCTACCCACTGCGCACCGCAAGCTCATCCTCTCAGACATCCTCTTCGCTTCATTGGGCCGCCGCCCGGGCCCCTCCCGCTCTGTCCGCCCAACCCGTGCCAGCAGCGCCACGCCCACCGGGGGGGTCCCCGCACTGGCCAGGGATGCCCTCTCTCCACCTGGCCGTCCCCGCCGGCGGCTCCTGGCCTCACCGCGGCTGCAAGCCCCGCCTGGCTCGGCTTTCCGGGCGCCGCAGGCCCCTGGCCCGCCGCCCCTCCCGGGCGCCGCCCGCCGGGGCAGCCTCTGCAGCTGGCCGCGCGGCCGGCCCGCGCCCACCGCCGCGCGCTGATTGGCTGGCTGGCCGGCGGCGGCGCTGAGTGGCCGGGCAGATTCGCTGGGTCAGGGCTGCAGAGGCGCCTGGCGCACTGGCGGGAGTGGAGCCGCGGTGCGCTGGCCCCGGACGCCCGCCGCCAATCCTGCCAAGAGAGCGGGTCAGGGCGCTAGGGGGTCCGCGCCGCGCCGGGCGTCGCCGCCCTGGCCACCATGTGCTCCCAGCTCTGGTTCCTGACTGACCGGCGCATCCGCGAGGAATACCCGCAGGTGCAGATCCTGCGCGCCCTCCGGCAGCGCTGCTCCGAGCAGGACGTGCGCTTCCGGGCGGTGTTCATGGACCAGATCGCCGTCACCGTCATCGGCGGCCACCTCGGTGAGCGAGGCGGGACCTGGGAGAGCTGGGCGGCGCGCCGGGGTCTCTGAGGGCCGTCCGGGTGGGCGCGCTTTCCTGGGCCTCCCGCAGCCAAGTCTCCTTCCGGCCCTGCAAACCAGCCGCTCTCTCGGGCGAGACCCCTTGTGTTAGAGAAAGCCCCTCACCTTCATAACCTCCTTTAATCACTATCATCTGCCCTGAGGCCAAGATTTGAGAAGGTGATTTAATTTACTTAGGGGACTTTGTTTTGTGAGGAACCCAAATTCACCTGCAGCGACCCTGGTGTCCGAGAAAAATCAAGCTGCAAACCTCAAATTTGCAAATTACTCTTTCATCCATACCCTGTCAGTTTAGACTGAGATTTAAGAAGCTAAACTAAATTTGCAAAATTCCTATTATGATGGATGTTTCGAAACTTTTCCAGCGGTGTATATACATCAGTAATGCCCTACATAGAGAATTATACCCAAACCGGGAACCTACATATGGGGAAAACCCAAGGAAGATTGGAGTCACCTCTGAAGTGTAAAGTGGGAGAGGAGACTTTTGATGCGGTTTTTTTTTTTTTAAACTCAGCCTCCTCCCTAAAAGTGTTGAATTCTTATTCCAGAAAAGCCGTGATTTCAGGTACACATCATTCAATCACTCCACTGCTGTGTCCCAGAGACTTTTTTTGGGGTAAGATGTGGTTGTCATCTCTGACCCTGACCTCAAAAGGTTAAGTATGTTTTCAGATATTCTTGATTATCCTTACTACTAGGCCTTTCTGCTTTAGGAATTTGTGGCTTAGGAAACCTCATACCCACTGACTTGCTGATTGTCTCCTTTGCTCCACCAGAGGTGTCCAGCTATTTAAGAGGGTCCAGGACTCAAAGGGGCTTGATTCTAGTTCAGGGTGCTTCTTGGGATACTGTTCATATTATTCTATGGGATTAAACAGGCACATAATTTGTTTCTTTTCTTTGGCAAGGAAAGGGATTCCAAATTCTGAACAGTATACTTACAAGTGAGATTTTGAGTATAACCAGTCTCTAAGTGGAATATATCAGTTGTAGGTCTTCATCCATAGTTTACCTAACCCTATATATGTAATATCAGATTGTATATCCTGTTGAAGAAATACACTACAAACATTAGGTGCCTTATGTTTAAAGAGATGTCTTTCCAATGTAATGTAAAGGGTTTCCTCTCTCTATCTTCGATTTGCTAAAACTCACAATTAGTTAATGTAGAAATAGACTCCTGAACAGGGAGTCTGCAGACCTGGATTCTCATTACAGCTCTGTATCTTGTCTTTGTTTGGGGTAAGTAACTTTGTCTTTAAATCTCAAGCTTCTCGTTTATGAAACTTAGGGTTGAGGTTTCCACAGCTTGAAAATTCCATGTTTTAATGCCATATTTAAATAGGATAATCTGTTGTATTTTGCTGATCTAAGTTAGATACTGAAAACACACACACACACCTAATATTCCCCATGCCCCTGTGAGTTTGTTTGCTTGCTTATTTCTTTATTTATTTTATAGTTTATGAAGATGTCTTTTTTGAGCTACAGAAACCAGAATTTCACATCATGTTCATTTTGTAGACCCATCATGAATTCTGTGAACAAGTAGAAAAATGCTCTCTGTATCGAAAAAAAAAAACATTTTTAAGAATCAGTCCTAGTACAAGAGAAAATTAAACACTCATCCTATAGAAAACATTTACACCTTTGTCTAGTGTCTTAAAATTTAATGGAATTCATGTGTGGATGTATTCCAATCAGTTCACAAACCAGGAGTTACTTATTTTTAACTACTAGAAACCCTACATAGCTATTTGCCTGGTGATGGAGAAATTGAAGGTAAGTAATTTTTGATGCAGTTTTTATTTCTTGATAATTCAGAAATGGTTACATACAAATCAAAGCACATAAAACAAGCCTATTAGATCACCATTTCTGCTGTTCTTAGCTGTCAAAAGATTTATTGGCTGTGGGAATAGGTTAATTCAAGCACCAGAAAGTGAGTTCTGTGAGAAGAGCCACCTTGTTTGCTTTGTTCAGGGCTATGATAGTGACTTGAATGATGCTTTGTATGTAGTAGGCACTCAATTTTTGCATGAATAAAGATGTGAGTTCTATTTCCCAGCTTCTTCTATAGTCAAACTGTAGAAAACCCTCAGCAATTTGCTGAGCCAGTTATTCCCCTGAAAAATACTTCAGGATTCACTTACTTGAAATATATACAGTTATAATGATAGTGATGCTATTTCCCTTTTGAGAATTATAGAATATGAGAGCTGAGAAGGACTTGAAGATCATCCATTTTAACTCCTTCATTTTACAAAGAACTTGAGGCTCAAATAGATGTAGTGACTTCCTCAATACTATCTATCTAGCTAGCACATCCACAGTTAAAACAAAACAAAACAACCTAATATCTGGGTCTTGGAGTATAGGCCTGGGTTCAATTTCTAACACTATAAAACAATCTCTGGAATCCCCCCAAAAAACTTGATATCCTAAATCCCAGCCCATTTATACAGATAATTATGCTTTAGATACCCACAACTTATGGTATCTTTCTCAGTAGATGTGGAATTGAGCTGAATTAAATTCAAATTTTTCTCACTAGACACTGACTTTGCAAGCAATTTTATAATTTAGGAAATTAAGGTACCACCTTTCAAAGTCTTTGTGCCATTACTTCTTTCTTTTCTTCTTTAGATTAGGGTAGGTAGATAATAAAGAAGTTGATTTGGGGAACATATGGGTGGTCAGTGCCTCAATGAATTGCTTAAATTCATTTGTGAGCTTTCCTCTCCAGAGGCTAATGGGAGACCAAATCCAATAACTTGAATTTCAGGTTGTATCTGGAAGTAGGATTCAGATAAGAGATTCAAAGTTTTGAATTTAAAGGTTGCAATTATTTTAAATAATACTATACATATAAACAGAAAATGCTATACAAATGCAAGGTTTCATGCTTATTATTCTTAATGTAGTAATCTACCCTTCCCCAAAAAGATGGTTGGGAAGGTAACTGGGGCAAGGGGAATGATCTTTAGGTGACTCAAGCAATCCTATAGAAAACATCCTCCTTTCACTTCTGTTGGGTGTAGCATTATGAAAATCACAACTCTCTCCCATTTCTTTTTTAGAAGCCACAGTTCATTCATTCATTCACCAAATATTTATTAATTATTCTCAACCCTAAGCATAAGGTGATGAATGTGACAAAGTGCACATCATATTATTATTATTACTATTATTAATAGCCATGGCTAGCTATCTATCTATAGTGTTTTGTGTAAGGCATAGGTCTAGGTTTTTTAATTTACATATTAATTCTTATAGATGCCAATGTGGGTCACTGACACATAATAGTGGCTGGGAATTAGAACCAATACTTAGTAATTCTAGTCTAAACATTGTGTGTGTCTCACCCCTTCTGCTCTACATGAGCTTACAGTGACTTCAACATATCACTCTATGATTCCTGGCCTTACACTAAAATCCTCTGAGTTGTTCATCTTGCCCCCTCCACATGATGAATTATTATTCATCCCTTAAATCTGGCACAAATCACTCATCTCTGTATACAAGTCTTTCTTGAACTCCCTACCATGTCTGCAAGTAGTCACTCTCTTCCATGAGCTACCAAACTAAATAACAAAATAACATTTCCATACCTTTAAAAGTTACACTCACCTTTTCAATGTAATGCTTCTATTTACAAGGTTTCTTTCTATCCCTTCTCCCCCTGAATAACTGTGGATTCCTCAAATGTATACTCTAACTGGTACATAGCAGGCCTGCAGTTCCTGCTTGTAGGATGACTGAGTAAAGTGCCTTAAAGGCTAATTTGAAGTACATGAGACTTTTGTTATAATTAGCTTCTGTGTTTGGGAGATCATGATTGAATGTGTAAATGTTTCTGTGATGAGCCATCATAAAGGACAGATTAACTAGTGACATTAAGTTTTTTTGACCATCTACCCATCTGAATCATAAACTGGCTCAAGAAACTAGTCACTAACTCAGGGACAGAAACCAAAACACATAAAATGAATCTGACCTGGGAAATGAGGTTGTGTTACAGTTTGTCTCTTAGCAGAATGATTCAGCATTCCTTCTCTTACTTTCAGAGCTAAAACCTTGGTGGCCACATCCCTTTTGGGGGGATGTGGGGGATTCTAACCTGGGGCTTTTCATACACTAGGATAGTGCTCTACCATTGAGCTATATTTCCAACCCCATATGATAATTTATAAATCAAGTTCCTTAAATTAAGATGTTCTTGAATTCTTATAGTAATCAGCTAACATTTAAGAGAGTTGAGGGAGGGGAATGTTATGTAAATTTGAAAGAGGCAGTGGTGTACCCCAGCCTGCCAAAAGACAACCAAAGAAAGCATGGACCCCATCACCCCATCACGGTGCAAAAAGACACTAGCAGGAAAGGGTGCTAAGCTGACTTTTGTGCAGAGAGCTTGATCTTCTGCTAAAGGCCTTTCTGCTAAAGGCCTGGGCCTGATACCTTGTAATCTCAGGGATACACTGTGCAGCACTAGTGGAAAAAAAGTCAAAGAATGGGTGGAAGCATTTATTGTATAATGCTTCCAAACTGATGTGAATGTCGCATGGGTATGCTTTGCCCCAGGGGTCCTCATATCTGTAGGCTGACCCCAAGGACTAAGAATGGGTGGAATGTTTATGTTTTTAACAGTCATTTTTAGAGCCACCTCATGAACTGTTGGGAAAAGTTCTAGAACTAGTGAATTGGGATCCTTCATAGATACCAAAGCCTTACTCATAAATTTCCCAACCACCTGTTGCTGCTACCATAATACTTTGACCAAATTTGTTAGGTTTGCCTGGTGGAGGGAGTCCAGCTGTCACTGAGAGATGTCAACCGTCCACAGTTCCTCTCACTCCCCTTACCTGCAGGGAGTCCAAGGACACATAGTGCTAGCCCCTCTTCCTCCAGCCACTTCCCTGGTCACCTTGCCCATTGCCTGAGAGAGTGCACCTTACTAGGGGTTTCTGTTGTTTTAATATAAACCTACAACATGATCTGAAATTCTTGGTCGATTTCTGTTTGATCTTCCACTATTAAAAAGTTACTCAAGTTGGGCTGGGGCTGTACCTCAGTGGCAAAGCGCTTGCCTAGCATGCATGAGGCACTGGGTTCAATCCTCAGCACCACATACAAATTGACATATAAAATAAAGGCATTCTGTCCATCTATAATTACAAATAAAAATTAAAAAAATGTTTCTAAGCAGATGGAGAAAAGTGCTGTCACATTAAAAAAAAAGTTACTCAAGTCTATGAGAAAGTGATAAATTTAAATTACTTTGTGTTAAGGAACAAACAGGCATAATGGTTCTTTACGCCTGTAACTCCATTATTATTAATATGTTAACATATGTCTTAATCTTCATAACAGTCCTATTCATTCATTCCATTCAACAATGTTTATTGAGCATCCATTCTGCCAGGTACTGAGGTAGCAGAGAGTAAGAATAGATATGGTCTTCACCTTCACTGTTATGATTTCATTCATTTGTTAGTTTATTCTGTCAACAAATATCTGTTGACTGCCCACCATTCTAAAAGATACCATTCTAGGTACCAGAGAAAAATAGCCAGAGAGCTCTGCCTCTCAAGGAGTTTACATTCTAGATGGGTGAGATAGAATATAAATAAGGTAAGTAAAATAACTAGTATATTGAAAAAGCAAGAAGAAGGACAGAATGTTTCTGGAGGTGAAGGAGGGTTTGCCATCCCAAGGTGGCTAGAGCTGTCCTCACCCAGAGAGGCTATCCCTCTAAAGACCTGAAGGAGGCGAGGAAGCAGGCCATTTAGATATGTGATAGCAGAGGAGGCCAGACAAGCGGGAGAGCCAGGAGGCCAGTGTGGCAGAGCAGGGTGAGCACGGGGGCGAATGTGAGGAGGTTGTCAGAGGCATATGGGAGACAAGCAGGGAAGGCCTTGTGGGGATTGAAGGCATTCTGTGTGGATGAGCCTGGGATCCAGTGACTTGGGCTCACAGGGTCATTCTGGAAACATTTGAGAATAGACTGGTGGGAGCAAAGACAGGAGCAAGGCGATCCCTTAGGAGGTTATTGCTACAATTCAGGCGAGAGGTGGTTGTTGGACTAGGGTGATTTTAGGGGAGGTAGTGAAAAGAGACTGGGTCTGGGGCATATTTGAAAGACAGAGTGGTCAGGATTTGCCTGTTGGATCAGATTTGGGTGTCCAGGAGGGACCAGTCAAGGAGGACTCCAAAGTTTTTTGGAACTGATTAGGTAAAAGAATAAAATTTGCTATTTACTCATATGGGAATGGAGAGACCAGGTAGTTTGGGGCGATGATATGTGTCAGAACTTAGTCTGAGATGCCCATTAAACCTCCCGGTTGAAATGTCAAGTAGGCAGTTGATGGTAGATATTGGGATCCAGGGAAAGGCTTGGCTTGGAGATAGGAAAGGAGGTGCATATTTATAAGGTGTGCACATAGATGGAGAAGAGAGGGGTCCAAGGTAGAGCTCTGGAGCATTCCTGTCTTGTCAGGGGGAGGAGGCTGAATAAAAGGAGTAAAGAAACCCAGGAGTCTATGGTGTCCTGGAAGCCAAGTGGAGTAAGTAGCTCCAGAAGGAAGATAATGCTCAGATGGTGTCAAATGTTGCTGTCAGGTCAAGTAAAATGAGGAATGAGAATTGATTTTACAATGTTATATTAGCAGCTCTAATAAGGGCAGTTTTAGTGAAGTAATGGAAATGACATGCTTTGAAGACTGGCATCTTGGGTGGTTGATGTGAACAGGAATGAAGAACTTGAGGAGACTTGCCTTTGTGATTGCAAAAAAGAATATGTCAGTGAGGTGATGGTGGTGTTGGTGGCGGTGGTAGTGGTGGTAGGGGTAGCTGCAGCGGTAGGAGAAGGGAGGCAAGAGGGTTTGCAAAGCTCTGGGACCCTTCTGTTCACAAAAATAAAACCAAGACCCAGAGAGACTTTTGAGTTTTGTCAAGCTACATGCCTGCAAAGAATGGAATCAGAGCTCTGATGTGAACGCCAGGACTCTATTCATTTGCCATAATAGCCTTTCATCTCATGTCACCTTGACTTCTTGGAATGACTGTCCAAGTCTATCTCCTTTCTGAAACTTTCCTTGAATGTTTCCCTCAGGCAGAGATAATCACCCTGAGTGTTTCCCTCTCCTTTGCTGAGATATAAGAATCTATAGGCCCATTAGAGAACTTAGCATATTGACTCTTTTTTTTTTTTTGGTACTAGGGATTGGACCCAGGGATGCTGCTTTACCACTGAGCTAAGTCCCAAGCCCCTTTTTATTTTTTATTTTGGGACAGGATCTTGCTAAGTTGCTGAACCTCTTCCTAAATTGCTGAGGCTGACCTCAAATTGTGATCCTCCTACTTCAGCCTCTTGAATTGCTGGGATTACAGTCATGCACCACCATACGTGGCCTGACAACTCTTCTAATACCTATGTGCTCTGTCCAGGGCATTAAAGGCATTAATAACAGTTGTGTGTTGTCTTTCTTCTTGAATTCTAGGGATATGGTTTCCCTCACACCCCTTTTGCCCCCATGTCCTTTGGATGGTACCTGTTCCTTAGCTATCAGTTGCCTGCCTGTTCCTTTTGCCCCTTACTATTGACTGTACTGGGCCCCCACTTTCAGCCACTGACTTCTGCACCTCTCTCTGATGGCTATTGTGGGTCACAGGAGCCCATTCTGCCCACATATGCATGGCAGGCCGAAGGGTTGGGGAATTAAAGCCATGCCCTCAGACAGGTTTCAACCAAAGGGTGAGTTGGTGTCCAAAGTTCTAAGTCGCTTGCTCCCAGGCTCCCCAGGTGGAATAACTGAGATGTGTGTACTAATCCTCAGCAGGCCTCAGCTCTAGTAGGTGGTAACTCAAAATACGATAACCTTAGTTTGCCACATTCTCTCCCCCACCAGTGTTTCTTCAAATTCTCACTCAAATAGGCTACTGGCACTTAAATCATGGTCTCAGGGTGTGCTTCTGGGAAAACCCAAACTAGCTGTGGGATTGGCCCAAAGTAGGCACTCAATAAATATTTGCTGAATGAATTCATAAAACAATAAACTTGTTGAATGAGTGAATGAATGACAAAGTCATGTCTCTATCTTTCTCCATAAGGAGACTAAGCTCCTGGTTGGCAGAGACCACCTGGTTCATCTTTGTATTCCTGCTTAATAGTGTGTCTGACTCACACCAACAGTTCCATAAAGGGTGAGTTGAATTAAATGACCTCAAAATAGCCCTTGGTGGAAAGTGAAAGTGGCCACATAACGAACTGTGGGTTTTAGCGAGGTGGAGGTAAAATTTCTTTGGGCATCTGCACCAAGAACTTTTTAAAAGCCAAGGAGCGGTGGTGACAGCATGTACTCGGGAATTAAAAATAACTTTCTTATGAGAAATGCTTTGGATGGAACAGGAAAAAATAAGGGGAAAGCTGGAGAATGACAGGAGCCAGATCATGTTTGGATGATACAGCTTCCTCAGGACAAGCAAGAAAATCCAAGGTGCAACATGGGTTAGCCTCCGTAGTGGTGGTGTTGATTTCTGACACATTTCAGAGCTGCCAACCACTGATTCACAGTTCTGCTAAAATAGAATGGTCCTAAGAGGTACCGTGAGTGAGGGCCTTTGCTCTGGTGCTGCAGGGTCCCACTGCTTCTCTATTTCTACTGTTTGCTTTATACATGAAGTTCTTTTGGGGGGAGACCGGGACTGAGCTCAGGGGGGTACTCAACCACTCAGCCACATCCCCAGCCTTGTTTTGTATTTTATTTAGAGACAAGGTCTCACTGAGTTGCTGAGTGCCTTGCCATTGCTGAGGCTGGCTTTGAACTCTCAATCCTCCTGCCTCAGCCTCCTGGGATTATAGGTGTGCCCCACCGCACCCAGCTGTACATGAAGATTTTTTTGTAGCATGTTAGAAACCAGGTTAGTGTTGTAGCTTTCTTTTGTGCTGCCAAGGATGTCGTGTGTGTGCACACTCAAGTAATGCGTGTGCACAGGGTGGGAGGGTGGTGACCCGTTTTGCATCAGTTCTATGTAAAGGCCAAGATATTTATAGTCAAATCTGTTCCAATGATCAGTGTTATAAGATGCCTTTCTTTAAATGGTATGATATATGTTAAAGTTCTTGGCAAAGCACCTTCAACACAACAGATGCTCAATAAAAATGCTAGGTGAATTCGGATCTGAATTATAGCACCTTTTATTACCCATGCTTCTATTCCCTCTATGGGTATGAATGATTGAGAATAGCTTTTAAATTTTAGGGCACTACTTTCGAAAAATGATTTGCTTATTTCACAGTAATACTATTTCTCCTCGTTACGAAGTGCATTTTTTATTTCGGCTATTACACATACAAATGCATAAGTCTAGTTTTGTAGAATTTAATTTATCTCAATATATAGGTTACAAAAAACAGATTCAGTTCTTTGGGAGGGTTACCCTAGTTTTCTATCTTGTTTTTAATATATTAAAATATTTCCAAATGAAAGTAGAGTTTAAAAAGAAATCAGGACCCAATCACGCACGAAAGTAGATTATTCTTTTTAGAAGTAAGTTGGAGAAAATGTTGTTTTGGTTTCAAAAGGTTGACTTAGACTAGGTTGACTGTTGGTCACTGTACTAATTAGTTGGGGTCTGATTTATTTTTAAAATTTAACATCATCATCATCATCATTATTATTGTTCACTACTGTCTTTTTTTTTTTTAACCTGTTTAGGACTGAGTGGTCATTTCAATTTAGTTTTTGTT
The DNA here is from genome assembly GCF_052094955.1 of Ictidomys tridecemlineatus. Lineage (NCBI taxonomy): Eukaryota > Metazoa > Chordata > Mammalia > Rodentia > Sciuridae > Ictidomys > Ictidomys tridecemlineatus. Next base: position 30,577,147 of record NC_135487.1, read on the forward strand.
CTGTTTTGTTTTAAGTAATGAGAGAGTGAGCGTAGTAAGTCACACACCCAGTCTGGAAATCTAGAGGACCTCATGGATCCCAGAAGCAGTGCATCTCCTTTCCTACCTCCCCAAGTTAAAGTGATGCCCAATCGTGGAAAATCCCTTGTTTGAGGACAAGAACTGCTCTCTGTTCAGGGCTTTCCTTCCATTCACTGCAGCTAAACAGAGCCCTGTCCTCCTCATGTCCTGCATCAGCTTCTCATTCCTTTGTCTTGAAGCCTGTAGATTGCTGTGGGAATGTTAAAGATTCTGGGAAAGGTGACAGGTTAAGTAAGCTTTTTTCTGCATTAAGCTTATCAGGTCCTTTCCTGAATAGGAGATGTTAATGAGAGAGAGCAGAGATTACTTACATGGTCAAAAGTTTCAGAATTCAGACACGTTTACTAAGGGCCAGCTTTAAATCCAGATTGTTCTTGGCCATGGTGTTGAAGCGGCTTCTCCCACTGAAGCCATTATGAGGGGCAGCCTTTTGTCTGCCAGAAGTCACACTCTAGAAATGAGATGGAGAAGGCAAGGGGAATGATTAGGGGTCAAGCAGTGTTGCCCAGAGCGAGAATGTCAGAACCGTGCCAGTGGATTAAGATAGAGTCATCCCTTAGTATCAATAGGGGATTGTCCCAGGACTCCCCCCACCCCACACCAATATCTGAGGATGTTCAAGTCCTTTATATAAAATAATGTAGTACTTACATATAACCTACACACAGCCTTCTGTATACATGAAATCATCTCCAGATTACTTATGGTACCCAATACAGTGTAAATGCTATATTAACAGTTGTGTTCCCCCCCCACCCCCACCCCGTCATGCTGCAGTCTATCCCAGGGCCTTGCCCATGCTTGGCAAGTGCTCCACCATTGAGCTCCTCACCAGCCCTATTACTAGTTGTTATACTGTATTGTTTAGGAAATAATGACAAGATATACATTTGTGCATGTTCAGTAGAGGTGCATATTAATTTTTTTTGAGTACTTTCTATCCACAGTTGGTTGGATCCGCACATGTGGAACCATGGATATGGAGGGCCGGCGTGATTAGTTTTGCAGACGCACCCTAAAGCCCTCTGCACAGGGCTGGACAGCAGCACAGAGTCAGACACCAGACCTGTCTAACTGCTTGGTGGAGCCTTTTCGGCTCCACTTTAACCCATTCCATTCTTCATTTATTAAAGGCTTCAGTTGGAATGAGCCAGGCCCAAAGATATACCTTTGGAGAAGAGAGATGAAGTCCTGGTAAGACTTCCTAGGTATATGTGAATCTGCTTGTTGAGGCTGAGCTGTCTCTGTGCACTTGTGGTTGGTACTTCCAGAAATGGATTAAATTATTTTCTTCCCACTTAGAAGTTTGTTTGTCTGTGGCTTCACGTTGAGATTTGAAAGCCAGATGTTTTTTGTTGCTTCCCGCTTTTATAGGTCACTTTTCTGTTGCAAAGCCATTTTTCTCATTAGGTGGTAAAAAATCTCCATAAATTGTCCTACCTTGCTGAGTGGAGTGCCTTGCATATGTATAGCATTTTATGGTTTTCAAAGCACTTTTGCCTATACGATCTCACTGTGTAATGCTGTCCTGGGTGTTCTGTATATACTCGCCATTTCCATCAACTCAGATACTTCTCTTTCTTCTACCATTTTTGAGGATAACACACAGGGTCATTCCCTCCTTCCTTTCATATTATTTTCCCCCAGGGCTATAAGTGGCAAAGGAATATTTCAAAGTACAATAAAAGCATCCCATATGAGTGATACTGCTTTTTGATGACAAAGTGAAGATAACCTGGAGGCTTTTTATCCCTGTGAATTATGTTCTACTTTCTTAGGTTCACACTATCAGCAGGAATACTGAAAACATTTTAGCTTAGTAATTGCACCTGTGCACCCTGCCTTTTCAAATTGGTGAAACATCTCCTACAAGTGTGTTAGATCCACCTAGTTGTTCTGTGGGTTTATTTTTTTGTTTTTGTTTTTGTGCTTAGTGTCCCCCCCCCCCCCCCCGCTTCATTCTCAACTTAGAGCTTTGGTATTGTTAGTATTCATCCCTGATGGAGAAATTGTGTCTACCATGCACTAGGCATGGGTCTAGAGGCTGGATTCAGCAAAGAATACCCAGACAAAATACTGCTTTTATGGCTAGCTCTATGTCTTGGAGTCTTTGAAGATAAGCCATAAATTTTTTTGCATAGAACTCCTTCAATAACTTGAAGACTACTCAGTTTCTTTTGAGTCTTCACGTCAAGCCAATACTCCCAATTAACTCAGTGTAATACAGCTTCAGGTCTTTTCACTGTATGTATTGTCATATATTTCAATTAATATTATTTAATGCTGAATATTGAGTTTGATATCTGTTAAATACTGAATTGAATTGATTTTTAGTAGACTGATTTTTAAAATTTTTTTTGTTATAAAGGTAATATGCACTTGGAGAATTCTGGAAAATACAAATAAATATAAAACATAAAAAAGAAGTTATCTGTAGTTCCATTATCCACTGTTAAAATGTTGGTATATTTCCTCCTAGCCTTTTTCAATTTGTATCTGTTTATATAGTTGAGATTGGAATGCAATATTTATAATTTTGTATCCTGTTTTCCTGTAAACATTGATACTTACACATTTGACAAATAACAGTATATTCATAAAAAATCATTTAAATAGTTGCAGAATGTTCCAGCCAGATAGACTTATTAAGATGAAGTCATAAAGGAGTATGTGGATTCCTGAATGGGGCTGCACTTTTTGCCTTTTCCTCAAGTCCTCCGCCTCCTAAACCACTGTGCTTTAAGTACTTACTACTAGTCCTGTATGGAAGGAAAATGCTGGAATACATATCTCCTGCTGATTCCTCTAATTTGGTTTATTACTGATATGCTGCTCTTTTCCTTTTCTGTTCATTGCTTGGTGTTTCCTCATTATCATTTGCTGCTCATCCTTTTGGAGAATAGGGTTACCTATAGATCTTCTTGTAACACACACCAGAATATCCCAGTGGCCATTTTTGAGGCTCTGTTCCCGCCAGGTTCAACCTTGAGGAGTCTGTTGGAAGCGGTTCTTTGGGTGAACTGAATCATGGCAGCACAGGGCTCACTCTGATCCTTGGATTGCAGGCCTCCAGCTGAACCAGAAGGCCCTTACCACCTTTCCAGATGTGGTGGTGGTGAGGGTGTCCACACCCTCTGTGCAGTCAGACAGCGACATCACTGTCCTGCGGCACCTGGAGAAGCTGGGCTGCCGCTTGGTCAACCGCCCACAGAGCATCTTAAACTGCATCAACAAATTCTGGACGTTCCAAGAACTGGCTGGACATGGGGTCCCCATGCCAGACACTTTCTCCTATGGTGAGTCTCCTTAAAATACAGTAGGAACTTGTCTTTCCAAACCTTCTGCCTCTCTGTGTTTTCTCTCATCAGAAACCTTCCAGTATGACTTGCTTTTCAATGTGAGTCTGTTCATTTTAGGTGATTCAATATCTTGAGTCTTTATCCTGGCCATTCCCTCTGTCTGAAATGTCTTTGCTTTTTTCTGTCTGTAAGTCAATCGCCAAATATGTGTCTGTTGACACTACATGCCAGCCACAGTACCAGGCACAGGGTCATAGCAGTAAGAGGTATTCCCAGTCCATCAGAGGCAGAAGATAACAGGTAAAAGGGCAAGTTCAGTCCAGACCATTCAGTGTCTTGGTGAGACTTAGTGATCCTGGGTAATCCCAATGCAGTTTAGAAGACTTTAGAGAACATCCATCTAAGTTGAAGTTGTCCTGCTAAAAGAAGGGGTATGGGAGCCGGGGGTGGGGGGGTGTAATCTAAGCAGAGAGAACATTGGAAGACCTGGTGGTAAGAGAGAACCTGATCTATTGGTGGTATTGAGAATAGTGTGTAGAATGTAAAGAGAGAGAAAATTGAACTTTAGGATTGGAAAGATCAAACGGTGCCATAACAGCACAAAAATGAGATAGGGTTAATCCAAGATTAACAGGAAGTTATCAGAGGATTTTCATCAGGGAGGTGGCCTGGTCAGAGTGACAGGGCAGAAGATCACTTTGATTACTCTGTGGAGAAGGAATTGGATGGGGCCAAGTAGAGATAGATAAGAAGTTAATCACAGGAATGATATCCCATCATATTTACTGGTCCCCGCCATGTTCAAGAGGGAATTCTACAAGGAGTGCTCACTGGGGGTGGGAATCTTGAGGGCCATCCTAGAATTCTGCCCCCCACAGCCAGGATTATATGAACTGGAGCTACGGGCACCCTCCACCACACAGGTGCTTGGTAAATCTTGATTTCCATACCTCTCTGCTCCCACCTTTTACATTACAGGCACATAATGTATGTCTGTTGGATCCAATGGGTTTGAATTGTCTTAATCAGGGAGATATGAAGCCTCCTGCAGAAGGGGCTGGGATGACCACTCCCTGACAATCAGCTTTATCTTTGCTGACTCTCACTCTTTCTTGGCAGGTGGACATGAAGACTTTTCAAAAATGATCGATGAAGCTGAGCCCCTGGGCTACCCAGTCGTGGTGAAGAGCACGCGAGGCCACCAGGGTCAGTGCTTCCCTTCCTGGGCTTTCCTGGGTGATCAGTCTGCAAGGGCAGCAGCTCCACCTGCACAAGTGGAAGCTCTGCTTGAGGAGCTTGCAGGGTGATTCTCCTGGTCCCCTCCACTTGGTCCTCTCTGTCCTTGCTTTTGTCCTCTTTTCTTGGGCTATTGCAATAGACATCTGTCTTTATTGATGGGTTTCTGAGCTCCTCTGCTAGTGCAACCTCTGTTCATCTTATTTTATTCATTTATTTTTTTGGGGGGAGGAGTGATTTCTCTGAAACAGATCTATTCTTGTCACTCTTTTGCTGAACAGCCCCCACTGCAGCCCCTGTGTTGCTGTTAGACTAAGTCCATATTCCTTATCATGGCACTAGGGCCCCGGGCAGACAGCTCAACCTTCCTTTGCAGCCTTCTCTGGTCATGTGGACCCCTCCTAGTCCACTCCCCACTGCCTCTCATTCACCAGCTAGACCATGCTTTTTCCTCTCCATAATCCTTTGCCCTCTTCACTTTTCTGGGAGCACCATCTTCCTCTGCCCACCTGGTCAACTTTGGCTCATCCTATAAGGCCAGCTCCTAATACCATTTCTTTTCCATCCTCATCCTTGGTCTCCCTTACTGTCTTCCAGACAAAATTAATTGCTCTAGCCTTTTCGTTTCCGTATCACTTTGTACATGTTTCTGTCATAGTGCTACTCCTGATGACCATTTTAGGTGTAAGTGCCTGTTTCCTTCATTAGACTGTGAGCAGCTCAAGTGTAGGGACTAGATTCTGAACCTCTGTCTCTGTGAGGCCCAATGCAGGGCTCGGTGCATACCAGGGACTCAGCAGAAGAGAGCGTCCTCCTGTAATATGTGAGCAGGTAACTCTCCAAGAGGCCCGGATGGCATAGCATGCTTAGGCTCAGGGCATCTGGAGAAGGGGAAATAGCCCCAAACAGGTATGTGATGATAGTGTCTGTGATGTAGGATCTGTGACATAGAAATGAACCAGACATAATCACTGCTCTCAAGGAGACCCAGTGAGTAGACCACAGAGGGGTTCCATTGCAGGGTGATGACCACTCTAGCAGACAAGCCTGAAGGAGGGAGGAGTCCACTCTGCCATGAAAGGAGACTTAAGTTACCATGTAGAATTTGAACTGGAAGAGATGAGTGAACACACAGAAGCAAGTGTGAACGAAACCGCTAGTGGGAAAAGAAAAGACTATTGAGCAAGAGAAGTTAGCAAAGGGGAGCTTTGATACTATTCACATAAGCTGCTGTGCTAAAATCTAACCAATCTCATCACTATTTTTAAAAATTGTGAAATGTACATAAAATGCAACTAAGTTTATCAAGTGCCTATAGAATTCCATGTACTATTCTAGATTCTAAGGATAGAGATAAGAACAACACATGGGCTTGGGATATAGCTCAGTTGGTTGAGTGCTTGCCTTGCCTTGCACAAGGCCCTGAGTTCAATCCCCAGCACCCCCCCTACACACACACACACACACACACAAAACAACACAAAAATTCTTGTCCTCAAGATGCTTACATTATAGAAAAGTGTGATAGTCAATAAACAGAAATGAAACATAACATGTAATATTTTTTGAAGTTTTAAAAATTGAGATATAATTTATAGGTATTCCTAAATACTTACTACTGTTAAGTTATAAAATTCAGTGGATTTTAGTATATTCACTATGTCTTATGATAATAACCACTATCTAATTTCAGAACATTTCTATCTCCCCCCCACCAAAGAAACCTTGTACCTGTTATATCAAAATGGACTCTACTGTCATGTATAACTAGAAAGAACCAATAAAAATAAAAATTAAAAAAAAAAGTTAGTCCTAATTGCCCTTTCCCCATTCCCTGGAAACCACTATTCTATTTTCTATCTCCTTGGATTTGCCTGTTTTGGACATTTTTAAATAAATGGATTCATATAATAGATGGACTTTGGTGTCTGGCTTCTTAGCATGTTTTCAGAGTTTATCTATGTTGTAGCATGTAGCGCTGCTCTACCCCTTTTGTCAGTGATACTCCATTGTATAGATATACCACATTTTGTTTACCTGTTCATTGGTTGGTGGACATTTGGGTTGTTTATTTCCACTTTGTGATTATTAAGAATAATGCTACTATATGAACATTTGTGTACAGGTTTTCATGTGACCAGACATTTTTATTTCTCTTGAGTATCTGGAAATGGAATTGCCAAGTGCTGTGGTAATCTCTGCTTCACTTTTAGAAGACTGCCGAGTTGCTTTCTACAGTGGTTATGCCATTTTATATTCCCACCAGCAACATCATATGAGAGTTTCCTTTGCACACGTCCTTGCCAATGCTTGTTATTTTCTATGTATGTATGTATGTATGTTTATTAGAACCATCCTAGTGGGCATGCAGTGGTTATTTCCTTATGGTTTTGATTTGTATTTCCCTAATGACTGATGATGTCAAGCATCTTTTCATGTGCTTAGGGGCCATATTTAAATTTTCTTTGGAGGAAAATTTACTCAAATCCTCTGCCCATTTTTAAACTAGTTCCTTTATTTTTGAGTTTTATAGGTTCTTTAATGTGGATACTTGACTCTTCTTAAATATATAATTTGAACTTTTTGTTTTTAACCATTTTGTATGTTGCCTTTTCATTTCTTTCTTTCTTTTTTTTTTTTTTTTTTTTTAGGTACTGGGGATTGAACCCAGGGGTGCTTAACCACTGAGCCACATTCCCAGCCCCCCCTTTTTTTCATATTTTATTAAAGACAGGGTCTTGCTGAGTTGCTAAGTGCCTCACTAATTTGCTGAGATGGGCTTTGAACTTGTGATCTTCCTGCTTCAGTTTCCAGAGCCACTGGGATTATGGGCATGTTCTTGGTAGTGTCTTTGGTGCACAAAAGATTTTTTATTTTGATAAAGCCAATTTTATTCTTTCTTCGGGTTCTGTGTGCTTTTGATGTTATTTTTGTGCCTGCCTAATCCAAGGTCACATTGATTTATGTAAGCTTCCTTCTGAGAGTTTTATAGTTTTATATCTGAGTCTTTGATCCATTCTGAGTTCATTTTTGTATATGGCATGAGGTCAGGGTCCAGTTTGATTCTTTTACAGGTGAATATTCAGTTTCCCCGGTACCATTTGTTGAAGAGACTATTTGTTCCCCATTGATTGCTCTGGGAATCCTTATCAAAAATTTGACCAGGCTGCAGATAAAGCTCTTTGGTAGAGTGCTTGCCTATGTGTGAGGCCCTGGGTTCAGTCCCTAAGCACTGAACAACAACAGTGAAAAACTCAGTTGACCATATATGTGAAGGTTTATTTCTGAGCTCTCAAACTTTCTTTTTTTAAAATCTGTATCTCAATTTCATGTCATTGACATACATGTCTGTCTTTATGCCAGGTCACATTGTCTTGATTACTATGTCTTCATAGTAAGTTTGAAATTGGGAAGTGTGAATCTTCCAGTTTTGTCTTTCTTCTTCAAAATTATTTTGACTTTTTGGGATACTTTGCAATACCATATGAATTTTAGGATTAGCTTGTTGATTTCTTCCAAAAAGGAAGTCGGAATTTTGATAGGGAATGATAGCTGAATTTGAGAAGTATTACCATCTTAACAATTCATGTCTTCCCATTTATTTAGATCTTTAATTTCTCTCAACAGCATTTTATCATTTCAGTGTGTAAATCTTGTACATCATTGTTTTAATTAATTCCTAAATACTTTAATCCTTTTGATGCTATTGTAAATTGAATTGTGTTCTTAATTTTATTTTCAGATGATTTGTTACTAATGCAACGTACAGTCTAGTAGAAGGAAAAATGGATAGGGAATAAACAGAGTTTCAGTACTTTTTTTTTTTTTAAAGAGAGAGAGAGAATTTTTAAAAAATATTTATTTCCTAGTTTTTTGGTGGACACAACATCTTTGTTTGTACGTGGTGCTGAGGATCGAACCTGGGCCTCACCCATGCCAGGCAAGCGCAATGCCGCTTGAGCCACATCCCCAGCCCCGAGTTTCAGTACTTTTAAGTTAGACTCTAGTATCAATGTCCTTTGGCATACACAGAGGATTGGTTCTAGGATCCCTCAGGGATACTAAAGTCCGTAGATGTATAAGACCCTTATATAAAATGGTATAGCATTTGCAAATAATTTACACATATCCTCTTGTATATTTTCAATCATCTCTAGTTTACTTACAAAATGTAATACAATGCAAATGTTATATAAATAATTGTTTTGTGTTGTTTAGGGAATCATGACAAGGAAAAATATCTGTACATGTTCAGTATGGATGCTGTGATTTTTAAAATAATTTTTTGGTCTGTGATTGATAAATCTTCAGATGGAGAATCCTCACATATACAGAGCCAACTGTATGGAATAAATCCAAGGAGGGAGTGAATGCACGGGCTGTGCCCATGAGAAAGTTACTAAGCTTATGGACCTTTTATTTCCTTATCCATAAAACAGAAATAACTGTCCTTACTCATGGCTTCATAGGACTAGTGTGAAGTGTAAATGAAATAATAAGAGAAAAAGTGCTTGGCACTTGGTAGATGATTAATCTTTGTGCCTTTCTTTTTTATTTTCCCTCCTCCTTGCCTTAAAACTGCTATTCCTTTGTTCATTGCAGACTAAAATCCCATTTTAGGACCTCTGAACCAATCCCTAGCCACCAATCTCTACTGAAAATCCCACCTAATGTCCAGAGAACTCCAGTGCTTCTAACTAAACCCCAGCCATCTGTTGCCAGATGCCTGATCTCCTGATGCCAAGTGTCTAACTGCTTATACTTCTGCTCATTAATTGAGACTTGGAACAAGTCAGATGCTGTTTTATGTCTACTCACTGTTCTGTGTCACTCCTGTTTCTTCCTGTGCCCTTGCAGGACCCTCTCTAAATGACACTGACTGCCCACTTAACTGCACACCCTCCTACCACCTGTCACTTGGACATCTTCAGATCACTTGCTTGCACTCCTCCAATTCTGTTGAATGTCTTGGATTCATTCAGGAATGAATTACTGGTTATGTCATGTTTTGGGAAGTTATTTTTCAGTCTTATATGCCACTAGGAACTGATGCCCATCAGTCTTTTTATTGAAACTTTGGAGGGCCAGGTGTGGTAGCACATGCCTGTAATCCTAGTAAGTTGGGAAGCTGAGGAGGATAATCAGCCTCAGCAACTTAGAGCCTATGACAAAATAAAAAATCAAATTGTCTGGAAATGTTGCTCAATGGTAGACTGTCCCTGGATTCAATCCCCAGTACTATTGCAAAAAAAAAAAAAAAAAAAACTTCAGAGAGTTTTCACTTCTTTTGTGATGGTGTCATGAAATTGGGAAAACCATTTCTTTGTTCCGTCTTTGCTGAAAAGAGTGTTCAGACTGGCATACTTAAGACAGATCTGCACAGCAAATCTTTTAGGAACCCCTGCTCAGATCTGTTGACTAATATGCAAATGAAAGCAGATACTGAAAAATTATAAAACCATAGGTGATTCAATCAGGAAATAAAAAGTTTAGAATCAAGAAGGAATGCTTTCCCAGAAAGCAATAGAAATATGGATCCTTCCTTTCAAAATTAAATAAATAAATAATTAATAGGACTTCTGTCAGGGCTCCCTACTTTGAGCTCCCATAGATTTTGCATAGACCTCTTTTAATGCAAATCATGCTGTATTATGGTTGCCTGTTTTGAATTTCTTTCCATACCCACTTCGGATTCCTCTAAAAATGTTCAATTAATTGTGCTCTGTAAACATTGATGGACATCTGCTTTGTATACCAAGCCCAATGTGAGATTTGGGGGATACAAAAAAAAAATGTGTTGGCCATGGACCCTGCCCAGTCATCATCCTCAGGAGATAGGAAATGCTAATTAACTCTTTCTGGAATGGATTTGATTAGATCCTTAGGATTTTACTTTAGCCCCTTCTCTGTATTTCTGGAATGCATTACTGTTTCATTTTGAGAAGAGTGGTGGTTTTCTCACGGGGAGAGACTCAACAGTTTTTTAAGACCTGAGGAAAATCAAGAGAAAATAAGGTTCAATGGCCATTTGATAAGAAGCAGGAGTCTCATCAGAGAAATAGAAAGGGCCAAAATGAGGTAAGTTCAGAGAGAACTGATGCGCATTTGGGACAGGGAGGCATAATGGCAAGGACAGGGGCCTGAGGCTTCCCTAACTGTTTCTCTTGCTCTTCATCTTTCTTCCTAAAGGAAAAGCTGTTTTTCTGGCAAGAGACAAACATCACCTTTCAGACATCTGCCATCTAGTCCGCCATGATGTTCCCTACCTGTTCCAGAAGTATGTGAAGGAGTCCCACGGAAAAGATATCCGGGTGGTTGTGGTAGGGGGCCAGGTGATCGGCTCCATGCTTCGCTGCTCCACAGATGGACGGATGCAGAGCAACTGCTCCCTTGGTAAGATATAAAGGCTCAGATTGGGTCTATGGGTCACCTGGATATTTCATTAGGCCGTTTGGACCTGCTTAGTAAGTGTATATCAATTCCTACTTTCTTGTCAGTCCTCCGTTAGGCGTCAGGGTCCCACAGAGAAGAATGAGAAATGAGCCCTTTCCTATGGCAGCAAGCAGTCCAGGAGGGGGACATGTGAGTGTCAGTGCTGTGACAGAGGTCAGGGCAGGGATATCAAAGACACTGAGGTTTGAATCCTATCCTGTTGGTATTAGGACTTAGCAGTCCAAGTTAAACAAGGGATTGTTAGAGAAAATCATTTGAGAAAATCTCCCATTGGGGTAAAGGATGGATTAGAGTTGTAAGACAGGAGGCAGGGAGATGAGTTTAGAATCTCTTGCAGTGTCTCAGGCCAGGAACACCAAGGGTCTATATGAAGGCACCAACCCAGAGGAGAAACTATGTTTTGATTTCACGTGTTAATTGAAATTTTTATTTTCCTCTCACATACGATACTATTAGAAAGCTGCAGTTTATATTTTGGTTGAATGCATAACCCCATCCTTTTAACTTATTGATAAAGCCTGTTTTCTGTCATGGCTGAATGGAGGAGATATTCCAGGAGGGATGTAAATTCTTCTCTCCATCACAGAAAGCTATTGTCAACCTCATTGAATGACTTTTTTATGTTGGTAATTAAAAAAACCTATAGTTCCTATTTCCCAACTCACCAGATGAGTATGCCAATTCCAGCAAATAATTAAGAGGCTTAGACACTGGTTTAGTCCTTTTACCAGCATTCCTTGAGCACTCCGCAGCAGCTTTGCCGCAGATGTTGAGAGAATAGAGATTATAAGGCAGTCCTTGCCCTAGGCCAGCATGTGGTCCAATAAAGAGGACAAGCAAGCAGATAATTGTAAGATACTGTGTCGAAGTTGCGTGACAGGCAAGTGTGAGATTTAGTTTGACACAGTACTCCGTAACTTAGAGTTGTTTCATTTTCATGATAATCATGTAATGCTGCAGTGTTGAACTTTGTGGTTGATTATTTTGGTTTTTTGATTACGTCACTAAAGAACCATAACAGTTTTATAATATCCACATACTTTTTCCTGGTAAGCTCTTTTAAAACTGTTTTTAGCCTTTTCTTTACAAAATCATGTCCCAGGTGGGGAAAGGACAATATAAAGGTAAATATTGGGCCTGAGAATACAATTTTAAGTCTTTCTAGGGAGAAAAAGAAGTCTGAGGTCCTAGCTTTTTAATAAGTAAGGGCAATCAAACGACTCCTGTCCTTGATATAGGATTTTATCTCACAGTCCTCTCCATCTTTATCTTCTTAAAAATTAACATTTTTTCTAATCATAAAAGGAATACATTTTCAATGTAAAAAATTTGGAAAGTACAGCAAAGTCAAATGAAAAAAAAACTTATCATATCCCCACCATTTAGAGACAACTATTATTAACAGTTGGTATCGTTCTTCTCAATTGTTTTTTCTCGTAGATATTTTTTTGCAAGTTATCACCATAAAATACTATAAAATACCATCTTTAATTCTTCTGAGTCACTTCCTAAGGGCTTACAAACTCTATGAGCATTATCATTAATGGTTATAAAATGTGCTATTTTCTTCTGTTGTGAGATGTTTAGATTATAATTTTTATGTCTAGATTCAACAAATATTTATTGAATGCCCTCTGTGTACCAGGAACTAGGATTTTTCAGTGTTTTAAACAATACTGCCATCAGCATGTTGGTGTGTAATAATTTTTTCCATGTACAAAATCATTTCGTTAGTGATGAGATAGCTGGGTAAGAAGTTCTCAGCTTTTTTAAGATTCTAGATAAGAAATATCCATATTATTTTTCCCCAAAGGGTGTCCTGATTTCCACCCAGGCCTTTTGTGAATAATGCCAATCATGCCACGTCTTATCAACAGTCCTGTGTCTTTCCTGAAGGATCATTTGACTCATTAGTGAGCATCTTTTGTTCCCTTGACATCACTGTGCTTTCTCCACAGGTGGTGTGGGCGTCATGTGTCAATTGACAGAACAAGGCAAGCAGTTGGCTATTCAGGTGTCCAACATCCTGGGCATGGACTTCTGTGGCATTGATCTTCTCATCAAGGATGATGGCTCCTTTGTGGTGTGTGAGGCAAATGCCAACGTTGGCTTCCTAGCCTTCGACCAGGCTTGCAACTTAGATGTGGGGGGGATCATTGCAGACTATACCATGTCCTTGCTGCCAAATCGGCAGACTGGGAAGATGGCTGTCCTCCCAGGACTGTCGAGTCCCAGGGAGAAGAAGGAGCCAGATGGCTGTGCTTCAGCTCAGGGAGTTGCAGACAGCCCCTACACCATCAATAACGGGTCTACCTCTAGTGAGAGTGAGCCTGAATTGGGAGAGGCCCGGGATTCCTCAGCAAACACAGTGGGGGGGCCTGCCCCCCATGCTTCCCGAGCCTGGATACAACATTAACAACAGGATGGCTTCAGAATTAAAGCTTGAGTGAATTTCTGCTTTTTGGCAGCATTTAAACCAAATCCTACTGCTTCCCTAGTAGTTTTGAGTGAATAAAATCTGGACTCATGTGATTTCATTTGCACAGAAACTAGAAATCCCATCTGGGCACTCAGCATTCTTTCTAATGATGATTTAAGCAAATGGCCTAGCTTTGTGGTTTTTACAAAGACATATAAAACACTCACCAAGAACAACATCTCAACTGATCGATTTGAGACCAGTGTCTGCTGTGAGCTCTTGGATATAATGGTAGACTTTCAGGCACTGACGCTGTGCTGCTTCTGGCTGGTAACAGTAGAGAACAAGAACTTAGAATATCTCCTGGAAAAACTGGACTTAAAAACAGCCATGAGATGGAGGCATGTGCAGACAATGTGGAATGTGACCGTAGCATGTTCTTCACTCAGCGTGTGTATGAGGCTGGGAGAACACACAGTACAAACACTGTTACAGGATCGATATCTGCTCCCCTCAATCATCATCTTGACCATATTTCTCTGACACTCAGGATATGGTGTTTTAGGGAGCTTCCTCATTTGCATTTTCAGTGAAGCACTTTGTAGAAAGTGAGATTGCACATTCTTTGACCTCACTGGTTGGCATATGTGCTGCTTTGTAACTGGGGCTTTCTACAAATTGCTTTGCCACTCTGAATTTATATACCCTGCTTCGACTAATGCCAACTCCAGCAGCTTCTTGCACCTTTGCTGCCTTTGGCCTCAGCTGGAAATGCACTTCAACAAGCTAGTGGCCACACACTTTGTTTCTTAAGCGTGCACTAGAATCTAACACCAAGGACTTTCTTTTCAATGGACTCTGTTCACTTGTCATCCAGAAGCCAATAGGTATTTACCATAGAAAGTCACTGGAAGATAATCACTCTTTCCCCTCCTCTTACTGAAACTTTATGTATTGCTTAGCTGTAGAAGTTTTTTCTCATATGAGTTGGTGTTGTGGGCCTGTCGGGTGGATACAGCTATTGGAAACGTACTCCAATCCCCTGGACATTCTACTCTTATCCAGGCTCCAGAAACCTGTCCTAACCCACTTTTCCAAACTGGGGAGACTCAGGTATCGGGAATTAACTCATTGCACATTTTTGGGAGGGGATTAACATAGACATGACACCAAGTGCTTTTCACTTTAACTCTTCAAGCAGTAGATGAGATCCTTCCCTTGGGAGAAATCATGGAGATGGAGTTTTTAATTTCTGCTTGTATGAAGTTTGACTGAAAACAAGCAATGACCAAATACACTGGAACAAATGCATTTAAGAGTTACCATCGTTGGAGTTATTCCCTTGGGAGATATCCTCTTGAGCTATGGTGTTGCATGCACCAAGAACACTTAGAATTCCTCTTCGGGATTATCTTTGAAGCCATGAAAGGAAAGAGGCCTCACAACTCAATAGTTAGACTTTGTTTTTTTGTTGTTGTTGTTTGTTTGTTTGTTTTTTAATCTCTCCCTGACAACTCAGTCAACCACCAAGATAGTGCCAAGCTCCATCACTTGTTTTATTTATCAGACTTGTTTTCTAATGCACTTTGGCTATAAAAAAAATAAATAATTCCTCAAAAAATACATGAACTCTTAAAGGACAGAGATTTACCAATACCAAGGAAGTTTACAAGTTTCCAAAGATGGTTCTAGAAATGTTCTGATTAAGGTCAGCTTCACTGGAATAAATGTACATCTTCCCAAGGTAACTACTTTAAAGACATCGCCACCCATTTGGCTGCATAATTCCTATGCTTACTCTGCTATAAATGTAAAATGTGTATAAAGTCAAGCTATTACATTTTCCCCACAACACATTTAAATAGAAATTGGCTCTTAAAGTATTATAGTTAAAAACCAGATCTCACCAAGTAATAGTTGTACAGTTGAAAAATGTTTGGTGCCATGTAATGGAGATGTCACATTATGCAGTTGTAGTTTAAATGCCGTCCAACATAGGATGCATGCCACTAAACTGTAACCCAAGCAATGTGTCTTGTACAATTGAAAAAATGATAATACTTCACTCTTCTATAGGTTAAGACATGTACCTTATTTTTAGCACTCAGGGTGGCTTTAGAAGGATGGTTTCAAGTTTATTCTTGCCAGAATTGGTCAGATGCTTTCTGTGTAAACCTCTGAACCAAGTATTGACCTCCTGGAAGCTGCATTCACTCGTCTTCCTACTTTATCTAAAAGGATGCCAGCAGGGCCCCATCCTGAGCTGCACAGCTAGAGTGTTTCCAGATCTCTTTGCCAAAGGAGGCCCATTTTCCAGCTGGGAGTGATATCTGTCATCATTGGCTTTATTGCCTGGAACTGGCCCTGTCTAAAAGCTGGATCACAGCTGTATCCTAGACCCCTCCAGGATTTCCTAGACCACAGCCGCCCATGGACTCCGAGTCTCAGCCACAACTGCCCAAAGCTGCTAGAAAGAACATGGGGTACAACACTAGACCTGGTTCTGGGTCTGCCCTTAAAATAGCTGTTCACCCTTGTGTAATCACTTGAGCTCTGGGCCTTCATTTTTCTCTTCTTCAGACAGGGGAAAGACCTCTTCTGTTCCCTCTTGGGGACACACTGAGGTTGAAGTGAGTTAATAAGTGAGACTGTGCTTTCCATAGAAGGTGGTAACAGAACACCTCTCTCATCTGGTTTTATACCAGCTTCTCATCACCCTCCTCTGAGGGAGTTAATAAAGGAAGAAGCCATCAAGTCTTGTCACTAGCAAAATAAACAGTGATGGGGCCCAGAAAAAGGAATGCAGCTTCTGGAGGACTTCTTTCTAGTCGCAAGGAAACATTACCTGAAAAGAGTAAGGCTCATGGGGTATTCAAAGAGCCTTCTGGATGTACCATATATAACCTGAAACCCAACTGCTGTATACCAACTAAGTAAGTCTTCCTTATGTAATATAGATTCAGTGTCTGTATATGGTCTTCCCATTATTTGGTAGTAGCACCTTGAAACTGGTCAAAACCTGAATGTCAATAGCTCAGTCACTCAGAATATATATGATTCTGCACTTGGGGAAAATGTCTTCATGCTATCTGTCTGATTGGGTATGGGGTGGTCTTTAGGGTCTGAGAAACAATATAAATGGCTCATAAGTAATTCCTGCCACAATTGCAGACTCAATGCTTCCAGCTAAGGAATGCCATACAGTTGGGACAGGGCAATGAAGAAAGAGGAGGAGTAAGATCCAGGATAGTTTTGTGAAAGAAATATGAAACCAGGAGTACTTGCAGGAGGAAAAAAATGCTTCTTGTATGGGTTATATTAAGGAAAGAATCACAAATGTATTGATTAGAGGTAGATGTCTTTGAAACTGCTCTGAGATGCATGGACTTCTGTCGACACTGGAGAAGTGAGGGAAATGTGCTTTATCTCTTCTGTAAGTCCTGAGGAAAACTGGTCTTGAGGATACTCTGAATGTAAATCTTGAGAAGATTGAAGCAGCTAATTAGTGGGAGAGGTCCCAGGACCATCAAAGTAACAGCTAGCCCTCCCATAAGTGAATGGACCAAAATACCAGGCCCTGCAAAGACCCCGGCCATGGTTTACTGATGGGAGTAAAGGGACTCAGGTAGGAGAGGAAACCCAAGCTCAGTCAAACAAGTTACTTCAGCTTAGTATTTCTCTTTGCACCTGGAGGTGAGGCCTCTGTTTACTATTAGTCTGTGCAGATGTTTTAGGAAAGCCCTAACAACAGCTATTTGTCACTGCCCCTGAAGTTAATGTTCTTAGACCTAGGGCTGTAACCTAATAGAAAACCTGGTATTGCTTTTGACTCTGCCTCTTAAACTCAAGATCAGTACAGATTGTTGCTTTGATATGTTTTTACCTGGAAGACTGTCCTTCTCAGGGATATATTGTTTTAATCTTTGCCTAAAACTAGATTATGCCTCCATTCTAATCTATGGCTCAGCTCCGAAGCCCCCATAAAACTCACGTGGTTGAGTATGAACTTTCTCCCTTCATGCCTTCCAATTTCCTTCTTCAGGTGCGGTTCCTATGCCAACACGCAGCTCTATCCTGAGCCCTTGGATGACATCCCAATGCTGTTTGGGGATGTTAGGTTCTCTGGGGCTCCAGAGCAACACTAGGAAAGTTTTCCTAGAGAGCCAGGTTAGAGATCTGGAATAGCAGCACTTGGAGACTAGTCTAGTCCCTATTTTACAAGTAGGGAATCCGAGTTCCAGAGGCTTTGGTTACTTAGCCAGTCAGCAGCAAGGCTGACCCAGACGATGTGATTCCCCATCCAGGCTAGTATAGTGTCAGAGGTGGCTCTGGCCCTCCATGTGTCTAGCACTTGCTGCCATCCTTGGTCCACTCTCTGCCCATTCCCCTTCTGATGAGACTCTGTTCTAGATCATCATGGTATTGAGGTGTGAGCTGTCAAGGCTTCAGGACTGGATAGGTCTCAGTGAGAGCCCCAAAAGCAGGGTACAGTCTGCCTCCTAGCCTACACCTTAAGACTAGCCGAGACCATTTAGTTCCACCCCACACTCAGTGAAGGAATATGAGGGAGAAGACCTATGCTGAGCTGACCAAGGGCTTCTGTGGCCCCAATTTGGTTGATGTCTTTACTGCAGAGAGTCTTGGATGCCAAGGGTTTGAATTTCCTGAACTTTTTCCATGAGCCTCCCACCAGGGGGAACCCAGTTTGATATATTCACCAGCTGCGATCAGCAACAAGGTCAAAACTTCCCTCCACCTTCTGTTCCATGATGTATCCCCCCCTTGCAGTCAGACTCAAGGCACAGATTCTTCCTGTTGTAATCCAAACTTCAGCTGAGGACTTCAGATCCAGATGGGTTTGAGAACTCTAGGCTCCTGTTCTGAGTCCCTGCATTTCTGTGGTTTCTAAGGGATTTGTGGGTTTTGTTTGTCTGTTTTGTTTTTTGGGTTCTGGGGATTGAACCCAGGGGTGCTTTACCACTGAGCCACATTCCCAGCTATTTATTTATTTATTTTTTTAATTTTGAGATAGGGTCTCACCTAAGTTGCTTAGGGCCTCACTAAATTTCTGAGGCTGGCCTTGTGATCCTCCTGCCTCAGCCTCCCAAGTCTCTGGGATTACAGGCATGTGCCATGGTTCCCAGTGGGACTTGTGCTTTTAAAGCTACTGCTGACTCCAGACTTGCACTACCTCATTTTCAGCAACAACATTGTCTCATCCCTGCTCCGCATCAGCTAAGACGAGAAGTTCTGTCCCCTCCCCCACTCCTGCATACAGCAAAATTCAAATGAGCGTTTGAATGTGTGCGTGTGTGCGCATGTCTCAAAGATATGGGAGGGAATGACAGACACTGCCATAATGCAGACGTGGCTCAACCCTCATAGCGTGTTCTTTTCATACATTATAGAGGAATCTCCGCTAATCTTCCGCTCCCTGTCTCCCTCCCTCCCTCCCTCCCTTGAGACAAATCCAGTCCACTTGTGTTCTCAGGCATAGCTATGCCTTTTCTTATCCTGATTCCTGGCGATACCCTTCCCTCCTTTCACCTTCCCTTTACCATGGTTGGCTTATAAAAGGATTTTTCTAAACGAAGACGGCTCCCCAGGTCCAGGGGAACCTGAACGCTGTGGTGTAGTTCCCCTTCCCACTATACTAGCTGGGCACCGCTGCAACCACAGTCCTTCCTGGATGAAAGCAGCACGCCTGCAGAAGGCAAGAGGACTAATTTGAAAGGCACCAGTTTGAGTTAGAACTAGTTCAAATCCTAACCCATTGTGTGATCCTGGGGACAGTCACCTCACCTTGCTAAATCTTATTTTTGTCACCTATCAATGTGACCAATAAACACAGTCTTGAATGTGAAGCATTCAACCACCCGCATGCCTTTCTTTGGGTTCCCTTCCTCTTGCTCCCCTTCCAAGAGCAATCACAAGCAGAGCTTTCCTGTGATTGTGGCTAGGTGCCAAGGGATAAAAGCTGTCAGACAGCAGCTGTACAGCTGGGGAAAGAGATGGGAGGGGAGGGTTGGCGGCTGCTCAAGCGTGCTGTGATTTGGGCTTAATGATTGGAAGGTCTCATCCATCCTTGAGATTCCATGAGGCTGTAGTTCAAGATACAGGGGATATAAGTGGTTCAGAAAAATCCTGGAGGAAAAGCTGTCTCAGACAACTGGGAGGCTGAAAAGCTGAGCAGCCTGACCTTGGATGATTTAGCACCTGATTTTTTTTGGCTTTTCCCTTATTAGGTTTGCTGGCATTGCATCAAATGGAAGGAGGAGGTGCCAGAGACTTGAATTAAACCTGTCAAATAGGGTGAGGGGAGTGCAGAAGGCTGAGAGGGGAGTGCTGTGTCGAGAACTCGGATAGCCCGTCAGCACCATCTGGACTTGGCAGGGATGGCAACCCTTAGATCAGATGGAAATACCCAATAAAATGGCTAAAATTTTGCTGTCCTGGGCCTATCCCAAATAGGACTACCAGAATCTATTTGGGAGGAATACTGATTTCCTATAAAGGGAGATCTAACCCATTGTGTTTTTCCTATAAAGGGAGAGATGGTAGTCCTTAGTCACTGAAGAACTATTAAAGGTCTCTGTGAAGGCGGGACTAGGCCCGTGTCTGTTGTGGCGGTCCCCAGGGCTCCAGTGGTGTGCTAGAGCCACTTTTACCAGCTCATCAGAGTGGATTGTTACATTTTCCAGAATGTTCTGAGCTAGTTTATTAAACACAGCTATCATTAAAGATTAAATTATGTAAATCTACAAGTATATTCAAAACATAGATAATACCTACCCCAAACTCCTCACTTCTTATTTTACTATTATTTATGTTCTGAGGTTATTGACATGTATATATGTATGTATAATGGTGTGCCACTGCACATCCCTTACCAAATTTGCCATTCAGTGACATGGTAGCTCCGAATCAGCCCTGGTGAGAATATTTACATCACAGAAATGGGCAAGCACCACATATCAAGGTTGTCAATCCTCCCTGCCCCAGAGCTAGTTGTTATCAGCATACCACTGCCACTGGGAGACAGAGAAAACGTATTGATACATATAAAGGGTTGCAACATCTTAGTTGCCAGGGAGGTAGGATGTGTGAAGATTTTCTCAGCAGCGAGTGTCTGGTTATAATGTGCATAACTGATTTGAAGTAAAAGAAAACCAGTGGAAAACACTGCTTCTCGGCTTGTTTTGTCTACCTTCTGTTTCTCACAGGTGGAAAAATCTGTTTCCTTCGCTTCAAAACTTTTGGAGCAATAGAAACAGTGCCCACCCACCCCCACGCCCGCCCAGGTGAGGCTCATCTCAATCTCTTCTGAGAGAGGTACAGTAGCTAGATTCCCTCCAGGAAAGTGCGCTGCAGGTTTTTCTGCTTAATTGTACTGTGAAGAATAGATCTTAACAAGGCATCAGAATAGCTCGTTTCCAAGTGGTTTATACAGCAATAACAATGTTAACTCTTCCAACAGAGAAGAAGTCGTTTATAAATTATTGTTTTGCTATTTTTGCTTTTTATTAAAATTATGACTGTGGAACAGAATGCTTTGCTTGCCTTTGTTCCCAAAATTCTATGCCTTTTGGTTGTTCTTTTAAAGTAAGAATCACATGCTGAATCTACATTTTACTATTTTTCATATCATAAAATGAGGGAAATGCTTCATAGAAACTTCATCCTATTCACTTGCACACCAGCTGCATTCCGGAAAACCATAATTTTCCTTTCAAACGCAGAGTGCTGTCAGAATTGTAATATTGCCAGCTCTCGACTGTCAAGATGATGGAGGAAAATACTACTGCAGATGGTATAAGCTTGTCAGGGGTCCACTCAGCGTGCTTTCCTAGACTGACACTTGAATTAAGACTCAAATGGCAAATGAAAACTGAAAGCTGTTGAAAATGGCTATGTGCTGCCATCAGAGGGCCCCTGGGACTAAAAGAACCTGTGTGCCCACCCAGAGAACTGACAGGTCAGCCAGAGCCAGCAGGACTGTGCTCTCCTGACATGCAAGAGGCTTTCTGGGAGAAACAGTGATAAGAACTTTGGAAACAAATTTATGGTCAATACCAGGTCTGGGACCCTTGAACTAAGGCTGTTCCCCAACTTCTGAGGGTCAGGGAACCTAACCTGACTAGGATAGTCACAGGGATAATGACTGATGGATCCAGCCAAGAAGGATTTAGGATTTGATACTAAATCACCACTCCTATTGTCTTTCAACTCCTACACTAGAAGGGTGACCTCTATTTCATTTTTTTCCTTCTTTTATATGAAAATCTTCAAACTACACAGTAGTGAAGAGATAGTAAACACCCCAGATTCTGAAGTTACCAAAACTTTCTATTTTTATCTCATCTGTCAATTTTCATTAAGCATTTTACAACAAATTGTATATACACATACCATCTTTTCTCCCATACTTCAACAGGCATCTCTTCAAAAAAAAAAAAAGAAAGAAAGAAAGAAAGAAAGACCATTTCTTCATGCCTTTACCACATATATAAAAAAAAATGTTCCTTGGCACCATTTAATTCCAAGTCCACATTCAGATTCCCCATTAGACTCGTAAAGAACTGCCTATAGCTGCATCATAGACCAATGGATTTGGTGGGGCAGGAGGCACATGGTGCTTGCTTCCCCTCTATCTTGAATGTGGCTCTGGCAGAACCATGCAGAAAGGGCACTAGTGAAGAGACCTTTAGGCTGGCTATAGATATCTACCATGTGGGTGAATCTTGAGATTGCCTTCTATTCCCAGTGTCCTGTGGTCTTCCTCTGAGACATTCCCAGCTTCCTGCCACTAGCATAGCATCCAGCTGTCCTGTCATACTGGTACCTACAGCTCTTCCATTGGTTACTGCTTTCACTGCAGGGATTTCCTAAACTGGGGACGAGAACTCTCCCTAGGACTCTTCCACCAGCCTTGGGTCTATGTATTCTGTAACTCAAAGCCCTTTAGATTCTCCCAAAGGCATTGGGAGAATATTTTGGAATATTCTAATATTATTAGAATATTTTGGCTGAAATTTTCATAAGACAAGCGAGGGAACATTTGAGTAGCAGTATTTGCACCACATCTAAAGGCACTCGTGACTAAAGAGACATGGAAACTGGATGCACTGTCTGCTCAGGGATTTACTCGTACTTGGGACATTGAGATGATTGAATCAGTAAAATCTGAACATGGTCTGTATTGCATCGATGGATGGCTTTGTGTCAGTGTTAATTTCCTGATTTTCATGATTGTGTGGATGAGAATATGTAAGACAATGTCCTTGTTTTAGGAAAATACACATTAAATATTGAGAGAGAAAGAGACACTGTGTCTGAAAATTACTTTCAAATGGTTTAAAAAATAACAGGTGTTTTTAGAAGAAAAAAGCAAATGTGATGATAATATGTTAACATATTAGGAATCTAG
This sequence comes from Ictidomys tridecemlineatus, assembly GCF_052094955.1. Classification (NCBI taxonomy): domain Eukaryota; kingdom Metazoa; phylum Chordata; class Mammalia; order Rodentia; family Sciuridae; genus Ictidomys; species Ictidomys tridecemlineatus. The sequence continues at coordinate 30,600,062 of NC_135487.1, forward strand.
GAGAAATGTATTATGGTAATTTGAATAGTCATTAAATAAGTCTACAATTATGTCATCCTCCTCCTCTGGGTTTGCCTCTGCTCCATTAAGTGCCCAGTTTCCTTGGGCATTCCTATAGGCTCTTTTCCTTATCTATATTTCATCCCTAGGGGAATCTCCATTTCCATGTTACTAATGACCATCTACATGATACTCTCAAATTTCTCTTGAACCCCAGTTTCTTTTATTAATGTCAGACTGCATATCCAGTCGCCCACCTTCATCTCTCCTCTAATGTTTCATAATACCTCAAAGTCATCACACTGCAGACGGAATTCATGTTTTCATCTCTCTCCGACGTCCCTGCCTCTCTTCCAGGGCTTCCTCACCTGAGTGCACAATACCATCCACTTGTTTAAACCAGGAAACCAAAACAAAAACTACAATGGTTTTTGTTATTATTTTTTGCTATTATCTTCCTTAATCTTGATATCTAATTTTGTTTCTTGTGGTAAAACTTTCAAACTACCTACCGTTTTTTTTTTCATTAAAAACTTTTTCTTTTCTTTTTTGGCCAGGTTAATTAAGATGTTCTGGGAGACCTACAATCCTGACAAAAGTTTGCAAGCAAGGGACAATGTTTAAGGGATTATATAATCCTGGTTTTATAGTCTGTTCCTAATAGTAAACTTGTTCTTATGCTTTTAAAACCTGCTACTACTAAAAAAAAAATCTGCTACTTCTTATTGATATATTTATTAGCTATTGAAGTTGTGTGTTTGTGTATGCATACATATGAAATAAAATATTTACCTCCATTACTTTGTCATTGATCTTGATGAATAAAAAGAAAGACATACTTTTACTGTTGAGTGAAAAACTGGCACAGTTCTGTCATTCCAATAATGCTTCACCATCTTTTTTTTTTTTTTAATTTTAATATTTATTTATTTATTTAGTTTTCGGTGGACACAACATCTTTGTTTGTACATGGTGCTGAGGATCGAACCCGGGCAGCACGCATGCCAGGCGAGCGCACTACCGCTTGAGCCACATCCCCAGCCCCTCACCATCTTTTTTGAAGCGTTTATTTGCAAAATGTTTATTTCATGTGACCTACTGTTCCTGACAGATGTCAAACTTTGTAGTCATTGTGAATACAAAGATACTTCATTTGCACGTGTAGCTATTGTCGGACATGGTGAGGCCTACTAATAGTAGAGCAATTTTATTTGAATCATGGTCCTCTAAGGACTACTCCACAGTACAGGCCCATAGCTGTGCAATGATAAAATGTTACCTAGTAAGAATGCCAAGCACCTACTTCTCTCCTCATTTTTGTTAAATAAAGGTCGATTTTTGTTAAATAAAGGTTCATAGACAATATGATGTGATTTCTAACATTGCATATGTGCTTGCAATGGAAAAAAATTAATAGGATCTCTCAGGGACAATTCATAAGCTCTACCCTGTAAATTCTGCCAAAGATACTTAGGAAAGATAGGATTACCTGGTGGGAGATGAATAGCAGCACTTGTATGACTCTCTGAGGGACCCTCAGCATTATCAGAGCTCCTGGTCTAGTCTTTGGAGTCAAATAAACCACATTTCACAGAGCTTTTTGGAATTGAGATTATTTCCTGCATCACTATATCATGCATAAAATGAAATACATTTTCATTCAAGAGCCAAAAACTGGGGGCAAATAAATATTTTCATATTAATAAAAGAAAGAAAATCTAAGAATTTGCCATCAGCAAACCCTCATTATAGGAAGTACTAAGATTTATTAGTAATGTGAGCCCGGATGGAAGGTATGAGAGCAAAAAATACGAAAACATTATAAAATGATAATTATGATTTCTGAGTTTAAGATATATAGGAGGAGCAGGGTTGTGGCTCAGTGGTAGAGCACTTGCTAATATGTGTGAGACACTGGATTTGATTCTCAGCACCACATGTGAATGAATAAAATAAAGGTCCATTGATAACTAAAAAATATTTTTTAAAAAGATATGTTGGAAATAAATAGCAGTAATAACATATAAGTTGGTTGGGGTAAATATAGTTGAGGATCTAAAGACTGTCTTTTGCAGATGAAGGTTCCTGAATATTAGATTTTGATAACTTAGAAATGAATGCTTCAATTTCTGGAACAATCACTAAAAGTACAAAAACACAGGCTATAACCAACAGACTAACAGAGGGTGAGAAGAAACAGAGAGAAAGTTATGTAATCAATCCAAAAGAAAGGGGGAAATATAACATGAAGGACAACTGGAAAGCACAAAATAAGATTATAGACTTAATCCTAAATAATTTAGTATGTAAACAAAATATAAATGAACTAAATGATTCTTTAAGAATCACAGATATAATATATCTAATCTCATTATTTTTGTAAGAGATTCATCTAGAACATAAAGATATAGAATAAAATAAAGGGTTTGCAGGAAGAATGTCAAGTGTTTCAGTCAGTCAGGAAAACAGAAGCCTCCCTAAGTATTGTGAATAAGCAGATTTATTTAATGGAGGGAATCAGAAACTTACACGATCTTTAAAATAGCTGAGTGATAAAAATCAGAAAACAAAGGTCAGCAAGCTGCTTTCACAGGAAATATGCTTTCAGGAAAACAAGAACGGATTATTCTTGGAGAGATTCATGAGTGCTCCATATGCAACTTCCAAATCTTGAGCAGTTGGCCCTCACTGGCAGAATTTTACCCTTAGTCATTAAAGAAAGGGCACAATGGGAATTGACTTCCAAGCTCCTCCTCTAAGCAGAAGTAAATGATGAAGGCAGTAGTGAGGATACCTAACTGATAACAAATAATCCAGCCCCCAAGGAAATGGGTTCAGCTTTATTAAGACCAAAATAGACTAAGTCAAAAGCTTTGGTAGAGACAATACAAAAATTCAATTCACCAGGAAAACATAATTCTATTTACATTTATATGGCTAATAACAAAACCTTAAAGTATATTAAGCAGAAATTGACACAACTATAAGGAGAAACAGATAAATTCATGATTATATACCTCTCTTGAGAATTAACAAAAATTTGGCAAAAGTCGGGCACAGTGGCACATGCCTGTAGTAATCCCAGTGGCTCAGGAGGCTGAGACAAGAGGATTGCAAGTTCAAAGTCAGCCTCAGCAACTTAGTGAGGGCCCTAAGCAACTCAGCAAGACTCTGACTCTATTTTTTTTTTTTTTAGAGAGAGAGAGAGAGAGAGAGAGAGAGAGAATTTTAATATTTATTTTTTAGTTTTCGGCAGACACAACATCTTTGTATGTGGTGCTGAGGATAGAACCCGGCCACACGCATGCCAGGCAAGTGCGCTACCGCTTCAGCCACAACCCCAGCCCAAGACCCTGTCTCTAAATGCAAAATATTAAAAAAGGGCTGGGAATGTGGCTCAGTGGTTAAGCGCCCCTGGGTTCAATCCCTGGTACCAAAAAAATCAGCAAAAATTTGAAAATATTAATGAATTTTACTTAATGGGCACATACAGGACCCTGCTCCTAATAGTTCCATTCTTTTCTAACACATGTGGAACATTTATAGATAATGGCCATATCCTGGGTCATAACCTAAATTTCAATTAATCTCTATCAAAATTGTATGCAACATGTTCTATGACCACAATAAAACTAAGCCAGCAATCAACAACAAAGAAAGAAAATCACCTTCCTTTAGAAGTTAAGAATTATATTGGATCTTAAATGCCCCCCAAAGACCCAAATGCTAACAGCATGGCTGCCAGCTATGGCACTATTGGGAAGTGGTGGCACTGTTAGGAGGTGGGGCTTAGTGGAAGGAATTCAGGTCATTTCGGGCACGCCCCCGAAGGAGATATGTACTTTGGTCCCTTGCTCTCTCTTTTTGCTTCCAGGCCACTATGAGGTGAGCAGCTTAGCTCTACCACACACTCTCCATCACAGTGTTCTACTTTATCACAGGCCCCAAAACAATGAAGTCAAATAATGATAGCCTGAAAGCTCTGCAGCTGTGATCAAAAATAAATCTTTCCTCTTTATAAGTTGATTATCTCAGGTATTTGTCACAGTCATGGAAAGCTGACTAACTATTCATCTTTCTAAATGATTCATGAGTCATAAAAAATTTTAAAACACTAAGAATAAAAATAAAATATTGCATTTTAAAATAGGTGGGATCATTGAAAGCACTACTTTGAGGAAAATTTATGGCCTGAAAACACAAGTGTTAGAAAAGAAGAAATATTGAAAATGAAATTACTGGACATGTAGAAAAGAAAAATAATGGCCTATAAATAAAAAGAAAATCAGTTAATAGAAACAAAAATTTAAAGAATTTAAGTTAAATAATAACTATACAAATAGATTCAGTGCAGAAATATTAATGAAAAGGAATTCAGGATTAGAGAAAACAGAAAATATATAAGGGTTAAGGGGAAAACAGAGAAGGGCCATTGGATATGGTAAGGGAGAGAGCTAGAGTGTAACAGCATAGACTTTAAAGGATGATTTTAGAATTGGAAGTTCTAATTTTTTTTTTATTATCTTCTATAGAATTGTTGATCCTCCTCTTTGCCCCTCCAGTCTTCACTAAGGGTCTCTTTTAAAGAGCTGGACCACACATTACTCAAAGTCATACAAAATCATATTAAACCAAGTACAAGTTCCTAATAAACAGTAGTTTTACTGATTTCTATGCCTAAAGCTCTATATTCCCTCACATATGCTAAAAAATCCCACCTATGGGTGCAGTCCCATGGAAAAAATGTGGACACTTCAGCAACCCAGAGGACCAAGAGCCGCTGAGCAATACTGAAATGTATTAGGCGTTCAATAGCCATGACGCAGAGCTCATGGGTCACTAAGTAATGGGATGCTCTTCTTCAGCTGAGATGAGGTGTAGTAATTCTTCAATGTTGCTTTGCTCTTCATCACTGAGTTCCAGTTTTTTGGCCAGATTGAGGGCTTGTATGGCATATTCTTCTGCCTGAAATAAAATTGAAGTGACAAAAGGAACTTGGCCCAGAAATGCATAACATTGGGAAGCTCCATTTGTGCTCAACTCCAGAAACAGGGGAGAGGACTCATCACCTGCCCACACCAGCCACTGAGCTCTTGTTCACCAAACTGTGAACTTACTTTGCTTACTCTGGGTCCTGGACAGCTAGCCATATTTGTGCTCAGTGGGTAGGAATACCAGAAAAATCCATCTGACTTAACCAACTAATACTAAGTATTTAACAAACTAAGTAAATGGGTACTCCTTAGTAAACTCAAGTCTTTGTAGGGAGTTTTGGGTTTTGATTGTTGCTTTTTTTTGGTGAACCCAGAGGTGCTCTATCACTGAGCATTCCCAGTCCTTTTTGTTTTTTGAGACAAGGTTTGGCTAAGTTGCTCAGGCTGGCCTCAAACTTGTGATCATCCTGCCTTAGTCTCAATCTTCTGAGTTGCTGGGATTACAAGTGTGCACCACCAGGCCGGGTTCTTTGTAGGATCTTAATCAGAGTCCTCTGGAGTAGCATTGGGAGGCACAGAAGTGACAGGTACCACAAATAAATTATCATCCTGGCATAGTCCTAGGAGCCATGTGATCTGAAAATTTAACCCAGGAAGAAGCTCCACAGGACATTTTAGGATGCTCTCTTGTTTTCTATTTCTCTCTTGTTTTCTTTCTTCTTTCCTTCTAAAAAATATTTACTGAATATTTTTACTGAATGGATGCTATATTCCAAGTACTGTGACTACAGGCAAAAATTCCTGTCCTCATGGAACTTACAATATTGTATGGAAGAAAGACTATAAACAAAACAAGTAAAACATAATAGTATCTTAACTAGTGATAAATGCTACGGAATAAAATAAAAAAGAAAGAGGAGTCAGAAGCATTAGAGGTGGTGGTAGGGTTTTGTAGTTTTAGACAGGGAGGCTCAGAAAGTGTCATGGAAAAAACAGCTGAGTAAAGACCTGAGAAAGTGAGGTGTTCCTTTTGTCCAGATGTGTTCCTTTTGTCTGAGGATCTCTATTAGATCTGACATCCTAACACACTATGGGATAATAACTTCCCCAAAATTGGACCCTGTACTGCAGAAAGGAGGTTTTGGCCAAGGTAAATTTAAAGTTCAGCGGGAACACTTCCATATTCCATAATCCACCTACCCTTTCCAGACAGGGTCAGTGCCCCTCTTCTGGGCTTCCACAGTGCCCTGAGATTTGCTTTATTCTCCATTATAACTGTGAGCTTCCCCAAGCCCTGATGTACACTAAGTGCTTAGTAAAAGTTTGTGGAAGGAAGGGAAGGAGGGAGTAGGGAAGGAAAACATAAATTTTCCCATGTCACCCACAGAGAAAGACCTGCTCCAACCAGCCCCCTATACTAACCCTAGCTTACTTTGTTTTTTTCTATGGCAATTTTTACTGTCTAGAGTTATATTACACATTTATACATTTACTTATTTACTGTGGCTTCCCTTCCTCTAAAAATCATAAATTCCATAGAGAGAGGAAACTTGTCTTTCTGTTCACCACTCTATCCCCAGTCCCTAGAAGAGTGTCTAGCAAATGGTAGCTGCTCAATAAATATTTGAATGAATGACTGATTCAGTCCATTAATAAATTAGACATGCCACTTACCATCTGTAAGAAACTGGGCAAAGAATTTTTTTTTTTACATGAGCTTTCTTATTATGAAACTGGGCAAAGAATTGAGCCTTTCTATGCCTCAGTTTCCTTATCTCTAAAATGATGATAATAAAATACTAACTTCATAAAGTTGTTTTGAGAATTAAATATGATAATTATGTAAAGGGCTTAAGACAGTGACTGGCATGTACTAATTACTCAAAAACAGTTACCTTTTTAACCATTTCACAGCAGTTCATTCCTGCCTGAATCTCTGTAGCAAAAGGGAAATTAGTAACTGAGTGCAGTTAAAGCAGCCATGTCCTACTCCAAAGACCCTCCAGAGCCCTCCTGCCCTGCAATCTTCCCAGTACTTCCCCAATCCTAGAAGGCTTCCCTAGGGAAGGAGACAATCCAGGTCCCACTAAGCAGGCTGGACTCAGCAAAAGAGAAATGTCATGAGCTTGTGAACTTTTCTAGAGTGAGGGCTTGCTCCCTAAGGACAAAAAGCTAGTGGAATTGGGCAAAAACAGATGGATTCAACTACTTGATGCATTTCTTTCTGCATTTTACACAAGCTGCCTCTGGGGAAACTTGCCTTGAAAGAATTCATCATCAGGTAGTGAAGCATGACCAAGGTTTTCAGAACAAAGATAGTCTTTTCAGGAGCTTTGTCAGAAGTTGATTCTCGAATGTTCAAGATTGAAGTCAGGATCTGAATGGCTTCTGCTTCCTGGGCTTCATCTGCATTGAAAAGGGAGGAAAGAGCCTGCCCTTATCATAAGCCCCCCAGGGGCAGGGGCCTGGCCTCTTCCCAGGGTTCCAATGGAAACAGCACAAATCACAGCAAGTTCTCCAGCTGCAGAAGGACTGTGCCACATGCAGAGCAGGAAGTGGGACAGCTTCAGGCAGCCCTGGGCACTGCCTGGCATGTCACTACCAGAGTAACCTGAAAAATGCTCCTCCACAAGCCCCAAAGTCACTAAGCTGTCTCTCCTTTAGACCCTGAACTCTAATAAATCTTGTGGGCTCCTAAACCCAGGGCATTTGTCACAGCTGGGTTCCTTGGGTCCACTTCTGCTTCCACCCTAGAGCTGATGGAGGGAGTAAGGGGAATATCTTGCCATAGTAGTGGCTTAATTTCTCCCCCTAAGTCCAAAGATACTTAAGCAATAGCCTTTCTGCTTCCTCACATGAGTCTGTCACATTTTCCCCCCAGTGGTTTTGAAAGACCCTAGCCCAGTTAGCCCAGTTACCTAAGGCCAAGATATGAAACCAAGATACCAGGCATGCCATAAACAGGTTCAGGCACCAGGCATGCTTTCCAGACAACCGGTTGAAGAACAGAGCACCCACATCCTGGGGCATGAATGAATAAACCGGAACAGATAAGCAACAGAATGTAAACCTGTGGGTATGCTAGATTTAAAGAAACCAATAAGAAACCGGTTGCTTCCTGCGTGCGCGAAACCTGTCCTAAACCCTATAAAAATCTCTGTATCCCCAAGCCCGGTGTGCCAGTTCACCAAAGCTCCGGCTGAGGTTCTGCTGGGCACCCGCAGGCGCCTGTGTCCCAATAAACCTCTTGCTTTTGCAGCCAGTGTTTCGTGTGATTCTCCTTGGACAGGGATACGGGGGTCTTTCATTGGACGGGGGTCTTTCAGTTTTTGGTCCCACATTAATAAATAAACAGTTACTATGAGTCAGGGACTAACAGGCATGTATTTAAGTAATAAGCCTAAAGGTCGGTGATCTTTGGATAGCTATGATTTCCAAGATTTCTGCTATTCGGTAAACCACTTTTATAATGAGAGAAAATCCAATAAACTAATTAATTTTTTAAACCTTCCCTCAAAGTCTTTCCTCCGAAAAAGTCTCCCTTCAATACCACCCAACCATCCTCCCTTCTTCCTTCTGGTATTCATCTGTAATATAATTTATAGTCATGGGAATGTTCTTTGTTATTGCACATAGGCTCTGTATCACCCACTGTACTGAATGACTCTTTTGAGCATTGTCTATTATCTCAGAGGGCATGATATTGTACAGTGCTCTCAACACTCAGTCCTTTGCTGAGCCTAGGGATAGACATGAATCAAATCTAGCCCTGCTTCAGAGGAACTCACTGTTGTGTAAAGGAGAAATGAATGTGAGACATCAGAATTAATTAGTAATGCAACGTTTTTTTTTTATATACTGGAGATTGAATCCAGTGGTGCTTTAGTTCCAGGCTAACACCCCCAGCCTTTTATTTCATTTTGTGACAGGATCTTGCTAAGCTGCTAAGGCTGGCCTCAGACTTGAGATCCTCCTGCCTCAGCCTCCAGTGTAGCTGGAATTACAGATAGGTGCTGCCTGCCTGGTTAAACTATGTAGAGACTATCTCATGGCTTATGTTCCCTGGAGGGATAATATAGAAGAAATGGATGCTCTTCAGGGTCTTTTATGCCTCTAAATCTGTCCCATATTTATTCCCTAAGGGCTATGCATAAGAAGGATCTGAATTCTTCCCAGCCCTAGTAAAAGCTCGGTTTTCCCCATCAGTAAAATGCGAAGGTGGCACTGATATGCCCCATGATGGGAACAGCTACTCTCCCTGTTAGGTGTAAGGCCTGTGATTAGGTAGGATGAGGTCATGGCTCTGCTTCCTAGAGTGAACTAACACTTACCCAAGCCAGTGTCATTCACAAATCGTTTGCGCAGTAAGTCTGCTTGTTCTACATGAGCCTGTGAGAGGACTTGATAGTGTTCATTCAAATATTTATGCCAGATCTTTGAGACCTGTTAGAAAAGAAGATGGCTATCAGACAAGGGAGCCAGACCTCAGCTATTAGATCAGCCAGATATGAATGCAGCACATGGGACCAGAGTTCCTGAGTTGGGGGCAAAGGGAGCCCTAGGAACCCAAAAAGCCCTAGCCAAATTAATGTGTTCAGGGATGGGCTGCAATGGGCACATCTAGAGCAATCCTGTGGGATCTGATAACAATAGCTACTATTCACAGGACACAAACAACCTTAAACACTTATATCCTCACAACAATAATTGAGGTAATATTCTTATTATTTCCATTTTATGTGTAAATAAACTGAGGCTCAGAGAAGCTATGAGCACACTGGACTTTTGGGAAGAGCTGTTAAGTGGCATGTCCTGGATTTAAACCCAGGTCTGTCTGACTCCAAAACTCTTGGCTTTTTAGCTATACCAAAATGCCTTTTAAAGAATTGGGTCTAAAGTATGAATCAAGAGTCACAACATGAGAGCCTATATCACACACAGAAACAGTTGCTAGGCTAAATGAGGTGGTACTGAATGAACTTAAATGATATCTTAATATATTGGAAACAGTTTTTGTGAGTGTTTTTTTTGTGTGTGTGTTGGGGATTTAACCAAGGGTCTTGTGCATGCTAGGCAAGCACTCACCACTGAGCCACATGCCTATCCCTTTTTAAAATTTAAATTTTGGACAGGTGTTGTTAAGTCCAGGCTGGCCTTGACCTTGTGATCCTCCCGCCTCAGCCTCCCAAATAACTGGGATGACAAGCATGCGCCACCATGCCTGGCTACTTTCAAGTTCTTTGATCTTTTGACAGGACCTTGCAGCAATAAATGTCCCTTATAAAGCTCTTCTCTGTCACACACCTCAATACACCCAAATTAGTTTGCTCCCATTGGGTGAGAGAGAACCTCTTAAGTTCTGGTTCTTAGGACTATCATTTATTATTTGCCAGGGATTAATCTATTTTGGTGTATCAGGCTATGTAACCTTGGGCAAAACCCTTTATTTCTCTGAGCCTCTCTTTATGGTATGTTTCTCACAAATGGTCTTACACCAGTTGTAATATACCTGGCCTAAATGTCAAGGTTCAGTTCCCACATTCTCTAGCTCACCTTAGTGTACAATGTGTCTGCTAGGTCCACTTTTTGAAGATCATAGAAGGTATTAGCCAAGTGGAAGTAGCCTCCTGAGGTCCTGATGTCCTCTGTTCCAAATGCACAACTGGCAAAATAAATCTATTGCAGGAGGAGAAATGAGAATGCTGGAATTCCTCTGCAAATCATGTTAGATAAAGATCCTATATCCAGAATACACAGAAAGAATTTTTAAAATAATCCAATGTCAAAATGGGTTTAGAATCTAGAAATTTCTCCAGAAAGATATGTAGATAGCTAATAAACACACATAAAAGATGCTTAAGATTGACAGTCATTAGAGAAATGCAAAATAAAACCATATGAGATACTACTTCATGCCAGTAGGATGGCTATAATCAAAAACCCAGAAAACCACAAGTGCTGGTGATGATGAGGAGAAAAACGAAACCTTCACATGTTGCTGGTGGGAATGTTTGGCAGCTCCTCGAGAGGTTAAGCATAGAGTTACTATATGATCCAGCAATTCCTCTTCTAGGTACCTACCCAAGAGAATTGAGAATATGTGTCCACATGAAGATTTGTACACAAATGTTTTGGCAACATTATTCGTTATAGCCCAAAAGAGAAACATCTGAAATGTCCCATCAAATGATGAATGGATAAACAAAACTGTGGACTACCCAAGATGAGGGACGACTTCTCAGCAAAAAAAAAAAAAAAAAAAAAAAGGATGAATCCAAACTGATTATGCAAGGTGAAAGAAGTCAGATTTGAGTTCTATTTGTGATTCTGTTTATATAAAATGTCTAGAAAAGACAAATCTAAGGAATAAAAAAGTGGTTGCCTGGGCCTGGAGTGGGAATGAGAAATGACTGCAAATGGATATAAGGGATTTCTTGAGGGTGATGGAAATGTTCCAAAACTCAATTGTGCTGATAGCTGCACAGTTCTGAATATGTACTAAAAATCATTGAACTGCACACTTAAAATGGGTGAATTTTATGGTATATATCAATAAAATGGGTTAAGAGGAAAAAAAAGCTAGGCTAAAGAATGTGTGTTTGACATAATTCATAACTGGGTGGCCCAGCTCAAGATAGAATGTGCCTCTGCTTAATTCATTGGAGGATGTGGAGGATAGAGAAAAAGCTCAAAGGATGATTACATGGGTCGGGGGACCAGGATGAAATGATGTTACCCTCAAAAGGATTGCCTGAAGATAGTCTAGTAGAAAAAATATTTGAGATGTGAAAGGGCTAGTGAAGCATTAAGGACAACCAACAGCAAGAAACCATTATCATCCTTACAGTTCAAAAACCAGGGGTAGAAAACAGGGGTAACCCCAGCCAGTGCTAGCACTATGGAAGAAGGTCCCTTGATAAGCCACTGTGGCCACAGGGGAACACTGACTGCCCTGCCAGAGCAAAGTGGGGCAGGAAGGCAGCAGAGAATATAAATACCCCAATCTCTCTCACACCCTCCACTCCCCTGCTCTGCTTCCCATTCTCCAAACTCATCCCAAACCAGACAGCAATGGGGTCTGGGTTGTATACTTCATGGAGGTCATCCTCCCAGGGCCAAGGACAAATTTAGAGTATTGGAAATAACCAGCATCAGAATGAATTTATGGGTACTGTGCAGTGGCATGCAACCAGAGGGAGCGTTGCCTGCTGGAGAAGGCTAAAGAAAGAACTAACCTACATGGAAAGTGCAATTTGCCCCAACCTAACCCAGATTTCAGGCTCAGGAACTCCTCTCTTGTAATATTTTCCAATACTAAAATCCTAATGGGAATCTCATAATTTTGGAAGAACAGCTTGGTTATCATCCTCATTATCCTATCTAACATTCATAGAGTTTTATAGTTTATAAGTGCTTTCTTATAGATCTAGCTCATTTAAATTTAATAACCACACTCTGAAGTAGACAGTGTTATTTTTAAAAATAGCCAAAGTACTGCACACATATTGTTCTATTATTAATCTTTGCAATGACCCAATGTGGAAGAGACTTTTTTTTTTGTCTTGTAAGCAATAAAAAAGGTAAAGTAAATTGTCCCAGACTGTGAGGGTAGCGAAACAATAGAGTTGGGACTAGGAGCAAAGCTTTTCTCTTAATCAGGAATCAGTCTATCCCCACTTATTATTCTCAGAGCAATTGAGGCTCAGGGAAGATCTAACCTGGCAATGGTGGCATGGCCAGGAAGTAGAAAGGTTTAAATTCAGGCCATTAGATGTATTCTTGCTAACAGCCACCAAAAGGCATTCTCAAACAAAAAGTTTCGAGAAATGCTTAGTATAAAAACAAACAAACAACAACAACAAAAAAAAACTGAACAGAGCTTTTCTTGGAAACATCCAGGTGTTATAATTTAACTTGTTTACATCATTGGCCAGATGATATCGGGCTTCCTCATAGTTCTTCTTGGCTATGTAGAGAAGTCCCAGGTTCCGATGCAGTAATGACTGTGTTGCATTTTGACAGTCAGTTGACTTGAGGACTGTCCACTGGGCTTGGGATAGGTATTCTTCAGCCTGAACAATCCGGCCCATACCTGCCCAAAAGCAGTAAAGAAGGTTACAAAGAACACATGATGAAAAGAGCACATGAGGGGCTGGGGTTGTGGCTCAGTGGTAGAGCACTTGCATCACATGTGTGAGGTACTAGGTTTGATCCTCATCACCCGGTAAAAAATAAATAAATTAAGATATTGTGTCCATCTACAACTAAAAGAAATAATAATAATTTTTTAAAAAAAGAAGAAAACATATGAAGAAGTAAGATTCACCATACATTCATTTGTTCATTGGTTCAAATATTTATTGACACACAAAACTCTGCACATGAATACTCTCAGCAGCCTATTTAGAACAGCCAAAACCTCCACAGAAACAACTTAAACATCCATCATTTTATGAGTAGATGAGCAACGTGATATAACCATGTCTACCAGTGGAATATTATTTAGCCAGAAAAAGGTATTGATATATTCTACAATGTAGATGAACCTTGAAGACATTATACTGAGAGAAAGAAGTTAGACACCAAAAGCCACATATTATATATCATTTATATGAAATGTCTACAATAGGCAAATCCATTTAGATAGAAAGTGAATTTGTAGGGATTAGGGACACAAGGGGGGGGCTGGAATGGCTAACAGGGAAATAACTGCTAGCAGTTACCGGGTTTCTTTGAAGGATGAAGTTGTTCTGGAATTAGATAGTGGTGATAGTCACACAACCTTATAAATATACTAAAACCACTGAATTGTACCTTAAAAGGGTGAATTTTGGGCTGGGGTTGTGGCCCAGAGGTACAGCGCTTGCCTACCATGTGTGAAGCACTGGGTTTGATCCTCAGCACCATGTAAAAATAAAAATAAAGATATTGTGTATACCTATAACTAAAAAGTAAATATTTTTAAAAAGGGTAAATTTTATAGTATGTAAATTATATCTCAATTTCAAAAAATAATACTTATGCAAATTGAATACCTTTTATGTGTCACACCTTACTTGAGTAATAAGAATTCAGGATGATCTTTGCCAATAGAGGAGGACTGTTCTTCAGTCAAGGGTATATGAGTAGCTGTGCTCCCCTGCTAGAACCTCCAAAAAAAGTTCTCAAGAATTCAAAGATGAATCAAAGCTATTACCCTTGAAAAATTCACAGATGGGCTAGGGAAAGGCATGTGCAAAATGAAAACACATATTTGTAATACAGTACACATGTGATGGTGGAACATAAGGTTTGAAAGTGGCACAGAATAAGAAATGTTTACTTCTAGGAATGAGATGGAGAGGGACAATGGAATAGGGAGAAGCAGGGTCCACTGAGCTGAGCAAGGTTGTAGGATGAAGTTTCCCACCTAGATAAGAGAGTGAGAGAGGGCATCCCAGGCAGGGTAACAGCATACGCTGAGTCATGGAGATCGGAAATAGTGGGTTATGTTTGGAGAACTGCAGGTCTGTGAGCCAAGAGCACAGGGTGCAAAATATGGGGTGGCAGGAATGAGGTCAAGAAGCAGCTGCACACGGGCAGAGTATTGTGGGCTTAGGAAGTCATGCCAAGAAACTTGATGCATGGGGACAAAATGAGAAGATTTTCAGAAAGAAAGAAAGAATTGGATTTAGATTTAGAACGATCTGAAACCAAAGTAGAGGAGGGACCAAAAGGGAGGATGAAAGGTAGAAGATTCAATAGAAGATTTTTGAAATAGTTCAGACCAAAAAAAAAAAAAAAAGCCTGAGCCACAGCAGTGAATGGACATGGAGCAGATATAAGAGGGGCACTGAGGGCAGAATGGTCAACACACCCTCACTAAGTAATGCAGAAGGTGAGAGAAAAGAAAGTTACCATTATTTCTGGTATTCAGATACCCTTCACACTTAAAGCTTTTTGTTTAGCTACAAAGATATATAACAGCTGCCTGTCTGCCTGCTTGCCTCCTAGAAAGGCTGTTCGAACTGATTAGAAAGTACTGTGACAGCATTCTGTGGAGCAGGATGCGTGCTCCAGGTGTGGAGTGTTTTATGTGATGCATGCTGCAGCAGAGATGGCACCAATAAAGGGGTAGGAGGTGAAGATATGAACCTCTCATATACCGACCTTCCGTTCTGTCCTTCCTCTTGGGCCTAATGTCTCTGTGACTATTCTTTCCCTCTAAGCACATATCTGAAGTGTGAATAAAAGTCAACCCTGAGGTCAGGAAGAGCTCTTTGCCTAGAATCATCAAACCAGTAAAGAAAGAGCAGAGATCTGAACCCAGCTTCTCCTGTTCCCAAAGCACTGACAACAGTGTCAGGAGATGGGTAGGGTGGCCTCCCCTTCAAGTGTTACTGAAAATGCCTTTTCTAGTTGATTAAAATAAAAAGAAGGATGAGGAGAAAGGGGAAGGAGGGGAGGAGGAGGAGGAAGAAGAAATAGATAAGAAAAAGAAAGGAAGAAAGGAGAGAAAAAAAAGAAGAAATGGCTGAATATCTGCTAATTTTCCAATTCAGTCTGGAGGAATCTCTAGGTTGGGAAAGAAGCATGTGCCTGAATGTTGTGACTTATTTACTGTCTCAAAAGCATTGGCATTAAGGTTTGGATTTGGAATGTCCTCAAAAGGCTCCTCGATTGAAGGCTTGATCCTCAACTGATCGTGATTGTGAGGGGGTACAAACTATAGGAGTTGGGGCCTCATTGAAGGAATTAGGTCACTGGGGGCATATCTTGTCCCCAGCCCCCCCTTTCTCTCTGGCTGCCAGGAGGTGAGCAGCTTTCCTCTGCCACATGCTTCTGCTGCTATGTACTCCCTCACTGCAGACCTGATAGCAACCAGACCAAGTGACCATGAACTGAAAGCTCTGAAACTGTGAATCAAAATAAACATTTCCCCACTTTACATGGATTTCTCAGGTATTTGTCACAGCAACAGAAAGCTGCTTACTACAGTTGGCAAGGTTTTAAATCAGTGACCTGGTGCAGTTGTGAAATTTCCATTTCAACAGCACTCTCCAGTTTTCAGAGCACTGTCACATTCATTACCTATGAACTCACTTAACCCCAAAGCAATCCTGTGACAAGGACTCAGATTCAACAAATGCTTACACAGTGCTGCCTAGGTGCCAGGTACCATGACAGCAGTTTTTTAATACCTTCACTGTCCTAAGTACTCTGCTAAGTGTGAAGACATGATGAGTTAGAACAGGCACAGAACCAGTTCTCCCTGAGCTTACAGTCAAGTCCAGGAGAGAGAGAGAGACATTGATTAAATAATCTCACAATGATATACACCTATCAGTGGAGTAAGTGCTCAACAAACAGGAGGAGGTTTCTAAGTGAGTGTATTAAATAGACCCAACCAACTAAGTCTGGGGCCCTGGGGAAGGCTTCTAGACAAGGGGTTAGTAACTTTCAGCTGAGACCTGAAGTTTGAGTAGGAGTTAATTGGATGAAGGGGAAAGGAGGACAAGTACAGGGAATGGTTAGAGAAGAGACTTCCAGAACAAGGAAACAACTCCACACCTCTGAGGAATTGAGAGAAGGCAATATAGGAAGAGAGGGAGAGATAAGGTAAGAGAATGGAGGTGAGAGAATTCTCTAAGGGCTAGAACAAGCAGGGCTTTATAAGTTGCTTTAGGGGAGTGATCTGATCACATTTTTGTGTGGAGATTAGATTGGAAGGAGGCCAGAGAAGATGTGGGGAGATCAGTGAGTAGTAGTCCAGATGAAAGGTGATGGACTTGGGCCAGGTTGACTTTCCCAAAATCCCACAGCTAGTCAGTGTCACACATTCACAGAACCTGGGTTGTATTACTTTGTCCAAAGCTCTTTTCCCTAGGAAGGACAGACCTGACTGGGGTAAGGAGGCATTCCTGTAGGTAAACAGGGGTTGAGAGCCCAAAGAGTGAGGAGGGTATGCAGGAAGAAGAACCAACACAGAATGAAGAGTCAGAGCTCATGGAGGTAGAGCAGGACATCTGCAAGGAGGAAGGGATAGGGTTGGATATGGAGGACTGGTTCATATAGGGAGGAGGCTGATTAAATATATAAATAGATTAGTAAAAATGGAATCTGGCTTTCTCACTGCCAGAAAGGCACTACAAATGCAGAATGGGAGAAAATTAGGTGGAAGCCTGTGTGTGGTATGGTACAGGATTTGGACATACTGGCATAGGCTCATGGTCATCTATGTTTACACATGTTCTTTAACTCTGTCCACTGAAATGGCCTGGGAGCAGCAAGACCCCTGTATCAGGCAGTACAGTGCACAGTTCTTGGTTTTCACATTTCAGTTTCCATGAAGGGAAAACAGGGATGCTTGGAGATATGTTCCAGAAAATGATCAAACAACCATGGGGATGTGCCAAGGAGACTCAGAAGACAGCTTGAGTGGGAGCTGCCACTGGTCAAACTGGGAACAGTTTGAGGACCAAATTAATAGCAGCAATGTATTATAACCCACTGAATAAAATAGGAAACCAGGAGTGTATACTGATATGACTGCATTGAAAGTTTAATAAGGAATATGGCTTTAACATACAGCTCCATACAATTAAAACTAAAATTGCAAACTCATTTATTATATAGGGGAGAAAGAATAACATGACAGAGAAGAAGCCTGGCAGACATCACCTTAATAAAGTAATTAAAATGAATATCAGGAATATCTGTTCTACTTTATGGGATAAAGTGTTACCTAATTCTAGAATTGAAAATAAAGCCAATTGAGAGTTTTAAATTAAAGTGTTTGAATTTTTGTCCATAGGCTGGTGACTAAAAAGATTTAGGAGAAATGTGATGATTGCAGAATAACCTGGTACAAGTGAGTCTAAAACTTTGCAGACCCAGTGTTCTAGTTAGCTATTGCTGCCCAAAATTTAATGACTTAAAAATAACAGCCATTTTATTACAGTAACCCTCCGCTTATCTGTGGGGAACATATTCCAAGACCTGCAGTACCAAATCATTCATACACACACACACACATACACACACATATACATATACACATATATACTTATACGCACACATATATGTACACACAGATTATGTTTTTAAATTTTTTATTGTAGATGGTTTTATTTTTATGTGGTGTTGAGGATCAAACCCAGTGCCTCATACATGCAAGTCAAGTGCTCCACCACTGAGCCACAATCCTAGCCCTATATATGGTTTTTCCCCATATATACATACATATCTATGGTAAAGTTTAATTTATAAATTAGGCACAGAAAGAAACAAACAACAAGAACTAATGATAAAACAGAATAATTATAATAATAAACTATAACAAAATTTATTTAAATCTTTTAAATTATTTATTCCTGGAATTTTCCGTCTAATATTTTCCAATTGCTGTTGATAATGATAAAAATCAAATAAAATGAAATGATCATCATTAGTAATGGAAAACTTGAAAAAGCATGCCAACTTATAGGAGGGAAAGAACACATTGTCATCTCTTTGATATTTCTGCCACAATCCATAACCTGAGTCTAGTCATGAGGAAACAGAAAAACCCAAATGAAAATATGCTTTATAAAATAATTGGCCCATAATCTTTAAAAGTGTCAAAGTCAAAGAAAGACTGAGAAACTATTCCAGAATGAAGACTTTAGACATATGACAACCAAATTAATTTTAGCTTTTTCTGATTCTCTAATGTTTTTTGCTATGAAAATGTTATTGGGAAAATTGGAAAAATATTAAGTAGAAGCTTCTTTGTAGATGACAGTAGGTGAAGTTATATTGTGGTCCTGTAAGAAAATGTCTTTATAGGAAATATATGCTGAAGCATTCCAGAGACAGGACATCGCGTCAGCAATTTATTCTTATATGGCAAAGTGAGGATGGGATGGGGTGGGGTGGGGTTCTTTCTACTGTACTTCCAACAGTTTTACTAAAATTTTTTATAAAATGAGGGTTAGCTGCACAAAGTAATAGTTCAGTGCCAACACTGTAGATGCTCAAGAATGTTAATTCCTCTCCAAGTGCTAATTCTCTTATAGAAGCCAGTATGTGGATATCTGCTAAGCCTGTGCTCCCCACTCTCAGAATCACCTCCTCCTATTTATAGCAGTGGTTTCCTTTATCTCTGAACCATGGAAACCTGACTCTAAAGAACAAGGTTAGATACCAAACTCAAACAGGATAAACAAAATTGTAACTTCTAGGAACTTGTAATTGGAAATCAGATGCTAATTAGTTTCTATTACCTTTCTTGAACTTTGAAGACATGTAAATTTAAGAACTACATCTGACATTTTGGGGTAGCTATCTTCTGCAATAAACTTAGGGTATTAAAATCTGGTCTGCAGAGAGAAAAAATAAAGTAGAGAAACAGAGACAAGAAACAAGGACCAAGAGAGAAAAACTGAAAGCACCAGCCTGTTTTTTTTATAGTTTTCCAATTCTAGTGACTCACTGTGGGAGGCCGCTCTGCCCATGAGCTAAACATCTCCTCTCATCCTTGAGTAAAAGGGGTTTCCGTCTGGCATCCCAAGCACGCCACATGCTGTGCGAAGCAAATGGTTTTCTCCTTCGCTGGGCAAAGAAGTTTGCTTCAGCTCTGGACTTGGGCATTATCCAATGGGATTGGATAGTCCCCCTTTAAAACCTTATCCCCTACCTCATTTGGTGAAGAACATTCTATAGAAACTCTTTTGTGTGTCCTCCCTGTAAAAATAAAAAGATTCTGGGTACACGCTCTCTTTCTAGGGCCTTCTAGCATGGAAGCTGACCCTTAAGGTCTCATAGCTGTCCTACCCTCAACATGAGAATTACTTCTGTGTTCTGTGTTTTGCCAGTTTCTTAGCTTAATATTGCAGCCAGCTCTTTTGAAGCCAGCTCATCTCGTCAGTGCAGGTCACTTGCGAGACCTCATGAAACTTCAATTCCTTCAGGACACTCCAACATCCCCCAAAATCTCCCCCCGCCTTTTTTGTGATATTGGGAATTAAGCCCAGGAGCTCCCTCTGAGCTATATTCCCAGTACATTTTTTAAATTTAATTTTATTTTGAGGCAGGGTCTCACTAAGTTGTTGAGGCTGACCTTAAACTTTTGATCCTTCTGCCTCAGCCTCTCAAATAGCTGGAATTAAAGGCATAACCATTTAATTAATTAAAGATATAACCATCAAGCCTGGCTAAATTTCTTCCTTTTGCATAGGCTATCTTCAGGGGATTTCTGTCAGCTGTAGGCTTAAGTGTGGCATCTCCTTCCCCACCTCAAGTCAAACTTCACAGCAACCCTGCTCAAGAATTCCACAAAAGGTGTCTTGGGTAAGACATCAGGCTTTGTCGAGTCTGGAGTCTGTGATCATTGACAAGACTGAACATAGCCTTTTGGGCTTCAGGGGTTCTAGGTCAGTGCTACTTACCAAGGCTGGCCTCAGACAATAGCAGGTAAGCAGGCACCAGCTCTACTGAACTCAGGCCGTACACACTCCTGCGGAAGCGAAGGGAATGCAAAGCTGCTGGAACAGCTTCTGCATATTTTTTTTCAAAAAGATACTTCTGGGCAACAGTGTAGCAGAATTCAATCAAATGCTTCTGTGGAAGATAGAAATAGACTGTCTCAGCCAGTCAAAAGGTAAAAGGCAAAAGTGTATGTAGATACCCCTGGAGATAAGGCCAACATCCTTTGAACTGATTGAAGGTACATATTGAGACTGCCTGCACTAAGATGGACATGATATCCAAAATAGGTAGTGAAAAAAGGCAACTCTGAGCTTCTCATGGCCCAGGAACAAGTGTCTTTTCATCTTAGTTCACTGATTGGCAAATATGAGGATTCAATATAAAGCTACTAGATGAACAAATGTATATTATTCTTATAGTTTTATTAAAACTTTAGCTTACCAAAACTACAGACATCTCAGGATGATCTCAAACTTTCTGCCTTTCTATTTGAATTCATTTTCAGAGAATTTCTCTCAAAAAAAAATCTCATTTTTCCTTCTGGAATTATCCTGTTTAGCTAATATCAGAAACAACTTTAACTCAACATTATCTTCAAGTTACTATCAAGGCATTGTAACATTAAAATCAATGAACCTGGTTTTTAGACAATTATGGCTTTTTAAAATAACAATTGAGACATTATCAATGTCATAACAGTAGCTAGTTTTGCCCTTCTTCTTTATTTATTCTGTGCAGCAGCTGACTGTGCTAAGACTATCACAATACTTGGTATGTGAATGATCTGTTCCCGCATAAGTTAGTGAACTGAAGCCCTAACCTCCAGTACCTTAGAGTATCATGGTATTTGGAGATATGGCCTTTGAAGAGTTAAGTTAAAATTGAATCCACTTTAACTCAATCTGACCAGTATCTTCATAAAAAGAGGAAATTGGACACACAAAAAAACACAGGGACAATGCTCACACAGGACCATATAAGGACATAGCAAGACAGGGGCCAACTACAAGCCAGGAAGAGAGATCTCAGAAGAAACCAAACCAGTCAACACATTAGTCTTGGACTTCCAGCCTCCAGAATTCTGAGAAAATAAGGGCCACTTAGTCTGTGGCATCTTGTTATAGCCACCCTAGCAAACTAATCTAGCAAACGTTCAATAGAGATGTGAAAAACAATTGACTGAATGGGATTAAGGACTTACACATGTAAAACAAATTTTCTCTTCTAACCAAGGTTACAATTTAGTGATCCCCACACAGTTTGGCCCTTGCAGGTAGTAGTTTCACTACACCCGTGAGCTAACCCTGAAATAGTCCTATAGGACCTACCTGTCGCTGCTGTAGCTGCTGCAAGCCGTGCTGCCGTTCTTCCTCTGAGTTATAGAAGGGCATGGTAGTGCGTAATGGAATCAGGAGCTGACATATCTTCTCATGGATGCTATTCCAGTCAGCTTTTTGATGCACCACACCACTGACAACAAAAATAATGGGCTTTATTATCTTTATCTTTGGCCTTTCTACTGGTCTAGTCCTAAACACCAGAAAAGTAAGCCCAAAACAAACTAGACAGAAAGCCCAAAGCTGTTTCTGAAACACAAATCCCTTTTCTTTCACATTGTTATTTGATGGTGTAAAAACTGTTGGGGTAGGCTGAGGCTGTAGCTCACTGGTAGAGCACTTGCCTTGCATATGTGAGGCACTGGGTTTGATCCTCAGTACCATATAAAAATAAATAAAGATATTGGGTCCATTTACAACTTAAAAAAAAAATAAACTGTTGGAGTTGGAGAGGGCAAATTGGAGAAGATCTTTTCTGCAGTCACATTTTCACACCCCAAAGTCACACAGAGATGCTGTGGCTATTCTGCCTCGTTAATAACAACAAAGACAACTTTAATTCTACATTGTTTTAAGGTCACTTTGTCTGAACACCAAAGTTGATGGATTTGAGGGTCTTTATCTTGGGAAAATGAAAGGAATTTATATTTGATGAGACCTTAAGAGACAACTTTACAAAAATGTTTTCCTACCTCTGATGTCACCATGGCTTGGATGAGAACCACCGGCACTGTCTTCTGTGTGCCAGGAGGCTGATCACATAGACGTCACTGTGAATGCCCACCCCCCACAACCCCAGTGGTGCAACACATGGTCTTGCATGCAATTATTTGACTCTTTGAAAGCAAAATAAAATCTGTTACTACCATTTTATTTTATTTTTTTTTAACTTTTAATATTTATTTCTTAGTTCTCGGCGAACACAACATCTTTGTTGTATGTGGTGCTGAGGATCGAACCCAGGCCGCACGCATGCCAGACAAATGCGCTACCGCCTGAGCCACATTCCCAGCCCCTGTTATTACCATTTTAAAGGTAGGGAGCTATCAATATATAACCCTATATTCCAAATCAGTATTTTTTTAGCCCTCTAGAAAGAAGCACTGTGACAGTTTGGCTTACAACTTTTCTCACTTTTTATTCTTATTATTTTTAAACACTCAGTTGGATAGCATAGAAACAGAACAGCATAGAATACTGCAGAAACTAGACAGCATCCCTATGGAGTATCCATTCCCATGAATTGCCTCTTTGAATAACTCCCAGTCTATTATCCAATTTTGATCCTTTTTTCCAAGTGTTTTTTATTTCACTTTTTAAATTGTAATATAGTTCATACACCATAAAATTCACTATTTTGAAGTATATAATTTAGTGTGTTTACTGTATTCAAAGTTGTGTAATTATCACCCTATGTAATTCCAGGACATTTGAATTGTCCAAAAAACCCACTCTGTACTTGTTAATAGTCATTCCCATTCGTCCTTCCTCATACTGATGCCCAGCAACCACTAATCTACTACTATTTCTCTGAATTAGCCTATTCTCAATATTGCATATTAGTGGAAACAGACATTAAATGTCCTTTAGTGTCTGCCTTCTTAGAACATTGTGTTCAAGGTTCAGCCATGTTGTAGCATGTGCAAGTATTTTATTCCTTTTTATGGCGGGAAAATATTCCACTGTGTGGATATATATGTTGTTTATTCATTCATCATTTTGTAGTTACATAGGTTGTTTCCACTTTTTTGTTATTATAGATAATGCTGTTATGAACATTTGTGTACATGTTTTTGTATGAACATGTTTTCAACTTCTTGGGAATACGGCTATGAATGGAATAGCTGAGTTTTATGGTAACCGTTTAACTTTTTGAAGAACTGCCAAACTGTTTTAAGTAGTTGTTGCTCCATTTTATATTTCTGCCACAATGTATGAGAGTACCAATTTCTCTGCACCCATACTAACACTTTCTTTCTAATATTTATTTTTTAGTTGTAGTTGGACACAATACCTTTATTTTATTTATTTATTTTTATATGGTATCAAGGATCAAACCTAGGCCCTTGAACATGCTAGGCAAGTGCTCAACCACTGAGACACAACCTCAGGGCCATACCAACACTTTTGGGGTAGAGTGCTGGGATCAAACCAAGGGCCTTACACATACCAGGCAAGTGCTCTTCCACAGAGCTATATCTCTAGCCCCTTTATCTTTTTTTTTTTAATTTTTTTAGTTGTAGTTGGACACAATGCTTTTATTTTACGTATTTATTTTTATATGGTGCTAAGGATCCAACCCAGGGCCTTGCCCATGCTAAGTGAGAGCTCTAACGGTGAGCCACATCCCCAGCCCCCTTTGTCTTTTTTATTGTAGCCATCCTACTGGTTGTGAAGTAGTATCCAGTGGGTTTGATTTGCATTTCCCAAATGACTAATGATATTGAGAATCTTTTCATATGTTAACTGGCCATTTTTTATATTGTCTTTGGTAGAATGTTTATTCAAATCCTTTGCCCAAGCCAAGTTTAGTGGTGCACACCTCTAATCCTAGCTACTGGGAGGCTGAGGCAGGACAATCACAAGTTCAGGGCCAACCTCAGCAACTTAGCATGACCTTCAGTGACTTAGTGAGACCTTGTGTCAAAATAAAAAATAAAAAGCTCTATGGTAAAGTGCCCAAGAGTCAATCCCTGGTACCAAACAAAAACAAAACAAAAAACCACCAAAAAAACCCCCTTTGCCCTTTTGTAGAATCAAGCCTATTGTATTTTATTATTGAGTTTTAAGAGTTCTTTAAATACTCTAGATATTAGATCCTTACCAAATACATGATTTGCATATATTTTCTCCCATTTTATGGGTCACCTTTTCACTTTCTTGATGGTGTTCTCTGATGTACCCAAGTTTTTAATTTTAATGATGTTCAACTATTTTTCTTTGGTTTCTTGTGGTTTTGAGTTCATATATAAGAAACCATTGCCTAATCCAATATCACACAGATTTACAAGCTCTTACATTTAGGTCTTTTTGTTTATGGCATAAGATAGGGGTTCAAATTCATTCTTTTATACATGGACATCCACTTGTCTTGGTGCCATTTGTTGAAGAACCATACTTTTCCCCCACTGAATGGTCTTGGCACTTGTTGAAATCCAGCTGAACATAGACGTTTGGGCTTTTTTTCTGAATTCTCAATTCTGTACCATTGACTTATATGTCTTCATCACTATAGCTTCATAGCAAATATTGAAACTGAAAAATGATTCTTTTAAAATACACACTTTTCTTTCTTCTTTATTAAGTTTCGGTTATTGTTCGTCCTTTGCATTCCAGAGAAATTTTAGCCAGCCAGTCCATTTTCTGCAACAATGGCAGTTGGGAATTTTTTTTTAATAGTTTTTTTTAGTTGTAAAATATTTTATTTATTTATTTATTTTTATATGTTGCTAAGGATTGAACCCAGTGCCTCACACATGAGGCAAGTGCTCAACCACTGAGCTACAACACCAGCCCCAGGCAGTTGGGATTTTGATAAGGATCACAATTCTTCCATTTAATAAATACAGAACATTTTTTTGTTTGTTTAGGTCTTTGTAATTTTTTCAATAATGTTTTGTAGTTTTCAGTGTATAGTCTTGTACTATTTTGGTTAAATTTATTCCAGGGAACTATTATGACTGGAATGACTTTCCTAATTTCATTTTCAGATTGTTCATTGCCAATGTATAGAAATATAACTGATTTTTGTATATTGATCTTATATGCTACAACCTTGGTGTTCATTTATTATATGTAATAATACTTTTGTAAGTTCTTTAGGGGTTTTTATAGACAAGCATGTACGGGTGTTTATAGAATAAATATGTATTTACTGTGAGAATTGGCTCAAGTGATACAGAGTCTAAGAAGTACCACAATCCGCTGTCTGCTAGCTGGAGAACCAAAAAACTCATGTTGCACCTCAATCTAAGTCTGAAGGCCTGAGAACTAGAAGGAGGGGAGGAAAGAGAATGCCTGCTGGTATAAGTTTCAGAGTCCAAGAACTAGGAGGTTCTTGGGCAGCAGATGGAGTAAACAAAAGAGGATGCTTTTTTAAGTTCTATTTGGGCCCTCAGTAGACTGGATGATCTCCACACAAATTGGTGAGGGTGACCTTTATTTAGTCTATTAATTCAAATGCTAGTCTTTCACAGACACATCTAGAAATATTGTTTTACTAACTATTTGTGCATCCTCTTGCCTCAGTCAGGTTGATGCATAAAACTAACCATCATAAGCAGGTCATGTCATCTGCAAACTAGTTTCTCTCTTTCCTTTCTAAGCTAGGTATCTTTAATTTCACTGTATTCTAATTGCCCCTACCAGAACCTCTAGTACAAAGTTGACTAGAGTCCTGAAAGCAACATCCTTGTCTCCTTTTTGTTCTTAGGGGGGAAAGCTTTCAGTCTCTGACCATTAAGTATAACCTTAGCTCTGTTTTTCTCGATGGTTTTTTCAGTTTCTCCTTACCAAGTAAATAGAAGTTCCCTTTCACTTCCAGTTTAAATGTTTTTATCATAATAGGTGTTAGATTTTGTCAAATGCTTTTTCTGCATCTATTGAGATAATCAGATGATTTTAGTATTAATTAATTTAGTATTAATATAGTGTATTACACTGATTGGTATTTGTATGGTGAATCAGTCTTGAATTCCTAGAATAAATCCCACTTGGTCATGATGTATAAACCTTCTTATATAGTGCTGGATATGGTTTGCTAAAACTTTATGGTGGGTTTTTATATGTATATTCATAAAGGGTACTGGTCTGTAGTTTTCTTGTGACATCTTTATTTGGTTTTGTTATTAGGATAATACTGGTCTTATAGAATGAATTAGGAATTATTTCCTCCTCCATATTCTTGAAGAATTTGTGAAAGTCAGTGTTAATTCTTTAAACATTTGAAGGATTCACTAATGAAGTGATCTGTTCTTTAGCTTTTTACGTGTGGGAATTTTTTAAATTACTGGCTAAATCTCTTTACTTGTTATAGATCTTTAGGAACCACTAACTGCTGTTTTGCCTTCATCTGTTATATTTAATATGCTGTTTTTGTCTTCACTCATCTCAGAGCATTTTCTAATTTCCCTAGTGATTTCTTTGACATACTTTTTTTAGTATTTTATTTCCACATATTTGTGAATTTACCAAATTTTATATTACTGATGACTAATTTTATTCCACTGTAATTATGTATAACTTCAGTCCTCACACACTTATTGATATTTATTTTATGACCTAACATATAGTCTATCCTGAAGAATGTTCTATATGCACTTAATAATAATGTGTATCCTTTTATTATTTAAGATGCTCTACAGAGGTCTGTTAGGTCTAGTTGGTTTATAGTTTTTGTTCAAGTTTTCTATTTCCTTGCTGATGTATCTCTAGTTCTATTCATTACTGAAAGTGGGAAATTGACATCTCCAACTATTATTATTAAATTGTCTGTTTCTCCCTTCAGTTGTGAGTCTGGACTTCATGTACTTTGAGGCTCTGTTGTTAAATGCCTATAATCATGAGTTTTTGATTTCTACTGCCTATTACACATTTTCACTTAAGTGTGAGACAGTTAACAGTTTGAGTTCATTATAGACTTCAAAACAGGTACCAATAATCTAGGGAAGAGGTCACCAAAGTTTTTCTGTGAAGTGCCAAACAGTAACTATTTTAGACTTAGAGAGCTCTGTGCTCTCTGCTCCAACTACTAAACCCTGCTGTTGTAGCACAAAAGCAGCCATAGAAAATACGTGACTGCAAGCACCCTCTCACTTTCCTTTCTCCTGGGACAACAGAAATACAATTGAGTGTTTTCTTTATTAACTCTGACTGATACCATAGAAATGTCAGAAGCCACTTTAAAAGTTTTCTAGAGGACAGAGAATTATTGTAAACAGATCAATAAAAGCACTTAATAACCAGGATATAGAAATAGCTAAATTCCACAGGGTTTTTATTTAATAGGACTTGTTGAGTAATCGTGTGAGCAATGGAAATGGTAACTTATTTAACTGCATGAACTTTTGTTCTAGTAAAAGCAACTGACATATCTTGCCTTTGTAAATACAGTGAGCTTTGCTTACGTATTTGAGTTTTCTCTTAATTCATTTGTCTTACCCCTGCAAGTCAACATAGGGCATACAAAAAGAAGTTGGAAAATGTTTCATTCAGGGCTCACAATTAAGTTCGTGATCTAGACATATTTAGTTTGTGCATTATCACATTTTTAGAACCATATTTGAATGTCTTTAGGCAGGACATTCATTCCACAATTCACTACAGATCCTATTACTTTCTGTTATTGAATACCATTTCACTGTTTTCTCTTCTTGGCCAGTTAAGGCATTTAAATTTGTGCCATCTTATTTTAAATTAAAGGAAAAATTATTTCCTATCATTTTAATCAATATACTATGATTTGCTAAACCACAGCACTGACGCCTCTTCTAACTATCACAAACGCTTCAGTAGGTACTTTCATAAAATTATATTTTCTTGAAAATGTTCTCTTCCCTGGGAACATATTCACAATACAATGAGCTACAATATGCATAAGATTATGCATAATACATAAAATAAATGTTTAGAAGAAAAAGAATGAAATTCACCCAAATGTCAGGTTACTAATCTTTGGGTGGTAGAATTATGGATTATTTTTCTTCTTTATTTTTGTATTTTCAAGTTCTCTGCAGTGAGTATGAATTGCATTTACAATTAGGATAAAATTCTTTTATAGGAAAAAACTTGCAAGAATTCAAATTGACTGTCCTTTTGGCTCCTTAAATTTGGGATGCTTAAAAAAGAATACACATTGTGTGCCAACTTGGTCCCAGGCACAGTTCTAGATACTTTACATTGAACCATCAAAACCTGTAGAAAAATTATCTCACATTTTGTTTTATACAAGAAAAAAATATTGATATATCCAGAACACAAGGGCATAGAAATCTGAAGAAAACAGATGGGTAAAAAAAGAAGAAAAAACCTTAAAGAGAATTAAAACAAGTGAAAGGAGTCAGCACTTGCCTAGCACCCACGAGGCCCTGGGATCCATCTCCAGCACCATGTGCACACATGCACAAAGATGCAGCAGCAAATGAAAGAAGAGAAAGGGAAAAAATAGAGGGTGAGGGCATGGAAATGATGATTTATTCATGTCATCATCAAATATTAGTGCCAGCTATTTCAAGACTGCTGGACACCATGAGCATACACAGGGTGTGATACAAATCAAAAGATAGCACACACATAGCAGTCCTTCTATATGCACTCAAAATAACATCTTGCTTTAATGAAGCATAAAATTTAAGACAATATATTGCCAACAATTAAAAATGAAGAATGGAAACAAAAGTCATCTAAGAGTGGACAGCAAAGTAAGCTGAGAGAAAGGGGGGATTACTTCTGTTTGCATGGATAAAGAGGACAAGGGCTTTAAAAAAAATTTTTTTTGTATTTGTAATGGACAAAATGCCTTTATTTTATTTATTTATTTTTATGTGGATTGAACCCAGTGCCTCACAAATGCTAGGCAAGTGCTCTGCCACTGAACTACAGCCCAGCCCCAAGAAGGGAGTTTTAAGGAAAAAATGGGTACACACACCAGACAAAGAAGTAGAATCATTCCTGAGTGTCATGCCTATACTTGTAGCCTAGTGACATGAAGGCCCCTCATTTTATCTGCAACCAAATCTGTTACTCACCATCTCCTCCCATTTTCTTGGCCTCAGATGGATTTATTATCCATTCAGGAGTTTGTTTACACTGGGCGTGGTGGCACACACCTGTAATCCCATGGGTGGGAGGCTGAGGCAGGAGGATTGGGAGTTCAAAGCCAGCCTCAGCAACAGTGAGGCACTAAGCAACTCAGTAAGACACTGTCTCTAAATCAAATACAAAATAGGATTGGGGATGTGGCTCTGTGGTTGAGTCCCCCTGAGTTCAATCCCCAGTAGCACCCCCCCAAAAAAGAAGTTTGTTTATTCAACAAATGTCCATTGCATACCTGTTATGTGTGGGCACTGGTCTTATAGTAAAGACAAAGACCTTGTAGAATAAGTAAATGAAAAAAAAATCATAAAAGAAGAAAAGCAAAGAAAAATAGACTTACTAACAAGAAAAATGCCAGAAGAGTGTTTGGATTTGATTTGGACCTATCT
This sequence comes from Ictidomys tridecemlineatus, assembly GCF_052094955.1. Lineage (NCBI taxonomy): Eukaryota > Metazoa > Chordata > Mammalia > Rodentia > Sciuridae > Ictidomys > Ictidomys tridecemlineatus. The sequence goes on from NC_135487.1 coordinate 30,629,981, forward strand.
GGGGAAAAAAAAAAAAAGACATTTAAGTAAACTCTGAAGGAAGAAAGGGAGTCCAGAAGATGTGTGATAGAAGTGGAGGTTCTCAGCACAGTGAGCATTCTGGGCAAGAAACTGAGAGAACAATTTAGAACTTCAGTTATCTGTATCTATAGCAAGGAAAATATGGGGTGAGTGTGGTGGAAAATGCAGATAGAGAGATGGTCAGAGCTTTGTAGTTCTTGTTACAAATTGTGAATCGCATTCTAAATGCAATGATGTCATCAAAGAAGGGAACTAAAAAACTGATGCCATCCCTGCTGTCATGGGTCATACAGACTAGTGAGGGATACAGACAATTACACAACTGATTTCACCCTGTGTCCTAAGTGTTGAGATAGGGGACTAGTGAGTTCTTTGAGAGCACTGAGGTGGGACACCTGGACCAGTCTGAGAAAGGTAGGATCACTCTCCACTTGGACCATGGCAACAGCTTCCAAACTAGTTATGCAATCTTCAGTGTCTATTTTCCAATCTAACTTCCATACTGCTGCCTGTCATTTTCCTTAACATAAATGAGAGCCTGTCAGCTCAATACCATCCACGGCTTGCCAGAAGGTAAATTCTAATCTTTTTGATCTCATGTCATTGTTTGCTTTTATGTTTTCTTTGTTTAAACTTTTCCTAGTACCTATCACAATGATATCAAAACTCTTTTTTACTCAATTCATAGTAAGAAATACAAGTACAAAAATGCATATCCTCATAAAACACTAAATTTTAGGTAGGATTGTTTTGATACTTTCTATTCTATGCTATTTTTCTTCTTTAAATGATGTTTGATTTATCCATGATGTGCTGAGTCCTGGCCTACAGTGTGAAAATCATTGACCAGTCCCTCCACTACTATCTTCCCTATCTAGTTCTCAGCAAACTCTGTACTTTTACCCTTTGCCCAAGCAGTCCTGGATGCCAGGAATGTCCTACCCTTTTTCACCATTCTTTCAAAACTCAGTTCAAATACTACTTTCTTGGAGAAAGGTATACGGTCCCAGCTTCCATCCTTAGAGGTCCCAGGGCTTAGCACATCCTAAGTGACAGCATTTGTCATGTAAAATGCATTAAACTCTGAACTAGATCTCTGGATGTAACATCAGATCAAAAATAAGGTCTAATATGAAGCAAAGAGAATGTTATGTTGAATAAATGGAAACGGGCCTCATTTTGCACTTACCCTCCCTACTATCTTAGCTGTGCCTGAGACCAACCAGCCTTCTTTTATTCCTCAAACACACCAGGCCTTCCCCCAGCCATTTCCAGGATGGGATACTCTTATTTATCTTCACATTAAGTATACTTTCAGAGAAGTTGTCTGCCCAGTTTCTCATCACACTTCCTTTACTTGTCATGAGAAATTTCTCTCTCTGAAATTACTTTGTTTACTTGTCTGTCTCCCGCATCATAACGTTAGCTCCTTGAGGGAACTAGCTACCCAAATGCCCCTGGAACCTCAGCACCTAGACTAGTGCAGAACACACAGCAGGTGCTCAAAACACACCCCACAACCAGTAAGTGGGAGAGGAGGCAGACAAGGCCACAGGGGTCCTAGAGACCTGTCTTGAAGCCGCCTTGAAGGGTGGCGGCTCACACAGGTACACAGACCCAGCCCTTGATCCGGAGAAGAGGGAGGGAGTCAGGCGCCAGGTGCCACGTTCCAGGGCCTACCAGTAATAAGTGACTGTGCAGGCAGGGCACACTCGCTCGGCTGGGGCTTCGCACACCTCGCAGCAGAGCCGGCGCCCCTTGGGCACCGCCAGTGGGTAGATCACGTTCATGTTGCAGCCAGCGGCTGTCGGTCTCTAGGACGGTTGCCCAGCGAGAAAACGCTGGGCACCGGCGTCACGTGACGACCGCGACAGCCTAGTTACCAGAGTTTCAAGGGCAAAGGGGAGGGGCGTGGCTCGACTGACATTTTGAGCTTTAAAACAGGGGGAGGGGAGGGTCACAAATTCCACCAGTCACAAAGGTTAAATGACAAAAGAGAATGCACTCTGGTGGATGCAAGCCCAGGAAGGTCTGTACGGTGGCCGGTAAGAGTCAAACACGGCCCGTTCTTACCCAGGTCAGGAAACTAACAAGAGGGAATGCGACCTTTCCAGATGTTCACTATCCGAAAGTGAGAATTCCCTCGGCGCAGTATCATTTTCTCTGGGCTCTGGGGCACAATAACCGCGCATTTCCACACCCGGCGAGATTGGGACCTAGGGGAAAACGTTGGGGAAGGACCAACCCGCTCACTATTGCGGCTGGGCGTGGACTGGGTACGAGGAGGGCGTGGTGCCGGCGGCGCCGGGACGTGCGCAGGCGCAGGGAGAACTCGGGCACTGATGGAGGAAATGGACCTCGTCTCCGAGTTCCCCCAGCCTTCGGGTGCTGCTCGCTCGGCCGAGGTTATGGCTCGCTTCGCGGCCCGGCTAGGCGCACAGGGCCGGCGGGTGGTGTTGGTCACTTCAGGCGGCACCAAGGTCCCTCTGGAAGCGCGGCCAGTGCGCTTTCTGGACAACTTCAGCAGCGGACGGCGCGGTGCAATTTCAGCCGAGGCCTTCCTGGCTGCAGGCTACGGGGTCCTGTTCTTGTACCGCGCTCGTTCCTGTTTCCCCTTTGCCCACCGCTTCCCGCCTCAGACCTGGCTGTCGGCCTTGCGGCCTTCTGGCCCAGCTAAGTCGGGCGTGCTGAGCCTGGAGGCCGAGGAGAATGCACTCCCGGGCTTCGCTGCGGCTTTGCGGAGCTACCAAGAAGCAGCGGCTGCCGGCACCTTCCTGGCTGTAGAGTTCTCCACTTTGGCAGACTATTTGCATCTGCTGAAGGCTGCTGCCCAAGCGCTCAGTCCACTAGGTGCGTGCCCTAGGGACCCAGCGATTGCCAGGAAGCAAGGCCTTTATCCCCAGCCACTTTATCCCCATACCTCTGGTCTTACAGTCTGGGAACTCAAATTGTAAAGGAACTGATCCCACACCTCTCCCCTATTTGTTACACCTTCTACTTCTCTTTGCAGGGCCTTCTGCGATGTTTTACCTGGCTGCGGCCGTGTCAGATTTCTATGTTCCTGTCTCTGAAATGCCTGAACACAAGATCCAGTCATCTGGGGGCCCACTGCAGGTGATGGGCGCTTCTCTTCCAGAGATCTGATCCCCTATAACCAATCATGGGTTAATTTTCCTCTTGATCTGGAGATGGCCTATCTGCCTTCTGTATGCACTAGGCACTGGGGATACAGAGATGAATAAGACACCGCCCTCCCTCAAGGACCTCACAATCTAGCCAGGGACCTGGACACAGACATAATTACAAAACAGAGTGATAAATGCTCTAGTGGAGGTATGTACAAAGTGCAGTCAGATTTGGGGGAAGTGAATTGGGGGAGTTGAGGAAGGCTTCTTGGAGGAGATGACTTGAACTGGGTTTTAAAAGATGAGCAGAGGGTATAACAGTGGGGAAGATCATTTCAAGTGGAGTTATACAGTTGGAGTTTGGAAACACTGCTATGTTTAGCAGTAGCTGCTGTGAATCAAAGTGCTTTTAGTAATGCTGGAAAGTGGACTGAAGAGGCAGCTTCACAGAATATTTTGTTTTGTTTTTGGAGATAAGATCTTGCTATGTTGCCCAGGCTGACCTCAAACTTGGAATCTTCTGCCTCATCCTTCCAAGTAGCTAGGATTACAGGAGTGGGCCACCATGCCTGGTTTTTACTCCTTCTTAAGGAGCTTGGATTTTATCCTGTGGAGACAAGTAGCACATAAGTAGGAGAATAAGATAGTTTTTGTGAAAAGAACATTCTGGCATCATTTTGAAAGGTGAAGTAGGGAATAGAGTGAATGAGATAGTTCAGTTGGGGGTTATTGTAATTTAAGGAAGAGGTATGAAGAGGACAGTTGTATGGTTGAGTTATTAAGATAATCTGGTGTCTTGGAACCTGAGGGGAAGTTCCTAGTGATTCAGGTAGAATCTACATAGGACAAACTCTATCAGTGGGGCCCTTGTATGATAGTTTATTTTTTCATTTCTTCAATGAGTACCTACTGTACCAGGTGTTAATTGTAGGAACTGGAGATAAAAGCAGTGAAAAGAAATACCTAGCACTTGAATTGCTTACACACTGCAGGGGAGTCAAATGCATGCTACTCTTGGTAGGGATAAATGCTAAGGAGAAACAGTGGGGAACTAGCAATATATGATTCTTATCACACTTGCTAACAGCTTTTTAAAAAGAGATCCTGGTGATTAGTTTAGTGATTCACACTTTCAAAACTCTGGGATCTTTAGCCACATTTTTTAGTTCTGTCTTGAAAGTATACAAAACAAATCAACATTCCTCTTTGAAGGTGTTGGAAACAGATGGTATGAGTTTTAATCAAGTGAAAATCAGTTGTTTCCTCAGTGCTGTTGTGTAATTTTTCCTTTTACAGTTCCAGTTACAAGTAAATGGAATCTAGAGCCATTCTACTAATGTAGAAATATTTTAAACTGAGAGATTTAAAAATCCAATATTTTTGGACTTCTGCCAGCATAACATTTGCATGAACCAATTAGTTATATTTGCTTATTTGAGGGTTTACTTGAAGAAATAAAGGAGAACGTTCCAGAAAATGTAATGAAGGTAGCAGAGTAGGGCTGATTAAAAAAAAAAAAAAAAAAACTTGGTTTGCCCCAGAATATGTATAAAGCCTTAAATTTAGGTATTAGTATGAACACCACAGATTTAAGGCTTTTAAGCTAACCATTTAATTTGCTTTGAAAAGTCTGCACAATGGGAAAATCTCACTAAAATTTATATACGCAAAAATCTGAGTCCCTGATTCCTTAGTTTCCTGATAGGTAGTGATCATTGTTTGCTTATTAAGCTTTTCTTTTTCCAATACAGATAACAATGAAGATGGTGCCAAAAATGCTTTATCCTTTGGTTAAAGATTGGGCTCCCAAAGCCTTTATAATTTCCTTTAAGTTGGAGACCGACCCCTCCATCATAATTAATCGTGCTCGGAATGCTTTGGAAGTTTATCAACATCAACTGGTGGTAGCTAATATCCTTGAGTCAATACATTCCTTTGTTATTATTGTTACCAAAGACTCAGAAACCAAGTTATTGCTATCAGAGGAAGATGTAGAAAAAGGTGTAGAGATAGAAAAGAAGATAGTGGAGAATCTTCAGTCTCGACACAAAGCTTTTATATGTGACAAAAACTGAACTAAAAAAAGTTTTATAGGATCAAAAATTGTTCAGTGGACCAGGGCTCTTACAAATGGCAAGAACTAGAATAAATTATTTGCTTTTATAAGAACAAAGAAAAAAAGGAAGGTAAAAATTGTGGTATGCAGACAATATGGGCTGGCTTTTGCCTCTTAATGACTGAACCACCTGACACACTGACCTGAAATGTTATCTTGACTTGGAAATTGAACACTAGAGCTTTGCCTTGACTTTTTAAAAAGCCAAGAAATAAACAGCTTTTAAAAAAGAGATCCTGATAATCTCTTTTAAAGTGTGAAATCACTAATATAATTTGGGAATTATATATTCTGCAAAATGTACATGAAAAGTAGCTGAATGCTGAATATCCATCTACTTCATACTGTAGAAGGGGGATTATGGATGCATACATAAGTGGTCATGTTTTCAAAATCAAGTATTTGAGTGCCTACTCTGTGCAGGCCCTGTGCTGAGCTATGAGGATTAAAAAGATGAATAAATATGTTTTGCTGGGGAAATGGACATATAAAAAATTAAGTGCAATAAAATGTGTGCCCACAAACCAACACATGGGAAGGGTGTTGTTTTTTGGAAACTTAACAAAAGATGTGCGTAGAAGCAAAAGATACCTCCCTCAATCTTTTTTCTTTTCCTAGATTTACTTCATATTTGAATAAAAATTTACCTTTCAAATATTTTAGGACCATTCTTGAGGTACATTTAATACAACCTTCCACCTAGAACTAGGCAGGGACCAACTGGTGACTAACCTAAGGGATGCATTACAGTTGACAAAAAGTGTGGGATAAGTGGGGCTAAAACTAGAAGTGATCCCTTTTTTTTGGTCATAATTATTCCTGTGAGAATCACCTCATCTTAGTGCTCAAAAACAAGCACCATTCTATGTGGAATTAAAGAGTTCTCCACTTAGGTTGATTAATGTATTCAGAGCACTTAAAAACAGTATTTACACAAGTGAAAATTCTGAGGCAGGGGGAGTGAGGGGGTATGTGTTTTGGTTTAAAGAAAAATGAAAATGAGTCAACAAAACAAGAAAGAACTTGATTTAGATTAGAGTATCAAAGAAAGTTTGCCTGAGGAGGTGATACTGAAACTGACAAATAGGTGTTAAGTGGGCTGTGTGGTGGTGATAGCATTTTAAATCAGAGAAAACATTCTCAAGGGTTCTGTTGCCAAAGGGAGAGATTGATACAACTTGCCTAAACCGAATTTGCCATGCTTAGGACTTCTTAGAGGGTTTCAACTTTTAAGGATAATTCTGGTCAAGCCCGGTTTCTCCATGTTGAAAGTTGGGTGCAAGTGTTGTGTTTAATATGAGGCTCCCCATGTGGTTAGTAACAGATCTAGGCCTAAAATTCAGAACTCCTGACCTAGCATCCTACCTTTATAAAAATGAAATAAGGGGCTTGCCTAGTATGTGGGAGGCACCGGGTTCGAGCCTCAGCACCGCATAAAAAAAGGTACTGTGCTCATCTAAACAAAATTCTAGATCAGAAAGTCTAACGTAAGGAGCCCGGGACTTTGATAAGGCTGGGACAAGCTATTTGAGAACTAGAAATGCTATTAAATTGCAAGCGCCTGCAGTTATATAAATTATGGTTAAGGTTGTCTCAGGAGCCAATGGCGCGAGTAGTATTCAACGCGTGGCTGGAAGAACTCCGCCCCAAGACCCAGAGGCCAATGGAGTGCGCCGTAACAAAAGTCCTCACAGGAAGAACAGTCAGTGGCACCAATGGCGTGCGTCGTACCTACAGTTCCTGCCGGAATGACGCCTTTGCGTCCCAGCAGCGAGGGCGGTTGCTATGACGCCCTGGCTCCTTAGGCACCTGCAGTTCGCAGCTGAGCTGCTAGCCGCGCACCGACCCCGGACCCTCTCAGCACCCTCCAAAAGAAAATTTCCTCCTGCTTCCTGAGGTTCCCGCCTCAACTCCGAAGAGGAAAGCATCTATTCTCCACTCCTTTCCCCCCACATTCCAGGGCTTTTCCGCTTCTTTTCCAAGGAAGGACCGAAACGAGCCCTTCGTCTGGCCTTTCCAGTCGAAGCTGGAGTGATTCTGCCTGAAGGATTCGCCTGTTTTCCCTGGATCCGCTCTTATTAAAACAGTGGCTTAGAACACGCTCAGTGAGTTATGTAGGCGTTCCTTTTCTCACCTAACCGGTGAGGGGCACACCCCGGACAGATGATTGCACCCGAAGATCCAAGTCGCTAAAAGTTCACGGAGGCACAATTGTCCCCTACTTGTAGGCCGTTTTCTGCTTTTTTTTTTTGGCCGGTCTTCGTCATGCAGAACCTTGAAGAAGACTCTGGAGAAGATTCTGGAGGCCTTTGGTAACCTCAGCATTGGAGGTCAAGTCAGTTATTTTCTGCCTTTAAAGCTACAACCTCATCCACTTCTCTCATCAAGCACCAGTTTCCTCATCCTGTTCATTCCACAACCATTTTTCACCCTTCCCTGTCCACACTGCACATTATTGAATGTCCATTATATCATCACCTCTGTCATCTATAGAACACCCCTTTCTGCTTTCCTGATGCAATGCTTTGCACAGCTAAGTCTTTTCTCCAACTCTGCAATCATTAGCAAGATTTTTTTGTTTCTCTGCACTGTGGCAAACTTTCTGTCTGGGGTAAACTAGAGACTAGAATGGAAAAGTACACATTGGAAAATACAAACATCAAATTACTGCAAGCCTACTGTGTTTTGAAAAATGAAGGGGAAAAATGAAAATGATCGTAGTATTAGGCCCATTTCAGGCTTATATAAAGAAGGTTTTCCTTTTGAATACTTATGAAAATAAGATACTTATGAAAATTAGATACTTATGAAAATGTCAAAAATGATCAAAAAATAGGATTTCAACTTTAAGTTCACATAAATCCAACACCTGATGATAGAATTTGCTAGAGAGAAGGTGCTTGTAAAAATTCTTGTGCCTCTTCATGTTCATGCCTCTTCTGAACCAGGAAACTATTCTTTGTGATGTAAACCAATAAGGGGGAGTGATTGAAAAACAAATAATTTTGGTAAGGGAGCAGCAGGTTCAGGGGTCTTTAAAAAGACTAGGACCGATGGTTAAATATAGGATAAGATTGATTTAGACCCAGTGAAATTTTATTTTAGCTTGGAAAGCTTGATTTAGTTTGTCTTGTAGCATGTATTCCTTGTTGATTCTTATCATTTCTTCTTCAGCAATAAACCTATTTTGAGGCTATATAAATCATATTTTAGCAGATATTTGGAGGACTATAACCATTTGAATATTTTGATGTCACAGGCCAATCAAAACAATATTTATGATTTCTCTTGCTTAGAGTCAGTTAGATTTCCAAATAATTAAAAATTCATCTTTCTCTTCTATAATAGATTAGGAAAGAAAAACAAGTTCTGCAGTTTTTCACATTGAATGGAAATGAATAAATTCTCTTTTAAAAAAGAGACTGTTAGATGCTATTTTATAAGGAGCTTTCCTTTCTTCTTCCTTTATTGACCAAACATCATTATAGCATAATTAATTGGAAATTTTTCCTCTTACCCAGAGCACATTTCTAGGCCTAGGAAGTGATTTATTTTTATTAGAGCATTATAATTTCACATAGTAGCTAGATTCATCCCCACAAAAATGTACATGCATGGAATCTGACTCACTTCATTTCAGTCCCATTTCCTTCCTCCTCCCCCTTTCCTCCCTTGACCCATTCTCCACTACACTGATACTCTGTTTGCATTTTCTTTATCCAACCTTGATTGATACTTTCCAGACACACATAAAGGTGAAATTCCCTGTGGTATATTTATATATACACATAATGTGATTTTCGTAAATTCCTTTCACATTCCCCCGTACTTTTCCATCCTTCCTCCTTCTCAATCTCCTTATTCTCCAATGATCTTCGCTATATTTTTATGATATACAATCCCTGTGGAGTTGATTTTGTCTCCTAAGAGACAGTTGGCAATATAAGGAAACATTTTTAGTTGTCACAACTGGGAATGTGCTACTGGCATCTTTGACACTCATTTTACCATTTTGTTCTTTTCACCTGGAAAAGTTTAGAGACTTAAAAATACCACAGGATGCATTTCTTTGAGATACTTAATGAACATTTATTCAGGATCTGCTTTGGAGAGAATACTATTTCCGTACACTTTGTTAGGTGGGCAATTTTAGGTACAGTTTAGATGTCAGACCATTTATAATTCAAAGAACAGATTTATGTAAAGATCTGCTTTATTAGAATCTTCAAATTTCTCAACCATGAGGTCTCAATAAATTCACTGTAATATTGTTCATTATGGGATGTCTTAACACTATTCTAGGCAGAGGGACCTGAATATCTACAGTATGGGAATATAAGCAGCATGATGGGGCCTATACATACATGACATGGAAGGCTAAAGTCAAGAGTAGCAGAATATAAGGCTAGAAAGGCAGGCAGGAACCAGATTGTGGAGTATCTCTAGTGTCATCCTAAGGGGCTTGGACTCTGCTTAAAAGCAATGAGAATGCTAACCAGCAAGTGATTTGCATTCAGAAGGATCAGTCTGAAAGCTTGGAGAACACCGATTGGATGGGGGCCAGCCTGGCAGCAGGCCATAATAGTTAAGAATGCTGCTACACTAAACTAAGCAAATAGGAAAGCCTAAACTAAGGCAACAGCCATGGAGATAAAAAATGATAAAAGAGGTAGAATCTATCGCCACTGACCATGTGTGAGTAGGATGAATAAGGAGGGGTCAAGGATGACTCCTAGATTTCATCACTAAATTGATGGTGATTTTAAATATGGAATACAAAAGGAAAAAGGGGGAAATGAGCAGGTTCTTCAAACTGAGTTATTCAATTGAATATGCACTAATTTAAAATGGTAAACTCACATTATATTGCCCTCTTTGCCTCTATCCTGTTCTCTGAAACTTGAATCTCTGTAAATCCTATCTTTTTAAAGGTTAGGCTTTAAAGACCATATTTGTACACTTCCAACCCATTCCAACTATAACTAGCTGAATGAGAAATATACATGGAGAAGAGAGCACAATTCATTGGGTGAGAAAAATAATTTCTCTTTCAAAAATTGAACAACAAGGGCTAGGGCTATAGCTCAGTGGTAGAGTAACTGCCTAGCATGTGTGAGGCATTGGTTTGGATTCTCAGCACCACATATAAATAAATAAAGGGCAATCAGCAACTAAAAATATATTTTAAATTGAGCTATGAGATACAATCATAAAATGACTTAATCTGAAAAGTTTCACAGGCTTGGGACTTAAATGACTATTTTCAGTCTTGCTAATAAGCAAACAGAGAAAGTTCATCCATGATGAGAAGCAAGAGAAGCAGATGAACTCACAGGAAACCCTAGAGACAAAAGACCTTGTGGGTGTCTTAATGACTGCCCACTTTCTATACCTGTTTTCTGTGTAGCCTTGTTGTTACCTGCAATATATTCTTGTATCTTATGCTTTCATTGTCTCTCTTATAGTAGTCAGGATTGGCTGGCTGTGAGGGACAGAAAGGGCAAACTAATATTGGCTTTAAAGAGAAAGAAAGTTACTTTTCTTCTGTGAAGGTCAAGAAGAAAGTAGGCCATAACTGCTAGGGCATCTTGAAACTGTCAGAGACCCAGGTTTCTTCTCTTGTGGTGTTACATCATCCATGATATGTGGCTTGCACTTCATAGCATCAGGATGTCTGTTCAAGCTTCAACCATCTGGTCTGAATTTCAGTAAGTACAAAGTAGGAAGGAGCAAGGAAGAACATCCTGGTCCTTTAAGGACACTTCTTGGAAGCAGGCCAGAATTTCCTTTACATTTCATCGTTCAGAACTTGGTCCTCTGGTTATAGCGAGCCATAAGGAAAGTAGCCTGTGATCCATGAAAAACTGAAATATATTTAAAACTGAAATGTCTCATTTCTGTGATGAAAGGGAAGAATAAATATTAAAGGAAAACTGGCAGTCTCAGCCACACTCATATCTGTTCCAAGTTCAATAGGTTTTTGTTTCTTGCTACTTTTCTAGATCAATCTGAAGCATAACAGAGATGGATTATTATTTAATCCTTCCAAAAACTCAATGAGATAGACATTAGTATTATATCAGTTTTGTAGGTGGATAAATAAAAATTTTTAAATGTCAAATGACCTAAGCCACACAGCTACAAAGTGATGGAGCCAGGACTTGAACCAATATGCGTCAGCCTCCTGAACATGAACTGTTACCATGGGAGAGAGAAGGGCATTTGAAAGGCCTATGGAAGAGAAGGAGCCCAGAAATAACACTGAGAAGGAAAGGTTAGAGAAGTAAGATCAAAACAGGAGAACAGAATGTCACAGAACAGAAAGGAAAACATTTAGGGAAAAAGTAGACAGGTATGGCAGAAAGATCATATCCAATTGGATATGAAACAGAAACCTATCCAATTGGATATGGCATTTTGAGTTCTTTGTTGACTGGTAGTTTTCAGCACAGTGGTAAAAGCAGTAGCCAAATTATCCCAAAGAAGACAATAGCTAGAGAGGGACATGGTGGGACCAAAGGAGGATTATTTTCTATATCTTTAATTTTCTTTATTTGTGTTTGGTGCTGAGAATCAAACCCAGGGCCTTGCACATGCTAAAGACACATTCTATACCCTCAGACCTGTATCTTTATTTTCAATGTCAGAAACATCTTGAGCTGAGGGAAGATCACCAGAGAGGGAGGTAATGGGCATACAGAAAAGAAAATGTTTCTCTGAAGAAGCAATACAGGATGGGACCTAGGCCACAGATTAAGGGATTACCCTTGGTTGGGAGGATGTAAGCTTTCCCACTGACAAGGGAAAGAGGTCAGGATTGCCTAAAGACAAAGGTTAGTATTGGTGGTAGGGGAAGAATCTGTCAGAGGTTTATGATGACCTTAATTTTACTAGTACTGGGGGAGACAAGGTCACCTACCAAAGGAGGGGAGTGGCAATATTTCCAGTAGAAGCTGGCATCACATAGTGTGACCTAGTGGTTCAGAACTTGGCTCAGGCTGGAGGACATGAATTTTTAGTATCTCTGGTCTTCCTGTTTTTGTTTGATTTTTCTCTACCAGTACTCAGAAACCTAAAATAAGTAGAGTGAAATTATTGAACTTTTCAAGGACTAGGATTTAAGACGGGTGGGACAAGAGGCAAGATAATTGGGGATACTGGTGAAAGATTGAAATGATCAACAGTTGGGTCCAAGCTTGTGGGGAAACAAATAAGCAGTTTGGTACTTTGAAAAAGGATGTAATTGATCCAAAACTGGAGGTTACACTGTCATTGTGGAATAAATATAGTTTAAGAGAGCAAGTGATTCATACCCATAAGGAATTTATAGAAAATAATAAGTGTTGGCAATGATGTGGAGAAATTGGGACCCTTCTGCATTGCTGGTGGGCATATAAAATGATGTAGCTGCTGTGGAAGATTATCAATAGTTCCTCAAAAAGTTAAACAGAATTATATATCTAGCTATTCTATTCCTAGGAATATATCCCAATTGAAAACAGGTACTCAAACAAATGCTTGTGTGCCAGTGCATAGTCAAAAGGTGGATAAAGAAAATGTGGTTTATACATACAATGGACTATCACTCAGCCTTAAAAAGGAAGGAAATTTTAACATAAGCCATGACACAGATGAACCTTGAAGAACATTATTCTGAGATAAATGAGCCAACCCAGAAGAACAAATAGTATAGATTCCACTTGCAGGAAATCCTTTGAGACAGAAATAATAGAGACAGAAGGTAGAATGGTGGTTATCAGGGGCTGGGGAAGAAGAGAATGGAAAGTTATTATATAGTAGATACAAAGTTTCTGTTTTAGATGATTTAAACGTTTTGAAAAATGAATAGTGGTAATGGTTGGAGAATACAAATGCATTTAATATCATTGAAAAGTATGCTTAAAATAACTAACATGGTAATTCTCCAGTTATTTATATTTTAATACTTTTTTTTAAAAGAGTGAGGTAAGATAGGGAGCATAGAAGATGGTGGTCAGAATTGGACATTGGAGATTAGGATTACTAGGTTTCAACACTGGTTCAACTTTAGCCAGCTGGATGGGTGGTTAAGTAGAATGGAGATTAAAGTTCACTGGCTTTGGGGGTGTGGCCAAGTGGAAGAGCTTGGATGAGCTGCACACTTGGAAATCTTCACTGTCCTCCTGACCAGCAAGTCCTGTCTTCCTATATCTCAGCCTAACATCCACTACTCCCAGAAGACAAGCATCAAAAGGCATTTTTAGTATCTCCCATCTGTTTTTCCTTTGACCTTTCTTCAACCCAGACTCTCCCGATTACCCAGACAACATGAGGATGATGCTGTTCTGTTGGATAAGCAACCTACAGCATTTATTTTCTAATACTCACAATCGTACTTCTCAGTTTATCACAAGTGATTCCAGCATTGATGTATTTGCTTCCTGTCTTTGTGTATCTGGCTTTCACATGGTCATAATAATACTTTTTCATTCTGCTTTCTATCTTATCATTCTAGCATAAGCAGTTTTCTATATTGCCAAATAATGTTCATAAGATGCTGTATATACCTAGTATATTGGGCTCTCTATTATTCAGGACTAAAACCACAAATAACTGCATGATTCTCAAGGACCTAGTGGGAGAAGATGAGTGAGGACCAGATGGATGGTGGAGGGTTGGAGGAACACAAGATTTATAGTTGCAAGTCATGGGGAGGACACTTGGGAACACAAGGAATCAGACTTGAGTTCTTTTTTTTCCAGTATGAGCTTCAGACTCATAATTGCCGTTGTAAATATTGTCCACAAAAACTGTTGATGTAAAAAATGGTAAGACGCTGAAAAATTTAGCAAATCAAAGAAGAAAAATAATAATAATATCATTTTGCTTTTAAAAGGCAAAACCAAATGCAATTGTGTAGACTGTTTGCAGTACAGAAACAATTATGTACATCACTCCAATTGGGTCAAGTTAACTTAAAAGTTGTATTTAATTACAACAATAACTCCAATTCATAAATAAGATTTTAATAACACAAATACCATTTCATCAATCATCAGATATTTATCTTTAACCCACTGTCATGGTCCAAGCTATGATTACTTTCAAGCTAAAAAATTAAAGAAAGTATTGATGACAGGCTGAGATCAAGAAGTTTTGGGAGGTAGGAGTGAGCTCAGTGGTTGGCACATGGTTAGCATGCATGAGGCCCTGGTTTCAGTCTAACATCTTCCCTCAAAAAAATGTTTTATTTTATTTTATTTTTTAAGAGAGAGTGAGAGAGGAGAGAGAGAGAGAGAGAGAGAGAGAGAGAGAGAGAGAGAGAGAGAGAGAGAGAGAGAGAGAATTTTTAATATTTATTTTTTAGTTCTCGGTGGACACAACATCTTTGTTGGTATGTGGTGCTGAGGATCGAACCCGAGCCGCACGCATGCCAGGCGAGCGCGCTACCGCTTGAGCCACATCCCCAGCCCTCAAAAAAATGTTTTAGAGAGCTGAATTATATAGAAGAAAACATAAATTATAAGACATATTCTATAAATAAAATCATTTATAGAATTAGAGCACTTTCTAGCTTCTAGAGGATTCCTTTGATTTCCAGATGTTCAATAAGTGGAACAAAGACTTCTTTGGACTTGATGATTTGGCCAAACTGAACCTTTTTATGTTATTAAATTGCAAACTTCAGAACTTGATAGACAAAAAAAAATTTAATTTTTTTCACTGTACACAATTTTCTTTGTATATGTCAGGTCATCATTCATTACTTACTTTAGAAGAAATTATACAGCTGTTTGAAGCTTTAATTTTTTTGATTTAATTTTTTTGTATTATATTTCATTTAAGTGCTTACTATAACTGGGTAACAATAATAGATCAAAATATACTTTGTAAAGAGTCTAACTCTAGGCATTTAATTATCAGATTTCTCACATCTTTGGTCACATGTATGAGAGAGTGTGTGTGTGTATTCTGTGTTGCATGTGATAATCATGCTTATCTCTTCCATCAAGGGAAAAGTTCAGTTAGAAGACATCCTCCACCATCTTGGCAAAGAAGGATTCAGCCCCCTTGCTGCAACAGAGGAACACTTTAATATTTTTTTAATATTTATTTTTTAGTTTTAGGTGAACACAATATTTTTATTTTATTTTTATGTGGTGCTGAGAATCAAACCCAGTGCCTCACGCATGCTAGGTGAGCACCCTACCACTTGAGCCACATCCCCAGCCGTAGTGATTTTATTCTAGTGAGGATAGGCTAAGGACTGCTGCAAGAAAGTAAAAGAGCTTACATGAAGGGCACAGAAGAAAAAAAAAAAAGAATAAAAACTAATAGTACATAGTTAAAAAATATCTATTTTTTTCAGTGATTTTCATTAAATTGGCACATTAAAAACTAATATTTGAATATAACTGTATAGTTTACAAAGCACTCATATATACTTTCCCCTGTGAAACACAGCAACAGTCTGTACTGGTTTCTAGGACTCATGTACAGAATGTTGGCCAAGGGTGACTTGTTGAACATCCAGACAGGCATGATCCAGGTGGCTTTCATTCTCTTGGTGAAGTCATCTTTGTGTCAAGAGCTGATCCTCTATTTGACTCTTCCTTGAAGGTTTAGAAACCTGAATAGTCAGCATGCTATGGGTGGATCTGCTGCCTAAAGATGGACTTGTATTAACCAAACTCATAAAGATGTTTGTAGAAAAACAGACACTTACTGATTCATCAGCAATAAGGAATATAATTGCCAGAAGAACCATGTACATATTTGTGATGACACATGCATTCTCTTTCAGGCATATTATGTGGGAAGATAGATTTTAATCAGATGATTATTTGCTAAACAAATGATTCTAAATATTTATAACACTAAGATAGCCAGATTTCTACAGTAGAGCTACCTATACCTGACCTTATACCTGCACCTCTTATATCCTAGGACCAGAGCACCTTGCACTTAGAAGGGTAGATTGTGTCATATATTTTTTTGCTATTATTACTCTTTTTTTTAAAAAAATTAAGTTTTAGATGAACACAACATCTTTCTTTAAGTTTATTTTTATGTAGTGCTGAGGATAGAACCCAGTGTCTTACACATGCTAGGCAAGTGCTCCACCACTGAGCCACAACCCCAGCCCTATTATTACTCTTTTTGATGTTTCCAATACTGTTCAACCTACTTCCTATCATATTAGTTTTTTAAATGAACCAATACATGCCCTCAGTTTACCTGGGAACCGCACTGCTGTTTCCACAAAAACAAAACAGGTAACTTCTCAATTTTTAAGTTTAGTTCTTAAAGGGAAATCCCATTTCCAAATTCTTAAAGAATGTAACTCCTTAGAACCAAAAAACAGCATATTATAATGGAGCATGAACATTCACATTAGGCAGATGAGGGTGAAAATTTGCCTTTAGTGTCTGTCCTCCATGTAACTGTGAACAAGTGACTCAAATTCTTTGGACTCAAAATTCCTTGTCTGCAATAGAGAGATGATAATGGCTTCTTTAAAGAGATTTTGAAATTTACACAAATGATTGGTGTAAAACATTTCACACAAATGCTTGACACCTAGCAAGAATTTGATAAATTAGCCAGGCATGATGACACACACCTGTAATCCCAGTGGCTTGGGAGACTGAGGCAGGAGGATTGCACTTTCAAAGCCAGCCTCTGCAATTTAGCAAAGTCCTAAGTAACTCAGAGAGACCCTGTCTCCAAATAAAATATTAAAAAGGGCTGGGGATGTAGCTTAGTGGTTAAGGGCTCCTGGGCTCAATCCATAGTACAAAAAAAAAAAAAAAGAATTATTATGATTAGAAATGGGTATTTTTGTTCCACCTATTTATTTATTTATTTTAAAAATACACAACAACAGTGGAATGCATTACAATCCTTATTAAACATAGAGCATAATTTTTGGTAAATTGTATCTCTGTATATGAAGTATGTTCACTCCAATTTATGCCATTATACATGTTGTTCTGCCTGTTTTAAAAAGGAGGGAACTGAAACTAACAGGAAGTTGGACTGCAGTTCCTGTGTTCCTTCTATTATACCATTCAGGGTTTTGCACATATTTTGAGGGGATGTCTAATAGACCTCCATGCAATTCAGTTATTTTGGTAGTCTACTTCTAATCAATTTGACATAGTAAGAGCTCAGGGCCTGCTTTGGGCCCACCTGAATGTGAATTCTAGCCCTTTCCCTTATTACTCATGTGACAAGCATCCCTTAGCCTAAGTAAGCCTGCTTTCTCACCTGTAAAGTGGGAAGATAAAAGTCCCATATGGTTGTGGTAACAAATACATGATGTCCTTAATACAGTATCTGGAGCACTGTATTAATCATCAATTTTAACCCAGTAGTAAAACATAACTGTTGTGTAGATTTTTTTCTATTCATGGGTATCATGACCATATTACCTAAACCACAGATAAGGAGACTTGATTTGAAAAAGAGAGGTGGTGACTAACTCAGGAATTTGTAGTTATGTATGATGATATCTACTGGGAAACATAGTGATAACATAAAACAGCTGAAGGGAAGTAGAGGGAAAGAGACCACTCCACTTAAGGAAAGCTGAGTTTTCTGATTCAGATTATAGTCATGACAGCATGGTGGTCTCCCAATGGCTCTTCCAATTACTGAACCTTTAATATGGGTGAAAATATGGCTGGATGTTGTGGCACAAGCCTGCAATCCCAGCTCCTCCTGAGGCTGAGGCAGGAGCATTGCAAGTTCAAGGCCCATCTGGATAATTAGTGAGATCACTTCAAAATTTAAAAAAAAATAATAAAAAATAAAAAGAGTTAGAGATTAGCTCACTGATAGAGGACTTGCCTTTTATTTTTTTAAAAAAATTTAGACATTGATTATGTCTTTACTTTATTAATTTATTTATATGTAGTGCTGAGAATCAAACCCAGTGTCTCACACATACTTGGCAAGTGCTCTACCACTGAGCCACAATCCCAGCCCAAGCACTTGTCTTTTATATGTGAGGTACTGTGTTCAATCCTACTACAGGAGAGAAAGAAAGCTGTGGACTAAGAGTAATTAATTTTATTGTGTTGTTTTCCTTTTAGGTAGAATATTGCATAAACCATGTTTGTAACTTAACAGAGGGAAGAGAAGCCTTTTCTCATGGTTTTGAAAAGGAAAATGAACAACTTAGACACGAATTTAAAGAGCTCCAACTCAAACAGTAATTTTCCCTTCTGTGAAAATGTAAATTTTTATCTTTGCTGAATTCTAAACATTAGTATGTGACAATTATAGAAAATTTGGAAGATGTATAAAAGTAGAAGGAAGAGAAAGATTACTATATATCTTCCTCTCCAAGAAAAGTACTTCTAATGTTTTAGGTATATTTTTAGCTTGTCATTTTTAAAGTATATATTCTTAAATAGTCTGAAATGTATGTGTGAGTGCAGAGTGGTAATTACTCTCAGTGTCTATTATAGCACTTACCACACTGCACCGTAATTACCTCATTTTACTTGTTCCTGTGTTCCCCATTGCGCCTACCTTATAAAGCACCTACTATAGGGAAGGCAAGACTTTACCTCTTCAGAGTTTTGTTGTTGTTGTTATTGTTGTCTCACCCACCTCCCACGCAGGTGATGGAAATGAGGTTCCCCTTGGTGAAATGGGCTGGCTGAGAAATAAGAGCTCAGAAAAATAGAACAACAACAAAAACAAAACAAAACAAAACAAAAAACAGGACACAGAAAGTAGTTTCAAAAGCAGGGGCAAGACAGGCTAGCTGATCAGACAGATTGAGTTTCTATATTCTGGCAAAATGGAGCCCATGTCTGCTTTATTTATATGGGGGCGGGCATCAAGGGCAAGGGTAAAGTTTCAAGGGCAGAGTCTTGCTTGGTGGTCTCTTACAGTCAGCAGGTTGATTGACATCTTGGCAGGTCACACCCATTTAAGATGCTGTGTGGGATCTCTGGCAGAACTTGAGGGGGAAGTTCACCTACATAAGGGGATCAGTCCGTGTGGGGGTGCCATGGGAGGTTCCCAGTGCCAGACTTATGCCCTCATTAGGCTACTATGCACAACATAGTCCATACACAGTCCACATTAGGCTTGAGACATTGTTGTTTGTTTGTTTTTGCTGGTCCTGAAAATTAAATTTACTTAAGACTGGTGAATAGGCAAAAAGCATATAGACTTATGTTTATAAGTTTTAAGTGACACAGGAGCCTTCATGAAGGAAATGGAGACCCAAAGAAGCAGTTAAAGTCACTCACTCACATGTTGGCTTGGACAAAGAATAAAAAGTTGTAAAAAAAAAGCAACTAAACACATAGAGCTTTAAAGAGTTAGTTTAGCAAGATCTTTAGAAAATTCTCTCAGTCTCAACTTCCCCTTCTTGATGATAAGAATATTACTTTCCCACTAGGCATGGTGGAGTTCACCTGTAGTTCCCCCTACTTGGGAGGCTGAGGCAGGAGGATAACAAGTTCATGGCCTGAGGAACTTAGCAAAACCTTGTCTCACAATGAAAAATAAGAAGGCTGGGGATGTAGCTCTGTGATAAAGCACCCCACCGGGTTCAGTCCCCAGTACAAAAAAAAAAAAAATTACTTTCCTTCTAGTATATGGAGGCCAGCTTTTAAATGGAAATTTGATCTTCTGCTTTTAAGAGACAGAAGGAAGGTCAGAATGATCTTGTACTTGTACAAGTGCCTTTAACTTAATAATCAATATACCAGAGTAGTATTAGCATATTAAGGACTGACTAAAACCAGTAGGACTCAGAGTCATGTCAAGCATAATGATATGGTCCTTCTTAGCATATTAAGTACTACAAAGCTGCAAGAAGGGCTGGGGATGTGGCTCAGCGGTAGCGTGCAGCCCGGGTTCGATCCTCAGCACCACATACCAACAAGGATGTTGTGTCCACCGAGAACTAAAAAATAAAATATTAAAAATTCTCTCTCTCTCTCTCTCTCCTCTCTCACTCTCTCTTTAAAAAAAAAAAAAGCTGCAAGAAAAATACAGATAGGGTAAGGCTTGTTGACACATACTTGTAATCCTAACAAATTGGGATCCTGAGGCAGGAGGATAGCAAATTTGAGGTCAACCTGAGCAAATTTTGAGACCCTCAGCAACTTAGTGAGGCCCTGTATGAAAATTAAAAAACAACAACAACAACAAAAAAAAAAACGACTGGGGATGTGGCACAGTGGTAAAGTGCCCTAGGGCACCAAAAAAAGAAATAAAAATACAGATAGGACTTCTTTACAATAGCTTATTTTTACTCAGCTCCACAAATTAGATATTTTGAGTTATTTTTATTATATATATTCTATGATTATATACAGACATTTATTATTTTCTTTGCTCAGCATTTTCCCTTGCATTTCAAATATTCCATTTGGGATCATTTTCCTTTGAGAACTTCCTTTTACAAGGATCTGTTGATAGAAAAGTTTTTCTTTCTTTTAAATCTCTGGTGCAGAGAAAGTTGAATTAGTCATAGAATACATTTCATGTGTGCTAAACTCTCTTTCTTTCTTTTTTTCTTGCTTTCCATGGATAGATTGCATTTTATTCTGCTGATTTAAAAGTTTGCATTCTATTTTTATTCATGTCACGATTGCATTTTAAGAGTTTTCTTTAATTTCTTCTAGTTTTTTTAGTTATTCTCAGTAGGAGATTAGTTCTAGGTCTCTAATCTGTCATATTATAAAATATAAAGATACCATATGTCCTGCTGCCAGCATATGATTTTGCGACATAAACTAGCTTTTGAGGGATTGATAAATAAGGAAATGACATCATTATAACATGGAAGTTTATATGTCATTTTTCTTAGCATGTTAATTTTTTGGGCTGCCAGCAAGCTTTGGAGTTTGTACAGTCACATGTTACTTAATGATAGGATGTATCCTGAGAAATGTGATGTTAAGAGATAACTAAAACAGCTATAATGTCAGACGGCAATATAATTTTATGAGACAACTGTCATATATGTGATCCATCATTAACAGAAATATCATCATGTAGCACATGATTCTGAGTTCTACTTATTTTAGTCAGATTTTTAGCTGCTGTGACTTCAAGACTTGATCAGAACAACAGTAGAGGAGGAAGTTTATTTGAAGTTTATTTCAGAAGTTTTAGTCCATAGAAGGCTGGTTCCATTCCTTGGGGCTCAAGGTGAGGGAGAACATTATGGTGGAAGAGGGTGGCAGAGGGAAGCAGCTCACATGATGATAAGAAAGCAGAGAGAGAGAGAGAGAGAGAGAGAGAGAGAGAGAGAGAGAGAGAGAGAGACTGACTCTACTCACTAGATACAAACATATACCCCCCCAAAGCCATGCCCTCAGTGTTATCTTCGCCAGTTACAACTCAGTTAATCTCATCAGGGGATTAATTCACTGATAAGGTTAAGGCTTTCACCACTTAATCATTTCTTCTCTGAATTGTATTGTCTCACATGTGAATTCTCTCAATTGTATTGTCTCACATGTGAGCTTTGGGGGGATACTTTACATCCAAACCATAACATTCTGCCCCTGGCCCCCAAAAGCTCACACTCATTTGACAATGCAAACATACATTTAGTCCATTCCCAAGAGTCCTCATAGTCTCAACAGTTCCGAGATTGCTCAAAGTTCAAGTCCAAAGTCTTTTCTGAGGCTCAAGGCAATCTCACATTGTGAGCTCCTATAATATTAAAATCAATTTATAAACATTTTCGGTTACAAGTATAGGGGCATAGAAAAAGTGATGGGACTAAAGCAAGACTGAAATCCAGTTGGGCAAATAGGTCCTGTAGTTCTGTGTCTGGCCTCTAGAGTATATAGCATGATGTCCTTTCCCAAGAGCTTGTGTAGATTCACCTCTGTAGCCTTGTTGGTTGCAGCCCAAGTGGCCTTCCTGTTGGCTTGTCTCTGCTCAATTCCTGCAGCTTTCCTAGGACGATGTCATATGTCGCCAGTCTCCATGGCAGCTTCAGCCTCCTCCTCACATCTCCACACTTTGCCCTCTCAGGGGCTGCCCGCAGGGACTCCAACCCCGTTGCACTTTGCCTGGCCTCCCCTTCCTTTGAAATTTTGGTGGAAGTCTCCATGACCCCCTTAATCCAGCATCCTGCATTCCTGCAGAAACAGCACTATGTGGCTGACACCAAGGTCTGCCACCATTTCAAACAGTAGCCAAGACTCCAGGGACCCTGACTGCAACAGCCTCTGAGTGTCTGGGTGGCTGAGCACCTTGAAAAAACTGACTAGGCCCCCTTGTGTAAGAAGGGTGCCCCACTGGTCTCTACTCAAGAGAATTTTCACTTTTACTCTCCTGAGTCTGAGGTGGGTATGGTCTTGCCAGCTCCTGAGATGCCCTTAAGCCACCTTTCTCCAGGTCTCTGGGCAAAGTCTTTAGCATTTCTTTAGTGGCAGTAATGTCTTTAACAACTGCAACTTCCTTAGTCTCAGTTTTACTCCCAACTTTTAAGTCCAAGCTTTTAAAAATCTTTCTGCTCTGCTTTCTGCTCCTGATTATTAAAGTAAATTTGCCCAAAGGCCACCAGCAATATCTGGGCCACCACCTGAATGCTATGCTGCCTAGACGTTTTTCCTGGCACATTAAGAAGTCCATCACTTTTAAAACCAGCCTCACAGAAAGTCTCAGGACGGGCATCATGCAGACAACTTCTCAGCCAGAAAATAATAGGAATGGCTTCTAGTCTACATTCCAATAGAGTCCTCCTCTGAATCCTCTTGAGTCCTGTCTTCAGAGTCTGTGGTCCTATTGGAATTCTGGTCTTCTGAGCTCCCTCCAGAATTGGCCATTAAGCTCCATTTACAACAATCTAAAGCATTTCCAGCCTGTACTACTAAGCATCTCAAAATTCCTTCCACCAATTCCAAAAAGCTCCAAAAAATTCTGAACCACAAGGTCAGGTTAGTCACAGCAACAACCCCACTTCTCAATACCATTTCTGTTTTAGTGACTTTTTCACTGCTGTGACTTAAGGACCTTACCAGAACCTGACCTCTGCCTGACCTGTAGAGGAGGAAAAGTTTATTTTAGGGCTCACAGTTTCAGAAGTCTTAGTCCTTAGAAGGCCCCCTCCATTCCTTGGGGGATCGAGGTGAGGCAGAACATTATAGTGGAAGAGTGTGGCAGAGGGAAACGGCTCATCTAATGATGAGGAAGCAGAGAGAGACTCCACTCACTAGATACAAATATATACCCCAAAGCCATGACCCCAATACCATACCTGCTCCATTTATCACTCAGTTAATCCTATCAGGGGTTTTAATTCACTGATTGGGTTAAGGCTCTCATAACTCAATCATTTCTCCATTGAACTTTCTTGTATTGTCTTATATGTGAGCTTTTGGAGGACACCTCATATCCAAAACACTGCTTTTCTCATATTCTTCTTTGGAGCTCAATTTGGCCACATTCTGCTTTGGAAATGCTTATGGCACAGATATCCCCAATCTTTGTGCATTTTGCCTTTGTTTCCATAACTCTACGATTTCAACTCCTTTTTTAGCCCACCTTTACATCAAGCCTAATTAAAAAAAAAATGAAGTCCTATATTTGCTACAATACCGCTTTATTTTTTTAGGAATTTGACATATATCTTTAAGTGTACCAGTATAATTATTAGGATTGTCAATTTTTTTAATATTGTACTAGTTATATAATGGCAAAGAATTTGAAGGATTTAACCCAATCTTTTTTTTCAATAAGCCCTATTATTATTAATGATCAGTTTTGCAAAATACAAGTTATTTTTTTTAGAAACACAGTATTCTGTCACAGCACAAATGCCTAATCAAAGGATATATTTTGAAAGTAGAGCTCACACAATTTATTAGTGGATTTTTTTGTTGTTGTTGGGCTGAAAAAAAGTAGAGAAGTCACTGTTGACCCAAAGCTTTTTTGGCCTGAGCAATTAGAATATTGGAGTTTCTAACTGCTCAAATGCAGGAGGAATATATGGCAGGTACAGCTTGGGGTAGACAGTAACGTGTTTACTTTGGGACATGTAAATTTTGGGGTGTATCTTAGACATCAGGCAAAAATGTTGAGTGGGCAATTGTGTACAGGTCTAGAATGTAATACAAACTACATTGTAAATATGGAAGGCATTAGCAGAAAGCTCATAGTTAAAGCTTTCGGACTACAGGAAACAACCCAGAGAATAAATGTGGAGAGAGAAAAGAGAGTCAGGACTGGGTTCTGGGACATTCTAATAGTTTGATATTGGAAAGATGAGAAATCTGCAAAGGAGTCTTAGAAGAAGTGTCATGCATGCTAGAAGGAAAACCAGCAGAATGTGGCATCCCAAAGGGGAAATGATGAAAGTCTTTTTTAACATAAGGATATGAACAACTGGGTCAAATTCCAAGTATGAGGACTGGTAATTGCTCATTGTATTTGGCCACATAGAGGTCATTATGACCTTCACAAGAGTTATTTACATGGAGTGGTAGATATAAAAACCAGATTGGAGTGAATTCAGGAAAGAGAAGGAGAGGAATGATTTATCCTTTCTTGAAGGGCATGATTTATCCTTTATTGAAGTTTGCTGTAAAGGAGAATGAAGAAATGGAAAGAAGCTGGAGGAGGGCAAGAGCTTGAAGGAAGGAGTTTTTTGTTTGCGTTTTAGATTGGGTGATATTACAGCATATCTCTAAGATTAGAATGCTCAATTGGGAAGAAAGTTTGATAAGGCAATAGACAGAAGTCAGCTGCAAGTGTTCCCCGCAACACCTGAATATTGATATCACCAAGAATTTTGGCAGGATTAGTTGTATGACTTTGGACAAGTTATTTGGCTTTTTGGTGCCTCAGTCTTCATATCTTAAATAGAAATAATAATAGTTTCCACTTTGTTAGATTGCAGAAGGAATTGAAATAAATGTATCTCAATCTCAAGTTTAGTATAATATATATCACATAATAAATGCTCAATAAAACAATAAAGATATGGGTTAAACTCAAATTTGCATCCTTAACAATATTTTCAGAAAAGGATATACTTTCACTTTATTAAATTAAAAAAAACTAAAAAGCTGCGCAGTAATGAGAATATCTACTGCTTTTAAAAACATTTTCCCACTATTTTTTTGTTGTTACTGTTTCTGAAAGTTTGCAAACAACCTGAAAGATTGAGAGAAGAATGATAATATCAGTATAGTTTATTTTTCAAATTAATTTAAAATTTTTAATTAAGAGCTCTCTCTGCATCTTCTAACAACAGTTATTTACCTGCATTTCTTTTGTGTTTATTTTTGAGGTGCTGGTGATAGAACCCAGAGCCTGGTGCATGTATGTTTGTTTCCTTCCTTCCTTCCTTCCTTCCTTCCTTCCTTCCTTCCTTCCTTCCTTCCTTCCTTCCTTTCTTTCTTCTTTGTAGTTGTAGATGGATGGAATGCCTTTATTTATTTTTATGTGGTGCTAATAATTGAACCCAGTGCCTCACTCATGCTAGGCAAGCACTTTGCCACTGAATTACAGCCTCAGCCCATGTTCCTGCATTTCTTTTAACACTTTGGTTTCTGTTATTTCTTCTCAACAGAAACCCAAAGAAAAGAAGTTGAAGAAATGTTGTCTCAAGAAGATTTGTCTAATATAGCTCCGAGAAGCTCCTGTGGACAAATTGCATATTCACTGGTAGAAAGAAGAACACTCTTAAAGAAATTGCAACTTGTGAACTCCAAGCCAGAGTCTCAAAGTCATATGAATGGTAACCTGCAGAAAGAATTTCCCCAGGTAGTCCAAAATTAACTAAATAACTGAATAAGGCAAAGGCCAGTTTTAAATATGTTTCATTCCCTACAATATTAGGAAGCCAGTTTAATCATGCTTAAGAACACAGGCTTTAAATTTGGAGGGACTTCCTCTGCCATTTGTTGATAATATGATGTAAAATGAGTTAACTGCTATGAGCCTCAATTTCCTCATCTATAAAATTTGAGATCAACTCAACTACTCCACAGGATGATCATGAGAATGAAGTAACTTAATATATGCAAATATTTCATACTTATATATGTAATACTCCATACTTATTAATTAGCATTATTGTTATTTGTTGAGGACTTAACTTGCGCCAGGCTTTGTGCTAGTGGGTATAGAAACTGTCAAATTAGACATGATCTGGACTTGTGAGGAACTTACAAACTAATGGAGGAAAGATATAAGCCAGTGGTTATAGTTCAAAGTGGGTAGTTCTGTGCTAAGGGAAGCCAGAGAAAGCTAGAAAAACTCAGGGGAGAGGCTAAGTCAGAGAGGATGGGCAGAGTGACCAGAAAAGGCTTCCAGAGGTGAGGTTGCATATTGTTTTGAGAGCTGATTAGGTGTAAGCTAAGCAAAGAAGTTAGGAAGACATTCTTGGCAAAGGAAATAGCGTGGCGTGGTTAATACATGTTGGTTCATGCTGAGAAATGTGGCTGGAGCTATTTTCAGGAATTGCATCATAGTTAAGGAGATATTTGCTGAAGGCTTTTTAAAAGGATACTTTTATTGGGTTAAGAAAGTTTCTTTAATTCCCAGTTTACTAAGAATTAGGAAACAATGTTGAATTTTATAAAAAAATTTTCTAGGTTGATTAAGATAATGAAATGATATAGGCCTTTTAATGTGTTAATGTGATTTATTTTCCAATATTAAAATGACCTTGCATACCTGGGACAAATCCATCTTGTTCATGCTATTCTTTCTAAAAATTATTACACTAGGTTTGATAAAACCTTGAATAAGATTTTTGCATCTGTGTTTATAAATAAGATTGCCCTGTGATTTTTCAATTAAAGCTTGTAACATGTATAAGTCCTAATTTGGGCACAAGCTTTCATTTCTCTTAGACATATACCTGGAAGTAGAATGGCAAAGTTGTATGACAGGTTTGTATGTTTAACTTTTTGTTTTTGTGGAGTTTAAATATCAAGCCCTGTGTTAATCAATCTTTTTTCTATTGTCTCTCCAATCAATTTTAGATAATTATTTTCTAGTCTCTCTCCCATGAAATTTTAATACTAAAGGACTTACAATTTCATATATGTATACTTAAAAGAGTAAGAGATTTCATTGCCCCTTCAAGAACCAATATTGCCTCATTGAGAATGCATGGTCTAGTCTCACAAAAGGATTAGATTGAGTTCTTTCTTTTTCTAGTATAAATAGATTATTAGCTGGGCATGGTGGTGCTCACACCTGTAATCCCAGCCTTCTCAAACTCTGAAGTCTGAGGCTGTAGGATTGGGAGTTCAAACCCAGCCTCAGCAATTTAGCAAGTCTCTAAACAATTCTGCAAGTCCCTGCCTCTAATAAAGTATTAAAAAAAAGGTTTGCAGATGTGGCTCAGTGGTTAAGCACCCCTGGGTTCAATCTCTGGTACCAAAAAAAAAAAAATTCATTATCTTTTTTGGGTATAAGTAACATTTTTATTCATGAAGACTAATTCATAAGTTTCATTTATTTATTAATTTTTGTTAAGGAGAAATTTGAACAAATCCACCAGCCTCTGCAAAGAGAACATCAGAAACACCAAGAATGTGGACAACAGTTTAAAAAATATATGAGTGAGGTAAAAAAAAAATTACAACCCTTTACTTTACATTTTATTTGATTTGACCTAATAAAAGCTAATCCAAATCAACTTTTACCTGAATTTGTTTGACTATATTAATATGACTATAATAATATATATAATTTGACTATATAAATATGTATAGATTCAGACTGTAAAATATGATCAAGTTGTACATAAAAGTATTTTAAACACACCACAAAATTGGGAAATTAAAAATTAATCAACTTATACTTAACATAGTAGCTGATTTTTATTGACTGTATTAAAGTTTAAATAATCAATGTGTGTTATATCCTTTAAGAAATCACTTTGGGGGTTGGGAATGTGGCTCAGTATAGAGCCCTTGCCTAGCACTTGCAAAGCCCTAGGTTTGATTCCCAGCCCTGAAAAATATTTTTACATTAAATATATCATGACAGAATCTATACAGTAATATGAAAAATCTTCTAACATTAACTTATACATAGATTGGTATTAAACTTTATTTAAAAAGTATGTCAGTAGCTTGGCATGACAAGGCACACCTGTAATCCCAGAAACTCAATGGCTGAGACAGGAGAAACATAAGTCCAAAACCAGCCTCAGCAACTTTGTGAGACCCTATCTCAAAATAAAAAAATAAAAAGGACTGTGAATGTAGCTCAGTGGTAAAGCCCCTGGGTTCAATGCCCTGTACCAAAAATATTTTTTAAATATTTGAATAAAAAAATACCGCCAATAAATACACTAATAAGCTCAATGTAGTTTTGATATATTGATGGCATTTTCATTGGTTTTTGTCTCTTAGAGAAATTTGTATGGTTATTATATTTATATGATCATTCTTTTTCAAGGATCAAAAGTAAAATATAATTGAGACTGAATTTCTAAGCTTTAAAAATCTTTGAAAATAATTGCAGAAGGGGAGCTCTGGTATTAAACTTTGAGCCTTGTTAAGTATTTGAATACTTTGAAAGTAAATGAAATACTTACTGTGGAAACATTTTATAAACTGTATTTAATGTACCATAAAATTGAGAAATGTCATCTCTCTTTTTTGAATGATATTCACTTTTATATTTAAATTGTATTCTTTTTTATAATCATATAAAAACATAATATCTTAGGTAGATTCTATTGAACCATATAAAATTGCATGTTTACAAGTAAAAAACCGTCAAATATCACCATTTTATTTGATTTGACCTAATAAAAGAACTATACCTCAATGAAATACTGTTTCTACTTTTCTTTATTGGCTTTTAAACATTATAGAAAATAGCCAAGTATCATAAGAATACACTTTCTTTTATTACTAACAGTAGTTTTATTTCAGTCTCATGAAGACCTGCATGAAGATAAAACATCACAAAATTGCCTAGAGAAAGGCACGGAACAAGTAACCCAGAGGTTGGAGATGGCTCAGGAAGAGATCCAAAGGCTCACTGATAAACTACAATTGAAGGAGAAGGAAGAAGGTAAATTAGGTAAGTTGAGATTTCAGACCACCATGGTTGGCTATGTTTTGATTGTAGTGATCTAGGAGGAACACAGGTACACTGAGGAAAATATATTTTAAGGTGAACATATGAAAATCTGATAAACAGCTTCATTTTTTAAAATGTCTAGAAATTTTCAGTGAAGCACAAACATAACATTTGATCTACACAACTCATAAGCATACATCACTCACCATGAGAAATTTCCAGCATCCCAGACATCCCTTTCACCTTCTTTTCTCATGCAAAATGACCACTATCTGAACTATGAACACTATTTCTGAGGTTTGACTACATGCAGCATGCATTCTTTAGTTTGCATATCTTCCCCAATCTTGTGTTTATGAGATTCATTCATGTTGTTAACAAGTAGCAGTTTGTTCACTCTTGCTGTTTTTATATTTCATTAATAAATATATTATAGTTTATCTATTATGCTCTTGATGGATGACAGATTTGTGTTGTTTTCCATTTTAATCTATCATATATTCTCCTGCTATAAACACTTTAGTATACATCTTTTGGTGTACTTATCTACATCTTTCTAACATAGAAATATAAGAATAGAACGACTGTATCAAACATTATGGGTATATTCTGCTTTAGTCTTCCAAAGTTCAGTCATACATCACTTAACAATGGGGACTCATTCTGAGAAATGTGTCATTAGGTGACTTCCTTGTTGTGTGACCATCATAGAGTGTGCTTATAAAAACTAAGATGTCTACAACTTCACTGGGTAGCATAATCTTATGGGACCACCATTGGATATGAGGTGTACTGTCAACCAAACCATCATTTTGTAACAAATGACTATATTTGTACTATAGTTGTAAGCTCTCCTCAGTAATATATGAGATTTTTTTTCTTCCACATTCATTGACAATACTTGTTACTGGATGTGGTGGTACATGCCTATAAGTCTAGCAGCCTGGGAGGGTGAGACAGGAAGATTACAAGTTCAAGGCCAACCTTAGCAATTTAGCAAGGCTCTAAGCAACTTAGTGAGACCTTGTCTCAAAAAACAAAAAGGGCTTGGAATGTAGTGCAGTGGTAAAGTTTAGCTGGGTTAAATCCTCAGTACCAAAAAACAAACAAACAAACAAACAAACAAAAAACTGTTGTTTGAGTCTTATTAACTTTACTTCTTTATACTAAGTATGTACTGGTATTCCATTGTGGATTTACTATGAATTTCTCTGATGGCTAATAAAGTTGAAAACCCTCTCATATGTTTGTTGCTGTGGCTCATTTGGATATATGGTTTGGGGGGTTCCTGCTCAAGTCTCTTGTATATTTTTCTATTATGTTGTATCATTGTTTTATTAATTTGTAGGAGGCCTTTATTCTGAATCTGAGCCTATTGTTTGTTATAAATGTTGTTTTATTTTGTTTTGTTTTTCTACACAGGAATGCTAATATTTATCAAGTCATGTTTATCAGAATTATTCCTTATGCCCTCAGGGCTTTCATGTGTAAAGCTTTTTCATCATTGCAAGATTATTCAAACTGTCTACCTCACTTGTAATTTGTTTCTTAGTACTTTCAATATTTCATTGTTTATCTGTAAATCTTTACTTTGTCTAGAATTTGTGTTAATATGAAATTTAAATTTTTAAATTATTTCCTCTATGTATTTGTAATTTGTGTGATTAAAGAAATTAGATACTTTTTTCAAATGCAATATGTAGGTTACTATATAATCATAAGCACTGAAAAATGCCAAATGTATAGAACAATAATGATTATGCCAATTGATTGATTAAAGACAAATGACAGAAGGGTATAAATGCATTTTTTTAAGTACTAGGAATTTAACCCAGGGGTGTTTTACCATTGAGCTAATCCTCATTCCTTTTTATTTTGAGATAGGGTATCACTACGTTGCTAAAGTTGGCCTCAAACTTGCAATCCTCCTGCCTCAGCCTCTCATGTCCCTGGGATTACAGATGTGCCACAACCCCCTGGTAGGAATGTGTTTTTAAAAGTGGGCATAAACAACTTTTCAGAATAATGAAAATCTCTTCTATATTTTGGGTTGTTGGGCACACAGCTACATATCTTCGTCACAATTCTTCAAACAGTACACTTAAAAAAAAGTGATTTTTACTATATTCAAATTATACCTTAGTAAACCCAATTTTGAAGAAAAAAAATAAAAAGCGAATTGGCCTTGAGAGTATAATAAGAAGCGATCTTCACTATTTGATAATGTAGAGAAAGAAAAATCATGACATCCAGCACTCTTAGTTATATTTGAATACAAAAAACCCCAATCACATGGCAACCTTTTCCATCAGTAGTTGCTTGGTATGGCAGATCCTAACTAGCAACTGAAAGCTATCTCCATGGTGAACATACTGGGACTGTTGGAAAGCTGAATTAGCAAGTCCCATTTTTGAATGCCAAATGTAGTATCAATGTGGCCCTATAGGTAACTGCCTAAAACTTCCATTTATAGCCAGATTCTTCTGGCTATATGGGTTATATAACAATATATGTATTATATGACAGTGTTTCTCAAGTATTAGTTTACTTCTTTCAACAAATTCTTTTTTAAAAAAATATTTTCAGATGCAGATGAACACAATGCCTTTATTTTTTTAATGTGGTGCCAAGAATCGAATCCAGTGCCTCACACATGCTAGGCAAGCGCTCCACCACTGAGCCACCACCCCAGCTCCAACAACAAATTCTTTTTAAATAAGCATTTTAATTTTAGTTTGTTCTCCAGCTCTCTCTGTATCATCAAAAATTTTGGATGGAAATGAAAAATCTTAATAATAAAAATATTTTTCAAAAATAAATAATTTGAATAAAATAATTAGGGTATTTTTCAATAAATGAATATCAAGAAAAAGAAATGTATTTTGGGGCTGGGGATGTGGCTCAAGCGGTAGCGCGCTCGCCTGGCATGCGTGCGGCCTGGGTTCGATCCTCAGCACCACATACAAACAAAGATGTTGTGTCCGCCGAAAACTAAAATAAATAAATAAATAAATATTAAAATTCTCTCTCTCTCTCTCTCTAAAAAAAAAAAGAAAGAAAAAGAAATGTATTTTAAAAGATTTTAAAGGTGTATTATCAATTATAATATGTGGCCTTTATTGGATCCTAATTTAAACACATTTTTGATGTTTATGAATAACTGGGAATTTTAACACTTGCTGGATATAATGAATTAAGGAATTATTATTAAATTTCCTTAGTCACATGTAATAGTGTTGAGTTTATGTTTAAAGAAGGTCTTTATTTTTTTTGAACTATAGACCAATAATATGATGTCTAGTATTTGCTTTAAAATAATACAGGCTCCTATCTCACACCTACATAAAAATCAACTCAAAATGTACCTCAGAACTAACTGTGAGAGTTTAAACTAAAAAACTCAAAAAGGAGACAAAGGAATAATTCTTCATGATGTTGGGTTATACAATGATATATCACCAAAAGTAAAAGTGATGAATAAAACTAATGAATTGGACAATCAAAATTAAAAACCTTTATACTCCAAAGGATACCATCAGAAAATGAAAAGATAGTTCACAGACTGGGAGAAAATATTTGCAAATCATTTATTTGATATGAAACTTTTACTTAGAATATGAAAAGAATTATTATTACTTAATAATTAAAAGACAGCCTAATTTAAAAATGGGCCAAATATGTCTCCAGACATTCTCTGGAAAAGATATATAAATGACTAATAGGTACATGAAAAGTTGGTCAATACTTCTTATCTCAAAAATGGATACATATCTGAGATAATGAATACAGTAATTAGCTTGGTTTAATCTACAATGTAAACCTATATCAAAACAAATTAGATCCCATAAATTTATGCAATTGTTACTTTTCAATGTTCAACGTTATCAGTTACTAAGGAAGTACACAACAAAACCACAATGAGATATCATTTCAGTTTCACTAGAATGGCTATAATAATAATAAAAAAACAGACAATGGCAAATGGTGTCTGGGATATGGAGAAATTAGAACCCTCAGACGCTGCCAGTAGAATTGTTAAATGGTACAGATACTTTGGGAAATGATTTGGTAGTTTTTCAAAATAGTAAATGTAGGATGACCATGACCCAGCAATTCCATCCCTAGGTATCTATCCAGGAGAAGAGAACACATGTGTCCACACCAAGACTTGGATATAAGTGTTTATAGCACTATTGTTTACAATAGTCAAACGTAGAAACAACCCAAATGTCCATTGGTTGATGAATGAATAAACAAAGTGCTTTACATCCATATGATGTAGAAGGTAGCACAGCAGGGATGACACTGCTATCCTTCAGAAGGGCCCCCTTGTACAGTTAACCCTTGACTGGCATCTGGGAACTTAGCTTTTGGGAGGATTTCCACCATTCCCTAACTAATAATAGTGGCTCACTCCGCCCAAATTATTTGTACAAACAATATGGTTTACGATGAACACCTGCTTTCTTTTTTGGGATTTGAGTACATGTTAGGCAGAAAGTACATGTTAGGCAGAAAGTACATGTTACTAGACCCCAATAAAAACCTTGGGCACTGAGTTTCTGATGAATTTACCAAGTAGACAACATTTCATAAGTGTTGTTACAACTCATTGCTGGAGACACATCATGGTGACTCCGCTAGGAAAGGACTCTTAGAAGATTTGGTCTGATTTCCTCTGGACTTTGCCCCATGTGCCTTTTGCCTTTGTCGATTCTCTTTCCTAAACTTTGGCTGTAGTAAATTTTAGCTATGTATTGAGTCTTGGGAGAACTCTTAGCAAGCCACCAATCTGCTGATCTTGGGGACCTATGAATATTATCCCATTCATACAATGGGATAATATTTGCCTATAAAAAAGGAATGAAATAATTACACCTGCTATATGGGTGAACCTCAAAAACAGGTTAAATGAAAGAAATCAGATGGGAAATACCATGTTTTGTATTTTCTATTCATATAAAATGTCCAGAAAATGCAAATCGAAAGAGATAGCAGGTAGATTAGTGGTTACCTAGGGCTAGGAGTGATCTATCCACAATGTAAACCTAAAACAAAACAAACTTTATCCCATAAAATTTATGCAATTATTACTTGTCAGTGTTCAACATTATTAGTTATTAGGAAAGTACAAAACAAAACCACAATAAGATATCATTTCACTCTCCCTAGAATGGCTATAAGAAAAAATACAGACAATGGCAAGTGTTGGTTAGGACATGGAGATATTAGAACCCTCAGTCATTGCCAACCAAATGAACAGGAAATTTCTTTACAGGGTGATGAAAATCTTCTAAAATTAGATTGTGGTGGGGTTGCACACCTATACATATACTAAAAATCATTAAATTATACACTTAAAATGGGTAAATTTTGTGGTGTGTCAATGGTGCCTCAATAAAACTGTTTAAAAATATCATGAGATCTTGAGGAAACAGATATAGTAGGCAGAAATCTAAGATGGTCCCCAAGAGCCTTCCTCCTTGACACACACCTTTTCCAAGTTATTCATTCAAATGCAATCTAGATGCTACTGTGAATAGATTTTGCAACTGTAGTTATGGTCCAAAATCAATTGACTTTAAGAAAAGGAAATTAATCTAGGTGACCCTGATCTAGTCAAGTGAGCCCTTTTCCTGACAGAAGAGATTCAAAGTTTGAGACAGATTTAACATAAGGGAGATTCTCTATTGCTGACTTAGAAGATAGACACCATGCGGCAAAGAATGGGGAAAGATCAGATAGAGCACTAATCTCCAGGATATATAAAGAACTCAAAAAATTTAACACCAAAAAAACAAACAATGCAATCAATTAATGGCCCAAGGAGCTGAACAGACACTTCTCAGAAGAATAAATATATGAAAAAAATGTTCAACATCTCTAGTAATTAGAGAAATGCAAATCAAAACTACTCTAAGATTTCATCTGACTCCAGTCAAAATGGCAGTTATCAAGAATACAAGCAACAATAAGTGTTGTGAAGATGTGGGGAAAAAGCTATACTCATACATTGCTGGTGGCACTGCAAATTGGTGCAACTAATCTGTAAAGCAGTATGGAGATTACTTAGAAAACTTGGAATGGAACTACCATTTGACGCAGCTATCCCACTCCTGGGTCTATACCCAAAGGACTTAAAAACAGCATACTACAGGGACACAGCCACATCAATGTTTATAACAGCACAATTCACAAACTGCTAATCTGTGGAAGCTACCTAGATGCCCTTCAATAGATGAATGGATAAAGAAACTGTGGTACATATACACAATGGAATATTACTCAGCATTAAAAGAGAATAAAATTATGGCATTTGCAGGTAAGTGGTGGAGTTGAAGAATATGTTAAGCAAAGTAGGCCAATCCCAAAAAACCAAAAGCCAAATGTTCTCTCTGATAAGTGGAGACTGACCCATAATGGGAGCGGGGGGCATGGGAAGAATGGAGGAATTTGAGGCAAAGGGAAAGGAGGGATGGGAAGGGGGTATGGTGGTAGGAAAGATGGTGGAATGAGATGAATTTCATCACCCTAGGTACATGTGTGACTGCACATGTGGTGCGACTCTACATCGCCTACAACCAGAGAAATGTTAAAAGTTGTGCTCCATTTGAAATAAGCAAATTTCAAATACTTTCTCTTTGAACACTCTCTTTCATCTAACTGTTCTTTGAGTTTCTGCATAAATGTTACCTCCTCCAGGAAATTTTCTGGACTTCCCTCTCATGTTCTTACAGCTTCCTATGTTTATCCCTCTCACTGATTTTTCTGATCTGTAATTGCCTTTTCCTATTTCCCCCAAGGGATTACATGCATCTACAATAAATCAAAATGCATTCTGCTATCATGCATAACTAACTAATTAGAACAACTTTTAAAAATTAAAAAAAAAAAAAAGGAATGGGGGAAACCTCTAAGGGTCCAGAGAGATGTTCAACTAATATGCAAGGAAATGGGAACTCAGTCCTGCATCTTCAAGGGCTGAATTCAGTAAAACTTGAATCAGCTTGGAAGTGGATTCTTCCCCAGAGCCTTCAGAGAACACAGCCTGGCCAACACCTTGACTTCAGGTTTATAATCAGAGAATCCAGCCATGCCACGCCTGGA
Organism: Ictidomys tridecemlineatus; assembly: GCF_052094955.1. Lineage (NCBI taxonomy): Eukaryota > Metazoa > Chordata > Mammalia > Rodentia > Sciuridae > Ictidomys > Ictidomys tridecemlineatus. Next base: position 30,666,377 of record NC_135487.1, read on the forward strand.
CTTCCAACATATAGAACTATGGACGCTGTTTTGAGCCACTAAGTTTGTGGTAAATTTTAAATAAAATAAAATAGTACAATATTTTTGAGTGTAATGAAACAAGACTTATAATGAAAGAGGGGGGGGGGAGTGAGTGTGTGTGTGTGTGTGTGTGTGTGTGTGTGTGTGTGTGTGAAGATATTTTGCCTGGAAATTCTTAGACACTACAGAAATTCAGTGGATCTCAGGTGTACAGGACCTAACATGCAGTTCTTATGTAGAGAGTTTGGGGCAGGAGAATATAAAACCAAGCCACGTCACCTCTCTCATGACTCCATTCCATTTGTCTCATCTTTCCCAGTGTACTTCCAGAATCTGTTTTTCTAAGAGCAACAATAAATAAATAAATAAATTTCTTAGAACATTACCCCATTGTTAAGTGATGCATGACTGCTTTATTGGCTGTAGGAAGTATTTTTAATCATTTCTGGGTGTAACATCTTTATATTAAATTAGTATAACAATGCTTTAGAACTTTCAGCTGTTCCTGTTGTTTAGGATAGTCTAGACCCTTCAGCATGTAATCCTTTGGGGGAAACAGGGAAAGGCAATTACAGATCAGAAAAATCAGTGAGAGGGATAAACATGGGAAGCAGTAAGAACATGAGAGGGAAGTCCAGAAAATTTCCTGGAGGAGGTAACATTTATGCAGAAACTCAAAGGACAGTTAGATGAAAGAGAGTGTTCAAAGAGAAAGTATTTGAAATTTGATTATTATGCTAATCATATGCTTCTTACACAAGGGTTTTCTTCCTTTTTTCTTTTAGATTTTGCACTTAAGAAGGCTCAACAAGAAATTGAGAAATTGAAAGAAAATCTGATAAAACTGAAAGAAAATGGTGAGTGATTCTAACAGATGTAATAATGGTTATTGAATAATAATGCATTAGGTAATGAGATAATGTGTTTTAAATAGTATGTTTTAAAATAATAATATTTAATAATTAAAATGATAAACACTACTACCACATTATTGCTATTGCTATAATTGCTATTACTGCTACCACCACTTATTGCTTACTTGGTGACATGTACTCTGCCAGGTATTTTACATGAATTATCTCTAATTCTCACAACAATTCCAATGAATATTAAATTTCCATTTTACAGAGAAGGAAACTGAGGTTATATGAGTTATCCAATAGCTACGTTATATGTCAGAGCTGGTATTTGAGTCCTTATACGTCTGATATCAAAACTTGTGAACAACAAAAATAATACATATTTTACTAGAACCACTGAGACCAAGACACCTTGTAAAGCATTTAACAGTACTTCACACATGTTTGTTCACTGGAAAGCTACTAGGTTTGGGATTAGCAGTGAATTAATCAGACCCCAGCATAACTATATAAATATGTGACCAACTATCAACAATATAACAAAATTTGAGTGTTTAAATAATAACAACTACAAAAATAATTTAAAATATATTTACAAATTTTAAATAATGGCAAAATTAGTTATACTCTTCTTTTCAAAATGTATGGATACATGGGCTGGGGTTGTGGCACAGCAGTAGGGTGCTCGCCTAGCACAGGTGAGGCCCTGGATTCAATCCTCAGCACCACATAAAAAATAAATAAATAAATAAGATCAAGGTATTTAAAAAAATGTATACAATTAGATACAATTATAAAATGAACACCGCTCTCTTATTAACTGATAGAGCAAGTAATCAGAAAAAAAAAAACATATCGGTATGAACATAGAAGAACTAAAATACTACCAACAACATGACCTAATTGATATAGAAAAATCCACCAGAATACACATTCTTTTCATGTACCCATCAACATTAACCAAGGGAGACAATCCTGGGCTATAAAACAAATCTCTCTGGAAAAACTGAAATCATGCAAATTATGTCTTTGATTGCAATGGAATTGGACTAAAAATCAGTAACAAAAATTTACTTAGAAAGTCTTTAAATATTCCAAAATTAAATAAGATACTTCTAAATAGCCCATGTCCACTGAAAAAACATTACAAGAGATATTAGAAAATGTTTTACATTGAAGAAAAGGAAAACTGGGCATTATCAACTTTTGTGAATGCAGATCAATTAGTGCTTGGAGGGAATCTTAAAGTATTAAATGTTTATACTAGAAACAAGAAAGAACACAAAATAGTCTAAATTTACACTTTAAAAATCTAGAATAAACTGGGCAATGGTGGTGCATGCCTATAATCCCAGAAGTTTGGGAGGCTGAGGCAGAAGGAGTGCAAGTTCAAAGCCAGCCTCAGCAATTTAGCAAGGCACTAAGCAACTCAGAGAGACCCTGTCTCTAAATAAAATATAAAAAAGGGCTGGAAATGAGGCCCAGTACTTAAGCACCCCTGGGCTCACTGTCCGGTATATATTAAAAAATAATAATAATCCAGAAGAACCTGGGTGTGGTATACCTGTAATTCCAGCTACCTTGGAGCCTGAAGCAGGAGGAACACAAGTTGGAGGCCAGCCTGGGTGATTTAGTGAGAACCTGTCAAAAATAAAATAAGAAGGGCAGGGGATACAACTCAGTGGCAGAGCCTTGCTCTGCATGGGTAAGCCCTGAGTTTAATCCTTAGTACTGTCCAAACAAGCAAACAAAAAACAAAATAAGAAGATCAATTATATTCAAAGAAAGCAGAAGGAAGGAGCTATTAAAATAAGAGTTAAAATAAATAAAAGTAAAAATGGAACTATAATAAAGTATATCAGTGGAAACCCAAGAGCCATTGATAAACTCCTAACTGAGTTGCTCATAAAAAAAGATAAAAGACACAAAGTACCAGTAAAAGAAATGAAATGACAGAGAGAACATTTTTACAGACCAAAGAAATAATTAGGGAATATTGTGAATAATTTTATGACAATTAATTGATGGTCTGAATGACAAGAACACATTCTTTGCAAAACACAAACTATCAAACCATAAAAAAGATAGTCCTAAATCAATTCAAGAAATTGAATTTGAAGTTTAAAAAAAATCTCAAAAAAGAACACTCCAGGCTCAGATGGCTAGTTAGTGAGTTCTAACAAATGTTTAAGGAATAAGTAATACTGATTTTACATAAACTCTTCCAGAAAATTAAAGCGGGAATAATTCCCAACTTTTTAAGTGGCCAAGATTCCTCTGATACCAAAACCAGACCTAGACATTGCGATGTCCCTAATGAACATAGAAATACTTATGAAAGTACAGAGAGCAAGAAATAGCTTGTTGGAGAGTCAAAAAGGATGCACTTAACCAGGAATGGATTTGTTAAATAAGTGACTGCACAATGAATACCTTGGAACTGTTAAGAATGACAAAGAACTGTGCATGCTAACACAAGTAGATGCCTGTGATGGTTAACAAAGCTCACAAAGCAAGTTGGAATGGTACGTGAGCTATAATGTCATTTGGGTTTTTACATTTGTGGTATATGTTCACGTGTACCCACAGAACTACCATACGCTAGTGTGGCAGTAGACTTATGATGAAGGAATAGCTTTGTGTAAGTTGTAAGCAGCTGCTGCCCTGAATCTTCCAAGTGTTCCCCATTTGTCCCACTGTTCCAGCTACTTTCAGTCCCTCGTCCACCTTTTAAAGGGACAATACTTGGTACAGCAAGATGTTCTAAAGGACTCTCCTGCAGAGTTACATTTTCACAGATGAGGATCCATGCTTTAGTAGTTGTCAAATATTTTTAACACAACTTTTGTCTGTATGTTAAGGCATGAATGTAAACTTTTTCAAGAATATTTACTAAGAATTAGCAATATTTTGAGACAGGATATTAGATGACGGCTGAATGACAACATCCACTTTGAACAAAACCATATAGTCTGATTTTTTTAAACAAAAAGCCTGTAATTCATTTGTGATCAATAAAATAATACTGATTTAGTGATCTATTTTAAACAGGCTATTATTTAAATATGTTTTTAAGATTTGTGAAAATTAAAAATATTGCTAATTTCCAGTGTGTAGAAATGGACAGTGTCATACTCAGTTGTAAGAATGTTACTTTGAATAATTTTTTTTGAAAAATAATTTGGCAATATATATTACACATTTTTTAAATGCACATTTCATCTGATCCACCAGGTCCATTTATGGGAATGTTCTTTTTTAGTGCTGAGAATTATGGAATTTATTTTTTTAGAAATAATGTCAAAGCACTTGAAGATTGATGAACAAAGATAGTAAATTTAGCCTTGTTTATAAGACACCAGCAAAAAACTAAATCAAAATAAGTAGGATAAAAGTGACACTAATCATGGCACATTGGGACAGTGGAATGCAAAGTAAAATGGAGAATGGATAATTATAGTTTATTCATAAGATAGAATATTACTCAGCAGTAAAGAGGAATGAATTTTTGATACAAGAATACAGAAGAATCTCAAAAAGATGATATAGAGTGAAAGAAATCAAACACAAAGAACACATGCATTGCAAGATTCCATTTATATGAAAACCAAAAACAAGCAAAACTAATCTCAGTGACAGAAGTTAGAAGTGTTTATATGGGTGGATGGGAGTGGAGAACTTACTGGAAAGGACATGAAGGAATTTCTGGGATAATAAAAATGTTCCACATCTTTTTTGGTGGGATATATATATAATTGTTAAGATTAATTGAACTAGAGACTTAAGATATGTACATGATTATTTTTTATAAAATATACCACAATAGAAAATAGTTCCAAAGTGGAAAATGTCTTACAAGGATTGATTTATAAAGATAACCATTAATCCACAGGTGGTAAAATTGCAGATAGTATGTAGCATTCTTTAATTTCTTTAAAAATTGCACAGGCAAATGTAGAATCTTTATATTTGTGTGTGTGCGTGTGTGTGTGTGTGTGTGTGTGTATGTGTGTATGTGTATGTGTACATATTTTCTGAAAAGAGATAAAATTGTGGATGATTTTGGTATGTTTTCAGTATTTCTCAAAAAAAAAAAAAAAAAGATACCAAAGAGATTTTTTAAAAAGAGATAGAGGATAGAGCAAGGGAGAAAAAATGGAAAGTAAAGACAAATTAATACAATTTAAAAATAAAACATACAACAAATAAGGAAAACAAAGGAAATTTTAAAGCAGTAAGACAAATGTTAAGTGAAAAACAGCTAAGAAACAGGAAAGTATAGGCAGGAGGTTTGTATTAATGAAACCTTGATGCATGTTGGCAAGAACAGGCCTTAACATGAAGTGCTGAGAGTGGACCATTTCCTGAGTAGTGATATAGGCAGAAAAATGGTTTTAAAGTGTCAACACTTTTTTAACTTGAAAAAAACAGGAACGGATTTGTTAAATAAGTTCATTCACCTTTCTCAGCTCATCACTTCACTCATTTCTAGAGACCCTAGTGAAGATGAGTGGAAGAGAAGTGTTGAGAGGTATTTGAGGTGTGTAAGATACAAGACTAAAAAAAGCTAGGAAGATCATTTTCTCAGTCATTTAACTTTTAGAAAGTAGGCTCAACTTTTTAAGAATTCTAGCTCCTAGAAGAGCCTCTACTCTGGAAACTCCTTACTCAGTCCAATTCATAAGTGTGGTGTGAGAAATGCAAAACTTTCTCTTCTGTTTCAATAGGTTGTTAGACTGTTGTAGGACTGGATTCGGGGGGTCAATGGCTCTCCTGTACAGAGTACCACATATGCAGAGACATTATGGTAGGACTGAGAAGAGGCACTCCCTTAGTTTTTAGAGTTACTGCCTCCCAAACAGTTGATCCAGACCTGTGTTCTTCTCACTGTTTTAGATACAGTTGAACTACAGAAAGCAAAAGAACAAAATCAGAGACTAGATGAGGAAATTCTAGCCTTAAGAAATCGGGTTCGATCACTTGACTCAGAAAAAAAAGGGCTTGGAGAAGTGGTAAGTTTAATTTCGTTCTTGGATTACTTATTGTGTTACAGTAATAATCATCAGCTTGAGCAACATAGATCACATCACCTAAGCTAATCCTCAGGGGAGACTCTCAGGTAGATGTCATACTTTGCCCAAGATGAATTGTAGCTGGGCATGGTGTCACACATTTGTAATCCCAGTGGCTGTGATGCTGAAGCAGGAGGATTGTAGGTTCAAAGCCAGCCTCAGCAATTTATTGAAGCACTAAGCAATTTAGTGAGACCCTGCATCTAAATAAAATATTAAAAGGGTTGAGGATGTGGCTCAGTGGTTGAGTGCCCCTGAGTTCAATACCTAGTTCCAAAAAAATTTTTAAAAATTTAAAAAGTTGCACCTTATCAGTGTTTATTTTTTTATTTTTTATTTTTTTGATATTTGTTTTTTAGTTCTTGGTGGACACAACATCTTTGTTGGTATGTGGTGCTGAGGATCGAACCCGGGTCACACACATGCCAGGCGAGCACGCTACCGCTTGAGCCACATCCCCAGCCCTTTATCAGTGTTTATATCCACCTATTGTGAACAGTAACATAATGTTATTGTAAAGCCTAGAATCTTTTTTTTTCAGTAAGGATTTAGATCATAATTTATAGTTAATGCACTCATCAAATAGAATATATTATTCTACTATTTTAGATAAGCTTGGAATTATTAACACTAAACTTTTAGCTGTGTTCTTTTAAAGCCATTGCTCTTAGCAATTTATTAATTTTTAATATCTACTTCTAAATTCTGGACATATGTCTCTTTAATTTTAGTTTCACAATCATCATTTCACAATCATCTCTAGTGTATAACACATTGCCCAGCATAATATTAGATCCTTAAGAAATTTTGTTTTAAAAATGAAAAAATACCCATTAGGATAATGTCTTCCCCACAGCCCAGTTGTGCTAGAACAGGTTGCTGAGAGACCAAAGAAAATACCCAGAGACAAAGTACAAGAAATAGGGTTTATTGAAAAATGCTTACGGGAAGATTCTCTGGTGATGGGCTGGTCAGGTGCACCTCTATTTCACACAGTGCCTCCAGTGCTTCACCAGAAAAGACCACCTCCTGTTCCTCACAACCCTTTGTCCCAGGACTAACACTTTCCTCTTCGTGTTGTTCTGATCTGCACTAGTTACCACAAGAAGAGGGTTTTGTTTTGTTTTGTTTGCAGTGGTGGGTACTGGACCTCGAGCATGCTAGGCAAGTGCTCCATCACTGAGCTACACCCTAGCCCAGGAAGAGAGATTTAATAAGTTAGGCTACAGAAGCAGTGACACCATTAATTTGCTTAGTTCCTTGTATGACAACATCCAAAGGAGAAGCTCTCTTGGCGTATGTGCAAGGAAGCAGCATTCTACAGATATTGCTAACTTGCCCTAAGTCCCAGCGTTTATAAGAGAAAGTCAGTGTCTTTCTAGATAATGCCTATATAGGCTTTCTAGCTCAGGCTGGCTCATAGTCCCCAGAGCTTGGCTGGGTGAACTGAAGAGGGCATTTCAGGGACATGGTTGTATTGTCCTCCTTTTCTGTAAGGATGATGCATTCAATTATTATTAAAATAACAGAAAATAATATTGATGAGGATGTAGAAAAATTGGAACCCTTGTTCATTGCTAGTGGGAATGTGTGGAAGTTCCTAAAAAATTAAGCATAGGTTGTGGCCCAGCAGTAGAGCACTCGCCTAGCACATGTGAGGCCCTGGGTTCGATCCTCAGCACCACATATAAATAAAATAAACATAAAAAATTAAGCATAGGATAATTTCACTTCTGGGTATATGTACTCAAGAAATTGAAAGCAAGGGAGGAAAGCGGAGTGGGAGAGTGCTGGGGAACAATATCGGCCAGGTTCTATTGTTGTATTGTGTGCATGTACAAATATACATTATGTGCAACTGTAAGGCACCAATAAAAATGTGGTAAAAAATAAAACATTGTTGCACCCATATTCATAATGGCCAAAAGGTGGAAGCAATTCAAATGTCCAATGACAAAGAAAAAACAAAAATATGGTACATACTACAATGAATACTACTCAGTCTTAAAAAAGGAAGGAGGTTCTAGTTTATGCTACAACATGGTTAAAACTTGCAGAAATTATTCTAAATTAAATAAGCCAGTCATAAAAAAAACAACAGTATGTGATTCCACTGATAGGGTCTACTTTGAGTGGTCAAAATCAGAGAGAGAAAGTAGAGCAGTGGTTGTTCTACTTTCTACTCTAGAGTGATGGAAAAAATACAAGTTTTTAATGCGCATAGAGGTAAAAAGCTCTGGAGATGGATGATGTACAGCTGTACAGTAGGTGAAAGTGCTTAACGCCACTGAATTGTGTGCACTTAAAAATGGCTAACATGGTACATTTTATATTAAGTGTATTTTGTGACAACAGCCAAAAAAAGCAATCATAGAAAGAATGAATAAACAAAGATTTTTCAAGTTATTTTAATCTATGTAAATTTATCTATCTTATGACCGTAGACATGTTTCTGTGCTTAATACAAGTGTGTGTGTGTGCATGAAAAAGTTTTGGGAGGGCACAGGCCAAGCAGTGTGTTACTTCTGGAAGGGAAAATATTATTGTTTACTCTATATATGTACTTGTTGCTAAGGTTTTAATAAGGAGAGTTTATTTGTGTATTACTCATGTATTCAAAAACAAAGCAATAATATAGTCAAAAATTTAGAAGTCTAAAAGATATTTACTTTTGTATTTAAGGTTGAAAAACTTAAAAGAGATATTTGTGAATTTCAAAAGAATAAACAACTTGAAAACTATTCCCCTGGAAAAACTGTGGGTGCTGAACAGAGAATACAGGTATTATAAAGTTCAAGGTTATTGTGTTTTTTTAAAAAAATCCGATTTCTAATTTTTAAGTGAGTTGCATTTTTGCAGAGTATACTGAGCAATTGGTCTCTTCCCTCCCTTCCTACTGGACTGTCTTTTCTATTGCTCATCCAAATTAGGGTGGAAGAAGAAACTGGGGTATAGCCAATGTGCTTTTATTCACATCTCCCCCACAGAGAACAATTACTTGGAAGAATGTGGTGGATTGTTTCCTTAAAGACAAAGGAATCTTACAAAGATACAACCATGGAATCGACCAATGGTGGGAGGTGGAATGGGAGGCGGGAGGTGGAGTGGGTGGTGATGAGTAGTTGGAACCACAATGAACATAATAAAATATGGTAGAGAATTAACAAGGTATAGGCTCCAATGTATACAACATCTGATTTTTTTCACAATCAGCCTCTGAAGTGGTGAGCAAAGTAACCAAGCACCAATCAAGCTTTGGACTGAAGCAAGCACCAATGTGTATCTTCTAGTAGATATGTAAGGGGAATTTGTTGTGGTTTTAATTGTCTTTCAAGGTGGTCTAATGACAGCTGACGTATTTTGATACTCATTGGTCATTTAAATATTTTTTTATTTTTTTTTAAACTTTCTTAGTTGTAGATGGAAACAACACCTTTCTTTTATTTATGTAATTCTGAGGATCCAACCCAGTGCCTCACAGGTCTCAAGCAAGTGCTCTACCACTGAGCTACAACCTCATCCCTATCTATATATGTTCTATTGTGAAGTGTTTGTTCAGATATTTTGGTTAGTTTTGGTACTATTGTATGCATTTGTAATACTGAATTGTAGGAATTCTTGGTATATTTTGAATATCAGTCCTTTGTAAGACGAATGTATTGCAAATATTTTCTCCCAGTCAATACCATGTATTTTCATTTTCTTAACAGTGTTTTATGAAAAGTAGAAGTTTTTAAAATATGATGGAGGCCAATTCATCAATATTCTCTTTTATTTTGTGATAGGATGCAAAATGCCTATCTACATAATCTTTGTCTACCTTCAGGTCACAAAATTTACTTATCCTTTCTGCTAAGGATTTTATAGTTTTGGTTTATACATTTAGATTTATGATCTATTGCAGATAAATAGATGTGGGTTGAGTCTCATTCATTTCAAAATGTATATCCAGTTTTTCCAGAACTACATGTTGAAAAGATAGTTCTTAAACCTTTGCATTACATTGGCCCATTTATTTTTAATTTATATGTTTATTCTTAGGACAATCACATGCTGTATATCTGCATTTATAATTCACAAATCTAACTTTATTTTTTTTCCCAAAGTTATTTTTGCTATTCTAGGTCTTTTGCTTTTTCATATACATTTTGGAATCAACTTGTCAATTTTGACAAATTCCTGCCAGAATCTTGATTATATGGCATAGAACTTAGGTAGAATTTACAGTCTAACAACAAGTCCTCAAATCTATGAACTTGAATTTTCTTTAGTGTATCTCAGCAAAGGTTTGTATCTTGCAGAGCACAAATATCACACATACTTATATACGTTTATTATTTTTAAAATTAAAATATATTGGCCTGGACTATAGCTCTGTAGTAGAGCACTTGCCTAGCATGTGCAAGGCCCATTGTTTGATACCTACCACCTTAAAAAATATATATATATATAATTTATATACCATGAAATTCACATACCCTTTTAATGTGTACAATTTAGTACGTTTTAGAATATTTGTGAAGTTATCTGTTACTACTGTTTAATTACAGAACCTTTTCATCCCCCCAAGAAGAAGCTCTATGCCCATTTGTAGTCATTCCCTAGTCCCCTCTTCCTCCAGCCGCTGGCAACCACTAAGCTACTTTCTGTCTCTATGAATTTGCTTATTTTATACATTTTATTTAAATAGAAGTCATTTAAAATGTAGGCTTTTGGGGGCTGGGGACATAGTTCAGTGGTAGTGCACTTGCTTAGTGTGTACAAAGACTTGAATTTGATCCTCAACCATACACACACACACACACACACACACACACACACAGCATTTTTGTGTCTGACTTCTCTCTCACTTAACATAATCCAAGGTTCATCCATATTGTAGCGTGACTTGGTAGTTTATCCCTGCCTATTAATGAATAATATCTCACTGTATGGATATATACTACATTTGTTTATCCATTCATCAATTGAACATGTTAGTTTCCATTTGTGACTATTACCAATAATGCTGCCATAACTAATCATTTACAAGTTTTTGTGGGAACATGTGTTTTCATTTCTCTGGGAATGTACTCAGGAGAGGAATTACTGGGTCATATTGTTAACTCTACATTTAACTTTTTGAGAAATTGCCACACTATTTTCCAATGCAGATGTATCATTTTACATTTCCATTAGCAGTGTATGAAGGCTGCAATTTCTCCACGTCTTCACCAACATTTGCTATTATCCATCTTTTTTATTAAGGCCATTCCAGTGGATGTGAAGTATCTCAATGTAATTTTGATTTGCATTTCCTGAATGACTAATGATATTGAACATTTTTTCATGTGCTTATTGGCCGTTTGTATTTCTTCTTGGAAAATGTCCATTCAAATCCTTTTCCAGTTTTAAGTGACATTATTTGTCTTTTTATTATTGAGCTGCATGAGCTTTTTATATCTGTATATTAGTTTCTATTTTGACCCGAATTGTGCCTCCCCGAAACACACTGAAGCCCTAACTCCTAGGACTTGTGAATGTGGCATTATTTGGAAATACAATCTTTGTAATCAAAATAAAAATGAAATCATAGGTTGAGCCCTATTCCAATATAGATGGTGTAATTATGACAAGAAGAAATGCTACCTGGAGGTACATACACGAGGAGAATGCCATGTAGTGACAGATCAGGGTAATGTAGTTGTAAGCAAAGGGCCACCAATGATCAACAGTCACTAGCAAAGGCTAGGATGAGGCAAGAAAGGGTTCTACAGAGTCTCAGAGGGAACATGGCCCTGCTAACCCCTGATTTCAGATTTCAAGCCTTCACAACTGAGGGAATAAACTTCTGTGGTTTTGTCATTTTCATTGAAAAATTATTGCCATTATATCTTTTTTTTTTTTTTCGTTCTGGAGATTGAACTCAGGTGTGCTTAACCACTGAGAAACATCCCCAGCAATTGTTTGTTTTGAGATAAGTTCTTGTTAAGTTGCTTAGGGCCTCACTAAGTTGCTGAGACTGGCCTTGAACTTGCAACTCCTTCCTCTGCCTCCTGAGTCACTGGGATTACAGGCATGGGACACTGTACCTGGCTTACCATTATTTCTTTAAAATTTTTGTGTTTCCCTATATTTGTAACTCTAACTAGATGTATTAGATCTCCTGGTGTTGTCTCAAAGGCTCTGATCATTTTAACCCAGTTTTTCTTTCTTTGTTCCATTTTGATCATTTCTATTATTATATCTTCAGGTCATTAATTTTTTTCTATATAGTGTATTGTGTTTTCAATGCCCCAGTGAAATTACTCATTTCATATATTGAATTTTTCTTCTCTAGAAATTTCATTGTTTCTTTTTTAAAATACCTTCCATTTTTAATTCATTGTGTCTACAAAGATAGACTCAGGTCTATCTATAGTCTGGGTCTGTTTCTGTTGACTGATTTTTTTTTTCCTAGTTATGTCACGCTTTGTTTCTTTGAAGGTCTAGTAATTTTTTAGTGGATATTGGACATTATGGATATTATGTTGAGGGCTGGATTTTTTGTCTTATTTAAAGAATATTAAAATTTGTGGGCTAGGGCTGTAGCTCAGTGGCAGAGTGCTTGCCTCACATGTGTGAGGCACTGGGTTCTATCGTCAGCACCACATTAAAATAAACAATAAAATAAAGGCATACTGTCCATCTACAACTACAAAAAAATTTTTTTAAAGAATATTAAAATTTGTTATAGCAGTTGGTTAAGGTACTTGAAGAATAGCTTGATCCCATCTGAATTTTTAAAAATTTTTCTTATGGCAGATTTAGAGTAGCGTTTATTCTAGGGCTAGAAGAGTCCATTCCTTTGGTGTGACCCTTGCCATTACAAGGACTCTCTAATCTGGCTGATCAGAATTCAAACATCTTCCAACCCTGTTGAACTCTGAGAATTGTTCTTCTTAAAACTCTCTCATTCTTTGCCTGTTTTCATGGAGTTTTGTCCTACCCATGTATGGCTAAATATTAAGGAGAGACTCAGTAAAACCCTGTGGAGATTTCTGTTGTTCTTTCTCTGTGTGGATCCCTTTCCCCAGCACTCTGCCCCACACATTTCTGCCATTTTATTTTTCTGAACTCCTTTCTCTTTCTGTTCACTTCTTCAAGAACTGTTAAACACAATTGTCCTCACATTGTCACACACTAGAAAATGCTTCCAGGCAGTGGAGGAGGGGGAAAAACGGGGGCTTGGGGATAGGAAAGATGGTGGAATGAGATGGACATCATTACCCTAGGAACATGTATGAAGACACAAACGGTGTGACTCTACTTTGTGTACAACCAGAGAAATGAAAAATTATGTTCCAAATGTGTACTATGAATCGAAATGCATTCTGCTGTCAGATATAACAAATTAGAATAAATAACTTTATTTTTAAAAAATGGCTTACACCAAAAAAAGAAAGAAAGAAAAAAGAAATGTCAATGGCATAGTCTATTAAACCTGACACAATTTATGCCCCCCCACAAAAAAAAAAAAAAAAGAAAGAAAGAAAAAGAAAATGCTTCCAGGCAGAAATGCTCATGTAGTGCTCATGCACCATCCCCCACCTCTAATGGATTGAAGTCCATTAGAGACTGAGAGCAGCTTTTTTTCACATGGTTTCCTCCGCTACTTTTCTACTTATAATGGTGAGAAAAAGACTCATCCCCATTATTCCATGATGGCCTTTCTTTCTTTTTCTATGACATGTTTTCTATGACTGCCTATTTTTCCTTTGGAAGGTTGGGATTGAGGTGTTTTATTCTCCCTTAGAAATTTCTTAAGTCTTGTCCAGTCACATAAATGATGTCATCCTAGATCACTGTCTGCTTCACTGCCTGAATAATTGATAACATTTTCTAGTTTTTCATGTTTTTACTTGGATCTCTTTTCCAGGTATTCATAGTAACTAAAGAAATTAGTTTTTTTAAATATGGATCTCCAAGGGTATTTTCTTCTGTATCAGAGGAAATGATTCCTTAGGCCTCTCATCTTTTTGTAGAATGTTGGAAACCAATTATTTTCAATTTAATTTTATTTCTTTTTACTTTTTAAAATTTATTCTAATTTGTCATATATGACAGCAGGATGCATTACAATTCATTTTACACATATAGAGCTCAATTTTTCATGTCTCTGGTTGTACCCAAAGAAGAGTCACACCATTTGTGTCTTCATACATGTACTTAGGGTAATGATGTCCATCTCATTCCACCGTCTTTCCTACCCCCATGCCTTCTCCTTTCCCCTCCTCCTTCCCCTTTGCCCTATCTATAGTTCATCTGTCCCTCCCATGCTCCCCCCACCAACCCCATTATGAATCAGCATCCTTATATCAGAGAATTTAATTTAATTTTTAATAAATGCACCAGAATTTAGGGCTGGGGTTGTAGCACAGTGGTAGAGCACTTGCCTAGCATGTATGAGGAACTGGGTTCAATCCTCAGCAACACATTAATATAAATAAAATAAAAGTTCATCAACAACCAAAAAGTTTTTTTTTAATACACCAGAATTTATGTATTTTAATATGTATATCCTTTTATGTAGTTTTCCTTGGAAGCTTTAATCATGTTTACTAATTGCATTGAATAAAAACTATCTATAAATTCTCTTCAAAAATTGGCTGCATGGTTACACAAGACAAGTAGTTTGGCTTATAAAGTGAAACTTTTTTTGCCCCAAACTGTTGTACCAGTTAATTTCCAATTTGTCTCTGAATATATGTGAAATATTACCATAAAATCAAGTTCTCTAAGAAAGATGATTATCTTTTTTTTGGGGGGAGGGGGTATCTGGGGAATATATTTACCATTTCCAAAGACGATTTTAAACATGATTTCTGGTGTATTTTATGTGCATCATTTTTCAAAATAACTGCTCTGAAAGCATAAAACTCACTAGAAAGGTTTACTTGAATATAAATATGTGCATTTATAGCAAAACCTCTTACAAGTGTTAAATTTGGAAGTCATAACACAGAGAATGTTCTCTGGCTGCCTCAACACTTGGTATGCCTCTACCACTAGGCTGATCACTGTTCAGTGTCATTTATCTGCCTGTGCTCTCCCACTGTGATATTCTACTAGAACAGACCACAGGGCTAATTATAACATAGAAAGGCATAATTGAGAAAATTTAGTTTAAATGTTAGGAGCATACCCTGGAACCAGTCAGCCTGATGACCTTGAACAAATTACTTAACTCTGTTACTTGATTTCCGTATCTGTAAACTGAGAACAATAATGGCACCTACTATTATATTCCCATGACCCAGCAAAATACCAATGCATATTTTGTTTATGAAATACCAATGCAATAATTGTTTATGGAATGAGTGACTATATATAGGTGAATATATAAGCAAATCAGTAAGAAGAGAGGTCATTGTAAATACTCACCAGGATAATATTTTGTTAAATGTAGTTGAAAAAAAAGTATTACACACAATGTTTGGAAGGTAAAACATTTCATATGAAACATAAAACCAGAATGAATCTCTCATGCAAATCTCACTTTTCCATTCTTTCTTCTGACGTTGTAGGAAAAATGATAATGTTGTCCAATTTGCCCTTTCTTGGGGTATCTGGGGAAGAAGGATAATTATGGTATTTAATATTTCTACCCCATTTTTTCCATCTTTCATTTCATGTGAAATGAAGTCTAGAACAAATTGGCACATAGAAGAGGTGAGATTGCTCTGATAAGTTGTCTGCCAAAAGAGAAATATTCTTCCTAAGGCTTTACTGAGGTGAGAATGGCTTAAACTTTTTGACTTCTTATATAGTCATTTTCTTTTGCTTTGATGGTGACATGATTGTGATCTGCTCCTTATTCCACTACCCATATGTCTACATGATGTGGACTGATGCAGGAGGGTGGCACCTGTGAAGGACAAAGGAAAGAAGCAGATATAGGCAGGGAAAGCCTTCATATCTCAATGCAGATCTGACATCTCTTAAAAAGGGAGAAGGAAGGTTGGATAGGACCAGCCTCAGACTGTGGTGGGACTCTGAGAAAGTCTCAGCCATTCCAACAGGGAGTTTGGCACAATGGCAATCTGCAGAAAAATTTCACATTGGGTAGAAATTTCCAGGGCTTTATGTTCCCACCTTGTTCAGGTATCACTGGAAGATACCTGGAAAATATGGCAAGTATTTCCTCAAAGGGAGAGATCAGTGGTGCCCCACCATGTGGTCCTCTGTACCATAGAATTCTTGAGAAATGGAGATTATCTGGTTTATCGACCTCTGTCTGCGATCAATGTTATCTGTGACATTGAGTGTCAATGAACATCTATCTTATTTTAAAAGATATTCAGGAAAGGTCACTCAGTTTTCCCTAATGTCCAACAATTAAGTATCAGAATTTTTCTATGTCTGATCTCAATCCTCTAGGTTGTATATAAACCCGTAAAACAAATAAACAAATAGACTTGTCATCAAGACTCAAAATTTGTGTGGATTTCTAAAATTATGAAGCTTTCAATTTATAAAGCCGGCCAGAGTGGACTAATGAAGAGCATGGCAAATACATGTTCTTTCCCTTTAAAGGTGTGAACAAGTAGAAATCTTTAAAACTAGAAAAAGTTATCAGTGGATAGTGATCAATTTGAACTAAGTTTTAAATGAACTTTTAAAGTTTAATATTTCCTGAAGAAAGAGGAGGTTTAACTATGAATAGATTTTTGCCTCAAAACGTTCTCTATCTTACACAAAGAAAAAGCCTCAAGTTTTCTTCATCATGTTTGGCAGACTAGTGATGGTGTAAGGATAACTGTTAACTACAGGTCACTGTCAGCAGAGGAATTAAGTGTATTGAGAGCTGTAGTCTAATAAGGAGTGGCAGCTATTTCCCTTGAGCCTGTTTCCAGACTTGACCTAGGATGGTGTTCTCTGTGCATGGATCTTCAGCTTTTATTTATTTTTTTTAAAGAGAGAGAGAGAGAGAGAATTTTTAATATTTATTTTCTAGTTCTTGGCAGACACAACATCTTTGTTGGTATGTGGTGCTGAGGATCGAACCCGGGCCGCACGCATGCCAGGCGAGCACGCTACCGCTTGAGCCACATCCCCAGCCCAATCTTCAGCTTTTAGATGGGCACTCAGGTGCCTCCTGCAGTCATTCCTCCCTGATGACTATTTTATGTTTCCTACAAAAGCAAGTAAAATGATGTTGTGATGGTCAATTTTGTATGTCAACTTTATTGGGCCACAGGATGCCCTGCTATTGGGTCAAACATTATTTTAAAGGGTGGATGAGGGTATTTCCAAAAGAGAATAGCATTTGGATCTGTAGTCTAAGTAAAGCACATTGCCAAACCAGTGTGAGTGGGCATCAGCTAATAGTTGAGGGTCTAAATAGAGCAAAAAGGTGTAAGGGAGAATTTATTCCCTTTCTCTCCCTGCCTGACTGCTTAAACTGGAACATCAGTCTTCTATTGTTCTCAAACTGAGTCTTACACTGCCACCTTTTTTGATCTCAGGTTTTCAGACTCAGACTAGAACTTACACCATTGGTTCTCCAGTCCTCATGCCTTCGCACTTGGGCTAGAACTTATACCATCGTTAGTTTTTCTGGTGCTCAGGCCTTTCAAAGTGGACTGGACTATTCCACCAGCTTTCTTGAGTCTTCAGCTTGCAGATGACAGATCATGGACTTCTTAGTTTCCATAATTACATAAGACAATTTCTCATATAAATATCTCCTTTTTCAAATATTTCTCCCCCCTTCCCTTCTCTCTCTCTCTCTCTCTCTCTCTCTCTCTCTCTCTCTCTCTCTCTCTCTCTCTCTGTTTGGGTCAGGAGGGGTAGATATTGTTTACCTTGTTGTACAGTTGAGGAAACCAAAATCACAGATTCATAAGCAAATCAAGTCAAGATTTGGAATCTCAACCTGACTACAAAACTCATGTTTTTGCCACTGTGATTTTAAAACTGTATTTCAGGGATCCTTGGTGTTTCATACAAAAAAAACCTTCTAAGTTCTTCTATTTCTGCATCAATCAGAGTAGCCTCCACTTCTGTAAGCTTTGTAGTGGGTTTCCCCAAGAGAATTCTTTTGAAACAAGGGATAGGGGATTCCTGTGGCTGAAAAAGGAAACCTCATCTAGAAAATTGTTCCTTACATCAAATAAACTTCTGAAGATAAGACTGTGTTTCTTACCCATTTCTGTATATCAACTGATTTATCACTAAATAGATTATGATAGTGCTGTTAGTTTTCATGTTCTCAAAGAAAATGCTTAAAATAAAGGAAATACTAGGTACCTGGAAGGAATAATAATGGCCACAATATACTGAGCATTTATTAAGGGCCATGATCTGTTCCAGGTGTCTAACAAACAATCTCATGTATTCCCTATAACAGCCCTGCTCTCAAGGTAAATAGTATTCCCAGTTCACGTGTGAGAGTTTAGAGGAACTGAACCAGGAGTTGATCCAGGTTTATCTGGCCCTGAGCCCATTTTCCATGCAATTCCAACTCTTGTAGAGATTTACAGAGGAGATTTATATGGGGGGGGGGGTTATTATAACTTACAAGGGCTGTAGTGTGCCCAGCACTGCACACATACACAGCCTCCCCCTAGAGGTGATGACCCCAGTGTTTTACTCTTTAGGGTGCCTGCATTCACCATGGCCTTTGACTGAGATGGGGCAGCAGGGAGGCATAGTTTAGTTTAGAGCATTAAATGATCCCCAGCTTTCAGACAGAACTCAGAAAGTGGAACATTCTGAGCTGTTAAACTGTTTCTCCAAAGTCGGTGGTAGCTACCCCATGCTAAGGAAACTTGCTAACAAGTTCTTAATTTTCCTCTTTGTGCCCTGCTGGCTGACAGGTGAGGTAGCCTCTCATCAGAACCCAGAGATCTCTATCTCCCACTGTTGCTGCCCCTTTCATGCTTTAAACTTTGGTCACGGTTCTCATGAAGTGCACAAATTGCTTAAATGTATTAACTGTATTCAACATGTCACAAACTATGGTAAACTTCAAATATATATTTGTATAATATATTCAAATAATACCTTAGATATTTTTATATATTTATAAGCATATAGATATGTTAGATCTAAACTAAATCTAAACTAAAATACATGAGTGTATAAATTTACATTAAATATGAATTATTTTTTCCAATTTTTTTTTCAAATTTTAGATATATTATTTAGAAGAACTATTTTTTAAAATCATCACATTAAAATACAGAACATTTTTAGCCAACAAAGAAAACAAAATGTTTCCATTTTTTTTTTAACAGTTGAGGTGTTTCCCTTACTTTGTGCTGAGGCATCAGGTGGTGCAGGGTGAGGCTAAGGAACTCTTGCTCTGAGTGTTGAACGCATCAGCCTGTCACGTGTGGATTTGCAAGGGTGTTCACCAGTCTAAGTGTTGGCTGGTGAAGAAGGACAGACAGGAAAATGTTCTTCCTCATATCCTTATGCAATGCTGTAATTCTTGACCATATCACTGGACAAAAGGAATTATAAAAGTTACACTTCAGTTTTAGCATCCTTTTTTTTTTTTTTTTTTGGTAACATTCCCCATTCTTTCTAACTTATCACTTTTGAGATTTCTATTCCTGTTTTATTGACATGGAACATGAGGATGGCAAATTAAGCATTTTGATTAATTCAGAACAGTTAAGATTCTGTATTTTTCCTAGTGCTTGTTTCCATTGGTTCACCTGCCAAACAACAGCAAAAGCTCAAATCCATAGTGAAGCAGCTAATAATAAAAGCAGCTGGTCCAAAAACAGACAGGAGGTGAAGCTTTTTTTATAGGAAGAGATATCAGAAATGTCCTCAGGGAAGGATGCTTAAGAAATGTATAGTATTTTTCTTTTAATATTAAAAAATACACATATGCATTTTTAACTGGTGGTTAATTTGGATTAAGATTTCCATCTTAGAGCCTGAATTATCAGTAATCTAGGAAGACAGAAGCAATACCAGAATGAAAGGGCAAGAGACAAGTCAAGTCCAAGATTTGAATGAGGTAAGAAATAAAGATAAATTTTTAGTTACATTTTCTAATACAGGTGAGGCTAACTTTATACGGATGCTCAATGATTACAGGAAATAGGCAAAAGGAGAAAGCACACTTCTAGTGATGGTAAATCTTCATACTATGACTGTGACCAGTTGTTACAGGAGTGTGCAGGAGGGGGAGTAATCAGGAGAAGTCCAGTAAGAAAGAGCATATTAAAAATATTTTTAGGATAGTGAGCCAGGATTGTAGTTCAGTGGTAAAGCCATGCCTAACATGTACAAGGCCCTGGGTTAGATCCCCAGCACCTCAAAAAGGAAAACATATTTATATAGGATAGACTAGTGCATTGAAATTGTAGGAACGATTTAAAAGTATTGCTTCATTGAAGAATAAATGTGAGAATTTAGAACAATTCAACCATGATACAAATTAACATTTATAGAACATTTTCTGTGAATGAAGTGCCCATGTATGTCAAGGCTTCATTGTCCCTATTTTTCAAATGAGGAAACTGAGGCTAAGAAAAATAAAGTAACTAACTCAGTGTCCCTTTGGTAGTCAATAGCAGAACAGACTGGTAAAGCATACCATCCCTTATTTCCCAAGTTGCAGAGTGAAGATTTTTTTGTCAGTCTTGTGCTGCTTCCTAACTGGCCAAGCCAAATATGCAGTTAGTTCACTTGATAGATGATAGATGTGCTCTTGCTGTGGAAAGTATGGTCATCAAGAGAATTTGTTTGATTCTCACTGTGTGTTCACTAAGGTGCATTTCGATTGGATTTCCTAATAGGGTTTTATACACAAAAGAAATGTCTTCAGCAAGACTGAATAGAATAGATACTTTTATCCTAATTAGAATAAGTCATACTCCCTGTGTGTATAATATGTCAAAATATACTCTACTGTCATGTATATCTAAAGAGAACAAATAAAAAAGTGGGGGAAAAAGGGTAAGGGCTTTTAAGTTAAACTTGAGTTTGAATCCCAGTGCTGGCTGTGAGACATTGGGCAAATTACCTAATATATCTGAGCCTCACCAGTCTCCTCTGAAAAAGAATATATATTTGTTCCAATTTCACAGACATTCTGGGAAAACAATGAGATGGAGCATGTAAGGTACTTAACCCAGTGTCTGACATTTGATAAACCCTCAATAAATAAATAGTTGCTCCTACCATTATTATTCCAATTATCATCAGTTAATTTAGAAAGATTTCTTCAACACCTTATATTTGGTAAGTTTTAAAAATTTATAAAATACTTTCAAAATCACATTTTATTCCTACTGTGATGGCTATAATATAGGTAAGACAAGTTTTACTACCTTTAACAGTTGTATAAACAGGCTTGAAGAGACAATCGTATCTTATGAACTCTAGTACCATGAATTAGTTTTCCTAGTTTCACATGTTCCCTGCATGACTTTATAATTGAGTTATGCAGAAAACTTGTTTGTGTCAGAACTTATAGGAAACACTGTTATTGTATACAAATTGAATTATGTAAAATGCTTTTTATAGATACCGAAAATGAGCCAAGAAAAAACTGAAATGTTTGAAGGTGATTTTTCAGAAGAAAGAGAGAAGAAAAAGCAGTTGGCATCTGGTTTTATTACTATACAGAAGGCCTTGAAAGTTGATAGTGAGGTATTGCCACTCAAGATGTTTTTCTCATTTAGGGATTTTGTAGTATTATTTATTTTTATTTTAAAAAAAATCACAACTACGTATCTTAACTTGGACATACAAATGCCATAAACACATCCCATAACCAAATGCCACAGACTAGGTGGCTGAAAGAAGAAAAAAAATATTTTCTCACAGTTCTGGAGACTGGAAAGTTCCAAATCAAAGTGCTGACCCAATTCACTTCTTAGCAAGAACATCTTCCTGGCTTGCAGACAGACCCCTCCTGCTATGTTGTGTCCTCACATGATGGAAAGAGAGCTGTCTCTTCTCTTCTTTCAAGGGCTCCAGGCCTATCAGATTAGGATTCCACCCTTCATCCTCATTGACCTTTAGCACCTCCTTCTCATCCCCATCTCCAAATACAGCCATATTGGAAATTAGGACTTCAACATATAAATTTTGAGGGTGACACAGTTTGGTCCACAGCACTGTAGAATATGTGATTCTAGTAGTAAGGGCCTAGTGCTCTTGTTTACCCAAGTTGAGACCCAGCACTAGCCTTGGAGTCCTTTAAGTCACAGGTGTTCAATTATGATGTTCATAATTGTTCTGCCATCTTGGAAAGATCTATCAGTAGACAAAATTGGCCTCTATTTTGAAGAGAGACCTGGAAGTGAATTATGGAAGTCTAGATCCTCAATTTAGAGGATGTGATACTTATTAATTACTTGGCAGGGTGGGTGACAGCAGGGCAATGCCCCAAGCCCCAACCTCTAATAATCTACAGGAATTTTTAGTGAAATTGAATAGGGAATTGACACCCCTTGCTACCTTCCTGTGGTTTGGGGAAGCTAACCCTTACCTTCTTGCCTTTTTGCCCAATGTCATCAGCATTCCTACTCCTTCTGATCTCAAGGCTTTGGGAAAATACCAAACAGCTCTTCTCCTAAAACAAATTATACATCACCAGTTGGTTATCGGGCACACAGACTCTTAGCCCCTTGTCATCTACCAATCAAACACTACATAGTTCATGTAAACAATATAAAAATTATAAAAAATCTATAAATAAAGTATTTTCTTTCATGGGTATGAAATGAAAACCATAGGGTTAGAGGAAATCCTGGTTGATTAAGTCACAGAACATGTATTGTTAAGTAAAGCAGCATGCTTGGTAGTTGAGAACACAAGAGTCTGAAGTAAGACATGAGTTTGCAATCTCAGCTTTTCAACTTCCTGGTTATGTGAACGCTGAGCTTAGTTTCAACAAACATCTTCTAGGAGTGCTGCAAAGTTAAAGGTAAACCACACAGCAGCACCTTGTTCTATGAAAGGCAACATAGATGCATCCTTAAAACAAGATAATACAACTATTTAATATAGGAGTTACTAAAGATTTTATCTCTATACAAGCCTTGCTTAATGTAGGAATGACTCTAGGAATCCAATCTTACAACCAGTGAATGACAGAAATTAATAACACTCCGTTTAATGACTATTTAAAAAAAATTGTCAGGATCATTTCAAAATTTATTCTTGGAAATATTCTACCTTTTATGGGGAAATAGTCTGGATGTATTCTATAAAAATATCTTTATTTCTTAATAGGAATTGCAAAAGTCAAAGTCGGAACTTGCATGCCTTTATAGTGAAATTCAGAGCCTTCCAGGGGCACCAGAAGACAGAGACCATTTTTTAATAGCATATGACCTCCTCCAAAGAGAGAATGCTGAGTTAGAAACAAAGGTGAGGCTAAATTATTACCTTGCATGTGGGGAGGATAAAAGAAAATTAATTTTCAGTAAGAGATAACTTGGAAATGAGAGTTTCTTAAAATAAAGAAGTGAAAGTTTCTTTCATTATTATACAGTAGATTACCATGTACTGTAGATTACAAGTTAAGCTATATTTCAGGGAAAATATTTAGACTTCAACCAGAACTTGCCATTTAGGGTTAGTTTGTGCATTTTTTTGTTTTACATAGACCTTCCACCAACTTAATTTTTGGAGTGTGTATTATAGTATGCAACATAGGCAGAAAACATCCAGAACACAGGATATTCTACCTGGATATTACCCTTAGACATGTATAGCACAATCTACTACTATGCTTTGCTTGTGTACCTTTGTAGAGTTAAAGGAGCATGCTTTCAAAATATCATCAGAAAAGTCAACACAAAAATGAGGTGAGAAGAATATAATATAAAACACAGAAATATAGATCAGTGTCCTGGCAATCTCTCTCTTGTTTTTTTAAACTTTTTGTGATGAAATAATTTTAGACTTATAGAAAAGTTATAAAAACAAAACAAAAAAATTCCCCTATGCTTTCATTCTTCCATGGTACCATATTTTCCTCATTATTGTCTCTCACTTGACATCTTCATATGTAGAAAAACATATGTGTACACATTCTTACAGGTACTTTTTTGGTGAAGCCTGTGAGAGTAAGCTGGAAACCTAATCTACTTTACCTGCAAATATTTTTCATGTGTGTTTGCTAAAAATAATAATAAGTCTTATTACCTCAGTGTAAGTCTCAAAATGAGGAAATTAACATTGACACTACTATTAGTTAATCTACAGTTTATATTCAGATATTTCTAATTATTCTACTGTATAGAAAAAAACAATATTTTTTTTCTAGTCTGAGATCCAATTAAAATTAAAGGACAGGAAAATTAAATGCAATGTAAGATCTAATTCAGGATTATGTGCTTTAACCTGAAATGGTTCCTCAGTCTATCTTTGTCTTTCATGACCTTGATATTTTTGAAGAGGACTGAGTTTGGGTTGTTATAACAGAATACCATGGATTTCCAGTTTAAACAACAAACACTTATTTCTTACTGCTTTGGAGTTTGGGAAGTCTGAGATAAAGACACCAGGCAGAGCTGGTGAGGGCCACATTCTAGTTTGCAAACTGCTGTCTTCTCAGGGCAGAGAAGAGAGAGAAGATTTAGCTTGGAAGCTTATTTACAGGAAAATTCCCATTTCCCACTGCAACTCACTGATTCTGAATCTCAGGGTCAGGGCTGCAGCACAAGATAGCATTTTTATTGATACCCTAGGGTTCCAGAACCACTACAACAATCTGGGAGCCTCTACAAGTTCAAGTGTTTTCTAATAGATAGGGTCAGACTGGAAGAAATTTCTTCTCCATAATGTATATCTGACATTCTAATGTTTTCTTGCAGCAATATATTAGTGCCTTTATGAATCAATGAAGTACACATTTAAGTGGCAATCGGAGGTACCAACCCCAGAGATCAAAAATACCTTCTCTTGGGCTGAGGCTGTACCTCAGTATGTAGAGCACTTGCCTAGCATGTGTGAGGCACTGGGTTCGATTCTCAGCACCACATATAGATAAATAAAATAATGGCCCATCAACATTAAAAAATGTTTTAAAAATACCATCTCTTTGTATACATTTAAGTCACCGATTTATAGGCCCTTATGCATATGGTAAAAATTGATTAAGTTATGTAACAAATAAAAGTATTAAATTAAGTTGGAATGAGGCTTCAACTTTATTATTTAAGCCAATAATTAAGCATTTAATGGAATAGTGTACTTTTTTACAACTGTACATAAGAGTATACAAAACAGAATGTTTGCCTTTTAACTTTACAGATCTTGAAGTTTTCACAAGAATTGGAACAATTAAATCACTTTACTTTAGGGGGAAAAACTGCAACTGCTAATTTAATTACAAGTGAAAGTGCTTATAAAGATCTGTTGTTGAAAGTACCAATTTTGGAAGTAGAGATACAAAGCCCAAAGGAAGAGAGAAAAGAACTCTGGTAAATTGAGAAAATCCCATATCACATTAATTATTTGTAGAAAGGTATGTTTTATTTGGCTTGATCATTATAAGAATTTGACATTCATTTTCAAGTGATCTGATAGGAAAAATTGATTTTAATCATTCTCCAGAAAGTTTGTCTTTGATATATTTTTTACATTTTAAAGTTTTTCCTCTTGCTTTTAAAACTAAGTATATGGTTTTTAGTGAAAATTTAGAAAATATGGAGAAGTATAAAGATATTTAAAAAACCCATAATTCTCACCATTGATGAATCCTCATTTTTCTTTCTTTTTTCTCATGTACATATTCATTTTTTTATGTATAACTAAGACTATATTCTGCTGGGTACAGTGGCACATTCCTGTAATCCCAGTGACTCAGGAGACTGAGACAGGAAGATTACAAATTCAAGGTCAGTCACAGCAACAGATCAAGGCTCTGTCTCAAAATAAAAAAAATGAAAGGGCTGGGGATGTGGCTCAGTGGTGAAGCACTCCTATATTCAGTCCCTGGTACAAAAAAAAAAAAGCATTTACTCTCCATAGGTGTTTTTTTTTTCTTTTTTGCTATTCTTATATCTGATAATTAAATTTTAAGAAACTTTCTCTTTTATTTGTTTGTTTAATCTTTCCCCCTAACTCTTGTATTTCTATTTTTCTACCAAAATTATCTTTTACAGAAACCTTTGTGGCTTTGGGCAAATGAACTAGTCTGCTTTAGCACAAAAACAAATAGATAAAAATCAAATTATTTTATCTGACCAAAAGCCTAGAACTAAATAATTATAATAGATATTAATTTTTACTTAGATACTACATTAAAGGCTGCACTTATCCCTGAATTGGAGAAATATACTCCCAGCTGTAGCCAAATTTATTTCTTCATAAGTGTTCCAAGATAGAAAGAGATTGTTTTGACAATTTCGGGCCCTTGAATTTTATGCTCTCTTAAAAGTTGCTTTTAACTTTCAAAATCAGGAAAATTATTTGCCAAGTGGAAGAATGTATTGGAGAGTTGGTGGAGAGGAAAGAGGATAGTGTTAACAAAAGCAAAGAATCAAGAAGGTGACCACAGCATTTAGGTTTGCTGGAGGGAGCGAGAAGGTCTAGTTTGTGAGCACTAGACAGTATATTACAGGGATTTTGAGGGAGATTATCCCAGTGTTTCTATATTAGATGAAGTAGAGATGGAAGACAGGCAATATATAAGCCACATATGAAGGGATAGTGGCCTTGGTTGAGCAAGCAGCAATGGAGATGAAAACATCAATATGAAACTTTTCACAGAAGAGTTGACGTTAATGGTCAAAGTTGACAAAAATTTTCCCAGCTGATTTGGAGGTCATTAGCAGGGATACCCACCACACTAGGCAAGACTGGGGCCTTAATTTGTCTGTGAATAGGGAAGCCTTTCAGGAAAAAGGTGCTGGGCTTCTCTCTAAAGAGCTTCTTGCTGCCAACCTCCATGACTTTTGGTCCAAATCCTTTCCAAATGCCAAGCCTACCAGCAATCTGTGTATCAGACATAGGCTTCCCTCTCCCCTCTTCCTGCTTACTTCTTGCAGCCTCACCCCCCTAATTAACATCCACTTATGTCAGGTCCATAACACAATCACATTGAACAATAAATTGTGCTAGCTATCATGTTCCAGGTACTTTGAAGATACAAAACCAAAATATAATTCCTATCCTTATGGTGCACATAGTCTGATGAGGAAGATAGTTACACAAAGCGGTATTGAATGTTTGGGGCATAAAGCAGGGGTCCTGGCTCAGGCTAAAGAATCAGAAAATATTCTTAAAGGAAGTGAAACTTAATGTGGGTGCCAAAGTACAACTAATCAAAGGCCAAGTCCCCCCCAAAAGGAGTTGACAAAATAGAACAAATGACATACAGGAAAGAAAGTATGATTGTTTGTGCTTCTAAAAATGACTCATGAATTAGAGTATGAAAAGAGGAGGTGGAGAAAGGTGATGAGAGTGGAGAGGCAGGCAGAGGCCTGCCTGATCATGTAGGGACAGGAATGCCTATCCTAGGGAGGTGGGTTCATGTTGTTGTTTGCTTGTGGTGCTGGGCACTGAACCCAGGGCCTCACACATGCTAGGCAAGTGTTCTACCACTGAGTTACACCCACAGCCCTGTGGGTAGTTTAGACAATAGGAAACTGGCACGAGGAAGACAAAGACGTTTTGTGCTTCAGGAAAAAAAAAATCACTCTGCCTGCTGTGTGTAAAAGAAATTTATTAGTATAAAAATTAAGGTGGCAAGACAAGTTAAGAGGCTGTTATGAGCATCCAGGCGAGCCATGTTGATGCTTGTGAGTAGAAGCAGATGGCATCCAGAGAAGGTAAACTCAACAGGATTCAGGGATTCATGGTGAGGAAAAGGGTGTAGTAAACTGTGATTTGGGAATTGAGAGGAGGTTAGCAAAGGCCGAATGTTTTCTCTGATAAATGGATGCTGATCCATAGTGGAGGTGGGAATAGGGAAGAATGAACTTTGCATTATGCAAAGGGGAGTTCGAGGAGGAGTGGGACTGTGGGGATGGGAAGGATGGTAGAATGACACAGACATTATTTCCCTATGAACATGTGTGATTTTACTACTGGTGACTCTGCACCATGTCCAGCCAGGAATGAGAAGTCGTGCTCCATTTGTGTACAATGTGTCAAAATGCATTCTCCTGTCATAGATAACTAATTAGAGCAAATTTAAAAGTTAAAAAAAAACACAGAAGAGGTTTAAAATTAGTTAAATTTCTGGTCTGATTATGCCATTCATTGACTTAGGGAACAATTTTGCAGGAAGAGGGAAAGAAGTTATTTTTGATACATGAATTTTGAAGTATCTTTGGGATAGCTGATTGGAGATAGTCAATACACAGTTAGATTTATAGATTTGTAGAACTCAGGAGAAAAGCCTAGGGTGGAGATAAATTGGGGAATCACCAACAAATTGATAGTAGCAAAAGTCATATGAGTGCCTGAAATGACCCCAGAGGTTGCCTGACAACCTAAGGAAAACCTCTATTGGAGACAAAATGAGTACCCTGCAAAGGTGACTGAGACAATGAAAATAAGCAGCCAGAGAAGTAAAAGAAAAGTCAAGACAGTGTGTTTTGCAGAGTCTAGATTAAAGAGTGTTTCAAAAAGACAATAGTTTCAAAAAGACATAGTGTCATGTACTGCCAAAATGTCAAGTAAAATGAGGAACAGACGTTGACAACTGAATTCACCAATAAGAAAGTGGCTGAAGACATAAGAGTAGTCCCAGTGAGGGGTAGAAAACAGATTGCTTTCTAGATTCCATCCTGTGGGGTGATGAATGGAGTGAACAAGGAATGAGCAGGAAATGAAGAAGTGGGAACAGTGTGTGTAGACAATACTGCCCTCAAAAGTTTAGTTCTGAAAGGGAGAAGAAAATATGAGGTTGACATAAGGGGTAATTTATGTATGTTCAAATCCTGATGGAAAAGAGTCCTTAACATGACAGGCTAAGAATTGAGAGTATCAGCAAAGGGACTGGCCTTAGCCGGGAAAGAGGTGGGCCACCTCATCCATTTCCACAGGAGCAAGAAAGAGAATGGATAGAGATGCAGATGAATTTTTTTACTCGAAAGAAAGTCAAAAGACTTGTTCTGTAGTTTCTGTGTCCTCTGTGAAGTAGTGAGCAAAGCCATCTGCTGAGAATGAGAGAGGAATAGAAATACCAGGATTTTTAAGAGAGTAGGGAAAGTTTGAAGTAATCATTGGAGAGAACACGAGAGAAAGCCAACTGGCTACCACAGGTGGTGTTAACGGCTAAGTTGAGACTAGGGAACCTAAATTTAGCATCTATCTTTGAGTGTATATAATGTTTTTTCAGTAACCTCCAGTGGTTTAGGATAGACCAGAAAGGAGCTGGGTCTGCTTGGGGCTCAGGCTTTGCCCCCTGAGTGCTGTGGAAGGACAGTGGGATAAGAAAGCTGACCATGTTATTTAGACAGTGGTGTAAACAGTGAACTCCAGACTCTGTATTGAAGCAGGAAACAAGTAAAGAGAACTGATAGAAAGAGAAACACAGAGTTGACAGCACTTATGATTGAACTGAAAGCAAGTCCCAGGAAAAGAAAAAAGTTGGAGGTCAGATATGGAGTTTTGGTGTTTTGGCAGTGAAGTGGCTGCTTCCTGGCTACACACCATGTTGTGGTCACACAGGTAGGTAGGTGGGGCTCAGGAGGTGTTGCCAAGGTATTGGTGGCTGATCTATAGGATCTTCCAGGACAGCAGCAGGAAGAGGGTGGAGAAAGTGACAGAAAGCCATGAGCCAAAGTCTTCAACTGAAACAGTGTAGAAGGTGGTACTCCCACATGGTCACACAGAGGCTGCCCAGTATGCCTGATCGTCTGACTTTCCTAGTGCGTCTCTTTTGCTAGATTCTAAGCTCCTTTAAGGTAAAGGACTGCATCTTGGCTTTCTGTTGTTTATAGTGCTGTTATAGAGTAATGGAATCTTACAGTAGAAGAGACCTGTAGATTGCCTCACCTAATAGTTTTAAACCTACTTTCCAAAATTTCAAGAGTACCAAAGAAGGGCCTCAGAAATTACCTTGTAAGAAGATGCGCAAGACGGATAAATGGGATTGTGACCTTCTGTTTCCATGTCAGCCAGAGAAGCTCTACTTTGGTCTGTTTCCTGGGTGGGATTCTGCTTAAGATTTTACTGAAAGAATCCACAGCTAAAATAAGTTTGAGTTAGGTGTGGAGGCATATGCCAGTAATCCCAGCTACTTGGAAGACTGAGGCAGGAGGACCTCAAGTTTGAGGCCAGCCTGAGCACCTTAGCAAGACCCCATCTCAAAAAAAAAAAAAATGGCTAGGGGTGTAGCTCAGAGGTAAAATGTACCTTGTTTCAATCCCCAGTGGTGGAAGACAGAAAGGGAGAGAAAGTTTGAAAACCAGTGATATTTGGCTAAATTTTGTTTTTTCACAGATGATGTCTTTGAGACCAAGAGAATTAAAATGACTATTTCTGTCACAGTCACATATATAGCAACTTATCAGCAGGACTTGGATGAGGTCCCAAGTCTCCTAACTCTAAGTCAGGAGAAATCACTTTGTTTTTCCATGTTCTCAACTATACCAACACCCTCTCCCCAATATCTGTACGCACAAGTGAATATTTCTACATTGTCTGGCTTATGCCTAGTCATTCACCAGGCCCCAGAGTGCTTATTACTCATTTAATCACTCATTTACTTATCTTTGCCACAACTAATAGCTCATTAGGTCAGAGACTGTGTCTTATAGTAGTACTAGTATCTGCCCCAAGTGCCTAAGGTTTCTGGAGCATTTTTTAAAAGTATTTTAAAATGCTTATTTTTAAAAAAATTATTATAAATTATGTCTGACCAATGCAATACTAAAAGTTGAAAAAGTATAAAACTCATTCACATTAGTTGTTTGGCTGTAAAATCTATGATGATGCCAGGTGTGGTGGCATGCATGTAATCCCATGGTTTAGGAGGCTGAGGCAGGAGGATCGTGAGTTCAAAGCCAGCCTCAACAAAAGTGAGGTGCTAAGCAACTCGGTGAGACCCTGTCTCAAAATAAAATACAAAATGGGGCTCGGGATGTGGCTCAGTGGGCAAGTGCCCCTGAGTTCAATCCCCAGTGCCCAAAATATATATATATACATATATACACACACTTATGATGGGTCAACTCCCTGATTGTGAGTGAAAAAAAAATGCAACTCTTTTGTTTTTGAAGTTTGTAAGAATAACATTGCTACTCTTCTATAGAGTTCAGCTTAAAAATCTTGCTTGCAGTACTTTCTTGACTTTTAGACTTTTTTCCTCCCCTTTTCTGCTACATTGATAAGCATTTTGATAGTTTTTATTGTTATATTTGCACCAAGTCCCGAATTAGGAGAAAGTAAGCTGAAGGAAATTCCAGAGGAGTCAGTAAAGGAGGGCACTTTTCCAAAAGAGGGGCAGAAGGAGGAGGACTCTCAACAGAATCAAGATACGAAAGATGAAGAAGAGCAGTTGGCCATGAAGCCTAAGGAAGTGGTCAGGCTTGGAGAAGAGGCAAGCCATGTGAATGAGAGCCTCCTTCAGTGTCAGAACTCTGGGGATAGTTCAGATGACAGTAGCATCCAGGTAGGTACTATAAACACATGTCCTCATGGCTTCACTTCCTCTGACTAGCATCATTTTTAACATCATCATTAATGTGCATTTGTTAAGCAATATTTTAACCTCATCCTCAATCCCATCAGTGGATCCACTTCATCATTAAAGGGCTCTTAAGCTCCATCTAGGCTCACAGGAAAAACAATGTGACCAGTTGTTCACCCCTGGACAGGTGGGATACAGGATGG
This sequence comes from Ictidomys tridecemlineatus, assembly GCF_052094955.1. Lineage (NCBI taxonomy): Eukaryota > Metazoa > Chordata > Mammalia > Rodentia > Sciuridae > Ictidomys > Ictidomys tridecemlineatus. The sequence goes on from NC_135487.1 coordinate 30,698,121, forward strand.
CAGGATATGTGCCACTTTTCCTATTCCTGATATGTAGCTTATTGTGCAAAGTACTTAATTTTAGTGGCAAAAGGCCTCACACAGAATTATTTTAAGTGTGGCCTTTTCTGTTCACTGTAGCTCTACCTACAGGAGAAATAAAAGGAGTGACTACTAGCCATACTTCAGTTTTCACAGGTCACTTCTGTGCAAGTTAAGATTGCCCTGTATACACCTTTCCAGAAATTATTTCAAGATCCACAGAGGAAAGCCTTTGTGCCCATAAGTACACCTTCAAAGGCTGATAATATATATGAAATATATAAATGAAAAATGATTCGAGTATACACTTTAAAAAAGAAAGTCAAGCCCGGTGTAGTGGTGCATGCCTGTAATCCTAGCAATTTGAGAGCCTGAGGCAGGAGAATTGGCAATTTAAATAGACCCTTGACTTGAAATAAAAAATAAAAAGGGCTAGGGATGTGTGGGGATTTAGCTCAGTGGTAAAGCATCCCAGGTTCAATCCTCAGTACCAAAAAATTTAAAAATAAACATACCTGGAAGAAAGTAAAAACAAATATATTGAAAAGAGATTTGGATCCAGAGTCTGAAAACTAGGCATGTCACAGAAACACAGACTGTATATCTGAAAGGAGATTCCAATCCATATTTGAAAGGAAATGGAGTCATTGGATTTATGACTCATTTATTTATTTATCTATGATGTATCAGGTCATGACAAAGAGGAGTATGACATGAAGTGTTCAAGTATTTTATATCTCCCAGAAAGTCCTTTATAGAATACGGGGCCACTGTCGAGGCTTAAGCAGAGGCTGAACTGTACTCACAAAGATTATAAAATCTTTCCTTAGGAATTTGAAAGATCAGTGTGCCTTTAGAGTATGAAAAGTGATGCCTGGTTAATTTATTAATTTTCTCTAATTTACCCTTTCCCATTATTTGAAACTTCTACTTCTCAACACCACTGAGGAGGTGAAAAATTATGAAATGTATTCAAGTCCTTTGGAAACTTGGGAGAATAGTTACTCTGTAGAAGGGCAAATCATGTATACAACATAGCCTTTAGGGTTTTGCTGAATTCTCTCAGAGTCCGGTCATTTTTTTCCTATAATATTGACCATTAATTATTCAAGAAAGTTGAAATTGTTGTTACTCATTTATTCAACCAATATTATCTATGATGTATCAGGTCATGTGCTAAGGTACATACAACAATAATAACAATAGATGTTTTGAACTCAACATTTCCCAAAGCAACTGCTGTACACATTATTTCATTTACTTCTTTAAGCAGACAAGGGAGAAAACACATTCTGGACAGATTTTATTCTTGCCATTTCTATACAGTGATAATTTTGGATCCTTATGTACATAGAGTTATTTGACCAACTGACACTTAGAAATTATTATTCTCTGTGGAGTGGGGGGTTGGTCTTCACCCCTTTGTCAGATTATAATATCTAGTACCTTGCTGTGTCTTCTAAATCCTCATAACCTACACGTTTAAGCAAAATGGGCTGAGCCAGATATCAAACTTAAGAATATTCACGACAAGTAAACACAGAAAAAGAGCCATGGGAGTCTCTTCCATGACCGAGTATTTGCATTGTATTGTTTATAAGTATTTTGTGATGTCATTTGTGGCTGTTGATGGTCTTTGGGGGCTTCATTTCTGCTGTTCAACTCCACTGCAGGTGGGGTCACCACGTAACCAAATTCTAGGTATTGCTTTCCCAATATTCTTGAGACAAGTTGGAAGCAGAATTTATTACCTTAATTGTACAGGCTTAAAATCTAGCTTAACCTTTTCCCTAACACTTTGAATATTTACTATGCTCTAGGCACTATGCCCTGTGTAAATTAAGCAATATAATGGGACCAGAATATTATTGCTGAAACCACATAAATAAGAAAACTGAGGCTTTAGAGAGTGCAAATAATGTGCCTATTAGGGAGGCTGGGGAACCCAGGTCTGCCTTCTCCAGAGCTTGATTTTTTTAACTGCTACATCATTTGCTTCCACCTGCAGAAAAGTCCAAAGTGCACAGTTCAAACTTATTTCCCACAAAAGGCTAGCCAGCTGACTCCTGATTATCTTGGTGAATCATAATATTTTAGCTTACCTAGGACACAGATCCATGTCTGAAGGATGGACTCAAATTAAACTTTCAAGGATACTGTATCTAATCAGGATACCAATTATTTTTCCATAATTGATTTAAAATATGTCTAGATGAATAGTGTATTTTCTTCCTGTAGAGAACTAAGAAAGATAGTTTAGAATCTGAGTGATCTTGATGAGCAGGAAGTCAGAATCACTGGACTTAGTGAGATGGTTGGTGTTTGTAACCAGAGTGTGATGGTCCACCCATCCACATCAACCGGGTGAGAATATCTAAAGTCAGCAATAGGAATGACCTGGCCCTTGGGACCAGTATTAGAACTTGGTTGTATTTCATTTTATTAAAATAATATTTTGAAATCTAAAAAACCTATACAATTAAGATAATTATGGGCTGGGGTTGTGGCTCAGTGGTACAGCACTTGCCTAGCATGTGTGAGACACTGGGTTTGATTCTCAGAACTGCCTATAAAATAAAATAAATAAAGGTCCATCAACAACTAAAAAAAATTTAAGATATTTAATGCTAGTTTCAACTTGATTTAATTCTTTTTTTTTTTTTTTTTGGTATCCAGGATTGAACCAAGGGGCATCCAATGACTGAGCCATATCCCCAGCCCACTTTTTATTTTTTATTTTGAGACAGGTTCTTGCTAAGTTACTCAGGCCCTCACTAAATTGCTGAAGCTGGCTTTGAACTCATGTTCCACCTGCCTCGGCTTCCCAAGCCACTGGGATTACAGGCAAGTGCCACCATGCCCAGCTCATTCTTAAGAAATGTATAGTTCTGAGACTCTAGAGAAGGTAATTGGCTTATTAACTCCATTAATTGACCCAAGAAAAGACCCATTTGTACTCTTGCATGGTTCCTGGTAGCCTGGACGAGTTTATCTGCCTCTGCAATAACTTTCTACCAGTGAAGTGATTTACACTATGGGAAAAAATAGAGGCTCTTTACATTGGCTGCTTGACTGGCTGACTGGTAGCTGCTTCAAAGACTGACTTTCTTCAAAAATCCTTTTCATTTAGGCTGGGCACAGTGGTGCATGCCTGTAATCCCAGCTGCTCAGGAGGGTCACATGTTCAAAGCCAGCCTCCATATAAAGCAAGGTGCTAACCAACTCAGTGAGTCCCAATTTCTTAATAAAATACAAAATAGAGCTGGAGATGTGGCTCAGCGGTTGAGTGCCCCTGAGTTCAATCCCCAGTACCCACCCACCCCGCAAAAAGACACCATTTTCATTTATACTCGGGTACAGAGTGACTAGACTGGGAAATGTATACATTAAGAACTATTCTCGCTTTCCAGTCTTGAAAACAGGTTAAAACTTGGAGGCCCTTGTCTCGTTGGTGCCAATGGATGCTTCTCTTGTGTGTCTGTTTTGGGATGTTAAGTGGTTCTGTAGGTGCTGATTACAAATTGACTTTTAAAACCTGCTATGTGATGGTTAAACAAGAAGCTAAGTGGTGATCAAGGCACTCCAGGCTGTTTGCAGATGGAAGATGAGGGCACCCACAGCTGTGGTGATGCTATGAGTGCTCATTCAATGTCAGGCACCCTGCGAAGGGCGGACATGCGCAATCTTACCATCACTTCATCCAGCCTTTATCTTTATTATCCTTATTTTAAGAGGAGAAAACGGAAATGTAGGAAGACTAAGTGTCCTTTCCAGGGTCATTTAATTAATAAGTGGTCAATTCAGGATTGACACCCAGTTGTATCTAATTCTAAGACTAGGGCTTTCAATAATTACATTATAATCTATTAAAGAATTTCCTCTAGATTTCTTGAGACTTGCAGCTCTCAGACAATTAAACTGATTAAGATTATCTATTATATATATATATTTAATCGTAGGTGGACACAATAACTTTATTTTATTTTTAGGTGGTGCTGAGGATCGAACCAGTGCCTCACAAGTGCTAGGCGAGCGCTCTAACACTGAGCCACAACCCCAGGCTCTAGATTGTCTTTTTCACTATACCAAAATAGGAACTGAAAGGCTATCAGGACTTGGGGAGGTGTTTGTTGCTTCTGGGACACAAACAAGATAAAACTGAAATGATAACAGTCTTCTCACAAAGTCACAGATAGGAAATATACTGGATCAGGACAAGGGTAACTCTCTATTAAATTGTTTTAGACTGAATTCTTTAATCTACTTAGCACATCTGTGTGTGCCTACATTTTGTAGAAAATTCACATGATTAGTCCTTTGATTCAGGTAGTTTTATTGCACTGGAGAGACCTCATGGGATAATGTGTTGTTGTTTTATACATGTGTATTTTTTTAGCTTTATTAAGATTTAATTGACAAAGTTGTAAATATTTATGGTGTACACGTGATATTCATGTGTGTATATGTAAATATATGCATGTGAATTGAAATGATTGATCAAATCCATTAATCCATCTATCACCTCATCCACATATTTTTGTGTGTGTGTGTTAAGAACATTTAAGAGGGACTAGGGTTGTGGCTGGTGGTAGAGCACTTGCCTCACACGTGTGAGGTCCTGGGTTTGATCCTCAGCACCACATATCAATAAACAAATGAAATAAAGGTGTTGTGTCCATCTATGACCTAAAACAAATATAAAAAAAGAACATTTAAGATCTAATCTTTGTGGGTTTTCAAGTGTAAAATACATCATTGTTAATGATAGTCACTATGCTATAAATAGATCTCCAGAACTTTTTCATCTTATCTGACCAAAACTTTGCATCCTTTGACCATTATCTTTGCATTCCCAACCACCGCTCCCAGCCTCTATCAAGCACTGTTCTCTCTGCTTCTGTGGGTTCAACTTTTTTTTTTTAGATTCCACATATAAGTGAGATCATGCAATATTTCTCTTTTTGTGCCAGCTCCCTTTATTTAGCATAATGTCCTCCAAGTTCATCCTTGTTGTGGCAAGTGTAAGGATTTCCTTCTGTTTTAAAGGTAAATAGCTCTCCATGTCATGTGTTTATATACACCACATTTGTCAACTGATGGGGAAAAGTTTGACACGGAGGTCTTGGCAAAGATTTTCTGGTTATCACCCCAAAAGCACAGGCAAGAAAAGCAAAACTTGACAAATAAGATTACATCAGACTAAAAATTCTATATAGCAATGGAAACAATCAACACAGTGTAGATATAATCTAGGGATTGAAAGAAAATATTTTCAAGCCACACAGCTAATAAAGGGTTAATATCCAAAATAAAGAACTCAACTCAATAGCAAGAAAACAAATAATCCAATTTTAAAATGGACAAAGGATCTAAATAGACAATTTGTCAAAAGGAAAGCATTAAAAAGGCCAACAAGTAGCTGGGCGCTGGACACATGCTTATAATCCCAGCGGCTTGGGAGGCTGAGACAGGAGGATCGTAAGTTCAAAGCCAGCCTCAGAGCATTCCAGGGAGCATATGGTGGAGCAAAGCTGCTCAGCTCACGGTGACCAGAGAAAGCGAGAGAGGGGGAAGGGTCAGGGTCCCAAGATGCTCTTCTGCAGCAGCAAGCCCACAATGACTTCCTCCAACTAGCTCCCACCCCATAAAGGTTTCCCATTTCCCAATAGTGCCACAGGCTGGTGACCAAGCAGATGGCCTTTGGAAGACATTTCAGATATAAATCAAAACATATGCCAATCATCAAGCCACTTCTGTATGTCTCAAATATAACAAAACTCCCACTAGTATACTTTAGTCTTTCGTTTAACAAATTCATAGCCAGCATTTGTTTTAAACTTTTGAATGGTTAAAATAAGGAAATAAATTCATTCAGAAACCCAAACTTGCCATGAAAGTTTATTTAGTTTGAAATTATATTAAAACAAACCTAATTTAAAAAAAAAAAAAAGCCAGCCTCAACAACTTAGCAAGGTCTTAAACAACTTAAGTGAGACCCTGTCTCAAAATAAAACACAAAAGGACTGGGGATGTGGCTCACTGATAAAGCACCACTGGGTTAAATCTCCAGTACCCACCCCCACACACAAAAAAGAAACTATTATTAAAAAAAAAAAAAAACAGAATATTTGTTGGCAAAGGTATGGAGAAGGGGGAACTATAAATGTTCCTCAAAAAATTAAAAGTTTATCATATGATCCAACAGTTCCATTTCTGAGCATATTATCCAAGGGACTTGAAATTAGTATGTTAAGGAGACATCTGCACTCCCATTTTATTGAATGTAGCGTCATTCATGATAGCCATGTTATAGAATCAACTAAGTGTCCATCAACAGGTGAAAGGACGAAGGTAATGAGATATAAGTGCTATATACTGTAGATACTCCTCAACTTCCAAAGAGTGCCTTGCTGTTGAGTGGAATCTGGAGAAGAATCATCAGGTAGCAAAAATGAAGAGATGAAGAAAGGTAGAAGCGGAAGGCCTTTGGCTAAATTTTCTTTCTTCTTGCCAGACCCATGTGCACTCACTCCCACACACATACATGCTCACACTCTACTTCACATATTAACTCAGATGTGGTGGTGCATGCCTATAATTCCAGCAGCTCAGGAGGCTGTGGCAGGAGGATCACAAGTTCAAAACCAGCCTCAGCAACTTAGGAAGGCCCTGAGCTACTTAGCAAGACCCTGTCTCAAAATAAAAAATAAAAAGGCTAGGGATGTGACTTAGTGACTAACCACCCCTGGGTTCAAACCTCATCCCCGCCCCCCACCAACTTAATTCTGAGCTCTTCATTTTAAGGGGGGTTTTGCTCCAAAATCACCCATGCTTCTCTTTTCCCTTCACTGACACGAAAAATGAGGTTAATTGTCTATGCCTGACAATTTTTATTCCCATAATTCGTCTGATATTTTCTCTCTACTGAACAGTTACGAAATCACATAAACACTACCAAGTAGCCATAACTGTAAAAGAGTAATTTGTTGTAGGTAAACTGACTCCAAAACCATTTACATATTAATGACATTCTAACAGTTTCGATCTAAAAGCTTGAATTGGTGTTTTATCAACATTCTTTCAAACCTGACTCTCTTTCTAAATGTTTACTTTAGTATCTGTCATCTGGAGAAAAAATAAAATGCAAGCCGCTAGAGGAAGTGCAACAACTTCGCAAGAATTTGCATCGCCTCCAAATTCTTTTCAACTCTGCTGAAAAAGAGCTTCGATATGAGCGAGAAAAGAACTTGGACTTAAAGCAGCATAATAGCTTGCTTCAGGAAGAAATCATCAAGGTAACTCTAGCAGGAATGTCCTTTATTGAAGGGTCTCAGCTGACCCTGGGAACATAGGAATGAAAATCCCTCAACATTATAATACATGATAGGGTCCACCATGACGATGGATGGACAATGTAAACTATCTAGTAACTTCCTCCTTTAACTGTTACCTACTAAATAAGACAGAGCGCAGTCATTTCTCTGCTGCTGAAAAGGGTATATATGCTGGCAATCTGCAAATTGTTTTTTTTTCTTTATTTTTTTATTCTGATTTGTTAAATATGACAATGGAATGTATTACAATTCGTAGTACATATATAAAGCACAATTTTTCATCTCTGGTTGTATGCTCAGTATATTCACACCATTCATGTCTTCATACACGTACTTTGGATAATGATGACCATCACATTCCACCATCATTTCTACCCCTGCCCCCTCCCCTCTCCTCCCACCCCTTTGCCCTATCTAGAGTTCATCTATTCCTCCCATGCTCCCCCTCCCTACCTCACTATGAAACAGCTTGATGCTGGTTGTTTTAATGAATCATAATAATAACCATTATTTATCAAGTGGTTAGTATGTGCTCAATACTATTAAAACAATTTGTGAACTAGATTTCTTTTTAAAGTCATGTTTGCTGAGATATAATTTATATATGGTACAATTTGCCCTATTTAGTTTTATAGTTATATGAATTTTGATAACACAAATATAAAAAATGATAACATATAAATATGGATATATAGTACTACAGTGAAGTTACAGAATGTGTAACCTTGTTCTTCTTTACTTCTTTTTTAAAAACAAATAGAGAAATTAATTTTAATATATAATTTATTTAACCCAATGGATTACCAACATAATTTGCAAAGAAAATAATTGTTAGTAAGATATTTAATGTTCATTTTCTTTGCCCTAGTAAGTCTTTGGAATCTAATGTCTATTTAACACATAGCACATTTCCATTCAGACTAGACACATTTCAAATACTCAGTAGTCTCTCATGTAACCAATGGCTGCCATATTGGCTCCTTTCTCCATCTTTCACCTTTTGGTGAGACATATGCAGTAGCATAACCATATGTTATGTGGTTTTTGGTTGAGTTCCATCAGAAAGGGACACTAAAGAGATGAACTTAGAATATACAAGAGTAGAGGGAGGTGTTTTATTCCTCCCTATAAGAATTTAATAAACTGTGAGCTGGTTTCTAACATGCTTTTGGTGGGAATAACTTCAGTTAGGTCACCTTCTCCTACAACTTTTTCATAATGGCTCTCTCTTCTTTTACCCCCTACCTCTTCAAGTCTATGGTAGGAAAGGTGCTTCACAAAATTTGTTAGTTTCCCTCAACCTTGCCCTTACTTTTATAAATACCTTAAACAATTTTTACTCTGATGGATCTTTTTCATCCTTGAATCTTGAACAATGGATTTTTAATTATAAGAGTAAAATATGGGCCTGGGATTATGGCTCAGCAGTAGAGTACTCACCTAGCATATTCGAGGCCCTGGGTTCAATCCTCAGCACCACATAAAATAAATAAAATAAAGATACTGTGACCAACTACAACTAAAAAAAAAATAAACATTTTTTTAAAAAAGAATAAAATATACCTCATCTCATATCACAGGCAATGTATATATACATACTAGATTAATTATTTATTAAAATATAATGTATAAAATGGTAAAACTTTTAAAGAAAATATTTGCGTAACTTTGTGAAAAGAAACGGAAAACAAAAAAATATACAAAACATACAAAACCTGAAAAATTAGATGATATTATAGTTAAAATTTTTATGTGTAAAAGTTTATCAAAAAGGGTTGAAAGAGACATGAATTGTATTACTGGTCATTTTTAAAAATATCTTTATTTTATTTATTTTTTATGTGGTGCTGAGGATTGAACCTAGTACCTCACAAGTGCGAGGCAAGCGCTCTACCACAGAGCTATAACCCCAGCCCCATTACTGCTCATTTTGTTTATTTTTAGTATTTAGCTTGACTTGGTTTCTCCTCTGGTTGGCTTTTCCTTTATTGTAGTTCTTCCCTTTGCAGATTTTCATTGTTGTTTTTCATTCCTCCTTGTGGAATATTATGCCAAGAATGTTCTAAAGTGCAGGCTTTCTTGCTGTAAATTCTTTTAGCTTTTGTTTATCATTGAAGGTTTTTATTTCATCATCAAATTTGAAGCTTAATTTTGATGGATAAAAGATTCTTGGTTGGCATCCATTATCTTTTAGAGCTCGGTATATATTGTTCCAGGATCTTCTTGCTTTGAGAGTCTGGGTTGAAAAATCTGCTGAGATCTGAATTGGTCTTCCCTTATAGGTAATCTGATTTTTCTCTATTGCTGCCTTTAAAATTCTATCCTATTCTGTATGCTAGACATTTTCATTATAATGTGTCTTGATGTAGATCTGTTGTAATTTTGTACGTTTGGTGTCCTACAGGCCTCTTGTATTTGATTTTCCAGTTCATTCTTTACACTTTGGAAATTTTCTGCTATTATTTCATTGAAGAGATTGTGCATTCCTTTGGGTTTGAATTTCTGAACCTTCCTATCCCAGTAAATCTTAAATTTGGTCTTTTGATGATATCCCATAATTCTTGGATATTCTGTTCATGGTTTCTTACTATCTTTACTGTGAGGTCAACTTTATTTTCAATATTGTATATTTTGTCTTCCTTGTCTGAGGTTCTGTCTTCCAAGTGATCAAATCTATTGGTGATGTTATCTATTGACTTTTTTTTAAATATTTATTTTTTAGTTCTCGGCGGACACAACATCTTTGTTTGTATGTGGTGCTGAGGATCGAACCCAGGCCGCGTGCATGCCAGACGAGCGCGCTACCACTAGAGCCACATCCCTAGCCCATCTATTGACTTTTTTAATTGGCTTATTGTTTCTTTCATTTCAAGGATTTCTGCTTGGTTTTTTTTTCCAGTATCTCCATCTCTTTCTTGAAGTAATCTCTTGCATCCTATATTTTCTCTCATCTCTTTGTTGGAGTGATCAATGGTCACCTGTATTTGCTCTCTTATCTCTTTGTTGGAGTGATGGATTTTTGCCTGTATCTGCTCATTTCAGTTATGCATATTCTGAACTCCTTCTCTGACATTTCACCTACTGCGCTATCTGTGGATTCTATTGTTGTGGTATCTTGGTTTGTTGGGGGCACTTTCCTCCCTTGTTTTTTCATGATGTCTATGAGTCTTCCTCTCTTGCAGTGTAGGTCCCAGTTATTACAGCCTCTGCCCTACTTTCTTATAGTGTCCCTGTAGGTTACCAATACCTCACTTTTAAGGGAGGGATCAATATTACAGCACTCAATGTACCCAACGTGCAGCCATATATCAGTCAGCTTCTATTTTTACACTTAAAGTTTTGTCACTATAATCAGAAGTGATGAGTTCGGTTATCTTCTACCTTATAGTCAATAGGTTTGCGTAATGGTTTACAGTTTCCAACAGTAGAAAGGGGAACTGAAGGAAAATATGGAGGTATTAGATTATATGAAAAGTGAGAGGGTAATCATAAGAAGTTGGCTGTTGGCTATTAGTAGGAGAAACAAGAGATAGGCAATCCCATGCAAGACTCCCTGTTACCTCAGCAACAGGATAACTGTTGGGACTGTTGAACCAACAGTTCAACCAACAGTTCAGACCAGCCGGGACTGTCTCTCTTGAAATCCGTTGGTTAAAAGACAATACTCCAGCTCTCTAGAAGCGCAGTTTTTAGCACAAAAAGCTGCAAAAGTGGGGGAGGGGTGTTGAGCATCCCTAGTAGAGAAACCTCTGGTGCAGCCAGGCCCACAGGGACCTTGGTGACGTCGTACCAGGTCCATATTGTTGTCTCTTGATAGAAGCGGTGATATCCCAGTTTCCTGGCAGTGACAGCCTCAAGCCTATGTATTTTCTGATGTTGGGCTGGAGCCATGCTTTGGTGAATAAGGAACCTCAGAGTGGGGTGGCTCACCATGTATCTGAAGGTGCTAGGGAGCTTCTCCTCTGGAACTCTGGGCCACAGTGTGGTGGGTGGGCCTCTCCTCCAGTTCTCAACAAAAATAAAGTTTTAAAGTTACACAATCTTTTTCTTTTTTTTTTTCTTTCTGCAGTATTGGGCAGTGAACCAGGGGCATGCTACCACTAAACTACATTCTCACCCCTTTTCCTTCTTTGTTTTGAAACAGGGTCTCACTATGAATGTGCAATCCTCCTGCCTCAGCCTCCAGAGTTGCTGAGACTGTAGATGTGGGCCCAAAGTTACACAATCTTTTGAAGTCATTATCTAAAATTCATTTTTAGTGCTTACTAAACCTCAATGACCTGAGCCAAAACCCTGCTTGTCCTGCCCTACTGTTTTTTTTAATCACTAGATTTATTTATCCCTAATAGATGTATTCATTATTATTGGTTTAATTAAAAGGTCAACTATGCCAAGGTAAAATTCATGGGATGGCAAAATTGTTCTTCCTTGGAGCTGGGGATGTGGCTCAAGCAGGAGCGTGCTCGCCTGGCATGCGTGCGGCCCGGGTTCGATCTGCTGAAAACTAAAATAAATAAATAAATAAATAAATAAATAAATAAATAAATAAATAAATAAAAAAAAATCTCTCTCTCTCTCTCTAAAAACAATAAAATTAAAATAAAAGGCACTTATTTGATTCCTTAAAAAAAAATTGTTCTTCCTAACAGAAGAGCACCAAGAAGTTAGGGGGACAGCCCCCAAACATGCTTGTCTAAAAACAAGAAAAGCCATGCACAGATTCATCTAAAGTTTTATGAATCACATAAATATTCAAAATGAACCACCATGTAAAATAGTACTTCCTTTTAATTATGGTTCAAGTCTAAATATATATTAAAAACTTAGTCTTTATTAACCTCTTGCTAAGTCAGCCTCAGCAACTTAGTGAGACCCTGCCTCAAAAATAAAAAATTTAAAAAGGGCTGGGGGTGCTTCCCAGTGGTTAAGAACCCCTAGGTTCCTTCTCTGGTACCAAAAAAAATAAATTAATTAAAAAAAATTTTTGAGCCAGGTGCATTGGTACACGCCTGTAATCCCAACTACCTCAGGAGGCTAAGTTTTTGACACTAGTGATCAAACCCAGGGCCCCATCTATGCTAGAAATGTGCCACACCACTGAACTACACCTCAGCTTCCTCATGAGTTTTTAAATATGTGTTTGTGTGTGGGGGGGGGTGCATGCCCACATGTGCACACACACCAAGGATTAAATCCAGGGGAGCTTTTACCGCTGAGCTACATCCCCATCCCTTTTTTATCTTTAATTTTGAGACAGGGTCTCACTAAGTTGCTTAGGGGCCTCGATAAATCACTGAAGTTGTCTTCAAACTTGCAACCCTACTACCTCAGCCTCCCAAGTAGCTGGGATTACAGGTGTGCACCACTGTGCCCGGTGAGTTTTTAAATATTGATCATATTTCCTCAAGGCTTTTTTGGTATGTAGCTCTTAATTCTAAATCTTTAACACATTTCCTTGTATTCTCACCTTTCCTTTAAACTTGTTTCTTAGACCATTTTAAAAGTTCAATTCTGAACATATTCAAAGAGTAGTATGTCTTCCTTAAGGTACAGTGGCCAGAATTACACAGGTCATGATGTCTTACTTATGATTAATGCCCTGTAAATATTTGTAGAACCAATGAAGAGGAGTGAAGAGCTCTCAGTGAGACCTTGGTAAAGCAAGAAGATATTTTTTGCTTTGTTTCAAATCTCCCTCATGGTGCCAGGCATCTCAGTAGTATTATATACAATAACTACTTTGTATTGACAGCCTGTCCACTTTTTCCCTTATAAACCTCCCCACATACCTACAGGCAAGGAAACTGTTTTGCAGATGAGGAAACTGTTCAAGGTGGCAAAGCTAATAAATTGTGGAGCCCCAATCTGCTCCCAGGTCTGTTTCCCTCTTTACAGTATATACTCTTTCCACATTGTAACTCTCCCCAGTTGGGAGTCATTTTGGAACCTCAGCTTTGCAAACTTAGGCCCCTCCTCCTCCCTTCTGTTGTTGTTGTTGCTGGTATTGCAGTCTTGGGATTAAAGGCAGGGCCCCTCATATGCTGGACAAGTGTTCTCCCATCAACCACTGGAGCTGCAGCCCCAGTCCCAAGGCTCACTTCTTAAAATCCACTCAGAGATCATCAAACTCTGGTTCTCTAGGTGATGTTGGGGATACGTACAAGGCTAAGAAATCAGAATACCAGTGTATTTCCTTTAAACCATTTTATTGTGGGATCTAACACCCAGAAAGTGCATAAAATGTAAATGTAAAATTGTATATTACATGGTTACAAGATGAATATCCATGTAACCACCACCCAGGACAAGAAATAGAACAATGCCTGTGTACACCATGGCCTGTGTACCTTTCCCATCCTGATCCACTCCCTTCCCACTTCAGCACTAATCACTAATTTTTGGTAATAACTCATTTACATTACTTTATGGTCTGGCTACCTGTGTATGACTCCCACACAATATCGATAAGTTTGTCCCCCCTCTCTTGTTTTTTCAGTGCTGGAGACCAAAATCAGGGTCTCATGCATGAAGACAAGTGCTCTACCACTGAGCTACCTCCCCAGCCCCTGCCTATTTTTAAATGTTTTACAAATATAATCAGTATGTTCACCTTATACCTATTAATCTTGTATCAGTTTTGTTTGCGAGATTCATCCGTGTTATGGTAGTTAGCTATTATCCATTCATTTTTCTTTGCAGTATAGTATTCCACTGTGAGAAAACACCACAATTTACATGTTTGGTTTTTTTGTATGACTTATAGACACTGTGCATGCTTCTACTGTGGATATATTAAAAGGAATATTTTAGGCTTGCAGAACTTCAGGCAGAGTGTCACTCTGCCACTACCAACACTGAGACATTGTACTGGATCCTATTTTTACTAAGGAAATCAGTGTTGTCTTCTTTCATTATTACCAGCATTAGCAAAATGCTAAAATGGCTCTATCACTGATAATATATTCATCAGGACCCAAAGCCTTTAGCTTTCTTGGCCTTTGAAGTAAATGAAGTAAATGTGACATTTCACATTTATTGTGAAATGTCTCACATTCTCTTTATTGACAATGAGAAGCTTAGGCTTCATGCTTTTGAATTAATCCAATACACCAAATATTCCAATTCTTCTTTTCTTTGATTTCCTTCTTCTTACCTATTCATTGGATTTATCTCTGAGATTTTCCATGGCAAGGTTGTTCTTAGAAATGAAACTTCTAGCCTTCCTAATGGGTTCGAGTGGCCTTTTGAGAAGAAGCCAACAGTTGATAGATTTGTTCCTGTCAGTGATGTTTCAAAAGCTATATCAGTCCTCCAAAATGAAATAAGAGCAGGAAGGAAAAAAATTGAGAGAGTGAAGGGGTTTAGATTGGCAGAGGAAAAGGGAGTTTTCACTGGGAAAATAAGCAACTTATTAAAACTTGATCTAAAATTTTCTTTTGAATGATATCAAAAAGACAAGCTTATGATATTTTTCCTGTTGACCTATATAAAACTCACCAATGATATGGCAGCATTTTGATCTTAGGGTATAATTTCTCCATTGCTGCATACATTCATTTCTATTCTGTTTAATAAAACGTTTGATCATTTTTACATGGTCATTAACATTTTTAAAGATGACATCGCTCTGGTCTTCAGAAATTAAAGCAAATGGGGCACAGGGCGGGGGTGGCGGGTGAGGTCTCATAAGTTGTGCACTCTGGACCCCTGAGTAGCTTTTATGCAAGAAACTTTGCCCTTGGACAGAGTAGAAGATCCTTTCAGATACATTCAGCTAATTAACGTAACACGTTCCCTGAATAGTGTGATAAATGAACAGAGCTGATTAACCTTTCTACTTTTTAAAGAATGCTACTATGAACTCTCATGTACGGGTCCTAATATCCATAAGTACGCATTTCTCTAGGAAGAGTGTGGAAGAGGAATTACAGAGTGTGTATTGCAAGCATTTGCCACTGCGCCAGGAAGAGGTGGTCAGAACCTTGAATAACAACAGTTAACTCTTACTAGGTGTTTCCTATGTGTCTGGCTCCTTCTCCCTCCCTCCCTTCCTTCCTTCCTTCCTTCCTTCCTTCCTTCTTCTTTTCTTTCTTTCTTCAGTGGATTATAGTCATACACGGTAGTTGGGTACATTTTGATAAAATCATCCAGGCATGAAATTTGATTTGGCTCCCCTCTTTCCCTCTCATCCTCCCTTCCCTGTTCTTCCTCTCCTGGACTGGTCGTCCTTTCACTTGTTTATTTATTATTTATTTCTGATTGGTGCTTTGCAGATATGCATAAAGGTGGACAGTGGTATATTTATATGTGCACATAGTGTGAGTTCATTAAATTCATTCTGCATTTCCTCCCCTTCCTGGTCGCCCCTCCCTCCTTCATGATCTCTTTCTTCTACTCTGCTCATCTTCCCTATATTTTTATGATATCCAATCCTTCCCCCTCGCCCCCCCTTTTTTTTAGCAAATAGCACACCATTTAACTCTATACATATACATCTTTTTTTGCTGTAGCTTTCACATATGAAAGAAAACATTTAACACTTGATTTTCTGAGTCTGTCTTATTTCAGCTAGCATAACATTTTCCAGTTCCATCCATGTACCAATAAATGCCAAAATTTAATTTTTCTTTAAAGTAAAACTCCATTGTGTATGTTTACCACATTCTCTTGATCCATTCATCTGTTGGGCTGTTTCTATAGCTTAGCTATTGTGAATTGAGCTGCTATAAACATTGATGTGGCTGCATCACTACAATATGCTGATTTTAAGTCCTTTGGGTATATACCAAGGAGTGGGATAGCTGGGTCTTTGGTAGTTCCATTCCTAGTTTTTTTGAGGAATCTCTACACTGCTGTCCAGAATGGTTATACTAATTTTCAGTCTCACCAACAATGTATGAGTGTGCCTCGCCAGCACTTATCATTATTTGTGTTCTTGATGACTACCATTCTGACTGGAATGAGATGAAATTTTGTTGTAGTTTTAATTTGCATCTCCCAGATTGATAGAGATGTGGAACAATTTTTCATATATTTGTTGGCCATTTGTGTTTCTTCTTTTGAGAAATGTCTTTTTAGTTCTTTTTCCTATTTATTGATTGGGTTATTTGGTATTTTGGTGTTAAGTTTTCAAGTTTTTTTATATATTCTGTTTATTAATCCCCTGTCAGAGGAGCAGCTGGCAGAGATTTTCTCCCATTCCATAGGTTCTGTCTTCATGCTCTGAACCATTTTCTTTGCTCTGCAGAGGCCTTTAAATTTGATTGCATCCTATTTATTGATTCTTGGTTTTATTTTTTGAGCTTTGGGAATCTTGTTAAGGAGGTCAGTGACTGGCTCTGTTGTTATTTTAATTGCTTTGTCTTACTTAACACAGCTGCATGGCTATCTTGTAAGGTAAGCAGCTATTATCCCCATATTGTAGATGAAAAAAAAAAAACTGATGCTCAAAGAAGTTTAACACTACTAGCTTTTGGATTTTGAAAGAATCTAATTGGTCAATACACAGAAGTCACATGAGGAAGATACTATAAATATAATCCCTATTGATTGAACTGAAAAACTTTGAGACCAGAGAATCTTATTTCCCACAAGGACAAAGAACATTCTCTCAGGAATTTTGTCTGTGAGACTTCTTTGCCAGGTATAGACACTTATTAGATTCTGATATCCTTGAAATATCATGCATTTACTTACTCAGGCTGGCATGGTGACACTGTCCTATAATCCCAGCAACCCCAGGATTATAAATTTGAGGCCAGCCTCTGTAATTTAGCAAGAACCTGTTTCAAAAAATAAAAAGAGCTGGGCACAGTGGCACACGCCTGTAATCCCAGCAGTTTAGGAGGCTGAGACTGAAGGATCACAAGTTCAAAGCCAGCCTCAGCAAAAGCAAGGTGCTAAGCAACTCAGTGAGACCCTGTCTCTAAATAAAATATAAAATAGAGATGGGGATGTGACTCAGTGGTCAAGTGCCCCTGAGTTCAATCCCCAGCACCAAATAAATAAATAAATATAAAAAGAGATGGGGACATAGCTCATTGGTAAAGCCCTCTGGGTTCAATCCCTAGTACCAGAAGGGGAAAAAAAAAAAGAATACTTGCTCAGTAAGTATTGATTAATAGCCTACTCCCTGGCATTTTGATTGGCTTTGGATATTGAATAGTGAATTAAAAAACATGATCCTTGATCTCTTGGAATTTAAAATGGGGAAGAAGGATGATATACAAATATATAGATGCATGCTTAGTTACAAACTGTGATGAGTCCAGTGAAGGAAAGAGATGCAGTGGGGAACAGGGACATCCCAGGTAAGGAGATCTCTTCAGATTAAATGATCATGATGATCTTCTTCTACAAACCACACAATAAGGAGGGAAGAGAAAAAGTGTTCCTGGTAAGCTGCTGGGATTTGTTCCGGAAGTAATCAGAAGGCACTGAAAAATTTAAAGCAAAGACTCAGGAGGCTGAGGATCACAAGTTCAAGACCAGCCTCAGCAACTTAGGAAGGCCGTGTCTCAAAAAAAAAAAAAGAGGGGGCGGGTGGGCTGGGGATGTGGTTCAATAGTTAAGCATCCCTGAGTTCAATTACCAGTACCAAAAAAAAAAAAAAAAAAAAGGTCAAATTGTGGACTGGGATTGTGGCTCAGTGGTTGGGTGCTCACCTACCATGCATGAGGTACTGGGTTCTATCCTCAGCACCACATAAAAATAAAATAAAGATATTGTGTCCACCTAAAACCAAAAAATAAATATTTTTTAAAAAGGGTCAAGTTGCACTTTTAAAAGAATGCTTTGCCCGCATCATAGAGAATAGATTAGATAGAAGTAGAAATGGAAGTGCCGGGAGGCAATGGTAAAAATGACCCAAACAGATTCATGCAAAATAATCATGGAGGTAGAGTGGCAGCATGTACTAAATGATGGGAATCATCTCATGGTGCAAAAGGAAGACTCGAGGGTGACTTGAGTACACAGAGGTTGGATGGTGGCCTCATTTACTAAAATCGGGAAAAAAACAACTTTGGAGATATGGAGAGAATCCGGCAGTTTAATTTTAACAGTAATTAGCATAAGATGACGTCAGATCATAGAAACAAACCTGGAATCGTCCGCTCTCTAGACCTGGGGTACTCCAGCAGGAGAGATGGGGTAGCATTAGAAGATACTTCAAAGGAGACCAGGAAGCAATAGCAGAGAGGTAAGTGAAAACCAGGCGAGTTTGGTATCAGATTCTAAGAGAGGAGAACTTTCTGGCTGGCCTTGAACTTTATGATCCTTCTGCCTTAGTCTCCCAAGTCACTGGGATTACAGTCATGCACCACCATGCCCACAGGGAGACTTTCTGAAATGGAGGGAGTATTTGCTACTGAGAGGTCACTTGTACATTGGGCTTATTTTGACAACAGGGTACTCAGTGCCCATGGCAAAATGGTTCTATTGAGTAGTAGAGATGAAAGCTGTTTTGGAGTAGATTAAAGAAAGGATAGAAAATGTTTAGGCTCTGGAAACATAGAAACCTTGAGGAAATTCCTTTGTCCAGCTACCTTGGGCTAGATGAGCTTTGGCAAGCCTTACTCCTGACTGGCAGCTCCAGACAGGTCACCAGCCCTGCGGCATCAGTATTCATGGGCTTTGGGGGAACTGAACTCCTTTGAAAGTTGCTTATTTGGGCTCACATTCACATTCACTCCATGCTTATTTTTTACCTTATCGTTCTTATTTATTTCCCACCTTTAGATCAAAATCGAACAAAAGCAGGCCCACCAGAAGTTACTAGACAGCACAAAGATGTATGCCTCGCTCACTGCAGAGTGGAAGCATTGTCAGCAGAAGATCAGAGAACTAGAGCTGGAAGGACTGAAGCAGGCCCAGAGCCTCAAATCGCAGAACCTTCTGCAGGAAAAGCTGGCTCAGGAGAAATCTAAAGTTGCCAGTGCAGAGGAAAAGGTAATTATCCTTAACCAACAGCCTTGCTCTGAATCCCACCACGGGAATGCTGTTTCCTCAAGGATTTCAAAAAATAGATAATTTCAAACTGAATAGAATCCTAATTTTTTTTTCCTTTTGCTCTCCCTCAATTTTTACTTCTTTTGATTTCAACTGCTATTACAATTCCAGCAAATCTCATGTTTTTAAAGCCTCCATGAACTTAAAATTTTCATTAAAGTAATAATGTGAATTTAAAGAACTGACTGAGCCCATAGCACTTTGTTTTATGTTGTCAGATTTTAAAGGGCTTATTTATTTTCCTCTCATTTGGGTTAACTGTTTATGTGGTTTCTATTTTGGAATTTTTACAAGGATTCTTGTTAGGAATTGAACCATTTGGGAACATTGCCCCTGCATTTTAGGTTATCTAACACCAGGTGGCAGTAGCATATAGCAGTTGCACATTGACATGTGCCGCTTTGTCTGAGTTAAGCCTTAGATAAAAGATCTTTTCATCAGCCATATACATATAAAGCAAACATCAAAGAGAAGATGGAAGCAGAATTAATTAAACTAAATAAATCAAATGTTAAATTAAAAAAATAAATACAATACAAAAGGGTTCATACTAAGATTGGGTGTGGTGGTACCTACTTGTTATCCCAGCAACTAAGAGGCTAAGACAAGAGGATTGCAAGTTCAAAGCCAGCCTCAGCAACCTAGCAAAGCCCTTATCAACTTAGCAAGACCTTATCTCAAAATAAAAAATAAAAATGGCTGGGGATGTGGCTCAGCGGTAAAGTACCCCTGGGTTCAACCCCTAGTACACATACACACATACACATGCACACACGCATACACACACACACACACACACACACACACACACAATTCTAATTATACGAAATTCAAGAACAGAACTAAACTACAGCCAGGTGTCATGGTACACACCTGTAATCCCAGTGATGGGAGGCTGAGGTAGGAGAATCACAAGTTATAGGCTAGCCTCAGCAATTTAGTGAAGCCCTAAGCAATTTAGCAAGATCATGTCTCAAAAAATAAAAAGGACCAGGGATGTAGCTCAGTGGTAAAGTGCCCCTAGGTTCGATTACTTGTACCAAATAAATAAATAAGCTACAGAGGTGGGATAGTCCTCCTCCTCATCTTTATGTTAAGTAGGAGGGACACAAGAGAATCTTCTGTGGCACTGAACATACATGCTTAAGACATGTATGTTACTTAACATGTACATGTATGTTACTTTCCCATATATATGTTTTTACTCCATTAAAAAATAATTTTTCAGAGCTGGGATTGTGGCTCAGCGGCAGAGTGCTTGCCTAGCATGTGTGAGGCACTGGGTTCGATTCTCAGCCCCACATATAAATAAATAAAATAAAGGTCCATCTATAACTAAAATAAATAAATAAATAAACTTCTTTAAAAAAATTAATTGGTGAAATTGATAAAAAATGGGTAAAATGTTTAAATGTGGTACTAAATATTGATGAGTATTTGAGTATTTGATGGAATAGGGACTTTTTTTTTTAAAGCCATGACATTTACCCCAGCCCACAAGAACTCTACTAATGTTAGATGAAAGAATAAATTAGTATACCATTTGAAAAACAATTCGACAATAACTTGGGTTCTACTTGATTAATGAGGCATAGCTACCTAGTGGGGTTGCTATTTCTTTGTAATCCTACCCCTTTGCCGGTTTTTGGATAGAATGGTTTTGTGTGTGGTGCTGGGAATAGAACCCAGAGCCTTGTGCATGTGAGGCAAGCATTCTACCAACTGAGCTATATCCCCAGCCCCTGGATAGAATGGTCTAAGAAACAGTGTCCCCTAATAAAAGCCGACTCCAGAATGTGAGATCCCTCTTTCTCGTCAGCCTCTTTCTTTTGGCCCCTTGTAGGAGCCTGAGGCCAGGAGCTGAGGAAGCCTTCCTGAAGCTCATATAACAAGGTGTTCTGTGTCTCTGTGGTATTTTGCATCACTCCAAATTCACTCGAGTAACTTTGGTTCAGTTGCCGCGCTGGATGGGGCCAGCAATCCAGGACTGAGATTGATGCAGAAAGCCCTTCTTTTAGAAAAGGGCTGCTACCATCCACTGGCATTCAGTGAATATTTGTGGGGAATATGGTGCTAAGCCATTATAGAGGATTCCTTCTTGGGTTAGTAATACATCTGAATTTAGCTATCCTTCTGAAATCTATTCATTTAATAAATATTCATTGAGCACCTACTATGTAACAGTTATAATTTCAGGTGAAACAAGGGTTTATAAAATGATGATAATAATAAGGAAGCTGGATGCAGGAGCACATGCCTGTAATCCTAGCAATCTGGGAGGTGAAGGCAGGAGGATCGCACCAGCTTCAGCAACTGAGCAAGACCCTGTCTCAAAATAAAATATATGAAGGGCTGGGAAATCTGGGCATGGTGGTACAAGCCTGTAATTCCAGCAGCTCAGGAGGCTGAGGCAGGAGAAATGAAAGTTCAAAGCCAGCCTCAGCAACTTAGCAAGCCCCTAAGCAACTCAGTGAGAACCTGTCTCTAAATAAAACACAAAATAGTGCTGGGGATGGCTCATTGGTTGAGTATTACTAAGTTCAATCCCCAATACCAAAAATAAATAAATAAAACGCTGGGGAATGTAGCTCAGGGTAAATCCCCAGTACCCCCCTCCCCCACCCCACAAAAAAATTGGGGGATGTAATTTAGCATACCCCTGGTTTCAATCCCAGTGCTGCCACAAAAAGAGGAGGAAGAGGAGGAGGAGAAGGGGAAAGAAAGAAAGTGGAAACAAATTTCAAAGGAAACTTGAATAGCGAAAACATGTTTTAAATGACACTTTTGATCTAACATGCATATTCTAAAATGCAATTATATATGACCCTTTCAAATTAATAAATCAGGTTTTTTCAGGGCTAGGGATGTAGCTCAGTGGCAGGGCGCTTGCTTGTCTAGCATGTGTGAAACTCTGGGTTCAATCCCTAGCACTACATAAAAAATACATAAATAAATAGATTATGTTCATCTACAACTTTAAAAAATAAATAAATCAGATTTTCAGTTCTACAAGGATATTGAGGAACCTGATATTAGTACTAGGTGATATACTAATAGGTACTTCATTCATAAGAGACTTCTATTTTGTTTTGAGGTATTATTCATTAATCTAATCACACTCTGGAAAAACTAGATACTTTCAACACTGTTGCTCAAAGTATAAATTGGTCTAATTCCTATGGAGGCAGTTTGGCATTATCCATCAAACAATAACTAATATCTGGGCTGGGGATGTGGCTCAAGCGGTAGCACGCTCGCCTGGCATGCGTGCGGCCCGGGTTCGATCCTCAGCACCACATACCAACAAAGATGTTGTGTCTGCCAAGAACTAAAAAGTAAATATTAAAAATTCTCTCTCTCTCTCCTCTCTCACTCTCTCTTAAAAAAAAAAACAATAACTAATATCTAATAAATTCTGTCCTACCAAATCACACTTCAAAATTTATTCTATAGACATCAGTTGTAATAGAGTTTTTTTGTTGTTGTTGTTGTTATAGCAAAAGTTTAGGGCTTATTAAATAAGTTTAGTATATCCTTATTGTAGAATGGTATGTAACTGTAAAAGAGAAGGTGACTCTATGTACAAATAATATGAAAAAAATCACCAAGTATATTTTTATTTGTAAAAGGCAAGATGCATAATTATATTTAGCATATTATTATTTATATGAAATTTTTATGTGTATGAAGGATAACTATGTAATATTTATTTACAGATGAATATCTGAAAGGATACAAAAGAAACTGATAACAGTGATTACCTATTTGGTAGAGGAAGGCTGGGAGGAAATGGGATAAGGTGGGAAGGATTCTTTTCATACATACATTCATTTATATCTTTCATATAAAAGATAGCTTCTTTTATACATACACATTGAATACTAATAATGATTTCAAATGGCAAATATCAAGTCACTTATTTTAAAGTTATAAAGTTATACTCTTTAGCTTAGATCATATCTGTATGTTAGCTATGTTGGGGATCCTATGCTGTTTCCCTGATTCAAAAGGAAAAAAAAAAAGATTATACCCTTCCTAATGTTTTATTTGTCAACTTTTTTCATTCAAGATTTTGGACCTGCAGCAGAAATTGGAACAAGCTCATAAAGTCTGTCTCACAGATACCTGTATTTTGACAAAGAAGAAACTAGAGGAAAAGATCAAAGATGCAATAGAAAATGAAGCTGAGTTAAGGCAACAGTATCAGGAAGAACAACAGAAGAGGTAAGAGGAGCAGGATCTGAGTTTCCCAGGGGTGTAGCCAGGACTCAGCTCACCAGCAACGTTATTATTTCACTAAGGTGGTATTTCCTCAGTCCCACTGAGGCGGACTCAGCTGCACTCACCACACTGCATCCTAGTTGTTTATTTTCTTGTTATCTCTGGCACCAGTGTGGAATTCCTAAAGGCAGAGCAGACTTCTTGTTTTGGTGCACACCTGGTACACCTGTGAATTTTCTTGAATGACTGGATTGCCAATGAATTATGATTGACACATATTCAGACTACAATGAAGTTATTGTTTTATCTTTATCAGCTAATGTTCTTCAGGGTGATTTCAATAACTTATAGGCATCTTAATCATTAACAAATGCTGCCAGAAAGGAACTACCATCTCTTTCTTCTAAAATTATTATGATGATTATGATTCTTACTCAAAGCATCCTCTAGGAAGTCAGGCACAGGGGTACATGCCTATAATCCCAGAGACTCGGCTTGGAAGGCTGAGGTAGGAGGATTGCAAGTTCTAGCCTGGACAACTCAGGACTGTTAGCCTGGACAACTCAGCAAGACCCTGTCTCAAAATAAAAAGTAAATAAAGGAGGGGATATGGCTTAGCAGTAGAGAATGGCCCTGGAATTAATCCCTAGTACTTCGAATTTTTAAAATTAATTAACACATTTTCTGCTCTAAATTTCAGTAACTTCAATAGCTTAGTAAATTCATAGAAGTCTCTTATGAACCAAGTGCCTATTAGCACATCACCTAGCATCAATAATAGGTTTCTTCGTACCCTTGCAGGACTGAAAAATCTGATTTATTTATTTTTTAAAATAAAGGATCAAACCCAAAGCCTCATACATGTTTTTTATTTTTATGAAACTCAAAATGATTCACATATATTTTGAGAAAAATATGGTTTTAGCCACTAAAAAGATATGCAGATGTTCACACATTCTTTGTAGCTCAGAACCTTACCTAATGGGTAGCTGAAATTCTAGCCTCGGGCCTCCCTAGTGAATAAACATTGCAGTAAGTGAATGAATGAATATATATATGAATAAATAATAAATCTACTCAGTGAGGTGCTATGAAAGAATATTTGTCTCCCCCACCATATCTAGCAAGGTGACAGGCTATCCTGCTGTTATAATGCCACTAGATTCTGATTATTTAACAATGAGAATACCTTTTAAAGAACTGCTCACAAGAAAGCAAGAAAAAGTCTTGTTATGGTATGAATATGAGGTGTCCCTCAAAAGCTACTGTATTAATGCAGGAATGTTCAGAGGTAAAATGACTGGATTGTGAGAGTGGAACCTAATTAGTCTTAGTTTGAATGGATTGACTGGGTGGTCACGGTAAGCAGGTGGAGTATGGCTAGGTCACTGGAGGTGTTCCCTGAAAGGGTTCATCTTCCCTGTGGTTCCTTCCTCTGCCCCTCTACTTCCTGACCCACCCTAAGTTGAACAACTTTCCTTGCTGGGCTCTTCCCCCATGATGCACTGCCTCACCCTGGACCCAGAGCACTGTTGTTGGCCATCTATGAACTGAGACCTCTGAACTGGGAGCCCCAAATTAATTTTTCCTCCTCTAAGTTATTCTTGATGGGTGTTTTTGGTTACAATGATGCAAAAGTTGACTAAAACAAATTGGTACCAAGAAGGGAAGTCATTGCTGTGACCAGCCTGACTATGCAGTTCAGAAGCCTTTGTAGCTGGTTTGTGGGAGGAATTTTGAAAGTTTAGATGCAAACCAGAAAAGCTTTAGAATATTGTAAGCAGAGCTTAATGGGTGATTCTGGTGGCACTCAGAATAGAATGCTCATAGAAATGTCAACTGTTTTGTTTCAGAGGGAAATGAAAACCTTTAGGAATTGGACTAGAAGCCATTTGTGTTACAGTCTGGCAAAGAAATTTTCTACATGTCCTGAGTCTTTGTATGAGACTGAATTTAAAAGTGACGAACTAATTAATATGGCAGAGGAAATTTCCAGCAGTATAGCATTCAGCCAATTACATGGATATTGCTGGCAATTTTTAGCCAGGTTTACTGTGAAAGTGAGGAGCAGAAAGCAGAACTAAAGGATTTATTTTTTATACTGGGGATTGATCCCAGGGGTGCTTTACCACTGAGCTCCATCTCTAACCAGTTTTTTCTTTTTGAGACAGGGTCTCTCTAAATTGCTTAGGGCCTCACTAAATTGCTGAGGCTCTTCTCAAACTTGTGATCCTCCTGCCTTAGCCTCCCCAGTCACTGGAATTATAAACATGTGCCAATGTGCCCAGCTCAGAACAAAGGATTTTTTTTATATTGCAGCTTGACATTGGTGTGCTTTTCATGTTAATATAGGAGAGTTTTGGAAACTAAATTGAAACTTATTGATGTTCTGAACTTTGAGCCAAAAGAAAAAAAATCTTTCCACATGTATTTGGGGTGAAGGCTTATTCTGAAACAGTCTGCCCATTGAGGTTATTAGCTTTCTGGCTTGAGTATGTATGCTTTGTGCTTGAGAAGAATTGGAGGAAAAAGCAGATAGAATTGTTATTTTAAATACATATACATAAGTCTTTGGATTTTTTTTTTAATTTTTGTTTTGGTAGTTGTGTTTGGAGAGCAGGCCTTTATTTTATTTGTTTATTTTTATATGGTGCTAAGGATCGAACCCAGTGCCTCACACATGCTAGGCAAGCGTTCTGCCACTGAGCTACAGCCCCAGCCCAGAAGTCTTTGTTTATAGTGTAAAATTCTTTATATTTTGTATAAAAACCAATTCTTTTGGTAAAAATGAACCATTTATAGTTTTTTTTTCAGACTTTGAGTCAAAAGATTTTCCTTTAAATGCTTGTCTCAATTTTAAATTGGTCTTTTGTACTTATTTCAGAAAAAAAAATGAATTAAAGGGAACAGCTGCATAAAATGGGTATTTAGCCTAGTGGATTATAAATAAGTATAAACTTTAAAAATAAAAAAATTGCAGCTTGACCAGAAAAGTACACGTAAAGCTGGAGAGGAGGAAGTTGTGCTTGGTTTAAGAGATTACAGCCCCTAAAGAGATGCTAGATAGTTAGCACAGAAACATGGGAAAGATGCCTCAAGGGCATCTCAGGAATTTGCAAGACCACACCCACTACAGGCTCCAGGGTACAGAAGACAAAGTTCTTTTGAGAAGAGATCATGTGGGCACCCTGATCACAGTGGGGGGCCTCAGAAGTTATTTCACCATGTTGAACCTGCAGGTACTCACTGCTGCAGCCCTGCCTGGGGGTGGGCAGCAGGCAACAGGGGTATTGCATAAGCTGGCTGCAGACCTTGGCGTCATCAACATGCTGGTTCTGCAGAAATGCAGGATCTAGAGTCATGAATCCTTCCACTGAGATTTCAAAGGAAGCCCTGGGAGGCCAGGCAAAGTGTAACAGGGTTAGAGTTCCTATGGGCTGCCGCTAAGAGGATGATAAGCAGGAAGCTGTAACGATGGAACTGAAGTTGCAGTGGAGACCCCAGGAATTAACAAATGCCAGTAACATGGACTGTCTGCCAAGAAAAGCTGCTAGGTGCAGAGAGACAGCCAATGTGCACTAGCCCAAAGGCCAAAGGAGCAGGGCTGCTCAAGCCCTTTGGAAATAACACCTTGCAGCCACTTGTCCTAGATGCTGTAGGTCTTTTTATGCTTCTATTCTTTCCTTTTAGAATAGGTATATTGGGGCTGGGGTTGTGGCTCAGAGGTAGAGTGCTCGCCTAGCAGCATGGGACACTGGGTTTGATCCTCAGCACCACATAAAATTAAAGATATTGTGTCCACCTATAACTAAAAAATAAATATTAAAAAAAATAATAGGAATGTTTACTCTTTGCCACTCTATATGGGATATATGTAACTTGCTTTTACAGGGGCTCACAGCCAAGAGGTTGCCTTCAGCCTCAGAGGGGACTTCGGATGTGGGCAATACAAAATTTAAGAATCTTGGAGATCAAACTCTTAGACATGGACATGAGCTTTTGGGGGCCCAGGGTAGAATGCTACACAGTTTAGATATGATATGCCCCCACCAAAAGAATTCCTGTATTAATACAGGAACATTAAAAGGTGGAATAATTGTATTGAGAGCTGTAACCTAATCAGTTCATCCTAGTTGAATAGATTGAGTGGTAACCATAGGTAGGTGAGGCTGGAGGAGGTGGGTCACAGGGGTATGCCCTAGAAGGGTTTATCTTCCCTATAGTCTCTCCCCTCAACTCCTGTTTCCTGACCCCACCATGAGCCAAGCAGCTTTTCTCCTCTGGGACCCTCCCCCATAATATGCTGCCTCACTTTGGGCTCAGAGCAATAGAGTCAGCTACCTGTGGACTAAGGCATCTGAGACAGTGAGCTTCAAATAAACTTTTCCTCCTTTAAATTGTTCTTGTTGGGTATTTTGGTCACATAAATGCAAAAAGCTAATTAAAACAAGGCCCAAGAGCAAAATAAACTAAAAAAAATTTTGATAAACAATATGCAAACTTCTAAGTCAAGGGACAGATAATAATATCAGCCCTGGGTTCTACTGCCTCAGCCTTCTGAGTTGCTTCTCCTGGGTTCAGGAGAAGCCAAGGAAGCTTGCCACAAGCTAAGAGAGCTGAACGAAGAAAATCCAAACAATCTCTGGAGGAAAGAAACCCTGATTTAGATAGTAAGGACTCCTCTATATCAAGCTTAATAAAATATAAACTTACAATCGATGTTACCAAATACCGCAAGGAAACTGGCTATCAGCAACAAAAATCAGCAGAAACAACAAGCACCAGATTTATAACCCCCAAGAACCTCAGCAACTGGGATTATGGAAATCTGATTATAAAACAACTGTGCAAAGGATTTCAAGAAACAAAAAATATAACCAAAGATTAGAACAATGAAAAAAGGCTATTTAACTTTTCTGAAGCATGGTGTTCTTATCTCTAAAATGGGAAAAGGGATACCAGTTCTGTATAGCTTCAATGAAGATTTGCTGAGAAGAAATATGTAGAAAAAATATTCAAACCAAGTATAGGAAAAACAAATATATAGGGGAATTTTTCCATCATAAGGAATTACATAGCACATATTATTTTGTAAACTAGAGCAAAGTAACTCCCATCTATACATTTAGATTGTTACATACTTTTTTTCTTAAAATATTATGTTCTGTTTATTTGACTGTAAACCTTCTTCTAGATCATTATTTTAATGATGTGCCATAAGTTGCTTAATAAATCCTTCATTGTTGGGCATTTATATTTTTTCCCAATTTCTTGCTATTACAGTGATATATATCCTGGCACATAATAAGCACTGGTATTGGTCAGGATTCAATCAGAGAAATAGAACCAGTGGGAGAAGTATATGTTTAATAAGAGATTTGTTGGTTTTGTTTTGTTTTGTTTTTTTGCAGTGCTGGGGATTAAACCCACAGCCTCATATATGTTAAGCAAAGCAAGCACTCTACCACTGAGCCTCAGCCCCAGCCCTAGTAAGATTTGTTCCAGGATTTGTTTTTCTTTCTTTTCTTTTTTTTAACTTGAGATTAAACCCAGGGGTATATCCTCAGTCATTTTTAAAATTTTTTTCAGACAGGGACTCACTAAGTTGCTGAGGGTCTCACAGTTGCTGAGGCTGTCCTTGAATTTGCAATCCTACTGCCTCAGCCTTCTGAGTTGCTTGAATGACAGGCATGCACCACCTGATCCAGGAGCAGGAGAAGTTAAAGGAAGATCCAAGGGAAGGTGCAGCTATGATAGGCCTGGCTGTCACCTCATGCCAAATGAACAACAGATATGTGGCAACATGTGTGAACTACAGAAGCACCTGCCCCATCCAAGCGTAAAGCACAAAATACTTCACTTCTACATTCTGCACAAATATATCTCCTGGCACATTGCCAGTAACCCTGCAGTTTGGGAGACTAAGGCAGGAGGATCACAAGTTCAAAGTCAGCCTTAGCCACTTAGAGAGTCCCAAACAACTTAGTGAGACCCTGTCTTAAACTAAACAAATAAAAAGGGTTGGGAATGTGGCTCAGTGGTAAAGTGCCCCTGGGTTCAATCCCTAGTACCCAAACAAACAAATAATAATAAAAAAACAAACTATATCTCTTATGGCCCTCTCTAACACATTAGAGTCACTATATTAAAAAGTGTTATTGTTATAATATTTTATGCTGTTGTCATTACTGTTGTCAGTATTATTATCATCTTCTTCAGTAGAGTAAGGAAAGACCATTTGGCCAGAATGAAATTCTTGGGAATAGAGAAGAGTGATAAAATGAGGCTAGGAAGGTCAACCAGGCTTAGGACATGTGGAGTCTTACAAACCACTTTAAGGAGTTTGGATCTGTTCATGAGAGATACTGGTCTACTGTTCCCTTTCTGGTAATATCTTTATCTGATTTTGCTATTATGGTAGTGATTGTCTCAAAAAATTAATTAGGGGCTGAGCACAGTAGCAGGCATTTGTAATCTCAGCTACTCAGGAGGCTGAGGCAGAATTGCAAACGGGAGACCAGCCTGGGCAACGTAGCAAGACCCTGTCTCAAAATAAAAGTTTCAAAAGGGCTGGGGATGTAGCTCACTGGTAGAGTGCTTGCATAGCATGCATGAGGCCCTGTGTTCAATCCTAAGTACTGAAAAATAATTAGGAATTTTCTAGAAGAGGTTTTCTAGAAGAGATTATAGAAAATTGATATATATTTTCTTTCTTAATTATTATTATTTTTTTTGGTACTGGGGATTGACTACTGAGCCACATCCTTAACCCTATTTTGTATTTTATTTGAATTGTTTAGTGCCTCACAATTGCTGAGGCTAGCTTTGAACTTGTGATCCTCCTGCCTCAGCCTAGCTTTGAACTTGTGATCCTCTTGCTTCAGCCTCCCAAGCTTCTGGAATTATAGACACGTGCCACCGTGTCAAGCTTCAGCTTTTGGTTTCATATATATATATATATATTTCTATTGTTTCTATTTCTTAGATAACCCTGACCAGTACCCATAGGTATATATTATCTTTTATTTATTTTTTCAAGACACATTCTTGCTTGTTGCCCAGGTTGTCCTTGAGCTCCTGGGTGCAAGTTACCCTCGGCCTTAGCCTCACAAGTTTGGGACTGTAGGTGTACACCAGTGTACTTGGTTTAGTGTCTTTTAGACATTTTTTGCTATTATAAATAATGATATAATGAATAACTTTGTGTGTGAGACTTTGTAACTACAGAGAAGTGTGGTTTGTACTAAAGGAGGGTTGGGTTACTGTAACAGCACATTCAGGGGCACCTGTGGAGTTCAGGAGCTTCCAAAAGCTTTCTTTAGGCTGAGAATGAAGCACTTGGTATGAGGAAGCTTGGGAGCTTTTTGGCAAAGGGGACCTAGAAGATGAAGAAGGGAGGGGGAGAGTAACCATGTGGAGAATGACTGCGAAGGAAGGAGCTGGAAAGCGATGTTTGAGGCTAGGGCAAGTAGCAAGAAAATAGGGCTTTTAGATAGGTAGGCCTGGTTCACGCAGAGCCTCACAAGCCACATTGAACAGTTTGGACTTCACCTTAAAGAACAAAGAGGGGAGCCACTGAAGGATTTTAAGGTAGTGAACAGGGGGCTGGAGGTGTAGCTCGTGGGAGAGCACTAGCCTTCCTTTCTCAAAAAGGAAAGATGGGAGGGAAGATGGTGGATGGTATGATTAGATTGTGACTTAGGAGGAACACTGGCTGCTCTGTGAAGGATGGATTGGCAAAGAGACTCAGGATCTGCGGAAAAGAGATGTCTCACCATCCATGATTTCTATGTCTTTCATTATCGAAAATCTATATGTAATATATAAACTAATTCTAAATGCTCATGGGTTCTTTTTTAATTTTTACTTCCTACTTTTCAATTTCTGTTTTCAACCCCGAATTTTACTGCAGATAGCTGATGGGTTTTTTTTTTTTATTTCCTGCAAATTAATACTTCCCTTTCAGTTCCAAGGCTTAATCTCTCTCTAAGTCTGGTCCCTTGATCAGGAATTGAGAGTGGAACCCTAAAGAAGAAAGAGGCACGAGTATCAGGGAATTGCTCAGGTAGACATGCAGTGGGTTAGACAACACAGAAATGATGGGTGGGAGGGAACACCAGCAACTGCCTGTAAATGCAGCTACTGAGGAGGCTGAGGTAGGAGGATTGCAAGTTCAAGACTAGCCTTGGCAACTTAGTGAGATCCTATCTAAAAATAAAAAATAAAAGGTCTGGGGATATAGCTCAGTGATAGAGTGCTCCTGGGTTCAAATCCTAGTAGCAAAAAAAAAAAAGAGTGGCGCACACCTGTAATCTCAACAGCTCAGGAGGCTGAGGCAGGAGGATTACAAGTTTGAGGATAGTCTCAGCAATTTACCAAGACCCTATCTCAAAATAAAAAGGGCTGGGGATGTGGCTCAGTGGTTAAGCACCCCTGGGTTCAATTTCTGGTATCAAAAGAGAGAGAGAGAGAGAGAGAGAATTGACAAGGGGATATTGAGGATGGGTATGAATGGTAGAAAATATGCTGTAAGAAATTCTTGGGAGAACCTGCACTTATATGCAAGAAGCATGAGAACTAGAGGTGGACAGCAATGAGCCCATGTCTCAAATATAAATCATCCCCCCAAAATTCACTGGCTTCTCAGAATACTGAAGATAGAGAAAGCAAACTTCTCTGTTCAGTGTTAGTATTTTACTTCACTAGCACTTGGTAGAATTTTTGCCCACGAGTACTATTTCATCATTACCATCATCATATTCTTCATGTTGAGCTTCTAGGTGCAGAAGACCTTGGTCTGAAATCCTCAGAACTCTCTCTAGCAACTGTAGTCTGCTGAGACTCTTTTCTGAAGAAACAAAGAGCTAATGACACTCTTAGAAAAGGGTGAATTTCCTCATCAAGTGCGGGCTCATTTATGATTCATCTGTAGCGGTGTTAATATGTACATTAGTGTCTACGGTTCTTCTAACCAACAGCCTTACAGTGAACCCAAAGGATCGAGGTCTCCCCTAATAAGTCACTGAATGAATATGGGATTCAGGGCTAGAGCCCCACCTCAGCTCTTTCCTGGCTGCTCTCTCTCTCTCTCTGCCACAGCACCTCATCTCTGAAAAAAGAAAGATCCTTTCTTCCCCATAGGGTTATCTTGACAGTGAGAGAAAGAACAAAGAAATTCTTAGAAAAACTTGTATCCAAAAGGGGGAGGTTCCCTGGGTTAGTCCTTTTATGGACACATACCCTATTTCCTTGGAAAAAAATCCCCTGCAATGGCATAGAGATTTTAGGTCTGAGTTTCATTTTCAAAGTGTGATTCAACATGCATTCATTGCCTTCAGGAAGCTCCTAGATCATACTGTAAATGAGCTACAAAGGAAAGTGACAACCTTACAGGATGAAGACAATCAATTGAAAATGACAGTGGCTCAGCAACAGGAGGCCCTGCTCAACCAACTGGAAAATGAAAAAAGAAAATCTAATGAGGTAAGAAAGCCCATAGATAGGCTTCTTGCTTTTCCTGTTCTCATACCTGAGTAATAGCTAATTATTATTCATTAAGTTTAGTCAGGGTGCTTTCGAGAAAGCAGAATCTATTCTAGGTATGTCAAGTGGAGGGGAAGGGAAATGCCTTCTCCGTATCCTTCAAGGTTCTTTGACTGGGCTACCAACAGAAATAGGACACATACACATGGGAGTCCCACAAAATGTGAAGGGTCAGATGGCTGAAATTTATACAGCCCCCTAAGCTACAGAAGGGAAACAGGCGCTTGGGGCCTCTGGGGCAGGTCAGGAACAAGTTGTGGGAAGGCCGGGGAGGAGCTATAGGGTGAGTGGAGGTGGCCTTACATGCAGATCAAAGTCTCCTGAGTAATAGAAGTTGTCTGGAGCAGCCCTCTTCCTGACACACATTTTACTAATCTAGATCTCCTGTGTGGATGTACATTCCTTTTGTAGAAGGACAACTTTTCAGAGCTACTTCTGTGTCTGCAGTCTCTCAGAATAACCAACTTGCAATATGCCAAAGAATTCTATTTTAGGGCGGCATATTTTGGTCTCTTACAGTCATGTTTTAGGGTGGCGTGTCCTAAGCCACAACACAAGCAAGGAGGGATTTAATACAGGAGGAGAGATGCTTATCAAGCTGTTGGAAGGGAGAGCCAGGAGGGACTGCTGCTGGCTTTCCATACACAAGGAAGCTTAGAAGCCACAGGGAAGCCACCTCCTACCTCTCCAAAGTGGGGAAATTGCAGGAACTCTCCTTGAAGCCCCTTCCGATGTCCTGTCTGCTTGCTGCCCATTCATCTGCCCGCTAGTGAACACTAAGCCAGGAAAACCATTTTTTCTTTCTATACTCACGGCACTCTCTAAATACATCACTCTAATCCAGATGTGTGTTTTCCCTACACCAAGCAATTCTCCAACTCTCTGTGGACCCCAACAGGGCACATAAAAACTTAACTCAGTTCTGACTCTATCTCCCACAAGTACTCAGTCCCACAGACTGCCCTACTTCAGATGTTGATTGCAAGTCCAGGTTTCCCCTGTGTTTCTTTTTCTTTCTTTCTTTCTTTCTTTTTTTTTTTTAAGAGAGAGAGAGAATATTTAGTATTTATTTCTTAGTTTTCAGCGGACACAACATCTTTGTTGGTATGTGGTGCTGAGGATCGAATCCGGGCCGCAAGCATGCCAGGCGAGGGCGCTACCGCTTGAGCCACATCCCCAGCCCTTCCCCTGTGTTTCTGACCACCCGCTGTAAAGCCAAACTTCCTACAAACTGCGTGGAGTTTGTAGAATGACTCATAAATCAAAAAAAAAAAAAAGTTTGTATTTACAAGATTACTGGCTTATTATAAAAGGGCACAACTCAGAAACAGACAGATGGAAGAGAGGTGCA
The DNA here is from genome assembly GCF_052094955.1 of Ictidomys tridecemlineatus. NCBI lineage: Eukaryota > Metazoa > Chordata > Mammalia > Rodentia > Sciuridae > Ictidomys > Ictidomys tridecemlineatus. The sequence continues at coordinate 30,732,600 of NC_135487.1, forward strand.
CAGGGCAAGGTGTGTGGGGAGGGATGCAGAGCTCTGAGCCCTTTCTGGGCACACCGTCATCCCTCACCTTCACGTGCTCAGCAACCCAGAAGCTCTCTAAATCCTGTCCTTGTGGGGGAGGGGGTGGTTATAGAAGTTTCAGAAATCATCCCCACTCCATCCTAGACACGAGTAAAAACCTGAACAAACCAAAAAAAAAAAAAAAAAGAAAAAAAGAAAAGAAATCAACAAATGGATCCAGCAGAGAAGTGAGTTCAAAGTCTGTACTCCCACCTTCTCAGGAGTTTGAGGTAGGGAGATCTCAAGACAAATGTAAAAATACTTCAAGTTGAAGGCCAGCTGCAGCAACTTCATGAGATCTTGCCTCAAAACATAAAAAGGCCTGGGGATGTAGCTTAGTGGAAAAGTGTTTTCCTAGTATGTGTGAGGCTCTGGGTTTGATCCCCAGCACTGGAGGGAAAAAAAGGAAAAACAGAAATAGATCCAAAAGGCAAAACTTTGGTGAGAATATGTTGAATTCAACACCATAAATAAACTGGATATAATGAAAATCTATAGATGATTTCACCCAACAATAGCAGATTACATATACTTTTCCAGCTAATATGGAAAATCTCCAAGATGGAACACGTTCTAGGACGTAAAATACACCTTAACAAATGTTAAAAAAAAAAGGAATCCTACAGTGTCTGCTTTCAAACCATATGGAATTAAACTAAAAACCAATACCAGAAAGATAGCTGGAAAACACCCAAATATTTGGAGATTAAGGAACAGACTTCTAAATAACACATGGGTCAAAGAAAAAAAATCTCAAGACAAATGTAAAAATACTTCAAGCTAAATGAAAATATTACTTATCAAAATCTGTGGGGTGTAGCAAAAGTAGTACATAAAGGCATACTTGGAGCATTGAATGTATATATTGGAAAGGAAGAATGATATAAAATCATTTATCTAAGATTCAACCTTAGAAAACTAGAAGAAGAAGAGCAAGCCAGAAGATGGTTCACACCAATAATATCAACTTCTCCCAAAGCTGAGGCAGGAGGATCACAAATTCCAGGCCAATCTGGTAACTTATCAAGACCCTATATCGAAATAAACAATACCCAGATGTGATGGGGCATACCTGTAATCCCAGCCACTTGGGAGGCTGAAGCAGGAGGACCCCAAGTTCAAAGCCAGCTTCAGTAATTTAGCGAGCTCCTGACTCAAACTAAAAAAAAAAAAAAAATCAAAAGAGCTGGGGTTGTTGCTCAGTGGTTAAGTACCCCTGGGTTCAATCTTCACTACCCAAAAGTAAATAAATAAAGAGGGCTGAGGATGTTTCTCAGTGGTAGAGGTTTGAACCTAAATTCAATCTCCAATGCAAGTTGGGCGGTGGTGCATGCATGGAGTCTAAGGCAGGAGGACTGCAAATTCAAAGCCAGCCTCAACAATAGTGAGGAGCCGGGCTGGGGATGTGGCTCAAGCGTTAGCGGGCTCGCCTGGCATGCGTGCGGCCTGGGTTTGATCCTCAGCACCACATACAAACAAAGATGTTATGTCCGCTAATAACTAAAAAATAAATATTAAAATTCTCTCTCTCTCTTTAAAAAAATGAGTTTAAAAAAAATAGCGAGGAGCTAAGCAACTCAGTGAGACCCTGTCTCTAAATATAATACAAAATAGGGCTGGGGGTGTGCTTAGTGGTTGAGTGACCCTGAGTGCAATCCCTGGAACCAAAAAAAAAAAAAAAATTTTTTTTAATTGTAGTTGGACCCCAATATCTTTATTTATTTATTTTATTTAAAAATACCAAAAAGGGCTGGGGATGTGGCTCAGTGGTTGAATACCTCTGAACTCAATCCCTGGCTACCAGAACCACCCCCCCACCCCCCCCACCCAAAAAAAAAAAAAAACCAAGCAGAAGAAAAGAAATGAAAATCAGAGGAGAATGAAATTGAAACAGAAAACCAATGGAGAAAATCAGCAAAACCAAAAGCCTATTCTTTGGAAAGATCAATAAAATTGATAAGCCTTTAACTAAGTAAGAAAAAAAATAAAAAGGGTACAAATTACAAATACCACAAATGAAAGAGGGGATATCACTATAGATCCCATGAATAGTAAAAGGATAATCAAGAAGTAGTATAAACAACTCTATGCCCACAATTATGATAACCTAGAGGAAATGGACCAAATCCTCGAAAGAAACAATCTGTGAAAATTCACGTATAAAGAGAGTCTAGTAGAACTATATCAAATAAGTTAAATCCATAATTAACAACCTTCCAAAACAGAAAGAACAAGGCCCAGATAGTTTCACTGGTGAATTCTACCAAATATTTAAGAGATAAATTATACCAATTCTCTACAGTCTTTTTCAGAAAATGGCAGCTGAGGCTACACTTCCTAACTACTTCTATGAGGCTAGAGTTATTTTAATATCAACCCCCCCAATAAAAGACAACTGCAAGAAAACTATATATCAGTATCTCTCATGAATACAGATATTAAAATTCTCAACCGAATATTAGCAAATTGTGGATTGATAATTTAGCTTAATGGTAGAGTGCTTGCTAGCCCTATCCTGAAAGCCCTGGATTTGATTCTCAATACTGAAAAGGAGGGGGGAAAAGAGCAAACTGAATACAGCAATGTATGAAAACAATTATTGACGGTGATCAAGCAGGATTTATTCCAGGTGTGCAAAGCTGCTTCCGCACTTGAAAATCAATTATTCAAACCATCACAAAAATAGACTAAAAAAGAAAAATCATGGGATTCTTTTTTTTTAAAGAGAGAGAGAGAAATTTTTAATATTTATTTATTTATTTTAGTTTTCAGTGGACACAACATCTTTATTTTATTTGTATGTGGTGCTGTGATCGAACTTGAGCCACATCCCTAGCCCCTCATGGGATTCTTATCAATGGATGCTTAGTCTGTCTACACTGCTGTAACAAATACCTGAGACTGGGCAAAGCCTTTTTTTTTTTGAGACTGGGTAATTTGAAAAGAACAAAAATGTATTTCATACAGTTCTAGAGACCCAGAAATCCAAGATCAAGCACCAGCAAGGTTAGTATCTAGAGAGGGTGTCTGCTCTCCCTCCAATGTAGTACCTTCTTTCATAATAAAAGCTTGAACTAGAACTGGAGGGGATTATATGCATGGTATGTCCTCAGGGAATTGCAATTTAAAACAACAATCACCTAACCACTCCACATCTATTAGAATGGTTAAATTCCAGAACACTAATATCACTGAATGTTGGATGTTGGCAAAGATTCAGAGCAATAGGAGCTCTCTTGCTGAAGGCAACACATCCACTTTGGAAGACAGTTTGGTGTTTCCTTACACAATTAAACATACTCTTATCAGCATGAGCTGATAATCATGCTCCTGAAACTGAAAACATATGTCTACCCAAAACCCTGCACCTGGGTGTTTATAGCAGCTTTATTCATAATTACCCAAACTTGGGAGCAACCAAGATATCTTGCTTTGGGCACCACTGAAAGCTTGCAGTCTTGAAGATTACTTAATAATTGTGTTAAAGGAGCAAATGTGGTTTATGTTGATTCAGAATCTAAAGAGGCAGCTCCAGCTGGGTGTAGTGGTGCACAACTATAATCCCAAGGATTTGGGAGGCTGAGGCAGGAGGATTGCAAATTAGAGACAAGCCTCAGAAATTGAGTGAGGCCCTAAGCATCAGCGACCCTGACTCAAAATTTAAAAAAAAAAAAAAAAATTAAAAAGGACTGGAGATGTGGCACAATGGTAAAGTCCTCTGGGTTAAATTCTCAGTACCAAAAAAAAAAAAAAAAAAGGCAACTGCAAGCAGTTGGCCTTTTCTACCATCAACACCCTTCACTCCTCAGGTCAGAAAACCAATGTAGACTATCTGTGCATTCAAGAATTGGGGAAATAGCTGGATGCAGTGGCACACACCTATAACCCCAGCTGCTTGAGAGGCTGAGGCAGGAGGATGAGAGTTCAAAGCCAGCTTCGGCAATTTAGCGAGGTCTTAAGCAACTCAGCAAGACCCTGTCACTAAATAAAATATAAAAAGGGGCTGGGAATGCGGCTCAGTGGTTAAGTACTTCTGGGTTCAATCCCCAGTACCAAAAATAAGAAGAAGGAAAAGAAGAATCAGGGAAATAGCCTGGAACGATGGCACACACCTATAATCCCAGTGACTCAGGAGGCTGAGGCAAGAGTATAGCAAATTTGAGAGCAGCCTCAGAAATTTAGGAGGCCCTAAGCAACTTAGTAAGACCATGTCTCAAAATAAAAAGGACTGGGGTTATGACACAATGGTAAAGCACTCTTGGGTTCAATCCTTCATACCAAAAAGAAAGAAAGAAAGAAAGAAAGAATTGGAGAAATAAAGTCAGGCATAGTGGTTCACACCTGAAACTGTAATCTTCAGCAATCCCCATAGGTTGAGGAAGAGGGATAGTAAGTTTGAAACCAGTCTGGGCAACTTAGCAAGACCTTGCCTCAAAATTAAAAAATAAAAAGGACTAGGGATGTAGCCCAGTGGTAGATAATTGGTTCAATTCCCAATACCACAAAAAAAGAGGGGTTGGATAATCTTTGAGGAGATTCACAAACTCACTTGACCATACAACTATAATGCACCAATAAAAAAAAAAAAGGTGGGAAAACCCCCGTTAGACCTGTTGTAAAACACACACTGAGTCACTGAAGCGTTGCAGACAGACTCCTCAGTGCTGAGCTTAAACTCCATTTTTTCCTGTTTTCTTAAGCCACCGACTCTGGATTGTGAAGCTCTATGGTGTTCTGGGCCAGAGGTGTTGTGTTGACTCAGAAACACTCATCTCCTCTAAGCCTTTACCATTCCCTTTCTCCTGTGTTAAAACTCCACAGGTCTCTGTGGAAGGTTTAGGAGAAAAATTGCATACCTGTAGCAGTATCGTGGGAATTTTCCTGAGAAACCTGGCATTCCTATCATTTGAAGGACTCTGGGTCTCTGAACTGGCTCAGATCTAGGGATTGAGCAAGAAGAGGCCATTACTCTCCACTGATGTCATTTAAATTGGGCTTCTGCCCACCAGAACCAGAGAGATATATGTATTTTTGTGTGTATGTATTTAAAAATACAACTCCATTAAGACTTCAATCAGGGCTGGGGATGTGGCTCAAGCGGTAGCGCGCTTGCCTGGTACCACATACAAACAAAGATGTTGTGTCTGCCAAAAACTAAAAAATAAATATTAAAAAAAAATTCTCTATTGCTCTATCTATCTCGCTCTCTCTTTAAAAAAAAAAAAAAAGACTTTAATCAGCTGCCCATCTGTGTTAATCCTATAATCACCATGGCTAATTAACCACAACCACAAAGGTTAAACCATTTGATTATTTCCCTGGCACTACTGCCTGTTGTGTTGGCAGTAATGATGCCCCCTTGCTTCTGGGATTTAGGCACTGTCACTTGACCTCTGACACCCTTGTGGTACCATCAACCTCATCCAATTCAGGGAGCCATGTCTGTTTTGGCACCTCCCACCGTCCTCCTCAGCAGGTCAGCATTACAGAGCATTTCAGGAAACCTGGCGCTCCCTAGGTGAAAGATCCCACGGCTCTGTGTGGGCAAGCAGTCACCTGGGTGAATCCACTCCAGATTCCTGTCAGCTTTTCTAAGGCTTGTTTTCTTCCTCTCTTCCTTATGCCAAAGCATGGCATCTTACTGTCCCTTAATGTTGGTTACTGTTGAGTCCAAGTTTCAGTCAACCAACAAGCAAACTATTAAAAGTCACTTGTAGACGTTTAATTTCACACATTAAAATCTTACTCTTGGGGCTGGGCTTGTGGCTCAGCGGTAGCACACTCACCTAGCACATCGTGAGGCACTGGGTTCAATCCTCAACACCACATAAAAATAAATAAATAAAGGTATTTTGTCCAACTACAAATATATATAGATATTTTTAATCTGACTCTCGATAAGTGCATTCATATCAATAAATTTGGCCTATTCAACATTATATCCCTTCTTCCTAGTATAACTTCCTACACATATTCCTCATATTTCTGCCAATTTTAATTGGCACAATCTTGTCTTTTAATACACTGGTCTAGGTCAGTTGCCTTACTCAATCCCCCACTCCCCAAGGTGTTCTGGGATCCAACTCCAGTTATAGATGATCAGAGGTGATGACATGTGCATGCATATGAACACATAGATATATGTAATCATTATGCACATTTTTATTGGTGCATTATGATTGTATATAATAGATTCATTGTTACATATTCTTACATGCATACAATATAACAAGATAATTTAGCCATTGGGAACTGGGAATTGAACCCAGGGGCACTTAATCAATGGGCCTCATCTCCAACCCTTTTTATATTTTATTTGGAGACCGGGTCTCACTAAATTGCTTAGGGCCTTCATAAATTGTTGAGGCTGGCCTGGAACTTGCAGTTCTCCTGATTACTGCTAGGATTGGCTAAAGGTGGGTCTTAAGGACAATAGACACCTTCTTGCATGATAATTGCCTGAGTGAAATCAATAGAGTCCTCAAAGCAGGGGTGGTCCATCTCTTCAGATAGCAGAGGAAGGCCTGCTGATGCTGGCAAGAGAAACTTGTTGAATTTGGAGGTCTTCTCAAATGTTTTTATTCCCAATCCTCAGGTTTCCATGCAATCCCAAAACCCAATTCACATAAGATACCCGGCAGAACTATGTAATAAATTTGTGTTATAAATGTACAACCATTTGATGAAATTTGAGATTTGGGTTTTAGTTACATTGGCCTTCTGGCTACAAGAAAGTTTCCTTTATGTTATTCATAGAAACTCTCTATGCCTTGTTCCAGGAATTAAATCCCCAAGTTGCATATTTTTTCCTTGTAAGTTCATTAACAGGGTCAGAGGTGGCAAGCTCACCCTAGGTCCTTGTAGTTCTCAATTATAACATTATTTGTAATAGTCATGTGATTTCCGAAAGCTCTTCATTACAGGCAATTAAAAGTTGATAATTTTATAAACTCTTTTGCCACATGTTATTAGTACTAGTGACAAAATCACACTACAGATGTGAGCATCCCTGATCCAAAAATCTGAAATCAGAAATGCTCCCAAATCTGAAATTTTTGAGTTGGGCACAGTGGCACTTGCCCATAGTATAAGCTACTCAGGAGGCTGAGGAAGGAGATTGTCTGAGCCCAGGAGAATTGAGGGCCAGCCTGAACAACATAGTGAGACCCTGTCTAAAACAATAAATAAACAACAGCAACTCTTTTTGAGTTTCAACATGCACCCCAAGTAGAACATACCACACCTGACCTCATGTGATGGTTCATAGTCAAAATGCAGGTACACTAAAAAATTGTATAAAATCGCCTTCAGGCTGTGTGGATAAGATCTATATAAAACAATTTTGTCTTTGGACTTCGGTTTCATCTGTATATTAGGTAAACTCAAAGTCCAAAATCTAAAAGAAATTCAGAATCTGAACTACTACTGGCCTCAAGCATTTTGACCTGAACTTTCAAATATAACCAGGTCAGTTTCCCAACTTTGAGGGTTTTTTGTTTGTTTGTTTGTTTTTGTTTTTGTTTTTGGTACCAGAGATTGAACCCAGGGATGCTTAACCACTGAGTCACATCCCCAATCCTTTTTATTTTTTATTTTGAGACGGGGTCTCACTAAGTTGCTTAGGACCTCACTGCTGAGGCTGGTCTTGATCTTGCAATCCTCCTTTCTTAGCCTCCGAAGCTCTGGGATTATAGGTTTGCGCCACCATGCCCATCTTAAAACTTTGAGCCACTTTAAGAACCAAATACCTTATCAGTCAAGACTAGGTAGAGAAAAACTGTTTGTGTTTTATATACTTAAGTTATGAAAAAAACAAACTGCTTCTTTTTCCCTCTGCTCTCACACTACACCAATCTACTTAGAAAACTCTGACCTTGAAGGGCAGGGGCACTCTCCCCAGCAGCAGTGGACCCCAGCTGGGCATTCAGTTCTGACACAGTCTACCTGGAGATAGCATCAGAGACCAGGAGTAGAGGGCTCATTCCCCAAGCCTGTTCTCACTTTGGTCCTAACAGCAAATCCAGGCCTGTGGAACTTCTTACCAATGGGTCATATTTGGGGGTTCTCACTACGCGCTCCACAAGTTTGACTAGTTTGTCATAATGACTTACAGAACTCAAGGAAACACTATACTTACATTTACTGGTTTATTACAAAGGGCAAGTTCAGGAAGGGTCCTGAGTGCAAGAGCTTCTGCCCCCAAGGGGTTAGGTTGCACTATCCTCCCAGTGCTTGGGTGCATTTTTGTTTGCCTTCCTTCAAGCCTCTGTCTGGAAGCTGTCCAGAAGCTTCTGACCCATCTTCTCAGGTTTATATGGGGACTTCATAGCATAGGTGAGATTTCTGATAGGCTGAGTGGGGCACCATATTTGGCTTCTTGGCTTCTCTGTGCAACAACATGCCTCCCTCCAGGGTACAGGGAGGACTCCTTTGGAATGAGGAGGGTCTTACGTGCCATATGACCAGCTAAAGACAGGGTAAGATCAGAGTTTCTAAAACTTCCTTGGAAAGGGAGTTATCAGCCAGGAACTGTGTTCAAAGGCCAAAAATTATATGTCCTGATACCACAGTACTTCCAGCTGGAAGATTTTAATATAGAGAATTAAATGCTTACAAATTTCTTGAGAAGGCTCGGGGTACAAAAGTCAAGGGAAGCAGCTAGCCGCTGGCCTTGGGGAGCTCTGGAAGGATAGGAGTCACACCAGTGACTCTGATCTCAGAGCTGGAGTGTCTGTAAGCCTTTTTCTGCAGAAAAGCTTTGCCAATTTACCTTCCCCTCAACATCACACCTTCGCTGGCACAGACTCTCTCTCTCTTTCTCTCTAATGTTTTTCAGCATATCAAGAGCAATCAGGAATTGTCAGAGAAGCTGTCGGGATTACAGCAAGAGAAAGAAGCTCTATGGGAAAGATGTGTGCAATTTTTGGAGCAGTTTGATGAGCATGTGAGGTAAACAAAAACGGGCTCCCTTTGGAGGAAAACTGTAGGAGGAAAACTGAGCCCACCCCAGAGCAAAGCGCTGGGTGCCAAAGCAGCCTTTCAAGGTGCCATCAGGATTTCCCTGAGGCCCCGGAAGTTCCCACCACCAGGCTTTTCCTGGGAAGATGTGGGGCCCAGTGTCTTCCTAATAGAGAAGGTGGGAAGAGAAGGGCATTTCCACTCATGGAGCTCAGTCAATATCTAACTTGTTTTTTCCAAAATTATACTTGCCTTCGGGGTTTTCCCCCCTCACATACTTTCCTCAGCCTGGACCACCCTCTCCCTATTCCAACTCTTCATTTTAACTTCTAATTCTTAGACTAGAAATCACCTCCTCAAAGGTGCCTTTTTTTTGGACACCCGCCGTAATCCCTTGTAAATGCTTCTCTGTACTTATTTCAGAACTGGCCATGATGTTTTCAAATAATGTGATTTACTATCAGTCTCCCTCACCAGACCACAGCCTCTTCAAGGGCATGAGCCATGATCTTATTCATTTTTTTTTTATCCATACTCCCTGGTATATAGTAGATACTCAATTAAAATGAACGTTTTAATGTCTGTGGTCCCTGCGACTTGGGAGGCTGAGGGAGGAGGATCACCTGAGCCCAAGGGTTCAAGGCCACACATAACTGGACCATATAGTGAAACCTATGACTTTAAAAAAAAAGAGAGAGAGAGAGAGGAGCCCTGGGCATGGTGACCTAGGCCTATAACCCAGGGACTCAGGAGGCTAAAGCAGGAGGATCACAAGTTTGAGGTCAGCCTCACCAACTTACTGAGCCCTGTCTCAAAATAAAAACATAAAGGGCTGGAATGTAGCTCAGTGGGAGGGTGCTTACCTAGCATCTCATATATGCAAAAAAAAAAAAAAATTCTGAAGTTCTTATCTTTTCCATTTTCTGCTCATAATTCTACCTGAGTCCTTTTCCTTTCCTCCTCTCTGAAGCAATGGAGCAAAGTAATGGAGAAAATGGACTCTGGAGCCACAGTGCCTAGTGACAAATCCTGGCTCTACTAGAATTGCTAACTTTGGGCGAGTTATAAAACCTCTTTGTGCCGGAGGCTCCTCTGTTTAAAATATACAAAATAACAGTATTTATCTCATAAAGTGGTTGAGACCTAAGTGAGTGGATCTCTGGAGAGGGCTGACTTAGCACAATGTCTGGCACATGGAGGTGCTATTATTATATTTATTTCTTGTGCTTTTTCCATGACCCACCTACCTCTCTGCTCTGGTCATCCTATAGGTTCAAGTTCCTTATTCTCTTACCTACCCACTATATTGATGGTGTTAATGATTAAAAAAACATTGTGTAGCCAGACGTGGTGGTGCAGACCTGTTATCCAGGTTATTGAGGCTGAGGTAGGAGGATTGCAAATTCCAGGCCAGCCTCCACAACTTAGTAAGACCCCATCTCAAAATATTTTATTTCTTTCTTTCCTTCTTTCTTTGGTGCTGGGAATCAAACCCAGGGCCTCATGCATGCCAGGCAAGTGCTCCACCACTGAGCCACACTTGCCAGCTCTGTATTCTTTTTCTCTTAATATCTCATAGGCTATTGCGCTTTGTTGCTATAGCCTTTGAATTTGTTTTCATAAAATATTTTTTTAAAGTTGGTATGCCCTTGGAATAACACTGCCAGTTGGATTGCTAAAAACTAAGAGAACCCAAAATGACATGCTCACAGATGCATAACTTATTGCAAGATATAATATAGCAACAGCATTAGGAGAGAGGTTTGCATTACAGCCCCTGGGTGTCTCTGCAACAAGGGGTCCAGAGAAGTTAGGCAGGAGTTGACAGTGGCCCTCCCTCTGCAAGAACTATGGCAGATGTATTTCTGCTTTCAGAACAGAAATCATGTACCACTGAAGACCTCAGAACCAGAAAACCCATGAATCTCAGATTTTATTTTTATGTTCTATATATAAGCCTATTCCTGCTATGTCACCCACCTCAAGAGCAGAGCTTTCTTTGGGTCTCACTGAGACCAGCACGAATCATCATTCTCAGTGTTACCAATAAACAATGCTGACAAACTGGTACAAAATGCCATGACACTCTTGGGCCAGTGGTTATGAAGCCACATTGTTTTAATTAGCATATTTCATGCCTTGACCAGAAGTTAGTGCCAAGCAGGAAAAACAGCTAAACATCTTAGGTTACTTTTAGGTCTGCAGGAATTAACTGTCACAACACAACCCTAATTTAGTTAGGAATTAGTCAGTGCTCCAATGGTTGAATATTTTTATTCAAAATGATGCTGACAAGAAATGTTATGTTACAAAATATTGATAGTAGTCAAGGTGGATAGAGATGATCACTAAATTTTTTTCTCCTTTTATTCACTTATCAAATATTTCTATAGCAATTATGTATCATTTCATAATAAAAGTTTAGCTTTATATACAAAAAAAATGATGCTGAAAAAATAATTTTGATATATTTTTTCTCATTTAAAAATTTATTGTTTTAGAACTATGGACCTTAAAATATATTGACAAACATCTAGAAGCAGCCTACTAAAATGTCTTCCATCATTATAGAAGAGTAGCAATTTCACTACATCCTCATTTGCATTGGGTACCACTATTGATGGGAAGTGCCTAGACCCTGATGAAAATGTCCCTAATATTCTTTGTTTGGATTGAGGTATAATTTATATACAATAAACAAAAGATTTTTTAATGTACAATTGGATGAGTTTTGACAACCACCACCCCAATCTCCTGTATGTAATCTTTTTTGTCTGACTTTTGTTTAGTATATTCCATTACTTTAATGTATGCTTGTAGTCAGAAATTGTCACTTTGGGGGAAGGGGAGGTTCCAATGTAGAGGTGCTTAACCACTTCCCCAGCCCCCCAACCCTTTTTTGACAGGATCTCCCTGAATCGATTAGCTCCTTGCTAAGTTGCTGAGGCTGGCTTTGAACTTGTGATCCTCCTGCCTTGGCCTCCCAAGCTGCTGGGATTACAGGTGTGCGCCACTGTGCCCAGCTGTCATTGTATTTTGAAATCTTCTTGATGGCTGATGAGATTGAGTACTTTACTATGTTATTTGCCTTTAGCAAAGTAGATCTTCATCCTGGCTCCACATGCCTGGGTCCCAACATGGATTAATTAAATCAAAATCTGTCAGCATAGCACCTATAAATCAATATTTTTAATATGATTTTAGATGTTGATGGACCTTTATTTTATTCATTTATTCATATGTGGTGCTGAGAATCGAACCAAGTACCCCACACATACCAGGCAAGCACTCCACCACTGAACCACAACCCCAGCCCAAATCAATATTTTTTAAAAGCATTGCCATCTGACTCTATATCCAGAGTTGAAAACTACAGATTTATGAAAGAAAATAAGAGGAATTATTAAAACTCTAGATTCATTTTTGTTTTCACTCCCCTGATCCCAAGTCCTGATCTGTGCAGACAAGGATTATTTTTTACATTTTTTCAACCACTCTTCCAGAGAAACAAATTCCTTGCCTTTTTGAAATCAACATAATAAACAATCTGGTTTTACTTGAACGCAAGCTGAAGGTTGGTCCTAAATTTTAGAAGCCAAGTATTATGCTGTCTCATAATGTTTAATTAACAAAGCCAAAAATAAACATAGAAAATCCACATGTTCTTTGGGCCTGTTGGCCAATAGAATTTCAGACCAAGCCAGTATCTGTGCCAGATAGCCAGCCAGCAATGGCAAGGGAAGGTCTAAGCTCCACCAGCTGCACTGTGTCCATGTACTCCTCAGACCTGCGAAACACCCAGGGAGACCTAAATATCCCCAACTAGGAGGCCAGTTAGATAGAGCATAAAACATTCACTTCATGGAGCATAATACAGCTACAAAGGATGGTGGCCACAAAACTATATAACAACATGGGGAAATGCTTATAATACATATCATATGTTTATGATAACAAACGAAAAGGGTGTAAGATAAACATTATAATGAAGACAATGTTTAAACAGAGATGCCTATAAAAAGGCTAGAAGGAAAAACAACAATATAATATCGACCAATACTGGAAGTTGGATATTTTCCCCAAATGTCCCGTAATTTATCCTCTTACTCTAAAGTATAAATTTATTCTTTTTTGAAGGAGAGAATGGGTATGGAACCCAGAGGCCCTCTACCACTGAGCTACATCCCTGGCCCTTTTTATTTTTCATTTGGAGACAGGATCTCACTGAGTTGTGGAGGCTGGCCTTGAACTTGCAATCCTCCTGCCTTAGCCACCTGAGTAGTTGGGATTACAGATGTGTGCCGTGGCATCCAGCTTGAATTTATTTTTTAATAATCCAAAAGGCAGGATAAGAGAGACAGCAGGTATCTGGAATAGGAAACTATAGATTGGGTTTTAATATCTCAGTATAGGATAAGTGGAAGAAATTCCAAAGTACGTTTTGTGTTTTCAATTATGTCAAAACATCCAATTTACTACAAACAACTGGGAAACCTGGAGGATGACAGGTATATTGTTGGTACCTTGCTAGATATTACATCTCTGAAGCTATTCAGGATGCTGAAACGCAGTGCTAGTGATACCTTTTACCAAGCATTCCTAGTAAAAAGGAAAATGAGATCATTTACAAAGTGGAAATATCTCCTTGTAAAGAATCAAAGTCACAGCAGTGGTAATTGTAAACACAATTTACAAAGTGTGTGCCTCATATTATGTAGCAGGTGCTGAACCCAAATGGGACTCAGACAGTTTTAGGAATGTACTTTTATATAGCAAACTACATTAATTAAGATACTGTAGCAAAGACCCTGAATAAAAATAGTTTCCAAAAGGGAGACACTTCTCTCTTACCTAACAATGCAGACCTAAGCAGTTCAGGATTGCTACGGTGGCTCAGTGCATCAGAAGCCTGGGCACCTGCTATCTTGTCTGTTGCTCCAGCTTCTTGAACATGTTTTCCTTATTCATGTAGCTCAAGACAGCTCACTATTATATCCATCCCAGCCAATAAAAAGGAAGGAAGGGAAAGGCTAGGGCATTCCATTTTCCAATAAAGCATGCTTTGTTGGAATGGCTTCACTATAAGGAAATTCAGTATAGTTCTTACACTGGGCAACTATCACGATGGCAAAAGGTGCGACTTATGCAGTTGAAAGGGAGAAATAAAGAATGTCCACACGCTTCTGCCCTTTTCAATGCTTTATTCAGTCAAAGCACTCAATACAATTTCACTCTATAGGTTCTTTTTTAAAAAATATTTATTTTTCAGTTGTAGTTGGACACCGTACCTTTATTTCACCTATTTATTTTTATGTGGTGCTGAGGATGGAACCCAGGGTCTTGCACGTGCGAGGTGAGCACTCTACCGCTGAGCCACAACCCCAGCCCCTCTATAGGTTCTTAATCAAGAAAATGACAATCCTTAATGCTGGGCACTGCAACAGACATAATCAATTCACAGAAAACAATTCTAGATTGATTAATTCACAGCAAACAATTCTAGATTAATTCTAAGCACTGCAAACACACTTAATCATGGCAGGCTCGTGGCAGACATTCCCTCTGTAAGCTGAGCTCAAGTGTCAGATCAAAAGTCTCAAGCCTTAGGCTCTAAGATGCATATTCACTCAGACCTGGGTGATCAGGTCAGGAACCAAGGCAGGCTTCCCCTGGGGTGGATCTGACGGCCAGTAGAGGAGAGGGTCGTAGGGAGAAGTTGCTGCTCTCACCAGGGTCAAGATGTGGCTGTGGAGTTTGAGAACGGTGAGGAAGATGCAGAGGATCAGGCAAACGATGAAAAGTGTTGGGATGTCAGTCCAGGTCTTTGTCAGGTCCTCAGCATGAGGACAACATCATTGTCACCTGGCTGAATGTGTGTTCATTTGCTCTATTATTTAACCCAAAATTTGGGGCTTTTGACCCCCCCCTTCTATCCTTATCAGCTGCCACTGGGTCTCTCAGTGATATCATTTACCCTGTGGTAAACATCTGGCCTACTGGTCCCCACCCTGATCTTCTCTGATTTTCCTCTTATCAGATGCGACAGACTGCCAGAGACTTCACTCTGAGTTCATCCGGGTGGGGAGAAGTGACTTGTTTGTGCCTGAGGGCCATACTGGAGGGCTCTGTTAGGTATGCCTGGTGAGACTGCAGGTTTCAAACTGGAGTTTTAAAATGGAGTTGCTTAGGCTCAGGCTGAAAGTCATCCTTACAGCAACCGAGTATCCAGCCAAAAGCCAGGAGGTCTATGATAAGAGAAGGAGAAATTGAGTTGAGGACAACCCAGCAGCCAGTCACTGTCACATACTCTGACAAGCTATATCTGGCCTCCAGCATCTAAACTTCTCAAAGTAGTATTTGGCTAGCAGCTAAATCTTCTCAGGGAAAAACATACAGATGATTCTTTTGTGTACACTTAGCAAATAGGATGGAAAGGCTATTTTGGAAAATGAAGTAGTCTTGCAAAAACACATTTAAGGGTAAGACATAATTTACAAGCACATAGGCCTCTTAGAGTAGCTCTTCCATTCCATTTGGCTAGAATTAGCATCTGAGTAAGTCTGCTTTGTTCTTCCCATCCATCTGGGTCCAACTTCTAGTACAAAAGTATCTCGTTAGGAGAAAGCAGTGCTGTTTGCCTGCCTTTGTTGGTGTTATGGCAGTGGGTAGAGCAAGAAGATCACCAGCTCTGGGGTCATGTTGCTGGGCCTACCTACCTGCTCACCATTTGAAAGCTAACAGGAAATGAGAGTGATGGTAAAGAAACTAGGTTTATTGAAGGACTGACACCCTGAGAAAATGGGGCAAACCACCCTCTCCACCAAAATTTAGAGAACTCAGGCATGCAGAAGGACTTTCATAGGGAGGGAGAGGAAGTGCAGGAGCAATGGGCAGAAGACCATGTGAAGGGCAGAGACTTCTGACATCCAGGACAAGTCTTTTTTTCTTTCTTTCTTGGTTGGAAAATTTCAATTGAACTTAACGGGGTGGGGGCACTACTTTCTGTAATTCTTTAGACAGACATGGTTTTGGTGAGTTAAACTTCACAGCAATGTACAAGTTTTGTGTTAATTGATGCACAGGACTAAAGAATAAGGAAGGATGTTACACATTCTGATGTTAACTGAAGGTCATCAGATGTTGTGAATTCTGTACACCTTAATCATTTCAGGTGCAACTTTTCTTTAGAACTTAGAATGCCAGGCAAAGGAAGGGAAAACATCCAGCAAAAGACAACCCCCAACGTTGCAAAGTGGCCACAGTTAGAGCCAGATTGGTCTCTGCAGACTCCTTGTAACAACTCACAAAATTTAGAAAAGCTGTTGTGTTCATGGCCAGGGTTTATTATAGTATGCAGATTTCAAACAACATAAGAAAAAGGTCTAGAGCAAATCCAGGAGTAACAAAATTAAAACAAGCTTCCAGTTAGCTTTCTTCCAGTGGGTACTGCAGATAAAGAGACAGTGCTTTTTTCCCCAGCATCACAGGAGGCTGAGGCAGGAGGATCACTTAAATATAGGAGTTCAAAAACAGCCTGAGTAACATAGCAAGGCCCTCTCAAAAGAAAAAAAAAAAAGGGGGGGGGTATTCCCAATCAAAGACTCCTGAATCATGATGGTCATGGACTGGGGTTGGGGAGGTGACAAAGATGTGGAGACCCAGTAATTGATCTAAACTACTAGTTACCAACCATCCCTCCTGCTGTGACCCAAAGCCCTAAGTAAACAAAAATGCATTCACCATAAATTCCATTGTTAGCATAAACTACCTGGCAAGGCCAAGGTCTCAGAATATTCCAAGGGGGAGAAGTCATCTCCCAGAAGCCATCAAGAGCCAGTCGTTTCTTGAGAGTATGCAGGGTTTCACCCTAAAACCACCACCTTATCTCAGTCCTGCACAGTCTCTATCTTCTGATTCTTAAATTGAGGAGAGATTCACCATCATTTTGCTCTAAAATCATATGAAATGTCTTGTGAGAATCCCAGAGCATCTGGGACTTCCCTTTAGTGTACCTGGACTGCCTCCTGTGTGTCAGAATCCCAGGTAAGATCACACACTTATATGGATCACAGGCCTGAATGGCCGTGCCCTTAAGTGCCTATAGTGGCTGAGGAAAGATTCAGTTCCTCATTCCTTAAACACCTTAAGATGTTATCCAAATGTCTAGACATTCAGGGAAGTCAGGGACTATAGAGTAGTTTTTCTAAGACATCAGGATACATTTTGTAAAGCAGAAAAGGGCACATGAGGCCAGGAACCGAGGGACAAGAATAAGGCACCAAAAGGAGTTTTGGGGGAAGGGATGGGCTGGTCTGCCAAAGGAAGAGGGCCAGGAAGTTGCCTGTGCTTCAGGCGAGAACAATACCTATATAGGTCATTAGAGGTAGGAGGGCCTAGGCCAACTAAATTGTTACTACCGTGTTAGCGGGTTGTGTCTCTTCAACCAGAGAGTTCCCGCCCATGGCTCCCATGGGATGGGAAGGGGGAAGAGGAAGGGAAATGGAAGTCCTTCCCAAATGTGCCTGGGGCTTTCTCTTAGGAAACACCAGAGGTCCTTAACATCTGGATGGCTATCTTAAGTGACAGCCACCATTATAAGGAAAAAGTCTCGCTTTCCTGCCCAACAGTGTTTCTGAGAAAGGCTCACCACTCCCTCACACCAACCCAACCCTTAACCATCTGCATTAGAACCCGCCCCATCTGATTCCTGAGCCTCCCCCATAAAAGTCCCAGAACCCCAGCCTGTTTTGCCTCTCTCTCCTATAGAGAGATGGCCTTTATTCGTCAGCTCTGACAAACTCTTGTGTGTATCTCTGCCGGGTCTCCATCTTTGATTTTTGACTTACCCATCTCTCGTTCCTTACTTCCCCTTCATTTTGGTGCCAAAACCCAGGATTGGGTTCTCTGGTGTGCCCACTTCCCTCTTCAAGGTTCACTGAGTGTCCCTGGGTCCAAATCCAGATTCCATTGTAGGACCAGGCCCTCCATTCTGCCGAACACCTCTCTGCACCCACCACCGGACATTTCAGGTAAGACCCCTGTCTCCGGTGGACCTAAACAACCTACGGGTCCCTGAAAGTGACTGTTGATCGTCTGGCACTCTCAGGGTTACCGTGTGGTTGGGGCAGCCCCAGCCACAGCTTTCACAGCTTTGGCTGATCCTTACTGTCAACCGAGTCTATAGGTGGTCTTTTATCTGGGTCCTCGGTTTTGAGAAAAAAACACCGAGAATGATTGGGAGTGGTTCCTGGTGAGACTACCTCTCAGCCTTGGGTTAATCTCTACAGGCTTTTGCCCCTTCTATGGGCTTCTGCCCCTACTCTGTAGTCCTGGCCAGGCACCCAAGTGCCTCTATGGGATCCTGCCCCAACGCTTACCCAGAAGTGGTGACAACCCCCTAAGCGTAACCATCCTCTCTACTAGGTGATATTAGAAACTGGGGGACGCTCACCTTTAAACTTACCTCCCATGTCTCACCATGGGAAGCTTCTCATCCACTCTCTCCCATAGTCCCCTAAGCTGCCTCCTGGATAACCTAGGGTCTCTCTCATCCCAGACCTAACCCCAAAAAACTTATCCACTTGTGCAATCATATGGCCTCACTATGCTTTGGATAAGACTCTAAATGGCCGCTTAATGGTGCTCTAGATCCCAATTTTATCAGAAATCTTTTCAACTATTGTCAGTGTTCAGGAAATGAAAAGAGATATCAAAGATTCAGGCCTTCTCCTCTGTACGTTCTAAGCCCTCTCTCTACAACATTGCTCTCCCACACAAGTCCTCTTAGCTCTCACCTCCCCTACACCTGCTTCTAAAGGGACAAAAGATCCTACCCAGGACTCCTTCTCCTTCGACCCAGTGGATGAGCACCAGCCATATCACAATTCTCTTTCTAATGAAGCCATGCAGCAACTGTTCCCTTGGCCCCTCCGCCTTTCTTTCCTCCTGCTACACGCTCATGGGCTGCCACTGCCCAACTCACATCTCTGTGTCCTCTAAAGTGGCTGGGGTAGGTGGTGTAATCCGGATTCATGTGCCTTTCTCTTTGTCAGATGGTTCACAGATAGAAAAGTGGCTTGGGTCTGATACTTCAAGTCCCACCACATATATCAAAGAGTTTCAATACCTGACTCAGTCATATAATTTGACCTTCCTCAATGTCCATATAATCTTGTCTAACATCCTCCTGCCCAAGGAGCTCAGGCGAGTTTGGGAGCAAGCTAGAAATTATGCTGACCTCCCCTGCCCATCCGATGGCACTGAAGCAGTCCCTGATCGGGACCCCAATTGGAATTATAATTTGCCTAGAGGAGTAACTAGCAGAAACCAATTCATTACTTGCCTCATGGCAGGACTTAGAAAGGCAGCCCAAAGGCTACCAATTATGAAAAGCTCCAGGAAACCTTCCAAGATACGAATGATCACCTGACCGAGGCTTTATTACAATATTCTAATATGGACCCTGAGACTCCAGACGAGAGACAACTACTAATGACCTACTTTTTCTCCCAGACTTTCCCCAATATTAAGGCCAAACTAAGGCACTTTGAGAGGGGCCCCCTAGCTCCCCAAGATGAGGTTCTAGAAGTGGCCTTTAAAGTATATAACGGTAGAGATGAGAAGGCCCAGAAGCAGAAATACCAGATGCTCGCTCAAGCTGACTGTCCGGCCTCAACATCTGTCCCTGGTTCCACTGGCCCATGGAAGGGTCCCTCGGGACCGCCTGGACCCTATTTTAAATGTGGTCAGATGGGTCACCGGGCTTGTATATGTCTGAAGCCTCACAAGCCTCTGGGCCCTTGTCCTAAATGCCACCAGAAGGGACACTGGGCCATTGACTGTCCTGAGCTTATAGTGGCCCCTGGCCATCTGGCCCTTCTGGTTCCCCCTTCCAATTCTTAGGACTGGCTGCAGAAGACTAATGAGGCCCAGGTCCCCATCACCCGGCCACTACCATCACTCTGCGGGAACCCCGGGGTAACTTCGTATCTCAAGTAGGCCTGTCTCCTTCCTCCTAGACACCGGGGCTACCTATCCAGTCCTCAAGGACTTCTGGGGGCCTACTACTCGTTCTATGACCTTTATTGTCAGGGGAGAGGGAAAACCTACCAACCCTTACAGACACCTAGCCTTGTTGTGCTTTGGGTAATCTAATTCTTACTCCTTTTTGGTCATTCCACAGTGCCCTGTTCCCTCACAAAGTTGGGGGCTACGCTTTCCTTCTCCCCTCATATATGCTTCCGTCCAAACTCACCTGCTGCTTCCCTGATCCTCACCCTTTCCTTAGGACCATCCCTTATTCCCTCTGCCAGTGCCTTCCCATTACCCCCTTCCAAGGTGGGCCCTACTGTCTGGGATGTTTCAAGTACTTCTATCGCCTCATACCATGAGCCCATTCACATCCATCTCAAAGATCCCCTCCATTTTCTGGCCCAATTAGAATACCCGCTCTCCTATCAAAAAATTCCTAGGCTTACAGCCTATCATTCAAGACACTTTGCGAAAGGGATTCCTTAGACCTACTCATTCGCCTTATAACACCCCCAACTTGGTAGTAAAAAATCCTAATGGCTCCTACCACCTTGTCCAAGACCTCCATTCCATCAACTCTGCGTTCATCCCAATCCATCCCATGGTAACCTATCCTTATACCCTTCTCACCACCACCATTCCTTCCAGGACCTCTTACTTCTCAGTACTAGACCTGAAAGATGCCTTCTTCTCTATTCTTCTCCATTCTCTCGAGACATTTTCACCTTTACATGGACAGACCCTGTCCATGTAAAGTTTTATAACTTCACTCAGCTGACGTGGACAATTCTACCCCAAGTGTTCTGAGACAGCCCTCATATCTTCTGACAGGCCTTGGCTAAGGATCTAGCATCCATACATCTCACTCAGGCTGTGGTACTACAGTATGTTGGTGACCTCCTTCTTTGCAGTCCTTCCTTTGAGGTCAGTCTTCAGGAACCTGGGAACTTCTTAACTTCCCTTCTGCCCATGGCTATAGGGTTTCTCCATCCAAGGTACAGCTTTCCTAGGCCTCCTCCTGACCCCTACACACAAAGCCATTACGGTTGATAGAAAGGGTCTTATCACTAATATACCAATGCCCTCTACTAAGGAAGAAATTCTCTCCTTTCTAGGTATGGCAGGATTCCTCAGAGCTTGGATTCCTTACTACTCTATATTGACTAAGTCTCTATAGGATGCAGTCTGGGGCCCACTCTCTAAACCCCTATTGCACTTTGTTATAAGGCCCTTCATAGGCTCCAGGACCTGCTCTCCATCTTCCTGATCAGAGTCTTCACTTTGGCAAAGGGGGCCTCCCTCAATGTCTATACTGACTCTAAAGACGCTTTCCACATACTTCTCTCCCACTCTGCTATTTGGAAGGAGCACGGATTCCTTACCACCAAGTTCCCTTGTGAAGGGAATAACAAGGCAGACTCTTAGGTGAGGGCCGTCCCCCAACAGCCTACTCCATCTGTGGTCTTCTGCCTTGCTAGTCCCCCAACAGACTGTTCCCCACCTGACACTCAACAGATGCTTACCTTCCTTCACAACCTCTTTCACCCTTAATACCACATCTTTAAAACAATTTCTCACTTCCCACCTTAAACTCCCTCCAGAGGACCTACAATTTCTCTCTACCCTCTCTGCCACCTGTGAAATCTGCCAAAAAAACCAATCCCACCTCAAATCTCCGCTCACCTGCCTTCCCTTGACACCAGCCAAGAGGACATCTCCCTTGCTGTGATTGGTAGCTGGGTTTCACCCCTAGGCCCTTGGTCAAGTGGTACAAATTTCTCTTGGTACTTGTCGACACCTTCTCAGGATGGGTCAAGGCTTTTCCTACCAATAATAAATGTGCCCCTTTGGTGGCCAACATCCTTGTTGAATGCATTCTTCCCCAATTCAGCCTCCCCTCCTCGCTCCAGTCTGATAATGGTCCTGAATTTACTTCCCATGTTTCATAGTCAGTAGCTAAGGCACTCAACATCTCCTGGCATTTTCATATCCCCTACCATCCTCAGTCCTCTGGCAAGGTGGGACGAACTAACTGGACCCTGAAGAACATTCTCACTAAACTATCCCTTGAATTACATTTAGATTGGACTAAACTTCTTCCCTTGGCCCTTCTTAGGTTCAAGCCCTCCCAAAGAAGCCACCCAACATCTCCCCTTTTGAGCTTCAATATGGACGGCCTATCTCCCTGCTCAGCTCACCACCCTCTGATTCTCCACTACCCCTTGCTCCTCATCTTTGCTGGCCCCTTCTTGCATACATCAGGAAACTTCTTTGGCAATACAACAATGCTGTTCTGGCAAAGCCTAGTTCTGCCTCTTCCCCTTCTCCCACTCTGTCTCCTGACAACTTGGTATTTTTTAACCTCCTCCACAGGCTCCCCTCCTCCTCTCAACTCTGCAAAATGGACTGGACCCTACCAAGTCATTCTTACCACTTCCCCAGCAGTACCGCCTTGAGGGCATCCCATATTGGGTTCATAACTCCCATTTTAAATGGTTTTCTCCCCCCTTTTATACAGTGACACCCACAGGCCCTCTCAAGCTGGGTTTCTCCAAGGCCAGAACCCCAATCTTCTTCTGGTCTCTGAGGACCACGAGGACACTGCAGAACCATGGGTACCATCCTTCCCTTTTTCACTTTTGCCCTCCTTCGTCATTCTGCACTCACCTCCCAGGAGTTACCATTCCAGTTTCTAGGAGACTTACAGCTTGGTTCTCTAGCTGCTGTGGTTTTACAGCTAAAGGGGCCTTGATCTTTTTACAGCTGAAAAAGGCAGACTTTAGCTGTACCTAGAGAAGGAATGCTATTTTTATGTCAATCAATCTGGTATAGTAAAGGACAAGATAAAACAACTGCAACAGGACCTTGAACATTGGAAACAACAGCTCTCCTCTACTGAAGGATGGCAGCTAAGTAACCCCCTTCTCCAGTGGGCACTTCCCTTCCTGACCCCATAGGCTTTCTGTTGATGCTTGACTCCTGCGTCATTAGATTGGCTCAAGACTAGATCCAAAAATCTCTAATCAAACTATAAACCGGCTTTTGTTACAGAAATACCAATCCGTCACTAAACATTGGGGCACCAGGGACGGCATTACACCACCACTCAACCTCCATCATCGTCCTAATGACATCCCAGGCCCCTAATGAGGGATTCAAAACAGCCCCTTCCCAGCAGAAAGCAGTTAGAGAAGATTGACCTATGCCCCTGTTCCCTAAGTGGCCCAATAAAAATAAAAAAGGGGGGAACATAAGGTCCTTGCTTAGCATCTGGATGGCCATCTTAAGTGACAGACACCATTTTAAGGAAAAAGTTTCACTTTCCTGCCCAAGAGTGTTTCTGAGAAAGGCTCACCACTCCCTCACACCAACCCAACCATTAACTACCCACATAAGGACCCAGCCTGAGCCTCTCCTATAAAACTCCCAGAACTCAAGCCTGTTTTGCCTGTGAATCACATGATAATTCTATGTTTAACTATTTGAAGAACTGTCTGGTTGTTTTCCAAAGAGGCTGTACCATTTTACATTCCTGCCTTTAGTATATGAGGGTTTCCAGTTTCTCCACAGCCTTGCCAGAATTTGTTATTCTCATTTTGATTCTAATCTTCCTGGTGGATATGCAGTTCTATTTCCTTGTGACTTTGATTTGTATTCCTTACTGGTTAATGATACTAAGCATTTCTTCATGTATTCCTGACAGTGATTTAGATTCACGTCAGAATCAGATTCAGAGTCCTGAATAGGAAACATTCCATAGAATTGGTATTTAGAAGTCCAGATTCAATACAAAAACAGAGAACAAGCCCAGTTATTTTTTATAGATCTTTATTTCACTTTATTAGCTCTTATCACTGTTCAAGGTGATAGCCATGAACTGGGAAATTTTAAATCAGTAACCTAATTAGTGGAATGGGATTCAGAATTTAGATGTCAGGGGTCTGAAGTCAAGAAGCTTCCTAAATTAAACTTAAATGCTAAAACTATACACTTATCAGTTCTAACCAAGGTAAGCCAGAGGGGCTGGGGAGGTGGCTCAAGCGGTAGCGCGCTCGCCTAGCATGCGTGGGGCCCGGGTTCGATCCTCAGAAGCACCACATACCAACAAAGATGTTGTGTCCGCCGAGAACTAAGAAAAAATAAATAAATGTTAAAATTCTCTCTCTCTCTCTCTCTCTCTGTCCCCCTCTCTCTCACTCTCTCTTAAAAAAAAAAATTTATATAAAAAAAAAAAAGGTAAGCCAGAGACTTGATTCCATGAGGATGACTACATCTTTGTTATACAGTGGGTTGTCCCTGGGTCATTCCCCTACAGAGGGGTTAGAAGATGTGCAGCAGGTTAAGTATCCAGGCCTGGTGCCAGACCCTTGACATAATCCAGAGTAAACCCAAGAAAGTTACATATTGAGGAGACAGAATCAATTTTCACTATGTTCAGGAATGCCTATACTCAAATTTACTTTTATAGAAACCACTCTGAGAAACATCACCACAAAGCCAAGCTTCGAAAGATCAAGGATCATCTAGTTCATGAAGTAGAAATACGAAATAAGAGAATTAAACAACTTGAAGAAGAAGCTGGACTCCTGCAACAAAAAATTGAGACGGTGAGAAAGAGAGAAAAGTATATAATGACACTGGTGGTTAGCCATTTAGAGAATGCCCACTCATTTGTAAATTAATTTGTGGACTCTTCAGAGCCCTCGTTTTCTTTTTATGTCATCATTTTTCCATGTAAGTAATTATTTAAGTCCTACCAAACAGTATCTAAGACTCATAGTGTTGCTAAACTAAATTGAACACTGAAAATAGTCTGCACTGCCAATTTATGCTTGTCTTGCCTTCAAACGAAAATATCTTTTCTTAGATACTCTTCAGCAAAGACTTCCAAACTACCCTCATTAACTAACTCATTCATGTTTTAAGTCCCCCGTGTTTTGTCTCAAGCCTCAGTGTCAGTTTTAATGGCATTGAAAACAGGTAATCCTGATTTCTTTATCAGTTCTTGATTAGCACCTTCAAGCTTTTTCTAAATATCCCTGATTTCTTTATGCTTGTCTTATTGGTCTTGTGACTTATGGGCATATGGATAAGAAAGAAATTGGACAAGACAAGTGGAATTGCATGCAGAATAGTCTTTTTTTTTTTTAAGATAGAGTGAGAGAGGAGAGAGAGAGAGAGAATTTTTTAATATTTATTTTTTAGTTATTGGCGAACACAACATCTTTGTTTGCATGTGGTGCTGAGGATCGAACCCAGGCCACACGCATGCAAGGCAAGCGCGCTACCGCTTGAGCCACATCCCCAGCCCCGCATGCAGAATAGTCTTGAGATGTTTAAGCTACATAAATTAAAAATGGAGAGCAACTTCCAGGCATGGTGGCATAATAGGCTTGTAATCCCAGCAACTTGCCGCAGTTTCTGGCTGGGCACACAATCACGAGCCACTTACAGCTTTGTAGATTCAAACAGCAATTCTTTATTCCCGAACTCACACCGGCCCTCTACCAACACGTTCTGGGGAAAAATCGTTCTGCCACAAAATTCACGTACTCCACCAGGCTTTGAATCCCAAATACTTTATGAATCCCATGAGAACTCAACGGGAACTCAGGCAGCAGGATGCGCCCTATTCCCAGCAGGAATAACCTGGAACCGCCCTAAACCCAGATTGTTCTAAACCGGGAATGCCCTAAACCCAAGGAGCAGGATACTCCCTAAAACCTGATCCGCCCTAATCCAGTAGGATCCTCCTTAAACCCGGATCCACCCTGATCCTTGAGCAGGGTCACCTTTCTCAAGCATACATGCAATGTCACAGAGAATGTCCAAGGCAAGTCCATTTCCACGAGTCCTTCCTCTAAGCAACATGGGGTACGCTGGCAAGGAAATTTCAATGCGTCATTCCTACTTGGCAATGGCTCTCAGCAGCAACTCAGGAGTGAGGGAGCAGGATTGCAAGTTCAAGGCTAGCCTAAGCAATTTAGCAAGATCCTGTCTCAAAATAAAAAATAAGAAAAAGGTCTGGGGATGTAGTTCAGTGGTAAAGCACCCTTGGGTTCAAACCCCAGGATCAAAAAAAAAAAAAACAACTGACATCAATAGTGTTTTCCCATTCTGGGATCTCTAGTCCATTTCAGAATTTTGAAAACTGGCTGAGCATGGTGGTGCATGCATGTAATCCCAGTGGCTTGGGAGGCTGAGGCAGCCTCAAAGCCAGCCTCAGCAATTTAGCAAGGCTCTAAGCAACTAGATGAGACCTGTCTCTAAAAAAAATACAAAAAAAGGGCTGGGGATGTGCCTCAGAGGTTAAGCGCCTCTCAGTTCAATCCCCAGTACCAAAAAAAAAAAAAAAAAAAGAATTTTGAAAATTCTTTTATATAAATATACTCATTTATATCCCCACCTAAATTTTTTTGTATCTCTGATGCCAAAGATACCAAAACAATTTATGTAATTTCAGATATTCATTCACTACCATGGGACTTGGGTCAAGAATCCCTAGACTGGGACTGGGGTGGTAAAGTGCTCGCCTGGCATGCATGAGGCACTGGGTTCAATCCTCAGCACCACATAAAAATAAAATAAAGAGAAGTAAATGAAGATAAAAAGTTTAAAAAAAAGAATCTCTAGACTACACACAGTACAACTTTTTTTTTTCTCTCTGTAGTACTGGAGATTGAGTCCAGGGGCACTCTACCACGCAGCTATATCCCTGACCCTTTATATTTTTATTTTTAGGTAGGGTCTTGCTAAATTGCCAAGGCTGACCTTGAACTTTTCAGTCCTTCTGCCTCAGTCTGCTGAGTAGCTGGAATTACTGGTATGGACCACTACACCTGGTTTACATAGTCATTTATTTGTTAATATGGACGCCTGGATTCTCATTTTATTTGTTGAGTTATAATCTGTTACTATCATTATTGATTTTGGTGTCTAAGTTGTGTCAGATTTGACCTAAAGTAGCTCACCTTGAACTTTTGGACTTCCAAATAACAGATTGCAGGGATGTGCCACTGTGCCCGAAGACCAATGCTTTCTTGTACTACCTGCCTCTACTTCTATGCTTATATGTAAAACAGCTTTCAGCAGATTTGCTTCCTTTCTTCCTGACTGTACTGGGTTGAATAGTGTTCCCCAGAATTCATGTCTACCCAAAACATCAGATTGTGACCTTATTTGGAAACAGGATGTTTACAGATGTAATTAGTTAAAATGAGGTTATCCTGGGATAGGGTGAATACTAAATCCAATCTGATTGGTTCTCTTATAAGAAGAAGGGAAGACAGGGGAAGAACATTGATGGTGATGGGGACAAAGTTTGGAATGATGTAACTAAACCAAGAAACACTGAGCTGTGCTGGCTACCACTCAAAATCAGGAGAAAAGCAGGGAACAGAAGCTTCCTCTGAGGGCTGAGGGTGTGTCTCAGCATTAAAGCAATTGCCTACCATGAAGAAGGCCCTGGGTTTGAGTCTCAGTATTGCAAGGAAAAATCAGCCAACCAAAAAAACACTACATGTGAGCTTTTAGAAAGAATTAACCCTGCTAACATCTTAATTTCAGACTTGCAGCCCTCCAGAACTGAAAGAAAATTAATTTCTGTTGTTTTAAGCACTCAGTTTGTGGTAATTTGACATGCCAGGCCTAGAAAGCTAATGCACTGACTAGGTCTCCAGGAAATATACTGCAAATTGCAAATAAGGAGGGCTAAGAAAGTAATTTGGTCTTTTGTTCACACCATTAAAGAGTTCTGTGGGCTTTAGCTTTAGAACAGATACGGATTCAAATTCTAGCTCTGACTTTTAGTTCTTTGACTTTGGACCAGTTTCTGTGTATCATTTCCTTTATTGGTAACATGGAATCTCCACCTCATATGTAAACATAAAATTCCTAACGTGGTTTATATTAAAATTTTCATTGATATTATTATTTTCCCTTTTCTTGGGGTATGATCTCTAAGAATCATATTAATGGGTGGATATATAGTTTCACAAGACAAATTGTTAGAATTAAAAATAGTTCATGGCACAGGCCTGTAATCCCAGTGGCTCAGGAGGCTGAGGCAGGAGGATTATATGTTCAAAGCCAGCCTCAGCAACTTAGTGAGGCCCTGAGCAATTTAGCGAGACCCTGTCTCTAAATAAAATATTAAAAAGTTCAGGGTTCACTGGTTAAGCACCCATGAGTTTAATTCCTGGTACCAAAAAAAAAAAAAAAAAAAAAAAGTTCATTGAAGACTGATGTGAGCGTTTTTAATACAACAGTACTATAAACCTGGGACTTTTGATTTTAACCTATTTTCGGACCAACAGATCAGAGCCCTGAGGATAAAAACATTAGGTTTATCTTCTGCGTCTCCAAAAATAAATGTCTCTTTTTTTGGCTTCATCTCTTCGGCCTTCTCAATATGCAGCAAGCTAACTGAGTCCTCTAATTGTTGTACCCATCCAAACCAGATTTACCCCAATATTTTACCTTATCACCATAGCAGGAATCCCTATTTTTTAAAAAAAATTCTATATTTACCAATACCTATCTATGAACTCTTTCACCACAAAAAATATGTGGTGTTTCCTAAGGACAGGGTAAATGTCCCCATCTAATATCCTTTTTAATTCATTTATTACAGGATAGGGTATATTGTCTATGGCTGCTTCTATTCTCAACCCTTATCAAAACAACTACAATGCAGATGGACATGTATTAAATATCTTTAAATAATAACAAGTGAGGTATTATTAGGCATTGAATGGTCCTGGAGAAGGACTTTAAAATGCAGAATGGTTTGTTTCAGAACATAATCTAACCTCCTTCCTTTCATATCTTAAATAATAGATGGACAGTCTTTTCTTGAGCAATCAACACTAGTATCTTCATTAGTATCTTATTTAGAACTTACTGTGTGTGTGTGTGTGTGTGTGTGTGTGTGTGTGTGTGTGTGTGTCTGTGTGTGGTAGATACTGGGGACTGAACCCAGGGCAGGCCTGGTGCTAGGTAAGCACTCTACCACTGAGCTACATCCCCAGCCCTTATTAATATCTTATTGAAAAGAAGCAAAAAGTTGGGCTGGGAATGTGGCTCAGGCGGTAGCGTGCTCGCGTGGCATGCGTGCGGCCCGGGTTCGGTCCTCAGCACCACATACCAACAAAGATGTTGTGTCCACCGAGAACTAAGAAATAAATATTAAAAATTCTCTCTCTCTCTCTCTCTCTCTCTCTCTCTCTCAAAAAAGAAAGAGAAGCAAAAAGTTGCCCCTCTTTTTTTAATATTTATTTTTTAGCTTTAGGTGGACACAATATCTTTATTTTACATTTATGTGGTGCTGAGGATCGAACCCAGTGCCTTGTGCATGCTAGACGAGCGCTCTATCATCCCAGCCCCAAAGTTGCCTTCTTAACTCTATGATTCACCCACTTGCCCAATGTTGTTATTCTCCCTTCCCCACTTGTTCCCATCACTGGCAGGTGAGGAACAAAAATTGGAAAGATGAAAGTACTTCCCCGTTACAATTTGCAGGTCATCGGTGAAGTGAGACCAACAATTCTATATTTACCAATACCTATCTAAGAACTCTTTCAGCTATGGGGGAATATTAGTATTATTTCACCAAATGTACTCCTTTATCATTTTAGCCATAACTTCAGTACCTCTTGCCTTGGAAGAAAATCACTGGTAGAAAGTGAAACATGGTGTTGGGCTTGAAGGCATTTCAGCATCATTCCTTCCGCAGTAGGCTCTACTCTTGGCTGTCAGGCATGGCTTGCCATGCCAGCTGGGATCCTGACTCTGCCTGACCAGGTGGCTAAATTCCCATCTTCCTCCCTCTGCCTTTAAAGGAATACAACTACAGTGCAGATGGACATGTATTAAATGGGGGAAATTTAAATATGGAGCTTCAAAAAAATTCAGTCATATTTGTTGGAGGTTTTTGATCCCTATGTAATTAGAATACATCTAAGAGAGGGGAAAGATAATACAGGTAAGAGCACTGGGATTTTAGGAGAAGTTGAGGTTCAGATCTTCTTAATGTTACTGCAAAAGAATGATTAAACCTCCAAACAAAAATACATCACATATAAAATAAATAGAAGTATATCTAGCTATAATGAATGACCATGTCACCAAACAGAAACAGACTAGAGGACAGGAAAGAGAGTAAACAAGAGAAGTTTGTTGTTAGGACTTAGAAACAGGCGGAAGTTCTTTAACTCTTTCTCTTGCTGTGAATCCCTAGGAGAAGGCATTCCAGGCCCAGATCACCGTCCAAAATGATAATCTGATCATAGAAAAAAGGGAGCTTCTGAAGCAAGTCATGGACCAAGAAGAAATAATCCGCAACAACAAACAAATAATCTCATCAGTCAAGAGCAAGTAGGTGCAATCCCACTGGGCAGCCAGTAGACACCGCTAAGAGGTTGTTTCTCCTTCAACAAAGAAATGGTTGCAGAGGCTGTCCTTTGAGTTTGTGGCTTATCCTATAACTCTTCCTCTGATGTCTGCTGTTTTCGGCAGATCATGCAAGCAGCAGAACTTGTGAAATTAGAAAGAATATCATGGACCAGGCGGGCCAGCCATTCATATAGGCTCTCTCACAGAGGACCCAGATATGTGCATTCTGGCCAGCCTCATTGTGTGTGTCAATGCTCCTTTTTTATCATTTGATACCTATGGAATTAAAGTAGACCAGAGAATTACACTCATAGGAAGGACATAAATGCATGAATCCCACAGGATATGACATTAATTTTTAATGAGAAATATTCAAAGAGGAAAAGAATTTAGATACAAGCTGGCTCGAGCATTCTCTCCTCCATGGGAAAATTTACAGTCAAAAATATTCTTAGAGCAAGAACAAGAACAAAGAGAATGGGTTGATCTTAACAGATAATGTCATCTATGACAATTATGTTTGAGAACTACAATGATTGAGAACTTACTATATGCTAGACACTGTTCTAAGCTCACTCTCTCTGGACTCATTTAACCTTAACACTAACCCCAGGAGGGAGGTAGTAACATTAGCTTTAGTTTACAGATGAGGAACCCAAGCTCCACAGAGGTCAGGGAAGTCACCTAGACTGGTTAGTAGTCAAGCAGCATGTGAACCTTGGCAGCCTGGCCCAAGACTCCAGCACCATACCTGTCAGCTACTTTGGGCACATGCTCCTTAGGGCACACGTGGAAAGCCTCTGATTATCTTTTACTGTTTGTATTTCCCCTTTTATACAGATAAAGCATTGTCCATCTCAAACTATGTCATAGTTTCTGAAGTAAGTTTACAGATGGGGAAACTGAGGCTCAGATTTATAATTTGCTAAGGGTCACTCAAATAACAAGTTGCAGAACGAGAAATCAAACATGAATCTCTAATCAAATCTATTATACTGCCAAGTCTCCCAAATAACTGCAGCCCTGAGAGCCTAAGATAGTGGAAAAGAGATCAGGCTTCCTTCGAAGTCTTAAAGATCTGCTTGGCATCCCAGTTCTACAAATTTCTGTTTTTATGTTCTTAACCAAGTTCCTGTCCTCTCTCTCTCAGCCTCAGTTTTCTCAGCTGTAAGAAAGGCTTCATAACAATATATGTTTTATGAGGTTGTTCTGAAGATTAAGTGAGCTAATATGTGAAAAATGTTTAGTGTTTAATGTGTGAGCAGGTCACATTGCCTAAGTACATGGTGACTAGCTAGTAAGTGGCTGCTGCTGCTAATACTATTTCTACTTCTCCATGAGAACTCAGAATCAGATTAGTTTAAGATGAGAGCCAGAAGCAAGATGTGTAGTTAGGATATTTGAAGGGATATGGTCTTTTGTTTCAATCCTTCCCCTAGAGTCATACCTTAAATTTCTCAAGGTCTGGAGTTCATATACTCATGCATGTGTATTTAATAACCATTTACAGACCAGAAGCTTATTGTTTTTTAGTTGATCATATAATATGGTAAGAATTCTTCTGCCAAACTTAGTCTAAATTCTGGACAGTAGTCCAAGACCCAGAGACAGTGGGATGTGGAACATAGTGTTGGGCTTTCAAAAATGATGCAGAATTTCTAGGGAGGGTGGGTAGCTTAGTGGTTGAGCAAATGCTGAGAATGCAAAAGGTCCCAGGTTTGATCCCCAGTACTGCCCCTCCCCCCAAAAGAAAGAAAGAAAGAAAGAAAAAGACATTTCTAGCTATGTCTCTGATTTATACTGTTGTTAGAGCACTTTTCCTGGATAAAGAAAATAAGCAATTACAGGAAAATCATTTCCGGCTCATGCAGCAAGTTAGCTTCTTAGAGCGCATTATATGGAACATCCAGATTCGCAGAAAAGAGGTAAGATATGCACTTTTTATTGGGTCCTTAATCTGAATATTAGTTGCTAAGTTTGCTGTACCCTCTCTTCTCTTCAACTTCATATAGCTCTAGTTGTGCTCTTGGCTTCATGGTGGGTTGTAGCAAAGAGGCTCCTTGGCTACACATATACCAGGGTAGCAACCCCTGCAAATGCTGTTGACCAACTCTGCTCTTCATTGGGTCAGCTTTAAAACTCACTGATGTGATTCCAAAGCAATTCGTGTATGACTCTGAGCTTCTTTAACATATTATATAGTGGTTATTGCTGTTTTTCTTTTCTATCTCATTAATTCTGCAGTGAGATCCTAGAGAGCAACAACTGTAGTTCATATATTGCTGTATCTGCAGATAGATGCTCCACAGATATTTGAGAATGAATGAACGTTAAATGTTTTCATATATATGCCTCATACTCAGCAACCTTGTTCATAATGTATTACTCTAGCACATTAGGAAAGAAAGGTGAGGAAGTCTTGAGTTCAGAGAAGTTAAGTGAAACTAGCCTATTAAAGAATCAAGACAACAGAGCACCCTAGTCCAAGAAAAGCAATTATGTTCCAAAAATTCAGACAAGTAGCCAAGTTTAGAGAGAGGCAGAAAGTAATACAGGGTGAGACAAGGTCAAGAGTCTGGATGATAAGCAGGTTAGAAAGAGGGACTTCAGTAGGAAGAATTATATTCTGAATCCAAGGCAGAGGCTATTTTCTTCCTTCCCTGGTTTGTATCATTTGTAAGACATCCCTTCCCAGGATACTTAACAGTAGATCCTGCTTGTTGGGCACTATTGTTGAGAATGCACCTTTACTCTCAAAAGGGTAACTGCTTCTAAGCTATGCTAGTTGTTTTGAATAGTTCATCAAAAGTAGAATTTTCAGCTGGGTGCAGAGGCGCACACCTGTGATCTCTGCAACTGGGGAGACTGGAGGCAAGAGGATCACAAGTTCAAGGCCAGCCCAGGTAAGTTAGCAAGACCCTAAGCAGCTTAGTCTCAAAATAAAAAAGTAAAAAGGGCTGGATATATGGCTCAGTGGTTGAGTGTCCCTGGGTTCAATCTTTGGTTCCAGAAAAGAAAGAAAGAAACCAGATATAAAAGGGTACATATTATAGGATCATATGATCCCATTTATATGAAATGTCCAGAATAAGAAAATCCATAAAGTCAGCAAATATGTTAGTGATTGGCAGGAGAGAGGAATGGGAAGTGACTGCTCATGGGTGTGGGGCTTTTTTGGAGGGTGATAAAAATGTTCTGGAATCAGTGTTGATGGTTGCATAAAACTGTGAATACATAGAAAAGCACTGAATCAAGCTTTTTTTTTTTGTGGGAGGGGTTACTGGGAATTGAACCCAGGGTGACTTACCACTGAATTACATCCCCAGTCCATTTTAAATTTTTTGCTTTGAGACAGGATCTCACTAAGTTGCTTGGGCCTCACCAAGTGGCTGAGGCTGGCTTTGAAGTTGGAATCCTCCTGCCTCAGCTCCTAAATTGCTGTGATTACAGGCATGTGCCACCATACCCAGCTCTTCCAAGCATTTTTAAAGGGTGAACTTTGTGGTATGTGATTTATTTGTCAACAATGCTATTATAACAACAAAAAATAAGACCCTTGTATATGTTCTCCAAATATGAACAGAAGAAAGATGAAGACAGAATGTATAAAAACATGTGTGTAAAAACTAGAAAGATAGGCAGACAGAGACAGACTATGTATATAATCTATATATTATATGGATAGTTTATATAAATATATATAGCGATCAATATAGACTATATATGGGAGAGAGAGAGAGCCTGACTTACTGATAGTGTTGTTCAAGCAACTTTTCATTCTATACCCTTTTATGCTTTTTGTTGTGTGTAGTATATTCAGATATTATAGCTATATTATATATTCATATGTATAAATTCTAGAATCATACTTGCCAAAGGCCAATGCTCGGCTTGGCACCAGAATCACGAGGCACTCACAGCTTTGTAGGTTCAAACAGCAATTCTTTATTCCAGCTCTCACACCACCTCCACACAGGTCCAGGGGCAAACGCGTTCTCTCGTCTCCCGCACAATTCACCTACTCCACGAGGCTCTCTCCAAATCCCATTTTAATCTCACGAGAACTCAATGGGAACAAGCAGCAGGAACACCCTAATCCCAGCAATAATCTTCAACTTCCAACTTCCCTAAAACCCATTATCTTAAACTGGCAACGCCTTAAACTCAAGGAGCCGGTTACTTCCTCAAACCTGATCAGCTCTAAACCCGAATCCACCTTGGTCCTTGAGCAAGGTCACCTTATTAAAGCATGCATGCAATGTTCCATCGAATGTCCTCTAAGCAGCATGGGGTACGCTTGGCAAGGAAATTTCGATGCGTCATTCCTACTTGGTAATGGCCCTCAGCATCTCCCCCCTTCTGATTAATTAAACAACAAGCAATGTGGCTTAGGACCGTGCCTGGTAGGTTGTCCAATTCAACATATGGTTCTTACCCGTCATCGGATGAACTGACCTCTAGGCGTCAGTCCCCTGTCTTAGGTTGAATCCACTGCAATCAGATCAACCCGTCGCTGACTACCGGTCCAGCATTCAGCCATGCTTGTGGATAGGCCTAAGCACCAGTGGGGGGGTGAGGTTCTTGCCTCACCTCTGTTGGCCCCCAAATTTAACCTTGGTGCCAGTGGGGGGGTGAGGTTCTTGCCTCACCTCTGTTGGCCCCCAAATTTTAGACCATCACTAGTAGAAGGGAGGAAGATACAGAAATGCCACGACACCAAGCCAATTGACGGCTCCTTTGGAAAAATTGCATCACTGGTGACACCATCAGCAAAGATGCCAGCATTACCACAATTAACATGGGGTGCGCTGGCAAGGAAATTGCATCACTGGTGACACCATCAGCAAAAATATGCCAGCAGTACCACAAATCGCTGCACCAGACAATAGTTCAAAATGCATGCAACTGATATATAGTCCAGTCAGGTTCTGCAGGCAGTTCAAAGTGGAAGAGTCTATCAATATGTCCATTTCCTCACAAAGTAAATCAAGTCCTTGATTGAGCATTACTTGTTGAGTTATATTCATTGATGCATCAGTTTATACAGTTTCCTGTGGTAGCTATCATAGAAGCTGTAGTTTGGTTTTCTTAGTCTTCACCGGCACTGGGATGGAGATGGGAATTCTGGCAATGATGTTAAAGAGACATTATCCTGAACAGAATTATTAAATATGATGAAAAGGAAAAGTGAAAGTAAACAAACAGATCTGTTAATCACCTTTAAAAACAATAGTAAGCAAACAGATCTGTTAATCACCTTTGAAAGCAATCATTAACAGCTGTTTAACTAATTTAAATTAAACCACTTAAATCACGTGAATAAAAAAAAAAATTCGGATCCATTTTTTCATGAGCGCTCCTCATATAAAAATATGGACATACACACATACTGACATGCAACACAAAACAGGGCACACATAACATACAACATATAAGACAATAATAACGGCATTGTAGCTTTACCTAGGTAAAATCTCCATTGCAATGTTTAAAAACTCCACAGTCAAAAAATAAAACACAGTCAAAAAACAAAACTGATCAGAAAAACATTAACCTAGGTTTGTATGAGCTCAAAAAATAAAATAGAACTACAATGTGGGAAAAATGCAATAATAAAATAGATATTGAAAAAAAAAGGCACCGTGGTTAATCACTGTCGCAGATGTAAGAATAGCCAAGCTGGAGCTCTGGATTTCAGCTGTTATGGATTTCAGTCAAATCATCTTCTTTTTCTGTAGAAATTGTTTTGGTTAACCTCTCTGGAATCCAAATCGGCTGCTGTTCTCCCTGTGGGAACACACAAACGGAACCCCGACTCCAGACAATAACTGGGTCGGGACCTTTCCATTGTCCTGTTAGAATCTTTCCAAAGTACCTTAGGCTTATGTACATTTTTCGGATACATATGTCTTTCCGCAGCACTAAATCCTGATGAATCCAAATTTAGAAAGTTTAGAGTAAAAAAGGGTTATTTTAAGTTTATCTTTGGGGGATATATACCCCTTAAAGATCCTTTTAAATTTAAGTCTTTCAAAAGCATTCTGCCTTACTTTTTAGAATTATTTTAGTCCTCATAATTTTTAGATGTGGTTTTAAACCATAGTTGTCTTAGCCTTTTGCATTTTCTATCTGAAATACCTTTACTTGACATTTTCAACCATTTATCTTATTTCTATCTTCTACTTTTCTTCTAAGGTTTTTATATTTACCCTTAGTTGCTTTTTTCTCTCCTAGTTTTCTTTTGTTTCCTATTTTGTGGGTTTAAAATTCTTGTCTTTCTACATCTTTTTTATCTTCCTATATCTTTTTTATCTTTCTACATCTTCTCTCTCTTTTTACCTTCCTGTACTTCTGCTTTTGAAGTTTTCCACTTCAAATTTTTAATCTTCTTTATCTAAATCTTTTATCTTATTATCTTCCCATTTTCATGGGTTATATTTTTTTTCTCCGTCATGAAGGCATCTTAACCACCTTCAATTTAACCTTTTAAAGCATTTCATTTATCATCTATACTGTACTTTTAAATGTACTTTTTCACCACCTACAGCTTCACTCTTTTAAACGAGGCTTAGATTCTGTTTAAATCGCTTAATATTAGTTTACATGGCTGCCCTTCAACCAAAGGCTTTTTTTTTTAACTCCATTAAGAAGCTTTGTCTCAATCTGCCATGTACAAATACCTTTTTCTTCTTTCTTCCTTTCTCAAGCTTATAAAGTAAGTCTAGTTTCCTCAAAATCTTTTTAAATGGCATTTACAACTTTTTAATTTACCACACAGAGATTATCTCATCTAGAAACATTTATTTAACCTTTAACCTTTTATATTAAAATATATTTCCACATCTTGAACCTTTTTATATCCCTTTTTTAACCATTAACACTTTTTATAAATTCACATTCTGAAACAACCCTTATAAAATTACTCCACTTTAATAAGATGAAATACTTTTATGTTTTCTAAGGTACTATTATACTGTAATTGAAACCCAACTGAAACTTCTTATACTCTCTGTATATAAATTACACATGATAGAATCTTAACTCTTAGTAACCTTGTTTCAGCAAAGACACAGACCAAAGCAATATTAAACTTCCTTCCATTTACCAATTTATGAAAACACACATAATGCTTAAATTTATTACCTTATGGAACTTAATAAGTAAAGAGTACTTGATTTCATATTTAGTGGTTGATATTTTAACACTTTAGCTTTGTAAATTAATCAGATGTCTGTAAAAACCAAGATCTTAGACAAGTATAGTAAACAGAACTAGCCATCTCTTTCTTGTTGAAGAAAAATCCTTCTACAGGATACCATGATGGTCCCATTGATATACTTAATAACCTGTCTTTAAAAAGCCATGGGCTACATTTTTGTATTGTATCAACATATGCCCTAGCTGTTCTTGGTCTTACTGGGGTGCCTCCTTCCTCTAACAATTTCTCTTCCTCAGAGGCGAACAAATTAAAACCTTGAGTCAACCATTTTCCCCAGTTTGCCTGAGAAAGTTCTAGGAACAGGCAACTTGAAATAAAAACAAAATAAATCAAAACAAGAACACGTTGTTTTTTGAAATGGTCACCCATTTTTTTGCTCTCCTTCAGGAGCGAGAAAATTCACTTACCCCCAAGCTTCAGACATCCCTCGTACGGACCACCAAAATGCCAAAGGCCAATGCTCGGCTTGGCACCAGAATCACGAGGCACTCACAGCTTTGTAGGTTCAAACAGCAATTCTTTATTCCCGCTCTCACACCACCTCCACACAGGTCCAGGGGCAAACGCGTTCTCTCGTCTCCCGCACAATTCACCTACTCCACGAGGCTCTCTCCAAATCCCCTTTTAATCTCACGAGAACTCAATGGGAACAAGCAGCAGGAACACCCTAATCCCAGCAATAATCTTCAACTTCCAACTTCCCTAAAACCCATTATCTTAAACTGGCAACGCCTTAAACTCAAGGAGCCGGTTACTTCCTCAAACCTGATCAGCTCTAAACCCGAATCCGCCTTGGTCCTTGAGCAAGGTCACCTTATTAAAGCATGCATGCAATGTTCCATCGAATGTCCTCTAAGCAGCATGGGGTACGCTTGGCAAGGAAATTTCGATGCGTCATTCCTACTTGGTAATGGCCCTCAGCACATACTGCCAATGGTTTATCATTGTAATATTTAACATTAGTCCATTCTTTCCTTTTAGGAAGCAACAATTAGTGACATCCCTGGACTTGATGTACTAAAGAAAATATTGCCTTTTCCAGGATCTAGGTTAGTAAAATCAATAGAGTCATCTGCATGCCCGAGAGGCATAGCTGTTAACTGGCTCTGAGTTGCTGTCTTGAGAAAGCATAGCATTGAAGAGTATTTTTCTACAATTAGTAAATGAATCTTCTCCTAACTCCTTGTCCCCTCACCAACCCTTCACCCTCATACCCCACAGAATCTTATTTAAGTAA
Source organism: Ictidomys tridecemlineatus (assembly GCF_052094955.1). Classification (NCBI taxonomy): domain Eukaryota; kingdom Metazoa; phylum Chordata; class Mammalia; order Rodentia; family Sciuridae; genus Ictidomys; species Ictidomys tridecemlineatus. Next base: position 30,771,497 of record NC_135487.1, read on the forward strand.
GATGGGAGGTAACCTACAAGAATAGGTTAAAGGTAAATTTTATTTGTTTTTTTTTCTTTGTGCTTGAGAGTTGTAAAAAGCTGAAATATTATTGAAGCCACATCCCTGTAACCCCAGACTTCTACCAGGCAATTCTATTCATACAATGCCCTCACTCATGTTCTTTCTTAGTTTTTCAGGAGCACGTCTGTTAGAATCCATTGGAAATCTTCAAGGGACTAAGGAACATAAATCAGAAGCAGCAACAGGAGTTTCAAAGTCCCCTGAGTCTCTTTCATGTTCACAGAATTCTGAAACTGGATACATAGATATGGCTTTTCTGAAAGAAGCACACAGCCTAAAAAAACAAGACCAAAAGTCAGAACTATAAAATCGCTGGTGTCTAACACTATAATGATCAAACCTGCTAACTTAAAGCTTGAACGTTAAAGTGGACTATGACATGGAAGATTCCAGATTCCTCACTGTATGTCAGCCAGGAGTCTTCAAAATTGCTGATAATTCATTAAACAGTTTCTAAAAATGGATTTCTCAAGTTTGTTTTATATCCTGAGATGATTTGTATTGATCAGTACAGTGAAGTTCAATGATATAATTAGGTTTTACTTCAGAGTATATATATGGTTAATATAGCATTCTTTTCCATTATCATGGGTATTTTTAAGTTTTATTATTTAAAAGAAAAAACAATGTAATCACATTTAAGTAATTAAAAAAAAAACCTGTATAATTCCTTATTTATTTATTTATTTATTTGGTGTACCAGGGATGGAACCCAGGGGAACTTAACCACTGGGTCATATATCCAACTGGCTTTGAATTTGTAATCCTCCTGCCTCAGCCTCCCAAGCCACTGGGATTACAGGCATATGCCACTGTGCCCCATTAATCCCACATCCTTTTATTTTTTTGGTAACAGGGATTGAACTCAGGGATGCTTAACCACTGAGCCATATCCCTAGCCCTTTTTTATATTTTAGAGATAGAGATAGGGTCTGGCTAAATTGCTTTAGGGCCTTGCTGAATTCTTGAGGCTGGCCTCTAACTTGTGATACTCCTGCCTTTGCCTCTGAGTCTCTGGGATTACAAGTGTGCAGCCACCGGGCCCATGATAGATGCACTGAATTTTTATAGGTAACTCTTACTTCCTCAATCACTAGAAAGGATGATCCAAGGATACAGGAAATAATAGCTATTGTATTAAACGCGGGCTCTGACTCTGAGTCTAGCCCAAGGTAACATTTTTTTCAATCAATTCACTGGGTCTATTTAACGAAAACTTATTATATACTAGTTGATAGTAGGCAACGCAGCCTCAGCTGTGAACAAGACAGACTAGGAGAGTTTTTACTCGTGGAATTTATGTACTATTAGGGAGGAGGCTGTGTGTGGCAGGGAATGAACGATGAAGACATGTAATTTTGAACAGTTGAGCAGCAAAAAGAAAACCAGTGATCTGAGTGACAAAGGGCTTTTGTTTGGTTGCCCCTGGGCTGAGCCCTGAATTATAAGGAGCTACCCTGCCTTCCTTATAAAAGATCTCTAAGAATATTTCAGAATTAACATCTACTACCAAGACCCAAAGGAAAGCAGCGATTTTAATGACCTGGAGGAAGAGAAAGACAGAATAGTAACTGAGGGTGAGTCATCTGAGGTGAGGCCAGACTGCAGGTGGCCAGACTGCTGCATTTAGAGCTTTGGATGGAAGAAGCTGAATTTTATTCTAAATATCAGAAGCCAGGATTTATTTCTCAGGCGCAAAGATTATTTTAAAAACCCGAGTTGCTCTATGGGAAATGAGTTTATGGCAGAACTGAAATTAGGATTCTAGTATCCTGAATTCAAGGAAGGGACAAGTACTGAGCAAGCCTTATGTGCCAAGCCGTTTTCAATACCGAGGATGAACAAAACAGAGATCCTCGTGGGTAGAACAACCTCCACGAAACAGTTGGTTTGGAGGTCCTGGCTTCAAGAGCTGAAAGCCTTGCTTATTCAAAACGCCCTGGATGTAAAGATTAATCTACACTGTACTAGTACAGCTATGTCAGTGGGAAGCCTATCGACCTTGAGCAAAAAGATGCCCGGACTTTCCTCCCCCTCCTTCCCCTCTTGCGCGCTCCTTTCCCTGGAGCGTCCCCAGCTTCCACGAGCCAACCGGCTCGCGCCTCGCGTCGGGGACCGGACCCGGTCGACTTCTACTACGCCTGCGCCGAACCCTCTCCCCCGCCGCGCAGCATTGGGTTTAGTTCACCGGAAGCCAGATTTCTGCTTCCGGGTCGGAGCCATGGCGGTGGCAAATTCAAGCCCTGTCAATCCCGTAGTGTTCTTTGATGTCAGCATTGGCGGCCAGGTAAGGTACAGGCGGTCACCCAGATCTGCGCGGTCACCCAGATCTGCACGGGGCTAGCCGGGCACAGCTCACCAACCCCAGAGGGGGAGGACTTGGGAGCCAGAGTGTGAAACTGCACCGGAGCCTTCCCTCCTGCGGGGCGGGAGGGTATGAGTCTTGCCCACCCATGCACTCTGCTTCTGGAAGGACTGGGCAGGACGCAAGGTTAAGCTAGGCAGATGAAGGAGGAGGTGGAGGTGGAAGTGGGAGATGCCTTGCGGCCTGGGGATAGGGCATCTCCCGTGGACCCATCACAATCGTGCGCTGGTGCTTCACAAAGACTCCTGCCGCTTGCAGGAAGTTGGCCGCATGAAGATCGAGCTGTTTGCAGACGTTGTACCCAAGACAGCCGAGAACTTTAGGTAAGGAATAACAGAACCAGGAGCTGGACGTCCGCGGAATCACCCATCTGCCTGTGTCCACTCAATGCCCTTGAGATCTGTTTTCTCTGGGTATTGTTCTGTCGGAATGGGTACTGCTTTTCTATTGTTCTCTATCAACTTATGTTGTTAGGCATATCTATGCCTGTGTGTCTTGACATTTGGCTGTCTGGTTGGTGAGTTTGCTGGATGCACTGTCTATACCCCTTCATCCCCTCCTGAGATTAGAAGTGCACACAGCTATGATGGCATAGTGACTGAATTGTTCATCTTTTCCCTTTTAGGCAGTTCTGCACTGGAGAATTCAGGTCAGTCTCTGCCTACTTCTGAGGGTGTGTTGGGAAAACATTGGAAAGCCCTGAGTCATAGAAGAGAATATCACAGGGATCTATCCTTAGGTGTTTCTCTTTTCTTTTTTTACCTTCTATATGTCTCTTCTCCCCACTTTCTTTAGGAGAGTTCCTTTGGCTCCAGTGTGTCCTAAACTGGAAAGGCCTATGATTACCTAATATCATTCCAAGTCTCTTTCTTTTTGGTTATAGAAAAGATGGGGTGCCAATAGGATACAAAGGGAGCACCTTTCACAGGTAAGGCTTTTGGTGAGATATTCTCGGGATTTTCACAAATACAATCATCCTTTGGTATCAATGGGGGGTTGGTTCTAGAAACCCCCACATCCTTGCCCCTGGATACCAAAATCTGAGAATGTTTAAATCTCTTATTTATTCATTTTTTTCAGTACTGGGTATTTTGAGACAAGAGTCTCAATAAGTTGCTGAGGCTGTCCTTGAATTTGGGATCCCCCTGCCTTAGCTTCCTGAGTTGATGGTATTACAAGCATGTGCCACCATGTTTGCCTCATTTCTTATTTTATTTTTGGTACCAGAGATTGAACCCAGGAGTGCTTAACCACTGAACCACATGCTCAGCCCTTTTAATTTTTTATTTTGAGACAGTCTTGACAAATTGGTTAAGGCTTCACTAAGTTGCTGAGACTGCCTTTGAACTTGCAATTCACCTGTCTCAACCTCCTGAGTTGCTGGGATTATAGGTGTGCACCACTTCACCCAGTAAGTCAATATTTTTTTAAACCATAGAATCTTCTCTTAGGATCTTTTGCTCTCTGTTTTAGGGTTATAAAAGATTTCATGATTCAAGGTGGAGATTTCGTTAATGTAAGTACTGTTTCTTCCCTATCAAAGATTCATAGACACATTTTTTTTTTTTTAAATACCAGGGATTAAACCCAGGGGCACTTAACCACTGAGCCACATCCCTATCCCTTTTTATTTTATTTTATGTATTTGTTTAGTTTGAGACAGGGGTTCTTACTAAGTTGCTTAGGACCTTGCTAAGTTGTTGAGATTGACTTTGAACTTGGGATCCTCTTGCCTTAGCCTCCTGTGCTGCTGGTGGGATTACAGGTGTGCTCTACTGTGCCTGGCCATAGACTTAGTTTTTATTTTGTTATTGCTACTTTTACTACAAGAACCCAATCATCAGGTTTGAGAGCAATAACAAAGTTTGATGGGAAAAGTATAGAGATGGGGATGTATTTTAGAAGGCTGACTGCAACTGACAGTACCCTTAAATAAGAAATATCCACATTTTTATTGAGTCATTGATTTCCTTGGTCTAAACCTCAGTCTTCTGGGGATAGAAACTGAAATTGCCTGGCATACGTACAATGATCTGTGAGAGACTCATACTAATTGTTCCAATGTAACTTGGAACTCAGCTGCAATTTTTTTTTATTTTTTATTTTTTACAATTTGTTTTTTCTAAATGGAAATAAGTCTCTTTTTTCAGTGAGCTGAATGCTTATGTTTTGTTTTCCATTTCTGTCTGGAACTTTAGTGTCTGGAAAGCAGTGGGCTTTTTTGTTTGTTTGCTTGCCTTTTGATTTATTTTCTTTTTGAAAGCTGCACTTTTAATCAGTAATTGATTAGTGATCAAGGTATCAAAACAAAAAAAAGAGGTAGATAGTTTTGGGGAGATATTTATTCCATTCTTTAGATGAGCCCAACTGATTAGACTTACTGCTAACCATGATTTTCTTGTGACTATACTGTTTGTGTCCTCATATCAAGTCTTCTTCTCCACCTCAACCTTGGAAGTTGTTTGAATAAACCAGTTTTTCTTTTCTTTATGTTTTTGTTCATTTGTTTGACTTTTGGTACTGGGAATTAAACTCAGGGCCTTGCTTCTCTGAGCTACATTCCCAACCTTTTTTTGTTTTATTTTGATACAGGGTCTCACTAAGTTGTCCAGGATGGCCTTGAACTTACTATCCTCCTGCCACAGCTTCCATTGTTGTTGGGATTAAAGACATGAATAACTGTGCCTAGTTCTTTCATGAGTGGATTTTTTTGTTTATTTTGTTTTTTTGGTACTGGGGACTAAATTCAGGGGCACTCGACCACTGAGCCACATCCCCAGCCCTATTTTGTATTTTATTTAGAGACAGGGTCTCACTGAGTTGCTTAGCACCTCCCTGTTGCTGAGGCTGGCTTTAAACTCATGATCCTCCTGTCTCAGCCTCCCTAGCCGCTGGGATTATAGCCATGTACCACAGTGTCCGGCTCATAAGTGGATTTTTGTTTGTCTTTTTGGTACTGGGAATTGAATGCAGGGACACTTTATTGCTGAGCTACATCACCAGCCCTTTTTTCCTTATTTCATTGTTTTATTTTGGGACAGATTCTCACTAAGTTGCTGATACTATCCTTGAATTTACAGTCCTCTTGCCTCTTCCTCCCAAGTCACTGGGATTATAGGCATGTGCTACCATGCTCAACTTTCTCATGTTTTTTGGTTTTGGTTCTGGCACTGGGGTTGAACCCAGAGGGGCATTTACTACTGCGCCACATCTCCAGTTCTTTTATTTATTTATTTATTTATATTTTTGAGACAGGGTCTCTCTAAGTTGCTTAGGGCCTTGCAAAGTTGCTGAGACTGGCCTTGAATTTTCAGTCATCCTGCTTGAAACTCCCGAGTCACTAGGATTACAGGCATACGCCACTACTCCCAGCATCTCATGTGTTTTTAAAGACCTCTCTCTTTTCTGTGTAAGATTACAAAGTGGCAGATTTGGGGCTAAGCCATGCTTTTAAATATGTTTTAGTTCAACTGCATGGTGTTGTATTTCATCTACACTATGTTATAAAACTTCAAATTTCAAAAATATTCTGGAATTTTGTTTTCTCTTTGAAAAATGGAAAATGGCACATATCTATAAACCTAGCAGCTTAAGAGGCTGAGGCAGGAGGATTGCAAGTTCAAGACAGCCTCAGCATCTTGGAAGACTCTTTTTCAAAACAAACAATAAAAAGGGCTGGGAGTATAGTGTAGCTCTGTGGTAAAGTGCTTCTGTCAAGCCCCAGTACCCCCCAAAAAAAGGGAAAATGAGTATTCACTAGACCTGGATTTCTCATACAGTGACAATTGGTTAAAATCTAGTAACTGGTTTCTTTAGACAAGGGTATCCTTACCATTTCACCACGGTTTCCACTACCTGTTTCCCTTATATATATCACCTGCCCCTCTAGGCATTACTTTCTTCCTATAGTCTCTTGCACTGTGGGATTGTTTTATAGGGATGGGACTGGTTTCTTACTGGTCTTTGCTGCTTTGTCCCTTTCCCACCACTTGTTGATAACCCAAGGGTTGGAAAATAATTGCTCAGGCTCAGGGCTGGATTTAGAGAGAAGCAATTGCTCGGAGCCTCCCTTAGGGAAGACAAGATAGAATGAGTAAGATCCAGAAAAAGCAGGATTTAAGACCTTCTAAAGTTTGAACAAGACTATTTTTTCATTTGGTTTTTAATGATATTTATTGTTTTGTTCTGGTTACAAAAGAAAAGTGTGAAGAAGAAAATTAATCCTGCCCAATCTCCCCTCTCAGGAATATATACTGTTAACATTTTGATTTATAGCTGCTAGTCTTAATATATTAGAATATGTGTATCTACTTTTTTAAAAATTGGGTACTAGGAATTGAACCCAGGGTTCATACATGTTGTGCCACTGAGGTACATCCTCAGACTTTTTTTTATTTTTTTGAAATAGGGTCTCACTCATTTGTGCAGGTTAACCTTGAACTTGGGATTTCCTGCCTCAGCCTCCTAGGTAACTATGCCATTGAATCCAGCTGTGTGTATACCTACTTTTTTTTCCCCCCCTGGTACCCAGGATTGAACTCAGAGGCACTCGACCACTGAGCCACATCCCCAGCCCTATTTTGTATTTTATTTAGAGACAGGATATCACTGAGTTGCTTATCGCCTCGCCTGTTGCTGAGGCTGGCTTTGAACTCACGATTCTCCTGTCTCAGCCTCCTGAGCAGCTGGGATTACAGGCTTGCACCACCGCGCTTGGTTATATACTTTTTACCACACTTAAACTGACATGTCCTGTATTACCCAGGGTTCTTCAGAGAAACGGGACCAACAAAATGAATGTATATGAGTGTGTGTGTGTAAATATATATGTATGTATGTATATTATAAAAGAAGAGATTTGTTAGATTGGCTCACATAATCACAGAACCTGTAAAATTCCATGATGGCTATCTGTAAGCTAAAGAACCAGAGAAGCAGAAGCCTCACATCCAGGAACATCCAGTACACCTGCTAGTATGAGGCTGAAGGCCAGAGATCCCTTGGAGGGTTTCTAGGTGCAAAGACTGAAGAGTCCAAAGACTGAAGAACCAGGAGTCTGACACCAAAGGGCAGCAGCACAAATGAAGATGTCCCACTCAGAAAGGAAGAACAAGAGAGAGAGTTTCCCCTTTTTTTGCTTGTCTGTTCCATCTATCTAGGCCCCCAGCCATTTGGATAGTGCTTATCTACACTCAAGAGTATGTTTTCCCCATTCCCCATTGCCAATATTCTCTGGAAACACCTCCACAGTCACACCCAGCAGTAATGTTTTGCCAGTTCTCTAGGTATCCTTAGTCTGATAAAGTTAACACCAAAATCAACTATCACACCTTATTTTTCATATTTAGAAATTATCTGTCCTTTTTCTTGTCATTAAGTTTTTTTTAAAAAGCTTTGTAGCTGGGCATGGGGGTACGCACCTGAAATCCCAGCTAGTTTGGAGCCTGAGGCAGAAGGATTGCAAGTTTGAAGCCAGCTTAATGAGACCCTGTCTCAAAAAATAAAATGGGCTGTGGATGTAGCTCATGGTAGGCCTTCCTCAGTACCAACAACAACAAAAAGAGTGGAGATTTCATACTCATTAGATAAGTAAAGAAGACAAGGTTGAAGCTGGGCACTGTAGGGCATGTCTGTCATCCTAGCAGTTCGGGAGGCTGAGGTAGGAATATCTCGAGTTCAAAGCCAGCCTCAGCAAAATTGAGGAACTAAGCAACTCAGTGAGTCTCTGTCTTTAAATAAAATAGGGCTGGGGATGTGGCTTAGTGGTCGAATGCCCCTGAGTTCAATCTCCTGCACCCCCCCCACCCCCCACCCCCCAAAAAAGACATCAAGGCTGAGATAGGAAGTTGCTTTCCTAGCTAATAAGTGATAGATTTGGAACTCAAATCTAGGTCCTTCACTACACAAAATGTGATATTTATCCAAATAAAAGACTGAATCTGGACCGTTTTCCTTTCTTCCTAGGCTTACATTTTACATTAATCCAGTTTGGTAGGCTTTACCTCAGAAAGGGACCCTGTATTCTGTACTAGATCAGTGCTTTTTTTTTTTTAATTTTTAAAAAAAATTGTTGATGAACCTTTATTATTTACTTATTTGTTTATTTATATATGGTGCTGAGAATTGAACCCAGTGCCTCACACATGCTACACTGAGCTACAACCCCAGCCCTAGGTCAGTGTTTTCCAGTCCTACCACATATCCAATATTCTTTCTCTTTACTGACTAGGAAAGACTGATCTTTTTGGCATCCCTCAGTATTACCTTTTAAAACCTCAGGAATTATGTTTAAGACTTTATTACCCAGAATTCAGTTTGCTCATTTGAAAAATAGAGATGATACCACTTATTCCATAGGACTGTTGTAAAAGCAAAGAGATAATGCAAATCTTGTTTAAGCAGAAATTGGGAATTTATGATTAAGGTAGGTGTTTCACAGAATCAAAGGAAGAAATAGAAACAAACTATAAAGAACCAAGGTGGTTCTTTTTTTTTTTTTTTTGTAGTTGTAGATGGATACAATACCTTAATTTTATCCATTTATCTTTATGTGGTTCGAGGATTGAACCCACGTGTCAGGAAAGCACCCCACTGCTGAGCTATAGCCCCAGCCCCCCAAGATGGTTCTTTAATTCTATTTCTCTATTGCTCTCTGCACATCTGTACTATGTTCTCTTTCTCTCCTCTGGTCTACTTTGTAGAAGATAGACACCTCCAGTTTCCCAATTCAACCTCAGAGAGAACATCTATTCCACTTCTGGATTCCTAGAGAAGGAATTCTAGTTGGCCCAGTATGGGTTAGATATTCTTCCCTGGACTAGTCAACTTTGGTTGGACAGGAGGTAGTATCATGTATAGGCCAGAGTGCCAAGTACTTACCCACCCTCATAGATATTTTGGGGAGTGGGTAGTATTCACTTAAGAGGGTACTTTTATGTCACTGCATTCATGAGAGTCTTTGGGAATGGTAGGATTATATATGTGATCACTGTGCTGTTGTTCCTTACTTTGCCCTTACCTTAACGATCTTTCTAGAGGATCTGTTTTATCCAATCTGTGAGATGCCTTGGTGAGAGTCTGGTCTTACAGGTGCCTTACCTGGGTCTTGCTTTGATTGCAGGGTAGGACCAAAGAGATGTGGTTTCCAAGGTAATCAAGAATAGTAAAAATAGACTTTAAAGAAGCTGGGTTTTGGGTTTAGTATTTCCAGGGTGCCCAGCCCTCCAAACCACTAATTCTTTGTTTCTCTTTGCTCAGGGAGATGGTACCGGAGTTGCCAGTATTTACCGGGGGCCATTTGCAGATGAAAATTTTAAACTTAGACACTCGGCTCCAGGCCTTCTTTCCATGGTAAGTGAGGTTCAGTCAAGAATTTGGGTTAGGTTGATTGCAGGTTTCTGGACCCACGTGAGGCCCAATCCTGTCTCTGAATAGGAGCAAATGTTTTCCTTCTTTTGCTTGACTTTGGCCTCACATCTGCCACCCCCACCTCCTTCCTTAGTCTGGTTGTTGGGCAAGGCCTACTAGCCTTTATTACCCAGACTTCAATTTGCTCACCTGAAACATGGAGAAGAAAATCACATTCTGATGTGTTTCTTACTTTTGTGTGAGACAGGATATGTGGCTGGGCATTCAGCTTTATGGCTCAGAATGCAACTAGTTGTGCTCTCAAGACCTGGTGTTCACCTACTCATTGTCCTACCCATGGTCACGCACTCACTGCAGCTGTTTACCTACGCTGCCTGCTGGCCACTCACCTGCTTTTCTCACTCACCTCTTGTTCATCCGTCCTGCTCCGATGTCCCACCACCCTGACCTCCATTTATAATCTCTGGTATCTCAACCCTCTTTACAGTCTTCTGTTCTCCTCACTCTCCTCCATACTCGCTTCTGTGTATTCATCCCTCACTCATCCTTTGCCTTATTCTTCCCTCTTTCTTCTCTCTCATTTACCACCCATAGCACCAATTTCCCTCCATCAATACCCCAAGTCTCACTTTCCCAGTCCTAATATTTACATGCATAATCTCTGTCCTGCTTGCACACTCTTCACAGCCACTTTGTTTCAGTTCTTATGGTATAAGAATATACCATAAGAATATGGTATAAGAATATAGCCTTGAGCCGGGCGTGGTGGTGCCTGTCTGTAATCCCAGCAGCTAGAAGGCTAAGACAGGAGGATCGAAAGTTCAAAGCCAGCCTCAGCAATAGTGAGGCACTAAGCAACTCAGTGAGACTCTGTCTCAAATCAAAATACAGAACAGGGCTGGGGATGTGGCTCAGTGGTTGAGTACCCCTGAGTTCAATCCCTAGTACCTGCCCCCCCCCCAAAAAAAAAAAAGAATATACCCTTGATTCCTGCCATTGTGATACTTACCATTACCACTTACCAGGGGAAACATGCAAGTAAAATGACTAGTTTGGTATAGTGTAGTCTGTGCCATCAGGGTATAAAGGTGAGGGTGCCTCTATGGACATAAAAAGGACTGGGAAGGCCCAGAGGAATGAGAATGATGCTTCTAGGGGTAGGAGAAGCCTTCACAGAAGAAAGGACATCTGAGTTCTTAAATAAATTTTGTACTAGATAACAAGAAAAAGGAACATTTCAGGTACAGCAAACAGGTTCTGCAAAGGTCCAAGACCATAAAATAGCAGGACTGAATATTCAAGGGTCAGAAAGTGATAAAGGTAATGAGAGCAGAGGATGCAAATGGGAGGAGGGAATGACCAGTAGAGAAACTGAAGGGGCAGGTAGATCTAGCTCCTGAAGGGCTAGAAAAAGGTTGAGGTGTATGGGCTTGCTTTTCTTGTTTTAGAGAGCCATATTACACTCCTTTGAATAGAGTTGATCAACTTTGTGTTTGAGAATGAAGACTCTACCTGTAGTGTGAGTGGCATTTGGGAAATTGAGGCAAGGAAGTCATTAAGAGGCTGCCCTAACAATTGGGCAAGACTAGATTAGCAGTTTGCAAGTCCTTTTAGTAAAAAAGCCAGACTGGATAAGCACAGGTAAAAGGTGCAAAACCAGCTAAGGTGGGCTTATCTTTGCTGTGAGAATTAAAACCCCTCTCTGGTCATGGCATAGTGCTAGCACCTGTGGAGGAGTTGGAAAAATGGAAGGAAGCCTTGGTTTCTGTCCCCTTTAGGCTGATACTAACTAAGGTGGGTTTTGTTGTTGTTGATGTTTGTTTGGTTTTGGTACTGGGGATTAAACCCAAGGGTGCTTTACCACTGACCTTTTTATTTTTCATTTTGAGACAGGGTCTTATTATTAAGATTGGCCTCAAACTTGCAATCCTCCTGCTTAAACTTCTTGAGTCACTGGGATTGCTGACATGTGCCACTGTGGCTGGCATTATTGGCCAGGCATTATTGGCCAAGTTGTGCTATTGTAAGTCTTGTAGCATGGTTGTTTTGGCTTCCATCTTTCCATTGAATTCTTCAAGGACAGAAGTGAGTCTCCTGATTACCAGGCCTTTCTTCCTATCATAGAAAGGCTATTGAACAAATGCTGATGAGTGACAGAATAACAATCAGAATAGTGGGTAACATTTATTGGATACTTAATAAGCACCTTACCTGCCTTATTTCATGTTAATACTCTCCAAACTCTGTTTGAGATAGGTAATGAGGAAACAGACACAGATAGGTCACATGTCTAAAGTAAGGTCACACAGCCAGTGATAGAGTTGGGGTTCAAGCTAGGTTATCTAGCTACAGTTTATTCTCTAAACATAAGCTATACCACCAGAAGAGTGAATAAATAAGTGCCTAAGGACAGAGTATTCCTGAGCTACAAAAATGTTCATATGACTTTTTGTTTTTGTTTGCTAAAAAATGATTATACTGATCTGCAAAATAAAGATAGATGGAATAAGGTCCCTGGGAATTCTGATCCCTTGTTCCAAAGCATGGACCTATTTTGGACAGCTCAGGTAGTCCCTTACTTTCATATATGAGATGTTCTTTTTACATGTGTATGGTACTAGGGATTGAACACAGGGCCTCATGCATGTTAGGCAGACTCTTTGCCACTGAGTAACATCCCAGCACTTTTTATTTTGAGACAGAGACTTACTAAATTGCCTAGGCTGGTCTCAAATTTGTGATTTTCTTGCCTTCACCTCCTGAGTAGCTGGAATTTCCAGTGTGTGCCACTGTACTCAGCTGAAATTTTGTTGTTGTTGTTGTACCAGGGATTGAACCCTGGGGCGCTTAACCATGGAACCATATCCTCAACATCCGCGCCCCCCTCACCCTTTTTAATATTTTTATTTGAGACAGAGTCTCTCTAAGTTGCTTAGGGCCTTGCTAATTTGCTGATGCTGGCTTTGAACTTGCAATCCTCTTGTCTCATCGTATGCTAAGATTACAGGCATGTGCCATTGCACCTGGCAAGATGTTTTTGAATACATGTATGAATGCCAAAAATAACCTCATTTTACTCTCTTTATCTTACAAAAACTAAAATAGGCTCATCTTACATAGGAGATTTCTAAAGCATAATATAAAATTACTTAGAGATTATCCCTAGATATTGGCTTTAATATTTTGCTAGTATTTTATGAATTTTTTTTCCTTCATAGTTGAACACAGACTCAACCATTTTAAATTCATTAAACTATCTGATTAAGACTAGTGACCTACTTAAGTTCCAGTTTTGCTGGGCAAGCGCATGCCTATAATCCTAGCAGCCTGGGAAGCCAGGGCAGGAAGATCATGAGTTCAAAGCCAATTTCAATAATTTTTTTTTTTTAGTTGTAGATGGATACAATTTTTATTTATTTATGAGACCTATGTTTCTTTTTAGTACAAGAAGCACTTTCAGTTTTCCATTTCCTACTCCTTTTTTCCCAGAATAAGAGAAGTTATGCAATAAAATTTTCACATAGTTACATAGTCACTTGTTAGGTAGTGCTGCTGAAACAACTTGGCTTTGCTTGTATACAAAGTCTGAACTTAGCATTTTAAAGGCAATTTAGTGATACATATAAGAAATGTTTTTTGATACATATAAGAAATGTTCATATGAGAAATGTAAGTATCACTGCACTGAAACTATAACCTATTCATTCATAATACATTATTAAATATAATGATGTTAAAACAATTTCAAGAGAGGAAAAGGAGAGATACAGCTATAGTTTCAGATTCTCAATTTAAAATAATACTTTTTATGATAAAATTCAATAATAAAAGGTTTGAGGTATAACCGTAAATATAAACAATCACAAAACAAACATGATAGTTTGTTATAAAGCTATTTATTGATTGATTTGAGATGGTCTTAACTTGTTGCCCAGGTCAAACCTTGAACTTACCATCCTCCTGCCTCATCTCCGCAGGTAGCTGGGATTACCAGTGTGTGTCACTGCCCAGATAGTATAAAGCCATTTAAGATAAAAAGTTTATTGCATAGGCAACAGGTCTTTTCCTAGCAGGCACTGAATTTGTAACTGAAATCCATTTTTAACCAGTTTTGGACTAAATATACCAAATTATGTCCCATGAATAATTGTTTCTCTTAGAAAAATTATCATTTAGGAGAAATGTACATTTATTAAAAGATATAATTCCTCTGGGACAGGAATTGTGTGTTATTTTCTTCCCCGTATCCTAGTGTTCTAGAAGAGGCTGGATCATGATCAGTGCCCTGTTAGATTTGCTGAAAGAGAACATAGATGAATCAGGCTCTTTTGGGAATCTTGCACTTAACTAATATGGCCAGGGAAACTTACTGCAAATATATTTCATTTATATCAGGCAAACAGTGGTCCCAGTACAAATGGCTGTCAGTTCTTTATCACCTGCTCTAAGTGTGACTGGCTGGATGGGAAGCATGTAGTGTTTGGTAAGTCCTACTCCTGTCCCATTGTCCAAGTCCCACTAACCCCAGGTGGGCCTTCCAGATCCGGTCTCCAAACTCTCACTAAGAGTGTTCAAGTGGTCAGGCGCTGTGGCACACGCCTAGAATCCCAGGGGCTTGGGAGGCTGAGACAGGAGAATTGCGAGTTCAATACCAGCCTCAGCAACTGTGAGGCACTAAGCAACTCGTTGAGACCCTGTCTCTAAATAAAATACAAAATAGGACTGGGGATGTGGTTCAGTGGTGGAGTACCCCCGAGTTCAGTCCCTAGTACCAAAAGAAAGAGTGTTCACATAGTATAACTGTTCTAGGTAGTAATAGGGAAGGTGGATATTGTAGGAAGGTGGGGAAAATGTGTGGTTAGGGAACTAGAAGGAAGGACAAAGGACCATCCGATATAGTATGTAACCATTTGGGTAATATGTATTCTAGGGGAAAGCCCAGATGCTATCATTAAAGAAATGCCACAGAAGCAGCATGATACAGTGGGGCTTTGGAATTGCTTAGGCCTAAACTTGAACCCTGACTACTTAGTACCTGTGACCTTGGATAAGTCATTTCACCTCTCTGAATTTCAATTTTCAGAAGTTAGTAAGAGGATCTAATGAGATAATAGTTAAGAATCTGCATTGGGAATTGGAAAATGCTATGCAAATGTGAAAAATAAAGTCTAGTTCTTTTTATAGGAAAAATCATTGATGGACTTCTTGTGATGAGAAAGATTGAGGTAAGTCTTTATTCAATGTCTTCTTTCTCAGTGTTTCTGATCTGGTACTATCTGACTAGCAGTGAGGAGATAAAGTATGAGTGGACTTCAGTTTGTTAGGCCCAGTTGTTATTGTCTCTGGTTTCACAATTGCCTCAGGAACAGGAGGGAATGCCTCTCAAGTTTTCTTGGCTCTGGAAACTAATCTCTCTAGCCAATACTGAGGTTTGGCCTCTGATAACCTTGTCACCTATTTGATAAAATTCCATTCTCAGCTTTACATTCAAAATCCTTCATGATCTGGTCTCTGCCTACCTCTACATGGCCCCTTCTTTTGACACTTCCTCCTTTGTGTTCCAGTCACATCAGACTATTAGCTCTTCTCTAAATGTGCCATTTCTGTGCCCACATCTATTCTTCCCTATTCCTGAGCCTTTGCTCATGTCCTTCCTCTACCTGGAGTGCTCATGTTTTTCTTCCTGGTGGGATCCCGTTTATTCACACTCCAATGTCTCCACTCTGTGAATCCTTCCTTGACTTTTTTTTTTTTTTCCTGCCTTTTAAAAAATTTTTTAATTTGTTCTTTTTATTTACACGTAACAGTAAAATGTATTTTGACATGTCACACATACATCGGTATAACTTCTCATTCTTGTGGTTGTACATGATGTGGAATTACACTGGAGGTGTATTCATATATGAGCAGAGGAAAGTTATGTCCAATTCATTCTACTATCTTTCTTCCTTCTTTAAGCATCACTTAATTATTCCATTTGTCCCTTTTTCATCTATTTCTTAATATTTATTACATTGTTATATATCACAGGATTGCTATTTTCTTAGTGTTTTACATTTTCTCTTTGATTTGCGTTATATGGTTTATCTGTGTGCAAGGACATATATTTTCATATTGGCCTCTTGAGTTACTGAATCCTTAGTATAGGGAGAGAGCTGGCGGGTGTCAGTAAATGTTTGAGGGAGTGAGCAAGTCCCTGAGTGAATGAATCTTCACTGCGCTTTCTTTTCTAGAATGTTCCCACAGGCCCCAACAATAAACCGAAACTGCCTGTGGTAATTTCACAGTGTGGGGAGATGTAGTCCAGACCAAGACTGAGTCAGGTAAGTGTGTTCTCTCCTATTTGTTAGGAAGGAGTAAGGCTCCAAAGAAGGCAGTTTTGGTCTAGTAGAAAAACTTAAAAGACATGGATAGGATTGAACCCACTTCCTCTCTGTGTAACTTTAGAAAAATTTCTCTTGAGCTTTTCCCCTCATCTGTCAGAAGGAGAGGATACTTATCCCTTAAGGTCATCACAAGAAACAAAAGAGAAAGGATTATGGAAGTACATTACTTTTCTTTTAATCTGAAAACCACTCAGGCAGTTTGTAACAGCACTGTCAAACTATAGCTCCATTCACTAGTCCAACTAGAAGGACCTGACTCCAACCCTGGGCAGCTCTACTGGGATCAGCCAGGAGACATATCTGTCAGGCTTCTCATCAGAACTGATGTTGCAGTTAGGCCCTAACTTTAAACGCCTTACATTGCTCTGTCTTCATGAACTCCATTCCTTCGCATAGTATACTACTTCCTTCTCTGAGCCGGGCAGCAGGCTAGTAAAAAATTCAAAGGTCTCTACCTTTCAAGAGCTCCTAGGAATTAAGACATCCTTGGAGGTGATCACTACTAATAAGAGTGAGATTATAAGTATTTTGAGACAACAAGGGAAAAATGGGTCACTCCCACCTAGGTGAGGGATGGTGGTATTTTGTCTGTCTTTTTTTCTTTTTTTCCAGATTTGCAGAAAAGTTGGGAAAACAGTACATTGAACACTAGATTCACCATTGATTAATGTTTTTGTTTTATTGTTTTGCCTTGACATTTGTTTTTGCTTTCCCTTCTTCTCTCCACTCCCATTTCCACTCCCTCTCCTCCTTTTTCTTATTCATTTTCCCCTCCTTTTTCTTCCCTTCCTCCTTCTTTCTTTCCCTCCTTTCCATTTTTTCCCATTTTAATATTGCAGACTTCTTAAGCGTACATAACCAGAATAATATTATCTAATATATAGTACATGTTCAGACTTCCCCCGAAGTAACTTTTAGAGCTTTAAAACAAAAAGATCCTGGCCAAGTGTGGTGTCTTGTGCCAGCTAATTCAGGAGGCTGAGGCAGGAGGATCACATGAACCCAGGAGTTCAAGACCATCCTCAGCAACACAGCAAAACCCCATCTCAAAAAAGAAAAAGAAAATTTTAAAGTTCAGTCAAGATTCCTATCATATTTCATTTGGTTCTTTATTTTTTAATTACACAAGTAACAATATGATCTCTTTTGAAAATTTTCACACCAAAGAGATGAAATAAAAGCCCCCTGAAATCCACATTCCCTCTCACAAGTCATTTCCTTATCAGTTTGAGAATTTTTTTTTCCTTTTTGTGGTGCTGAGGATTGAACCCAGGGCCTCAATGCATGCTACAAAAGTACTCTACTACTGAACTACATCCCAGCCTCTTGGTTTGATATATGTTCATTGGGACATCTAATTTTGGAAGGATTTGTTTTTCCTAATTTGTACTGGATTGTTCTTTTTTTTCTTTCTATTTGGCATTATGTCTTTTTGGGGTGATTGGATACCAGGGATTAAACTCTGGGGCCCTCATCCACTGAGCCACATCCCTAGCCCTATTTTGTATTTTACTTAGAGACAGTCTCACTGAGTTGCTTAGGACCTCTCTAAGTTGCTGAGGCTTCTTTGGATTCGTGATCCTCCTGCCTCAGCCTCCCAAGTGTCTAGGATTCCAGGCTTGCACCATCGCACCCAGCTTGGCATTATGTCTTGATAATTTGTCCTTCTTGGTTCATATGAAACTATCTTATTTAAAACAGAACTATAATAAATACTCTTATCAGACATTTGTACCATATAGTTTCCCCTTAATGATTTGAATATTTATACATTATAAATATTAGTTTTCTGTTTTATATGTTGTGACTGTTCTCTAGAATATACTGGCATTGTGTTATTTAAGGTTGAAAATATCCTCTGCTAACAGAAGTTCTAAATTTTGATGAACTCAAATTATCAATTCCTTATAACTTTTTAGTTTTGTCTTTAGAAGGTCTACACTTCCTCAGATCATAATGTCTTCTGTATTCTTTTGAGTATTTCAGTAGTTTTATTGTATACTTTAAATTATCTAGAATTTATTTTTCTGTATGGTGTAAGATAAGTTTCCTGTTCTTTTATCCAAATAGAGTCCAGTCAAATATCAGGCCATACTTTGTATCATACTTAGTATCATACTTTGTGTTCCAGCATCTGGCACTTATAGGCATTCAGTAAAAATTTCTTACATGGGATGATAGAGAGGGAGAATGCCAGGCATCTTAGACAGGGAACTGATGTGAGCAAATTCTGAGGAAGGCGTGCACAAGTGTATATTGAGTGCTGCAAGTGGACCACTCTCTTGTTCAACCAAATGGTATCTTCTTAGGCCCATTGATACACTGAGCCTTCCTTTCTGTTGATACTGAGGGCCCCTTGGACTCAACCTGTTCTCCCTCTTCAGTAGCTATTGGCCCTTCTTACATTTTCCCACTCATTTCTTTGTGTAACTAAAGTTGTACTCATAGGTCCTTTTTCCTTCTGAAGATTGACCATGGATTATACTGGAGGTCAGAAGATAACAAAATGAATAAAGTTTAGAAATTCTTTATTTTGGAGCCTCTTTTTCTGTAATTTTGTGAGTTCTTTATAGAAATTACTACAAGTTCCAATCTGTGCCCCCATGAAAGCCCCTCTTGCCAGCCTGCAACCCAAGTAGAACAGATTCCTCAGATGGGCATTTTACATTCCAGAGGCTTCCTCATCAGGACTGCCAAAACATAATCCTTTTTGTAATAATGGAAATGTTCCATGTCTGCACTGTTTAGTATGGTAGCTGCCTTCCACATGTGACATTTGAGCACTTGAAATGTGCTGGTGTGACCATGGGACTGAATTTTAAATTTCATCTAAATTTTTTTTTTAAGAGTCATATATGGCTAGTAGCTACTGTATTAGCCAGTGAACTCTCAACCTAGGTACCTAGGAACACTAATAAAAGCAGTTATCCCTTACTGAATACTTCTGTTGTCCAAATATTGAAATAAGAACTTCACTTGAATTATCCCATATTACCAAGAATCCCTATATTGGGGGCAGAGTGACAGGTAGTATCATCCCATCATTTTTCTTCCCAGCTGTAAAGTTATAAGTATCTCTAATCTTGTAATCTATGAGATGAAGGAGCTGGGATGGAGATGGAAAACAGGTGAGGTCTCTGATCATTGGTACCTCCTATGGAGCAATTCCTCACAGAACTCTTTTATATTTTGCCTTCTCAGGATCTGACTTTGATTTTGTTAAAAATTAAGGTGTCTGCACAGCCCTAATGTAGAAGAAACCTTGGTTTTATCTTAGTGGGTCCTGGGAAATCTTTTAATGATGAATTGGGTTAGCTATAGCACAAAGGAATCTTGAACTCAGGATCTTCCTGCTATTGTCTGAATGGGTTCTTGGCTACTTACATGTACATGGGAGTCAGTGGTAGCTCTGGTTTCATAGCCTCGGTGTCTTGGAAGAGGGACTGGTTAGGCAGCGCTGCTAGTCTAATATGCTGTCTGCCTCCCTGTGATTCTCATACCTAATACTAGTTCCAAGTGGTAGACAGCTTTCCTTGGTTCATAGTTGCCTAAACTCCCATACAGATGAAAATCATTTGGGGGCACTTGCCAAACCTAACCTAATTTACAGATCCTCTCCTGCTTATCAAAGAAGTGTGAAAACCAACCTTTTATTTTAATATTTATACTTAGGAAAAAATATTAATACACACATATTATTATAGTTATAGTTTACAGTGAGACAATATTAAAATTCAAAGAGTGATAATGTTAAAAAAAATTGTACCTGTGGACAATAAATATGGTAGTAGTTGTGAAGGTGCTATTTGTTCCCCCCAGCCAATGCTGGAAATCAAAACCAGCATTGCTTATGCCTAAGCAAGCACTCTGCCACAGCTATATACATCCCCAGCCCTTAAGGTGCTATTTAAATGACTGAGGTATAGGAAACACTATCCCCCATTCTGGAATTACCTGGAGACATTCCGGTAGGTAAAGATTATACAAGATGTGTTGGTTGCAATTGGTCTTGTTCTCCATTCATTCCGTAAGTAAGCACTGATTGATTGATAGGTTTCATGGCTGAGTACAGTGGCATATACCTATAATCCCAGCTACTCAAGAGGCTGAGGCAGGAGAGTCACAAGTTTGAGGTCAGCCTGGGCAACGTGTGTGTGTGTGTGTATGTATCAGTTTGTGTCTATGTGTATCTGTCACTGGGGATTGAATCCAGGGTTGTTTTACTGCTCAGCTACAAACTAGACTTTTTTATTTTTAATTGGGAAGAGGGTCTCACGAAGTTGCCCAGACTGACCTCAAACTTATTATCCTCCTGATTCAGTCTCCTGAGTTGCTGAGATAACAGGTTGCACCCAGCTAGCCTATGCAACTTAGCAAGACCCTGTCTCAAAGACTAAAGAGCTGGGGCTGGGGTCCAGCACTTGCTTATTGTTAGTGAGGCTCTGCATTCCATCCCCAGTACTGGGGTGGAGGTGAGGGTGGGGAGCACTGGATTAAAGGTTTTAGAACAAGGAAAATGTGAAGGAGGCCTGGTTCTGCCTGGAGTGGATTGGGAAACAGCTGAAGTTCTACAAGAAAGAATAGACCTTGTCAGGGACTAAGACTGAGATCATTCCTGACAGAGGCAAAGCATATGCAAAGGCATAAAGGTAAGAGAGCAGTGTAGGGGGAACCACAAATAATTCAGTATGGCCAAAGTGGAAGAAAATGAAGCTGGAGGAAGGCCAGAGCCAGTGCCAGGCAAATAATTCTTATGCTCTTCTGAGAGGAGGGGATGGGCTTCACACAATCCTCCTCTCCCTGAGAGAGTCCATTGTGTTCCCATGATTCTCAAAGGGGGTCCTGATCCTCCAAAAAGAATTAGTCCAATGAGCCAATGAGAGATTTGGGGCAGGAGAATCTTACAGATGAATTTTCTTCTTCAGAAGATTCTGATAGCATGGACTGGAGGCTAGTAGGAGTTACTGTAATCCAGGCAAGAGAAAAGAGAATCCCCATGAAAATAGGTCTAGGGAGTACCCTGTGAGATGTGGTAGTTTATACTTGGATGCCTTGGAGTGTGTAAAACCGTTCCCTGTTGTGAAAGTTAGAAGCCTGTCAGCTGAAAAGGCAGGGGGGCCGGTGGGAGAATGTCAGGCTCCATTCCAGTTCAATCCAGTGCAAAGGTAAGCTGGCTGCAGATAACCGGGCCTTCCACACATGGAAATATGACTTGTAAGTGGAATGCTATTCAGCCTTAATAAAAAGAAAGAGGTAAGACCTCTGTGTAGTGGCAAGGTTTCTAAGGCAAATTGATGATCAAGATGGTGTACATTGTGTAAAAAGGGCACCATTTATATTGAATAATTATTTCAGAAATTTTCTGCAGTGAAAAGTAGTAGACTGTTGATAGATACTTCTTTAGAGTAGAAACAAAAGAGACTTTGTATTCAGTTTATATTGTCCTACTTGAATTTTTCACATTGAGCATGCTTTTTATAATAGAAGTATATACTATGCATATATGTAGTTCTAATTAATTCTAATTCCTCTCAGCCTCTCCCAAGAGCATGCCTCTAACTATATCTAACATCAGTTTATAAATCTTCCCTGATCTCTCTATCTTTTCCTCTCAGCTAGAAGCCTAGGCAGTGGTCCCACTTGAGTGCTCCCACAACACTTGCTTTCTCTAAAATGTGCTGGTATATTTTTCTCTGGACCAAGAATTTCTTGAAGCAAGGATCATGTTGACCAACCCAGTGCCTGGTCCAATAGAGCCAATGGTTCCAGTAGTGCCTGATCTTGGTGTACTATCAACTGATGAAACACATTTATTCATTTTTATACTGTTAAGTTGATGGCCCTTGGTTAAACTTTTTATTTGAGGTTTTTATTTGTTTGTTTGTTTGAATCCAGGGGCATCTTACCTCTAAATTATATCCCCAATCCTTTCTACTTTTTGTTTTGAGATAGTGTCTTGCCAAATCACTGAGGCTGCCCTTGAATTTGGGATCCTCCTGCTTCAACCTCCAGAGTAGCTGGGGTTAGAGACATGTACCTGACTCTTGGGGTTAAACTTCTATCTGAACCTGGCATCATAGAGGACATACTGTCATATATACATATTGGGCTTTCCTTTCTCTGTACTCCTGGGACCAAAACCTGTAAGGAAGGAGCTCCACAGGGAGTGATCAAAGCCTGATAAAAAGGACATGGGCCTAGGAGCCAAGTAGACCAAGAAGTCCCACCACTGTCTCACTAACTCTGATGTTAGTTAAGTCATAGAACCACTTGGGATTCTAGTTTGCCTCGTTGCAAATAGAGAAAATATATTGCACAGAGTTGTGAAGGGTAAATAATGAGATAATATGTTTAGCCATAAATACATTAGTATCCTTTTTTTGGTTCCTATCCAATATATATTTTTGTTCTCTATAGGGGGGTTTGACCTATGATAAAGAGTTGGATGGGTTGTACTCTTTGGGAAAGAGGATGAGAAGTATAGAGGACAGCTGGAAGCATTGTCTGTCATGAATATTGCTTTCTTATTCCCTTGAGCTGCTTATCTCCCCATCCTCTACTGACCTTCCTGTCTCTGCCATTGTAGATCATTCCTTGCTCTGGATGATGTTCTTGAGTCATATAAGCTGGACTGGCCTCTGTGTTTGCACTCCTGCCTGCTGTGACTCTATTTGATCAAGAGACCCTGGAATATCACAGATTCAGAACTACAATTGTCCGTGCTTAAATTTTCAACTGTAAATAAAGATTTTTGTGTATTGTTATTGTTTTTTGTTTGTTTTGGTTTGGTTTGGTTTGATTTTTGTGTATGTGCATGTGTGTCATTTTTAAATGATTATGATGGCCAGGCATGATGGTGCATATCTGTTATCCCAGTGACTCAGGAAGTTGAGGCTGGAGGATTGAAAGTTCAAGGTTAGCCTCAGCAACTTTGTGAAAACTTTAACCACATAGTGAGACCCTTTTTTTTTTTTTTTAAGAGAGAGTGAGAGAGGAGAGAGAGAATTTTTAATATTTATTTTTTAGTTCTCGGCAGACACAACATCTTTGTTGGTATGTGGTGCTGAGGATCGAACCCGGGCCGCACGCATGCCAGGCGAGCGCGCTACCGCTTGAGCCACATCCCCAGCCCCCTAGTGAGACCCTTTTTCAAAATGGAAAATAAAAAAGGGCTGGGGGTATGGCTCAATGGTAGAGCACTCCATTGACTCCCAAGGGGTGGAGGGTGGGGGTAAAATGTGAGTAAAATGGAAAGGTGAGGGGGATAGGTCAAAAAATGATTTCTTGGAAGAAGTGCCATCTGAGATAAGTATTGACAGATTGGTTGGAATTAGCTAGGACATTAGGGTGGGGAAGAAGGAACTATGTTCTTAGTCCAGAGTCTGTAGAGGTGGGGAACCTTACAAAGGAGAGTCTTGGGATGAATCCCTTTCCCCTTACATTGGCAGTCAGCTGGATTTGCGTGTAGTGTGGTCACTGCATATCTGAATAATGTGAGCTCTCAGGGTGGCAAGGGGGACTAGCAGAACTCTGGAGCAAGTTCCCACTTCAGGGCTGGAGATGAATTTCAACATGAACTGTTGGTCCTGTGGCACTTCAGTACCATCTCTGCAGTGGTGTAACAACTCATCTTCATGTCATGCTCATTGAGCATGAAGAGAGCTGATTGAAATAACTGGATGAGTAAGTATGATGCTTTTCTAAGTAACATTTTAAAGACAAAGGTTACAAAATTTGTATTTTGCTTGAAAAACCATCCCTTCAGAGCAGTTATGTAGGGTAGTTGCTCACTTCTTAGGGGGTGCTACTGCACTTTTCTAAGTGTCTTTGTAACAACTTTGGGGTAAAGCTCTCAAGCCTACAGGGCATGCCTTTAAATGGGGAAAGATATTCTTTTTAATATTCAAAAGTCATCTGAAGCTGCAATAGATGAGTATCAGGTTTGGAATCCACCTGCTTCTCCATACACATCATTCCTGAAAGCATTTTCCCACCTGGATTAGTGGTGCAGCTGCTCAGATGACTTTTTTTTCCCACCCCTATACCAGGGCCTTGCATATATGAGACAAACACATGCCTATATCCCCAACTATCTAAGATAACTTCTGCTTCCAGCACCTTCTTTATTTTCTACACCATGTCATTTAACGTGTTAGGCACTAGGCTAGATGCTCAAGGAATTTACAGGTTGGTAGGCAAGATTTAATTAGAGCAGTACAATGTATTGGGTTGGGAGGGACTCCTAGCCTAGTAATATGTGTTTCAAGAGCTAAAGGGTGAAAAAGTAAGCAAAGGAGAAGAGGAGAAAGGATGTGAGAACAGTATGTGCAAAGCAGTAAATGACTAAAAAAGCCCCTGGAAGTTTGGACAAGGAATGTGGAAGAAGAGTAGGGAGGTACGTTTAGAGAAGTCACACAGAGCCCTGTAAACCACGTGAAGAATTTAGACTATCCTAAGGGCAATGGTAGTCACTGGAAAATAAAGTAAGATAGTGTCATGGTTAAATGTTTTCCAAAGAACATTGGCTATAGTGGGGAATATCAATATAAGGAAGAGGTAGCTGGGTGTAGTGATGTACACCTATAATCCCAGCTACTCCAGAAGCTAAGGCAGGAGGATCTCAAATTCATGATCAGCCTGGGTAATTTAGTGAGACTCTGTGTCAGAATACAAAGGACTAAGGATGTAGCACAGTGGTAGGGTGCTTGCCTGGGATGGATGAGGCCCTGGGTCTAATCCCCAGTACTCCCAAGAAAAAGAGGTAGACTGTTCCTGGTTAAGAGGCCACAAAACAATGCTCCAAGTCAAGAGTTTGGAAGCAACAGCTGGCAGCCAGATCTTACTCCCTGTTTTTCTATGGATCATTCTAAGAATTTGAATGGTCTTTAGACGTCTAAATAATTGAAAGTGAAGAAGAATATTTGTGGCATGTAACATACACATAC
The DNA here is from genome assembly GCF_052094955.1 of Ictidomys tridecemlineatus. NCBI lineage: Eukaryota > Metazoa > Chordata > Mammalia > Rodentia > Sciuridae > Ictidomys > Ictidomys tridecemlineatus. The sequence goes on from NC_135487.1 coordinate 30,796,624, forward strand.
TTATGGCTACTTTTAGGCTCTGAAATGGTGTAGTTAGAACCTAGTGGCCCACAAAGCTTTAAATATTTACTATTTATAGTTGAGGGTGTAGCTCAGTGGTCAAGTGCTTGATTAGCATATGCAAGGCCATGACAATGATCCCCCCAAACCACAAAACAAATGCATACATACATACATACATACATACATACACTGACCCTGACAGAAAAAAATTTGCCTACTCTTGGTCTAAGCAATAGATAGTGCTGGTCCAGAGTAGTGGCATGAAGAATGAAGAGACTGGATTGATATCAGATTTTTTAGAACCGATTTAGGGAGGCCTTTAGGAGGTGGAATGGTAAGGCATAGATGGAATTGATGGATAAATACTACTATACTAGCCACCTAATTGATTTCCCTACTTCCATTCCTTGCTTCTACAATCTATTCTCAGATGGCAATCCCCATTTAGAACTCTAAAATTGCCCTCTCACTCTTGATCTGAGGATTTCAAATTAATTTGAAATTGACCCTACCCACCTCTATAACCCGATGTTTCATTTTAGTTTTATTGAATTACTTTATTTGCATTTCCCCTGGGGCCCCATCTCTTTTGGCTCCAAGTCTTTCATAATCCTCCCTTTGCTTGAAGTCAGCACTCCACCTTCCTGCTTCCACTCTCAAGATGGTATATGCTTTTGCAACTCTGGAGTGTTGGGAGTTTAAATTTCTGCCTCCATCAAAAGGCAGGAACTGATGTTTCAAAGGACTCCATCCCCAATCAATAGCAGACACTCAGTAAGAATGAATGGGAGTGACTTTAGCAACATTAGATGGCTGCCTCAATTTTACCGTTTGTAAAATATGTATAGTAATCCTTATCTCACAATGCTGTGCGGGAATAAAAATGAAAAAAAAAACTTGTCCAATAAGCGTGAGTTGAAATTAAGTCTGATTTGTGTCTGATACAAAAAAGACGTGAATACTTAAGGCAGACACATTCTTTACAGGTCTGGTAAAAATAGACCAAAGGCAGTTTTCGGAGTACACAGCTCATACTATTTGTGCAGAGCTGAGGCGGCCTTAGCGCCTGCGTGGTCCCTCCAAGGTGACTGTACCGCCAAAAGCACTAGCTTATCGAGAGCATCCGTTTAAGTCAGTTCCAGAAACCCTGTGCTGTGCGGTGAGCACACGGCCATTAAAAAAAAGACTTCAATCCCCGCGATAAAGGCCTTAGAGCAAAGAGGGAGGGAAGCCGCCTCTTTATAAGGGCCTGAGATATTTGACCCTTTTCAAGCCCTAGGTCAGGCCAGGTGATATTGGTCCAGGTGTCTCACAAAGCCATTTCTTCAGGCTGGACACAACCCTAAAGAGGCAGCCCGCCCACCCGGGCGGCAGCCTCGTGAAAGTCACGTTCCCTCTGGCCGTCCTAGCCGGTACTCTATGGTTCTCGAGGTGACTACTCTAATTCTAGTTCCGGTCTCTATGGCGGCGGAGGCTGGAACGGTTGTAGGTCGGCCGAATTAGCCGACTAAAGGCCAATGAGCGTAGAGGAGTGATAAAGGTTTAGCCAATAGAAGTAATGATTTCGGGTCAGATGGTGAGATTGACGTTACAGGTGGCCAATGAACAATGCTTAGGGCGGGTCGATCTCAGGGCTTATCCCGCCTGTCCCGCCATTCTCGCTAGTTCGATCGGTAGCGGGAGCGGAGAGCGGACCCCAGAGAGCCCTGAGCAGCCCCACCGCCGCCGCCGGCCTAGTTACCATCACACCCCGGGAGGAGCCGCAGCTGCCGCAGCCGGCCCCAGTCACCATCACCGCAACCATGAGCAGCGAGGCCGAGACCCAGCAGCCGCCCGCCGCCCCCCCCGCCGCCCCCGCCCTCAGCGCTGCCGACACCAAGCCCGGCACCACGGGCAGCGGCGCAGGGAGCGGCGGCCCGGGCGGCCTTACATCGGCGGCGCCTGCCGGCGGGGACAAGAAGGTCATCGGTGAGGGCTAAACGGGGACGGGGGTGGGGCTACGGGGAAGTCTGGCCGCGGAACCGTTAGCCGGCACTGGGCGAGCCGGAGCGCGCGGCTGGCGGGACCGATTCTCCGCGCGCGGCCGCCCCTCCCCCCGGCCCCACTCGCCCTCGCGGGCCCGGACTCGCCCGCCCCGCGTGCCCGGTATGCGCGCGCACGCCGCCTCCGCGCCCCCTGCGGACCCCGCGGGCCGCGCACCCCTCCCCTTGCGGCCGCGCGCAGCCCGCCGCGTGTGCGGCGGGTCCCTTCTCGCGCGCCCGCGGGCGGACCGGCCGCCCTCGTGCGCTTGGCGTGGACTCCGTTGTTCGGTTCCCCCCACCCAGCTCCCTTCCGCGTGTGCCCAGAGGGCGCGGCGCGCCGCCTACGCAGGCTGGAGTGGGCCGGGCGGCTTCCCCTTCCCTCACGTGCTCCCCGCCCGCGGCCTGCGTACACACCCATCTTGGGCCCGCGCCCCAGGCCTGCCCTGCGGCGCCCCACGGCTTTGAGCCCACCCACGTGTAAGGCAAGGGACGCTTAGGGGTCCCCGCGCGGGCCTGTTAATGGGATGGGGAGAGAAAAGGCTGTCAGGTGCCCGAGAGCTGCAAGGGGATAGATCCCGAAGCCAGGGCGTTTTACAAGGCTGGCTGGTAATCGAGGGTTGTTTTGCTTTGTTTTCCAGCAACGAAGGTTTTGGGAACAGTAAAATGGTTCAATGTAAGAAACGGATACGGTTTCATCAACAGGTGAGATGCGCGTGTCTGAAGCTCCATCCCTGTTCCTGCATATTTGCCGCTCAGTCCTTTGGTTCTGCGGGGCTAGGGGTTCAGTTAGCATGTTGCAGGGACCCAGCCGCGTTCTGAAAGGCAGTAGCCTCCTCGGTAGTGTAATATTTTGTTTTCTTGATGAGTAAAGGGATTCGTGTATGTAGGGTTCGTTTTTGTTTTTCAGCTAAATATTAATCTAAAGGTAATCTCAAAGGGTTCGTTGTGGCACAAAGCAGTTAAGGAAAGCGGAGTGAATGAGTCGTTTCTTAACAGTTTTGGGAAATTGCAGGCCAACACGTTTTCATCCTTGTCTTTATACATTACTGAAATTAGGATTTGAGGATGTGATCCTGTAATTAAAGAATGTATATGTATGTGTGTGTGTGTACACACGCGTTGTTAAACCTTTTGGAGTAACATGATTTGACAAGTCAAAGACATGAGATTTTTGTCATCTTTACATAAGGTTATATTGCCTTTGTTTACTATTTCAAACCTCTTTTAATACCTCGGGGGAGTTTTCTATTAGTACTTCTTTCGCCAGAGAAAGCTGGTTTTGTTTGCCTGTAGAGTGAATTGCAGGGGGGGGGTCCTTTTCCTTATTCAGTTTTTATTTCTACTACTTCCTGGTGTCACAATCGTGCTAATTGAATAGAATTTTTTTTTTTTAACTCTGACTGTAGCTTTATTAGAGTGGTCTTAAGTCCCTGGTAACTTAATATTGTTCCTTTGAGGCAAAGCCGCCAGCTACATCGTTAGATTCAGCCTTAGAATTATCTGTAGCGACAGCGGTGGTAACTGCAGTTCGCTCACTGCACTCTGCGTCGGCTCCCTTGTGAGCCGGGCATCATTTCCAAGATGGCTGCCAAGGCTAGTAGTGCAGTTGCATGGGTGTAGAGCACCGCGAGTGCCAGTAGCAATCTTGGCTGTACAGCTGTGTGGTACTTGGCGCCATTTCAGCGTTTTCTTTTCTTGCATCCTTACTTTAGAAGGTGTTAACCAACTAGATGTTTGAAATAACGCTTAAGGGTAACAGAATGTTTGTGAGATGGACATCAAATGGGCAACCAGGCTTTTAGAGACAGACATAATTGATGAAAAAACGTGAGTTAATCAACCACACAGTATTGTGGAAAGAGATTATAGGCATTTGATGGTCTGTTTACCACATTTTTCAGTTATGGGGAAACATTTTGTTATTTTCATAATTTGGGGGATTTTCTATCTTGAACTGTTTGCCTTCCTGACCAAAGCTACATCTTTCATCAATTTTTTGATAATGGATTAGTACTGAGAAAGAAAGGAATACTTTTAATACGATTGGTTTGTTGATTACTTTTTAACTGATCTCTGGGCTAGGGTAATAATGTCCATCTTATTCCACCATCTTTCATATTTTATTTAGAGACATTATTTTATTTGGTATTCATGCCCTACTCTGATTCTCATTGCTTGCCTATCCTTAAACTAGTAGTTTTGAATTTAAGGGAGTTGAAAATGAAAAATCCCTGAGATCCTCCTGCAGTTATGATACATTTTTAACAGGAATACCAGATGTTGGTGAGAATGGTCTGTCCACCATAGCTTCAAAATAACTGCATTTAGCTGTTGACCTAGTGCAGTCAGATCTCTTGTGTACACATTAGAGGGGATAAGTTGTAGTTTTTGTATTGTGAGCATTTAAGAAATTTTTATATTGTGGCTCTTCATACTTATTTTATACTGTGGCTCTCTTATAAGTATTTATTCTATGAGATGCTGTTCATTGAATATTCTGGTTTTGAAGCAACTCAGTTGCTCATCCTTCAGGGCCAGTTAAGTGTAAATTGGCTTTTGATCTTTTGTTTGAACTATCCTGGCCTGAACTGTTGTTGAATTAACTCATTAAAATTTGCCTTGTTGCTAAATTAGTAGTTTTTAATGATTCTGAGACCTAAATAGGGTATTGTAGAATGAGTTCCAGTCGGGGAGGTTTGCCTTAATGAAAATAGGAGTTGGTTCTAGATGTTGCTCATGTAGTAAAACAGATCACAGACTTAGTTGGGGACACCTTACTCTTTTTTTTTTTTTTTTTATTCCTGTAAGGAATATCGATATTTATTTGGAAAATGCAGAACAGTTCATGAAAGCACCTTACTCTTCTGAGGGAGGAAGACAGACTGTATAAAGGGGGAGGATGCAGTGTTTAGGGTGGTTAAATTTTGGAATTCCCTGGATTTCCTATTCTAGATTCTCTAGATGTTTTATAACTGAAATACAGGATTTTTATGTAAATTTCCTTCCTTAAAAGACATTTCATTATAAATGTTGGTTGATAGCTTCAGTTGTCACCAATGATGAATTGTTTTGGCCTTGTTGGAATCACTTCTTAAAGGGTTTTCTCCTAATGGTGTGTGTGTTTGGTTTGGTACCTGGGATTGAACCCAGGACACTTAATCACTGAGCCACATCCACATCAACACCTCTTTTGAGACAGGGTCATGCCAAGTTATGAGGCTAGCCTCAAACTTGGAATCCTCCTAACTTATAGAAATTTTTTTGTACCTGGGATTCAACTAGGAAACACTCTACCACTAAGCCATATCCCCAGTTCTGTTTTTTAAAATTAATTATTTATTGTGATTAGGCATATATGACAGCAGAATGCATTTTGATTCTTTGTACACAATTGTAGCACAACTTTTCATCTCTTAATTGTACATGAGGTAGCCTTGCACCATATGTGCAGTCATACATGTAGCTAGGGTAATAATGTCCATCTTATTCCACCATTTTTCATATTTTATTTAGAGACAGGGTCTTGCTTTGAATTCTCCTGCCTCAACCACTACCATCCATCTGCTTATAGGACTTTTAAAGAAGTGAAATTATGTCAGGCATGGTGACACAATAAAATCCTATCCGAGAGGTATTTAGGTATCCAGGAGTATAACAGGTTTGAAACAAACCTGGGCAACTTAGACCCTATCTTTTTTAAAAGGGCTGGGGATGTATAGTTCAGACATAGCACTCCTGGTTTCAGACTCTTGCTAAAGAAAAGCAAAAAAAAATTTTTTTTTTTTTTTCGACATGTAATCTAGGAATTCTGAAAAGAAATTCATTGAGTTTCTCTTTTGTGTGCTGTGTTGGCAAAATAAAAATTGAACCACCTGAGTAGTTTATTAGCGTTCCTCCCAGGGTTACTTTTTTTTTTTTTTTTTTTAGCTTTTTAAGATTGATCCATATTTGCTAAATTCATGATTACCATGAATCAATAACAACTTTAATGGGACATGCATTTTAATAACTGAATTGGGTATTTTTTTTTCTCCAGAGTACTTTAAATGCCAGTTTGTCATTATGAAGTTTTGAAATGAGGGGGAAATTTGAAGCAAAGGAAATCAAGTAGAGCAGAGATCACAAGCTGGTAACCTGCTGGTTGATGTTTTGGGACAGTAGTATTTTTTTTTAATTAGAATTAATCACTAACATTTAAAATTCTGGAAATGATACCAATACAATCCAGGTTTCATGTTTTTAAGATGTGAACTTCATTAGCCTTAAGGCCCTGTGTTTCCACATAAGTAATCCCAGCTGACTGTATTACCACCACCTTTAGGATGTCCTGTGTTTGTTCTTTTTTACCAGTGTCACATTTAGTTGTGTCACTTGGCTGACTGCATTCCCTACATGGCCTCTGCATGCATACTTATTTTCCATGGTGTAGGAAGGCTTGGTTTTTCCTCTCTTTATAATAAAACTTAGTCAAGCTGGTCAGTTTTAGTCTGTTTGGGTGGGATTCCCATTTGGGAATTGTGACTTCCTTCACAGGAAGATAATGGTAATAATAGACATAGCTAACAATTTACACCAGGGTCATCTAGTATAAATGCTTAAAATGAACTAATTCATTTAATCGCCAAAACTTTTGAGGTTTAGGTATTCCGCTCTGAAGAGATTGATTAACTTGCCCATAGTAAGCAGGATTTGAAGTTTGGTATTTATGTATACCAACTGCTATTATATTGTCTCTGAAAATAGACCTTAGTCATCTTCAATTTGATAGTTGTCCACATAGTTACAGGTAATTTCTAATGGCTAGAAATTGTCATTTCTAGAATAGCTAGCTGTTCATAGCCATTGAAAGATTTGTATGATCTCTAGCATGTCAGTGCAGCTCCATTGTGCTTACGCTAGTTCCTCAGATGTTGGAAGACTTTCTGCTTCTTACTATGTTTTATGAAAAGTTCTAGTTTAGCGTGAAGGTTAGCATTACAAAGAATTTTCTTACTAGTATTGAGGCAGTTAAAGAATTAAAAGAACATTGAAGCTTACTTCACTTCTGGATCTTTTGTGTTTATATGGCCTGTGAGGTAAGAACCAGTATTATCTACTGGGTATGGTGGCTCGTGACTATAATCTAGTGACTTGGGAGGCTGAGGCAGGAGGATTGCATGTTGAGGCCAGCCTGGGCAACTTAGTGGGACTCTTAAGGTTCAACTTAAGTGGGAACCTGAGGATTTGAGGATATAGCTATGTCAGAGGTAGAGGACCTTTGGGTTCAATCCCTAATACCCCCCACCCCCGAAAAGGATGGGTATTATGAGGTTGCCTTAAAAAATAAGAAAGTAGAGTCTTCTGGAGTTTGTCATCATCCCCACACCACCAGGGATTGAACCCAAGTGTGCTTAACCACTGAGCCATATACCCAACCCTTTCTATTTTTATTTTGAGATGGGGGTCTCACTAAAATGCTGAGTCTGGCCGTGAATTTGGCCCTTCTGCCTCAGCCTCCGGGTGGCTAGGATTACAGGTGTGCTCTATTGTCCCTGGCAACTAAAATTCTCAATGTATAGTTCACATTAAAAGTCTGTAGAGCTTTGGAGAGGTGGTCACCAAAACTCCATCTTGGTAGGTCTGTCTCTGAGCCCTGTAAATTGTTTATAGTCCATAATATAATTGAAAGCTATTAAGACAATAGGGAAGCCATAAAGACTTCTTAGTTGCTACTAAGAAAGGGATATATGGGAGAGTGGCTTTTTTCAGAACTGGGATTCTTTGTACAAACAACAATGAATGACGGGTGTTGAAGACTTCAGGACTGATTTGTATTGGTTATACCTGTTATCTTGAGCTGGGTAAAAATTGCCATGCTTACCTGGTCACTGATTTGTGACTTGGAACAGGAATACACTGTAATCTTCCAGTGGTTTTTTTTCTGTCTTCCTTCAAAGTAAAATCATTTGACTTAAAAATCTAGAATGGGCATCCAATGTATTAACTTCTGTTTCCTAGTACTGGGGCAGTAGTTGCCTACCCTCCAGTCTCTGCCCTTGAAAGCATCTGTAGACTATTATAGTCTAAAGGTAATGGTGGACTGTGCCTGGGAAACAGATGTGTGGCTGAGTGACAGGGATTTTTTTTTTTTTTTCCAAAGGGAGCAAATAAAGAGATAAATTGTGGCTGTGATATTAAGGAGTTAATATCTGCAGGACTTGAAAATTGGTATCTGGATGCTTTGGGTTGTGAAACATGTAGATGTTAAATCCTGGAATTTGTTCTTATTACCACAGGATTATAATTTTACATACGGGAATTAGGTATTTTAATAGCTTGTGTGGTAATGCGCAACAAGGTAACAGCATATAGGAGCATTAAGTTATGAAACGACTCATATGGAGGTCTCATTTAAGGCAGTAGTGTAGTTGGCAAAAAGTTAGCTTATTTTCATGTACTTGCAGCTAGAGTAAAGATGATTGTGTTTTAGGGATGGGAGAACAGTCAGACATGGTACATGTGCAGTGTAGTGCTTGAATTTGGATGGTTTGGGCCATGAAAATCAAGGCAGAAATTTACAGAGCAGAAGCATTAGGTGAGCTGTGATTGTCTTTTGTGTCACAAAGTCTCTTTGGGGAGATTAAATTTGTTTTTTCCTGTTTTTTCTTATTTGAGTTGTATTTGACCATGATTAAGATCCTTATCAGTCTGGATAGATTGAGTAGTACAGAAGTGGCAATAATTGCATTTTTATCCAAAGAGCTTGCTAGAATAAGCAAGATAAGAAGGTACACCCAATACATATTTTAAAAGATGTAATTGAGAGCTGGGTGCAATGATGCTCATCTCTAATCTTAGATACTCTGTCTGAGGCAAGAGGGTTGTAAATTCAAGGCCAGTCTCAGCAATTCCAGTAATCCCTCTGCTCCACCCCCCACCCCACCCCCCAAAAAAATATTTTTGAGTAACGTGCTTCTACAGTGCTAATGATAGAATGAGGCACAGCCTGTTTTCAGTGACTTGTTGGTGTTCCACTGAAGAGAAGGGCGCTCATAAAAGTCTTGTCTGTATATACCTTCATTCTCAGTAAAGTATGGTAAAGACGGAAGTATGTTCTTGGTTCTCAGAACACACCACCAAGGGTAAAAGCACTGGGAATGTCTCCATCTCCTCCCCCATTACATCAATAATGGGTTAAAACATGCTTATTAAAAAAGCTATTTTGGCACATGTGTTTCCTTGGGGATTTATTATTTTGAAGCAGGGTCTCCCTGTGTTTTTGCTCAGGCTGTCCCTACATATTATTATGCCTCTGACCATACCCACCCCCATTTAGGATTGAACCCTGGGGCTCTTCATCCAGATGTTCATTCACTGAGGTATGACCCCAGTCCTTTTTATTGAGACAAAGTCTCAATTTAGTATGTCCAAGCCATAGTTTTTGTTTCAATTTGTGAATAAACAAGTTTATTGGTAAATTTAGTCAACATCATTAACGTAAAAACACCAATAAAGGAGACATTTAAAACCTACTTGGAAGGTCACGCCCATAAAAGGGATTTTCCCAGGACAGTAAGTAAGTAACCAGATGTAACTTATCCCAACAACTATCTTAATTTGCAGAGGTCCAATAACCTGGACCTGTGTCAAGCCATAGTATTTTATCTCTTGGCTGAAACGGTTTTCTGAGCTGTCAGGTTTTTTTTTCTAAAATCCAGATAAACTTTGGTCATGATGTTCTATCATTATCAGTAACAAAAAGTTCTCCGTGGAAGTTGCCTCTTCTTTTTTTAACTGAATTTCAGACATTTAGAAAGTACAAAAATGCCAGCTTCATGGCTCAGATGATAAATTTACATAAATGAAAGTCCAATAGGATGCTGAATCTTTACTATGTAACACTCTAGACCCATTAATGATGGTAGTGTGCTCCCTGATTTATGACAGTGTCCTGTAGGGGCAGTGTTGCCCTGATAAGTCACTGTTCCAGACCTTGCCCACCTTTCCATCTCTCATTTTTTTGTAGTATCTCCTTGAAGGCCTAGTATTTGGAATAGTCATGTTGGAGTTAAGATCTAATTAAGATAGCTCTAATTTGTTTCTGTGGTGCTTATGGAACAATGGTCAATTTACGTTTGACCAGCTATCAATTCCCTAGGGTTTGATTTGATTTTGGTACTGGGGGAAAGGACCCAGGGGTGCTTAACCACCAAACCACATACCCACCCCCCCCCACCCCACCCCATTTTTTAAATTTAGAAACAAGGTCTTGCTGAGTTGCTTAGAGCCTTGGAAAATTGATTGCTGAGGCTGGCTTTGAACTCGGCCATCCTGCTTCAGCCTCCTGAGTCGCTTGGATTACAAGCATGTGCCTCTGGGCTCAGCCTTTCTAGGTATTCCTAATATGCTTCTTCAGTTATTTGACTTGAATAGCTTTGGCAGCATTACCTGGTTTTGGATTTTTAAGTTTTGAGATTATTCTGGTTCCATAAATAAAAAAGTATTCTTATGTCGTGATAATGCTATAACTTTAAGGTCTGAATAGAAGTTATTTATTTTTGTGGTGCTGGGGATTGAACCAGGGTTTGTGCGTGTCAGGCAAGCACTCTACCAACTGAGCTATATCCCCAGCCCTGAAGTAAATTTTTATGTGCGTTCTTTGACTAAATTGGTCCATAGATCACCAAGAAGCCAATAGTCTAGTTCTGATAGTAAGCTAGTATTGTAACCTTTGTTCCTCTAGTCATTAAATACTAGAGCTATACTATAAGCCTTTTTTGTTCTGACCTACTGACAATGAAGAAGGTGGGGCACATGTATTTCCTTGGGGTGAAATAGTCTAGAAATGTTTCACTTCTAGCAGTTCTTGTTACTTATTTTTTACTTGGGATAGAATCCAGGGGGGCTTAACCACTGAGCAACATCCCTAATCCTTTGTTTTTGAGACACAGGATCTTACTAAGTGTCTGAGGCTGACCTCCATTTGGGTTCCTCCTGCCTCATCCTCCCAAGTCACTGGGATTATAGGTGTGTACCACCATACCTGGCGGATCTTCTCATTTCTAATGTCATCTCCTTTATAACCAATCTCAAAACTAAAAGAAGACATCATTTTTCTCTTCCGCCTCACTTGACATCCAGTTACATCCAGAGTTTGCCCCCTTATAAACTTTTACTGGTGCATTATAGTTATAATATTAGGGTTTATTTTGATACAATTGTATAAGCATGGGATACAATTTGCTTCAATTTAGTACCTAATAGTTTTCCCCATTTTTTGCTTTAAGAAGGATATTTAAAATACCTTCTTATGAACCCTTCATCCAGGACTTAATCAATCCCTATCTGGGCTTCTATAACTAACTGGATGGGCTCTGCTCATACTTAAGTCCTAAAATAAATATTTCAACCGTATTTTTTCAGCAGAATTGAATAGACCAATGAATGTTGTAAAATGGTATCCATTTAGCCAGGCATAGAGGAACACACCTATACTCATAACTACTTTAAAAACAAGGCTGGGGATGTAGCCCTTATAAATACCCATTGATTCAGTCCCTGATTCTCCCCCAAAAGGGACTATGTGTCTAACTTGAAGTAAAAAGGATGTGTGTGATACTGAAAAATATAATCTCATTCATCTGTCTACTTAGTTATATATACATTGTTCGGCATCTGAGTGATGTGTATATCGGTTGTACTTTCTTTAGGTTTTTTTTTTTAAGTTTTAGATTCACAGCAGAATGAAGCTGAAAGTGTACAGAGAGATCTCATATACTCTATTCTTTCCCCCACCAATAGCATCCCAAACCAGAGTGGTAAATTGATTAAAATTGATAACCAAAGTTAACCTGCCATTATCACCTGTAGTCTATAGTGATCACTCCTTGTGTTATATGATTTAGGGGAATTTGATTTCATTTGGGGTTTGAAAATGGTTATCAGGAAATGAGGATGGAGTGGAAAAAAAAACCATTCCTATTACTGTCAGTAACCATGTTCTAGAAGTGAGGGTGGGATGTGCTGAAACGGTAATTTTGAATGGGGTAAGGAGTGACAGTATGTTTGTCACTTCTACCTTAATTATGGCTCAGTTGGTCCCACTGAAGTCTGACTTGTTTTGCTTATATTCCTAAACATTTGCTTTTTAAATTTCCTAATAAGTCTTTGGCAGCCAAGAAAGCCTTTGTGGGAAAAAATGTATCCTAGTGATCAGGCATATTCTTAATCTCTGGCAACTATGAAATATATTCCATTTTTTAATTTGTTCAACTTGATTTTGTCTTATAGGAATGACACCAAGGAAGATGTATTTGTACACCAGGTGAGTGCTTGTGTATGTAGATACTTGCACTTCTGACTCAAGGCTTAGGAGAAGAAAAGGGTGGATGTCTTCTCAACTCTTGTTCCTTGCAAAAGGTTAAGTCCAACCACCAGTTTGTTTAGTTCCTTCCTACCTAAAGAGTAATAGCATGATTAAATGTGTATGTACATTGAAACATTGTATTGAAGTCCACTTAATTGAAATAGGTATTTCTGATTGAGATTTTGTTAATAGCTGTAGCATTTTAAAATAACGAATGTGCTCAACTTAATTGAACTAAATTTTTATTCCTAATTTTAGATGAGCAAATGCAGCCTCCATGAATATAAACTTAAATTAATAGTGTTGCTATAAATACACAGAAACGCTGGCAAGACGTTTTCAGATGCTGTTAGGCCTACCTCTATGTTAAGGACAAATTATAACAGGACAGAGCTGCAGAATACAGTTATTCGAAGAGGGTAGTAGAAAATGAGCAAACTAACTTACATCCTTCTACCCTGAAACGTTTTTAATAAAGTAGGATTTTTTTAGTTTGCTTCTAACTTTGGAGAATTGGCTTTCTTTGGGGAAACTTCACTAATAGCTTAAGGTTAAAAGAAAGGTAGTACAGCAGAGATGACAATTCATTAAATAATTGTGCATTGGCTACTAGTGTTTAGGAAGGAGAAAATTTAACAAAGTAAAGGGGCTACTTGCTGGATTTTCTCAAGTATCTTTTAAAGAACGTGTTTTTAAAAATGCTCAAACATTGAGGAATTAAGATTATTGCTATATATAGTAAGCCACTGCCAAGTGAATGCTAATATCTCAAACTTAAGTATGTTATAGGCTTCATTGGACTTACTCATCTTCTCAGGTATGAAATGGGTAGGGACAGCACGTTTGTGTATGTGTACTTCTGTGCTACGCAGTTTTTTCACTGAGACTGTTGAAATATCGGATTGTATTAAATTATTTTAAGAAACTTTTAACTATTTTTTTATACTAATCCAGAAATCTAGAGATCTAAAGTCATTTCCATACTCATACCTTTATTCAGGTAGATATGAGCTTGGATGGCAGCATGCTTCTTAGGAAGAGCTGTCATAGGTTGGTGATTTTATAGCTCTGAAGTGTCTTATACAGCATTCATTTGACAGTCAAGGGGAAAGCCAGATCAATTTCTAGTACGTCCAAAACCCTATCAAATAATCCAAGGGTCAAATGTAAGTATGGAAACATTTAAATTCTAAATGTAAATTCAGGACTACTCAGACAAAATGTTTTAAAGCAAATGTTTATAAAATTATGTTTTTTATAAAGACAACTCTTGATCTGTTCCTTCTGCATTTTCAAAAGAATGTGCAGACTTAGGAATGGTATAACAAGGTTTATCAGTCTTGCTGCTTTGGCAACCCCAAAAGGTTGGGGAAGGGAATAAAGATGTTCACTAAAGAGTTTGGGGATTTTAATTATCCATACTTCTGCTATCCCCTATGACTGCAGGTAATTGAGAGTTGGCTATATATGAAAGGTATGAAAACTATGTGACAGTTTAGATGACAGATGAGATCAATTATTTTGACTTTTAACTTACCCAGTTGTGTTGACCCACAATGTGTCACCAATATGCTTTCCTCTTTATTTGTAAGTGGTTTCAACATGTAGTTGTTTTTTGGGACTTTGGCTGCTCAGGTCTTAGTGGTGTATCAAGGAGATGCAGTTCTGGGCAACGGAGCTTAACTGGCCTCAGATTTGTTGGTTGTCCTGCCTCCCCTGGAATGAAAATATGCATGAGTGATCCTGTAATGGATACTGCTGTGATGTGGAATGAACATGGGATTTGGAGTCCCAAGACCTGGATTGAGAAAAGTCCCCGCTCTGCCACTTACTAGCTGTTCGACCTTGGGCAATTCAACTAATTTTTAAGTGCCTGCTATAATGTAAGATATACTGTATTCTTGGGAGGTGATAACCAACATTCCTATGCAGTCAGATAATATAAAGAGTGGCATTGTTAATACATGTGAAATGCATTTCCATGGTAGTATCTCAGGTTGGAAGGGATTTTGGTTGACATTTGTAATTGAGTTTGATGTGGTAACACAGGGACAAAGTTGGTTTGGTCAACTTTGAAGCATGTAAAAACTAAACTCGCCTGTCATCTAAACTGGCCATGTGTGGGGCTAGCTTCTACTATTAAGTGCAGTCTTTGGGGGATAGATGGATAGCCTCATTTTGTTCCAAGCTATATATAATGCTTTTTTTTTTTGTAAAAAGCATTTAAAAATACACATAATATTGTTGTCTCTGTCTTGAGTGTTAAATTACCTTAGTTTTGTAAATAGTGGTTAAAATGCTGGGGCTTTGGATGATTGGAGTATTTTGGTTGAGGTGGGGGTAGCATTGGTCCCTGCTTTCCTGAACTTATTGACAGTTTGGTCTTATGTAAAGCAAATATAAGATAAGTGTATATCCAAGCTAAAATAATATTGACTCTGGTACATTTTAAATGAAAAAGCACGTTATTCTCCCCTGTTAATCTATTTTTGGAATGTGATATTACTAGACTGCCATAAAGAAGAATAACCCCAGGAAGTACCTTCGCAGTGTAGGAGATGGAGAGACTGTGGAGTTTGATGTTGTTGAAGGAGAAAAGGTGAGGATGCTTTTTGTGTAAAGGTTTGACTTCAGTATGGAAATATTTTGGAGATCTCATCCATTAGGATGGTGGCTCTAATGTGGATGGATGTGTTCAGGTGACCACATGAACACAGGTGCATCTAGCCTAATGTGTTGGCTGCAGTTAGAGGGCAGTCTCTTCGAAGAGTGAGGAGCTGATATTCAGTCATTTCTATGCACCCCTGCCCACACAGACACCCCCACCCCTTGTTTTCTTGTTTTTCTGGGTTTGTGTGAGGTTTGTTAAATAAAGTATTCCGAGTTCCTTTGTCACTATCAATATATAATGGCTTTTGTAGGGTGCGGAGGCAGCAAATGTTACAGGCCCTGGTGGAGTTCCAGTTCAAGGCAGTAAATATGCAGCAGACCGTAACCATTATAGACGCTATCCACGTCGTAGGGGTCCTCCACGCAATTACCAGCAGAATTATCAGAACAGTGAGAGTGGGGAAAAGAATGAGGGATCGGAGAGTGCTCCCGAAGGCCAGGCCCAACAACGCCGGCCCTACCGCAGGCGAAGGTTCCCACCTTACTACATGCGGAGACCCTATGGGCGTCGACCACAGTATTCCAACCCTCCTGTGCAGGGAGAAGTGATGGAGGTAAGTTCCACCAAAAAGAAAAAGGTAATGCCTTTTGACATGACCATTTCCTGGAGTTCTTCACTATATTGGAATTGTTGGTCATACGAAAAGCACTTTTCCATCCTGAGTAACCAAAGAAATTAATAATATGATATTTAACTAGATGACCCCTCCCCCCCCTTTTAAATTAACTCTTACTATCATATGAGATAGGATTTGTCTGGTTGGGTTTTTAGTGTTACTGATCCAGGAAGTTTGATTGCTGATGTCTTTTTCAGGGTGCTGACAACCAGGGTGCAGGAGAACAAGGTAGACCAGTGAGACAGAATATGTATCGGGGTTATAGACCACGATTCCGCAGGTACAGCCCATATTATCCTGTTTATCTTCAATTCTTCAACTTATGTAATGACTCAGCAGTGGCATCATGCTTCTCCTGCAGTCTGTTTGAGTCATTTACCTGTTAACACTTACATTTTCTTTCGTCAGATGCCTAAGAGGTGAACCTGAAGTCAATTGTCTTTGAGAATGTGTTCTTTGCTGGCACTGGTTAAAAACAGCTTGTATAGATGAGGTCTACTTTGTACATATTTTTTAAAATGAGGGTGTGGAATTTCAAATTTTCTGTTCTTAAACAGGTAAGACAGTAGTTTAAACCACATGTCTTTTAAATCTCCCTACTAAGGAGGAAGGAAAGGTAAGCATTAGGAATATCTGACTTGAACCATGGCATACTTGGGAAATGAACAGTAAGACAGTGGAAAAGCAGTGTTCCCATTATCATAGGGGTAGTGGGATAGAATACTCTTGACTTTTTTTTCAGTATTAAAGCTTTAGAAATCAGGGGACCTAGTTGAAATTATATAATACACACATCAAAGAGGTTTTTGGTGCACATTGAATCTTACATTAATAGCCAAATGTATTTGTACTATTATTTGCATTGATGCATGTTCTTTCCTGAGTTTCTAATTTAAGTAAACTGAAATGCTAGCTGGTTCACAAGGATTTTCTAATTCACTGCTATAACAGGCAATTGTGTTAGTTGTGTTAGTCACTTGGTAGGTTTTGAAGATTGATGAGTTCTTCTGTCTGGTGGTTAAAGTCTGAATGGGGCTCCCCTGGCACTCTGTACATTATTATTCACAAGTTCCAACAGCAGAATCTTTGATTTGGCTGTTTGTTACACTGTAGAGCTACTTCAAATTTCTTACTTGGTTCATTGGTGAAATGCACAAACATTTTTAGTGTAGAGTACATCGGTTTTATTGAATTTGTTAAATTCTAGAAAAGGTTTAAAAAAAACCTTCAGTACAAAAGTCTTTTCAGTTTATTTCAGATTCAATAGCCTCGTGTTCATTGACAGTGCCAGATAATTACTACATAACACATTTTGCTCTAAAGTGTGCAATGAAATTGTCAATGAATGTGGGTAGGGCTTTCTAACCTAGTCAGGAGTTAGGGTTGGGGTGGGTGTTGTTTTCTTCAAATGAATGGTAAATGAAATGCGTCTGATTGCATGAATTTTTGGCATGAATTCCTGGTTGGTTTGGGTTCAAGAGCAAATTGAATAAGATGGGGACCCTAGGAAGAAGTTTTGTTGGAAAGGAGACAAATAGGTTAGGAAGGAGAATATATGAAGTTAGAAGGGCTCATTTATGGGAAATAAGAGGATTTATAGGATAAAAAGTACAATACAAGATAATTGCTAAAATTTGAGTCTAAAGGAGAAGAAAGGTGGTCAGGGACAACATTGTGAAAATATCTCTAGAAGGAGAAAAGACCAGGAGTAGTGATTACAGATTCTAGTGAAAATTAAGAATGGGAAAACAAGGAATAAACTAGAAAAATAGGAAATAGGGTAACTAGGGAGTCACATGTAATTAGAAACTTGGAACTATAATAGGCAGAGGAGGTAAAACAGAGGCTATTATAAGATTGAAAGCCTGCAATTTTCAGGAAGAAGTTAGAAGAATTATGTAAAAACCGTCATGGTGCTTCCGTGATTTAGGGAGAGTCTGAGGCAGGAGGATACTAAGTTTGAGGCCAGCCTGCCCGGGGGATGTAGCACAGTGGTAAAACATCCCTGGGTTTAATTCCCATACAAAAGATGTGTAAAAAGTGGGTATTGGGGGAGAGGAAAGGGTTGGGATGACTATGTGGAAGTTAAAAAAAATTTGAATCTGGAAAGTAAATGTGAATTAAAGCCATGATTTTGATATGGTCCTGGGGCTTTCTGGAGTGCTATGAGTGTATGTAGGGAAAGTTCAATAATATTTCATTGTTTTTCTGTTGTTTAATCACCAGCAGAAAAGGGGGAAAAAACACCTTTCTCCTGGGTGATGGAGTCTCATTCTTTAATATATTTATTGCTGGAGTTGTATCATTTGAACTTCGTTAAATCTGCTTTCAGTCTTACTTACTGTACCTATTCCGTTTACTTACTATACCTATTCCATATAAATGGAATCATACAGTGTGTGACTTGGTTTCTGACTGCTTTCACTTAGCATGTGTTCTCAGGGTTTTTAATGTGTTAACGCCTAATCCATTTTATGTCTATCACAGTGCATTGAATGGGTGTTCACGTGTTGATGGACATTTGAATTGTTTCCACATTTTATTGTGGATATTAGTAAGTCACAATAAGTTTTTGTGAATAGACTCTAGGGTACAGACTTCGGTAACTTTAGACTAATAGTTGACTAATACATTGACTAATGATTGCTGTGGATTAATTTGTATGAAGAGGGGGCATCTTTGGTCTTATTTTGTACCCTTTGGCAAGGGTAAAGGGTAATAAGTGTGGTGCCTTTCAAAGTTGTTTAAAGTTCCTTTTAAAGTTTGTTTAAATGGTGATGGTGTTGTACCACTACTAGCTAGTTCATGCTTAATTTTGTAATAGATTAGGCCAGGTAAAAGTTTGCTTGTCTATTAAAATCATATTTTAGTTAACACATTTGTACATATCGTAGGAGTATATTGTGCAGTGTTTTTAATATGTATATAGTGTGTAATTACCAAACATTTATCATTTCTACATCTTGCGACCCTTTGGACTTCTTGCTATTTTGAAATAGATTATAATGTTGTAAAGCCAGTTTTAATACTCATCTTTGTTGTTTATACACCACTGTTCTTTTGTACAAAATCATCATGCTCAGTTTGTGAAATATGAACCAAGTTAGTATTTTTTATTATTTTTTTGCAAAGTGGCCTGTGGATCACTTTGAACAAGAGAATGTCCAGATAATTATGATTGAACAAAGTAAATCACTGTTGGATGGGTTGAAAGAAGGAGGTTTTGTCACTTCAGAATTTCCAAAATGTTCATTCTAGGGGCCCTCCTCGCCAAAGACAGCCTAGAGAGGACGGCAATGAAGAGGATAAGGAAAATCAAGGAGATGAGACCCAAGGTCAGCAGCCACCTCAACGTCGGTACCGCCGCAACTTCAATTACCGACGCAGACGCCCAGAAAACCCTAAACCACAAGATGGCAAAGAGACAAAAGCAGCCGATCCACCAGCTGAGAATTCGTCCGCTCCCGAGGCTGAGCAGGGCGGGGCTGAGTAAATGCCGGCTTACCATCTCTACCATCATCCGGGTAAGTAGGCCCACAGGGCCCACTGGCCTTGGTGTGACAGTCATGAGTAGTATCTGTCATCTTTATTAATACAAGGGGGAAAAAACCAGTTTATCAGGTAAGATAAGCCATTTTATGTAGTGTCATTCACTCTAATCTTCAAATTACTTAAATATTCCATTTTAGGGTGTTGAGAATCAGCCCTATTTGGTCCCTCATCCAATTCTCAATTCTGACACCGGGAGACCTGTCTTCGCATTGTGTATTTTGAATATTAGAGCCTTTTGTCAACTTTTCAGAATGCTGTGGTTTCACCAGTAAACTGAGGAAAGTCTTGCTAACCTTACTCTGAGAAGTATGTTAATTACATTGTGTTATTTATGCTTCATTTTTTAAAAAGTGGGATAGCTACTAGAATTAATAACCTAGTTAATAGTGGCAAATAACAGTATTTGGATAAAGTTGGCAACATTGGCATCATTTTTAATCATTTATAGTTGTTTAATTGGTTTATTTTTGTTGGAAGATGGGAGATCTTTCTTGTTTCTAAAAGCAGGAATTTATTCCTTGTTTGACTCTGTACGTTAATCATGCTTTATTTAAAATGCCTATGAGATAGATAATTCTTCTCTAACAATTATGTTTTTGTTACTATAAATTAATGTCTTTTTTTTCCTTTAAATTCCAAAATTAAGGGATTCCTTTGCATTTAGTTTTTTTACTTTATATCTAGAGACATGTAATTCTCTTTGGCTCTGGAATTGACATTTTTCTGCCTTTGATACTTTATAGTTTTCCCTGTTTTCTGGGTGGCCAAAAATCATCCAGAATCCACAAGTAACCCTTAAATCACACAGTATAATGTCTGCTTCAACTATATATCACTGTCTTAGGTAAAACAATGAGATTTATTTGTCTCCCTTACATTGTGCTTATATGATATAGAAAATTTGATGCAGTGAATTGTACATGATAAACCTTTTTTCTTTGCAGTTTAGACATCCAACAAGAAGAAATGAATATGAAATTCCAGCAATAAGAAATGAACAAAAGATTGGAGCTGAAGACCTTAAGTGCTTGCTTTTTGCCCGTTGACCAGATAACTAGAACTATCTGCATTATCTATGCAGCATGGGGTTTTTATTATTTTTACCTAAAGACGTCTCTTTTTGGTAATGACAAACGTGTTTTTTAAAAAAGCCTGGTTTTTCTCAATACACCTTTAAAGGTTTTTAAATTGTTTCATATCTGGTCAAGTTGAGATTTTTAAGAACTTCATTTTTAATTTGTAATAAAAGTTTACAACTTGATTTTTTCAAAAAAAAAAGTCAACAAACTGCAAGCACCTATTAATAAAGGTCTTAAATAATTGTCTTTGTGTATACCTCTGTCTAGTTTGAGTTAAGTCTTTTACTGTTCATGGGCCATTAACATAAACTAGTCTGCAAATAGAAGATACAGGTTTTTCCCCCCAGGGCAAATTGCCTTAAATCCTGCTTGGCATATAATAGTGCAAGCCTGTAATCCCAGCAGCTAACAAGGCTGAGGCAGGAGAGTTGGCAAGTTCAGAACTTGTCAGCAAATTAGCAAGCTCTTGTCTCAAAAAAGGGTGGATATGGCTCGGTGGATAAATTCCCCGTTAAACACAGAATATAAAAGATATGTAACACTTGTAGGTTCCTAGTAAAAATTTAAAAATTGGTTACTCTGATTAAGGATTAGCTTGCCTGTCTGGAGTAGGACTGTAGTTCTATGTGTGTTCCTGTGGTGCAGTGATAACCCTAGGAAAAGGATATGCTCTAACATAGATCGAATGGTTTCAAAATTTGCACCACTTAGTTCCTTCCCTGTGGTGCAATGATTTCGGCCTGTCAACCAAATGGAGGTGCTTGCCTTGGAATGTAGTATGCTAATTGTTATCTTGGCCTCTGATTTGGTAGAGATGACAACAATATGTTATATGTGTGGTTAAGCTGTTTAAGAACATGGAGATGATAAAAAGCTCATTTTGTTGACTCCTTATAAAATGTCCTGGTCTGGCTATTCCTTACTGATTTTTAGTTATGTGTTCTTTGGCCTACTTGGTAGAATAATTAGATTCTTGGCTGAAAATGACTGCTGTTCAGAAACCCATTCCAGATCAGTTCAAGAGAGACATTGCATTTGTGGAGTAAACCCTTGTGGCACATTTGAGGGGTCCTGCAGTGTGGTAAGTGGAGGTGGTGATGCCCTTCTCCAGAATGTGCTCATATAAGAAATTGAATTGGTACTTAGTAGACTGTGTAAAGTGAAAAATTGAAAGGTTGGTTATTAGTCAACTCTTTGAAAGTCATCTAAATTGAGACCAGCTCTTGGTGATAGAACCTTGTAAAAACTTGATGAAAGGCCTCACCTCACTTTAATTTTACGTATTCATCCTCAGGAAATTTGTTAGCATTAGCCCATCCCTTTACCTTGGTGGGGTTTATGGAAATAACCTGTTGGTAGAGAGTGCAATGGAAAATGCTTAAATGCTGTTGTTGTTATGTAGGATATTTATAGTTGCATGTATTTGGATATATATTGTGGAAGTTGGAAGGTCAATATTGGTTAAATAGCAGTGTATAAGGATTGGAAAGAAAGCACTGCCAAAGTGCATAGATGGCTGCTGTTCACATAGAACACCCTGAAAAATTGCAGTCAAGTTAGAATTAATAATTGCATAATTGGCATTTCTGTATAGCAATGGCTAGAAAATGCATAAACACATCCTTTAATGGTAGTGCCAAAGAAATACACTTAGGGATAAATTAATATGTCATGATTTCTGGGAGGGAGCAAGACTTATGAAAAAGATAAAGAGGGCTGGGGATGTGGCTCAAGCGGTAGCGCGCTCTCCTGGCATGCATGCGGCCCGGGTTCGATCATCAGCACCACATACAAAGATGTTGTGTTCGCCAATAACTAAAAAGTAAATAAATATTAAAAAAATTAAAAAAAGATAGTTAAAGGAGGGCAATCAAGGTTTTCATGCCCTTGGATTTTTTAAATCTTTGGAAGTTGTCTAGAATAGGCAAAAAAAAAAAAAAAGCCCACTTGAAATATACAGTAGGCGGGCCTGGGTTGTGGCTTAGTGATAGAGTGCTTGCCTAGCATGTGTGAGCATTAGTTTCAATTCTCAGCACCAAAATTAAATTTTAAAAAGGGTCTGTTTTTCAAAAAGAAAAGGTAGGCTTGCTTGTTAGAGGATTGAGTTTAACCAGGGCCCTGTCAGGTGAAGGGAACTGAGGAAGGAAAGATCAAAGGTATTGAAATTAAAAAATATACAGTAGATGCATAGTAACCTTCCCAGCATCTGTTTCCTCATCCCCAACTAAGAGGGCTGGATCCCATTTTCAAAAGCCAATAGGGTAATAGTGCTGGTTCCAATGTTGAGGGTTGTGGAAAAGGGTTGTGAAGGGTAGTTCTTGGTCAGGATGAAGTGGTTCCGTTATTCAAAGTTTAGGTTGTAGCTAAGTGAATGGTGACCCAGGTCCAGGACCCACAATCCAGATGACACAGTGGAAAACACAAGAATGAAGCAATTAGTCCAGGTGACAAGGAGAGTGCCTGACAAGAGGGATGCTTAGTTTTAGTTGGTGCAGGGAGGGTACCTCAAGCAGGGGATAAAAGGTTACAAATGTTGCAGTAGGCTGTTGACTTGCGCCTATTAAGATTCATTAATAATTGCTTAACCAGCATTTCCATATAGTAATGCTCTGGAAAGCCCTCTGTACTTTTGTGTTGTACAAGGAGATATTATTAATTTATTTTTATTTTTTGGTATGGATTTGCAGACTGACTGGCAATTGAATTCGGGGGCACTCTACCACTAAGCCACATCCCCAGCCCTATTTTGTATTTAGAGACAGGGTCTCACTGAATTGCTTATTAGCACCTTGCTTTTGCTGCTGAGACTGGCTTTGAACTTGTGACCCTCCTACCTCATCCTTCCAAGCCTTTGGGATTACAGGCGTGGGCCTCTGCTCGGCTAGGTTATTTTTAAATAGGAAGGCAATGTTCATTGTAGACTTCAAGGGCAAAAGAAGTTTGAGGAAAATAGCCAACGCAGGCATTATTGTAGAAGGCAGGTAAGGGATCAGACAAACAGTGGCAGAAAGAGTTCAAGTTTTAAATATTTTAGTACCCTTTGCTGAAGTAGAGAATGGTCGGGGGGCATGAGATAGCTTTGGAAATCACTGAGTGCAGGAAGCAGGTTTGGGACTAAGGAGTGAGGCACAGGTGGCTGCTGAATATTTGACATCTGGTTACTATTGTAAACTGATGGTGAAATCATATGCCTTTGCTCATTTGTGAAACAATGAGAGTGGAAACCCAAAATCTTTGAAAAAAGACTAAGGACAATAAAAGTAATAGCTGTAAAATGAGAAACCCAGAAAGGGGAATGTGACAAAAGCCTATTGAAAAAAGTAATGGTCAGTCTGCATTGACCATTAAGGTAAGGTTCACTGTCACCTGGGTTTAAGAGTGGGGAAGATTTTGACCAGAGCCTGCCCCTGGAGGTGAATCCCAGACTACAGGGATTAATAGGACTGTCACTCCCATAGCATTCTACAGCTCAGCTATAGCAGTTTATTCTTATAGGTTGCCAAACATTCATCTCACTTTTATCTTCCCATATACAGTCACTCTGCAAATCCATTGACCATAACAACAGAAATGGGACTTAACCCACATGGGCCCAGGCCCCTCACATCCTAACTTGGATGATTGTGGTAGCCTTCCAAGCAGGGCCTTGTTATTTCTACCTTAAAACTGCTCAAAACACCAAGAGATTTCCAGTTTCATTTTTGAGCTGAAGTCAGTATTCTGCAGGAGGCTTCACATTGTGTACCGCCTGTGCCGCTGCCATGTTCTGTTCACAGCTTGCTTTTCCTTGAACATGCCAGGCATTCTTCCACTTGCTTTCCCTCTGGTTGAAGAGGTTTCCCCCCAACATCTATCTAAATGGCTTTCTCCATCAGTTCTTTCAGGCCTCCTTTGATTAAGATGTCCTTCCCTGACCACGTTGTGTAAAAGGTCAGTTTTCTTCCCATGGCCAGCTTTTGTGGTTCCTTACTTGCTTGGTCTTTTTTTTCTCCAGTCTACATTTACTTGCTGCCTGTCGTATCTTGATAAATGGTGAGCTCCAAAAGGATGGAGGATTTTGTTCACTGCTGCTCTTACTCGCAACAGCATCAAAATGAATGAAACTTCAGTTTCAATGTCCATGAAGAGGTTTGGCAGTGGGATGAAGGAAGTGACAGTTGCATCTGGAAGAGAAGACAAGTAGTATGACTCTGTCTTGGCCCGTTTGACCTGTTGAGTTCCACAACTGAAACACTGAGGGTCACTCCAGATGAACTGGGCTGCACAAAATAATCACACGAGACAGGGATACCTTTTCTTTAGGTCTTCTGATCTTAGGGGTCCTTGAAAAGAACACATGCTGAACCCTTCTATTGGGGAGAAGCCTTTTAAATGAGGGCAAGGTGTCAGGTTTGGGGAGGATGTTGAAACTAGCTTTGTGATTGCCTATGTTCGGCAGATTGACATCTAGGAAGTCTACACCCAAAAGCAGAGCAAGAGAAGGGGACTCGAAGAGAGTTTCCATGGAACATTCTATCCCAAACAGGGCAAAGGGGTAGGATTACAAAATAGAGAGTGTAGCTCAACCTCAGGGGTATGCCTACTCAGAAGACTGGCCTTGCTATGGGGGGCCGGGGGGTGAGTCATGGAAGGACCACACCAGACTACAATGATCTTTCAGATCCCTGTGGTGCATCAGGACTGGAAGGTGTGGTGACTCAATATGGCTCCCCACATTGATCTGCTATCACAGAATACTATAGACTAGGAACTTAAGCAACACAAGTTTATTTCTCACAGTTCTGGAGGTTGGGTTAAAGGCCCACCCCAAGTTAAAAATTGAACTTGAAGACACTGCAGAAGTCTCTTAACACCCTGTGGTATTTTCCTTGAGACCCTGCCCTCATGACTTCACCTGAACTAATTATTTCCTCAAGGTAGTCTAGGATGCTTCCACTGCACATTCTCAGGATCCTTGATGGCTCTCAGAATGCCTCATTAAGTTAAGGAGATGAGAGGCTTCTGGGAAGATGTCTGAGTAGGAACATCAGAATCTTTTTTTTTTTTTTTTTTTTTTTGATATTTATTTTTTAGTTCTCGGCGGACACAACATCTTTGTTGGTATGTGGTGCTGAGGATCCAACCCGGGCCGTACGCGTGCCAGGCGAGCGTGCTACCGCTTGAGCCACATCCCCAGCCCGGAACATCAGAATCTTGATCCAAAACCTTGCTGAATTTTTTGTCACTTAATTTTTTGAAATTAGTATGGCATAAATTTATATTGAAGTGTTGTAACTTTAGGGTGTTAAAGATAGTCACAAAAGAAATACAAAAGGAAATGGAGTGTTTTACCAACAACAACAAAAAAAAAAAACTAAAGAGGGAGGAGCAAAAAATATCCACAAGGCATATAGGAAAGAAATAGCAAAATGGCAGAGATATGATAGTCCTTCCTAATCAACAAGTACTTTAAAGGAAATGGATGCATTTCTCTTCAGTAACAGAATGATAGCATCTATAAGAGATTCATATTAGATACAATGAAGAAAATATCTTGAAAATATAAGCATGGAAAAGAGATTGACCAATATGCTGTATTAGCCCAGGTGAGGTAGTGCATGCTTCTAATCCCAGCAGCATGGGAGGCTAAGAGGGGAGGACTTTTAGTCTAAAGCAGGTCAATTTAGCAAAGCACTTGGAAACTTCGGTAAGACTATTACATTGATAAGATGTTCAGCATAACAAGAACAGTTAGAAACATGCACCTAAAACAAGTCTAGTTAATATAAATAAATTAACAGGATTGAAGGGTGAAATAGAAACTTACATTGTGATAGTTGGAGTCTTCTTTAATTACAGATGAAAACATCCAATAAAAGTAATAACAGGAATTGAACAGCAGTAAGTCAGCTGACGAGACATTCCCAATGTGAATAGAATACTTGCTTCTCAAGGGCTTATGAGATTAGTATTCAGGGGAGATCATCATACGTTATATCAAAAACTTAAATAGTGGGGGTTGGTGCCAGGGATTGAAATCTGGGACACTTGACCACTCTAAATGAAAATTATAGAACTTTAATAAAGAAACTGAAGAATACCTTAGAAGATTGAAAGACCTCACATGTTCTTGGATAGGCAGATTTAATGTGATTCCTATTAAGTTTCTGAAATTAATACTACACCAGCACCACAAAAAAAAAAAAAAATGTCTTCACAGCAAAGGAAGCAATCAAGAACATAAGAACCTACAAAATGGGAGAAAATATTTGCCACCTGCACCTCACTCAGAGCATTTCCAGGATATATAAAGAACTCAAAAAAAAAAACACCAAATAACCCAATCAATAAATGGGCAAAAGAACTGAACATTTACTTCATAGAAGAAATACAATTGGTGAATGAATGCATGGAAAATGTTCAATATATCTAGCAATCAGAAATGCAAAATAGAACTACACTGAGATTTCACCTCTAGTCAGAATGGCAGTTATCAATAAGTAACAATAAATGTTGGCGAGGATGTGGGGTTGAAGGTACTGCAAATTGATGCAATCACTCTGGAAAGCAGTGTGGAATTCCTCAGAAAACTTGGGATGGAACCACCATTTGACCCACTTATCCCACTCCTCGGCATATACCCAAAAGATTTTTAAAATCAGCATACTATAGTGGTGTGGCCACATCAATCTTTATAGCAGCTCAATTCACAATACCTAAGCTGTAGAACCAACCTAGGTACCCCTCAACAGATAAATGGATAAAGACAGTGTACATATACACAATGGAATATTACTCAGCCATAAAGAAGAATGGAATGATGGCATTTGCAAGTAAATGGGTGGAACTGTAGACTATCATGCTATGCAAAATAAAGCTAATCCCAAAAACCAAAGGCCAGTATTCTCTGATAGGCGAATACTGACTCATAATAGGGGTCAGGGGCAAGGAGAAAAGGAGATTTGCCTGATTGGATCTGGCATACTGTGGGGAAGGGGAGGAGGGATGGGAAGGAGAAAGACAATAGAATGAATCAGACATAACTTAAATGAATACACAACCAGTGTAACTCTACATAGTAATGTACAGCCACAAATGTGAAGTTTGCTGGACACAGTGGCGCCTACCCATAATCCCAGCAGCTCAGGAGGCTAAGGCAGGAGGATTGCAAGTTCAAAGCCAGCCTCAGCAAAAGCAAGGTGCTAAGCAATTCAGTGAGAACCTGTCTTTAATACAAATTAGGGCTGGGGATGTGAATCGGTGGTCCAGTGCCCCTGAGTTCAATCCCCAGTATCCCTCCCAAATAAATGGAAGTTATGCTCCATGCATATATGATATGTCAAAATACATTCTACTGTCATGTATAACTAAGAAGTACAAATTTTACCAAAAAAAAAAGGTGTGTTCATTTCAATTCCATATGAAATGAACAAATTTTTAGGAAAACAAATTGTATCAAAACTGAATCTATAATGACTAAAGAGACTGAATCTGTCATTGAGAACCTTATAGAAGCCTTCATTCAACTTGATTTCACTGGTAAACCCTACTGAGAATTAAAGAACACTAAGCCTTCTTGACCTTTCATCAAAATTGAAGGGAGGGTACACTTTATTAATTCTATGAGGAGAGCATTATTACTCTAGTAGAAAAGTCAGACAAGAAGTCCACAAGAAAAAAAATATGGGTCAATATACTTGAAAAACATGCAATAAATCCTCAACAAATTGAAACATGCAAACCTGATTCATTATGTACTAAAAGGATTATAATTCACAGAATAATCGGGATTCCTAAAATGCAAGGATGGTTCAACCTAATTTAGAAAAAGCATTTGGCACTATCCAATCTGCTTCATGACTTAAACTAACAAGGAATAAAGAAAACTATGCAACATACTGAAAGTCATATGGAATCCCACAGTGAATATTCATTCTCACTGGCAAAAGACTAAAATAATGGACTAGGATGTCCTCTTTCTTTTTTTTTTTTTTTTTCCATTGTGGTACTAGAGGTCAAAACCTGAAGTTTAAGACTGGCTCACTGGGGCTGGGGTTGTGGCTCAGAGGTGGAGTGCTTGCCTAGCATGCACGAGGCACTGGGATCAATCCTCAGCACCACGTAAATGTAAAATAAAGATATTGTGTCCACCTAAAACTTAAAAATAAATATTTAGAAAAAAAAAACAAAACCGACTGGCTCACTGGCGTAAGCCAGCCTTGAACTTGTGATCCTCCTGCCTCTGCCTCTGTTTAGGTGGGATTACAGGTACATGCCACTGTGCATGATGACTTTCACCACTTCAATGTATTACTGGAAATACTAGCCAAAGCAAGTACTTATTTTATGGCAAGAAAAGGAGTAAAAGTCATCTAAGTTGAAGAAGAATTGTGCGTGGTGGTATGTGCCTATAATCCCAGCTACTCCAGAGGTCAAGAAGAAGGATTGTAAATTTGAGGCCAACCTTGGCAACTTAGTGAAACTCTTTCTCAAAAATAGAAAGGGCTGTGCTGGGGATGTGGCTCAAACGGTAGCGCGCTCGTCTGGCATGCGTGCGGCCCGGGTTGGATCCTCATCACCACATACCAACAAAGATGTTGTGTCCACCGAGAACTAATAAATAAATAAATAAACAAAATTTATTTAAAAAAAAAAATAGAAAGGGCTAGGATGGAGCTCAGTGGTTGATCATTTACCTAGTATGCATGAGGCCTGTGTTCAATCACCACTAATATACACACCCAAAATTGGGGGAAAAGTAAATGATCTCTGTTGACAGTTAATATGATGTTATATGTAGAAAAGTCCCTAAAGTTTATACACACACAATGGTTAGAACTAATAAAATCAGCAACTAGGCACAGTGGCATGTACCTGTAGCCCCAGCTACTTGGAAGGTGGAGGTAAGAGGATCCTTTCCTTTAAAAAATGTCTATTGAAATCCTTTGTCCACTTTAAAATTGTCTTTTAATTATTGAGTTGTAGGACTTTCTTATATATTTCTGGATTCAAGTTTCTTATCAGATATATGATATGGAAAAAATTTTCTCAGTCTGTGGATTGTTATTTTTTTATTTTTATTTTTTGGTACTGATATGATTTGCAACACAAAGTGTTTAATTTCAGTGTAGTTCCATTTGTGTATTTTTCTTCTGTCCTTTATACTCTTGGCATTTTATTTGAGAAACCCATTGCCAGACTTGAGGTTAAAAAAATATATATATATACTCCTATATTTTTTCCTTAGAGTTCTATAGTTTATTATTTCACATTTGAGTCTAATGATTCACTCTGAGTTAATTTTTGTATGTGATTTGAGGTAGGGGCTCAAACTTGATTTTTGCATATGACTCTTCAGTGACCCTGGCACTATTTATTGAAAAGATGATTCTTCCCCCATTGAATTATCCATGCATCCCATTGAGTTTATTTTGTTGTTTCTATTTAGTTTGTTTACAAATATGCTGAATCCGTTTTAATGATTTTTCCATCCCATTCAAATGCTTTTAAAAATGTCTTATTTCTTTAAACATTGTAAGAATATTGGGTTTTTGTTTGTTTGTTTGTTTGCAGTAGTAGGGATTGGACCCAGGTGCTCACCAATGCTAGGCAAGCCCTCCACCACTGAGCAACACCTCCACCTCTTTTTAAATTTTATTTTTGAGACAGGGTCTAAGTTGCCAAGGCTGGCCTTGAACTGTGATCCTCCCTCCTCAGCCTCCCAACTAGCTGGGATTATAGGTATGCACCACCACACCAGTGTAAGAATATTGCTTTATAATTTATATTCGATAATTCTAGTATCTAGATCTTTATGGATCTGTTTCTGTTGTTTCCTTTTGGGCTTGATTACTTTTGAATGTCATAAATTGAGCTTGAAAAATTATTTGTAGGAGGTCTTTGGGACTTAGGGTAAAGATATCTTATTCCAGATAGGATTTCCCTGGGTGTTGAATAACTGTGGACATCACAGTCCCTGAACAAATTTTCAGGGAGACCACTCAGGTGATATGAATTTGGGCTTCAATTCCACAAGAGAGTTGGCTTCTGGCTATTTCTCTGGTATTTTTCCTACCTCTGCCTTGAGGCTAGGGAAATTCTGTCATTCTTATGGTGAGGGTATTACAGTTGGGTTTTCATTTTAATGCAGGAAGGATTATTAGATCTCTTACTGTAAGTGATCCCAGGGCTTCCCCCCATTCCCATCCAAGAAGTATCTAAATTGGCTTAGACTTGCAAAGTTCTCCCGAGAAGAGCACTTCTCAGTATTCTAGCTTTCCCAAGACTTTGATAACTGGGGGTTGATTGAACCCAGGGGTGCTTAACCACTGAGCCACATCCCCAGCCCTATTTTGTATTTTATTTTATTTTATTTTTTTATTTTATTTTTTTATTTTATTTTATTTTTTTTAAAGAGAGAGTGAGAGAGGAGAGAGAGAGAGAGAATTTTTTTAATATTTATTTCTTAGTTCTCGGCGGACACAACATCTTTGTTAGTATGTGGTGCTGAGGATCGAACCCGGGCCGCACGCATGCCAGGCGAGCGCGCTACGGCTTGAGCCACATCCCCAGCCCTATTTTGTATTTATAGACAGGGTCTCGCTGAGTTAAGTTGCTGAGGCTGTCTTTTAACTCGTGATCCTCCTGCCTCAGCCTCCCGAGCAGTTGGGATTATAGGCATGCGTTTTTTTTAACTTTTAATGTTGAAAGAATTAAACTTAGAGAAAAGTTTCAAGAATAATAAAGAATTCACGAATACCCTTCACTTAGATTACCTAATTAATATTTTGCTATAAATATTTCTTATAATTCTCTTCATATGTATCTATGCATATTATTTCTAATGTCTCATTATCTTCTTAGTATACATGGCCCGACTTAGTGATGGTTACACATACACTTTATTGGCTTTATGATGTTGCAGAAGTAATATGCATTCAGTAGAAACAGCACTTTGAATTTTGATCTTTTCCAGGGCTAGTAATACTCTCTGATGCTGGGCAGCAACAGCTCCCAGTCAGCCCATGGTCACAAGAGTAAACCATCAATATTCTCCTGGGCACTGTATTGCCGAGCTGGGATGTTTGGTAGGCTACATGTAGTGAATACATTTTCAGCCAATGATATGTTCAAAAGTTGAGGAACAATGAATTTACTTCCTAGAAAACAAAGCCAACGTCCTCTAGGACCACAGTAAAACTATGAAGCTCAGGAAGTTAACTTTGATGTCATATTATCTTCTAAACCACAGACCTCATTCAAATGTCACTGGTTATCCAAATGACATTTATAGGTCTAGAATCCAATCCAAGATCACCCGCTGCGTTTTGTCATGACATCCCTTCAGTCTCCTCAGGCTGAAACAACCCCTCAGTCTTTCCTTGTCTTTTATATCTGACAATTTTGAAAGCTATGAACAGTTATTTCATGAAGTAATACTCAATTTGTGTTTTTCTATCTCATCATATTTATTTGAGTTATTTATGTACCTTTAGAAACAATACTGTGTGAGCGATGCTGTGTTCTATTCTCCTCGGTTCATTATATCAAGGAGCACACATTTTTATTTGTCTCATGACTGGCAGTATTAGTGCTTATCACTTGATTAAGCTAGGTCTTCTGTATTTCACCCCTGTGAAGTTATTGCCTTATACTTAATAGTTAATAAATTATTCATTTTAATTGGTATTTTACTGTAAGGTAGTCTTTTCTTCTCTCCCATTTATTTAACCATTCATATCTAATGGGTTCTTATTCAGTGAGTTAAAATTCATTACTCATTCTCATTATTTTTTCTTTTGACTCTTTTAAAAATATTACTGTTATTTTTAATTGACCCCCCAAAATTGTACATGTTCAAGGAGTATAGAATGATATTTCTTTTTTTTTTTAATTTTCAGTTTTCGGTGGACATAACATGGTTATTTTATTTTTATGTGGTGCTGAGGATCGAACCCAGCACCCCCCGCATGCCAGGCAAGTGTGTTACCGCTTGAGCCACATCCCCAGCCCTAGAATGATATTTCAATACACGCATACAATGTGCAATGATCCAATCAGGGTGATTGGTACATTCATCCCTCAAACATTTATCATTTCTTTGTGTTGGGAACCAAGTCCTCTCTACTAGCTATTTTGAAATATATATTAACTGTTGTCATTTGGGGATATCCTGCTATGCCAGAGAACATTTGAAGTGATTCTTCCCGTTCATCTTCACCCCTTACCTGTTGAACATTCTCTCTCCCCATCAGCCTTCCCAGCCTCTGGTAACTACCATTCTGTTTGCTGTTTGTATGAGATCAACTTTTTCTAGCTTCCATGAGAATATGTGTTCAACTATCTGTGCCTGGCTTATTTCTCTCTTCTTTCTTTCTTTCCCTGCTCTCTTTTGTTTCTTGTGGTACTGGGGATTGAACCCAGGGGTGCTTTACTACTGAGCTACTTCCCCAACCCTTTCTTTGATTTTTTAAAAAATTTTCTTTCTTTCTTTCTTTTTTTTAGTTGTCAATGGATCTTTACTTTATTTCTTTATATGTGGTGCTGAGAATCGAACCCAGTGCCTCACACATTCTAGGCAAGTGCTCTACTACTGAGCCACAACTCCAGCCCCTGATTTTTCACTTTTGAGACAAAGTCTCCCTAATTTTCCCAGGCTGGCTTAGAACTTGCAATCTTCTTGCCTCAGCCTTCCAAGTTACTGGGATTATAGGTGTGCACCACCACACAAGGCTGTCATTGGTATTTTGATTGGGTTTGCATTGAATCTGCAGATTGCTTTGGGCAATATGGACATTTAAAAAATATTTATTCTTCTAATCCAC
Organism: Ictidomys tridecemlineatus; assembly: GCF_052094955.1. Lineage (NCBI taxonomy): Eukaryota > Metazoa > Chordata > Mammalia > Rodentia > Sciuridae > Ictidomys > Ictidomys tridecemlineatus. The sequence goes on from NC_135487.1 coordinate 30,829,714, forward strand.
GAACATGAGATGTCTTTTTTTTTTTTTAAAGAGAGAGTGAGAATTTTTAATATTTATTTTTTAGTTCTCGGCAGACACAACATCTTTGTTGGTATGTGGTGCTGAGGATCGAACCCGGGCTGCACGCATGCCAGGCGAGCGCGCTACTGCTTGAGCCACATCCCCATCCCGAGATGTCTTTCGTGTGTGTGTGTGTGTGTGTGTGTGTGTGTGTGTGTGTGTGTGTGTGTGTGTGTGTCCTCTTCAATTTCTTTCATCTTTGGTTAAATTTATTCCTGGATATTTTTTCTTTTTTGTAGTAACTATTGTAAATGGGATTGCTTTCTTGATTTCTTTTTCAACTAGTTTGTTATTGGTACATAGAGATGCTACTGGGTTTTGTTAATTTAATTTTGAAACAGAACCTCACTATGTTGCCCAGGATATCCTTGAACTGGTGATCCTCCTGCCTCAGCTGATCAAGCAGTTTGGATTGTAGGTGTGCACCACCATGCTTGGCAAAATGCTACTGATTTTTGTACATTGATCTATCCTGCAAATTCCTAAATTCATCTATTATTTTTTACAGTCTTTTCTTTATTTACAATCATGTCATATACAAACAGGGACTTCCTCCTTTCAAATTTGGATGTCTTTCTTTTCTTTTCTTTTCTCTTCTCTTCTCTTCTCTTCTCTTTTCTTTTCTTTTCTTTTTTTTCTACTGATTGCTTTGACTAGATTCCCAGAACTATATTGAATAAAAGCAGTGGTGGTGGACATCCTTGTCGTTCCTGATCTTAGAGGAAATGCTTTCAAGTTTTCCTCCATTCACTATAATGTTAGCTTGGGTTTGCCATATATTCCTTAATTGTGTTGAGCTAAGTTCCTTCTATACCTAATTTATTTAGAGTGTTTATCATGAAGGGACACTTGACTTTTTTTAATGTTTTATTTTTTATACCTTTATTATTTATTTTTATGTGGTGCTGAGGATTGAACCCAGTGTCTCACACATGCTAGGCAAGTGCTCTACCAGTGAGCTATAACTCCAGCCCTGGAACATTTAACTTTTATTTTTTTTTTTTTTTTTTTTTTTTTTTAGAATTTAATATTTATTTTTTAGTATTTGGCGGACACAACATCTTTGTTTGTATGTGGTGCTGAGGATCGAACCCGGGCCGCACGCATGCCAGGCGAGCGCGCTACCGCTTGAGCCACATCCCCAGCCCCAACATTTAACTTTTAAAGAATGTTTTTTTCTGCATCTATTGAGATAATCATATGGGTTTTGTCCTTGTTGATATATCACATTTATTGATTTATGTACATTGAACTATCTTTGTGTCCATGGGATAAATCCCACTTGATTATGGTGTGTGATCTTTCTGATGCAATGTTGGATTTGATATCCTAGTATTTTATTGAGAATTTCTGCATCTCTGCCTATCAGGGACCTGGTCTATAATTTTCCTTTTTCTTTCTTTCTCAACCTTTCTTTCTGTACGTGGCCAATAAGAAAGATCTCCTTGGTTAACACAAAAATAGACTGAACATGAAGGGATGGAGAAGGACATTCCCTGCCTTCACAGGGATCTTGCCACATCCCTGCTTCTTCCCAAGGGACTTCCTCAGCCAGTCCAGTTGGAATAGAGTTGTTTATTCTTTGCTCTGGTCCCTTTTTGTAGAAGGGCAAGCACCCTCTACAAAGCCCCTCTACTTGACCATTATGCTGATGTCAATAAATAAATATCATTATTTATTTTGATGCTCAAATTGTCCCAGACAAAGCCAGTGGGTGCACCTTCAATCTTGCTTCTGTATCCTTTGTACGTGTTTCCATCAATCCCTGAACAGTTTCTTTCTTGAGCAGTTCGTTCTGGAACATCAAGTTGCCCAAAGCTTGTTTTGTACTTTCCCTGCCCTACCCCTGGAGTCAGCCACTTCTTCTTGGAGCCTGCTACCTTTTAGTGTAGAATAATATTAAGAAATCAAACTATGGACTAGGTGTGCCCATTGCCACAGGGTATCATTGCTGCTGGGCACACCTAGGCCATGCTGGGCCTTCCTGGGGGTAGAAAATCTACTCTTTGCCAGGGAACAGCCTGACTCCCATTATCTTCAGTACATTCCTAATTGTTCAGTTTCCTTTTATATCACTGATCTCTGCCCATGCCAACCAAGGACCCCTCAGCATTAGGGAGACCCTGAGAGCCTTTGTATGTCTGAGAGAGAAGGGGGAGCTCCTGGGGTTTTGACTTGGGGATCTGTAGCATCTTAGCCCCTTTGATGCTTTGAAGAAACTTTTATACTTTACCCAGTTATTTTCAGCTGTTTTCATCATGCGGGTTTAAAATAAATAAAACTGTCTGCAATGTTCTCAATCACTGAATCAAATATTTTTATGAGAAGAAAACGTCAGAAAGCAGAAGGATTGGTGTAATTCTTTGAGTTTTGCCTGGATCAGGTTTAGCTGTAGCTCCTGATAAGCGGCCAACTGTAGACAAAATCATACAAGGAACCACATTCAGCATACCTAACAAACTGTGGAGGAAAACAGGCTAAGCTCAAAGGAAATTCTCTTTTTAAAAAGAAGCACCTTGGGCTGGGGATGTGGCTCAAGCGGTAGCGCGCTCGCCTGGCATGTGTGCGGCCCGGGTTCTGTTAGACCACGACGCAAGTAAAGACCACTGACTCCAATTAAAATCAAATTAAAGCAAGCTTATTATTTCGACCGGCCGGGCTGCCTTGCCTATCAAAATCGTGGGAGCCAAGGACAGCGGCGAGGCTTCTTTGCGGCCCAGTCTTATAGCCCAAAAAGTTACACAAAGGGGGGTTACAGATAAACAACACTCTGAGGAGCATAACACAAGTTTACATTTTTGCTGGCCCCGGCATCAGAATTTATGGAGATCTTAGAGACTAGGAGAGGGTTGTTATCCGGTCAGGGAAGGCCAGAATTTATGAGGCGTCACTAAGGTTTAGGAAAGGGTTGTTATCTGGTCAGGGAAAACCGGACATGGGTGAGTTCAGGGCACGGGCAGGCATTCCAAGTAGGTTCAGAATTTGCAGTAATTTATAGTAAAGCCGAAATTATCTTTTCATGGTTTTGTGGCGAGATGCCCAAATTTAAGAAAAGATCAGGTTGGGTCTATCAGTTCGATCCTCAGCACCACATACAAACAAAGATGTTGTGTCTGCCGAAAACTAAAAAATAAATATTAAAAAAATTTTCTCTCTCTCTCCTCTCTTTCAAAAAAAAAAAAAAAAAAAAAAAAAGCACCACAAGGCTGGGGATATGGTTAAATTGGTAAAGTGCTTGCATTGCAAGCACAAGACCTTGGGTTCAAACCCCAGCCCCCCGCCAAAAAAAAAAAAGTGCCTCACTAGCCTGCACTTTTTTTTAAACAAGTGTGTGCACCAACCACCTGTAGGTCTTGATAAAATGCTGAGCCTGACTCACCAGGGCTGGTTGTGGGGCTAAGATTCTGCATTGTGTGTGTGTTACTAGGGATTGAACTCAGGGTCTCCCACATGCCACTCATGCTTTCTCACTGAGCCACATCCCCAGCTCTTTTTATCTTTCAGTTTGAGATTTACTTTTCAATTTGAGACAGAGTCTCAGTAAATTGTTTATGGCCTCACTAAATTGCTGATGCTGACCTTGAACTTGAGATCCTCCTGTATCAGCCTCCTGAGCCACTGAGATCATAGGCATATGCCACCATGCCTGGCAAGATTCTGCATTTCTAACATATTTTCCAGGTTATGCAATTCTGCTGTGCTTTGAATAGCAAGAGTTTAAGAGTATTCCTCAACCATATTCTCCTGGTAAGAAGGAGTACATTAAATGATACAACCAGCAAAACTTGGTGGTATTTTTAAACTTTTTATGAATTTTTTCTTTCAGTAGCAAACAAACATACAAATAGAAGTGTAGGGTGAACCCCCAAATACCACTGACATTTGTCAAACATTTTAAAGCTTTCCTTGCCCATGAACTTCTTGTTCCTGGAGTATTTATATATGTGTGTATAAAATATACACATATATATATATACATATATATATATATGTATATGTATATATTTTTAGTTGTAGTTGGACACAATACCTTTATGTATTTATTTTTTTGTGTGTTATTGAGGATCAAACCCAGTGCCTCACACATGCTAGGCAAGTGCTCTGCCACTGAGCCACAACCCCAGCCCTCCTGGAGTATAAAAAATTAAAACTACAGTGTCCGGGCTGGGTTTGTGACTTAATGGTGGAGAGCTCGCCTAGCATGTGCTGGTCACTGGGTTCGATCCTCAGCACCACAAATAAATAAATAAAAACCAAAGGGATTGTATCCAACTACAACTAATAAATAAATAAATAAAAAGTAAGCCCACAGTGTCGTCACACAAACCTAGCAATATACATCACACAAAATTAAGGAATAATTCTTTGATACATTTAATAGTGTTTCATGTGTCATATTTGCAGATATATGTTTTCCAATTAAGCTTCTTTCTAGGGGCTTTCCTTAAGGACTGAGTACCTGTTTCCTCCTAAAATCAAGTTTTATGGTCTCTAATTCCTTTCTTGGGGGACTCTATTAATTAACAAACAATGGCAAAAGCTTTAGTATCCAGCCTTTTGAGTCTGAACCTTACCTCTTTGATTCTCTGCCCCATCCCTTAGCCTTGAGAACAGGACAGTAAACAACAGGCTGGCCACGAGGCCTGGAAAGTTGGCCCTACCTCTTGTTGGCAGCCCAGGTGACCTTGATGTAGGCATTTGAATAGGGTTGCTTCAGAGAGGCCTTTGGGATGAGGCTCCCCACATTCTTTCAGAGAGACTAGAAAATCCTCTCGTTCTCCCAGCCATCTCTTTCCCACTGCCAGGGTCTGATGCATTTTTAATCAGTATATTAACGGTTGTGCAATTCAGAGAGGTGAGTACCTGGCATGCCGCCCCTCCAATCCCTGGCTTCCGGCAGAAAGGGCTCCTTTCAACGGAGAACAGACTGAAGTTTTTTGACTCTGATGTCAGGTCCCCTGTCTGCATGGTGCTTCTCTCTCATAGCCTGCCCCTGAAACCAGCACATGCCATCTCGACATTCTCCCAAGCCTCCGGTGCCCTCTGAATCTCAAGAGATGACATAAGTTTTCCTGGTCAGTTTTACAATCATATAGCAAGGACTACTAAATACATGGACTAGGAAGGGGACAATCCCAGCCCTACTCAGCTGGTATCCCATGATGCTCAGTTCCCAGGTTCCAATTCTGTGTTAGATAGGGCTCTTTGGACTGTGTGCAACAGGAGTCAAACTCAAAATCGTTTCAGCACAAAGGATGTGATCAGAAGGATGTGGATGTGTCCTCTGTGCCCTGGTCTTCAGAAAGGTCGGAGGGAGATGGGGCCTCCTCTCCCTCTCCTCCCTCTACTTGGAGGCTCCTTGTCCCTCTGCAGACCCCTCAGAATGACCTTCACTTAGGTCTCATAGAGGTGCTCTCAGTGTGGAGTAGCTACACAGTTCTGATGTCCAGGTCCACCCAGACCATCGGGATGTCTCGGGGGCGGAGCCTGAGAATCAACCCCCAGCTGCCTTGAATGTGCACCCACTGTCGGGAGCCCCAGGATTACGGCTTCAGGCACCCACTCTTCCACTGCTTTTACTGGGAAGCCTGTTCAGGGTTAGGAGGCTGCCCTTGTGGCTGGAGGCCTGACAGATGTGCAGCAGCTTCCAGACCAGGTGGGGGCAACTTATGACAGCTCCCTGCCACTGACTCCCCCCTCCCCCGTCCTTAGCTGCAGTGTGACAGTCATCTTGACTGATTTGGTCACTTCACCTCACAGAGTTCAGTGCAAGGGAGAAGCTGTGCCATTCTTGGTATTTGGTGAATTAGTGGGAGATGTCACAGATAGGTGGTAGAGGTCACCAGGCAGGGCTGGCTGAGTAAGGCAGGGGCAAAAGAAGCAGTGATGGGCACCTCTTCACGGGAGGTCGCCATGCCTGTGGGAGAGGGTGGAGGTGGGACACGGGAGAGACCCAGAGTCCACGGAAGGTGTCTGGGTGGCAAAGACCTGAGCATGAGGGTAGGACCTGTGCACTCTGCATGGGGAGACAGGCTGAAGGATGATGGCTGACCTTGGGACTCTAAGGGCTGGCTCTCCTGTGTTCCTCTGGGACTTCACGACCCTTCAGTATAAGGGGGTGATACCCACACTTCCAGGCCATAAGCCCTTCCAAGTGACACATCTAGGTGCAGGATGGAGCTTTGCCAGTCTCCATTGTAGGATGTGGGTGGGAGCTGAGCTAGTGCTTTCAGACCTTGCTGAGGACAGTCCTAATGCCCTTCTATTCCCTTCTGCTGAGGGCGCTCCTACATGTCTCCTCACCCAGCTCTGATCCAGCTTCCAGCTGGGGGACCTCATGGGACTCTTCCCTGAGAGAGCCCACAGGGTCTGGGGTTACTTGTGGGTCCCTCCCTACTCCAGGGGCTTCCTGACCCCCCGGGCCTGCTCCAGTGCTGGGCCAGGTCTCAGGGATAGCCTCTAGCGGTGGGTGGGACCTTCCTCATGGATGTCCTGGGCCAAGCCTACGGCCAGGATGGGAGCGTTACTAGGCAGGGGCAGGACCCCAGGTTCTTTCCCGCTCCACCTTCATGTGTCGTGTAATGCACTCAGGAGCCCCGGGGGACTGCTCTGACCTCTCTGAGCCTGACCCCGCCATAACCATGCCCAGACAGATCAAATGAATCACACTTGGGGCTGAATATTCATTTCTGTTTCCAAAAAATACCAAACATACAGTCTTAGTGTGGCAGGGGACAGGGCCTGGCTGGGGACCTGGACATTACACACCCAGGGGACCCTTGGTGGAGGCGGGCAATTTAACAACAGGTCTGAAAGTCAAAAGAGAGAGAGTCGGTTAGTGGGGTGAGCAACACTGAGGGAGGCAGGGTCTGTGGAGGTCAGTCCTAGACACAGGCCTGGCCAGTGGGGTAGGACCTTGGCCTTCACAGCAGCCCTGCCTGAGCCCATTCCCCGGGGCAGGGGCAATGGGATCTGAGCTGACGATCCACCTGGGCATCCAAGCTGGGTGACTAGAAGAGGCCCAGACCTAGACATGTGTTGAGGATCAGGTGCTCAAAGCCCCAGACCGAGCTTGGGAGACCTGGTGTGCCCTACTGGCCCTGCCCAGGTTGCTTCAGGGACTGGCTGCAGTGTCGGGCGAGGGGGCCACTAGGTGGGAAGGCTGGTCGGGATGGGCAGGATTCAGACGTACTCTCGGGCAGCAGTTGAGGGTCCAGGGCGATAGGGCTGGGGGCTGCTGTTGGCTCTCTCGGGCTCTGGGCATGTGCAGCAGAGGAATGAGCCCCCCAGCATGGCCAGGCCAGCTGAGGCCCAGCCTACGAACAGAGCCGGGCCAAATTCATACCTGCAAGTGGGATGGAGAGTGGCATTAGGTGTGGTCACAAGCCCTAGCCCTGCCTCACCCCATCCTCTCAGGGTCCTACTCCTCAGCCAGAAACCAGCAGAAACCAGGGAGAGGGGAGCTGGAGGTTGGGCTCACAATACTGTGCTTCCTCCCTCGCCCCACCCGGCCTATGACACCACACTGGCCAACCAGGCCTAGGGTTGGCCTCCAGTCTCAAGGGTTAGCCTAGAGCCCCTGCTCTGAGCAACTCGGGCTCAATTCCTCGTCTGGCCAGTGGAGGGGGTATGGGAGGGCCCTAGAGGTTGGGTGGAGCTGAGCGATCCCTGCCATCTTCTTTCCCTGCTGGGCTCCCAGCCAGGGCTCTCCCCACTGCCTTCTGGAGAAGGCCAGCCTCTTCTCTCTTGTTCACTGGGCTCTCTGCACCTAGGCCTGCTGGTCAGCCCAGCCCTCCCCAGGGGCTCGCCTTGAGTCCTAGTTCACATGCCACCTCCTCACAGGGGGTTTTCTGATGCCCCTCTGTTCTCATTCCACCCTTCCCACCCCCTCAGCAGGAGATCCTCCAGTCCCTGGAGCACGCAGAGGGCAGACAGGGCTCAGCACAAGGCCTGGCAAATCTGGAGCCTTAGGACTGTTGAAGGGATGAAGGGCCAAGTTCTAGTTCGGCTCCTTGAGCTAGGCCTTGCTTGGCGGATCTTTGTGGCTGTAATTGACAGCTCAGGAAACAAGCCTCACCCCTGAAGTCTGCTTTTCATCCTCCCCACCTCTCTGCCTCTTCCAAACATGACAGCCCAGGCGTCCTTTTTCATCCTCCCTCATCCCCAGGCCTGTTGGGACCCTGTTCTTGCTCCCAGCTGGGCTGAGAAGTGTGGAGAAGGTAGGACGGGCCTTGGAGGTTCCCACCATTCTAGTCTCCAGATGTCTCTGAGCCTGCTTTCCACTGCTTCCTCCCTGGCCCAGAGCCCTCTGCTTGACTTTGCAGCAGCCACCATAATGTCTTGCCTTCTTCTCCTCTTCCACACTCTACGGCAGAGCCACTGTCGTTGCCTTCTACTCCAGGATGAGGAGCACAATCTTCCGATGGCAGCCAGGCCCTACCCCATCTGTCCTTTTCTCCAGTCTCATTTCCCTGGATCCCAATACCTGCTGCCCCTGCAGGAAGCCACCTCAGCCTGCTGCCACCAGTTGTATTGAATATACTGAGCACTCTCTGGAACCAGGCACCGTGTTGAATTCCTTACCTGCATTGTCTTGGGGACTCTCACCAGCAAAAGCTGGTCCTTAGGTTCTGGCTCCAGTTTATAGAAGAAGGCAGGTGTGGAAAGATTCAATAACTTTCGCAGGTCACCCCACCAGAACATTCAGAGCTATTAGAACCCGGAGCCAGGGCACTTAGCTGCTTGGAGAGTCCTTGCTGAGTCTGGGCACCCTCAGCTGGCCTCCTGTCCCTACCAAGGGCACTGGTCTGGCTTTCCACTCCAGACAGCAGCTGGGACCCATTCCTTATGTCCCCCTCCAGGTAACCTCTGGAGGCAAGGCCATTGGCCCCAGAGGAGGTGAAGTGGGAGCCCCAGCCTTGGCACTCACCTGGCATTGACAGGTGTGCTTGGGTTGAAGAACTCCTGAGTCACCAGGGTGGCATACCATGAGACAGCAGTCAAGGTGCACAGGCCTGGGGGCAAAGCAGGGAGGTGGGTCAGTTCTGTGGACCCCTGGTCAGCCACTGAGGCTAGGGCTATCTGCCATGGCCAAGAAGGTGAAAAGGGCACTCACCTGCCAGGATGAAGAGAGCACCCCCGGAGATGGCTACCCGGCCTTTGGCAATGGGGTTGCTGTCTCCGACCCGTGTACACTTCATGCCAATGACGCTGAGGACCATGGCCACAAAGCCCAGGAGTACAGCCACCACCATCAGGGCTCTCGCTGACTGGATGTGACCTGGGGCAGGGCCAGGATGGAGCTGAATGGGGGTTGGGGGAGAGGTGGGGCCTGCAGGTAGATCATCTGCCCACAGGTGAGACAGAGAGGACAGTGGGGATGTGACAATAGGATGTGGGGTTGGGAGTCCCCTTCACCGTTGATCCCATTTCCCACTTCCCCTGGCACTTTCCTGCTGCCTTCTCTTGGGCCTGGTTCATCCTCCCAAGCAGAGAAGGAAGAGCTGAGGGTGTCGGAGGCCCAGCTCAGCTCAGCCTGGCCCCCAGCAGCAACCGTCACCCCTGTCAGCCATTCTGACTCTGGTCACTTTCCCCTCTGCCTGTGAATCACCCGTAGTAGCTATATGCCCGCCTCTCCATGGGTATGCATGTCAGCCTGGGCCCCAGGCCAGCTCAGGAGACCTGGGTCCCTGAGGGAAGCCTACAACCTGCCTGGACTGGCACCGTGTGGACAGTTGATGGCACCTCTGCTCAGCTGTCCACGGAGCCCTCATCCCATTCGACCTCCCTTATCCTATAGAGTGTGAGAGTTCCCCTCTACGGTGAGGACCTCAGATGCAAAAGTTTCAGTGGTTGTCAAGGTTATGGGATCTGGACCCCAGACGGTGGACCCTAGAGCCCCTGCCTCCCAAGGGGCCAAGGTTGGCCTGGATTCTTAAATGTGCACGGGCTGGAGTGGGGGATCTGCAGGGGCTGGAGTGTGGCACTCAGCACTGAGCAGACTGTGAGAAAGCGTGCTGTGGACCTCCCCAACCCCACACCCCGCCTCCCAGCCCCACAGGCCCGGGGCCTACCGTCCAGGGCAAGCAGCGAGTCATAGAGTTTGCACTGCACCTGCCCAGTGCTCTGGGAGGCGCAGGACATCCAGAGTCCTTCGTAGAGGCCCACAGCGGTGATGATGGCGTCACCTGCATAGGAGGACTGCTTCCACTGCGGCAGGGCTGTGCTGGCGATGATGCCCACCCAGCCACCCAGGGCCAGGAAGTAGCCCAGGAGCTGGAGGCCTGAGTTGGCCATGGCCCAGGGGAGGGGACCAAGGGTCCCAGGGCTCAGAGTTGGGTCAGGGTCCTAGGGGCAGTGTGGTCATGGCCAGGAGAGTCGCAGCTGGGGTGGAAAAGCAGTGAGTGGCCCGAGGCTGAGGAGGAGAGGTGATGGCAGCTGTGGCAGCAGCAAAGGCAGTGGCTCTGGACTTCAGAATGCAGGGGGAGGCACCCAGGCTGGCAGAGGCCAGAGGCCCGCCCACAGCTGCAGCCTGAGCCAGCACAGGGTCCCCAGCAAAGCTCATGCCCAGCCCCCTGGGGTGGGAGGTGGGGCCAGGGATCAGGTGGGTACCCTGCCCCTCCCCATCTTTCAGGGGTAGAGAAGGGAGGAATTGGGAGGTGTGATCCTCTCTCTCCCCAGGTCTTTCTGCCCAGGGAAGCCCCTTTAGGAGCCTGATTCAAGAGCCCTAAAATTCCCATAATCATCTCATCCGCCCCGAGATGATGGACTTAGCTCTTGCAAGGCAGATCTAATCCTGGGGGTTGCCTGCCCTCTGACTTGAGGATGAAAAGGAAAAGGAATTCCAACTTGCAGCAGGTGAAACTTAGACACCAAGGAGAACTTTCTGGCAAGAACTCGGAGACCAGATGTTAGAAACTAGACCGGGAATGGGGTATTGGGGAGGAGGGTCCTGGGTACCTGGGAGCTATGTGCATCCAAAATAGGGTAAGCCAAACCAAGGAATATGTACTGTGAGGTCTTGTTTGAGATCCAAAGGGTCAGAGAGGGGCCCTATTGAGGCTGGGCCAGAGCTGGCTGCAGGCCAGCAAGGGGCCTGGCGGGGAGCTGGGGAGACAGTACCAGTCAGCCTTCTGGCATGGGCCTGAAGGAAGGTGGATTGCTCAACCCGTTAATCCCCTTGCTGGCTAGTTTAGCAGCTCCTGCTGGGACCTGGGACAGCAGGCCCTGGCCCCCAGCTCCAGAACAGCCTGACGGGAACAGTGGCTTCTGCACATTCCTGGGGTTCAGGCTGCCCCCTCCTGGACCCCTGCTCCCCCTTCTCTCTCCAGTTCGAGCGCGGCCCTCAGGAGCAGGGGAATGTTTAACTCTCCTCCACCTCATTAGCAATCCCCTCACGTTCATTTCAGCCCCACGGGCTTGGTGTGGGTGCAGCAGGAATGTCACACCCCTGCTCCCGCTCCCACCGCCCCTCGCCCCTCGGCTGCCCCCTGTATCCTGTAGCCCACCAGCCCTTGGGGGACTGCATGGGGGAGGCAGGGACCTGCTGCGACCCTGACTCTGGCCAGCTTCCTCCCCCAGACCTGCAGCCGCCTCTGCAGGAACCAGTCCCCAGCCTGCTCCCTCGCATTCTTCACGTGGCTATGCAAACTGAGAGGGTGCCAGGCACTGAGCACACAATGGCAATCCTGTGTGCCCGCCCAGGGCGTGGGCCCCTGGTATGGCCTGCAGCTCCAGGGAGCTGGGTGAGTGGTCGGCCCTCTGAGGGGTCAGGGGTGGGCGTGGTTTGGCCCACAGTGCCACACACTGGGTCCTTCTTAGGTCCCCTTGTCAGGAAGTTCTGAGCCACATGGGGTCTGTATACTCACAGAACTGCTTCCTGGGATGGCCCTCAGATCCCCAAATGCCAATAGGGTGCAGAATGGTGGCAGAAAAGTCAGTCCTGAGTTCAAATTGCTCTTTCTCAATGACAAGAGAGTAGGATCCAGGGGAACAGGGGGTGTGGCGAGAGCCCCCATGGGGAAGGAGACAAAACCCAGGACCCCTGGGGAGGCAGTGAAAGCCAGAGACTGGCATTTCTTGTGCCTTGGTTCCTCTAACCCTTCCAGGCAGGCTGACCTCCGACAAGTTACAGAGGCTGAGGTGGAGGGAGGGAAGCAGGAGGGACGGCTTCTCCTTGCAGGTGTGTGGCCCTGCTTCCCCTTCTGCCTCTCACAGAGAGGGGCTAGCTTCAGATTGGGAGGGGCAGGCAGTCACAAGATGCCCCTCACAGATGACCTGTGCTGTGGAGCCTAGTACCCTTACCTCTAAATGGACCTCTACCATGGAGTTGTGATGGTTGAATAAGGTAAGTGACCCTTGGGGGAAGGCATGGGAAGGGGAGGGCAGCTACTTGGCACATGACATTCCCACAGGTGGGGTCCTCTCTCTTTAAACTGGCCTCTCAGGTCAGGTATTTAAACTGTGGAACCTCAAGGCCACACAGAAATGGAGTGTCAGTGACACCCGGGTCCTCAAGACCATGAGCTGCAACCTCCTCTACTGACAAGTGAGAGAGCTAAGAGCCAAGAGGGGAAGACAGTCACTGTTGAGGGCCAAGGTGTCACAACTGCGAGGTCCTAGAGGCAGCAGGACACTCCTCCTCCCTGAACCTCCTGGTCGACATATCTTTCTTGGAAGCTCTCTCTCTCTCTCTCTCTTTTTTGGTATTAGAGATTAAGCCCAGGGTTGCTTAGCTACTGAGCCACATCCTCAGCCCTTTTAAAATTTTATTTTGAATAGGATCTCACTAAGTTGCTTAGGTCCTTGCTAAGTTGCTCAGGCTGGCTTTGAACTTGCCATCTTCCTGCCTCAGCCTCCCAAGCCACTGGGCTCACAGGCCCCACTGCATCCAGCTCATATAAGGTTTTGTGTCTGTTCTATTAGAATGTCCTCTCCTACTTTAGTGGACTTCCCTCATCAATGCTCCAAAGCCTTCTGGAATTCAGGTCCTGCTTCTGGAGTGGCACATCCTAAAAGGCATAGCTTTTCCAGCCTGGGCACCTGCCACTCTTGGTGGCTTCTGCAGTGAGTGACTCCCAGGCATGCAAGGAGAGCAGGAAGGGACTCTTCCCACTCCAGCCTCCCATGAGAGCTAACTGAAACTGCCCTGGGGTGGCACATGCCAAAAAACTATTTAAAAAGTGCTTTCACTTAGATTACAGGAAGCCAAGAGTTCTAGTTTTATCTCCATCATTGAAAAGCTGTGTGACATTAGACAAATCCCTCAGCTTCTCTGAAAAATAGGAATAACATCACTTGTCCTGCCTGGTTGATGAGGGAGTTTACAAGGATCAAATACTAGGTGAAAATTGCTGCTGGAACACAAAAAAAAATGTCAGAAGAACTCTGCCTAAGGAAAGCTGTCCCAGAGAGGCTCCCCCAGGGCCTGGCCTCCCCCTTGGGTGCCTTCTTACTACTTCCTCAGCAACTGTGCCTGGCCGAGAGCTGGCCTGGATAGTGTTGCTCACTGACTCTTATGAGGATTAAACTTCTTGCCTCCTCCTGATCCAATCCAGCACCTTCTCTGCAGCCACTGTGAGAAACTCTGAATCTCAGAAGGGGTGCTGGTCTTACGACCCCCAACTTGGTCTGAGATTCCTGTGCAACCACAGGCTCAGGACAGAGATGACTTGTCTCAGGCCACACAGAAAGCAATGCAGCCAACTATTCGACCTGCTCGGGCCCTGATCTGGAATCCCATAATAGTCCACATCATCCCATTTACTGCATTTAGCCACTGCCTTCTTCCTGAGGATCGTAAGCAGCCGCTTGAGTCCCACTGCCTATCCGAGGGTGGGAACTCTTGCAGTGCACATCCAAGGGTGCCTTCTCTCCTCTGCAAACAGCCCTATATATAGGTCTCTGGTGTCCTGCTGAGAGCTTTGCCAGCTGTGCTGGGTACTGGAGACCAAGGGCTGTCACATCCAGTTCTTCCCCAGGTTTGTTGAGTGGCCTTTCTTCTCCTCTAATTGTTCTCTGAGCCCTCTCCCTTAATCTCAAACTAATTTTCTCCTGTTGCTTTACCAAACCGGGCAATCGTAGTCACATCTCAGTCAGGACCCTACCATCACCCTCTGCTTCCAGGAGGACTCACCCTAGGCTAATTATATACACTTATCTTGGTCCAGCTGCCATCAAAAACATTTTGACTTTTTGTGAACTCTGTAGAGACAGTCTGCTGTCTGTATGTGGTTAGCATATGTTGAAATGGTAAAGGTCATCTGCCTTGATGTGGAAACCTAGAAAACCAGAATGAGGCCCTTGTGTATTTCCGTAATGTTGAGACTCTACCCTGCGCTAAGCACTGTGCTCAGCACTTGGTGAGCATTCCCTCTACTACCCGCAACCCTCTGGGGCAGTGAGGGCTGAAATCCATTGTCCTGGTGAGGAAATGCTCAGAGGCTGCCCATCTTGAAGGTCACATACAACTCTAAGTGGAGGAAGTGAGTTACTCTGAGCACATGGGTGCAGCTGTACCCAGCAGTCCTCTCTGCACTGAGTCACCCAGTGAGGACAGAGAAGAGGCCAACAAAGAGAGGAACAGCCACTGTCTGGACTGGATCATTCGCATGGGCATGCTGACATGCAGTGCTAGCTTGCAGCCTGAATAATCATCATTTCTTGACTCCATATCTTCTTCTAAGTTCATCTTTCTTTTCTTTTTTTTTTTTTTTTAGAGAGAGACAGAGAGAGATAATTTTTTTTAATATTTATTTTTTAGTTTTCAGTGGACACAACATCTTTATTTTTTATGTGGTGCTGAGGATTGAACCCAGTGCCCCGCGCATGCCAGGTGAGTGCACTACCGCTTGAGCCACATCCCCAGCCCCATCTTTTTTAAAAAAATATTTTTTTTAGTTGTCAGTGGACCTTTATTTATTTATATGTGGTGCTGAGAATTGAACTCAGTGCCTCACACATGCTTGGCAAGCACTCTGCCACTGAGCCAATCCCAGCCCCTATATTTCTTTTCTTTTTTTTGTGGTGCTGGGGATTGAACCCAGGGTCTTGTGCAGGCAAGGCAAGCACTCTACCAACTGAGCTATATCCTCAGACCTCTAAGTTCATCTTTCTACAAAACTCCTGGAAAGGTTGTCTGTCTCCCTGTCCTGAGCTCGTCCACACCACCTCACCAAGACATCTGTTGCTGAAGTGTCCACTGATCCCTTGTTGCTGCATGTGAAGGTGGGTCCTCAGTTCCCATCTCACTCAGCCTCTGGGCGGCATGATGCTGCTGTTCCCTCTGCTTGAAATGCCCTCATCCAGTTCAGGATGCCTCTTGGTTCCCTGGCTCTCAGCTCTGGCAGTGGGTCCCACCGTCCACCGCTCCCTTACTTCCAGACAAGCTGCCTTCTGACTCCTTCTCTTCTCCTCCTGGCTTTGGATGGCATCATTAAGCTCCTCAATCTCAAGCTTAGCATGTCTAAACCAAACTCCTGGTTCCCGTGCCCCTCAGCTATTCCTATTGCAGTCTTCTCCTCCGCTGCCAGGGGAGGGAGAGCACCTCTCCATCCATCTGCTTAGCTTCTTCTGGATGCTTTTTCTCACACATCCTGGACAATCCATCAGCACTTCCTGTTGACTCCGACTAGACCTAGAATCCAGCTTCCCCACCTTCACTGCTGACGCTTGGCCCAGGCCCCCTTCCCCTCTCCTGGCTCACTCAGCAGCCCCACAGGTTTTCTTGTCTCCATTCCTTCCCCCATGGCTTATTCGTCATATATGGTTCATGAAACCTTTTGCAATATATAAATCAGAGTGACACATGCTTGTAATCCAGCGACTTGGGACGCCCAGGCAAGAGATCTCCCATATAAGCCCAGTCTTGGCAACCTAAGGACACCCTGTTAAAAGGTCTGGGGACATAGAATAGTAGTAAGGCATACTTCGTTCAATCTCCAGTACGGGACACACACACAAATTTTGAAATACAAGTCAGGTGCTGTTGTTCCCCTGCTCAAAACCCTTCTGAGGCTCCCATGTCCTCAGTGCAGTCAATGAGACCCCCAAGACCTGACCACTTGCCACTCTCCTCCTGGCCCACTCTGCCACTGTGTCGGCCTCTGTTACTACTTCTGCCTTAGAGCCCTGATTTGCTTTATTTTCTACTTCACAGGATTATACACATACAAACACACACATACACATATTTATACATTTATTATCTGTCTCCTCTACAAAATATAAGCTCCATAAGGGAGGGCAAGGGCTTATTTTTTTCCCTACCATATTCTTAGACAGCTGGTCTCAAGAAATAAATTTGGTTGATTGTCTAAATGAGTGCAGGTTCCCTGTCCCAGTGCATATCAGGCACAGTGAGGGTAATGGGCTTGGTGCCAGGGATGAGGCCAGAGGATCTGCATATCCAGTTCCATGGTCAGTGTATCGCAAGAGCTATCCTGCACATGGAGGCCCCGAGGTACAGGGCTCTGCGGCCAGCCAGCACAACAGGATGCATGTGGCTGCCATGGCGGCAGTCTGCCAGAGCACTGCTGACCGCCATTCGCTGCCAGAAGAGGATTAGGAATAATCCCAACCATTCATCCAGAGCTTTACAGTTTACAAAGTGTCGTCACACCCGATAGAGCATCTGGGCCACACAGCTGTCCCAGAAGATGGGCAGGATGAGAATTAGGACCCTCCACATCTGGAAAGGACCCCAAGGCCCCTGGTTAAGTGTGGCCTGAGGCTTCATAGGAAGTGGCTGGGGTGGGTCTCAAGCCAGGCTTTCCTGCCCCCTACTGGTCACTGCATCTTTTCCAGAGCAGTTTCCACCAGGTGAGGCCTCTGAGGCAGAATGGACATATTTCCACTCTCTGAACAAACCACCAAACAAAAAAACACAAATCATTTATTCTTTGGTTGTCCACAAAGACACTTAAATACTGTATTGCTGTCATGCAGCTGCCCATGCAGGCCTTGGGGTAGCTCTGTGTCCTGAGCCTTCAGTCAGTCCCAGAAGGGAGTGGCATCCTGCCACATCCACTCCAAGAGCAGTAGCACCACACAGAAGGCTGTGAACTGAGTCCCCTCAGCTGAGCAGCAACCTAAGTTCCACTGCTCTGTGGCCCTGAGGGGCAGCCAGTCCGGGGTGTAGGACAGAGTTCCTCCCTATGAGTCCAATCACCCAGGCACATATGAGCAGAGTGCTGTCATAGCTCATCCCTGAGCTTCGACTCACTGCCTGGGGGAGACTCTTCTCCAGGTTGGGAGGGGTCCTGCTGTGCATTCAGGGGCTGCTCCTGGGGCAGGTCCATCTCCTCTGGGCTGAAGAGCATCTTCACCAGGTCATCTGCCTGCACCCTGTCCTGCAAGGACAAAGCCCACCCATTCAGAGAGGCCTGGGACCAGGGGTTCATCCTCCTCTGGCTGTGGTGTCCTGAACAATGCAGGCTGCTACATGGCCTGAGTTCCCACTTTCCCAGCGGGCCTGTGCCCAGACAAGACAGCTGAGGGGCCCAAGAAGGGAACCAAGAACTCAGCACATAGCCCGGACCCTGTTTACAGGTAAGGAAGAAGCCCGGGGATGAGGCAGCATGACAATGGTGACAAGCTGCCGTGGGAGCCCCACACCCAATGTGCCCTTTGTGACTACTGGCAGCAGGATTTGGGGCAGGAGGATGAGAAACAGAGCCCTTATAGGAAGAGTTTACTCAGCATAATGGATTCTTACACGCTCACTATGTCGAGGGTCTAAGGTGAACCACAGGGCGATGGCACAGCGTTGCCCCCTGGTGACAGCCTTTACTCCATGCGGGTTTTCGGTGCCTGAAGAAAATCCCACAGCCCTTCCACACTGGGGCTGCACCTCTGCCTAAAGGGGACAAAAAGAGGGCATGCACAGGAGAACAACTTAGAAGAGCCATGTGCTCACTAGGGACCAGGACCGAGGGCAGCTTCTGCATGGCTTCCCAGAGGTCAGGGTTACCCGTCATTTAGAGGAGCAGCTGACATATCTCAAAGCCACCTCATTTGGGGAAAGGGAACTGGTCACAAAGAAGCCCAGTGGGTCATTCTGTACACTGTACTTTGTGGAGATCAGCTCCAGGAAACAGGATTTCTATCCCCTGGGGATGAGGACAAGGGCACACTTACCGTCACAGTCTTGGCATCTAGTTCTGTAAAATAGAAGTTTCCTCCATCAAAGTCCCCATTTAGGTAAAGGATGGCACTGGGAAAGGCAGAAACATCCCAATGTGGCCCTTCTCCTCCCACTCCCCAGGGCCGTCACCTCCACATGCTCTGCTCCAGCAGCTGGAGGGTGGCCTTCCAGGGGAAGGAGCCTGTAAGCAGCTTCTCTGAAGCCATGGCAGCCCACAGCCTTCCACCCTCCACCTCCCCAGGCTCCTGCTCTTGTCATCAAGCCCACATGGGTGGTTACACTCCTCACCCCACCAGAAGATCCCCCGCTGCTGCCTTCCTATCAGGGGTTGGGAAGAGGGCTGGACTGGAGGGACTGCTGGCCCTGGCCTGTGTACACACATGTGCTGAGAGTGTGCAGGCAGAGTACAGGGCACCAAGGGGCAAGCACAGCCTCCTCATGAGGCACCTGCCACCACATTCACCTGTAATCCCGGAAGGTGTAGGCAGGGGGCTCCTTAATGCACACAAGAGTCTCAGCGTTCAGGATGCAGTTGTCCACGTGGACTGGATGGCTGCTGTCCTTCCTCTCAGCTTGTGCTTCTGGAGCCAAGGGAACCGTGTTAGTGCTGGGCACTGCAGGAGATATCACAACTCTCCTATTGCATGGGGCAGCACTTCCCAAATGTGTTTCAGTCCTTGGATATGGTCAACGAACTGAGGGAAGCTGAAGGGGGTGTCTTTGGCTAAGCCACAGCTTAGAGGTCAGGACAAGTATGCAGGGGCAAGGTGGGTACAGCAGGCAGGTCTGTGGGGCTCCAATGAGGCAGGTCCTGGGCGGAGTGGCCTAACTGTCTGTAGCTAGACTTTATGAACTAGGAACTGGGGGAAGTGAAGACAAGGACTCTGGAGGTCAGCAGGGTGCAGGGCAGAGTGAGGCAACTCTCAGAAAGGACTGCAGGAGGTGAGGGAAGGAAAGGGGGGAGCAGCGAAGAGAAAGTAACTTTAGAGGGGGCTCTGGAGTTGGGCAGGCACAGAAACCACACAGGGAGAAGGCATGAAAAGGAACAGATGGGGCTTACTATAAAAGCCCAGACGTTTTACACTACGCAGGACAATGAACATATCTTTCCCCAGTGCAAACCTTCAACAGATCCCATGACTGGCAGCACTGTCAAGTCACAACAGATGCCTCTTGGGCTGTCCCCACTTGTCCAGTCAGTCACCAGGCCCTGCCTACTCTCCTCAATACCTTTCCTATGGTATCACACTCTTGTCTTGAGTGTGATTTCCTTTCTCCAAAACTCTCAACACATGGCAGCAAATCATAGCTTCTAAAAATAAAGGTGTTGTGAGTCCTTCATTGCTTGATGACTCCTCCCTGGCCTCCCACTGCCTTGGTCAGCTCTCCTCCACCTTGAGGCTCCATGACACACACAGTCCTGTGCTTGACATGTTCTCAGATTTTCACAGAATTCCAAAAATCTTTAGGGAGAGAGAAGACCTCTAATCTATGTCACCTACCAAGGGCATGTCAATGCCAGGGGCCCTCTGAAGACTACAGCATGACAGAGCTGGCTGTGAGCCACATGTGACCCCTGCAGCCTGGCAGTACATCACCCCTGCTGAGGAAAGCAAAAGGAGAGCAAAAGGGTGAGGTAATGAGGAATAACCTTGCATCCACTATGACTTGGATTTGCAGCACAGCTCATTACTGACTGAAAGGATAAAACATAAATTCTAGAATATCTCCATAATCTGGCAACTTTCTTAGTTGTCTCAACTACTAGGCCCCTAAATGCCTGTTCCTTTGATCTGCTAGTCTCTGGGTAATACATCTTCTTGCCCCACTGTGAATTCCACAAATGTATTCATCCTGTAAGCTGCCACCATGCCTCTGGGAAGCCTTTTGAACCCTGGGTAGGGTGACTATAACATCCTCCAGGCTACTGTCATACTCAACATGTTGGGCTCTCTCCAGTTTGTCTGCACTGGTTCCCTCCATGTCCCCAAGGTACAGCACAGTGCTGGGGCACAACATGCTCAGGGAGGCTGCAGGGTGATGAGACCCACCTTCAATTGCAGTGCGGCACACCAGGTGGGAGTAGGAGAAGTAGAGAGGGGTGTCCAGGCGAAAGTAGGACTCCATCACACGCCGTACCTTCTCTGTCACATTGTAGTACAGGTGGGCACTCTGTAGAGGAACTTTCCCTTCCTGCCCCAGCTGCCAAGGAGATTGGTGATCAGATACCTTGAATGCCCCTTTATGGGCCGCAGGGACACTGAAGCACCAGGCCTGATGCTGTAAGAGCCCAGTGAGCATCCCCTACCTGCTCCTCACATCTGAAACCCCCACCATAGTACTCTTTTCCCTCTTTCAAACCAGGTGTATCCTGCACAGGATACAACCCTCTGGAACCAGCAGTTCTACAGAAAGCATCCCCATAGCTCTGGGTACAGTCTTATCTTACTCACCTCATTTCTATCACAATGTTGCTAACACCAGAATTCAACATACCACATTTAATATAACTTATCTGTAATCTGTGACAACTGGAATATAAGCAGTAAGACACTTTTTCTTTTCTACCACTATCCCATCTCCTTTCCAAAGTTTCAGCTTCCCCCTAGTCCCACCTCCTCAGACAAGAAGATTCCTCCCTTCTCCTCATGTTAGATTGCCCAGGATTGATTTTACCTTGAGGGCTTTGAAGACAGTGACTCCATAGAACTTTTCACTGGGGGTGTGTGGGGAGGTCTGACCTCGGTAGCCATCTCCTGAAGTTGCTGCTGCCTACAAGGCTCAAAAGACAAGGTGAAGTTAGCCGAGGTGGCTGAGGCCTGATAAGAGGTGGTCAACTGCAGGCAGCAAGGGGCAGACCAAGGTTCAACACCTAAAAGGCATGTGGAGGGGCAGGATGTTGGACCCCTGGGGAAAAGGTGCAGTAGCTGGGCTTCCCTTACATTGGTCAGTCTCTGCAGCTCCCGACACTCATCATCAGAGATCATGCCATCCATCACCACTCGCTGGGAACCATTCAAGAGTTTGGAGTTCATGGTGAGACTGATGCCTTCATACAGCAAGGGACCTCCTGCAGAGCAATGACAAGGGACGAAACCCTACAGCCTCCTTGTGAGGAACAGAAATTCCAGCTGTTTCCTATTCACAAGAGAAATCTCCCAGTGAGTCACTTCCAAGGTAGAGTGGTCCAGAGGACAGAACTTGGAGATGAAATAGAGGTCCAAGTCTTATTCCTGGTTCCACCACCAAATAGCTACTGGCTCTTGGGCCTTTACAAGTTGTTAAAATATTCCTAAAACCTAAGCTCCAGCTTCAGAAAGAACTGGCTTCTACTCCTGAACCTTCCACTTATTAGCTAGATGACCTTAGCAAGTTATTTAACTTCTTTGAGGTCATTTTTTTTTTTTTATACCAGGGATTGAATTCAGGATACCAATGAGCCATCTCCCCAGCCCTTTTTATTTTTAATTTTTTTTTTTTTTAATTTTGAGACAGAGACTTGCTAAGTTGCTTAGAGCCTCACTAAATTGCTGAGGCTGACCTCAAACTTGTAATCCTCTTGCTCAGCCTCTGAGCTGCCACCACACTCAACTCTGAGGTTAATTTTAATTAATTATATGTTCTCATCTTTCAAATGATCTACCTCATAAGTTTGGTGCCATTTGAAGTTAACAATGAATAAGGCAAATTGATAGTTTATCATAGTATTCAACCCATACTCAAAAATGTTGGCTACCATCAACTGGTCTTATCATGTAAGTAAAATAAGGATCTCAGAATCTGCCCAATTCACCTCTCAGATAATTAAGAGAGACAAGAGAAAAACATGAAAGTTCTCTGAAAATAAAGGAATGCTGAATATACTTTTTACATGCTAACCTTATTATACCCACCACTGTCAATTTAAGCAACAGTAGGGCAGAGGCCAATATTTCTCCCTTATCACTCTATGGTGTGTCTCTGTACTGGGGAATTCCACAGACTTGATTCAATGTCCCCACGGGCTGTGGCCTCAGTGAGTGCAAGGCACTGTGCCAGATGAGAGGGGCTAACACCTGGAGAGGAACCTTCCCACAGCCATGCCAACACCCAGCCCAAGCAGACTGTAATGACTGAAGAAGTTTAAAAGAAAGAGGGAGGTTAAGGGAGCCTTTGTGTATTGTACCTGAGGGGATATAGTAGGAGGTGTTAGGAGGAGGGACGAGGATAAATATACATGAGCAGAGGGCAGGCTCAGAGAACAAGGAGTAACCGCCTGATGCAGAGGTTTACCAGGGGAAGAGTGGGACATGCAGGTAAAGGGGCAGGAGCAGGGGCTCACGTGGAAGTGGTGAGGACAGACTAGATGAGAAGAAATAGGTACAAACAAGAGGAGATGCAGCCTAGCAGGCCTGAGGCAATGGGGTGGGGGGCAAAAGAGATGAGCAAGGGTGGAAAAGGAGCCAAAGGATGCAAAGATTCTTAGTCTCTGTAATAGGATGAGTGGAGGAAGGCAGGAGAAAGGAGTTTGGAGTAGGGGACAGATGAGTTTTATCTTACTACATACTTCCTGAAGTGAATACACTAGGCTAACAATGACACAGGAATCTCAACTTCTCAGCCAAAGGCCAGCTCTTGCCAAGAGAAAGTTAGGAAGGACAGAAGCCAGGGCAAAGATCAGTCCTAATACCTGAGGGAAGGAGGCTAGCCCAGTGACCTGAACAATGCTGGAGTGGGTGCTGCCTGACAAATGTGGGGTGACCTGCCTGGCTGCCCCTATGATTGTCGATGTGCCCCTAGCTCCGTCCTCTCACCTTCCCGGGTGAGTCTGCTCACATCCAAAGACTCCTTGGTCTTCTCTTCCACAAGAGTCTCAATCTCCTTCATAAGGTTGCCGATCTCCTGGGAGATGCGGACAGCGGTTTCCCGTTCTGACCTGTGAGCACAGTGGCTCTGAGGACTGTGCTGGGCCAGCCCTGGGCTCCCACCCCAGCTTCCCAGACTGGACCTGCCCACCCCTGGCCAGGAGTTCCCATCTGCCTGGGCGCAGGAAGCCTCAAATGCTTCATCAGATCCAATCATGCAGTTTCTTCAAGGGCCTCACTTCTGTTTCTCTTGTAGTCTCTTGGGAATAACCTCTTCTGGAGTCCATGAATCCTGAAAGTAGGCCAGGAAAAGTGAACTAGATAGGATAATGCACTCACCTACTTAATCCTCCAGATCTGCATGTGTGAATCAGGGGCCCAGGAGGAATCTGCCCCCTTTAGGAGTGAGGCGGAGCTCTCCAAACCCAAGTCATCTAGCTGCCCAGGCCCCTCATCCTCCCCGGTGGCCCTCAGATCCCCCTGGCTCAGCCCCTGGCAATCTTCTCCTCAGAGTTGTCCATTGTATTACTCCCCCACCCCTCAGTGCTGCTCCTCTTTCCTCCTCCCTCCCCGACTCACCGGATCCACAAAAGGAATTCCAAACACATCATAAGCGAAGAAAAGCAGCTCTTTCTCCAGCAGGCTGCGCTGTCGGTACTCCTGGGCACTCTGGAAACAGTGGGAGGACTCTCCTAGAGCTCAGGTGCCTTTCGCCCTAGGGTGGCCCTCCTTGGCACTCTGCACTGCCCTCCCTGTGACTAAGGCCTCCTGCCCCCACCATCTGGTATGTTTGCTCTTCAATTTGGGACAAAGGTCCCTGTGCTCAAGGGTTCCTCCTGCTTGGCACAAGCAATGCTCTGAGGACAACACAGCCAGGCTTCCCTTGAATAGAAACAGCTCCCTTCCTCCCCTTCCTCAGCCCCAGTCTCCAGGACAGAAAATCTGATGATTCTCAGGAGATGAGGAAACATGCTTCAGCATTCCAAATTCTTCCTTGACTTACTTCTGCACGAGTCAACAATCAGGTAGGAGGCCTAGCTGTTAGACAACTCTCCTTTCATTGTGGGGGCCTGGGGAACTGAACCCCAAGGGCACTCTATCACTGAGCCACATCCCCAGTCCTTTTCATTTTTTATTTTGAGACAGCATTTCACTAAGTGGCTAAGGATGGTCTCAAACTTGTGATCCTTTTGCCTCAGCCTCCTGAGTCACCGGGATTATAGGTGTGAGTGACCATACCCAGTTTGTGTTAGTCATTTAATCTTTACGACCACCCCTGAGTAGATACTGTTATCCTCATTTTTCAGAACAACAAACTGAGGTGCAGAGGGGATCTG
Organism: Ictidomys tridecemlineatus; assembly: GCF_052094955.1. Classification (NCBI taxonomy): domain Eukaryota; kingdom Metazoa; phylum Chordata; class Mammalia; order Rodentia; family Sciuridae; genus Ictidomys; species Ictidomys tridecemlineatus. The sequence continues at coordinate 30,854,097 of NC_135487.1, forward strand.
TTTAATGTGACTCTACAGGAAATGGGGAGCAGGGACCTACATTAAAACCAAGATCTCTAGTCCTCAGGACCCTGTGCCTTCTACTCCACCACCTGCCTCCTTCAGAAAGACGGGACCCTATCCCTTCTTGAAGACAGGCAGCTGCAGAACTGCTGGACCCAACACTCTGGCTTCCCACATGTGCTCATAGGTAGGGCTTACCCAGGGTAGGGAAACTGAGTCCCTTTTGGGGTCACATCTTTCCCTGGGTGCCCTTCTAGTGTCCAAGCAGCAAAAGGAGGAAGGAAGAAAAAAAAGAAGACATCATTAGTCGAAATAAAAGATGAGGCAGTTCAAGGAAGAAAGTGCTGAAGGAGCCAGTGAGTCCTATCAGCTGCTATAATTATCAAAGAGGAAGATGGAAATTTTCTTCTAAGGAGTTTAAATTACTGGCCTCCTTCACCAAGTGCTAGACACAAAGCCATCTGTGTTATCTCCTTTAACCCTCTCCAACAACTCAATGAGGCCAGGAAGCAAACCCCACTGCAGCCACTTATTCACTCAACACTGATTTATGAAGTGTCAGCTGTGTCAGAACTGTGCCCAAGAGGGACAAGCAGGGAACACATTCCAGACACCACAAGTCATTCACAGGTCACACACAAGTTATTTCATCTACATGTCCTCCTCTCCACAGCTGAGGGGCAGCTGTGATGATTGAATAGGATGACGCATGCTCAGCCACGCTGTATAGTGCTTGGTTTGTATGGGAGCTCAACAAATGCTAGCTACCTTTAAGAGGAAATTTCTAGTTAAAAATGGTAGACTGACCACATGGGTTATTTTCCCTCCCCTTCTCGGACTCACTAATATAACCATAAAGAAAAAAAGACAAAGAGCCTGAAGTGCCATCTTAAAGCCAGATAGTCACCATCTAGTGGCCAGAGAAAACAACTACAGGGAAGCAGGACTTCACATGGGAGGGGCTGGCAAGACTCATGATTCCAGAGCCAGGAAGGAGGAAGGTTGGCTCTTCCCTCAGAGTGGTAGTCTTTGTGTTATAAAGACTTTGTGTTATAAAGAGATGGGGAAAATGCTGAAATATGGGAAAAAACTGACAATGGCAGCAAGAAGGTGCGATGGGTAGCGAAATGGAGAAAGCAGGCAAGTGCATAAAACCTAGCATGAAGAAAACAGTGATAGGCCTGGGCCAGAAGGTATAAGTGTCCCAAAGGGTGTACTAAGATTGGGCAGAGCAGTTGCCTTACAGTTCTGCTTTCTGCACTGAATCAGAATGCAGATTGGGCCCAGATGGTGCTGGAGGCCCTGGCATGTTCCCAGTGCTCCCTGTGTTCCTTTTCTGAGTGACAAGCTGAGCCAGCGCATGCATGCACATGAGCCCAGGCATCACAAGGCCCACTCCCTTACAATGCCTTACTCTCTGCCCTCTGGTCAGGGTTCAGGCTGAAGCAAGTCTCTCACCTGGCGTGGGCTGATGGAGCTAGCCTGCTCTTCTCCAAGCATAGCTGTATAGTAGGCCAGATTCTGGCTCATCACCTCATCATTGGGGAAAAAGAGGAGATAGGTCTTGGCACATTCGATAGCCTGTGTATAATTCCCAACTGTAGTGTAAGAAAAAAGAAAAATGGCTGAGAGGAGGGGGTCTAATCCTGGGTACCAGGAATTACTTAGTGCTCAGTGTTCTTAAAACCAGATGGTCACCATCTAGTGGCAGAGAGAACAACTACAGGGAAGCACGGCTTCACATGGAGGGAAAGAAGGAAACTTGGCTCTTCCCTCAGAATGTAGGCCTCCTGGCTTCAGTCTCAGCAAAGCTCAAGGCAATAATGACAGGCCAACTATATAACTCAACAGCCTGATTTGGGGGGAAGTTACAGAACACACAAATTATATAACTTATTTTTTGGTATTCAATGTCAAGGCTGCCTATCATTGAGATGGGAAAGAAACAGCTTTCTGCATGCCCACATATTTAAAAATTCACAAATAATTAAAATACTGGCCAATATCCTGCCTCAATATACACACAATCATTAGACCAATTTCAGAAATATTCCCATCTTCCTACCTTCTTTTCCCTATGGAATACCCAGAAGAGAGGGAAAGAATCACCTCTTTGATAGACAGCCCTTATTCATGTTAGTCTCTTCAACTCAGCTATGGGCATTGTGAGCCTTTGGATATATATAATGCCTGGCTCACATTAGAAACTCAGCAAGAACCCATTGATTTGTTGGTTTTCTGGATACTGGCAGGATCCCTGTGAGTATGGGCGCTATTCAAGGGAGCAGGGCTGGAAATGCCCTGTGAGTGGTTTAAACCCACTGTAACTTTTGCTATTACTTTTAATTCAAATGCAAAATTGCATTAAAATGTGACAAATGGAACAAGAGAAAGAGGTCCTACAGTCCTCCTCTCCATTTTTTGGGTGGCTAGAAATGGCTTCCTGGGCTACTAGCTTGTAACAAAGTACCCAGGATCACCAGGCATAGGACTTCCCATACTCACAGAAAGATGCCCAGGTGTTGAAGAGATACAGTGGCTATAAGCCCTGCCTATACAACACAGCTTTTTAGTTCAGGTGGCAGAGAGAGAGAAAAGAAATTTGGCCTTACTGTTATAGTAGGCAAACTGCAGATAATTATAATGTGATGGGAGGAAGTCTTCAAAGGGCTTTTCTCGACTTGGGTGGGAAGCCAGCTCGGTGACACAGTTCTGCTTACAGCTGAGGACCTGTACATAATGATCTGAAAGGAATCAAAAAGTAGGAATAACTATGAGGTTCACAAATCCTGGTTAAGATGAACAAATTCAAGTGGAAGCAATTTTTAGTCAGATTCCTAGACTTAAAAAATTGAGGAATGGGGCTGGGGATGTGGCTTAAGCGGTAGCTCGCTCGCCTGGCATGCGTGCGGCCCGGGTTCGATCCTCAGCACCATATACCAACAAAAATGTTGTGTCCGCCAACTAAAAAATAAATACTAAAAATTCTCTCTCTCCTCTCTCACTCTCTCTTAAAAAAAAAAAAATTGAGGAATGAGGATGTGAATGCTGTACCTATATTATCAGGATGTTGACCTTAGAGCACTCTGAACTGCACATACCTGTGATGGCCTGGAAGAGGTCAGCATTGTAGTCCAGGTAGTTGTAGCCATCATAGTCATAGGGCCCTTCACAAAGGGCTCGACACTCCTGGTCTGCCACAAAGTACTCTTGCAGTGCTGCCTCTAGGTGGGGCACGGCTTCCTGTGGCTGTTCCTCTGAGTAGAGTCGCACTCCCAGCCGAAACTCATGCTACTGGGAAGAAGGAACACTCAAAGGCAGCTGCAGAGGAACTTCTCTGTCCTGCCACATCACTGGGGTCCTAATTCTTGCTCCTCAGTTATGGATGGGAAGGGGTGACCTGGGTGGCTGCTATACAATGAGGGCCTTTTGTAAATAGGTTTTATGTGTTCTTTTTGATATTTACAAACATATTTAACTCTTAATGCAGGCAAAAGATGAATGGGAATTCACTGTAATTTTCTTGTGCCCCCCCCTTTTTTTTTAGGTCTAAAAGTTTTCAGATTAACGTAATTTGCACCTGAATATATCTTTTATGTGTATACTGGGGATTGAATCCAGGAAATTTTTGCTACTAAGCTACACCCCAAGCCCTTATTTATTTATTTTTAAATTTTCAAGCAAGGACTCACTAAGTTGCCTTGGCTGGGTCTTGAACTTGGGATGGGATTATAAGTATGCATTACCATGTGCAGCAGAACATATAATCTCTCTTGTGGAAAGATTTTGCCTGCTGAACAAAAGATCAAGAACACTGAGGAAGCCCTGCACAGTGAGACTCTGGCTCAGTGGTTAAGTGCCCCCGAGTTCAATCTCTGGTATGAAAAAAAAAAGGAACATTGAGGAATACTGTACTAGGTACTACAGTGAAAAGTCAAAAACATACATGACAAAAAAATGTGAGTTGTAAATTAATATGGTATTAGACTTAGGATCCCAAATGTACCCAAAAGCTCATGTGTGTAAGGCTTGGTCCCTAATGTAGCAGTGACTGGATCACCAGGGCTCTAATCTCATCAAAGGATTGATCCATTGATCCACAGTTTAAATGGGCTACTGGGAGGTGGTGGAATCTTTAGGAGGTGGGACCCACTTGGAGGAAATAGGTCACTGGAGGCATGTCCCTGAAGGGTATGCTTTGTCCTTGGTGCTTTCCTTGCTCTTTCCCTCCACTTCCTTGCCACTATGAAGTGAGCAGCTTTGCTCTACCACCAGCTCCCTGCCAGGATATTGTGCCTCATCATAGGCCAAGTAACAATGGAGACAAATAACCATTGACTGAAACCTTTGGAATTGTGAGCTCAAATAATCTTTCTTCCTTTTAGGTTGTTTTTCTCAGGTATTTTGTTACAGAAAAGGAAATGACTAACCCATATAGTCTCTGCCTAAGATGGACTATCATGCAGCCATTAGACACTGTGCTTTTAGCCAGGCATGGTGGCACATGCTTGTAGCACTAGTTACTTGGGAGGCAGAGGCAGGAGGATTGCTGAGACCAGCAGTTTGGGACTAGGCAACACAGTAAGACCCTATCTTAAAAAAAAAAAAAAAAAAAAAAAAAAAGCAGTGGCACACACCTGTAATTCCAGAGATTTGGGAGGCTGAGGCAGGATCACAAGCTGGAGGCTAGTGATCCTATCTCAAAATTAAAAAAAAACAACAAAAAAAACAATTGTTTTAAAGAAAGGGCTGGGAATATGGCTCAGTGGTAGAGAGGTATGGATTCAATCCCCAGTACCAAAAAAAAAAAAAAAAAGTGTTTCAAAGAAAATTAGAAGACATGAAAAATGGTTCATGATAGAATGTTAATTCAAAAAGGTTGATAAAATTAGGTGCAGTGGCACACACCTATGATCTCATCTACTTGGGAGGCTGAGGCAGGAGGTTTGCAAATTCATGGCTAGTCTGGACAACTTAGGGAGACCCTGTCTCAAAATAAAAATAAAAAAGAATGGGGATGCAGCTCAGTAGTAGAACATTTGCGTAGGATACATGAGGTCCTGGATTCAAACCCTAACACCATTAAAAAAAAAGGATGATGAAAAAATATACAAAATATAACATCAATTTAGGTAAAAAATTAGATGTGAAAGAATGGGTTTTCTTAAGGTGACGGTATTACCAATTAGTAGTTTCTGTTTTATATTTATCTTCTCTTCCTAATGTTGTGTAGCAAACATTTGTTACTTCTGTAATCAGAAAGCAACTCTAGCAAACATCACTTTTAAAATAGAGACAGAAAAGGGGATAAAGTCTTGTTCACCATATGGGGTTTGGCCTCAAGATCCTTGAAGTCAGCCTCCTTCACTCCAGACATGGTTTGGTAGTAGTCCAGGTTCTGCCGCATCTCCACATGCTCAGGATTGCCCACAAAGAAGGTGTGTGCTGCCGATACAGCTTTCTCCAGCTTGTTTATCTAAGGATCAAATACAAGAATATAATTCTGACATCCAAGCCCTGGGTTTGTGTCCAGCAGTATAGTCTATAGTAAACAGGAAATCCCAGCCTCCCTGAGCCTTTCCAAGCCTTCATTCATCATGCCCAGACCCTGGCAACCCCAGAACACAAACTTATTTACAGGGATCTCATACCAAGCATTAGGAGCATAGTGCTCCAGGCAGATTTGCAGCTATTTCCTAAATCGGCTTAGTGGCTCCCTAAATTCTGGGAGGTAATGTTTCAGTACTATAAATCTTCTACTTTAAAATGAAGGACATATTGTAGGGGGAGCTATGATAACTGAATACCAAGAACCACAGTCTCAATAGTCAAATGTATGGACTGAGCTGAAGAAAATCTAAGGCTTCTAAAGAGCAGTTAACAATTACACTGTCTAGGAATTTTCCTGGAAAAGAATTTTGCTTAACAGAAAATCAAGAGTTTTTTGGACACATGTTCAGGGCAAAGGTAGGTCTTTTATAAAATCCAGACCTGGGTATTTTCTGACTCAAAGACTAGAGATCATGAGGTTAAAACAGTTATTTAAAAAAAAAATTATTAAAAAAAGTTATAGTTATTTTAAAAAATGTGCTATGGACCATAATAATGTCCACAGCAACGGAATCCAGCATATCAAATTCACACAGGTTTATATATAGACTCCAAAATAAATTAGAGGATCTAGTAGACTTTAGTGTCAGTCATACCAGCAATAGATCTAGGTTTAATGAATCACTTGCTGGACTTTAGATAATTTAAAATTTGCTTCCCAAATTCAGTTCCCTAATCTGTCATCTGGAGTAGCACTCACTACCCATCTCATGGGATTTTGTGGGGTCAATAAGATGATATACATGTAGCTTTAAACACATGGTGCTCAACACAGATGGTGCTGGTATCCTTAATGTGTTAAAGAAGAAGAAGAAGAAAAAAAAAAGCACATTAAAGGAGTCAGGCCTGGTTATGTGAACCAAGGTAAGTAATTCCCAGCTCTGTACCTCACTTTCTTTATCTTCAAAGTTAGGGTTTCTCCCATTTGTCCTTTGATGGATTTACTTCCCTGTATCTTTCAGCACAGCCCCTTACTTTCCCTGTTCTTCATTCTCTTCCTTTCCTCCAGATCTTCCTTACCTGTGAGGCACCTCATTCAATTCTCTCTGGTGGACACTGGTGGACAAAGGCGCAGGTATCTTAATTCCCTGAATTGTTTCCCTCACTTTCTCCTTCCAAAGCTTATTCCATGTGGCTTCTAGAATTAGTGCTCTAAAATCCAATTTCAATGATGGCTGTCTGGGATCTGCAGAATTTGCCCCTGAATCTGGTTTCACTAAACATTTTTAGTCTCCTCTTCTGCTGCTCCTCACACATATCCTGACCACCCAATCACAGCAATATATATATATATATATATATATATATATATTTTTTTTTTTTTTCTGAATACATCATGCTTGGGTTTTAATTTTCCCTTTACCTGGAACAGCCATCCTTCTTTCCCAGGCAATATTTAGGACAGGCTCAATGTCACCTCTCAAGTCTCTCTAATTATTCTCTGAGATAAAGCTAGATTTTTCCTCCTTTGTGCTCACAGCAGCCCTACTACATACTCTTTTGACAGTCCTTACTACAGTGATCCTTAGCAGCAAAGCAAGACAATACAAAGAGTTAAGCATTTTAATCAACTGTCCAAGAACTGGAATGCAGTAGGTATTCAATAAATGTTTGTCAAAGGATTTTAAGTAGTGCTGTTAAGTGACATGACCAAAGTCATAGTCCAATCATTTTAAAGTCCAGTACTCTTCCAAGCAACCAGGAGGAATGAAGGGGTACTACACAAGCAGAGTGCTCTTGCAGAGGTGGAAATCTGAGGTCCCCAAGAGTCTCTAAGTCTCTTTTTAGGTCTGTTGAATTATGAATATAATAGATAACGCAGCAGACCTCCTTCTTTCCCCTTCTCTTCAATAAATGAGACTAATAGTAGCATCTACTTAACAGGGATGTGGATGAGGGCAAATAAGTTAATAAATGCTGTGCTTAAAACAGCGCGTGGAAGTTCATGTGGTCTATCATCATCATCACACAAGCCTGGAACCCTCAAAGCCTATTTGTACACAGTTGGCACTGTGGCATTCCTAAAAACACTAATTTTCTTTGGACACTGGCAGATTAGCCAGAGGGTCTCCCACAGGGTGGAGCCAGGCAGCCCCTGATGGCAACGTGGCAATCCCACGTCCTGAAGGAGCGCTGCAGGAAAAGCATCATTAGAGAACGAACCGGAAGGAAGATATTGTAGAAAGCTCCCGGCTTTTCACTTGGACATTTACAATGAAATCAGGATGGGAGACCCAACCTGCTGCTTCAGTTCCCTCTTGGAGCCATTACGGGAATAAAAGGTCAATCCTTTCTTGGCCTGGGACCTAACCCCAGACTGGACCTTTGGGGTTAACATCTGTCCATAATAACTGGGCGAGGCGGGTCCCCTAGCAGTTTCTCTGTTCTCCCTGGGTCTGAGGAGAGTTCCCCAGCCAGGAGGCCACCCTCCCTCTCTGCGAATACTTCCCTGGTCCTCCAGTTCCCCAGGTCGCCTGCAACCATTCTCCGAAGTACCCCAGGCAAGTCCGCACCTTGAAGTAGGCGACCTGCAGGTAGTTGTAGGGGCTCCGCTTGCGGAACTCTAACTCCAGCTCCTCGCTGAGTGAGTGAGCGGCCGGCGGCCCAAGGCAGCGGCGCAGGCAGGCGGCGCGACGAAGCAGGCCCCCAAAGAAGCGCAGGTCGTGCAGGGCGGCGGCGCCCGGGGCCTGGGCCAGACTCGCGGAGAAGCCGGAGTCCAATTCCCACGGCAAGTCGGCTGCACATTGGGTGCGACAGCGCAGGCGGAGGGCGCGCAGGGCGGCCCGTGAACGCAGCGCCCGCTCCATGCTCAGGACGACCCCGGCCCAGTCCCCGCGCGCGTAGGCCGCGGTCCCCTCGGCGAAGAGCAGATCAGGCGCCGCCAGGTCCCATCCCGTCTCGGACTCGCCCTCGGCCTGGGAGGCGGTGGCAATCGCCAGCAGTATGGTCAGCAGCCTCCACAACTGCGGCGCCATCACCTCCAGAGACTTAGCGGGACCACAAGCCACCCGCTGCTGAGGACAGGATCCCACCCCCGGCAAGGTCCCGCCCCTGGGAGAAGCCCCGCCTCTTAAGAGAGCGGCGCATGCGCATGGTCACACACCTTCTTGCTATCAACGTGGTCCCCGCCCCTCAGAGCAACTTTAGGGTTTGCTGGAGCCCCGCCTCCGCGTTCAGGCCGCGCCCCATCGCTCCAGCGTCCAGTGGCCCGGGAACACGGAAGCTCCGCCCACAAGCCGTTGTGCGCACGCTCTTCTGCCCAAGGAGGTAGAGTACCCGTCATGGAGAGCGCTCCGCAGTCTGGGCCGGAAAAGAAAGACCCTGAGAGTCCAGGAGTGCAGCAGGCGGCTGCAGGTCAGGATGGTATGCGGGGCGGAGGTCAGCTTGGGGAAAGAAGTCCCCGCGGGCAGCTAGTCTCTGGGGTTCAGCGGGAGGCTGAGGGCGGGAGCTCACAGTCTGTGTTCCTGGGTGTGTGTCGCAGGATCCCTGGTGGAGCTCACCCCAACCCCCGGCGGCCTGGCTTTGGTGAGCCCCTATCACACCCACCGGGTCGGGGACCCCTTAGACCTCGTGGCGCTCGCAGAGCAGGTGCAGAAGGTGAGGAGGCGCGGCTGGGAAAGTGAATAACTGTCTTCTTTTGAGGTTTGCTCTACCTGTTTTGACTTGGACCTTATAGCCACTAAGAGTGGGGTTCTTGTCTGCTTTTTGCAGAGGGTGAAAGTCGACTGTCTTTCTGAGTCGGTTGCCTGACTCAAACTCTAATCTTCTGAGACCAAAGATACCTTCTACTGCAGGTAGAGTGCCCATAATCTCCCTCCGTGGGAAGGTCTGCAAAGCATTTTCAGTACATTATTTCATTTGCACCTTAGCACATCCCTGTGAGGTAGGCAGTACAGAAGTTCTCTTTGATGCGTGAAGATCATTCTAACCCAAATTTTTCAAGGATGTATAGTTCAGTTATTTTAAGCTGCTCCCATAAAATCTTTATCTGTTTACCTGAGAGCTTGAAGAATTTAACATATTCTAGGAAGGGTAGCACTTTTAAGTTTTGCCCTGTATTCTCATTCATTGGATACAGTATTCTCATATTCTCATGCTCAGAGCTTACACATTCATTGGCAAAATAGGTAAAATAAAGAGAAACTGCAAAATATCGGGAAAAGCACTGGAAGTTTGGATACATGAGCCTCCTTTCTACATTTTTTTTTTTTAACAGTAAGAACAGCCTTAAATGGTTGCAACGAAGAATGGAAGAGAGAATATAGAACAGCTCTTCTTCCTGCTGGGGTGGCATTCACAGTTGCTCTCCACTCTTTGCACTTTTTTTTTTATTAATGCATTATAGTTGTGCATAATGTTGGGATCTGTTGTTACACATTTGTACCATGCACACAATATAATATAACTTCCCTCTTCTTTCCCCTAAATTTATTGGTACTGGGGATTGAACCCAGGGGCATTTTCCAGCCCTTTAAAAAAATTTTTGGGAGGTACTGTGGATTGAACTCGGGGCACTCGACCACTGAGCACACCCTCAGCCCTATTTTATATTTTATTGAGACAGCGTCTCACTGAGTTGATTAACACCTCGCTTTTGCTGAGGCGGGCTTTGAACTTTGGGTCCTCATGTCTTAGCCTCCTGAGCTTCTGGGATTACAGGTGTGTGCCACTATGCCTGGCCTTTTTTAAAATTTTGAGACAGGTTCTGTTATGTGTTTGGATGTGAGGTGTCCCCCAAAAGCTCATGTGTGAGACAATGCCAGGTTTAGAAGAGAAATGACTGGGTTATGAGAGCCTTAACCAAATCGGTGAATTAATCCCCTGACAGAATTAACTGAGCAGTAACTGAAGGTGGGTAGAGTGTGGCTGGAGAAGGTGGGCACTGGTACTATGCCTTTGGGGTATATATTTTGTATCGGGTAAGTAGAGTCTTTCTGCTTGCCGATCATCATGTGAGCTGCTTCCCTCTGCCACACTCTTGCACCATGATATTCTACTTCACATTGAGCCTTGGGGAATGGAGTCTACTCTCTGTGGATTGAGACATCTGGAACTGTGATCCCCCAAATAAACTTTTCCTCAACTACAGTTGTTGTGGTCAGTTCTTTTAGTCATAGCAGCAAAAAAGCTGATTAAAACAGAAATTGGTACTGAGAGGTGCTCAGTACAATTATTGTTATTATTGTTATAGTTGTTACTAACCTGACCATGTGGTTCAGAAGCTTTTGGAGCTTTTTGGAATTGGTTGGAGAAATTTTGAGATGTTTAGCAGTGCTGGAAATACTTTAGATTGTTTTAAGTGGAGCTTAATGGCCAGTTCTGGTGGGAGCTGGAAAGACCAGAATGCCAGTAGGACTGTGGACAGTGAAGACAGTGAACCCTCACGAGGGTTCAGAGAAGGAGGACTCTATTGGAAATAGGGCTAGAAGCCATTCGTGTTATGTTGTAGCTTCTCAGCTGTCTACATTTTGCCTGTGTCCTGAGATTTTCTGTGAGGCTGATTTTAAAAGTGATGGACTTTTTAATCTGGCAGAAGAAATTTCTCTGCAGCATAGCATTCAGGCAGTAGCAATGGATATTGGTAGTGACTTTTAGCCAAATTTATTATGATAATCAGGAGCATAAAGCAGAGCAGAAAGATTTGAAAAACTTGGACTTGAAATGTGGACTGAAAACTGGGGCTAAGGAAGTTGCAATTGTTAAAGATACTACCACCACTAAAGAAATGTTAAAGACTGCCCAGGGACAATAAGAAAGGTGGCTTGAAGTTATTTCAGCATTTGGCAAGATCATATCCATCTCAGGCTCAGGAGGTAAAAGTAAAAATTCTCTTGAGGAGAGACCAGTGGGGCACCCTTCTTGCACAAGGGGGTCTAGGAGTTTTTTTTCAACATGCTCAGCTACCTAGATACTCAGAGATTTCTGTAGTTGGGGTCCCTGGAGGTTTGGCTACTGCTCAAGATGGTAGCAGACCTTGGAATCAACCATGTGGTGCTATTTCTGCAGGAATGCAGGATGCTAGAATTAGGGGGTCATGGAGGCTTCCATCAAGATTTCAAAGGAAGGCCTGGGAGACTAGGCAAAATGCAGCAGGATCAAGTCTCTGTGGGTGACCCCTGAGAGGCCGATGCATGGAGATGTGAGGAAGAAACCAAAGCTGCAGTGGAGACCCCCAAGATTTAAGAAATGTCAGTACCGTGGAATGTCCCCTGAGGAAGGCTACAGGAATTGTACAGGCAAGCCAACAGAAAGGCCTCTTGGGCTGCAACCAACAAGGTCATGAGGCGGAGCTACAGGAGCCCTTTGAACAGAACATCACCATGTCATGTGCCCCAGAAGCCAGACTTGTTTGCCCAGCTGGATTTCAGTCTTGCTTTGGTTCCATCCCTTCTTTCTATGCCCCTATTTTTTAGAATAGAAATCTTTACTCTCTGCCCTTCTATATTGGATACTTATAAACTGCTTTTGACATTTTAAAAATAAATATTTATTTATTTATTTTAGTTATAGGTGGGCACAGTATCTTTATTTTTCTGTGATGCTGAGGATTGAACCCAGTGCCTCATGCATGCTAGACAAGCACTCTACCTCTGAGCCACAACCCATCCCTGCTTTTGATTTTGACAAGAGCTTATAATGTGAGGTTGCCCTATGTCTCAGAGGAGACTATGATCTTGAACTTTGAGATCTTGGAACTGTTGAGACTATGGGAACTCTGGGAAATGGACAAAATATATTTGCATTGGAGATAGTCATGAGCTTTAGGGGACCAGGGACAGAATATTATGGTTTGGATGTGAAGCGTCCCCCTAAAGCTCATGTATGGGACGATGCAAGAAGGTTTAGAGGAGAAATGATTGTGTTATGAGAGCCTTCTTCCAATCAGTGAATTATTCCCCTGACAGGATTAACTGAGCAGTAACTGAAGGAAAGTAGAGTGTAGCTGGCACTGGTGATGTGCCTTTGGGGTATATATTTTGTATCGGGTAAGTAGTGTCTTTCTGCTTGCCAATCATCATGTGAGCTGCTTCGCTCTGCCACACTCTTTCACAATGATGTTCAACTTCACATTGAGCCCTGAGGAATGGAGCCTGCTCTCTGTGGATTGAGACTTCTGAACTGTGAGCCCCCAAGTAAACTTTTCCTTGACTATAATTGTTTTGGTTGGGTCTTTTAGTCACAGCAACAAAAAAGCTAACTAAAACAAAGTCTCAGTAAGTTTCTTAGGGCCTCTCTTAAGTTGCTGAAGCTGTCTGAACTTGTGATTTGCCTGCCAAGTTGCTGGAATTATAGGTAGTAACCCCCAACCCAGCTTGACACAGAGTCTTACTCCTATTTTGACGTTACTTTCAGGCAAATACTTCTCTGGACCTCTGTAAAGTGAAGGATTTGAAGTAGAAGAACTCCTAGATCCAGAGGAAAAACCTATTCCGTGAAAAATTAAGTTCCTTCTCATCCCCTTTTTTTTTTAATATTTATTTTTTTAGTTGTAGTTGGACACAATACCTTTGTTTATTTATTTTTATGTGATACTGAGGATTGAACCCAGGGTCTCACACATGCGAGGCAAGCGCTCTGCCACTGAGCTACAACCCCAGCCCCCCTTCTCCTCTCTTAGCAAGACTTCCAGTCTGCAAAGATTTAGGGAGGATCCTGCTGCTTTAAAGCTTATGATATCCCCTTATCCTTATATACAGTCTCATATTTGTTCTTCTCTTTTGTTTTTTTTTAAAGAGAGAGAGAATTTTTTTTTAATATTTATTTTTTACTTTTCGGTGGACACAACATCTTTGTTTGTATGTGGTACTGAGCATCGAACCCAGGCTGCACGCATGCCAGGTGAGCGCGCTACTGCTTGAGCCACATCCCCAGCCCTCATATTTGTTCTTGATTATATGTTTGTTTTGCTCATAAAATTTATTTATTAAATGTTAACAATACTTGAATTATCATTTGATAATATACCCAAATTCCCTAATGTAAACATCTCTACTGTTTTTTTTTAAGAAAAATTGAAATATTTAGGAAAGCTCTTTTTTTTTTTAACAGTTTTTAGTTGTAAATGGATCTTTTAATTAATTAATTAATTAATTAATTAATTAATTAATATGTGGTGCTGAGGCTTGAACCTAGGGCCTCACACTTGCCAGGCAAGTGCTCTACACTGAGCTGCAACTCCAGCCTAGGAAAGCTCTTTTATTTAAAACCTTATGCTTTTTCCTTTTTAGAGAGGGAAGCAAAGCACCTTTTATGGGTTAGGAGAATATCTTGTGTCTATGTAATCAGAGCACTCTTATTGGGAGGTGGACTGCCAGGGGCAAAATCTTGGGCAAACAACCTATTTATTTATTTATTTATTTAGTGGTGCTGGGGATTGACCCCAGGGCCTTGTGCATGCAAGGCAAGCACTCTACCAACTAAGCTATATTCCCCAGCCCAGCAAACCACATTTTTATATGTACTAAGTGATTCTTATGTTTACTACAATGATCTGAACCAAAGAAATAAGGAATACAGTTTTTGTCTTTGATCCTATAATCTAGTGAAATATAAAGCATGCCTTATTGTGCTGCCTGAATTTCTTCAATGTAACCAGTCTTTGAGAAGTGAAGAAAAAACACTCTAAAGATAAGCTTTGAATCTAGTTACTGTACTGAAATGCACTTTCTGGCAAGACTGAATTCTGATACCCTACTTAAGATTCAGAAAGCCTGGGAGGCTAGGTATGGAGGACTGAATTTTAGACCCAAACTGATCTATGTTCAAATCCTTCAACCGCCATTTACTAGCCATGAAACTTTTAGTTTGATTCACCTCTATGAGTCTTAATTCCTAAAAAGAGAAAGTGGGACTGTCATCTCCAGCTTCATAAAGGTGTCACGAGAGTTAAATTCTGATGATATATAAAGATCTTTGGAGTGGTTAGGGCCAAAGTTAGTACTTAGTAATTATAGGTACTTTCTCCTTTGTTTCTATTTTAATTAGGTTCTTTGATTTATAAGAAACAGATTCACTGCTACCATTTTAAGGAAAAAGAGATTTCTCATAAGACTGTAGAATCTACCTTAGCTGTGTAATCTACCTGCTCTATCACTAGCTATATGGCTCCTTTGTCCTGGGAACAAAATGCAAATTCTTTTACCTTGGGCCACAGGGCCCTACAAGATCTGTTCTCCATCCTGACCACCATTCAAATGACAGTATTGTTCATTGAATTTGACCTTTTGGCTACACATAGATTCCAATTCCTATAATTCTTACACTTCTTATTACTAAACAAGTTACTTAACTCATTTGTTATCTTTGACCTGCTATGGTCACATAATGATGGCACATCAGTATTTTGAATGCATGTACTACTAACTTTAATTATTCTTATTTTTATTGTTAGTATTATTTATTGGAGCTATACCATAAAGTAAGGTAGCCACTAGCCACATATTTCTGTTGAATTCTTGGATTGTGCAGTTAGTCTGACCAAGGAACCGAATTTAACTTAATTTGAATTTTAAAACCTGATAATTGATTCAGTTATTAGAATTTAAATTTAAATTTGATACAATTTGAATACATGGATCAACTTCATAAATGTAGATTTTGTGTGATTTAAACATAGGTCATGTATTTCCAATGAAGATTTAGCATCCAAATTGAGATGTGCCGAGTATGAAATATACACTGCATTTTGAATACTTACTATGAAATGTAAAATAACTCATTAGCAATTCTTTTTAACTTTACACAAATGTTCATAGCAACTTTATTCATTATAGCCCAAAAATGTTACCAGACATCCATCAGTTGATTAACAGAAAATAAAATGGTATATGCGTACAATGGAATATTATTGAGCAATAAAGAAATTTAGTTCTGACAGAAGCTACATGGACAAACTTTGAAAACATACTTAATAAAGAGTGATAATCCTTCTGAGGTCACTCTAGTCTGTCCTGGCTTTGAGAGTTATATGGTCTGTTTTAAGCAAGTTCTGTAGCCTTTAGTTGTATTTCTTGGCACATGATGGGCAGTCTTCCGTGTAGATCATAACTTTCTGTCAGGTATACATGTAATATAGTGTGTGTGTGTGTGTGTGTGTGTGTGTGTAAGGATATGTGTGGTACTAGAGGTTTCAAGTATTATACAAGTACTGAGCTACACCTCACTCCATTTTTATGCCACTGGGGTTAAACCCAAGGATGCTCTACCACTGAGCTACATCCCCAGCTCTTTTTAAATTTTTATTTTGAGATAGGCTCTCAGTTGCTGAGGGTGGACTTAAACTTGCTTTCCTCCTGCCTCATCCTCCTGAGTAGCTGGAATTTCAGGCATGCATCACCATGCATAGTTAATCTTTGTTTCTTTTTTCTCCAAAGAAGAATATTGCTGTGGTTGCCCAGGCTGACCGTGAACTCCTGGGCTCAAATGATCCTCCTTCCTCAGCATTTTAAGTAGCTGAGTCTATAGGTGTGTACTATGATATCTGCCTTCATAACATAGTCTTTTAAAATACATTTTGATTATTATTTAGAAATGCAACAGTAAGTTAAAATGTAGGGCTGGGATTGTAGGTCAGTGGTAGATCGCTTGCCTAGCACATGTGAGGCACTGAGTTTGATCCTCAGCACCACATAAAAATAAATAAATAAAGATATTGTGTCCATCTACAACTAAAAAAATATATATATTTTTAAAAATTTAAGCTTTCCGGACTAGGCCGAGCTATAGGCGCCATCATGGGAATCAACATACGCCACAAGAAGGACCGAAAGGTTCAGCGCAAGGAGCCCAAGAGCCAGGGCATCTACCTAGGGCTGTTGGGCAAGTTGTACAGGTTTCTGGCTAAACGAACCAATTCTACCTTCAACCAAATGGTACTGAAGAGGTTGTTCATGAGTCGCACCAATAGGCCACCTGTCTCCCTCCCTTGGATGATCCGGAAGATGAAGCTTCCTGGCCGAGAAAACAAAACAGCTGTGGTCGTGGGGACCATGACGGATGATGTTTGTGTTCAGGAGGTGCCCAAACTGAAAGTGTGCGCACTGCGCGTGAGCAGCCGAGCCCACAGCCGCATCCTCAAGGCTGGGGGCAAGATGCTCACCTTTGATCAACTGGCCCTGGACTCCCCCAAGGTCTGTGGCACAGTCCTGCTCTTTGGTCCTCGCAAGGGCCAAGAGATGTACCGGCATTTTGGCAAGGCTCCTGGGATCCCACACAGCCACACCAAACCCTACGTCCACTCCAAGGGCAGGAAATTCGAGCAAGCCAGAGGCCAGAGAGCCAGCCATGCCTACAAAAACTAATCCCAGTTTTACTGTTAACAAAGAGGCTTTGAATTTGGGGGGAAAAAAATTTAAATAGGTATGATGTAATTCAACTGAAGTAAAGTGTCAGATTAACAGATCTTATCTACATTAGCAGGAAATAAGAGCCATATCACAAGTGTTTTGATTTTCATTGTTAAGACCCATTACTGATTTAGAAGTATTTAAACATGAGAAAACAAATAGGAATCCTAAGAAATACTTGATTAGCCAGGCAGAAAGCAAGGAGGAAAATATATTAGGTGGAGGGGAGGCATATTCAATATATTTGGTAGCAAGAGGGTAGGACATATTGGAGGGCCAAAGAAATCAGAATGTGGCTAGAGTTCACAGTGAAAGCAATGGAAAATGACAAGAAGGAGCACTTAATTCTGGTGTGGAGTCTTGTCAGGGTGGCAATGCCATTTGAGCTGGGCCTTGGGATAGATAAGAATTTATGTGGCAATAATGAGAATGGGAAGTACTTTAGGTGTAAGTAAAGATGCTGACATAACTCTTTTCTCTGGGATCTATATAAGAACATCATAAGTCATATTCTTTCTCACCCTGCAGTTTGGTTTTCTCCCACCTACAGGCTGATGAATTTATTCGAGCAAATGCCACCAACAAATTGACAGTCATAGCTGAGCAGATCCAGTATTTGCAAGAAAAAGCCAGGAAGGTAAGGAAAGACTTTAGGCTGGCTGGCCGCTGGCCTGTCTGCCCCTCTTCCTCCCTCCCTCCCTCCCTCTCTTCCTTCCTATACTGGGGTTGAAACTGGGGTACTCTACATTTGAGCCACATCCCAGCCCTCTTCATTTTTTATTTTGAGATAGGGTCTCCCTAAGACCTATCTGAGGCTGGCCTTGAACATGCAATCCTCCTGCCTTAGCCTCTTGAACAGCTGGGATTACAAGTGTGCATGACTGTGCCCAACTTCATTTTTATTATTTAGTTCACAAGATTGACTGTAGTTGCTTATTTGTCTTTGGTACCTTCTAAGAGATGTAGAGGTTTTGAGTGAGATAGAAGGAATAAACCTGAGAGGTTATATTATTCTGTTTAGTGTTACAGTGATGAAATACTTAAGGCAGGTTAACTTTATTAACAAAACAGATTTATTTAGCTCACAGTTTTGGAAGTTCAGGGACGGTGCTGGTTTGTTCAGCTCTGCGGGGGGGGGGGTGTGGGGGGGTCCTTCTTGGCTATATCTAGTCATGGCAGCAGTGTGTGTGTGTGAGAAGAAATCTCATCACCCAAAAGGTAAGCAGAGAGATTTTCAAAGCTCAGGCTTTCACAGCAACACGTTCTCACTCTCTGAAGAACTCCCTGCAGGAAAACAGTATTCTCTTCTCAGAGCAGCATCCCCAGGAACCTGAGGACCTCCCACTGGGTCCCACATCTTCCATTAGCACTCATATCACCACACCAGTGACCAAACTCCCAGGACGTGGTCCTTTGGGAGACAAATGGCAGCTAAACCATAGCAGAAATTGAGAATAAGATTTATTTATTTTATTTATTTATTTTTTAAACCAGGAGAGAATTCAGTGAGATAAAGCCTTTCAAAGGAAAAAAAAATGTATTCTTTTACAAAAGAAATGTACTGGGCTGGGGTTGTAGCTCAGTGGTAGAGCACTTGCCTCCCACCTGTGAGGCCCTGGGTTTGATTCTTAGCACCACATAAAAATATATGAAAAAAAAAATAAAGATATTTAAAAAAAATAGTAAGAAAGAAAGAAATGTACTTACCACAGAAAAAGAGGAAAGAAACTTAAGAACCACCCAAGCCCATTAATGCTCAACACTTTGAAATATAATTCTAAAGACATTTTCTTCAGCCTAGTAGCAAAATTTAATCTTTATTTCTTTAGAATTATCTGGATGCCAGTAGTGATTTATTGTTGTGGGGAAGCAAGATGCCAAGTGTTGCAGTTTTCACATTTTGATTGTAATGAAGCCTGAGCATGAGTGCCTATTACCTCTGATCCTCATCTGTTGCGCCTCTGTGGTTCACAGGTACTGGAAGATGCTCACAGAGATGCCGACTTGCACCGTGCAGCTTGTAATATGGTGAAAAAACCTGGCAACATTTACTATCTTTATAAACGGGAGAGCGGTCAGCAATACTTTTCCATTATTTCTCCAAAGGTAGGAACATTTACTCTTCATCCCCAAACCTACTCCAACCTTTGAGAAATTCTTGGCATGTGTGTATGAAAGTAAATAGACATAGACTGGTAAATTTTTGCCTAGAAAATTGGGGGTGGTGTGATCCCAGGCATAACTAATAAAACGTGTGTTTGCTTTAAATTACTTCATTTATTATCTCTGTTATGGGAATATCTGATATATAATGTGACTGCTTTTCAAGTATGGTCTGACTAGTCTGAAGTGAAAAGCCAAAATAGAAATTTGTGGATAAATAGGAAAAGAACTCAGTTTACTTACATCCTGCTCTGATCAGAACCCACTCCTTTGCCTTTTCTAGGAATGGGGGACTAGTTGTCCTCATGACTTTCTTGGTGCCTACAAGCTTCAGCATGACTTGTCCTGGACTCCATATGAGGACATTGAGAAGCAAGACGCTAAAATCAGCCTAATGGACAAGCTGCTGAACCAGCCAGTGGCCCTGCCCTCCTGCACTGAACCCACCTTCCAGAGACTGACTAATTGAGCGTGGACTCTGGCCAGCAGCTCTCACAACAAGGGCCTGTTGCCTCCTTGTGGCCCCTGTTCTCTGCATTGATGGGGCAGGGTCATGGGATCTGAGGACTTGTAGGTGAATCAGGAACTTCTTGGAAGGAGACCCTATGTGAATGTAATTGCTTTTGTTTTCATTGCTTTTAATTGGGTTGGTAAGGAATCACAATACTCTCTTTTGGGATCTCCTTGGAGCAACAGATGCCCAGTTGGAGGTCACTCTCAGTTCCTTGATACTTTGGCCTCTGCAAGATGGCAGCTTTCTTCATCAAAGCAAAAAGGATAAGAGTCTACTAGCAGGACAGGAATTAATCTCACATAGTTCATTTATAGAAGTGACGTCACCTTTGTTGTATTCTCTTGGTTAGAAACAAGTCTGCAGGCCAGCTCACACTCAAGGGAGGGAATTACACACAGGCATGAATACCAGAAGGCAGGGATCACTGCATCGTTGAATAGACTTAAAATTTGTTTGCTGTGGTGCTCAGTTGAGAGGAAAAAAGAAAAGTCAATTCTGGCTAAAAGAGGCGATATTACAAAGTAGTTGAGTGCAATGATGTTGAAGTCACAGATCTGGACTTGACTCTTCACTTTGACAAAATAACTTATAGCTGGCATTCCTGCTTCCCCTCTGTCACCTCTCCAGTCCATTCTGCATATAGTTAAGTCAATCCTTTGAAAATGCAAATCACTCTTACCATTGACTTTTCCAACCACTGGAACTGGAGAGGAGTTATTCAGAAGAGAGAAATACAGTTACCATGCTGATGCACTCCCTGCACTGACCTTTAGGTAGTGCCATTCCTTTCCTGTTTAAGCCAATGATCAGGCTTAGGGAAGGTTAGTGGCAATGTCAGAATCGTGGACTAGGACTCAGTGATGATGTACAGTAGCTACTTTTCATTCAACCATCCAGCTGTCTACCCAGTAATTCTGTAAGTATTAACACCTTCTGGGGTCCAGGTTCTAGAGAATAATACAGCTGAAAAAGGGCCCTATTTCACAGGAGTGTGCAGTCTAGTGTGTGAGGAAGCAAGCCAGTGACTACAGCATGCTATAAGAAGTGCTGTGCTAAAGGTATGCACTGGATATTCTAGAACATAAGCTTGGGAGAATTTGGGAAGACTCTTTGGAGGAGCTGATTCCTGGGTGTTGAAAAATAACTGGGGGCTCCAATTATCTTCTCTATGGGAAGTGTGTCTTTTAGGGGTTAGGGTAGGGTTCATTTTTGGATAAAGTTTATTTGTAAATGAAGGAAAGGACATCCTTTTACAGACCACATCAACCAGAATAATCATGGACACCAGGATGGGTACAGGGGGATATATCCTGCCTAGAAGATTCTTATTTCTGACAGCTGGGGGATAGATGAAACGTGGGAACAAAAGCAATTCCAAACAAAAAGTAACATGTGAAGGTGTTGATAAGAAGCAGCATGGCATTTGGGGAATTGGATCCAGTTGAAAGTGAAGAATATGAAGCTTGTTGTACCAATGCAGACTCGTGGAGGTAGTGGTGGTGAGTGGGCCCTGGCCACTCAAGCTGAGAGGTTGACTTTAGAGCTTTCACTGCTGTAGCACTGCTGGTGGCCTCTGCTTTCAGAATTCCTGTCAAGAATGTGGGTGAGAGCTTAGAGCATTGGTGCACGCCTGTACCCCAGTCATTTGTGAGGTTGAGGTAGGAGGAACTTAAATTGAAGGCCAGTCTCATCAGTTTAGTGAGGCCCTAAGCAACTTAGTGGAGCCCTGTCTCAAAAAGGCAATCATGGTACCCCCCTCAAAAAAAAAAAAAAAAAAAAGGAAAATGAAGAATATGAGCCAGGGGCTATGGGAGAAGAACTAAGGTAATGATGTAAAGATTAGGGAGTTGGTAGTGTTGGCTTTCTAGAAGCCTCATTTTGGCTGTGGAAGCTGGATGAAGGAAAACCATTAGGAGCTTCTGTCCCTAGTCCAGGCAGGATGGGGTTGTGAACTAAGTTTGTAGTAGAATGAGAGGTACCATATTTCCTCAGTGGTAAGATAACACTTCTTCCCCGACATTTTAGTATCTGAAACCTGGATGCTTCTAAAAGTCAATGGCATGTCACAGTTAATGTGACATTTTTTCCTTTCTTCAAGCTACATGAAATAATGGTGTGTCTTATAAGGGATGGTGTCTTAGATGAAGCAAGACATTTTGAAAGTAAAATAAATTGCCATCTTATTGACAATAAAATGGGGGTGGTGAGTAAGAGGGAGAAACTTAGATAATGCTTGAATTTCTGGCTTAAGTATCTCTGTGGATCCACAACAAAATATGGAAGAGGAAGACATTCCTGATATTTTCCAGGATAATCAGTGATCTATATTTGCTGCAGTAATCCACCTTGCTGGCCCTGCTCAGGCTCACTGGGTTTAATAACTGATGGGTCTAGAAGGAGGGCTTTTCCTTCTAAAGTTGTTGCTCCAGTCAGTTCATGAACACTGAGAGTATTATTATTGTAGATCACAAAGGTGGTGAAATCCTGTGTAGTGAGCAGGTATACCATTATTTCACTGAATTTTTATATAAACCCACCACCTATTAAGTATATATTTCTATTTTATAGAGTGAGCATCTGCTCAGATTCACAAAATGGCCCGTGGTTATAGAGATTACAAAGTGGTAAGTTTGATTCAGATATTCCTATTTGATTCCAGTCTGACCATAACCTTAATCATGTTTTGGTTGATTAAGATAGTCCTAAAGGATGTCATTGTAGAGCTAAAAAGAAGCTACATTATAAAAGTAATATAGTAAGATGTATATATGAGATACTATGAGAATAGTCCGTTTTGTGTTTAGTGATTGCATGGACAAGAGGATACAGAAAACAGAGAAGTAACTTCTCTAAGGTCACACAACTCCAGAAGCAATTGAGCCCATGTCTATGGCATCAAAACCTGTATGCAAAAAATAGGGCTTAGCTGGACACAGTGAGGAACACTTGTAATCCCAGCAACTTGGGAGGTTGAGGCAGGAGGATTTGCAAGTTCAAAACCAGTCTCAGCAACAGATCCCATATTAAAATAAAAAGTAAAAAGGGCTGGGGATATGACTTGGTGTTTAAGCACCCTGAGATTCAATCCTTAGTGCCCCCCGCCCCTGCCAAAAAAAAAAGAGTTTCTTTCTTAAGGAGCTGGAGACTGGAAGGAAGGCATTTCTAAGTGCCTAGACGAATTAGACTTCTGTAATTTAGGCAGATTTGATTCAGTGAATCATTCCTTACTTGAAAGCCTTTTTTCTTTGTTTTGATTTGAAATATTATATTCTGCTTTTCTACTACTTCACTGACTGTACCTTTTCTGTGTCTTGATCCTCCTCTTCATGATACCTATACATGGAGGCCAAGTCCTAGGTACTCCCTTTTTCTCCCTACTGGGTGATCTAATCCATTCTTAAGGCTTTAAGTACCATACCTGAGCTATTGACTCATGTGCATGTCTCCAGTTCTTATCTGTCCTCAAGTCCACATGCACTTGCTTGTCTAGCAGTCGTACTTGACATCTCCTACTTGGCTCATACTCATAAATTTAATATGTTCACAACTCTGAGTTTACCCCTAAAACCTGTTTCACTCCCAGTCCTCTTTTTCCATCAGCACCTGTCTCATAGTTACTGAGGCCTAAAACTAAGTCAACCATGATTCCAGATGTTCTCCCCACATCAGTCAGCAAGGCTCAGCTCTGGCTTCAAAGTACATCCCAAGTTTGACTGTTTCTCATCACCTCCATCCTTCCCTTTTGGTCCAGATCACCAGCATCTCTAGCTTGGACTAATTCAGTAGCCTGCTAGCTTATCTTCCTGCATTCATTCCCACCCTCTTCTGTGTCTACAGAGACTTCCAGCATCATCTTTTAGCACTATAAATCAGATCACTTACCTACATTTTAAAACATGCCAAGAATTTTCACTACACTTGGAATAAAATCCAGACTTCTTGCCAAAGTTCCACATGATGTCTCAGAACTCATCATGTTCCTTCGATGCCACCTTGCTTTCTTCTCACATACCAAGCTGAGCCTTCGTGAGGACCTTTGCCTTTGCTGTTCCATCTGCTTGGAATGTGATCTTTATATGGTTTGTGTCTTCTGCTCACTTAGGTCTCTGCTCAGATATCACTTCCGTGGTTGCCCTATCAGAAATACCCACTCTTCTCATACCACAATGCTGACCCTGCTTTGTTTTCTGTAGCACTTACCATGACCAGAAATGATTTATTTCTCGCCTGTCTTCTATACTTGAGTTATATATATGTTCTAGGAGAGAAACTGTGTCTTGTGTAACTGTTGTATCTCTAGCACCTAAAATAGTGTCTGGTGTATAGTAAGAATTCTCATAATGAACTGATGAGCAGATGGACATATGTAGCTCTGCATTTATATCTTGCAAAGGATCTAAATTGGTACAGCTCATAGAAATAGAGTGTGAGTTACAAGTGTAATTTAAGATTTTTCCAGTAATTAAAAAAAGCGAAAAGAAACAGGTGATTAGCTTTAGCAATATATTTTTCTAACCCAGACTCATTTCAACAATTAATACTAAAAAATAAAAGGCAACTGGAAACTTATTGCATGGGGAGGAGGATCTTTCTCAGCTACCCCTGCTTCCTTTCCCCTCCAAGGAAGCTGTAGCTCAGGAATGTGTGATTATATTCTTAGAATAAGGATAATTATGATAAAAATTTAATAATAAGGAAAATTACTAAATTTTACTCCATGCTAATCACTTCATATAATCTCATTTAATTCTCACAATTGCATTTTACAGATGAAGAAACATGTTCAGAAAAGCAGTGTAACTTGTTCCAACATACACATCTGGTGTTACAGCTGGAATTGTAAACTTGGTTGAAAGTTAGTTTCATCTGAACATCATGCTACAGTGTCCCTTTAGTGGTTCACACTGGAGAAATAGAGGGCCAGTTGAAGATCCAGTGAGATGAAGATAATGTTTTTACAGCATCTAGCACAGTACTGGCTGCTAGGTATCCCCTGGGACACTCCAGTTCCTCTACCCCTCTTTCCCTTGCTGGCTGTCTCTTGACCTAATTCCCCCTCCTCTGTACATATTCTGCTGTGGAGCCCTAGGAGCTCTTGGTGCAGTTTAGCCTTCAGGTAGGCTTGCACGTATGGGGCAGGGGAGCGCTGGGGCCTTACCTTAGGACTGGTGTCTGAAACCTACCATCCAACTACCAAATGCAAGACTCCTGGGAGGTTCTTACCTCCTTCCTTTCTAACCTCCCGCACCTGGCTGGGATTCGCCCGCACACTGACAACTTCCATTCCTTTCTGTGGCTCTGGTCTTCCTGTTTCATATGTAGTATTACAGATCCTCCACAGTGGCTGTCAGAATAACCTGTCTCAAACAACCCGAACCAGATCATGTCCCTACTTAAAAACACTGTCTTCGGGATTGAGTCCGAATTCCTCAGCTTGCTCTCTGTCTGACAAGTATTACTGTGCGCCTAAGCCTTCTTTACAGGCACAAAGAGTAGTAGCAAACCAAGCATAAAAAAAAGGCCTGCCCACATGGAGCTGATATTCGAGGGGCGGACCCCAGCATTCCTTTCCAGCTTTATATGGTCCAACTAACTTCCAGCCTCTCTCCCACTGCAGCGTTGGCTTTGCACAGAATAAACGCCCCCTGTAACTAACCCGCAAAGTCCCCCAGACTGGCCTAGATGGAGAGAACAGTTCCCGCCCCTGACACTCCTCATGGGCCCTGCTGCCCCACTGAAAGACCTAGGGTGCCCCCGGAAATTGAGGCCCCCATTGCCTCTGGCCCGCAGCCCCTCCCCTACCCTTGGGATTGTGAGCTAAGAGCCAGGAGTAAAAGGCTTGGTCCGCAGTGCTGTGCCTGCCTGGGCTGGTCCCCTCCTCTGCACAGGCAGAGGGGAAGGAGTGCCTATCCCCAGCCCCATCGAGGAATGCCTCATCCCCAGGTGAACGTTCGCGTGGAGCTGTAGGTAGGGGTTACGGAGGGGACGCCCGACAGATCCATGCGATTTCCTGCCCGGTCCTGATGTCCAGGCTGCCCTGGACAGCGGGGCGAGGCGGGAAGCAGAGGGTTCTGGTCCCCAAGGTGCGGGGTCGGAGTTGGGGGCCCAGTGCTGGCCTCCAGGGAAGGGGTGGGGTAAGCGCTGGGGAGGCGTGGGGCGTCCCTGCCAGAAAGCATGTTCGCTCTTGGCGAAGCCTCAGCCGCCACTCGTTCCTGTTTCTAGGAACTTCAAGAGTCATACTCGCTTTCCCTTCCACGGCAGCGCCCTACCTTTCTCCTTGCTCACATCCCTCCGCCACTCATCAGGTTAATTGCAGATTTCCTTTTACCAATTTGTTCCCACCCCACAAACCACCCTTCACTCCCCGCCAGTATCTGACCAAAATATAGGTCCCTTCCTGAATATCGCACCGCCTGCCTACAGGCTGCAATTGTCACAATCTGTGGCCTCCCAGCCAACTTTTCCTCCAGTTACCAGTCCTCTGGGGACCTGCCTCGTCGCTATGCTTTTGCATCTCCAATTCCCTTGGCCAGGAGTCCCCTACCCCACGTGATTAATCCTTAGATACCCTGGTAACACACTGGTGAATCCTTGCAGGTCCCCACCCCAGTCCCAGTCTCTTTTTCCCTATTGCACCCACAGCAGCTGGGACTTGCCCTTGTCCTATGTGACACTTGTCCCTACATACAGTTGCCTCCCCTACCTACAAGACTCTAGCTTCTTGAGAGTGCTGGCTGGGTCTTGTTCTCTCTGTCCCCCAAACACATAGTACCTGACACAGTAGTCATCAGAAAAAAAGGAAAGAAAAAAGAAGAAAGAAAAGTGAACAAATGGAAGATTTGGGTGGCTGCTGGATATAACGAAGGAGCAGGGGTATTGGTAATTCAGTTGAGACGCCTTCTTGGAGGCCACAATGACAAGGGTTAGATGTCAGGCAGAAAAGATTTAGTGCAGTGAGAAGACCTCAGGAAGACCAGAGTGTTGAAGTACATTAATATAACAGACTTTGAACACCTTCTATTGTCAGGCCTCATGTTGGGCACCGGGGACTTCGGTCTGCACTCAGATTGCATCCTTTGTAGCAAAGAAGAAAGACAAGGTAGGCAATGCCAATACAGAGTACCAAGTGTCACATGGTGAGCACAAGATGTGACCTTACAGAGGAGCACTTGCAGCCTCTGGGATGGGAAGGAAGGGTGTCAGAAGGTCTTTCCAAATAAGAGCATAAAAGTGGGTAAGGGGTACTGGAGTGGGAGAGCTGAGCAGGGCTGGAATGCCACAGGAAGAAGTCATACTTATCCTGGGGGCATGCAAGAAGCTGGGGTGTGACCAGATGCTCTTGTAGGCCAGGACCACATAAAAACCTCAGCTCTGACCCCTTGTCTTGAGAAGCTTCCTTTCCCTGCTGGCAGGTTGGGTCCCGTCTGTGCTCCCTAAGTAGACTGATCATGTTTCTTTTTCAGAGCAGGGGTTGGCTGTTCCTTGGGAGATGAGGCCAGGTCTTAATCTTCTCTGTGTTCCAAGTGCAGGCACCATATCTTGCTCATGAATACATGTTTGCTGAATGAATGAATTATTCCTTATTTCAGTGGATTTTAATAGCCCTTACCCTCAAGGTCACATCCTTTCACATCTGGGACCTTTTCTTTATGCTGCAAATGACATTTCATTTGGGAAGAGGAGACTCAATTCTAGTCCTGGCTTCACCATTTACTGCAAGTCACCTACCTAATTCTGAAACCTCAGTTTCCCCATCTGTAAGATGAGGTACCCATATGAATGGAGTCTGTAAGTCTCCACAGACATGCATGAGTCTCATTCCTCTGAGCAAGCTTTAAGTTCCTTGATGGCAGGGACCAGGGTTCTCCCATCCCATAGCCTAGGCTGAGCATATTATCAATACAATGTTTAGTCTTCTTGGTTGGTAGATAGCAAAACACAGAGGAAAGGACACTTAAGGTGAAGTTGTCAGTCTGAAGTGACCTTGAGCTAAGTCTTCCCCTCTTTGTTTTCTTTGCCTTCCTTGGAAAGTAGGGATAATAATCCTTGCCTGACAGAGCTCACAGGACCAATGGAAATCCTGGGTGTGACAGTGCTTTGTGAACAGAGTAGATAATGAAAGAAATAGTACAGCACATGATTAATCATTGATTAGAAATTAAACAACCATAAAGTAGATGAGACAAGGCCTGATCATCAGAAGACAGACTCAGGGTACCTGCTGACTGGTTTTGAGAGGCAGAGATGCTGGGATGCTGTTCTTCTAGAAGATAGAGGGTTAGGCTGACAGGTGCCTGGCTCAGCAGCAGAGGTATCTGATCTTGCTGGGGTCAGCCCTGAAAGTAGTAGGTTCATGGAGAGGATGTAGTAGGTTCATGGAGAGGGATTATGCAGCCAGTCCTTTGCTCCTTTCTCTTCCAGCTTTCCCAGGCTTGCATTGTTTCCCATCTTCAGCTTCAAGGGACCCTGGCATGAGAAGGTCTTATTAGTCCCAAAGGCTTTGGCCACACAGCTGCTGGTTTCCTTTGGTGAACCTATGGGACCAGTGAAGCCTGCAGTGCTACCCTGAGAAAGTCTAGTCGCGAGCCCAAGTCTAGCTCCTCCTAGCCCCTGACATCTTGGTGGCAGGGTTTATGGGAAAGAACAGTGTTTTGTCTCAACTATTACTCAGACCAGAAGCACTTAGGGTTATAGGAGGGACTGTCTGGAGGCAAAATCTGACATCTAAAGTGAGTGAGGATTAAATGAGAAAATGACACGGGAGCACCTTAGAATCTGTCTGTTTGTCTCAAACCTGGAATTATACGTGTGGCTGGTATGTTCACTCCAGCCAGTGGGGCTTCTCTGTCTCAGGACAGGGTCTCTGTTTCACAAGAAGTTTATGTGTAAAGAATACATGTTTGATCTTAGGGTAAAGGTGGAGATAAGGCAGGGTGTGAAGATGGACAGAGGAGGCTAGTTCCTTGGTGCTGTGAAAGGCTAGATGGCCAGAGGAGATCTGGGCATGGCCCGCCCTTGCAGGGGAGACTGGTGCTGCCTAGCAGGGCTGGCCAGTGGAGCTTCCTCACTGTTCTATCCCCCAGCAGAAGCAGCACCAGCTCCAGTGTCAGGCAGGGTTAGGATCTACTCACTTAATGTGTAACTGAGCAAATATCTACATTTCTTTGAACCTCTGTTTCCTTATTCATAAAACGGGGAAGAACAATAGTACCATCTACCAAGGTGGTCTGGACCAGAAGTAAGACCATAATGAGAAGCACTTGGTGAACCACTGCATGCTGAGAATATTCATTTTGTACCTTTCATTTCCTCTGCTGTTGGAGGTGGAACTGCTGTCCTGGTTGGGACCTGGTTTGGGCTTTAGGACACCTCAGCTGCAGCCCTAGTCTGTGAGAGAACAACTTTGCCCTGTGGGACGAAGGTGCCTTCTGAATCCACTGCTCTCTCAAGCCAGCTCTTAGGATATGACAAAGGCCAATTTCCCAGATGGAGGCCAGGGGGGTGCCAGGAGGGTCAAGGGGACAGGAGGTGAGTCAGAGAGCAAGTAGAAACTATGGTTGCTTGAGTTCACCTGCTCTGCTACTGAGCTTTCCCAGGACCCTCCACCTTCAGCACCTTTGTCTTTCCTTCCTATGTCTCCTTCATCCACCTCTTGTCCTTAATCTAGCTTGTGACACTGTCTGGGGAGGGTGTAGTTCTGGGATGAGGTCTATGGCCACAGAAGCTACCAGGTCCTTGGGAGCCTCTTTTGGGACTTCTTGACCTTGGAAACTTCTTTTCCCTCTCTCCTGGGCCCCAGGTCAATGCCCCAGCCATAACCGGAGGCAGCCCAAGATAAATGAATTTTCCTGGAAGGATGTTACCAGTGCCTTGTCCCTGGCCAACATGGTTCTGGGGCTCTTCTCCATCTTCTGCAGCGTCAGCAGGTAGGTCTGGGGCCCAGCATGCTCTTAGCCAAGTGCTGGAGCCCATGGCATGAGGGAAGGTGGGGGGGGGGAGTCTAGAGAGGCAGGCCCCACAGCCCTGGGGTCACCTCGGGGGCAGGAAAAAGAACAATAGCCTCAGTTGTGCCACCAATATGATATACAACCTTCACTAGGTCGCAGCTCTTGGCCTCAATTTCTCCTTCCATAAAATTGAGGTGCTTACATTATGATTTCTGAAGTTCTTTAAGTTATGGAAGCCTAGAATGGTTTTTATAAGAAAAATCAAGAGATTCTCATCTTCCATTCATATTTTCTGATTCTTAAATTAGAACATATGACCTGGCAGAATATTTGAAATCAGCACTGTTCTGGAAAGTCCAAAACACATATTATGTGCCTCCAAAGCAATTTATATAAGCAAATTATGTTTCTATGAATTGAATCATGTTTCAATGTCTTTGAGAAGTCAGCTTCTTAAAGATAAATCCTTTATAATGCAAATGATAATCTATTTGATTCATAGCCATCAGCAAGTGAATTCTTTTAGGATCTTTTTTTTTTATCCAAATGAGAAGAAAATGATATTTAAGCTCCCTCCTATATTAAAAAATTTTTGATTCTCTAATTTTGGATTTTTGGAGTCTAATAAACTATGCACATGGGCATATCTGCAAGCAGAAAATCTCTGTCTTATTAGTTCAGCCAAATCTTCTGGGAGTGTGGTTTTTCATACCACAATAGTATGATAAATATTTTTTATTTAGTTTTAGTCCCCTTTTAATCCTTAGGTCTGGGTCTAAACAAGGGACAGGTGAAGTCTGAGGTAAAGCTCTCTGTTTGCTTCTGCTGGGCCACCTAAGCATTGTAGTCACCTTGCAGACTGGGAATGGACCTCCTGAGGACAGGTTGCTTAGAACTATGGTGGCTATTTTCAGAGGGCATTGGGAACATGGGCTGGACAAGGTACAGGACTCAAGAACATGAGGTCTGAAAGAGTCCTTTGAAATCATTTAAAGCATCAAAATACACAAGACCACAACTGGTAGAACTTCAAGGAGAAATTGATAAACTCACTATTTTAGTAAAAGATTTAAACACCTATCTGTCAGTAGTTGGCAGATCCTGCAGACAGAAAATCAGCAAGGACATAGTTAAATTCTAAAACACCATCAGTTACTGGATATAATTGACATTTATAGACTATCCAATACCAGTGGAATACACATTTTTCTCAAGCTCACTTAGAACATTAACTAAGATGGACCACATTCTGGGTCATAAAATACACCTTAACAAATTTAAAAATCAGAAATCATACAAAGTATCATTTCAGGTAACATGGAATTAAACTAGAAATCAATAATGGAAAGAGAGCTGGAAAATCCGGCACTATTTGGAGATTAAACAACATATTTCTAGATGATACATGGATAAAAGAAATCTCAAAATACATCTAAAAATATTTTGAAATGAAAATACAATTTACCGGGCTGGGGATGTGGCTCAAGCGGTAGCGCGCTGGCCTGGCATGTGTGCGGCCCGGGTTCGATCCTCAGCACCACATACAAAATAAAGATGTTGTGTCCGCCGAGGACTAAAAAAAAAAAAAAAAAAAAATACAATTCACCACAATTTGTTGGATGCAGGAAAAGCAGGGCTTAGATGGAAATTCATAGCCTTGAATACATTTACAGTCATGCATTGCTTAACAATGTGATGTTCTGAGAAACAAAACAGTAGGTGATTTTATTGGAATATCATAAACTAAGAAAGCTGTGACATCTCTAGGTGATATCTTCTGGGACCACTGTCTTTTATATTATACATATGGTTTGTAGTAGACTAAAATGTCATTATATGGTGCATTGCTGTATTAGAAAATAAGATCAAAAATCAATAATCTAAACTTTCACCTTCAGAAACAAGAAAAAGAAGAGCAATTCAGAGCAGAAAAAAAGAAATAATAAAAATAGAGTTAGCGATATAGCTCAGCAGTGGAGCACTTGACTCACATGTGCAAGGCCCTGGGTTCAACCCTCAGTTCCACACAAAAATAAAAAATAGAGTGGCAATTAAAGAAGTTAAAATAGGAAATAATTAGAGAAAAATCAATGGAATCATTAGCTGATTTTTTGAAAATGTCAATAAAATTGATATACTTTTGGCCAGGAAAACCAAGAAAAAGGAGAGAAGACACAAATTACCAATATCAAAAATTAAAGAGGGGCCATCACTACATTCGTACAAATGTGATAGCCTGGGTGAAATGGATCAATTCCTTAGAAGATATAAGCTACCAAAACTCACACAAGGAGAAACAGATCATCTGAATAGGTTTATATCTATTAAATAATTCATTTAGCATGTACCCCTCATTTTGCAAGTGGAGGGGAAAAGGCCTAGAGCAGGATAGTGATTTATCTGAGAATTCATGATGAGATGGTGGCAGGGGCTGGATTAGGACCTAAGAATGATACCTGGGCTATCAAATATGCCTGGAATTTAGAGTCAGAGGGGGCCTTAGAGATTACCACAGGGATTTGGAGAAATCCTTTAAGAGGATGGGTTAAACTGGGCCCAGTGGCACATGCCTGTAATCCCAGTGTCTCTGGAGGCTGAGACAGGATGATAGCAAGTTCAAGGCCAGCCTTGGCAATTTAATGAGAACCTGTCTCTAAATCAATAGATCAGTCAATCAGTTGATCAATTGAAAAGGCTTGGGGTGGTTAGCTCAGTATAGATTGAACCCTGGGTTCAGTCCTTAGTACCAAAAGATAAAAAATAAAAAAAGACTATGGGTTATGTGTTTGAGAAGGATATAGGTGTATGTGAGGGTGTGAGTGTATATGAGTGTAAGGTGGAATATACTAGAAAGGAGGTGAGCCTAGAGGATATGCTTGGGTGGGCATAGGTGTTCAGGGAGTATATTAGTGTATTGGTGGTGGGAGAAGTTGTCCAGTGGGGACTTAAATGAACTGTCCTGTTTGGGCCTGCTGGCCTGCACTTCAGGAAACCTCAGTCTGCCTCCTGGACGCTTCTGATCAGCTTCCTGCTAGACATGGCAATAGGGGCTATGAACAGACAATTCAACATATTATGCAAATCAGGTGAGTCCTGGCTTCAGGCCCCAAATCCCTGACCCTGGGAACATCCATCTTGGGTCACTACCCACCCTCTAACATCCAGCAGACTTTTTCACCTTCTCTCATTTCTGTTCATGTGCATCTAAGAATAGCTGAGCAGCCCTGGAGCAGGAGTTAGGGAGCCTTGCAGCCTAGATCAGCTCCTCTGCAGGCTCACTTATCCATCTTTGGGTAATTTTTGTCCTGGCATTCAGTATCCTCATTGGCCCTGCCTCCCTGTCCTGGGTAGATCCAAGTATTAGAGAGGAAATGGGGAAGGTGGGGGGGGGTAGTGGGGAGATGAAAAACTACCTTAGGCAGAGCATCTGGTTTAAGATTCCAGGAAATGTTTCCCTGTATGATTTGGCTTGCATAAAGGATTCCACTGCTTGTCATTTTGCAGTCAATTGTAATGCAACCTTTAAGTGATGGGGAAACTAATATACCAAAGGCCACAAGGTCATTCAGAGGCAGAGCTGGGAGGAGACCCCAGACTTTGATCTACAGACCACTCTAGGGACCTTAGGACCCCTCCAGCTCCGCCCCCCACCCCATATCCACCCAGGAAGGCTAAGGTGACAACATGAGTGTTGGGCCTCTCGAACAGGAGCTGAGCTGAATGACTTTGCTGTCTTCACCACCTTTGGCCTGGCCTCGGCCCTTCTCCTTGGTGCGGATGGGCCGCTGAATGGGTTCCTGGCTGTCCTCTATGTGTTAACCACTTCTTTCCGCCTGTGTTTTTATTCATCTGGTGAGTGGAACCCAGGTAGCCTTAGGAAGTGAGGGTAGGGCACCACAGAGAGGGAGGAGCTGTGGGAAGCTAGAAGCCCTCTTCCTTCCTTTGCGCATGCCCCAAGCCCCACAAAGGTTTCAGGCTACCTTGATAGAGTCCTCATCTGAGAGAGGTCTTCATTTATTGGAACAACTGTACCTCTTTCATTGTGTGGTTTTTGGTTGGAGAACATCATTTCATGGACTCTAGAAATGGAGGTCATACTCCAGTTCCCCTCAAACAGGAGAAAGCTAGCCGTGGTAAGGGAAGTTACTTTCCTAAGGCCACAAAGATAGGGAGGGCAAGTACAGGAGGGGCAGAGGGGAGATGAAAAACTACCTTAGGCAGAACATCTGGTTTAAGATACCAGGAAATGTTTCCCTGTAAGATTTTGTTTGCATAAAGGGTCCGCTGTTTGTCATTTTGCAGCTGATTGTGGTTGTAGCCTTTAAGTGATGGGGAAACTAAAACCTAGAGAGGGAAGGATTTGCCAAAGGTCACAAGGTCAGTCAGAGGCAGAGCTGGGAGGAGACCCCAGACTTTGATCTACAGACCAATCTAGGACCCTATCAGCAGGGACTTCCCAGGGGCCAGGGCACATGCAAACCCACACAACATCTGTTTGTGAACAACTAAGTGATTCTACAGCTGCCATTGCCTCTGGGCCCAAGGGAATTTTATAGTCTAGGAGGGAAGATCCAGGGTTGGGGATGTAGCTCAGTAGGAGAGCACTTGCCTAGGGTGTACAAGGTACTGGGTTCAATTACCAGTACCACAAACAAATAAGCCTAAGGAGGGAAGACCCAGAGAGAAGGGGACTGGATTCATTTAGATGACCCTAGATCAGGAGAAGCAGCTAACCTGACCCCATGTTTCTTTCCCTGGCAGAAGTTTCCTTATCCTATAAGGGTCTACCCTGCCCCTATGCTTCCTGTGTTTTGGCTTCCACCTCCCTTCTGACCAAAGGCAACCCTTTCATCCTCGGCTGCATGGCTTCACTTATGATGCTATTCATGGTAGACCAGAGCTACTACCCATATGATGAAATTCTGGAGTCAGACAGTTGGAAAAAAGCAGTTTATGTGGGAGGTGAGTGAAAATACTCTTTCAAATGTCACTATTAATATTGCCTTTCCTGGCTACCCCAGAATTCCCTATCTACTCTTCTACCTTGCTTTATTTTTCACCATAGAATTCATCATCATCTGACACAGTATATATTTACTAGTTTTAAAAAATGATCTGTGAACACTTAACCTACACCTCTGAGCATAGTGACACATGCCTGTAATCCTAGGAACTCAAGAGGCTGAGGCAGGAGGATTGCAATTTTAAGGCCAGCCTCAGCAGCTTAGTGAGACCCTGTTTCAAAATAAAAATAAAAAAAGGACAGGGGATGTAGCTCAGTGATAAAGTGTCCCTGGGTTCAATTCCCAGTAACAAAACCAAACAGACACTAAATCTACCCCAAATATGCTCTCTTGTATTAATATACTATAATCCCCAATTCCTAGAATTATACCAATAAATTATACCAAGCATTATGTCAATGTTTAATCATTATTTGTTGAATGTTAATGAGTTCTATAAAAATTTAGGGAGCACCTATCATGTGCCAGGTACTGGGAAGCAATCTACATACACAAAGTTCCTGCCTCAGAATTGACAGATGGGGGAGAAAGATACCAAAGTAGAAATACCTAGAAGCACATGGTCTTTTTTTTCTTCCAGTACTGGGAATTGAACCCAGGTTGCTCTACCACTGAGCCACAACCACAGCTACCTCCTTTTTTTGAAACAGGATCTTGTTAAGTTGCTGAGACTGACCTTGAAGTTGAAATTCTCCTGCCAGACTAGAAATAGATAGTTTTGGTGTACCATGAAGAACAGGATGACGCTCTGAGACGGTGTCAGAGAGTGGCCTGGTATAGATTGAGATGGTCTAAAGGGAGGGAAAGGATCCTTAAGGCAGTGACATTCAAGTGAGTCCTGCAAGTTGAGCCTTCAGGTGAGTAGGAGGCTCAGACAGAGGAAACAGTATTTTGTTCTGAGCCAGGTGTTGGAAGTATTAGCAGAACGGTGTGGCTGGAACTTGCCAAGAACCCAAGATACAAAATGAGACCAGTGAAGTAGGCAGTTTAGACAGGATTGGGATTTGACCTAAAGGCCAGTGAGAAACCTCTGAGCATATTTTTGCAGGAAGTGACGTGATCAGGGAGGCAGTTTCCAAGGATCACTCTGACTCCATTGTGGAGAACAGAGGTAGAGCTCTGAGGCTGGAATCAGGAAAGCCAAACTTTTGTTCAGATGGGAGAAGATGATAGTGTGGATCTGAGAAGTGACTGGACTTCAGAAACATGTTGAAATAGAGTAGATGCCATGGGAAGGGGAGGAGTCCTGGGTGACTTAGAAGTTTTGAGTTTAAGCAATCCAGTGCTGGGTTTCAGGCTCTGATGTTCCTGCCACACTGGGGCCCTGGAAGATGTCTTCCTAGTCTTTTCCTTGATTTACAGCTTTCTTTAAGGAATTTTGATTCTTTTCTTTTAAAATGTGCACACATCAACAAAACAATAATCTTGAGGATACTGTTTTTCCCATTATTCCTTTGTGGTGAGTCTGCTGTAGTTTATAGGATCCTTGGTTCTATCCTGATCTTGCCTTTAGGGTTCATACCTTTTGTAGCATTAGCACCAACAACCCTATCCAAGTTCTCAGTGCTGGCCCTTCCTATTCCCTAGGTGGTGGAGGCAGAATGGTGGTGAGAATCTGGGTTTGGAGCTTAACAGATCTGAGTTCAAGTTCTAACTTCAGCACATAGTAGCTGTGTGAACTTGGCTAATACCTCATTGTTTTGAGCTCATATTTTTCATCTGTGAAACAAAGGCAAAAATCCCTACTTTGCAGGATCATTGAAGTAAAATGAGGTAATTCTGAATTCTCTGGCACAGATGTGTGCCAGAGGTGATAACTCCCCCCCCACCCCGCACTCTGTCTTCTTCTCCAGCTTCCCTTCCCAAACTCACAACAAGATTTACCACAGTGTTCTTTGCTCCTGTAGATACTACTGATGCTCTCTTCTCAAAGTAAACCATGCATTTGGCCTCAGCCTTCCAGATTGTCTTGGCTGTGGGAGACAAGGAGGAAACTGTATCTCACAGATTTTGACACCAGTTAATACCTGAATCTCATTGGGTAGATTTCAAGACGACTGCTGTTAGCTCTATTCATAGTAGCTAAGCTATGGAACCAACCTAGGTGTCCTTCAACAGATGAATGGATAAAGAAATGTGGTTTATATACACACAATGGAATATTACTTAGTCATAAATAAGAATGAAATTGTGGCATTTGCTGGTAAATGGATGGAACTGGAGACTATCATGCTAAGTGAAATAAGCCAATAGCAAAACAAACAAACAAACAAACAAACAAACAAACAAAAAACAAAGGGTGAATATTCTCTCTGATATATAGATGCTAACACACAGTATGGGGTAGAAAATAGAAGTTCTTTGGATCAGACAAAGGGGAATGAAGGGAAGGGAGGAGGATGGGAATAGGAAAGACAGTAGAATGAATCAGACATAACTTTCCTATGTTCATATATGAATACACAACCAGTGTAACTCCACAGCATGTACAACCACAAGAATCTGAAGTTATACTTCATATGTTAATATGTCAAAATATATTCTACTGTCATGTATAACTAAAAAGAACAAATAAAAAAGATGGCTGCTGTTGATATTCCTCTTGCCTGAAAAACAGACAATTCTAAACTATAAGATTATTATGAAGTATAGATAAAATAATTTATGCACAATATCTAGCAGAATATTTAGATATGCCACTAATGGGGCTGTCCTTTGCCTTTTTGGTGATGAATCTGAGGTTCAGCTTGTATTGGGAGTCCCCAAGACCACTTCCAGATTTGGTGATTTGTTAGGAGGATCCACAGGACTCAGCATCTTATCTTATTCAGGGCTATGATTGATTAGAGAAAAAGGATACAAGGCAAGATCAGCACAAAGGAAAAAATGCATGGGATGAGGCTCAGAGGAAACTGAGTGCAAGCTTCCAAGAGTTCACTCACAGTGGAATCACACAGGCATGCTTAATTCCTCCAGCACTGAATTGTCATGATTCACGTTTTGTTGTTTGCTAGGGAAGCTCATAAGAAACTTGGTTTTTACTGGGGACTGGTCACCTAGGAACCCTCTACCCAGCATGTACCCAAGTCCCAAACTCTCAAAAGTAAAGCAGGTATTCAGCACAAACCACTGGGCTTGGACAGCCTAGACACAATGAGTCACTCAGATCACTTAGAAGTTTTCTGTTAACAGTTTTCTGCTGGCCATGGCCAACCTTGCACCCAGGCCTTTATAGGGATGGCATTCTCAGGCCTGCTGTGTTAACTCCTTCCTGCATACAAAAAATATGATATTGACCATTTTTCCATATTAAACTCAAAGTAATTAGGAAGATGCCCTCTTACGCCAGTGAAGGATGTGGGCAACGCACATTTATTCTTGCCTAGGACTGGTTTCTTCCAAAATAAAAAAAAAAAATGGAATCTAGAAGTGCAGTAAGGTACAATTGTCTAGTTATTTGCAAAAATCCACTAAACTGAACTTAAAGACAGGGCTCCTGTCTCTTTTTTGCTGCTAAGTGTCTGGGGGCTAGGGTTGTGGCTCAGTGGGAGAGTGCTTGCTTAGCATGTGTGAGGCACTGGGTTTGATCCCCAGCACCACATAAAAATAAACAAATAAAATAAAGGTATTGTGTCCATCTACACCTAAAAAAATATAAAACAACAAACAAACAAACAAAACTGAATGTCTGTTTTGCTTCTTCCAGGTGTCTTCATGGTGTTTTTCTTCCCATTCTCCCTCACTGCATTTTACTGTCTGATGTGGTCACTCTCCTACATCTTCTTCCCAGATGCTGTGTGGAGCAGGGCAGCCTGTTTTAGATTCTAGCACTGAGGAGCTGCAGCTCTACCAACTCCTGCTGGCCTTTGTGGGATTTGTTCCAGCATATCGGGCCAAGCCTGGACTTATCCTCACTAAAGCTTTTACTTGTGCCTGTGTTGTCATTTGTTAGATAATGCAATCTCTGTTGTCTTAAATCACAGCAACCCACAGTAGGCCTGGAAGCCATTTCTTCTTTCTCTTTATTCAGGGTTCTGGTTCTCTTTGATGCAAGACTTGTACATGTCATGTGGAACAGATTTTTTTTTTCCCCAAGCTAAGTTTGGGCTGAGTTTGTGTTCCAGCTCTGTCACTAGCTAGCTGAACTTGTGCATTAAGGTGTATCCCGTGGGAAGGAGAGAAGGCCTCCAGAGTTGGTATAGCCTCCATCTCGGCCCTGCTAGATCAGATTCAGAATTACCCCCTAGTGTTGGGGTGGCCTCATGTTTTACACTTGCGGACTGCTGCAGAACCTGTCACAGGACAGTTACACTGTCTGCTTGGAATATGTGTAGAGTCTTGTAACTTAAAAATTCTGCCTTTTAACAGTCCAAAGCTTCTGCCTTGTGGGCTAGAGATATAGCTCAGCTGGTAGAATGCTTGCCTTGCATGCATAAGGCCCTGGGTTCAATCTCCAGCACTGCAAAAAACAAACAAAAAGCCTCCTGCCTGTTACTTTGGTACAGACTGGATGAATTGGCAGCACAGGGCATCCTCTGGTTTCCTGGATGTCTTTCCTAAACTCTCAACACTAAACTCTAGATAATAAAATGCTACTTCATCTCCTACATACATCAAATATGGTATTGTCCATTGTCAAATGATTGTCAAATACAAATCAAATAGAAATAAACAGTATTGTATGGTAAAGTTGTGCTCACAGAGAACTTGGGTCCACTGGATATAGTGAGCCACAATGTGGCCCTTGG
This sequence comes from Ictidomys tridecemlineatus, assembly GCF_052094955.1. Classification (NCBI taxonomy): domain Eukaryota; kingdom Metazoa; phylum Chordata; class Mammalia; order Rodentia; family Sciuridae; genus Ictidomys; species Ictidomys tridecemlineatus. The sequence continues at coordinate 30,893,451 of NC_135487.1, forward strand.
ACTTTGGATTCAGATGGGACACCAAGAGGATGGCTGGTGAATTCTGCTCCTTGCCCAAAGGTGGCGCCAGAGCACCTTTTACCACATCTGACTTTGAAGTTTTCACAAGTGCTTGTGGTAAATAAGCATCAAATTTACAATAGGATTTAAAAAAAATACTAATCCAAAGAAGCCCACATCACTCTGATTTGACTGTAGAGGAGCAGGTAGCATCCTCTTCTCTACTGCTTTCTAGTCATGTTTCTTAGATCATTTGTATTGTCCTCATGGTTAGATGAATATTCTGTATCCCACTAAAGTTTTAAACTGCTTCAGTTTTCATTTACATAGTTCTGTGACAATAATATTTACTTTGTAGATGAATTGATTTGTGGATTCTAGTGAGTTATACACAGGTTACTATACTATAGTACCTTAGTGGAGTCTGAGGGGTCTAAGCAGTTCCACTAGTCTTTTTTTTTTTTTTTTTTTTTTTAAAGATTGACATTTATTTTTTAGTTCTCAAGGGACACAACATCTTTCTTTGTATGTGGTGCTGAGGATCGAACCCGGGGCCGCACGCATGCCAGGCAAGCGCGCTACTGCTTGAGCCACATCCCCAGCCCTCCACTAGTCTTAAACTCTGGGTTGAATGTAGATGTCCCTCTTGACCTGCTATTCCCAACCTGAAGGACTATTTTGTCTAGTGAGCAGACTCAAATGACAGAGAATTCTGCTACATTTTTAGCTCTGTAAACTTGAGTAAAGTGTTTAATCTCTCTCAATCCACTTCCTTATCATAAAGTGGAAGATTTACTTCCTCCCAGGGTTTTATGGACTAAATACAATGCATAAAATACCTAGAATAGTGAATGACATGGAAAAGGTGTTAAATGCTAAATTGCTCTTTTTCTCCTTTCTACCTTCCTCTTCCCATATATATCCTTCAACTTAAAATAATGTTAATAATAGTTCATATCTACAATGTGCAATGCAGTAAATGCATAATTAACATGTACTATGTGAAGAACTGTCCTTGCATTTTACTGTTTCACTTAATGCCCTAAACAATCCAGTGAGGTAGGTGACCACAGGCTTAAGGCCAGAAGTTCTCAAAGTATGGTCTGTAGACCTCTGGGGTTCCTGAGACCCTTTCAGGATCAAAATTATCTTAATAATCTGAAAACAGGGACTGCAATGTTATTGTGATAATTTTACTAATGGAGCAAGATCATGTCTTGTTGTGACTCCAGCTGGTCCTGGGAGTCAGGGCACTTTCCACCACCACTGGCTCTTTTAAGGAAAACAAAGCAGTTTCTCTTAAGAATGCTTTTGATGAGGCAATAAAAGTTATTAATTTTATTAAATATTCACTCTTGAGTGTACCTTTTTAACATTTTCTGTGCACCGAAATGGAAAACATGCCTGAAATACTCCTGCTGTATAACGAGGTAATGTTTTCTCCAGGAAAGTCCTGGTTTGAGTTTGAGTTAAACTGACTTCTTTCCTTATGAAACAACAAAGGATTATTAACAGACAAACTAGGGCTGTTCAGACTGGTTTTCTTGAAATATGAATTGAGTAAGCCTGTCACTTCAAGAAACATTCTTTGTTGCCAGGGATAAAATTTTAGTTTCCATGTGAAAATCTGATTTTGGGAAAACTTGTATCTATCACTGTGAGCTTGACCCCTTTCTAATACTCTTAGGAGTTTTCCTCTGAGCTTGGTGGGATATGAATGAGTATGTACTTTTGATGTTGCATAATGCAATGTGTCAACATTGGGAAGACCAGCGTAATTCAGTGAACTGGGTATTTTCGAAATGACCAATGCATTTATGGTTTAGTGCATTGGTGCATGCCTGTAATTCCCGCAACTCAGAAGGCTAAGGCAAGAGGATTGTAAGTTCCAGGCAGCCTGAGAACTTAACAGAGATCCTGTCTCAAATAAGTTCTGGGGATGTTGCTCAGTGGTAGAGTGCCCTTGGATTCAGTCCCCAGTATCACACATGCTTGTGCACACACACAGTTAATTTATAATGGACTTTTATTCTACATTTTAAAATTAATTAACATTTCAAACTTTTATTCATTTTTAACATAGCAAAAATGATACATACAACCTGCATAAACAAAAGTTCTTTGGGGTCCTTAATTTTAAGTGTAAAAACGTCCTGAAACCAATTAAGAATTACCCTCATTGTTATACAAAATTACATATAAGAGGTTGTGAGGGGAATGGGAAAAAAATAAGGAGAGAAATGAATTACAGTAGATGGGGTAGAGAGAGAAGATGGGAGGGGAGGGGAGGGGGGATAGTAGAGGATAGGAAAGGTAGCAGAATACAACAGTTACTATTATGGCATTATGTAAAAATGTAACCGATGTGATTCTGCAATCTTTGTAATGTTTTGAACAACCAATTAAAAAAAAGAGTTACCTACGAAGATTAAAACTTGCACACACAATTAGTAAGTGATAGACCTAATTAAACCTAGACAGCCTGACCTCTGTCAATGTTCTCATTATTGATTTTTTTGATGTAAGGGCTTCAAAAAGATGATCTCTTACCTCAGGATTAGGGAATCCTAGGCAGATGAGCAGAATGTGTTCCTAGTTTTCACTGATTATACCTATAAGAGCCTTGGCATTCAATGCTATTCCAATTATGGACAAAAAGGCATCTGGAGCCCTTACCCTAGTATTACTCAGAAGATGACTCCTTTTTGTTATTTAAAATATGAATAAAGTGATGACCCATTCCCATCTTGAGTCAGGTTTTTTTTTTTTTTTTTTTTTTTTTTTTTGGTAATGCTGGGGATTGAGCCCAGGGCATTGAAGTGCTCTCCCACTGAGTGACATCCCCAATCCTCAGGCATCTTCTTGTACCTCAAATTTTTCTGTAAAGCTGTAACTCAGTAAGAAATAACATTTGCATCAAATTTAATATATGCATATGAATGTATATAAACATATAAACCTGAAACAAAAGCTTCATGAAACAATATCCTTATCATATATGATTTTTTTTCTTTTGGTTCTGAGGATTGAACCCAGGGCCTCAGCATGCTAAACACACAATCTACCTCTGAGTTACACTTCCAGCCTTCAAATATGATATTTTCAAATTTATCATCTCATTAAAAAGAAAAGTCAATTTAGTAAGCTGATTTTAAAACCCCCTGTAGTTTGAAAAACACTGCCCTACCAGGATGCTTCTCCAGGACAAAAGTATACCCATGGATGAGACATATTAATACAAGCAGTTCAAGAAAGGTAGGAATCTTTCCAAACAATCTCATGTATTACTTGGTTATTAGAAAGTTAATGCATTTCCTATGAAACAATCTGAAAGGTAATTGGGAAGGGAAACAGCCCCGTCTAGCACAAACATTATTTATTTCTCAATATTGATCCTGAGAGGAAGAAAACATTATTCCATTATGTAGATGGGATTTGAGGCTCAGAGAGGTTAACAGATACTTAACTCAGGTCATTTGGCTTCCAAACCGTGCTCTTTCTGGTATATTAACAGCAGTTCCTTATGTTTATACGAATAGCTCCCTTGAATAGCCACTCCTCCAAAAAGAACAAAACAAAAAGTTCAGCCAAAATTTAGCAGGACACTATAGAACTAATTACCATTAATGGGAATAATCTATGGATTATCCATAGTTATAATTTGGGCTTTCAAAAACACATCCTCACAGTGGTAGCAAGTTTCTAACACTCACTTAACTCCCCCAATTTACTCTTGGAGTAGGGGAGGTGGTAGTGGTTGTCTCCTCTGCCCTGAGACTCTGCCTCATTCCATCTTTGTTCAGCTCTCTGAAATCTTTTTCCCCAACTCCCAAATAAAATATCCTGAAAGAATAATCTCTTTTTGCTCAGCATTAAACATGTTGGTATGAACTACCATTCCTGATACATACTTGTTTCCTGAGGCAGAAACAACTTTACATTTCTACCCCTAAAAATGGAAGTTGGATGGGTGGATGTTTGGTTTCTGAGGGACTAGTCTTAATATTCCCATCACAAACTTAACCCTGACAGAGTGGCACCCAAGATGAAAAACAAAAAGCACTTGTTCTGGCCCCTGGCAATCAGGCAGTCAGCGTTAAGCCCACTGCTAGTACTCTGCAGTCACAGGTAAGGGGCCCCAGCTTCCAGCCTGTGGCCCTGGCTAGCTGCTCAAGTGGGAGTCCAGGTCACACATTTTTACCTGTGAGATCAAAGTCTGTGATCAGTAGGGTCTTCAGAGCTTTAGACCCTGAGTAGCACCAGGAACAGCCATGCTCCTCCTATCCATCCAGCTCCTGGAGGAGGAAGGCTGTTGGCTCACCCCCACATTTCTTACCTACTACTTTCTTTACTTTCTATGGTTAGGCATTCCCAAGCTAAAGAATGAGCAAATTAACATTTTATTAGTATTTTATTTGCATTTTTGGAGAAGATACACAGTTTCACAAGAAACACTGATTTTTCTCAAATAATAGAAAAAGGTTCTTAAAAAAGAATATTATCTTAGAAGAAAACAAGTCTCTTCAGCAAGCCAGGACCAATTCATACTGGAGGAACCAGTGAAGTGGAAGTTACACATAGGAAGAAAGTTCAGGTTTATGCGTAAGTGTCTTCTTGTCTTGTCTGTAAGGGCAACCTTAGCTTAACACTGGTAATAAGCTCACAGACAAAGCCTCCAGGGTACAACAGTTGCACTCAGGGCTGGCTCACTCTCCAGGAGGCTGCATCTGTTTACAGAACTCATCAAACTGCTGCTGCTCCAGTTCCGTCATGACTCTGTTGAGGGCATAGATCTGAATAGAGAAACAGATATGTTAGCAACGGAAGCAGCTGTTCAGCATAGTCTTCAGACACAATAGGCTAAGTCATCTGAAAATGCTGGAACTGCACCAGTAATGGTAATGCAGGGAGAAGGGTTTGGGAACAGGAAGGTAGGTATTAATTCCATCTGGGGAGTCAAGAAAGAAGCAGTGAGAGAGGTGACTTGGTCTTTAGGGAATGGTAGGCTCTGAAGAGATAGAGACAGATGCGACTTGATAGATAATGGGAGGAGTATTATGCATAAATAAATATGAAGGAAAAGAACAGGATCATGTTCTGGAATTCAAGTAAGAATACAGAGTGGAGGTTGGGGATCGGGAGAAAGCAAAACAAGTATATTGGGTCCTCAAATGCCATCCCAAAGAATCTAGACATTATCTGCAGACTTTGGAGAGCAAGCCAATTCTATCTGTGCTTTGGGAAAGATAACTGGAGGCCACAGGAGGATGGAGTGGTGGTGGGAGATCATCAATCACCCAGGAGGCACCAGGGAGACTGTGGGATTATGGCCTAGGGTAGTGGAAAGAACTGCCCACAGACATTCCAAAGTGAAAGGTGGGAGTCTACATCTTCCTCATTCCTTCTTCCTCACAGTAATTTACCTATCTATTAAAGAACAGAAACCAATCATAAAACTTCCCAATGTGCAGAATAATGTAGTTTCTGTGTGTCTAGGAGATATAACTTGGTTAATTGAAAAGAAGACATGAAAGGAGAAAAAAAATGAAATGAGACAGGACAAATAGAAAATACAACAAAAGAGCAGAGAGTAATACAATAACAACCAAACATACAATGGAGAGGATCACCAAAACTACAAGATGGCTCTTGGAAAAGTACTAAAAAACCCTTGAAAACCTGACATGCCTGATCAATATGAAAAGGGAGTGGGCATGGCAAGCATCATTAGGAACTGAAAAGAGCATAGGACCATGGACGTGACAGAGATGAAAACAAGACATCATGAATTTATGTCAAGACATTTGAAAGCTTCATATTTCTAGAGAAAGCAAACTGAACTGATCAAAGCTTACTAGAAAGCTTGATCTTATCATCTTTAAGGAAAAAGAAATTCCACACAGTGATGAAAATAGTGACAACTACAAACGATTTCCCCCAAAATGTAACGCTGATGGTGAAAGTGGTAAATTGTATTTTATGTATATTTTGCCACAAATAAAATAATTTGAATGGTTAAAAAATGTTGAGTGCTAGATGCAGTGGTGCATGCCAGTAATCCCAGTGGCTCAGGAAACAGTGGCAGGAGGAGTGTGAGTTCAAAGCCAGCCTCAGCAACTTAGTGAGGCCTTAAACAACTTAGTGAGACCCTGTCTCAAAATAAAAAATAAAAAGGGCTGGGGATGTGGTTCAGTTTAAACACCCCTGGGTTCAGTCCCCAGTTACTGGCTTCCCCCAAAAAAAGTTGAGTGAAGAGAGCTAGTCACAAGGAAGACAGATAGACACACACACACACAATGTATATAGAAGTTCAGAAACATGAAAAACTAAATGATATATTTAGTTTATATAATTAGGACTACACAGAGATAGTAAATTTATAGAGAATAGCAAGGGGAAAAGATTAGCAAAAAATTAAGCAAGAACACTGCTTATGTAAAGGGTCAGGTACATGACCAGAAAGGTGCTCAGAGTTTCCAAGTTCTGGTCATGTACTAGTTCTTAAATTGAAAGGTAGATACAAGGGTGTTTTATTCTTTAAACTATATACACACATTATATGAATATGTGTATGTGTGTTTCTAAAAATCTCTGTCCCATTCACTTGGTAACTAACAAGCATTTGTCATCTGCATATTATTGGGCTGGGGCCTGAGAGGGATATTAAATAGCTTCTTGGAGCCCTCCACTTTAGAAAGGCAGTGGCAGGAGAAAGGGGAAAACAAAATAGGCAGGGGAAGAAGAGAGTCAAAATGGGTCAGGGTGTCCAAGCCAAGGAATGAAAGGCTTTTGGTCAAGTAGGAAAGGGTCACTAATAGTGTCAAATACTGCTTCAGCTGCCAAATGTGCCTCATTCCCATTCATCCCTCACATCTCCTTCACATTGAACTTTCTGGAATGTGGCATCTTTGCAGAGCTGAATGGAAAATGCTGCTTCCTGTGAGGGGGTCTTGTCACATTGCTATTTTATGTGATTACATTCCAGGCAATACAGATAAAGAAAATAGCAAGGAAGCTGTAGGGCAAAGCAAAAAACAGACAAGGGTAAGAAGGCCTGTTCAAACTATAGGCCTGCCCCTCTGGTCACATCACTTTGTCACTTTGCTTTAAAGGGTCTTACCTCACAGAGTCATATGTTTTATATATCCATACCTTATTCCAGGAAGAATTTACAAAGGATAAAATGGGAATAACAATAATACCTGCATTGGTGGGGGGATTACAAGTGTTCATGCATGTGCAGGCTCAGCCCAGTCCTGGTACATCCTAAGAGCTCAACAAGTGCCACCTGCCACTAGACTGCAAACCCAGAATACATCTCAGCAAAGAACACAAACAGGATGTTCATTTTGCAGTCCACACGAGGAAAGCAAGCAGACTGCTTGGAAGTACCATGATTCCTGATCATAACTGCTGCTACTTATGGAATGCCTTCTCTGTGCCAGGCACTGTATTAAGTGCTTTACATATGACATTTCTATTCCTTATAATAGTCTTGTGAGATAGACAGTTGCATCCTCATTTTACCAAGCAGGCACTGAAGAAGTGAGGTTCAGCAGGGTGCAGTGGCACTTGCCTATAACCCCAGAAGCTCAGTAGGCTGAGATAGGAGGATTGCAAGTTTAAAGCCGGCATCAGTAATAGAGAGGTGCTGATCAACTCAGTGAGACCGTGTCTCTAACTAAAATACAAAATAGGGCTGGGTATGTGGCTCAGTGGTTGAGTGCCCCTGAGTTCAATCCCCGGTACCAAAACAAAAAACAAAAAAACAAACACATGTCTGAAGAACTGTGTGAACTGAGGTTCAGAGAGATTAAATTTCTTTTCCAGGGTCGCTGTGATTTGAAATCAGACAAATAATTTCAACTTCTGTAACCTCACAGGAAGAGTAGCAATAAGGACATGAACAATGTTCTCAGTATCTATCTTTATAGTGTGCACAAAGGATGATTTCATAGGGTTGTTTCTTATAGCAACCCTCAAACTGTTTGCCAAAGCATGATGCAATAAAACCATGCAGTAAAGGAAAGGGCAGAACCACTTGTTAGAACCCAAGAGCACACCTTTCAGGTGGTCTGCTTTAATCGAGAGGTAGATTTTCATTTACAGATTAACTTCAGACATGCTGTTATATTTATTACATTTACTAGAATGCAAGCTCCATGAAGGCAAGGACTCTGCTTTGTCCAGTCATGGGTCTCAAGTTCCTAGAATAGTGCCCAAAACAGCAGTATGGCTGCTGTTTGTTTGCAGTACTGGGGACTTAATCTAGAGCATGCTAGGCAAGCATTTTACCACTGAGCTACATCCCTGACCTTTTTATTTTACTTTGAGACAGGGTCTTGCTAAAATTCACAGGCTGGACTTGAACTTGTTATTTTCCTGCCTCAGTCTCCCAAGTAGCTGGGATTACAGGTATGTGCTACCATGCTCAGTTTCTGTATTTGTTCATCAAATGGATCAGATTAACAAAATTAAAAGTTTGGCAATATTAAGAAGTGAGAAGTCTCATACTGCTAGTGGGGGTACAAGTTTGTACAATCGCTTTGAAAGCAATTTGGCAATGTGTAGTAAAACTGAGAATGTAATTCAGTAACTCTTCCAGTTAAATATCCTATAGAAATCTTAGCACAGATGCCAAAGGAAACATCTCAAAGGTTATTACAACAGCAAACCTTTTTTGTTTGTAAAAGCAAAAAAAAAAAAAAAAAAAAAACTATAAAATGTCAGTCACTGAAAAAATGGGTAAGTATACAAAATAAGGTATTTATAAAATAAGACTGCTAAGAGAGAAATTAACTAGATTCTTATGTTAAAATGAAGAGCTCTAAAATAATGCAAACAAAATGCAAAAATGCACAGAATTTTATTAATGTAAAAAGTTAAAACACAAGAATATTGTACATTGTTCAAGGATATTTGTTAATATATTTGAATGTAAATGTATAAAAATATTGCTTACCTTTGGGAAGGGAAAAGGGTAATAAACAAAGGGGTATTCAATTTACCTTTTTTTTTTTTTTTTGGTACCAGGGATTGAATTCAGGGGCACTCAACCACTGAGCCACATCTCCAGCCCTATTTTGAATTTTATTTAGAGACAGGATCTCAATTGAGTTATTTAGAACCACGTTTTTGCTGAGGCTGGTTTTGAACTCGTGATCCTCCTGCTTCAGCCTCTTGAGCCACTGGGATTGCAGGCATGCACTACTGTGTGCGGCTTACACGTGATTTTTTTTATCTTACTTTTAAAAGACTCCAGGCAATTATGACAAAATGCTAACCATTACCAATCTGTGGTGCTGAGGACCAAGCATTTGTCTAATCTTCTGTATTCTTAAATTTCTCAAAAAGAACAAAATGAAAAGAGGAGAAAAGACCAGAAAGTTTTTTCTTGATAATATTAAAATATTCACGTCTGGATGTGGTTTAACTTTAGCATTATAAACAGTTTAAAGATTTTTGGGAGGGGGCAGATACTGAGGACTGAACCCAGGAGCATTCTACCACTGAGCTATATCCCTGGCACATTTTATTTTTTATTTTCAAATGGGGTCTCACTAAGTTGTGCAGGCTGGCCTCAAATTTGTGATCCTTCTGCCTCAGTCTTTTGAGTTGCTAGGATTACAGGCATGCTCTGTGGCATTCAGCTCAGTTTGAAGTTTTTTATTCTTAAATTGATTTTTTTTTTAAAAAGAGAGAGTGAGAGAGGAGAGAGAGAGAGAGAGAGAAAATTTTTAATATTTATTTTTTAGTTCTTGGCAGACACAACATCTTTGTTGGTATGTGGTGCTGAGGATCCAACCCGGGCCGCACGCATGCCAGGCGAGCGCACTACCGCTTGAGCCACATCCCCAGCCCCCTTAAATTGATTTTAAGTGTTGAGAAAACAAAGGAATACACGGGTAGGTTTAAAGCTTGGGGCTTTACCTGCTATGAGTAGAGCTAGTTTTTGTACCAAATCCAGAACATGTGTGCTGGGGTGTCTAACCCCAGTTTGCTTGCCTGGTCTCCCCTGCTGGCCGAATTCTGACCTTCCCTTATGCATGGCTTCTTTATCCTATCACAAAAGCCAGGTGCCAGAAGTCATCTGAAGACTTGGTGTGGTTTGAGATTCTGACACTAACTTGGTACTGTGACTCTGGGCTGTCACCTCATCATTCTGGACCTCTCTAAATCTGGAAGAATCCCCTCCGTGCCTGGAGGCAAGCAGTGATCCTCTTCATAATTCTTCTTTCTATTGTTTGCTATTCCAGCATCTTAATCAGCAGACTACAGCCATACAGAGCCCCCTCCTTACTCTCACCTCTGCTCTTTGTCTTTGCTTCAGCTCCTGCTGGGCTGATTTCTGCTTAGCCTTCTCCACTCTGCTGACAGGTTCTTTAACTTTGGATTTTTCCTTACGTGCAGGTGGATCCATGGCTTGGCTTCTGAAAAGTTCTTTGCTCTGACCTGGATTGTATAGAAAGGGGCAGATGAAAGAAAGAAACAGAGAGAAGAAAAGAGAAGGGAAGGGAAGGGAAGGAAGGGGAAGGAAGGGAAGGGGAGGGGAGGGGAGGGGCAGACAGGAAGGGGAAGGGGAGGTTGTAACTCGCCTAAGAGTAACTCAGCCCATCCCTTTGACAGGTGAGGCATTTAGAGTGGCCTGATAAGAGAGAAAGACCCCTCGACCTCGCTGGATGTCCCTAGGCAATTCTCCTTCCCACTCTGAACCTTAGTTTTCTGTCTGCAAAATGGGACAATCGTCCCTTCCCAGACTTCCCTCCAAGAACTACCGCGTGAGCATCAGCTGAGAAGGCCCAGTGACAGCGGTCCGAACGCCGCAGCTGCTGTGCCCAGCGCGGCGCGGTTACAGTTAGGACACCGAGGCCGAGAGGGCAAGCCGGCCCAATTCCTGCAGCGGAAAGGTCGGAGCCCCTTACCCAGCCTCGGGGCCAGGACATCCCCCACTGCCCAGCCCCGCAGCCGCCGGCCCACTCTGCTCGCAGGACACCCGCTGCCGGCGCTCCCGGGCCGGGCAGCCGGTCCCACAGCCCGCCCTGGCCCGCCCCCCGGCCCGCCCCAGTGCAGCGACGGCCCCCTTCCTTCCCGCGGCAAAATGGCGGCTCGGGATTCGGTGCCTTCCCTACCGGGCCTCGGACTTTGGGCCTCGACACCGTCGCAGACCCGGGCCACGTGGAGGATACCCTTGCCTCTCCCCTTCCGTCAGACTCGGGGAGTCCAGCCCGCAGCCAGCGGACGGGGCCGGCCCCGCCGGGAGGGCGGGGCCGCGAGTGGGGGACTCCCCCGCCCACGGGAACAGCCGCGCATGTGCAGAAAGCTCGTCTGGGCGGCCCTGAGGGAGCCGGGGGCGGGGTCGGGTGGGCCTGGGCGGGGCCTAGGCGGGGTGGGCCGGGGCAGGGGCGGGGTTACAACTAACAAAAGCTTTCCCAGATAAGCAGTGTTTATAAATGCTGGAGTTTTATAGGGCCGTAAAAAAGAACAAAAGTGGAAAATGGATGAAACTAAAGAGCATCATGTTAAGCGAAATGAGCTAGACAGAAGGACAAGTATTGTATGTTTTCTCTCATGTATGGAAGCTAGGGGGAATAAAAGAAAAGAAAAAAAAATTGTATTGTGGGGGCGGGAATGTTAAGGAAAGTAGAAAGGAGACCTATAGGGTACAGAAGGAGATCCCGGAGGAAGGAAGGTAGGGTAAGGAGAGTCAATGGGGAGTGAAATTGACCAAATAATGTTATAAGAGTATATGAATGTACCAACATACCAGAATGAAACCTATTCTTTACTGGTGTGTTAATATACACCAATATAAAAGTTTTTTAAAAAAGCTTTTCCAGGGAATATTTTCTGAGACAGTTGCTAGGCTTTGAAGGGTGAGATCTGAATCCTGGGATTGCTCAACACTGTATTTTGAAGCTTCATTTTTTAAATTCAAAAAATTAGGATTGTGATTGCTTCATTTCTAATTCACGGTTTATTTAGGAGGATCAAGTGAGATCCTGTTTGCCACAGTGCTTTGAAAGAGGAAATCTTTTTTTTTTTAATTTTTTAGTTGTAGTTGGACACAATACCTTTATTTTATTTTTTATTTTTATGTGGTGCTGAGGATGGAACCCAGCGCCTCACACATGCTAGGCGAGCACTCTACCGCTGAGCCCCAACCCCAGCCCTGAAAGAAGAAATCTTAACAGAAATACAAATAGCCAGTGTAAACATAGAGAAACATAGTCCACAGATAATAGAAGACTTTTAAGTTAAATAATTATCTGGGAATCATTTTCTATTTGTTAGATTAGCAAGAATTCACCAAAAAAGTTAAATGATATGATGCTGGTGGTGGTGATGATGATGATGATGATGATGATAGCTTCCTCTTTTTTGGGCTTCCTATATTCCAGGCATTGTTCTTAGAATTTTATTAACTCATCTATTCCTTATAATAAATATTTATAATATATACATGTATAGCAGTAAACTATTATATATATATATATATATATATATATATATATATATATAACTAGGACACTGAGCAGTATTTTAGCCAGGATTTACATGACAATGCCTTTATCCAAAAGAAAAGATGCTCAGGCCCACTCCCTTTGTTCCTCTGTCAAAGAATGATGAAACAAGTGACAGATGGTAAGCAGTGAATGCATAGCCCAGGTAGACACTCATTTATTCCCAATCTGTGTAAGTTGTTACATCATCTTTGGAGGCCACTTTAGCACTAGATATCAAAAGCCTTAATAAACACACTGCACAAAAAGATAGTTATGGCTTAATTCCATTTACATAGGTAGCTAAAGTAGTCAGACACTAAAAAACCTCAAACAGTATGATGGTTGCCAGGGGCTGAGGGGAGGGGGAAAGGAAAGTTATTGATCAATGGATAGAGTTTGTTTTGCAAGATGAAAAGCTTCTGGAGATGCATTGCACAAATGTTAGTACTATTGTACTGTATACTAAAAATGGGTAAAATGGTAATTATCTTATACTTCAATAAAAAAAATGAGTACAACCTTTGACTAAGCAATTTCACTTCTAAGAAGTTAACCTAAGTAAACAATCAGACAATTCTAAGAGGGAAAAAAAACTGGAAAGAACCTACATCTTTATACTAGGGGTTGATAACATGAATTCTATGCAGTCATTAAAATGACATAAAAAGTTATTATCATGAGATGTTTTTAGTGTATTAAATAAAAAAGCTACAAAGAAGCATATACTGTCTAATTGTACTATTTGTTTACAGTCTAAAAAGAAATTATACACACATGGAGCTGGGCATGATGGTGCAGGCCTGTAATTCCAGAAACTCAGGAAGCTGAGGTAGGAGGATGGCAAGTTCCAGGCCAGCCTCAGCAACTTAGCAAGATCCTGTCTCAAAATTTAAAAAAACAAATAGCACTAGGAATGTAGCTTAGTGGTAAAGTACCCTTGGGTTCAATCCCCAGTACAAAAAAACCCACAAAAAAAAAAAACAAACAAAAAAGACACATACAAAAGAGAATAGGTGAAAATACATCAAAATTGCTAATCCAGTTTCCATTAAAGAGTAGAGGTTATTTTTGGCTACAATCTATATTAAATGTATTTCACAACTTAATTAAAAAAAAAAGAGTAGGGGTTATTTTGGTCTTCTTTATGCTTTCTGTATTTTCCAAAATTTCTTCAGTGAACATTTATACTTTAGCAAACAGAAGACAGTACCATAAATATTATTTTAAAAATTCTATACAAATATGAATTGTAATGTTATTAATAAAAGTAACCAAGCCAGAGTCCATTTCAGAAATCTTGACATAATATTGGTAGTTAACATTTGTGTTACAGTGTACAGTTGATAAAGTTCATATAAGCTCTGGACTAGATCATAACTAGTTAAAGGGCAGGGCCTTTGGAAGGCTTAGAAAGCCAGCTAAAACAGATACAGGGAAGAAAGGAGAGGAAATGCTAAATTGGAAGACTGGAAAAAGTGGTGTAGATAAAAGTGGAGATAGCATGATAAGATGGCTTGGGAAAGGGTGAAGAAGAGGATAAACTGGGGGTGAGGGGGTGGAGAATGGGAAGGAGATTATACTTTTGAGTGGCAATAGGCAAAAAAGAATTTTCCAGGACGCAATTATCAGATTCCAGAGAAGCACAGGACTGGAGATCCTGGTTTAGGATTCTTCATCTGCAAGTTGAAGGTTGGTGCTGGGAGTGAGTACATGCTGAGGCTGAGTACCACCTATCCAGGTTCCTTCTGAATTCTCTCATTCTCTCTCCCACCACCTTCAGTGCACTCTTGTCCAGGCTGCAGAATTCCCTGGTTGGTGGAACTACTGGTCAGAATTTATATTAATATAACTGTGAAATATGTTTGCAGTTGAGGTTATACTATATCAGATTATATTCACTTTATTGACTACCTTTTCCCCCCTGGAGTAAAAAATTGCCTATCTTTTATTTGCTTCATTACTTATGCCTCCAGCTAATTCTCCTGCAAACTCTCCATCACCACTCTAAAATATCTTCTCATCTAGTCATAGGAACCAGGCAATCTACCAGTGTCTTTTTCTTTTTCCTGGTGATGCTCCTTCTTAGACCCATCCTCCTCTGGCTCCAAATTGTCTTCTTGGCCTTTCCACACAGCTTTTATCCTAGGATTTCCCCTAACCACATCCTGGGGATTTCTCTTCCCATCTCTCCTGGGCCAAATCCTCTGCTCCTGGATTTTATATGTTTCCATTCTCCGTTTATGATGTCTTTTTGGAGGAGTATGTTCTCCAATAATTCCCCAGAAGGGTTTCATGGGAAGTCCTTTTGAATCCTTACTTGTAAAAAAAAAAAAAAAAAGAAAAAAGAAAAAGAATGTTAAAGGCTTCATCTAGCTTCTCATAGGCTGGACTCTTGCAGAATCTGATTGATTCTGACTTCTGTTACTTCCTGCGTAAACGTTGTTTGTTGTTTTCTGGAGCATTTGGGATTCTCTTTTCCTCTTTATCCTTGTGTTCTGAACTTTTGCAATAATGTGTACTGTAAATCTGTTTTGTTCATTGTGCTGGGCACTTGGTGGCCTTTTTCAGTCAGGAAATAATAGTCTTCAATTCTGAGAAACATTCTCTGTGGTCAGTTCCCTGATTTTTAAAATCTTTACTCTCTTGTGTTCTAATTCTTGCTTTTGTTTATTCTACTTTATAAGAAATTTTCTTGAATTGTATCCTCCAACTCTTCTATTGAATTTTTTCATTTCTGCATACATTTTTTTCCCCATGTAGGGGATCCAACCCAGGGTCTCACATATGCCAGGCAAGTGTTCTACCACTGACCTATACCATCAGCCCCACTAGTACAAAAACCTTAATTTCCAATAGTTTTTCCTTGTTTCCTATTTTTTTTGTGACCTCTTGATTTTGCATTATGGATTCAGGATATTCTCTTATTTCATGTTTATGTAGATACTAATTGTAATTTTTCTGGACCTTCCTTCCTTCCTTCTTTCCTTGTCTTGCTATTTTCCAGGCTGGCCTTGAACTTGGGATTCTCTGCTTCATTCCCCAGAGTTGCTGGGATTACGCTGTGTGCAACTGTGCCTAGTTTCTGGTGTTTTCTGCTTCCTAGATTAGTGTCTCTTGTTTATTTTCATCTCTAGCTTTCAAGTTGGAGTCTTTCCTCAGGTAATAATAGTGTTCATCATTTAGTATTTGACCTACATGCTTCAACAAATTTAATCTTTACTGCAACCCAATGAGATGGAGCCATGCCCTGGGCCCACCCAACCCAAGACTGAAAGCTTCTCATTTGAGAATTAGCTTTCTTCTTATTGGTATCCCAACCCGATAGGCACCTAGATTAGATTTCTGTTTTTACTAGATCCGTTACTAGTCATCCATCTCCTTCCCTCGATTCAAAGTGAATTGACATCTTTGTTTCACAGTTATTTCTTCTCCCATCTCTTTGTCTTTGCAAGCATTTCCTTTTTTATTTCAAGATTGTCATTTTGAGCTAGGTATGGTGGTACACGTCTGTAATCCCAGCAGCTCGGGAGGCTGAGACAGGAGGATAGCAAGTTCAAAGTTAGCCTCAGTAAATAAGAGAAGGCCTGGGTAATTTAGTTTGGCCTTGTCTCAAAATAAAAAATAAAAAAGACTAGACAATCCTGGTATCAAAAAAAAAAGAAGATTGTCATTTTGGTGGGATTTCAGGAGAGAGAAATATGCATTGATCTTCAGTAAACCATGTTTATATACCCAGAAGTCCAGAGGAGCATCTTTTTCTTTAAAGCAGAGTGTGACTGAATATTTAGATTTTGACCTCTGAGTTGTTCAAGTTTTCCTGAAAAATAAATTTAAAAAAATAGGGACAAAATCAAGAAATAATTGAGATTAAAACTATTATAAGTACACCTAAGTAAAAATAGAGTTTATTCATTATTATGTATATTGTAGCCTCGTTTTGGAGGGGAAAAGGTGTGTAAGCGTACAGGCCAAAAATATCATAGAGGTTGTCACTAGATTTGGGGGATTACAATGAGTGATATCTATATCTATTTTATCTATTTTTATCCTGAGTTTATAAACCGAAAAAGAAAATTTCAGAGAAGAAATTCATTTTAAATGTGATTTAGATTATTTGATGAAATTAATGCATTCCTTGAGGAAGTAGTAAAAATACTAATTATGAAAATTAAATTAGGAGCTGGGGTTGTGGCTCAGCAGTAGAATGCTCGCATTGCACGTGCAAAGCCCTGGGTTCAATCCTCAGCACCACATAAAAATAAATAAATAAAATAGAGGTATAAATAAATAAAATAAAGGTATTGTGTTCAACTAAAAAATAAATATATAAAAAAGAAAGTTAAATTATAAGTTGGTACAATCACTTTGGAATGCAATTGAATATCAGCTACACCCTCACAATACCACTTCCAGATACATATTCTCAGGAAAACTTTACACTCTTAAAATTATTGAGGATCTCAAAGAGCTTCAATTATTTGAGTTATGCTTTTCAAAATTTGCCAGATTAGAAATTAAAACTTGGGGTGATGGAAATGAGAAAAGTTCATGATGGGTACCAAAACACAGTTAGAAGGAATAAGTTCCAGTGTCTTATGGTAAGAGTAGGGTGAATATAGTTTACAACAATTTATTATATGTTTCAAAATAACTAGAAGAGAGGAGTTTGAAGTTTCCCAACTTTTGTTTTCAAACACAAATGAATGTTAAATGTGTGAAGAGATGAAAATGCTAATTACCCTGACTTGATCACTGTGCATTTTGTACATGTATCAAATTATCACACTATACCCCATACATGGGTGCAATGATGTGTTGGTTAAAAGAAGTTAAAACTGATAAATAGTAAATATAACTATCACTTCACTTAAAATAAACATAATATGCATATTACATGTTAACATAAATAACATGTTTTCGTAAAAAAAATTTTCAGGAGAGTGGTACTGTTTTATATTTCTGGAAATCTTAAGTGGCTAGACAGTCACTTAAGGAGACAGCTGTATTCTCCTATCAGCTGTTTCTTCCAATATGCAGCAGCATGTTGTGTGATTGAAGTGTATAAAATTGGAAAAAGGAGCATTTTGACAGTCTTTTTAGATAATCTTGAATACTCTTCTTTGACACCGTGCCAAGACTCAGCAAGACATGGACTCTGAAACCATAGCAATGAGCTTCTTGTACTCCATTATAGTAAGACCCACTAGTTGATCTTGCATTTTGAATGGATCTTTTTCTGTGCATGATTTTGCAAGATGTGCATTGGTCACCTGGAAATTATTGGTATGCTACGTATGCAGATGTTCCAAAGGTTGACACATTTCATTATACAATATTAAGAAATCCCACTCAGCCATACCATTACCAATCTTATCAGAAAGGTCTTTCATTATTGGGAAGTTATTAGGCTCATGGTAACAGATAAGAGTTTTTTCAGAATTCTAATTTTCACTCAAAAGACTGTATTTTCTCCTTGGCAATCAACACTGCCAGTTGTTCTTCTTGAGATAACAGGTATGCCTCTTTCCTTTGGGAGAAAATGCCCGACAAGTCCAAAGTCTGAGTGACCATAGTTTGTGAGTTGTCCTCCCAGGTAAGAGTGATACTCCGTGAGTTGAGTGACTTCTTCAGCCCACAGGTTAACCACCACTATGTGTGTCTTTGAGAAAGTTGTAAGACTGAGAAGCAGCAGAACTGTTTCCTTCCCCTTTGATTTCACAGAATATTGAAAAAGTATGTCTCCAAATGTTGAGATGTAATAAAATTAGTAGCTTTCACTGCAGTTTGGTGTCACTCATTGATGTGCATTAAGGTGCCAGCAGTTTTGTCCATCATTGCTTTTGTGGTGTCCCTGAAATGTCAGCACAGTGAAAAAGGCAAATAGCACCATTGTGTTAATATGAACATCATTTTGACCCTGCCTTGTGGACCTCCTGAAAGGGTCTCAGGGATTTTCAGGGCTCATGGATCACACCACACACACTGAGAACTGCTGTCCTGAAGGAGTTTGTACTTAGAAACTGGGAAATGGTTCTATCATGAATTTCAGGTCCGGGGTTGTGGCTTAGTGGTAGAGTGCTTGCCTAGCATGTGTAAAGCCATGGACTCAATCCCCAGTAACAGAAGAAAAAGGAAGGAAGGAAGGAAGGAAGGAAGGAGGAAGAATTTCAGAGCATCACTGTTTGTAAAAGAAAAAGAAATAACCCACATTTCTTTAAACAAGGGACCAGACAAACTTGATATATTTGCTACTATACAGCAGTGAATGAATGTTCTTGAACTCTGCGAAGCAATCTGGGTGAGTTTCCTTTTATTTTCTTTCCTTTGGAGATGCTGGGGATTGCTGCTGGGCCTTGTACTTTGAGTGAATTCCAGTGTCTTAATTTGGACTCGCCCAAAAGCAGAGTGTGAAGCAAACCCTTCAGTGCAAGTTTATTTAGAAATGGGAGTGAGAAAAAAGGAAGAAAAGCTGAAGTGATGGGCAGCATTGAGAGCTACTTATAACTATAGGCTGCCCTGCTCAGTCCCATTGGGAACTCTCCAAGGAATCAACTAGAAGATGGCTCAGAAGTGTCCCTCTGAAGGTGTGAGGTTGGGGCATTTCTCGCTGACTCCCATCACTACTGGCTGATGCCCCTGAGGCATTAACTTGGGTGAACTTTTGGGTTGCCCACAGGCTGAGAAGCCTACAGAAACTTTCTGTAAAACTTTCTACAAAAGTTTTACAGAAACCTGACACAGGTAAGCAAAGAAGTGCTGTGCCTGTGAGGTGGCACATTGGCAGCTTGCCTTCAGGCCTCAATTACTCTGAAACTGGATGAATTGAGGGGCCATAGTGTGGGCCACCACAAGAACCTGCTAGTTTTAGAAAATAATATTGAGTGAAAAAAGGAAATCATTGTACTCACTGTGTAATGAGTGCATCTTTATAAAATTCAAAGTACTACAAGTATACAATACATTATTAAGAATAAATTATGGATATATGGGTATAAGATTATGGGATTAAGATAGGCGGGAAAGAGTTTATCACACGTTGAAGGACAGTAAGCGGGTTTGCTTATTGGAAAACACACATCAAGGTGTGGTTGGAGATAAAGGTAGTGAATTAAAGAACGTGGCTAATTCGTGGGTGTCTCTGAAACCAATCTTCTAATTTACTCTGTTTTGAAAGGTGAAGGGGGACAAGCTTTTCGAAAAGGGTGTGATAGGATCAAATTGTAGCAGAGGGAATCATTATTGGCTGTGAGCAGTGGAGGAAAAGGGAGTCAGGATAAAGGTCCCTCAGGCCCAGTGGCCCTCAGTGGTTCCCTCGCTTTTAGGGACTCTCCTCTTTGCTCTGCTCCTTTATCAGAAACAGGCAGGCAGGCAGGGCGTTGCTTGTTTGTTTACAGGGACAGCAAGAAGGGAGTCAGTGGGGCAGAGGGTGCCCCTGGCTTGGGGCTTTGGTCTTTAGAATAAAATATGAACTCTCCCCAGGCTCTCCTCCTGGGACTCTTCCTGATGCTCTGGCCTGGTGCCTGACCTCCCTACATGGGGCAAGGAGAATTCCCAGCTTGGAAACTCCAGCTCTGTTGCTGAGGGACAAGAGACCCTGTTCCCAGAAGTGGTGAGTTCTCTTTCCTCTTTTCATTCTTTCTAATCCTTTAGATTTCTTGGGATTCTAAGGTTCAGTGGAGAAATAATCCCTTTTCTTCTTATTCAAAAATGTCTTAAAGGATGAAATTGGACAGCGGTTAACTGTCATTTAAAGAACATAAAAGGGGACGAGGACAGACAGACTTATCTAAAGACTCTAGCTATTACTGTCATCATTGTTAATTTTATAACTAATATGTATTTAGACTGTACTATCTTCTGGGTCCCGTGCTGTGCGATTTCAGACTGATCATTTGTAGACTGGCAGGGTTTTCTTAAACTGCTTGGGATTGGCAAGGGACTGTCTGTTGTAATCTTTTTTTTTTTTCTGATTTATAAGTTTTTAAAATTCAACAGTTTCAAATTTAAAATGTAAATGACTGCCTGGGGAAAAACATTTCCAACATGTGTAGTGGAAAAATATTGCTTACTTATATGAATCATTTTGGAAACTATTAAGAAACAAACCCTCCAACCAAAAATGAACAAAATACATAGGCAGATCATTGACAAAAACCCAAATAACAAATGAGTTATCAAAGAAATTCAAATGAAAATGAAAGACCATTACATTTTTAGAAAAGAGATGCCGTTTTGTTACTCACCAAAGCAACAAGAAGAAGAAATTTTTAATTGATAATATCTACTGAGGGCAAGGTTGTGGGGGGAAATAAGTAATTTATCATACTTTGAAAATTGATATGAGCTTTCTGATGGGCAGTTTGGTAATGCAAATTAAAAATCCTATTTTGAAGATGAGAAACTCAAGGCCTAAGAGTTTAAGTAACTTGCTTAACTGTGTAAAGTCATACAGGTAGTTAGGGGCCACTCCACCATTAGGACTAAGCCTCCTGATTCCAGCCTATCAATCAGATGAACATCGCTTGTAGCAATGTTCAGAACAGCAATGCATTAGAAAACAATGGAGATATCCTACAATCGAAATTATTTTAAAAATTTTCAATGTTTGTGATGGAATACTGGAGCCATTAAAAATATTTAGTGGTATTGGAAAATGTGTATCTGTAGTGCTTGGTGAAAATATCAGATATCAAGATGATACAGCATACCCTATTTTTTTTTAAAGGTTATATACATGCATGGAAAAAAGATTTGAATAGTTGAGCTAGGGTTATAGCTCAGTGGTAAAGTGCTTGCCTAGCATGTATGAGGCACTGGGTTCAATTCTCAGCACCACATAAACAGTAAGTAAGTAAATAAATAAATAAATAAACAAAGGTATTGTGCCCATCTGCAACTAAAAATTTAAAAAGAAAGATTTGAAGAATATTATAAATGATTCAAAATTGAGAAGGGGATTTCTAGACTTTCTTACAATAAGTAGGAGAGAAAAAGCCCCAAATCGTGGCATGTCTGTTAAACTTTAGGAAGTGAAATCATGTTTTATATTTATTAGGGGAAATATCTTCATAAAGGAATTCCATGATAATTATTCTGTAAAGTGAGGAATCATTTGCTCATTTTGTAACTCATGACACAGAGATATGCATGCAAACATTCATTCATTCATGCATCTATTTACCCATGTTTTGCATTCTGCTTCCAGAAAGGTTCTGGCAATTTCACTTGCATAGTACCTTAACGTGTGCATAATTGCCTTGCTTGTTCTAATTGTAAAAAGTCAACAATATCTTCTTTCAGGGTTGTTGTCAGTACTAAAGACAGTATTCTTAGAGTATCTAAGATGCAATAAATGGGAGCTATTGTTAATATAGAACCATATTGCAATTAAAAATATATTTGATGCCTGTAATCCCAGCAGCTTGGGAGGCTGAGACAGGAGAATCAGGAGTTCAAAGCCAGCCTCAGCAATGGCGAAGCTCTAAACAACTCAGTGAGACCCTGTCTGTAAATAAAATATAAAATAGGGCTGGAGATGTGGCTCAGTGGTCGAGTACCCTTAAGTTCAATCCCTGATATATATATTTGAGTTCATGTTAATTCAGTCATACACTAATATAATAGTGAGTACTGTAATGTTCATACATGTTACATGAGAACATGATGGGGGAAGGGCCATTCTGGCCAATCAGATCAGAAGAATCAATCCTAGAAATCCATATGGTGACCAAATGGTTCTTACATCCATTAAAAAATACCCAACTGGCCGTGCTTCTTAATCTTACCCTCTACACTGTGGGCTAGAGGTCCCCACTGAGCCACTGTAGCTACCTATAGCATCTGTATACTCAACCCCATGGGGACCTCCAGCTCTGCTTCTGTTCTTTGTCCTTCCCTTCTTTTTTCTTTCTTTTTTTTTTTAAATAAACGACAGCAGTGGAAAGCGTTACAATTCTTATTACACATATAGGGCACAATTTTTCATATCTCTGTATATAAAGTATGTTCACGCCAATTCATGTCTTTATACATGTACTTTGTTGTTTTTTTGCATTATAATTCTTAATACACATATATACCACAATTTTTGTATCTCTGTTTGTATATAAAGTATGTTGACACCCAATTCAAGTCTTCATACATGTACTTTGTATAATGATGTCCATCACATTCCACTATCCTTCTCCTTCCTTTCTTGATCAAGCATCTCCTCCTCCTCTTAATAACTTTGTTTTCTGACAATAAAAATAATATATCTTTGAGGCAGAAAATTTGGAAAATATAAAGGAAAATACAAACAAAAACCATAGGATGACCTTAATCCTCTCCCTACACCCAGGAATAGCCACTGTTTAATATCTACATTCTTGCCTATTTTCTTCCAAATCATCATACTATATATAGTTTTTAAAAACTTATTGTAGTGACAATTCCTCAGGGCTATTAAAGATTGTTCTCCCATGTGATTATTAAATGCTTTGTAGTATTCCATTGTAAGAATGTACCATAAATAGTTAACTGTTCCCATTTTAGTAGGTTGTTTTTAGTTTTTTCCTTTTATGAATAACTGTGTGATGCTCATCCTCACTATTAAACCGCTATGCAAATCCTTATTTATTTCTTTGGGATCATTTTCTGGAAGTGAAATTTATGAATTAAAACTTTGCATATTCTTGAATCATTTGATAATTATTGCTAAATTGTCCTTGTGAAAAAGAGTCAGTTTGCCCATGTGTGTGACAACTCTGGGTATTATTGCTGTTTATAATATTTGAGTGTTCAAAGGAAGATGAGTGATGCTTAATCATGGTTTTCACTTGCTTTGCACTTGTGACTGGAGAGTGAGTACTTCTGACGTCATCCTTTCTTAGGTTAGTCTGTTCACAGGGCTGCTTTCCATTCATTGGCAGCTTGGTGATGTGCTTCAGGGAGACTCCTCTCCTGAAGTCACCTCAATTGCCTTTTTACACAGAGCAACACCTGATAGAACCTCACTTGCTTTTTAAATTTCCAGTGTCCAGTGCAAATCACTTCACATGTATTTCTTTGATCCTCACTATATATCTATATCTATATCTATATCTATATCTATATCTATATCTATATCTATATCTATATCTATATCTATATCTATAAGGTAGGTACAATTATTAACTTCATTTTCTGTGGGGGTGTGGCTCAGTGGTCAAGTACCCTGAGTTCAATCCCTGAAGTTTGAGAGGAAGTTTGAAGATGAAAATTAAGCTGTCTAAGGCCACCAGCTAGGAAATGGCAAAGCCAGGACTAGAACCTCTTAAGCACTTCATTAACTGTCTGCACCTAGGAATACAGGTCCGTAGAGGTCCCCTCTTATTTGATTTCAGGCAGCCCCTGATAGCTGGGAGTTCTGGGTCACACACTGGGTATGTCTACTAGGGTGTGTTTTAAAATCACTAAGAAGTTGAGGGTTTTTGAGAATTGTGGGGATTTCTTGATGAATTAAACTTTTTCATATTCACAAATCATTTGATAATTATTGTTAAATTGTGGGGATCCTGGACCCTACTTACTTTCAACGTCAATCATAATTAGGAGAGAGTTTTTCTCATGTACTTAATTTCTTTTGTTCAGTTTCTGAGTAACTGAACAAAAACTTGTAGGTAAGTAGGTGAGATGGGGTGGGTTGGGGAGGGAGGGAGAGAGAGAGAGAGAGGGAGAATATGAATAAATATGAATTATTGTAATATTAACCTCACTTTTGCCTCCCATTATGTGGGATTACAGGGTATGTTGTATGCATCACGATTAAAAAACAAAACCAACTCTAAACCAGTGTGTTTTTTGCCATGAGAAAAACAGAATTGGATGTTTGAAGCAATAATGCGTTCAGAGCTTAAAGTTCACCTTTGGCTTCTCCTTTTGATACCCGCTCATACCCGCCCAATCTGTGACCTTTTGGGAACAGGCTTGCTGACCTCTACAAAAACCTCCTCTTTGGAAAGGATCTGAAACGGTGATAATTTGAGAGTTCTGTCTTCCATGAGTGTCTATAAACTTTATCCTCACTGTAGCATGAGAAATTCTGTTTCCTGTTGAAGGAGTCTCAGACAGTAGCAAGTAGGCGGGGGGCAGAGTTTCACAGCAGGAACACTGTGGGGTGTCCCTTGGGCAGTGCACACGGTGATCTCTACCTTCCAGGGATAGTTCAGTAATAATAACATCTCCATATTGTCCTGTGTGCTGTTGTGGTCTGTGCTTTGCGCTTTCCTGCCTTTGAATCCTCTCACTCTCCTGTGAAGAAGGCCTCCTCTTATAGGTTAGGAACCTGAAAGATGCAGATGTTTACAACTTTCCTGGGGTTAGTAAATGGGTAGAGTTAAGACTTTAACCCAAGTCTTTTCAACTCCAGACCCTGAGTTTGTAGGATTAGTACCTTTATGATGAATGGGAAAGAGCTTGAATATTAGTTTGTTGCATGTCAACTTGAGAGACTGTTAGGGAGAGGAGCTCCAAGCTATATGGTGGGTGAAGATTAGTTTGAAACAGGCATTTCTCAAGCCTGGCCTGGAAACTAAATGCAAGAGGCCAGTAGTCTGACCAGTTCTTACTTTCTTAGTTCTGGGTATACGTTCTCATTCTCCCAGACTCTTCCTTTTGCCTTCTAAATCATACTCAGTGTTCACTCGTCTCATCCTCATCATTATCCTCATTCACAGTTTTTATAGATTTAAGGCTCCCAGAGTACTTAGCTCCTTCTACCCTCACAATAATGCTGCAAGAAGGCATGGTTATTATACCCATTATAAAGATGAAGAAACAGCATTTCCAAGAAGTTCAGTCACCCTGTTACAAGGGAGTAAGTAGTGGAGCTGGACTTAGAAGCAGGTCTGTATCGTTCTGGAACGCAGGCCATGGGGTCTGGGTCTCAGCCCTACCTCCTAGGTGATACGGTCCCTCCTGTCAAGCTCACCACAATTCTTCTCTTTGCCTGTCTTAGTTCGGAAGGAGATGGCAAGTTCCCCTGGCTCCTGGTTCTCTAGCTGCCTCATTACTCTGGTCGCCCTGCAGATGCCTGCGCACCTGTCAGGTAGGAGTTTAGGAATTTCTTTCCCTGCCAGGGACAAGACGTCTGACCTTGGAGTCTCCAGAATGAGGAGGCGTGGCTTGAGATCTTATTTCTTTGGGGGTTCCC